>NC_066364.1:7995858-10829608 GCF_013377495.2 Cygnus atratus
TAGTAAAAGATCCCATGCATTTCATAAGGCAGCTCCACAGTACATCACACATTGCTAAAAGCAATAATTATTTTGAAACGTTATTTATGTCTCTCGAAATGTGACTGTTTTATAAGTTCACTAAGTAAATGGATCATGCAGCTAAACTTAATGTTCATATTTAACACATTAGAGAAGCAATAAAGAATCCTATTGCAGAATATCACCCATCCAGACCAAGAAGATTCTGTAACCCACGCAAAAAAATCTTGTGAGTAGTTTCAATGGAATTAGGTGAGAATTAGCTGTGACGCAGTATCTGTTTTATAGCATGTTTCTTGTTACAAAAATAAATTATTTGCAAAGCCACAGAAATGACTTGACTCTTTCAGTCATGTAAACGAGATCTCTTGACCTATTGCAAATGAGACAGCATACTAGCTGTGCCTTTAACTTTTGGCAACGTTATTTGTTTACTTTCATTTAGAGGCAGCCAAGTAAGAAACCTCGCTCTGAATGCACACAGTATAATACAGCCCCAACATATACACAGCCAAGTGAAAAATAAGTATGTGAAATAAAGCATGATGTTTCAAACCAGGTCCCTAATAAAGTGTAAAAATATAAGAAATCCTATCATATTAACTAGCAAGTACTGCTCTTTCACTTAAGGGATAGTTGGGTAATTATTCAAACCTGTACAAGACTGGATTGTCAAGTCAAATAATAATACAGAGTATCTCAGGATAATGAGATAGATCTTAGGGCCATTAGCAGTGGCTCCCATTATAATAGTGGCCAAGATTCTCCAAGAAAGAAAGAGAATATATTTAAATGAAACTAGCAGAGAACTAGTTTGAACTTGTATATTTGAACAGCTCAGCACTTTCTTATAGCCTCCATTTCTTCCCAGAGAGAAAGCTGTCTGTCATGTAAGACTGTGAAATCAGTTGGGCTTTACAGGCTGAAATCCCAAAGGGCAAAAATTAAAACAACCAAAAAAAATTTTGAAAATTGAGTCACATTGAAATTCATAATGTTTATATTAAGAATCTTATCCTAGCAAGGTTTTAAGGTCTGGTTAGACACCTAGTTGTCTGCTCTATCCTGATTCTTTCCCTCTCCTTTGAAGGTTGTTTAAAAAGCAACAAAGTCCAACTTGTATCTTCTCTGACACTAGCTCTGACTAGAGGAATTATAGCTATAGAATTACAGGCTTTCAAGACTTAGGAGGAGATGGCTTTTTCATTATAAAATAAGTCCTGCTTATGAGACATTTGTATATGCACGCTCATTATCTTATGTTTGTTTTTAACTGCTAGAGGACCAGGAATAACTCAAGAGCTGGTGGTCATAAATAGAGAAGCTAGCAAATCCCTGGGAAAACAGCTGTCTAGCTTGCAATTTATGAGGCTAAGTCTGGTTAGTATGTCAGCAGTTGTCATGGATTAGAAATACGGCTTGTTTCAATATTCTCCTTATAAGCCTCTCCTAGGTACAAAGGTTTCCAAACATCAGACCAGAGCTAGGTCTGGCATGCCCAGTATATTCATTAACTCTCTCCCTCACCTTAATGAACACCTTGTGGGCTGACTGCTGCCTCTCACGCTGTCAAGCGAAGCTCCATTTCCCGAGTGCTCAGTGGCACGTGGACAATCGGACTGGACTAGGGTTTACAGCAGTTTAAGCAAGAATTAAGACGTTGCAAATCAAATATTAAAAGACTGATTAAATATTTTACGATCTTCTTACTTAGACTCTGACTTGAAGTTTGCTTCACCTGCTAGCCAGAGATATGCTGAAGGTTAATTGATGGAGGAAGAGTACGTAACAGCTGATGCTACTGGCCCAAAGTATGCAAGGCATTTAAGAGTATTCCTCACCTCGAGTGTGCAGTCACTGACATGCTCATTTGTCTCACTAGGTTAGCGTCACTAGGGCTCAGATATGTGATCAAATTACCACAGTGAAAGTGGTTTAGGCTTATGTGTTTTTCCTTGTATTGTATATTTGCACGTCTCCGATGACACCAAGTAATCCTTTAAATTGTGTTAATTTGATCATGTATCCAAGTATCCACTGCAGAAAATTGGGATAGGTGGCTAAGAAAAGTGGAGATGATGCCTTTAGAAGACGAATAGCTTCCACGGAGAGAAAAGACATCCAGCAGCTCAGTCTACCAGCATTAGAGTGTAAATCTCTGCCCTTCCTCCTTCTACAAAATCAAGGGTTTGTAACCTATAAACCTAACCTGACAAATTGCTTTTGGGCATTTTCATTTCTTTTAAAGGGAAAGAATTAACAAAACTCTTAAAAAGCAACTGTTGGTAAATTTTTGGCTACACGCCTGGGCTCGTATCACTTAAAGCCCATCTAGATCTTAAAGAGAAGAAAAATTCAGCAGATCACCACCCTGCAGGTGTTCTAGTCACATTCAGGGCTCAAAGTTGAAAATTTAAAAGCAGTTCAAATATTTTGCTTTAGAAAAGTACTCTGAGCTTTTGTCTTAACTCCTTTTAAAGAGACGTTTGGTAAAGATTTGCACATACCAAAGTACAATTTATGTAATGAGCAGGAAGAGTTATTGGACTAATCATTTTTAATAGAGATTCCTTGTCTTTAATACAGAGCCACACAACAGAACTTAATAGCTTGTGGCAAGTAAATAATTTACACATGGATTGTGTCTGAATACAAATGTATACATAAAATATCACAGACTTAATGAAGCCTTTGGGGTGTTTTTTTTTTAATCAATTTAATTGATTTTGCTGATAGGTCTGCATTTATATTTTTGTAAGCTGCATTTTACTCTACCTTCACAAGTGGCACAGTCATGATTTTTAAGGGAGCAGGGAAAACTACACAAATGAAATTAGAAACTAAGTGCACAGACAGCAGATATTTTTAAAATGTCTAGGGTAAGACACTCGGAAATAACACTTCACCATGACCCAACAACGTGGCTCATTTAGAAACTACTTATCAGAAAAGGTCAACCTTTCAGGAATGCTCCTGACAATTCACGGTGTTTTGTGGCATTTGAGCCCAATGAAGCTGGTAATGAAGAGTTTTACCCTAACGCTGAACATTTTGGGTTGTTCAGCTTCAGTCAATAGGGTTGCTTGCATTTGGTTTGGGCTCTGAAGTGGGGGAGAAGGCAGCAGCTGAAAAAGTTTAGTGTTGTGACTAATGCACAACTGGGGCCAAGAGGAAAGTGGCCTGCTGTAAAAATAATCTGTACATACATAAGCATACATTAAACTGTAAACATACAGTTTAAGAGGAGGCATGGGATGATGGCTGCCTAATGTGTCTCCATATCAGATAAGTACCAGCTTATGCGACGGACCCTGAAAGCTCTTTTTCCCTATAAAAGCTACCCGAAGTTCGTCCCCCCTCCTTCTAAAGCACTACTTTTCATCATCATTAATTCATCAAAGCTATGCATTACAGAAAAGCCCAGAGACAGACGCTGGAGCCGGGCGGGCAGGCCTGAGGAGAGCGGTGGGGAGCCCTGGGTGGCTGCCATCCTCGGCCCTGCCGCCGTCCGTGCCCGCGCGCCCCGCGGGACCGAGCCGGCCCGCCTTACCTTTGGGGTGCCAGGGGTCCGTGAACTCGTACTTCCCCACGCCGATTGTCCGCAGCATCTGCACCCTGTTGGTGTTGTCTGGGCCCCCCGCCGTGTTGGGGGGCAGCGGGGCGGCCGCCTGCCCGTTGGTGGTGGGCGCGCTGCTCGGCAGGGCGGCTGAGGGCAGAGCTGGTGGTGGCGGCGGCAGCATGGGACAAGCCAGGTGGCCATTGCCCACCGCCCCGGGGCCCGGGTGGGCCACCGGGCCCACTCCGCTCATGGAGGACATGCTGAGGGGCTGGCTGTTGGTGTACAAGGGCTGGCTCTGGAGGTTGACCACCATGTTGCTGAGGGGCTGGGAGGGCTGCGGCTGGAGCTGGTAGTGAGCCGGCATCAGCGGGAGCTGGGGGGTGACGTGTGGAGGGAGGGAAGGCGTGACGCCGATGACAGGGGCCTGGACGTTGGCGGCCGGGCTGAAGGTGGGCGGCTGCGTCATCCCGTAGGAGTGGGTGATGAGGGCGGGCTGGCTGCCGGCCGCCACCGTGGTGACCCAGGGCGCTGCACCTGCGGCAAGATGGAAGGCTGGCAATGGCAGTGGGCTCGGCACCGGGGGGGGACCAGAACAAAACTGCCCCAAGCCTGCCCGTCACGCTCCCGCGTCCACCCGAAGCACCACCGAGCCACGCTCTTATCCTTCACGGTATCGAAAGCGGCTCAGGATCTGGAACTCTTCCAACCCAATAAGTGCATAAAATTGCTACAGCGATGTGAGTGCAATTGTTAAAATACTCATCAGGTGACATGCAGCATGTTTACGGTTTTATGTGTTTTGCGCTTTATGCAGCTTAAGCACACGCTTCCAAGAAAATTAACCTCTTTCCCCACCGTGCTTTCATGGCTCCCTGACAAACACTCTGTGTGTATAATAATGGTGCTCCAGCCACTACAAAGAGATTGTAATTAGGTGTCTGGCATAGTAGCACAATGTATGATATGTGTCTGGAAGCTGGAAATCATTTCAGGTAGTTCTGGACATAAAAGAGGTCTTAAAGTATTACAGAGTGCCTTTTACTCTAGTGAAGGCAAAGAAGGAAGGAAAAAAAAAAACACTTTAATGAACTTGCAGGCATCTTAATACATTTATATTAGCCCCAGCACAGAAGAAACTTGAGGGGTCTTTACAATGAGAGAAAAACCCTGCTAAAGAATACAGAAAGGGCTCACAATGAAGTCTAATTTACAGAGGTAAATGGGGATAGTGCATTGAATTTGCTTCGAATGACTTTCCCTTGTCGAATTACAAATAAGATTAAAAACATACCTGGGTTTTCATTCTCCCTCATCTGTTTAGAGGGTGGCTCATCAGTGTCCCAGGGTGTAGACTGATTGATGGGTGTCTGTCCCCACCTAACGCTAGTTGCAAGTCCTTGAGGCTGATTTTCAGTCTTGGAAATGCAAGGTGCCTACCAGAGAGAGAGAAAATACAAAATAAAATGCTAAGATTAATTTGGAATAATCACCATTTCTCATAACTAGTAGCTTGCTTGTTTGATTGTTACAATCCAAGAGGATATCTTTAAATATCATTTTCCTCTAGGCTTGCATGGCATATCTACATGGAAAATACAATATTTAAAAAATATATATTTCTGGAAATTTAATAGAGCCACCATTTAACAAAAAAAACACAAAACCAAGTATTTTCAGAAATTAGTTGTTTCTTTTGTCTTGAAAATAAATAAATAAATAAACATGCATGGTAATATCCATTCAGACAGTCACAGCTTATCTAAAATGGGACAATCTTCTGTTTGCTCAGTCTCTTCCAAAAATGGTGAGTTTTGTTTACCAGAAGGCAGGAAAAGAGCGACTTGTTTACAACTGTAGGACAAATTACTGTAGAACAGTAAAGAGAAGTCTCAGTATTTACTGTCTGTCAACCCCTAAAATTGAATGCCAATAAAAAAAGCAGCCTAACAGCCATTGGCTGCTAAAGTGGGTATGTTGGCAGTTCTTCAGAGATGTTAAAATAACTGTAAAGTAAGGGAAGGATCGGGGCTGACTGATCATCAAGGGGTCTGTGATCTGAAGGAGATTTGTAGATAAAGAAACTATCATGTGGATTGAAATGCTAAACCAACCAGCACCCCCTCCCCCGAGCAATTTCAGGGGTTCTTCCCAAACAACCATGCCTTTGCGGAGAAAAGGCTTGTAGAAAATGAGGGTGCTCTAACAGGTCTCATTTATTTACTTGGCAGTATATTTCATTGCTAGAAGATTAAAAGTTTTTTTTTGTTTTGTTTTTACTGGTGTCAAAACCCCTAAACCAAGAAAACGGAACCAGCTGCCTATTGCTGAATGAGTATTGAGGATTGAAGCCATAAAGAATAGGAGGCCAGTCTGAGCAATCGCTTGTTTGCCTTACATCTGGGAAGTAATTTAGCTCCGAGACGGAGGTACAGAGGCTCCATAAATGCCCTGGGTCACATTGCACCATTGAAATCTCTGTCAACACCACTGGCTTTTTTTTTTCCCATTACTATACTTCAATCACTGCATGAAAAAATTCATTAACAGACCCATTTCTGCCCTCTGCAAATACATGCGTACCTTTCCCAAGTCCATCTGTCATTCCTCACCTCTTTAAATCCATCGGAGGTGCCGGCTCTCCTCCACTCAGCAGCTTCCTCCTGTCCTCCCTTCTGCCCCCACCAACACCTGTGCTAGCTCTTCTGCTCTGCTCCAATACTCCCTCCTTCATCCAAATGCCTCCAACATCTCCTATCACACATTCCTTTTCTATCTGAGATCTATCTTTCCTGGGCTGTGGTAATCAGGAGATCTGGGTGCAGACCTTGATGGAGGATAGGGCTTATGCCGTGCTGCTGTCTTTGCTGCCAGAAGCCACAGGAAATATGTTCCTTTTAACATTTCCATTTTAATAAAATATATTTTGTTAAATGCAGATGGTCACGGGGAAATGTGATTCTTAATGTCTTTTTTCCTAAGGAATCCCGAAATGAGGATTTTCGCATTGCGTCCAAATTAATGTTCCTTTTTTTTTTTCTTCAAAACATGACAATTTATCCTTTTCTGCTTTTTTTTCCCCAGATTTTAGATTCACGTTTCCTTCTGCTCCCACCTTTTTCATTCCATTCTTAACTTTTCAAACCTGGAACTTTTGCAGCTGAAGTAAAAGTGACAGTCAGCAAAGACAAAAAGTGAAGACATGCAGACAAGCAAGAGCTTTAAGATTCATTGTATTGTATTCAGTGGCAAAGAAAGGGCAAGAAGGGAAGAAAATAAATCTCAATTTTGAAATGCTTTCTGTTTATAAATTGTCCTGAGAAAAGGCTCAATCTGAATAACTTTAGCTTTTACATTGTAGAAAGTCTTTGACAGGGGAAATAATGCTGTTGGTGGTTTACCAGTACATGTTAGCAGTATCACTTTGGATTGTAACTAAACTGTTTAAGAGTGGCTAAAGCACTCTTCAGCAGAAGAAAGAAAAAAGAAAAAAACACCACCTGCATTCTCTGCCTAAAAACCAGCCAAGACACTTTCCCTCAACCCCCTATCATTTATCCCCCAAAAAACTTTGAACCAGTAAATACAATATAGAGAACTGGGCATTTTTATGAATCATCAAGGAAGGAGAGGAGGCTTCACAACTCAGATCATGCCCCACGTATGCCAGACTCCGCATGTGGCATCTATGTGTTGCACTTCTTTGTTCTATGAATGGGCCTTGTAAGTAGGTTTGCAATACTTCTCATTATTGTGTGGCATTGTCAAGATGTGCAAAATCTCGTGTAACTTTGTTACATCCCCATACTGCTTTGAAACGGTGTCAATCTATAATAAGACAAAAATATTCCTGTACCTTAAATAATACAGAACCTCACACATGCTATGATTTTAAAAGAAACCATATGTTCTGTATAGAATGGGTAGGAAAGGGAGTATACAACACAGCTCTCCCAAGTCCTACAAAAATCGAGTTTCCTATTTTGCAACTTAAAGCTGGCTTTCTGAAAAACTAGAGCACCAGAGACATTTGAAACTGGTGGAGTCAGCACCAAATCTGTATCTGAATTCCATACTCTAAGCACCAATAAAGAGAAAAAAGGTTTGCTGCCAATACATACTTCTACTCTGCTCCCACAAAATGCTATTTTTTTCCCAAGAAAACATTTGCACTAAATACGTTCACAAATCCTGCTTCTTAGAGGCTCAGTGGATTTAAATGCACAAGCCCAGCACATTGTTCTTAAATTGCATTCCTGAACTTGTATTTATTTGATCAGAAAGAGCTAGAGATTAGTTGGTATGAAATCACAACACACATTAATGAAACACGGTTTAGACAATAATGGTGGTAGAAACAGAAAAACAGCTTTAAATTCATTCCGTTTATATATACATATCTGGTCTCTGATCTAATTTCTGCATTATTTTTCTTAATACATAAAAGGTTACATTACAAGTGTTGCATGTCTCTGATCCAATTGCAGCAATTACCGATTTGCATATTTGGAAAGGGAAATGATTTCCAACATTATCAAACAGAAGAACTTTATGTCCATGCGCACAGGCACATGACAGCACTCTATTTGATGCTTTTAATGTACAACACAAATGACCAAAAAATGGCCTGTATTATGCCAGTCGTGCCGGGGGAAGAGATGTGTTCCATTAGTGATCTGCGGACTTCACAGGAACTAATTGTACTATGTTACACTTTTATCTTTAGCTTTCATGTCAGCTGCTTGTTTGAATTAAACAAGAAAAAAAAAAAGAAATGCATTACAAAAATCTACTGGGCATACATTTTAAAATACTGACAAATGTCTATTTACATGAAAAGACAAGAAGGTTTCTAAAAGGTCTGGTGAAGCCTGGCTAGTCAATGGCAGCACTATTTCATAGCCTGAACTTCAAGGCAGACTACAAAGATTACTAAATCAATTATCAGCATCTCTGTAGCAGCCCTAAAATGTTCAGTCTGTGCTTTTTTGTTGCAAATACAGTACGCTGAATCCAAATTTGAAGACTTCTTTCTCTTTTGTTTGAGATAACCATTAAGAACAAATACAAATTTTCAGTGAAAGCTTATATTTCACCTCATGCCTGCCACTTTGAACTGCAGCAGTGAACGATACATTTCTATAGAAGAGGGTTTTGGAGATTAGGCTTGCTTATGTTTAAAGGTTCTTAACAATTTTCCATTTGATGCTCAGCTAAAACAGCAATTAGAAGTAGAATTTCTTATAGTCATGCTGATTTCTCCCAATTCTAGTACAAGTGGCAAAGAAAGCAAAATTTCTTTGCTTTATTTTGGAAAATTGTTAATTCACACTTTGACCTCATTCCTTCATCTCATCCTACATAAAGCCAATTTTCTTTACCACTGTATAGCTCTCCCTAGTTAAGACCCTCTCTCCTGACATGCCAGACAACAGTTCTTGAGATCTAGCATTAACGTTGTACAAGATGACTAATGAAGGGGAGACACAGACAGCCACGATGCAACAAATTGGCAGAACAAAGGTAAATAAGAATTATATGCTCTTATGAAAGCAGATTTTTTTCCTATCCACTCGAGAACATAATTAATTTACCTGAGGTTAGCCTCTCAAAGTTACTAATCAGCCACTAAGCATTACAATAGCAGTTCAAAATAATTCAGAAGATCCTTCACTGTCTAAAAGAACATCTTGAATTAAATCAGCGTGATGCTATTTTGCATGGAGCGAAATACCCCATGGTTAAAAATGACAAACCTTACAGAAAACTGAATCAGTGCACAAATTTTATAAATGCACTGAAACCTTCATCAGAAGGATTTCGTCTTTGTATTTATTATTTTCCACAAATCAGCCAATTTAGGCTTCTGTAGTCAACATAAATACAAAAGCTGATGAGTAGCTTAGAGCCAAACCCAGCAGATAAAGCAACACTTATGATGTGCTGTTCCAACTATGTCCTACACCTTCCATTGTAAAAATAATTGACGGCTTGAGAGATTATGGCATAGAAGGTAAATGACTGCAAGTCAGGCAATAATTGAAAAGTTTTATGATGGATAATGTCTTTCACAATACGTCTCTTGGTTAAATCCAGCAGAGCTCAGCAGTGATTAATTACTACCATGATCCCTGTGAAGTTGAGCTTGGTATGAAGGGACATTAGGAGGGTCCCTGGCAGGATTTTGTTCCACCACATTTGGCAAGGACAGTGCGATTATTGTCACCTAGAGCTGGAGAAGCCTTAGAGGCAGAGTTGAATCAATCCAGAGCAGTGCAAAGGAGAGGGCTGCCTGTGAACAATGGCCACTTCGGCATTTCCCAAAGCCTGGGGAGCCCTAATACACCATATGTACTGTTATCTGCTAGGCATATTTACAGCACACAGTGGCCCCACAACCTCTATGGTCAGCTTCAAAGGGAGAAAGGGTTTGGTGCAAAGCCCTGCTCTCCTGATGGGTTGTTTGCTATAATGCAGAACTCATCCTTCTGCTCACCTCTGGCTTAAAGCTGACTGGCACCTTTCACAGGCAGCAATGTTATATCCCTCAAAAACATACAAGAAGAATACAAAGCTAGGATTAGCTGGATTCTATGAAACAAAACTGGAAGTCCTTTTATCAAGCTTTTTAAATAACAAAAAACCAGACACCCTGGCAGTACCAGTCTCACAGTTTTAAGGCAATTAACTGCAGTACAGATGTGCAGGCAGAACGAAGCAAGATGGAACAACTTCAAAATTACATGAGACTAACAAAGACAAGTTGCCAGGTTGCTGATTTTTTCTTTTTTTTTAAGCTTAAACAGTCATAAACCATGGCCCATAGGCAACAGTAATTGGTGTACAGCTGGTCCACTGAACCTTATTAAATTAAAACATTAAAAACATTCAGATTCATGGGGCTTTACAGAATATCCACAAGAAAGTTTGCAAGTTCACAGCAATCAGCTGCTGCTAAAGATTGGGAATTAGCGATTCAGTCTATTCTGCATCAGTTTACACGGTTAATATTAGTTGTTCATTAGGAGTAGCTACAGCTGTCTGGCTTCAAGTCCAAATCTTTACAAAAGCTGTCTCCTTTGATGAAATAAGACCTAAACTTTTAGCAAGACCTTTATGCCAATGGAAACATAAAACCTGCTGTACTGCTACCACCATTATGGAGTATATTAGCTGAATTTTAAAGAACAGCCCCCAAACAACTAAAATGCAACAACAAAAATTCTGATTAGATTTTCCCCAGGCTCAACAACACAAAATGCTTCCTGGGAGGTCCTTATAAACACATCTGAGCGATTTCCCCAAAGGCTTGTAAAACTGCTGACATGTATCCTGCCACGGCTCAGAGTGCTAAGACCTATTCAAACAGTTTCATGAGCAAAAAAGAACTAATCTGGATAGAGGGATCTTATTTGCGGTGCCCAGCGACCAAAATTATTTTACTAAGGCCTTCATTTAAAGTGATGGATGAGAAGTAGTGATTCTCTGTTCCAATTATCCAAAAGAGATTGGGAATGGCAGCTTAATACTAAGATAATGTATCCAATATGCAACCCACTCTATTTTCTCTCCCCATTGAAAATAAAAAGGCTAAGACACATGCATGCATAGAGGCAAACGGTCCCTCCCATGGACTCAGGTTTTATGGCCTGTCATGGGTAAAAGCAACTTCAATTTAATGAGGGAATTCCTTTTAAAGGTGTTAGCTATGCCTTGCTCTAACAAGCAATGACTGGTTGGTTTTTAAACCTGAACATGTCTGGTGCTCTAAAAAGCTCAGTGGTCTCTGCACCAAAGCATTTATGGTCTAATTTAGTAGTTCGTGTTACTAAATACCGTATGAAACAGGTATTATCTAAGTGCACGAGGCATGCACGTATCTCCTGAACCACATCGGAATAGCTCTTTGACTAGGGTATATTACCATATTGCACTGGACAGGATCCCAGGCTTACTTCTGAGTCTAGTCCATGGCCAAAGAAGCTGTCAAGGATGGATGCACAGCTTTTAAAGATGCAGTGATGACAACAACATCCCCCTAGCACCAGCCATTGGGCTGGGCTACAGAAAGAAAACTGTTGTTTTAAGAAAGGGATGTGCTGTAATTTATTAAAAACCTAAGAGATATGGACAGGCCAGTGTGCAAGAGAAACAGAATGAGCTGTCCTGCAGTAAAACCTTATTCAAGAACTTGCTCATGGGTGGAGAGAAGAACTCATCTACCTTACAGTTCCCATTACCAGGCAATTCTGCTATGACACAGCGTTGTTTTTCTCTTTCCGAAGCTAATGTGGGAGCAGCGAGAAGGAGAATAATAAAGTTAACTCATAGGAAAAATGTTGCTACCCTGCAGAGAAGACAAAAGAAGTCTTAGTTTCCTTTTGAGTTGGGAGAATCATTCAATATTGCAATCCTAACCACCATCCAGCGACGAGCGAACAGCCGATGTGGGCTCTGGAGCACTGAGGTATAGCCGCCAGGCGAGACACATCACTTAGCAGCGGGGTGCTGTCTGCATCAATTCCTGTGTTTCAGAGGATTTAAAGACATCCCCAACCTTGAGATTAATGACAAAGGCTTGGAGAAACTCCTGAGTGCAGTCAGGTCCATGTCTCGCATCGGCACAGCACAACTGCCCTGATCCCAGCTCTGTGAGCAGCAGGGCTTCTCACCACCCAGTTTGTGAGCTGCTAAGACAGGTATATAGGCACATCCAACTTCTTCACCCCCCCAACACCAACCTCTTCTTTCCTGGGCTAAGTGTCTTTGCCATTTCATTCACATCTGTGCCCTGGTTACCCTCCTAAGTAAGGTGGTTGGCCAAATTCCCAAGCTCTAGCAATGCAATGGAAGATACCTCCATGCCAGGAATGGGTCTCCTGCCTCACTCACCCTTTCAAAGGCTCCCTATCCACACTGCATGCAGGTCTGGGGAAGCATAAGGTTATGGAAAAGGAGGGAAAAATGGGGTAGAAGAAGGTTGTGAAGTGACCATAGGTGCTATCTATTTCTTTCTAGTGGCTGCACTGCCCAGGACGATCACCGCTCTCCCACCGATGCTCCAATTAGTTGCTCAGCATCAGCTGGGAATAAATTCAAGACCATGGAATGATAAAAAAAAAAAAAAAAAAAGTGCTTCATAAATGGCACTTGGTATTCTGTCTTGGCAAATTTCACCGGCATAAGCTCAGGTACTCACCCAGCTGCCTTCGTTTCTCAGCGAGAACATCAGGGAACGGAGCTGAGGTATCGAACCGAGGTCCCGGCTGCGACACTTGCTGCTCCAGGACACCAGGGACATCAGCGCACGACACTGGGTTCGAGCACAGAAGCCCCACTTTAGCCTGAGCAGAACCTCCTCTGCTAACACGGTTGGCATGCAGATCAACCCCAAAACCAGTGCGAAACTATGAATGTAAAAGCATCTCACGATGGAGAAAAAATGCGCGACATCAGGAACAATTCAGCAGCACGTACTACAGAGAACATGCACTACGCAACGCAAGAGGGCTCTCAGAGGTCCTGCAGGGATCCTAGGGTAGAGGCGGATAAATCCAGTTCATCATAAGTGCTTTTTGTCAGAGGGCAAAAGGAAACATGGGTAATAATGGAGTAAGTGCTTGTCAGACCAGAATCCCAAGGGTGTACAAAGGATGTAACCCTTGTGTGCTAGCAAAGCTACTTGAGAATGACCTAATGGCAGACTGCTTGAAAACTAAACATTTATCTTGCATGCAAATGCTGGCCATTGATAGGGTCAGGAGTCATCCTCCATGTGGTGTTTTTGTCTCAAATTTCCCATGAATTTCTTTTAGTTATCTAAACAGGACTCTAAGTTTCTTTTTTGGATCATGGCCTGAAGCATTAGGAATAAAAAGAGGAATACTTAAAAAAATAAAGGCTACGTCACTTTAGGCTCCAATCCCTTCATTAAGTTACTTCTATGAAGTTCCCTTTTGTTGTATCGGATGCCGACATTTTACACTCAAGCCCTCTGAATTCAGTGTTTCAATCGTAGTACACACTCCTTGGCAGGAAAGTGCATGTTCTCTGCCTACACAGCAGGCACATTAAAAAAAAATAAAATAAAATGAAAAAGGAAAACCAAGATAAGCCTGTGACTGTTGAACAGTGCTGCACGATATTACTGATTTATTAACTTCGCTTAATCAATAAGGCTATCATCAAGGGCACATTTAGTTTGCACATAAATTTCACTTTCTAACAAGCACTTTTGTGTGCTCACTTTAGTTTCCATAATCTGATCCAGGTCTCAGGAAGCCTTCTTTAAGGGAGAACAGAGAATTCTTTTTCTAAAAAAAGGATCAAAGTATACTCAGTCGACTCTCAAACAAAAGGACAGTCAGTACTGTAGAAACAGCATGCTTACCTTTCACAGCAAAAAGAAAAATAACCCTATACATCCAAATTTATCACTGCCTTAAGTTCATCAACATCAATTGAGCTATTAAATGTGGCTGAATTTGGCTCATAGCAATTTAAAAACCTCAACTTTCTTTGAGAGTCTTCCATCAGTAAGATGCTAATTTAATGCATAATTCAAAATCCACTGTCCTTTAACTCAGCATTTGTAAATAATTAAAAAAGAACTAAAAATCCTTTTACATTTATAAAGCTGACCCCCCTCTTTCTGCTGCAATACAACAAAGACTTTCCAATCAAGAATTTATTTATTCTTTAAATCTGAAAGTAAAAGCCGTACAAAAGATGAGGAGAAAATGATTTACAAGATAAAACAATTAGCTCTGGGATATATACATTAAGACTAATAAATTTCACATCATATTTTAAGGGAGTGGAGGAGGAATCCCAGATATATTAGGCTTTATTCAAATTCTATTAAAATGTTCAATTAAAAGCAT
Organism: Cygnus atratus; assembly: GCF_013377495.2. NCBI lineage: Eukaryota > Metazoa > Chordata > Aves > Anseriformes > Anatidae > Cygnus > Cygnus atratus. The sequence goes on from NC_066364.1 coordinate 8,010,319, forward strand.
CTTATGAAGGTACGTTATGCAGTCACTAAAATTAAGATGTGAAAAACAGGATTAGAGAGCTGCATCTCTCAAAGAGGATATACACTTTAATAATCCATCCCTTTTCCTACACACAAGATAACATCTACAATCTGCCTATTCCTGTAATTGCTCTGGTCTTGTTAAAAATTTGGGCTATGCAGGAGAAGCTCAAATGTATTTCACGGTGAAACTACTAAAATAATATCCTATATTTCTTTTTAATCCAAAATCACATATCTCAATGGTTCTTATTAAAATCTTTTTTTTTCCATGCAGACAGATGAAAATGCATTTTAAGACTCAAACAAGTCTGTGCAAAAACAGATCGAACCCATCAATCTCCCAGCTGGTTCTTAAAAGAAGCTAAACATTCAGCAAGCTGTTCCGACCAGACGTGACTGGCAGGTCCTTTCTGAGAATATGAGGTCTCAAGACGCAGCCCTGCGTACGTTCAGACTCAGCTTTACTAACACCAGAAGTTCAGTGCAAGCTCAGGCAGTTGGGTGGTCATTTCATTTGATTTACATCAGAGTGCTAATATGTTTTTTTTTTGGAAACACAGCCATCGTTTTCTCCAATTTTTCCGGTTTGTAGGTTTACATCAAAGCATTTGTGCACTTTTTGTTTCCCTATCTCCATGCTACCAGCAGGAAGCTGCCCAGTTCTCTTGTTTTTCTTCGGCAGAACCAATTCGTAGACTAGCATGAATGCTTCGGCTGCCTCAACCATCATCCTTCTAAAAGATTAATGGCAAACACATCACATACCAGGCTATAAATCTAGCAAATGGCTATTAGACATACTTTGCTGTCCATAGCCACACAATTTAAAGTAAAACAGATAATGGTATAGCTGTGGCTGGCATTACTAGTAGGCCTGCCAAAACTGTACTACATTGCCACCCGTTTTTTCCAGGCACCTCAGTCTTGTTTTTGGGGTGTGAATCAGGTGATCCTTCAATATCACTGTGTTCATAGCAACTTGTGATTCTAAATAGTCCTTCATCATCTGAGGATAAATGGATAAGATTAGGTTCTACCTAAACTTCCTGTAACAACAAATGGTTTTACATTCCTTTAGTTTTTATTACTTTATGATGAAATTTTTCCAGGTGTCCAATCTTGGCCATTGGACTCAATACGGAGAGGAAATCCAGCAAGGGTGGGGAGTTTGGGCAAAGACTTTGTGCTTTTGAAAATCCTCTGTTATGTATCTTTTAAAGAAAATTTACATTAGCAAAGCTTACAAACTCCCACTCTCTAAGCTCCCAGGAAGCTAACACAAACTAAACCACCTCTAAAAATAATCTCCCATTTGCTCATGAAACTTCAGGGTTACAGGGCGGAAGAGAAGGGTTATCGTGAGCCCTAAATAACGCAGGTTGGTTCTGTAAGCCAGGCAGGGACGGGCGAGCTAAAATTAAATAACCTTCGGTAGGGATACCTCACCTGTAACACCAAGTCATGATCTGATCTACCTAATTCTCCTCCTCCACTGTTGCAGGTCATGGTTCTGCAGAAGGTACTATTTCTGCTAGGATGGGTGCAGGGCAGACAGTGCCCTCGTGACCCTTCAGAATGAACTGCCAGGAGACCAACGCGGAGTCTTTGAGGATAATACCCGTTAAGAGGTGGCATGTCCCCTGATGAACCTGCTGCGGCTTTAAGGAAAGGTAAAGGGAGCTTTAGCTGTTCTTTGTGCAACCATCGCCTCCAGGAGTCAAACAGAGCCTTGGTTTGCTATAATAAAGCTTCAATTAGAAGTCAAAGCTACAAATATCTAACAGTGCTGATCAAAATGGCTGACTTTGGTCACAAGTATCAGAATGAGAGAAGAGCCAAAGCAGGACCAAAAACATACTTTAAAATAAAAAAAGGAATAATTTCCTTTCCATGCAACAGATAGGAATAAAAATCATCTTTATTGCAAATCCAAAATCTCCTTTCCCACCCACAGACTGCACCAGTTTGTGGAACCATTAGCTTCAGGCCCAGGCTTCAGACAATTACTGACTGTGCACCAGACTATTCAGACATTATTAGAACAAAACCCAGATCCTTATCTTGTTTTTTATACTTATGGGTGATTCTGTGCCAAATCCAAATGTGGATCACATGCTGAATTCATTCATATCAAGTCATTAAGAAAGCTGAGTCATTAAGAAAGACCCTACACCCAACACCTACCCAACACCCCTGCCTCAGAAAGGGTCACAGAACTGGGGAGTTTAAGACCCTCTGAGTGGAGATATAAACAATTAAATAAACAGATGTATACACTTATTTATATGCTTCTTTCTAAATAGAAGCTTCCTTCTAAGGGATGTCCTAACTCCGTGTACTGGGGAAGAAAAACAAGAGATAAAAGCTGACAAGACTAACTGAGGATCTGCTTTTCTAATGCTGCATGTGATTAATTACGTGATTTATTTTCAATGACTGGTTCAATCAATCCTGATCAAATTAACAAAGACAATGATCAGAAATACCAGAGAAAACACAATACAAATGATTTGGTTCCAGGGGATCCAATCAAATGAAACAGGATTAAATTAACCAGTGATCAGATTAAGCAGAAGTTGCTGTATAAAGTCAGAAATGTATCAGTACTTCAGGCCATTTGCTGTCTCTAAGGCTGCCATTTCCAGTGGCCTAGAGCTCTCAACAAACGTTAAAAAAAACAGTTTTCCCTACATATCACAAAGGTATCGTGGAAATTAGTATTACCCATATTATTATGACTATTATTATTATTATTTATTATTATTATTATTTCACAATACCACAGTATCTGGGGCTCTGCAAGAGTAATGACCCCCTAAAAAAATCACACCCATACACACACTCAGGCAGCCAGCAGTCTGCACCTGAAGGAGTTTGCAGTCTGTGCATGACACTGAGATCAAAAGGTGACAGAATATCAGGATACAATCAAAAAGACAGAAAAACCCCTTTAATTCTACAATGTTAGCAAAGCACAAAGATGAAAAAGCTACTGTTCAACAAGGAACATTAATGAAAGTTGCCGATGATACAGCTGGAAACGTAGTTCCTACCCATAAATGCAAGTATCATGTGAAAAATACCTCCTTTTGCTGAGCGCCTAGGCCACAACCAACTAGAGTCTTAGAGCACTGAACAGAGGTGTACCTTAAAATGCCTTGAGCTCACCCTGGCCCAGCTGGACCCACTAATAGACACCTGCAAAGGGACTTTGTGTCCCAAACTAGCTAAAGGAAGGGCTGGGGACATGAGAAGCCAGCCTATTTGGAAGCAAATAGAACATAAATGCCGAGAGTTAGAGTGAAACCAAACTAAATTCCTGCCCCTTTTTTCACTAAGAGAATCCTTTCAAAGATAAACTTTAGGGATGCGGAGAGGTCCATAAGGACTCTTATTAAAGCCATTTCAGGACTTTAACAAGCAGTCCTGTTTGTGAATCCCAGCCCCATGTGCTGCGGTGGGACGAGACGGGACACCCAACTGGTGGTCTTGCTGCTCTCATGGCAATGCTCCTCCGTAACACAAGACAGAATAAAACTCCACAGTGACCAAACTGTGCACAGTAGGAGCCAAAACCAAGGGTTTCTTCCAGCTTTCCAAAAAAATGAGTGTGTAACCTGAACAAAGGAAGAAGCACATGTAAACAGGTCAGTTCCAAATCGACTGTCCTGCCCATCTGTGTCTCCTACACAAGCATTTAGGAGCCATATGGAAAGACTCCTTCCCTCTCCCTTGGCACGGTACCACCTTGATTTATAGGCAGACATTGCCCAGTAACTGTAAGCTGACATCGTGTTCATCCTGCAGCTGGGTGTCTGTAACCTGACAGGATTCAGTCACTTGTCATCACGCTGGGACTTTTCACTTGTGCAGAGAGCAGACCAAGCTAAGTATTTTGGCAAGCGACAGCTGACCTGCGGGGTGTGGGTTGGTCTCTGTCCTGAACGAAACCACTGGAGACACCAGGCTGACTTCTGATGGTCAACAAGCTCGGAGTTCACCCATGGGATCTGGTTTGCCGGGTCATAGCCACGTGTCCCATCCTTGCAGCTCGCCGTTTGCACTGCAGATGTTAATAGTGAAGGACTGTCCTTGTGGGACTGAACGTTTGACCAGCTCCTTTACTTACTGAGCTTGAAAAAGTATTTAGCGAAATATTCTTCCCTCTCTTCCCACAACTTAACACTTAATGTTTCATCTTTTTTTTTTCAACTACTACAGTGAGCACATTTTAAAGCATCAGTTCCTTCTAAACAAAAGACATATCACATTAAGATTAAGAATGCATTTTTTTTTTCTTTTCTGTCCCCCTCCTTCTTCCCTCTTAAAGAGTATCTCATTTGTATGTGCAGGTTTTTTCTCATGCTCTGCCTTGCTACATTTTTTTTCGGTCTCATTGCATTTTTTTTTCATGAGTATTCTCAGTTTCATTTTCTTCCTTTATTTTCCCCATGTCTCTATCTCTCTCCTCACCCTTTCTATCACACTCTTTCCTAAGTGGAATGAGAACCCAATTATACTCCTGTTAGAACTGAACTTTCAAATCCATCATGTGCTAGTGGGCTCAAAATTAGGCAAATAAATTCCCTCAACCCTACAAATTAAATTGAGTCTTTGCATATGTTCTTTTAAGAGCACAAAGATGTCAAGTATTCACCCAGCTGTCACAAAATATGATGAGCAGGCACTTTGTATTCATATAGATTTTCTAAATCGTTTGTCAGATTTAACAGAAATGCTAATGGATCCAAAAGTAAATTCTAATCTATCCTAAATATCTGGTTATTATTTGTGTTACTGTAGGACTCAAAATTGTCAGCTGAGGATCAGGGCACAATCTCAATGCATCAGACATTTTGCACACAAAGACAAAGATCATTTGGATGACATGCAGGTATTACTTTGCAATTTCTCAATTTTTTTCTCATTATTTTAACCAACACCCTCCTCATAGGTATACTCAGCTGCATTTGAAAATAAAAGTACCGCCAGCTTGTGAGCACGATTACCTAATGTGTCTGCTATTGAAAGACAGGGTCTTAAATTTGCGAAAGCCAGCACCCAGGTGTACACTTTGAGGGAAAAAAGCTATCATGAAGGTCAGGCTTTGCTGATGCTTTCTTTTGATCAAAGTGGGGCTGAGCAGGATCAGACTCAGCACGAGGATGGGAAATGTCCAACAAAGACCCAGAGCAGCACCAGGCGCTCAACATGGGGCTCTTCCAGTTCAGACCAGTGAAGAGAGATGGCTCACACTGGTGCTAGTAGAAGCACTCCTTGCTTCAAGGCCAGGCTGGATGGGGCTTTGGGCAGCCTGATCTAGTGGGAGGTGTCCCCATCCATGTCAGGGGGTTGGAGTGAGGTGATCTTTAAGGTCCCTTTCAACCCATTATGTGATTCTGTCAAAACACAAAGATTCCAGCTGTGGTGCTTGCACAAAGCTGCTGACATCGGCAGGTTGGACATTACCAAGCACATGTGCACCTGGTCTGCATAGGTCCATAAGTTGCAAGCATGCAGGATTTGCCACCCAGGTGCTGAACACCTGTACAATCTTACTCCTGCAGCGAGTCCAACACATTCAGGGAACCCGTGATGTGATGAACATACCCTGGAGACTTGTTCTGCACATACTGTTGTGGCTGTTCGTCTAAAAACCTATTAGGGCACTGCTTAAAGCAGGAGGGCAGCAGATCCTGGCTGTCAGTGATAATCCACTGCCAAGATCAATAACGTTGGCAAGGTTGCTTCATGGATATTTACGATCAAAGAGCACATTTTCCAAGAATATATTGTCAGCCCCATTGTCTTGGCCCAATTTCAACTCCAGTAATTGCATTTCTGCCTGCCTAATATTCCCCCGCCGCTCTGCGGAGACACAGAGGCCCTCATTTCCAGTCCCATGCCGCTTCACAGCATCCTTGTACATCATGGAGACACCACTGCATTCAGCACAAATCCAGACACGCTGAAGCAGTGGGCACAGCTTTCCCTGTAGCTATTTTACAGAACAGTTATTACCTAAAAAGCTTTGTGATTCTTAGAGCTGGGAAGTGTAAAGTATTGTTGTGGTTGTTATTTAAAACATGATTTATTTGCCCCTGGAACTAGTCATCTTGAGACATCTTTTAATTTCCTTCTCTTTCATGAGTAAATTTGCACATTTAAATTATTTACCAAAGGTTGAGCTAGGTTGAGCTACAGCTTTTCAATACACAGCTTGAGGGAGTTCAAGCCCTTTCAGATCTAGTTGAGAGAGCCAACTCCACCGGCAAACTAAAAATCTGCCTTTCTCAGTGGAATAAAACTCCTCTTTACAGCAGTATAGGGCATAAAATGGGAGGTTTTAAACTTGTGACATTTCCATGTCTGGAAAAGCTGTCACTTGCCCAGCACGGAGTCTTACCTCCAGCTGTAAGCCCAGGGGCCTTAGTAGCATTAGCCCAACTCTAAGAGTACCACAGGGAGAGAATGGTATCACTAGAACGCTTTAAAAACCTCCCCAAATCTTTCTTACACTTCAGAAAACAGAAGTTTCCCCAGTGGTAAGGAACTCCTATTTCCAGCTGTACGTGCTTGCAGGCCTGCTTTTCAGAAACCTCTCAGCAGTGCCGAACTGACCGGCTCCTGCCTGTCAGAAATCCTGCCTCGCAGTATTTGGGGAGAGATCTGTGAATGCAACGTGAGAGAAAGCACTGTGTTTTTTTCATATATTTCAGTTTTAAAGATGGAGCAACTGCTGGAAGCATTTCAGAAGCAGGAACTGTCAGAATCCATCCCATACGTGTGGTTTTGTGGGCAAAGGAAGACGTGCTACATACAAGTTGTCGTGAGCCACCTCCGATCGCACTCCCTGCCTTCCTCCCACTTCCCAAAGGGACCATTGTGAGTGTTCAAACAACTGCAATTTTAAACGTAGGTAGCGTTAAGCATATTTCATATTAAAATGTAAAACGATTACCAAACAAAACAGGAAAAAAACTCAGAGAACTATGCATATCAGAAGGCCTAATAAAATATGAGTGCATAAATGTATTCTGGAGCATTTGCATATGTCAGAGGGAGTGGAAAGAAGGTGAGCATAAGATGAGAAAATAAGAGCTGAGACACAAAGTGACAGAAAAATGCACCAGCTTGGGAAGAAAGGAGCAGGCAGGGAAAAGACTGCCTTGCAGATAAGCAAAGACTCTGTGTACAACACGGGGGGAATTTTTAAACACTCGGTTTTACCTGCTAACATCAGTGGGGTTATTATAACTAACTTGGTAAGATCTAGGGGCAGGAGTTAAACGATGTAATACAGGTACCTAATTTAGGTGTCATGCCTACTTCTCTACATCGTCTCTGTGAGAAGCTGGAGCCTGGCAGCCCTGGATAACAAGTGGTCTAAATTACTCATCGCTCTCTGGAAGGTAGGAGCCATTGTAAACTCTCTGACTGTGCCCCCGTGTGCACTGCAGCAGAACCAGAGTGAAAAAGGAAAAAAGAAATGACAAAGAACATCATCCAGCTATATTACAAGCAGAAGAAAGAAATTCAGGAACTCTATGAAGAGAATGATGACCTAAACTAAAGAAGACGGAATACTGGAAGTTAAATTAGCTGTGCAGAAAATTTAATGTAGAAAGATTGAAAAGAAAATACATTCTATGTAGCTGCACCGTGGTGCATCTAAAGGGAAAAAAAAAAGCCAAAAATAAAATAAATAAAAAAAATCAAAATAGGGAGTGAATAGGAAGGAGAGAGATTTTTTTTGTTTTGTTTTGGAGTATCTAGTTCCTAATTTAATCTTAATCTACTCTGACATTTATCCTCATGGATAATTCAGTATACAAATTTAGGGCAGAAAAAGAATCCATAAAAATAATAAAATAAGAGCTGCTTACAAGGGCAGTATCAGTAAAAATTGCCCTTGGGTAAAAATAATTTCTAGTGCTTTGTGTCCTGCTCAGCTTCAGGCAATGTATCAAGATCCTAGGAACTACTTTTTTCCCCCTGTGCAATCATTTGTGGCTCTCATCCAGTCTCTGATTATGCTAATTGCATTTGATGGAATTTGTATGTACTCTCCTTCGCTCTCATCTCATCTGAACATACACAAGATGCATTTTTAATTTTTAACTCTTAAAAAAATAAATAAATAAAGGAACTTTCTCCCCAAGGTTGTGTAGAAGTCAACCTTATTACTAGTTCCAAACAGCAAATGAACAGCCTTTATTACTAGCAAAACAAATAACCCTTTCTACATTAATATGTTGCAACAAAGCTTTTAGTTAGTGAGAAGAATGTCATAATGCACGAGTTTGCATAACACAGTCAGATCATGTCACCTAGACACAATTTCGTTTGCATTAAATTAAATCCACCATCCAAACTGCAACTTTAATAAAAAGATATAGCTGAGTTGGCTAGATCAAGAGCTAACATCATTTTGAGGCAGACACTCAAAACAGGAGGGACAGGGAGCTGTTGTAAAACCATTCCCGAGGGTTAGCGATAAAACCCGGGACTTAAATTCCTGAATAAATAAAGATAGCTTTTTTTTTCTTTTTTTTTTTTTCTTTTTCGCCCCCCTTTATTCCCTTTTAAAAGTGCTCTTGACCAAGTAACTTGACATCAAAACCCACTTGATTTTGCTGAGACAAAACCAGGCGACCTTAGTGACCTCAATCCAGGTCTCCTGGCTGTCTTTCGGGTCCCCAAAGGCAGCGGTGACGGGTTTATTTCATACTTCATGGAGATCCTCTGAACCTCTAAATTATTCTTTAATTCTACTAACTGACAGCTAAAGAGAAATGTAATTGCAAGCGTAAAGGACTTGCTTCCCCTCCTAAATCAAAACAAGACTGGCTTTTCATTCTTTCAGTGAATTTTAGTGAAAAACGCCCAACTGACAGCCCCGTGTGCTGCAGCTCTGCTCTCCTGCACGGCAGCCGCAGGCCAAAGGGCAGAGCTGAAGCCTCTCCTTGCTCGCGTCCCTCCCCAGGACACCCACAGCACCCTGCACATGTTGCACATCACAGCTGGCAATGCCTTTAGGGCCGAATTTTCCAGGTAGCATGGATAGGCACTGCAGGGATTTCCAAAAGTGCTTGATTTCTGCTCAGCTCCAGAGAGATGGAGTAAGGATGCCCAAGCCAGCAACTCTGACAATCAAGGAGCTCCTAAATGCTTCTGAAAGCCTGATTGCAGAGGCATCAGTCTGTTCCAAAAACAGGACGTATTTCAAAATATGAGCTGCAGTCTGTGTTGAAGAAAGGTGGCAGAAATGGGGCCAGATTCTGACTGTCCTGTCCAGTCTGAAGCAATCTGAAACAAATCCAAACCTTTCCAAATGCAACAGTGGCCAGTGAAATCACAGAATCACAGAATTGTAGGGGTTGGAAGGGACCTCAAGAGATCATCGGGTCCAACCCCCCTGCCAAAGCAGGTTCCTTAGAGCAGGTTGCCCAGGTAGGCGTCCAGATGGGCCTTGAATATCTCCAGAGAAGGAGACTCCACAACCTCCCTGGGCAGCCTGTCCCAGTGCTCCGTCACCCTCACCGTGAAGAAGTTCTTTCGCATGTCGGTGCGGAACTTCCTGTGCTACATTTTGTGGCCATTACCCCTTGTCCTGTCCCTACAGACCACTGAAAAGAGGTTGGCCAAATCCCACTGTCTCCCACACTTCAGGTATTTATAAACATTGATAGGATCACCTCTCAGTCTTTTTTTCTCATGGCTGAACAGACCCAGGTCTCTCAGCCTTTCCTCAGAGGGGAGATGCTCCAGGCCCTGTATATTCTTTGTGGCCCTCCGCTGGACTCTTTCCAGGAAATGATGGTGCACTTGACAGAAAGGGACACAGCCAGGGGCACTGCCCATCTGCAGAAGGGATTGGAAGCCCTGCTTTGGTCACACAGGCCCTCTTTATAGGCACAACAGATTCAATTTTGAAAGGTGAAAGGATTTCATGGCAAAAAGCTGAAGAGGAAAAGCTGAGCAGGCGGTCTGGTTGTGTGAATTTCCAGCAGGGATGGGATATGGTCACCTTCCCTTTCTCCTGCCAGCCCCAACATACCTTCACCTGACCAAGTTTTGGTGGTGACATCTAAAGGAGGCAGTAGTTAGCTGCCATCCTGTACTCACTGCTGGTGGCCCTAGAGCTCTCTCCAAACAACATTTTTACTTTTTTTCCAGGCTTCTGAGTTTCCTGTGCAAGTTATTGTTGTCAGTATTACATCTGGAAGCTGGGACCCCATCCATGCACTAGTTTTGACCGTGTAACAACAGTCAGCCCTTCTGAGATGTTGTCTGGGATTGAGAGCTACTCCACCTGTGACTGGGGACAATAAGATGCTGCCTGCTGTGTGAATCTATCTGCGGGTGAACTGGCTTTTCCTCCAGCTCCAGTTCTTCTTTCCCCAGCATTGCACAATGCAAACCACTCCTCTGGCAAGGGTGGCTGCTTATCACTGGTAAAATATATGCCATTTATTTGGAGATCATTTTAAAAGTAACTTTATTAAAAAAAAGGGGGGGGGGAAGACTTTTCAAGGCTCTTGGCATTCTTGACATACTCTTAAAACACAATGCTACAGGAGTTGCAAAACATAAATCATCCACAGTAACAAAAACACTCCACCTCATGCCTGCTACTACCTAAATTCTTTGTGATTCTTCAGGCACAGTTGTTATATACATATAAATTTTAATTAAGGGAAAACTTGGCTAAATACTAGATAAAATTATTTGTTGTATAGCATATTTGAAAAGCAATGCATCATTCTAATAGATTATTCAATGGATATTTGCAACCATTTATAGAAGTGTCTAGGTAATGCAAAAAAAAGAAAAGATTAATTGAATAATTTATTTGATGGACAACAGCATTATTCATCAAATACATTATTCAACTAATAGTATTCAACCAATACTAATTAAAAGCAGAGAAGCAATTGCTTTAAAGTACAACTCATTCAGATCCCAGTTTTGGCTCCATTAAGAAAACAGAGAAGATAGCAGGGCTTTGCAGGGGAATGTCTCAGTGCAAGTCTAGATGGTCCAGATATTCTTCTTGTTAAAGGAACCACATCCTGCATCACATTTTTTTTACACCAAAAATATCCACATGACACTGTAGGATTTATATCTCCTACTAAACTACTTGTCGGTACTGGGGCTGGATTTGAGTATCCTCAAACGTGGAGGTATTTTAGCACATGGAAGAGATTAAAGGAGTGTATCTAATTTGTACCTGCAGGAAGGATCCAACTTGCTAACTGCTCCCAGAAACACTCTTACTTGGGAGCTCCCAGATGAGAGAAAGAAATAATCTGGCATCTTTTTAGCCATTTGGTTTCCCAAGAGCTTTGCAAACCCTCTTCCATCTCGTGACTAATGTCCACCATCACCTGATAGAAGTACAACAGTTTCCATGTCCAGCCTGGTGATACGCATTGCCTATGTCCCATCATGTTGCAGGACCATGTGTGCAAGCCCAAGAGCATTAGAACTATTGCTTACACAAGCTGCCATGCCATCAAGCATGCACCCACCAGAGGCTACACAGCCTTTGCCTTGTGCCTGGAGTACCACTGGGACAAGCCAGAGACACAACTTGTGCTTCAGAAACATCAGCTTCTTATGCTAGGTTAGCACAAACATCTCCACATTTTTTATTTAGCAAGCAACAAGGAATTTATGAAGAACATTAGGTTTTAAGAGCAAAAGGCTGACAACAGACGCGTCCCATCCATCGAGGGAATAGACAAAGACCATATCTTATGTAGCGAGTAATGACCTCCTAGCAGCACATGAGTGTGGAGAATTGTTATTGTCAGACTGTGTCCTATAGCTCACCCAGTCACCCTTCCCACAGACAGAAAAACCACCACCTGAATAAGCCCAGCTTCATGATCGTGGCAGGAGGCACACTTAAGCATAGGCTGCACATGACAAAGAATAAATATCGTGCTAGGACTTCATAAATAAAATAAACACTTGTTACCCTCCTGACAAATATTCCACAGAAAAGGCAATCATGACGGTTAGCAAATAAAGATGCTCTTAAAGTTTATTAGGGTTTTAAAAATATTTTGCTACTTAACCAAATTTTTTGCCCTATTTTGGGGGAGTTCTAGGATCATTTATAGGCAATACAGTTCAAAACAGTAAAATAAGTTGGACTGCATTGAGAAAGTTTTAATTGGAACTATTTTGCTTGTTTAATTTACGTTAATATTTTAAGCAGGTTTCCTTTTAACAATTCAAGACACACTTTCTACTCTAATCCACTACTCCCGTTTGGAAGGAAACAGATGAATGTGATGAAATGCAATGCAGATGATAAATTCATGCCACTTGAAAAGTGGCAAATGACATTTGCTGGTCTCTCAGTTCCCATTTCATGATTGATATAGAACTATAAACAAGAAAATAAGTACTGTTAAAAATCTTTCTATACAGTGGCAAGTAGGGTTTTAATGGTGGTTTGCCCGTGCTTATTAACAAGCTATGGCAGTTGCTGCACACTGATCAGTAACCGCATAAGAGCTCAGCCTACTGTAGAAGTCCTGAGTCTATGTACTTTCAATTTTAGAGCATAACCATCATACGCTCCACAAACCAATGAAATTTCTAATAATACAAACCAATGATGTGTTAAATTGAGACACTTCTAGCTTGAATGCCAAAAACTTCACTATGATTTAAAGGATCTGTGCTTACCTTTCTCTATCAATTTACTGTTAATTTGCTACTATTGGAGCAATTTACGAAAAGAAAAAAAAAGGTAATATTTTATTTAATTTTTAATACCAATCTTGGTCATTTCAAATACATACTGAAATGCCATTTATTATACAAAACGCAATACAGTAATTCAAGAAGAATAGGAGATGGCATGAGAAGTGTTGAGGGGGAGCAGGCAAAATGAAATCACTTTACAAAATACCTGAATTTAGAAATAGGGGGCAATCCTCATTACTCCCCTAAGAAGAGGTGGAGGGATTAACCAAATTTTAGGTCACGAAATATTTCCCTATTTCATCTATACTAAGCATTGCATATTTTGTTTCTTAATTATTACGCAGTTTTGCTACTTTGATGACTATCATCATATGGTAGCTTTACTGAACTGTAAAAAAGCTGTACCAAACAACACGAGAACATCCTAAAAATGTATTATTGTTTTTTTAAGTAAATGTGTCTTCTAACATATTTCACTCCAACTCCTTGAGGCAGCATCCAACCATTTCTTTATTACTCTACGTGCAAAATCAGACATACAGCTTTTTTTTTTTTCAGTATCCTGTTCCCACTTTCTACTCAGACACAAAGATAAATTGTAATGACCTTGCATGAATCATACTGACGTCACACAGTCTAGGCTGCGGAATAATTATGAAAGCCCTTTCTGATCTCCGTCTCCAGGAGCTCTCTGATAGTCCCTTAAAATCTTTGCCACATCTTTCCACTCTCCAGCAAGCTTCTGGGGCAAATATAAAGTCACAGCTTGAAAGAGAATGGAAACTGCTCAGTGAATTCAGGCACCTGTAATAAAGAGCATTTAAAATTGGCTTTGTGATTCAACTGTTGCTTAGCCTGGTTAGATGTGGCTTTCAGCAAATCAGGATACACTGAAATCACTACAATGCTTCTTGCAGTAGTTATACTTCCAAGCAATTTGAGAAACGTCAAGCTCTGTTACTAGACAACAGCAGAGCATAGCTCAGGTCAGACTGATTCCTAGAATGAAGCTGGTGAAAAGCAGCAGCTCTACCAAATACAGATCTGACCCTCAGATTTCGGTACAAGGTTAGAAATTGATAAGTTAATTGTCCAACATTAGGGCCTGCAGCAACAGCAGCTGCAACAATTAAATGGTAACTTTATATAGCAGGGGAAAGCAGGAAAGATACCTCTCCCATAGTATCTGCTTCTGATCTTCTGTTGGCTGGATATCGTTGTGCTTGGGCTACCTTGTCCTGTGCCAAATTCAGTGCACAGGGGAGAGAAACGTTAACCAAATAAAGATCTCAGATCTCATTTGCAAACAGAAAGTGCTAACCACTCACTTTGCCTTATGGAAATGGCATTTAACAACTTGTCCTGGAACACTGTTCGGCCTGTCTATCCTTGCTCCAACGACGATCCCCTGCACTGCTGGAAAGCCCTGCAAAGCAGCACGATTTTCTGCCAGAAGGTATCTGCAGGCACTGTGGCCTCAGACACAGAGAAGCACAGAAGACACTTTACATGGTACCTGCATTATCATAAAGTCAGTGTTAGTTACACTGAAATGATGTAGAGCTACTGTGGCTGGTTTAAAGTCATTTTTGTCCTGTGGCTTGTAAAATGACAGCATAATTATGGTTGCAAGGGACATGTGGAGGCCATCTGGTCCACCCCGCTGCTCAAAGTAGGGCAATCTTCAAAGTTAGGTTAGGTTTCTCGGGGCTTTGTCCAGTGGAGCCTGGAACATCTCCAAGGATGGAGATGCTACACCTCCGAGCAACCAGCTCCACTGTTTGACGGCCTCATTTTGTTCTTAATAACTAACTGGAATTTCCTTTGCTACAACCTGTATCTGTTACCTTTTGTCCTTCTGCTGTGTTCCTCTAAGAAGCGCCTGTCTCTGTCTGCCCTTTACCCTCCCATTAAGCATCTGTACACAACAGTAAGAGCTTTCTCTTATTAAGGCTGAGCCAAGCACAGATCCTTGAGCCTGTCCTCATATGCCATGTGCTCTACCCACCTGAATAAACTAGTGGCCCTTCACTGGACTTGTATTTCTTGAACTGGACTATCAAAAATCTGAAACCTGAGCGCTGAACAGAGAGCAAGAGACACTTCTCTGGACCTGCTGGCTACATTCCTGCCAATGAATACAGCTGCTGTCTTTCCTGAAAGATCACCCCTGAGGAACAACCCCAGCAACCAGTCAACAGCAGAACCTTATGCCATGATCACAACACCTCAAGACTGGTAGTCCAGGCAACTTTTACCCACCCTATCATAGAACTATCTAAAATACATCTCCAATTTGGAAGTATGGCAATGGTACAATGGTAGTCTGGGACACTGTCAAAAGCTTTGCTGAGGTCAAAGGAAATGATTTCTGCTTCTCCCTCCTTGTCTACATCTCCTCGTGGAAAACAGTGAGTTTGGCATGACCTGCCCTTGATAAACCCACGTTGGTTGTTCCCAGACACCTTCTTTTTTTGTCATATGCTCCGATATGGTGGTTTCTAGGAAGATTTATTTCATAACCTTCTCATGGACTGAAGTGAGACTTACTGGCCTCTGGCTTCTTAGATCCTCCTTCTTGCCCTTCCTGAAGACAGCCATAATATTTTCCTTCTTGCTGTTATTAGACACCTCCCTAGATTGCCATGACAATTCAAAGATGACAGAGAACAGTCTCACAAGGACATCGGCTGGCTCCCTCTGGACCTCACACACATCCATGGCCTCTAGGCCAATCTTCTTCCACCATGGGTAGTACTTGAGTCCCCCAAACCCTGCCACTAGGAATCAGAAAATCACCTGAGGATGAGGTAAATTGGTGAAACCACTTGGTCACTTGGTTTTGATTTCTATGCTAGAGGGGAATGTGGGACCTGAGGCATAAAGATCCCAAATGCTTCCAATCAATACTGTGCTGTTCCTTTGGCAACAGTATGGTCCGGCCCCTATGGGACATTTGGGAAGAGCAGACTCAGGACTGAGTGGATTCATTGGGTGAAACCAAGCAGGAAACAATGCATAACCGGCTCTTAAAACCAGGTCATCTGTGGCTATGAATTTCATGGATGAGTTGCATTTTAGGTGAACTTACTAGATCTTTCATGAATTTTAGATATTTGTTCTACAATTTCATCAAAAGCTCCCGTTCTTTTCAAGAGGAGACACAATTCGGTTTTCTGCAGTTTCCTACTGCACTTAAGCACACGTCTGTATTTATACACACAAATGAACCTTGATAAAACTATGTTTCTATACAGCCAATATTTCTTCTTTCTCAATGACAATCTTGCAACTACCTAAGCATTCATTTCCTATCAGTTTCTGACCATTTAACACGATGTCTGTGCTGCCACTATTGCATTTGCCAACTGCCGAATCTGTCTTTAGAGATGTAAAGAAGTAGAGGAGAAGCCAAAACCAGTAACCTGCTGCAGTCTTACTGTACTTAATACACCTTTATCTTTTTTTCTGTGCATCGACAAGTAATTTTGACTTCTTACAGAAAGGAAAGTGATTCTGGTTGTCCACTGTAAACTGTATGTTTACATGCCTGTGTCCAGAGAAGGGCAAGGAAGCTGGTGAAGGGTCTGGAGAACAAGTCTACGAGGAGAGGCTGAGGGAGCTGGGGTTGTTTAGTCTGGAGAAGAGGAGGCTCAGGGAAGACCTCATCATCCTGTACAATTACCTTAAAGGAGGTTGTAGCGAGGTGGGGAATGGGATCTCCCAAGCACCAAGTGGTAAGACAAAGGGCAATGGCCTCAAGTTGTGCCATGGGAGGTTTAGGATATTGGGAGAAATTTCTTTCCTGAAAGGGTTGTGTGGCATTGGAACAGGCTGCCCATGGTGGTGGTTGAGTCCCAATCCCTGGAAAGAAGAAACGTGCAGATGTAGATCTTAGTAGCATGGTTTAGTGTTGGACTTCGGTACTAGGGTAGAGGTTGGACTGGATGATTGTAGAGGTCTTTTCCAACCAGAATGATTCTGTGATTCTGTGATGTAACAGGTTCAACCGCATGTTTTACCTCCAGCTAAATGCCAAGATTTTTCACAAATGAAAGCTGCAACTTTTCAGATGTTAATGTTTGTGTTTTGACACACACTACTACAGATGTATAAACTTCTAAATGGTTTTAGTTATGTTACAAAATACAGAATTTGCCACTAAAAAAGCTCTTCTGTTATGAAAGTAATATAAATGACAACACTGAGAAACAAACTGGTGGTTGCAATGCCATTCAGTATTTCTTTCATTTAAAAAAAAAAAGAAACTTAAAACTTCTTTTCATTCCCAAGGAACTTTTCATCCATCACAAACACCCAAAAATTTCAAAGTGACTTTGAAATAAGATCAGCCACACATATCAAAAAAAAAAATCTTAACATTCTTTGAAAGAGGAAAAATGTCCTTATTTCCAGTGTCTTTTTGTGTATTATCTTTTTTTTTTTTTTCTCTGTAAAGAAAGCTACCCAGGAACATGGGTGTCTTGCTCAGCAGTGATGCCTGTGATGTAGGAAGAGAGAGAAAACATCCAGCACTTAGGCAGAAATAACCTGAGATGTTTCTTTGAATTCCTTTCACACTACTTTCATCAAATACATCTCCCCCCATTCGAAACAGTAAGCTGCCTTATAGCAGGTCTTGCTCACTGCACACAGGCAACCAGTTGCCCTGACACCCCTCTGCTCTTTTCATCCCACTTCTGTAGTCCAGCTGTGAAAAGGAGAGCGGGGAGACTTGGATGTGTCTGTGGATGTCTGTTTGCTGTTCTAATTGTTTGAAAAAGATGCCAAGAGACAAACTCTTGGCTTAAACCGCTTTGGGAGCCCTCTGTCTGTGCTGAATTGTGGCTGTCCCTGCGGATGTGAGCTCTGAGCACCTGGGCACAGTGAGGAAGCCCTGGCTTAGAGCACAGAGCTGGCAGTGGCGTGGTACCCAGTCCAAGCTGCTTCGCTGTGGTCTGTCTGGAGATGCGGAGACTTTCTGGAGCTCATCACCCTTCCTCAGCCAACCTGACTGTGGGAACCATATCAGAAAATGACCCGGAGCTGTGTCTTACTTGTTTTTACATAGAGGTGAGCAAACTTCAGATACAGCACAAGTTCACAAGCAACTTTAAGGTACCTTTGAAGTCTCCAGTCCTTATTAAATGTGTTTGGTCTAAAAGGTGATCATAGAAAAAGCTAACACCAGGTCTGAACTAGTGAGGGACATGAATTGCTTTTGATCTTAATGACTGTAAATACAGACTACCTTCTGATCCACTTTCTCCTGCCCTGCCATTCTGTTCTCTCCATCACCACTTTCATTATTTTGGATATTCTTCTCATCTCTTTAAGCATCTCCTGAGCTCTGCTTCTTCCTTCTCTTTTGTAACAGCACCCACTGATTGCCCCATCCTGTCCGTATATTTATGGAAAATTTCTGCAGAATGTGTGCAAAGGTATTTTTTTTGACACTTCAGTTCTTTCCCTTCACTCACCACCTTTTGCTTTGCCACAACCACATCAGCTGTCACTCTATTTGTGCGTAAATCACCTTCAGCACTTGCAGTGCAAATTTCTCTGCGAGACAAGCTATTAGATCAGTCGCTCAGTTCATCTATAACAAGTCTTGGATGGCAGTTACAAGGCCTGTACTCATCACAGACTCAGTCACAATTTACACGTGGCAGACTTTACCTGGGTGACCACTGTCAAACTGTATTCCTTTGACCCCATGGAAATTACAGTTGTAACAGTGAATCAAGCAGTGTCAACTTTTACAGTGAACTATTTGGGAGATTGTCAGTTGGGTCAAGACAGAATTGTACCAAAAACTTACAGGACTGAGCCTTCCTGGGTGCCAGGGACCTTGATTGTGCCCCATTCGTTGGGCACCTTGATGGTATACGTGCAGCATTCATCTACTGAACGAGCACCACTGCAATGGGGTGGCTTCAGCTGCTGTACACAGTTGTTAGCGTGAGACTGTTTTTTTCTACCAAAGATACTCAATTGCAGCATCACTGGCAATTTCCAAAATGTTAGCTCTCACAATGTTAGCTGCTGCCAAATCCTAGAATTGCGTTAAATAATATCTTTGTAGAAGTTCAGCTCTATTTGTGGGCTCTGAAAACCTGATGTGTAGATTTACAGCACAAAAAAGTCACAAAAAAATAAAATCTTGAAACAAACACGTCCGTGGATTCTCATTAGAGCCCTAACAAGTGAAAAGACTGTAGTGCAGGCACATGCAGGGTCAGGGAAGACACAAAGGAAATGCCCAGTGAGCATAGGGGCCATTCAGCCTCTTCAGAACAAGCGCAGTGCTGGAGAAGCTGAAAGAGTCTTATTTTAAGCAGCTAAAGACTTACTGCACCGAGCTTGACAATGTCTTCCTAAGCTGAAATGACAGAAGGGCAGATAGTTTATGCAGTGTGCAACTAAAGACTAATTCAATGCCCCATATTCCTCCCCGGTGCCATTTCAATGACTTCAAGGGAGCTATTTTGCCAAAGGTATTATGAGAATATTTTTATTTCAATAAAATGGCTACCTTGCTGGAATTAATTCCGACAGATGTTTTAGCAATTACAAAATCACTTAACTAATTATCTCAAATACCTTTTTGGCCATCTCCACTACGATAAACACCTGAAACAAAATTACGCTGAGTAAACTGCAGTGGGATTGTACAAAACCTTGGCTTTGGGAGAGACAGGATGGAAGTTAGTGCTTGGCACTTAATGTCATCAGCATTATAATGATGCAGCTAGAGTATATATAATTTTGTTGCTGACCTTACATTATTATATAATTAAGGTAATTTAAGTAATTACTTGCTAAAAAGACTAATTTTGTTCATCAACATAAAGACTCTCAAAGCACAGCAATATGAGGAAATTAGATTCCAATACAGCAATCTGGGGAGAATTAGAACCTCTAGTGAACAAGTGAAACAGGAGGAGGCAGTAAAACTGAAGAAAGGATAGTTAAAGTTCCCGAAACCTGAAAGTACTCTCTGTTCTGTCACAGACATCCCCTGAAACTCCCCAGTATGCTAAACATAGTAAGGATTTTCTTGTCACATGGAAAATATTCACTGTGAGGTTTCTAACTGTAAACTTAAATTTAGTAAGTAAAGAAGCTAAAACTCTTTTTTTTTTCTTTCCAAGACAGACAAGCAAAAACCTTTCCTTAGAGAAGTCCGTAATCAGAGTGACTCTTCTGAAGGCATTTTTGCCTCTCCCCTTCAAAATAAGATTATCCTAAAAGATCCTAGCAAATTAACTCTTTAATTGAGTATGCAGCAATTTCAGTTATGTCAAGCCATAAGCTCATCCACAGAAACAGACCACATCATTCCTACACAATAATGTAATTTAAAACCACAGACTTTTTCTTCTGGAGACATGTCTACTTATAAATGGTCATATTAAACATTGGTGTCTTTTGCAAGCATACCAAGAGTTAAAAGGAAGATGTTGATGTCAAAAGAATGTTACATATGAGAAACTTCAGAAACATTTTTTGGATCACTCTTAATTCATTATTTATTTTAGAGGTGATAAACTGTCTATTTACCTGTGTTCAGACACAGTAAAACTTTTTCTGTCTTCAAACTTTGGAAGAAAAGAAATTCTTATAACAGAAAATAATTAATCCAGCTTTAAACCTTTTTTGCTGTTGTTCCTGATATTGTTTTGAACTGTACGTGGACATTTGCCTGCTTTTGTGACAGGAGAAAGATTTTGCTGCAAGTAATCAATATTTTGTTTGTTTAATAACTAAGAAATTGCTTGAATACATTACTGAGTTAATGATTTGGCAGGCCAATGAAACATGCTAATTAAAATTTTAAGTCACAAGAAGCCTACAGAAGTATTTAATAGAAGAAGCTACACGTGGAGAGACTATTTTTGTACTTCAAGCAAGTGTGCTATATTAATAACATAAACTTTTAAAGTATCTATCTATAAAGCCAGGAGACTTCGATATATAAAATCTGTGTTTTTAATTCAAGTGAAAGAACTTTCAAGCACTCTTAAGAACACAAGGCTTAAGAATTTATGGGGCAACAATGATATTGCAAAGAACAAACTGAATACAAGTTTTCAAAACAAAATTTCAAAGGCATTACAGAACCTGATGCATTAAGAATGGAAAGTACTGCCCAATTCAAAAACATCATTGCAAGCAGAGAAACTCACTATTGACCATACACGTGTGAGACAAAAAGCAAAAGAAGGATCCTTAAAGTGCCCCCAAAGAACCCGACAGCATTTTGGAAACAAGCTGGAGTCTACTAGACTCAACAGAAAGGAATGAGAGAAATTACTTCACGGGCACTTGCAAAGGTTTACTTGTTATTCCTGTTGCTTTTATTTGTACACTGAAATGTTGTTGTAACTTGAGTTTTATTAAAAGCTCATTCTTTAAACCCCAAACAGCTAGACAATGTAAACCAGCTAAGGTAAGACAGTCTGTGAGGGATTTAACTCAAATTTAAGATTAATTTTCATTAAAATTTCTGTCTCAAATTATTCTTTAAACAAACTGGACGTTAAATGACATTGAGATTTTAAGTGAATACTTCTAAAGCTGCTTCCTCAAGTAATTGAATTAAAGTTTTCCTCCAGTTACAAAGCTCTCTTTGTCTGCTCACAAATATTTTTAGTTTTGCTATGTCAAAAAAAGACACCTTTCTAAACAGACTTGTCACTAGAAGTAGCTGGATTACTGTCCTGGTTTCAGGTAGGACAGAGTTAATTTTCCTCCTAGTAGCTGGCAGGGTGTTATGTTTTGGATTAGGATGAGAAGAGCGCTGATAACATGCTGATGTTTTAATTGTTGTAGAGCAGTGCTTACACCAAGCCAAGGACTTTTCAGCTTCTCGCTCTGTCCTGCTAGCGAGCAGGCTAGGGATGCAGCAGGAGCTGGGAGGGGACAGACCCAGGACAGCTGACCCAAACTGGCCAAAGGGGTATTCCATACCATCTGACGTCATGCTGAACAATATATAGGGGTGGCTAGCCGGGGTGGGGGGGCCGGCTGCTCGGGGATAGGCTGGGCATCGGTCAACGGGTGGTGAGCAATTGCATTGTGCATCACTTATTTTGTACACATTATTACTATTACTATTATTATTACTATTATTATTATTATTGTTATTATTTTTCCTGTCTTAATAAACTGTCGTTATCTCAACTCACAGGCTTCACTTTCCCGTTTCTCTCCCCCATCCCGGAGAGGGAGGGGGGAGGGTGAGCGAACGGCTGTGTGGTGTTTGGCTGCCAGCCGGGCTAAACCCCAACAATTACCTATGCTAATTAGCTGCACTCCATCTTAGGATTTAATACCGTGTGCCTAAAAAGGGACATTCAATAATAAAACTAGGTATGATGATGCAATATGCAACAGAGCATCCTCCAGGGAATAATGGAACTAACATTGATTTTTATTGCTTATTTTTTGACACCATTTTTTTTCCACAATGAAAGAAAAAAAAAGATTTAATGATTAATAACTTCCATTTCCTTTGTTTGCTTACTTTTGTCAGGTTTTCCTCCAAGGCATGGTAGGAATCTTTATTGTATGACACTAATAGGACCGTCACATCCCTGAAATTGCATCGCATAAACAATTATGTACAGTTCAGTCCATGGTTTCCTCAGAGGTTTCCTCAAAAGCTACATTATTTGGTTCCTGACTCTAAAATATTTTCTAAATTTCCAACTACACTAAAAAGGATAAGTGTAAGACAAGATTTCATCAGTACCTATTGCTACTCTACAATGGGAAAAATCTTCTCATTCTATCACGTAATGGAAAAACACATAATGGAGCCAGCTGCTAGGAGGTGTAGAAGTATACATTCAGATGGAGAATAAGGTGAAGGGTTTTAATCACTGGACCATACTGTCACAGAACAAGGAGGATCTCCCATCATGAACAGAGCTGAAGAATGAAGGAGATTCCCAAACCACGTTCTCGCTCCATCGCAAAGCACAAGACCTGTTCCAGGATCACTGGGTGAAACTATACAGCCTTTCAGAAGGTAATCACACTCATCATTTCTGGCCTTAAGCTCTATGAATATATGGAGGAAAAAATCCCTGATATGTTGGCCAAGTAGTTTTGAAGAAATAAAACATCACATCAAAAAGAAAGGCTAAAGAAATATTAAATTATAAAAGGAAAGTAACGTACTAGTAGGAAATAGCAATGACTAGCTAAAGGATGATTCATCTCCAAGTACATTTAGTTGGAAAAATGTAGGATAAATTGGGCTTCTGGCTAATGCAGTACAGTGGAAGGTGGCAATAGGTTTGAGAAGCAAAAAGCCTGGGGAGCCTTATTTGAGCAATGGAATACTGAAGGATGAAATATGCTGCAAAAACTGGACCTTTTCCTTTCACCCCAAAATTATTTTTAATAATTTTAACAACTATGTGAAATAGAGCTTATTTTATGCAACAAAAACTAAAAAAGCAAAAGCATTTGTTTTTGTCTGCTTGTGAAGACAGTAAGGCCACCAAGACGATCAAGGGACTGGAGCACATCTCCTATGAGGAGAGGCTGAGAGAGCTGGGACTGTTCAGCCTGGAGAAGAAAAGGCTTGGGGGCATCTCACCAAAGGAACACAGAGCCAGACTCTTTTCCTTGGTGCCCAGTGCCAGGACAGGAGGCAACAGGCACAAACTGGAGCACAGGAGGCTCCCCTGAGCACCAGGCAGCACCTCTGTGCTGGGCGGGTGCTGGAGCCCTGCCACAGGCTGCCCCGAGAGGTTGTGAGGTCTGCTCCTTGGAGATCTTCACAAGTCACCTGGACGTGGTCCTGGGCACCCTGCTCTGGGTGTCCCTGCTGGAGCAGGGGCTGGACCAGATGGACCCAGAGGGCCCTTCCACCTTAACCTTTCTGTGACTCCATGATTTTGTGAAATAGGGTTACTTAGATACTCCCCTATGTATCAGGGTCATCATTTGAGGAACACACAAACCTTCCAGAACCTTCCTGAAAGGTCCAGCGGTTTTATGCATGAATGAAACACTGAAGTACATTGAGAAGTACAGCTCGGTGTTATGGCTGTGGGTTTCATGTCAGCCCTCTACAAATACTTTCGTATAAGTAAATAATAGAAAGCATTAAAGGTATCAATGAAAAAAAATCAGTAAAAGTACATGCAGTCTAGGTTTTCAATGTGAGGGTATTAATGTGCTCATCATTCTTCAGAACTGAGTCACTTCTAGAGGAAGTGCAAAAATAAAATACAGTAAGCAGGATGAAATATTTTCAGCCATGAAATATTTCCATTGCACCTTACAACTTGGGAACTCGTTGAATGAAAAATGTCATTTCTAGGAGTAAAATAAAATAATATGACAACAAGAGAAAATGATTGTTGTAAAATATTTACTCCAATCCATGAGCATGTAAGCTTTTGCTGTCCTTGGTAGGGATAAATTTGATACCCACTCTAACAGGTAATGCGAACAAAGGATGCAACATATCCACCAGCATGAAGAAGAGATCTTCATGACACATAGATGGTACATCTGCTGATACTGATGTTTTCAGCTAATTCTGTGTTCCTCAATTGCTCTGCAGCTTGCTTATTTCTGGAGGTATTAGCATCCTGTCTATGGCTTCCAGGCTATTTCCTGAAATTGTGTGTTTTTATAACATTAGTCTAGGAAGACCGGCATGAAATAAAACCCTGACAAGCAATCAAAGGAGAAGTTATTTTCTAAAGAAGTTTCTCTGGAGAATCAGGTCAAAAGCCTACCTCTAGCCTTGCACACTTGGAAGACATGAAAGAAAGCTTTGTTTTAGAAGCTTAGATGTCGACACACAAAGTTGATAATTGTTTTTTTTGTGTTTTTTTTTTTTTCCCCGCTGTTTATTGCTTTTGAAGAAATTCAGTCCGAGACCTGGGATGCATCAAAGAAGGATGTGTATTTGGATGAGCTTTGTTTGATGGCAAGAGCTTTTCCTTATTAAGTCATCAAAACAGCCTGGAGTGAGAAGGTAGCCGAAGCCTTCTGGAAAAGAATAGCAAAGCATCACTGAGGACAATCACAGGGCATGGAAACTCGACAGCTTTAACATTCTCCCTTTTCAAGTACACACAATTAGGGAGCTAGATGTCTCGTGTGAAGAGCAAAGTTGTCTGATCCAAAACTCATCAAGTCAATATAAACATGCCCTTTGACTTCAAATGAGCTTTGGATAAGCCCTCAAAGACTGAAGCACTAATGAGTTAGAGCTTTTCCAACACCACTTGGATAATCTTCCAGGTGGGGGCTGTGGAGGGCAGTTTCAAAAGCAGACCTCAGATCTACGTATTGGTTGTGAAGTTACCTTCTTTGGTCAGACACTCAGAAGCAGTTCTGCCTGTTATCTCTAACACAGTGCAAAGTCTTTTGCAGGAATACCACTGCAGACTGACCTATCCAACTTCTTGCTACTGCAAGAACCTAGGATGCTGATGATGTGCTTCTCGGTTATAATATGGATTATTGCTTTTGTTCCATTTCAGAAAGGACCTTAATTTGTATACATTTCTTAGACATTTCTTAGACATACATAGCTAGACATTTCTTACAACCTACAGATATTGCCTATGGAGTAAACATGAACATGATGCCTACAACTTTGTTATCTGCATATAGGAAGACTGGGCTATTCTCATGATTCTTTCTATATATATGTATATATATACATATATATATATATATATATATATATACCTTTTGTATCGAGAGAGAGAAGGAACTACACACCCCAAACCATCAACTTTCACGGTTGCATCAGAACATCTATTTGTGTCACATTCAAACCTGAGCCAGTTCACCTTCTATCAGCCAATCAATTGCAGGTGCCAAACCCAGTCCATTTTAGGGGCAAGTAATGAAAATGCTATGCCAGGTATTTGGCCAACTCTTCAGTTGCTATAGCTTTGTTTAAGGGAGAACTTCAGAATGTAAAACAAACAAATAAACCGGAGTAATACTTTGCTGGGAAATAAGGATCAAGGTACTTATCACTCTGGATCTGTCTGGCAATGAGGACTCTTCGTTAAACCTGGTTACAGAATCACAGAATCACAGAATCACAGAATCGTCTAGGTTGGAAGAGACCTCCAAGATCATCCAGTCCAACCTCTGACCTAACACTAACAAGACCTCCACTAAACCATATCACTAAGCTCAACATCTAAACGTCCTTTAAAGACCTCCAGGGATGGCGACTCAACCACTTCCCTGGGCAGCCCATTCCAATGCCTAACAACCCTTTCGGTAAAGAAGTTCTTTCTAATATCCAACCTAAACCTCCCCTGGCGCAACTTTAGCCCATTCCCCCTCGTCCTGCCACCAGGCACATGGGAGAACAGACCAACCCCCACCTCGCTACAGCCTCCTTTAAGGTACCTATAGAGAGCGATGAGGTCAACCATGTTACCAGGTTACCATGGTTACCAGGTTACCATGATCAGAATTGCTCTGCTCACATTGCTGAGCTCCTGTGGGGCCATGCCCCTGCCCTCTTACCCTCCCACCTCCCTCTTATTTGCAGAGAAGCAATTGCTGCTGCAATCACTCCCTGAGAGTAAAGACTGGTGTGAGGATCCTTGAGCAGATTTAAGTTGCTGGAAAGTACACAGAAAGGAAGCAGGAGGGCAGGAATGTAGAAGACGAGGCATGGAAGAGGAGAACAAGAACAACTCAGGTGCCACCCATGACATCCATCTGTCAACCCCCTTCTGAGCTTTCCTTCCATCCTTTTGCTTTGTTATGTCTAAACCAGAAGCCTTTTGATACTGACTTTCAGTCTATAATGCTATGAATTCCAGACATTGCTTTTTCCAAGTTATCTGGGCTTTTATACTATTACATTGATTATAAGGCCAGAGACATGACTTTATTATCTACTCTGATGTGCTGCATAACAGAGTTAAAAGACCTTTCCTGAAGTGTTTGAACAGCATCTTTTTAATTGGTGCCTCTTCCCCCTCCTTTCTATTTTTGACTTCTAAGATTCCATATACAGAAATCTGCCCCGATTCTTGGTCAATTTCCCCCTGAATAATGATGTCCACCAGAGAACTAATGTATTTAATTTCAAGACAAACTGAGTCCAGATTCAGCTTTCAGCTCCTAGTATCTATGAAATCTTTGCCAGATTGAGTGCTGAAGCCAACTCTTCATTGCAAGAGGTTTTGAGCTGGAATCTGAGCCCCTAGAGAGGGAAGGAGGCAGCAGATCCAGGCAGGAGGCACGCCATCCCCCAAAAGCCTTCCTAAGCATGGCGTCAGAGAGTTTTGATCCTCACTTAAGGGTCTTATTTTTATTTTCCGATTTTGTTTTTGCTTTTGAGAGATAATCTCCATTATCACATTCTTTCCTGTTCAATGCTTTTTAATGCATGTATTATTTATCTTAGGAAGGTCCTTTATGCTCTTGTGTGAATTCCAATTGTTATGGCTCATTTTCATTTCCTTTAAGGCCCTTGGCCATTTTTGTGTTGGAGTACAGCTGGTTCCACTTAATAAAAGTTCTGCTGTGCAGAAATACGAAGCTTCTCTGCCCCACCTTTGAAATCTCCAAGTAAACAACTACTCGATCTGATATAGTTTATACAATCCAATTCAAAAGAAGCTGATGGAGCCTAAAGCGTGGGGAAAAGCATGCTTAACTCTAGTACGTACAACACACAAAAGAGTTTGGGGTATGTGTCTACAGAAAGCCAAGCTATTTGATTTTCAATTTATTTTACTTTTGCCCACTTTGGATGCTTATCAGCATTGGTGGTGAGGAATTTGATCTATCATGTGGTCACATACTAGGTCTAGATAAATCTTGCTGTACCTAAAAGCCTTCATCAGAGGCACAATTATAAATAACAGAATCACAGAGCAAAGAAACGTGCTTCTCAAACTCGTCTCAAGTCAGCCCCAGAGGATTTGATCTCAATACTGCTTCTGAAGAATAGTGTTGTCTGAATGTTAGATATTTTTCAAGCAAATGGTACTTTTTAACTATACCAATAGTAATTTCAAGTGTTTTCTCATGTGTAATTCCTTTTTCCACAGTTTATCATATCAAAACAGTTTGAACAGAGAGAATAGCCATGACTTTTTTATTTAACCAAATCCTTGTTTTCTTTCATTTATTTGTTGCCTCTAATCATGACACAATAAAGTCAAGTATTTGGGAAAAGGCCCTTCCTTTCATTGCGTGTAACATCATTAGGGACTGTGTGATTTGGGTTTCTATGTCTGAATAGAAATAATTAGAAAATATGATTCAAGTATTTTATGTCTTGGAAAGATGCTGGGATAAATTCTGCCTTTCTCTGCAAGAGGCGAGGAGAATTAAATTGGATAAAGGGCTCAGAAGCGCTCTCGAAAGCTGTATCCAAACTAGTGCATGAAGATGAGACAAGAAAATGGAAGCTTCTAGGATATGGCAGGAGACGAGCCAAGGGAGTGTCCCTGTCTGATGTGTTGAGAGGTGTATCAGCCAGAAGGCAGATGTATTGCTGCGGAGCATCTATTCCTTATCTAACCGCGTGCAAGTTTGGAGCACACATTTATGTTCTCCAAATACACATCTAAAATATCGTCGTATGTGCTCCAAACCAGGTAACTGAATATATATCCTTTGCTTACCAACAGAGGCCAAATTCAGTTCAGTGTGTTCTTTATGATCTTTGAACACCACAGTAGTCTTGCACCAGAGTAGAACAAGAAAAAGTGTGTCAGACCTCAAATCCCTGAGATTTCATCAGAAAGAAAAAGATCACAGAGGTACTGAGAGCAACTTAAGTGCCAGACTTAGGTAGAAAAGATCTCTCTTTGGGAGCCTTCAAAGCAACTGTTTCTCCCCAGTGGCTCTGTAAGGAATTTATGCACTTACTTAAGATGGCATCTACAGCAGGCAACTAAAATGTAGGTGCAAATTAGTCACCTACACTGCTACAGCCTACGAACTGGTGACCGGCTTGGAATAAAGAGACTTGCAAGGGTTTGAATAAAACAGCCTGAAGGATGCACAAAATGCATGCATATAGAAATATACAGATAACGAATGTTGCTGCTGTATACACTGACTCCCAAGACAAAACTGACGGCAGCACAAATGCTCCCAGTAGCCAGAAATACGAAGGCTCACATTGTGAGACAGGCTGGACGCATCTTCAATAGCCTGCACGTGGGGCTGGTAATGCCAAAATCCTTTACAATGCTATCTGATATTTGTTAAGATCAGACAAAAGAGAAGGATTTGAAGTTGGGGGCTCTATCCTGCTCTCTGCTGCTCAGCCCCAGTGCTGCTGATTTTATAAGATATCTGAAGATGGATACTGGAGTAGGAAAGGAGGAACATGCCTCAGGGCTACTGAAATGTTCTCAGTAATAGGTTAAAAATGTGAAGCATTTAAAGTATCTGATGTTCCCCTTGATATTCTCCAGGCAATTTCCTAAATCAGCTTCAAATTTTACTCATTTTCAGCTTTAAAACAAGCAGCACCACAAATGATTAAAAGAAACAACAACAACAAAAAATAAACACACACCCAGATGGTAACTATTATCTGAGCCAGAAAATAGAGACAAATACATCCACTTAGGGCAAACTAACATATTGTATTATATCACTATGATGTACTGTAATGGGATATGATTTACATTAAAACTTGTTGTGAATTAGAGATTTAACTTATGGCCTTTCTCCACAAATTACAACAACAAACAAGAGCACGGAAATAAACTCTAATAACGGCATACATCCCATCACCATTTGCAGGATTATTTCTAGACTAAGGCCATGGATACAACATTGACAAGTGCAGTTTCACAGCGTTACTCTAGAAATGTGAAGTCGAAGTCCGAATCCCTGCGGTCAGCAAAGATCTCATAGCACTCTTCCCAGGAGGCGGGGTGGTTTAGGTGAGGTTTTGATTACAAAACATTTGAGAACAGTGGGGCAGACGGTGTGACCGTGGCTTTTTATGTGAAATGTAATGGTGTTGCTTGTGCTCCTTCCATCTGCTTGCTCTATCCACCTCTTGTCCTGTGTCATAACCTCGTAAGACTCCTATTGTAGGGACTGTCTTTTAGTGATGTACGTTGCAGCGCCCAGCACAAAAGAAGCCAGAGCTTTCGGCTCTCCTTTGTTAATGTAACTGAGCTAAACAGATAAACAACTTGTCAGGGATGAGTTTGCTGCACTTATTCTCTGTAGCAAATTGTACTTCTAATTGGATAAGGTTCTCTTCCCTGCCTACCGTCACCTGGTTTATAATGCAGTGCACCTTTTAAGCACTGCAAAATCTCTTGCTGAGGCAGCTGCATTTTGTGATGGATAGCACACAAACGTACACATAAACACAACGCATTTCTGTTCCCTCATTTATATAACTGCTTCCCACAAAGATCCTAGGACCAAAAGCTTCTCTGAGGGGGAGGATGACATAGTAAGTGGATTCCAAAGATTTGAGGTTTGTCTTCCCTAAGTGACTTGCCAGAGAGACGCTTATCTGTATGCGACAATATTCTCTGAATGCAAAAAAAGGATAATGTTTCCTCTCCTGACAAATGTGAACTCAACTTTATCCACACAGTGCTTTAGAAGTTCTGCAAGAATGTAAAAAAGCTACCTAATTTCCTGTTTAACTTCATCCAGAAACCAACTTCTCCCTGCTGCACGTGTGCCTGCCTGAGAGCCTAAGATTGGGAGGGGAAGGGAGAATTCCCACTTCCAAAGCCCAAAATAGCCTGATTCCCTCCTGCTCTGCAGCAAAGAAAAAATAATAATAAAAAAAATTGAGCCAGAATTGGTATGCCTCCCGTGATTACTAATGTAGCACCTCCAGCAGTACTTGAGACAACATTAATCTGGCTGCCTTGGGTACCAGCATGAAGCCTGGATCCTCACCCACATGATGAGCTGCCGCTGACATTTCTACTGCTGCGCCTCCTCTCTTCTTGTTACAAACTGCCATGATGAAGGCTAGGACGGCAGGCGGACTTGTACCATGGTCACAGCTCTGTCTACAGCACAGGCTGACCTTTCCCTACTGACAGAAGAAACATGAGTGATAGATCTGTAAATGTTAGCTTTAAAAAAAAGGAAGAAAAAAAAAAGAAAATGAATGCTATTGTCTCGTCATTAATCATAGGAAAGTAAGAGTTGAAAAAAGGAAGACAAAATTTCAAAATTTAGTTGCTCATGCCCCCTTGGATTTGGGAGAGGTTCTCAAATAAATAAGTTTATTTGAGAAAGGAGAAGAAAATCCCATTCAGGATAACTGTACTGGGTACCCAGGGCAGTGCGACTGCATTGCTTGGGGAAGCAGCTGAGCCAGATCGCATTTTTTGAAACTTGTGGAATTTTTGCTCGCTGCCAAGGGAAACTATGGGAAACTACTATGAAGCAGAGATAATAGCATTCTGAGAAGTATGCCAGTAGTGAAATGTCAGAGCAAACAGTAACAGGATGGAGAAAAAGTCAAGGAGAGATGTAATATGATGTCACTGTGCCTTATGCTGCGGCGAAGGAGAGCGGGAGTTTTGTAATGCTCAGGGTCAGGCTGTATAATGAGGTAGGAAGCAAAGCTACAGAAATGACTCACAACCAGGAGCTAATGCCCTTCTATGAAAAATGGAGCTTCTCATGAATTTCATAATGCCAAATATGTTTATAGCAATTACCCTACAGGCTCATTTCTCCCTCATTTGCAACTGCCTAATATGCTTTCACTAGCTGCAGCTATCCCCGAATTAAACTAGTAAAATTAAGAAGGCAGAGATTTTTCTTGCTACTGTTTTTAGCATTTTGTCCCTTTTGGATGAAATGAATCACATTGTTTACTATGGTCTTTCATTTTAGTCCTCTGTCTTATGCTCCAGCTGGAAGTGAGTAGGATAACAAGCACTGTGCCCAGTTAAGAGAGTACATAACACTTGAAATGAGATGGAAAACATATGTAGGAAGTCAGAAAAGAACCGCCATGGGAATTGCTCCTTTGCTGTTACGCTCAGAGGGACAAATTACTGCTCAGCAGAGCGATGCAGACCCACCAGCTCTGCCAGCGTGGCACCTGCCAGCCCCAGGTCCGAACGGAGACGCTCGCCACCGTCCTGTGGCATCAACCTTACAATGTCTCCTGCATGAAATCAAAAGGACAGAAACCACATGCAAATCAGCTTCAATAGTGAGCTCACGCTGCCTCCGTAACACGTACGGCTTGGTTCTGGACAGTGAGGACTGATGCGCTGCGACAGAGCTTCAGCACAGAAAGGCACTGCCAGCTGCACCTGCACCAGTAATCATCAATGCCAAAGAGCTCAAGAAAAGCCAACAGAAAGCTAAGAGATCTGAAGTAGAAACAGTAATGTAAAAAAAATTAGACCTGTAAAAAAAATTAGACCTATCTGAGGAGGGCAAGAAGGCTTTAATGCATGCTAGCCTTGTTGGTGCTGCATAAACACCTTGTCTGCTCCATGCTGGTGCTGTTCCAGGGTCAAGAGTATTCAGTGTCCTTTATAATCAAGTTGTCAATATACAGTCTTGACGCTATACATTGATTTTCTGCCACGAAAACAGGAAGTTATCCCTTTGTATTCAGCAACGTGGCAGCACCTTAATATTTCTTAGACCACAGTATTCAATATCACCGCACAGACCAGGGCATCTTCCTGGCCCCACACATTTCATCTGCAGTCTTCCAGTGCGTAAGTTCTTTACAAACATGCTGGCAATGTAATGTAGCAAAGTTCCGGTCTGCAACAATAAAGTAGTTATATAAACTTCTGTCAACTAAGAGGAAAAAGGCAAGAAAATCCCCCTGAAATAATCTTAAGGAGGATAAGAAAATGTTAGGTCTTTAATAAAAACCTGTTTGCAAAATAAAGGATCATAACAATACTACTTAGCACTTAGATCATTACTCAAAAAACTTTACTAAAGAGATCAGACTGTGCCTCACAGTGGCAAAGAAAATGGAAGAAAAGAGTTGTCTGACTAGCCCCAAACAGCACATAACGCAGCTAAGAAAATTTTGCATGTCTCATTTCTTTCTATTAAACAAACCCTTGCCTTGCCAACTTCCCCATCTTTTAACCACAAGCATGAATGATACAAGGGCTCTTCTACCCAAACTCCCAGCTACCCAAAATGACAACAGAATGACTTTTGTAAGGAAATTTAAAGGTTAGGAAAAGCAGACATAAAAATCCCATCATCATTAATTGCCAGGTGCATTGCCTTAGTCCATGTTCAGGTCGTATTTGTCAATAACTATGTTAAGAATTACAGGTAGATGTCTTCAGCAGGACAGGAGGACTAAGCTCACGCAATGCCAAAGCTCTTCCATTACAGGATATTGATTTGGAAAGTGCAGATTGCAAAGCGTTATCAGAAAATGTAAGGAGCAGAAAGCGGGAGGGAACCCCAGGAGTGCCCACAACAGTGGTGCCCCCACGGACAGCACAGCCCACCCCGGCACACACAGGTCTCACTGAAGATATCCTCCAAAGACGATTCAAAACCCTGCCAAGGAGCCCAGCCCAGTGCTTAGCTGTATCTGTCACCGGGAAGATTTTCCTACCAGCTGGCTTAAAGCTCCTCTTTCAGTATCATTTTCCAGCCGGCGAGCTCCCTGTTCACATTTGTGCACACAGCGCTTTCTGCTGTTGTTTTTTCCCCACTTCCACTCCTATTTACAGAAGTGCACTGCACCAAGAAACTGGGCAATCGGCTGGAATCAGCCTCAACTTGAAACCTGGCTTGTTTTTTGGCTCCCCTGTGGCACACAGTGCCATCCCCGTGCCTTCTGCCTGTGTGTGCCAGCAGGACCCGCGGGGAGCAGGCATGGCATGGGCCAGCCGTGCCGAGCCTTGAGCTCCATACAGTGAAGCCAGCAACAAAAAACAGCCACAAAATGACTTTAAACTCCGCTCAGTGAAAGGTTTCTCATCACACAAAGTATTTGCTTTTATTTTTCAACTTTGTTTGCTAGCTTGAAAAGTCACAATTTGCTCATACCACCTCTTTAGGGGATGGGATGGCTCACAGCTGTTTCTAATAGGATCCCGTAGGCATCTGGATACTCATCACAGGGAAACTCTGAGCAAGATCCACAGAAGAGTGAGACCCGTTTGTTTGAACAAGATCCAGCCGCGCTGTTTCAAGTGATTACGAGGTATTTCAGAGGCATTCAGTGGCCGATTTTATTTGGCTTGTGGCCGAACTCTGAGATCTACTTTGTAAACAGAAAGATTTCAGATCACGGACTGACAGAATGCTGTTGAATTACGAAAAACGCTGGGAAAAAAAAGAAAAGCTGGGTATACAGATTGTGTTCTCACAGATCAGGATGACACATCGGTGACACGGGACACGTGGCCCCCTGAACCGCCTAGCACAAGCATTAGAGATGTGCTGCTCCCCTGGGGCTGCTCTGAGCAGGAGCAGGAGGCTGCTCGGCCCCAGGAGCCCGGTTCCCGTCCTCCCCCGGCACATCTCTTGTGCAGTTTTTTTGGCCTAAGCTGCCGTTTTGATCACATTTCCATTAGGAATCACCGCTTGCGAGTACCCACGCATGCTGAGCGCACATTAAAACCACTTTTTAATGTCTCACTATAAAACCTGCTTTCAATATCAAACAAAACATTAAAGATCCATTATTTCTCCATACCAGCTAAAGACTTTTTAATGAGATTAATTACAAGAAAAGATGAACATATTTTCAGAAGATCAGTTGAATAACACAATGCCTAATGTTTAGCAACTTTAAATAGCATCTATTAGGATCTGATGTTACTTGAAAAATGCTGGTGAATATTTACAGCATTTCAAGTTGTTAAACTGGACACATTGCAAAACTGCCCAATTTTGTTATTTACCTGCTATGGCACACTGTGCTTTTCACAGCCCCCTAGTTCTCACATGCCTTTAAGAAATCTGTATGCACCCTGAATAGGAAATGATTTGATTTTGCAGAAATGTGAAAATAAAATCTCTGCCATGATCCATGCGTAAATTCTGAGACAAAGCAGAAGTTGTTGGCATCAAGCTCGCTTGTCCTGCTCGCAGGCGTCATTAAAAAAAGAGCCTTTCAAAATGGCTTTGTAGGGCAGTGGCTCTGTCATGATGGTGACAATCCTCCTATACAAAAGACCAACAAGCAGAAGAGGGGAAGTGAAGAAAGAAATTATTACATAATGAGATTTAAAAAATATGACATGGAGACAGCAACGAAAGCCTATTTATTGACTTATTTTTTTTAATCTTATTTCAGCCAGGGAGCAAAGAGACCAAGGAGAGCAAACGTGCTTCATTCACTGGATTTCTTTAGGACATCGCAGCCTTGTTCGACAAGGAAAGCACAGCAAAGATTAGCTATCTCAATTCCTAACCCCCCCGACCTTGTTTCTCACTAAAGGTTAATGTCTGGGAGAGGAAGAAAATTGACATGCTTCTATAAAAGCCTAAAGGTAAAAGACAAAGGGCAGTCTCAAGTGGATACTATTCCAGCTAGGAAAAGCTGTTGCACTGCATCACCGACGGCACCGAGACTTACTCTTGCTGCTATTTTTATTATTAATACAAACAATCTTTCTTCGCATGAAGAGTTCTAATTTTGCCGGAGATGCTAAATGAGAGGCAACGGAGATTATTAATGCTGAAGGACCGGGATAAATCAAACACCTGAGCACAGGGAGCTCCATGCAAACCAGCAGGGGACTCCACTAAAATTCCCAGGAAAAAAAATCCATGGAAAGCTGCCTTCGTCGTCCATGCCAGGCTAAGTAGAGGCACAGCTAACCAGGCTGCTCCCATTGAGGCACCCAGCTGCAGCTCTGAGCCGGAGTTTGTATGAGGAAGGCAAATCCTATTGCTGAGATGCAGTAAGAAGATGGGAAATGCTGGTTTGGATTTATATGCAATCGAACGTGTACCTGTCCTCGAATACAGAAAGAAGAGCACAACTATTTGGGAGGATTGGCTTCGGCCCTTGTGGCACAGCCAGAGGTGAAGGGCCCACACGGATCCTGAGGAATGGGAATACATTTCTTAGCATCTGCAACTGCTTGTCCTCAGTATTAAAAAAAAAGAAGAAAAAAAAAAACAGCGACAAAAAAAAAAACATTTGGGACACTTTTAATAGATCTTTGGTTTTAGCCTAGAGGAAAAGAATAACATTCCACCATAACTTCACACTCACAGCTGAGGTTTTCGAGCCAAATGAAAAAAAGCCACGACAACAACAACAACCATCACACTCTCTTCGTCTTTCCAAAACACACAGCACTGCGGAACTTGTAATGAAATCACAAGAACTGGCAAACCTGAAGATATTTACAACATCATGAATTACATTATGTCTCAAAGATTTAAATCCCTGGGAGACGCATGTATTCCATGGGCTGAGGACGTCACGGTGACCTTGCTTTAAAAGAAAGGACAGTGCCAAGGTTGACAGGCCCCCAAATTAAAATCTAGTCAAGAAAATACATTTTTCAAATGTCCTCCTGATTCTGAAAAAATCTATCAACCTGCCAAAGCAAGGGCTGCGAGATTATTAAAGTGCCAAGTACAATTTATGCCCGCGATAGCTAACTGACCACTCTCCCTCCATATCCTGCCTGGGCTGCCTGTGCCTCCTGTACCCTGGTCAGCTCTTCTCCCTCCAAGGATGCTGACAGCAGAGCGCCATCCCTGCCACCTTCCCAGCTTCTCACCGATTCCTTCTCCAAAAATCCAGTGTAAGATCAAGCCAGTTGGGCTATTTCTGACTATTTTAATTTTCCATCTTCATTAATGCCCCACAGGGGCATGAATTCTGGGGAGTCGCAAGAACATCGCCTGTGAGAACAGTCTCACAGGGATTTCTACTTACTGTTGTAGGGCAACTTATATATATATACAGCACACTGTGTGCATTTGTTGTACAGGAGACTTGATGTGGAAAGAGACAGATTAAGAGAAAATAGCTTGAATACAGTCCTCTTGAGAGGCTGGAGTCAGGCTTGAGTCCTGCCGCAGCCTGATCCAGGGGAGGATGCAAATCGAGCCCTCGGCTTTTCAGGAGGATGCCCTAACTGCGGCATGCCTTTAACTCACCCGGTGCAGCCTGAGATATTTTAACTATTCATGAGGAAAGAGGATACGAAGGTGTGAGTGACACCACGCCGAGGACACCCCCATACTGCCTCAAGTGGGTGCATGGGGGTGACTGCTCCAGGCTGTCCTGCCCAGGGCAGGCATCGCAGCCCAGCGGCTGCAGACACGGAGCACAAAACTATCACCACCTCTCCCCACCTCTCCTTTCCCTCCCCCACTTTTCTTCCAAGGGCTAATGCTTCATTTTGAGTGCAATGGGCTGCTTCATTGGACACCAAAACCTCATTCTCCCTTTACCTTTTTTTTCCCCCCCTCCATTTTGCTGCTGCCATTTCGATCGGAAGAAACAAACCCACCGCTGCCTGGTCATCTACGAGCGTTTAAAACGACAACAGCAATGATTTTTTTCCAAAGT
The DNA here is from genome assembly GCF_013377495.2 of Cygnus atratus. Lineage (NCBI taxonomy): Eukaryota > Metazoa > Chordata > Aves > Anseriformes > Anatidae > Cygnus > Cygnus atratus. Next base: position 8,047,594 of record NC_066364.1, read on the forward strand.
GGCAGTCTGACAGACAGATCAATTATCCGGCGGGCCCTAATTTTAAACACATCAACTGTGCAAACCGTGGGTCGGGATAGCACGGGTTTGTTTTGCAGTCAGCTCCCATGCAAGAGCGGGATTCCTCTACGTGACAGTCCTGCCGTGGCTCTCGAGCAGAGGGGGTGGGATGTGCAGACACGCATGAGCACGGGTGGCGGTGGTGGGTCACCTCCCAGCTCAGCTGCCACTTTAACTCTGCCATCTTAAAAATTCTCCTCCCTGAGAATTTATGGATCAGAGTATCCTGCTTGTTCAAGAAGAGCAGGGCCGCCAGGATGGTGAGTTATGCAGGGAGCAACACAACACAAGGACTGCAGGTTTGTGATGGCCCTCCCTTCAAGCCCCCTTGGATCCCTCTTTGCTTCTACATGTCGTCCCTACAAATACAGACCCTTCTATGTTAAAATAAGCACAAAGCACATTCATTCTCATTGTTTTGTTCTGCTTTTCTGACAGAGAGCATAAGGCACCCTCATGGATAGATGGACCAGAAGGTTGTCTGCTGCCACTGCAGCTTGCAGTCCCAGTTCTGCTGTGGTGTTGCTCTGCTGTTTTCCACAACACCCTCCATTTCATTGCAGCAGCTGCCCCAGCTCCCAAAGCCCCTGTTTTGCATGCTTTTACCCACATTAGGCAAAAATACGATACACAAAAGGGCAACAGCAGGGAGCCAGGTGGGAGGAGAAGAGGAAGCAAATGGTACACAGCCAATGTGACACTGCATTGCTCGATGCCCCTCTCTCTGCAAGGAGTTTGGACATGGCTGTAATGAAGATGGCACAAAGAAAAGGGGGGTAAAGTGATGTTTATCCCTGGTTGGCCCAGCTCCACGTGAGAAGACAGATCCTTCCCTTCCTTGTGGGGATGCACAGGGAGCGGCGACATGAGGGTGAGTGTGGTGGCAGCGCTCAGTGCAGGCCGCATCGCACCACAGGCACTGGTACCCACAGTTTATTTTTACAGGGAGGTTCAGGCTAGATATCAGGAAAAGGTTTTCATTGAGAGGGTGGCCAGGCAGTGGAACAGGCTCCCCAGGGCAGCAGTCATGGCACTGAGCCTGCTGGAGTTCAAGAAACGAAGAAACGTTTGGACTACGCTCTCAGACACATGGTCTGATTTTTTCATTTTTTTTGTGTGGTCCTTTGGAGACGCAGGAGTTGGACTGGATGATCTTTGTGGGTCCCTTCCAACTCAGATATTATGACTCTATGCAGCACAATCCCCTACGCCCATGGAGTGTCCAGCACAGACAAGGGGCATCAGCCCTCAGCTCCCGACCTCACTCTCTGTCTCACCCAGCCTTCAGCATTAGAAGAAGAAAGTGGCACTAGAGACCATAAAACTTTCTCCATCAGAAGAAATTCCACCTTCACCAGCAAGATTCCCCACAGGAAATCTTTGGCTGATTGTTAGCCCAATTTTGTGCAAGGGTCTCACCCACTGGAGAATGTGATCACAAAAGCTTAATGGAAACACTAGGAAAATAATTTGAAATGCAGGGAAGAGAGAGAGAGAGAGAGGAGAGACTATCCTCAACTGCGAAAAGTTTGGGTTTATTTTCCGATTTTACTATAGGATGCAGCAGATGAATCTGGTGCTATTATTTATTGAGAAGTGTCCCATGTGCACGGTCGGGCTTTGCACACAAATGAGAGTGTCTGCTCCAAGCCGAGACACAAGCAGTTTGACATCTGAATACACCAGAGACAGGCTCTCCGTGAAGTGGTGTGGATATTTTCAGAGATCATTGCTGGAAGTCTTAAGGGAAATGGGGTGTTTGCAGGCAGAAGGCATTTCATAGAGAGAGGCATTTCTCTTTGAATACATAACGCAAGGGAGTTTCAACAATAAATAGGACATAATTGGAAAAATGTAAAATATGAATAGGCAACTATTAACAATAAGGAGAGAAACTACTAAAAAGAATTGTGATCAGAGGGCAGAATTGAGGGAGAGACTGGGGAGGTCAGCATGACAAGACTGAAGTGGGAGCTGATGCTGACTGCGGTGCTTGATACAGCCCTGCTGTCACCCACCCCAAGTCCTCCACGGCCTTGTAGGCTTTGCTATTCATGAAGCTGTAGTAAGCACCATGGATGGGATACTACATGGGAACGTGGATCCCACCAAAAGCCCCAGTACAGTTTAGAACCACTTGTAATGGCAACGACTCCAGGGTAGCCATTTATGCTCACCTTCTACTCAAGTGAAATGAGGTACAAGAGGCCAAACAGCATTTTTGGGTGGCCTCCACAGCCCTGTTCTGCAGAAATAGGGCTATTTTGGTGGCTCATGGTGCACCTAGCCAGAGGTGGAGCAAGGAGCTGAGTGGAGCAGCAAGCACCATCTGGAAACTGCATGAGCAGGAATGCAGAACTGCATTACGAGTGATGGTGCAGTGGGTGCCGATGGGTTAGCATCACCCATGTGAGACAGACAGGACAGCATGCTGCTTCCTGGAGCTCTGCTGTTGCAAGAGCAGATAGCCGTATCTCAAAATGCTTCAAAATGAATGTGCAAGGATACACACTGCTCCTGGCAGACCACACATACTGCACAATACGCTCTCCTTAAACAATAACAAAAATATAAAATTAAAAATATTCAATAAAAAATCCCCTCTCCCTGAACAATAACCTGCAGAAGTGAGGAGCCACAGCACAACCCCACTGAGCTACAGGTTCCCTCTGTCTGCCTGCAGGAGACTGCCCCAACAGTCTGGCCAGTGGGACCTCCAGCCCAAACCCTGCAGTGGCATTAAAGCAAGATTCCTGGCGTCCGTGCCAGGATCAGGATCATTTAGGAAGACAGCAAAACACACTCTATGTTAAAACCACGGGGTGCTTGCAGAGGAGAACGCTGTGCAAGGTTAAGCTGTTTGCCCGAGGTCATGGAGGCCAGCAGCACGACATGCTAGCGAGTGCCAGGAGCTGCTTGCTGACTCCTCAGCCTCCAGCCAGACCACCAAGTTCTGTCTGCAGTTACTTCTTTTCAGCAAGCTCCCTGCCAACCCTCTGAAAAGCAGCTTCCAGAGCTAGCAGGATTTATGGCAAGCCCTGATGCGGTGCCGATGGCAGGCGAGCTGCGGGAAGCGGGGGCTGTCATGGGGCAGCCCTGCTTCTCTGCTGCTTTTAAGCAATCCGCAAAACCCAGGGTGAAAAACCTCACAAAGCAACCTCCAGCCATCAATCCATCCCAGTGATTTGTGGACTACAGGCTTGGCAAGGAACGGTGCTTTAGGGTAAAAAAGTGTGTGCTCGTTGTTGTCTACATTTCAGCCTCAAAGGCTACACATCACAGAGGGATCTTTTGTTTATTTGGATAGGCTTTTCCTTCCTATGCGAGGAAATCTCTCACTGGTACAGCCAATTCCTGAATGTCGATAGGCAATTTCGAATGCATGGCCCACTTCAGTGTCAATTGACATCCGATATTGCTGGGTATTGGTGGGGGAACATGTGCGCACGTGCAGAGTGATGGTGCAAACCTGAGAGCATGAAGCTTTGCATAATCGTGCCATGGAGAAGAATAAATCAGCATTTAACATGGAGAGAAATTATTATGGTTCTTGTATCTCACTGTATCAGAAAGATGTATAACACATTACAACCCAAGAGTGACTTTCCTCGTCCTCCTGGTACAGCTGGGACTGGACGTGTGGAGGAGGGAGAAGAGGGGAGAAAGGCTTCTCGGTCACACGAGGAGCAGGGGCAGGGAACTTGCACACCCTTCGGAGGGTGGGAACAACCTGGGCCCACCTGCTGTGTCTGGCAGCGGAAGACAGCTGCTAAGCTGAGTGCATCGCCCTTACACAGAGTTTTGAACCGGTACTGCCCAAGAGCAGCAATGCAAAGAAAAAGAGGAGAAGTTTAATTGAGCTATATTAAATTGCCTAAAATTGTCCATGTTGGAGGGGGAAAAAATGAGAAGAGAAAGGATGTACAAGAACACAAATAGAGCCAGGGTTTTACATTTCATCCGACAAGTAGATCCAACTACATCACTCAATACATTCAATAGGAACAGGGTATCCAACAGCAACAGAGTTTTTTTCTCAAAAAAAACCAGAAGAATTAAAAGTCTGAGCCCTACAACGTGCACACATGCTAGCATGAGAACAGCTCAGGTAAGGTAACTTTCTTAGGAGGTGATACAATTTGCATTTGCACTTGCATTTTTAATTTCACAGGATTTCACCAACAGCCAAACACACCCTTCCCTCTTCCTGGAATACACCAAATTGCAAAGGAATGGCAGAGACATTGAAGGGAATTGGGTGATACAGTGGGGTGGGGGACTCCTGACTCAGACGGACTCTTGCAATGAGAGGCCTGTCCAAAGTCCATGCCACCTCCTCCCTTAATCAAAATAAAATCACTGAAAATGAAGACTTGCACAGCAGTGATAAAATGGGACTTTTCCTGTACTGTTAACTACATGTTTGGAAAAAAAAAAAAAGAGTTTATTTTTTAATACAGTATTTTTTCAGACTCTCAAAAGGCATGGTCCTAAAATTTGAAATCATTGCCATATTGCCAGTTGTAATAATCTTCTCTGTATCTCCTGTCCTGTGGTAGTTTGCATTTTATGTTGAGCCCTAGCTCTTGGCGTACTTCGAGTATCACAGAATCACAGAATCATCTACGTTGGAAGAGACCTCCAAGATCACCCAGTCCAACCTCTGACCTAACACTAACAAGTCCTCCACTAAACCATATCACTGAGCTCTACACCTAAACGTCTTTTACAGACCTCCAGGGATGGCGACTCAACCACTTCCCTGGGCAGCCCATTCCAATGCCTAACAACCCTTTCGGTAAAGAAGTTCTTCCTAATATCCAACCTAAACCTCCCCTGGCGCAACTTTAGCCCATTCCCCCTCGTCCTGTCACCAGGCACGTGGGAGAACAGACCAACCCCCACCTCGCTACAGCCTCCTTTAAGGTACCTGTAGAGAGCGATGAGGTCTCCCCTGAGCCTCCTCTTCTCCAGGCTGAACAATCCCAGCTCCCTCAGCCGCTCCTCGTAAGACTTGTAATGAGGAGTATGGCTTTCACCAGTGATTCCTAACTGCTGTGGTTGAGAAAACCTTGATCACTAAAGGTTCAAAACCCAGAAGGGAAACACCTGAGCTTCAATTTTGGGGTGCGTTTGTAGTAGCACAGCAAATGGTATCTTTGTTTTTAATCCTCTGTGTGTTAAAATCATTTTTTCATCATTTTTAACAATCTACAATTTAGCAGACCTTCTCTGGGGGAAGAAAGGCTCCAACGTTTCAGCGGTAACACCAGGATATCTATGCAAAGCAATGTCTGCTGATTTCTGCTAGGAATTAATATATAGATACTATACTAAATGCATGTAGTTTGATGAGTTTTATACTCTGTTTCCCTGCAAGACGGATCATGTCTGCTATAGCTGAATAATTGGAACATGGAGAGAAAATGTCAATTTTAAGGTTGATGACAACTCACATAACTGGGACAAGACTACCACTTTACAGATGTAATTGAAAATACAGAGCCTTTTGTCAAACATTCTTAAAGAACCCCCTGGACTAAGCCCCCCATATTTACAGTTAAAATATAGCTTAAATAGACATAATGAATTAAAAAATAATCCAGCTATGTACAAAAGTGCCAGAGCTGGCCTTAGGAAGCATGAAGTAAAGCCCATGTGTGTGCACAGCTCTTACCAGTCTGACTGAAGCCAACGCCAAAGCTCTGATTTTAGCTGGGCAAATCCTGCCCTCGGTTTTTATTTAGCAACAAGATTTCTGTACTTGCCAGGGACAGGAATAAATAAAATGCTGAAGAGAAGGGCTGTGTGCCCTGATAGACACAGCACGGCTCATGTTCTGCATTTTCAGGCTTCCTTCAACAGAAACTGGAAGTGGAGAAAGTTCTTTCAAACCCCAACAAAACTCTTGCACTCCCTCTCATTTTTTGGGGGCTTATTTTGGGTTTGGGAAAACTTGGCCAAGGAGCTTGGCTGAATGGATACCTTCAAGCATTTTCTGATCCTGCCACGGCGCTGCCTTCACAGACCTCCAAATCCCTTCATGCATCATTTATAAATAATCCTCTCCATTGCAAAAGACAGCACATATTGACTCGGTTCCAGGCGGGAGCCCACTGACCAGCTCCTGGCCCTCCATGTTGACCTGGTGGTTAACTCGGAGCTGCTGTTTGCCCGGAGCACCCTCCTTCCATGCTCCATTTCATGCGGCGAGCAGAGAGCCGAGAGCTCTTGCTTTGCTTTTGCTCTTCTTTTTTTTTTTTTTTTTGTTTTCATTTCTAGCACACGGGGTGGGAAGAATCGCGCCTGGGATTCGGGTTCACGAGCTGGACTGTATGCAAGCGCGTTCCCGCAACGCCGCAGGAGCATATGCAAGTGAAAATGAGATTGGGAGGGATGTGACAAGGAATTGTTACCCCGAGCAGCTCCTTCCCAGCACATCTGTGTGCCTGCCGCACAGCTTTGTTTCTGCTGCTGTGATGAGCCCTCCTATGGCTATGCTGGCTGGAGCATACCTGTATTTATAAGGCAAACGTATCAGGATGTTAAAAGCCAGTGCTGGAGACGACCAAACAAGAGAGGACACGCTGCCTGGCTCTCAGCCTGCTTCCGGGTAATCTTAGTGCTTTCCTCGAGCACCTAGGTGGCACAACGATTTCAAACGGTGGCCACCACTGTCAGCACAAGGAATTAAGTGTATAAACAACATTAACTGTAATAGTATTATAATGTACATAACTTCTTACCAGGGAATTGGAAATTTAAGCTGATGTTTTCTTTTGCAGTGGAGGTAGGAAGCCAAGAGGTGGGGAAAGTTAGAAGGGAAAAAGAACATTTTTTCTCAGACGCTAACTGAGGAGTGCCTACAATGTTGTACAATAATAAGCTGAAAATACAGACTTTATTTCCCTTTGGAATTCAAATGCTTGTACATCAACAGGGCACCTCTAATATCTAAGTAATAAGCATAGCTGCTCCGTAAGGACACTATTGAAACTCAAATTCCCTCAATACAATTTCAGATTGAGAGTGTGAGCTAGGGATAGGAGAACTTTATTACATTTCATAAGGTTCTCTTAAGCATCTTCTGAATTTAAAGCTAAACCCACAGCTTCCAGTGGGAGAATGCACTGAACTTTCATCTTTTAAATCTGCATTCATTTATCTGAAACACTGCCACCGGACAATGTGACAGTGCTTTTATTGTTTCTGCAAACCTTGAACATTACATTGAGGAGTTCATGGAGGCTGAGAGCAGTGACACTGCAATACATACTTGTAATGCAACTCTTAGGATGTTCTGATTTGTTTGCTTCATTTTGGTACATACAAAGCACCTGCAAAACTGCTAGAAATCATATAATTTCCCTTTCTTCTTGATAGCTGATTATACCAGGCATACCTGGGCAAAAAACATTTGCTACAGTGTGAAGAGTCCAGGTAGAAATTTGCTGGCAATTAGGTTGTAAGATATGCTAGTGAGCTAAATGAGTGCTAAAATGAGTGGTAAAATTTGCACAACAGTAATTGAAGAGTTAACTTTTTTTTTTATTATTTTCATGGGATGGGTGCAATACTTTTGTATCTTCTCGAAGTTTAAGATTAAACAAGTCAGGAGTTCAAGCAAACAAACTGCCTAATCAAACAGCAGACACCCTGTGAGGATTCGCTAAATAAATACTATTGCATCTCGTACCACTGCCTCCAACTGCTCAGAATCTCTTATTTGTTTATGGTATCCCTGGTTCAAATGGCAGAACCTCCTGATCCAATTTAAAATGCTGAACAGGTCACTCCGAATTATTGATTGAACGTGGATCAAACCATAAAAAAGACTTTCTAACGAAATAAATATTTACTAATCAGATTATCTACGCAGAGCAACAATCTTTGTTGGTAGGCTGCCATTTATTATGCCTTCAATCAACCCCATGCTTTCTAATTAGCTGCATTTTCATCTTTTTTCTTTTTTTTTTCTTTTTTTTTTTCTTTATTTTTTCTTAATAGGGAACTGCCTGTCCTTCCTTGCAGCACAATGCCTCGTTGTGCTCCAGGAGCGACGTGGGTGTCCAGGATGAGGTGAAGGCTGACGGCGATGCCACTGAGCCCCTCAGCTCCATCTTCTTATCGGGCAGGGACCAGCAGCAGCCATCTGGGGATTCCGGGGGACCACCAGCACCCCAGAGTGTGTCCTGATGGAGGTCGAGGGTCCATAGTTAAAACCATCTCACTGGGAATTTGTTACGCCGTTTTAAGGATGCAAAGGGAAAAATGACGGCTGTTGAGAGACTCCTTGTACCTGCGTGAGGATGTAAATGTTATTAGCTGCACGTGGCAGATGCAGACTGTTAATTAGGAAAATGAATAAGAAAAAAGGTTTCTTGAGGTGCACGGGTAAGGATCCAGGTGCTTGTAAGTGTAAAATGTGCTAAGAAAAACGAGCCCTTGCAGAGTCTGAGGAGATGGAGTATCAAAAACACACAGTTGCGCTGACAAAACACACACATCTGCTCTGCCAGTACAATTAAGATGCCTGTGCTCATGAAACAGGGAATGGGATAAATGACTGCTTGGCTGCGCATCTTCCTGAGTGCTGCTGTGAGGACACACCTAGCACTCAGTGTCAGCACCATACCCACAATAAAGGCATATGTCCATTGCAGCTGCTTGCTGGAGTTAGAAGATGCAGAACAGGCCATCTGAAAATGTGAAAAGCCACAGATTTGCTAGAAAAATATTCCCTACCAAGATAAAGAACTCCCTACCAAGATAACTTACTGTTTCACATATCCGTGATTAGTAGTTTCACAGATATTTTTCCTGCATTTCTAAATCTTAACTACAGGTATTTTTACATTGCCTTGCAAACAGCCCTAGGTTCAGTAACACGAGCTGAAGGCCATAGTTATGTCCTTACCTCACTGCCGCATGCATAAAAAATCCTACAAGATCATCAGCGGTTAATCTGCACCATCAAAAGTGCCACAGTACGTTGACAAAATTAGAAATGCAAGTTTGTTATTTTAATGAGTCACTGACATCTGCTGCTTATTCTTAGTTTTCGGCCGTATTCCCCTGTCCTGATATCACAGCTCATGTGATTTTTATTTGGTTACTGCTCTTAGCACTGGCTCAGTCCTGTATATTACTTTGACAGCATTTTTCCTCATTCATTATTTAATAATAACTTTTGCTTACGAAGCACATTTCAATACAACTAACTAAACTAAAAGCATGTCCTAATCCTTAATGAAGCCCAAATGCTTCTCCGGGGAGGCAGGTAAGTATCATCATCATTTTCTGGATGGGGAAGCAGATATTAAGTAATTTACCAAGGTCATGCAACCTGTCAGTGGCACAGCTCGGAAAAAATGCTCTCAGGAGCCCTGAGTATCAGTCTCTGAGTGCAAGACACAACCTTTGTCAGCTCAGGCTGCTCTGTACCCAGAGGAAAGGCACAGTGGAAGAGCACGAACGCACAACCAGGCATTGCAATATCCCCCACCACAGACTGCACCACGTGAGGGAGCAAAGAATAACCAGAACACACAGTCTTTGTCCCTCCCCTGACAAGTTCAGGGCAAAGACCCGAAGAAGAAGGACGTGTAGCATGGCCATCTCGTCTCCGGAAGGCTGTGAGCCTCCACAGTTGGCCAACGACAATGGTTGTGGTCAGATAATGCTGAAACAACGGTTGTGCAGTGTCTTGCCTGGGAGCTTGAAGGTCCACAGACATTAACAGCAGATTTTTTTTTAAGGCCTGCATTTTTCAGTCTCTTTTCAAGTCCATGTTTTTAACAATGATGTTATTTAACACATGCCAGTATGAATAAGTTTATTCTTTCTTCTGATCCTATAAAAGGCGCTTGTGTTACAGACTGCCTATAATTCATTAAGCCAAATTCCCTTCCATCTGGAGGCTTATACATTTGTTGAAAAGCTGTCACTATAACCTATTGTCACTGCAACTTTTTATGAACCAACCTACATTTTTATGTCAAAATTTATCTCAACAATTTTGCAGTACTTACTTTCAATTATTTCTGTATCATCAGCCTTTAGGTAATGCAGCATTCAAGACAATACACTGGGATAAACTTCATTCTTAGGCTCTGTTCATATTGAAAATAAATGCATTTTTTTACTTTAACAAGAGCTACACAGAATAATGCACAGCTTCATGTGTACATCCCAGTGGACACAAAAACCAATGACACTTACTGATTTCAACCCCCTCCAAATGAAACGATCATAAATATATGCAATGGTCTGTGTTAAAAAGAAGGAATAAAGAGAGAATTATTCCCAATGAAAAGAATGAAGCTAGGCTTTCCTCGTTTTGTTTTACATGAGAAAGGCACATACATATGGAAATTCCACCTACTCCAAAGGCAGACATATAAAATGGTGCAGAGGTAACCGGGTCAAAGACCAACAGCAGCTGCTTTATTTGTCTCAACTTACTGAAAGATATCCTATCCTCTCAGTACCTCACCCTCTAACAGACTCCCATAAAAGGAGATTAAAAATTCAGCACTGAAGGAGTCAAAAAATACTCAGTTTTGACCAATTTGGAAGGGAGCCGGAGTGTGTTATAGCCTGAAATCCCAGTGACCAGGACAGGGCCCTAGTCCTAAAACGCTGTAATAAAGCCCTTCAGGTCACATTTTCCTGACTTTTTATAATGGTTTTACAGCAGAGTATAGCATTGCTTATACTAGAGGGTTGTTCTGGCATAAGCCGTACTGATATGACCAGGACTAATTCTGTAGTAAAGAGAATGCCAGAACACTAACACACAAATTAGAAACAACATAGAAACATAGCTGGTGGGTAGAGAAACAGGTTTTGGCAAGCCACTCTATCACAAAATTAGCCAAGGGTGTATCTGTGTTTGTAATACAGCTTTAGACCAGCATCATAATGTTTTTTTTTTGTTGTTTTTGTTTTTAAAAAAAACACACAGCCTGAATTGGCATAGTTGGATCGGTAAGATTTAAGTCCTTACTAAGCCCTCGAATTAAAATACTATTTCAAAGGGGGGGGGAAATATCAGTGTTTTTCAAAAGCTCCATGTTGTCCAACTAAAATAGCTTAAAACACAGGACTGGAAAAGGAAGTGTCAGTTTTGGAAGCTACAAAGATCAATGCATCTCCAATATGGTATATCTGGCAGACTGCTGCTCAGTAAAATAACGCATGACACATAACTGCTGAAACAGTCTCGGGCCAAAACTCACGATTCTTACTCATCTTGCAATAAAGCAAAAGTCTGTCTAATCGAAGAGAAGGAGAGAAGCAGAGTTGAGTAGGAACAGTAGGGCTTGGCTCATGTACTATATATATATCTATACGTTCTGTTGGTACCATACAAGTAATTTAAGGTTTTATTTCTTTGGTAGAAGTATGCATGTTTGGGTGGGGAGAAGGAACAGATGGAGTAAAAGCAATCGCTGTCAGGATTCACGTTCATAAGACTCTCTGAATATAGACACAGACATCCTCCCCATGCACCGCACTTTCTCATTGCAGCACCTCCTGCCTCATGAGCTGTGTCTCCAGACCTTACTGTGTGAAGCCCTATGCTGACAAACAGCAGAAAGATGGCCTTGTGTCCCTGTATCTTAGCCAGAAGGGAAGAGGAGGGCTGTTTAATTAAATTCTCTGTATCAACCACTATAAAATGGCGGAATAGTCTGTGAGGAAAAAGCAAAAGCCTGGTGACTGAAATCTTACTAAGCTAGGCCGGGCCAACACCAACGGGGCCTCGTTTGATCAGAAATGGCAAAAGAAGTTCCTTAAATCTATGGATCGCTGATATCAGTCTCTTGTGCTTGCCATGGTGTTGGCTACGTGTTCAAAGGCCTTCCACCTTGCGCTGACACGGGCTTAATTGCCTTGTTTTTGGAGTGACTTTAAACGCCAGACCTACAGTAGCCATTTCAAGGACTGATGCAGCTACAGAAAATCCATGTGGGACTGCAGTTGCAACCAGGTGGGTGCTGGCAGCATGCACACACACCTTCTGGCCTCCTGATAGCTTCCCAGCTGGGCAGACTCTCTCCAATGTTGGCATTGGACACACCACACGTGTGCTTGTTTGTTTTTTTTTGCTATGAAAGGAGCAGCAACAGGGAAAGGAAAAATATCTCAGTGATCCTGAAAGTGCATCCTGCGTGTTACTGTTTTCAGTAGTGAATCACTCTGAGTTACAGTCCTCAGAAGGCATTACGCTTCCTCGCCTTTTCACCATGTGGTAATCCAACAGAGAGCACGCCCGAAGTAGCACAAGCAGATTTTTCTCCCTCTGTCTTCATCCACAGAAATCCCTAACCAGCATATTCTGAGCAGTTTTCTTACCTTCTTCTTGACATGCTGTGGCTTGCATGCTGTGGTCTCCTTTCAGGTCCCTTTTTAATAACTCAGACTAACAACAAAACCGAGAGGATGCCGCCAGGAGGAAGAGAAACAAACAGATTAGATCATCTATTTAATATCCTCCCGGTGAGCTCACCAGGTCTGAAATAGCAGCGTTCTGTAACAGGTATAATCTCCGTTTAAAAGCTACAAACTGTGTTGTCAATCAGGGATAAGTTCATGGTTCAATCCGGCAGCATGGAAGGTGGATCTTGTATGGAGTACGTGGACAGGAAGCTACACGAGAGAGGTAACAGCATGAGGATGCATAATTGCTCTCTGTTAATACAGGGGGTAAACACAAAACAAGGTTTGCTCTACAGCAAATGGCCACGAGCTGTCAGTGAGCATATTTAGAAGATTCATAACGATCAGAAAAATGAAATTCTGAATGGGCCTCCTTATACAGTGATGGGGATCAGAACTCCACCTATTTTCTAGGTAAAACATCATGCATTTATGAATCTACTTCAAATAGTGTCATTCGATGCAATGTCAAGAGTTTAGATTAAAGGAGCAAAAAGACTCTTTCCAGGCCTATATCTTACGGGGGGGGGGGGGGAAATCTTATCCTTTAAAAGACCTTTAGAACAGTTTCCGTAAAAATAAATGCAGGTCCATGACCAAGGATGGACCATGACCAAGTAACTCCCTTTGGATGGTTTAAATACTTTTAAATTCCACAGGCACCTCAGTTTGGATGTAACACAGCTGCAGGTTGGTGCAATAGGCATATTTAGAGTTATTCCTCAAGCCTTTCCCTGCTAACTCATTTCACCACATAATTTTTTGCTTAGTTTAAAATAAAAAGACATTACAAAAATCTTCTTTTAATTAGGGCAACTGATGTTCTGTGACCACAAAACCCACATGCTTCTAAAGGATATGCAGACCTTAGAAGTATAAGGGGAAAAAATCCAGCAGAGGAGTTACATATGCTCTCAAGGGAAGGTCCTTTCTAGCAATTTGACTTCAAAAAAACCCAAGAGCAAGACCTTAAAGGAGTACGACGAAACCATCACCCACAGACTTCTCAATGGAGCAACCATATCTGCAAAAATCCATGATTATGTTGCAATAACCAAAGGGGATCTTCAAAGGAAAGTACAATAGAAAATTATTATTTTGGGGGGCTTTAATGATGGGGAGATCTGAAACGGTGAGGATCTTTGGGAGGACCTCTGAAGGCCAGGAGCTATGATGGGAGCTTCTGTTGCTACCAACAGAAATTCCTGTTCCTCCGATGGTTCAGATCTGTAGAAAATGAAGGCTCTGTTATGAAATGGATGTTTGCCTTTGGCACTTGTCTGAGTGGCTCCTCTATGTGTCCTCTACAACTGCCAAGCACAGCTGCAGTCGTCACAGGGATGATGGATCTTGGGAAAAGACACAACTGCTGAAATGAAGGAGATGAATTAGAGTAGCACTGGTTTCTTGCCAGGCATGATGGTCAAACACCAGATTATGAATGTTTTAAGAGAGTATCAATTACAGGGGTTTTATCCCTTTTATCCTGTCTTCAGTGGCTGCTGAAGGGTAAAGAAGTCCAGGGTCCTCTGCCAGCAGGCTCTGTTGGTAAGGTCAGGGAAAGCAAGTTTTCTATGAAGCAGTTCAGCTTTTCCTCCAATGGTCAAAATCTAATCTTGACTTTTCGTTTGGCTAAGACTACAGGATAAGCTATGATGAAACTGTTTGGGCTTCACTAGCATCCTCTGTCCTTTACTGCCCTGAGTTTCAACTTCATTCTATGCAAACCCTTACAATCCTCATTGCAAACAGGCAGCTAAAACCAACTGGCAACAGCCATCATGAAGCACTAAGTGTAGAGAAAACCCAGAAGGCAAACCTTCTGCTTGTAAGTCTCTCATGATTAGGCATAACCCCACTTCATTCAGATGCAAGGGAAAATGCTATGGGATCTAATCAGGGACAGGAATGGAGTGAATTCAGGAAGCTGGTAACAGCTAGCTGCGTATTTCATGTAGTTTGAAGAGACCGTTCCTTGTGATGTGTCTCCAGTGACTACCTCCTGCAACAAACCTGAGCTGGATGACCTGGTATTTCCCTTGTGAGAACTCAAATACACCAGAATGAATGAACTTGCAGGATGGGACAGGATTTGTGTAAGTGGTTTCCAATAGGAAAGGTTTACCAGTAGAAATTTGCTTGAAATGGGACCATATCATGCATTTTCAGGAGGGGCCTTCTTTCTTCTCCTCTCACAAGAAACTTTCTACATGAATTGTGTAATAAAAATTAATTTTTATTACTAGTATTACTTCTTCTTAAAAAGAAATGCCTTCACACATAAACCTATGAGCTAACCACCCTCCTTCTCAGTTGTGTCTGAAACAGCTCACATCTCTTCATCTTCAGGGCATACTATGAAACCCATCAATTTGTCAGGTAGTTTCCACAGGCGTCTCAAGCATGTTGAAACTTGGTTAATTATTGCTGCTGAACAACTCCTCCCTTCTCGTGTTTGGATGGAATTTGTCATTGTTTTTGCTTTATTGTTGTTTTCTCTGCTACAGATTTTACTTCTGATGCCTGCTGGGGTGCTTCAAACACTGAAGACATTTTTTAAAAATGCTGAAAGGAAACTAATAATCATAAATAAATAATTCGTTAATTTCTCCAAGGAGTTGTCCAGCAAAGAGAGGAATTGCTGAAGTAGTTCAAATGTACAAAAAAGACAGGAGGAAGAAAAATGCTTTCCAGATTCTCCCTTCAAGGGAAAAGAAAGGTTTTATTTCAGTGACCCATTGCAAGAAAACTAGAGAAAGAAAAAGGGGCAGACAAATCTGATTTTTCATTTGTACTGTGAAGGTGATCTATAGAAGTCAAAATTTAGGCTTGTTGTACATTGCAGAAAGCAAATCGAACCCCGAGATCCCTTTTGTAGTCAGGACACCAACAGGAAAATGCCACTGTGGATTTGAAGTGAAAATAAACCAGCCACAATACAGAGACACTGCTTTCAAAAACCCTCTGGTATGAAGGTGACAGGAAACATATTTTATTTTTACTTCCTTTGATATAGTTATTCAACGCAGCTTTTTTGTTTTCTAAATTCCACACCCAGAATTATCACTTCAAACTTATGAAAAAGAAAAGCACACTGGTAGCAAAAATAGTCTCTTGCTACCAGACGCATACTGACCATCACTCAGGTCTGTTTACTTCCCTGCTTGAGGATGAGCAAGGGCAGGAACATGGGTTAAGCTGAAGAGGAATTAAAGAGTCTGTGACATGAAATGAAAGCATATTTCTCTTCGACAGCTGTAGGCTGTTATAATTTTTTTAAATTGCGCATTAAGTTTTTGGTTAACATATCTTACATTCCATGTAATGTAGATTTTATGGCACTCAACTTCCAGTAACAACGATTTTTTCCCCTTACAACAACTTGAGTTATGCTTGATATACATTAACCAGTACGTATCCTTCCACTTGAATTTTTCCACACATATCCTCTGCTTTCTGATGCAACTGACAGCACAGGAGTACAGTAAAATCGAAAGGGGAGAACCTTGGGAGGAACACAAAACGCAAGGAAAACAGAACCATAACCGGATCTACAAAGGCTGAGCCAAAATGAGAATTTAATAGATTTACTTTTTTTTTAAATTCCATTAAATTCTTCTATATAGGACTAAGGGTATACACATGATGACCACAAGCTATTGAGTTCCTGTAAAATAACAAGTAATAACCGAGCTGCAGTCATGTATCATGTGTTTTCTCTTAGCGTGCCCCTGTGGACAAGTAAAATGAGCTTAAGCCACACATGTACAGTTGAGACTTAAGCTAACATGTTTTTCACTGTAAGCGAGGCAGCTCATAAGAAGGCTGAGCTGAGGAAAAATACCCCTCTACGTCATGGCAGCGATCCTGGGTCCACAGCACTGCTCACAATTAAAGCAGCTTTAACTTCCCAAGGGAGCTGGACCAGCCTGAGCAGAGAGCCACTGTAGCACTGCATTGGGAGGCTTTGGTGGGGCATAACTCCTTCAATTAAAAAGTTTGCTTACCCGCAGTCTCTATCTTTGCAAGCTCTTCATCTTAGAGGGCTGTGAATTTTTTATTTTATCGTGCACTCATGGCATGAAGCGCAGGGAAGAGCGTCCCTAACGAAGCATCTTCCAGGCGCAGAAGAGAAGGGGACTGTTGTCTTTCCAGCTGGAAGAGCGAGAGCTAACAAAAATCAGCGCAAAGTAAACAAAATAAGTGAGCCAAATAAATAATTAAAAAATGCCTTCCCTAATTCAAGAGCTACTTGCTCATTTTACTCAAGTTTTCTCAGCTCCATGTTGTTCTGATGGCTTTTCCCATCTACCTGGAGGGCCAGACCTGAATTTAAACAAGGGTAGCAAAGTCTCCTCACCAGCTTTGGAGAGCACCTTTAATTTTACATGTCTCTCAATGAGATGGCTGGTTACGGTTGCTGTTGAACAATTTTTTCGTTTCTTTACCAGGAAGTGTACACTGAAAAAAATTCAAAACATTAAGTAGACCAGGACCGTCCCATGAATTAAATTATACACTCTGCTTAAGAATCCTAAAGTAGTTATTCTCAAAAACTCCCCAAAACATTGACTTTCTTGTCCTAAGTGTGCACTCTTAAACATATATGAGGCTCTAGTTTCTTACTGCCATGAGCAATGAATTCTATCAAATCTAAATTAATACTTCAAGCTTCCAGAAGATTTGTCAAGATATACAATAAAGTTGTTTACTATAAATTTGCAGTAATCTACAGCTTCCATTATATTTATACAATGTTTATAAAATGATATTATTTCAAAATGATTGCACTTAATTGCTACATCTTAAAAACACTGTAATCAAATTAACTCCAGTTTTATTCTTCAAGTGCCACCAAGATTTTAAAGTATTTTAAGTAGGTGCAATAAAACAAAGCAGGCATGAGGATATCGATCAAGCAGTAGGATTATCTGGATAAGAACAATAACAAACAAGAAAGAAAATATGATAGGTGAAGCAGACAATAGCAGCTGACTAGTTTTTGCATTTCCTGAGAAATGAATCATCCAAAGCTCATGGTATAAAAATGAACATTTCTCCCATTGTTTGAAGTCATTTTGCTGCAGCTTACAGAATTCTTGTAAAAAATCCTTTGTAGCCAAAAGTTGGAAGAAAAATGTTCCCATTCAAAGAATTAAGTGATTTACTGAATTACTGTTTTTTGCCCAACATAATACCAATTTTCATTCACTACAGTGGATAATAGTGTTGTTACCATAAAAAATGCTCTCTCAGAACCCTTTTAAAGATCATGTAACTTTTGCATGAATGTATCTCTGATAAGACTATAAACAGATGTATTTTATATAGCTGAGATGTAGAGGCATAACAGGAAGGCTTTTCCTTACCCTGCTGTAGTAACTCAGGCTTTTGGGGGTCTCTGAGCTTCCCCAAAGGCATGGGTGAAATTTTGTCTCCTACCAAGTCAAATGGCAATATCACCATTGACTTCAGCTGGGCTGGGATTTTATTCCTACACGTAAAGGGTGCTTTTTGTCTTATACACGATGAAAATGACAATATACACATAAAGTGTTAGAGTTTTTAACCTAACCCATCCCAAATATTCACTAATTGGTCTTATGTACTGCCATCTGAGCACCTCCCAGAAAAACATTAAGCAAAGAGACTCACTCATATGTTACAGGTAGGTTGTACATCTCAAACAGAAGATATATACAGAAGGTGTATACTGATAAATATCCTTTCACTGTGAGTGCAGGACAAGGTTGGGGAGTTCGTGTGGTTTGTTCTTTTTCCTTGTGTGTGGATTTTTTGTGATTATGTTTATTGCTGCCTGTTTATGCTAGAAAATGCAAGCAAAATAAATGCACCTTGGACTCCAAGGAGAATACTGAATGTCTTCACCTGGCTTATATGGCTGGGGAGGTATCATTTTCCAGCTGCTGCCAGCAAACTGATCCTCACTGATGAATTAGAAGAAAATACCCTTCAGGGCTACCTCAAACTTTTAACTCCAGCTTTTAACTCCAGGTATGTAAGGAGCTCTTTAGGTTCTGAGAAGAATCCCAAATGGATGAGGACTACAAATGTGTATTCAAATCTCATTCGTGTAGCACTAAATCCACACACAACGACCTTTAACTTTTCAGTAGTGCTGAAGTGAAGGCATACACTGCCTAAATAAATATGCAAGGCAAAAGTTCTCTCTGCATTTGCAGTAAACACCGTCTGCCCAATACTGCTCTTGCAAACACAGGATATCTTCTTTATCTTCTTGTTTGTTTTGCATTATATAAGACGAAGCCAAACAAGCGTATACCCTTCCCAGAGGTTCACAAGATGCTATCTTCCTTAAGCAAGTGCTTTTGCAAAAAGGCCAGGCAAATTCCAGCACAGACATGCTAATCACTGAGATTCTGGCAGAAACCTGAAGCTTGAGAGGCAGTTTTGTGCCATTTATGCGCATGCTGCATTTTTGCAAAATAAAAAATGCAATAAGGGAATAAGGACAGAGAGGTCTTTGTTAAAGCACTGCTCATTTGGCGAGCAAAAAGATAAATATTCATAGGGAAGAGAAAAAAATCCACAGTGAACTTGCATTAGACATCCCTGAACTGGTGGAAATATGAGGTGCACAAGCAAATGTATTTGTTAATAAATTTATTTTAATTTATTCTTATACTGCTAAGAAATGAACCCTGTGTTAGCACTTCTTTGTACATTGCTGGGCTGATGCAGGTTGGCTTTGTTCAGTCGTATAACACATTTAAGCTACGAGGATCTCCTTAACCACACTGAGGTAGAC
This sequence comes from Cygnus atratus, assembly GCF_013377495.2. Lineage (NCBI taxonomy): Eukaryota > Metazoa > Chordata > Aves > Anseriformes > Anatidae > Cygnus > Cygnus atratus. The sequence goes on from NC_066364.1 coordinate 8,066,888, forward strand.
CATGTCATAATGCCAGGTGTCTTACTACAGTATGAGATTACAGAGGATTCCAAGTGCAATTTGGGGATTAATAGTTAAATTCCTGTACCTTTTTATACCTGACCTTAAAATACTTATATTCTTTCAGTTACCATGGTGCTTTATGCAGATTTACTTTACCCAAACCATTCTTAATTGCAAATCATACTGTGTACTGGGTCGCGAATCCAGAAATCACGTTGCCAATAAGCTAATGAACGTGTAAGAGTGTCTTACCAGAGAAAAGAACACAGCCCTCACGTACAGAATAGTCATCTAATGGAGAGTACCACAAGAAAATGGACTTTATAAGATGGCTGTACATTTGGAAAGTGCCTGGTGATGAGAAAGAATTTTAGGATCTTTATTGAGAACTATCACAAGGTAGGGTAATGCACAAGATATACCATTAGAATTATAAAGTATCCGGTATTTATGCCTCTTTTCTTAAAAAAAAAAAAAAAAAAAAAAAAAAAAAAAAAAAAAGCCCTGTAATTTAAGTTTCCTCCCCCTCAAAAGACTAAAATCTCCATCTATAATCACTCTGAAGTGTTTCAACAAATATTAGGAAAAACATTTACAGCTGTAAAACTGTACTTCTCAGAGGATACTAACTACTTCTACAGTGTTTGAAATGCTTAGGAGTACAATGCAAGTTCTTCTTGAACTGCATATTTGCAAACATTTTGTATTTAAATACAGACTTTCCATATTATAACTGCTTGATTACATTTGCATGAATGCTCAGATGTTTTATGCACATTTTTATTTGATGCTATAACTGATTTCTAATATGAGACACCATCTGAGCACAAAATGTTGTGTGAACTGGGAAACCAGAACAGACGAGCTACTTCTGCAAGGACTAACAAGAAAAAAAGGATATTAATTCATTGAATAAATACTTGAAATTTGGAAAATTTAGAAATCTTATTTTCAGAGATGCATGCTTCAGTTCCGCGGGATAGGACCGGCTTTTGATTTCAGCTAGCCCTGACAAAACTAAAAGGATAGCTCTGAAAATGATCTGAACAAAAAAAGATTAAAAGTTTTCTGCCGCAACAACAAAAGCAATCCCAAGCCAGCTGCAGACCCGCTCTCCAAATTTATATTCAGGAGCGGCAGAAGCTAGCGAAACCGAACCGGAGAGGGATGGCGTGACAGCAAGGCGGCACTGGCTGGCGTCTGAATTCAAGCACCACCTTGACAGATGATTTTACAGAAGAAGCTCTCTCTGAACTGGAGCAGTGAACAGCAGCCGCCTCATCAAAGCTTTCTCAGCTCGGCTCACTCCAAGCAAATCTTCTGCAGCAACAAATCGTTACGAACAAAAGACCCAACGGCACTACCAAGAAACAGCAAGTCCAGCACTTCTGCAACTCCATAACATCATTTAGGCTTCAGCATCACTGGTGAGATGGCACTTGCCAGAGCACTTCTGCTTAGTTTGCGTTCTCTTTTCTTCCTCTTTTCCCCCCTTCTTTTACAGCTTTATGAACTCCAATGAAACATCTACATTTATTTTTATTTTTATTTTTGGTACCATTCTCATAATGGGAGTACGGAAATATCTTTGCAACTTAACGGAATAACAGCTTTTGTTATTCTCTGTCAAATTCCAGGTTGCACAGACTATTACTTCTCAAAACGAGACAAAAAGCAGGACCCATTGTGAAAATAAGGTTATTAGTAGTAGGTGATTGACTATCTCAAAGGCTTCTTTCAATGCTTCCCTTGAAAAACTTTCTTAATTTTTCTTAAGGCAGTTGACATTTACATGTTTCTAACCCATTTTAAAAAAATATTCCCAATGAAACAAATCTGGATTAAAACAAAGTTGCTTTAGAAAATATTGACCCAAAGGAAAAAACAAAGTGAAATTCCTTTATCATCCTTAAGACTAAATTAATAACAGTGAGTATTTGGAGGTGGCACTAAATGCAGATTTTGAAAACAAGTTACTTTGATCTAAGATAAATTAATTTCGACTGAGTTTAAGGTATAATCTGTGTTGGAGAATTTCTAATAAAGAGACATAAAGTGTCTCCAATGACGAGCTGGCAATGCAGTAACTCTCTGATCTTCCATTTAAAATTCCTTTTCCTTCCTTTTTTAACAATAAAAGGCCACAGTTCAAACCATGATCAGTTTGCTTTTCTTCAGTCAGCGAGTCCCCAGAAGGGTAAACAGAAATGTGAGCGACAAACAGCACGAATCACCAAAAGATTATTGCAATTAATATTAATAGAGGTAATTATTGACATTTAGCTGACCACGTCTACTGCCTCTGGACTACCGATGAACAGTGCAGCAATCTGAGGGATATGACTACGTGGCACTCGACATCAGAGCAGCTCCTCATGTCCCACACCACCTTCCTTGCAGAGAGGACATCAGCTGGAGTTTTTTGCAGATCAAGAGTGAAAATACAATTTTTGAGAGGAAATTCAGTTCACATGGTGGTTCTTACACGTTCACTCATGACGAGCAGCAACTCACCTCCCCAGGCACTCCTGCTGATTTCCAGACTGATTAATTCCGTTGATTAAAGGTGTCTCTAGCTGCAAGGGCTACCCCTTGGTGAACACGATGGAGTTGATATGTCATGCTAAAATGTGTGCTTTTAAGGATGCAGAGCACCGTGCTATCTCTTGGGGTTGTGGAGACACGAAAGGACTGAATATTAGATCAAAAGGCATAGATGTTTAGGGATGTAGATTCTCCTGGCAATCTGAATTAAAACAAAAGTGGTTGCTATCACGACTGTTAATGTTTAGGCAATGGGAAACATTTTTTTAATTCAACCTCCTGACATACCCATATGGGTAACTTTGGTCTGATAGAAGTGGGTCGTTAAAGGGGAGAGCAAGAGTGTCACCTGGAATAAATGTGAAACGGACTCTCCTGCAGTGTTACTGAAAGCTTCATTTCTGCTGTAAATGATTGTTTTAATTTACAAGGAAGAGCAGCAGTAAATCTTCATAAAATTAAAAACAATACTTCATTAATAACATGAACAAAAATGGAAAAGTTCAGTTGCTAGCAGCTATCCAGAATTACACAAGTAGCACCAAAATAATTAAAACTACTTGTGTTTCAAAAATAATAAATACATGTCATGACCCTAAGCAGCAAAACAACATTAAAATCCATTCGGTATGTAAATTCACTCAAATGATAACAAGTCATATATCTCAAAAAAGAAAAGAAAAAAGAAAAAGAGAAAGAAGAAAATATTTACTACATAAATTATGAAAGGAAAATCAAAGAATGCAAAAAACTCAGTTGTTTCTCTACTCATTATTTTGCTTTAATTTCATCTAACTTTGTGAAAAGCCCCATAGGCTAGGGACATTAATTTCTTGCTTTTGCTGTTTTACTAATTCCTAATGGAGAATTACAAAAGAATTTCAATCACATGAATTGGAATCATGGGAAGGAACGGGAAAGAAAATTGAAGAAAACTGCAGGATACCCAGAAAGCTAAAACTAAATTACTATATTCTAAATGCATTTCTAAAAAGAAGAAAAATGCCCATGTCAGAACTACAATCCGAGCTGATTTCAGCACCAGCGAGACAGAGTGAAAATAATCTAGAGAAACTTAAAAGTAACAAATCTCTGGGACCAGATGGAAGTTATCCCTGGGTATTAGAGAAGATCAAGAAAGAAACTTTCGGGCTACTGGCAGGCATCATGGAAAGGCTGATAAGTTCCAGACGGAATACAGAAATCAGTAAATATGGCACCAGATTATGAAGTGATATGAAATAACATTTTAGTGTGAAATTAGCAATAAATACAGTTTGTAACACGGCAGCATATCACAATTTTGACATAATTTGACAAGTCGCAATATAAGACACAGTGTCAGAAGCTATCAAAGCAAAACAAAACAAATCTCCCAGGTGGTTTGCTGGGGGAAAAGCAGCTATTTTGCTCAGCTTTTTTACATAGCAGTTCCTGATTCTCACCCTTGCCCAGGCTGGCAGCATATGAAAGCATTATTGCTTTTAATATGGCTTGGGGTGCCGACCCTGTGCCATACGGAGACCACCCGGCTCCATTGACCCAGCATCCCCACTGGGTGAGATGGGCGATTCCCAGCAAGAGGTGGCAAAGCCAGAAGGAAAAGACATTTTTCAAGGTCACTGAACTGGTTCAAGGAAAAGAGCTTATGTTTTCTCAGTCCAGGCCCTAGATATTAGAATACTATACCTACATGTCATTGTCCATCCGTCCTTTCAACAACAGTCCTTAAATTTCTCCTTTTTATGACTATAATTGTTACTCACTTCTGCTGGCACTCCTTCCACCTTAGCAACCTCTACTTGGAAGAACGAAGATACACTAAATAATATTCCTGATGGTTTTTTTCTTTGCAAAATTAGCCTTTCCCAGCAATTTACTGACTTCTTTGTCTCCTGCTGGCTTCCTCTCTCTTCCTCTATTTGCCCCCCAGTCTAGGGGAGGGACATTAAAAGGACTGCAAGCACTCAGGCAAATGATCAAGATACTCAGCAATTTTGTGTACTCCAGTATTTGAAAATGGGAAACTTTGGCATGGATTCATCTTTTAAGTACTTAAATGAGATGTCTTAGGAATGTTGTTCCCAAAGCTCCTTCTCAGCCAGTGAAGAGATGAGCCAGACCTTCAGTGCACAGCCTCCTCAGATGACATGTGGATCATGCTAACTGTGGTATCTCCTTTAAGTGTCTGAAGTCAGATGGGATGCAGATGGGTCTCACTAGGCATACCGTGGAGTTCCCACTGCGATATGATATGAGTGACAGATAACAGAACAAGAAATAAACCAGAAGCAATTACTCACTACCATGCTAACAATGGGGATATAGCTGTTTTCTCCTGACCCCCTACTCTAGTCTGCAATCAATCCCATATAAAAAAATAAATAAATAAGAACTGTGGTGCTTGGCAACAGAAAGAGGCACAATGAAGAAGGCTCAAAAAGTTTTTTGTGGACTGATGGACTGAAATGCGTGCAACAAAGTTTGACAGAAATGTAAAGCAATGCACTGTGGTCTCTGACGTAGGAAACAGATGTCAAAAATAAATGGAACTGAACTTGACCAGAGGACAGATTTTGAAAACGCCCTGGAGTAACAGTGGAATTTGCCCTTAGAAATGCCATGGCAATGCTAGGGAAGAGTCAAACAGCAGGGTGACCGGGAGGCAGAGGGCTCAGGCACCAATGTCAGACACAACGTAAAAGCTTAAAATCGAGTCTATCACAAAAAGACACGCTCACAGGAATGTTACAGGCTGCATTTAAAATGCAAGAAGAAAGGCTGGTAGTGTTGCTCTCACATCAGCTCAAAGTCGCACTTTGCAACGAAGTTGGTTTTGGAGAGAAAAAAGTAAACTACATACCCTACTGAAGTGAGTTGTACAGTGGGAACACTGATGGACACATTACCTGTATGACCTAATAGGTCCTCTTTGTCTCCTTTTTTAACAAGAGCAGTTGCATCATACAATGCTGCAATATCAAGATAAGACCCACTGATCAAACATTATCCTTTCCTCAGTCTACTAAGTCTTGTTTTCTGTCTGAAACTTACCTCTTTCTCCTCTCCACAAATACTTTAACTGAAGGTAACGTACAAGAGAGAACAAAGCTGCTTTCAGGATTAAAGAGTAGAATCTATGAAAATCACTCCAAAAAGCTTATTTCATGTAGCTAAAAAAAAATGGAAAAAAAAAATCTACTTAATTAAGAAAGTCTTCAGTCCCAAGCCTGAACCACTGAAAGGCGCTGGCAGATAATGCTATATGGAACAATCAACCTGATGATAAACAGAATTGTGGACTGCGTAAAATATCTTATTTGGTAATGGCAAATAAATAAATCATGATTGATTGAAAGGAAAATTCAAAGGATGGGTTGTGCCAACTTTTAAGTTTGTACCCACTTCATTTTTTCCATAGGAAATGTAGGGCAAGTAATACTTTAAATGTACACCTGCAGCAAGAAATCTGTGTTTAGTGGAAAAGAAAGAAAAAAAAAAAAAGAAAACCTTCACAGCTATCAGGAAGTTCTGAAAAAGTGCAATGTCCATGCTAGAAATAGCAGTTACAGCTCCAAGATCCACCACAGCTACTTTCAAAGCTCTTTAGCTGCAGCGATAACAAATCACACAGCCATCCCGTATTGAGCTACTAAAACGTTTTAAGTTTTTACTCTGTTAGCAACACTGCAAGTCCTGCACAACAGCTAATGTATTACACACTGATAATGTGCTCAGTGCCTCATGTTAGAGCATCATAAATATTTATTTAGCTGCAACAGTCATTCTGTGCTTAGTTATGCTATGCAGTATAAACTTTGCTTTTTCTCAATGTAATGTTTATTCTTGGGATATATACATATTTTCCATGTATTACGCTTTAAGATTTTCTTCACACTTCTCAATTAATATATTTTATTAATTGCAGTTTTCTCAGGAGCCTGTAAATCTGACAGCTGAGCATCCTTATTTATTTTCCTTCAATGACCTCTGTGTAAGTCTTGCTTAGTTTTCTCTCTGTCAGGCACCCTGGGATCCATATTTCAAGCTGGATACTTTTTTCTTCTTATCTCTAGTTATTATTATTTGTTTGTTTGTATTACAGAGGCATCTTACAATCGCAGCTGGGGCTAGACATGCCAGGAATACATAAGACAGAGTACCTGCCTCAGGAGAGAGTCTCTGGCTCAAAAAAATTACAGAAAAAAACCAAGAGACAGGAAGAGGACTGAGGAGAGAAAGAGATGCAAAGAGGTTCTATGACTTGCTTAATGTGATACATAGATAAGAGCTGCCCAGACCCCACGCTATCTCATACACACTGCATGATTTTGAGGATAGAGATAGGGATACAAATTATAACCACTTGGAGTATGAATATATATTTATCCTACTAGGAACAAATTTTATTTGCTTAACCTCAAAATACTGTGTGTTCCAGTTTCCAGCATAGCTGTGATTTCTTAATAGTTCTGAATAATGTCAGACTTTGTCGAACTTGCTTTTGCAATTCATTTAGCATCAGGCAAGGGGAGAATTTTATTTTATATAAACTGTAATTTTTAATGGTCTTCTCTTCATACAGAAGGCCAGAAGGGACCTTTTGAAATTATTCAACCTGACCTCTTGCATAAAAGAAGTCACAGAACTTCCCTGAATTGATTATTGTTTGATCTATAGCATATCTTGTAAAGAAGCATCTAATCTTCGTATAAAAATCAACAGTGATGGAGATTTACTGCAAAAATCTCTTGGTATATTGACCTCTTGGTCAATTGCCCTCACTATTGAAAACCAGGGCTTAATTTCTGAATTTATCTGCATTTGTCAAGCTTCAATTTCTCAACACTTTGTTTGGCAGACATATTACTTTTGTTTCACAAGGATAACATGCACATTGTTTACAACAGACAAGACAGGCAGAAAATATGCATCTTCTTTCCAAAAGCAATGTCAGCAACGATTAAAAATAAATACAAGCCAAATAGCTGACTCATTCACACCCTACAGTCAGAGCTGGTGCTACCAATTGCCTCCCTGATATTTAATGTCAAATGATTTGCTGTATCAAACTGAAGACATGGTTCCACTGCCATTATTGTGCTTTTAAATCAGCTAACTTGGTGCTGGTAGCAGCCTGGCTGTTACAAATCAGGCTGATGGAGAAGGGAGGAAGGGATCAGTTGTCTCAGAGCAGGTGTGGATTCAGAGTGGTCAAAACGTATTACAGGAATAACCTGGCCCTTGGAGGCTTTCCACAACTCAGCTCACACAAGGCTACAAAACCCATCTGAGAAGCTGGCAAATGCTCAAGGACTTCACAGCAGTTATAGTTCCCCTAAACAGAGGGAAAAACCTCTTTCCCCTTTGTGTTTGCACCTTCTTTTCTACTCTAGCTATGGAAGACAAAGGTCCTCAGATCATCGCATGCGAGAGCTGACTCTCCTCACTATGGAGACTTTCAAATCCATGAGTACACCAGTACCTAATGGAACTGATGCTGAAAGGCTTGACGGGTGCATTTTTCATTATCCTTGGAAAAAATCTTAATAGTTACCAAATTGGCACTTAAACAGAAACATCTAATACAACAATTAACAAGCTACAGTTGAGAACAGACCTTTGACCGAGGCCAAATAATTCTTTTGTCCACTGCTCTAAAAAGCTTCCAAATTATCTTTGCCTTTACACAGTACTTACCTCCAAGTGATAACTGCTCTCTTCTGCCCAATTCATGCCCAATAAATCCTCCCTCTACTGCTTTTATGCAATACTTTTTTTTTTTTTTCCCTGGTTGGAATTCTATTTTACTTTCCAGGATTGAAAGGTGAACTGGAAGGCTTTTTTTACCTGCTGTGACCAGAGTTCACGTTTCTTTTTTTCCCCAGAAACTCCCGATGAATCACTAACACCTGAAAACAAAGCCTGACCTGCATTCTCCCTGCAGCCTCCGGCACCAGTGATTCATCAGCCACTGCACCAGACAGGCACAACTTTGAAGTTGGTACTTTACCAATGCAGAAAATGCCGTTTAAATATTTTGCTTTCAAACACACTTGCAAAGTTCAAGGCCACACAAATGCACTGCAAACAATCTGGAATGTTAAAGTAGTATTTAAAAAAAAAAAAATTATTTACTGAAGTGATTTTGGTGCACCGTTAAGGTGCTGGCTGGTTACAGCGATGCTGTTTCTCTTTGTGGATGTGTTCGTTTATAGATCACTCTCTCATTGCGGATCCTGGTGGATATCACAGGAATCCTCTTTAAGCTTCTGGTAAGCAATTTGCTTGGTTTACTAAATTTTCCAGTCACGCGTCTATGCAAAAGCTGCTTTGGCTTCCCATCCAAATTCTCCTTTCTGCCCGCTGCCTGCCTCTGCCACATCTGCGCACATTGTGCGGCCGCTGGCAGTGCCGTGCCTCCTCGGCTTGGATCTGCCTAAGAACCGCCGGACACCTTGGCTGCCTCTCAAAGGTGACCTGCCAGTCAGGTTGCCAAATTCTGTCATCCATTTTACGCCATGTGAGCCAAATGCCCCAGCAGAGAAGCAAGTGGGAGGCAGGGAGCGCCTGGTTTCCACTTCCCCTCTCCGCCGGCGCTAGTTGGGCCTTGCTACGGATGGCTGCCTCCCGCTGCGGCCTGCCCTGGGGTGCACCGGGCTTGAAAGCGAGCCGTGGTAAAACTTCAAGACGTGGAAGTTGACTGCTTAAGTTTTCTCCTCATGTTGTGTGCTTCAGTGTTGACAGTTAACTTGCATTTAAAACAACCCTCTGCAACAGAGCTGTCAGCCAGAGATGTATTTCAGCCACACAGACCCTTTAAAATTCTTCCCTGGCTGAAGGGACATCAGTCAGCCAGGAGAGACCCTTACCTCTGGGTTAGGAGTCTGAGGGATACACAGAGCATAAGAGCATAATCTTATTTATTTATTTATTTATTTATTTATTTTCCCCAGTGTTGCTATGCAGAAAAACCTGAAAGCAAGGAAAATCAGGTCATGTTATCCAAAGGGATGGTAGAGCCTTGGACGTGTCCCTGGAAGAAGGGTAGTCCTGGAGGAAGGCTCTGAACAGAGCCCACCACCTTTACCAAGCACCACTGCATGGAGTAAGAGGCTGCCTGGCTGTGGACAGACCTTCAGAGGTTCACATCTTACTGAACAGGGACTCAGGACTGAAGGTAGCCTTCAGCCACGGCTTACACACATAGCCCAGACGCAAGAGACTCACAAAGGGGATCTGTTCTGAGAACGCAGCTCAGAAACTGAGTAAAAATTGTTCAAGTGTTTTTTTCCATGTATTGGGAAACACATCAAAAACATCTACTACAAATCACCGGCCACATTAATAATTAAATACAGACTTTTCCCTCTCCAATTTTACCTAGCTGTTGTGAAAACAGTTTGATAAAGTAACTCTTTATGAATAATCAACAGCAACAACATTAACCCAGCAAGCCATAAATAAAAGAATGAAGTGAGGATATGGGGCTTTCTCTGACACACGCACACACAAGACACTTGGGAAAGAAGAACTAAGACAAAAACAGGATATCTATATACATTTCTTACTCAATAACAGTACAACTGCATTACAAGAATGAGAATAAAAACTAGGAAAACAAGAGGAATACCTCCAGCTATCTTGCATGCCAGATCTTATCTCGTCCATATGCAACAGGTGGTCTCATGCATATCACTGAGCGTCCTGTAACCTTCTGTGATGTCCCATCCCAGCCAAGTCAGCCAGCAGTTTAATACAAAGCAATACTGACCGATACTGTAGGCATTTGCCGAATGCAATGAGAGGCTCTTTGGAGCGTCTGATCTACTTAGATCAGTGTTCTGCTCTCATTATTGCTTCACGTTGTCTCATCGACACTTTCTAAAGATTAAGGAATAAAAACAAACACCCCTGTACCCGTAGGAAAACATATTCCTGCATCATTGTTAAGCTTGAAAAGAAAAAAGCTCCAACAGCAAATTGTTGAGGGTGCTTTCTGCCTGTTTGCTTTTGAACAGTCTTTTCTTCATCAAAAGGCAGGCTGATAATAACGGGGTCTGATTTTTAATATTTCTGATTCTTTGATTTATTTTAGATGTGTATTTGATAGTTCACTGTAGCATTGACTTATTCTTATATCAAACCCTACTTGACGCCCTGTGAATTTGCCCTAACTGAAAACAATTCCCCTGGATTTTGCTGCCAACACTACGTTAATTTACCAAGCATATTTCTGAGAATAACAGAAAAATTCCAAATATGAAACACCATTTTATTCCCCGTCCACCAATTATATTCTAGAGCACTGCTGCTATGCACAGTGCGGACTCTACAGCACAACAGGAGCTCTGCCAGTAAACTAAAATATTCATGAAACATAGGGTTGTGCTAGACTGTTAACATGACTTGCCTCTCATTTAGCACTCCACTGGGCTGCACCGATGGCAATGGTGCTGGTTCCAGACGACTCTTCCAGGCACCAGCGCATGAGCAGCATGAAGGCAAGAAACCCGCAGTGCGCAGGCAGAGCAGGGTGGAAGCAGGTGGACGTGTGAGAAGATTTAATGGGTGTCTCCCCCTCTTGGTGCACACGGACCCTCAGCTACTGATCACCTTAGACAGTATTACTTGGAAGAATAACTAATTCCCCACTCAAACACCAACAAAGGCGATTAGGGGTGGTAAACACACGGCGATTACACGGTATCAGCATTTCGAAGACTGCAGTGGCACAAACATGCATCAGCAGGAGATGTTGGGGGAAAAGCAAATGTCTATAAAAGCCACATTCTGCTACAAAAGTAATGGAGGAAAAATAAAGCAACTGAACTACTGGCTTTCCCAGTTGGCAGGTATTTTAGAATCTAAATGGCCCTGAAAACTTACTACAGTATAAAATTGCTGTAATTTCAAAGACTTCTAATTAAAAAGCTATAACATTAACTTGTGGTCCTCTCCCAACCCCCCACTTCCCTTCCTTAAATATTTGCCTCAACTGTACAATAAAAATGAAATAAAAAAGTGTATCTAATCAGTGAAGAAACTACATCAGGCTGAAGATTTAGAAAGAGAAAAGTAAAAAAGGGCTGGAAAATACATACAGGTTTAGATTTACTCAAGACTGTGGATATGTACAGCAACCTGAAGCCTTAATTTTCCATGAAATCCACTATGTAATTTCTTTTTTGCTCATTCCAGCTAGATTGCCATTCTGATTTGATCACAGGCACTGCATAGGAAAAACAGCCATTAGCTCATCCAGTTCATGCTGATAGTGCAGGATTGTTCCCTAATATGGTTTCTGCAGCAATATCCCATCCAATTATGCAGTCAAGAGTAATAGGGCTTCTTCCACATCACTTAGCAATACAGTAAGGCTCATTATTAGCCGCTGTCCCCCTAGCTTAGTCTGAAGCTGTCCTCTTTTCAGCTTTTGTTAAACTGTTAAGCTACATTTCTGAGTCCTCAAAATCCCCTCACCCACTTGAGGAGCTCTGGTGCCCCTCTGTGCAGGACACTCGTGCCCATGGTGTAAGGCTGGCAGACAAGACACACCAGTGCCTCACTGTTGCTTGACTCACTAATCCCGACAACCTGCTGACTCGCTGCCTTTCTGCTGCCCTTGCAAAAGTCTTCGCGATTTAGTACAGAATAAATTAACAGTGGTAGAGGTTCAGCTGCCTACACTTCAGTGTCTAATGCTGATATAAATGCCTGAGGTAACTCAGATGTCTGCACCGGTCTGGATGATACGACACGGGTCCTGTACGAGACCTATGCCCTCACTGCATCTGTAATATCTGCAGTAACTTATGTTTAAGGAAATCAAGTCTCACCCTTTCTGTCTGAGGCCCAACTATTTATTTTCAGTGAAAACCACAACAGACTCTCTGTTGAATACATGCTATACTAACACAGACCCTCACTGAGATATATGGTGATACAGACCACAATTGGATTCCCCCCTGGTCTTAAAGGCTGGGCGCTCACTGCTGTTGTACACTGCTTCCTTTCACATGATTCATGGGGTTATTCCTCTATTCAGTTACGCAAATATAGTTGAGTTGTGATGCACTTTCTGACCAGGCACATTTCCAGGTGTTAATGCAATTGTCTTACCAGCTCTTCAGTGTCACCACTCTAGATACTGTGCAAGTCTTGCTGTTTGGGAAAAAGTGTGACTATCTTCTGCATAAATAGTGCTGAAAGATGCCAATTTACCTTCCTTACTGCTTTGCCAGCCTCAGTCCTGCACCAAAGTTCTTGTGTAGCCCCTGGTCTTTTCCATATAAGAAACCATAGCAAATCACATGGAACAATATTACCAGGGTTATACACAGACTGCTAAATGTTTTCATTTAATGCTGCATTTAGGTAGGAGGTTCTAGAGGTTAGATACTAAATCCCAAATCCAAAATGATCAAAACACAGACTTAGGTACTTACATAAAACAGTATTCTCAGCAGGTACACATCTCAGTCCCATAACATAGAAGGCATCTTGAGTGGGATGCAACAAATTTTAGATTTCTACAGTGCGGGCCCTGCATCTCAACAAGTCACCCTGGGCTGCCCTTGAGCTTCACCCAACCCCTTTCTATTCAGTGTATTTATTCCAGGTATTCTCAGCTGCAGGAAACATCTTTTGGTTAGCCACAGACTGTAGCCACTTCCTTGGAGAATATTCCATTTATGAAATACAGTCCACGTCCCTCAACCATTTTATCTGCCATATGCGCTCCAGACATGAATACTGTTTCAATGCTTGTATTCTGTTACAAGTTTGTTTGCTTGTTTTTTTCCTATTGCACCAGAATTTTATTACCTGACAGTCTGTTGTATATGGGATGCTTTGCCAGTCTGCCTGTTCGTCTCCTTCTAGAACAGGACTGCCACTTGCCTCCATTGAGAAAGAAGGAAATATTATGAATTGCAAGAATGCAGTAAAACAAACAAACAAACAAACAAAAAAACTACACAACAACACAAGTCAGGACTTCACTTTTACACTGTTCTTTAAAACACAAATAGTCAATGAGAAATTAGAGCCCAATTAATTTCTTACAATTACATTGCAATTAATGAATTCCTGTTCTGGAAGCGGTGGCAGCAGAAGGATAGAGGGCTGATTAATTCAGCTAGACTTGTGAGATAACTTATAGACAGACATTTTCATCGCTTTTAAAATAGATTTACAGTTATGTCCTGTGCCTAGAAATATGGATCAAGAAATGGATCTTCTTAACTTATCATCCAATTAAAAATATCCTCAAAACAACTCTTCAAGCCCACCCCCCAAAAAAAATCCAACAAAGAACTACGCAAATCCGAAGGAAAATATGGGTCAAAAAGTCAAAGCTCACAGCTCTCCACCCCAAACAAGCAGAAATTTAAAACCACAAATAATCTTAACCTGTGGTTTCACAGTAGCGGCGTTAATCCTTGTCTGTTCTCCCTTTCTGCATCCAGGCACTAGTGGCCTGCCTGAACACCCAGCACCCTACCCCATGGTGGCACAGCAGGGTTGTGCTGGGAACCACAGGCCTCCCTTAAAAAATACTCAATGATTCTTGTTTGCAGTTCCCTTTAGGCACTACTGATACTGCTGCAGGCTTTGACACTTAAAACCAGAGCTTTAAAATTTCATTGCTGAAAATGTGCAAGACTGGGAACTGGACAAGACTATTTCCATGGCTTCATCTTAAATGAGAGGATCTGGATTGTTGGACTATTTTTCTCTCCCCCATGCTTTCCTGGTCCAAGAAGAACCCAGAACTCTGTGTGGAGGCATTTGGATTTGACGTACCAGGCACCATACATATGTACCATACATCTCATGAAAGCTTAAAAATTCAGCAGAAAACCCGTTATTTACAGGCAAGAAGCTCATTACCTATCAGATACACAACACGGAAGCTGAGGGAAGGAGAGATTCTCAAATCCTCCTGCACTTCTCTCAGGGTTGTCTGGGTCTACAGCCCATGGTGGGAAGGGAAGGGCAGGTTTGTATCCCTGCTCTTAGAATATGTAATACTGTTCAGAAATGCTGAAGTGTTATAAAATAGCCCAGGAAAGTTAGGAAATTTAAGTCTGAATCTCCTCAGACTGAGGAGGCAGTTGAAGTAGGTCTTCTATTTCTCTGGCAAGTCATCTGATACTGTGGTTATTCCATAAAATTAAAGGATTTTTTTGTAGTGCTTCAGACATGATAATCTGGGGCCTGCCTGGTGCACTAAGAACTTCTCTGTCTCTTGCAAGAGCAGCCTGGCTTATATCTGGAGAGAAATGCTTCTCTCCAGAGCCCAGCACGTCATGATGCTCTTACAAACCCTTGTTATTCAGATCAAGATAAACCCAACTCCTAGGCTTACAGGTTCCCCGACGCTTGCTGCTGTAATTGGATTTTTCACCTCCAAAGGACATATGCATCCTGGATTTGCAAGCTTCAGACAGACTGACTTTTAATATCAGACCGACTAGAGAGTGAAAGCATCACAAGCGTACTCTTGAAAGACTGAGAGGGTTATTCGATTATTTGCAAAGTCAGAATCATGTTTACCAAGGAAACCAACCCGGTAAAATTAAATGAATAATTACAGCAAGATCCTTTCTTAACCATAACATTATGAAATTAGGTGCATTAGGTGAAGTGACTGAGAAAAAACTCAGCCTCTCACTTTCATTTCACTGTCCATAGGATCTGAACCCGAATACTGCCCTGCAGCAATGAGGCTTTACCCTGGGATCACGTGTTTGGAGGCTATAGTTCTTCCTTCTCTTGCTTTAATGAAAAATCATTATTCCTTTGTTGTTGTTGTTACTGTTGTTGTTCTTCTAGCAGCAGGGTTGCACCTGCTGGGCTTGTATTCCTTTTGTCAAATACTGGACATATCCATTCCTTCCTCTCTGGACCTTGGCTATTTCCCTCTTAAACATGAGCAGAGCATCCCCTGCCAAGCCTTGAAGGAAGATACTTCTCCAGAGAGTGTGCACCTGACCCCTGAGCAGAGATGATGAACCTGCCACTTGGAATGCTCTATCCAAAAATCTTCTTTCCCCGCAGTTTTTGACAGTTTTAAGATTTCCTGTTACACTTTTTTTAAGAAAGTTGCTGCTGCTCTTAAGCCTCTTATTCATGTTTCCTTGCATCCTCTTTATTAATTTATTTTATTTTATTTTATTAGGCATACTTTGAGAAATGCTCCTCATTAGATTGTGGTAGAGAAATGCTTGATTTCCATGTCTCAGATAGGCTTAGCTGTAAGCCAGGGATGGTTCTGGCACATGCAGATACACAGCTAAAGATGGTGGGGGTATTCTGAATTGTCAAAGAGTAAGTAAGGCACCCATGGAGCACGTAGGTACCCCAGAGTTAGGCAGCAGGGATTTTTAGGTTTAAAACTCCGGATTTAGGTGCTTGAATTCTGCTTCCCTCTGTCGGCCTGTGGGAGCACCCCGTTTTATGTCTGACTCAAAATAACATGGCTCCAAATGATTCACAGAGACCAGATTTTTTCCTTGAAAAAAAGAAAAAAAAATTTCCAACCCTGGTGGTTACAGGGACTAAAGTGAAATGCACCCTGACCATAGTCCAAAACCTCAGAAGCCATAAAGGAAACCAAGGCAACCCCAAATTTATTATATTGTGAAAATCTTATAATTTGGGGGACAACATCATGACATCTCAGCATCTGGGGTTGACAATGCTAGAAGTCACTAATGCTGACTGAATGAAAAATATGATAAAATAGATAAGCAACATGTACCACAACAAGGCAGATGCTTGAGTGTTTTAAAACTATATAAATATTTCATTGTTATGAGACTAAATGAGATTTGTCATGACTTTCAAGTGTTTATTTTTAACACTATGATGGCACACCGACCCAGAAGGCTCTCCAAAGCTTGGGTTTGAGAATGTCCGACCAAACATAGAGAGGCAATGAAGCAAAACCCAAAAGCTGAATCAAGCATTGTGAGCCCCAAACTACACGACTTTTATGGATTCCTGTGCCCTGTTCAGCTGCACCTCAGCAACATCACCAAAAACCTTTCACTGCAGCCTTAAGTGACATGACTTAGAGTAGCATCTGTCATGCATACTTTGTTCTCACATCCCTCTCCTTCTGTGCCCAAGCCTTACAGAGAGACCTACATGGGTTTACATAGTGCTGGACACAAGGAATGGTCTCCCTGGTGCCTCATCATCCTAAAATATTCAATCTGTTTAATCTGATTATAATTGCGATGTTACATTAAAACAAGAGTGTGATCTTAGTTACCTTGTCATTGCTATTTAGATAAAGTAAGTGATGTCAGTAAACGAAATATTTAAGAGCTACAAAAGCAGGAAAAGACCCAGGCAGAAAGCAGTAATATAAAACTAAAATGTGGAACAAAAGAAGGAAAACATATGTGGACTTGTAGCAACACAATCCAGCTGATGAGCTGAATTTGCAGTAGACCTGCTAGAAACTGTGGTAAAGGTGTAAGTAGGTTTAGCACAGCAAGCATTTTTCTCTAACCATAATTTTAGATCCCAAACAGTACTGAAACTCCAGGAGTTTATTTTTGTTCCCCACAAAGACTTTCACGTAGTACATCATCCAATAATTTTGCACTAGAAGAACGGCGCTCTAATGCACGCACTGAAATCACTAGGAGTAATAGTAAGAGGTTTAAAATCAAGAGTCCTCATGGAAAAAAATAACTTGCTTTCCCCCAGTTTCTGCAACTAAAAGAATGTACTTCAAATGAATCAGCTACATGTTTATAGTAATTGCAAAATAAATCTTGAGACTGAAGACCTACTCAAGTCAACACCTTTCAAGAGGATATCAGAAGACACCACAGTACCTAAGTGGAAGATTATAGCCCCCAAGTCATTTAAAAATACGGCTTTTATCAAGTGTTCTAAACTGAAAAGAACTCGCAGGATCATTTGGGATGACTTCCTCTACAGATTTCCTGATATCATCTAACTTTACCTTCCAGTCACTCCATATTATATTGCTTGCAAGATTTACATGTTCTCCACTTCAGCTATTTTTCAATGTGTCAACAGCTAAGCAATCATCTTCTAGCCTGCCTTTAGCAAATGGAATAGACTGAAACACATTCTGTGGTTTATTCTCCAGGCCTGGATAATTTTTATAGTTGTACTTCAGACTTTCTTTGCTATTTCTCAATCTTCTTGAATCATGGGCATTACAACTAGATAGAGCATTTTGGCATCAGTCTTACTAATAAAATAGACTTTTATCAAAATACTTTCTCTACTTGTACTTGGTATTTCTCCTTTTACACAACTAAGGTCTTCTCTGGCTCTTAATTACACTGTTATACTAAGGGCTAATGCTAAGGTGACTATATAGGATATTCTGATGCCCTTTCCTGAGGGCTTTAAGAGGAAAGTCTTGGTTGTTTAATTTGTTCCTAGCTTCAGAAGTTCATCCTGTGGGACAGCAGAACAAAAGGTTGCATCCAAGCTTAAACTGCAGCTGCTGAGCAGATCAGCTTTATGCAGAAATCAGGGATTCTGCTACTAAACCAAACCAAAAGCCTGGGCAACCAAGGTGAAGCTACATATCCTCATCCTGCAGTCCTTACCATAAATGAATCTGAGGCAAAGTGGCAGACAGCTGAAGTGGTTATGTTCAGCCTAGAATCATGATTTTACAATCAGAATCATCCTGTAGGTCTGTCACAGTATTTTGGTTTCTATGTTTTTTCTAGACTATTGCAAGTTTTCCAAATCATCATTATTTATTTCAGCTGTGAATTTTACTAGAAGCGGTGAAACAGTATCATTTGACAACATTTGGTAGAATTTAAATCATTTTACCTTCATGCTGCCTAGTACAGTTTGTTCTTGCATCGCTCTAGGAATTTTAAAATGACTTACTATGGTTATTTGGCTTCACTGAGCCAATAAAACAGAGTTGAGTCTAAAGTCTCAGGCAAAAAAGGTTTCCTAGATTTCACCATTCAGGGAACAGTTCGTAGAACTGAGACAGGTTCAAGTCAGTTGTTCAACTCATTCCAGTTCAACTGCACAAAACACTTTCCAAACGTGTAATTTGTTGGTTTTGTTTTCACCTTTCATAAAGGTTGGAAAAAAAAAAAAGAACTTGCAGTTGAATTTATGAGAAAAATACTGTGTACGCTTGGATAAACAAATTACATTCCTTATCCAAGTATGTAGAAGAGGCAATACATCCCCCAAAGTCTCAGCCATGTTAACCACTACCCATAAAATTGTGTTAATAAAAGTCATGCCTGAAAATGTAAAAAAAAATATTTAGATAATTTTCTTTTACACAGCTATGGAGATTTTTTAACCGCTTTTCTTGTTACTCCTTTCTTTTTCTCTTAGTACTTACATGGTTTAACCCCTCAGTATCATAGTTTCTGAGTCTGTGTCTACACTAATAAATGAAAGAGTTCAGGGACTGTTTCTGAACTCATTTGACAGTTTATTGTGCAAGACTGCAGTCACACCCTCCCTGACCACACCACGGCAATGTCTGTAGGTGGAATGATCCCTTACCCAAGCTGAATCTTGAGCCGTGTCTGGGCATAATCCAGGCGAGCTGGCCAGACTCAAAACTATTCCAAGTGAATTTTGAAATTATGAAGGATGAGAAGCCAGTACTTGGAGCCATGCCCTGGCTGTTCAGGATACGAGTATGGATGTAGCCTTGGAGTGCCTCATAATCTTTAATGTGTTTGCCCTCAAACTGGGTGCTTTCTCCTCTTTTACAGGTACTGAAACAAAAGACTAACATGCAAATCCACAGCTGTCCACACCTAAATGCTACTGAGATCAGGTGACAGGTACTCAAACACCTGAAAGACTTGCTCAAGAACACAGCCAAGAGCTAAACCCAAACCTCCCAAATCTCCTGGTAGTTCCTTCACCACTCCGCTACTGCATCACTCACGGTCCTAGACTACCAGGTAACCAAGATGGAAAATATTTACTTGCTTTTTTAATCACAGAGATTGGACATCTACAATACAAACAATACCTCCCACAAGTGTTACTTATCGTGGTTGGCCATTAGGATACAGATACTCCAGAAAGAAGCACTAACTGTGGCTTGTCGTAGCAGAATTCCTTCTTCCCTTTGGTGCTGCAAAGCCAACTCAAGGGTCTTCCTTGTTTTTGTCCTTTCTTGGCTTGAAAACAGTGCCTCATCTCCTCAGCATATTTGCCTCAAAACTTCACTCCTCTCTGTATTTATCTTCCAGCTCCCCGTGGCCTCTACAAATACTCCATCATATTCCTTTATATTCTTCCCACATAACTGAAAATGAGCAATTTGATCAGAGATGGTAAACTGCTTTATTTGTGTGGATTTTCCTCAAAATCTTGAGGTTGAGTGCTGCCTCTGCAGTTAAAATAATTTTCAGTAACAGCAGACTCCAGTGTGATAATGTCACTGACAATCCAGAACAAAATTTTCTGACTTTTCTGTTCACAAGAAACAGCAAATACCTTGTTTATGACTAAGCTATGTGTAATGGGCCAAGCGCTTCCTACCAGTGTCACAAATGAGAAAAATTTGCATTAATGAAGAACAGCAAAATGAAAAGCAAAATAAAAAGGGGAAATAGATGTATGCAGTAAAACACTGGGCAAAGTTTCTGCCACTCGAACGATTCAGTATAAGCAAGATGTGACTTTTTCCCTCAGCAGGTAGGTAATAATAATAATACCAACAATATCAATAGCGATTTGCAGAACGTGTATTTTTTTACATTTAAATCTTTAAGCATTTACACAGGTTTGCTGACACTGATGGAGAAAATGATACAGAATGTGAGGACTGGATTTCTTTCAATATCAGATATCTGAAAGCGATCTACATGGTCCCTCTGTAGCCAATGGGAGCAGAAAAGCATGCCAAAGGAGTGCTTCGACCCACCTATTTTAGGATGAGAAAAATCACCTTTCAGAGAGTGCTATTCCTCTCTGTTGAATGAAAATAGAGGCTACAAGCTGGCTTTAAATAGATCCCTAACATTTGGATGGCTAAAGACATATAAGGTGAATCCAAGCTTCAGTGATTCATCAGAACCTGTCAAGTGAAATGGTATTAGGCTCCAGGTTTCCCTAAACTTTTTCTTATGCCTCATCTGCTAGATGTAGCCTGTGCCCAGGAGTGCAACAGAGAGCCTCCAGGTACCCATCACTGTTGGAAGTAAAAATAAATGGAAAGGCATGGAAATGGAAAAGAATCAGAAAAAGTATACTATACGTGACAAATCTGTAGAGTAGGCACAAAATATAAAGCCACGAGCAGGAAAGAAACAAAAGATGAGCTGGCTCATTTATGTCTAATCTATTTTGTTTTTAGTGCATAAATATTAAAAAAATAAAAATCGGTGAGACAATTTGAGATTTTTTGTTTTCATAGATGAAATTTCATTAAAAAGAAACACCTCTTTCTTTTTTCATTAGGAAGAGAGCAAATGGAGTTGAAAGACGTGATGAGTCAGGAGAAAGCTGGGCAGAGAGAAGGAACATTTTGTCAGGATCGGGAGAGGGGACGCAGATGTGCAGAATGGCCCAACGAGCAGCAGAAAGATTGCTGTCTTCAGGACGATCGTTTTTCAAGGGAAATACTTGTCGAAGTGTGTTCTTTCATTCCTACCACGAGACACAGTCCATGAGCTCAGTCTTTCAGCTGACTGATGCAGCCTCTCAGCCAGGCCTTCAGGGCCTGTTCTTGAAGACACCGTCAACTTCTCAGTTTGGTCAAGGATTGACAAGCTCAACTTCAGTAGCAGCGAACAGCACGGAGCACTGCCTCTTTGCCACTGGCCTGGTATCATTATATTTCCCTACATATAAGGACAAATCAAAGACTTGCAGCAAACTTTCACTTTTAAAGACACTTTTCTTGAAGCATCTCCAGTTAGTCTCAGAAAAGCCTTTTCCAAAGTTAGTCTCCAGAAGCTCTACCAGTACCTAAATATTCAAACAGTTTAATATCTAAAACTACGTGACCATGGTCCCACGCTACGTCAAGCTGAAGCGCGCTTCTTCCCCAAGTCAATTTTTCAAAACACTCATGCTTGTGTCAACTCATTCCTCTCTAGAGTTAGGCTCTTTCAAAGGACTTTCCTGTAAACTCCCCCAAATTGTCTGAATATCAGCAAGAACTGGACCTCTACCTAGGCAGGAATTTCAGAGGTGTCCATGTTCATACAGTTCATAGGAGCTGTTCAAGGAATTCAAGAGACAAAACAAAGAAAAGTAAATAATATCAGTCCTGTATCTGTAAGAGTTAGAAGGGGGAAAATATAGTGAGAGTCCTCAAGCTAAGAGTATCCCAGGAGTCCTCAAGGCCAATCCCCAGCTAGTTTCCCTGAATCCTGCTGTTCCAATATTTTACTGTGTTGCAAATGTCATTGATTTTTCATTTCATTCCTCTGAAACCCCAAACTTAGAGTATTAAATATGACTGAGGGAATTTTATTTTGCATCCAGAATACGGTAAGCAGACAGCAACCCACCATTGTCTGTCCCAGCCCATTAACTTTATTAAAAAATGCGACAGAGCTGATTTCTGAAAAAGCAATTTATCAGCATGCTGAATAAATATGGTATCAGCTGAAAGTTATTTTATTCGAATGTAGGTGTTCTTTGGCCAGGATGTACCATCGTACTTTCTAAGCCTGTCAAGAACAATAAAAACACAGGTCAGAAGTGTATGATAGGTATAATTACCTTACTCTCCCTTATCTCCCTTTTAACCAAAAAGTGTAAGCTTATACTTCATTTCTTTGCAGAAGAAGATAATTATTACTGTCACTGTCACATTCGTTTCTTGGTCTTGATAACAAATGAATTAAACTTGGCATCTGACCAAATATCCTACAGTTACCCTGTCAATGCTAATTCATGATACAATACATTCTGCATAGATTGGTGCAGGGAAAGAAAGATGGATCTACACTGAATAAAGTTCAGAACTTGATTAACTTGATTAAGTCTTATGGAAGACTTTGGACCCTAATTACACTCTATGCTCCAAAAGAATAGGTATGTTTCCACAGGGTTGGGGAAAGAATTCAGAAAGAAAGATTTCCCAGAGATTATGGATCCTTTTATCACCTAATTCAGAAATTCAGCTGATAAAATTTGCTATCACACTGTTTGACCGCCTACGTTTCAAATCCAACAGGTATGTTACAGATTTGCAAAAGCTGCCAGATTTCAAGAGCAGCTGCACTGTTTTATGACCTACTGTGTTTACAAAAGCTAAAATAGAGTAAGACAGAAATAATCAAACCTCATGCTTGAGAATACAAATTAATTTGAAAGGGAATTTTCCCTTTTCTCAGCTTGCTGTAAATTTGTTGAAAACACTGTGTTTTTCCCCCCAGATGTGCAGCTTCACATACAAACTACTTTGACAAGACATCACATCCAGTGTATCAATATTCCGTCTATTATATGACAAGTCCTAGACTACCAAACAACTACATCTAAGCTTTTGGCAATGGTAAACTTTGGAGGCAGCTGTAAAATTTACTGACAATGTAAAACCAAGTAAAGGTTTGTCTAAAACCTCCAATTCATAGCTTGATGCCAAATTAGCATAAGTGCAATATGAGTATTTAATATAATAAAACATGAGCTGCAAGTATCTAGCCCATCCCAGGAAAAATGTGGAACCAGAAGGTATTTTAATGAAAAACTGGAAGCAAATATCACAATTTAATGTTTAAAAGCCATAAGAGTTAATTTTAGTTTGAAAGGAAATCATTTTTCAAAGTTCTGTACTCTGTTTAAAAACAGATTGAGTAAGTTTATTAAATTAGCAGACCATTGCATTTATGAAATCCATAAGTCAGATCAATGGTGCACAGTCAGCTCTAGAAAGTAATTGCTGGCTTCTCTCAAAATGGACAATCCAAAAACTTCAAGGACTAGTTTTTCCCTCCATTATTTATAACAAGGAAAACATGGTGCAATAGATTCTAATTCATAATGCCTTTTTAATGCTTTTATAGCACAACATTTGGACTCATTTCTAATCTCTGTGGATGACAGGTTGCCGTTATTGAATTTCCATTAATATGAATTATGGGTACAATATATTTTACCCAATATTATCTACTCCAGGCCTAACATGATTCTACCAAAAAAAAAAATCACAGTCAGCAATTTTTTTCTGAAACAGAAAAATACCAACAGTCATTGGAGATTAGTCTTGCTACAACACTACGCATCTGACCTTGGCCTTACATCCATCTGACTCTACAGATCACCAGCCATAATCTACATGTCGTTAAAATGCCCGTATTTATTTAAGTGTCTAACTATGGCTTCCATGCTGCAAGTCAGTGCTTGCTGAGGATGGGAACACAGGCTTTCCCTCCTCTGCCCAGCTGGAACTTACTTGGCCATTCGGGGCAGGTAATGCGAGATGGATGGACATGAGACGAGTCCTGTCCCTCTTGTGTGTGCCTCTGGGTACTGATGTGAGTCTGAAGAACTCACTCTTCCAAATCACAACAGCTCTAAACAACCGGATAAGGCTCAAGCACATTTCAGCTCCTTTCATTTTGCTCGCCAGCAGTTACCTACCGTGGATATCACCCCAAGAGGAAAGTCTCAATCCATCCAAATGATTTAAAACCTACTAAACAGTAGGCATGAAAATAGCCATCTTGAGGTCAACAGGGCTACTTGCATGCTTGAAGGTAAGCGTATACTTCATGTATTGCTAGATGGTTGGAAGACAAAGGTACAACCTGTGGCTAAAGAAATCCCCAAGCTGGAGCCTGTGGAGAGTGCATAACGGAAAGTACACATGTACCATACTTGTACTGTAGATCTCCCACTGGAGGCAGAATACTGAGCTGTATGAATGCATACTACACCTACTGTGGCTGTTCTCAAGTTTTATGGACTGAGCTAGGATTAGCAGCATAAAACATGCTTTAACGTTATCATTAATGCCAGTACGGAATGGCAGCTGCTTCGGAAGAAGTCTTTTTAATGGGCACCAATGAACTTCACACAGGCCTTGCTGTACCAGGACAGAAAGGCAATATGACATTCCTCTTTGATTTTCAAAATACATGTAGTAATACAAAATCTGTTACATGGAATGAAGAACTTCCCAAATGTCAGGAATGACACGTTCCCTGCCCTGAAGAGCTCACATTCAAAAATGTCAAGAAAACAATGCGTGAAGAAAATAACACGAGCAGATGACAGATAACAATGTTGAGCAACACCATATGCATTTTTGTACACACACTCCGAATAGGTATTTGGCAAAGTCTGCTCCTAAATACAGATGCATGCAGAAATACTCAGCCCATCTATAATCAGAGGATTAGTTTTTGCCAGCATCATGGTGGTAAATAGTTCTTTAGGAGAAATCCACATACAAAGAGGGTAAGGGGCTTGCAAACAATCTCTGGAAGCATACGCCAAGCATAGAGGATAAACAAAACATTTATCAGAAAAGCAAACAAAAAGGTAATCAAAACCAAAGTCCTTGGGATAACAGATGGCAGGATCGGGGACACAAAAAGATACATGGGTGGAAGCCGAGCAGGGGTTTGTTTGAATGCTTCTGACATTTCTTTAAATGTCAGCTCATAATTATGACGTCTTCACCACCACCTTGTAGGTATATAGCCACTTCTATCAGAGGCCTCCCAGCTCACAGATAGCTGCACTTCAGCATTTTGAGCTATCCATCATGTTCCCACCCTTTATTCTGGTGAGAATGAACAAGCAAACACCAAACTCCCACTGAACACCTACTGCTTCAGTTTTAATTTCAAGGTTTCCTCACTGTTCAGTTAAATCTCTGGGTATATTATACAGATTTATATGGAGTGCTACACACTGAGAAGCACTGGGAGATAAGTGGGAGAAAGGGCAATATTTAAAGAAGTTCAGAGAACCCTGCGCATACAGTGTACTCTATAAACACTCCACCAGAGAAGGAGAAGTATGGTATAATCTTTCGCATAAGTTTATATGTGTAAAACCTATGTTAATAAAAATCAATCCTTGTTCACTATTTGAACACAAATCCCATTAATAATTCCATTAAGTTGCCACTTCAGTTCATTATTTTACCCGTTTGCACTTCACTATATTCACTGTCAACATCTGCTGCTTTCCCTGAGAAAGAGGGCGAACAAGGCCATGCAATTGCATTTATGTTCAACACCATACCCTTGGTTTGCTGGCGAGCGATGCTGATATAAAGGGCATTTCACTCTCTCCTACCCAGAGACAGAATACATTGCCTTCCAATGTAACCAGCCTCCATCCCACACCTTAACATCTAACATCCATCCCCGAATTCAAATTACCTAATTATCAGAGCTACTCAGCATGCTTGTTCAATACTTACTAAGCAGGAACTTTAAAGAGAAAAGGGGAAAAAAACAGAAGGGGGATTGACACATGGAGAGTAATACATATCAAACAATGTATGTTTATATTTTGAAAGTAAAAGCTTGTAGAGGGGGGAAAAAAAAAGACCTAGAGAAAAAACATACCCCAAAAACACAAGCCCCACAACACTTTGATCATGTTAAACATTCAGGAAGGCAACAGATAACATAATCACAATGCACAGCAGGGTCCTCAGTGAAGAATGGGTACACGACTCTTAAAAGGTTATTACAGCAAATTTAAGCAAACCAATTGCACAGAGACCAGAGAGCAGCTAAACAGAGGTTTTCAGGACTTCTCTTCTGATCACTGAGTCTCATTCCAACTGGCTCAATTTGATCTAACAATCAAAAAGTCAAATGATATGAAAAAAGATATTTCCTCCAGTAAATTGAAAAAGGTGGAGTAGGAGCTTATTTAGATTCGCTTCCTGCAACTGCGTTTCTTTCTTTCTTTCTTTCTTTCTCCACGCAGCCAGCTCTCGTAAAAGGGATTCAGCAGCGGTACGCACATTTTCACACCGCTCCGTCTCTGTACTTTTATTCTGTCCAGGAACAGTCACCTCCAAAGGAAAAGCGAACAGTCAGGGCACTAAACACAATGAAGCAGAAACACAAAGGGAAAAGGGCTGAGAAACAGAAGCTCATTTCCAACAGCACTGAACAACTACCCCGTGTTAATAGCGTTACGTTTGACTGAACCCAACTGGCAAAACACCCCGCTATTAACCCCTGAGCTGTTCATCGAGCAGACTCATAAACTGCTCTTCTACAAATCTGTGGTAAATTTGGCAGATTTTATGGTTGATAGGATGAGGACAGTGAGTTACCAGAGCTATTCAAGAAATAACACCACAGGTGAATGAGACACACCAAGCTTTGTTTCTGTAGCCTCTTCTGAGGATGTCTATCAAGTACAACACACACTCGTGGATTTCTGTCCAGGATCCATCACAAATGGGCCATTAGACATACCCTGCAATAAATACTTTGGATAAGGTATCTGGCACTGAAAAATCTCCTAGATTGCCAGCTCTGAATGAAAATCAAGGGCAAAGCCACCCCACATGGAGACACACACATTACCCGTGCTACCTCAATGCCATTGTATGTGCGAGAGGGCATGTGCTCTGTGAGGCCCACTTGGGGGAACATGGATTTTAGTTGATCTAATGAACTACAATGCTGAAGGAAAAGCAAAACCTCAGTCTTGGTTTCTTGCAGCACGAGATGGGTGCATCATGAAGGCAGTTTGCAGCTCTCTGCTCATGAAATCAGGCAATTTCTGTTAATAAAAGGTATTTGAAATCCATTTCCAAAAAAATCAAGATGTGTAGATAATTGTACTTCAGGCAGCTGGAAATGGAGGCGTGCAGATGAAAACAGGGCAGGACAAAAGGATATAACCATACTCTTGGAATTTCCCCAGTCCTGGCAACTATCACAGGTTTATTGGACCTTCATTGGCAGAAAGCAGTATTATTTTCTATTCAATGCTGTGGTGAGACAGAAAGAGAATAGACAGTCCAGTAAGTGAAAAATCAATTGTGCAGGTAGCGAGAGGCGTTTCTACTTCAACACTTAATGGATAATGTGATCTTTCATACCAGCCGTATGCCAACATCCATCCAGTATCTAACACAATCTCTTATTTCCAGATCCAACAGAAAACATAAAAAATAATTCCCTGGCACCAGGAACATCTGCAGAACATATTCTTCATTTTGATACAGGAACTGAATTTACCAGCGATAGGTGGCTGCTTTGCAAAACCATGACAAAGATTTCTGAAAAATAGCTGCAACAGCTCCCTAGAAAATATACTTCTGAACTCCCTTAGACTATATATTTCTATTTATAATGGGAGAGTGGGTTCACAAACCATTCCAGTTGCTATGACAATTACAACAGGGAAAAACCACACCATCTCAGTGCACAGGTACTCTGGCTCAAATAATAGATGAAGTGGAGATGTGACTGTACTCCTTATTGTCCGGATACAACTCAGTCAAGTATGAGACTGCAGAGTCAAGTAATGACACACTTGCTTCCAACACAAAGCCTTCCCAGTAACTAGAAAACTGAACAGGGCCAGGACCTGTTATATGGCTCTAAGGCCAAATGATATGGCCTGACCACACTCACAAGATTATATACTTTTACCCTGCAAAACAGGGTGGCAATATCCAAAATGCTGATTGGGAACAGCTCCTGGCCCTTGCTAATCCCAAAACCATGCCTGAGAATTGTTTATGACAGGGCTGGCTGGCCCAGGCCAAAAGCAAGGCAGAGCCTGTGCTAGCAATTTAATGGTATAGATGGTCAAGTTCCAGCTCCTGGGCCCATGCCCTGGCATTGCTCATTCAACTAGCACAGACCTTGCCAAACGCAGTCGTATTGTGAGCAGAGCTTGCTAGAAAACAGACACATAAAAAGAAGTAAGAGTATTTGACCAAATGTAAAATCTGTATGCATTTTTATTCTTTTTTTTCCCCCCCCCCAAGTTTTACTTTCCAATCAGCCTTGTTTTCACAGAGGCCTCGCATTTTCTAAAACAACAAAAGGTCAAAATAGTTGTGGTAAGAATTGAGTGTGCTTCATTTTTTACCTATGATTCAGTGGTAGTTGCCAGCAAGCTATGGTGCTTCCAGTAAAGGCAAACATGCTGTGGGGAGTGTCAGAAGAATTTAAATGGGGAAAAAGGGCAAAGATGTCAAGACTGAAGTAGACAGACAAAAAGATAAATGAATGAAAGCTTGGATAGCTCCACAAACTTCTCAGCATTGCTTAATGTCTTTGTTTAATCTCCTAGTTAAAAGAGGTGGATGCAGAAAGACACAAGGCTGAACAGCTGTGCAGTGACTGCTGTGGTTGCCTTATCTCACTTCGTTTTTGAACCACCTCCTTAGTTTCAGATCAAAAGAGTGACCCAAAGGTCTTTGCTGTAGAGCAAATCTGCCTCCTTGCCACTGGGTCATGAGGTGATGTAAGCAAGGTTGGCTTTGCAGACTTACCGTGGGGGACAAGGTAACTTCCACGGCCCCCTCTGCATGGCAGGTGCCACCTTTCTGTTCTCTGAAGTAAAGTTTTTAAAGTTTTTAAGGTCTAGACCAACTTTTCTCAAAGATTTCCCTTCACAGCTTCTTGCAGGCTTCCCCTAGCAGAAAATAACAGGTTCTGTTGGAAGGCCACCGTGTACAGCTCCTGCTCAGAGCAGGCTAACACCACACTGGGTTGCTCAGGGCCTTGTCCACCTGAGTTCTGCGTATTTACAGGGTATTCAGCAAGCTCTGTGGGCCCTGTACCACTGTTTGACTGCTCTCAGTATGAGCCATTTTTTCTTTCTTTCTAACCAGAATTTCCTTTGCTGTCATTTGTGGTGCATTGCCTTTGTCTTATGGTTGTCCTACAACCCCGAGAAGACTCTGGCAGTGTCTTCTCCATAACCAACAATCAGGAAGCTGAAGAGGGCAATCACACCCCCTCTGACTTCTCTTTTCCAGGCTGAACAAACCCAGCCCTCTCCACCTCCATCACGGGCTCTGCTGCCTTATTGTACGGGACACACTCACCCAGCACAACATTAAAAGCAATGAGGCCCACAGGGAACAGGGAAAATGAAGTGGTCAGCCTGGGTCTGTCTGGATGAATTTATGAGTGTCTTTTACTTCTGGTTATTTTAAAAGCCTGAGCCCGCCCAGTTCATTTCATTGAGGATGCTCCACTATTTGCAGAGTACTGACACCGAGCTTTTGTTGCCCTGCCACTTTACAAAGTAAGCAATGATGGAAACAATTTACAATTTACACAAAAACTGAGGAATTATCTCCATGATGTGAAGATGGAAATAAAGATAAATCTATTGAAAGACTTGACCATTTTTTTCTTGAAATGGCTGCAAAATCCAGAGCTTGGATGACATCTGAAAACCAATGAAACAGCATTATCCTGCTCCATCCCCAAGCTAAACATTACTGTAAAGCAGGTCATACTTCTAGCCAGGCTGAGAAAACAAGGTGAACAACAGCTTTGTGTGTGGCAAACAAAGTATCTATAATCCGTATCTTCAAAAATGCTATACATGTGTATACTTAAAGAAGCAGCACAACTGAGATAATTACACATGTGCACAATGACCTTAAAAGCCATCAGTTCTACACATCAGATACTTAGGTCACCTGAAAACTACCAAAAGAATTATTGCAAGCAGTGGAAAAAACATTTATCATATGGAATTTAAAACTTCATGAGCAATAACAGGATTAAATACACAATTTTTCCTCCATCATCCAACTTGATGAACTTTGCAAAGATAAATGCTAGACCTTTAAAAGCAGGGATGATAAAGATAATTAATAGAAGCTTAGAAGCAGAATAATGTTGTGAATATATGTGGGGCATAACTATTGCTTTGCTTTGGAGGAAAAGGAAGATAAATTATTCAGTCTTACTCCATCCCAGCATGAGGTAGAAATTCTAAAGGTAACAAGCTGTTCAGAAACAAAACTGTGATGACTATGCCGACACAGGAGTTAGGCTCAGAAGACGCAAAATAAATTCAAAGTTTTAGTGTTTATCAGCTGCGGAGGATTCTGGGTATTGTTTTAAAGCAAACTGACAACACCTCTGCTTTGTGAAGTATATTTAAATGAGGGTTCAGTTCTAGGGTGATGTCAGGATTGTATCATAGAATGACTTTGCTTAGAAAAGACGTCTGCAGAACAGCTGGTCCAACCCTGCTCAAAACAAGGCCAACTTTGATGCAGGATCAGTATGCCCCTGGTCATGTCAAGCTGAGCATGCGGTATATGTCTGATGCTGGAGATCCTGCAGCTGCTCTGGGCCCTTGCTCCAGTTTTGGACCCTGCACTGAGAATTCTTTTTCCTTATGTGCAATCTGCATTTCCCTTGGTACAATTTCTGCTCATTGCTGGTTTTTCTTTCATATGCACGTCTGAGAAGAACCTGGCTCATGTGTCTTTGCCCTATCCCATTAGAGAAGCATATGGAGGAGTCACCCCTCCCTTCTCCCCCAAGCCTTTTCTTCTCCATGCTCAGCAGACCCACCTCTCAGCTTCTCCTATGTCTTGTGCTCCGGTCCCCAAATCATTTTGGTGGCTCTCCATTGCACATGCTCCAGTAGGTCAGTGTCTGTCTTGCACTCGGAAGCCCCAAACTGGATGTGCTCCTTGAGATATAGTCACGGAAGTGACAGACAGGGAATGAACTTCACTTGAGCTGTTGGCTGTTCTCTTGCTAATACATCCCATCATTTGGCTGGCCTCCACTGCACTGCTAACTCATTTTAAACATGCTCTCAACTAGGATCTGCAGGTCCTTTTCTGCAAAGCTGCTTTCTACCCATTTGCTGTTCGGCTTTCACAGCTGCATGGGATTATTCCATCCCAGGTGGCAAGGCTTTGTGTTTGTCTGCTGAGCTTCATGAGGTTAATAGCAGGCCATTTTTTCATTTCAGTTCTTTTGAACAGTAGCTCTACCCTCTAGCATATGTATCGCTCCATTCAATTTGTTATTTGTGCATTCATTGCAATGTCCACATAATAAATAAAGATATTAAATGCTATCAGTCCCTATACTGACTACTCATCCCAGTGCCAGTGGGACTCTGAACAGTTGCCCTCTACTCTCTCTCTGACCCTGGTGGTCCAGCTAGCTATCCAGCTATCTCACAGTGAACCCATGCAGTATGCATCCCTGCACTTTATTTAAAAAAATGCTATGAGTGACTGTCAAAATCTTGCTAAAGTTACACTAAATAA
This sequence comes from Cygnus atratus, assembly GCF_013377495.2. Taxonomy (NCBI): domain Eukaryota; kingdom Metazoa; phylum Chordata; class Aves; order Anseriformes; family Anatidae; genus Cygnus; species Cygnus atratus. The sequence goes on from NC_066364.1 coordinate 8,098,659, forward strand.
GAGAACCAGGGGTCCTCTTTTCTGCAAACCCAGTCATCTTATTATAGAAGGCCAGGTATGATTTGCCCTGACTGTTTGGGCTGACTAACTCACAGTTCCTTGGATCCCTCTTCTTGCCTTCTTTGAAGATGGCCATGACCATTGTCTTCTCTTGTAATCAGAAACTTCCCCTATCACCATGGCTTTTCAAGGATGACTGTGAGTGGCTTCAAAGTCACATCAGCTCATGTCACCCTCAGTATTCCTCGATGCATCCTGTCTGGTCCATAGACTTGTGTATGTCCAGTTGACTTAAACACTCTGTAACGGTCTGTAAGTTCATTACTTTATTCCTGTCCTCATGTCTGTCCACTACCATGGTTCTTCACTTCCTCAGACTCCGTCACCAAGCAAAGGGACCTGGGTGATCCTGGGAGCAGATCCTGCCAGTGAAGACCACGGCAAAGACAGCACTGACTATCTCTGCTTCTTGGATGTCCATCTGGGACTAGGTCTCTTTACTCACGGAGCAGCAAACCCACATTTCCCCTTTGCTGCCAGTATCTTTACAAGCACCCTTCTCACTGCTCTTCGCATCTCTTGGCAATTTTAACTCTCGCTGAGTTTAGGTTTTCTTAATTCCAAACCTGCACAGCAAAGCAGTGTTTGTAAATGCCACTCGAGTAGCCTCTCCTCTCATATAAGTGCAGGCTGAGTGAGCTGGGACTCTTCAGCTTGGAGAAGACAGAACAGGAGGCTCTGTCTGGACACCAAGAAAGCAATTCTTTACTGTGTGGGTGATGGACGACTGGCATAGATTGCCTAGAGACGTTGTGGAGTCTACTACCTCATGGGAGATCTTCAAAAGCCATCTGGATACAGTTCTGGGCAAGCAACCCTGGTGGCCCTGCTTGAGCAGTGGGTTGGACCAGAAAAGGTCCAACCACAGGGTGTTGGACCCAGAGGTCTCCAGAGGCCCCTTGCAACCTCAGTGACTTCAACATCTGTGATTCTCCTCGCACCCATACACCTGCATTGTTTGTTTGAGCTCAGGCAGGATTTTCCTGCCCTCAGGCAAGAAGGCCTCCAGCTGTGCCTGTTTGGCCTCGTACACCTGGTAAAAAATTCCTGAGTCACCAGGAGGCTGTCGCTGATGAACAACTAGATCCATCTGGGGGCACTGCAGGGTCTTGTACCACAGCTCGTCTTACAAAGACTGGTACTTCTTAAAAAGAATATGGATTTGCAGGGGAACACGTGGTCAAATTATGCCCAGCATTGCTCTTTGGGAGTATTCCACTTGCTGGCTGACAAATGTACCTTGAAGCATTACTTCAGCGGTTTTGAATGCATGGACTTTGTATAACACATTGAGTTCCTTTGGGATGAAAGGATAACTTTAATTATATATAATATTATCATATAAACAGTATATAGACTTAAACGTTCAAATTATACAGCCAAAAAGGCTTCTCTTTCTTGACATGTTTGTGTAACAACTTAGCAGTAGTAAATATTATTCACATACTTCTCAGTGCTTTGTTTCGGGATTACCATAAAAGACCCGGGATCATAAACAGTAAGAAATAACGCTACAATATGAAGAATTTATTACCAGTTATTATTCACTATTTATACAGTGGGTGCATATCACTTTACACACAAACACCACTTACAGACAACATATATTTCTCAGCAGAACTTCTACAGGCTTTGTTTTCCAAAGTGAATCAGTTTGGATATGCTAAATTGTAGTGGGTAACAACCACATATATTTCAGCTTGACAGGAGCACAGAGCAACTGAAACAGAAGAGGCAGACTGACTTCTGGGAGGATTCCAGGACAGTCAATTCCTCCAAAACAAAATAAAATGTGCATTTGGTTTGCTGAAAAGTGCCCATCTCATCCAAGAAGTGTTACAGCAGTTAACCAGCACACAGGCATTTACTAATGCTTCAAATTCCAAGAGAAAATCACCCAAAATAACTTGGGCACTTGTAAGTTTATCCTTCTTCTACATGCTGCTTTTCAAAGTAATGGTTGAATACTTATCTCCGTCAGAGCTGCTTCTAGAAGGAGAAACTGGAGTTGGAAAAAAGCACGAGGAATTCCTTCTGTGGTCTCCCCTACAGAGCTCTGCAGGCATCGACAATAAGCCAGTGTTTTGCCCACTCACAAGATAGTGAGTCACTGCATTTCCATTTATGCAGAAGATATCTGCACCTTGTGTGCATTGTTCGGATGGGATGGCGAGCAGCTCAGCATCGCTGATGCAACGTGACTCCTGGCATTGCTTCAAGAGAAACAGCACAGGCGGCCTATGCTTCTTGCCATCGAGTCACAAGATCCTCGTGGTCCTCTTAAAGGCCTGGGCACTCTGTCAAGAGGATTTTCAGGATTGTAGAAAGGGCAGTGGTGCTGCTTTAATGTCAATTTGGAGTGTCAGCTCTGGCTGATCAGTGCTTCCTGGTATGCCCAGAAAGCACCAGCCTGTGTCCAGCGTTTGCAGGTGTAACGTTGAGCAGCAAAAGGAGCCAGAGAGCAGAGGTTAATGTACTGTTTATCACTCCCTGGGCCAAATTTATTTTTATGTCCATCAGCTTCATAGACAACTGTGGTATCAAGCAAGAACTCAAGGACCAAATGACAAGGAGAGGTGAAGCTTGGCTCAATTTTCTTTTTCTTTTATTTATTTTTCCTTCCTTTCTTCCTTCCTTCCTTCCTTCCTTCCTTCCTTCCTTCCTTCCTTCCTTCCTTCCTTCCTTCCTTTCTGCTAATTTGGTTCATTTGTTTTGCAAGTGAGTTCTAAACTGAAGAGTCCAAATCAACCAGCAATTTGAGGAAACCAATGCCAGCATGAAAATATGATCTCTTTCGTAGTTTATTTTCCTTCTGATAGGCAGTAAAACTGTGTTTTAAAAAATGACCACTATTTTTATGTTACTGTTAACAAAAATTATGGTATGGAGACATCCCACCCAACCGCCCCTGCAGCCCTCTGCAAACAGTTCGCATTTGGCTTCCCTGTACCACCATATACCTTAATCCACTCATCCCCTCCCTCAAAGCTTCCTCTGACATTGCCCTCTTCATGCAATGCCAAAATCAGAAATTGCCTAGATCAACTGTCTTGAAAATAATTTGTAGGGCCTTCCTGACCAAGTTAGTCATTGACAGCAAAAATAATAGGAAACAGCCAAATGATTCCTCATAAAATTCTTTTTGTAGCTATGTTTGACGGCGACAACAGCAGTACGTTCCTAAATGACAGCAACCAACCTTATGATTTTATGCATTTACAATGCAGATAACCTGCCCTCCTTCAGAAGTAATGCTCCTTGGACAATAAAACTTCAAGTAATCAACATCAGATCACAGGCAAGGAAGCTCACAGGCAGGATTTTCTGCCTGACAGGAGGCTGGAACAAATTTTCTATGAAACGCGCAGACATACGTATACTGCTGAATTTTTAATGGATGATCTGCAACTAATACATATGCTAAGGATGTAATTATGAGAAAAAATAAGAAAATAAAAAGAACTGTAAATCATTTCAAAGAATCAAGCTCTTAAATCCTAGCCAACACACATTTTGCTTAGGTTACTGTTATTACTGATATTTATCCCTTTTAGAAGTCAAGATACTTTTTGATCAAAGTGCCAAAGCCTAGAAATATTCCTTTTTCTTTATCCAAAGCTGTCATGTTTGTGACCTTGTAAGTACTTGGCTATGTCAATTAGTGTTTCAAACATGCTGCCTTTCATCTTCAAATGGAACTGGGACTAGAAACTGGCCAGACCTCTTAGCTCTTTCAACAGATGATAAACACATTGCAAGTCAAAAAATCCAAGCAGCTTTTTATGACTTTACAGATTAATTAGCATGCCAGGGCTTTCAGACCAATTTCAGTCCAATAAAGTACCCACAAAAGTTGACAAACTAAAGCCACATTTTGTACATCTTAATTTCTACACTATCAAAAATATGTAAAAATCCACATGAGAAGAAATATTAAAATAAGATGATAAGAAGATGTGACAGACCATCAGCACAATTTAAGCCCTCTCTAGGGCCACAGATCATTAGGAACAGCTTTCTACAGAGGAGCCTGAAAACTGTCCAAAGCATCTCTCCAGGCTGTTGAAACGTCAGAATTGGTTCCTCTACACCCAGACCTTCAACACGTCAGTTTTGGAACCCACCACTGCTCTCACCTTGCTCTCTTGTCCCTCGGTGGCACAGTTACCTCTTAGCAGTTGTGTCATTGTCATAATAGCTAAATACAATTATTTTAGCAGAAGTTTCACAGAGTTCAATCTATAGACATTTTTGGACAATTTTTAATCAGCAAAGAAAAAGGTTTCCTGGGGCTGAAGGTTCAAATCTCTGCATTTCTTCTTTCTGGCACAAGCTCTGTCCATCCCTCTAAAGGACCTCTCAAAATTTTGAGGGGATACCAGGACGATAATACAGTAATATTTTTGGGCGCACACTGCTGTTTTCACCCTGGCTGGGCTGGTGCAATGGTGCACTGCTATCGCCAACAACATACACTTTGGGTGTCTTTCCTTGCCTGCAGACCTCTTACAGGAGGCACGGTCTGGAAGCTGCACTCCGGTCATCCCAAAAGGTAAATTACAGAAAGCTTATTGAACTTTCAAACCTAGAGAACCAGGAGAATGTGATCTGGGTGCCAGAGAAAACCTGTCCTTATCTTCTGTTACAAACCATCGGGTGTTATTTCCTCTGGGGCACTCCTCTGGTTTCCTATATTCATGTAATAATCTGCCATAATTAGAGCTTCATGTAGAAGTCTCTGCATAGGTGGGAAGGGGCTTGCATCTCAAAGACCCCGAAAACTGGACATTACTCTATTTTAAAAATTTATTCACAGGTAAAAATACGTTCCTGGAAAAAAAAATCAGTTGCACTTTTTGACATCCAGGAACTGAAATCTCACTTAGCATCACAGTAATTTGCCAAAAGAATCAGACAGATCTGTAACACGGCTTTTGCCATTACTGCACTTGGTCTGGACTGCTGCATCATGTCCAGATCAAAGAATCGACAGGCTACTATCTGAAATGGTGACAAAAATATGCCAACTATCAATACAAGCCCTCAGGGGACCGGTAGAGTAGCTTTGCACAGGGAAGCTGGAACAGCAAATCCTATATACTTCATCACTGCATGTTTTGACTGTTTTCTAGCAACTGTTGTATTCCAATATTTATAATCTCTCTCCTTATGCAAGCCTCTTATATTTTATAATAAAAAGAGTACATAAATTTCAGTTACCGTTGCAGCGCAAATTGTTGTATGTAATTAGTCATGTACAACATAAGGCGTAACTTGAAAAACAATGCGTGTTTATTTTTCCTCTGCTTAATCAATATTTTAAATATTTGTGGAAGCCATACACCAGCTTAGCAAATCATCACCTCAGAAGTGAGAGAAAGGAAACAGACAATATAAATTCCGCAACGCACAGCAAACTGTCTGCATGTGACAGACTGCCATGGAGGGAGCTACATTTTTTGGACCTTAAGGGAAAGAAACGTAGAACATTTTACTTCTGGGCTGTTTCACTTCATTCCTCTTTACTGTGCATTCCTCAGCTGTACTGACTTGTTTTTCCTTTACCATAAGATTTTTTCCCCTCCCCACGCATCTTTTTAATGTGATTTAGTTGCAGTGATGCACAGAGACAAAGGCAGTGGGGGCGATTTTCCCCCTGCAATCCTTTGCCTGCCTTGCCAGAGAGGTGAATAAATGCTTTAGCATCTCTGTCTTCTCTCCCACATCAGAACAGCGGCTAACCACAGTGGGATCAAAACTACGGCAGCAACACCACACGTGTGTTAAATGGCATGGGAGTGCTGTAAGTACAGGCGGCCAGCATCACATCTCAGTTATCCTATTTAAAGACTTAAGACTATATAGTTATCCCTGAGCTCGGCTGGAGAAAATCTTATCAAAACTGAAGACTGGCATTTTTATAAGATTTGTCATAGGTTTAACCTTGAGAATAACAAATCATTAAGTGTGTGGAGGCTTAAGAATCAATTTATGTTCCAAGCAAGGGGTTTTTAAAATTAAGGTTGAAAAAAAATTAGATCTCGCCTGGTGTTGCACAGATTCTGTTGATGTATCAATCTTTTCAGGCATTTAAAAATAATATAGAGATGATAAAAGTAAATGTTCTATAACCAAAAAATCTCTTGGTAATAAAATTTCAAATTACAGCCCATGACAACACTTCTAAATTGAAGCTGTGATACAGGAGCTTTGATGGAGAAAATTGTACAAGTAACTCGCAAAGTAATTCGGAAAAGCAACAAAGAATGAAGATGCTGAGATGAACGGAAAACATAGCTGGAATGGTGTGCAGCATCCTTAAATGAATTGTAGAGTGTTTTGTTGCCAATATCTTAAGCAGTGCTGCAGTCTTATATGGATTTCTTTGATAGTTTCCTTCTACCCACAAATAACCTCACTGCAGGAAAAAAAAATACAAAAAAACACCACACAGGGACAAACCCAAACCTGAACTCTGTCGTCATATGTGGCTGGGCTCAGGGTATGAAGGACTGATGCAAAGGCAGCGGTTTAATGGCAGGAATTTCTGCGTTTCTCCTACTGATTACTTAAGGTATTTAGGAGTTGAGGCAGGATCTGCAGTGAAGGGCTCATCTCGTCAAACTGCGCTGACCCTGGGTGCCTGTCCGTGGCTTTCAGCACAGCACCAAGGAGGAAAAGCCAAGCTGAGTTAAAAGAGCTGGAACTTTGCCCACGGTGGCACAGAATGAGCAGAAAAAATGACGGTCAAAACTTCCTAGTGTCTCAGTTTCCCTGATGGGAAATGCAGCATTGAACTATTTGTACGTTGTTGAGGTTTAAATACTTTTTGTCATGTCTACTGGCAGCCTCCAGTGAAATAGGTTACAGCAGTGCAAAGTATCGTCTTTATTATGCTCAGCAAAAATTAAGGTTTAGGAAAATACAGATATTTCTTTTTGTTTAAATAACTCAGACCAACCATCCGTAAGTACTTAAACGTGGCAGATCCACTAAGTGTGATTTGTACCAAAGCATCTGTGGTAAGAAGGTTACAGGTACGCTTTGAGAATAAATTTCAAAGGTCTACAAAGTATAATTAGTTCTAAAGTTCTCCTACACATTAATAATTAGTAATAAAATCCTTCTAAAGCCCTCCACAGAAAGACATAAAAAGCTCTTCCAGAAGCATAAAAACAGAGACCAAGCCCAACCCCCTCATCATTGGCATTACTTATATCTTAAGCTTCCCTCTGAAGACAGTTTCACCTCTCTCCAACAGTTAATTTGATCAATTTTTTTCTCTCCCTTCCAACGCTTTTTCCATTCATATCTCATAACTCGGGGTGAAGTCTTTAATCTTACATACATTTCCATGATAATTTAAAGACCAAATGGTTCAGCCAGATTAGATAGTCTAGTGGTCCTTAAAGCTATTTATCTATAAATTCCCTGAGCAATTCCATCACCAACACAGGCAGCTTCGCAGTCCAGTCAGAAAGAAAAGAAGGCTTTTCCTCCTTTTTGAATTTGTCATTTTAGGATTCAGTCCATCAGGAGGTGAAGGACAGGAATACCACCAATGCCTGCCAATACAGGTATCAGTAGACAGGGGTCTTGTCAAAATGACTTCCCTTCAGTTTTTGACAAGATTATGACTCTGCTTGATGACAACTGATGGAGGATGATGGCATGTATATGTATTTTTAATAACTATTGACTTAGCATTATACAGTGTTTTGTATTAAAGACTTAGCAATTCACAACAGTGGTGTTCAATGAGTTAAGAACTGGTAAACTGATTTTTTTTTCTAAGATTTTACCTGCCTATGGGAAATGTTTCAACACGAGACAATAACTGCTGATACTAAGCCAAAAGGCATTGAACTTTGCAATCAAGATCTGGAAGTAAATTTGCAAAACACTGATAAATTTGTGGGTAGTAGAAATATTAAAGGGGTGGAAAGTAAGGAGAATAACGCTTTTGCGTGAAATGATGAGTTTTCATGCAACAAATGGCAAAGTTATACATGTAGGAAAAGGAAAGCAGCCCATCCGTGAAGAACACATGACTATACCCACAAATGCTGTTACTCTGGAAGCAGTGTAAGGACCCAAGTGAAAAATGCTATGTGTGCATCTAGCACCTTGGTGAAAAAGCCTGGAACAATTATTATTAGCTCTGTACGCATGGGAACAGAGGAAGGGAACAGTTTTATCTCTGTATGAGGGAAGAGTGAGTATGATGCTGAAATGTTGCGTATGGTTTTGGTATCCAGATTTTCAAAGGCAGATGAAGAATTGGAGGGGGTGCAAAAGATAGACAGTCATTTTGGAGGCTACTAAAACTGGTACACTGCAGGAAACTAGAGGAATCGAGGATCAGAAGTCTGAAGCCAGACTAAATGATTTATTAAAAAATTAACCAAGTTGTAACTGGAAGGATAATTAAACAGCAGGAATACAAAACAAAAGGTTGGCCTCCATGCTTTTTGAGTTCTTCAAACCAGCTCAAGAGATACACTAAAGTCAAAATTGGTAACTGGTTGAAGCAGAGAGGCCTCTCTGTCCTCAGGCTGGAGGAGCATCACTGGCTGTACCTGTATCCTTAGACTATCACAGACAAGGAAAGTTCTAACTAAGCTATCAAATATCCTGCTTCCAACCACAAAACAGAACCAAGAAATTCATCTTAAGATGCCACTGGTCCTCTGTGAGCTGGCACCCCATAAACATGCTAACAAGAACGCTACAGATGGTAGACTGTGAGCTCTCCACAGCTCAAGACAATTTGGCACATTCCTATTTTTTAAATAAACCAAGCAACCACATTACTCTTCTGACTTGTGAATTCCTCTTTATACAGACCTAATTTTTTATGGTTATCCATTAGCTGGATTCTACAAGAGATAGGCACTGGCTGGGGACACAGCTAACCACAAGTGCTAACCTCGGCTGTGTGTCAGGGAGAGAGACGGAGTCAGGCGGGGTGAACATAAGTATGTATGAGCACCTGATATTTTTTTCCTGACACCGTTCCACATCATTAGTTGGAAGCTCGCTATACACTACACCCTTACATCTCTGTTGATCCTCCCTCCCTCCCTTCTCTTTAAAAGTCTTTTTCTTTCAGTACATGCCATTTTGAATTTTCAGAGCTGTTCAGCTGATTCTCGGCAGAAGAGGCTGGGGCAAGGATGGTAGGCATTTTTGCACATTAATTTTATGGGAGATTACACAGCTGATTAACAGTTCTCTGAACAAAAAGTGTCCCATGCTACCTCCATTCTTGCCTGTTTATTGCTTTTGATCTATTCATGCCAAAACATTCTTACTAATGAAAGTAATCAGAAAATTGCCTAATAAGGTAATTTAGAAAACAGTTCACATTGAACATATGATCAAAAGGCATTTAACTTGCAGTTCCTGCCTCCTCTCCCCCAATAAACACATGGTTTGCTGGCACTGCTGTGCTTCAAAATGGTTTTGAACATCTGGGAGAAGGGCTGATCAGCTTCAGACAATAGTTGGACTCTGCGCAGACCCAGGAACAAAGGTCATGATAAATGAAATGACTGCTTTGGCTCCAAAATTGCCTCAATCTTGTCTAGAAAAAGCATGATTGAAATGCGTCTATCTGTGGATAGCATCTGGAGCACTCTAAATATGTTTTGATCAGATTGTCTTCTTTCAAATGAAAATTATTTGAAGACACCATGGAAAATTTTTAAAACCAAATACACTGTAAACTTTAGCCTAATGTTTCCTTCTGCAGCATTGACCTTGTTTTTCTACAGTGTGAAAAAAAAAATCAATATAATAATGGTACTGCAGTAAAATTTCAGCTTGCTCTTGGCTTTAAATAACTTTATTGTCTCCTTTCCCCTGTCTGTGTCTGCTGCATTTGGCACTTGCAGTTATTAAAATGAAACCAAGTTGAAAGAAAATGTTAAATATCATAAAAAGAAAACCAGCAGTGCTTCTGGCTCACTTTGCTAATGCTGTGGTCACCTTTACAATTTGCCAGGGTTTTCTATTCCCCAGCTGTTCTACCTGAACTTGGATGCAGAAAGAAACCCCAAGTTTCTAACTGGAATATCAAGTTGTACTTTGCAGATTTAAAAGAGCTAAATGTTTGTGGTGGCTTTAAAAAAAAAAAAGGAAGCAGAAAAAAAGAAAAAGCTCTCCCATCGCCCCAGTTATATATTAAACATCTCAATGGTTTACTAGTGATTTCAGTTCTTTGCTGCTTAACATTTTCTTCCTTCTTAGTGTGCATTTCTGTACAAAAGTGAGAGCCTGGTTATAACAGTATAACTGTTACACTCTAATCTGCACTAAGAAGGAGGCTTTGAAAACCTCATATGAAAGTACCAACTAAAAAGAAGAAAAACACCATTTGGCCAAAATTATGCCCATTTTCTGCTCCTTCTGCATGAAAACCACATCCACCTGTTGTCAACCACAGCCCTGCTTCGGTGAACAGACAACGAGGGCATTCTCAAAAGCAAAAATGGGAATCACATGCTCCAGGAAAAGCGATGGAGAGCCCAAATGTAGGCAGTGCTAGAAGAAAAGGGGAGTTTGCTCTGCTCAGCCCTGGGCCTCTCAGGAACATGAAAACCCTAAGTCTCTGAGCAAGGATGTCCTGTCCAAGTGTGTGCATAATGCACAAAAGGATAAAAAGACAGACTGCCCAGGAAAATGTTTTCTCCTCTTTGCTATGCTGCGAACGCAGATTTTGCAAAAGGGACGGATGATGCTCCACCTCTAACATCCCCTCAAGACATCATCCCCAGAACAAAAAATTAAAATAAATAAAAAATATATAAAAAAAAAAACAAAATTCTTACTTTGGTTGTCGAAGCCGGAGATGAGTTGGCCACCAGGCTCGTGATCACATCGCTGTTGCCGGTGGTGCAGGCGGCGGTGGCCGGGGTGGGGAGCCGGGAGGGGACAATGGGCAGGGGCAGCAGCCCGGGGCGGTTGGTGCTGGTGGTACTGGCGGCGCTGCTGCAGTTGGTGCTGCCGACGTGGTTGCCGTTGGAGCTCCAGTCCCGGCGATCCCACCCGGCCCGATAATCTCTTTCAAACCGGCTGTGGTGCCGTGACATCTCGGTGGAGGGCGGCTGCTTCTCCAAGGGAACTCGAGAGCTTGCCTGAAAGATTGAAAAGCAAAGAGGTGTTGGGAATGAGGTCCCTGCACAGTGCCTGTGCTCTGCAGTCACCAGGACAACCTCCTGCCAAGCCTCCTCTGTGTTAGGAGAGCATTGTTACACTCCTATTCTGAGCTGAACGTCGGGAGGAAGAGAGCAGTGTTGTAAATGTTAATAAAGAACAGAAGTTGGAGAGTTTGAACAACTACAAGCATGTGGTGGAGAGACCCGTGCCTCGGACCCGAGGAAACACCATCTGCCCAAACTCTCCAGCAGAATAACAAGTAACAGCACGCAAATCACGGGACGCTGAGTTAGAAGAAAATCATCCTTCAAATCTTCTGATAGCAGGAAAATGTTTCCAACAGCTCCATCTTGCAGTTTTCTCGACAGTCTTCAGATCATCACTGTGACTTCTCTGCACCTGACGTGCGACCAAATAATCCTAAAGACCAGAGGGAGAAAAATCTGCCTGCTGCAGCTATTCATTACCTCTCTGTTTTTAAAGCTGAATATTGCTTTGCACTGTCCCCTACCCTCCTTTTCACTCGACCTCCTCCCATGGGAGGAACACCCCGAGGACGCCCGAGCTTTCCCCAGAGCTGCTGTTCTCCAGGGCACACCGGCATTTTCTGTCTCCTCCTGTGCTTTCGGCTAGACATATAACACTTAATGTAGCCAAGATGATCAAATGACCAAATCACTTTGTGTGAGCATCCTGTCCTTATCATTACTTACCTCCTCAGTCTTTGTTATCCACAGATTTTATCAGCCAGGAGCAAGACGGCTGAACACAACGCTGGGACTTGAGACTCCCAACATCTAATCCTAGTTCTGATAATTATATCTTACATAGCCTACAGCAGTTATTTAAGTCTTCCTGCCGAGGTTTCCAAACCTGCAAAATGGTGGCAATAATGCTATTTTCCCAGCAGAGGTCTGAGTAACTGAGAGTTTACAGCATCTCGAATTGAAGAACAGTATAAATACATGCTAAATATATTTATTCCCATAAATAAATAATGAGTATCTAGGTCACTGCAGCATCTGATTTATTTTATTTGCATCACACGATCCAATAAATTGTTTGTAATAATAACAACAGGTCAGCTGAAGCAATTTTGTTTCACAAATTCTTAGATACAAAAATGGACAGTAAAAATATCTGCTCTTAATGGCTGAGGAGGGAAGCTAAAACAAAACTCACCCAGAAACTTAAAGATAACAAACTGCTTCAGAGAGATATTATTTAGAAGTGGTATAAACCAGTGTGCCTATCAGCATTTTGAGTAGTTATTCACCTGGTAGAACTAAAAAAAAGCAAACAGAACCAACTACTGTGACTAAATACAGTGTATTAAAGGCTCACATGCTTCACCGGAGAGCTACTGGCTCAAGAGGAAGAAAACTCTTCCTCAGTTAAAAAATGAATAATATAAATATGTATTAGAAAACAAAAAAATCCCTACCACAATCATCGTCCAACAAAGATCTCCCAAGAACCTGCAATGGCAATGGTGATGCCACCACCCTGCTCCAGCAGTGACATGGATGTTGACCACAAAATCGGCACGCCTCGTAATCCACAGAACCAGTTGGTTTTTCTCTGGTAGGATTTGATGCAAGATTTGACTTGATGACTCAAAGGTTAAGGGACTCAAAGATATTTAGCCAGATTCCTCTTTCTCCTGTTTTTGTGGCTTTCTGATACTTTATATCAGAAAGGTCATTTGGGGTTTTCCAAAGGACCATGTGGACATAATAGATAGACACAAAACATGGTAAAAACCAGAGGCACAAGTGCTGTGATAGATGCAGTAGTGAAAACAGAAACTTTTGTTTCAGGAGCAGTGAAGAAAGCAAGTTTTTCCTCTTGTGTCAAGCATCTCAGAATAAAATCAGTACCTAAAGACAGCTTCTTTAAAGGTTAAAAATTCCACAGGCATAAACCTCCTTCCTTTAGTTTTATAAACCTTTTGCAAAGCCAGGCAAAAAGGGAGACTGTAAACTGCAAGCTGCAATTTCACAATAGCCTTTATTATTCCCTGCCTTTGGAAGTTTCTTCTCATATCTTATATCCCCCACTGCAGGAAGCGATCTTTTTTGACTGTTTGGAAGGTGGCTGTCAATTGAATGCCCTCCTCCTTCTGTGCTCGAGGATCTCCATTAGCTGTATTAGTGTACTTCTTGACAAGGGAACGAGAGAGAACCAAATCACATATCCCCCACCCACCCACACACTTGAGTATATCTGACATTTAATTCAGCGGAGAGCAGAGCACACATGCACACAAGTCAATAGCTAGCAGTTTTTGCCACACGATCCAAGACACCATGCCCCCAGCAATTCTACTATCAGATGAGACTGACAGGCAATTACGTCAATAACAAGGAGGAAAAAAGCCAGTGACTAAGCCGTGCATTAAGAAGTTTACTTAAAACCCACCGCCCTCTTCACAAGCAAGTTCTCCTCTTTGTCCAGTTACCGTCTTTTATTCTATTTACAATAAAAACTAAAAGCAAGGGCTGAAAATGCACTGCGTTAAATATACACTGCTTGTTTCAAGCGTGTTGGTTTTGGCTGGATGCAAAGATATTTGACAGCAAGAAGATGTGCAGAAAAACTGGAGGGGATAACTATCTAATAAATGGGTATTCAACTGCTAGTGCTTGTTATTAATTGCTTAAAATTAGAAACAATATAGAACGTTCTCATAAATAGCTGCTGGGTGAGGTAAGAAATGGTCTGGGCTAGCTCTTAAATGTATTTTTGGATCCAGAGTTTATGCTTTGTCTAGGCTATCTTTGTCAAGGATCATAATCATAATAATAATAATGCTTAAAACATATCTTGTACTCAGAAGAAAAACTTCTCCGACAATCTGTGTCCCGAGCCAAGCACAATCATCACATTCCTCTGCAGAGAGCTCGACACAGGACAACAGCATAAACCATCCTGAGAAACGGCCCTGAAGGAGGCCAGCACAAAAACCACACACGAACAGCACAGACAGCAGTCACTAATCACAGACATACAAGTATTTCCACCTTAACGCAGCTGTTGGCTGTTCCAAAGTCATAGATTCACAGAACCATAGGATATCCCGAGCTGGAAGGGACCCACAAGGATCACCAGGTCCAACTGCTGGCTCCACACAGGACCACCCAAAACCAGACCCTATGTCTGAGAGCATTGTCCCAACGCTTCTTGAACTCCAGCAGCTCGGTGCCGTGATCACTGCCCTGGGGAGCCTGTCCCAGTGCCTGACCACCATCTGGGTGAAGAACCTTTCCCTAACACCCAGCCTGACCCTCCCCTGTCCCAGCTTTGTATCCAATTTTAGGATAAATCTTCCATGGATTGTTTCAGAATTTTTTAAGAATAAGGAATAAGCAAACCAAACCAAACAGAAAACCACACCTTTCCACTGGAGAGAAAGGACGAAGAAAGAAAGATACTAATGCTTACAAATACCAATATCAATACTTACACATAATTCATTGTTTTTCCCTTAAGGGATTTTTTTTCTCAACATTCATATGCATGCACACATATTTTTCTTTTGTAGGCCCTTCAATTTTAGCTTTAAATCCCTCTGAGCATCACTAAGGTAGAAAAAGAAGGTTTTCACCTCAGTTTTCTGACTTGGGGAACTCCCAGTACTGCCCACAATACAGTTGCTGCCCCAGATAAACCTTGGCTAATTATAATCTATCAACTTCTGTTTTGGAGCCAATTTTTCTGCTAGCACAAAGCTCCCCACTGCCATGTCCAGAAGTCAGTTCTCGAGAAGATGAGCTTAAAGCTATCTCAGATACATCCACCATGGCTCCACATACCACAAAACCAGAAGGTACTCATGCCTGGCAATAGAAAGAATATAGGACTTGCATACCTCAGAAGTCCATGAGGAGGGCTACTGCATGCTGTTACTGCTGAAAATCACTCTGTACAGCTAATTCAGGTGACAAACTATCTTGTGAAGGTGGTGAAGTCAATGAGACAGGCCTTCCCCCACGCTCTACCAAGAAGTAATCGCCAGAGTAGCCAGGTGTCTTTAATCTCGACGAGAGAGGAAATATGTGTTCCTGTTTGTCACACAGAATCAAAGGATTTCGCTGTGCAGCCAAAAGGAACAAAAATGCTTTTGGAGGGGGAAAAACACTCTTACTGAAGAGGGAGAAGAGAAAAGATCGAAACCCATAGCCGTAACTGGATGAACTGATAAATTCGAAGCAAAAAGGAGATCAAAACGGCATTAAGGGAGAGCTGCGGAAAAGGCTATAAGCTACAGAAGAGAGATCGAGCAAGCAGGCGGAAATAAAAAGCCCACGACAAATCTGAAATGAGATTTAGTGATATGGCAAAGCAAACAAAATGCCTGCCCCGGTCGCTGAAGATCACCATTGCTGGGTAGGTGTAGCAAGGACTGAACCAAGCCAAGTGCAGATAGCCCACTGATTTCAGAGAACGGCCCTGCAAAGTTCCCTGGAGCCAGGCAAGAGAATTGTGCATGAACCTGACCCTTTACTCCATAATTTACTTTCACAGCAAGACGGGCTTGGGATGGTTGAATAGGGAAGAAAGTAGGAGAACAATGAAACAGGACCGACTGCCCTTCTGAGAAACATGGCAGGTGTCTTCTCCTGGCTCCCCATGGCCAAAATGCATGGTGCAGCAGGTGAGAAAGGCCATAAAAAGAAATTACTTTAAATCTCCTTCTCTTGAAGGAAAGTAAAATGTGAATCAGTTCTCTGCTAGTGAAAACCACAAATTTTTGAAATTTCTCATACAAACAGCTTGCCCAACAATAAAATTTGAGATTTTTTTTTTTCTGCAGAACGGGAGCATCTTCAGGTCTATAACATGGGGCACCTACACATATAACTATATCCAACCTCCAAATGTACCCCAAGCCCTTTGGCAATTCAGAAGCCCTCCTGCCTTCTTAGCTGAAAACCACCCTCGTGCTGGTGCTCATTTTTCACCGTCTCTTCTGCCAGCTCGTTTGTGCCGTGTTTCCACAGCTTCCACATCCGTACACAGAGGCAAGAAAAAGACCAGAGGCGTTTGAGATAGCGGTGTGCTAACTACAGGCCTCTTACCAGGTTCAAACAGATCATTGCTGCAGATTTATTAAACCTAAGTGATTAACATTTCATTTTATGCTCAATACATTTAAACACAGCCCTTCTTCCCCCGAGCCCAAAGCACTCACTGTTCTGCAGAAAAAATGTTTCCTATTCATGTTCCTCTAAATGACAGTCCGGCTTGAGCCTTAGAGCAGCTTTTTCCCTGCTCTCCACACTTATCTAGTCAAGGTCTCCTTAAAATGCCTGTCCTCACAGATATAAATACAAGGAAAAACAGGCTTTCAGCCAGTCTGAAGCACGAGAATCAGATTTCTTAGACTATTAGTCAACTTCATTAAGTGACTTCAAAAATAAAGGTCAGCCTTTTAATTTAAATTTTTCCTGGGTAAGCATTTGTTTCTAAATTTACCTTTTACATAATAACATTGGAGAAATATGATCGGCAAGAGAGGTTGGGAGACAGCACAGCGGAAGTAGGTACACAGTCATTAGAGAGATGGAAGAAAAGAAGAAAGAAAGAGTTTGAAACATTAAAATAAGCAGCTAAATAGCCTTACGAGTTTTCAGACTGGCTGAACGGAAGCACAGATAAAATAGGTTATTAGAGAGCTTAAAAAGCAGTTAAGTGCATGCAAAGCATAAGTATTTTATGAGATTTACAGCAAAAAAAATACGAAGAAGAGAGAGATTTGCTGTAATCAGATCTAGCATGAAGAACTGTAACTGATACAGTAGAAGATGTCTAAGTACCTAACCTCGAATGATTTCAGATATATGCTGCAGGGGAACTGTTACTGGATGCAGTTTTATCAGTGCATACTGACACAACAAACCCTTCCTGAGGCACAGGGGTAAGGACATTAATTTATGTATACAGCACCAAAATCTCATCGAAATGTATAAATCCTGCGCATCATTTAATTGCAAGCACACACATGCACATACTTTACACATAAGTAAATGTGGCTTTAAAAAAATCATTCAAAAAAAATAGTAGCCCTATCAACCAGTAATAAACTAGTAGACCTCGCAGCTTTGGGAGCTAGTCTTTACTTCAGAAGTGTGACAAACAAAATGTTTAATTTCAGCTCAACATTATTTATAACCTACGAAGACTCTCTTAGATAGATATGGAATCATTGTTAGAAGCCTACAAGGATCTGACTAATCCATTTTTACAATTTTTACTTAACTTCTTTTTTTTCCATTTGGGTAACTTCATTGAAAGACTTCTTTGTTAGACTAAGGCAGTAGGAATCCAATCAAGAGATTCTGTAAAGCTGAACTACAAGCAGCTGTGTAGAAAGATAAGACCCAGAAATATTTGAGGGGCAAGGAAACAACTTTATTATCAAGCAAGGTCTACTTTTGTAAACCCCTGATTTAGTCTTGTAAACAGTTGTAAAGCTCTTGTAAAATCCAAGACAAGGCAGAGAGACTTGAGCTGCTTTGCTACAATCAGATCTTAAAAAAAAATAAAGAAGAAAAAAAAAATCCTAACGCTGTAAGTGATAAAGGAGCACAAGATTTAAGAAATTATATAGGACTTAATTTTCCAAATATATGCTGGAAGAAACCATGCTTTGGGACACACTAAAAAAAATCAGAGTTGCAACACAAGTGTCTTCCCACGACAGAGTCCACTATGCAAAACACATAAATTAGATCTTTCCTTCCCTGTTTCAAAATATGGTAGAAAAGTGTGTATGCATATTATGTGTATGTAAGATGGGTATAGAAATCTTATCTTTAGATATATAAAACGATAAACTAGACTATCTAACTGAAAAAAATAAATATCAGGCACATTGAGAGTGAAACCCTACCTTACTAGGTTGGTTTCTTTCTCCCCAGGTCAGCAGGATATGGTCGTCCTAAATAAGGAGTTATTAAAAAGTCTGCATGTGTATGTTTTATTCCTAAGTTTCTGGGAAATTTCAAGTGGAAATTTATTTTAAATATGGTAATTTCCTATATTCCATCCTTTGCTTTCAAGTGCCAGTTCCTTTCCAACCTGAGTGGAAGTGATAACACACCCTGCAATTTATGGATTACGAGCATCGGCAGGGTGAGAAAAATTCACAGTGCTCCAGAAGCATCCTCATGCTCACACTACTGGAGCAGAAGATGAAGAACAATGCCACTTAAAACCCTGCAATGTGTCAAATTTGGACACACACAAAGGTACACGGTTTACATCAGGCTCAAGGGTTACCTTTTGGGTAAGCCCTGTATCTGTCAAACGCCTTGCACTATTTTGAAAGGCCTTGATCCCCATCCTCAGACAAAGCTACTGTCAATTATAAATTGATATAAAATATAAAAATTGATATAAAATGATTTGGGATAGGTATCTTGAGGATATTCTTAACTCCACTCCTCTCTCTCTAGGTTTTTAGCTGAAAGACCTCTCATTTGATCTGTTTCTCCCCCATGGCACGTTGCAAACATCCCCCAAAAGCTCAGGGCAGAGCTCTGAGCTCCATTCCCCAAAATCAATTTTAGCTGCCATTTGCTGCAGATTCTTGGGCGCTGCAATGTCCTCCTGCAGCAACGCGACTGGAATTTTGCACAGCAATTTTCTAAATGAAAACCCATCAGAACTTTACACAAAGGCATAATAAACTTTCTTAGATGTCTCTACAGGGTCCTGAGTAGCCGGCGCTGCCTGGAACCCAGCCTGGCTAAAAAATGGGGAGAGAGAAAATCCATCCTGTTCCTCTGTAACACTTCTGCTTGCAAAACACTGCCCAAAACATTGACTTCCCTAATTAAATTATCTCATTAGCATGAAAAGCAAACAAAAGGAAGCCAAATGCCAGAAGCTGCTATGTTAACGGCCAGTTTGGTTCGTGGGGAGGTTGTGCAGAAAGGTTCACGGGGCCGAGCCGGCGGCCGGGACCCCAAATCCCTGCACAGGGGCCGGCTGGGCATTGGCCAGCAACCACGGTCCAAAATTGCCAGCGGGGAAAAACAGAGGAGGGAAGGCAGGGACGCGACTAGGTTGCTTCTGGGGAAACCGGCCATCTTCTCAAAATGCATGGAGTGGATGCCAGCACCTGACATACCTAATCTCGCCCAAGACTTCATAGTTAATAAAGCAGAAATGGAGAATAAGCTACTGTTGGCGTTGCCAAATGTCACAAATTAGATCTTGCAAAATTTAATTAACAGGATCTCGGCTCTTTTGGGGCTGGTTTCTTAGAGGTGAGGACTACGTCTTCAGATTACATTTGGACCAGGCAGGAGAAATTCCCTTTGATTTACTGCCACTCTCAATTTTCCAGCCCTTGGAGAAGACTGATCAAGCAGTGACTAGACTATTAGAGGAGAAAGGTCTCTGCCAAGGAAAGGGTTAAATACAGCATATTTTGCTGCAAAATCTCTCTGGATCACCTGTATTCCTTCAAAAATTAATTAACTGTACTTTGAATTTCCCTTTTATAGGGTATTTTTGAGTTGTACCATCCCCATTTTACATGTTCACATGTAAAATCTTCAGGTGGTACCAGGGGAAGCAGCACATTTTCTCTTTTGGGACTGATGCCCTCTGACCACACAGCGTTTTTCAACACATTGTGCTAAGAGGAGGCATTTATCACTCCCCCAGATGAAGGCCACATGTACACTGCAGCGTGCAACAGCATCTGGTATATAAAAAGGGCTTATTAGATGCAAAATGCCTCCAAAACAAACAAGAAATATTAAATCTACTGAACACAGACAAACACAGACCGTATCATCATGTATCTAAGCATCCTAGAGGTTTTTACATGGTTCACTTCATGCTGTTCACTGAAGTAGGAAAGTGCAGTTATCCCCATCCTGCGATAAGGAACTGCATTTCCAGAGGCTGTGCATGACGTTTACTCCATGGGGAATAACTCCCTTTTTTTCCAGTTTCAGGTGCCCTGAATATGGGTCGGTTGCTGACCTCCACGCTCGTATCCTCAAAAAGCTTCCTCCATTTTCATTTATGGAGCCACATCTACTCTTGTCACACTTTTAGAGGAGACTTTTGCTTGCTTTGTGGCACAGGTACCATCACTACCCGTACATCAGTACATGCAGCCCTTTTCCCGGCTAAAAATATTGGACTTTTTCTTCCAGCTCACCTGGCAGACACTTGGGGATTTCAAATCTCCACGTTCCCGTACTGGTGGATGTCACTGAAGGCCAAAAGCCCATGTTATCTGTCCATGTGCAGTCACAGCTCATCACCTCTGTATGGCCTAACCATGTTTCGTAAAGCGACTGATTTTATTCTCAGTTGGTTCACCAGAAGAAGTATCGCTTACATCTGCTTGTTATTTTTGCTTTGTTTTGAAAGACGGATGCTTCAAGAATCAGAGGGACTGTGCCACCATCCTAATGAACTAATAGCACACCCAGTATCAAAGCCACCTGCTTCTCAGCTTGCTCCTGTGCCTCTTAAAAGCAATTCCTGTTATCACTTCTTCCACCACCTCTTCTTGCTTCTCACTTAAAATTTGCCACTAACGGCTCATGTTTTATCTTTCCAACTGTCGGATGAAAACCGTTTGCTGAACGCAGTAAATCAGCAACCTACCTTTTCTAGGCCAGAGGTCTGAAGCTTTTAATTAGCTGCTTTAGAACTAGCATGATAACAAAAGAATCAGCTCATTTCTCAAAAGCATGAAACACTTGCAAAACCCCTCTCAAGATACGTTAGGTGATGTAGAACCTTTAAAAATCACAGAGATAAATCATGCCACGTTTGGTGATGCCACCTACTGAAATGTGGATTTAAGAATACTGAGAACCTAGTTTAGAATATAACCGTAAAGCTCCCAGATTTGCAAGCACTGGCCATAATGTTTGCATTTTATCCTGAATAGCAATCATTCATTTCCGTTCAGCCAAAGCTGTCAAAAACTCTATATGCAGTCTTGTAGCGAGATTCTTACATACATGCCAAATGCCTGTATAGCAAACATCTGGCCTCACTTCTGTTCCATGGGTTTGCCAAAGAATAAGTCCATCAGATTTTTTGTTGTTGTGCCTTTTATTTTATTCTTTTTCTCCACTGTGCCTCAGGTCGTTTTTCTTAAAATGAAATCATTAGCACAGGCAGAAAGAGCAGAGGAAGGAGGAGTAAGGAGAAGAGATGTAGCATCTGAGTAATCTTCCAGTGGGACTAATTTTACTAAGCATTTGTGCTACTGCTACCAGTCAATCACTACAAGTATTATTGAAAAACTAAAAATAAAATAAAATTAAAAAAAATTAACTGCATTTAGCAAAGAATATTGGCATAGAAAGAAGGAAAAACACATATGCTCTTCTATAAACTAGAGGCTCCGTTTACTCAAATGTCCTCAATATCAATATAAAATGTATTAACATAAAAAAAATAACTTGCTGCTCCCTTATTTTGCATTCCTTTTACATCCGTACTTCTCCGAGGCAACAGATCAGAATGGCGCAGTGCCTTCCCCTCCGGCCAAGTGCAATAAACAGGCAGGTGTAATATAAGGCTGCGGCACCTCAGCTCTCCTCCCAAACAATTGATCTTCCAGGCCTACGGTGTAATTCAGTCCTGGTAGCTCCCTGCATATGCCTCATTCCTGATCGGTCAATTATTTCAAATCAGGCAGAATTAAAGTGTTATTTTTGTGAGGGGGGGAAGAAGATATTCACCAGTGACCGAAGTGAAACTAATAAACTAATTTCCTTTCTCTGCCTTGGGCAAAACAGAAAAATCCAAGTCTCGGAAAGAAAGACTGCAGCTGTTTCATCAGTCTGTTGCCCAAACCCACTTGCAATTTACTATCTTCAAATTCAATTTTTGTTCACGGAACAATTTTGGAAACGAAGCACAACACAGAGAAAACAGCAAAAAAGGAAACAGCAAGAGTCCATGACTCTGCAAGACCGAGCTGAGCGGCGCGAGCCTCCTGAGAGGAGGGGAGCAGCACGCCCCTCTTCTTTGAAACCGAGCGTATTCCTCCTGCCAGTAGCGAATTTATCCAGTAGATGTCAACACCAGCAAAAAATATGTGTAAAGCCAACCTTAACAGCAACAGCAGTCACTTCAATTTACGGGAGTGCATCAGAGGAGAGCTTAATATTTAGGAGCATCGCATGCTTATTCTCTGCTGTCCCATCCCTGCATCTTCCAGTACGGATCTGGCCTGGCCCATCTGTCAATAAACATGCATGGAGCAAAATAATTGCATTTCTAGCTTTTAGACTAATATTGCTTGGTTTGCTGGAAAATGGAAAAATTGCTAATGAGCATATGATTACTTTCAGATTAGATCTGAGGAAATTTTTCAGCAGAGGAGTAGGGAGAGGGTGGGCAAAATACTACTTGGTGCAAAGCGACTCTGACAAGCAAAATCTTCATAGCTACTAAATATAATCTGAAGAGGTCTGTTCCTTTCTGACCTTTCGCTGCGTGGTTAAGCAATGCAATAATTTCATGGATTTTGCTCTTTCCTCAAGAAGCTTCTCAGCCTACAACGGTGACCCGAGATTCCCACGCTGACCCCAGGTCAACAGATACTTGTTGTTCCTGTAAGGTTTCTTCTATATTGTAATACACCAAGGATAGGCTGTTGTAAGCCTGTTAGTGCTATTATTACTCAAAAGACTGAATTTGCTGACAAGTTTTAACCATGCGAAAAAAAAAAACAAGGCCATTGCTGTTGACACTTTTAAATCTACTATTAAGATCTGACTGTTTGAACAGCTTGCGTGCAGAATCTGAAGTACAGATTTCTGTTTCCTTTTTGTTTATTTTTAGATAAACCTTGTGTTTCTACTCTGCAATGTTTGCATTTGGCTGCTGAGCATGCAGTAATCGCATACATTATACGCACTGCTTAGAGACACTTTGCATCGCAGCCCATCAGGTTTTTTTGGATAGATTAAAAGGGAAAGGAAATAACAGATCATTTTCCTGATTGATTAATCCTTCCTCACATTGCCATTTTGCCATAAACATTAGGAGGAAAACCAAAAGTATGTTGTGACATCTAATAGCGAGACATTGAAGCAAATTATTTTATTACCGCTACAAAACTTACTAAGGAGCTTGTTTTCACAGGGATCTAAAACGTGGCAAGGAAACCCAAATGAATATATTACAGAAACTTATCACTCTGAGCAGAATTATTCCTCGCATGTAAACCTTACAGCTCTTAAGAGAAGCATATATCCTACGTAAGAGCAATAACGTGGCTGCAGCTTATCTCATCAGCTTGGCCAGAAATTCTGGATCTCTGAGGAAGCAAAAACAGGGGGCAAAAGCTGAGACTGTGAATTACTGTAATTTAACCAATTCTTAGGCATTGACAGGAGCGGGCTGGGGAAGATCAGACAAAGGCACTGCACTCTCAGTAAATAATTGTAATAGGTGATGGCATGCGAGGGAATAAAGCTCTAAATACAGGGAAAAGGCATCAAATGCGAAACCTAACATCACGCGACGAGAAGCAGCAGCAGCAGCGCGCCAGGGTTGGGGAGCCCACATCCCCTGCAGCTGCTCCACAGCTCTGGATGCAGGCACGGACCTCCAAAGGCAGTGCCCTAAACGGTGTGGAGATAACATGCAGGTGTTGTTAGGCTGCCCACAATTTTGCAGCCTTGTACGAGCAATCCTTTCAATTACCGTCAACGTTTTCTCTGAATCCAGGTCTCTAAAGATACAGCGAGAACTTCTGATTTGCTGTGACACCTCGATTGCCGTGTGGATGACTCACTGCACCATTCCTGTTAGTCTTACCAATTTATGGATTTTTATGTCCAAAAAACACAAGAGACCACGATGATCATTGTGCCCTGACAACATGAATGGCGCAGCCCCACAGCCACTTTCCCCAGCTTCAGTTGTCTGCTTTGCACTTGAGGGCAACTGGTGAGAGGTCTCCCCGTCTTTACCTCCCTGTCTTTAGCTCAACCCATGAGCTTTTTCCCCATATTTTTTCTCTCTGTCCTGTTGAGGAAAGGGGACCAATGAAGAGGCCGGGTGTGGCTCCAGCAGCCAGCCAAGGCTGATCCATCACAGCGAGCAAAGATCTGCAGCTACTTTCTCCTTCCAGGATCTCCCAAGGCATTCTCCGTGCTAGTAGGGAAGAGGGACAAAAAGGACTGAATATTTCTGTATCTGCAATATTTTAGTGTATTTATAAAAGACACCATGGAGAAAACCTCTTAAATTATTACAAAAGCTGGGGTTTTGCTTTATTGCTCACTTTAAAGATGTGTTCTTTATTGCCGCTCTATTATGAAATTTTGTTCAATGCATCATATCATTAAATTTTTGTCTATCCAATTTTAAATAATTTCTAAGCTGACATAAGCGTATGAGCTGCTTGGAATAGTCTTCCTAAATGGAGTGCTATACCAATTGCTTTCCAGAATAAAGTACATATCCATTGAATTTCCTTGATCTTCTAGGTAAGTAATAACATCCACTTAGGAAGGATTAGACATACACTTAGGAATAATGCCTGTCTATAACTAGATATATTATTTTCCAGCATTCACATATAATGGCCCCATTACATGTTTGATTACTGTGGTCAGGCTAAACAGAATGATTTGTTTAGAAGTTTTTTTAATGATTTTTTTGGAGAAAAGTTTAACTTTGCCTATTTACTGAATCCTCTGATTTTCTGAAGGTTATTTTCGATGGTCCCAAAGACTGCCTCTTTCTAACTTTCGGAGAGATTCTCAAGTGCATTTCACTCAAATATACAATTTTGTCAGATGTCTTTTCTTCTCCTGCTTTGGTCTTCATTCCCGAAGTTACAGTTTCTAGCAGAATTTTCCTACACAAGGTTATCCAGTTCCTCCTATTTCAACACAGTGATAAGCATTTACATCGCACTCTGTCTTCAAAGCACTTTACAAACATTAAATATTTAATGCTCGTGGTATCCCTCTTATTCTCAACCCCATTTTACAGGTAGGGAAACAGACTCACAGGTTAAGTGATTTTGTTTCAAGTCACATCACAAGTTACTGATGGATGTGAGACCAGAATACATGAGCTCAGATTTTCAGTTCCTCACTCAAAAGTAGACAAGCCTTGTTCTTTTGCTTCATAATAATAACGAAAAACTTTGCTCTTGTTCAGGGGGAATTTCTCTTTTGCTTTGGAGGTTCTGAAGCCAAGGAAAAAACCTGAGTTCTGGAAACAGCTCAAAAGAAAAACCAAAACCACCTGAAAAACACCCCAAAATGACCAGGGAGACACTTATCTGCTTTGTAAAACGGATCGTCACTTTAGTGTTCTAGGGGGGAAAATCACAAACGTACATCCTTAGAAATGGGACAGTATATTTTGTCACCATTTACATACAGAGACACATATGTACATATCTATACATACATATATATATATGTATATTCTCAACCACTAAGTAAACCCAGGACACAGAGACCTTCCAGCCAGAGAAGAATTTGCAATTTAAAAACCGAAGTACTTTTCAAAATGGCATCACTAAAGAGCTTTAGCATTTGATAAGAAGATTACAGTATATTCAATTGCACAGAGCAAAAGCCTTTTAAAATAAAGTACAAGAATAGTGAAGCCAGGCATTTGCAAGAAGATAACAAGAAGCTAATCGGCCAGTGGAAAAGGTGCGCCCTGCTGCATAGAGCATTCAGGAGCCAGTCAGATTTTGAAACTCAAATAATGAATGTTTTTTTTTTCAGCTTTAACATTTTTCATAATCCAAGCGGGAGGTCTAAACACAGGCTGTATGCAACATTAACTGTATTTCCCTGTAACAGGCTTCTGTGGGAACAAATGCTCAGTGTCAGGCTGGTACTATACGTCCATTTAATTGAGCTGAGAAAACTCTCCTGCTCCCGAAGAAAGCTCATCTCTTCTCTCCATGGATGTGGCTATAGAGCTGGCAGATAATATCTGGCTCTCACTCATTATTTATACAACCACCTAATTATCTCCCAGAGACTCCCCGTTTTGTAGAATTTTCTTTTTGGAAACGTCACCCGCTGGCTGAATGGAAAGCCAAACCCAGCCCCAGATGCCGTGACAGCGGGTGCTGTACCCAGAGCATCCCTGGCTATGACACATGGGACATGGCACAGGGGCCTGTAGTACCACCCACATGGGGACAGGCTCCTCGGGTCTGTTTAAGATTTCTCCTGGGATATGCACACATTCAAGATCGACGGAATGAATATGCACTTAAAGAGAAATGTGATATGGTTAGGGGACAAAGATGCATAAAAAATGTATCTGCATATAGCAGTTTCCTCCTCTGGGCCACTGGGTTCTGTCTTAGCACTTACCCTGCTCCAACGCCACCACATCCAAACACTGCTGATACCTATTTAATGGTGACAAAATCTTCTGAGGTCAGGAACTGCTGTTATCCCTCCTCTCCTGCTGATGAATTGAGGATGGAGAGAATATGAACCAAAGCTAAAGAAGCCCTCAGGTAGGAAGAGCAGAGCCTGAACTGAAACACGTACAAATCCCCTCTGCAGGAAACCACATTTTGCTAATATTTAGGTGCCCCATGTCCTGCTGTTATATAAGCCAAAGGGAGTATTATTCGGGCATTTATCGCTGCAGGAACATTGGAAATTCCCAAACAAGTCAGCCGCTGCCCAAATCCCACGGTGTCATGTCACGAGCCCCTCCAACACACAAACATACACTGCGCTGAGCACCAAAGGGAGGTGAAACAGTGTGATCTGTCCTGCTGAGGGATTTGGACTGCAGCCTCGGCTCCCTTTATAACTCAAGCATGGGGCATTAAAAAAAAAAGCTTCTGGAGTCAGAGGTTTCCATGCCAGGAGCTGGGTGCCAATGTGCCTGGCATGGCTGCATTCATCACAACACTGGAGCTAGAGCTCTCTTTCAGGTGGTATCATATTTTATTTTTTATTTTTTATTTTTATTTTTAATTCTAGCTTTAGTCTAAAGGCAAGGAGTGGGTACAACCCTTCGCCCTCTTGAGATCTCTTATATGACTTTGGGCAAATCATTCGGGCTCAGCTCAACAGAGCGCTGGAGCTCACTGGGGAGAGAGAAGAAAAGCACCCAAGGACACACGGCAGCTTAGCACCACACCTCCACCACTCTGCTAGCACAGCTTTGGGGCAAAATCCCAAAACCAAACGCCAGATCTCAGCCACAGCCCATGAGGGAGGGCATTGATGTTTCTGCTGCCACCACTCCTCGGGACTCAAGCCACCACGATGCAGCAGATTTGCCATTATCTTCCTCGGGCATGCACACGCTCAGCGACTGCATGAACGTGTTTCTGCTTTACCCGTCAGGTGGAGGCCTTTTGTTGCCATTTCATTTTTAAGATTATAGGATTTACACAGACGCTGGTAAAATATTTTGTAGCGCTGCCGTAAAACAGCAGAGTGGAGGCAACACACACGTATTATGAAAGCTGTGTCATTATAATATGTAGCTTTTCTGTTATAAATTACATTGACCAGCTAAAGTACAGGTTACAGCAAGGACTACGCAAGTCATGTTGTGTCAGTAATGTGCATATGGGAGGAAAAAGAAACAGCAATTTCCTTGTGTTTTTTTGTACACTTAGCAAAATGGCCAAGCTAAATTCCTTGGAAGGGGGGGAGTGAAACCCTATTCATACAGTCATTGTTGGACGAGAAACATAACTGTGCAGTTGTGTCACAACTCTGGGAATATCAAATAACACTGAATTAAAGGCCTTCTCAGGAATGTGCAAAACACAGCTTGCTGTCGAGGTCTGGTTTTTAATCTTGAAGCGCTGGTTCTCTGAAGTAGCCAAGAAAACCTGACCATCTGAGTAGTTTGTGCTCTTGCTTCATGCGAAGGCAAGAAATCATCCAAGACTCTCCTCTGTCCCCAAACAAGACTGACCCAAAGTTTGCAAAACTGTTTTGTTTACTTGGCTACTCTTACCTTCTTAGCCTTTCTCTTCCCATCTGAAATTCCCTACGTGAAAGCACCATGTGAACAAGAGCGACGCGATGTACCAATACCTTGGCAAGTTGATGCCCTTAAAAAGAAACAAAGGTCTTGGACGCTATTTGCAGATGTAGAGAGGAGAAAATAGAGGTGAAGATGCAGGTGGGAATTCAGTGGTGATGAAATGGAAGTGACAAACTTATTATCTGATAAGCTTCTAAGCAGGGTTTTGACCAAAAAAACAGGGGAAAAAAGGTAAATAAGGTATTTAACAGAAACCATCAAACCAACCCACAACCCTTTTGTCTCCCAACTCTGCCATCTACTGCTAACCCCTCACAGCAGATTTTAGTTCAGGACGATTGATTTTATTAGCTTAGATGGGAAAATTTCAGCGGCCAGCAGGGGAACCTGCCCATCGACCACCATTTCTATCTGTGGTGCAACCCGTGGTGTTAAATCCCATAGCGTGGCTCATCCCAGAAGCATCCCCACCACACCCCATAGCCTGGGTGCAAAGGTTGGGCCCAAACCGGTGATTATGATCTTGTAATTAAAAGAAATTATTGGCTCTCGATCGTTTTAAGGACATGTAGTAATTACTTCTTTCCTGCATTGCCTCTGCACACCCGCTGCTGGCAAAGCGACAACATATAAGCGCCGAATGTTGTGCTGAGTAGCTTGAGAGCTACAAGACAGATTTCCATTTCGCTTTCTTCCAAAATGTATTTTCCCAGGGAAAAAAAAAATCCCCTTTCCCCAAAACAAATACAACCCCCTCCTGCCCCTGCAGTCATCTTCAAATTTCCAGAAGAATTGGAGTGGCACGGTCCTCGGAGGAGGTGAAGGAGCGAACGCATCCTCGGGAGGTTTTTATTCCGGACACACAGGCTCTCCCCGAGAAAGCTTTTTGCCAACTCATGGAGAGTTTGAAAAACGAAGGCAAAAGCCTCCCATTTGACTGAATTCAATGGGAAGGCAGCACGGCGCACGGAGCACCAGGGCAATTTGCTTTTGGCAGCCTCTTTTGCTAAGTAGGTGGGCTGCATTCAGAGCCAATTAGAGGTTGATGCTTCCTTCCTTAGGTACAATGCGCAGCAACACAGCTCGGGCTATTCTTCCCTTGCCGCGTCTGTGTTTACTGTGGCTGTTCATTTTTACTGTTGGCAAGGGGGATGTTTAATAAAGCAGGCCATTCCCTAGTTACAAACGCGGTATATCATCGTTGGTGTATGTACACATATGGTATGAAATAGAACGCTGTTAAAAAGTCAAAGCAACTCCTGCCAGAAATTTTTGATGGCGGTGTTGTAAAAAAAAAAAAAAAAAGAAAAAAAAAGCGATGGGGCACAATGCGGTTCTCTATTTTCTGATACCTGGGGGGGCAAAGAGGAGAGAAAACATGGTGGGTTTAGCTCCGAAGTTAAAAGGGGATTGTAAGAGTGAAGAAAAGAGACCAATATCCAGATTTCAACCCCCCCACACTCCCAATTCGAGATCTAAGCTTTGCTTTGGCTTGTGCCGCTCTGCAAACAGAGCCAGGAAGGTTCTTGATCCAGATTTTTATTTCATGCAGTGCTAAGCTACAGTAATGTTCACACCTAGGGTCTGCTGTAGTCCCGTCTCTAATTAAGGTAGTTTATTTTTTCAAACATGCTACCTGAGACCTGCTGATGTTGCTTCGGGTCATGCAGCCATGCTTCAAACTGCTTTCTAATATACCAAATAGTGCCACAGCGATACGTTCAGCTTATTACTGCTACAGAAGCAGTAGGGTCATGGTATTCTCTGCAAAACACTTCTGTAATGGAGTGGATTAATTTAATGAATGCCATTTACTGCAGCAGAAGTGACAATGATTTGATGTTTTGTTACAATTAAGACTCATTAGCCAGTGACTTTTTTCTTAGTTGTCTGACACCATAATAGATATAACACATATCAGACACAAAAGTTTTGAACTTCTTCCTAGTCATTTTTAATAAACATGAAGGAAGCAAGAATGAAAGACTCGGCATTCGGCTGCTTGAGGGTGGCCTTTTTGTGGGATGTCGCATTCACCTCCTCGCACGGAGAATGAAAAACTCGGCGCAGCTTCTCGGAAACAACCGAGTGGTACCCAGCATTTAAGCTTTCAGCCAAACAACTCGAATATATACTCGATACAATATACTCGGGTCTCAATGCTTCAGTTTTAGCACGGTCCCAGCGCTCCACCAAGATGGGAGCCCTGCCAAAAGCGCACGGCTCCCCGGCATCCGAGCGCGTGCTGGTGGGGACCAGCGCACCCTGCCACGAGACTGAAGGAAAACTCAAAGCCTGTTTTAGCAACAATCCCTACTTTCTCAGCCCATGTTTGAACGCTGAGGAATGAACCCCACACTGTTCTACTAATGCAAAGTCTTTTGTTCCCTGGAAACACAACAACTCGCTCGCTTTTCACAGACCTTGAATAGCGGTATGCTGAACATTCGAAAACTGGGACAAAATCCCCTACTAAATAAAAAATGCATTGTCGAGTAAAAACAATATTGGTCAAACCAGTATCACTAGACTCCAGGTTAAGTTTTTACACTACGAGAAGTCAAAAGTCAAAACAATATTTTTGCGAATGCAGCATTCCCCAGCACAGGTGAGGACACAAGATCACGCTTAGCTGTACAACCTGCAAACACGTCTTACTCAGCAAAGGAGTGAAGCTACCAAACTAATTTAATTGACCGAGTCAATAGCATTTAAAATCTGAATTGCACAAGGGGTGTATATATATATGAAAAAAAAAAAGCACTCCAAAAACATACCCTGAATGCCCGGAAAGACCCACTAATTTAAAAGAAAACATAGGTATTAACTGAAGAAAAAAATTCTTAAACATGCAAATAATAAATGTTTCCTTTCATATTTGGCAATGATAACACATAGTTTAAATCTAAACGCATGACCTTGTAGTGCTACCTCTTGTTTAGGAAATCCTTAAATAATGTAAAGCTATAAGTGAAAATAATTCACCATCAATAAAATCCATCACAATGAACATCCCAGAAACTAGTGCAAAAGAAACACTTAAAGTTACTTGTCTGGCTTTGAAACTTAGAATAAGACTCCGCCCCCAAAAAAATATGAAAAGAAGGAAATCAAGAAAAAATCAATACCATTTCTTACTAGTCTTGTGCAAATTCAGCATCGCTCAGTCCCATTCTGCCTGGGACGGACAAAGGTACATTTGCCAAGAAAGACATAAAACCACACTGTGTTGTCAAGATTTCCAGCTGCTGCTGCTGGCAACATCTCTGGATGGCAGTCATAAGATGTCAGAAGACAGCAAAAAGTAGGAAAGGGGTAGGACGTGACTCAGCAGGTGGCACTGGAAGCCCTGAACCCAGCATTTGACAGCAAAAACCATTCTGGGGAGAGGTCTTTGGAGCTTTTGGCACTCTAAGGCTTCTCCAGCTCTTCCTAGCGCACCTTTCGTAGGAAAGAGTCTCCCCAGAACTACTTGTAGATCCTGGTATGTAGACACCAATGACCACAACGTGAAGATGAGCCACACACACAAATTCCCTACCCACTCCCACCTGTGTGCAATCTCTGTCAATTCCCCCATGCGGATGCAAACCTGAGCAGTAATGTGCTAATAAATGAAATACAAAATCTGTTTTTTCCTTCTATTGTGCGGTGAGGATAAAAATCAAACTCCTGCTCCCTTATCCCATGCCAGAAGAGTTATAACCCTATGAAAATCACTTGAGTTAAAGATAAGCTGGGAGCTTCAACTTTATATTCATTTTTATCAAATCCTTGAAACTGCTTCATGGGGTTTATTTTAATAGGTATTTCTACTAACAATAATAACCCCCCTTATCTCTACTAAAGAAGAGAAAAAAAAAAGCAGATTGCATCATAAATCTTAGTCATACTAGGTAATAATCTTCAAATTCGTCCTTTTAGCATGGACAGCACCTGTTAAGTCAAAGCACTTTTTTCCTGCCGGTTTAGGAGTACAGTCTCATCCCTGCTCTTGTTACAAAAATGGAAGATTTTCCACAAACTGTACTGGCATTGCAGGACCATAAGTTATGAGCATGGCACCCGCTATCTATAATTAAGGAAAGGGGAATAAAATTTACTAAGTGCTTACTGAGTTTAACGCCAGCCCCAGCCCCTCACTGCAGGGCTTCGTCCCTGGGTGTTCCTAATAAAAGAGCTTCAAGTGTCTGCTGCAATGTAATTTTGTTTATTAAAAGCAGAAGAATTATGGCAATGATTATGTCAAACCTGAGCTACATAAAGGACAACATATTTGCAATCTTTTTACATAAGGCACGCTGATAAACATCATTTATTTCACAATTGCCTCTGATATATGATACACCAAACAATGTACCTTTATATATGTTTAAAGCAATTTTATTCCAAGAGATGCACAGCTGATTTCAGTGGAGGGTATGTGTTCCAAGATGCATTAAGTTCTAACTAAATTTATTTTTTAAAAGAAGAAGTGTAACTTATTACAACAATGCAAACTATTATTGTCATAACAATGTAAAGTACCCATGGATTTAATACTACAAATGCTCTATTCGTCACAATCTCATTTGGCAATAGTGTCACTTCACAGTATTTTATTACACAAACATTTCTCCAAGAGCGATGCCATCTCATAGAAGAGGTGCAAAAACCAGGGCACTTTCACTCCGAAGCATCTGAATTGTAGCTCTTTATCAAATTCTTTGAAAATAAATACAGTCACCCCACTAGCATTTCATTCTTCTTCCAAGTATAGAAAGGTTGCAAAACTTTGAGTTCTAGACCATGGAATGTGACACAAAAATAGAGTAAATTATAGCCTTGGCTGGATAGAGAAATGGAGGCATGAAATGAAATACCCAAAGTCGTGAACTACATCATGAGCAGAATGAGAGGAAATGTTGGAGGTGCTGATGTTCTGGTCTGTGTTCCAGCCCCTGGGCCACAGTACTTCTCCAGCTCTTTGATGACTTAGAGGGTACCAGATTTAGGTATATTAACTATTTGTAATTACTTTGAATAGCATCAAACTCATCTGTAATAGGGTGACATTGTATATGCATGTTAAAAGGTGGTATGTAACCTTATTATCAAAACTTTGAATATTGTGGTGGCTTTTTGCGGACAGACTTTCCCTTGTGCCACTTGATGAGACACTTGGTGGGGTTACAGAGCAGATTACACATCACCTTGGGAATGTCCACGTCACCCTTGGGAATGTCCACAGATGATCAACTTCTTCCACACCCCAACTACAAGTCACCCCAATGGAAAAAGAGTCTACACACTGAAAGAACAGGCTGGGAGCAATTCTTTGGAGTAAGCAGGTGGGCCCTAGCTTTCCATCTCCTATCCAACTTTCAGGTCTAACAGGGAAGTCCAGTGTTGCCCAGCTGTAACTCAAGCAGTATTGTACATCTAAGACTTCCAATTTTCAAGAGATTCAAAAGCATTTTCCACAGTCAAGGAGAAAAATTCAGTATAGATGCATTGATAGCAAAGTGAATGTGAATACCTGATCAATGTTTCGATCAAAAATAGTTTGAAAACATAAGCTCCTGGACATCTTCTAAATGTAGCTTTTTTAAATCGTGGTTTTTTAATAGATTGGGCATGGGTAAGGAGGATCTTTTGATCTGAACTGAATTGTTCTTACCACCTTCCAGTCTTATGGAAGATATGCCCCGTGTCTCACAGCAGGGACTGTACCACACTCTCCTGCAAGCCCTTCATGAGGTCACAGCTCCCTGTCCCCACTGTCCTGTGCCCCGTGTCCGAGTCCCCATTTCTTGCCGTCCTCGCCCTCCCCGCCCTCCTGCACTGCCCTTCCCCACCTTCTCCTCCTGCAAATCTCCCTGCCATCACCAAGCCTGGCAACATCCATCTGCCGCTCAGTTCTTGCGTTTCAAGGCCCGATATACAAATCTGCTTCCCTTTGTCCCTTTGGATCACCGTGACTCCACTTTACGGTCTCGATTCTTCTTTTTCTGGTCCCTTGCTTGCGGCCTGTTATTTATTATTATTTGCCTATCTGGAAGTTAATCTCTCTGAAGCCTTTGCCGCTGCCTTCCTGCATTCAGCATGAAGCCAGGTGCTCTGGCAGTGCTTGATAAACCATTTGTCATTCAGGCAGCGGGTAATGCGGCTGCACACGTGCCCATTTTAAACAGCATATACTGAAGTACTGAGAATAAAAGTGTTAAAATAGCACTGAAGGACTTATAAATAAATGTGTGGGCTTCTTTTTTTTTTTTTTTTTTTTTTTTTTTTTCCCCTCCATGAGAAACACAGAAGGCAACAGTTGCCTTGCTGGGCCAGACCTGAAGAGGTATTTAAGGCTTGTAGATCCTTGTAATCCCACCAGCTGGACAACAATAATTAAAAGGGTATATCTGAAAGTCAGGGTCTTTACTTCTCTGTCTTTGGTTATAAATCTAATGCTTCTCTTTGTTGTCCAAACACTACTGGAGGTGGATTTAATGAAATGTTTTGGAGAGGACGAGCATCACGGCCTAAGCAGAACTAGGCTCGCTTCTCCCTGTAAGTCCTGGCAGCAGAGAGGGTGACAGGGTGCAGCTATCTGAATGTGAAATGGAAATTCCTCTTTGGTACAAATAATTCAGCTGTTCTCTATATTCTTCAGATTTCACGCTGTATGTCATGTCACCGTCCGAGGAACGTTTTTTTACTTTCACGCTACCTTATCTGCTGTCTGAGATGGTCAATATTTGTATGTTAATATCTTGCAACACAAGACAGACTTCACTGAGAAGACCAAGAGCTCCTTGCTTTAATTCCCACTGTGCAGGAGAACGATGGCTCCGTTTGGAGATTTCTGAGGCACCAATAAAGACAACTTTCCAAACCTCTTGTGGGAGAACTTAACCGGCCCAGAAGAGCTGCAGCTGAGCCCTACTCCCACCTCAGCTGTCCCCAGGAACCACTGCAGCTAAGAGACTCTTAAAGTACTTTAAAAAACAAAAGCAAGCAAACAAAAGCCTTGAACCCAAACCAGAGGCTACTAATGTAAGTGAGAAGTTTTAAACCAGAGTCGTAACTGGAATCACCTGGTCATCTTTTAACAGCGGTGCTGGGAAGGCTATGGGTAAATACTGTCATAAAGTAGGATATAGCTGGGCAAAACAAATAACTTCATTTTCAGAGATTTCAGGAGGTTCATGGTGAGCAGAGGCTGCCCGATATCTCTAGGGGGAAAAAAATCAAACCACCTGCGAGCAAGTGTTATGAAGTTCTCTTGGATGTTATCAACCACCTGCAGAAACCTTCCTGCAGAAGAGGCTGTGGGTCTGGAAATAAGGGAGACCAAGAAAAACACAGAGTAAGCCAATATTTTTTATTGGCTGCTTATCCTAGTCTCACTAAACAAGATTTGGGATTTGACTAAAACAAGATGTGCAGTAATTTCTTTTCATTTTTTTTTAATAATAATATTCTTGCTTCTGCTGTTTCCTTTTTTTTTTCTTTTTTGTTGTTGTTGTGACAGTCTAAGAAAAATGACAAGGAGGTCCAAGAATGTTTCTATGCACTTCTAACAATTTACCTGAGGGAGTAAAACTGCAAATGTTTGAGACAGCTTTTTTCAGTTAATAT
Organism: Cygnus atratus; assembly: GCF_013377495.2. NCBI lineage: Eukaryota > Metazoa > Chordata > Aves > Anseriformes > Anatidae > Cygnus > Cygnus atratus. The sequence goes on from NC_066364.1 coordinate 8,134,503, forward strand.
GTAAGAACGAGTATAGAAACAAATGTATTTGAAAATAAACAAGTCCCCACCCTTATAACTTCAACAAAGCCTTATTTGTATGTTCAGGTTTCAAAACAATTTTTTTTGTTGTTTGGAAAGTGGATTTTTGCTACCTTAATGTAGGCTATATTTATTCTGAAATTAAGGCCATCTATATACAGACGTATGCAACAATAATGAAACTCATTTTTTGAAGTCCAGTTTAATTACTTTGGTGACAATACTTGCATATCAGCTTTTAGCTTTATAACTAATTAAAAATGAAAAATTTAGCTTTTAAAAAGCTCTTTCTGTAAGGTAATTTGCATTTACAACAGTCATCCAGTCAGGGTTTCTAGTTTGGGTTAGCTTTGGTTCCTGCCATTGAAGGTCTTTAAAAATATCTGCTTTAAATACAGATATAGACACAGACACAGACACAGATTTCTAGGTTGGAAGAGACGTCAAGATCATCGAGTCCAACCTCCGACCTAACACTAAGTACTCCACTAAACCATATCGCTAAACTCTACATCTAATGTCTTTTAAAGACCTCCAGGGATGGTGACTCCACCACCTCCCTGGGCAGCCCGTTCCAATGCTTAATAACCCTTTCGGTAAAGAAGTACTTCCTAACATCCAACCTAAAACTCCCCTGTCGCAACTTTTGCCCATTCCCCCTCGTCCTGTCACCAGGCACGTGGGAGAACAGACCAAGCCCCACCTCGCTACAGCCTCCTTTAAGGTAACTGTAGAGAGCGATAAGGTCGCCCCTGAGCCTCCTCTTCTCCAGGCTGAACAAGCCCAGCTCCCTCAGCCGCTCCTCGTAAGACTTGTTCTCCAGACCCCTCACCAGCTTGGTCGCCCTTCTCTGGACTCGCTCGAGCACGTCCATGTCCTTCCTGTAGCGAGGGGCCCAAAACTGAACACAGTACTCAAGGTGCGGCCTCACCAGAGCCGAGTACAGGGGGACAATCACTTCCCTAGACCTGCTGGCCACACTGCTTCTTATACAGGCCAGGATGCTGTTGGCCTTCTTGGCCACCTGAGCACACTGCTGGCTCATATTCAGCTGACTATCAACCAATACTCCCAGGTCCTTCTCGGCCAGGCAGCTTTCCAACCACTCATCTCCCAGCCTGTAGCTCTGCTTGGGGTTGTTGCGCCCCAGGTGCAGGACCCGGCACTTGGCCTTGTTGAACTTCATACAGTTGACCTCAGCCCATCGCTCCAGCCTATCCAGATCCTCCTGCAGAGCCTTCCTGCCCTCGAGCAGATCAACACACGCACTTAGCTTGGTGTCATCTGCAAACTTACTGAGGGTGCACTGGACGCCCTCATCCAGATCATCGATAAAGATATTAAAGAGGACCGGCCCCAGTACCGAGCCCTGGGGGACACCACTTGTGACCAGCCTCCAACCAGATTTGACTCCATTCACCACAACTCTCTGGGCCCGGCTATCCAGCCAGTTTCTAACCCAGCGAAGCGTACGCCAGTCCAAGCCCCGAGCAGCCAGTTTCTTGAGGAGAATGTTGTGGGGAAATATAGCCTTCCCCCAGTCATCTTCACATTCCTTTTCAAGAGATCATTACATTACTCGGTTTTACTCTGCATCTATGACATTCCCATAATATTACCAGACATCAGGGGCACCCAAAGATTTGGATGGCCACTTTGGTGTGACATTTTTGTGAGACTCGAAGCCAAAAAAGTAAAGTAAACAAAGAAGCAAAATATATTGTAGATCCCATTTTATCCTCCTTAAAGATCTCACTGGATAACTGGAGTATAAAAACAATTTGATTTTTTTTTTTTCAAAATCAGAAGAAAAATTCTAGTAATTCTCGAAGTGAACCTGGTAGTTTTCAGAATAAAACATTTTTCATAGTAAAAATTATATGAATTTGTGAAGGAAAAGAGTTAGATTTGGTCTCTTAGATTTGGATGCAGGTTTGGTTTGAGCAAGTTGACTTCTCTCCCCTCATCATACCAGTGTATCTCATGGTCCCTTCCCTAGATACATTAAAAATAAGTCCTCATGCTACCACTGCACTCTGTCAATTATATGTATTTTGTCCAAATACTATAAAAGTGATGCTCCTATTTCTGATCTAGTGAAAGTGATTTTTAGTTTCTTCTCTTCAAAGTTATTTTATACTGATTTCCTAGTTAGTACTTGTGAAACCTAGGGTACGTGAGAAAGTCTAGGGAACGGGTCTAATGTATGCACATCAATTTTTAAATAGCTTTTTTATGTTCACCGAGATGAAAATGCATGCAGCTTGGCTCATTTAGGAAAGTCACAACACCCCACAAAGTCTCTTTCCCCATTGCAGACACAGCTGTGCCACTCAGGCTGTCTCCCTGGAAATCTCAAACCTTATCAAGGTCAAGTGCTGCGAGGAGGGAGCCTGGTGATCTGTTCAAAAGTCTGCTACGGGGATTATTTTCCTGGATTTTTTGCCCTCTCCATTCTCCATTGCATCAGCATATACATCTTTACTCTCCATGCCCTCTGGGACTGTCAACCCCTCTGTGCTCCCAGCACGCTGACTCCCACCTTTGATCAGCAATGTCAGCCTTCACCATCTCAGCACAACACTCTAACACCACTCATCTGTAGCTGACGCTCCCTGTAAATATTCACAGAACAGCTTGTACGAGGGGAGAACAAAGCAAAGCTCTCCCTCCTTTCAAAATATTTGGTGCCACGCGCAGAAGATGCGACTGTTTGACAGGGTTGTGCACCAACTTGTGCATACCCCTCTGAGTAATTGCTTTGCTGTGTCTTATCTCACATGCCACCCTTTGCCATGGTCTAGCTCATCCTTCCTGTGTTACCCTTTGCATGCAGGGTACTTGGAGTGTGCACAAATGCTGGTTTTACTCCGTGTGCACACACCACCTAACAGGAGATCTCAGTCCATGACTCTGTCTTAGCAGATTTGCTGTAGGATTAAGTGAAGAAAAAAAAATACACTAAATTATTCAATCATCTACTACTAATATAAGAATGTTGAACAAGACCAAGCAATGCCTTTCTCTGACCCTTTTGCACAACAGCATTACCTCTTCCTCCAGACTCGGCATCCATTCTGGCAGTCTGAGTTTTGGTTAGTCCAATTCCATCAGCAGCTGATTGAATACAGTGTTCTTTGTTCCCTGCCTAAATTTAACTTCACACTGCTCTACGCCATTAAATAGTTGTCTTACAGCACCTACGAGTCCCTGTGTGTTTGTTGTGGATGGACTGACTTCTCTACAGACTTTCCAACATGTACTTGTCAAAAAAAGAAAACAAATGGGGGCCAGAGTGCTCTGGAACTGATGGAGCACAGTGCCTCCCTGTGCAGTTCTCCTTTGGGGTACAAGGGAAGGTAAGACATTTGGGATGTGCCAGAATGAGAGTCAAAAGGGTAAGCTTAGTTTTGGGTAAACAGATGAAGTGTTGGTGTGATATGGTGTATGGCTATGTAAGAAGTCAACTTCGGTGCCAGCACCTCGCTTCAGTACTGAAACGTGGAGGTGTCTACATGCTGCTGGCTTCTTCAACAAAAACTGTATAACAATATATGTGTGTACTCATCTCTGAACTGGCAGCCAATGGCAGCGACTCCACCTACACAATACTTTTATCCAAACAACAAGTCTTGACTTTTTTGATGCTGAATTGTCATCTTCTAAGGAAGAACAGATGCCAACTAAGCTATACCACAGCACAGAGCAGCCATTAGGCCAGCATCGTCCTACCTCCAGCATGGCAAGTTAAAGCAAAAGAGAATAAGAATTAAACCTATACAACATTCAGAATTACAGAATGACAGAATGACTATCTGTCATGTGTTAAACTCAGTTCTGTCACATTTGGTTTTTCTGTTGCACTAAAACAAGCTCTCAGCAATATGCTCCAAAGAAGAACCCAACTTCCATCACTTCTGAGGCTACCTACAGCTTATTTGGTGTCCCACTTCAAGGAGAATAACTGTAAATAAGAAATAATTTATTGCGCTGATAAGCGATGGAACTACCTCAGTGTTGTGTGCTTCTTGTCTAAACAAAGATGGTATAGTCGCTGCCTTTGAAATAAAGTAAAAATTAAAAAAATAATGGAGCAGAAAATCATATGAAGTGAATGGAAGGCTGTCTATTTCAGTAATATACTGTGGCACCCAATACAAACTCAGATTTACTCAATATGTATGATATTAATTTATCTTTAAAATACTCTGGGATATATAAAATACACACAGAAATCACTAAAAGTAAGCATGATTCTCAGACAACTGATGATTAGCTGTTTTATTTCTGCATATCACTCTGAAAAGTAAACGCGTGAGCTCCAATTCTATCAATAAGTTGTTTCTCTTTCTGTCTTTTATGCAGTAGAACAGCTTTATTGTCATTAACATTTTAGCATTTAATGTAACTGATATGCCATAGTACGGAAGAGGTTTCCAAACCGAAACAATTGTAAATATTTTCTAAAGGAAACTGGATGAACTCTCCCTTAATCGGAGAAGGTATTTCTTCACTATGTGGAAAAACTATTTAAATCCAAACAAAATATCTTCCATTGGGTCATTTTTCCATTTTATTAAAAATTTGGTTTTGAGGCATGTGGCAAGAGGAACTTTCAGTGATTACACCTGCATTTGGAGGCCAAAATACCAAACAACACTGCCTCAACACTCCAGCGTAGACATTTGTTTGCCTCCCCTGCTAAATGAAAGAAACCTCCTATGTATTACATACTAAGGCATAGCCATGGAACGTGGAAAGTGGAGTTTCTCCAACAACAGCTTGTACTATTTCTGAGGAAGAAGAGAATCACTGCAAGTCCTGATGCATACAGCAGATGCTAGGAAGGAATTACTCCAAGGATCACAGCGTCTATTTGCAGGACCTTTTTGCAGGATCTCCATACATCTGGACGAAGAGAAGCTTGAACTGCTGCCACACCACCGAGAGACCTATGACACATCGCAGTGGCTACTAAACTCCAACTGCTTTATTTGCTTAAGCCTTACAGTCATAGAACCACATACAAAACAGAATCACTGAGGCTGGAAGGCATCTCTGGATATAGCTGAGTCTAGCCCTGCTGCTCAGAGCAGGGTCACCTATAGCAGGCTGCTCAGGGCTGTGTCCGCTCAGGTTCTGGGTATCTCCAAAGATGGACACTCTGCAGCTCTGGGTTACCTGTTCCAGTGTTTGACCATCACCACAGTAAGGAACTTTAATGTATAAACAGAATTTCTCACAGAACAGTTTGTCCCATTGCCTCTTGTTCTGTCACACCACAGAGAGGAGTTTGACTCCGTCCTCCGTACCACCCCATAAGATAGTCACACATTGGTAAGATCCCCCTGAGCTCTTCTACAGGCTAATCATTCCCAGCTCCATCAGCGTTTCCTCACACGAGAGAGGCTCTGGTCCTTTAACCATTTCTCTGGGCTTTTACTGGACTCACTCCAGCAAGACCACGTCTCTCTTGTACTGAGGAGCCCAGAACTGGACCAGCACTCCAAATGGGTCTCACCAAGGCTGAGTAGAGGGGAAGGATCACATCCCCCAATCATCCAGCAGTGCTCTTCCTGATACAGCCCAGAAGCTTGTTGGCCTCCTTTGCTGCAAGGGCACATTGCTGGCTCAAGGTCGGCCTGTTGTCCAGCAGGACCCTTGGGATCTCTTCTTTCTCTGGAGAGTGGCTTTCCAGATGGATGGCCGCAGCCTGTATGGGTCTGTGGGGTTACTCCTCCCCAAGTGCAGGATGGATCAATGGCATCTCCCTTTGCTGAACTTCATGTGGTTCCTGTCAATGAACTTCTGAATGGCAGCCCACCCAGTGGTCTAACAACCACTCCTCCCAGTTTTGTATCATCTGCAAACTTACTGAGAGTATGCCCTCACCAATTGTCCAGGCCGCTAATGAAGAGATTAAATAGGATCGGACCCACTATCGACCCCTGGGGCACATCCATGGCCTAGTTTTCAGTTCACCTCACTGTCCACTTATCTAGCCTGTACTTCATCAGCCTGTCTTTGAGGTTGTTATGGTGGACAGTGCCAAAATGTGTGCTAAAGTTGAGATAAACATCTGCTGCCCTCCCTTCTTCTACCTGGCTGGTCATTTCATCAGAGAACGTCCTTATGTTGATCAGGCATGATTTCCCTTTCATAAATCCATGCCGACTACTCCCAACCACCTTCTTGTCCTTCCTATGTCTGGAAATGGTTTCCAGGATGAGTTGCTCCATCATTGCTCAGCAATTGAGGTGAGGCTGAACCACCTCAGATCCTCTTTGCTCTTCTGGAAGATGACATTTACTTCCTTTGCCTTGGTAAGGAATGAAACTGCAGCATAAACACAGGTCATCCCGTAAAAGAACATTCTACTGGCCAAAATCAAACTGTTACTGATGTAGACATGAAGTTAGAATTATAAAATTTCCTTTATGTTTTGTATATATGAACAGCTGAGACTGGCTGTGTTGCTGTCCAACATGGAGGACTGATTCAGTTGCCTAAGCACAGGCATTTAACACCATTTCAGATGCACCAAGATCTACCAGACATCTTCACGGAGGTGGCAAATATGACGGCAGACCTACAGGAGACCCATAAACATCCGGCATGGCAAGGTGGAGAAACGATTGGAGACCCTGAGGCCTCTTAAATGGCTCTGGTTGCCTATGTTTAGCTAACTGAATGAGACCCAACCACTCAGATTCAGAAACTTTATTAATTTATTTATTTCAAATACCCTTTTGCTTAAAATGCTCACTGGGTTACATTTTCATGTTCCACTCCACGACCACGTGAGCTACAAACCAACAAATCCCAGCTTTCACCAATGCATTTTTAGCACCAAGTAACAGGAATCCAGGAGAATGAACAACAGCAAACAACAAATATTGAGCCTCAGTTAAGTATCCTGAGCTGGGTCCTCCAACAGATCCTGCTTAAACACACTGACTTAAGTTTAGCAGTGCTATATTCCCCTTTAATCTGTTTTCTGCAGATTGCCTTTTGAGCAAGCGCCACGGGCTACCAGCAGGCCCAGCAGCCCACATTGAGAGTATCTGTGGTTTGTGATTTTTTCTCTCATTCCCTGCAGAAGCAAACATCATGGAAACCTGTAACACGATTAGTGTGTTACGCACTGGGTAAGTAATATTTATAAGCTTCAGGACCTCGCTTTCAAGGTAATGCGCATCTCTACATTCAGAAACCATGGGTCTACTTTTCTTTCTGCTTTGTTTATGCATTTTTTAAAGTCAAAGCAATTTCTCTGATCTAATTGATCACGGTTGAGCAAAAAAGGAGAATTGTACACAGGAGGTGAGAGGGCAGAGGAAGGAGGGCATGCTGTAAACTGCAAGATAGAAGGGCAGGAACCTCTGAAACTGGCACTGTAGAGAAAGCATGATGCAGAACTACACCTTGTAAGGCTTAGGTAGGGACATGACATTGATTTAGAAAATGAGCTTCTTACAGAAAGGATATTATGGCTTCTTCTGTAGAACACACACTAAACGCATTGATCCCAAATTATAGTATCTGCTTCCCAGTTGGAGGAAAAGATGGTTATTTTTTAATACTCTTCTGCCTAAAGATATTTTTCCCTCCCCCCTGTGCTTTCTTTTTAATGCAAACATTAGTTAAAATTATTGCAGTACAGATGAACAACTATTAATTAAAAGTGAGGAAGATTTATTGCATCAGACAGCACTGCTGTAACAGATCAAATATCAAGAAGGATATGGAGCACAATGTGCTGTAATTAGCTGCTTAATGCCTCTTAGATCACAGCCCTCTGTGTTTCATAGGCATCATGGTGTTTTTGCACCCCACCATGATCTAGTTGTTTGCCTGTATTTCAGCTACACCTATAACAGAACATGATTTGTAAAAACACGCTTTTACAAAGAAGCTTTAAGAAAATGTATCCCAAATGATACTGAAGCTTTTTTTTTGTCCTTATGCTCTTACATTTTGAGTTAGAAGGCATTAGCAGTGGGGCCGACGGTTTCATTACCTGGGGTTTCTCAGCAGTGTTACCCACCCAGTGCTGCTGAGAGCTAAGAAAGATTTGCTTTTAGCTCAAGTGACAGATGCTCCTAGTCCAAAAGCACAGGGCTCTGGAGTTGTAGCCCTACTGCTGCTGTGAATTTGCAAATAGCTCTGTGCGCAGGTAATGAGAACTCGGATGTCACAGGTTGGTGAGATTTTTTACTATGTTGTTTCTGCAAAACTACTGCAAGATCTATCAAGTGGTTTTAAGCAGCTCCAGTGTCTGCAAATTCAATGAATGCTGGCACATGAAAACAGTCCTCTCTTGGCAAAAGGCAGAAAGTACCTCACCAGGAGGAATGCTTTGCTACTCCTTGAGATCTGCACACAAAAAAACACCTCAGAAATAATCACCCAACTCCATCTCCAGAGAACATGCCGGACAAAACAAAAATTCCCAAATTAGTTATTTATTAATCAAACAAACAGGAATTCAAATGATGCAAGATTTCTAATTACATCTCATGTACAAAAGCAATAAGCTATATGGAAAAAGTCAATTTCAGAGATTAATGAAATGATCAATTCAGGTCATTAGCAGCAGTTATTTCTTTAAGACAGATATTAGGAACTGAACTGAGACCAAACTCATTACCCAAATGGTTGCCTATCAGCCATGAAATGGCAACAGCCTATTGTTGATTCAGCTCTGATTTGGGGCTAATGACTTGGGGGTAAAGAGTTATCAATCTCATGATGAGTTCATTGAGCCACTCTTTGACGTTCCTGTGGGGGGAAAAAAAAAATCTTCTGTTTCTAATAAAATACAGTGGAAGACATTATCTACAGCTGATTTGTTATCAGCCCCTTTCTCCCTGACTAATGCTAAGTGCCAGGAAGCCAGGACCCATCTCCAATCTGTGTGCTCACATACTTACTGCAGTTACAACTCTGGAGCTCCTTTTCCAAGTGTAAAAAAATGTCAGCACATATGAAAGGCAAGGAGTTATTAATTCTTCACAGCTTCAGCTTCGCTATTTTAAAGCTCACACCAGCTTCAAGCTCGGGCATGCTGATGGCAAATGAGAGTTACATTTCTAATTATCTTCTTCCTTACCAAAATAAATAAAATTTACAGATTCAGGGCTACGCATGCACAAAAAAGATACTGCTATTAAGAGACAGGAAGGCTGTGCTAGAACACCCCTAGGCAAAAGAAACAATTCCTTTCTCATCCCCCTCTCCTCCTTCCAAAGACCTTCCCATTTATAGCCTGTCACTTACAGATACACTTCCAGCATTTAAAAATACTCTCCGTGTTTGTGGAACCATTTTCCAGAACAAAACGTTATCATTCATCAGGAGCAGAGCTGTTTGCAGTGTGAACAATTCGCTTTCGTTAAGTACCATATGGCCGCCCGTAGGAAAATGCCAACATGTTTCAACTCTACAGCTGGGCCACGGTTCCTTTATTCATCGTGCAGATGGTTGTAATTGACACCACTACTAAAACAGGTCTCAAGCACTTCTGTAGGATCATTAGAGTAATTAGTTATTAAATACAGTTACCATTTTTAGAAAGGAGGTTTTAAGGCTTGGCATGTAAAATGCAATATTTTGCTATAATGAAATAGACAGGCTAAATGTTACGGGGAGGGGTAAAGCTTATGTGATCCTGTTTAGTATTTCATCTGAGAGGCTATGGAAATTGCTAGAGCAAAGCAAAGCACACAAAATTATTTGCTAAGGAGATCAGCTGAAACCAAGAGTATTCTTAAATAGTGCAACTGCATACTAAAACTTCTGCAACCAAAAGGAAAGAAAAAAAACAGTGAAACTTCACCTGTCGCCAAATTCCAAGGCTGAATTCAGCCTTAAATGTGGGGTGTCAGCATTTTTGTTAATTATAGAAGAGATGACTATCGATCTCATACTCTTGATACTCTGATGCACATATTCCCAGAGTTAAATCTGAACACATGGATTATTTTACTGCAGCTGCAGGGACTGATTAATAGATATTATTACAGGGGTCCAGCTCAGCTCTGCATATTTCAGGTTAGAAGTGGTAAGGTTACAACCTGGGCTGGGTAACAAGACAAGATTGGCTAAGGCAGCTTTTACTCACAGACCAGCAAAAGACCTCTTCATAATAATAATAAAAAAAGGTTTGCCTTTGAATAAAAAATAAGGGTAAAGTCTTATGATAAAGCTCAGCGTGAAATGCTCATTTGCCTCCCTTAGAGTCACAAAGTCACATCTGAAAACTAAGAACTCCAGCAAGGAGACTTTCAGCCTTAAAAAGCAGAATTATACATGGCTTCTGAGTGCGAGCCTTCAGAGATTAGAGGAGCCAGAACAAGCATGATATGATAGCAAAATTATTACTTGAAATTGTAGTGGCTTCCACTCCAATGAAAACTCAAATTTTTCATTACAAACCAAGTATTTCGTGTACCAGACTCTATTTTAAACACCCATTGCAGGCATAAATCTGGTAAGGATTACCATACATAAAACAACATTTTCTTTCACGACTGATGAAAATAATCTAGAATTGAGGTGCCCAACAGTAGTTTACAAGAGATACTGAAAAATAACATTGACAAATAGCGGTATAAATCTACTCCGAATAGAATTGGGTTAGAAATCAGCAAAGAGCTTCTAACCATGAGACAGGAGAAGAGAGGAGTAGCTTTGCAATGGCAGCATTAAGCCAAAGAGTTGGGAAATTTAGGACACTGCTCGATGTTTTAGCAGGGACTCGGAGACCCAGGAGCCCTCCGTGGGTTGCATGTTCTTGTGCGTTTCACTTCTCAGATTATATTTGGTTAAAAAGCATTATATACAACTTTAATAATGAATGTCAGAAAGCCTTTATATAGCACAGCAGATATTAAAGCCATTTACAAAGAAAAATAGATGCCATTAAAGTGAAGTTATTTATCTCAGGTGGCTGCTCTTGTGTACTTACAGCTGAATCTGTTTTTATGACTCTTTTCGGATGAGCTAGAGAGCACAGATCCTGAACGCTGCACTCAGGCTGATGGCAATTATCCCAGGAGCAGCAGCACTAACCCTAGGTATCTTGGCCATATTTCAGGTCTGCTAATAACATTCTGCCCACCTTCGTTCCCCACAGAGATTCAATTAGACGCGGCGTTTCCGTGGTGCCTGCCCTGCCGAGCTGCGTGGGGCAGCTGTGTGCTGCTGTGGGGACGGCCGCGCTGCTCCTCAAAGGATGCTCAGAGCTGCCCGCCTCGTGCTGCTGAGCAGGACTGCCACGTGCACAATTTTCACAGTTTGTGCAAATTTTTCTTAGTTAAAGTTACACATTTACTTAGTAAAAACTGCTTCTTTTTTGTGTGTCTTAGCATAAAGAGGGCTTTTAAATGTAGATTTTCAGCTTTGCATATTTAAAAACTTTGTTAGCAAATCTCAATTCCCCAAGCAGAAAACGATAGCAAGATTTTTAGCATAAACATTCATAAACATCTATTTCTCACATGCAGGAGCTGATCTAAGAAGTAACAGTTTTCGGTATTCTAATATTTATTTGGAAGCTATTACGTGTTTTTCAAAGTTTCTAGCAACTTTCTATCGAATAGATCTTAAGAGCTTATATGGTTATGGTTATGAGAATTAATAATAAATAGAGCTATCGTGGTGGGAAAATTCAAATACTGAAGCTACCCTTTCTTCCCTTAGAATGGGTTAAGGAAATCAATACACCACTGCTAAGAAGGGGTTATCATAAATTACCAACTGAGAATTAGGTTTTTGTGTAATGTTGCAGTCATGAGGTTGAATACAGCCCTTTGGAAGTACGAAAAGCACAGAGAATTAGTAAAGCCAGTACTTGCATCTCTGTTTTAAAACAGGAAATTAAATCAAAAAGTATTCAAAAGCAAAATCTACGAATACACAGAAAACTTGCCTTATAAATGAGAGACTTAAGAAATGCAATCTATCTTATCCAGAAGAAGGTTAACAGGGTAGTTGATCACTGCTTATAAAGACAGCTCTTTAATCTGTTGGAAGAAGATTCAACAGCAAGACAGAACTAAAATTAAAACCAAGATAGAAATGGTTAATACACATTAAGCACTGCTTGGTTTCATGTGGTAATTAACCACTGGGAAAAAAACATAAGGATGGTGTGGATTTTTGATCGCTAAGAATTTGTAAATCAGATAAGTTAATGTCCTAAAAGATCTGCTATAGCTCAGACCGAAATTAAGGGTTTGAGGCAGAGATTACCAAGAAAGTACATTAGACTTTCTAATCATTACGAAGTTGATTAGGTTTGTGCTTTGGGATTTGGATCAGGCCCTCAAAAATAGATTGTGAGGCGTTTTGTTGTTATTGGGTTGGGCGGTTTTCTTTGTGTCTTTGTTATTCCTATTGGGAAGTTAATGTAGAAACCTGCAAAACTGCAGGAACGAGACCCACCAGCAGTGACTGGGCATAGCGACCTGCGAGCCCAGCATTCCTCGCATTAAACCCTGAAACTTCACGGAGATTTTCAACATCTCTGCGCTCTCTTAAATTTACGTCTACCTTATTAGACACAAAGCAGCAAGATGCATTCACCTCTGCATCTTCAGGTTGTTGAGATCTAATTGACAATTAGACCAGCTGCCGCTGGTTCCTGCAGAATGGGACTCTGAACAGGGAGGAGGAGAGTAGACGGGGAAGGAAAAAAAACACGGCTTAAACAAGAAAGATAATACAGGAAATAATAGGGAAGGAGCCCACATTTAGACCCTCATTACCTGAAGATCAAGGCTTGGTATTCTGGCATTATTAATTTCAGTTTTGAGGTCTAATCGAATCCCAGGCAATGCAGCCCTCTTATTGATGGATGGAGTGAACAAGGCTTGATACCATCCGGGAAATGAAAGAGTTAACACACAAAAAAAGCCAACTTTAAAAAAAATATAGTACCATTATGGCCCCTTTATAATGTCAGAAGGAAGTTGTTAGGCTGTCATTCCACAGATGTTCATTCACACATATACAAGAACACAAACAAATCTCATGGGATCCCTAACTTCATGTGTGGCATACATAAACGTTAAAATTCTTCAATCATCACACATTTCCCCTTCCTCCTGCTGCGATAACAACACAGGGAATAAAAGCATGCAGCTTCCAAAAAAAGGATTAATCGAGCACAGGAAACATGGGCTAGCCTATGAAAAAGCCCTGCCGCCCTGGAAATGCACAAGAAAAACTATGCTGAAATTACAGAGAAAAAAATAGTAGCTTATATTGGGTACAGCAATTATTCTTAAATACTACAGGTCTGTAGATTCACATCTGCTCTGCTGAATTTTTCTTTGTCTTTAAAAGAAGAGAATAGCAACAATTTTACTATATAATTATCTTCTTTCCCTTCAACAAATGTTGATTTTTTTTAATTGCAGGTAAAAAGACAAAGCTCAGCCATTTAGGCAAAATAGCTTAGAATTAATTTCCTATTTTAAAACACTAGCAAACAGTAATAAGCTTCTCTGCAAAAGTTTCCGGAGACTAACATCGCTTTGTCCTTGCTGCAAGATCTTCTTGAAAGAAAATGCTTCTCATTGTGTTTAGGACACAAGTGGCAGAATTAAGGAGAATTTCTCATCAGGACAACTTTGGAAGTAGCTTTTGTATTTTTTTAATGTATGGAATTAGCGGGACAGTTGTAAATTCTCTCTCTAATTTCAGCAATTTCATGAAGTGTTGCTCAGGAGAGCAGACTGCACGGGTAAGTCCTCAAATGACTTCAGATACCCTGTCGCAAATAGGCTATTTCTAGACTGCAAAAGATGCTCACTTCAGTGAAAGAAAAGCTGCAGGTGGAAAAATTTCCCTGTAGGAAGGTTCAGAGAAAAGACCGTAATGACAGTCGACTGGAAAATAAGAAATGTATTTTGAAGAAGAAAAATTTCAACCACATGGGATCAAAAGCTGTCTAGACCCCAAAATCTGGTTGCCTCCGTGGTTCCCATAGTGTAGTGTGCTGTAAGTTGTTCTGAGGCGGGACAAATGCTGCACTGCCTGTCCTCAGGAGCTCACTTCAAAGCCTGTAGCAGCTGGGGCTGTGTGAATAACTGGGCTTAGAGACAAAACTGGTGACCGACCAAAATAAAACAGAAAATATTAAAAAATGAAATAAAATTTCTTTGTATATGAGAATGTTCAGTTTGGCTCAGTTGAGGCAAAGCCCGAGATGCTCCTGGACAACTCCCACCCCTCTTCAGGTGGGTTTTCTCTCTTGACAGCAACTCTGCTCCAAATACAGCAGCAAGGAAGAGCCACCAAGTGCCCCAAGCTCAAGGCACTGACATCTCTCATTCACTCTGACCCTATGAACACCTATAAACTACACCTTACAGAAAGCACAACTAATTTACAGGCAGAGATTGGCAGAGGTGGCCTAGTGCTCGCAGGGCCTGCTGAGAGGAGCGAGCCCTTCGCATCCCTCCCAGCGCGACCACCTCTGTCAGACTGGGTTTTATGAATGGTGCCGAAACTGCCTTTTTGTCAGAAATTTTGCTCAAGCCAGAGGTACCGGCAGCATCCATGCCAATTTCTTGAGGCGTAAGGCCAGGCGTGCTCTGCAGCATGAAAGTCAAATTTGTAACCTTCCTGCCTGCAGCAAGAGCTCGGAGACATGAGCTCGGCCTACCCTGGCAGCAGGCAGAAAAGCTGGACATCAAACCAAACCGAAACCTCTAACAAAAGCTAATAAGGCCTGAAGAAATTCAGATATGGCGCTGGTGATACTGTACAAGTTTTTGTCCGAGGGGAGATAACAATAATCTTGTAGGCTGAAATGCGGAGGGATGGGGTGAATTTTACTGGGGGAGAGTTGGGCTGCAGAGAAGCAAATCCTTTCATAGCGGCTGGCAGTGCTGGTAGTCTTGAGCAACAACAGTGTTCCTTTTCATGTCCTGTGATTGAAAAAAAAGACCTACTGGTCCATGTCGAACCTCCAAAATCAGTGAAAAGGGGAGAAAAAAAAAAGAAAAAAATGAAGAAAGGGATTAGAAACTGCAGTGCTTCTGAAATACTACCTACAGCTATTTGGAAGTTTCAATTGTAACTAATTAATGACTGCAAAACAACTTTCTCCTTAATAAGAATGACGAAAACCAGAGAGCTAAAAATAATGCTTAGATATTTTAAATCTATATTTTCACTTTAAAAGGCCATCACTGAAAGTCAGCACCACACAGACTGGAGAAAAATCTTCACACGGTCTAATGACTTGACGAGTCTTTTAACAAATGACCAAGTCTATCGTTCGCTAGAAATTAAATCTTCCTCTTAATGTCTGGCTGTTCCTGAAGCTGTGGAGATGAAACAGTGAAAATAATAAAAGAAAAAGGCAAAAGAAAAGAAAAAACATATCTGGGAAACATGAGCAAGAGAAAAACTACTGGAGAGTTCACTGCTTTTAATTCACAGTGAAGTATTTATAGATGCTAAGGGTCACTGGTAGTCTCACTAGTAAACAACAGCAGCTGGTTGAAATTGTACCTCTAGAATTTCATTCATTTTATTGCTGACAAATAAACTCAGTGAATCAATGCCAATGTAATGTAGTGTCTGCACAGAAACATTAAAAAAAAACCTCCACAGTTAAAAAAATAAATCACCCAACTCTCAGAAATTTCAAAGGGAAAAATGACATCAGGAGCAGATCTGACCCGATCCACGTCACCTGCATTTGACTCTTTCCAGGCTATTTTTGAAGCCTTTCTGCTAACCAGTTTTTCATTTTGTTGTTCCTTTTATTATTTTTTTTTAAAGCAGTCACAAAAGTGTATGTTTTTGTCTGCATATTTTGTATAAGAGTTAAAGCATCGATGGTGCCGAATGTTACCTCCCTGCTTAGTCACTGGAATCTCCTTATAAGCCCCGCTCCTGACCTCACCGTCTCACTCTCGCCTGAATTAGCAGCACTATGTTATCTGATAGGGAATCTCACGTTTCATTACTTAACAGGTTTGTGTTCATCACCCACCGAGGCTACTTGCAGCAAGGCCCAAGCAGCAGTGACACGCAGTCCCTTCTGGAAGCGTTCACTCAGCCTCTCATGACTGAAAAAAAAAATGTAACACACCTGAAACACAAATACGTGAGTGAACAAGCACCGAGATCAGTGGCTGCCATCATGGCATCACACAGCTAAGGCATGTAGAGATGGTGGCTTAATAAGTATGGGATGCCTTACTCTGGCATTTATGCTCAGGGGGTTTTCTAAAAACGACCTGCAGCTTGTTTTCAGATGCAGAAGAAAAATAATATCACCAATGTAATTTTCTCAGAAGAGTTCCCTTTTTTTTTTGTATGTATGCATGCCTGTGTGCATATATGACACAAACAACTAATAAATAAATAAAAATAGTTATTTATCCATCTTAAATCAGTCATGAAAAAGCTCCTTTTATGTGGCTGTATCACCGCCTCTGTGAGAAGCAGCGCTGTGTGTCTGACCACGGCTCGGATCCTCAGCTTGGGGAAATCTGATCCAGCCGTTTGGCACCACCTGATCCCGTCACAGGAGACTTTCCTCTGGAAGCAGCCTCCTGCATCGAATCGCAGTGCTTCCCCTGTGGACAGCATCAATCCTTAAAATGCAGTGGCACAACAGCACGGCGCTACAGGTGCCCCAGCAGCTCTGACCTCTCTGCATTGCTCCGCAATGGTGCAAAGAGCTGCCGTGTCCTGACTTCTGCTTTTACAGACATCAGCTTCTGGAAAAGCCTGGCATCGTTTTCCAAGACCTTAATTCAAGTCATTTTTGGGGGGTTGGATTTTTTTTCTTGTTTTGTTTTTGTCCTGCTCTTCCCAGAGCTTATACCTAGAGACGTAAACTCAAGTTCTGTCTGCCCACGAACCCATGCTGCGCACTGCCCACGTAAGCAGGCACAAGTAACTCACTTCTACACATTCACGGCTGGGGTGGTGCAGGGGGCAGACCCGCTGGCTTGGTGCAATACAGGCCAGCCCTCCTTCCTTCATTCCCACACAGCAAGAGCCTTGCAAAATCATGCCCTGGGCACAGGCAAATAGCAGAGAGCTTAAAGGCTGTGCAGCTGCGCAGCAGCCATATGGCGACTGCTCCCCACCGCAGCACGACCTAACGGGCGCAGAATCAGCGTCAAAGTGCAGATTATTCCCTGGCTCGCAGGATTTGAGGCCGCTAGATCTTGCTGGTATTATTAAGCTGCTCCTGAGCTGGCCCAAGGTCAGAGGCTGCAGCGGCTTCTCAGCTGTCCCAGCGGTGACTGGTGCGGAGCAAGCACAGCTCTCACAGCCGGGCTCTTCCCAAAGCATCATCAATCCTAAAAACCCTTCTTGGGAAGCGAGTGCTGAAACAGAGCCAGTGATGAGCAATCATTACCTGGCCCAACTACTGTGCCAGCTACCTTCTGAGAACATGTACCTGAAGTAATTAAATTAACAGTCCTCCCTTTCTCCTTCCCCCCTGTATGACGACAAGCCCCTGGCCAGGACCAGCACTGCAGGGCACGAGGCTGCTCACAGAAAGCGTTGTATACACACATTTTCAGTCATACAGACCTGCTGAAGACACAGATGTGCTGCACAGTGACTCGAATACACTTTATGACATCCTAGTACCTGTACTGGGGCTTCAGTGCTTGTGCTCCCCCCATGGGGTGTGGAGCTTGATGCCATTATTTTACCTTTATAGCTTCACAGAGGCACAAGGAAAAGAAAACCTGGGACCCTCTTTATGTATTCTCCCCGTATGATGCAAGACAAAAACCAACATTAGCATGTTTCATGTTATGATTTTTATGATTTAGTTCCTCTTAAACCTCTTGACTTGGCATCATGATTTTCCTGATAGCAACAGTCCTGCACTAGAAAACATTTTGGTTTGTAGGGAAAAAAAAAACATTTTTCCATTTTGCAATTCTATTATATTTGCAGTTCTGCCATATGCAGATGATTTATTATTATTATTATTTTTTTTTTTTTTTACAAGCTAAAGCATGTGCTGGAAGCTCTCTGGCCTGTGTTCTGCCTCTGGAGAAACAGCCATCCCAGTCTCCAGTGTGCTTTTCCTGGCTATGGCTGAAAGGCTGTAATTCATCCCTACTTTTCTTGACCTTTCTGCTACTTTAATGCTTCTGATATTTTCCTCTCCCTCGTCTTGCCTCCCTCCCCTCCCATGCTGCTCTTACAACATCTTCTCAGAGTGAAGATGAATGGGGAGGAGGTTTTTCACAGCCAGAATCCAGGGGGACAAGAGGGGACCATGCACAGGTACCAGACAGCAAGCACAGCTCGAGGGTGGGCTCCCAAGCTTCCAAATTATTAGAGAGAAATTAAAATTATCTGTAACCACACAGACGGGGTATGAAACATCTCACGCATATGCAGCTCCCAGACTGCATATACAACAGCCAGGTGCATGCTTCAGCTTATGCTAAGGAGGACTGGAGCTTGAGGACTCTTGTTTTTTATTCCCCACTGTGCCCTGAGGCGTGCCCAAGCCCAGCACGGCGAGTGCCGACTTCTCATGTTTAAAAGGGAGAAGAGACGACAGAAATACCAATGGCCACCTGTGGGGTGCTGCAAAGCTACCAGGTGATGCTTATATGTGGGAAACACAGCAAGGAGACGGGTTGAAAGCCGACAGTAAGTGGAAGGCTGCAAACTCAGGAGCAACGAAAAAAAAGGACAAAAATATGGGAGAAGGTGGTAGAGAGCAGAGCATGAAATACATCTGGGCAAAGTCCTCTCTGGAGCTGTTGGTGAAGTGGGGACAACCACAGATCTGCGAGAGGTTAACAGAGATCGCTGGAAGTGTTGGCTACATGAGAAGAGAAAGTTAATGTGTTGTTTAAAGTAGCTACTGAGACCTGGAAAAGCAGAAAAGCGGTGGGGGATCTGTTTTGTACCTTGTGGCTTCAGCAACAGGGTAGCAGGAAAGGAAAAGGGGATAAGCCCAGGGCAGGGATGACTGTGAAGCTGAAGTTATGCCAAGCAAAAAGGAGAAAAATAGAGCAGGAGATGCAAGGGGTGTTTAAGTGCCAGAATATATAGGAAATAAACCTACAATGCAGAATAAAACGGTGACCAGAAAATGAGTAATACAAGAAAGGTCTGAAAAAAACAATGCTGAGCAGCCAGGTCTGGGAAGTGGCTGTTTTTGAAAGAGAGAAAACTCATCCAGGTTTGAAGGTCAGGTCAAGGCCAAAGAGTAAAACCAGAAGACAACAGGGGAGAAATGATATAGTGGAAACCAGCAGAGAGCTGGGAGGGAAACTGGCACCCGTGGACAAAGTTACACCCAAACAGAGCGGGAAGAGGAACCAAGTGTGGTGCTGAGGAAGAGGAGAAAGGAGATGCAGAAGGAAAGGAGCAGCAACTGCTGCTGAACGGAGCAAGACCTAGGGAGAGACAGATGCTCACCGACATCTGCATGCAGCACAAACCTCAGCCTGTGCCGGAGAAATATTTCATTGTTCCGGAAGAGAGAATTTATTCTGGTACCTGATATTATTTCCTTCCCTTCTGAATATAGAGTAGGAGCCACTTTTAAATGTGATTTAAGCCCAGCAGTAGAAAGTGTTAATATTTATATAACTAAGTGGCCTTAAGCCAATGGAAAAACTATACACCGAGAAATGTGTGATTATCTGATGTTTGATAAAGATATTAGAGGTTACCGAGTTTTTTAAATGACTTGGTGTCGTTAAGTAATGATCCTTTCCAAATCAGTGAAGAGCAGATACTAGATGAGGGCACTAATTAGCATTGCCTTCTTTGAAGCACAAAAAAACCCCGTGGTCCACCTTGGAGAACGGGCTGCAGGAAGTAACTAACCAGGCAGCAGCTCTGGTGGCAACGGGCAAGTGTGCAGCCAGACCCAGGCAGGCTCGCTGGAAGCTGGACAAGTGGCAAGCCTGATTTTAGTTACCATACGTTTGCAAAATGCCGGCACCATCTAAGAACCTCAAAAAAGAGAGGAGGATCTAGAGCAAACTGCTAAGGCAGCAACTTGTGACTGCAACTCTAAGGGAGCAAGAGCAAAAATCTATCTTCCTTAGCTTCTGGGAAAATAAAATGCTAAATATAGCAAAGGGAGAGAAAGACTGAGGATGTGCATACAAGAATAGGGCAGAAAAATCTTACCATAAAAACTTTTTTACTTTTTGTTAGTGAGAATTTTTTGTCTTAATAATATATGTGATTTAGATGAAAAGGCTCTCAGCCTCCCCCTGGATATCCCTCTTCATCTGCTCAGTAAACCCGAGCCTCTCCTTGCTCACCAAAACGCTCCGCAGGAGGAGAAGCGAGGAGCTGCTTTGCCCACAGGGAGCAGGGCTAAAACTCCAAGTCAGAACCCCTGGCTCCAGCATTGTGTTTCCCTGTCACAGCGCTCTGCTCTGCTAGCAGCCGAGTATAATGCACTAAAATCCTAATCTCTAAAGCACTGTGTGCCAGTGTGCTTCGGAGATCAGCGTTTCAGTCGATTTTGCTTTGCCGCTGCCACTGCACACAAGAGTGGCACAGCGGGGGAAAAGCAGCACAGCAGGCAGGGCTGGAGAGACGCTCAGCTGGGGAGGGGTGGGGGGCAAGAGCGTGGTAATGCAATATAAAGGGCAGGAAAAAAAAAAAAGGGGGAAAACAAACAAACAAAAAGGACTGTCATGCATGAATAGGAACTTTGGGCATTCTCCTTCCCAGGAACCCAATCAGTAGGATGTCTCCAGCTGCAATAAATCCGCTGTTTTCTGAGCAAAGATTTGAGTGACCCGCAGAATTCTTTCCATTTCTTCCCTTCAAAAGGGAAAGATAAGGAAATCTCCACTGCAACCCTACTGTGCATCGGAGTATCTGTGAATATTTTAAGATGAAATCCCTCCTGCCTCAACCACGTGCTTCAAAATTAAAACAAAATGATACTGCAGAGGCTGCAAGAGCTGCAATCTGGCCGCGTCCTATTTGAATATGCGCTGTGCCGTCCCCTACAACTGAGTTTGGCACAGCGCACAGGGACACGAGCACTCGACTGGCCAGGCAGAACACTTTCAAGTTCAAGGGATAAAGGTCACAAAAAAACAAACAGCCAAAAAAAAAAACCCACACAAAACAAACAAAAAACCCAACCCAAACCAAAAATACACCTCCAAAAAACCCCAACAAAACAAAAACCCCAAACCAAAAACCACAAATGCCAAAACCAGACGCTAAAAAGTCAACAGGATCAAAAATAACTGGGCGGTAATTTTAATATTACAGAGTTGATTGAATGTTAACTATTGGTGACCTCCTGGGGCAAAGATACAATGCCATGAGTCAGAAGAGTAGGATGATTTAAGGAAGTACTTTGGCCTGTCTACGTTGACAGCATCTTAATATCTTTGCTAAACTCGTCAACAAAATCTACTTCACGGTACCTGTGTCAGGCTCAAGTACCGTTACATAGGATTAGTGTTATATACTGATAATGCTCTTTGGAGTGAAAGCTGATTGAACTTTGCCCTTTAAGAGCGTTCAGACAGCCTAGTGGTCTGCTGACCTACACTGGGCTTGCCCATCGTTCTCCCCTTACAGAAAGTCAGAGAGCATCTCGGTGTCTTGAGCTGCTTCTGCAAACTCGCCCTCACTTATCTGTTGTGCTGGTAGGGAAATGCTTACTTACCGCCCTCACCCCAGGAGTAATTTAGTCGTTGATTTGGAAGTCACTGTGTAAATTCTTGATTAGCTGATGTCCCTTTTGAGTAACACTCCAGAAGAGGAAGCTTACGCTGCCTTTTATGTTGCGTTGCCTTTTATATTTGAGTGTTTTGACAGAGATGTTCTTGCAGATTTAGTGGCTGTGGTTTAATACGTTATTGCTCTGCCCTTCTGCAAAGGTTACTATTCGCAGATCAACTGAATAGGACGTGTCCCTGCCTTAACAGCCACGGCAGCTGCTAGCAGAGGTGGGCTCCCATTAACACATCACCCAAGGAGCGCAGGCACTCGGTGCAGTAGCTGCCAAGAGCAGATAACACTGTAGAAATGCATAGTGACAACACCTGAAAAACATTGCAGCAAGATGCATTGGAACCCAACTGCCCAGTTAAAAGCCAGAATTCCTGGCAGAAAGCCTGTTTACAGAGTTCCTACCTCTCCCCAACCTCTCGCATCTTGTTGCCAGCCTTGCACATCACCATGTTATCCCTTGGGTTGAGCTGCTGCAACCATCCGCGGGGTTATCCTGCAAAGCGGTGAACTGAGGCAGGTAGAAGAAGCCTCCTCCCCCCCTCCCTATGCTGAAGGATTATTTTTAGCCCACACCACTTGATAATCTGATTCATGGCAGGCCCCTCAAACTACAGCATCAGCACAACTGAAAAGGCAGCCTGCTTTGGCTGCGGGGAGAATGAATACACAGAAAAAAAGGTGAAAATATTTAAATCACTGGGGCTGCCAAGGCCTTTGGACTGCAAAATTGTAGCTAGACTAGTACCCATAAATTGCCTAATAATCCATAATCCACTATCTAATAATACTCTAAATAATCCAATCCAGATTTCAGAAATTTCCTTAACTGCCAGTGCTCTGTGCTCCATGTAAATGTTTTTGAGATCAAGGATATAACCAGTGGCAGAAACAGCGAGCGCAAAACAAGATGACCTTATAGGGAAAGAATTAGCCAGAAATCTAACACTGAAGGAGATAGATTCATGTTTGAAGGATTTTCACACACGGCATAAATGTCAGTCCCTCTCCACCCCCCGTAAAGTCACTGCAGAACAAAACAAAACATAAAAACTTGAAGAAGAGAGGAAGTTAAAAGTAGAACCAGACGAAACCAAAAGTAAATAAGAATGTTTTACCTGACTCCCTTGGGCACTGAACGGCAGGCCTCACAGTAATGAGTGAGAAATGAAATTTTAAAATGAATGCAAGTGGGAGAAACTGCAGAGAAAATTGAGACAGAGTTTCACTGTTATTTATCCTAGACAAAGTATACATGCTCGGCTCTGAGCAATACATGGCACGGTAGCGGCACCAGGATGGAGCTCTGACACAACTAATCTTCCTTTTCTATTCCCTTCTGTGCTTTTGAGGAGGAAAGGGGAGAGAAACCAATTTAGTGTAGTGATGCAACTTGTTTACTTCTCTGTACCGCTCAGATCCGCTGGCTGAAATGTATTTTGGGAGGTGCAAGAGGGAAGGAGAGAGAGAGGGAATTACAGGAGCAGAAGGAAGACAAAACTGTAAGACAGGCCTCCAAATTTTGCCACTGCCTACTGGTTCATGCGAGCAGCATCCCTATGGTCAACAGCACGCCAGTGAAATTACATGGGTTACCAAAGAATTACTCTGCTTGAACTGTTTAAGCTCTGGCTCATCTCAGTGCAATGGAAATGCTCAAATGAGCAGCTTAGATGGCAGATCTAATGGGGCACCAAGTGCCTGGCCCGATTTACTGGTGTGAAAAGCCAGCCCCCACCACCGCCAGGGCTCCAAGCCCTTCTGCTGAGCTGGGACACGCTCAAGCTCTCGGTAATTCAGACTGCAGCATCCTCACTGCTTGTGGCTGGAGAAACAGAGGGAGAGTGCTGGGGCAGCCCTCAGTCCTGGCTCCTATCCCTTGGACTGCAAAGGGAAGAAGGGAAGAAGAAGATAAAGGAGAGGAACAGTTATTAAGAAATACAGGCTCATTTCTCATTTCCTTTGCCCTACTGAAACTACCACCTAAGTGGCATTACAAAGGCAGAGACAGTCCCTTAGGCTACCAAACCAACAAAACGTACCTAGTCACCAACTTCTTCCTGCTTTATAACCCCTCATTAGAGTTGATACATCAACATTTACATGACAGAGCCCTTTTTTTTTTTTTATTAGAAGCTCACTGTTCTTAAAATACATTAACAACTGTCACCTACATACTCAGTGGCTCTTTGTAGTTAGTCTAACACTTCAGAATGTGTTAAAATCACACATAAAACTTATAGTAGTCTAACGCTCAGGAAATAAGAGTCTTTAAAGGGTTTAATTCAACCACTAATGGATTTTCTCCCAAGTTAGGAAACATTTATATATTGTTGATTTACTGCAGGTGTGCTAACTGAATTTGGACTTACACATACCAGCTGCAAGCAAATCAAGGAAAAGGCTCCATAAATCAGTTTAAGACACTGTAGGCTGCATGGTGCTTGGATTGAGACAGAATTTTCCCACACAAGCACACAAAACAAATGGGAGTTTATAATTTTCTCTGTCACAGCTCATAACTTTTAAAGGTTAGAAATCAAAGCACCACTGCAGTGGAATTTCATACATTTGAATGGGATGGACATAAGGCATCCCAGAAAAATGATTTATATCATCCCCTCTTCATACAATGAAAGAATGAAGAATGCAATGGTTATGACAAAGGCATTGACTAATTGTGTTGTTTGGTAAATACCTTCCCCTGAAATTTCTCTGGATAGATCAAGATTTTTGACTTTCTCTTTGTTTTACAGACTGTTCTCCAACAACCGCTCTGCTTTTCCAAACAAATCTGCAATGCATACTGTGTTTAGCAGCTTTTTTCAACAAGTTGCACTGGCTCAGAGTCAGACATCGTAAGACAAGAAGCCACGGTGACTTTATCCAAGAAATACGAGGTGGCAGAGATCCAGTACGCCCAGCACTCAAGGTGAAAGAACAGCATGGAAAAAGATTCTCAAATTAATTGTCAATTATGGAAGACTGCTGGAGTGAATACTAGATGTATGCATGGGATAATGTACCCAGGCACCTGCACGACTGAGCTGTGGAGAGCGCAGAAGCAATTACTCTATTTTTAAAAAGAACGAGAGATAACATCATCGGAAAAGGACGTATAAAGGGGGGGCACGTTTGAGTGTCTCCATACACACAGCTCAGCAGCTAATCACAGAAGATGGTCCTCTAGAAGCGGGAGGGTCAGAGGACCTGACTGAAGAACCTGCCTGTAAGGGAGGCATGGGAAATGAATTACTGATGCAGCTTTTTGAGTATGGGCAAGCAACCAAAAAGGTGCTGTCATATCGATGCCTACGATATGGGCATCCTACGTGGCAGAAGGTAGAACGTACCAAGAGCTCATTGCCCATACTGTGGCACAGGGAAGTCACCAGGTAGCAAGAACTTCCATCTCCTCTGCTGCAGGTGGTTGACAAAAAGCCTGGGAGCGCTCCATACCCAGTTATCAGCAATTCCCAGGATATGCTGCACAAACTCCGGATTCCTCCTGAATAAACGCCAGCGAACCACTTCTTGGCTTGCGAGACTCAAGGATGACACAGCAAATTCACTTTTTCATCTGCATTCTCCACGCGCCTCCTTGGTCCTAGCTCCCATTGGCATGCCACAGGAGTGTGGGAAGAACAAGAGATTAGAGTCAGTGCAGCAGCTGCTCCTCCTGGCTCTTTGAATAGAGGGAAAACAGCTTTTGCCCAATGCATGGGGAGTGATATCATCAAGTTAGCAAGCCAAGAACAGAAGGGATACATCAGAAAGGAAACAGGAACAAGAGCTTCCCCTTACAAAGCAAACAGTCGTGCTTTTTTAGAGCTAAATCTTTGCCTAAAAAGCTCTCACAAAGTACCTCATGGGAGCTTCAGACCATTTTCAAGTGCTGGAAGAAAAACAGTCCTGGGGTTAGAGTGGTAACCTGGATCTGGGGAGACCCACTTCAGTGCTTTGCTCTTGCCAAGCGTTCTTGCATGACCTTAGGCAAAAACACCGAAGCTGTAGTTAGTGGATACCTTGGCTTCAAAAGCAAACTCAGCCTAAGAAGTTCTTGCCTTCCCCCTGCCTGCCATGCACGGCCTCCACACCTGCGCGGCCCTGCCAGTCCACAGGCGCTGCGCTGCAAACCGCCCTGCTGAGCAGAAAGATGTTAAAAGCGAGTTTCTCGTTGTATTTTTTGGGGGGCGGGGAGGGGGGGGTAATTTTGCCCTGGACAGCTTAAAGGAGCCACAATCAATTGGATAAGAGCAGGGGAAGCCTGTGGTGGCACAGGGGCTGGAGCAAGGCTGGGAAAGCAGGTGGAGGAAGCAGGTTGGTGGTGCCAGACAGGCTCGGCCTGTGTTCGCCACACAGCTCCCACTCTCCTGGCAGGACGCAAGGAGGAATAAAACAGCCAGGAATGTGCTTAAGCCAGCACTGCTGCTGAATACAAGGCACTGTGTGACCACCTCCCTGAATACCAGGCTCCCAGTTGTCATCTCCAAGCTGGGGCCAGCAGCTCTGCCCCCCGGCCTGCTGCAGGGCACACATGAGGAGAAGCACCGAGACCCCCGGGGGCATGGGGCCATAGGGAGGCCAACTGCTGAAAGCCACAGCCAGCTTCATTTTGGTAAGCTCCGGTTTTCAAAGCTGGCATGCAAATCCCTCTGCTTACCCTACATAATATGAACATTCTCCTACAAGCGCCGGCTCCTGATTAACTTGGTACTGCGCTTGCCAGAGCTATCTGAATGAGCCTGTGAGCCCAATTAGCAGCAGATGCAGCACTAACGCTCCTCACCTGCTGTGCTTACCAGTCTTCAGATCAGGAAGGGAAGGGAATATATCAAAGACTTGTGGAGGGAAGGAAGCTTAGAAAAGGCTTCAGAAAGGATGAGGGAAATAGATGTCTGCAACTATTCCTCAGGCAAGGAAGCAGAGTCCCATACAAAAGGGAAAAACAGACGGGCCTAGGGAAAACTTTGCTACAGATCATGAAAAACATCCAAAGGGCTCATCTTGAACCCTGGCAATGCGCCCTGGGAGCAGGACACAGCCGAGACTCGGGGCCCTCCTGGCCTGAACCCCCCTAGGAGCTTCTCTCCACATGCCCCGGCACATCAGCACCTCACTCAGCCCATCCTTTCCACGACTTCTCTGTCACTTGTGGTGTTTTGTGAGCGCTTCAAACAGTAAGGAAGGAGCCTCTGGAGCCTACAGCTGCAACACGAATAGAACCCTGACAGGCACCACTTCTCTGAACTTCCCTGAACTGCCAAACGCCACAGCTGCCTCCGAGTTTTACCTGAATGTCTATGTGCATGAACTGAGTGCTTACCCATCAAGCCATCTGCCAGCTTTTTCACTTCAGCTTGTGGCAGCGTTTTTTAACAATAGGAAAAAAGAAAATCGTGTGCCAGTTCTGATTTTTGGGCAGAGGAACAGGGAGCCTGCCTTTGGGAGGAGGTCCTAAAATAGGGTTTAGGAATGGATAGATGCGAATCCCTGGAGCTTTGAGCTGGTGGGAAAACAGGAGAAGTAGATTTAATGCTATATTTAATGCTATAATTTTCTATCAACCAGCGGAAGGCAGCTGCACGTTATGTATGCTAGCTGTTTGTATCTCATTCCAAGAAGCCTAAATCTCTCCATGTGGCAGGCAAGGAGAGTCTAGGCATGCCACACAAACCGGTGGCTAACACCACCGTAGCTTATACATGTTCATGTTTTCCAAATCTCAGCCAACCCGGCAGTAAAATGTTTTATTATTGTTATTTTAATAGTAGCAACCACATAGTTGGTGAGCCTTTTGTCTTGTCATCTTGAAGATTGGGGCTGTAGGACACATATAATGGAAATGTATTAAAACAGTAGTCTTACTCAAGGTGTGGTCAAACAAGCCTCTTAAGATTCCAGGACCATTTCTGTGTGTTTTTACAGGTGTCTAGATATGAAATGTGGCCTCCAGTGACTGCTCACCAGCCCCTGAGTCCAGCCCGCGCATCACCCACCGGCTTGACAGCAGTCTCAGTAGAGAGAGCTCCCAGTCTGAGCCAACTGGATTGTGCAACACAGAAAAGCTTTCTGGAGTTGCTGACAGCAGTTTGTATTTCAAATCCTTTGGTCTCCAAAACATGTCACAAATGGCCAACATTTCCAAACAGCACTCCCAACAGTAACACAATTAAATAGATGGTTTTGTTTCCTACAGACACATTCCCTTATCTGTGAAATGGGAATGATGACATGTTTACAGAAAGAGGAAATTAAAGTCTCTTTCACGGGTCTTTACATCTATATCTGCCTTTCAGATGTTTACTCCTGAAATTACTGGTACAGCCTGACACAGAGAGCTGCCAGTGGTGACCATGCCTGCATGGTGATACACTCAAAACCGAATGACCCCTGCAGGTCAGGTACACAGACCAGACAGAGAAATGCAGATGCAGAAGACCTGCAGCACACCAACAGTGGAAGAACTTTTTTAGCCAGTGTGACTTCGCATGGGTTTTTAAATGACTTTTCCAATCTAGCCTTTCAAAGCAGAGGGACAATAGAAATCATGCAAGGATCCTAATTTCAACTGGAAAGAAAAATACATATCTTTCCTTAACATTGAAAATAAAGGAGAAGAGCCAAGGTAACAGCCTGCTCTTCAGCTCTTTACAGGACAATCAATAAATAATAATAAAGCAGCATATAGAAGGTCCATCTCAGGTCAACCAGGGGACCTCTGATCAGCTCCTGGCTATTACAGGAAGCTTAAGACCCAGCAGTGCCCACAATGGCTCCTTCTCTTTCCCTACACATGCTCTACTTCAGCTTTTAGTCTTCATTTCCTCCCAGAGCATATACATTGAGCAGCTCGTGGTATGGAGTGAGGGATACAGAGCAGATATTTATGGTATCTGTGGACTGCACCTGTCAGACAGCTGCCTGCCCTTGCAGAGAACTGGATCTACACGGTGCCTTGTGATCTTACAGTTCTTGACTTACCTGTCATGTACCTGAGAAGTCAGTCTTTTTTTTTTTTTAATCCTATCCACCAAATACCATTTCATTTTTATGGCATGACAAGCTGCATAAGCATCTGTGAAGTGAATTCCCTCCAGTTGAGGGCAGTTACCATCATCGTACCACACATCTATTCTAGACCATTAGTTTTAGCCGGAAGAGAAGGAGTAGCAACTTCAAAAGACATTAAATAGGCTGGTAGTAAGTGTCCCAGCCAACCTGCTCCTTTTGAGCATTTTGTTTGGCCCAGCATCATGATTCTATCAAATACAATTTGTGTTACTACAAGCATGGGTTTGAGGAATGATTACTAGAAAGACACTTCACAGATCTGATATTCAAATTGTGACATACATATATTCTCTGCAACATTGAATGCTCAGATTAAGTTCCATAAAAATCTCACTCTTTAAGAGAAGCAATCACAATGGTCCAAAGTTTATAGTGTGATGAAGTATGCTGTGTTAAAAGGAATTTGGGTCATGAAAGTCTGAGGAGGAAAATTTACTTTCCCAGGGTCTACCCTCTGCTGCTTTTGATTCAAAAGCGGAGAAGTGCTTTTGGCATGCTCCTAAAATGCTCTTTTCAAAACTGATCCTCCCCTTCCCTCCCCTGCTTTTGCAGAGTGCAAAGGTGCTGCCCTTGGGACTGTCCACCAAGCTCCCACACCAAGACTAGGTCCTACAGGTCCTACCTCGCCAAACACACACATCCTGACCTCCCCAGTACAGGCACAGCTTTGACAGATAAAAATCATGGAGGAATCCCCTCTTTTCATAAGTAACTCTCATAGAATCATAAAGGTTGGAAAAGTCCTCCAAGATTGTCTGGTCCAACCATCCTCCTACCACCAATATCACCTACTAAACCATGTCCCTAAAATTTTTTTTCCCCCTCGGACAGTTCTCACTGAGTAACATCAAGTTTTCATGGTCTCACTTTAGCGAATCTAGATAGTACAAACACAGACAACTGAGGCAGCCAAAAGGAAGGTCGTGGTCTCCCAGTGTTGGCCAGCATCACCATGACACAAAGTCAGAAGAGAAGAGCAGTGAGGTTCGCTTAATATCAAATTCAAGCCTGTTTGTGGTGGATCACACTTGCCTGTTCTTAACTCTTGGGACTGCTAGGAAGACCGGGTTGTCAAGAGCTCTGAAAGCACGAAGTGTGATATTATTTGACAAAAAACAAAAGGTGTAAATAATATATGCATATCCCTCTGCCTCCAGAGAAAAGGTTAGTGTGTTATGAACTGTGAAAAAATAAAGACATGAAGCCAAGAACACCAAAAATATCCCGAGGAATATATCCAAGTTGCAACTTTACAGTGGCCATTTGGGGTTTTAGAGACATTTGTTTTTTTGTTCTTTTTCCATGTATGGAATGAAAAGAATGAGTTCTAAAGAGGAGTGATAGGACATGGAAAAAAAAAAGAATTGAAAGAGCCATTTGCACTTGGCTTGTTTTATTATTTTTAAATCAGAGGGGGAGAAAGACCCAATTACTGGACTGAAATGGAAGATTCGCTCCAGATATTCATTGACACTTGGGCAGTCTGCCCTTCAGAGCTTTCCTTCATGATCACCTGTACAATAAGCACCCCGTGTTTGACTTTCAGTGCAAACATTTCAAAACATCAAGTACATGAGAACAGTCTGCACAGCATACCCTGGTGATAGTCCCTAAACATCCTCCAATGTTACTCAAAGAATGAGAAAGATATTTGCTCCAAGATATGTAAAGAAGTGGAAAGTTTGACGTGACGTTACTTCAGATTAAAACGAAGCAATTTTATTTTGTTTTATATGCTTTCCAGTCCCACTAAGTGTAATTACGGATGTCTGTCTACTTACAAACCTCTGTACAATGGAAAAATGAATACAATTTTTAGCTGTCCAAATTACAAGAGACTGTAATACACAAAAGCAATAAACACAGGTTCTGCCAGCAATCAGATAACACTTATCGTAAACAATAGCTTTTGCTATTTATTTGAAGCAGGTTCAGCTGCTACAACTTAAGATTTGGTTATTCTTGTTTTTGTGTTGGATTTCCAGCAGGTGGTGAGGACATGATAGAAGTGTTTAACCACAAGAGATTTAGAAAAGGAACCAGTATTTCATTTCATATGAAATCTAACAAAGATTTATTTTGCTAAATCAATTTCCAATCTCCCAATGGTCTCTAAGTTTGTAGTGGCTGCTTCTACAACTTTCTCTTTCTTAGCTTTCAGCTCTCACAGCTCGATGCCACACAAAAGCTGACCAGCATTCAGAAGTGACTCCAGACATCATCAGTTTTGTGTGCAGATTTTTTTTTATGCAACATGGAAATTGTACAACTCACTGAAGTGTTAACTCCAGACATATGCCCGTAAAAGATGCACCAAAATTTCCTGCAGCAGTATTCAGAGCAGTACGCGTTACTCTGGGAAAAAAGGAAGGGGGCATCAGAAGTCTCAATGTCTTGCTTTGAGCCAATACCACATTATGAAAATGCTGCACGACACATCTCCATGGGTATTGCACTGCAGAATAGCAACCCCAGCACTTGTTCAGTTAATAAGAGGGGAATGCATCGACAGTGAGGACGCAGACTTGGAAAGCACCTGAAAAGCTGGTGGGACAGTGTGGTCCCTCCGTGGATCCTGCCTCTCAAGAGGTACAATGGATCCACTTTTCCCCACGCACATGGGTTCTCCTACCCCCTCCTCGCTTCCAGCATCCCCAAAAGCTGAGCTCACCTGTGCAGGACACAGAAAAAGGTTTTACAGACTCTGCAGATGAGCAGCTGTCTTCTGCCTCATTCTCCCAGTCTTGTGGAGACAAGATGCAAAGGCTCCACCGATCGCTTCCACAAAGACACGGAATGTTTTAACATTAACAGTGGTCAAGGATTTGACACTGACAAAGCCACAAAAAAATTGCTGTAATCTAATGTTATCTCTCTCCCTCCAGGTATACATCACTTTGAGTTGCAAGATACTTAGGGTTTGTACTTTGTTTATTTTCCTAAAGCAGATTAGCAAGAAAATGGAAGGTTAACAGAACATTAAGGCTGAGAATTTAAATGAACTAGCTAGGAAAAACAAGGCTGTAATTCTCATAACCACTCTATGTCAACCATCCTGCACATATGCAGAATTCAATATTGTTGTAGTGGCTGAGAAATTTATGTTGCAGTATACCTGTAATATGACAGAGTTGCATTTATTGCAGGAACTTTTAATTTCCTCACTTGTACATTAAATTCCCAGTATAGTTTTGTGCTGTCTTCTGTTGCTGGTGGGATTTTTTTAAACACTCATTTCCCTTGACTTAAAAAATAAATGAATGAAACTGTGTTTGAATACTGAAATAAATGCAGATGACTTTTGCCAATTTCTACATACAATTTAGGGGCTAAATATACCAATCCATCTCACACCTATTCCTTTAGAATCAATTACTGAAATAACCATATTTAGTGTGCAGAGCCCAACACCACATGTAACTGGAGCCTAGTACATTAAAAGTTTAGAGAAACCTTATGCATGTGTGACTAGAATTTCAATGGCATGCGAATTACTTCAAATAGCTCACTCATAACACAATATAGTTAATGATCAGGGGGAGAGAATGGGACTTGGAGGTCTTAATACCTCCCCATCACGCCCAGTTAAAGAATCTGTTTATGTTGCCTTCGCCTCTGTCCCCACCCTTCCCCGAACCCATCCTCGAAACAGTGACTAATACAACTCCATTTGACAAGTTTTTTCTGCTACTGAGTTAATAAAAGCCCGTGGGCCAAGAAAACAGCAACGGCTGTTCCAGCCAAGCCACCTATGCCTGCTGGAGAAGCAATGCTCGCACTGACCATAGCTTGGGCTTGAGATTTTCCCATGCAAGAACAGAGCCTCTTTCTGCATGATACATCTGGAGAGGAATTTCTACCCTGAATAAACCCCTAGACCTTCCTGCAAATGGCCAGCAAAATTCAATTTAAAATGCTCGTATATTTATATTTTATATATATACATACATATATATAAAACCATTTCAGTAAGCAGGCTTTCTTTAGCAAGAAATCAAGCGCATTGCTCTGCATAGACCCTTTTTACCCTGACTTCTGTGAGCAAGGGGAGAGAAAAGCACAGCCTGCTCCTGGATTTGGCAGGCATAGTATGGGGCAGCACAGGCAGCCCGAGGCAGCGGTCCTACACGTGCATTTCTCACCTTCACAATTGTTTCAGGGGGGCAAAGACACATTGAAGGAGGGATCCAGGACAAACAAGACCTCACAGCTCACGTAACCCAGCAATCATCTTCAAAGCTTTGTCTTTTCCAAAACTGGAACTGAGGAACAAACCCACTTAAAACTATTCTTCTTCCGCCTGTAATTTGTGAGCTTATCCAAACAGCAAGAAAAAGATGACTGCCTCACCTCTACACTGCGAGAAGGTATTTCAGAAGTGACACATTTTTATTTTTGCAGCCTCGAGACATAGAGCAGATTCCAAATGCCACTGACGTTGCCACGTTTGTTCACAATTCAAGCCGTGTTCAACAGAGGCTGAACCGCCGCAACGGCTGCTTGCAGCTCATCCCAGCAGACGTACTGCACTTTCCCAGACTAAAGTTTAAAAATCCCAAAATAGCTGTAGCGAATGCGCTTGGTATGGATGCCGAGGGAGGGCAATCTGGGTCGCCTTCTCCTTGCCAACCACCACTGACACCTGGCCAGACTCCAAGAAAATACACATTTCTCTGCAGATAGCTTGATAAACATTTAACCGTAAGAGCCGTAAAAGAATTCCACTTCTGATCATGCATATTACATTTGTTTGTTGGTCTGTTTTTGTTTTTGAGAGTGGGGGGTGTTGGTTGTCTTTCTTCCTCCTTTATTTAACCTATTTAAAGATAACCAGCACATGCTCAGATCTCCCTCTCCAGCATTTATTTAGCTTTAAGTTACCTCAGACCAAAATTATTTTACCTGTTTAATATATCGCAGTCCAGCACACTGCAGACAGAATTACTGCAATAGTGCTATGTAAATCAAACTCACATGTTAAATAAAACAGCAATGCAATGTGCGTCTGTCCATAATCATTCAGCTATAGGCATCAATCCCACATTTACCATATGAATAGATGAAGATTCCCTCAAAGCAACAGAATCTTAATTCTACCCCCAAATTCAAAAATATGCATTAAAGAAACACTTCAAACATCAATATCTTTTTCTCCTAAGGCACACTTCTTGTCTGTAATTAGTTCCCATTGGTCAAGTGGTTTTGCTTCTATATGCCAGGCTATAGTAATGTTTTAAGTGATGCTCTATGATTCATCCCACACTGTCTAATATGGTATTTTTTTTCCCTTAACCCAGAATAAGAAGGAATGGATAGAAAGAGGAAGGCAGGGGAAAAAATTGCCTGCAATCATATTGTTACACTGTGCACAGTTTATGGCTGGCACACATCCAGTTTGCAGTTGTGATAAGAAATGTGTAATCCTATTATACGGAGAGGAGTCAGAATGTACAAATAGGTCCTGGAAATAGGAACTTCTCCTGTAAGATTATTCTTTTTGCCATAATAGTTCTGCAAGTAGGTCTAGACAGTAGCTTTTCACAATTCTCCCCCACTGGTAATGGAAAGGCAACTGCCAAAACAATTCACCACACGTGAGCTGGGATTTTTGCACAAGACAAAAGAGGCAGCATTGGACATTCACTTACAAGAGTAACGTTAATTGGAACCATGGCCACAAGTCCTTGCATATGAAGAGTGGGTTGTGTGGTATAAAAAGAGGTATATAATTCTGCAAAGTTGTCAAATCCTGCACACTACGCAGTTTTTAAGAAACATGAACTTGCATGCTTCTCGTGGCATTTTCCTTACTAAGACAACACAGAAATCACTTCCTAAGCACAGGGCCATGGGGCCGCTCAAAGCCCATTCTTGTGCTGTAGGTGTAAAACCAAACATCACCTTCAATCTAAGTCAGCATTCCCATGGAGTTAAAGTCCTGGATCATTCCAATCTGGTTATCCATTTTTCTCATTTCCTTCACACGACACCACTGCATTACTGTGGTTACGACTCAAAAAAAGTGGCTATGAATTCCCAGACTTCCCACACGTGTGTAAGAGCTTTTGACTTAAACGAGATCAGTTAAAAATAAAGGACGCTGCTCTCTTGAAAGATGTTTTCTGCCAAAGGACCCCTGCACCAGGACAGTGATGAGATCCATGCCAGCAGCATCCATGTTCCTGAGCAAACAAGGTCATCACTTAACCTTAGTCCTGTCTGACCAAACAGTGAGTTCCTCAGAGGAAAGGGCTTTTGAAATGCAAAGCATGAGAAAGACTTCTTCCTAGCAAAAAGGATAAATAATTAAAAAAACACACACAAGCACGTCATACAGGAGTAAAGGACATGGTCATATGGTTGCAATGTATATACGAGCACCATAAATTAGCCTGAGCAGCAGCAGGGTACGCTAGCTTATTACAAACCCCATCAGAGTGTGGCTAGATCATTATTGGTGCTTGAACTAGCTGATTTGGTGTATTTGCATATACCAAGCTAGATTGAGTATATTTGCATGAAACTGCAATTACTTCTGTGACTACAATGTAGACATTCTCAATAAGTACCAACAAACGCATTTAGCATCCTGTCTTTCAACTTGCTGCAACAGCAGTTGAGTTTACAGGTAGGAAATTTAATTCTCTTCAGGGTAGAAAAGGGAATCAGTGATGAAAGGGGAAAAAGAGGCAAAATAAATAGTTCTATTACAATCAAGACACTTTACATTTATAAGAATACAAAGACAGTGACTAAACGGTGTCCTAGGTCAGAGGAATACACACACATTTCCATTAAGCTCAGCAGGAGGATGAGTGTGTACACAACAGGATTTCAACATATTAAATAACTTAGGTGTGTTGTTTTCTTAACCTTCAGCAGTGCTCTCCCCATCAAGAATGCTGAATTCTGGATTTTCCTAACTATACAGTCCAAGCATCAGGCAACACGGAGGCTGAGGGCAGCCAGCTCCGAGCAGGGGTCGGTCTGCACGATCTCCAGAGGTGCCTTCCAACCTCAGCGATTCTGTGAGCCTGTGATAATTAAATAATATTTATTTCTCACGAGAAGGTCGAATGTCACAAATTCTAAAGTGTAAAGTAACAGTGAGGCAATCAGATTAAAGAGATTCTGTTGAGCTAGAGTGGGCAGTAACACATGTACTGCAATCCAATTAGCAAAGAAGATTTTCCCCATCGTTAAAGTGCCTTGTGCACTGAGCTACCTTCACCTAACCTGACAAGCAGCGAATTATCTGTTGTAGCTGGACTCTGTTGCAGATTAATTAAAAGAAAACAGCAGAAGAAAGAGATGGAAGGGAACTGCACGAAAATGCATAATTTTCCTATTAACGTGAATGTAGCACCTTGATAGGAACCCGGTAGCTTGCAAAAACCTCCAACAACAGGAAAAAGAGGAATAATTTGAAGCAGCAAAAGACGACAACACCAATCAGAAATCATGAGACTTGCGAAAAATAATAGATTCACTATTTCTTTTGTGAGTTTCAGGGGTTTGTTGGTTGCCTTTTTTTTTCCTCCAGCTTTTTCCCACTGCATTTAGCATCGCCTTTACAGAAAGCAGCCGAAGACAGACTGTTGCGTGCGCGCACACACACACAACTCCCCAGTGCTTAGTCTGCAAACAAAAGGAACAACATAGCTGCACTGAGGTCAACAGTGGAGACCATTTATTCAAAATAGCCTTAAAAAAAAATGTAATCCTCTTCAGAGGGTCATTCAAGGTTTTCCCCAACAAACGCGTGACTATTTATTAATCGAAGTGTCGATTTGGAAATGATTTTGGAAGACTAAGAGGATGGCTGGCAGACCTGGGAAGGACCAGGTGCCAGCAACAGTGATGCTTCCCCTTCTGCTAACCATCATAGGGTACCTACCCTTTGTGAGAATGACCTGAGAACTTGGCCTAGAAGGAGACGAACAGCACTACAACCTCAAAGTCTTTGCAACCCTAGTCAAATGCCAAGTTGCAGACTCAAGCTGTCCTCTACCTACTTATGCAGCATGGCACCATCTCCAGGGCACACCTGTGACACTGGCATCCAGCTAGCTGGAAACCATGCACTTCTATTTTAGTGCTGAGCTGGATCCTCCAGCTCCCTTTTCCTTTCTCACTTCCATAAATGAGAAAGGAGGCCGCTATTTAGCTTCAAGAGACATCATTGTGGTGAAGGGGGAAGAAGTTGTAATCTTGGGAAAAACAGACAGAAGAGTTTTTGTATGGACACTGCCCTACTTTGCTGACTTGTCTTTTTTAAACCCTTCTATCCTTGGTGGAGATATGTAAGCATGATTAAGAGCCATCCCCTGACTTCTTGCTGGTTTCCGTGCTGCAATTACCCTGCTGTTTTTTGATATCTGGCTGAAGGGCAAGTAACTGATGTCATTATCAACTCATAGCTATAGAGAAAAAGAAGTCTTCTCTTTTTTGCAAAGTCCTCCATCCAGGATAAATCACATTGCCTCTGTGCCCTGTGTTTTACATAAAAATGCACACGGATAAAAATAAACCAGGAGCTGGGGCTTCAGCATAGTATGCTCATGAAAGAAGATCTTTCCAAACCATCTTGATCATCTCCTGACTAGTCCGCTGGCAAATTATTAGAAAATTCTGCCTGCAGTTTTCTTGGCAACTCAGAAGGGATTCTTGGTACCTGCAACACCGCTTAAGCTATACGGGAAGAAATACTCCCCTTGTATAACAATGCCAAATAGAGACCTTCACAGATGAATTTGCCAAGCTGCCCCAAAAGGCACTGGGAAAGTTGAACCCAGCCAGAGTTGCACCCCAGGAACCATTCCCTTGGTGGCAGGAACATCTTCAAGGGAGGATTCAGGATGTTTTACCACCCTTGTGTTCATCATGCATAGAGAAGTACCAGATAATGAGACACTGCTACATGGAGATATTGCAATGTCCCTAAAACTACAGCAGCTTGTGTACCATCACTGTGAAGGCTAATTCCCATCCCTGGTACTGCTTACCTTTTTCCTCATAGCCAATGTGGCTGATAACAGCACAATATACCATTTCCATTTATGTTTTAGACTGATTACTTAAATTTTAGTCTACAGAGAAAGCTAGAAAAAAATAAAGATGTTTCCATAATCACAGGTGATTCAAAAAGTGTTACACCATGAAGGCCTGAAGAAAGGCAAAAAGGAATTGCATAGTTTGACACTACGTGAAACTTCTCTAGTCTGAGATTTGCTCCGTGTCTTATCTCATATTCTGTAAGCATGCATTTTGCTCCGTTTTAACTGTACAGAATGGAAAAAGGGAAAGAAAAAAAAGCATGAAACAAGTAAAAGGTGCTGTAGTAAAAGCGAGGATAGGTAGGTAGTTACTGGTAGAGAGAATATAAGAATTGTACTGATCCATGAAAATCTTAACTGAAGACACAGCTAAAGGAAGAGGGTAAATAATCCTGCTCTTCTAACCATCAGAAAAGTTGACTTTTTCCAGCCATTTCCACAGGCTGGTACAAGACTCTCCGATGTTGCCCTGTCTGCTAACTTTTGGCAATCAGTTGGGTACCGTGAACACAACCATCATCAGTGGGAGGAGGAAAATTTACCATCGCAGAATGCTACGAGGACAGCTTAGTCATCCTCTGGCTAACGAAGGTGGTGTTATTTTACAGCCAAACATCAGGCTGGGGCGCAGGCAGCCTGGGCTCCGTTCCCAACACCACCATAAAATTTCTTGGGGAGATGTAGTGCTTGCCGCCGTCTAAAAGGACAATATCAAACTAAATTGGTAAGAACTGTACAAATATCTAAGGAGAATGAAATGGGAAGAGTTTTAAGGAATACACAAACAGCTCAGGGACTGAAGTTCAGCTGTCTACAGAGCTCTGCTTTCAAACCAGAAATGAGAAGCCTGCTACGGAAAGCTTTCTGAAAGCCACTTTTGGACTAGGAATATTCCTTAAAATTCTGTAGAAACATAAATCAGGGCTGCTGATCTGCACATTCACGTGGTATGAAGTCTAGTAATACTAAACTGAATTTCACTGGCTGAGAACAAATTTCCATGAGCAAACACTTCTAAACTGGGGACGTTTGTTGGTTTTTATGACATTTTTGCATGCAGTTTTTGATTCTACACAGTCCCAACTGAACGGGTTTTTTTCCCTGTTAGTACTGTACAAGAACATAAGAAAAAGAATAAGCAAACAAATTCAGTCTCCGCCCAGCTCCCATGTTTTTAATAGGAAAGCAAAAACAGGAAAAAAAAGCAAGGTCAAAAAAGCAAGCCTGTGGCAAAGCTACAACTCAAGTCAAGCACAAGATTTTACCTGTGGATTTCAGAGTTGGAGGATAGCAACTTATCTGACAGACCTCTTCTTGTCTCATGGGTATCTGCATATACATGCTGTAACCTTACAAATAAATAAATCTCCTGAACTGGAATGACAACACTCAGGTTTAACGTCTGAGAGGAAAGCTGTTCAGTGATGAGAGCCAGCAGTGCCAGCTGCTAGAGGTAAGATGAGGCTCAAACCTATCTCTTCTCCAAGAGCCTTTGAGACCCTACACAGACTGTGGGAAGACAGATACCAAACTGACTTCTGATCAGTCTGTCACTGAAATAGAGATAACAGCCCCCTGCCCATGGGTTAGGTTTTACAGGAGGTACACGAGCAAGTATGATTTGATCGTCTTGGAGGACATCTCTAAATGCTAACAGTTTAAAATACTACTGCCCGACTGTGGCCATGTAAGGCAGAAGGAATGCATCTGAAAGCTAAAACAAATACAGTTCTTGTAGTGTGACGTTCTCATCCTCTGCTCATTTCCAGTTTAGAAGAGCACAGAAACAAAGGAGAGGCCATAAAGCAACAGGAGCAGCCATCGGTTGTCTTCACCTCCAGCCATTCCCCCCCAACCACCAATTTCAAGTGCTTGTTACAGTAATGCACACACACACCCCACAGGCAGCTGCTGTGGGTGTTGCACTACTATTAAGTGATGATGGGAGATGGGAAAGGAGCCTCCTGCAGACATTTTCCTTCCCGAGCCCACCCTCCATGCTGCAGAAGTTTCCGAGTTTCCAAGCCCAAACAACTCAGACATGTTGTAATAAAACCCATCTGCACAGCCAAGGATCTGCCCTGAGCCAGCAGTAATTAAAATTAATCATTCACAATTACTTTCATGGGCATGTTCAAAAAAGAGACACTGGTAGCTTGCCGAATCCTCAAAGCTGACAGACCTTGAAATAGGATGTGGTCAGGTACAGTGCGTTCCTGGATTTCAAGCAGTTAAAAACATGCTTTGCATATCTATTCACTGTCCTGCTCGCAGGATCTGCGGCGCTGCCATTCACTGCTACCTCGTTCCTGCAGCCTAAATTTTGAGCTGACATCAACGGATCGCTTGTGGGACTGACAAGGAAATAAATTTTTAAGTTAAAAATTACTGTGTCTATAATGGCAGAAAATTATGGCTGCCCTGTTGGGATTCAGGACCACATCAGTATTAATATTTCTTATTCTTGAATCTTAGTGTCTTCTGAACATGGGTTTCTTCCTGTGTTCCACACATTCTTATTCAGGTTTTAATCACTATTTTCTTCCATTTCAGCTTCGCTGGTCACTGCTATTTTGAGGGAGGTGAACAAATTTCTAAAGTACGGAGTAGCCTGAAGGATACCACTTTCCAAGCTTCAAAACTATTGAAGAAATTACATTTACAGAGGTAGAAGAATGAATAAAATTTGATGTAAGGGATTAGGACTGTCACCTTCTGGAAAACTATTTATACAAGCAATTTTTAGGGACTGAGCATCTCCTATTCATGATATCAGCCTTAATCATTTCTGTCCCCTTTAAACTTATCATAAAGATGTAAGAGCATGTCTTACATATATAAAACCAAAATTTGTAGGCAGTATATAAGACCAAGATTGTAACCATTGCAGAGAGAAAGCAATCTCACACCTAACGATTGCAGATCCCTAGGTATCAACCTGCACACCACTCCTTCCTCCACATCAGCCAGAATATTGATTTTTACAATTCATACCAGGGGAAAAAAAGTTTTCAGCAGCTATACTGAAGGAGAGGAACATGGTAATGGGATCGTCAGCCACCCACCATGCATGTTCTGTAGTTGGAGTTCAAAACTGGAACGAAAAGGAAGAGATAGAGGATTCAACTTTCTACGTTAATCAACTGTCAGCATGGTTTTCAGTTATAAGACTTCAAAGGAACACATATTCCCTCTTTGCTGAAGAAGAGAAATGCCTGATAAATATGTTTTGCTTTTTATCTTTATAATCTAGAGTGATTTTCTATACTGCATGTAGGTACGATGCTGTGCAGGAAAACAGCTGTGCAGAGCACAGACTGGAGAGGGAACAGTTACAAAGCACTTCAGAAATTTCAGGCAGGGTTGGGGAAATATTTCTCTTCAGGAAATTCAGCCAGAGAGAAGGAGGTAAACAGTATAAAACAACTGCAACACTCAAGTTCAGAAGTCCCTGTGGCAGTAAGCAGCACTGCAGCCAGTTTGAAGGAGCCACCCCAGATTTTTTTGTTTTATCCAGGGTATTGGCATTTTTCTCAGCTCTGTGCTTACCTGTCCCCCATGCTTCTCTTCTGTTGGCCACCCCAATTTTCAGTCACAGCCCTCTTCTAATTCACATTATATCCCCACTATGCCAGTTTACCACTGAAAATGGCAACAGAGACATTAAGGTGCTATAACTTAGGGCTCCCCCTCTCCAACCTCTCCTTTCTCTGCACCATGAGCCCTGCAGGTGCAGCAAGGCTTCCCAAGTTGTAGCTTTAGACCAGGGATGAACATTTCCAGCTCCACTCTCACCAGCTCTCAATTCATCCCCTCCTTCCATATCCACAAGCATTTGCAGCTCAGAAGAGCAGCTGGGGCTGGCATCTCCAGCCCAGGTGCCAGGGAGATCCCAGCCAGCACACCAGCTTCCCTCCATGGGCATCTCACTACAAAGACCAGTTCTGACCTGCACAGTTTCCATGATTTTTACACCACCCACGAAAGTTTAAGTTACAGGAAAGACCTCAAAGGTGTGCAGCAGAGAAAAAGCATGGCAGCCCCATTTCAATAGTACATTATGGACCCTTCTCCCTTTGGAAAGGGGCATCTCTGAATTATCACAGCTCATGTTTGTTAAAACACTGCAGAAGTTTGTACAAACCCATCTCGGCTCAACTCTAACAAATAGGAAAAAAAAAAAGGAGGTTAGAGCATAGGGAAAGGAACTGTTAGAAGAGGTACAAGGAGCCCTGAAACCACATCAGGAAACCAGGAACAGCCAATGCAGGCATGGTGGGGTGTGTATGCACGTGTGTGGCTCCCCAAAATGCCATGATTGCCATACAAAATGAAGACAGCCAAAGGCCCAACCACCGGGCATTTATGTATTCCCTCCTGAACAGAAGTGCAGAGCAGCTCCGCAGAGAAGGGATGAAAGCTCAGCTTCTTCTTCCAACCACCAGACAATCTTGCTAGTAATGGATTAAAGAGGTTTAAGTAACTATACATTTAATAATGTCAGAAGGGCAAGGACAGTTACATTTTGACTGCCTTGAACTACTGATAGCTTTGCAATTTTGTTCCTGTTTTAAATACAAAGGCAGCATTTTTGCCAGAGCTGACATGGTCTAAGGATATAAGCAAGGCAATGAACACAGGAAGAAATGCTCTTTTACTATCCAATTGATGGAAAAAATAGATGAGCTTTCAGACAAGTCTATAGACATGAAATTTTCACAAAGTGAAGACTATTGGTCCTTAAATACATACACATATACAAGCATATATATGCACACACACACTTACATAGAAACTTCCTACCTTGCTTTAAAATCTGAAAGACTTTCTCAAGCTTGCACTGCCAGTAAAAATTACAGCTTCTTTGGTTGGGGAAAGAAAAGCACAGCTGAGAAAAAATGGACTGTGGAAAGACATCAGCAGCAGAAGACAAAGTTTGCTATTACCTACTGTAATTATGAAGAAGCATTATTTTTTATTCTCT
This sequence comes from Cygnus atratus, assembly GCF_013377495.2. Lineage (NCBI taxonomy): Eukaryota > Metazoa > Chordata > Aves > Anseriformes > Anatidae > Cygnus > Cygnus atratus. The sequence continues at coordinate 8,177,379 of NC_066364.1, forward strand.
GCTCAACTCCTCTTTTCCATTCTTTTCATCAGCCTTAAAAATGATTTTAGGATTTCAGCAAAATAGGGTCACGTGGGGGACTGTATGCTTCTGGCCAAAGCCTTCCCTGCTCCTACCTTGGGGGAAAAAAAATAATCAAACAAATCAAGCAGCAACGACAAAAGAGAAACAGAGTTTGCAGTTCTTCAGTTCTCCCTTTCCCTCTTCCCTAACGCAAATTCAGAGCAGATCCTGTAGAGACTGTAAACACCCACGCAACTTTCCAGGTGGGGAAAAAACACACCAGTAAATATATTAACAGCAATTTCTTTACCCTTTCTTCGCTAAGTGACTGGATACAAAATCTGTTGCTGCCTCATGGACAAACACACGGAACCTTTGGCAGTACAGAAAGATGTTTTGGGGCACCGCAAGGATTTGATGGCTGTCTTATCTTTCCCTGTACACTAACCAGTCTGCATAACCTAATAGCATTAGCTTACTAACAGATATATTAATAGGCGTGGGGGGAGGGAGAGGGGAAAAAAGCCACTAAAACATATTCCACCTACACATCTTGCTACTAATCACAAACTCAGGTAGAAAGAATTTTTTTTCCTTCTCCTGGTCAGGCAAGAAATACAGGAGAGAAAAAGACATGGTGGGGGAAAGCGCCCGTTTTCATATTTTTCTGGAAATCACCATATAAAAAAAATCTAACCTTAGACTGATCGTTGCATTTATCAATCCATGACAAGGAAAAAAAGTGGGAAAAAAAACTCAGGAACTGCCACATCATCTTACAGTTGGTAGTTTCAGAGTGATAAATATAACGCTGGTCTCAGACTGCTAGAAGGATTAGATTTAGCTGTAAAACAAGAAGTGCAGTTAACAGTTGGTGTTGGGTCTGGTGTTAGGATTAAAAAGCTCTGCTAATCACAAGAAATGCGAAAAGATTAAGGGGTGATGGCTGCCAGTAAGGTTTTTAAGAGCATGTACGTGTTGGAATTCATTGTGAGATTAGAATTCCTCAAGTTGAAAAAATTAAATTTAAAGAAAGAAAGGACAAGGGTAGATCATAAAGGCAGCAGCCAGTTTCACTTGCGCTGTCCAGAACCCATTCCTAAGGATTAGAGATTTACAAGTGGAAATGCAAAATGTATGCCATGGCTTACAGTGAAGGATCCTAGGAGGGTTTTAGGAAGGAGAAGCACGCATTTGTATTCTGGTACCTAGGAATTAGCTACACTACTAAAACCTATTAAAACAGTGGGCTTGGGGAAAGATTTTGCTTACCAAAAACCTGCCTGAACACAGTGGAGTCACAGCTTCTGAAAGGCTCTGTAACACAAGTCATGATGGCATCCAGTATCTGCATTCTTTCAATAGGAAGAATAAAGTGACACCTTAATTTCCTGGTTCCCAGCTGCTTTAGATTTACCAACACAATCTATTTATATTGCTACTTACCAAGGACAAGTCAAGCTCCCCATATAAAATATTCAAATTGCAGTACGCAAATCCCCCCAGCTCCCAGAAGGGCAAAGTAATAATAAAGTCAGCTTCCTAAAACCTTGAAATAAACATCTTTTAAAACCCAAATTTGAATTTTGGCTGGAAAATTTTCCTAACAAGGCATTTTAGCCAGTGCAGGCCACAGCATCACATAGTAAGATTCCCTGGTTTGCTTACGACACAGACATCTCCATCAGCAGTGAGTGCACAGTTTATCACTGTCACCCTGGGCCACCACCACCCCAAACCAAACAGCACGCTGTGTAACATCTCAAGGAGAGCGAAGACCCTTCCATGGCGCATCAGTTCCACCACTAGTCTGATGGACAGTCATTGCTTAGCAGTGACGCCACCCCAAACTTGCCTCTTCCCCACAGTGTTCCAAATTTATCCAAAGATTTGGAACTAAATGCAAGTGCTGCCATATGACTTGATGCACATTCATCCTGCTCAGCTACATTTCCTTCTGGGCACCCACAAGTTCAAGCGCTGATTCAAACCACCTTCTTTTCACTTATTCATTTACCTTCTGTAAAGCTGAACATTGCTGTTCAAGAGGTTAGGGAATGGTTTGGAATACGACAGTTTTATCGTTTTCTCACACACCTTTCAGTCCAGTGATTCTGGTGCATGTCTGGATTTTCAGAATCCAGAAGATTTCACTTCCCTTCTGTTCCCCTCAAATGAGTATTTTTCCAGATGCCTGTAGCAGAAGCAGAAATCACTGTCTTGCAAGAGTTATAAAATAGTTGTATTAAATAATAGAGGTGAAAGCACTGTGTATGATTTTTGCAGAAGTCTTTTCAGAACAGACAAATTTATTCACTGCATTATGGAATAGTTTGAGAAAACAAGATCATACAATGTACAGTGCCTCTACTTAAATTGTTTCATTTCTATTCATGACTGCACTGATTAGATACACTGGAAATATCATCAGTAAGAAATAAATAATTCTGCCAAATTAATAGTTGTTGATTTCTTTTACCTGAAAACGTAAGTAGCATCTCATCCACACTAGACAAAGCTGCTATAATTTGGATACATTGATCTTGTTGGTTCAAGTCTACGGAGCACACCAAGCCAGGTATTCATCTGCATTTTCTTAATATTAAAGATCTTCTTTCAAAATGAAACTAGAGAGTTAAGATTGGCTAATACACACTTTGCTTGGAGAGGTTTAGTAGCCAAGTAGGGTTTTGTCTTCTGTTTCTGTTGCCTTCCCCAAATAGTAGGTTGAGACAAACAAGTTGCTCCAAATGTAGAGCTCGGTTTAAGATATGGTATGTTAGGGAAGAGAGGTAAATTTGCTGTATCGGACGGAACTGATCTCAAGCTCACCAAATGCTCTTTATTTAATAACATCTTTCTGCCCCAGAAATAAACCAGCCAGAAGCAATCACCACTAACATTAGTGGATGGAAGCTATTAACCAGCTCCAAACTCAGGGCGCTCTACTACCTCAATCCCTATAAAGGATTTTGCTGGAGAAATGGTGGGAAGGGTAGATGCATGTAAATGGAGCAGATATTATTTATCAAGACCATACTAATATTTTGTTTGCTTAAAAAATAGACTAAAAACATAGCTAATGTGCTTTAGATTTAGACATTGCAGGACGATGAATGCAGTAGGTCCGTGCAGCTTACAAACCTATGAGAAAGCCTTCCAGAAAGCCTTCCATTTTTTTTGAGAAATTCACCTAGTTTGAATTGACAATGAATTATTCTTCTAAAAATCAAATATAATTGCTTTAACATTTCAAAAAAATCTAAATGCACAGCTGAATTACTTAAGAGCACCCTGTTTGCAAAGCAGCCAAGTGATACACCTCAGAGAACTACTGTTAGCTACTGCAGGCAAGATACATCAATGAAATGCTGAGTTGAGGTGCAATTTGACAGTTATTAGCAAAACAAGAGTAATTTGATGAAGAAAAAAATCTGACAAAAATCTCAGTTCACAGCAACAGATTTTAGAAGCCTATTTGCACATAAATTGGAAAAAACAATTCTTGCATTAGAAACTGATGAAGACGAAACAATATATCCTAAATCCTAACATATTTGAAATTATTTTCTTTGATTCAAAGCCGATAATCCTGTAACAGGCAGTAACTAAACAGTGGCTTATCAGACTTGCTCTGCATGTTGAAGAGACTGCACAGTTAGATCCTGATCTGGGGCCATTCTAATATCAGAATAACGGGATTTACTGCCATACACACACCTTTGTTTTTGCCATTTGAAATGGTTACAGCGTGCAGTACATTCGGCTGTGTTTTAAGCATTAGCAGCATAAATATCCCCTCGTGTACTGTATACTTCACCACTTCTTGCTTCCCGTAAATCAAATATAGAACCAATCATCTTTTTATGTTAGACATTAACGGCAACTCCATTATTCAAATCCAGCCTGCGTAGATTTGCCTTTCACAGGGATGTAAAGCAGCTCACGGCTGAGCAAGGCAAGATTCAAATCTGGCCGTGATCTTCCTACAACTCGACTGCCGGCAGAGATGAGGTATTCTGCATCTTTCAATTTATCTGTGCAAAAGGCTTTTTAAAAAACTCCTGTAAGCAGTAAAAAAAAATTGGAAAGCCTTTTGCGCTCTTGAAGAACCGCATTTTTGTGTCATCGTAAGCATTCAGCGGAAGTGTTTTTGCTCAGTATCTCTGCTTACTAGTGTGTGTTCTTTACCGCAGTACAATTAGACACGTATATTAAGAGATGTCTTTGGTGCCATTGTATCAATCTCTTCTACAAAGAGATTTTATAGATTGCCTTTTCTGCTTACCGCTAAATTTCCACGCTTGGTGCGAAACGCAGTAAAAGTGACAGATACCTTCCCTGTGTTTACAGTACCCACCAAGAACTATTTCAAAAACAAATAAAACAACTTGGCTATGATTTAAGCAGCACAAACTGTTCTCCCACAGGATTTCTTTTTTTTTTCCTCTCTCCTCTTCCCCCTCATCTCTCAGTTCATGAGGATAAGGAACATGAAAACGAAATGGATTTACGTTTAAATAATTCATCTTTTCAGGCACATCAAACCAAGTACTAAAGTTCATCCACAGGGCTAGCCACATTTAGCTGATTCCAGCGGTATTTTGAACAGAGTTCTGGAGAGCTACTCACAAAAGGTGGTGAGGAAATGCTGAACAGCTGCATTGCCAGAGTTGTTTTGATACACGTGCTGAAACTCTACCTTGCCTTACCAAAGGCAGCTGACAGGGACACGACAGCAGCCATGTCGATCTGCTGCTGCATTTTGGAGACTTGCTCCTGCACAAGAAACGTTTTGTGACTGGGGTGAGCTCTGGCACATCCAGGGAAGACTCAATCACAAAAGCTGAGCATCGTTTTCCTGCCAAGCAGTAGGAAAATATGTGGCAGCATAAAGCATCTTTAGGAGAGCAACTCCCGCAGGGCAGACATCCGAGCTAGCCGACTTGATCCTAGGAGCCAAGCTGCCTTAAACTACGGTCCCATGGGGACTCGGAAGTGAAGCGATGGTAGTAACTCGTCTCCTCTTTAAGCACTGGAGGAAAAACAGAGGGGTTTTTTGGTATATTTTTAAAAACCCTAAGAAATAAAGATGATAAAAGTACTACTGTAGGAAGTCTAATGATATTCCTCCGTAACCTTTGCTACACTTGAACGTTAAGTCATGTTTGTTGTGCTAAATAAACTATACCAAATTCTTGCAGCTAAAGAGGAGAAAAAAATTAAGTACTTGCTTTCTTATTTTACTCCCCTAAAAGCCAGAATCTAAAACTTTCAACTCTTAATATCACCTACTTGCTTTAGCAACACAAGCGGCCTCTCCCCGGCACATGGCTAGAAGAAAAGTCTGCAAAAGGCGATGACGGAAGTGAGTCTTTCATACAACTGAGGTCTGTTCCTGTGATTTATACCAACAACTTCTTGTTGTCCAGACTAAATCAGAGAATGGAGCAGAGGAATATACTTACATTTCAGGATACAATGACAGTTGATGACAATTTTAGCCCCACCGCTTTGCCTGTGTAGGAAATGGCTGCTCACAGTGAAGAAATCTTTTTGCCATGTGGAAACCTTTGAGTGGGTTAGTAACCAGCTACTGTACCAGATATGAATTTTTGCAGTCAGGTTTATATCTTCAAATTCACTGAAGTGGAGATTTATTGCAACAAAGACAGAAAACCACTGGAGGGATGTGCTGGAAGTGGAGCGGGACAAAAGGAAAACAAACAGAGAAAATACAATATTCTTGGATTTGCAGGGGTTTACTTGAAATGCCTTTGTGTTTCCAGTCTAAATTATCATGGCTCATAATACTACTACCTAAATCACACAAAGACAAGATTTGGTGAAGAGTTAAGTTTTGCAGAACATGTTTTGGGCAAGTTTCATTAGAAATAGCTTGAAATACCTTCAAGAAATATCATCATGAAGACACTTATTTTGGGGGGGGGGGGGGGGGGGGGGGTAAATTTTGAGCCCTTCAGCAGAAAGCAACCTCACTGCAAGCAGGGACATCGATGGCTTTGAGCCACTGTTTATGCAGTGGAAGGCCTCTTTAAATCAAGCATGTTTAAAAACGCCCTTGTTCTAAGTTGCACGTACCGGGCAACCCATCACAAATTTATGTCCTCACGCTTTGTAGAGTAATCATGCTCATATACCCACATAAGCTGTCTGTGAGCAACACAGGCACTTCCACTTGGTTAATCTTCCCCCATAAAAGTTAAGTGCCTCGTAGTCCTTGTGTGTGGAAGCCTCTCTAAACCAAAGCGTGCAACTTTTTCTGCCTATAACACATGCATATTAATACATGCATAATAAGAAAACCTGGGTTAATTGATTCTGACCAACCACCATTAAAAAAACAACACACAAAGAATAACCACAAAACAGTCTACCATCAGAAAAAAAATATGCTTACAAAATGACTATTGAATTGCAAGTTCTGACCTTTGGGGATGTGGGGAGCAGCATTCATTTCCTTCCTTCGAGAAGCTAATACTTGCTGTAACCTTTTTTAAAAAAGTTACAAACTGAAATTGTTCTTTTTCCTAGCCCAGCAGACAGTGTTGCTGTGGAGAAGCTTGCTTCCAGAGGAAGTGGAATGTGGAAACAAAGTTGCTCTGACCTTAACAATAATCCTGTTTGCATATTACAATACATTTTCCTACCATAACAAGGCAAAATCCCTTGTGTTCCGGTCAGAAAAAGTCATCTTCCAGTAAAAGCACACTGTGATCAATAACATTTTCTTAATATATTATATTATCTCTCACTGAAACACTTTTTCATTTGGCATTTCAGGCTGACTAGTAGGGGAAATTCATGACAAAACTCAAGATGGCAAATGAGATACTGCAAATTAATTCCATCTTTTCGTTCGTGAACAATTTGACAAGCCTGTGTCGTCTGGCTTCAGCAGAAGCTTTCTCAGCTTTCAAATATACATGAAACAGAAGAATCTGCTTCACTACCATACCAATCTTCACTTTAGCCTGCATAATTTTGTGTTGAAATACACTGTAGATTAAACATCTAACTTTGAATTGGTGGGGGCCTACTTTAAATATTAGTTTAGAAAATAGACTCAGAAGCCTGCAATAAAAATTGTGAAATTGTATTTTAAAGTCACAGCCCAGAGCATAGCAGAGTGCAGGAATCCTGCACTTCTGAATGTGTTTTGCCACCGAGCTGTCTGCAATCTGATCCTGAAAAAGGCTGAGTGATGAAAATGCCAGCTGAAGGATCTCAATTTGGTACCTGCAAAGTTTGAAGAGAGCTTTGTCATGATGGGCATTATAGTAACGTACTTCTCTATCTGTGCGTCTGAAATCGCTTTTGCTACGCTGAGTAGTAGCTTTATTCCCCCCTTGGAGTTAATGTCCTTCCACAGGCTGAAACGATGACCTGGTGGCACAGCCAGGAGCAGAGCCCATGCTTCCTGCCTTCCACATGGCAGCCCATCATCATTTTAGCAACAGCAGCTGCAGATCCAGCTGCATCAGTGGAAGTCTTTGGTGTTCAGCATGGTCCAGAAAGGCACAATCCTGCAAAAAGGGCTGGGGTGCATGCACAGTATCACCAACAGGATGGCTTACATGCACCTGGTCTCTGCAGGATCAGGTGCAGAATCACTGCCTCCATTAATATTTCAGCATAAGAAATAAGGGGCAGGCAGCAGTTGAATATTCATGCCGTAGCAACGCTCTGTGTACGAAGTCTTTAGCATAAACATGCAAAGGCTGTACCCATACCCTGACAAATTTACCATCCAATGCCCCAATTAAAGAGGTACTTAAGTATGTACCCTGTTTTAAGCTCACAGGGCAGTCTCACCGACTAATTGTATTCCTACAGCAAAGAACGTGCTCGATTTCTTTACTTAAATCAAGGCTCGTGCTGAAAACAATTTAAAGGAAGTGGGAGAAAATGGATGAAAATTTAATTACATCTGCAAATCCCAACACCTCATTAGGTCAGAACCATGTAAAGGGCCAAACACCACATCTACCTCACAAGTCATTCATAGAAGATCAACATTTTGTCAAACTGGGGAAGAAATGAATGCAGGAGAGAAGCATGGAATAAATGCAAGAAAAAGCATATACATTTGTGAGAGAGAAGGGGTAAAAATGAAATTAGTCTCATTGATAAGTAAGGAACACAGATGACATTATAGCAAACTGGGTGGGAAGAATGAAATAATCAAGATTTGAAGGAGAGAACAAAGTTTGAAGTTGTTTTTTCAAGCAAAATAAATTAGGTAGTAAGCTTTCATGTAAATGAGCACTTATAAAATAGCCTTTCAAGGTGAATAATCTCTTTTACGATTAATAAAATCTGCAATCTGAGCAACACTGCTCTGATAACTTTTTGCCATTCGCAATTATTGCTCATCCCGGCACCAAAAACTCATTATTATTAGAGATGACAAAAAAGTATTTAACTGCTTCTATGAAAGGACTTAATATTTAAAAGAAGTACAGGTTTCTAAGCTTTGTTTCTACTTCCGAATCCTGAACGTGAAAAATGAGGGCATCCTAGCAACCCTTGTGCATGTCTCCTTCAATTTCCAACAAGTAATTTGGATAAAAGCATCTTATTTGTATGGTAACAACACATTACAAAAGTCGATTTCTTTGGTTTAAAAGCAACCTACTAGAAGTAGAGAGTTAACATATCCCTGTATAACTACAAGCATGTATTTTATACTATAAACATACATATTTTTTGCCTATTTTATAGCAGTTTGCTCCCAAGGAACCAAAAGCATTTAACAGTTACTGTAGAATTCACAGCACTCTCGTGAATAAGAGTATGTAATCTCCATTTTAATGATACGGAAGCTGAGGCACAAATATTGCAAAGGTGGCTGTGGCAGAGATAAGAACAGAAACCATACTGAACTCCGAGCTCCGTGAGTAAATCATGTCCTGACATGCATCATCTATAGACAGAAGGGAACACAGGTATTTTTGTGTCAGCACCTACAGAGACGATAGTATTAACATCGCCCACCTCCTACTCCACCTTGCTCACTGACACCAACAGGGCAGCAAAATGAGAGCCACATTAAAAAGAATACTCCAATACAAGTGTTAAATGGACTCAAGCACAAACAAAAATAAAAGACTTCCTATGCACAGGTGCTTGACAAACATTATCTGAGCTCTTTATAAACTCACATTTCCAACTTTTAATGATTTAGTGAATAGTTAGCGGTCTGGAACACACAAGACAGGCACTCTTCTCAGGGTCAGCCAGTAAAAGGACAGGCAACAGGTCCAAGTTGCAGCAAGGGAAAAGTCTCATTAGATGTAAGGAAGTAAAAGATCAGAGTGAGTGCACCTGGCGCAGGCTGAACAGGGAGGCTGCTGAGTCTCCATCCTCAAAGTTATTCAGGATTTGCCTGGACACAGCCACAGCCCTAGCCCTGAAAAAACAGCTCTACTCTGAAGCTGGCCTGTTTTGAGCAGGAGGTTGGCTGAGATTACCTCCTGAGGTCCTTCCCTAACTAGATTATTTTATGAATATCATACCAAATACAAGTGAGGTTATTCCTTGGTTTCTTTGCTTCATCCCAAAGCTTATCACAAATTCATACAAGTATGACCCTGGACTTCCATGAACAACTTCTACTTCTTTCAGCTTGCTCTCTCCTGGAATGGAACAAACCGCAATCTTTGCTTTAACCCACCTAATGTTACAAAAAATGAAAAGCAAAAACACAGTCATTCTGTTCAAGCACCTAAACGCGTGTGGTCATTTGAGGTCTTGCTTTGAGTTTACATACCTCGTCTGACCCACGCTCCTTGTAAGAAATACTCAGAAAAGCAATCAGGCTGTCGTGCTGAGACCCACTGTTAAAATAACTGCATCGCGGTAACAGCTCGCTACTTCTTCCTTTCATTTCAAATTCCTCTCCACCTGCACTTTCATAGGAGGTGCTGCATATGGTGAAAGCTGATTTAGTTTGAACCAGAAAAAAACAGAGGTTAAGTACTTGCCTAGTTAGAACACCAAAATTGCAACAGCATGTGATCATCAAGATATATAGGGTTATGGCCAACATACACAAATACCTTCTGTGCTCTTCAGAAGAAGTTAAAATGTGTTTTAAGGGAGACTGAGCTGAGCTAGGAATATCCCCAAATGTGTATGACAGCCAAGCATGTGCCTCCTACAGGCAGCTCGCTTCTAGAAATGGACAAAAATTCATCCTAAAATCCAAGCATCCAAGCCTCCTTCGAACAACTTCTCAATTTGTAGCAGAAGCCTTGATGAGGTAGCCTGGACAAAACTGATGCATAATTTCCAAATACACACAACAGCTATTTGTGGTAAATAGCTCCAATAAAGAGAAAATTTTTGTTTGCTTGTTTCTTTGTTTGTTTCCTCCCTTAACTAGATCACAGACATTGTACCAGAAACACCCAGAGGACTACCGTAATCTAACAGAATAATTATACAATATGTTGATATTCAGCCTAAGACTATCCTCAGCATTTTGTATTGATTTGAACTACGCGATGCTGCAACATATCACGAGCCAGATTTGCTAGACATTCCCCACCACGGAAAGTGAATTAAACTGTCACTCACCACCGTATGAGTTGCTCTAGTATAACTACTTCATCAGTAGGACAACATTTCTCTAAATTAAAAACAAAATGCTAGGTTGCAAGTTAAAGTCTTCATCCTCTTTCCCATACATTTTTTTCCTCTGTTTCTCATACCTATTTTCCATGCAACCATCCTCCCCCAACTCAATGTGTTAAACCCTCTTTGCTCCACCTGCCAGCTCAATGCTTTTTCCTCTCCTCTTCAGTCAATATAAACAAAGGAACTTGCACGTGAGCTTCAGCCACCCCAGCCAAAACCATTAGTTATGATCTGAGCACCAAACTACTGATGCTCTCCTGGTCCTTTCGGTAGGCCATTATGAACAAGCTAGGCAGCAAAGCCTGCTACAGCACTTCTCCCTTCCCCAAGGGCCATCTGAACTGTGTGACAAGGCTGGGGCAGGATTCCTAAGCATCCATTCCCTGGCATATTTCCCAACACATACACAATTAAAGCAGGGGAAAAAGATAACACTTTATTCATTGTGAGGGCTACTAAAAAAAAGGTTGTTTAGAGAATGTTTGATTTTACTACAACTGCAATACAATTACAGTTGTTGGTATCCGCAATTTACAGCATTGCATACACATGCAGGGACAAACAAAGAAGGAACATAAAATAAAAGCCTTATTCAAAATTCAGGCTCAACTTCAAGCAGTAATTTCATTTTTCTATTATATAAACTATTTATGATTTTGTATTGGCAGCACAGAGAAAAAGATTAAATACACTTTCTTACACATACTTGTACACACCCAAGCATACACAAGATTTCCTGTTTTACCGTGAACATACTAATGATAGGAATTGAAAAACATTTTTAAATTATCAAGGCTACACTGAAATCTGTAAGCTAGATTTGCAGTGAAATACATCCATGAAAATAGTTTCCAACATGTAGTACAAACCTATTTGTGGGAAGAGGCTGACAGAGAGGTTACAACCAAGATGTTGGGGATGCTGAGGTGTTCAGCAAAGAATCTACCAAGGGAACAGCAAGCACTAGAATTGCACAACAGTGTGAGAAAAATTAAACAGATTCAAATTAGGAGAAAAAAGGACTTAGTGGTCTTGGCAGATAACACATCGAACTTGAGCCAGAAATACACCCGTGCAACAAAGCAAATGCATCCATCGTGGACTGCATTAGCAAGAGTATAACCAGCAGGTCCAGAGAGGTGATTCTGCCTTCTGACACATATTTGTGAAGTCTGCAAGATTGTAATTGTGTTATAAAGAATGTTTTATTTGTAACACAAAGATGCAAGTGTATTTTATAACTTAAAACTCAAAATGATCATTACACTTGAATAAGTGGCTTACAGCTTTTTGCAGTTTTATAAGATATAGACTTGCAAGTCTGCAGAGACAAACTTCGCTCCCTCTAGGAGATGTACAACCCAATTCAAATACCTTTTATCAGGTTTACAACACTAGCATTCATCTTACTACATTATTTTTCCAAGTGTAACACAGATGGTCGGTTGCAAATGTTCTGACAGGGATTTGCTGCAGTCAGGGAAAGTGTGTTAAGTGGACAAGAGCATTAAAGAAAAACACAAAAAACAGATAACTGCACACTTACCCTATGATATCCAGAATCTGTACCAAAATCAGCCTCACGTGTAACAGTCAGTAAACCCTTGCATTTAGCAGGAGGTTTCTGAGAAGCCAGATTACCTAGAAAGAGCAGAGAAGAATTATTTTAACGCACAAAGATGAAGTCACCTATGCTTAATAAGAATAGCCTTTAAATGAGCCAAAGTACAAGAAAAAAATAGCTGCACAATGGGAAATGATACATGCCACCATGATCGGCATGAAGAATTTAATCCTCTGAAGGTGACAGAACTCTGTTACGAAGCATGGGGAGTTGGATGCTGGTAGATTCTTAGGGTTTAGCAAAGAGCATCTAATACCCGAGATAACACGGTGTTAACCCTCTGATCAAGGATGTGGAGGAGACCAGAAAGAGCATGATATTTTGCTTAATTAGTTGCTATCAAAGAGAGGACAAGTTCAAGCACTTGCAAGAATGAGGCAAGACAAGATTATTTAAAAGTTTAATAGCATTCTAGAGTCTTTGGTAACACAGGGTTTGCCCAGGAAATAAAAATAATCCCTAGAGATAAATTTAAAGAAATATCTCATTTTAGTGCCCAGACTAAAATGACTATTCATTAAAGTAAAGCAGTTTTATACCTATGTTCTCCATCTCAGATTTAATGTATAAGGGAGTAATCTCCATGACAGGAAGTGGAATGTAATCCTGCAAGAATGAACTGCTGTTATTATCTGCAAATCAATACAATATATTTTTTTTAAGTGGATATAACAGTACCTATTGATTTCACATTTTTAGCACTGGAGTTTCAGGCTCTACAAAGAAGATTCTTACAGTGACAAGAGAAATGCAGATGAGTAAATGACTTGATATAAATTAATTTTTAAGTTCACAGTGCACTCCCCTTGAACAAAGCAATCGGGTTTCTCTCCCATCACCTCAGCTTAAGCTTCTTTCATTTTATGTAAATTTCATTTTATGGAAACTTAATGTTTTGTGTAATTATAATATTTTGAGTTAGTAGAGCAATCCTACCTGCAAGCTATAGTAAGCTTACCGCTCAAAGAGAGCTTACCACTCAAAACCTCTCGGAAGACATCTCCCTGTCCTGCTACCATATTATTACAGAATATCTGTATGACTCTTGCTACATTTAAATAGCCCGACCAAGTTTAAAAGAAAACCATTCAGTCTGGAGAAGAGGCGGCTCAGGGGGCGACCTTATCGCTCTCTACAGGTACCTTAAAGGAGGCTGTAGCGAGGTGGGGGTTGGTCTGTTCTCCCATGTGCCTGGTGGCAGGACGAGGGGGAATGGGCGAAAGTTGCACCAGGGGAGGTTTAGGTTGGATATTAGGAAGAACTTCTTTACCAAAAGGGTTGTTAGGCATTGGAACGGGCTGCCCAGGGAAGTGGTTGAGTCACCATCCCTGGAGGTCTGTAAAAGACGTTTAGATGTAGAGCTCAGTGACATGGTTTAGTGGAGGACTTGTCAGTGTTAGGTCAGAGGTTGGACTGGGTGATCTTGGAGGTCTCTTCCAACCTAGATGATTCTGTGATGGTCCAAAAGGTGAGGATGGTAAATTAACAGGAAACAGAAGCATGTGGAAGAACCATGTAATGGATCCAAGGTCACTCAGTGGGTCTGTCAAGCCATGAGCTCCATTGGGCCATGATTTACTACTTTAGGAGAGTTTAACACAACCAATAGACTCCAACAGAATTCTGTAAATGAAGCATACAGCAACTTTGGCCTGATGAGCTGATCAAATCACATTGCAATGGCCTGTAATGAGAGCTGACTGCAGTGCAAGAAGTACAAAGGGGAAGGGGGGGAAAAAAATATACCATTACAAAGAGTATAAAGTGATGGGAGTAGGGCCAACTGACAACCCAAAAGACATCTCAGAGCAAACAAACCATTTACAATTTAGTTCTTGTTTTGTGCAGGAAAAAAACAGATCCCTGCACAAGTACTAGCCAGCTGCAGGTTAGTTTCTTAAAAAGCAAGACAAAGTAACGAGCACATGAAAGGCCTGGGGACAGTGCAGATAGAGAAGCGTCTAGTTTGCATTATCCCCCCCCGTTCCCATCTTCTGTCATGCAGTGCTACGTTCTCCTCGTTAGCCTGCTTTGTTTACAAGGTTAGACTCATTTTGGAGTTAAGGCTTCTCAAAGAGCTGGTCTATTTATTTATATAATGCTTCTCAGATGCATTGCCGAGACATTTCAACTGAGTATTCCTGACTTTTGCAACATGCCTAAAGAATTTGTCATGAACTGCCTGAAAAGGCTCGAGCAAAAATAGAAGCTTTTTTTTTTTGGTTGGGTTTGTTTTTCTGTTTTTCATAGAGCGCTGTTTTCATGGTGAAGTTTATGGAAAGGACAGAAAAAACTCAAGGGAGTCATTTCTCCTTTGCATAGTGAATCATCGTATCACAGTTACCCCATCATCTCCAAGGGCAACACCAGGCCAAGGCTGCACTGGAAGCTCTCCTTTGGGAAACATCCACTTCTCAAACCCATCTCGGGATTCTCGTTCACGGGCAAGCACAGACCTTGCAGAACACAAGAAGAGCCTTTCACAGCAATAAAAAAATGTGAAATGGGTTTCTGATAGGGAAGAGGACTAACCTAATAGACCAATAGCAGTTTTACATTAAGGAAAATTTTCTTTCCCTACCTCAGAAATGAAAGACATGAAGAATATCTACAAAGAGTTACTGTAAACTCTAGATAGTAGTGCCATAGGGGAAAGCAAAGCACACCTCACAGCTGGATACGGGATATTTGAAGAAAAGAAGATCAGAAGGCAAAAAAGGAACAAGAAAAGCAATAATCCATCACTGTGAAAATGGTACACAAGGCAGGATGAAGTTCAGAATCTGTTTCCTTCCTCACGGACACACGGTTCCAAAGGAGTCAAAATTATTACTTGGGACAACACAAAGAATTAATGGTCTTTACAGCTTAACATAGTGCAATGTACATTTACAAGGCTTTGGGTGGCTTCTTTCCCCTTCTTTAAGAAAGCTTGGGTGTTGTAGGAAAGGATTTTGGTATTATCGAAACTTAACTGCAGTTCACGTTGAGGGGGAGGGAGGAGAGTAATGCCTGGCAGACAAATCAGAACCACTAGAATAAAACACTGAAACTGGAAAATGCAGAAATGAAGCAAGAAGCTTTAAGCATCTAAAACCAAGAGTTGCCCTCTCTAATCATAGTTTACTGTCTTTGAAGGTAGAGACTCGCTTCCCTATATCAATACTTTATGAAGCTGAAGGTATCTCGCAAAGGCCAGTCTCTCCTTTAGGAACCTAACAGCCTCAAAACAGGTAAGTCATATATCCTGTACAGTACCTAAGCTTCTAAATTAAAAAGACCTGAAGCAATATACTGGAAACCAGACATCAGCTTTAGACATTCCATCATTGTAGCAACTTCCATGAAGTTAGCAACTCTTTGCTTGGGGTAGAGCTTTCAGGACGCTACATCCAGATAAAATGCAATCTAAGAAGTTGGTGTGAACTCACCTACCTCATCAACCCAAGCTTCTTCACGAAGAAACGCAATAAGCAGAGATGCTAGGGTAGTTAAGAGAAGGTCTGGATCTTTTGCAGAAAGAAAGTGTATCACTGGGATTCCCCCAAATATCAGCTCTTCTGGGATGGGTAAAATACAATGATTCTACCCCAGCAAATGATGAGCTATAGCGATAGCACACAGATAATGGAAAGCCTACCTTGCTTCCTCTTTAAGAAGTATATTAGAAAAGAAGTCTCCAAACACCAAGGAATGGTAAGGGAGGGAATTATTTCATAAGTCAAAAAAAAATTAATGCAGCAAAACCATCTTTCAGAGCTCCAAGGGCAGTAACACAGACCAGCTGACCTACCAAGAGCTGCACAAGGTATGAGAAGTGTATACAGACTTAAAACAATATCCTCATGATCTAAAGCAAGTTGAGAAACAAGGAACAATATTAAACAACTCGGTACTGTAACAAGAGCTGTGGAAAGCCGTTGCTTTCCTGGGCCAAACAGGACCAGCCATCGGGAGATCTGCCTTACTTTGCGCAGCACCTGCAGAACTAGAAAACAAGAAGGAAAGACAAGAAGAAAGCAGGAGAGCATTAGCAACCACTTGTCTACTGCGATACGACTGCACTTGCCAGGAGGAAGTTGAACAGCTTCCAAAACGCAGGGAAAAGCAGAGTGGAAGGCTGTATCTTTAGAACAAAGCCAAAGGTGTTGAGCAACGACTGGCAAGATTAAGGGTTCAAGGAAGTTTTCCTTCCTGAAGCAGTGAGCTTCTTTGGGAAGGAAGACAGAGTAAAGAAAATAGGTTGAAGCTGGTCTCTGAGTAGGTAGTGACTTATGTTTTGCTGTTCTACATCGTGCAGAGTCCTGGAAAGCAGGGAGCAGCCCAGAAATCCTCGGGGCCTGTTTCAGAGCTCCCTGATACAGAGTTCGTGCTGCAGCCTGCAGCAGGGACCCAAGGCACCGATCTCAGCAGTGCCATGCACTGTGCAGCATCCAGCTGTGACAGTCAGGAGAGTATTGGGAGAGGAAGGATAAAACAAAGGACACGGAGACAGTTATTTTAGGTTAATTAATCAGAAAAGGTTTTATGCAAAAGGCTTCTACAGAAGCCTGCCCGTGCAGACAAGCTACAGATCAACTGTGAAGCAGCAAGTGCTTTAGAAATGACCTTTACAAGCTGTGATGTATGGCAGACACCTGCCCCTATACCACACACCACAGCTTTGGGCAGGGGCAACATAAAGGAAAAAACACTTGAGGGAGGAACAGCTGAAGCAAACACTTTTTGCAAATAAGGAAGGCAAAGGAAAGCAAATAGGGGGGAAAAAAAAAAAAAGACTTCCATATAAACACTTAGTAGGGAGCCTAAGTGGTTTTATACGCAGTAAAAGAAGGGTTCTTATAAGCAGCGTATCTGGCAAAACAACAAAAAAAGTTGCCTTTCTCAGCCGTAGTACAACTGGGAATTACGACAGGCATGGAGGGAGGGACAGGCTGGCATTCCTAAAGCTCTCAATACTGCACAGGCTGGGGACTACCAGCTGTGCAATCCCAGCATCTTTATTGTATTTTAGCTATTCCAGCTGTACCAAGGAAAATCTCCCTACCACCTGCTATGACCTCTACTGTTGCCACAAACTGAGAAAGTGGTCTAGAAAGGGAACAATTATGGATCCCACTAGAAGTTACATAGGCTCTGAAGTTATGTGCAGCCACAGCCAAGCATTACAGGCTGGGACGGGCAAAAAGTAATAATACAGGGATGAAACTGAAGGATGATGCTAAGCCTTCAAAACTCCACTTGACCTCATCAACCTTATGGGAAAGGTTGACAGCTCTGCACAGTGATGCCCACATAAAGATCCTTTGACCCTGATCTATCATTTATTGCATAGTTTACAAACCTTTTCCCTACCAGACAACTACTAATCTGCAGGCTAAAACACTGCCATGTCTGGAGACCCCAGAAGATCTGCAAGCTGAGAGGATCCTGAGGTGCTCAGGAAAAGCACAGGAGAAGAACTGCCTGTTCTCATCATGGTCTGAAAGAATTAATGCAGTGCCACAGACTGAGTCGTCACCTGAGAAAGGTGACCGGAGGGGAAGATGTCTGTACATGCTTAATGTGCAAGTTATTCATATAAATATTTCATAGTGGCACCAAACGAGAGCATCGTCGGGTTTACCGTCTAGCAGCTCTGGGTTTGCAATGATAATTGCTGAATTCCTAAGACTACTTGGTATGTTTTACTTTTAGTTCCTCACAGTCACACTCATCTCTCTGAAAGCAGGCCAGCAACTATTAACATCTCTTCATCAAAGATTTAGACAGACTGACAGCAACCCCTAGGTTATTCAGTGCAATACTCCTGAAAAAGTCTCCAAAAACTAGAACACTGACCTGTGCTTCAGCGAAGAATTAAGCTGGCTAAATGGAAGAGGAACACAGTTTGAGCTTGGTACCCCTCTGTTCCATTACAGAGAGTAATTAACTCCTCCTATGACATTACGTAGCTTTTGAGAAAACATTTGTGCTTTAGAACTGTTCAGTTTGCATGCCTGCATGGATAATCACTTCTTTAAAAGGAAGTATACATCAATAATATTCGTGGGGAGCTTTATAAGAGCTTGGCAAACGTTTCTGACAAAACAAAAAAAACTCAAACAGAAGGATTACTCATAAAATGCTACATCAACAACTCTTGACAGGCATCTGGATTATGCTGCTCTTTAAAAGGGAAAAACAAAGATGTCACTTCGAAGTTTAAATGGAAACAGTGAAATATGCTATTAAAAATATCAGATCATAAACAAAGCTATTTTTGCAAACTCAAATGCAATGAGCAATTATGGCAAAGTTTGCCAAGATACTTTACAGAGACTCACTTTTTTTTTTCAAAAATACTTGGAAATGCTGAAAGATATATAGATATCAGAGCTTAATAACACGCACAGATTTATATACCTGGAAGATCGGACATCCAGCATCAATAGCCTATCATGTCTCATCTTTTTCATCCAATGTCTTTTAGTTGATGCTTTAAAATCCTGTCCTCTAAGAACGTATTTCACTACCCTGAACCATGTCAAACGCATTATTTCATTATCTATACAACATTAATTTACGTGGTATTCTGTAGCAAAAAACTCAACCAGATAAATGTGATGATACAAATAGGAATTTCTTACTCATTCTAGGTTTATTTAATTTTTATTCCCCAGGAAAAGCTCAAGGAAAGCTACTGAGATACGTGGAGTTCAAAAGAGATGTGCATAATATTCACATGTAAAAAAGACTGCTGAAAAGGCTGCTTATTCAAACGAATGCAGAGTTCTAATGTATCTGCAACATGCAGTTCAAAACTGTTCACCTGAATAGTGAGGTTTCTTTGAAGACAAATACATACAGTCTGGTAAAAGGGGCAGATTTCCTTAAAGTGGAGTTGGCTTCTTCACAATTCATTGAAGTCCACTGGCTTTGCTGGAGATTTGATGAAGGTAATAGGAAAGAACATGTGTTGAAAGATCTTTTATTTCCTTATTGAAGCAAAGACTAGCAAAGATACCTTTTTCTAAAAGGGTTTGAAGGCATTGGAATTAAAAGGCTGGAAATTTTAGGACAGGTTGACTAACATATCTCCTCAATTCCAGTGCTTCACTTCAAAGCACTGAAGCATTTTAGGCTAAAAAGGCCTCAACTCCTTTGACATCATGAACCAACTTTCTGTGGTTCAAGATCTCCTGCAGATATTTGTCCAAAAAATATCAACAGAAAGAGTAGAAACAGAACAAACCTGTTGTTTTGCCATGTGCAGATGTTTTTTTTTTCATGAATCAGGTAGCACAACCAATGGCAGGTGATGTGCAGACAGACGCATCGTGTTTTTTGTAGTGCAGGAGGAATGCTGTCACACAGGAGGGGTCCTGGAGACCAGGACAGGAATAGACAGGGACAACAGCCAGGACAGTTGCTCTTACAAGGAAATAACAGGATTTTCTGTGGCTCATGTGAAACCTCGCACAACGCGAAGACAGACTGAGCAGACAACAGGAACCACACTTGGTTCACAATGTACCAGCGACAGCAGGGAGGAAGAAAAAACCAAAGAGCTCATTCTGTTGGGTCTAATATTGCAAAATGGGAAGGGAGCTCACAATATCAATTGCTCAGAAAGAACAGCCTGTACTCAAAAGGGCAAAAGCAACAGTTTCGCTTGCAATCTGAATCAACATGACTATACCCCAAGAGAATGTAACATCCTCATGCGATATTTAAGAGCAAAGTAGTCTGGAAAGGGAAAAATACAGCCATGGTGGTAACGCTACTACCGTGTGGTATGGCCAGCAACATCCTTGTATCCCCCAAAGGTTTTCAAAGCTGTGCGTGTCTACATAGAGGAGCTGTGAGGACAGACAGATGTCACCTGATTCCTTAAATACAACCTCCATTTTCTGACCCACTTCGGAACAAGTTGACCACAGAACAGAGGAGCCCTATCCTCTTTGCAGGACCAACCCTATTTGCAGACTAGATAACCATAGCAGCCCTCTTTTGAACTTAGCCTGATCCTCTTGCAAATAAAGCACAGGACTCAATTTCTTGCCTTGTTCAGGAACAAAAATTATAAGAGTCCTGTCATGATTACCAAATTTCTAGAGATGCCTTGGGGGAGTTGGTGAAAGGTTTTAGTAATTAATTATTCCCGCTGTCAAAATCTGGTTTTTTCTTATTACGAATTTTCTTGGCTTTCATCTCTAGACAATGAATCTTGTTATATTTTTGTTCAACAGACTGAAGAATCTTCCCTTCTTAAAGTTTCCCACGTAAAAGAAGTTAATCAGTTCTTCTCTTCACTTGGGTAATGAGTGCCAGCAAGAAACCCCAGTGGGTTAAAGGCATGCTCTTCCACCCCTAAGCCATCACCATCACTCTTCTACCACCAAGCTCCTTGAGATGCAGACAACTCAACACAATGCTCTGGGAGCATCAGCAGTAGGGTCAGACCCAGATTTAGTACAGCCTCCCTGAAGTTCTGCTACGGATGTACACAAAGATTGCTGAAAAAGGCAACGCAAGAGTTTTGTCCTACAGGCTCACCTTCCTCTGGCATCAACTCAGGAGGGGAGCAATAGCCCTCTCTCCTCCTCTCCACTGACTTCAGAGGGAGCCTAGGACAACCAGGTTAGAGCAAGACACCAACATTAAAAGGCTGAAGTTGGGAAAGCTCAATTTCACCACTCACATATGTCACATCAAGTTATTTTGTGCTAACTTCTTAATCAAAATGGTGTTATCAAGTCAAATGCCTTATAGAAGCAAATCTTATCCTTATCATCTAAACTTGCAAACATGTTAAAAAACACCTAATAGACATCAGGTTAGCTTGACAGGATCTATTTTCTATAAGCTCACGTTGATTGGCAGTAATTATATTTCTCTTGCTCAATCCTTTATCAGCGATCCCATTTATTATACCCCGAATCAATATTAGGATGACAGCACTCAAAGTCTTGCACCTTTGAGGCACAGACCTTGGCCACTTTTCCAAAGCCATGAACCAGCTTCCAAAGCTGACTGCCAGCAGCACACTGGCATGATGGAGCTCTTAATCTCCTCTCTCCACCTCCCAGTTACAACACTAAAAAAAGATCTGTAGCTTAATTTGTCATCCCCAAAGAAACAACAGAATAAACAGATCAGTTACAAAAGATCCCCTTTAGTGAAAGGGAAAAAAGCAAGCGAAGACAGAAAAGGAAGTGTAGGAGGTGAGCAGGTTACTGTCAATCAAACTTTTGATTCCATGAGAATAATTAGAAAAAAAAGTGATTCCTTCACAGCAAGAATTTGTTCTCCTGATGTTAATTGGTGATTTTAGCATGTGTGACTATCACAGAATTCATTCAGTTGAGTGAGGCGATCGTGCTGTTCAAATTGAGCCGCTAGATTTAATTTAAGAATTAAGTTACGTAAAAATACAGGGTTTGGGCTCTTTACATATGGTGCTGAGAAACTTTCATCAGTGGGTAGCTTAAGAGCTAACCTTCTGTGAGAAGAGTCAGAAGCACTCCGCAACGGCCTCGACGCCAGCATGCCAGGTGAGCGTAGGGAAAGCATTTCCCTAGAGGATTCGTGTTTTCCTGGCAATCATGTAACTTCAGTCGCATGCATGGGGGCACCAGAGCAGTGCTAGTTCCAGCTCTTCCCAGCTCGCAAGCTGTATCGATAAGTTTGGTGGACAGTATCCCACAACTACTTTGAATGAGGCATGAGAACAGGTCATTTCATGTCATTAAGTTACTGCTGTCTTCACGGTGCTTTGACCAAACGTGAAGAGATGTGAATATTCCACACGAAGAACTGCGGTGCTTCCCTTGACACGCTTGCTTATAGCTCTGACTAAAACATGCCCGAATTCAGCAGCTACATAGATAGCAGAGAGCTTGCTTTTGTTTCACAAACCAGCACCAGCGCAATCAGGAAGGTATTAATTTAAAAAACCCTCAGATAGCACCCGTGGAGAAGACTACTGTTATTTGCCTTACAGCCCCAGGCAGTGTCCTGCATCCTGTCATCAAATGCTTTGAATAAGCCCATCGCACACCTACTTCTTCACTTAGGCAGTGCATACAACAAACACTCCAGCTCTGGGAATGCTGCCATTTACTTCCATGACTTTATCCTCATACCTTGAGGGTGATGCCAGGATTAGTGGAAAAGCCTTCTCCTCCACAGCTCCAGCTCTCTGGTGATACACTTTCCAGGAAACAAGCTCCCCATTCCATCAGCACCTTCATCTAAGTTCTCCTTACCCAATGTAAGAGAGGTTTTATGGTCCTTGTTCACTGTATGCACAATTCACAGAATCATCTACGTTGGAAGAGACCTCCAAGATCATCTAGTCCAACCTCTGACCTAACACTGACAAGTCCTCCACTAAACCATGTCACTGAGCTCTACATCTAAACGTCTTTTAAAGACCTCCAGGGATGGCGACTCAACCACTTCCCTGGGCAGCCCATTCCAATGCCTAACAACCCTTTCAGTAAAGAAGTTCTTCCTAATATCCAACCTAAACCTCCCCTGGCGCAACTTTCGCCCATTCCCCCTCGTCCTGTCACCAGGCACGTGGGAGAATAGACCAACCCCCACCTCGCTACAGCCTCCTTTAAGGTACCTGTAGAGAGCGATAAGGTCGCCCCCTGAGCCTCCTCTTCTCCAGGCTGAAAAAGCCCAGCTCCCTCAGCCGCTCCTCGTAAGACTTGTTCTCCAGACCCCTCACCAGCTTGGTCGCCCTTCTCTGGACTCTCTCGAGCACATCCATGTCCTTCCTGTAGCGAGGGGCCCAAAACTGAACACAGTACTCGAGGTGCGCAGAGCCTCAGAACATTGACTGCCTTCATACAGCCAGCGCAGACAACTCTTTGGTCCTAGACCACATCCATTTCCCTTAGGAGCTACACAACCTCAATGCCATGCTACAGGCACATGATGTTGAGGAAAAAGACCTATCAAAATTGTTTCATGGTGCAGCGTGGCACCTGCAATGGCACAGATTCAGAGATGCGCAAGGCCAGTGTAAGCTCTGAAATTTTATAATGAGCCAAGACAAGTCAACTGAAGGTGTCCGTGCTACAAAGGCTTTCCAATGTGTTGACCTCTGATCATCCACTAAAAGGGGGAAATAAAGTTACAAGTAAAATTGTTCATTGTCACCTGTGTAACCACATCCTCCTCCCTTGCACCAAATCCTACTAGGTGCAACAGCATATTAGTTACTACCTTCCGACTACAGTACCTCAATTCAGGCAGGAGGTGATGCCCACAGGTTGCTCATTTCAAGTATCTGGTGCATGGAGGTCACAGTCCAGCACGGGGCCCTCCCTGAGGTGCTGCTGGTGTGAGCACACATTCCAGACACTTCATTTTCTGGGTAGCTGACTGTCTTTAGTAAAAATCACCTCACCGTAACAAAAACCAACACCCCCCTCACCTGCAGAGAAAAGACATCCGTCCCCATTTCCAGAACTGTGGCTGAAAGGAAAGGCAGTCCTAATCAAAACGTCAGGGACAGTGCAGGATCCCAAGCTACAGCTCAGTCTGTATGGATCTCTGTTCACCGCTGAACACAACTTGTCTCTTTCTTTGGATTCTTTCTCCCAAACTACAATAGACAGCCCCAGAATTAATCTTTATGATTGCAAGGGTAACTTCTCACTATGAGAACAGTGTGGCCATGGGTTATTAATGAGGGTCCTGATCAAGTGCATGTTCAGTCCAAATCATTTGCTAAAAAGTTATCCTCCTATAGGCTATATAAATACATAATACATCTACATTAACCTGTGTGACACTGAAGCAGCCTTTCCAGCAATCTGGCCTACTTTATTTCCAAAGTAGACTCTTATACCTCATTTGAGTGAGTGAGCACACATTTTAAATAATGATGAGAGACTCCAATTTTCACATTTTCATGGATGCAGTGTCAAATTTATTTGTAATAGGATCATCTATTATCTGTCAGTACTGAGCAAACTAGGTGAGAAAATAATGGTTAGTAGTACATTAAGGAGTCTACCTGGAATCCTGATCAAAATTAACACAGGGTAAATGGAGTTGTTGAAAAGAAAAATATTACTTGCCAATTGCTTACCTAATGAAGCCTGTTACTTCAGGTTTAAAAAAAACTTCCTCCAACCGTTCTATTTTAAACATGAAATATTTAATCCACTGAAGCACACTTACTACAGTAGATCTGTTTATGGCAAAATTTCCACCATGCCAGATGGCAAGAAGAGGAAATGGTGTTACAAACTCATGAGAGAGATCACAGAACTTGGGAGCTTCACTCATTTGGCCCTGACTTCACAGCTTCCATGTGGATACATAACACTACCTCTTGTCCAGATGTTCCACAAGTTCCAGGAAGAGCAGAAAGGCTGGTGTATCTCCATGACCATTTTCTCATCTCCAAGCTATAAACAGGAGGTGAGCAAAACCCATACAGACTTACTGCCTTAAGGTTTTTCCTTCCTTCTAAAGAAAGTCTCTCCCTAAGGAGGAAAAAAAGAGATATCCATATACTTGCATGTACCACTTTACCACTATAGCAGTCTCTTCTGAAACTAGACTCAGTAAACTCCCATTGGTGTCACCTCCACATAACTCACTTGGTCTCCCTTCTAGATGTGCTGGGATAGCTGCTGCATGCTGACATGGTTTAAAGAATCTATTTGCTTCACCAGATCCACACAAAATCTTGTGATGGCCAAATGATGTGAATGGAAAGAAGGTGGGGAATCAGCCCAGCAGAGGATGGGGCTTAGGCTGAAGCCGCAAATTCTGCCAGTGGAACAGTGTCTGAATACAGCACATCTTCTCTTCGGTTTGCTCACAACACATTAAAGTGCGGAAAAAAGTAACCAAAAAGAATCAGATAGCAAATGGAAGCTTCATGCTTTAAAAAATGATATGAAATGTGAAGAGAATTTTGTTTACTAATACTGGACACATTACAATGACTCCCATTTATGGCAGAAATGCTTTTAGTGGCTACAACTGAAATAATTCTAGATGTCCACTAAAATGGAAATACTCTTACAGGAGAGTAAAATATTTCTCCCTCCTTCCTTAAGAAATAAACCAGTGAAAGCATTTTGCCTGTAAGCAAGCATAATCAAATTCATACTAAGCTGTATTAAAATAAATAGTTCTCAGTTTCGTAGGATTAAAGTATAATAATTTCAAATGTAATTTAAAAAGTCATAATATGAAAACCTAAATTGAATATAAGGGTTTAGACAAAGTTAAGTGATATCCGTGAATTCTTTTCAAAATGAATGAGCAAAAGAATAACACCCTAAAATTATAAAAAAAAGTTTCCTAGCCATCTGAGGTCAATTCAACCACACTTGTACATTTAAACATCGTAAAGCTTAAGTATATACCTACACATACACTTTCATAACTGCTGAAGTGCTACTAGTTCTATCTGTTCCTTCTGTATCCTTTCCCATGAAGGGATAGTTTTCAGTATTGGCTGCACAAAATTACTTTTTTTGATTGTTTGTTTCAACATAGCCAGCAGTTGTTCAGAGATTATTTTCTGTACTGGGACCAATTCACTGAAAATAAGACCAAGAAAAGCTAATTTCTCAGTCACAGGCTAGAAACAGACAACCAAGTGGGATAGAAAGATATTACAGCCTGGCTTTATAGCCTTGAAGGCATGGGGACATATAATAACCGGTTTAGGTCCCTAGAAGTACATACAAGTGTTTTTGGAAAAGCCTCATTACAGCACCTAAGCGCATGGACACTACCAGTTTGTGTTTATGTAATTCTTGAAATCAATAAAACTGAAAAACTCTTAAAACCTAAAAGATGCACAGCTTATAGTGGAGATTGTGACCAAAGGAAGATAGAGTTTTCGCAAGCTTTACAAGCTTACATCCATGGTGTTGATATGATTTAAGGGCCGCTTCTGTGGGGCTTCTTCTCTACCTGACCTGAAAGCTTTCAAGACCATTGTGTGCTCATATGTGCCAGAACTGCACTAGTCAAAAGTAGCTGGGTTACAATCCGGCTCTGCAATCCAGAAACTAAATAAAGCAGCACCCAAATCCTTCTAGGGATCCAACTCACTCCAACCTGCATAAAGCAAAGACATCAGAAGAGTCGGAGTCCAACCTGCATAGAGCATTGAAGGCTCCATCAGAAGAGGCAGAGTAAGACACTGCTTGTTGGTGGGACACGCACGAGAAAGCAGGGAGCACCACAATTGTCATCCCTCTCATGCACCAGACCCCGGTCTTGTGCAATAGCCATCAGGTTCTGCTGCTCCAAGCCACTAGTGCTGCCTCCCTTTGCATCTCCTGTAACCCTAATTAAAACAAGTAACTACACTGGTCACAGGTACCCAGAAAAATATCCAAAGTATGGCCTGTTGTCATTTAAAAGTAATCTACTTTAAATATTGTAGCTCTTAAATTTCTTATTACTTAGTTTTATACATATACTATACTTATACAGAGTCTTAAAGCCTAGCAGTATGCAGAGATAAGAGTATATTATTGATTAAATCTATACAACTCTTTGTTAAAGTATTCACTTGCAATACATTTGAATTATTACTAACTGAAGAATATTATGGACAAAAATTAGATGCAATACAGAGCAAAAATAAATCAGCTACTTAAATGAATATTCCTTGTTTAAAATCCTAAATAATTTAAATCCTAAGACTTCAGTCACTTTGATTTAGAGCATTTCACCTTGACATACTCTCAGAGCAGGAACAGAAACATGTAGTAAGTCACATCTAAAATAACCAGGTATATCAGGACAGAGTGAGACTGGAGCTATGCTGGAAAGGAGGAACGCTTCGGAAAATGACCAAGACAAAGAAGGTGTTAGACAGGATGTCAATGAGAAGCAGCTTCGTATTAGGTGGTAGAAGAGACCATTAATCAGCGGAGCAAGGGCTGGAAGGGAAGAGAAGCTTCTGGATGAGCTGGCACTGGAGCACAAGTGGCCTGTGTCAAATCCCCGGGGTTAATCACCATCCCAGCGACATGCCCGAGGAACAAAACGTGCTTTTGCTCAGCACACATGACGGCTGACAGGTGAGAGGAGGTATGCAGCTCTATTTTGAAGGTTTACATGAACACTTAATGGGCCGGAAAACAAAAACCATTCACGGAGTTCTGAATTATTCAGTAATTTCTCTAATTATAAAGTGACTTGGAGCACCGCTTTTGTTCCAGGCAGTCCTTTCCTATCAGGGCCCATTGTTTAAGGCGGCGCATTTGAGCACTGCGAGCTCCCGCGCACCAAGGCGAGGTTCTCCCAAGTGTCACTTCTCCCCAGCCATTTTTCCTCCAGCAGGTAATATGCACATTATCTACGCTGACCTCTCCTTAATTTATAATACCTCCATGTCATAAACCAATTATCAGCATTTGACACGAGCAGCACTTGCTAGTTTGAAAAGCAATTAAAATTTAGGAGCTGTCTCTCGCAACAAAAAAAGCATTCACAGAAGTAGCGCTACAGAAGAGCTGCGACACGCAAGCCATCATTCTAATTCTGCCTCTATCAATCAAGCTGGGTCTCGCTGAATAGCGAAACTCAGGCAAGCAAACAGCAATGTTTATGAGGTGCAGCTGGTGGTACTTACGTTAACAGCAAAAGCAGCATCAGTTAAATTAACATTCTTCATTCTTTCATTGCTCATTATGGTTTGACAGACATACCCGCAGTCCACATAAATGACTTAGAGCAAGAGAGCTGTCTAGCATCCTGCCATGAAACAAGACCACCTAATGGGAGCAGCCACTGTAATTAAAACTCTGGAAACCAAGATTTATACTAGTTTGAGGACGCAGTGGTGGGTATTATGACCTACTTTAAGTTTAAAGGAATTGTGAAAGCCTGTACCATTACTCTAGTGGAGGAAAAAAAGGGTCTACTGTTTGTGATATTTGTCCAATAAAAAGGACTCAGTGTTGTTTTAATCTAGGAAGCATTTGTGTTGTTTCAGGTCTGGAGATCCAGGGGAAGAGCAAAGAAAAAGATATTACTTAAGTATTAACTAATCAGCTTCCCCTGGAGAACGCTTTTCCTAAATCTTACTCGTTCAAGTTCACGAGACTTTCTTTGATGGGGAAAAGCAGCAACTGGTTCTACTTAAAAATTTACAGCCACATTTAATCTCTTGGATCAAGAAAAGTTAATTTCATCAATTCAAGGCGGTATTTCATGGAACTGGAAGTGTCAGAGATGAATAGACTACCAAGAATGGGGTGAAAACCCACAAGAGTTTTAAAGTACGTCTAAAGCCCCTGAATTAGACCTGACAAAGTAATAGAATACGTTCAGGCTGCAATTTGAGCACATTAAGGAGGAATTAACATCAGAAAAAGTATGTTTAAAAAGAATAAAAAAATCACACGGACCTACAGTTCTACTGCACCTTTAAAACGCTGTGCAAAGCAGCCTTAATACTCCTGGTTATTAGGCACAGATTAGATCACGAACAACGATTCAGCGTTCGGAGGTGTGGCTGCTGCATGCAGGAACCTCATGGTGCCGAGGGGTTCAGCGGGTGGAAGCGAGTGCCCCTGCTCCCCGGTGGGGCTGCGGCACCGCGAGGCGTGCCAGGAGCGGGCTCACCGGAGATCGGGTGCTGGGCAGGCAGGCGTCCAGCGTAAGCCCAGGAAATGCCGCGGGGAGGAACAAAAACTTCAAATCTGGCACCCTGCGGGGAGGTAAGCCCTTGCTTCAGCTTCCCAGACCTGATCTCCCTACTGGAGTTAGCGCCTTGTTTCATCTCCCTTCCCCTCTGCCAAGAACAATAAGAAGGGTGAGATTTATAAGAAGGGTGAGATTTTCGCCCCCACCCCAGCCCTTATACAGTTCAAAAGCATCATTCCCTTTTCTCCAACAGCTCAGTGGTTGAAGCACTTGCCTTAAAGTGAACATCTGTGGTTCAGTCTCCTCCACTGTCTGAGATCTGTAACCCCACCTTCCACCCCCCTTTGTGGCCCCAGGCTACCAAGGCATAATTTAGGGGTGGTGGTGGACACTCCTCACCCCCTCCCGGTGTGGTAACTCTCCTGGTTCGTGCTATGGTACCAGAGGAAAATAGGCCTGTGCCCACAGCCACTGCTCCCATGCCTCCCATACAGGGCAGAAACAGCTCTTCTACCTCACACCATACACACGTACCTGGGCATGGGGCAGGGAAAGCCCTCGGCCAAAGTTGTGCCCAGGAGCACACAAGATCACCCTAATGCACAATCCCACTCAAGCCAGTGTCCTAGCGCTATTTATTTTTTATCGGTATAGAGGTAACCATACAGAACTGAGCCAAGTTTAAAATTCAACCATTTAAAACAACCTCAGTTATGTAGAAACTTAAGGGTGCCTTCAGTGGTGACCAGTAGGCTGGCCTAACCCTGTCAGGCGCCCTGCCGCCCATGCTGCTTGCACTGGCAACTTCATGCAGAAAGCCTGGGGGGGTGAAGGGACCCCAAAACCTAACAAACCACACCTGTTGTGACCAGCTGCTCTATTGCCTGCGAAATATTCACACTTCTTGCAAGAGTTGTATGAATTAAAGCAGTGAGTTATCTAAGGGCATATCTACAATGTTTAAGAGCTCTTCTCCTTGCACCTCCCCTGTAAAGAGGTGAGAGCTGCGGCTGTTCGGCCTGGAACAAAATGGGCTTGGGGGGAAATCTGATCAACAGTTGCAGGGAAGTACAAGGAACACAGAGCCAGGCCCTCTTCTGTGGTGCCCAGTGCCAGGACAGGAGGCAGTGGACACCAACTGGAGCACAGGAGGTTCCCTCTGGCCATCAGGCAGCACTTCTGTGCCGGGTGGGTGATGGAGCCTCCTCCTTGGAGATCTTCAAAAGCTGCCTGGACATGGGCCTGGGCACCCTGCTCCGAGTGTCTCTGCTGGAGCAGGGGCTTGAACCAGAGGCCCCTTCCAACCCTGACCATTCTGTCAGGACCCCGTTCTCACCTGCTGTCCCTGGGAACCTCGGCTGCTTCTCACCCAGAGGACTCCATTTTACAGCAACCAGCTTCCCAACACAAAGGGTTAAGCAAAAACCCCTGGGGAACTAGTTAGCGCTTATCTTGTTTTCTTCACTGGTATCACCAAACAGCTGGGAAATGACTCCTATGACCCCGAGGGAGCATACACAACATCTCCCCAACACTCCCACTCAGGGACTGAGTGCATTGAGAGCGTGCCAGGGTGACAGCCTCTTGTGCTCGCATGAGACTGCCAGCCAATTTCCAGTGAAACAAATATACGAGTTAACGCACAAGAAGTTCTTCAGAATCTAGCACCTTCTCGGAAGCCTCTTGCAATACTTGTTGGACGGCTGCAAACCAAACTAGATGCAGAGACCTTCACTCCCACTTGTTCCACGGAAATCCAAACAAACACTCTGCTGAACGGGGGTGTAGTTTTGCTTGTTCCATGAGGAATTTATAAGAAAAAATATTTTTAAGTAGTTCTCTGAAAACAACTTAACCAGAACAAGACAGTAAAACTTTTGCATATTTCCCCAGCCAGAACTGATATACTCTGCTTCCTAAAAATATGTATTTCCTTGGAACTGTGTTGGAACATGTATATGCATGGGAAGACTAAGCAGAGAGCCACATATGTGAACACTGGAGATTTAAGTTTTCTGCAGATCACATTTAAATTTCAGTGATCATGTGCCAGAAAACACATATGTAACAAAATATACTTTTTTTTTTTTTGCTTACACCAGTTTGTAACATGAGATAATTCCCTGAGACTGCCTCATCGGTACCTTCTAAGCTACCACCGATGAGCTGTTCTGTTTACCTACATCAAGTCAGTACAGCTTCTATGAGTAAAATTAAGATAACCCAAACCAAGTGGTGCGGAAAAGACAGAACACATGCTGAGATGTTAAGTCACCTCACTGTTTCCAGTGCTTTTGGACCTGATCCCAAGTTCACAAGAATGAAATACCTTTTCATTTATTTTTAAGGAATGTTGGATTCAGTTTAAGAAGTCCTTTTTGTTTGCAAAAAAGCTACTGGGTAAGACCTCAGTAACTGCTTTATGGATACTTACATAGCTGAATTAATAACTCAAGTTGTAACCAAGCAATTAACTGATTAAGGATCAAAGATGCTCCATCAACCAGGTTTTATTTCTTAAAAACAATCCTCACTTCATACCTTCAATGGCAACTAAGCCTCTGCCTTCCATTCTTTAGGACTGTAAATCGTTACTGTTGAACAGAGATGAAAAATCCTGCATTCAAAACTTCTCCAGTTACTTAATTTTGTGAAATGCAAGCCCAACAAAACACATTACAGCTTCTCACAGAGCAGAAGTACAGAACATGAATCAGCTATTCAAATTGAACTCTTATAACCTAAGAGACAAAGCTTATACGCAAAGCAGCGCACGCTTTTTTTTTAAACCAGGTGCAAGCTTGTGAAAACGTGTTATCTTGCTGCTAATAGCGATCACCAACTGGGATTTGATAAAAGGACAACTAGGCTTAGCCTACTTCAGAAA
The DNA here is from genome assembly GCF_013377495.2 of Cygnus atratus. Taxonomy (NCBI): domain Eukaryota; kingdom Metazoa; phylum Chordata; class Aves; order Anseriformes; family Anatidae; genus Cygnus; species Cygnus atratus. The sequence continues at coordinate 8,209,187 of NC_066364.1, forward strand.
GGGACTCATCAAAAAACAGGAGAAGAAAAGAAAAAGCACTCAATGTAGCAAACAAGAGATTATCCCTTGCAGCAGTCTCCACCTGTGATTACAGGCTTTAGCAGTAATATGTAACACTGTCCACGATCCTAGGGAACGCTGAAGATGCGTGCCTATACATTTTTTCAACTGTAACGCCGTATCACATAAATGAGGGCAGCATTCAAATGATATTTGCATTGTATTCTGAAGACATTCTTAAAGTGTTTTTTTTTTTTTTTTTTTTTTTTTACAATTTATATTTTATACTACAGAAATCCAATGACAGGAGGAGCCCTGACTCTAAGAGAAAGCCAAGTGACCTGGCCAGTGGACTGAAGATTATAGATCAGCATGCCATACTACATTATATATAAAACAGTATCATTTAGGACTTCCTATACAGGAAAATTGCACTGTTGAAATAGGCATGAATATTTCCCTTCTATGCACACAAAGCAGGATCTAGAAGATAAAAATAAAGTAGAAAAAGTTACTGTCACTGCAGCTCTCAAGAATACACACGGTTTGTGTAAAAGGACTGAGCACAACCAGGCAGGGGAAAGCATCTAGCCCAGCTGCATTGAGAGGGATATCATTTAAAATTTAAGTGTTGGCCAATGGCCTCTTCCTAAGGACCTGCATCTCAGAACTGATTTGAGAACACCATGGGAACTTTGAGCTACACCAAAGGTTCCAACTTTCTCCAGTATAGGCTAACCCAAGGCAGGAAGGTCAAAGAGCAAGGATAAAATGAAAAGCAATCCGGTTGCAGTGCTACATACCCACTGGCTTCTCACTTACCCTCAGCAATGAACTGCAGACTCAAAAGTGCAGCAGAGATACCAAGTACAACACTTAGGTCAATAAACCAAACAACGTTGCCACTGCAATGAACTGTATGCTAAATGAATGCCTCAGAATCAGTCTTTGAAGAAATTATCTGGATACTGAAGCTCTTAGAAGACAGTTCTGTGAATGGATATGTCAGGAGCAGCTGAAGATGCTACTACCCTCTGTCATTTGTAATCATTATCTGCCAAGTAATGGTTTCATCTCTATTGTACTGCACGAGCTTCTCCTCGCCTGGGTTAGTCAAATCACCTTCAATGACTTCTCAGGCTGGGCTGGTGTGGCTGGCCGATGGAACTGGGTACCACAGAGCTCCCGCCTCCCCTTTTACCAGCAGCACAGCATCACACAGCTGGGGAAAGCATGGAGGAGTGGCAGTAGCATATTCCAAATGCAACAGCAATTTCCAAAATGAATGCTACTCTACCAGCCACAATTATAGCTCTCTGGGATACTAGAAATCAACAAGGTCAAAAGCTATACAAGTAACTAAGAAAACAGATGAGTCTGTTCTCAAAATTCACAGCTTATGCCAATGTCTAGGAGTGAGTTAAAAAATAACTAAATGTACACATTCATCATAGGCATGATGAACAGGGATGGGAAAATGGTTCTCCCTCCCTGCAGAAAGAGCAGCATTAAATTAGGACTTCTAATGCTGAAAACTGCTGAAGGACTGGGAGCCAATTAACAGCCAATTTCTCCAAGCTGCATTTCAAATGCGATATAGGAAAATGACAATTATAGGATACTGCACACCAGACAACTGTGCTGATGAACTCACAGCATGCTGCACACAGTGACAGTGTCCTCAGCCATGACATCTGCTTACATTGGAGAGTCCTGACAACTAGAGAGAAGAACAAAATTGCTAAGTGTGGTTGAAAATGTATTTATATATATACACACATAAAATATACATATATATATACACTCATACATGTGTGTCTACACACACAAAATAAGAATACATCTACTAATAATAAAAAGTCAGGGTGGCATGAGACTGACAGAACCACTCTGGGGTTTCTTCTTGGTAGAATATTCATTCCCCTAGTAAGATATCTACCCGTAGATCAGATTAAAAACCTGTCTACTGGAATGAAAACGTACCTCAACTTATCCAGGATATTAAAGTGTGTAGTGCAGCTGATATCTGATCTGATCACTTCATGCAAAGCAAGAACAAAAAACAAACTTTAAAAAGATGAAACAAGAAATACCAAGTAAAAACCATGTTGGAGGACCAAGTACAATTATAGCAGCAATTTCAGATCAATATCAATAAAAGATTTTATGGACTGTAAGATGCATATCCAACAATTCAAAATTGACACGTTGTAGGCTCTACACCAACTGCTTCCCACAATGGAAGATAATTTTGAAGATGCAGAAATCAGAGGTGAGGATACATTCTCTGCAAGAAAAGAAAAACACATTCAGCTCCTCACACATACCTTCAGAGAAATAAGCAGCTGATATCAGAAATAAAATAAAGAAAAAGCAGTTTCAAAACAAGAATTACATAGTCAATGAAGATAAACGGGTAAGCTTTTGAAATAAGCTGAAGTCAAATACCATCTATGATCAGGGGCCTGACTCACAAAGCTGCTATCACCTACAATGACAAAGTAAAAACCATCACCAAAAGAGCATAGTGGGGCAGATACCCACAAACTTTTGAGGTGCTAGCTACACCAAGTCCCTTTAAAACACACTGGCTTTAACAGAAATTAAACACTTGTGGCTAAGCAGCTTACCATTTCCCACAACAGACAGCGGCATGAAAAATACAATAACAGCAGCTTAAGGGAAAGCTGCCAGTGAAAACAAACTCAGAGAGTGTTGAAACTCTGGGATAAAGAGATGACCAATAAAAGAAATCCCCTAACTCTTCTAGGCTGAGAAAAACAGAGGGACAAAAAGAGGTAAATTAAGGTATACTCAAAATAGCAGATACGTGTATATATATATTTTAAAAGATATTATGTTCCCTTCCACAGCGAACAGGAAGTTTCCTCCAGCATCATCTTCACCATGGAGAAAGGATGCAGCAAGTCACGCATCACACGTGAAATGCTCGCCAAGTCTCTTTTCCCTAACCATGCATGTTAGGATGTCCCCACAGAAACTTACTTTTAGCATTATAAAACAAAACAGAAGTAAAACACCGTTGTCAGCACCTATTCTGCACAATTAAACTAAAATTGAATTCGAACAAATGGTCTTAAAATAGTTAATAATGGAAAAAAAATCCCGCACGCTTTCTGCCATTTTTAAGGCTCTACCACAGATCTCACTGTGAAATGCATGAAGAATAATCTACCATTGCACTCAATAACACTTTAGAACATAGTTCGCTGATAAACATATCTTTGAGAGGTACGCTGGTTGAGTTACAAGTAAAAATTAAAGAGAGCATGTGGGGAGAGTAGGATAGACCTGTCCAGTATAATTTCTTTTAAATATCTGAATTTTGAATATAATCTGCCTGTAAAATCTAAGGATCAACAGTCCCAAGTCAAACAAGGATGTAGACAGACTAAAAAAATCACCCAACGTGTAAATAAGAAACAAACCCATGGGGGCATGGACAAGACACACATTGACATAATCTGGTCACATGAGGTAGTGGGAGATTTCACTTGAAATTACTTCAAGCTAACTGGACATTTGAATACCTTTAAAAAGAAGTTTCTGGAAAGGATCTGTTAGAACGACTCCAGAGGAGGCCATGAGGATGATCAGAGGGCTGGAGCACCTCTTATGAAGCCAGGCTGAAGGAGTTGGGGTTGTTCAGCCTGGAGAAGAAAAGGCCCCAGGGAGACCTTCCAGAGGCCTTCCAGTGCCCAAAGGAGGCCTACAGGAAAGCTGGGGAGGGACCCTTTGTCAGGGGGTGGAGTGATAGTACAATGGCTTTAAAAGAGATTACGCTTTAGGAAGAAATTCTTTCCTCTGAGTGTGCATTTCCTTAGTTCCAGATAATTCAGTTCATAATTAGCATGCAGATAACAGACCAAATTCAACAGCTCTAAGATTTGATGCAAGCCTTGGTGTTCTTAACGGTTGTTCTACTTCTTACCAGCACATCCTTGCCAAAACAATTTTATTCTCACATTAATGTAGGGATGCCTTTCGTCTTAAAAAGATGCTGGTTCATTTCCTAAGTAAATTGAAGATGCTGAGATCAGATAACATCTCTCATCGCCATCCTACCAAGTGGTGAATGAGAACAGCAGATCGCTCAGGGAAATGAGAGTGCCGCGTCAGAGGAAAGGCAATTTTATCAGAGCTCCCACTCCTTTACCGTTGCCTACGCGTCTTTTTAGGATAAGAGCAGAACACTTCAGTCTCCCACCCCTCTTCTTCCCCCCTAACTTATTCCAGCACCTGAAATATAAACGGGAAGGCTGGAGCTGAAGTGCAGGTAGGTGCCTCCCGTACCCACACGGGGCCAGATGTTCACCAGTTGTTATTCAGTAGCATCAGTGACAGGGCTCCGCTTCCAGCCAGTGATTATGTGTTACTGCTGAAAATTATTTTCAAAAGGACAGGTAAAGAGTAGGCCCAGGTGTTGCCTGATAAAATGATTACTTATAAAATAGATCAAAAGTTGAAAAATAGTCATCTGTGACAATACAGTGGCCTGTTTCTACAATTTATACAAGCCTGTCCAAAGATTTCCCTCTGAGCACCTCATTAAATCTAGGCTCAAAAGCTAGAATTGAGTGCATTTATATATTTCAGCTGTGAATGCTGTCAGAATCTGAAGATAAACTACTTCTTCCAGACAATTTAGATTTTAAAATATTTGTTGGTTTCGCCAAGGATGAAAGACTGTTGTTGTTTTAAATCATTGCTTTGTACAATCTGGTTTGCATACATTTAACAGAGACATTTACAATCTGATGAGCATTGGGAGTGAGGAAACAGAAAGGTAACCCACAACTGGGTACTTATACCTTGACACAAGGGCTTGATTCTCCCAGTCTTTCTTTTCCTGCATTCTTCTCCTGATTAGATCACTTGGGAGCAGGGGTGGGGGCTCTGCTAAAGAGCTCCCCACTCGTCTGCCTCACTGAGGGTAAGCTTCAACCCATTCATCTCTCAGTCCCATAATCTCATACTTTACAACACTCCTGGCAGGTATCCAAAAAACCACACGCATACAGAGCACAGCATCTTCTCCTACAAAACAGCACTTCAGTCCAAAAAAAAAAAAGAGAAATCAACATACCACTTGGCCACATTTGAATAGCAAGTGACAGGTAAATTTAATTGCTTTTCAAAGGACTTCAAGTCTGCACCATCTACTCCACGGTACCACTCCAGCCCCAACTGCAGAGGTTGCCCAGGGAGCTCTGTGCTTAACTGCAGGTGCCCAAAGAGAGGTAAGACAAACACAAGCTGTGGGGTACCAAACCGTTTTTCCTCTTGCCCCTCCGAAAGGGAAGAGCGGTGGGTGTGCAGATAGTACTGCCTCAACAACCCCTCTGATGATGCCAGGGCAAAGTGATAATGCAAGATGAAAGACAGTGGGAAGGAAAACCTTTTGCTTCCCACCTCTCATATCACACACTTTCTCAAAAGAGCAGTCATCCACAGGGAAACACCACAAGTGCTCTGTCCTTGCTTGTATTTGTTGCCTGCAATTGCTACAGAGAAATCAAAGTGTCAAAACACAGGACGCAGGACCCAGAAGACAACATCTTCACTGTATTTTATGAGTGGCCTGAAAACTGGGCTTGGGGCCAGATTCCCTGCAACTCAGGAGCATACTTACAGCTGGATTTAGGCAAAACTACTCAAGGAAAACCTCTTGTGCACCTCTTTCTTTGCAGGGCCACCTGCACTACTTTCTCTCCATGCACCCAGTAGCAAGGCTGCAGCACATCACCTGAGCTCTGCCACGTGTCCCCTCCATGTTGGTGGCCTGCTGGGATGTCTGGGATCTCAAGTAGCCCCATATGGGGACAATGGGGGCAACGTGGCCATGCAAGCACCTCTTCTGGCCCAACTTCACCTTCCCTGAACCTGCATCATCACACCACCTCAGAGAAGGTCTCTCCAGCCCTTGAAAAGTGATACTGGCAAGTCCCAATTGCTAACGAGCACTTACCCATGAGCCAAAGTGTAACATGAGATAGTTTATGATAGAGAACAGATTAACTTAATTTGACCAAGTGCCACAAGGAGACTTACTGTACTAAACCAAACCCCCATCTAGGCCAGTTTTTATATTCTAAAACTTGACAATGAGTTTTTTATATTATAATAAAAATTCAAGACATGTAGACATCTCCTTGCAGATCTCACAGTATTATAAAGTGCATATGTCTGGGCTGCAGCACTTCCCAGCTCTCAAGTCCCTGCTGACCCCAAAGATTTTGGATGTCCACTGACGAGCTACATACACTTCTGATGGACAACATAAGTGATTTTCTTTCTCTAATTCATTTCATTTAGAAAATATTCAACCTCTAATCTTCCCACATTTGCTTTTCTTGTATGGTTACTTCTCTTCTTCAAGGGAAAAAAAAATTTACTGGTTCATTCACAGAGCCTAATTGGCACTACACTGCATTTCACATAGTTTTAATTAATAGCTAAACATCAAGTAGCTCAGTTAAATACTGTGAGATGTGACTATTTTACTTCTTTCATAACTGTTGCTATGATATTTACAGTATATTTGAAGTAAGACTCCAACAGCCTACTTCATATGACCTAAATATTATCCTTTCTCTATAAAATTCTAGAAACTAGCTCACTGAAAATAGCCAGAGGAAAGAACAGTCTCCCCATTTCAAAAAAAAGAAAAAAGTCCAGACATTAAACTACGAAGAGTCTGTCTGTGAGAGTAAGCTGAAAAATCTCTCAAATTTAACCCATGATTCTCTTCAGCGTAAGGCATTCATTTCAACTTGCAGTGCCAGCAAGAAGTTACTGTCCCCACCATATATAATCAAACTTATTTTAAATTAGTACCATTTGTATCAAAAAGATCAGTAATAATGCTTGTTTAAAGCACTGTCAAAGAATGATAGACCAGTGATTTTGCTGCAATGTGCTTATGCAAAAGAAACAGTGACAAACAGCCCTAGAGGAAAAATCATATACAGCAACCAGAGCTGCTGTACGTTTACTGCCTGTTAGACAGATGTAGTTTTTACAGAGCCAGCAGGACTGCTCTCAGCAGCAGGAACAAGAAGTCTAAAAAACAAACATCTGGACAAAGATAAACCATCAAAATTAAAGCCAGAATTTGCAGGACTTCCTTTATTACCTTAAAGGATTAGGACAGGTTGCACTTACTAACATCACCTAACAGGAACAGCCGCTCCCTCCTCTATGAAGGTTTTCATTTTGGTTAGCATTATTATTTTCATGTTAAAATCATCATGGACCAACCACTGCCATAGCTCTACCCCCAGAGCACAATGGGCAGCCACTGCTGTAAAAAGGCAGTCAAAATAACAGATGTAAGCAGGTGGGGGGGGGGGGAAGGCAGACCCTGCAAATAAAGTGGCAACCAGCACCATGTCCATGAGGTATTGTTTATTTATGTTTAATTTTGTCTTGCTGTTTCTGAGGCAAAACAAAAGAAGGGGAGAGGGGAAATGGCACAGCAGTAGGGATGAGGAAAGGTCTGAAACCCATGGTAACAAACAAGAGCCAGCAAAGGTCTGCCTGTGAGTAGAAGACTGGAGGAAAAGACACCAGAGCAGCATGCAGTGGTGACATACAGCTGCCTGCATCCTCTCCCCGGCCCACGGGCTCCAGGCAGTATGTCCGTCAGCACTTGCTGGGATAGCTTCCCTGGGATCTATTTCCACAGCCCACACCCCTCCAAAGCATACAGCCAACCTTACGTAGTTCTCAGTCCTCCTCTTTCTAAAGGAACAGCACGTCCTTTGTCTCCCAGAGCATTCAGAAGTCCCTGCAGCATCCTCACAACAAGTGCTTCCCCTGGGACCTCCCTGGGGGAGGATTTAATGCCACGCAACCCTTCCCACAATTTCCTCTGGAAGGGATTACAAACTTACCCATTTCACAGCTTCAGAGGCAGACAAACAGACTGAAAAGCTAAATGAATTATCAGAGGCAACAGTGGATTAAGACTCATGAGCTAACGTCTCAGCTGCGCGATCATTCCATTAGAATGCAGCATCGTTTAATATTAAAAACGGCCTCAGAGATTTACGGTCAGCATCGCTGGAGGTGGGAAGGAACAGGACCCGTGCACTTATTGTCATTTAGTTCTGTTTATTCCCTCCCATAGGTGCTATGCTTCTGAGGTAAGAGTCTAACACTCAAGGCAAGGTCTTCAGTTTGTTGAAATAACATCACAGGACTGTAGATACGGCGGTAAACGTTACTCTAGTTCTGTTGTAAGGACCATCACTCACCTTGTGAGAAAGACTGCACCTTCATGTCCCACCCCCAAAAACGTGGGATCAGGTTGTTTGCCAATCTGATGTCCTAAGGTAAAAAGACAAGCACAGAGCGCCTGCAGAAAGCAGGCCATAAGGAATCCTGCCCAATCCTTCACTCGGGGAGAGACGGCATCTCCTCCATACGCTTCCCAACAAGCAAAACCATCTCTTCGTAAGCAGGTCTCACACAATTAGTTCTGCGAAGATGCTCGTCAAATAGAGCAAGCCACTGAATTCAAGTCAGCCATAGCAGAACCCTGCAGTAGCTGCTTCTCCAACTGCATTTTTCTACACAGAATGACCACAGACTTTCTCATGCTTTGAAAGCTACTGCATGTCCCCAGATAGTGGAGTTATCAACAGTTTTTAAAGATCTCTTAACAGAACAAGCAGATGGTTAGAAATCCCGTGTTCACAGCGTTGTTTTAGAAGCTTTCTCCCTTGACTGAGGCTTTGATTAGAAATATTCCCTGCCACTTATTCAGGCGCTATTCTGCAACCGGTACGACACCGTTTGAGCAGGCTACAGTTAAAAAAATAAAAGTGATCACAATCTCTACAACTGAATATTGGTAATTCTGTAGAGCTGCATGCAAATGAGATTACGGAATCTTGAAAAGTCGTTAGTGTCTTTGTAAAAATAGTCCTAATTATTAAAAACCATTTTCCTTTAATACTTTTATAAAAATTAGAGCGTTTATTGTCAAAATACTGTAAAGCCATATCAAGCACCGCAGCTGGAGACGGTGCTTTCTTTTCCACCTAAAATGCAGGCTTTCAAAGCCTCTGTTTATGCTTCCATTTTGACAAGTTGTGTGGGATTATTTTATTTCCTCAGTTACCACAGCAGTGAAATTATTTCAGGTTAAGAAAAAAAAAGTCTCCCATTTTTTGGCTGAATAGAAAGTCTTTCAACTTTCCCATGACATTTTAATGGAAAGAAATAACATTTTCTAAATAAATTCAAAATGGGATGCTACACACTGAACCCCGCATTTTGAGGGGGAAATGGGGAGGGAAAGGGGCCTTGGGAATAGAGATAAAAAAGCAATAACTATCAATGTTTGTATTTAAGGCTGTCCCTTTGCTGGAGGAGTGTTGACCCTTAACATTGTTACCCAAGGGCTCAACTTTTTTAGCTACCATGAAAAATCTCAGCTCTGCCTGATGACATTCTTATCTTGTCCTGAAGTTGTGCCCTACTTAAAAACTACTTTGTTTTGCCCTTGAGACATCTGAATTTCAGTTTTCTGGATAATGACCACAGGGACTGGGCTGTGTTATGTGACCTCCATTTGTAGCTTATGAAGTGCTTTGGGCTCGCTTAGAATAGGCAAAGAAAATAAAAGGAGGAAGGGACGCTATTTAAATTGCTATTAAAGTTTTAAAAATTGTAATATTTGATTGGACAGTTGGATTTTTATTTGTTTTACCTTCTTGAGGGAGAATCCTTTCAGAGAAAGTGATCTGAATTTGTAGGGATATTTTCCACAATTGTATCATTTAAGGTAACTTCCACAATAATATTCCAGGTAGAAGAAACTAAAGTTTTAGCTTTTCTATTTTTCTTTCCCATACTCTGAGCAAGCAGCTCTAAGTGGACTTAGAACATGATTTACTTCGAGTGGATACTGGGAGAAAGAAGAAATAAAGACTTAGTTAAGGGGCCCTGTGATATTCCAGATTTATTGTGCTGTCATGCTTCCATCTCAAGTCTTCTCAGTTTACAAATAAAAGATGTTCTCCCACATTCCTCTCCTGCCAACCCTGCAATACACTCCTGAGTCATCGTGGGCTCATTTCTCCTTGCCCATCACTACCAGTAACAGTGGGACCGTGGGCCAAACCCATGCGCAGGGACACCTGCACATCCCCATTGTCCCCAGTGGGCTCGCACAGCTGCCACTGACGCAGGGTTTGGCAAAGCAGTTGGTAATTCCGACTGCTGTGCTCTGCCAGCCCAGCATCCAGCCCCGCTCGATCAACGCTCTGCTGGCTCTGCAAAACCAAGGAGAGCGAGAGCATTCATCAGGAGGAAGGAAGAAAGGAAAATAGGCCCTGAAATATATGCTAGAAGCAGACCTGCTGAGCAAGACGTCACTTTTTTTTTTTTTTACAGTCACTTCTCTGACAGCAGAATTACGGTAATATTGTTTTCCACTTTTCTAGAACCAAAAATATTGACTTCAGTTTATAAACAACTTCTGTATCTGGTTTCTGATTTATAGGCAAAACATTTTTACTACAGGATTTTAATTTTTATGTAGTAACTTAAAGATACACTTATGCTATATCTTATACTCATCATTTGGACGATGACAAGCTACAGATTTTTTTTTTATCTAGATTTATCTTAAGAAATGCTGTTAAACATAGGTAAAGTTGGTTTTGCTGTACGAGCCCTCCATCGGTCAGCAGGTAAAATTCTGTTTCTACAGAAGCAAGCAGTACTCTTAAAGCTCTTTCTACCTTTAAGGCAATAATAGCATTATGCATCAGGAAAGATTTATCAAAGTTACAGACCAAGAATATGTACTTCAGTATCACTAAATAAGTGCCATTCATTCTGTACCGCTGCTCAGACAAATACCCCAAAAAGAATTAAAAAACCTACAAGCACCACCAGTTTTACTACACTTGTAAAAAAAAAAGTATAAGCCTTGCAGTATAAATGACTTAATTTCTCTGATTTGCTCAGATTCTTGATCAAGTCATTGCACCGTAACCAGTTACCATACATCAGCAAGGCCACGTATCCAGGTATATGCTCTTAGCTGGCAGGAAATAACAGAAGTCTTCTACTGCTTTCATCCCAACTTAATTCCTTTGAATCTGCTGCAAGCAAGCAACTTGCACGGTGAGTGGCCACAGGCCTGCTGACGCTGTTACCCTGGCCTTGATGCTGAGCCCCAGCTCACTGAGACTTCGTCAGGAACAATGATCCTTCCCAAAAGGGGCTCACATTCCCATGGTGCCTCTTCCACACACTAAATTGGGTCTTATTTCTGAACCAAAAGAGCTTGGGAAGGAACAGGACTAGGGTTTGGTTCGACTGGGTTCTCACTGCCTCTTTTACTAAGGTCTGTGGGATTTTGGGCCAAGTCACAATCTTGCCATGGGCCCCAAATTAAATTAAGGACCAAAGTATGTCTCCAGCACCTCAAATCAAAGCATGGACTAATGTGTTCGTGCATTTAGTAATGCCAACCTATAAATAAAAGCACAATAGGCGTTCCTGTAATCCAACCTTTTTCTAGCATTTCCTTCTCCACAAATGAACATCTTTCAGGCAAGTCAGATCAAGTATTTCTCCAGACATTACGTCCTATGCTTGCATTTTAAGAGATGTTGCTCTTTAGACGCTGTGGTAAGGATGGGGGAATGGAAATAACTTGTGTGTCATCTCCTGAAACCAAAGGACTAGGAGAGACAGGCCTGCACATTTTAGAGACATGAGCCTGCCAAAATAAGAATACTCACAAGTTGCTGTATTTGGCTTCCTCATTAGTTAAATTGATAGCATTTCCCGCAAGAAGGAGAGAGGGAAAAAGTTGGATGCAGTGGTCCTATTAGGCTGTCACGCTGGCATGTAACAACATAATGTGGTAACATTTTTTTCTGAAGACAAAACGCTAATGTTAATTCACGCTGCAGACAGAGGCACAAGCTGGAGAAAGGATTTACGCACATTCTCTCTCTCCTATTGCATTCAAAAGCAATAGCAGTGGAAAATGGTGTTTTTGTTTAAAAATGAAGCTTCAAGCTTTTACCCAGCGCTGAGCTCAGAGCACCAGGGAGGCTTGCTGGAAACAAACAGCAGCAAAGAGACGACCAGAGCTGAAAATTGCAGGCTGGATTTGCAGCGATGGCCGCAGCAGCCCTACACCCGGCACAACCATGAAGTGACACCAAAGGGGATTTCTTCCAGCCCATCTAAGCACCTACTTGATGACTGTGGCTGATGAAGAACCAGCACAAGCCAAGCCCTAGCTGGTCCCCGAGGCTCAGCACCAAGGGTGGGATCCGTCTTGCCCAAATTCAGCGTCAGAACAAGTGGCAAGCGCAAACTGGCCAGGAGAGAAGCTAACCTCAGCCTAAGCTTAGAGCCTATGATATTCAGCACAGGCACGTTCAGAGGGCAATCTATTTCTTTCTCCTGACTCTGCAGGCACCCTGGGGCAAGGAGCTTAAACTCAGATGTCTGAAGTAAGGGGAGACGAATCCCACCCTCACTGCCATGAATGCGAGCAGCTTTTATTTTAAGAAGGGCGATCAATGCTAGAATGTGCTTGAGTCACCCTCGCAATCCGCCACAGCCACCGCTCAAATTCTTCTCGTTGGGGCCTCCAAAGCTGTCAGCAGACCCCCCCAGCCCACCCACACTTTCCACCATGAGGATCTTTTACCACCCAGCGCGTTGCTGTGCCCATCGCCTGCTTCGCCAGGACAAGCCCCCTGCAGCCAGCGCCGAACGCCAGGAAACGATGGTGGGTTTTGGAGTTTTGTTTTTAAGAAGTGTTTTTCTTTGAGATGTCAGCTACAGAACCGTAAGCAGCATTTATGTTCAGCGTTTACCTGAGGCGTCAGAACAAGGGAGCAGGAGCAGGCTGTCACTGATACACAATTTTGAAGCACATTACTAACCGCTATTGACGCTTTCATAGTTTCATTTCTAGTAGAGGTTTAATTTCTTTGCCAATTACACAGATGCATACTTTCCCCAGGCAGGTCCCTATAATCTAGGCTGTGGTTTGTACAACTAGCGGTATAAAAAAAGACTCAGTTTCAGAATAATATTAGTGAGACCATTCAGGATGACTAAGTATATCTGCAAGACCTCATTCACGCAGAAATCACCTGCTACTGTGGAATATATTCCATGTGCCTTTATTTCTCCAGGTATAGTACCAAATTGCTTTGCTCTACAAACCCAAGTATGACATACAAGCTTGCAGCTACTTCTTTGCAGGTTTTGGTTGGAGTGGGAGCCAAACGGGAGCTTGGCAGTGAGAGCTGCTGGGAAGCAGGTATTGAATTTCAACCTTAGAACAGAGAAAAAAATGTAAAAATAGAAATTAGTAAGAGTTCTTACTGAGAATTAGAGCAGGACTAGCCTGAAAAACAGCTGAAAGACATCATTTAGTCAAAGCAGGCTGCAGAGCCCACATGCCTGACTGCCTAGGCACAGTGAGTGCACCCCACCTAACTCCGCACCATGTCTGGGACTTAAAAAAGTACCCATTTGGGGAGCAACGTGGCACACCCCATTTATATATTCCATTTACCCACAACCCAAACCACCACCAAGTCTGCCCTTTTCTTTGCCCCACTCTACTTTACCACACCAGCCAGCAGTTGCTGCAATCTTAAATCTTTACAGGTTTTTTTTTTTTTTTTTGGCTTCACACTCTTGGTGGGGAGATGAGGGAACAAATCCGCAACCTAAATTGCAGCTCAGTGAAGAGGACACTCCAGTCTGGATTGCTGTTACCACTTCGGAAGCCCCATGGCAGGTGGAGCTGTCATTAATCACACACCCTGACAAGCTGCTACTCTCAATCACACTTCCTGATCAAATTCTGCATTAATCAGGAGCTCGAAAGCACGCTGGCTGTTCAGCAAGGTTAAAAATGCCGATGATATTTTCCTTAAGCTTTGTAACATTTAGTAATAACAAACAACGAGCCAAAAAAAGCCCAGACAACATCCCCACCACCACCACCCCGATAAATACAATACACGTGAAAAGGAAATGCTGCATGGTTTTAGGTACATAAAGCAGTCCTGCTATCATATACACGTGAAGTCCTTAGACCAAAAAGGATCTTGTAGCCCTAATGATATATAATACAACCTTGAAAGGGGATTGTTGATTACAAATGATACAGCTGCATTTGCTTAAAAACACCTCAAAATATGCCACGTTCTTATATGAGAAAGTAAGAACAAAATTTTTTAGGTCAGGTGAATATACAGAGACGTTTACCTGCTATTTCAAGGTAACGAGGTACATCAGGAATCATGCACAACACAGTGGGCAAGTTAACTGTTAAAGGGTGTGTATTGCCTCTGGGGAAGGAGCAGGCTGGTCTTAGCTGTTCTCAGAGGGCCACATTTTAGCCAGCAAGATCCATCTACTGGCAAGAGCAGCCCTGTTCAGCTTTCCTATCAAAGGCGGTTTACAGAAATCCAGGGCATACAGGTTTTGATAGATCAATATCCAGGTTTAAAAAAACAGCTAGAGGAAAAAAAGAGCAAAAAATAAAATTTAATAAAAGTCAGGGTTTCTTTGCTGTGGGAAGCCAATGCAATGTGTCCTCTGCCAAAGTCACTCAGGATGTTCTACCTGTGGCAATCGATTGCTTTCCAGGGGGACTGCCAGCGTGTGCCAGAAAGCTGGGCTCTCAGAGAAAGTACGGCTTCGTTAACGAAGCAAAAGGAACAAGGAACTGGAAAGCAGCATGGACAAATACCCCAGTACCACTGCTGCCAAAACCACCTTGCAGGTAAGGACATTCAAGGCATAACTCTCGAAGTATTCCTTCCCAGTTTTTCCTCCTTCCTGTTACTGATTTTGGCTCCATCACTGATGCAAGCCAGAAGGAGCCTGACATCTAGGAAACGCCGTTCTCTCTACGCACGTGTCTAAAGGACACTCATGTCACTGCTCAGCCTCTGACACCCACGCAGCTCAAACAGGGAGGACAAAAAATTAGCAGCCTAACTTTTCTACTGATTAATTCCTCAAAGGAAGCACAGTTCAGCCACAGAAGTTTGAGAACAGACACTGCCAAGGTTTGGGCTATTTATTATCACTAATTTAACTGAAAAGACAGAAATTGAGTGACTTAAGATTCATTAACGGCTTCCTTATAAAATTTAATTTTGGCTACTTACTTCTGTATAGGGAACATAAAGTAACGTAATTAAAGCAGATGATTGCGCTGAGTGCAGAAGGCTGCCTGCTTGCTTTTCGCTGATCACGGTCTCGAGCCACGCTAACAACTTGCAGGGTAAAACCCTCTGCAAGGTCTTGAGTGACCACTCACCAACCCTTCTTTCCGAGTAATTCAATTAAAGTCCTCCTCCCGCCTATTACTTCTTGAGGGGGGGGGGGAGAAAATGAAATGAGAATAACCCACGCGGTAACAGCACAAGGACAGGACTTGAGATCATTTATCTGATCAGCCACTTACTGGCAGCTAACGCAGCACGCAGAGGACTACAGGGAAAAAACCTCCAGTATTGAAACTGTCAGCATGTTAAAGGCAAAGGAAATAGAAAAGCGTGACTTCTCTTAACACAGCCGCCACCCATTTGGTTTTCAAAGCACTTCTTGGTCACATCCCGCTGATTTCACTCCTTATTTCAAGCTACCAAGTTACATCTAGACACTTGGAATCATCGAGGCTGGAAAAGACCTTCAGCATCCCCAAGTCCAACCATCAGCCTGACCACGCTTTCTGTTTACACATCCCCAGCAACGTCAGACATTCACTGATGAAAGGTGAACACGACAGAAGGACAGCAAAAGGAGTGGAAGCGAGGCCAATCTACAGTTTGGGGAAAAAAAAGAAGAATTGTAGAAACAAAGGGTAAGGGAGCAGGGAAGAAGCAAGCATATAGCAACACAAAAATCAGCAAGAGAAATGCAAGCAAGGAAACAAATAGCTTCAGAAATTCCATTTAGCTGCTGATGAGTCGATTTTTAATTTTATTTATTTATTAAGAAAGCAGCTAATCATGGGCTCTGAAGCAGGGGGGAGGCAGGAGTCAGCCTGGATGCAGCGTATGGGGAGATGAAAAGACCTGGGAAATCCAGCAGCACATCGCTGTTAACTTACGTCCTGAGAAAAATCTCTGCTCTACTTACAACGCTTGTTTTTGCCTTCCATTTCTGACAAAATTGGCTACAGATCAATGCAGGAGACACAGAAAGTGGACTCTGGACAGCAACAAAAGTCCAGGGTGTTACAGCACGGACAGCATCACTGATATTGCTAAAACGGCCGCGGAAGCTCATAAATCAGCAGGATACCAAGAGATGCCATAACAGAGGACCGAGATGTTGCAGCTTGTCTTTGGAGCAAAGCTCCTTCAGGCCCGCTGGAAGCTGCTGTTAGGATCACCTACCATATAATGCTAATGCAGGTTCCTACCTGAAGCTTCTGAAATACATACAGGCTCCTTCCCTCTTTGCATAGCTCCAATTAGTGTCTAATCAATAAGCCTATCTGCCTGCCAAAAAGCATGATCCAACTACTATTTTATGTGGGAAGCACTTTTAATCTGGCAGGCTGAAGCAGGTACTCTTTCTGAAAGGTAAAATTGTTCTTGGAAGCTTTCCATTAAGAGACAGCAGAAACTCTGCCACTAACTCTTAATTAAGTGCTCTATTGCTTTGGGTTTGTTTTTAATTATTTTTCTTTGTAGATAAGTCATTAATAATTGAGTATCTGCTTGCCTGAGTCATGACACTAAATGTACTAAGAAGAATGGCTGTGTGAAAACCTGTGGCAGTTGTCCATCCAAACACCAGCAGAGCTACTACAGCAGCCTGGAAGGCATTCGTTCCTCCAAACCCTAGTTTTAATAATTTGGGGGGTGGGGGAAAAACTAAGCAGCACACAGCGAAGCAGCACTTTGAGAACAAGCTTACCTTGTCCAGCAGCGTACGCTGCCCCAGCTGTGCATTTGTTTCCACCTCTACTCACCAACAGCCACCCACGCTCTGCAGAGATGGACGTGCTGTGAAGCTGGGTGTGCAAAAAAATTGACATCCCCGTGCCAGCCACCTAAACCACATACCCTCAGAAGCACGTTACAGCTGTGTGAACACAAGAACATGTAGTACTGAAGTACCTTTCCTGCCGGTTTTAGATCCAAAAAAAATTATTCTAATTAGGACTTCAGCATGGACGCAAGAAACACATTTTTAATAATAACCTACTTCCAGATTTTCGCCTACGCAGGACTGCACACCCAGGCCTCAATCACAAAACTGCTGTGCTGCAGAAGAACTGTGAGGCACCTTTCGTAAAGTACAAAATTAATTTTGGGTACAGCTGTTTTTAAAATTAATATTTTGCAAGGGAAACAATATTTTGGAAGTTAAACTTCCTCCAACAAAATGTGTTTATTATATATATTTTTTAAAAAAATAAAACCTTTTCAGGTCAGCCTTGTTAAGCTGGTGACTCTAATCAGTTTAAATACCCTCCTGGAGACGGGCCTCAAGGTTTGGGTAAGGCAGAGGGGAGCGAGGGAAAGATGCTTCTTCTTCAGTTACTTTTTACTGGCTGTATTATTTGACACCCTGGCACTCAAAATGCTATCTATTCAACACAGTGCGCAGCTAATCTAATCTAAAACAGCACTTCAAGCACTGCTGTGCCATGGAAATGTTTTAACAATGCAAGCATGATTAGCCACATAGGTGGAGCTTTACACAACGATTGTTTTCGGAGAGAGATTTAACACTGCCACGCTGAAGACATGGCCTCCCTCTTAAAATCTGTTTTATCAACACTTGGTTCAGAATTGCCTTTAATCTTGCTAGCTGCAATTTCCCCCCCTCTCAGTAAGGTGGAGGCTCATCTTGCACTAATTATGGCAACTTAATGAAGGGAAGAAACAAGGATGATTAATAAAAGCCTATGCTGTTTGTTATGTTTTTGGCAAGTCAAGTTGCACTAAAGGATGCTTACACAATATTAAAAAGCTATAAAATACACATATATGCTAACAACAAAAATTTTTTTTTGACAAATAACAGATGAATTAGAAGAATAAAAGCCACGATTCAAACGCCTCAGACCTAGAAATTAAGTCAATGTTTTAAGAAACTCTCAGGACTGATTCAGGAACCCCACAGAAACATGACAAGTGAAAGGTTTTATTCAAATAAAGTTTGACCATAGCGAGGTGAAATTAAGCAGTATTTTTCTTAATTACAGGCACTCTTTGCAACTGCATCCATCTGCCACTATTTTGAGATGTGCCCACTGCCTGTTAGCTCTCCGCAAGTTTTCTCAAATCACTTTTGTAAATAGTGCCGGAAGGGTTGGGTGGCATTTAGCTTAGTCCACTCCAGACCAGGGAAGGCAATAATGTTAGTCAAGCCAATACTATGTAATGCCAGTGTTAAGCCTTCTGGCATACCCGCTGTGAACGAGGTATTTCCAGAAGTATGAGCAGCTTTGTGCAAGGTGAACAGGTGTGTATTTAAGGTCTGCCCCCGAGGTCCAGCCAGGCTCTGCCCTGAGGACACACTGAATACACACCAGCATCCACATCTCTACCATCATGAAACAGGTTGCGCTGGCCTTCCTAAAACACAAGTGTTTCGGCAGCTGTGAATAGCATTGTGCTGCAAACTGACTTTAAAATATTAAATAAAAGAGATTAAAAGTTCTCAAAGAGGATTTAAATACAGGCAGCAAGTCAGCACTTCACTTCCTACAATCCCTTCCAAGAGAGATTAGGGGACAAGGACTCAATACCTTGAAAGTAAAACAGCTACAAAGAACGCTGATTTTCTTCCTTAGAACAGTGGCCCCAGAAGATAAGAAGCACAAGTACTTATGTTTTAAAACCAAATAATGGAAGCATTTAAGAGATACTGTCAATACAAATATTAACGGGGTACTGTCAGCTTCACATCAAGATTTTTAGAATCAATCTGGAAAACTTTGAAATAAAGAGTTTGGCTTTGTTTTATCATTAACTTTGTGGGCCGTGAGTAAAT
The DNA here is from genome assembly GCF_013377495.2 of Cygnus atratus. NCBI lineage: Eukaryota > Metazoa > Chordata > Aves > Anseriformes > Anatidae > Cygnus > Cygnus atratus. The sequence continues at coordinate 8,228,240 of NC_066364.1, forward strand.
ACATGTACAGTAATAAATACTTAAATGCATGTATATTCATGCATGCAAACATGTATGTGCATATACACACAGAAATTGGTATCACTGACGTCTGCAACATAAAACTAAGATTGACATTACAGGCATTTGACTCTCAAACAAATCCATCTCAAAAAATATCAGTAGCTATTGCTTTTATTGCTTTATTTTTGTTGCTTATAAAAAAGCTGGGCATTAAGACAACGCAGTCTATCCTATTACAGGTTAAATGGGACATTTGTTTAAGACAGTAGGCAACAATAGTAGCTGTGTCCAGCGAAAATACTTCCAAATTCTTGCAGAGTTCTGCCAATCCACCGCCCCATGCCGTGCAACCAGCACATGCTTTTATTGCTTCAAAACTTCCCTTGAGACCTTTGCCACTCATACGGCCCTGTTCACTATCCTTTTATTCTGACAGACCCATACGAGAGCAGCAAGAGCAGCTTTAGAAAAAAGGTGACCTAAAACATCCCTCAAATTCCTTCTGTCCACATTTCTGCAGCAACCCAGTGCCAGCTCTGCTCCCCCCATCCCACAAACAGAGGCGACAGAACTGGTTGCTTCCCTTGGTCTCGCAACAAACAAAATAAGGTGGGAATTACGCTTTCCCTCTGCCACCAGCCTAAGCCTGCGGCAAAGAAGTTCTAAGATACCTTAATCCTTCTGGCTGCCTTCCGTCATGCTGTGCCTCCTCGATGCTCACAGCTCTCCCGTATTACTCTGTAATAATGCCAGCTGGCCTCTCTTAGCCAGCCTTCTTTTTTTCCCCCCTTCAAAAAAACCCACAAATTAAAAAAAAATACAGCAAAACCAACTCCTGAATATAGTATTTCATTCACGGGCTGGTTCTTACCAAGTTGTGACTTATATAATTAATCATAATTCAAGCAGGCATAGCATATGAACAATTATTTAAACATTTAAAAACAAAGTGGGTTGCTGGCTCTTTACAATGCTGACATATTTAGCACCCAAAACAAATCCTTTTACTGCTGTCTTTAAAACAAAGGCGCACATTTTCTACAAGTGAGATCTCATATTGCAGCACTCTCCATCCCTCTGCAGGAAAAAGGCTATTTTCAGTAGTAGAAAGTGCTGGGACAGCCAGTTACAGAAGTGGTTTCACTGGGTGGAAAAAATAGTTTTAGCTGCATACCCAGTTGATGACAGCCCCCCTTACGCCATTCAGTGTGAATTTTTCAAATTGAAAGAATGGGGGAGAAAAAAGAGGAACATTGGAACAAGAAAAAAAGCAGATCATTCACATATGACAAAATTGTGGGGAGCAGCTGACTCACCAGAGGGCTGTGCAGCCAGCCAGAGGGACCTGGACAGGGTAGAGAGGTGGGCTGATGAAGGTCTCCTGAAGTGCAAGTGCACCAGGACTTGCTGGGGGCACCCAGCTGGAAAGCAGCTTGGCAGAAAAGGACCTGGGGGTCCTGGTGGACACCAAGCTGGACATGAGCCAGCAGTGTGCCCTTGTTGCAAAGGCGGCAAACGGCATTCTTGGCTGCATGAGGCAAAGTACCACCAGCAGGCAGAGGGAGGTGATCCTTCCCCTCCACCCAGCACTGGTGAGGCCACACCTGGAGGAGTGGGCCCAGCTCTGGGCTCCCCAGTACAAGATACTGGAGATACCGTTCAGTTGAACACAGGGCCACCAAAATGGTTAAGGGACTGGAACGCCTCCCCTCAGAGAGAGCTGGGACTGCTCGGCCTGGAGAAGAAAAGGCTCAAGGGCGGGTCTTAATGTCTATAAATACCTGACGGCAGGGTACACAGAAGATGGAGTCAGGCTCTTTTCAGTGCCAGGACAAGAGGCAATGTGGACAAACTAGGCTTTCTGTCTAAAGATCAGGCAGCACATCTGTGCTGGGCAGGTGCTGGAGGCTGCCCTGAGAGATTTTGGAGTTTCTTCCTTGGAGATCTTCACAGGATACCTGGACACAGGCCTGGGCACCCTTCTCTGGGTGTCCTTCCTTGAGCAGGGCCAGGACCAGACACACCCAGAGGTCCCTTCCAATCTCAGCCATTCCGTGGTTCTGTGATAAATATTTGCCTCCTACTCACCATGCAGCATTACTAAGAGACAGACCTATTTTTAGTCCATTTTCCTCTAATACCAATAGCTCTTTGAATATATATTTTTAGTGGTTAAATTACCATTACTCCAGCCTCTCTGCTCACACTGGTAACTGTTTTAGGCATCCTGTCACCATGGGGAGGGCAGATCTCTATTCATCTTTGTGTTGCAAAGTCTTCTGGAGCAAGTCTGTCTATTTTATATCCAATAGGGCATAATCACTTGTTCTTGTCTTTCTACTTTCTCCCACATGTCACGCACTCCTGCGGACAAACTCGCAACACAGAGCAAGCTTTAAACCACTGTGGAAAACTCCCGACCTGATATTCTTGGTACAGACGTTCGTTGAAAGCGTAATTTTTGAAGGCCAGCACTCTGCTCATTTCTACAGGCTCTAACCATTTCCACAAAATCAGTCTGGTCTCACTTTTGTTTTTAATTCACACAGAACAAAACATAAAAGGATCCTAGAAGCTAGATCAAGATAGGAACTGACATGCCTTAGTGAATGGGTTTTAGGAATTTGAACTCCAGTGGCATTTATAAAAATCCCAATATAACTTTCTTGCAATTATTTCCCTCCCTAGTGCTTAAGTTTTCAACAAAAGGCACAAAAATAAAAGCTCAGCCAAGTCCAAACGTTGCCAAAATGGTAATGTTAGAATGCACTGTATGCCCTAGGAGAGTTATCACAGCCCTTTTACTTATTAACTGGGCCAAAGAGGATAGCTTCAGTGTTTTCACAGCACAACGCAAGAACTTCACATTTAACTGCTTCTCTGTCCAATTTGACTTAAGGACCTAAGCTCAGGTCTCCTTAAAACAGAAAGATTCAAATTGCCTACCTTCACACTGAACGTAGTTCATAACAAAACCTCTGAGGCTTTTTGGCTCTGTATCTCTGTAGCTGACCTCCTCATCTGAGTCCTGCTTGGTGAAGCAAGAAGAGATGAGTGACATGATTCGGTTTTTACTCTTATCCAAAGAACTTGCTGAGACAGCTAGGAAGACACAAACGTAGGACTGAAGTGCTAACATCTGATTAAAATGCAGTCCAACGAATTACACCACTTCTTTCCCCTACTCCTTGATCGTGAAGTTTGGGACAGGCCTTCTTTGATACGGAGGGGGAAGAACTCCCCCCCCAAATCATTCCCTAAGAATTAAACGTATTTGCTAAAGCCATCCCTTTCCTACTTCATGGAGGCTGTGCTGTTGCAGGGATTTGGTTTGTGACTGTGACACAAACCAGCTCTTCACTCCTGACGTTGGTAGCATGGAAATGCTTCAGACACAGCCATTAGCTCTCCCAACAGCAGCAGAATTTCTCCTCTGGTCAGTTTTCACTAATGCTATTTGCAGTGGAGGAGCTGGCAGGACTCATCCCGATTTCATTTTGTACCTTCTGGGAAAGCTGTGAGTAACAGCAGATGCAGCCGCAGCCCAAATGGGCCGGCTACAGAACTGGCCGAGCTGCGCCTCTCTGCTGCCAGCAGCACACAGAGAGGCAGAACACCTGGGGTCGGCCTCACACAAAGGTCTGCAATCCCTCTGATGTATCCCCAAAAATCAAACCTGAATCACAGAGCAACTGCACTGTGACGGAAGACAACAGCAAGTTTGCCACCGTCCTGGTGGGCTGCAGGCAGCTGTTACCCGTCATGAAGAAGAGCTGACATTATGCCTCTGAATTCAGATCAAGTCAACAAGTGCTTACCAGCACGTTGGTTCTGGTCTGAACCATTCTTTCCTTTTCTTTCTCTATTCTCAGAGTTGCCAATAAGTATCACAATAGAATCTAATTAATTTTCACTAATGAGTAGGAGTCCAATTGCTAAGCCAAAAAAATTTTGTTATGTGCAAGTAAGCAAACAAGTTAATGTACCATAAACCGTGTTTTGTTCATTTATTTTGACAACCATAGTTTGCTTTTAATTATGATACTTCCTAGCAGCCTAGTTTGTCCATCTCCTTTGCAGAAGTACTGAACCCTTTCACATGCTACTGTTCTTCCCCAATGCTACTATTTTTCCCCTAGAGAAGAAAAAACACCAACTGATATCGCAAACACTGGCTGCCCTCTGTCACTAGAAAAGCTGAGAAAGGAATAAAAAGAGCTCAAGAAACTTGAATGAAAGATGAACCTTGTTTTCTGTTTTTGAACCTCCTTGTGGGGAAGAATCCACCTTCTACTTCTGATGCCAGAGAAGATTTTGTTTCAGGGATCGGTCCAGCTCTTTGGCAGACCCCATTTGGTTTGTACCCTTGTTGCTGGTTTTCTTTTTAAGCTAAAGATGTCCAGCTGGATTTGAAAGGTACATCCCTTGTGACAACACATCTGTAAAACACATTTCAACACTTCACTCTGACTTAAACACCTAAGTCTTCCTACCTACTCTGGATTTGGCTTAGGGAGTTTCTCCATTTTTGCTCTGTATGCCACCACCGCTTAGGATTATTTTTTTTTTTTTTAAACTTCTTATGCCACTTCTGGCAAGTTCAACCTTTACTCACGCAGCCATTTGTGAAAACACCCATCACTCTTCTCCAGGTGCATAACAGGCTTTCTTTGGACTGCCAAACATGTTGAAAGGATATTTTCCTATGGTATTGAACTGTAGATTTCTTTTTATGTCAATCAAACAGTTGACTGCGTTCAACAGGCTTGTTGAGAAAGGAGTAAACTCTGACTCCTCTGATGCTCAAAGCAAAAAAACCTTCGCCTTTTAGGTGAGATGAGGTGAAAGCATCTGTAGGACAATTTCTAGCAAGAAATGTTATGTGCATTTCACCAAACAGCAGGTAACTAACAGGGGAACCCTCCCAATTCCTGGGCTTGATTCCCACTCTGAGAAAAGATGGGGTGTGGACTCCAGAGCTATCAAACTGGCACATGATTTGACACACACAGATTTGCTGGGTGTGTGAGATGCGCGTGCCAGGTGAAAGAAGTAGGTCATTTTAAGAAGAGCTGCCCTGAGACATTAAGGCCTTTCAGCCCATTTCTGAAGTGGCAGTCAAATACCGAGGCCAGAAGAGGCTTTTCGTTTCTGGACCAAAGGCTACAAAGAGCCAAGAAGCAAAACGGGAACTCATGGCCTCTCGATCCTAAGGTCAGAGAGTTCCACTGCAGGGCTGGCTCAGTTTCAGAAGGAAAAAAGAAGGTGCTCATCCAGTTTGCTAGAGAGTAACACATTCCCCCAAAGGGCTGAACGCTTTTAACCATTTTCTGCCACAGCCACCATTCAGAGCTTAAAAGATTTGTTGTACCACCTGCAGTTAATGACTAACAGAAAGAAATCTCTTAATGTTTGCCTTGATGGGGTAAGATGATTAAACAAACTAATAACTTTTTAAAAAGTTATTTAGTAATACATTCTCAAGCTGGAAGCATTGTCAGTCTCTGAGAGCACAACTGGAAGACAATTTCCTAATCACGTAGTTTTCAACTACAGAAATAAAACCAGGACGAGTTTGAATAAAAGGCTTGAGCACTTAACAGCTCTCAGCAATGAGGTTACTACATATAAACTTTTCAATTACTACTTCCAGCCTTCTTAAGTGTTTTCAGAATTGTAAAACAGTGCAGCTCATCTTTAACTGGAAGTCACCTATCCCAAGTACAAAGTCTTGCTCTGATTGCTTTCCTTTTCCCTGTAAGCCAACTTCTTCCTTCTGTGTGAAGGGAATATTCCCACTCGATCCATCCATGGCTGCATCCCTCTATCAGCAGCAGGCAGCCACGGGTACTAAGAAAGGACTGGTGCATTGCTAACGCAGCAGTACAGTCGCTACCTGGCAGCTGCCACAGCAGATTATCCTTCTTCTAATTCTCTTCTAAGCTCAAACAAGTAAAGCTCTATCATCTCCGTCCTGCACCTCCCACTTTCCTTCCATGGATGCTCCCCTTCTGGAGGGTGCTTCAGATTTCCAACACCCTCCGCGCTCTGATACCTGCTGCTTATACCACTCATCTCTGCAGCAGCATTACCCACTGCTGCTCTGATCCTGGCCTGAGCCCCAGCTCTGCGCTCTAAGGATATCCTCCTGCTGAAGAGGTTCAGTCCTATTCCACAGCTCTGGCTTCCCTGTGCTAACGAGAAAGATATCTGACAGCTATTGCCAGTGTCTGGGCATCACATATACCAAAAAGGCTCTTCCTACCTCACCACTTTTAGAGGCTGTTGAAAGCCACAACCAACATGTTTTGTTTGTTTTTCCTTCCTAGGTTCGGTCACATCAGCTCTTCTGTACCACTTCCCAGGTGGCTCCATGGCAGTCCCCATCACAGCCACCACTTTTCCAGGCTCAGGAAACCACAACTCAGCCTCCCAGACACAGCTTTGGAATTGTGTCTGTCTGCTACAGCTCTGGTCCACTTTTCTTGCATACCATGTTCCCCAGCTCCCTGCCAAAGTCTCTGGGGCTGTCAGCCATCACAGAAGTGAACCAGGACAGACCGATGGTCTTGCCAAAGGTGCTTAGTGTCCTACTGTCCAGTGTAGGACTGAAACAAAGAAAATTACTTCATAAAATCAGTTATTTCATGAAAATTAAAAAAGCCAAAAGCTCCAGGCACTGCTGTGGCAGCACGACAGAAAATTTCTGTCTTTTTGTGGTGAAGGACCATTTTACCTTTTGAAGGAAAAAAGATCGCTGAGTTATCTCATCCCCATCTATCCTGCGTTGACCGGGAAGGCCAGTCATAGAAGTAAATTTTACCCGTATATAACCAAAAAGAGCCTTTAGCAGTTGGGCAGACCTTGTCATTGTCACTGCTACAGCCTCCCCAAAGCTCAGGTAGCCCTGACAAGCTTCAAGGCCCTGCTGCAGCCGAGCCACTAGCCCACCTCCAAGGGCAGGTCACCTTTGAGGCTGCCCATGCACAAGGAAGTAGTGCTGGCCTACAGGACAGACTACTTCAGCCTAGAGAGAAGCTTGCTACATGCAAATCTTGCCATCAGAACTGGGAATACATTTAATCTGAGAGCCTCAGGGCAAATCCCTTCTCTCAACATCTCAGCTTCCCCATCCACAAAACTTTACAAAGGCTGACATACACAACTGAAAGACACTGCAGAAATGCAAAAAGTCACTGAGACAAATGGAAAGACCGGGGCCAACCAGACAATTGCCTCAGATTTTCCAGAGATAGTTATTTATTCATTCTCGTATTGTTTCAGTAGCTCCGAGAAGCCGTAACTGTGATAGAGGTCTAATAGTTGCCAACTGAGTATTTTTCTTTAATCACATTTGATATTGTTCTTAAAGCAGCCTGCCAGCTTCTGGAATCATTTGATTATATACAAGTATTACTTCAAAGCAAACAAACAAGGGATACATTTTTGTTTGTTTGTGTTTATAAGTGATATTTTCTTAGAATTTGCAGCATGAAGGAAATTCACAGTACTTATGTTTGGATCTAATTTTCATGAAAATTAAATAAAAACAGAAAAACACCAACCACCCAAATCCTTCCTACCCTCCAGTAATTAAGTTTCCACAAAAAAGAAAAAACCTTGCTAGCCAGCCATCTTTGGTTAGGATATATTTCATAAATCAGTGCTGTTCAGCTTAAACCAGGACAAGTGAACGTGAATGAGAAGTGGAAGCCTCACAGCAACTGCTCAGACACCTGAGAAATGACAGCTAGACACCAAAGCCACATTTGCTGGGCAGAGGGACAGAGGTTATTGTTCCCCCCCGCCCCCCCAATCAAGTTTTTGAAAGATAACCAGCCTGACTTATTATAAAAGACAGCATGGGAGAATGGGTGGGATGGGGAAGAGAGACAAAAGCAGAAGTGCACCCAGCTGCCTCTCATGGCTTGCTGGCTTGGAAGACCCCAGTACACACTGGTGCACCGCAGTATAGACCTGTTTGCAGGCTGCAGCGAGGACCTGAACACAAGACTGTCAGCACTGAACATACCACTGCTCCAACCTGATCTGACAGATACCTCAGGGACTGCATAAGTTGTCGAACAGAGGGGGCATGATGTGCATTAAGTCATACTGCTCAATCTTCCCTTCCTCTTTATGTTCTGCTAACTGGAATTTAAGGAAAACGAGTTCGTTTTTGATTCTCAGAGGAGTAAGGGAACAGCTGCAGTTTAGCAAGTCACCAACTCCTATTGACAAAGGACTTGATAAAGAAATGAAACATAACTGCAGGATTAAACCCTTGAAGTTAGAAATCATCATCCTTCCACAAATTTCTTTACATTAGCCTAAAGACAGAATTAGTTCTAAAGACAGAATACAATCTGATTCAGATTCCCAAAAATGACTTCATCTGTACGAACACTTAGAAGAATCACTGATCTAAACAAAAGAGACACACTGATCCTTAAAAACACCTATAATCACCCATATTGAAACAAACAGATTGATTCATTCCATTTCTGGTACAGCAAGCTAGACTTCTTCCAAGTATTTTAGCTAAATTAATATAATATGGGCACCATTCTGGAAAGGTCAAGGAAAAAAACCCTGAAACAACTGTTCACTGAGAAAAAAACAATACCAGAAAAACCCTCACTGTCTTAGCTTGAGCAATAAAGCAGTTTTGAAGTGCCACTATCAAATCAGTAGTATTGCTTCCTTACTCTCTGTACTAGACACCTAAATCCAAGGGAAATACTGCAGACTCAGAGAGGGCTCAGAGGACCATAACAACAATATTTTGGATGTGAAGACTCTTACTTGAAGGCAGACTGAAGACTGAATAGCAGACTTTAGAGATGAAATAAAAATGTAAAATCGTGACTAGCACAGAAGTCATAACTTTGGTTTCTCTCCTCTTGGTCTCATAACAACAGAGAATTCAATAAAAGCTACAAGTTATAGAGCAGATAAAAATAAGATACTCTCAAAATGTCTAACCAGACTGCAGAGCTTGAAGCCAGAAGCTGTCAAGACCAAAAATGCAAGAACTCCCTCAGAAGTCACTAGACATATATATGGTTAAAAACATCCAAAAATTTAAAAGACCATGATAAGAACTCTTGGTACAAGGTGTTTAACTTCTAAAAATAGTTCATAAAAGGTAGTAAGAGGCAGAGATAATTAAAACTGCCCAAATCAAAAGGTCACTCCTCATTTTATGAACAGGCTGGCCACAGGAACTGCTGGAAGTCAGTATCTGATGAGGTAGACCAAAAGTCTGAGAGCTCCATAGTCAGACTGCCTGCTTTTAATCCTCATTTGATCATGAAAACTGTTTTTCAATAAAATATTCACCATATTAAATAAACATTCTTGAAAAAATCTTTCACAACCAACCTGAATTTAAATTCAGACAAAGCCTTGTGTGTCCCATTTTCTTTCTGAAAGCACATGAGCAAGATCTTCCTTCCCTAATGCTCAGATTATCTTCCTTAGCTGTTCAATTTGGTACAAAATTTAGAATATTAAAAATTAATGTCTTCAAAACATGTCCAGTTTTTCAGAAGTACAATTTAATCAGTTTCCTAAAATCACATTTTAGCAGTTTGAACCTCCGTAAATTCCTACAATATGTATAGTAGGAAACAGTACATGCAACCAGCACCACAGTTTCAGTGCAGAAGCTACCAACATTCCTATGTAAAAAGGAAAAAAATGGGGTGCTTATTTGTAAATTTGTTTAGTGTATCAAATATCCAACCATACAATCGATTTCATATTTGCAGTTGATTAAGTGGATATTTGAATCTTTTAACTGAAGATTTTTTTTTTTTTGACGGCCAGGTAGCTGCTTGTCTTTAGAACTTTCATACCTTCAAAACTAGGATACGAAAAGGCATGATTTAGCAAAATTACCTCATTTGACCTGCAAGGCGTTGTTGTTTTTTTTTTTAGCCACTGCTGCACTAATTTCAAAGGCTCTTTTCCAGAGTCTTTTCATAAGCGACCTACTGGATGAAGCCACCAGGGTGAAGAGTTTGATGGCCTTGAAGGTCCCTGAAGCAGAGGCACTGAAAAGCATGACAAAGCTGAATGCTCTCAGACGTGGGGGAAGGATGGGGCTGGGGTTCTCCTCGTGCATGGTCTAGAGCCTAATGGGCCTAGGGAGCCACCACCATGCTGGAGCTCAGACCCCTTCCCTGTGACCCAGGCTGCCTCCCTCAAGGCAGTAACAAGGATTTGGGTCAAGCACTGACGGACCCCAACTCTACCAGTTATTTTTAGTCATTTGTATTAAAAGGAACCCAGGTGGCATGGACCAAAACAGGCCCTGGGGATGGCCTGTGAGCCCCTGTAGGCCCAAGACCACTGGCTGCGTAGATCAGCTCTAATCCCAGCTCATTCAGTGGGCCTATGTTTCCATAAAACAATTAAGTCCTATAAATCAACCTTGATCCCTAGCAATTAACAGTTATTACCTGCTTTCTGCTTCATGCTGGCTTGCATCATCCACAAAACCGCATTTTCTACACGCCAAACACTCTTGGAGAAGCTCCTTTCTGCACCTTCAAGTGGACTTTCCTGCCCACCAACAGGTAGGCCAAGGAGCTGGAAACAGCTGGTTTTGTGCTTATGTCAAAATTAAACCACATGGAATTTCCTCTGTTCCAATCAAAGCTGGATGTCAAAGCATCCAAATTTCTTCCCCTCCCTGGGGTCACTGCCAGCTCCTCTTGAGTTTCGGTGGGCAGGCTGCCTCAAAGTGCAAGAAAATAACAAAATCGTGAACATTTTTCGGCTTTATTTTGGAGCTCACAAAATGGAAAGACAGGCTCCCTATGCCCAAAAATATTTTACAAGCAAGGCAGTCACCTGGCTCCAATGCAACCATAGTGGGGGATTTCCAACTTCCAACCGCCCCCCCCAGAGATGCCCTAAATTGGCGTTCAACAAGATTGAGGGAAGCAGCAGAGTTAGCAAAAGGTGACGAGTAGTTGTTTTTGATAAGAACAGTGTCTGCTGAAGCACATCAAAGTAAAAATTCAAGCACTGAATAAACAGCATGTTTATAAGATTTTCAGTCTGGTCTGGAACAGCTCTAGGATACTCCTGTCAAAAACTGCTGTTGGCTACATGGTACTGCTAACTGAGCAAATAACTTCCAGAACTTTGCCATAGACCTATACGCCAAGATGAAAATATATTGAAGTTCAATATGTTGCTGCATATACTTTGGAAGCCAAGGAATTATTTCTGATACAATAGCAGTACTGTTAATAAGTTAGCACCAAGATACAAACAGCAGACAGGTCAAACCCTTAAGTCACTCCGTAGGAAACCTAGATATGTGCTTGTTTTAGCTCAGAATTACACTGAGACCTCATATGGTCCTTGCTAATGAAATGAGAGGAAGCAGTAGTATCTATTCCCAGTGTAACAGCAGGGAAACCAGATTGCAAGGTTCTTCTGCTAATATGAGTTACTATAGTGTTGTGGGAGCTTTGCACTGCTGCAATAATTGCAGATTTAACAGGCTTTTTCATCCTTCTCACCTTCAAATCCTCTCTCTCAGAACAGCTTAGTGCTGCCATCTACTTTTTTTTAATCCTAACAGTTTTGTTTTTATTTCTATTTTTTTTAATCCTCACAAAGTTCTCAATAGACCAACCCACCTGCAACACCACCACCGTCTCTTGAGTCTCTACAGTTGGGTCCCCAGATATACACTTATGGCCTGTCACCACAGACAAAGTTGAAAGCAGAGGAAACTAAATACAGGATTGGATCCAAAATCCTTATAACACTAATTTACACTCGAGTCCTCAAAGATGGGGGAAGAAAAAGAAACACAAGCATTAGCCACAAGATCATTTTTACAACACCTGCAAATACAAAGCTAGTAAATTCAGAGGGTGAAAAGGTGGTACAGACATGGGGCATCAAATCTTCAGGACAGTTCTGGAAAGCAAATTTATCTTACTAAAAATGTTATTCAAAGTTTCAGTCCCAGAGGATTAATAAAATTTTTACAAGTCATTTATTTGCACAGATACTAACACCGCTGGAAAATATATATATATATTTCCAGGCTAAAGGATCCATCATCTGAATAACGAGGCTAAAAAACATCCAGGCTTTTTACTAGGAGACTGCCTGCTGCTGATCAGGCAGGAGCTAGTCTTGATTAATTCTCCACCTCCCTTTTTAATCGCACAAATTTATTTTTAGGGAGTGAGCACTTTTTTCCCCCCCACACAAAGAGGGTCTTAACTGTATTTTGGAGGGATCAAGAAGCGAAGCCACAGCACTTTTTGCCTCCCACCAACATCACACGGAAAGAGGGGGCATCTATCCCCACTGCATGGATCCTCCCCAGGCAGTATGCTCCAGAGAACCACGCATTGTTTCCCTTCATTCCAACCAAGATAGGCCTAACCTCCATGGATTATGGTCTGATCCCTAAAGAAATCATAAAGCCTCTTTATTTAGAGTGGTGGTGGGTAGGTGGGTCTAGGTCCGAACTTGCCTTGCTCCAGTGAGGTACAGACTTTTGATCAGAGCAGTATGGAAAACAAAAAGAAAAAAAATCTGCATTTCACTGCAATCCATTTTCATTAAATAAGCTACTTTTGGCAAGCAACAGACACGCTCTGAATTATTCCCATCTTCATCCAGATGGCCAGAAACATAACATTGGGTCCCAAACACAGGTCCCTGAACTACATACACAATAGGTATCCACATCCCTACGCAAGTCACTCACAGCATGTCCCACATACATGCCAGAAGGGTCCTGCATAGGAAGGAAGATTTTTCTTACTGCCTTGCTTACATGTTTCAGTAGAGGCTGTTCAGATCCCTGCCCAGGTTTGCAGTTTGGTCTCCCTGGCTCATATGACCCTGGGGCCTCTTCTGAGGCTGCAAACAAGTCACAGGGGCTCTGGTAGAGCGAATACATTTGTCCACAGGGAACCAAAAGGAATTAAATCACATTATGCACACTGTACCAGGCTGACGAAGGTCACAGATCTGAACTGGGGTAGTCCAACCTTCAGCACAGATGTTAACTTTACAAAGAAGCACCCTGAAAAGGGATGAGAACATATTTTCAGCAGGGGATTTATTTATTTATTTTTTATTTTTTTAAATTTTTTTTTTTTTTGCTTCCTGCATAGGCTTTACTTCATCATGGAAAAGGAACTGGAGAAGAGAAAAATAAAACAGAGCCAAAATATAGTTTTAAAAATAAAAACCTCGTTTCCTAGCTGTCATTCTTGCATTTTGCATGTCATGCCTGAGCATTAGCTGCTGCCAAATGCAAGACGTCAGGTCCATCTGGCAGATGTACACTTCTCTGGCTGCCAAGCGTTTCCTTGTGATGCAGGGGCTTTACTATTAAGTGTATTTGCAAATTCCAGTCTCCTACAGGAGCAAGGCTCCTCAGCAGCAGCCTCTGCTTTGGAGGGCCCTGGAAGGAGGTAAATGGAGGTACACCTTGGTCACCCAGATTACCTATTGCATTTCCTTGGTATGATGGCCAGCATCCCGGTAACCAGTGGCTATACCAGCTGTGGGAGAGCTTTGAAGAGGTCCTTTTTCTTCAGATTATCCCTAACAAAATTAAGGATTACTTTGGAAGCAGGGGGGAAACCCAACCATTCAGGCTGACATCATTACTTATTTACATATAAACACAGCCAGGAAATAAGCATATGTATTTATATATAAACAAAAAAAGCTATCCATACAACGTTTTATACGCTGCTTTTTCATCCAATATTTACTACTTTATTCATCACTTACGAAAAAACTTTCTCCCCAAGAAATTGGTGATAAAATGCCCTCTGGTGGGCGTGACTGCAGACCTCTACAGCAGCAACCTCCTCCTAAGTAGTTCAGAGGCTTCAATATATTCTTGGGATTACTATTTTTAATAGAGTGAGACAAAGCATATACTTTCTTTCCAGAAGAAACAGAAACTCCAGAAGAAACAGAAACACATGGGCTAGTGGGCCCACGTTCTACTGCTAAGTATCTAGTTTAAAAGCATTTTAGGTTTCTAATCCAAAAGGTTAAAAAAACACACAAAAGAAAGCAATTTCCTGTTTAAGCATTCCATGATCCCCCCCCAATTTTTATTTATTTTTTTTCTTGCCTGTTTAGGATATTTTCTCCTCTACAAATATAATGACAAGAAACCGAAAAGGAAAGTTGCATTAGGTTTTGCTTTGCCTCAGCATAAGAGAATCTTGTAGACTAGAGCAGAGAAAGGAAAGTGGAGCTTGCAAATCATTTGTCCTGTTGCAGCACAAGGCTCAACTAGGAAGGAGGCACTAATTGTACACACAAATAAACGCAGCAGTCCCAGAAAGAGTTTAGTGCATAAACAGAAGAGGCAGGGATGGAAAAATCCTCCGAAATAAATTGAAGTTAACAGGATGTGTTTCACCCTTAAGATACTCAATAATTGTGGGTGGTGCCTTCATCAATGCTAGGTGAAATAAATCAAAAGAAGAGAACTGGAAGCTTAAGATGCAGTGACTAAAGAGGTAACGCAGCAACTACAGGTCAGGCTGCATGTGCAGCTACTTTGAGGATATATAAAGAAAAAAAGGAAAGAGACTCTTTGATAGCACAGCCAACGTGGAGAAGGAGAGCCACCAGACAGAGCCAACTGCATAAGCCTGACCACCCTAACGTGGCCATCAGAAGCTGCAGCTGTACGCAAAAACATAGCAGTACTAACGTAGATTATGTATTTTCCTAGGTTTTTTTATATTATTATTTTTATCATCCCCACTCCCCAAAAAAGAAAAGCCTCAGAGTCCTGGCTAAATAAGGATAAGGAGTGTAAAACACTCGCAACACATGAAGGAATGTGGAAGAGCTCCACCGCTCTCCCTGAGTTCCTTGGGGAGCCTTTGTGCTTCCATCTCATGCAGGATACGGCACTTTCTCTACTCACCCAGATGGTCAAAAAATTGTTTTCAGCTTCCACAATGCAACTGGCAGTTAATTGCTGTTTTATGTTAAGAATATATATACACCTCAAAATTGCAAACGCATTGTATAAATAATGGGGTTAAGCTTTTTTTAAAATGTTTCTGTGCAACAGCACTTCACTTCTGAAGTGTTCTAGGGTATAAACAACGGTGTGATTTAACCTTTACCCTCCCCTTTTCCACCCTTTGAAAAACTGGCAAAAGCCCCTCATTTGTTTGAAAACCACTCTTTACATAAGTAACACACCCCTGCTCTGTGCAGAGCTCCATCCCTCTCTAGTGGCAGCCAGGTCACATACCAGTGATAAGCCTGCTCCGGGCTTGGCGAACAGATGGTTTTTTAGCTCAGACATTAGAAACTTCTAGTTCTCAGATTCAAAGATCCCCCCCGTTCGCTCCTCTTTGCCAACAGCCCACCCAGAGGTTCAGAGTTACATCTACAATTTTCTTTGAAGACAGAAGCTAAGAGTTTCACGGAGCAATGCTGTCACTCGGTGCTGCACTGTACAAACTCTGTCGCTGATTTACGATCATCACTCTTGCAGACATCCCCAGACATTGTGTTGATTGCAGCTCCAGTGAAACTTATTTATCTCATTAGATAGAGCAAGCCAAGATTAAATACTGTATTTGTGCATGTGGTTATACATGCATAATGTCTGGGCTCTAAAATTTTGCCTAAAGTCAAAACTAACAGGTTTTCTAGATGGAGATTAGCACTGACATTTCTTGGATCTTATCCTGCTGGTTAGCCTTTTCCTCAAAGAAGCTTTGCTCTTAGAGTAGCAATTACAGGTGTAAGTTAAACTATTTTTATTTTCCCTGACCCTTTGAACAAATATACGTGTTTATTTGTAATATTTTTACATATAATGCATGCTATTACACCTGTCAAGCAGAGGGGAGAAAACCACCTTTGTTGTTTGTTTGTATCTTTCAATTTTCTAATCAGGAAGATAGCCCAAAGCTGTACAATTCTGACTGCTTGTGAGTTTAACGGCAACCTTTCCATATAAAAATAGAATTTACCATTTCTAAAAAATACATAGGAAACATTCTCTTAGGTAGACTTTAGGAAGGACAGTAATCAAATTAAGGTGTTACAGGTCTACCACTAGAAAAACACCAAGGACTGGCACATTCTTAATTTCGCAAGGTAACGTTTAGTAAGTGGGAAGGCCTGTGATATGCTGCCATATGCAATGTCATTTCAGGAAGCACCTTAAGGAAATCTGAGCCCGTTCGTGTTTCTCTGAAGATGAATGACTGCATGACAAATAGCTTGGCCTGAAAATAGGAGGAAATAAGTTAACCAGGACTTCCACTCTGATTACATACAGCAGGAGCCCGACCAGTCTACTGGCTTCTTGAGACCAGAAGCACAGAGGTACCTGGTGCCCAGATTAAACCATTACCTCAAGCAGCAGGTGTTTCTGCTGAAGCCACACCTGCATTTCCATCGCAAATCAGAGTTTAAGCTTCTCAATGTCACCCAACTGGGTGTCAATTGCCCAGAGCACCACCACTGCCTACTCTTCTTCAAATAAAGAAGGCAGCACAGCACAGGGGTGTGTTTTGTTTGTTTTACTTCCATTATTCTTGAAATACAATACTTCAATAACTTCGCTGTTGTGACCACAAGATTTGTCTAAGAACGGTTTTTAGAAGGCTTTGAAGGATGCTGCTGTGAACTGTTCAAGTGTGATATTGAAACAGTGAGTTTAAGGAAAACTTGCTGCAATTTCTCTTTTAGCGAGAGCGCTCCCTCCCCTCCTCGCGCACACAAAAGCGCTTTCAAAATTTTTTTTTTTTTTATTTGAGACAGGGGAAAAACAAACCAACCAAAATAAAGGGTATTATGGCAGCAAGCAAACCACAATTCTGCTCTTCGTTCCTCTTCGGCTACATTTCTGTATCAGAGCACAATTTTTAAAGCCAGCCGTGTATTTTTTACAGACTTCAGGCAAGACTTTGTTTCCTTACTTCCCATGCCGTTTCTATGCTCTATTTTTTCCTCCTATAAATAACAACTCAAATATCAGCCACAACTTCCCATTGCCATTAAGTTCAGACAGAGATAAGGCTGTGATGTTGCAGAACTAGAACTGCCCAGAAGTTTAATCATAAAATTACACTTTTCTTCCAAAAGAAAAAAAAGTGCTGGAAAATAGGCTTTACTTTAGGGATTTGATAATCTTGAAGAACAGGCAGAACATTTATCTAAGATTTCCAGGGTGCCAGATGTAACCTCATTTAATTCAACAGTTTTGGGCCAAGGACGACTTCGGCCCATTTTATAGTGCAAAACGGAGAGGGGGGGAAGGAAGGACATAAGTGTTAGAGTACCTGCACCACACAAACCCAAGAGATCAGAAAGATAAGCCTACTGTGCTACTCCCCTTTACCCCCCCTATCTTTTGCAGCTGCTGTCATCCGTGGAGATTTGCAGACTTTCTTTGACCTTAAGACCTTCACAGTTGAATTTCACAAGCGATTTGTTCCTCGGGGTGCAGAAGCTCTGCACAGCATCAGACACATATCGGAACGTGTCAGCTCCACAGGTGTTAACTAGTTCAGGATTTGGTCTGCAGTTCAGCAGCTCTGGCGACAATTTACACTTCAAGATCAACCGGGAAGTTCCCCAGAAGGTCCCATACCACGTACCACACTTACATGCTCTAGGCAGTTTTTAATCCAATATCATTACATTTGTTTGCAGTCTCAAGGCTTAGACTTCAGAAAGCAACAGGGTGTTTTTCACTCCAGGCTTGTACAGAACCCATAAAAAGCATAATAAAGTGTTGGCACAAGCAGCAAGCCTCATGGCTTCTGAGTTTGAGATTGGGCATTCAATCCAGCCGGCACGAAATCCAGACTAGTATCAGCACGAGATAAGAGTTAACTCAAAGAGATCAAATCCAGCTCATTTATGTCTACGCAACATCGATTTCTAAGAACTACATGTGTGTAACCAAGAGCAACATTTGATCTGAAGCCTAATACCTCGATGTCCAGCTATTATAAAACAGAAGCAAAAAAAAGTAGCTACAAACATTTGACTGATGTTGCCTGCAAGCAGGGCACTGCAGAAGGCTGTACCAGCAATTTATATTGACAGTATTAAGACGGGACATGGCAGGCCTTGCTATTAGAAGTAATTGTACAAATATTTGGAGTTCTTTTTTTAAAAGAACAGAACATGGGGAAATACAATACAAAGCCACAGACCAAGAAACAAGCTACTACATGCAAATACATGCAAGCTTCTCCCAAGTTAATTCTCCTCTTAATGGAATATTGATTGGTATATTCAACATTAGAAACATGAAATATTGGGTAGGGGGAGGAAGCAACAACACCCTTAGAACTGTGAACTTCGCTTAAGTTATAAATACTTTCCTCATACGATCGGCCAACATTATAATAAAGAGGGCAGTGAAGCATATTTAACATTTTGCCTTGTGTTGCATTAGTAATTCTGTCAGAGGTGACCTGGAAATGTTAGCTTCAGACTTTCTTCACCCTTCACCTGAAGAAGCCTTTTTCATGACCTCTCGTCACACCGTATCCTTGCTATATCTGGCATTTCTCTGCTCCCAGTGGGACACACTACAAGGTGTCCTTGGTACTGTCTAGGCATTTCAGGTGCAATCTATCGAGCTGTTTATGAAAAGGAGGGGGGCAGGTGGGGAAGTGGGAGCAGTATTGGACAAGCATCTCTAAGTTAAGCAAGTCACTTTGGGGGAAAAAAAAAAAAAGAAAAAGCCATGTACCAAAATCTGTTTTCTGATTCTAAAACATCAGTTAGGTTCAAGAATTGCGTACAGCCCTACTGTGAAGGGGGAAGACAGAGTAAGGTATCATCTCTGTCCTATTGTATCCAGAAAAGCACAATAAACGTCCTAACCACTGTCTTGGAATTTAAAGGAGTTGTACGAACTTGACACTTCTTATAACAAAGGACTAGCTTTGGAGGAAGCAGAATATTCCACAGCCATGATGGAGAACAGCTGGATAGGCATTGTTGCACCTACTCCTATTCCCATGGTAGGAAATGGGAAGAGGAAGAAGAAAGTTTCAGCTTTATAAGTAGTTCTCACTTATATGGATCACCCATTTCTTAAACAGAACCCTTAAAATATAAAGGGTGTCATACAATCAGGAAGCCACTTACTCCCACTGCTCAGGAACCAACATCTATCTCAGGGTCCACTACTGTCTGCCCAACTGTAGGAAAAAGGTGTTCCTTCAATCCTTTTCCTCCTGTCATTCACAGCATCCCTCTGAGATATCCCTTATACCCTCCAATATATGTTACTAAAACAAGTCATTCAGAAGAGGGCAGAAGACAAAAGCTAAAAAAAGAAAAAAAAGAACCAACTTTCATTGTTCTCAGAGTTCCCAGCCTTGATACTTCAAGCAACGACAGCATCAGGCTCAACAGCTCTGCTCAACCACCCCCAAATACGTAGTTGAGAATATAAGCACGGCCAAAGGCCTGTTTCATAGCATATAGTTGAGACAGGTGACTTAGTTTATACACGTTACATACACACACACTTCTATGCTCTACCCCTTCCCAAAAACATAAGAAGTTTTCATCCAGAGTTAGCAACTTCTCCCCACCCTGTTCCCAAACTTCGCCATGGAGGAAGGAGTAAACTCAGTAAGATACTGCTTAAGTTCATGGTTATTCTGTAGCACTTGATATAGTTTCAAAAGCATTTTCCAGACATTTATATACCCGACAACATTTTGTAGTATGAAGTGTTCCAACTTGGCATTTCTTCCCCACTCTTGGCAAGTGAGAGAATAAAATTGACAGAAAGTTGAAAAATGAAGTTCTTGAAATACACAATACGTTAGGGATCATTTAATGAATTCAGGTGCTCAACAAGCTACAAATCAACAGAAATTTGCAATACATATATATTTCAAAGCACAGGTAAACACAGCTGCAGCCACTTTAAAGTTATTTCATGTCATATAATTATTACGATGAACTTTCTGAACTCTTTGCCCTCTCTTCTTTTGATCTGCAGTTTACCTGTGGCTGGGAAAACTAGTGGCATTTAAATTCTTCTTTCTAATTAAGGAAAACAGCATGTTTAAGTCTCAGCCTGAAAAGAGAAACTTTTCTTTGAGTAGCTACAGCATGCTGTGATCTGCAAACCCACTAGAGCAGCATTCACAGACCAAAAACCAAAATCCTCTAACGAGGTCTGACAAAGCATATCTCAGAGCAGAATTATATAAGTATTAATTACTCATCAGCACAGACTTTAAGAAGTATCTGAAGAAAAAGCTCTTAAATCATACTTTAAATCCCGGGTTTCTACTGTCCACGTTGCAATGCAAATAACGGTTTTGTTTCTGTAGGTTTTTTTTGTGTTCCATTAAAAAAAAGTCAAGACAGATAATGAGTCTCTTCTCAAGATTAAAAAATAATCACTGGATGTATGATTTAAGCCCAGTTCAACAGATCTGGCACATCTTGAGTTTGAGACCCTCTACAGCAGCAGTATTGCCTCCGATCCTTCTATGGGAACTTGAGGGATTCTTCCCAGCATCTCTCAACTACATACACAGTCCAAGAAAGCCACTTCTACAATACGTGTGTCTCATAGCTCTTAGTTAACAGGAACATTGCAGAGGAACCGCATCAGCGAGATTTTCTTGCAAACTGCTGCACTGAATGAGTTCCAAAAGGTAACCCCCTAGAAGTAATCTGATTTTTCTAAGTCAAAAGCCATTTCACCTGTATTTATGTGGACTCTAGAATTTGAGACAAACCCACGAACTGTACATTTGTGTGCTCCAGTAAGCCAAACCAAACAAAACCTGAACAGAAGTTCCGGCGCTTCATATCACCTTTTGCACACTATTTTATTGGATGGCAGCGAATTAATAAAAAAAACAGCGCAAAAGGAATCCTGAATTCATTACAAAAAGTCTTTGTCTGTAGTTGGAGCAGACTGCTTCAGTGAATCAATATTATCATTACAAGCCAGCATAAGCTACCTGAAGTTTAAGACCACTGAAAAACCATGCATTTTTCTGATGTTAATGCCAACGATGGCAAAAATCCAAGTTGACGATATTTGAAAACCTAAACCTGAGCATCACAGACGAAAAAAGCAGCACATAAAAATTAAGGAAAATGGTCCCATGTTCCAGATATTCTAATCCACAACATAAAATTATTTATGGAGGAGTGTGACTAGGAATTCAGTTCCTGTCATTTATCAGATGGTCAAGACAGCGCAGAGGTAACCGGCTGCATAATAACAGCACTAGGAAGGCTTCTCGGGGCATCTCTGGTATCAAATTTTCTCCAGTCCTATTTTAGCTCTAATAGGTAAACAGTGCATATTCAAAACCTGGGAAGCGTTGACTTTTAAAAGCCTGACAGAAAGGCGTTCCTGTAGAGATTTCTAATCTATTTCCTTTTAATCTCTCTCTTTATAGCGGAGGAAGAGTTCTTTGTACTTCTGGTAACAAAGGCAGCACAGAAGTGACAGAAGCATGTCAAAGCTGTTTACATTTCATACGGCCTTGTACACGGAGCTGCTGTTGGCAGGGCACTTCGCTGAGCAGCAAGGAGCCCATTTTCCTATGATAAACTTCGTACAAGAGTTCGCCGTATCGAGGGATGCCAAAACCCTTTCCCCTCCCCACACAGGGTTAAGCTAACGCAAACCCAGAAAGGAAGTTTAAAAAAGTGAAGCAACAAAGGGTTAATATCATAATTTCAAGGACCTGCAAGTATATTTAACGCAAACTTACCCGATTTGTATTGCTACGCGCTTTGTGATACAGGTAAGGGTGAAACCTATTGATACAGCCCAGCTTTTGTGGAGAGATGAACACATTAATAGAAGTAAATACAGGAATAAATTACGTAATTTAATGATACTGTATCATATTTATTAAGGTTACTGAATCAGCACGCTGCAAGGCCAAATGTTGCCAAATGGAAGAACTGAAATGAGGAAAAGAAGAAAAAAGCAAAAGGGCCAAATAATTTTCTAACCCATGCTGAGATTTTAGCCAGCTAAAAGCCTTGATTACGGCACAAAGAATTAATGGTCTGAAAACGATGCGGACCTCTGTGGTGCATTATGAAGCTGATGCTCTGCAAACAGGAGCTTCAGGATCAGACCTTCAGGCTTCCTCACTACCTGGTCCTGTCGCCCGTGACAGCAAACCCAAGTGGAGGAGCGCTGTCTGCAGACAAGTTGTTGGGAGAACCTCCATAATACCATGCTCAACCTGAAGTTAAAGGAGGGATGCTTAAACACAGCTAATGTTGAAAATACTCCAGAACTTAGAAGCACAAAAAACACCCTAAAAGTTGGTTTTAAAATTGAAAGAAGAAATCCCACAGCAGGGATATAATGGATAGGGTAGGGGGCTAAACAGGATAGGATAGACTGGAATCTCCCTCTACTTTTACACATTTAGGGGTACTTTGCCCCTTAAAGCTGTGTGTGAGCTTCTATCACAGCACGTGGAAACTCTACATGCAGAAAAAGGATAGGGCAAAAAAAAAATGTATATATAAAAAAAATACACTTTTTTCTGTGTTTCAGAAGACATGGCTCCATGGGTTTTTCGGAACTAAATTAAAAGGTCAGGAAAACAAGTAGGCATGGACAAGACTGAACTGCAGATGAGCACAGAGAAGCAGCGGGATGAGCACCAGGGACTGAAAATAGTTAAGGGCCCAATCCAGGTCCCAGCTCGAGCGGGGCCGAAGGGGAACGGCTCTCATGGAAGCAATGGATGGAGACCTGGGAACAGGAGGACGCATGGGAGCAGAGCGGTATCGCTAGCGAGACGAGCACAGCCAGCCTGGGGATAATGAATTCTCCTCACAAACAGGCATTAAACGTGCTAGCACCAGGTATGGTTCACAGCAAGCCCAGAAACCACATCTAATTTCTAGACGAGTCGTTACGGGCAGGCACGTCCCTCTCCTTTCATTGAGAGGATTTCCAGTCACCACGCATGCTATGTACTTTTTATTACTGTTTGAAGAATAAGAGCAGTAACCCTGACAAAACACCAGCCTAAAAGAAGAAAAAAAGAGAGGTGGTTACTTTCTTCTTTTGAGATTTCTGCTCCTAAAAAACAAGTGAGCAAGGGAAGGGTTTGCTTCTGCACACAACCACTTTGTTTCAGCAAGACTTGAACAAAACCTCCTTCGCTAGGCTGTGTATCTAATATATTGGGCACGTGAAGTATGACCATCACTCATTAGAAATGTAATTAAAAAGTGACAAAACTGGATCTCCCCCCTCCCCAGCATGCAGATGAAAACCAGTAACCCTGACTCTATTTGTAACCATGACAACTATAGAATATTTTATTTCAGTAATATAATTCACACCCAACGTTTGCTCATAGGTTTTGTTGTTAAGGGGAAGGTTGACACGCTGTGCACACATTTCATAAGCTACCGGAGACAACAAATACAGAGAACTCGGGCAGTGCTCGGGATCGAGAACCCGGTACGTGTTTCATAGCTCATTTGAGACCCTCTGCAGAAAGCTAAATGAGCATGAACAAAAATCCAACCAAATTCAGCAGTAATGGTCATTACTTACAAGACAACAACTCGGTACAACTGGATGCTTTTCAACTTTTAAATAAACTGCAGTGATATGCCTCTATTTTAGGAGAGGTAGTAACTCAAGCCCCAAACTTTAATTTTCAATTAAAATATAATATGCATTTTTCACTCTGTTAGGAAACACCAAAATAGATGCTACTGGAAAAGGTATCTATACGAAGGGAGGCAATGAAAGACGTGGTTCACATATGCTGGCTAAGTCTTATTCTGGATGGGTCACTAAATTATTTGCATAGCTCCCATATTTCATCTTAAATTGAAGACAACTTCCATAAATACACACAATGAAGACAAGTTATAAGAACAAAAAAAAACCTGTATGTTATTCAGAGAAGATTAAACAACCTACTGAGCATAACTAAAGTTTGACGCAGATAAATGTCAGCGTAAAATATGGTTGTACTTTATTTTTCTCCACACAGGGAAAAAAAAAAACAGAACAAAAACCATCAGCAGCTTAAAGCACAATATAACAAAAATAGAAGGCAGACACACTGTTGCTTTGTTTTGGAGGAAAGAAAATTAAGAATAAAGCTTGCTGGAATACTATGCCTTCCCTCACACAGATCATAACATCTATCAAGGAGGATTTAAAGTTTCAGCAGATTGCTAATTATAAGAGACAGTAATACTATTATCTGCAGTCACCTTAAAGCTACAGCAGATTGATTTTGAACTCTCTCAAAACTGACCTCAGAAGGGTACTCCGATAAATGTTTTATCACTGGAAGGCTCACACATAACCACACGTGCACACTTGCTCTGTTGTTTTAAAGAAAAAGCAAGGGAAAAGAAAGTTTCTCCATTTATCAGGAATGCAGTATATGTAATATTCCATTAAAACAAATAAGCCTTTAGCAGACACGCTTGCTTTTTTTTTTTTCCCCCCTCATTGATGGGAAAGTGAAGGGCCCCCCTTTAACCCAGTTAGCGGAAGGCTCTGTTTTTCTGAACAGTTTTCACGTACAACAAACAAAAGGTGAGCAGCCCAACTGCATCACCAGGGCTCCAAATTTTCGGTGGTGGTGGGGAGGCTGATTTCTCCGTAGCATTCTAGGAACATTTTCGGCTTAGTAAATGAAGCCAAAGGGTGGAAAAAATAATAGTCTCAGACTACGAGCAGACATTGTTCATGAAGTGTAGGAAAACCAGCACCATCCATCCCCACAATTCCCTTCCTCCAGACCTTTTTCCACCCTCGGGGGAGGCGAAGGAACCTGAACCCGAGAGCCCAGGGCCCTCGGACCTGCATCCCCGCACAAGGACAGCCAGTCACACCGGCTCAATGTCAACATTAAAAAAAAAATAATTAAAAAAAAAAAGAAAAGTAGCTTTCGCCTCCCATCCTAAGCGACCCCTTCTGAAAACAGGTACCCAGGGGATGCGCCTCGGTGCTCCTACCGGAGCCAGGCAGCACTTCGGCTCAGAGATAACTTAAAAGAAAACAATCCAAAATAAATAAATAAATGAAATAAATACAAACCCAACCACCCTAAAGCGCGTCGAGAGGAAAACCCAAGAGCAGCCAAACACAACCTCCCACCGGCGGGGAACGGCATACGGCACGGAGCGGGGAAAAAACGCGTTAAGAAGTGGGTTTTTAAAAATATATATATTTATATATTTTAAGGAAGATTCAGCCCAGAAGTTGGTGCCACGAATCGCGCCGAGGGATGGGGCACAGGGAGCCTGCGGCGGGTGGGCGCCGATCGCTTCCCGGCGGTTTTGGGGTGGCGATGGGGGGGGGGACGGGGACATAGAGGGGGCGATAGGGACAAGGGGGTGGCGATGGGGATACGGGGGGGGGACAGGGACACGGTTATCCCAGAGGAGAGGAGGGGGCGACAGGGACAGGGCTGCGCGGGCGAGCGCCAGAAGTTGCGGGTGCGCAGCGACGGGGGGGGGGGGGGGGGGGACACAAGATAGGAACCCCCTCCTTCCTTTCCAAAACGATTTAACCCCCCCAAAAAAACCCTGGGAGGAAGCAAACCGCCTGTTATTTCATCGTCATTAATAATAACGATAATGAACCCCGCGGCGGTTCGGGGCTGCGAGGGGAGGCACGCAGGAAGTTTTCGATGCGGGCGCAGGCGCAGGCTGAGGTGAGGGGGGGGTTGGTGGTGGTGAGGGGAAGGAAGGGGGGGGGGGGGGAGGCAGAGGCTCCGCGGAGGCTCCGCGGGCGCGCAGCCGCCGCTTACCTCCCTCCGCGGGGGGCGCAGGGAGGCCCGGGGCCGCGTCGTCAGGCGGCGGGAGGCTGCGCGGCGAGGGGAGGCTGCGGTGGTTTGCGCATCGCAGCCTCCGCCGCTTAACGCAGAGCCCAGCGCGGCGCCGGGAGCCGGGAGCCGCGCTGGAGGCCGGGCAGGGAGGCTCGGCGAGGAGGCGGCGGCGGTGGCGGTGACAGAGGCTGGCGGCGGCGGTGGCGCGGAGCAACGGGCATGCTCCCGTCTGGCCGCCTTCCCCTCACCTACTGCCCGCTTTAGCCGCGGAGGGAGGAGGCCGGGGTGCCGGGAGAGGGGCGGGCCGGGCCAATCGCGGAGGAGGAGGGAGGCGGAGGAGGCCGGGCCGCTCCGCCCAGCACGGCCCGCCTTCCCCGGCCGGCCTCCCTCCCTCCCCGCCGGCATCCCTCCCTCCCTTCCTCGCTCCCGGCCTCCCTCCCTCCTTCCCTCCCTCTCCCCTTCTCCCTCCTGGCCTCCCTCCCCTCCCTCCTTCCTCCTTCCCTCTCTCCCTGCCTCTCTCGGGAGGTAGGTGCGGAGCCTCCGCCCCGCAGCTGGCAGCGGCTTTCTCCCTTTCCATCCCTCCCTCGTCCACCCTTCTGTCCGTCTTGTCCGTCCTCCTGTCCGCAGCGAGGACGTGCGTGCAGGTGGGAGAGTGCCTTTCCCAAAAGGTCACCCGTCTCCCGGCTGCCTTCGAAAGTAGCGTGTAGTTGCAAAGAAATATTACCCCGCTTTATTAAATCATCTCTCTCCGGGGGCGTGCTCCAAAGCCTCTTGAAGTCCACGGGAGTCTTTGAATAGGTTGGTACAATTCTCTCCCGACAGGGCTTTTTTTTTTTTTTTTTTTTTTTCCTTCCTTCTTCTTCTGTTAAATATCCAGCGCGCTTGGAGTCACTACAGATTTTACGCGTGGAAATCTGCATCTGTCTCTCTATTCTGTGTAATCTTGTCTCTGTGCGTGCCGCTTTGTAGTGAGCTTTCTGATGTGCACACAATCTGCATATGCTGTAGTTTTACCCGCAGAACACTTTGTCTTTTTATATTTCCTGCGAGCATAAAAAAAAAATAAAATAAAAAAATAAGCTTAATCGAATTCTCTTTCTCCGTACTTTTCCAGTTCGAGAC
Organism: Cygnus atratus; assembly: GCF_013377495.2. Classification (NCBI taxonomy): domain Eukaryota; kingdom Metazoa; phylum Chordata; class Aves; order Anseriformes; family Anatidae; genus Cygnus; species Cygnus atratus. The sequence continues at coordinate 8,255,206 of NC_066364.1, forward strand.
GCGTCGTGGGGAAATGCACACTCTGCAGTGTTGGAAGGGAGACGGCGGTGCCAAGTGACAGCCGAGCGAGGCAGAGGGAAGGAAGGCAGGGGAGCGGGCAACCCACGGAAATGGGCGACTGCACAATGCTGTGAAGAAGGGACATGACGCCTGGCAGGAGGCAGGGTGCGGCACTAGAAGGGCTGTTTCCTTTTTCCCCCTTCCCAACCTCGCAAACAACCCAAGAGTCCCTGATTGCAGTGGGCTAAAACGTTTCTAAACCCAGCCGTCGTCATTAATATTAGAATGCTTTTAGCAGAACATGGCCTCGCTTCGAAAACAGGAAGGCTCCACACGTTTTTGTCCTTAATCCATCATGTATCAACGCCGAAACCTCCAGCCTGGCGCATGGCGGTGGAGTGTGAGGGTCAGAAGTTCACAACAATTTAAATCTGAATTATTTAGCAAGCACACACATGACACTCTTCTGATTTCCACGCAGCCTTTTTTTTTTCTCCCCCCCCCCCCCCCCCCAGTTCATTTCCTTCCCTCTAAACACGAGAGCCCCGTTCGGTGTTATTTGCCCTGGCGCGGTGTTATTTGCCCAGCATATCCAGTTGACCCAGAATCCAACAAAGCCGAGGAGAAGAAGTCTCGATGGGACTGTTGACCTAACAAGTAGCATGTCAGTCTCCCGGTGGCATTTGAATGTTCTTGCAGCGAATGCTTTGAGACAGGAGAGAGCATAAATCCGAGTTTCTTTGGAATCCTTAATTAGACACAGTGATTTTGGAGGACTGGTTTCTGCCGCTATCCTCTAGTGCCTGGTACTTTGTTTTGCGACCTTGAGGTTAAGGGTACCAACCAGCCCTGTTTATTTTTAATAAAATCTTACAGTTATATGAGACAGTTCTAGGTTTTATTTATTTTTAGCATAAGTGCTTCCATCTTATCTGTCTTGCAGGTTTATAGTAAGGATTTGGCTAATATTTGGACAGCACTTTTAAGCTATGAAGCTCTATGGGTCTATTATACTGACCATTTTCTGGGGTTTTCGTTTTAGGAGTGTACTTTTGTACAAGATAAGAGTGTGCTCTTTCAGTTCAGATAGATAGAGCTCAAATCTTGACCTTAGTTTTCCCCTCAAATTTTATTAAATGCCCGATTTACAAATGCTGACATAGGGTCAGATTCTGATTTTACTTCTAGGTATAAATTTCAAAGAATTTCTTGATCCTCAGTGACTTTATTCTAAATCTAAACCAATTTAACTCAAAATTCAAGCCGTAATTGTCACAAAGAAAAAGCATATAATTACATTAAATACAGTATTCTACATTAATTTTCTTGCCTCAATTTTCTTATTTTAGCAACTTCATTAATTTCAGAAGAAAGTGCTTCATTTTATTTATTTATTTTGTTAATTATTATTCCATTTTTTTCTACTCTGTTTCTGAGAAGAGCTACATGTGGGCTTTGTCAAGAGGCACGGGTGGAAGAAATGTGATTTGGGGCATCTGTCTCATGGTTCAGTGGAGTCACAATGTGCAAGAAGTTGTTTTTAAAGATTAAGGTTTATACCTGGGTGTGGAGAAGCTCCTCTGAGCTTGGCACTGCTCCTGCCACTGGGCCAATGCACTGCCCCGTGTGTCCTTTCTCAGCACTCGGGAAATGCTGCTCTCCCATTTAGCTCATATTTTAAGGGAGGCAAACCTGCCCAAGTAATAAGGCTCCTTTGAGCCTTATTATTATTGAAATTATTTTCATTATCAATGAAATTATTTTCATTATCGATGAAAATAAGGGTATTTAAAACACTAATGAAACAAAAGGTAGATTTACATGGAAAAAAATATACCTTGTGGTGCAGGTTTTATTGGGATGGGTGGGTGGGTTATTTTTGTTTGTTTTGTTTTTTTAATGAAATGAGTTACAGAGTTGTACTTGACAGACTGAGGATTGTTCCTGAGAATCCCGGTTTTGGATTAGACAGCTGGTAGCCTGCGAGACTTTGGTGGCTGGTAAAGCTTGCTCCCCTGAAAGAAGAGATTTCTTCTTTTAGCGATAGATCATTATGTTCCAAGGCATGTATTAGAATGAGAATAATACAACTTCCCCTGTCTTTGCTGATCATATCAAAACTAATGGCATTTTGAATTGTCAGAGCATCAAGTCCATCTTCTGATAAAATATTAGGAGACACACAGATCTATTCATCTTATTGGAGATTTCATTGTAGTCTGCAAAATATTTGATGGCAATGCTATTAGATTAGCTGTGGGCATATTTCAGGAACCAACATAGTAATCAGGTACCAGGATTTTACAAAGGGGTTCCCATAAGCATTTCCCACTCATTTTATGGTAAACCTTGTCTTCTAGGGCTGGACGTGCTTCAGGGAGTGAAATTCTTGCTTCTTTTAAGGGATTTAAAATATAGTTCTTTATATTCTTACTAAAAATGTCTTGCTTTTTGATGCAGGTTGAGCTATTTCAAAGATAATGAAATTTCATCTCCAAAATTGTTGTATAAGATTTTCTTAAGCCACAACCAAAGATGAATGAATGTCTGCTATCCAAACTTTAGCCACAAGGTTTGACTCCTGCTTTCAGCTAATGAAGTTCTCCTTAATTACAGGTTTACAGCTTGGATACCAATGCCAATGGTTTAATTTGCTGCTGCCTGAAATCCTGGTAACAGGTATTTAGTGGATTTCCAGGAAAGTGTTTAAGGGTTCTGAAAAATGAAGTGGAGATCAGGAAGATATCTTTTTCGTTTGTTTTTTTTTTTTTCTCCATTTTTTTTTTCAATCATGTATTTTTATTTCTTTGAAGTATAAAGACTGTTAGCTGGTACTTTTAACATTCATCCGTACATATCCGTTACAATTATCCTTAACATTAAGCAGAAAAGTAATTCCCCAAAGAAAGCAGGAAGTGACATTTAAAGTAATTTTTAGCTATGCAGCTTGAGTTAATTGCCAAAATATAAATCTAAGATGTTTTAAGGCTGCTAAAAACTGCTAACCTGTGGAATTCAGCGAAAAACATCACTGACTTCTGTGGATGCATCATTTTTAAGGAAGCATCTCCTTCTCTTTTCTCTTCTGCTGAGTAACCAGAGTGAGTATTGGGGGCAAGGCAGAGCTGACACTTAAAATACACTCACACCTGAACCTGGTTAGAAAGGTATCGTTGACTTCTTGTATCCCAAACCACGCACACCTCCGCACCCTCGATGTGGCAGCAATCAAGGCAGGCAACTATTGTTCTGAAGCAGATCGATCTTCAGACATCATTTCTGTCCCTTTGGGAATTATTCACTGCCCAAATGTCGGTTTGTTAATTCCTATAACTGAGCCGAAGTTGAGATTTCCAGCAGAAGGTTTGCTCCTGGGTGTCCTCAGGCGCTGCCCTGGTTTCAGCATCCACTGGGTGGCCGCTTACAAACGAGGGCCCTCGGCCGTCACCCCGAGGCTGTGCTCTGTCTGCATCGTCACTCAGTGTCACCAGGGAGAGCCTAACTTCGGGTGGTCACTGCAGGGATGATAACCTACAGGCAGAGTGATGATATTTTACCCACAGGTGAGGATGATATACGATCATCTCAGGCCTATCAGGCCATTCTTCTCAGATTTTTCACAAGAATATTTTATTAAGCATAACCTGATTTTCTTAGGCATTTAGCTTTTTAACCTGACCATGAACTATTTGTGGATACAGTCATTTGCTCAGAACTGGTGAAATAGAGATTTCTGTGATTTTAGGTGTGTAAGTTGAAACTTCTTTGTCCCTGACTTGTCAAGGGAATGAGAAGAGTCTGGTCCTATAAGAGCAAGCAGTATATTGAGTTGATTTCTCTTAGATATGACAGAACCATTTGCTAAAACTTCCCCCAGAAGACAGAAGTGGGTTCTTCTAGAGTCATGATTTTGATTTCTGGTGGGCAGTAATAAAAGTTAAATCTATTTTACTATATTGGCAGAGTCTAGAGCTCTGCCTTGAATTATGTGAAAATCTCTAATGGTTGGGGGATAGCAGAAAAGTCAGGCTTTTGTTGGGACTTTTAGAAAGCTTATGAAGATTCTGTTTAACAACTTTATTTCCAGCTCACCTCTAGTCCCACTCAATCCCATGGAGAGATGTTTTCATTGTTGCTGAAGTCATTGCAGCAGTTCCTCGAGTTTTGTTGAAATAATTCTTCCACGTTGGTTTATGAGCAGGGGGTGTAGGAGGAATTGGACTTCCAGGGTGATTTTGGAGTGAGTTGTGTTGTTTGATTTGCTTGTCTAAAATGGTAAAAATGTTTCCACCTATTCCTCATAATTATATGGAGAAAACTAAAATACATGTCATTTTGAACTGAATGTCTGTATTAAATTAGTTTGACTCCTATTTTCTGCCATCTGTGGCTTAACTAGAACAGAGAGCGAGAACAAAAAATATAAATGACTCAGTCACATTTCCTTTAGGAGACACATCATTCCCCCCATTCTTGTCAAATAATTAATTTCAGCTCTGAGTGAAACAGTGTTGTGACACCCTGGGCATGGAGAGGAGATGCTGCCATTCTGTCATTTAATAGAGGGGTGCAAGTTTGTGCCGTAATAGTCTGGTTAAGCAGCTACACATTGTTTTTCTGTATATTTCGATGGCCTCCAAAACAATCTTAGCACAATGCTGGGACGTAATTCAGCTTAATTAAATACCAAGGTTTGCTGTAAATGTTAAGTACCTCGTGAGCCAGGCTGTGGAAAGAACCAGAAGTAGGTTCACAGGGAGGAAACTGAGAGAAGTAGGTGCTGCTGAAGGCTCCCAGAGAACACAGTTGCCACCTGAGTTAGTTGCCACTGACTCTGTCAGAAGCCATATTGGCTTTGGGGTGCATGGAGACAGTGCAACATCCCACGGTCTTTGCTTTCCTGGTACCCAGATGATCAGCACAGGTCCCTTCAGCCCCATTGAAGGTCCTCTACCTTGGCAGAAGGAGGATGGAAGGCTCTCTTCCTTGGTTGATGATACCCAGGACTTTTCTGGGGATGGGTCCAAGGTGCAGCAAGGCGTGCATAGAATCACAGAATCATTAGGGTTGGAAAAGCCCTCCAAGATCATCTGGTCCAACCATCCCCTACCACCAATGTCACCCACTAAACCATGTCCCCAAGCACCAGGTCCCTAAGCATGTGTACCTTGGAGCCTGGACGCGCTCAGGAGACTCACATACCTATAGACACCCCTTTTGGGAGGGCTGATTTACTCCAAAGCTTATTTATGAGGTAGGTGTAAGACAGACACCATCCCTCCAGTATCATACAGGTGTCAGGGAGTTCATCATCGCAACACTCTGCCAAGGGTTGGTATCGCTGCTCTAGCTATAACAAGAAGTTTCCTCCTGTGTACCTGATGTCTGGCAAAAGTCAGGTTGAAAAAGGTGGTGGGGCTCCCATTTTTGCTTTGGTTAATGTTTTGAGCAGCCCCTGGATGTTACATGAAACTCTTTTTCTTTTTTTTTTTTTTTTAATGGATCCCTTAATCGGAATCGGGTTTTGACTAAAGAAGGCCAAATGTTTTTATCACTGATGTAAGTAATGATACAGAATCAAGTGTACACATGGCAGAGGTGAACAAATGGAAGAGTGAGGGATAAAGGGGCAATTTTTTTTTTTCTGAGTGACCTGAATTACTTAATGAAGAGGTCAAAAAAAAAAAAAGTTGAATACCAGCTAGGTGCAAGGTAATAAAGACAAGAGACCACACAGAGCAGGAGGCTCTCTTTCAGAAAGCAAGGACTTTGAGAAAGATTTAGGATTCTTTTTGGATAAGCACCTCCAAATGAAATCTCACTGTAACTCTGTGGCTAAAAGGCCAATGCAATCCCGAGATGTAAAAAAAAGTAATATCAAGCAGATAAGAGGATTTGATGCTGCCTGCGTGCACAACAGTGGTAAGACTACTGTTAGCAACCGTGTCCAGTTTTGGCACTCACAGTTCAAAAGCAATGTGGAAGTAGTGAGGTAAGTTCAAAGGGAAGGTATGAAAAAGGATTCCGAAAACAGGCACGGCAACATGAGGCATAAGCAGCTCAACTTATTCAGCCCATCAGGGAAGGAGCTGAGAAGTGACTTGGTCACCACAGGTCAGTAGTGACCTATGGAAAAGATACCGAAGAGCGAGTAGCAAGTTTGTCTTCCTGACAAGGACGTTACAGACCCAGTGGTTGTGACTTTAATTTAGACAAATCCACTCCTGAAATAATACAGAGAGCCCTAAATAATAAAACTGCTTCTTCTGTGAGTGCTGTCATAGGTAGGAATGTTTAGGAGGAAGTTAAATATGTATTCTTAAATGTACGCTTTCATCTGCTTCGTGGGAAAACATCTTTCTGTGCATGTGTGAGTGGGAGCCTTGTGAGGAGGTTGGTGGCAGTTCCTGTCTCTCTGGCTGAGAACCTGCTGTCCCCTCCTGCCTGGTCCCTCCTGATGCTCCAGGAACCAGTGCTGCCTGTGCTGCTCTCCACACCTAACACTCATGGTTTTGAGAGAGTAATTACTATCAGATAATCATTCTCTTGTTTTGTGGCTTCAGTTAGGTCTTGCAGACTGTCAGGAAGGATTTTTTTTTTCTCTTGGATGAAATTGGCCACATATATCTTGGTTATTTGGGTGTTTCATTTTTCTGCACTCCCTCGGAGCATCAGAGATGAACGGATGGCTGGAGATGAGCCCTTGGATGGCTTTTTGCCAGAGTTCTGCACTGGTGCAACTCACCCCTCTCAGCCACAGGTGCTTGCATGCTGGATTTTGCTTTCATATCTATGGTTGAACTAATTCCACTAGCTGAATGGGTTGGGGCTTTTGCCTCCTGTCAGATTGACAGGGGTCTTGAAGATTATAGAGCTTCCCCTTATAGTACAGGCACAGTGTGCATACTGGGATCATCTAGATCTTTCTCAATTAGTCCATTTCTTCTTCTGCACAGGTCTCAAACATTGGTAGTGACAGGTTTGTTTCCACTCATGCACAGATCTACTCCTCTGAAGACTTAACTGCTGTTATTTAATTTTTTTGGTTTTTAAAATAGGGCTAAAACATGTTGCTTTGAGATATATAGGAGATCAGGCTCTCAGCTCTGTTTTTAAATTCTGTGAAACTTTCTATAAATGGTTTGTGTAGTCAATAAGGATATGATTAACAATATTGTGATGAATATTCTGAACAAAATTGTGGCATTTGGAAATTCATAAGCTTTTGTATCTAAAAGGAGTATTGCAAGAATCTTTCTACCTCCTTTCACTGAGCAGTGTATAGAATTTCCCCTGGTAATTCCTGCATGGAACTTAAATCTTACGGATGAGCTAATGAGAACATTTACAAACAAACAAACGCAGACACCCAAATCCTGATTCACTCGTAATATTTCCTAGAGAATGTAATATGTTCCTTTCTTGGTTATTTGAAGTAACAATTATCCAGGTTGGTTTTCCTAATGTTCTCTAGGACTAATCAAAGCCCCGTGAGCATAGACTGAAATCCTAGTGCTGGCCAGGCTGCACGAGGGCTTGGTTATGAATAACCCTATTCAGTTTTATCCTTTGTGCAGAGCACTGGGGTTAGTAAGCTGTGGTATGCACACAGCTACACACATGTAAATAGTGGGAACTGTTCCAGGGAAGGAGAAATACTCAGTATTTAGGACAGAAAAACATTAGGGAAGGGAATATTTTCCTGCCCATCCCTTTTGAAGCTTTGTTTCACGGTAGCCAGAGGGAGAAAAAAAACACATTATATGAGTAAATTGGCTGGAGAATGTAACCAGGGCCCCAGTAAACACTAAGAATGAAAACCCATACGAATGTGTATTCAAGCAAGTATGCGCAAAGATGGTGTTTTCTTCAAGCAATCTCTTGGAGGAAAATGCGGTCCTGGAGCTGTAAATAACTGGGAGGAGGTGGGGGTCTGGCTGTAACGCTTTGCGTTTTGATTTTCACTAAAGTTTCCTGATTTCCCCCTTTCGTTCCCCTTCCCCTCTGCCCTAACGTGATTTGTGTGGTCATATTCAGTACTTTGCTCTCTGAATAATTCAGCTGAAATCTGAGATCCCTGATGACCAACCCCAATTTTGAAATGATCAGCCTCAGACTGTATGATTTCGGAATGATAGAGTTGGGATATTTTAAATTCTCTTCTGTCAAGGAATGATTAGGACATTAATTTGGGCCATATTAGTACATCTCCCCTGTGCTAATGGGAGGATAGACCCCCTTTCATGTTTAATCTAAAGAGGGATTAATGACTGGCAAGGTTGTCTCACATAGGGAAGTCTGCCACCGAAATAAATGATGAGCTCAGTGAGCAAAAATGTTTAGGCTGCACTCTCTAAATGTGGATTCCTTCTGTGCCGAAGGCAATGAAAGCCCTTAGGTGGTGGCTGTATAGATTTTTCTCATTGTGGGCAAAAAAAATGAGGATTTTTTTTATTATTTGTTAGCCCAAGGCTTCTCTCTTGAAGTCGCTGCTGGTTGTTGATGTTGATTTCACGTTTCATAAACAGCCAAGACATGTTCAAGAAGCAGAAGGCTGACCTCAGAGATGACATAGCCACTGGAGGCGGAGGGAGGCGGCAGGATCACCTCTGGCTGACGATGAAAGAAAAGGACACCTTTCCTTAGAGTTTGCCAGCAACTTCTACTTGATGTGTGAATTTAGTACTTCTGTGGTAGAAGAAGAGCAAAGTACCTTTGAATAAGAACAAAGTAGAAAAGTTGCCTAACGTGCTTTTTGTTACTGTATTACTTTTAACCCACCGCTGTAAAATTCCTCCTACCTGTAACAAGTAATTGCATTTGGAAAGGCAAATAAAGGCTCATTAGCTGATGCACTGCTCCATATCAAGTGAGCAGGTTTTATGCCTAGGCACAGACATTTCCAACCATTTTGAAATGACACATTGCAATGCAATAGATCCCACAGCCTTTTCAGCGAGGACGAGACAAATACCCTCCTTCCACTGCCCGAGTGTGAGTTTTCTTGGCTGTAACACCCTTGGTATTTGATTACTGGGGAAGCTGATGTGTTTGAGGGGGCCACATCACACACAAGTCAGTTGAGCATGTGAGTGTTCCCAAAAGCTAGCCATACCTATTACATTCACGGTGTATTGTGGCTGCAAGGATCACCATGTCTGGGAGCTCTCCATCATACTCCCCAAAGAAGAGGCAGAACTATTTCTGCAAATTATATTTCTTCGTATTTTGAGCTATGCGTGAGTATTCTGGGAGTTGTTAAGTTTCCTTCTGTCTCTGAAGGATGGTTTGTTACTAGTCTCACTGTTTCAGAGAGAGTGTTTAATATAGAACTCTTTTCACTTTTCTAATAATATGTGATTTTCTACAAGGACTTTGCCTGTTACTTATCTTAATGATTTTCAGAAATCGCTTACTTGAGACCACCCACCTTAATTTCAGGCAGTGTGTACGTGTAAAGCCAAGGCAGAGAACCCTCCACATCAACTGGTAACCACAGTTTTAGTGTACAGTTCTAGTATATTTATCTTGTATTAGGCCTGTATTTATTATAGCTAAAAAATTTCGGTGCTCAAAGGATAGATCTGGAAGGAATTCAGAGGCTCAGAAATCATACTAGTGTCTTTTAAAAGTTGCCTTTAATTTAAGTTTTGATTCAGTAACACGCAAGATATTCAAACTACAGTGAGTTATCAGTCATTGGCTGAAATTCCTGCAGTTTCCATCTCCAGCAGTTTTATGGTCACCCCAGAACCACGTGAGCAAAGCAGATTTATGACTTGTGAACCAAAAACTAGCGTGGAGCACATCCGTCATTCAGCGCCATTTGGAACATATTTTCTCCCACTTGGAAAAACAAATTGTGGGGTGACCCTGCTCACAGGTGTTGTCCCTTTGGCTTGAAAGGAGAGTTTTGTATGTGAGCAGTTGTTTGCTGGCTGGGGCCCAAGGAGGAACCTCTGGGAACCCTGTATTTCATGTAATACCAGGGCTGTAAGCTTGCAGACCCTCACTCAGCGTTATGAAATAACCATAATAACCTCTCATATTCCTGGAAACTGAGTGTGTTTGGCTGATCTGTCAAGTCTCATGATTGGCAGGGTTTCCAGGCGTATGACAGCATCACCTCTGTACTTAGGGCTAGCACAGGCAAACAGCAGGTGCCAGCTTCAAAACAGCCCGAGGGAGTTGTTGTCCATGCAATTTGTACTGGACAGCTTCTTGCTACAGGACATTCACAAAACTGAGTGCTCTGAATGCCAAGAGTTTATGTGGGTTCAGAAAGGGCTTGGGTGAATTCCTGAAAGAAAAAGATCCGCAGAGGCACTGGTAATGGCATAAGAAATCCCTTTGCTGTAACAAACTAGAGTGAGGGAACCCATGCCAGCAAGGTGTCACCCCATAATACCCCCATTTTATGTTCTTCTCTAGACATCCTCGATTGGCCCAAACAGGTAGGTTGCAGGGCTAGATGGACCTCTGATTTGAGCTGGCAATCCCACACAATGCTGTGATAGCTGGATTCTGTTGGGGAAAACAAGACTGCCCATCCTCTCCACCTGCACCTCACAAGGATGGCACAGACTGTCTGGAGGGGCAGGAGATGCAGCACGTCTGGGCTGCGCATGCGTGGGACGCAGATGCTGCAGAAAGAGACTTCAGGGAGTCTGAAGCTGGCTGTGCTAGCTGCAATGCTTGACAGCTCTGGAAAAAACAGTTTTGTAGAGCCAGCTCGTTTTTCTGGGTGAGAACTACCACCACACCTAAACATATCTTATTAATTCTTGGTAGGAGAGGTGGCCCCCCCCAAAATGCACTGAAATGATCTTCAAGATCCCCTCTTGTACTATGTGTGTGGAGTGACTTTCCTACAGGTTTTGAAGCTTAAGAAACTAAGGTGCAATTCTTCCTATATAAGGCTGTCAAACTTTCAGACTTTCTTCCAGAAAGACTGACAGGACACATATTGAGTCTTATCCTTGCTTTGAGGCCAAACCTTCACTTTTTTTTTTTTTTTAACCATGAAAAATTTATCTTTCAGTTTATTTCCCTGTCTGTAGGAAACTCAGCATATGAATAACGTGCCTAAATTACTGTGTAAATGCAGCTAGGGACATGCTAGAATAACTGCTTTGAGTGTGATTTGATTGGAGATACACAGTGATCCCAGTTTAAAAGGACAACCTTAGCACAGTTGGCTAAGATAAAAAAATAATCACCTGTTTTGAATTTATCCTGTGTCAAAATCTTATTTCCATTCTTTTCTGCCCCTCCTGGGCTTCCTCCCTTGCACCTTTGCATTACACAATTCCCAAAATGATCCCTACTGCATTCAAAAACTGTTTAAAACCAGGAATGCTCAACTCGCTATTGAACTGTGGACTCACAATTTGAGGCCGAATCTGCAGGCCTTAACAGAGATAAAATTCATATTGACCCTAGGCTCTTTGATGGCATATGGCAAATGTCACCTGAGTTATTAACAGCAAAACAGAATAATGGACTCCGTTCGGTATTTGAATAAGCCTTTACCAATGAATTGGAGGAGATTTTTTCCTAATCCCAGATGCCGATTAGTTTATATTCCGATCCACACAGTTTGCTAACCTTTATGATTTTTATACTAGCTGCAGTGACTGCAGAAGCTGTTATTCATCCTGTAAATGGCTAATCTTTTTAGAAATTTAAGATTAGAAATGTACATTAAGAATGTTGAATTTAAATGTAATCCTCTGTTCACTCACCAGCGCAGACTGTTTCGGGATATTTGTTATTATGCTGAAAACATTTTCGTCTCTCTTGGAAATGGCATTTATATTTCCCATTCCTGTGCACCAATGACTGTTTTAAAGAGCAATATCTTGTTAGGCACAAAGGATAAAAACTAATCCTTGTGTCCTGGGGAGCTGGGGCTCCTTCGTGTCAGAAACCTCCACCAGAAGCACACACATGCTTCACAGAATCACAAAATGGCTGAGGGGGAAGGGACCTCTGGGTCCATCTGGCCCAACCAGGTGCAGGTGCCCAGGCCCATGTCCAGGTGGCTTTTGAAGGAAGAAACCCCACAGCCTCTTGGGCTAGCTTGTGCCAGGGCTCCACCACCTGCACAGCACAGAAGTGCTGCCTGATATTCAGAGATACGTGTGTGTCCGGTTTGTGCCCGTTACCTCTTGTCCTGGCACTGAGCACCACAGAAAAGAGCCTGTCTCTGTCTTCTTTTCACCCTCTATGCAGTTATTGATAGACACTGATAGGATCCCCCCTGATCCTCTTCTTCTCCAGGCCGAAGAGCCCCAGCTCTCTCAGCCTCTCCCCACAGGAGATGTGCTCCAGTCCCTTCACCATCTTTGTGGCCCTAAGTTTTCTTTAATTCCTGGAGTAATCCCCTTGTCTTCAGCTGCTCATGTGAGGTTGGACACGCAGGTTGGTGCATCCAAGGCCAGAGCCTCAAAATGGATTGCTTCCAGCCTCTGCGTTTTTCAGGGCAGCAGCACTGATAAAGGCAAGGCCTTGTTGGGGTCAGAAGGCAAGGTGGTAATGGCACTGCTCTCTCGGACATGAATCAGAGGGAAGAGGAAACATGACATTAGGGTCAGTGAAAACTAGCGTGTTGCCTTGTCCTTGCAGTTCACACTCATTATTTATCACAACTCCAAACCAAACACTCTCACCGTTGTCTTTCCTTTTAGCACAGCACTGCTGTCCCTGCCCAGCGTCTTTGGTGTTGTCTTGCAAGTTACCTGCATTGAGACCCTGAGTTGTTCAGTCATTCACCCAAACTTTCCTTTTGTTTTCTGTATGATGTCAAGCTGGGTAATTTCCATATCGTAGGGGTTTCCTCATACGAACAACAACAACAACAACCAGACATTAAATGAAACCAGATCTTAAAGGTTCAGGATATTTTCTGTCAGGTTGCAGAGTCACAGAATGGTTATGGTTTGAAGGGGCCTCTAGGTCCATCTGCTCCAGCAGGGACACCCAGAGCAGGGTGCCCAGGACCACATCCAGGTGCCTTGTGAAGATCCCCAAGGAGGAGACCCCACAGCCTCTCGGGGCAGCCTGTGCCAGGGCTCCACCACCTGCCCAGCACAGAAGTGCTGCCTGGTGGTCAGAGGGAGCCTCCTGTGCTCCAGGTTGTGCCTGTTGCCTCCTGTCCTGGCACTAGGCACCACAGAAAAGAGCCAGGCTCTGTCTCCTTTGCACCCTCCATGCAGATATTGATAGACATTGATAAGATCCTCCCTGATCCTCTTCTCCTCGAGGCTGAACAGTCCCAGCTCTCTCACCCTCTCCTCATAGGAGAGATGCTTCAGTCCCTTCATCATTTTTGTAGCCCTCTGTTGGACTCTTCTGAGTGTGTATATGTCTCTCTTAGGTCATGGTAATATATTGGTAGATACCAAAAAAATGTTTTCTAAACCATTGAATTTCTGCACAGAATATTCCGGCAGTGATTTTGCTCTGCCCTGTGCCCACCCAAGGAAGACAGTGAGAAGGTCGCTTGTAAGACCTGTGGTCAGTCACAGCTCCTACCTCATGTCCCTGAACTCTGAGCAGTCTTCTGAGCACTGACTGTGTGATGATGGTCTCAAGGACTGAACTATATTTGTGCCCCATGTGTGTGTGTGTGCCTGCACCACCAGTGCTGCCTGTGCAAATGAGAATCGTAGGATCACTTAGGTTGGAAAAGACCTTCCAGATCATCAAGCCCAATCATTGATCCATCACTAAACTATGTCCCTTAGTGCCACAAGAAAAGGAACAAGAGCCTGCACGTTGTCTGCTTATGTGGAGTAAAAAGGTGCATCCCCTCTTAGAACAGTGCGCGCAGTGCAGCTCAGCACTTTATGAACCAGCCTGTCCACCCCTGTAATACTCTAATTACTCTTCAGCAACTAGTTCAGTTTCTGCTGCTTTCATTTGTGAGTGCTCCTCGTGCCCCAAAACAACAGGTACAGTGCAGTTGTATGGATGGCAAAAACATCTCTGGCAATTCAGCGTAATGTGCACCAATTGTTTAGATGCACATCCTGCTTTGTTTTTTACTGATCTGAATGACCTTTTTTTTTTTTTTTTTTAAGGGATGAGTCACTTCTGCTAATGGCTCATTAGGGTGTGCCGCACAAGCCCAGAGCAACGGTGCCTGGGTCCCAGGCCAGCTCCAGTCTGTGCTTCCCAGGGTGTGAGGAGTTAACCCCAGAGGACAGAACAAGTCCTGCAGAGCTGCCTGCAAGATTGCTGGGAATTCCTTGTGTGGAGCCCCACCAGTGGCTCAGCAGGGATCACTTAGGTAAGTTATGTATTTGCAGTTGATTATACGTTTATACATACTCCATAATTGCATGCAACATGCTGAGCATCTTTCCCACCATTCTTCCTTGAACCTGCGACACATGTGGCCCTAGCAGAGGAGGTAAAAACACTTATTCTTGCTCTTAACAGAAGGTTGTAAAATGCAGATATGATCTTTACATCATGGACAAATGCCTTACACGAAGTTTCAACAGCTGGTGATTCCTTCAAATTAGTCTGCAGGGGGGAAAAAAAGGAGGATCTGCTGGAGATACTGAACTATTATAAAATATTTTAAAACCAGAGAATTAATTAAAATGAATGTTTTTAAAAAATTAGAGACATCTGGATGTTTTCAAGATTTGTTCTATTTGATTCCAGTGAATCCAGAGGGAGTTTGGTAGAAAATCATATTCACTAAACAATAACCAAATGTCAGGTCACTGCGTTCAGGGAAAGCCAGACATAACATGAACCAAAGTGTGGCCTGATCCAAACTACCCGAATAACCCAGCCTACCTCAGTTATACTCCTGCTTTCAATAAAAGTTTTGATTGCTAGAAAATTCTCCTAGGTGCAAATATTTTTTTGAGTAAGAATAATAGCGGAAGGGTTTCAAAGTTATACAGGTATTGAAGTTTCTAATTAAGTAATTCATATCTAAGTCAAAGATGAAAAATTCAATAACTGTAATGGTATATAAAGCTGCTGAAATGTGTTTTAAATATATGCATCTATAAAGCTGCATAGCAGGATTTCCAACCCAGCCTTCTGTGCTCTAATAAATCCTTCTTTTTCTTATATGAGTTATCCCCCCTTATATCTGTCACAGAGTACTAGGCTGAGAGGCAGGTGCTGGGGTCCTCCCTATAGACGCAGGCAATAAAAGCACTAATATCCAACCCCTCTTTTTTTTTAAGGCTCCAAAGTCACAGAAATGTGGAATCTGGTGACTGACAAGTAAGTGGGCAGAAAGAATGTGTATGTCTCAAAGGATTATATATTTTAAAACACTTTCCTGGCCCTATTGGTAATTTAGATTTTAAGCTAGTCACATATTTGCTGCTGAAAACAAATTTTGACAGAAAAAAATGCATTTTGAAATAAATGGGAAAGTGTGTGCTTTTGTTAAAAACTTTCTTTTTTTGCAGTTTTCAGCACTGACTTACTTGGGAAATTTTCCAGTCCTTTTCCCTCGGAACATTGTTATGATGAAAACTATAAAAATCGAAAGTATACACTAAAAGACAGAGATTTTCTTTTCCTTTGGTATAAAAATACTGCAATAGATGGTATACCTTGATTCCTTTGAAGTCAATGGGAGCCTTTTCATTGATTTTAATGGCAGCCGGATCAGACCTTTAGTGAAAAGCAACGTACAAAGGCGCTGTGCTAACTTCAGACTAGAAACAAATCCTTTTAGGCAGGGGGCACCTAATGGAAGCCGGGGCTTTGCAGAGGGATGCTGATGCTGCGTGCCTCACTGTTTGTTTCCCGTTCAGTGCCGGGCCATATGAAACCAACCTTTTGCTGCCTAGACCCTGCTTATTTGGGCTGGAAGATAGAAAAGGCAATTTTTTTTTAGAGCAACTTGAGAGTGAGTCTTGAAATGAAGTAGATGCAGCAGACTGGTAGGGTTATGGTGAGGGCTGCTGTGTGGGGAGAGGCTGCCTATAATTGAGAAAGCTTTACCACGTTTGATTCTGGGAAGGGTGTTCTTTCAATGTGGTGTGTTTTGATAAGCGGTATGAGAATTTTTAAAGTCAATAACTTGGTTTATAAACTTCAGCTCAGCTGGACTTAATCCTGCAGCTAGCAAATCCATGGACCAAGTAGCCCAGCTGTGTCCTCATTTGTTAAGATCTTAAACCCAAGAAGACGTCTGGGATGCTGAATTTTATTTTATTTTTTTTTCTTACATGTTTATAAAAAGCTTAATAAAGGCAGATAGGAACAAGATGTGCAGAAATCCCAGCTCTTTCAGCAGAGGAAAGAGGGAGAGGGAAGAGATACATTTAAATTAGCTTTGGACTGGCCCAAATTTGGGTCCTGCCTGTAAACCTTATCTCTGCCTCAGGGAAAATACTTAGAGCAATCAGGATGATTCAAGGAAGCATATAAGCACATGCCTAAGGCTGCTTGTCTTAGGTATGTTTTCCTAAACAGGGGCATTTCACTGATTTGAAGCCTCTGCCGTGCCATCAAATTTTGTAGAATGAGATCCTCACCCTGTCACTCCTGAGCAAAATCTTTGGGGGCAAATCCTGGAGTTTGTATGGTTCTCTGTTAAATGAAACAGTGCAAATCTGGGCACGCACGCAGCCTGTAACAGGACCGGGCTTGTAATGAAGAAATCTTTCTCCTTGCAGGAGAGAAAAACAATCAATAATTTAAAAATATTTTATATTACTGTCTATACTGTTAATGAATATTATAGATTATTTTATATATCGTATGAATAAATGCAATATGCACTAAATTCAAGAAAGAGTCTCAATGTGGGCATGTTTAAGAAAGTCATATACAGTTCAGCTGCAACTTTTTTAAAAAAGCCATCCATTATTTGTAACACCTTTTAAATCTGTTTATTGCTTTATATTCAGCAATTGCTGGTATTTCCTCCTCTCCTTCTGTTTCCAGCTGAGCTTGATTTTAATATGGCTTTTTTGTTTACTTCAGCACAGATGGCGAGATGTATAAGGAGAGCTTATATAGAGAGCCTACTCTTGTTCTGTGTGAGATCCATATGAATTTTGGCCACTGACTACAATGAGCGCAGAAGTAGACCTGGCAGAAGAGATTGCAGTATTGGATTGTTTTGCTTGTAAGAGGGCGACTGAATGCAGATATTTATGATTACAGAGAACATAAATAAAACGAGAGCAGCCATTCCTCTTTTTCCTCCCTCTTTCCCAAGGGGAGAGGCAATGAGTGTGCTTCATTGAAGTAGGCTGCACATAAATTTTAAGTCAATAGACGGAAATATTTCCTCGTGCTGCACTGTAGTTTGTTGAGATCACTCCTGCAGTTGGTCATAATAGTTTTCCAGAGTATTCAGTAATTTTGGGGCTCACAAGAGCAACTGGAGAGGTCTCAGACTAAAAAGCACTGAATAATTCCTGTGGCAGAACTTTTCCTCACACTGAGGAAGGGCACTGCATGCTTCTTTACGAACCTAGGATGAAACCTGGCTCCCAGGCAGGTCAGAAATTCCCATGGGATAACACTTTGATGCCCAGAAGTTGGCAGTGTGGGGCAGAGCACTACTAGCATAGAAGGACCATAAACCAGGCAGCTGTGATGACTTGGGCAATCTGCCTATGTATGATACAGTATTTCTGTCTGAAGCTCTAAAGATGACCCCATGAACTGCCCCAGCAGACAGGCAATTAGCTATATGCTAACTAAACATATCTTCATCAGACGAGGGACAATAATTATTAAGCATTAACCATCGCCAGCCAGGTGCAGATGAAGTTTTGGTGCTGGAGAACCCTGTGCAAATCCCTGTATGTGTTACGTGCTGCCCTGTGCTCTTCCAACACCGGGCTTCAAACCTGGAGCACTGGCGTGGCTGGCTGTGGAAGAAATTGTGCTTCTTATGGTCTGTGTGTGGAGAACTGCTAATGACAAAATAATTTGAGGTGAGGGTTGGGGCTACCAGTTTTCTTGACTTCTCATGCAGAAACAGAGGGAGGTGGGCAAAGTGAGTGCACTTAGGGAGTGTCAGTGCATTTCTTTTTTTAACATATCCCAGTGAAAAAGCCAGTGGGTTTATTATAGAGAGAGAGAGATGGAGATTACAGCACACTGTTGGTCAGATTATAGATATTTTATTCAAGTAGGTCAAATTCTGTGACTTATCTACTTATCAGTGTCTCTCAAAAAATCAAGCATAGCTTTAGAAGTTACAGCATTTATGCTAATGTAAAAGTCACAGGAAGATCGTTGCCTTTTTATTTCACCACCTCACAGAAATGATAATCTCCACAGCACCCTGCGGTCTCCACAAGTCCTGCCAGTATCTCGTTGCCCCCTTCTCAGTACTGCCACAAGTGCTACTCGGCTCTCCTGGGAGGCTGTGCCGAAATCTGTATTTGCACAGGAGCCCACACACAGGGAGCTCATTGTAGGGCTGGGGTCTGAAGCCTCATTATATTTAAAAAATCCAAGGTGTTACGCTATCAAATATCACCAGAATGAGACTCAGCTGTATTTCCTGGGATAAATGAGCACATTTCCTTTAATACTGCAGTGTTCACATTTAGATTTTCTTTCTGCAGTTTATTCACTTATTTTCTAATTCAGAAAATGCACTAATTTGCAGGTCTGCCCGTTACGAGTATGAATTAGGGTGCTTTTACTGTATAGTGAAATTAAAAACCACAGACTAGCAATAATATCTGTACTGCAAAACACACTCCTTAATTAAGCAATAGGACATGAAAGGCTGTATATTTCTGAGTGATTATAGCACACCTCATGTTGTTTTATAAGGCATGAAATCTAATGCAGGGTGACCACCCGAGAATTGTAGTAATTGCCCTAAAAACACTGCCTGGGGTGCCTGGTTGCTATTGTGAAGTGCAATCAAGAAGTAAAAAATAAGTATTAGAGACCCATGCATGGAAAAAAAATGCTCTCAAATATGGCTGTTGCCCTCTGTGATAGCCTCTCATTCCAGACGTGTCTTGTGCAAAGTTTCAAGGAATGTGACCGAACGGCGAAAATGCAATTAAAGATTTGTAAACTCATTGTAAGCAGCATGTTCTTGACATAAAATTGTTTAAGGGAATTAAAACCCCTTATAGACAGGATCTCACATTCTTGCCTGAATTCTTCAGGTTTATGTTTAGCTTTTTACAGACCCCACTTGTTTTCAAGTTTTAACCAGGATTTTTTTTGGCATTTAGTTAATCACTTCTACATAAACAATGATTAAATGGCCATCACCTTGGAAACTGGCTGCAACATAAATCTTGAACTTAAATATAGGGTCTGTTACAGCCAGCAAAACAATTAATCCAATTTGTTCAGACCATTAATACAAAAGGTAAAACATTGAAAAAAAATCAAGACTTAGCAGGGCAAGCACAAGCCACATTCTGCAAACAGTTATGTTCTCTGCTAGCCCAGGGAGTGCTCCGGTTTTGTACGCTGATATTCATAAGTAATCGGGAAGAAATCTGTTAGGCTGGGCTGTTCGGTTTGGGTAAGGGTATAGGGAATCTCACATGGTTGTGGTAGGTAACACAGGGTGTTTTCACCAGGCTAGGAGTTAGGACAAGTAGTTATTACCATCTGCTACAGGCTGAGCAACAACTTTTGACATGTCCTAGTAGCATCCTGCAGTGATGCAGCTGAGGGTGAATACAGGTAACTGTAGTCTACCCCAGTTTAACCTGGGCAATACTGAGTTTATACCAAATTGGTAAGGATATCCATTTTTTATTACTACACTGCTGGAATGATGCCATTTGTGTTCCTTCCAAGAACTCCGCACAACACCTTTGTTTAAATGGACACGTTAAATAAACCTTTGGGAGAGAAGAGGAAAAAAGGGCAAGTGACAGACAGCCATAAATACCTTTGCTAAAAACTTTCAACTCAACCTTTTTTTTTTTTTCCATTTTTGTTTTGAATTTTCTTTAATTGAAAACTCTGTGGCAATTCTAGCCTTCATTGAACATTGAAATGCCAGTAGAACTGCTCTGTAATGGAGGGCTGTGTAGCAAGACTGTACAATAATATCCTGGTGCAATATAACAGTAGGTAGCTGGGGAATGTAATCGATTTCCAGAAGAACTGGAATGACCCTCCTCCGCAGATGTGCACCGCTCAGAAACTCCACTGAATCCAGCTCAGATCAGTTCTGGTTCACTTCCTTCCTTAAGAGGAGGATGTTTAATCTTATCAAGAGCTGGTGTGAAGGGTTTTTTCCCCTTTTGCGTTAAATAGAGTGGGCACCTTTATTATGTTGTCACCTCTGCTTACCTGTCACACTTTGCCCATATGCCTTTATTAGAGTGTATTTATGTAAAGTTCTACCTGCCAATACTGGCATTATTTGTTTGCATGCTTAAAGAAGACAGTGATTATGGTCTAACCCTAGATGCCATCAGATGAAAGGCGGGAGGTTGGAGAAAGTACTTAAAAGGGGAATGATTCAACGTGAGAGAATCCAGGATTTCTACTGGAGACAACCTGCCTTTCTGTACTGACTGGGAGAGCTGAACTTCCACTAGAAAAGATCCTTAATTGTGCATTAACTTATAATCTTTTGAGGTGTATACAATAGCTAGGAAATGGTTCTGCTTGTTGTTGTTTCTGTGCATTTTAATTTTTAAGAACTTTCTAAAATGCATGTGAATGTTTACAGTCCTGAATTGAAATTCTTCTATGTATGCATCTATGGGCAGGATCGGGATCTAAGTAAAGTTAAGTTAAAGGACTTCCTTCCTTCCTTCCTTCCTTCCTTCCTTCCTTCCTTCCTTCCTTCCTTCCTTCCTTCCTTCCTTCCTTCTTCTCCTTTTTGATTTCTTGATCTCTTCACATCCCATAAAGGTATTCTGAGGGATGGCACAAAATTGGACTTGATGTTCAGAAAAATGTGACAGACCGTAAGATGTGTTTTGGAATAGTTCCTATATACAGGAAGCAATACAACATATCATAGCACGGTCAACGTTCTTGCCTTGCAGATACTTGTCATTTTATAGCACATGTAGCACTGTCTCACTTTAAAAGAGAGTTTTATTTATGAAACCGTGTTCCTGATTTAGCAAAGATTTTTACACTCACCTTTGTTTCATAAGCATGATCTTAAGGTTTTGAAAATTTCCCTTTATAGGCAGAAGCGTTATCAGTTCCCTTTTACAAACAAACAAATGTATTTTTGCATTTCAGGATGAAACTGTCAGACAAACCAAGATCTTTCCAACCTCTCTTCTTTAGACCCTTCTGTTGCTGCTTGCCTGTGCTGCACACCGGGTTTATTACTTGCCGTCTCTTTTCATTTTCCTTGTTTCGTGCCACAGTCGCCACTGCCTGGCTCTCAGCTCTGCTTGCCTACCCCCTGCTACACTCAGGGACGTTTAAATCAGGTAAGACAGTGTCTGTTTTTTATAAAACCCAATTCAGTTGCAGGGTTGAAGTTAAAAAGCATAAAGTAATCAAAAGGAACACTGTTTGGCTTAATTTCGCTGCGTCACTAAAACCTTGCATTCCGACGGAAATATGAAAATAAATACACTTTTTTTCACGCTTTGAAATGCCATCTGGGAGCGCCTTGAAAGCTAATATTGCAGCTAACCCCCCCAAAAAACATTCCTTAGCGGCGTTCATCGCTTTTTCTTCCGACGTGCACCGCCAGAGGGCGGCACTCCCGGCTCCGCACCGCACCGCTCCGCACCGCCCCGCCCCGCCCCGCTCCGGCTCCGCACCCCCCGTGCCCGCGGTTCCAGCGCTGGAGGAAAGGCAGCGAGCGAGCCGGAGCCCTCCTCTTCTTGTGTTAATGGGGCTCTAATGAGCTGCCCGTGTGTTTTTTTCTCGCGGACTAGAGGAGCTCGGGGACTCCCGGACCTTTGCAAACCTTCTCACCTCCCGTTTTCCTGCAAGCCTGCCTCTTTCACCTGCCTTCTCCAGGATAAGAAAGGACAATTATATTAATCTCCTCCTTTCTCCCCTGCAAATCCCCAGCCTTTCTGAAACAAAATGTTATGCTGCACACACGGCTCACCTTAATAACAGGAAGGAGAAGATGAATGATACCTGAGGGGTATTTGTCATGTCACTGATAGTACTATTGGCAAGGAAGATGCACTAAAAAAAAAATACCTCGGCTATAACAGAATTAAAATGTGCAAATTTCCCGGTGTTTAGAGGACTGTCTTCTGCACAGGGGAACTGCTGGGAAGGACGGGAAGTGTTTTAAGAATCCATTTGCAAACAACTGTTAAAATTGCAAGTACACATTTAGCGCTTTAATTCGGTCTTTGAATCTCCTGGGATTCATAGGCCAGTTAATAAAGTACATTTATCTTCAGAATTAAACCCAAATACTGAGCTTTTGCCATTCCTGTACAGAAAGGTCCCAGTCCTGCATCTACCCCACTGTAGTGGAACATCCAGGGTTGCACAGAGCTTGACAGATGTCGCTGTGTAACCCTTTGCCAATGATCTTTGTGTTATAAAACCATGGTTTTGGTTCCAAATGTCACTATTGTCTGAACCTTCCTTTCTTTCTGCAGGTGGCCAACCCTCTGTTTTCCTGTTTTCTGTCTTCTCCATCCAGAAATGGCCTTGGGGGTACAAAGCCTGTGAAGCATTTTGGAAGTGAATACCATTATGCAAATTGTTGCTAGAGACAGAGCACAGATCTACATGCCGTAGATTCATACTGAACTCTCACTGAGGTCAACTATAACATTTTCTAAATAACTGCTAATGGCATTAGAATGGTTTGCAGAGCCAGACAGGTATGCTGCATTTATTTCTTTAAGCTTTTGGAGACTGAAAGGTGAATTTTGGCATGACAAACTGTCAGCCCTGTCAGCCACTGTTAACAATGGCAGCCAAACCCTATTTTGTCTTGTTTGATGTGAGCAATCCCTTTTTAGCGTGCTCCATTCCCTCCTCAACCTGCTGGAGCCCCCACTGGAACTGAATGCTGGGACGTGAAAGCCACATCTCCAGGTAAGAGGATCCTCAGCCCCGTGGGGCGGAGAGGACACCAGGCGCATTTGACATCATTAAACTAAGCAGTCGTAGTCATCATGTGGCAAAAAAGTACCTGGAGGAGTACAGTTCTGAAAAAAAGTGAGGTTAATAAAAGAAACATTTGAGGCAGGGTGCACAAAAGGGTACAGGTTATGCTAGTTAGAAGGGCCTGTAATCTTGTGTCAGTGCGCTCAGAGAGCAGGACTGGCTTTCATATTTCTTCTGTTGAAGTAATCAAAAAGCAGAGCATCAGTCAGCCTTGTGCTGATGCAGTCTAGCTTCAGTAGGCCGGAAAACATACTTGTATCCTAAAGGTGCTGCCCAGTAACTTCTCGTGCCACAGTATTTCCCCAAAGCAATGAAGGGAACACTATAGTTTGATTAATAAACCAGAATGTTGTGCATCTGGCCCCATTCATTTAAATCTTACCCCTTCCCCAAGTCATAATCTTTATTAACAGTCCAGATGCTAATTTCATCTGGATAGAAAGAGGAACAGAGAGGCTGCTCAGGGTAGAGGATCTGTAACAGTAAAGACCAGGGCTGCGTTGGACAGAGTGTCTGAAACGTGGATAGATATTTGTCTTGAATTTTCCAAAATAATTTGTGCTTGCTTATCCATCTCTAGAGCAGGTTAACAAAGGGCAGCTCCTGGATATTGCCTGCAACAGGCTGTTCAAGTCAGTTTTAGGACACTGTGGCCTGCAGGACACCTCTTGTGAGAGGGGAGCAGGTCTGCTTTTAGGGGATTTGGTGGATATATTACCATTTACAGTAGTTGATACAGCTGATTGCCATGGTTACCACACAGAAGCATTATGTACCTTGTTTGTAATTTTGGTTGCATGCTTAGAGAAAGGGAGAGGGAGGGAAAAAGTCATATTTGAGAAGTGTAGCCTGTACTTAACTCATAGGGGTCTTGTAAGGTTGAATTAGCTAATGTTTCTGCTTTGCTTTGGAGATGTAAAAACTGCTTATGTTTTATTACTGTTATATATATATATTTTATTTGGAAAATTCTTGCCAGGTTGAAGAAATCACATTTCTTGAATAGCTTAACCTTTTAGACCTGTAGAAAGAATTTTATATTATGGGAAGACCTTTGCCCCTAGGGAGAAGCAAAGATAGATGATCCAGTAATTCAGGTGCTGAGCTGCACCTTAGAAGATCTCAGTTAAATTCCTGGCTCGGAAAAATCCTTTCTGTTAGTAAGTCACTTCATCTAACCAGGACTCAGTTTCCCCTGGGGTGAATGGTGAAGAGTAATACTTTCCTTGGCCAACTGATCTACCTACGGTGTAAATTCAGAGAACAGGGACTGTCCTCAACTACCTGCTTGCTCTAGGGCGGTGGTAATAAGAAGCCAGTCCTAACTGTGGCTTGTGTTTCCTTGAATAACCACATCAGCTGTGAACAATTTAAGGATGGGATAACTATTTTGCTTGAGCTGCTTGGGTGTCTTCGGTGGACAGTTAAAAAGGAAAATGAGAAGTCATTATAAATTAGTTGCTTTTTTTCTGACATGAGCTGTACAAACATTCATAGCCAATGTACTGCAGTTTTATGACAGTCATGGGAGCAATTTTAGTGTGGTATCTTTAAATTAACCAAGGTGTTAACTGGGGTAGTAAAGATAATGATTCTTTTAGGCTTACTGAAACACCACACAGACTGGAAAGCCTGCAGATGCTGGTATAGCAATGGTGGCATCATTTTGCATCAGCGCGACATCTGTCTCAGTATCCAGGTATTAAAAGGTAGATTCCCACTTTAAAACCTTAAGCCTGGTGAGAAGTGGAGAAGGGACATCTCAATTGCTCTGATTCATCTTGAAATTGAGAATCTGGAGATTAATGAAATCTTTAGTAGATGTGAATGGGAAGATAGGTAGAGAAATAAGCTTTTTCTCAATTCCTTTTGTGACAGGGTTATGTTAGAGGACCTCAACCCATTAGCCTATCTTGGAGCTGACAGGAGGATTGATATGAAACATCAGGAACATATAGTCTGTCCAGACTGCAGATGGCTTGCTTATGCCGAGCTCTGTAAAAGTAAGATACAGGCAGAACATGAGCCAGCAGCTCAGGGTGCAAATTTTAGGCACATGATATAAGATGGAGAGCATACGAACTCTCTCTGTTGTGCAGAATGGCTAGAAACATTGCAGAAATCCAAGCTGAATGCTGGAGGCCTTTTCTTCTTTTTCCTTCTAAGCAGATCTCTGGTAAAAATAATTTAGTGCCACCAGAGAGATTCTGCAAGGATGTACTCTGACGGCTGATGGGATGGACTATTATTTCTTGGAATATTTTTTAAAATACTTTTTTATTTGGCTTTGTTAAAGTAATGTGAAATAAGTGTGTTGTGTCTTTTTGGTATGTAACCTTGCCTCTACGTTGTGTTGAGCAGATCTCTAAAACAAAGAATTTGAACACTTCCGTAGGGTTGCTGTAAAAATTATTCTGAAGAAGAAAAGATTTCTTTTTCCCCCGTGTTGATAGGTACATTATATAGGGCACTCCCAGTAAGCATTTCTAAAACATCTGTGCTGCATAAAAAGGTGAGAGGGATGAATAAAATTAGGTCTAGGCAAAGAATTATTTCAAAACATTTATCTTAGATCTGCATCACAACAGAAATGTCACCCCTGTTTTAATTTGTCAATAAGCAACAACAGAACAAAAAAGGGTCACTCTCACAGATTGCGGATAGGCGGAGAGGCTGGCTACCTTTCCCTACACAAACAATGAAATTTCTTTTCTTCTCCCTGCTATTGACACGTGTCTCAAAAAAAAAAAAGTAAAAAAAAAGTATTTGTTTCAGTTTTGTTATTTAAAATTAATTGCACTTAAAAAGTTTCACAGACATGGACATGAAGCAGAATATACTCTCCAAGCCCCATGAATGAAGATACCAAGAAAGTATTCTGCATAAATATGCCCAGACTTATTACAGTGAGGAACAGGAGCTTGATCAGAGAGTTTTCTTGGAGTGGAAGAAGAGGTCCATGACTCTTTGAACAGCAGAGTGCTGAGGAGTGCTTGGTTTAAATGTCGTTAGTTGTATCCCAGGAAGGAGGTTACAGAGCATACTGTAGATATTGCAGCAGAGGCTTCTTTGTGTCACCACACGTGTTTTCACTTGAGATTGCTTCTTATCATTTGCAATTCAAGACAAACTGTGGTTCTGCAGTAAGTGTCAGGTCCATTGAGCATTTACCCCAGCTCTTGGGTCACCAGAGCAGGAAAAGGCAGTCTGTCTCAGCTTAGTATGGGCACAGTGAGTTCATGGGTGCTCCTTTTAGGCAGCCTGGCTTACCTTGGCCATGGGCTCTTTAGCCAGCTGTGCAGCTGGGTCCTCAGACAACAGAGGTGTGGAGACAATTCCAGCTAACGCTGGGTGCCTACAGTATATTGCCTCTGTTTCAGTCCAGACTATTTTACAGTAAGGTCCCTCTCCTAAACACTGAATTAGGCAGACTCTTTCAAAACTTCATGGGTGATAGCTCTGGAAGTAGAAAGTCTTCATGACTCACTGGGTATTGTCTGCGAGGAATGATTGAAGCCATCTACTCACAATCCCACTAATCCCCTGCCATGTCTCCGAGACAGGACATCAGAATTCTTCCGACGACTGTATCAAATGCCGCGCTCAAGTCCTGCACGAGGAGTTATTTTTCAGAGTTCCGATAAAGGGAAATGTAGGTTATTATGAGAAATGGATATAAATTTAATAACAAGGTCTGATATAAGCAGGAAGGCTTTTTACATTGTCTGTTCTACTAAGATTACGGACAGCCTCTATAATGTGATGTGCCAGCAAAGCAGAAAAATGTTTTATGCTATTACAGCCTGGTGCTGGGTGTGTGGATCTTCCCTTTTCAGTGATTCAAGTGTAGTGGAAAGAGATTTGTGTGCAAATCACAGAAATGAACAAACACACACAAATTCAATAGCTGAGAAAATCTTTGGAGTACTATGACTGTTTTCCCAGTAAAGCTACTAAAGTGTGTCAAAGTGAATGCTCCCAAAATCTAACTGTCCTTTTAGAGTTAATTCAGGAATTTCACTGATTGAAATATAAAGCTTTATAGCAATGACATGGCCTCTTAATATAGGGCTTAAGCTGTCTGCTACCTGATGCTTCGCAGCCATTTGAAGCCTTGTGGAAATTATTCACAGCAAGAGGAACAGATGCTATTGATGAGTTTGGACAATTTGGCATTTTGAGGAAGCGATCCTGTTAAAGTGAGAAGGAATGGCATTGCTTTTGTGCAAAAGCAGATTTACATTTAAGCCAGTAGCCATTGCATTGCTGATTGCTATGGAGCATAGTGAGATGTAGCGGATATGCTGAATATAGAATTAATTAGCAAAAGCTTTCAAGGTTATGAGTCCAGTGTTTCTGGTCTGAATTCAATGGATTCTACAGCAGAGCACAGCTGGGTTAAATGCAGGAATAAATCAACCTCAGGAACATCACAAAAAAATGACGACCAGGTTTCAGGCAAAGAGATCAGCTGGGAGACACTTGATAAATGTGTAGAGAGCCTTCCCCTGCTGTTGTACTGTGAATTGGTTTTTGTTACTATCTAAATGAAACAATGGCAGAACATCATGCAATTTCATAGCAAAGCAACATTCCAGGCTATCTCAAAAGAATATGAAGACAACAAGGTGAAGTACTCACAACTCAGCACTGAGAGTGCTGTTTCTTCAATTGTTTGTCTTTATGTCATGTTCTCTTTCAGCAGGACCCATTTTCTGGAGTGTACAAGAATGGACACAGCTCATTGAATCAAGGAGTCTGATCTATAAATTTAATCTCAGTGCTAAGGATGAGGTCCACATCTCATTTTGTGAACACTAGACAAACCTTGTTCTGAACAGGATGTTTTCCCTGTCTTTGCAGAAGGGTGCTTATCACTGTGGTATCTGTGTGCCTGATGTATGTTGACAAATTTACCCCTCCATGTGCCAGTGAGCACAGGATGTGCTATTAAAAGTAATTCATATGCAAAGGACACAGACATATAGGAATGAAGTGATTTACGTGAGTCCATACAGGAAGTCTGCAGCAAAGTTGGAAAAAATTCTGCTGGTCTGGCACTGCAGAGGGGGAGCTATAATACTGAGTGGTACTGAAGACCTGACATCCACAATGAATTTATTTTGGAAGCTTTACGTCAGACTGGGTCTACTCTCATCCGGGGAAATGAAGTCCCATTGGCAGCTGGAGCTCATCAGAGGTGCACCTGCAGCACATCTTTGGTTTAATGTAGCCCCCAAAGAGCCCAGTTGCCTGCGCTGAGGCCACTTGTGGTATGAGTCTACAGGTGAAGATTAGGATATTTGTTTCCAGTGCACAATCCTGAACAGAGCTAAAGCATTGCTTTGGAAAAACCCTCTGTCTCCTTCCACGCTCAATTCCTCTACAGTATTTAAGGTGAATCCCAGGAGCCACTTCCTACAGCATCTCTGGCATCACGCGTAAAACCAAGCAATTACTTGCAGATTATTGATACTGTCCTTGGCTCACTTTTCTCATTTAAAACCTTCCTCTCAGCAAGCTCGCTGCCTCATATGGCTTCAGCTATCTGCTTTGCATCAATGACTTACAAATCTACCTGTTCTCTCCTGACCTCCCTGCCTCCGTCAAGTCGGGCAGCTTGTCGTGTTTCTCTCTGAAATTTCCCTCTGAATGTCTTGCCCTCCATTTAAACTTCACATGGCAAAAACATCATAGCTCAGTGAGCTGCTTGAAGCCATTACAGCAGGAGCCCAGACAGCCATTAAACATAATAAAATTTTGCATATGTCTTAGGTTAGTGGTAGAAAGAAAAATGTTTCAGGTAATTAAGCTAATTTTTATTAGGTATTTTATTTCAGTATTGTATTAAACAAATGTACTTCAGCAACTGTACTTCAAGTGTTTTATAAATGATAGAACAAAGTTTATCTGATATAGTGTTTAGTCAAGCTTTTGAAATAAATTTCTCAGGCATCACAGAAGGCAAACATCCATTCTTATACTTGTGGCTCCTTCTGTCATGTTTGACATTGTTGGCCACAAGCTACGTTTGCTTGTCTCAGGGAGGCTGTGAGCCCCAGGGTAATGAGCTTAAATGGTGTGAGACCTGCTTCAAGGCATAGCTGATAGGAAAGCAGGCGCTGATAGGAAATATCACGGCGGTCAGGAAACCTCTCACTGACACCATCCCACACAGATCCCTTCTCTATGTAGTGTTATTCAATGTATAAAAGTCAGTAGGATTTAGTTAACTCCCAATCTGGAATGGCTAAATCCTCGTCCCATTTGATTCAGGTTTCTTTTAGCCTGATCTGGTTGGCAAGGCATCCCAAAGCCTCCTGCACACTCTGATGCTGAACCTCATGCAGTTTTCCCTCTTGACTCCCGCATCACCTTTATTCTGCTTCTGCAGGAGCTGCACTCATTGATAATAAATGGCCAAACTCTACAGAAAGACCTTGAACCCACACCCATTATTTCCACTCTGCTGATTCTCACATAAGGTGGCTCACCAGGAATAAGCAGGTCACTGAGCACAAAAAGTGGCCCCTATCAGACTGTGGTAAACACAAAAACATTTTATTATTTTCTGCAGTGCTGTCCAAGGTTGTGTAGCCAGAAAAATGATGCTCATACTTTTTCATCAGAGGGCAGGGTCACTAAATGGCTCAAAAAGGGCCATAGAATAATAGAATATCCTGAGTTGGAAGGGACCCATAAGGACCATAGAACCCAAGTCCTGGCTCCACACAGGACAACCCAAAAATCAAACCCTATGTCCGAGAGCATTGTCCAAACACTTCTTGAGCAACAGCACGCTCATGACTGCTTCCAAGGGGAGCCTGTCCCAGTGCCTGACCACCTCTGGGTGAAGAACCTTTACCTAACGCCCAGCCTGACCATCCCCTGTCCCAACTCCATGCCGTTCCCTCAGGTCCTGTCGCTGTCCCCAGAGAGCAGAGCTCAGCACCTGCCCCTCTGCTCCCCTCGTGAGGAAGCGGCAGACCAAGAGATATCTTGATACCATCAATGGTATAAGACATGTCTTGGACAACAGGAGCTGTTCTCTGACTCTCAATGAGCCTGAAGCAGAGATCAGGAAAGAGAAAAGGACCCAGACGTAGTCCCATGCCCTAGGGCAGCAGCTGTACATAAACACCCAACTCTTCTGCTTCCTTGGGGAACCCTGTCCACACCTCTCCAAACCACCTCCCTAACTGCCTGTACTGGGAGCCTTACGGAAGACGTTGTATTCGAGGAATAGTGATCTTGAATGCATCTTGTCTGATCTTGGCCACTGAATTTAGGGCTCAAGAAACTTATGTGTTATTAATATAATTTGTAATTTATAGTACCTTTGGGAATGGTACATTGTATGTGGATCAAGGGGTGGAATGTATTTATTGTGACCAGGAGACCATTGCATGTTTACGAGTTGGTGACTCAGAGCAGTTAGCCTGAGTAGCCTGTGCCATGCTGTGCTGCACATCCAGTGTGGCCTTCAAGAAATTCTCATGCAGAGATCCTTTGTGAATAGAGTTGTTTTTTTTTTTTTTTTTTTGTAAGAAAACTGTAATAGCTTGAGTGACCAAAAAGAGGCATTTGTCTCCATGGACATGGTCTGCTCTGCATAGCACGCCATAAGAAAATCCATCCAAGTTCTGATGCTGCACAAACGTGGGGTGCCCAGCATCTGAAGGAATGGAAGTTTTACTTCCTATCTATAGTCCTCTTCTTATTCCATCTTATTAAAAAAATTACCTTGTTAAGCCACCTTTTGCTGGACCTTTCTTATGGATATCCAGAAAGAACCCTGTCCCAAAGGAGAACCGGCATCCCAGGGCTGGGTTTTGCCTCCGCATAATTCCACCATTTCTTACCCTCAGGCCATTAGAGCTACAGCAAACAGGTGGACAGCAATCTGCCTTACCCAGCACCCTGATCATTACAGAACAGCTGGCCATGGAAAAGTGAGCTTTCAGTCACTTTGCACACTGTCAGGGCATCAGTTTTGGATGATACGTACAATGAAAATTTTCAGATAATGTTCCCCAGTTTCTGGACAAAACATCTCAAGACCCTCACAGTATGGCAAATTAAAACTGAAGTTGAGGCAGCACTGGATTATTCCTCTCCAGTGGTCCCCAGATGAATTACCTTCTCCAAACAAGGCATATCTCTGGGTACTTCAGTTTGTCAATCCCACATCTTACTGGCCTACACCTCACCAAGGGAACATTTGTTCCAATTAGTAAGGAGAAGAGTGGTGAAATCTCTCTGATTTGGCAGAAGTCCCCCTTGATTGATTTCCTGATCACAAAAGATAACCAGCTGCCAAGCCTCGGGAACACTCCAAGTACGCATTCACACAAGCAGACACCACACATTTGACAGATGTTAGTCACATTGCTTAATGCTCCACTGGATACTACAGATGTGAGCGTGGTATAAGAACCTAAAGAGGAAAGAAGGGGATAGAAAAAAACACCAAATGACAATTTCCCTTAAGAGATCGCTTCCACACTTCCTTGTCTAAATTCTCAATACAGGTTCTGTTGTATAATTAATAACATATCACCCTTATTCCCACACCAGTCTTACGCCTTACAGGCTGTCATGTGAAAACGCAGGCATAGATTTTGTGCTGTGCCAGATTTCAGCTAGAAAAAGGTTATGGGAAAATGTTATAACAGAGCCAGTTGCAGAATTGTAATTCTTGGTAATGAACCTACACATATGGGCATAGGCATATATAGTAAGTCAACCTATAGTCCTCTCTAACCTTTGCCTGCTGGAGACACCCAAAGTGCTTTCCCTAAGATCCTTGTAAGAAGGTGGAGGAAGGCAGGGGAAGGATGTATATACATGCTTTGGTTAGTAGATTTACATGGCAAGAAAGCCCTGCTGCAGGATGCCTATCTTTGCCAGTACCATGTTTTGGGATTTATTTGAAGCTCCACACCACAATTTATATTCCTGAATCCTAGAGTCATGAGAAATAACATCTTTCCTGAAACTATCTCTTTCCTTTCTTGAGTTGTACTTGCCATACTTCAAAACTTGCATGAGTTGTGAGCTCTATCATGCAGGACAGAGCTTTCAGCTGTTGTTATCCAGCCATCTTCTGCCTCTTTTTCCTTACAAGCTCAGAACAAGGGCTGTAACAATGTAGTCCAAAATGTCTGGAAGAAAGGATGGCTGATGTTGCATGCTCAGAAGAATAACAGGTTTAGGAATATAAATTCCAGTTGTAAGGGTATTCCTTGGGGCTGAATGTATCCCTAAATGTTTTTTCATCATACTGTCATTACAAGACACTGTGAAATCTCACTATAAAATATTTTGTTCTGTTATCTGTGTTACATAAGGTTCTGGAATAAAATCTGGAACAATTTAGCTTGCTTGATATACAGAACAGTAAGCAGGCAGATTCAAAAGGAAAAGAAAGAAAAATATGCCCTCGAGAAAAGTATGAATGGGTTTGAAAAGGACAAATAAAACAGCAGAGACATTTATATTGGTCTCTCCTACTGCTCTGAACAAAACAATTATGAGATAAGAGAGGCAGGAATAGGAGGAAATTCTTTCATTTTTCATGTTGGAAGTCTGAAGGATCCAATGGTCTGTTTATGAAGAACAATAAAGAAGATACACTAACTCAGTAAAGATGCAGTTACAAATATATCATCCCGTTTTGAAAGGGCAAGAGTTTTGGTTTGGGAGGTGGGGTGGGGTGGGTTTGGTGGTGTTGCTTTCTACATAGAAATATAAGCTAAGTTTTATTTTGTTTTGTTTTGCTTTGTTTTGTCAGGAGAGCAATGACTGACAAGAATGGGTTGTTACAGCTAGTGGAGAGGACTAATGCTTTTATTTAGGGTTTGGAAATGGTATGAAAAAGAGGCAGATGGGAACCTGAATTAAATGAAGCTTAAATAAGCAAATATAACATTGGCCAGCTTTTAAACAAAGTTAAAAGCAACTCTTCCTTGCTCCTGATTTGAAGCTTTAAAAAACAGAAAGCATTTGCCAGTAACAATGATGCTAAAAATGGTGGATGATGTTCAGTAGGGAGACTTATCACTTTTTTTTTTGTATTCTAATCCGAAATGTGTGTTCTTTTGAAGTGGTGCAGGGAAGCACATCTTTCTGCTAGTTAGGGGATGATGTTCACAGCATTATTGCACTTAGAAAGCAATAAAATTAATGTACATTTTTTTCAGATTCTTCTGTCTTCTATACATAAAAACAATAAAACAAACTAAACCAAAAAAAAAAAAACAAAATTAACACATCCCTATCCATGAATGTGAAGTTATTACCAGTCTAGTAGTGACTGCACTAGCCTGTGAAAGAAAATCCAGGCTTAGGAACAACTGTAAGGTCTCATCAACCTTTTGACTGCACCTGCCCATCAATATTTTTTTTCTTAGCAAATTCTAGCAATGAGTGTGATACGTGTGATACGATAATAGGGCTGCATTTCCCTATTATTATTAGACATCAAAAACTGCTTAGACCAGGAATGTCTCTAAGTCAAGGAACCAAAATTAGGCAATTCCATAATCTTGTAAAATTATTATTGGTGTAATAACCTCTTTGGGGATTAACTACAGTAGCAAAGCCTGTGATTAAGGTTGCACAGTCCTTATCTATCATTGTTGAATTCTGTTTACAGTGGTTTACAACTTTGCCAGACTGTTAAAATTTGGATTAAAACTTTCCCAAAACCTGAAAAATGTCTGTGTTTAGCTGAATATTTTAGGAAGCTTTCAGGAGAAATGAATCAGCACTTTTCAAAACTAGGTCAGGGAAAATATGTTTTTTATGCCAATATAAAACAAAAATCTTACAGTTATTTTATTAACAAGTTTTTGCCTGTTCTGTTTTTAACTGTTATTTCAGGCAAGGACTTGAAATTTGGCAGATAGATTGTCTGTGTGTCAGGAAAGTACTTTCCTTTCAGACAGCTACCTCCATTTGGTCAAACGTAGTCTCTGAAACCTCTTTATGTGCATTTTTTGCCACGCAAGACATTCTACCTCCCAAAGCTTTCAAAGCCAGTGAGCACCCTGAGAAGGTGAAAAGAGTTGGGGATTGCAGCAACATGAATGGCTGGGATGTGAACACAGCAGAAGGAGGAAAATGGATGTGGCCATAGTGGTTGGGGTAGGAGATCAGAAATGCATCTGTGGTTTGGAGATAGAGGAGGAAAGTGGAAAAATCATGCTAAAGAATGGGGTGAAGATGTGTGAACAGTAACTGGAACCAGCCGGAGAGAACTGGAGCTGGTATTTGTACAGGGACATACTGCAGCTACATCCACATTAGAAAGACAGTGTCAGACCACACGTCTAACCACTGCAGTATTGTGCAATTGTGCAGTTTATTGTGCTACATTTGTTAGCAAAGGCCCTGGTACAGTTTTGGCCTGCATCAATCATCACAATCCCGGATGATGCTCAGCCATGGCCCTGGTGTTAGCTTGTATTAGGAACTATTTACAAGAGGCAGTTTGGCTGTAGGCTCCCTGTTTTGGGGTGTAGGGAAGGCCAGCTGTATTGAAACGAGCCATCCTATGCCAGCTGGCTTTAGTTGCAAATCACATTGGAAAAACACCCATTTATCCCCAACATCCACTCAGCTGGTCTCTTACCTCCATTGGTAGGGCTCTCTAGAGCAGCACTAGAGGTTTCTGTCAGGCTGGTAGAGAAGACAGGAGGCAATGAAATGCTATGTTATTTTACAGTTCTTTTAAAAGCCCAATTCTATAAATGCTTCATAATTTACATATGATGAAAAAAACAAAAACCAAACAAACAAACAAAAAAAACCCCTACAGCAAAAGAATATTTGGTTGCAGAAGGGAAGTAATGTGGCATGACAGAATGAAAGAGGCTGTGAGGTGATAGACAGTTTGTTATGGCTCTGACTCTCTAACCTCTGCAGTTAAAGCCAGAGCTGCCCCAGGACAGCAGAGTTAGGTGACTGGTTGTATTTCTGCAAGCTGCAGGCCTTGGGGAAGAGTCCGTTAGGGGGGGTTGGCCACTGACTCTTCGCTCTGCGCCTCCCTTGAGAGCAGACCTGGGCCTTGGCAGGCCCCCAGGCTGAACTCTTTCTGTCAGCACTGCTGACGGGGGTTTGAAGCCTCCTGGCAGGGCTGAGGCTGGGTTTGGAGTGAATGGATGACAAAATGGGTGGCCTGACCTGTGTCCAATAAATAAGAAAGTGGGTTTGTACTTGGGTACTATCTGGCTTGGCCTCTTCCTCTGCAAGGCCATTTCCTAGGTTTCACACAGATCTATAACTGTCTTGTATGTACATGTAAATAACACAGATGGGAAGGGTGTTATCGAAATACCAGCTGTGAGGAGCCATGTTAAATTTAAAATTCTATGAGCAGTCCAAATGGATATTCATGTAGCTCAAGGAGAATGAGATTTGAGACCAAAACTGGTGGTACACCAGCATGGGTAAGGTGGTATGGATCAGTACTTTGTAACCACAAGGTGTTTGCATGTAGAATCCTGTGAAGGAAGAGATGGACTTAAGCTTTGCTTAAGAACAAGGTAGTTTTTTTTTTCTTTTTTTTTCCCTTTATATATAAAATAAACAAACAGACAAATACCAAACCACAGCCACCACCAAAACCCCAAACAGTAAATATTCCATTCAAATTCTAGGATAATCTGTTTCTGGTATGCCCCAAACCATAAACATTTTCACTTTTCTGTGTAAATCTATCCTGTGGATGGTTTGTGACAAAATTTGTTGTAGTCCCTAAGAACAGTGTACAATCAAATGAAAGCTGACATGGGAGATGAAATAAGGAGGCAGGAGCAGAGGGAGCCTTGACCTTGTTGCTTGCAGTGATGGGTGGAACTGAAAGAGTTTGGACAGCAGGTCAAACTTGTCCAAGAGGAAAAACCTTAACTTTCTTATGTTTTTCTTAGGTATTTGTGAGCTCGGCTAACCTTCTTGTGAATAAGGCCAAGATACAAACAGCTGAAAGGAAATACTTATATTTCCCGTGATGATTATATGAAGGTTTCTTATTTCCAACAAGGTGGAAGAACATCAACACAGAGGTGCTAGAATTGCCTTGGACTGATTACACATCTAGGTGAGATTCACCTCTCTAATAGAGCAGAGAAAACAATATAATTATCATCTGTTGCTTTACCTATTTGGATTTTTAATTATAAATGATCAAATCAAACATTGGCTGCAAGGTGTGTGTGCACAAGTGAATGCATGTGTGGGCACATCTGACCATCTTTTTCATCAAATCAGAAATCAGAAAACTTCTGTACTATTTATGATTAAAGTAAAGTAGCAATATTTTTTAAAAGTGTAGTTGTGCACAGAAAGGACTACAGTGCCAAAAGTGACAGCAGAAGAATTAATGCTTTCTCCAGGCCCTTTTTCTCTTAGAAATGATTGACAAAGTAATTTTCTTCTTGTACTTTAATAAAAGTGTATACATTATACACACCAATAAATCCTCACCGGGCCAATTACACATCATATGACTTATCTTGTCACAGCACCTAATATCCAAACAATAAATTAAAAGATATTCTTTATACGTAGATTTGCATATGAGGATGTTTTCCAGTCCCAAGACTCAATTGTCTTATGAACACTACAACATACAAGAAAAAGAAACAAGCTGGCTAGGATTTGTGACTAATAAATCCTGCCTGGTGGAACAAACTACATCTGTATGACTTACAAGCGTGTGCTATATAAGTAACATTTGTTTTACATGTTGAAATTATATTGGGAGATGAAATACTGAACAAATATTGAAGCGCTTCCTTTCACAAAAGCTACTCTGCACACATGCAAAGGCATATTAACTATATATATGCAGCACAATATATTTGATTTCTATTCATACCACTTTGCAATGTAGAGGGACCCTATTATAAATGAAAATCTCACTTGTTTTTCATTTCTAAGTGAAGAATTTAATGGGAAGTGGACATTTCAAAATGGGTGTGCTGTAGGTGCCTACTAGGCTTTTGAAAAGCTTTGATTAGATCTGAATGCATGGTTTATAAGAACACTTCTGGTCCAAATGCACAGGCATGGCTGTGGATTTTCCTCAATGAGGGCCATCAGCCTGTTTTGTCCTAAACTAGACTGTTTAATAGTATGTAGGCAAAAAAGGGGATGTTCATCTTTATTTCTAAAGCACATTGATTCAGAGCAACAGGTGCAGTCTTCCTGCCATTTTCTCGCATAGGGCAACCCCTGCTTTTTGGGGAGCAGCTTCATTGGAGGAGCAACCTCTCTGTGGACATGTGGAGGTGATGGATTAGGTCATGGTTCTGCACCTCCAGCAGGCTTGGGCAGTGCAAGTGCCTGAGGGGAAACAAACGGTACAAAATAATGGAGCTGAGATGGTTGTGCTGGAGGGAAATGAGGAAAAGATTGCGGCCTCTGAAACACAGTCCGTTTCTCATTCTGCTCCTGGGCAGTGAATCATTGTTCTTTCCCCTGCTCTGAGCTCCTGGCAAAGCCACAGTTTAGCCCTTTGTGAGTCTATGAATAGCATTACCCACTTTGTTGCACTCTTGTTGGTCTGGATAGCTTGTCTGAAAATCAATAGGTTGTTGGCTGGGTTTTTAGCATATGAGAGATATCATTATGAAAGTATGAATGCATTGGTATTGGAGAGTGTCTAGGCTTTGCTGAGGGGACTGAAATTGCACAGCACTTAGAAGCCCAACTAGCAGCCCTCTGCCCCATACATCAATAATCAACCTAGAAGGTAGACCAGAACAAATTAGGCTTCTAATCCTTGATTCTTGATTTTTTAATTGATATAGTCTGCTAGTTCAGACTCAGATATGTTTAAATAGCTATGACTTTAAATTGTTTTAGACTGGTAAGATATGTCCTTCTGGGTCTAAATATTTTATTAAAAATACTGCTTGCAGAGAAACAACATCAGACCTTAAACATTTCAGTGCAAAATAATTGACAAATAATTAAAATTAATTGCTCTAGCCTGGGCTCTTAGTTGGCCAACTTTTATTTGTTTCATTGAAATGGCTCCAATAAATAGGGACTGACCCTATGAGTGACTTATATTAGACCTCACCTTTCATGGAGCATGGGCCAGCGTTCCTTGAGCTGCATTTTCCCAGAGCCAGCAAAGGGAACTGTGGCCAGCTAAATATCCCTGCACCCTAGACTAGGGTAAAGGAAATATATGATGCTAGTGTTCAAAGAAGAAAACAAACAAATAAAGAGGTTTTGCTCTATGTGCCAATAAAAAGAAGAAAAGAAAAATGTTAATTGAAACCAGCCTTTTTAAAAATTCTTCCAAATTTTAAGGGGCGGTGGTGTTACTACCTACCTTTAGAAACTATTCTTTGGAGCTTGAGTTAGGAGACCAATATAACAAGCCTCTTGCTGGTCAACAGAAAGTGAGAAAATTCTCCAGAGGATGTCATCACAACTGCTGGGTTGAGATGCTCCCCAGAGTCTTGAGTGAGAGACAAGGATGATCATCCTTCTAGCTTAGGCACCTCCAGCAAGGTTTCGCACTGGGTGAATATCAACACAAGTTTCAAGTGTTTAAGGCCCAGCTTAAAGGGGAGCTACAAACCTGTATTTTCCATTTGTAATGCCAGCCACTGGATCACAGAGCAATAATCCCTGTCAGATCACACAGATGCAAATTTATGATATGTTAGCTTCCAACATCTAATCAAGAACAGTGACTAGAGTTAAGCGTGTTGCTTACACTGCTGTGTGTCACTTTCTTATTGCACCATTGACTTCAACAAGCAGTCAGCACTTCATGGGCTATTATGTGGTGGTGAAATCTCATTCCATTGTACTTGACAAGGATAATGTATTTTTGTTTATCATGGGAGCATTGTAGAATTTATGAAGTCTTTTACCGTTCATTTTCTTGCTTTTAAGGTTAGATATTTTTAGCCAGGTTTCCCAAGGAAACAAAGCTTACACAATCATGCTGTCTGTCAGCCTCTTCCTTATAACTTCCTAACCTGGGGGCCAATTTCAGCTCTATTTGATAGAGGAGAAAAGGTTTCAAAGACATAACATTCCCACAAGTTCTGTGAAAATCAACGGCTTGGTAGATGAGAGAACGTATCATTGCCCAAGCTGAAGTAATGTCAAAGCCAGTTCAAGCCTTACTTATTCAGTTTGGCAATGGCTGACTGGCCAATTCTCGTGCACCAGTTGGTCAGCACTAGGCGGTACTAATCACTGTCCAGGTCATTTTTCACCCATCTGGCAGAAAAGGAAAGCGGGGAAGGACAGCCTGGAGGTGCCTCTATTGTTAGTTTTATCTGCAATGTATTTGAAGAAGCCCTTTCCATTGTCCTTGACCCGTCTTGCAAGAGGCCTTAGCTTTCCTAGTTGCCTCTCTACATGCTTTGACAACAGTCTTATATTCCTCCCAAGTGGCCACCCCTCGTTCACCCTCTGGGTGCAGAACCTTTCCCTCACACCCAGCCTGACCCTCCCCTGTCCCAGCTCCATGCCGGTCCCTCGGGTCCTGTCGCTGTCCCCAGAGAGCAGAGCTCAGCGCCTGCCCCTCCGCTCCCCTCGTGAGGGAGCTGCAGGCCGCCATGAGGCCTCCCCTCGGCCTGCTCTGCTCTGGGCTGAACAAACCGAGGGACCTCAGCCCCTCCTCACACGCCTTCCCCTCCAGACCCTTCACCACCTTTGTAGCCTTCCTTTGGACACTCTCTAATAGTTTTATGTCCTTCTGATATTGTGGTGCCCTTAACAGCACACAGTACTTGAGATGAGTGGAATAGTGGTACTAATACGAATCAGAATATGAGGAGGAACTGCAGATATTCTGATGGGAGGGATTTCAGAAACCAGACACCAAACAACTTTCTTACTCTTACTCACCAAACAACTTTCCCTCTTCCTTCTGTGTTTGGTTTCACGTAGTAAACTGAAGATACAAAAAATCTCCTTTTGGCTTAAAAATGGGGGTAGGAAGGACAACCACTGAACTGGAATGATGTGCAAAATTCTAACACCGATGTGTTAGTAAAAAAAAATAAAAAGTTTTTAAGATTGAATTGTGAACAATGGTCCAATGAAATACAATGATTCCTTGATCTACTGGTCTATCATCTTTTCATTAGCCATAGATGGAATTAATTAGCAAATGATTCATATGGAAAATATTTCCCATTAGGTTTTGCTTATTCTTTAGCCTCCAGTAATGATATTCAATAAGTTTTCTAACAATGACACATTTGTATCAGAGGAACAGCAGCACATAACCTGTTAAAATTATTAGTCTGTTCCAGTGTCTAGTTTCCAAAAGTCATCATAATGAGATACATCTGGGGAGGGTGCAACTAATCTCCTAATAAGTAACTGTAACAACCAGGCCTTTGGGGAGATTTCTTCTTAACCCCAAACAGTCAGCAGTATGCTTGCACCCTGCAGCAAGAGCACTTATGTCCATAATGAATCTATATTTCAGTCATTTAGCTATGGATGGTCTTATTAATAATATAGATGTAATAACTCAATGTTGGGGTAAAAAAAAAAGAAAAGAAAATGAGAAAAAAGTGTAAGGAAGAAACTGTTACTGCGCTGTGAGCACAAGGATGGAAAAATTGGAGATTGCAGATGTGACAAAAACACCAGCGTCTAATAAAATTGCTTTTATTAGCTTAATTTGCCACATATAGAGCAAATATTTAACTTGAATGAGGCATGAATTAGTCAAAAAATATGCACCGTACCATTTAAAGTGCTATACTTGAATAAAATAATGTATATCTTTTCATATGCAGTCCTTGAAGTCACACTACATACATCTTTAATTTCTTCAATTAAGAAAAAAAAAGAACAAATGGAGTTAGATTTTAATTATTCATAGTTCATTTGAGAAAAATCTTTGTAAATGAGAGGAAGGAGAGTTGTGCTATCTATCACAATGAGAAAAAGGATAGATGAAAATCCACTCTGTGAACTATTTGACAATGCATAAGCTTCTGCCTTCATTAGGTACTGCAGACTGATGTTTTAAAGAAAGATCCCTATAGGAAGAGCTATTTGGGAGGCCATATCATGGAAACTGCCCTCAAATAAACTATACTGCTGCTGTTGCTGGAGTACTAGGCAGACATGTAACCTAAGTGCACGCTGATACAGCCTTTCTGGGGAGTGTATCTACAGACAAGACCTTGAAGCTTATATATAAAAAGAAAGGAATATAAAGAACTGCCATCTTGGATCAGACCTATGGTCCATACAGACCACTTTGCCTTTGGGAGGGGTCAAAAGCAGATAAGTCAGAGAACATGCCAGGAACATTGTTGGAGACTGGCATGAGATAAAGTGTCCAAGGAAGTCCATAATTACTGGAGTTTGACTTAAATCTTGGAATATTTGTTCCTTCCAGCATAGTTTTTGTATTGTTGTTAAAAGACCCGATATTTTTGTTGTCAATAAGAAAGCAAGTCTCTCTTTGGGTTTTACTGGATTATTGATCTCAAGACTGCTTTGCTGCAGTGAGTTCCACAGCCTTACCATGTACTGGATAAAAAAATGATTACTTTCTATCAGCTTCAAATTGATTATCTTTCATTTCATTGAATGTCTCCTTCACAAAGGAGAACAGAGCCAGCAATCTGCCTTTTTGAGCAATTCATTATATTATACATTTATGTAGGCTTTCTAGGTCTTGTAATTTGCAAAGTCAACAATCCCAGTCTTTTCACTCTGATTTTACGTGAATGGCCTCTGTGCTCTTACTGATTTCCAGCCTGTCTCTGAACATGTAGTTTTTAATAACTTTTTTGAGATGACAGTGTCTGATTTGGGTACAATTTTATAATGGCACATAATTATTTCATATGCTGGCATTATGTTTTTTTCTTTTTCTTTTCTTTTTCTTGTTATTAAATTGCATTTACTTGTTTAATTGCAATTGGAGGCTTCCGTGCATGGTCACAGTTGTAACCAAACTCTTTCCTAAGAGTTTAAAGCACTATGTGCTATATTTGTAACTCAATTTCTTTCAGTTTGATGTGTATTAATTTCCTTTTTTTAAGCTAAGATCTGCATAGGTTAAGTTTCTTTGGTGATCTCTGCCATGGTTCCCAGTCCTCAGTTATGTAAATAATATATTATCATCTGCAAATTGAGTTGCTTCACCGTTCATCTTCTTGTTCCAGGTGTTAATAGGTATGTTAAATAATGCCAGACACAATGCAAAATCTCAAGGCATCTGCTGCTAAATTTTTAACTTGGCCATTAATTCTTACTTTCTTTTTTTTTTTTTTTCCATTTTTTGTGTGTGTCTCTTAACCATTTCTTAATTCAGACTGATACTTTGCCTCTGCATGACATTTCAAGTTCAGTAGTAAATGTTGTGAGCAACTCTGTCAAAAATCTTGCATAATCAAAGGAATCTTTTCTCCTTTACCTGTTAATTAATTGACAGACTCAAAGAATATTAATATGGTACTGAGGCATTGTTTCTGTCTGCACAAGTTATGTTAATTAGACACTGTCCTACTGTGGTTTATCAGATAGCCTGTTATTCTATATGCAATGATTATTTCAAACAATTTATCAGGTAAAGATATAACACTTTCCAGTGTGTAAGTTCAGCCTTTTTTAAAGTGCAGGGGCAGTGTCTGCAATCCCACAAAACTGTAATAGAGTAGCTACCTTGAAAGACAGATTGTGTATTTTGCTATCAGCTCAGCTACTTTATTCTTAAAATCCTTTGGAAGACTTGAACTATAACCTCCTTTGTCCAGAAAGTCAATCAGTACAAAGAGAGAATCAGTCAAAAAAAAAAAAAAAAAAAGAGTTTACAACACTGGTTCCGAAAAAGCAAAGTGCTCCTACAATAAAGCTCAGGCCTTGAGCAGAGCCCAGGATAATAAAGTCTGTTCCCGATGAGATAAGTGTGATCATTTCTCTGATACATCCTGTGCCTCAGCCACCTTTAGAAAGGGATATTGTGGCATCTCCTATGGGAGCACCCGGGAGTGAGAGCTTGTGCAAAATGCACAAGGACACTTAGCAACCAACACCTTGAGCTGAGAGCACATAACATCGCTGCCCTGCAGACTGCCGAGTCTGCCTACTAACTGCCATAGAGAATTTGGAAAGCCTTGGAAACAGCAGAGTGCTAACCTGTTTCCTTGGGAGAATATTTTCTCCTCACCTTGCCTGAACCAGGGCAACCAAGGTTAGCGTTGATGTTCCACCTGGAACTCATCATCTGAGATGCAACAGAGCATCCTGTCGGGTGTTTTTTGTCAGAGATGCTCTGATCTCCTCTTCGGCTCAGGTTTCTTAATCTGTTTGGCCTGCTACTTTGCTCTTTGTCCTGGAGAGGCCAAAGAGCAAATATGTACTTGCTGTGAATGGTATTTTTTGAGGAATGTTTTAAGATGACCTATTGGACCCAGATATTTGTCTAATCAAATTTTTTTTTTGTTGAATTACGTTTTAATCTTTCTTTCAATGCTTTAATTAATGTATATGGTGCCTAGAGCGAAGGAAGCCAGGCCCTTCCAATTAAATTGAAATTAATAGTAATAAAAAAAATTACAGGAGAAGACAGGAAATAAATCAGAAGCATAAGGATCGAAATATATCACATTCTTCTTGCATTTTTCTTGCCATATGTAGGAGTGCTAAGTCCATGTCCAATTTAAAATATATTCTGGAACTCTGTCAATTTTCTACTAATGGAAAACTGCAGAATACCCCAACTCTGTAGTAGTCCCTTGGGCACACTAGACTAGTTAATTATGAGTTTCTCCAGCTGGGCTAGCCACTAGAAGGATGATACAGCTGTGTTTTAAATTTGCCACATCATGTTTATTTTCTTGGAGTTTTGCTTTGTTTCCCTGATGACTTATTTATTTATTTATTTGTTTAGGACAAATTGTGCTGTTTTCAATCCAAAGGCCACCCTCATGTGTCAGCCTCTCTGATATGAGCGGATCATCTTGCATGAACAAGAAAATCTATTACACCTGTTTGTCATATTGGATCCTAAAATGTTATAGAAGCATCCGTTGTTCCTATTTTGAAGACTGGAGACTTGAAGTAAAGTAGTGGGACAAAAGATCATATAAAAATAGAAAACCTTCTGTGTGAAGTGTATCTGCCAGGGGATTATTGGTCCCTTTTTC
The DNA here is from genome assembly GCF_013377495.2 of Cygnus atratus. Lineage (NCBI taxonomy): Eukaryota > Metazoa > Chordata > Aves > Anseriformes > Anatidae > Cygnus > Cygnus atratus. The sequence goes on from NC_066364.1 coordinate 8,299,428, forward strand.
ACAGACCTTGGCTTGCATGGACATATAAACACAAAAACGATCACTCACAGTGTCATAGGCTACCAGCTATGGATGCTGAAAAAGAAACCAACGAAAATTAGTAACATCACCAAAAATTAACATAAGGTTTGCAGAACAACATATTGTGAAAACTGTTTTTCAGTGACGTAAGTTGTGTCTTCATACCCCTAGTAAATGGAAATGATCGTTTTAAAATCGATGCAATAGAAACTTTGAATATCCTAAGTAAAAGATGATTGTGGCAGCAGTTACAAAACAGTAATTTATTTTAAAAATGTTCATATCTCATTGCCTGAAATGATCACAGAAATCTGTTTTTAGGAATACAAACGTAACTCATTTTTCAAATTTGCTGGAAATATAACACTCTCACGGAAGTGTGTGTGTGTTCCCAAAAAGGTACAGCAGGTCTGTGTCCTGGAAGACCATATTCCGTGGTGAGAAATGTAAATCTGAAATTACCATTTCTCAAAGCAGTGTTCCTCTAGTTTGTTACACTGAGCCCTGCGCATCTTTCCAGCCTTTGAGGCTGGAATCTGGGGAATGCCTGGAGCAGAGGGAGATGGAGTAGGAGTTGTGTGCAGGTTCTTCATGCTCTAACTGATATTGCAGCTATCAGGATTAGATTTCTGTAACTCCAACGCAGACTGTGAATACATTATGTCATGATAAAAAAAAAGCTCTCATACATTGTGTATGTATATGCTTCTGAATTTCTTCTTCTGTCTTATATCCACTTCACAGGCTTCTTAAACTTCTTTCGTGCTGTCTTAGCAATGCAAACATTAGATTTTCTGTCTCTGTAGCTCTTGTCATTTACAGCATCCTTCCTATATCTCTTTGTCTTCTTGTTGCTTCATCTAATTGGAAAAACATGTATTTTCTCCAGGCTCAAAAAAGCCTATTGTTCAGCCACCCAGGACAACTTAACAACCAGCCTGGACAAATGTAATTTAATTACTTCTTCCTCACTGGCTAAGGTGCTGACCTGCATTTAAAGATCTTGGGTGTTCTCCAACCTCATGCTGAAAAGAAAACTAGCTTCCATCTCAGTTTCTTTTAAGTGCTGCCTAACAGCAGGAAAAGAAAGGATGGCTTTGTTCAACCAACCATTTTCTCAGCTTCTGCCTCTGTCTTGTTCTCCAAGTGTCTCTCCTTAGCAAAATAATGACAGTGATGACATACATCGCAAAAGAAAAAGAAAAGCTACAGTTCTTTTCCAGGAAGCAAATTTACAGATATTTTCTTTGGGAAAATCACCTGAAAACAGTGTACCCAGTCTTCAATTGATCTTTAATTTTCTTTCTAAATGCAGATTATTTTTTCAACTTCATTTAACTCCAAAGTGGTTTTCAAAATATCAGGTCCTCCTGGCCCTCTCCACCAGCGGTGGCTGCTCAGGGACCTTGCCTAGAGTTTCAAGATTTAGTGAGAGGAAATCAGGGACCACATTTCTTTGTCCCTGTCAGATCCACTATGGACCCAGAGGCAGTCCCCTTATAATTCCTGGCCTCTCTACCACCAAGGCAATCTCCCTCACCCATGGACTCAGACTGAGAGCTGGTTGAGTGAAAACCATTCTTGTATTGAGAAAACCCTTAATCTCTGGTAACTACTTCATTTCCAGAGGCTGCAAGAAAACTTGCCTGGTTCATTATCTTCAGGACAGGAAGACGCTATTTGGAAAACAAAATTCTGATTCCCTGATACCCATTCCCAGGAGAGAAATTACATCTGAAAGGAAAAATAGGTTACAGGTTGCAGGGTCTGATTTGGACTTTGTGGAGGAGAAATGGCATGCCTATCAGTAATATCCTCTGTAGCCTTGGTCAGGTCCCTTGGGCTTTGTCTGCCCCATGGCTCATGCAGACCATTGTACTCAAACTAGCACTAGTTACGGCTATATTGAGTAGCTATCATTTTACAATCAGATCTGGCCGTAATTCAAAAGCATGGATCTGCCTCTTGGCCTGGGTTCATAGGTGTACTTCAGTGATCAGTGTAAATCAGTGATTTTAAATCAGTTATTGAAATCAGTGCCATTTAGACTTCCAAATGACTCTTGCTGTCTGGCTCCAGGCAATCAGAGTAATGTGCTCTGCAGTGCTCCCTGCAATCGTGGTCTTTCACACCCCTGCATTTGGGATCTGAAAAGGGTGTGTAGTGGCCTCTTCTAGACTCCAAGAAGGGATTTCCTCTACGGTGGGGACATGGCGAGAGGAGGGGACCATGCAGTCAGTGTCCTTCCCAAGCCGCCTTGCTCCCTGGTTCAGATACAAATCTCACCGACTGCTGTAAAAGGGAGTTGCTAACACCACTCTCTCAGTCTCGCAGTTGTGTGGGGAGGAAAAATCCATTAAAGTTTGTGATATGCTGATATACTATGGTTCTGGGAGCCACAGAAGTACATAAGATAGACAGCTAATTGTTACAATTTTGGCAGCATATCCCATGGTGAGGCACACTGTGAGCTCTCTGAATCTCTCTTTCTCCCCCCACACTTTATTTAATAGATGATTTTCTAGAGCTATTCAAAATATACAACTTTATTGTTTGCTATATTCCATAAACCTGGGGTCCTAAATTGAGAGCGAAGCCCCATTGAGCATCATGCTGTCCAAAATGATCTTAAAAGATGTTCACACACTGCCCTCATGAGCTGACTAAATAAGCTAAGAACTGAGCATATTTTGTCATTGCAGTTTTATTGATGAGCTGAGGCTTAGAGACCAAGGTCACACAGCAAGACTCTTTGCAGCGAGGACCTGAAACCACTGCCATCCCAGATCCATGGTCAGGCACAGAACTACCCTCCTGGTACTCTTTTATTATTATTATTTTTTAAATGCAAATAAATAAATGCTGAATTCCAATTGATCCCAGCTGTTGTCAAAAGTATGTGTAATTAATAACTGTTTTTCACTGCATTTTACCATCTCCTTTTCTTGGAGCATCTGTAGTGTGTGATCCATTTAAAATCATTAGAGGGGCCCATAGTCATGCCTTGGTGACTTGGTGAAGTGGCTACATTTATACAGCAAACTAAACAGTGCTAAGGCCTTTGGTTCTAGAGGTGGCAAGATTGTACTTGTTCTCTAAAACAGCGTGGTTTCATCCAGTATACCCACTGGGAATGGACAATAGCCCATGCTAACTTCTAAACTGCGTCTGCAAGTTTTTTTTGGAGGAGAATGCTAATCAGCTTCTGGCAAAAGCATGCCACACACTGTTAAAGCCTTTTAACAGGACAGACAATTGAGTTCCAGGGCCTGTGCCCCAGCACTGCTTAATTCAGATGTACAGACATAGCCAGTAGAGTGAGTTTAAATATTTCAAATGTAGATTCTTTTTGTCCTATGCGTGCGCCATCCTCAGACAGCTCCTGTTGGGTTTCTGTGCTTTAGATCAAGATAATGGCTGAAGGAGTCAATGCTGAAATTCACCTATATTTTCTACGTGGCTTTGAAAAGCCAACCCAATTCTTAGGATGGAAAAAAAACAATCTAAAGAGAAAGAATATGAGATAATTTTAGACCTTCTGCACTATGATTGCTTCAAGCGGTGCAAAGTTGTAATGAAAAACTATGTTCTCTTGTGCTCACACGCAGGCATAGATACACACAGAGAAAGTATGTAACTGATATAACAAGAAGCCTAGTGCTAGCTAGTGAAAAATGTCACATTTCATAGCTTTCACATAATAGCCATCTTTTTTGAAACTGAAATACAACATCTAAATGTTAGCGTGATACGCAGGTATCTTCAAATCCCTTTCTGATTTTTTATTTTTTTTTCATGGGTTATTGTTCACTACATTACATTTTTCATTTCCACTTGCTGTGATAGCATGGCATTTGATTTTGTTCTGGCCAAGAGGCCAAGCAGCTCAATTCAGTGCCTGGTGTTTCATTGGTCCGTGGATTTGCCACTGAGACACCGCGGATGATTGATGTAGCAAATGTCCCACCTTGCATGCAATAGGAATCCATAACCCCCACTAGGAACTCATTCTCCACCTGGTTTGGAGCCAGGAGTACAAATCTGTTCTCATGCTGATGTCTTCTGGATCTGTGACCCAAATCCTTAGTACATCTATTTTTTTTTTTTTTAATTTTTATTTTTTTTTAAGTTTTAGCGTCAGGGGACCTTCTTTAATATATTTCTTTCATGGCTGAAAGAAATGAGATCCTTATTTATTTTTGTGACAATGTATGTAGCTTTTTCATCTTGAGTTTTTTAGCTGTGACTAGTACCTTTATATATAAAGCAGCACAACATTCCCCTCCTTCTACCTTTCTCAATGGAAAAGTAAATGCTTGTTCTTTCCTTCTACCTGATGCATGCCTTCAAAATACTATAAAGATATGAACCCGATGGAGTATCTAAATTATAAAGCAGGAGTTCTTTTATATTACTGTGAATAACAACTGGAATTCTAGTTCTTTATAATAAGTTATTTATTCTCCATTTTGAGGTTTTATCCACACCCCAGGAGGTGGCCATGTATATTTCAACAGGTGCTGCATCAAGATTGCTATGATACTCTCAAACCATATTAGATTGTATCCAGTGGAAAGAAATGAATTTGAGAGCAAGACTTACAGGCTGATGAAAAACGAAAATCTTTTCTCTTGTTGAATGCAAAATTTTCTATTAGGTTCATAGCTGTTATCAGCATCAGCCTCATGTAAATACATATTTATGATCTAATACACAGCACTGGCAGTATGTCTGGGAGAACAGGTATCTATGTAGTGTACTGTGGCTAGAAAATTTACAGAAGCTTTCCAAATCTTCTGAAAAATATAACAATAGAGTTCAAAAGGCACTGAGGTGTTGGGCAGGAGGAGGCATTGCACTGGGATCACCAGAAGCCATGGTTATTTGTTTGCTTTTAAGGAAAAGTGAGCACACCTGTTTCTGATTCATGACTAGAAGTCAGGAGGGATAAAGGCATGGAAAATAAATGGTATATGATCATAAGGGGAGGGAGGGCAAGTGTTGTTGGAGGAAAAAAAAATCTAGATTGAACGGTCCCAGATTTCCAGCATATGCAATCCTGATAAACTGTAACACTGTATTAAGAAAGAGGAAGTATGTTATTTTGAAATGGCTTCCAATGTGATAAAGTTAATGTGTGTGAAAGTTTCAGTGTACGGCTCGCATAGCCTGCTTCACCAAACTATATGAGCACTGCATAATCTTCAATCTCAAACCTAGGAAATGCTTTTGTCCTCATCTCTGTAGACAAAGAATGGAGACCCACAGAGAGAAAGGGGCCATTTCCACAGAGTGACTTCAGATGGGGTGTCAGATGCTTCTTACCTTGTGCGCCTAATCTGCACTCTTCTTGAGGTCTTGGTTCTCTTTGTCTTACTCTCATATAGCCATAAGATGATCCACAGAAGAGAATAACCTCTCAGATGTAATTTTTAAATTTACTTTTTATTTTTTTTAACAAAGCTTTAGACCACCGCCTTTAAGCTTCCATCCAGAATGGACACAGAAAAGTCTACGTCTGAGCCTGCTGGGGCTGGACATATGCACAAAGAAATTTGTTGTAGTGGAAGTCTGGAAAGGATTATTGTCAAGTAAGATTGCTGGGACCTTTCAGTCCTCCCAGCAATACAGTAAGATTTTTGGCTGTTTCTGCTTTCATAGTTAGCTGCTTTTTATACATACATATATCCACATACATATAAAATATGAAATATATAATTTAATTTTGATTTTAATTTGGTAAGTGCAGATGGCTCTGTTTCACAACAGCTAAGATCTCAAGAATGATAATAGCAAAAGCCTTATGTCTCTGTCTGTTTGACAGAGTACAGGAACCACTTTTTCTAGAGACAATTTTCTCCAGCTACCTACTTCTCTCCCAGCAAATTCCCCAAACTGTACTGAATAGCTGGGGTGGACTTTAAGATGAAGGATCTGAATTTATGTACCTGTAGGCAGATGTCTACAGATAATAGGCCAACCCTTATAAGCAATGGAGAGATAATGAATGCAGTCAGTGTAGCTTACAGAACCATTCCTCTGGCCAGCAGCTAGAATTGTGATTCAGTTGCCCACGCAGACATCCCGTGACCTCTGAAATGTCCTAGGCTATTGCACCTGCATAACAAGGCTATGAAACTTCTTTGAATCCTTTGCCAGCCCTGTGAGGACTTCATGTGTCATTAGATGCCAGTATGTATGCCTGTTCAGCTGCCTAAGCATAGGTGTCTGGTGTCATCTCAAGTGTTGTGGGGTACCCTGGACTCCTGTTTCCTGTCACCAGTCTTATGGTGTGAGGATTCTAGCCCATTTAGATGAGCTCTCTAGGGTTGCAAGATCTGAGAAACCTCTGCTAAGGCACCTGAGAAGCACCTCCCCACCCTTGTCTTGGGAACTGCATCTAAATAGTCTCTGCTTGACCTATGTTCACCTAAATAACTATAGGCAGTGAAGCCTGTGACTGGCTGTGTAATTTGTTATTTAGTCCCTGCCTCTGTCCTGCACCTGCCCCATCACTGTGGTCCTGTCTGGTAAGCTGGGATCTTGATTCTTAATTCTGTTTCCCATCACTGGACCTACTGTGCTAACCTTGCTGGGATACCATGGGGAGTTCCCCTTGCTGGGGAGGTCTTTGCCCTGCCTGCCTTTCTCTCAGCTCCCCTTCACTTGTGGGACAGAATCACGTCTTGCTGCTCCCTGGTATATGTGATATATTGAGTCCCTGGGATATCTCAAATGACACTCTGTTTAGACAACTCAGTTTGGACCTCTGTCTAGTTAAGGGTGTGCTAACAATTCTGTAGGTGCCATTGTTTGTACTAAGGAGGAATTTGGTTGTCCTTATGAAACTGCATCTGGAGGTATTAAATCCTAGGGCATCTCAAATGGGTATGTAGGCTGTTTAAGGGCAACTGAAAGAGCCTACAGTGCCAAACGACCAGGAAGCTGAAGTTATTCCAGGTTGTCTCTGAAAGTGGGCAGGCAAGATCAGATTTAGGGAATGACTGAAAAGTGGCAAACAGCAGAAGCATAGAAGCTCACTCTATCAGAGGTAAACCGACTGAACACTTTTGAGAAGCCTTTTAAATTAATTACAATCTTTTTTTTTTTTTCTTTTTCTCTTGCAACAAATCTAGGAGATATGCTGAAACTTTACATAAATTATAGGCAGAATTAATTTTTACTTTGGGTCAAGGAATCTCTTTTCCTACTCATCTGAAATGTGCAAGATAATAAAATATAGGATTAATGTGCCTTAATGAAACTTCAAACATACATATTTATGCATAGGTTTTAGCATAATGCTATACAAAAGAAAATTTCCAATGAAATAATGAAAAAAAAAACCAGCTAACCTTTGCATTGTTTTTCTTTCCATTTCTCTTTTCTTTCCTCTTTCTTTCTTCTGTAACTTGGGGCACTCATCCAGCAATTATTTAAGCCTCATGCCTATTAATGTCATTGGGGCTACTCATATGAATAAAATTAAATGAATACCTAAGTACTCTTCAGAACTGAGGCTTCTATAGCCAGTAACACAATATGCATGAATATTTATTTGGATTCTGAGCATCTGCTCTGCTTGGCTGTAGTGTCACCCATAGTATTTCTGGGAAAGGGATTTCATTTGCTAAAACACTTGAGGAAAAGCAATACTTTTTGAAGGGCTGAGAATCCATTTTGGTTTCAAGAAACTGACCAAGTTTCCCAAATATCTCTTGAATGGTCATACACATGCCTCTTGCTTGGTTAAGAACAGTAGACTTAACCAGGCTTAAAGTGGACTGCTTGGGGTGAGCATGTTTGAGTCAGTAATGTAGGTCTGCCTTACTATACATTGTAGTCTCCCCAGACATCACTCTAAAAGAGATGGATGGAAAAACACAAAATATGCCAGAGGGCTCTTGAATACAAAACCTATATGAAAGTGGTATGGTGATAACATGGAAATCCCACCATTCTTCGTAGGGTCTGTAACCCATCACTACCCTCTTCCTTTGCCCTACTAGGAATCATGGAGACCTCCATAATGCTGTTCTGTTACATGTCTAGAGATTCTGTCCTGCTTTATGTCCCTGTAGCATAGGTCCTTGCTGGGGCTCTGTAAACACTTCTATGGCTTTCTGGATGCTAGACAGGTATGAAGAAGAAGCCACAAAAATGGTCCACAGTGAAATGTGCATAAAAGCACAAAAAAAAAAAAAAAAAGAGGGACCAAAAGAGTGCGTATAATACAGACCCAATTTCTAGATAGGTCTGTTTCATAAAGTAGCAAAGGGAGAGGGAACAAAGAAGAGTATATGAAGTGAAGGTGGGCATTGTGACGAACAGTGCAATGGACAGGTTAAAATCAAAGCTTGGCAATTCCCCACTCCTCATTTATGTAAATACTAAGATCCACATGCAAAGAAAGATAATCATGTAGAAAGATATCTGTTATTCACCAGTGGTTATTTTCTGTTGGCCTAATTAAATTTTAAAAAAGTTCAAGTCATCCAGTCAGGAAACAGTGTCAAGTGACATAAGTGCCCTTTAAATCCTGTGAGAAAAGAATTGCAAATAATGAAGAAGCTAAATCAGCTTTCCCCATCTTGGGGATTTTTTTTCCACAGAGATGACTTAGTGAATATTTGCCAGTAATAGATATGTTTGTAGGAATCAGGGCTCATTTGCCTGCTGTCAGGAATGAGGCTTGTGAATCACAACGGTCACTAAATCATAAGGATACTGTTCTCAGCTTGTGGGCAAAGCTGTCTCCTGTGCACTCTGCAAGGTCATAAAACTGCAGAGGACTGTTCATGTCTAATCTGACCTCCGTAACACTGACAGACCATTGAGTTTTATTCAGCAATTTCTGCTTTTAGTCCATAACTTCACAAGTAAGTATAGTGGCCTCTTGTTAGTTTTAGACTGAGCAGAGAGGTCAATAAGTAGCCTGAGGCTGAGGAAGATTTGTCAGGGAGGAACTAGGTAGAGGTATGGATTAAATGCACTTAATCCCCTTCACAGCAAGAGAGTGATTAGTCTGAGGTCTATTCCAGCCATTGGCTTCTTTAATATAGAGATATGGTTATAATTTAATTTGGAGTTACATACTGAATCTTAACACTTCGTTTCAAGACCAAGAATAGGACTAAGTCTTTGCTTGGATTCCATTTATTTTAATGATGGTATGATGTTTATGAGTATCAAATCTGCCCGAACTACTTCTGATGTGACATAAGAAGAGATGACATCAGACGAGGTAAGAAAGGCAAAGGCAAGAAACAGGTAGCTGGAGTTTATACAAAATAGGACATGTCTGTAAGGTTAAGAACAACCTAGATGTGCATCACTTAGGTGGGCACAATCCAGATGTACCTGGGAACTGGCTCTGTACATACACTTACTTATATTTGGAGTTTTAGGGTGAGCTCTGTGCTACAGCAACAAAACTGGCTACAGGGCTTCCATACCGGGGAAAGCTTCCAATCCATAGGGCCAAATTCTGTTTTGTAAAGCTCCTTTAGCTCCACATATTTAACCAATGTTATTGCTTCAGATTTACAGTGCTGTAATTTAGTCTAAATTAAATATCTTACACAAAGTCTACGTTTAGAGAATGAACATGCCAGTGGCATGTATCTAGTGGTTGTGGTTTAACCTGGCAAGAAGCTGAGCACCACAGCCCTGTGGAGAGGCCCCTGGTGGAGCAGGCTGTCCCCCTGCAGCCCATGGGTCCCACATGGAGCAGATCTCCATGCTGCAGCCCGTGGAGGAGCCGCCGCTGGAGCAGGTGGATGTGGCCTGGAGGAGGCTGTGGCCCATGGAGAACCCCCACAGGAGCAGGCCCCGGGCCGGAGCTGCAGCCCGTGGAGAGGAGCCCAAGCAGGAGCAGGGGGTCTGGGGGGAGCTGCCGCCCGTGGGGGACCCGTGCTGGAGCAGTTTGCTCCTGGGGGATGGACCCCGTGGTACGGAGCCGTGTGGGAGCAGTTCTTGAAGAGCTGCTGCCTGTGGGCAGCCCCCGCAGGATCAGCTCGGGAAGGACGGCATCCCGTGGGAAGGACCCCACGGGGAGCAGGGGCAGAGAGGGACCCTGAAGGAGCGGCGGAGAAGGAACGTCAGGGACTGACCGCAGCCCCCATTCCTGCCCCACTCGGGGGGAGGAGGTGGAAGAGGGTGGATGGGGGGTAGGTGGTTTTAGTTTACTTTAAGTTTCTCACTGCTCTAGCTTGCTAGTAATAGGTAATAAATTGCATCAATCTCCCTGTGCTGAGTGTGTTTTGCCCATGATGATAACTGATGCATGATCTCCGTATCTGTATCTCAACCCTTGAGCCCTTTCCATCGTATTTTCTCCCACTTTTTAGTTGAGGAGGGGGAGTGACAGAGTGGTTGTGGTGGAATTCAGCTGCCCAACAGGGTAAAACCACCACATCTCCTCACTAGCAGGGCAGTATGAGAAGCTGTAAAATCCTTGAGCCAGTGTAAATGCTGCTCTGTGACAACTAAAAATCAATGTATTATCAGCATTATTTTTCTCCTAAATTAAAAACACAGCAATATACAAGCCACCATGAAGAAAACTAACAGTCTCAGCTGAAACCAAGACACTAATATAGAATTTGTCTGTAAGTCTGGACCAATCTGGATGACTGCTCAAAGTTTTATCCAGGCATGTTTGCAATTATGCATGAATTTCAGCATAATAGCACAGTGGAGTTAGGATAAGTCTTAAAGAAACAAGTATAGGGCTTTTTTCTGATGTTTGCCATAGTTCATAGGCATTTCCTGACACATAAGTGAGTGCAACTTGAAGTTAATAATGACGAGGGAATCGTGACCTGAATCCCTAGGCTTCTCAATTTAACAGATGAGTCTAAGAGATAATTCTGAAAAACAGTGAAAGGTGTTTTAGGAGCGTTGCTTTGCATCTTATCCAAAGCTCTTTTCACATGGCAGGAAAGTGCAGTGATAGACTCAGCTGTGCTGTTACGCTAAGGCTGTCAGGGTTTAAGCATCACTATAATGTGTCATGAGGAACACTGTACCACTTGCATTGGAAATGTGTCAAAGCTCTTTCTTTCTCTCTCTCTCTCTCTCTTTTTTTTTTTTCTTTTTCTCTTGAGCTGTGGAAGACAGGAGCATTTGTAAGCCATGAAGCACAAAAGACAAAACAAAAGCATTTTTATTACTATAATTGAGAATTTGGAAGAGGGGAGTTAAGTGCTTGTACTTAATTGTATGGCAATTACCCTGTTTAATCCAGCAACAGGCTTCTTTCAAGCCTTGTCACTATACCTATGTGGAAGAATCTCATTTTAACACTTACGAAAGACTTGTCACTTTGGATATTAAGAACAATAAAGCTTCTCATTTCTACTACCTGATTTTTCCATACATCTGGGATCATCAGAAAGATAAAGACAGACAATGCAGAGCGTGGCCTCATTAATGAGACTGTACCAAGAATGAATAGGACTCAACGTCTACAGTATTTACAAACAAGTAAGACACATGAGTTATTAGTGTCTGATTGCTTACCTTACCAACATTGCTCATATGTTCCTTGCTAGTGTTGTAAACAAGCTCTTCAGCATCTTTATTGTGTTTCGTCTCTCAAAACCCAGGCAGAGTGAGGTGCTGCTCTCCCTGTTTTTTGAGGAGAAATGAAGTCCAAAAAGATTATGACTGGCCTTTCAGGGATATTACTTCTAATTTAAATCAGCAGGAACGAGGTGTCTATGCTGCTTTGAGGATCTGAGCAAATTACCCAAGGTCATGTGTAAGCTCATCAGGATGGTGAACTGCAACCTGAGTCCCAGGCAAGTCCTTTAATGACTGGGTTGACCCTCCTAGGGGTCACTTACACATGCTCTGGTTTTGTTTTCACTTTCTGTCTGAACAACATAGCTGTCCTTTTGTATTATACCTGTTTAGGAATAACTGATACGTTCTTTCATCCCTTGCTTCTGCATGTGAAGAATATAGGCATGTCCATGTTGTACAGTTCACCTGGTGCCCTAATCACATACTAGCACCATCCTGCCCTGTGCTGTGTGATGTCCTCACTCACCTCTTGACAGCTGGTATGGAAGGACACTAGGATACTTTGCTGTTTGTATTATGATGCAGGCTTCTGTCAGTCTTCTTTTATTTCTAATGGTTCAAAGTGTTTTGGCATCTCAAGATCATGGAGCATCTTGAGGTTTACATAGGGTTTTCTGCTACTCCACTTGAGTGGTTTAAACCTTTCCTCTCTGCCTGTGCTCACTTTTTCTTGTTAGATGATACTCTGTTTGAGCCTGATGAGATAAACTGTGGTGTTCCTTAGCACTCCATGCTGGCTCCTATCCTCTTTAGCCTTTATGTACTGGGATTCCACTTCCCTCTGCTATAAAAATTTGATATAACCTAAATGCTCCTCCCAGCTCAGAAGGCAGTTAGGTCCTTTATGTTTCTGCAATGCTAGCATATCCAGGCAGTGTCATCTTTACACCTCTTCAAGGTATGCTGGACATTCAAGGCTACACATTTAAAAACTGGCTCAAGCTCAGCTTCCATAAAATGAGGATTCTGTCTAACTGACAAATAGACATACTCCCTGCCTGTTGGTTATTTCTGCATTTTAATGCTAACTTGGTTAATCACTTTAATGATAATACAGTACCTTGCATTTTTAGAATGCCTTGTTTCCCGAAGGATACTGAAGTACTCTGCAAGCTCAGTCTAATCTAATCTGTCTCTTCCCCCAGCATTGAACACTGGATTCCTTTGGGATGGAAGACAGTGGCAGAGAACATAGAAAAATGTTACTAAAGAATTTGGGATGGAAACTATGGAAGCAGAAAGAATTACCATATACTTCTTGCTATCTTTTGATGGGAAGTGGGGTCCAAAGCCACCCAGAGAAACAGCTGATGTTTGGTTGCTGTTGCTGACAGCATGGTTATTGCTGCAGGAATAAGAAAGAGGACAGAGTAGCCATGGAGAAGGAGAGGAGACAGGGAGGCATAGCTGATGTCCTGAAGCAATGGGAGGAATCCTGTGAGGTGCCAAATACTACCAGTTTTCTGAAGTGATGCTAGGTTATAGTAAGATGCAATGGACGAGAGTAATTGTGAATAATTAATTGGGACTTTCATTCTTCCGCTTACAAATAAAGTTCATTTTTGTTCAAATTGACTCCAATCCAGTAATTTCACTCTCTCCTTGAGGAAATGTAAACTGCTGTTGTTATATCTTCTTGTCTCTGACCTTCTGCACTGCCAGATACTAACTGCGCTCAGCCTGTATGTGCTTAAACTCACTGCTGTCAATATGATGCATTTTCATAAAGAAAATCTTTATTTCAGAATTTGGGTGAACAATGCTCTCGTGTTCATAGATGAGCGATAAAGGCACAATATGGTCAGACTGAATTTCACTCTGTAGTTTGCTAGCAGTTTCTTTCTCACCACTGTTCCTTGGAGCTCAACTAAGTTGATTATTGCACTTTAGATCTTAATATCTGTGGCTTTTTCATGCTGTGTAAGAGGGACAAATGTGCCAGTGAATGATGATCCAAACATATTTTTAGCTTGTCATTTAATGTAGCTATAGTAATCTGACCAAGAAAGTATCAGCAAACAAGACAGGTAATCACTAGTCATCTTAATTATTGTAATAGCACATCCAATATTCAGGAATAGCCTGACTGCACTGTCCTGTATTTATTTCATTACTGACAGTGACAAAGATCTTTAAAGCTGTGTGATTAATTAATGGTTTTACCAATAACTTCAGTATTTCTGCTGCTGGGAAAGGAAGTTATGACAGTGAGGTTTCAGTCACTTTTAGCTTCTGGTATATTCTCCTTTTCCTTTTCTTTTCTTTCTTTTTCTTTTTTTCTTTTCTTTTTTCTTTCTTTCTTTTATTTTTTTTTTTAAGAAATATAAGCTTTCTGACTTTTATAAAGACTACATTCTCCATGTTAGCATTAAGGAAGAGACAGTGTTCATAGCCCTAGAAACCTCAAGGCAGCTTTTAGTGAGTGGAATTCTAGTGTAGGATCATGAGGTGCTGATATTTCGCTCCATCTAAAGGCTGGCTGTAAGGTCTAGAGTCCAGGAAGATGTGTGGATGCTAAGCAGGTTACAAAGAGCCCTGAATAGTTCATGCAGTCATAGGACTATTTTAGATTGTACCTGAAATCATTCATCTCCCCATTCATCTCCCTTTGCTCCAGGTGCTATGAATGTATCAAGATACCATTTTTTTCCCTTTCTCTTTTATCAGGTAACATAACACATAGTCTATACAAGGTCTACAGCCTACCTTACATCTCCAGTGTCTGTAAGGGGGAATTATCTAATTCAGTCTTTACAGAGACATGCTCAGTTCCTCCTTTGATGTTCTCTGCTGGCTGTGTATGATGGTAAATGTACCCAGCACTGTTTTCTGGCATGGAAGTCAGGTAGCATAGAACAGACTGTGGTCGAACTATTGAAGTCTAACCATCAAAAATATGGTCACTTTGTGCAAACAGCCTTCTAGGAGTGGTTCCTGGATCATGCTTATGCCTGCACTGTGCCTTGGACTTATTTGAGCTTGTTCATCCAAGCCAAAACCATGCCAGATACTATTGTAACAATTGAGTAGTATAGATTTTGTACCATGGGTAATTACTGCAGACATATTCATTAAGTACATAGACAATGATCAAGATTTGTTAGTATAAATCACTCCATTGCCCTGAACTCAGTTTGTAACAAGGAACTCGGATCAAAATAATCTCCTCTGTATTGCCAATGAGGCAAAATATGCAGGAAAGCAAACTGAGTTGCTTAAGGATAGTTTGGTTTAAAATATGATATTGGCAAATCAGGAAAACATACAGAAGACAGCTGGAACTGTCAAGGAGCATGTGGTCCTTTCTCCTGCCATCCAAGTAAGAGTATGGGAAAAATTAATTTCCAGTACAAACTGTGCCAAACTGAAGGGATTATTAGTGAAATTAATTTTTGGAAAGAGGAGTTATTATGTACTAAATTCTTGTCTTATCTGAAATGCTGAGATTCGTAAGATGGGATGGATAAATGCTCACAGTCTGGACACATCCTTCAAGCCTGGTTGATAGCCCCACAGGAGGAAAAGTAAAGTATCAATGCAGAACAGAAAATGTCACTCATTAGTTTGTAATTAATGACAAGTGAGATAGGATAGCAAATGGAAGTGTGGGAGTGCTCATGGGAATTCTTCTATGGTTCTTCTAAAAATATAATTTAAGTCTTTATGTTTCTGAATTATAGTGGAGCAATTGTATTGGTTAAATCACCAAATTTACCATGATGTGTATCATGGTAAATGTATGTCATGTACATCACTGGCTGTATTGAAAGGGTGTCTAGGAATCTCAATTAAAATTTGTTCCCAGTGTACTTGGCCTTGTGTGTAGCAAAGGGCAAGGTTAAAAAAAGGGGAAGAGAAAGCACTTATGCACTTATTTCCCAATTTTACAGATGCACAGAGGGACTAATTTTTTTTTTTTTTTCCCCAGGTCGGGCTGGAAGTCTGTGGCAGTGTTTGAGAGAAATTCTTTCTCTGGGGACTAATTCAGTCCCTTACCTGTAAGACCATCTTTCTTTCCTACACTAACAGTTGAACACCATAACCTGTGTTTTCAGTGTCACACTAAGAAACACTAACCCAGTTAAGTGAAAAAAAAAGGTGCCTCAGAATGATTGAAACTGAGCATTATCTTTGTCTCGATCAAGGACGAAATGCAAATCTTCACTCAAGGTGTGAATTCATAGCAACAAATACTCACAGTAAGAAAAGCATTCAGGAGATAAATGGAATTTATCTGACAATGTAAGTTCAAGCTAAAATCTAAAGTAATGCAGTGAACAATGTTTAACAAGATTTCAGTGACTCCTGATGCCTTTATAATCTGCCTAGTCTTTTGAAAATGTTTCCTATATAAATGTTTATCCCAGCTGTCTAGTGAGATTAAGAGCTTTTCTCCTTGAGTGCCATGTTCGCTGGCAGTCTGGGATTTATTTGCATTGGCAGTTCCTCTGGCATCAAAGGTGTGGTCATTGCTCCAAACCATTGTCTTCAAGGGGGTCATCCAGCTACTTCCCACAGAACCAGTCATGTCTTATCTCTTCATTTTTGGAGAGCTAAATCTTAATGCCCATCAGAGTGAGCGTTTGTTCAGTGGTCAGAGTAAGGCCTGTTATGCTTTAGAGTTAGTTCACACATTGCACTTGAATCTTGACCTATGGAGCAGGAATCTGTTGCCTTGCAAGAGGTGCCTCATGCCAACTGAGATGCCCTCCAGCATCTGCTGCTGCTGCACAGGCTTGCAGGTGTGATGTAACCTACAGAAGACCTGTGTCCTTCTGGAGTGGCAGTTGGGCCCAGAGGAGGACTCCTGACAGCACCTGAAACAGCACAAGATGCTTATTTTTAGGTGGCCCAGGGGCTGGGCATTTAAATGTCTTTGTAGACTTCACTGACTACACTGAGTAGCAGATTGATTCAGTTATCTAAACAGGACTTGTAAATGACATTTTGATCATAGCATGTCCCATAGCATGTCCCCACCAATAATTTCTCTTGCAATATGGGTCTCTTGCAGGTCATATGCAAAGCAGAATCAATTCTGGAACTTTTTTTTTTAAAAAAAAAAAAACTGCTGTGGTGGGACTCTACCATGAGACTTAACCAAGGATTCTCAGCACCTTCACAGGGAACTGGTTTTGAATAAGTAACTCCAAAATTCAGGTTCAGCTCATTCTCTTTTGTCTTCTTTTTGTTTCTTAAACCCATAAAATAGGACTCTTGACTGGCTGGATATCTATCTAAAGTATATCCTTGGCTCAGGCATGAGTTACTGCGTTGGATGGGGGAATTGAAGGGTAAAGCACTGTACAGTATCTTGAACGGGATGTGAGACTAAATTATTGGAATCATCTGCTCTATATTGATGCTAATACTGGGTTTTATAGCATTGCAGGTAGAAAGCCGCCATGTAAATGCAGAATTAAATCAGCATTTTAATCATATGCTTATGTGAAGAGTGAAAATTGTAAATATCAAGGATACTAAGGTGGAATTGAATATTTGCTCCTAACAATTAAAGAAAGACATTTTGGCAGTGCCAACAATTTAGTAACCTGGAGCATAAATCAATTTATAACATACGCAAGAAGTGAATTCACTGGGGCAGGTTATCCCATCACAACTAATACAAGATTTCTTACCCTTCATCCAAAGCTGAGGATTCTGTTTACAGTCAGTGGGGACCTCTGACTAAATCAGGAGAGCAAATCTTCTATGAAATATTCAAGATGGAGAAATTTTCCTTAGGCTTTGGGCAGAACTCACTCCTGTGTCTGAACAATGATTAAGTTGAAACAATACTTTTTTTATGTTATGAAGTATAAATTGAGTGATATCTTCAAAAATAGGTCACTGTTCCATTAATCAATTCTACCTTGCCAGTGGCATTTGTAGGGTTAATGCTTCCTGAATACTCCACCTGGTAAATTACTGCTCCTACACTCAGTTCAAACTCAATTTCATTCCTTCAAGGTTTCAGTAATCGTATCGCTAGGCAATAGCAAAACTGAAGTTTCCTTTGAATCTGAAATTGTATAATTGAACTTTTGAACTGAAGGCCACCCATCACTTTCTAGCCACAATCCTTGGTAACAGAGATATTTTTCTTTAGTCTGATGACAGCCGATTACTAAATCCTTGTTGTTTTTTTTTTTTTCCTCTACTTTTAATGCACCACACTGTATATTTATTTGTGACTTTCCCTCAATCAAAAAAATCTATTATCATTGGTACTACTCTTTGCATTTATAACCCACCTTTCACTGCAGGCTTTCTAAGCACTTCAGAAGCATTAAGCTCCATAAGAGGCCTATAATGAAGACAAACAATTTTAAGCTCTGGGGCAGAGACTGTAATTTTCCATATCTTACCAAAGCACAATGGGATGCTGAGGTGGTTGGCCTCTAGGCACTATTGCTATATAAAAAACAATAATGTGCCAACATTTTACAGATGAGGAAACTGAGGTACCAAGATCCACCACAAACATTTACAAAATCTGGACCTTCACTAATCCTAAGTATTAAATACAACACATAAAAAGAAGAAGCAGCAGTATTTGACATACAGGTATACTTTTTCTAGCTCAGTAGTAGAGTATATTAAAAAGGGATTTTTTTTTTTTTTTTTAGGCGGGATGTTATCCTACTTTTAAATATCTTTGCTATATTTTTGTGCCTGCTATCTCATGTTTGTTTTAATTCATGTGTCCTTTGCACTTCATTAGAAAGATCAGATATCCTTAGAAACTGAATAATGTTTTTAATATGTACATTACAGTA
The DNA here is from genome assembly GCF_013377495.2 of Cygnus atratus. Taxonomy (NCBI): domain Eukaryota; kingdom Metazoa; phylum Chordata; class Aves; order Anseriformes; family Anatidae; genus Cygnus; species Cygnus atratus. Next base: position 8,317,817 of record NC_066364.1, read on the forward strand.
AAATCCAGCAGTATCTCTCTCTTTGGTTTCCAGCTGTTCTAGGTGTTGTACATAAAAGAGATGTTTTGCCATCCACACAGGTCAGCTCAAGAGGTCTACCTACATGTGCAAGTTCAGACTCCAAGGCTGGGAACAGAGCCTGACTCACAGGCCAGTGCCCAGCCTGGTCCCTGACATTACTCACACAGGCCAATATTGGAGAAGCTTCCTCATGCTGCTTTGCAAACTCACTTCTTTCCTCAGGTAGAAGAAATACACAGATCATTGGGATTTTGGAGCCAGGATCCAGGTGCACTCTCTGGCTGCAGGGTTCAGTGCTAATAAATAATGTACTTTTTTGCTGGTTACAAAGATCTTTTGAGCTTATTTGTTTCAAAGAATTTTCAAAAGAAATCTTCAGCTATTGCATGGTTTTTCTCCTGGGTTATACCTGGTGTAGCACACGGATCACAGAAGTCAGCTGAAAAATGTTGATGTTTTCAGCTGCTGCTCAGAGTGTTTTCTAACACTGCCTGAGTACCATACATCCAAAAATTGTTCTTTGCAACAGAGCATTTATTAAAACACCTCACCAACAAAGGTTTTACATATACATAAGGGAGCATGTTCATATTGAGCAGGTCACTTGTGAAGCTAAGGAAGCTATTACAATTACAGGACAGATAGACGACTGTGGAAGCGACCCCCTTATATTTGTAATTGTATTCACAGCACTCTTAGCTGCAAATAGGCAGTAATGGAACATCAGGGTGAAGGAAGCCACAGGTCACTTCTAACGGAAAAAGCATGCCCTAGGGTAGGAAATACATTCAAAGCCACCAGCAAAAGCATGGGCTCCTCAATGTGATGCTGCAAATTAGGAAAGTAATGCTTCCTCTGGTTTATTACTTGGACATACGGCTGTTTTGACTCACTATTTATAGGTGATACTGTCATCCTAGACTACGCAGGACTCAATGACAAGGGTGAGCTTTAACCACTCTCCTCTGAATTAATCATTGTCTTGATGGTGATGGTTCAGAATGATGTTTTCTTTTGCTTCTTCAAATTTACTTGAGCCAGATGGAGACCTTGGAAAAGTCTAATTAAAGAGGAACTCTGCTAATTGCCCAGTGATGCTAGCTTTGAATTTTTACAGGTGCACATAAAACTGTTCCCTGGCTTTCTTCTGGCTTTGGGGAACTGCAACTGATAAGAGTTTACAAATAAACAAGCAAACAATTCCTATACATAAGGAATGCAGCAAGTCAGATTTCATTACCCTTTTTAGGCTCCTGAACAGTTTTTGGGTACTATTTTCAAACATGATAAGACAGGATGGCCTGTAAATTTCCATTATAGGAACCTAATTTGGCTGCTTAAGTCATTTAACAAGTCTCCCAGAGCTTTCTCTATGGTCAAAGGAGACAAGCAGTCTGCAGAGTGTGACTGAATGTGTCCTCAGTCTCTCCTGGGAGAAGGACACCTTGTGCTTTTGGTCTTTGTGCCATTTGTTTCTGTGTAGCACAACAACAACAAAAAAAGAGCCTCATCCCACTTGGAGTTCTTACATCCTTTTGTAGGCAAAGGAGTAGCTAATCCCAATAATCCAATGCAAACCATTTGTGCACTCACTGTTAAATATTTAGATGTAGAAATAAACTGGGGTGTCTTACTAATGTTTTTGAAGTGGGCTTAGCTGTCTGTACAGAGCACAGCCTTTGGGAGATATTGCTCTGTTGGAGCATCATTCTGACACTTCAACAGCTTTAAAAAATCCTCCTTTCCTGTCTCATTATTATTAAATAACACACTTTGCTCCCTTGATCAGGGAATAGTCCTCTACATCTGACTCCATCACCTTTCCGACTTCTGCACTACTGAAGGGCAGAATGGCAAGTTAACCATCTGTATTGGGAATTTTTCTTGCAATTCATTGTGTCCATATTTTATTCTTTTATGAATATAAACGCCACAGAATATGTGGGTCAATGATATCTAAAGCTCTTCTTCTAGCATCTTTAATTGACTGAACTTAAAACAGGCCCTTTTGTGAACTTCTGTGGGCTGTATTGACAGCAATTTCTTTTAAAGAAAATGCCAGGAATTCTTGTTTTCAGGAGTGAAATCATCATACATCTTATATGTTTCTGAAACTCTTTTACTGGAATGGGGCCTCAAATGCACTCCCACTGCTCAATGTTTGAATGTTTGGCTCTGTATTCCACTTGTTTCTCCTTGTCTGTATTTTTTAACTTTTGTAAGAACAATTTTATACCTTCTCTCTCTCTGGTGCCATTTGAATTCATTTATAGACTGTTAGGATCTCACAGAGATTTACAATACTAATTAATTAACTCTCATATTTCCCTTGGGTTGTAGGTAAAGATTATTATGCCCATCTTAGAGGGGTCATCAGTGCCATCCTCTTGTTCAACCTTGTGTAAATCAGCCATACCTCCACTAAAATCAATAGTGTTATCCTGCAGTAGAATTGATATGAGTCAGAGAGGAATCCTGTCCAGAAAAGATACAGCCTGAGCTTAACCATGCTTAGGTGTCCCTTTCCCTCCATGGGACTTTGAGACATGAAGGAGTAAAGGTTTTGTGGAGGATTGCTTCAAGATGGGACCTACTGAAGCCTGGAAGAGCCCATATGGTTGGGGCCCGAGCAGTAGGCAGCTCCTGGGACATTCCTGGTGAATGAAGGCACACCCACAGTCATGCACAGCAGAGATATACTCCCACCAGTGCTCTACATATAGTTAGGGTTCCTGCAAGCCCTCAAAAAGAGCCGTGAGCTGGGATAGGAGTCCCACAAGTTGCATGCAGAGAGACAGAAATGAAATGGGCAGAGGGATTTTGTAGAAGCCTGGTCCCCTTCCAGGATTTCAGTGCTGTGCATGCAGATGAGATCTGAGTGTGATCAGCCGATGCCTACCCACACTGATGGTGTAATTCACAGCCAGTGCAAATACAGCTTTGAGAACAGATGCCATCCTTACAATTGATAACAGAGTGCTTTGGCAGGCTCTGTCCTGGGAAGAGGAGCACCTTCTCCCTGCCTGCAAGAGACAAAGTTGGCAAAGCATGTTTCTGAAGGCTTTGTTAATTCAGGAACAAACTGGTCAGTACTTTTACAGACTGAGCCCAGAATAATGTCTCCAAGGTCAGACTGAGGAGACAGCAGAACAGGAATAAGTACTGTCTCCCATACATCTGCTCTTACTTTTGGGTTCTTTCCCCTAGTAAGTCTTTTACTTAATGCACTTGGTCTTGAACTGTGTATGGTGGTGGTTTGTCCCTTGTCTATCCATAGCAATTGTATTTATGGTGGCTTCCCAGGCACCTCTTGATCTGTCTGTCCCAGTGGAATTGTCTATCAGCACTTTTTATGAGCTGCTTGATTTAGAATACGCATTACGAACTTTGGGTGCACTATCTGTACAATGACTAGTTTATGGCGCTCACATCATTCTTAGTTCAGGGTGTTTATTAGCCCAAGTCTCCCTGTCACTATATTGCTTTGGTATAATATAGAACTTTACCTTCTGTGTCCTTTGATTTTTTGAGCCATGTGGGAGACTTACCAAGAGGTAAGGAGGAGACTCCAAGTTTTAACAATTGTGTCATTAAGGTATGACACTTCTTTCCACTAAATCTGGCAAGTAAAATAAAGCAATTCCTTCAATTTACATGCTGGACATGCATCTGGACACTTTATCTACTCCTTCTATTGAATTACTGCTTTTTTTGCCAGATTATATTGGTGTTATCTCTGACTGCTTGAAAGATAAGACTGGCAAATAAGATTAAAAATAAACACAATTATTTTTAAAAGCCATTTGTGCATAAATAGTTTCTGAAATCTTTGTACAATTAAGTCCTCTTTTTCCTCAAATAATTCCATTTAGGACATATTATCTTCATTGAACTTTACTGAGGGCCCTTTTTGCAGCTGGTGGTCCCATGATACCAGGTGTTGTATGAAGAAAGGACAAAAAGCATGCCTTGAATTGACAGAGGATGTATTTTTTATCCCTGTTTTACAGATGGTAAAATGAGGGAGGGATGTGCCCCAGATTGTCAAGAGACCTGAGATGAGGTAGGAATTAATTGTATTCTCCAGTCTAGCACCTTAGCCATCAGACAGAGCTTCCTCTGAAAAACAGTGTTTATGAAATCCCATCACTACAGCTTGAGCCTGATCAGCCAATCCAGCAACCACAGGACACTGCCTGCAGTGGGAAACAGGAGATAAGGGCTGTTATGGGCATTGTGCTTGCTGCATCCTTGCAGTTGGTACAGTAGATGCTGGCACTTGTTTTATTGATGTAAATAAAATGGAGGAATGGGGGACCTCAGCAAACCACCCTCATGTGGGAGAAAGGTTGAAAATAAAACCAGAAAAAAAGGAAATGGATGTAGGAGTATTTTCTACCGCCTTCTCCTTATCACTGTAGTATCTTCACTGTCTCCCCTTCATCCTGTATCAGGAGCCCTGCTGGAACTGTCCCTGTCACCATGCCACCTGCATCCTCTTGTGGCTTTCACCATAGCAATGGACTGCAGCAGTGTCAGCAATGGTTCACTGCGAGGGAATCTGCCTCCCAGCTGAGCCCAGCTAGATCTTGCCATGCAAAGATATTATTATCACCATTGCAAAGACAGCATAGGAGACTCATGTCCTCAACTTGAATGCAACAGCTCAATGAGAAGAAGTTCAGGGAGAAGAACTCACTCAGAACAGCCCTGCTTAGAAGGACTTGGGGATTCTGGTGGATGAAAGGCTTGACATGAGCCAGCAGTGTGTGCTTGCAGCCCAGAAGGCCAACTACATCCTGGGCTACATCAGCAGAGAAGTGGCCAGCAGGTGGAGGGAGGTGATTGTCCCCCTCTGCTCTGCCCTTGCGAGGCCCCACTTGGAGCACTGCGTCCAGGTCTGGGACCCCCAGCACAAGATGGATGTGGGGCTGTTAGAGCAGATCCAAAGTAAGGGCATGAGAATGGTCAGAGGACTGGAGCACCTCTCCTATGAAGAAAAGCTGAGAGAGCTAGGATGTCTAGCCTGAAGTAGAGAAGGCTCTGGGGAGACCTCATTGCAGCTTTTCAATACTTAAAGGGGTCTTATAAAAAAGATGGAGAGCAAGGTTTTACATGACCAGATAGTGATAGGACAAGTGGGAAAGTTTTTAAACTAAAAGAGGGGAGATTTAGATTAGATGTTAGGAGGAAATTCTTCACTCTGAGGGTGGTGAGGCACTGGAACAGGTTGCCCAGAGAAGCTGTGGATGCCCCATCCCTGGAGGTGTTCAAGGCCAGGTTGGATGGATGGGACACTGGGCAACCTGATCTAGTGGGTGGCATCCCTGCCCATGGGACAGCTCCTTTATCCATTGCCTTAATATCTTGCTTACACATTCTACTTTTTTTTTCTCTTCGTAGATTTTATGCTTATAGCTCACTGTATCTGAGGTCAAAAAGGTTTAGGGAAACACCAGTCACCACTCTGAAGCCTGAGGGAGGAATTGTAGCAAGGGTGCAGCACAGATAAAGCTGAATGTGCCATTCCACTGGGAGAAGGTTGTTTTCAAGGTAGAAGGAACAATGGAGGCACTCATTCCTCAGGGACAGTGGCTCTAATCTTTCCCTGAGCATAGTTGCATCTCTAGGATATAAGGAGTATTCCATAGCTTTTCAGGTTGGTTAAATGTTGTTTCTTATTGTGTTTTTGTTACTGACCCCTCTTTTGTTAATTAATTATCCAACGTCTATATCTCCCTTACTGTCCCACTTATGCATGCCAATGAAGCTACTTTCCCGTAAGGCAAACCTGCGAGGTGGGGAGCAGAGCTGGTATTCTCCAAAGTCTGGAGGTTTAAATGATGACTCTTTTGGGCTGGCCAAAATATTTTTGGACAGTGATCAGCACCACGGTGTCATGCTTTGTCACTTTGGCTCCTGCACAATAAGCCAGTGTTTCATTTCGTTTGACTTTACGTATCTAAAAACTGGCCTTTGAAGTATAAAATCATCATCCTAGGCTCCCTTCATGGCCAAAACAGAAAGACAAGGCAAGTCCTCTTATCTGCTTTAGAAACCTGTTTCCCCTTGGGATATATCATGGTCTGGGTGCTGCCCATCTTTTTCTGTTGATGAATATAGATTTGTGATTTCTTGGGTATTATCTTTTAGAAGTGTGTATCAGACAAGGTAAGTCCTGTTTTAGGATAGCAACAAAAACACCAAAAATGATGATGTTTTGTTAGGAACTGGGGTAAACCTTTTGAAACTAGAACGAACAACCCTTCAAGATAAATAGTAGGCATCATCACTTCAACAACCCCCCACCACCACCCGCCCCCAACCAGCATAAAAGAAACTGTGCTGAATCAGTCGTGAACAGCTCAAATAATAGCAAGGTGTTTCGCTGCACAATCCCAGTTAGTGTAAGTGGTAATGCTTTGACAGTGCTCTGCTCACCAGGACCCTCCTAAGTAGTAAAAGGTATTGTTTTGGATAAATCATCCAGCTGATGAGGCCGCTGGGTGCATTATTAATGATGCATCCTGTGTAGTTCACAAAAAAAATAGGCCCACGTTATAGACTGTGAGATAACAGAATTGTTATATAATTGAAATTTTTTATGATATTTACAAAGTATGGGAAAATCAAGAAAAGATTTTACAGTGTGTATTAAGCTGTCTAGTAAAAAGAATGACACTGCTAAAGCTGTAGTTAAATTAGTTTCTATTTTGAAAAAAATCAAGCAAGAATGAGAAGACTGGAGGAAGTCAACCTCCTAGGAGGGTGCTTCTAGTATCAGCCTGCCCGGGTGCTGAGAGCTTTGCTCACTGAGAGTCAGGAAAGGCCCACGTCCAGCAGGAAAGTGCTGGCCACCAAAACCATGTTTATTTGTTAGAAAACTATGTAAAATTGTGAAGCTGTATTCCTATTAGATGGCAGCCAAGGAATCCGTCTGGAAATAAAAAGCAGAAGGAAGAGAGATGAAGCAACTAATGCTGCAAAAAGAAGAAAACGGGTGGGGATATATGAGCAGGGACACAGGGAAGTTGTATTTACATTTCATTTCTTTGTGTAATCTTTCTTCAAAGTCTTCTAAGAGCTTTATATTCTGCTTTACAATAAGTATAATAAACTACATCTATACTAACGATCCAGAAATTGCCAGAGCCTTCAGGCCAACTCTCCCCTGAGACCTCTTGGCCTCTGCAAATTCTCTCATCCCCAGAATAGGAAGGCATGCACAGAGCCTGGCCTCTGCTGACTTCTGAAAAGTGCCTCCGACTTGTTTGGGGAGCAGTACCTGGGCATGTCAAGGATATCAAGAACAATTTAAGAACACCAGCAATCCAGCTGTAGATCCCATGCCAGTGTTTTTGTGGTGGTTTTACCCTGTTGGGCAGCTGAACTCCACCACAGCCACTCTGTCACTCCCCCTCCTCAACTAAAAAGTGGGAGAAAATATGATGGAAAGGGCTCAAGGGTTGAGATAAGGACAGGGAGATCACTCAACAATTATCTTCAGGGGCAAAACAGACTCAGCATAGGGAGAGTAATATAATGTATTGCCTATCACTAGTGGACTAGCACAGGGAGAAACTAAAAGCAAACTAAAAACACCTTCCCCTCAACCACCGGCTTCTATCTCCTCTACTGGAGCAGAGCAGGGGAACAGGGAATGGGGTCTCCGGTCATTCCCTGATGCTTCATCTCCGATGCTCCTTCACAGTCACTCTCTACTCCTGCTCTCCGTGGGGTCCCTCCCACGGGATGCCGTCCTTCCCGAACTGAGCCTGCGGGGGCTGCCCACAGGCAGCAGCTCTTCAAGAACTGCTCCCACATGGCTCCGTACCACAGGATCCATCCCCCAGGAGCAAACTGCTCCAGCACGGGGATCCCATGGGCGGCAGCTCCCCCCAGACCCCCTGCTCCTGCGTGGGCTCCTCTCCACGGGCTGCAGCTCTGGCCCGGGGCCTGCTCCTGCGGGGGCTCTCCATGGGCCGCAGCCTCCTCCGGGCCACATCCACCTGCTCCAGCGGGGGCTCCTCCACGGGCTGCAGCATGGAGATCTGCTCCATGTGGGACCCATGGGCTGCAGGGGGACAGCCTGCTCCACCAGGGGCCTCTGCACAGGCCGCAGAGGAACTTGTACTGCGTGCCTGGAGCACATCCTGCCTTCCTTCTGCACTGACCTGGGGCTCTGCAGGTCTGTTTCTCTCACATTTTTTCACTCCTCTCTGCCAGGTGCTGTAGCACAGCAGATTTTCACTTTCTTAACACTGCTCTTCCAGAGGCCCAACCAGCATCGCTCACTGGCTCAGCTGTGGCCAGTGGTGGGTCCTTTTTGCAGCCTGCTGGAGCTGGCTCTGATGTGACATGGAGCAGCTGCTGGGCTCTGCTCACAGAGGCCACCCCTGCAGCTCCCTGCTACCAAAACCACGCCATGTAAACCCAATACAGTTTTGCACTGCTGAGTTGCAAGGTATAACTATAATGTTCTCACCAGAATGCTTGTTTTGTCCTGGAAGATGATTTTAAGTGTCACAAGAATTGCTCCTGTAAGGTAGAAGGACCAGTGAATGGCTATTCCAATGGCCTTAGAATGGATTTCTCATTATGAAACCAGATACCGCCTAAGAGGAAACCAGCTCAGAATTCAGACAACCAGAAGCTATTGTACTGTTCTAGGCAAACCCAACATTTGTTTGTGTCAATGGACAAAGCAGAAACCAAAAAAGACTGGTGGTGAAGTAATAAGGAAGAGCCAGAGTCACCCTGGGAAATATTTGCACCAAGGATGTAAAAAAAGTAAAAATTAGAAAAAGTGGTGTTGTAGGCTGAGTATAGAAAAGTATTTGGAACTGTGAGCAGCAGAGCTGTTCAGGGAAATGAGATGTTGTGTGCTAGCCTTGGGGGGAAAAAAAAAAAAAAGCAACCCAAAATATGAATGCATAAATGTTACGTCATTCACCATCATTTTTCTTCTCAAGGGATCAGCCCACATGCCCTGAAATGTGAACTGCTTGGATACAAAATAATACTCCCTGTTCCCTTGATGCAAAATCTTGACAGAATCTGGTTCCTTCTGTTCCTGGCATAATCAAGAGGAGAACTGAATGAAACAGTGTGGCAACAGATAATTAATGATGTCCTAGGTCTTTTTTTTTTTTTTTCTTTAACTCCAGGGTTAGAAAACTTACCAACTAAAATTCTTTTATTGCATCATCCTCACAGAAAATATGACTGCTGCAGTCCCTAAACACTCCCCTCAGTTTTGGCTGGTATGATCACATACTATTCTCAGCAAAACCACCTGAGCATCTGAGGAGATCCACAACTGTGTGTTTGACACACAGGAGCATGCGCCTGACAGGCTGGGGCTGCTTAAAGTTTAATTCACATCCTTCTAATTTTTACCCGATGTAATAAATCTGCACCTCATTGCATATGAAGTGGACAGGTCACAAACAGAGTCACTGGCCTCGTGAGATGCACATACAGAAACCTCAGCTCTGTCCTCCCAACTCTATCACCCAATGATGACAGTCTGTTACAAATACTCCTCTTCTGCTTGTTTGCCAAACCTATGAGGACTCAATTTGTTACGTTATGGTGTCATTTGCAGTGTTGCATAGTGAGTTCAGTATGGGTGGAAACTGCTATGTTTACTCACTTTAAACAAATTTTCACAGATGTAAATGAGCACACATGGGAGAAACCTGGATGGTGGAAAATTGAGCCTCTGTGCTGCAAGTCGTAAAGCAGATTTAGTAATAACAATAAAAGAAGAATTGATCCACTTGTGTTGCAAGATTTGGTGGTTTATGCATGTGCAGAGGTTTAAGGATATAAATGTTAAACATTGTTGTTATTTAACAATGAATTCCAACAGGTTTAATAAAACATTTGCTTGTCAGTTTATGACAAAATAGCATTTAATAATGTGCAGTGAAAAGCCTTGCATTTCAGGGATATATAATATTTTAGTGTTGTTACATTTGGAAACCTCAGCATAAACTTGTCTTAAAATCATAGCATTTCCAGTCTGGCCTCTGTTCTCACAGAGGACAAGTGTCTTTGTCACGTCTGAAGAACTCCTGAGAGAAGAAATCATGAGAAAGACTCACAAGAAGAAGAAGCTCCTAACAAGCCACATAAGATGAAAAAGCAGGGCACATTACTTTGCCTTTGCTTTCTGTGAGCATAGGTGAATAAGGAAATATGTCCACTTTTAGCTACACTCAATATGTAATAAAAAAAATATGTTTTTGAGCTACCTGAATGAAAAATACATCTTTCATTGTTAAAGGACAGATATTTTCCTACTGTAGTGTAACTGAAATATAATTCATCTACCTGCACACCACCTAGTATTTCACCCTTGTGCTTAGGCAAGGTGATGAGAAAATGCAGGCGTATAGGATTTTTATTTTTTTTTAAAGTTATGGAGGATTAAAATAGAGATCTACAGAGGATTTGCTTTATGGTTAAGGCATTGGAGTGAGAATTAGGTTAAGGCATTGGAGTGAGAATTAAGAAATTTATCTTCACTTCTGGGGTCTGCCACCTCAGGCAAGTGAATTAGTCTCTCTTTGCCTCAGTTCCCCATCCTCAGGATCCTTCTTTGATCTCTCTTTGGATATCTTTTCTATTTAGGCTGAGGCCAGAGTATTTGTTTTTACTACGCTTTTGTATAGCCAGGATTTACAGCTGTCTTCTGGGTGCTACTTTAATATACCTAAAATTTTTAATAATTGTGACAACAGTACAAAAGGAGGAATTCTACTGCACATATTCAGTCAGGACTGCTGTTCAGGCTATTCTTCACCTGGCAGAAGAACCACCCTCCTGAAGGTGAAAGGGAATTCATGATACCCTCCAGTTTGTTGACATATCAGGGAAATTTACTGCACACTTCTGAAATGCAGGGCTTAAAATTTTTTAAACTGTGTGCATACCATTTTTGGAGACTTGTGCTTTTGCAGGTCTCACAAACTTTATAGCTCTGTACAGACTGCAGTGGAGTCAGATGGGCTCTGTAATGAGCTCCACACCTGCTTAAAAGGATGAAGAAATGGTAAGATCTATCTGACAGTTTTATTCTGGGAAGAACTCCAAGAATGGATTGCATGACATTTTGGGATTTATTTTTCCTTTAACTCCCAAAGAGTATTAAGGAATAAAGACCAAGGAAAAAGGCTATATTCTATGTGCAGAATTCCCACCAGCTTCAATAAGGTCCACAGTTTTTGCCTCAAGACTTCCAACACTTCAGAATGGTTTGACATTGCAATGGAAATAATATTTTTGGAAAAAATCACCAAAACAGTTTCAATCTTATAGTAACTCTGTAGTTTTGGGACAAAAAGTAACTTCTTAACTTCTCAATGTCTCATCATCCTTTATAAAAATTGAGTCAATAAAAAATTGAGTAATATTTTGAATCAAAGAAATGATCCACATCTGCTTTAATAAAGCACAAGTCTAGTCCTGAAATAAATGGGAATAATTCCTTGATTTCAGTGATATTGAACCTAATTATAATAAAACTTTTCAAGTTGTATATATCTGTTTTATTGTTAGAAATGAGGCTATAGGAAAAAGATCTAGCTTTGTTTACTATAAAAACTGAATTTTCACTTCTGAATTAACATATAAATGTGTGCCGTCTTTAAGAAAATTTCCACTGGATGTCCTTTGTCAAAGCAACTGCAAGGCATGTGCCCATGTTCTCATGCTCATCCTTATCCACCTGTGGTCTATTAGTACTGGTATTTCTAATACCTTTTTGAATTGGCCCTTCATGCCAGTCGTCATCCTTTAATTTTCAAGTAAAATCCTGCTTTTCCTTACTCATGGTAAAGTAAGCTCCACATAAACATGTCCAAAGTTATCGCATTACCTGCTTTCAAACTCTTTAAAAAAACAACCAAACAAATGCTTTTCTGTGGTGCCTTCCAAAAAAGGGATGGTGGGTTGGCTGGATGTTGAGTAATGCTACCCCCTTTCATAATATCTAATTTTTGCCTCATAATTTCCCTGTGTCCTTCTATCAGAATACAACAATTTCCTGTTTCCTGTTTAAATTCTGATTATAGCCTCTTTAACACAGGAATCATTGTTTTCTCATTTCTTTTAAATTATCTGGTACAATTTTCCTCTTGTCTGTGGCTAAGACTCAAGTATCATGGAAAGAAAATATAGTTATTAAGGTGGCTTGAATTTAAAAATAAAATCTCTCACAGTTAGGTAGGTGTCTATTTTGAGTGTGTTTCAACTTTGGTTTAAGATCAAACAGGTTATTATGTATGAAGTTACTGTGAGCATATGGAAAAGTCTCTACAAAACCTTTTATTTAGAATACCTTTAATCTGATAGAAATTAAGGTGTCCTTGTAAGTCTTGGGCTGAGTCACCAACATTCCTAAAATAGTTGACATTACTTCAGTCTTTCCTCTCCAGGATTTCTCTAATTCCATTCTTTAAACTGTAATTTGGAGAGCTTTTATTCTATTTCCCCCTCTGCTCACCAGCTGCTTGTTCGAAGGGAAGAAATTGACTAAAATATAAATACCTAGTGCCATATGAGATGCCCATTATATTGATACTGATCTCCAGCTGATGGTCTGGAAGAATGCAGGTCTTCTGTAGATCTTATTTTGATTAACCCTGAGTACCTTATATAGCACCAGGTGTCTTAGCAATTGATTCTTGCTCTCAGTCCTGCTAATGACTTGCGGTTGCAGTCATGTTTATGTAGTCTTATGAAATATCAGTCTTGGTGTTCTTCTGGCAGAGTCTGCTCTCCATGTTAACAGGTGAAGAGATAAAAATCTTGTTTGCTCCCTAAGGAGAAAACCTACTGACTTGGTTATGCCTTCCCTCATACACTCCTGGTGCCAGCATCAAACATCCATCCACTGATGATGTGCATTGGAGTCTCCACAAATACTTTACATCTCTATTCCTCTATAGCTTCAATTTTCAAAACATTATATTCTCTTAGCCATGCTGTGTGAGAAGCTTCATCTTGAGCAGCTGTGATGGGGCCCTCAGCTGGCTGTCATAAGCCAGTTGGTTCCAGCCACTTGGGGGAATTGCCATCAGAGTTCTTAAGAAATGTTGCTCATTTTCCATATGAGAATTCTGCCTCCTATCACTAAAACAGGTGTGTGCTTTTTTCTCATATCTTCAAAAACAGGCATTTTATTTTCTCTGAAATGTTTAGTCAGGGGACATTATTTCCTAAACACAAGAAGTTCAGTACTTTTCTTCTCCCTTCTTTTCTGTGTTAGTTTGGCAGCATCTGCTTTTGCAAGATTTTGGTGTACAGTGGGCTGTTTCCTAGTTGGCCTGTCTTGTTTCTTACCGAGTGGTGCCCATGATATCAGAAGTGGAAACCAAGTGCAGTGTTTTGATTAACTTAGCTGGAGGGTTTATTTTCATAAATTTTGGATATCAGCAAGTAGTGGTGGTGAAATAGAACCCAAGTTTCTTGAGAAGTGGGTTTCCTTCTCATTCTTCAGGCTACTCCTAATAATGGCTGGTATTCCTATAGCATCTATGATTGATTGGACTACTAACTATTTTATGAACGCTAAACTTCTCAGAAATCAGGTGAGATTATGTGCTGTTTTATTTATAGGAAACTTGTGGTAAACATATAAGCAAGTGAACCAAGACAGCACAGGAAATATGTGACAGAACTAAGAACTAAGTTGAAGTCCTTTTTCATCATTTTTAGATTAAGATCTTTTTTCTCCCTTTCTAAATAACTGACTCTTGATTCTCAGTCAGCAGTGCTTCAGTATTTGGTCCTCAGAGGTGGAATTTTAGAAGGCATTTAAAATTTAACATTCAACTTAATTTGCTTATTTTTCAATTTCAAATATGTTTTATTCATATGTAATATTCTAATTAGATGAACAGACAATCAAACATGCTATATTTAATGAAAAGGAGAATAGAAGTACATGGTCTGTGAAATTTGTATGTAGCTTGAATACCTGAAACCTTAAAAAGAGAGAGGGTGTTCTTCTTTTTTTTTTTTTTTTTTTGTCTTGGGATTTATGCTCCTTAGCACAGAGTACGTGATCTAAGCAACTGTCTCATGGTGTCCCTCTGAGGAAACTAGCAAAGTTCAGCTATTTATAGTCTGAGATAAAACACACCTTTACTAGCTCTCATTTACAGTAACAGACTTCATAAGCACAAGGATACGATAAAAGTTTTATTCTGAAATACTCTTACTAATTATTTTCAACATAACAAATGCCCTTTTAGATATCTATATGCATTTCATTTGCATGGTCAACACACAGAAATCTCAGGATTGAACTCTATTCTTGTATGTGCTTGGTTTCCCTGTGATTTTTTGCAATAATGAACGTGAGCTAAAAAGGCAATGTAAAAAATCCCATGGATGACCATCAGAATTGTTAGATTCCTCATGTGAATTTCCTTAATTCTCCTTTGCCAAGCAGAAACTAAATAAAGCACCTGAGAAACCTGTGAAACAGTGAATCTTTAATTGTCTGGGCTTAATTCTCCACTACTGAGTTCTCTAATAATTTACAGCATTTTGAAGAGATTTCAAGGTGGGTGTGAAATGCTGACATTTTATTTCATCATCTTTTTGATTCAGCTGGGTGTCATTTTATCTGGCTGTTAATGCTCAGACAAGGTACAAGGCAAAAGAGAATCAAAACCAAGTGTATTTTTTTTTTGTTTTTAGACAGCCTAGTCACAGGATTATCACAACGCAACAAAAAAAATATTACGGGGTTTATGTACCCCAAATTTATCAACACTATGGCAGAAAAATAATGCATCACTGACCTGAAAGAAGACCCGGGAACAGACTGCATTAGAGGAATATAATTGAGAGCTTACCAGAGGGGAGATACGGTTGGGAGCAGTTTGGTTGTGTCTGGATCCACACCGCAAATACTAGACAGCGTGACCTATTGTTACAGGTCTGCCTGACAATTTACAGCACTGAAATCAAAATGGGGGTGCAGGAAGACAGAGGAGAGCAGCTTCTAAACTCTGGGCAGAAGAAGATGCTTAGACTGTAGAAAGAATAGTACATGGGCAAAAAATTCCCTGGATTCAAATGGGAGGAGGTGACAGGTACAAGACTGTATGCACATCCACTCATGCACTGCTGGGTGTGTGTATGTACATGTATGATTTTGAGGTATCATCATCTTGAGAAAAGGGGCAATATTTTGTAGGCTTCAGTCCTTCTAGCACTTAATTCAATCTGGAATTGTCTTTTAGACGCACATTTTGCCTGAGAGTCGAAATTTCCAATTCATCGTGTTTAGTTTATGTAAATTATGAACATTACTTTTAAGACACATACATTGATGTTTATGAGAATGCCAAGATTTTTCTCTCATATACCAGCCAAAAATGTCTTATATAAATTCTGTGCTGTAGATTGGCTATTACAATTGCAAGATCAAAATTATTCTTGGAGGTGATAGCTAATATAGCAGCCAAAGACCTTTTTCTGTTTTTTTTTTTTTTCTTTTCCTTACTAATTATAATACTTAATAGAGGAAGTCAACATGTTTCTACCACTGCAGAAAATGGATTACTGTAAAAATTCACAGCTTTGGTATGTTTAGGGACTTGAGCTTAGTAGCATGAGCTCTTGTAGTTTTTAATTTGAGATTTAAAAAACAATAAAAAAATAGAAGAAACTCTTCAAACTCCTACAATACCATGTAATTGTAAAATGGAGTCTCATCCTGCAGAATGTTTCAGATGGAGTTAATTTCATGTGAGTTTAGCTGTCCAGTGAATCATCTACAGTCAACAGAAACATAGGTGGGTGATTCATCTCATGAAGAGCTGTCTAGGATGAATGAGATTAGATAAGGTGTGTCTGATCTGCATGGCTTTCTCTCCAGGGCAAGCCAGAAGGTGGAGGGGGAAATCTCCAAGTTTTAGTGAGGACATGGCTGTGAGCAGTATCTGTTCTGAGGCTGTGAAGAATTTGTGAGTCTTACAATTTAATTACAGTTGCTCTCTCTTCATTATCTGTTGAGGTAATATAGCCTTTTGAGACAATAAAAGTCTAACTGTTGAAGCTAGCTGTGATGGCCATGTTTTGCTAACCTGCCGTGGGGTATGAGCACTGATTCCTTCCCCTGTGCTGGCTCTGCCTTGTAATTTGTTTTATGTTTCTGGTCTAGTGCAGAGAAGACCCAAGTGAAGTGGTATGGACTCTTCTTACTGAGCAACTTCAACCATCAATGATCTCTTCTCTCTAGTGACCAGAGAAAGAATGGCATGGAGCCCTGATGGGGGAATTTCAGATTGGATATTAGAAAAATGCTCTCCATCAAGAGGGTGGTCAGGGACCAGAACAGGCTCTTCAGGGCAGTGGCCACAACACCGAGCCTGCTGGAGTTCAAGAAGTGTTTGGACAACGCTCTCAGCCATAGGGTCTGATTTTGGGTGGTTCTGTGTGGAGCCAGGAGTTGGACCCTATGATCCTTGTGGGTCTCTTGTAACTAAGGATGTTCTATGATTCTACAAACAACTGTGTATGCTCAATCTCATCCTATATGATGAGAGTATGAGTATGTTTATGTCTGCCTGTTGTACTTGCTGTCTGTATGTGTGTGTTTAGGGGCAAGTAAAAGTAGCCTTAGAAAACAAAGAGGACAGATATTTAGCAATGATTTCTTTGCCTTCAAGCATAACTTCAGGGGAAGAGAAACATGAAGGATTTAAAAGTCTTCATATGAAACTGAGGAATTTCTACAGCTAAAGCTAATAGAGTTTTTCCCCAAATATCCACTTAGAGGGGGCCAAATATCTACATCTTTGACAACATTCTCAGGAGAGTCCAAATAATTGAAATTGAATGTCCAGAAGCTTTGAGTAGGCCTATAGGAAAATATAAGTTCTGTGTTTGAGACCTAAACTCACTTTTAATATTTTTCCCCTCCCATTAATGGCACTTTTCTTCATAGCTGTTGCATTGCAATTTGACAACCCCAGGACATCTGGAGATTATGCTAGCTGTTGGATTGTGGAGTAGACTGCCAGAGCTCTGGTAATAAAACTGTATTAACCTCCTACCTGTGTGTTGCACACAGATTTACTACTACAAGACAATACACCTATCAGGCTATTAAGGCCTTCTTTGGTTCTACCTTCATGGCAGTACAGACAAAACAAGATTTACCTGTATTTCAGTCTACTCCATCCTCATTGTTTCTCCTGATGAAAGTAAAAAGGCTTCAGCTTTTTCTTTGCAAAAGAGAAGGTCTCAGCATGCCTCTAGCTGGAGCTCTGAGAGTTCCTTCAAACTGCCATGGGGCCTTTCACAACATATGTTTGGAAAAAAATTAAATAACCCCAGGAGATGTTTTTTTTTTTTCCCTTCAAGTAAGCACAAGGCTAAGCTTGCTTTGTGTCATGACATTGCAAAGTGGTTTGTACTTCATAAAACTAATAGTTAATGCAGATGCTAGTAGTAGGAGACTGCTTTTGCAAACACGACTTTCAAACAATGCATCCTGCTGAACACAGGCTTTAATAATAGAGTTCTTGGATGGCCAGCTGTCTGTCAAATCTCTCTCTCTGCATGCTGCAATAAACTCATTCTCTTTGGTGACAGGCCAGGGAAGTTAGGGTTGTGCTCTGTATCTGTACCCAGCCTGAGCTGCTGTGGGACTGTTTCTTAAAGAAAGTGCTTTTTCTAAGAGTCGAGTTGTGTTAGGAGAGAAGGGTTCTTAAAAATCCTTATGAAATTGAAAAAGGTGCTATACCTTTTCCATACTTTTTTTTTTTTTTTTGAGAGATTAGAACTTTAGCTTTACCAGTTTTCTTGCAATTATTTTATTTTTAGCTTTGGTCATGGCCCACTGCTCTGATTTCACTTGAATGTCTCAGTCAGTAAACAGGATGCTTGCAAAATTTGGCATCAGAGTGCAAGCTGGAAATTTTTTTTTCCAGTTCTTACTTTCAACAGCTTGCCTGGACTATGGTCATATGGACTCTCCCTGTTATTCAGATCCGGAGGAAAAAAAAAAAAAAAAAAACCAGGAATGTCTGCTTTTATTTCAGAATTCAGGGTTGTTTCATATAGATTTAGCAGCAGGCCAAACCAGCTGCTTTCCACGGTGCACGAATAAAACCCAGATGCATTTTCTTTTCAGCTTTGCTACTTTAGAAATGGATTAAACGGTGTTTATAAATGCACACCTACAATGATCAAAATGAACCCATAATCATCAGGGAGTATGGAGAGACAGTAGCAGACTAGGGAAACAAAACATGAAGCCACTAAGATACATGCCAGGGTTCATCCTCACGGTTGCTCTTCCTTCTTGCAGGTGCAGGTAGGGAGCTGAAGCAGGCAGTAACCCTGTTCCAGCAGCTCTCAGCCAGATGCTCCACTCTTGGGCTAATGTAGAAGGTGCTCTTATTGCCACCTGGGAATTCGTCACACTGGTGCACTCGCCAATAAGCTGGCATTAAGTCTGTTTTGCACTACTGGAGTTGCACAAAACAGATTTAAGAGCTTGGACGGTCAAAACCTTCAACCTGTAATGCTGAGGGCTGGCGCACAGAGAAGTCAGCATAGGCAGGATGCTGCTCCAGTAATCTCTGCTCAGTAAAGGTTCAACGTAGGGAGAGGTTGCAGCATTTATGCTGCCTGAGCATCATCCTCAGCACTGTTTAGGAGAGGCATCTCTGGCAAGGTGCCCCGTGGTGTATTTTATGATCAGTGTTGTAACGATACACAGTCTTTGCATCAATCAGACATTTATACCAATGACCTTAATAAACAACTACTGTACATATTGTGTCACCCATAAATACATTTCTATAATTTTACTGGAGACCTTCACACTTAAATAGTGTAACATTTTTTACAGTTAATCAGTGAACATAAACAACCAATGCAGTAGTGTGTACGTGTAATGAATACAAAGCCGTCTCAAGTGAAAAAAGTTTCTCCCCCTCTCTGAAATTTATTAATTCAAAACTCTCCAGATATAATAATCAAAATGCCAGTTCTGTTCCTACTTGCCACATCCTCAAGGGCTTCCCTTACTACATTTCCTCAGTATGTTGCATAGACATGACAGAAAATTGATCTAGGCAACCATTTATCGATTTACCTTCTGGTATGAAAAATTGTGTATTAACCTGAACTGAACTGGTTCTTCATTCCCTTTCTTCTTGTTCTGACATTCCAGAGGGAGGAAAACCCTCTCTTGGGAAAAGAGATCCCTGAATTACCATGATACATCATTTATTTGTTATTCTTTATCCTGATTTTCTATTGCATTTGTGTGAGTGTCTGGGTGTGAGTACTCTCCATAATTTCTGAACATGCTGACCAAGTGTCAAGCATGTTTTAAAGAGAGGAGGGAATTTCAAACAAGGTGAGACTTGATTAGAATCTGGATGTTGGAAAATCTCTACAGTGACTACAGCTATTACTATAGACATGGGAGAAGCTACAAGTCTGAATGATGGAAAGGCTCGAGAGTGACTACAGTCCAGACAGGAGAAACCACATGGAAGAGCAATACCTTCTATTGCTTCTAATACCTTCTATTGCACCAAAACAGGACAAAGATTTTAGCTGGAACACGCAATTTGTTACATGTCAGGATGTATGGCCACAAGACATGATTCCTTAAGAAATTAGACTTTATTAATTTTACTGTTTGTGATATTAACAATTAACATACTTTAATAATTATTAACAGCTTTCAGTATTTCTGAGAATTGTACTGAAATTCAGACCTTCTCTATTCTGAGATGACCCAAAGCAGCCAGGGAAGTGTAGTGAGAGAAATAGGGAAGGTTCTCACTGACACAGGTCTTGGGTGGTGGTGGTGGGATCACCAAGTCTGTGTCACTTCATATCCTCAATGGAGAGGTGTGTTGCAAGAAAAGGTGGAGAACATAGAAAGAAGCTTTACCACTTTGGACAGTGTGAGCTAAAAGAGCTTTCAGGTTGTTTTAAATGTACATCTGGAACCCTTTCACTCTCAGCTGACCTTGAGTTTGAGGGAAAGAAATGCAGAATCATAGAATATCCCAAGTTGGAAGGGACCCACAAGAATCATTGAGTCCAACTCCTGGGTCTGCACAAGACCACCCAAAAATCAGACAACATGTCTTAGAGCATTGTCTAAATGCTTCTTGAACTCCGGCAGGCTTGGTGCGATGACCACTGCCCTGGGGAGCCTGTTCCCACCTTCTCTGTGAAGATCCTTTTCCTAATACCTCCCCTGTCAGAGCTTCATGCCAGTATAATATAGATATAGATGAGAGTATATATAGCCAAATATAGATAAGAGTCATTGTTGTCCATTTTTCTCCTTAGCTGTGTGGAGTGTAGGCAACCACATCATACTCAAACACAAAACGTTTTGGTACTGTGCTGCTAGATATCCAAGACAGAACTTCCTCTCTGTGGTTCACCCTGACGGATAATGAGTTTCACAGATATAAAGCCATAATGGATGAGTCTTTGTGCTGAATCACTAAGGATGCTTAAAATAAATCAGTCTCTAAAAGGTAGAAGAAAACAAAAGCTCAATCCTCATCTGAGGTAAATTGTCGTAACCCCATGGAAATAAATGGAGCTCTGCCAAGCTCTACCAAAGGACAATATTGTCTAAGCTCTATGTATGTTCCAAACTGCTTGCAAACGCACAATGAAAGAGAAAAGAACACTTATGTGTCCTTTAAAAGAAAAACTATTCAAAAATATTGAAGAAACCTCATGAAACCAAGGGAATTGTAAATCTAGGTTAGTTTATAACCACAAAATATTAATTTCCTGTAAGTATTAGGGATTTCTTACTATAACTATTATTCTCTACCTAGCAGATAATATAATTACATATATTACAGTAATTATTATTAGCTATTATGCTGTACATAGTATTACAGTAACTTCTAAAAGGAAAAGACTTGCAAGCAATGGGTCTAGAAACAGAGGCACTGAGCTGGCATAACAACCCCAAGAACATTCTCGACAGAGCTGGGAGTAGGAAGGTGTCCACTGGGTGCTAGGCTAGTGATACTAAATACAGAAATGTTACTGTAATGATAATAAAGAGCTAAAAAAGGTGAGATATGTGCCTTCAGCTCTGGGAGAGGCTTATTTTCCTTTGGAAAGGTGAACATCATCTTTAGTACAGTAACTTTTTCAGGAGGTGAATGTATCTAATTAAGTTAAGTGATTGTCAAGTGTATTTTAAGTTTAACAAAGCTCACATCATATTTTATTTCCCTTTTACATTCTGTACAGTAATTGTATAAAGTGCATGATTTACTTTGGCAGCATTATTCAAACTTAATTACAGTGTTAAGAAGCAACCATAACTTGAAAGAAAATAGCTACACTGCTGTGGGGATCCACATGGCAGCTCTGTTTTTTTTTTTTTTTGAAAAAAAAATCACATTTTTCTTTCATGAAGAAAGTAAATTGTGTAGAAAACTTTTTGGATCCTGAAATCACATATAAGATTAACTTTCAGTAGGCTTCTTAAAGGATTGAAACAGCTACTTTGTCAAGGGATTTTAGATCTTTCTTTATATCCATCTTGTGATTCATCCCTATATATACCAGATGTTGTCCAGTCCTTAGGGGTATATTCTCTTATATGTAGGGCTGAAGGAAATAAAAGGATTTAAAATATTATTATATAGGAGTAGCAAAATGTCTCTGGTGGATCAATATGTCTGCTACCTAGAATACATAATAGAGACCATTCATTCAAAGTGCTATTTTATACTAACAAGTCAGGTAGCTATTACCCACATTATTTTTTCTCTTAATGAATCAATGAACTGCTTATGGCATTTTAAGAGTCCTCCCCCTTATAATTCCAAAGCCTGAACTGCCTAGAACATGATAAATCCTAGACTCGTTCTTATTTTGCAGAGTAGACATTCAAGGGAAGACCAAGTCTGGGTCTTGCTCCAGACTCAGAACTGAATTTTAGTGTTTTACATCTTCGGTTCTTAAAATCAATGAAGCATCAGGAAACTCTGAATTTCTGTGTAAATGAGAGATTCTTTGTGATTTCAAAAGAATAGTTACTTTCCAGGTATAGTGAGGAATGCAGCTGGACACTTATAGCCATGGTAAAGTTTAGGCTGCAGAGCTATCTGAAGTTTACAGGCACTGACCTGACAAAACTCCAGACCTTTGTTGCACCTGTTAGATTGTTATCTGCAGGCATCATATTTATTAAGTCTTTAATGGCACAAAGGCAGTTATCACTTCCTTAATGAGGCCTACATTGATAATATGTGGTGATGAGATGCTGGTAGCAGGATATATTTGCTAATACTTCCTCTTTGTTTCATTTTGTTTGGATCTAAGGCACTGGAAAAAATATTCTAGGGGGAATGTCCTTCTTGCCCCTTACATTATTAGATGAGGGTAGGGAATGCATTCAGCTGAATCTAAACTCTGCACAGTGTGCTTTAGATTGGACCGTTGCATTTAAGAAAATGGGAAGTGTTAAATCTTAAATTAATGTATCTAATCTTAAGGGTGAAGTACACTCATATGATTTCATATTCTAGGATCAGATTTCACTTTTGAGTTGTCCCTGTTCCATCTGACAAGGGATTTTCTTTGTCTCTGCTTGTAAGTTATAGTTGCTCTCATATTCTTTGGAGAATGATGACAATATGGGAATTGATCAAAACCCGGTTTAGGTCAAAGCCATATATCTGCAAAAGGCCATAAAATTAACTTTTTGAGCTGGGCTGTACTCATCTCCCATGGTTTTCTACCTGCTTGTTTCTGTGAACAGACAAAAAATCTATAGTAATGCATATACACTACATTATATGCACTTTCTTGATAAAATTAGTTGAGTCTCTTTTGGCTTGAGAGAACTTTTTCCCTTGAACAAAATTGATTTTTTTAAGTTATCTGATTTGTATTTAATAGTGTATTCAAATCTCTTCCTCCAGAATCCATAGACCATCCTGCCTGACCTACATCAACAATGAATTTCTCAGAATACATTAATCAAATACATTTTCCCTAAATTTTGTGCATTTTTCTCCTTTTTGACATTTGGTCTATTTTTCCATTCAGCTGGAAGTCAAGTTCTCAATTTCTCTGTTAGTTTATAAGCTGAAAGTGCAACATAATAGCACTATATAGGGAGCGGTTCAATATGCATACACCCATGTGTACCTTTTATGTGTGTGTGCGTCATGACACCTGTAGTCTAATTATGGTGGTGAGACAAACATTAAAGTGAAACCCATAGGTGTTTTCTTGCAGAATTGAAGGTCATTGGTATACTTGGCAAAGAAACCTATATTCCAAAATCCGCAAGGGAGTCTCCACTGCCAGGAATCAGCAACCACAGGCTCCTGCTGACGCTTCAAAATATTTCATTGAAAAGAAAGGTTAATGGTTTTATTTTTTCCAAAAATAATACTCCCCTCCCCACCCCCCCCAGTGCTCATGCAAAATGCATAGGACTCAGATCCTCAGCTGCTGCTGTCTGCAAACCCTGTGCCTCTGGGTTCAGAGGAGCTGGGTTTGTATACATCATCTGAAAATCTGTCTCCTCAGAGTGAAGATAGTGTGAAGGCAATTACCACCCAAGTTGCAGATTGGCTTCCATTGTAGACGTCTGTTTTCAATGGCTCTTTCCCATGGCGTTCCCAAGTGCAGCTGGGATTTCAGTCACGTGCATTTAGCTATCTAAAGCCTAGGACTTAAGTCTAAGTTGGTTGTCTGTCTTACCCATTGTGTCACTAGAGAGAGGCAGGGACCCAAGGACTTTCTGAGGGTGGAAGACAAGTAGACGGCAGAAATGAGAGGAACTGCCTTCTGGCATTGCTGGTCCTTTTCTCCTGGTCATAGAGGAACCTAGATAAATAGTTTGAACAGGATCTCCAAATCTTTAGGCAATCTAAGCTAGATGAATCCCATTCTCTGTCATCTTCATTTAGTTTCTAGCATTTACAGATAATAAATGTTGGCATATAAAAAGCATTTTCATGTAAAGAAGAGTTAATTGGGATTAAAAATCCATTTGTTGGCCTCATAAAAAACAAAAGCTCTTTAGCCTTGAAGATTTTTCCTATAATCTCAAGACCTTATTCCTCTGATCCCCTCAGGTTATTTGTTCCAGCAACAAACTTATCTCATTCTTTCTTGCATTTCTCCATTGGATCAAGAGATTCTAGAGTCAGAGTCTTACTAAAGCATTTCAAAAATAAGTGTCTGAAAGCATGATAAACCTTTAGCCACTATGCATACATTCATATAAGCCTCAGCAGAAGTGTTCTGAATTTCAGGAGCACTGAGTAATTGGTACTCTCATGAACTGGATATTGTGTAGTTGGCCAAGCTGTACTGGTGGTACATACCAGCTTGTCTGCACTGGAGGAGATATGAACCTTTTGTGGATGAAAAGTTGGCTGGGCAATCCCAAGAGAAGTCGAAGACTGCTTTCAATTAGGTCACAGCATGTTCTTCAGACTGGCTTAGAGAAAAGTAACTTCTTAACTGAATGAGACATACAGAGAGGGAAGATTGTTTAAGCTTCTTCAAACAAAGGTTGTAGTACCCTCACACTTCATCCTTGAAGTACAAAGAAGACACCAAACTGCCTGTATCCACCCTGCACTCTTGTAAAAGGTGACACAGAAAATGCCCTAGATCATTTGCAGGGAGAAGCTAAAGGCAAATCTGACAACTTTATTCACTTAATATGCAGGGTAATTCAGCGGGTGTTGAATTCATTTGAATATATATAATGCAGTGTAGACACCTGCCGCAACTGCACCTTGCGTCCTCATTACATGAGTGATTTCTCCCAGTGAGAGCTAAGAACATGCTTCAAAACCCTCTGCTTTGAAGTAGCAGTGATATAAGGTTCCAATATGCAAGTATTGCTTGTTGAGGAAATATCTTAACATATTTAAAATACTTTGATGAGTAAAAGGGAAGCTTAGAGTAGTGTCTTTGTCACCTGTGGGTCTGACATTTACATTCAGAGGTAATGAGTTTCCATTCCTTGCCATGTGGTGCATGTGTGGGATTTAGGATTAACTCAGTTTGTGTTTGGCTTTTTGTGTTGGACCAGTTTATCAAGCTGGTTTCTCTTTCTTCTTGCTTTTTGTCTCTCTGAAGAGGGCAGATAACTTTGAGATGCTATTTGTATTGCTATTTTGTCATTCGCTCTTTCTGAGGTGGAGTTATACCACTTTTGTTTTACATCTGAAACAGGTTCAGAAGAAACAATCTATCTGCTTGGTTATGTCCATCATCCATTAGATTAGGCAGTGCAGTCAGTTAGTAGCGAAGAACATCATGTAGCATGTACATTTTTAAGGCAGAAGAGAAGAACACCTCCTCTTGATGGATCTTCAAGAAAAGAAGAGAGAGCTGTAAAGCAGGGTAAGACAAATATAATTGATTTACTTTTCTTGGAAATGATACTGCAGAAAACACCTTTTTTTTTGGAGTTGAAGCTACAGTATCAGAAAAACTCGGTCTTCAATGTAGGCCTTGTCTCAAAAAGGAAAATTTCACCTACATTGCAGCCTCTATCCAGTTTTGCTACCAGAATGAAGTCTATATATCTTTAGACTTTTGAAGAAATCCTTTTCAAAAGAATTTTTGATGAAGATTTTTTTCAAGAACTCATTATTTGCAGTGTGTTCAGAACCTTATCTAAAACATAAAAAATAAAATAAAAAAATCTAGTATGGGTGTCTGAGCCAGTTATAGTCTGAGACATAGTCTGAGATACAGAAGGCACCTGTCTCTTGACATTGACATACAGGAAGGCTGGAAAATTAGCAGCATGAGTTGCCTAATCAGATATTTAAATCATGATTCTGACATTTAAATTTGTTCCGAAATTAGATTCCCATTCAAAGCCAAGTTCAAATGTGATAACAATAAACCACAGAAATCCCTTTTGTTCTTACATGAAAGTCTTCAGCAGTGAGAGAATACGGGGATGGTGCAGATATATTTTATTTCTGTTGTTGCTGCTAAATTCACTTAGTGCTAGATAAAATACTTTTCTCGCTAGTATTTATGGTAGAGACTGTGGATTTATATCTATTTCAGCCATACACTTCATGAAAATATTCCACAATTATCAAAGCATTGCTAGCTATCACTTCTCCTGCAATTCACATGGAATATATTTCAAGAAGAGAAAGGGAGAAAAACCCATCCATAGAGTTTGTGGCTGTCAGGTTTATATGAGTAAGATGTCTTTTGTAGATCCTGTTACAAATAGGTAATAACAGGGAAAATTAGGGAGGAATTCAGTTTGCATTTTTGATCCTTACACAGGGAACTTTCCTGCCAAAATAGGAGTGTCAGCTGACAGAGGATTGGGAGGATGAGAAACAAAATAGGAAAGGGCAGCTGAGGATAATTAGAAAAATACATCTCTCCATCTGACCTCTATTCTATCGTCCTTTCTTTCTCAGGTTGGTATAAGAATGAGAAACCCATCCTTTGAAATCTGGGCCTGCTACTGCATAAAAAAAATGTGTCACGGGGGGAAAGATGGATAACAAAACTATTGAAAGATGTATTTTAATTTGAATCACTTGATTCTTGACACTTTTTTTTCTTTTTTTTTCTTTTTTTTTTTTTCCCTTAAGGGGTGGTGGCTTGTAGAATTACTGTGTTTAGCAAAGTATGACTGAGCCAATGAACAGGACTGCAGAAAGGCAAAATAGTTTTGTGTATTCATACAACTTTCCACACCCAGCATCATTGTAATTGAAGTCAGAGGCAGCAACTCTGATGGATGAAGTGTGCAGCAGAGCTACTGGGGGTCTAATTAGAGCCGGAGGCAGACTGCAACTGGGCAACCGTTGTCCCATTTTTTTGTTCTGTTTGCGCGTTTCCATTATTTTCATTATTCATAATTTATAATATGGGTGAATCAAAGGTCTTGGTCGGAACTGGAATCCCACTGTTCATAGTGCTAATTAGATATGTATGTGTGTTTGTTTGTGTGTGTATGTAGGCATGTGCACATATGGAAGCAAGCTCTGAGTGGAGGAACCTGGGTCTAAAAAACACAGGAGCAACTGAACAGTAGGGAAGCAGGGAAATGACGTGGGAATTAATCACCAGGCACTGATTAACACACTTAGTTGTATCATGTTTGGTTGTTTGTATTGATATATCTACAACCAGATGGTGATGTTTAAACATTTGTTTGGTATTTAAAAATGTTCCACAGTGTTTTGCACAGACAAATGTTGATACCACTCGTTCTGGGTGCATTCAGTAAACAGAGAGTCGATGGTGACCAACTTAGACTCTCAGCACCTAATCTTAGTGAAAGGGATTTTGACCCTAATGCACAGCCCTGTTCTAGTTCTAGAGCTACCCAGAATAAATCCACAGGGATCAGTCTCCCGCCTGGACTGCTCTGATGTTTTACAGAGCTTCATTAGACTTGATGACTAAAACAGGTTGAAGCTCATGCTAAGAGACTTACAAAGGTTTCCACAGTAAGGCTATGAAATATCAAGAATATGAGCACACTCAGGTCTAAAGTACATTAAGTCCTTGGTTATTGCTCTAAAAACTAAAAACCAGCACTGGCTACTTTGTGTATGCAGTAGGTATGGCCATATTTCCTGTTCCACAGACCACATTAGATTTCTTTCCTGTACTGGATGGTGTCATCTTGGCATCACTACACTTTGAGGGGCATTCCTAGCTCCTTGCTTCAAGGAAGAAGAAAGTGAAAAGTGGGAATTTTTCTTGGCTTTTTTTCCTTGGTTTACACTGGACAAGTGAAACATTGGTGCAGGTTGTTGTTCTTACGGCCCCAGAAGGGATATTATCTGCTGAGAGATGTCTTTAGTACAAAACTGTGTTGTCACTTGTACAGAAGCCAAAAAAATTCTTGGAAGATGGGCCTTGAAGCTCATACAGGGCTGAAGTGCCAGCATGAGTGTCTGTGAACTTGCTGAGTATGGAAACCAGGGCCAAAAATGCAGGTTGAAAAATGAATTAATATGTAAAATCCATTGCATCAATAAAGTGTATTACATCAATATGTGCTGTGGTTTTACCCTAATGGGCATCTGAACTCCACCACAACTGTTCTCTCACTCCCTCTTCTCAAAGGAAAAGGGGAAGAAAATACAATTGCAACAGGCTCAAGGGTTGAGATAAGGACAGGGAAATCACCCATCAGTTATCGTCACGGGCAAAACAGACTCAGCATAGGGAGTTTATTATATAATAATATAATTTATTGCTTATCACTAGTGGACTAGCACAGGAAAAAAATAAAAGCAAACTAAAAACACCTTCCCCCATCCACCC
The DNA here is from genome assembly GCF_013377495.2 of Cygnus atratus. Taxonomy (NCBI): domain Eukaryota; kingdom Metazoa; phylum Chordata; class Aves; order Anseriformes; family Anatidae; genus Cygnus; species Cygnus atratus. Next base: position 8,346,176 of record NC_066364.1, read on the forward strand.
TCTTCTACCTCTTTCCCCTGAGCGGTGCAGGGGAATGGGGAATAGATGTTAGAGTCAGTCCGTAATACTTTGCCTCTCCTGTACGGTCCCTCTCTGCCCCTGCTCCCCATGGGGTCCCTCCCACGGGATGCCGTCCTCCCCGAACTGAGCCTGCAGGGGCTGCCCACAGGCAGCAGCTCTTCAAGAACTGCTCCCACATGGCTCCGTACCACGGGGTCCATCCCCCAGGAGCAAACTGCTCCAGCACAGGCCCCCCACGGGCGGCAGCTCCCCCCAGACCCCCTGCTCCTGCGTGGGCTCCTCTCCAGGGCTGCAGCTCCGGCCCGGGGCCTGCTCCTGCAGGGGCTCTCCATGGGCCACAGCCTCCTCCAGGCCACATCCACCTGCTCCAGCGGGGGCTCCTCCACGGGCTGCAGCGTGGAGATCTGCTCCATGTGGGACCAATGGGCTGCAGGGGGACAGCCTGCTCCACCAGGGGCCTCTCCACAGGCCGCAGAGGAACTTGCGCTGCATGCCTGGAGCACCTCCTGCCCTCCTTCTGCACTGACATGGGGTCTGGAGGGCTGCTTCTCTCACATGTTCTCACCCCTCTCTCCCAGCTGCTGTAGCACAGCAGTTTTTTCTTTTTTCCCTTTCTTAACTGTGCTCTCCCAATGGCCCAACCGGCATTGCTTATGGCTAGTGCCAGCTCCCTTTTGGAGCCATCTGGAGCTGGCTCTGCTGATCTGACATGGGGTAGCTGCTGGGCTCTGCTCACAGAGGTCACTTCAGCAGCCCTGCCCCCCTCCCTCCCCAAACCCTTTCCACATAAACCAAATGCAATATGTGAAATATATTGTAGTCTATATATATATTGCAATATACAGTATTACAGAAGGGAAAAATAATCCTTTCTACCCCCATAGAATGTCATGTTCAATTCAAATTCTTCTGTCCTGTTTCCCAGGACAGAAGATCACTGGGTCAGCCTAGGGTGTGCCAAATAATTGTTTTGCACCATATTACACCATGTTTCCTTGTTATTTTTCACTAAATTGTTACATAGGCAATGGGCATGGGCAGTTGAAACTGAGTTCATTTGTCTTAGATTTAGAACAGCTTTACCTTTGGAGATTTATAAGGCTTTCTCCAAATTTATTGCAACTCTTTTCTGCAATGCTAGTGCACTGACATTGTATCATATGGGTACAGTAATCTTTCATCTGCCTAACAGTTGCAAAGCAGAGTATCTGGTTTCCTTCTACTTTTCAGCTCTGTTTAGTGCATGTGGATAACACTAGCTGCTCCTCCTCTACATATTTCAAGCTATTTTCAAATATTGTTACACTCTACATTGACCACAGTATGGCATATATCCTCATCACTTGCTTAATAATATTGAGATCATGCTCAAACTGTGCTTGGAAATCATACTGCAGGCTGCTTAAAACAGGCCTGCTGCTGTGAAATTCTGCTGTGTCTGCCTGCTGATATTACTGGTTTATGGCTGCATGGTCGCTACAGAAAGTTGCTGGTGGCACAATGGAAGATGCACTTGAAGATCACTGACTTATCATGAGACATGAGATTGCGACAATGTGGAGGGGATTTCCACGTGGGTAGAGCAGCATTGTGCCACATGCAGTACACAGAGAATGAAGCTATGATTGGTACTCTGAAACAGGACTGAAAAAAAAGAGGAATCAAATAATTCTGTCTCAAATGGGCTGGAAACACGTTAGGAACAGAAAGTGAACCTGGCTTAACATTTGGAAACTGCGTACATGTCTGGAGGGTGGTTTAAGCAGTTCTATTTCTGCTTTGAAAAAGAGCAGGAGCACTCTCTCAGTCCATCCTCAGCTGACAGGATCATAACAGTTGGGGAGGGGGCAATGAATACGCAGGCTTAGTAGCTTATTAAATTGCTCCAGTTATGTCACAAGCACTTGTTTGAATATGGCAGAAAGCTGAACTGAAGTCATTTAGATGCCTTTGAAAACTTGTTTTTGCGGCTTCAGGTTTTAGGGCAGTCTTTCCTGGGGTGATTTAGCCTTCAGAGAGGAGAGAGAGATTTCAAATAGATACTGATTTACAGTTTGCCATAGGTAGGCTGTTATCTCCTCACCTTATGATACAGATCTGGGTACAAATTAGGAAGTTTGCTACTAGCCAGCTATCAGCTGTGGATTTTCAGCAGCATTAGATCCCAGCTAACAATTCTTTGTGCCCAAGTTCTGCAGAATTTACAAAAATAGTGCTGTCAGCTGAAGACACAGGCAGGTCTTTGTCTTATATTTGGGTGTGCTGTGTACTACTTAGATTTCTGTTCATAAGATGCAGGTATGAAAAGTGTGTCAAAATTTCAGAAACAGCTGGGCATTTAAGGTGGGCAGAAAACAGAGCTGCTCTACTCCCTTTGGGTGAATGTCAAAATTAATTGTTCAGCAGTGAGTGTGAACAGGGACAAGCAAATGCAACATTTCACCAAGTGAGAGACATTAATTCCTTGTTTAATTGAAGACTGATTTATTATTTATTTATTTATTTTTACTTAGAATTTGACAGCTTGAAGTCACTTAGTTTTCTTTGAAGATAGTAATCCTGGTGGTAATAGTGCTGTTGGATTTTTATCATAGTTATATTATAGGTGTGTCACTTTCGCAATCTTAGTTCATGAGTAAATTCTTTCCTATGGCTGGACTTCATGATCTAATAAACAGTCTTTCTAACTTGTCTTGCTGTTTTACTTGTAATGATTGAGGTATTAGAAAGCAAGAGGTTCACAACTTTTTGTTGTGAGCAATCATCCCAAATGGGGTGAAGAATGTATTTCTAATTAATTATTTTCTCTTGCATTCCTACTAGGTAGAAACTGTTGAGTCTATTCCTTCTCAGATGTAAAGGTAAGATACTTGGATGGCTCTGTGAAATCTATTGTTAATCATGAGTACAAATCATCTGATTTAGCTCTTGCTGACATTGGTTTAAATTAGAAAGATCTCTGTTAAAGTCATTAAAACCTATGTTGATTTGGGTTAAAACCTAAGATATAATAAAACTAGGATAGAGGCAAAATAGAACAGACTTATGTAATTGCAGACATAATTGTTCCACTGACTTTCCTAAGTCATGAAATATGCTACTGTCTGAAGCTTTTCTGTAGAAAAGTACTAACACTATATATTATCTGCAACACATTTATTTTTAGAGGGCCATAGCCTTTTTCATTTTCTTTGACATAGCAGAAAATCTCAAAGTCTAGATCAATCTGTCTTAAAATAAGGGCACCGAGCCCAGTTCTAAACTCTTTTGCTTTTATTAGACCAAATAATCCTCCTTCTCTAAGTACAATTTACTTATCGAGTTTTACATCCATTTATCCATCCACTAATAAAACCCTCATCAGTGCAGAATTTCAGGGCTCTATTGAACATTTCTACTCACCTCTAAAAGATGAGAACTTTAGTAACCCCATTTACTGTAATTTCAGTGCTGTAACTGAACCACCTTCAGCTCCATGTTTTCTGCAGAAATCTGATCACATCTGGATAAGGGTAATTTAACAGGTACTTTCTCCCTCCTTTGCCTCCTCTACTTATCTGATACTGTTAAACACTCAGCTTTGTTCTCTTGCTTAGTTCTTTGTGATTTTTGTGACTGTAATGGCAAGTCACATTGTATTTCACCTTCTCCTTTGGTGTAGCTTTCTGAAGGTTTGCATTGTTCTTGTTTTGATCTTTTGTAATACCATGTGACTGAAGGGGAAAATGAGAAGCCAGACCCTCTCTTTTAACTGTCCCACTGGTGAATTTCTGCCCATCTGCTTTGAAATATGTGATTGTGATGAATAGTACTTTGCCTAGACCTAGATGTTTGTTTGTTTGTTTTTGTTTTTGTTTTAACTAATGTATTTTATCTATGAGATAACATTGATATAAAGATGGAGCAATGGATGTAGAGATAACATTAATTATGAATTATTTTTATTGTTATGTAAAGCCACAGAAAGTAAACACAGACTCTGACCAATATTTTTGGAGCTGTATGAATGTCTAATGGTGCAGCCAAGGACTGATGAGTGTTTTTTTTCAACAACATCCCCTTGTCTTTTAGAAAATCCCAGTTGATTCCTGTCTGTATTTTTATTAGACTGACTACGTCTCAAAACAAAGCCCCAGGCACCTAATCTAGTACTGAAGAAATCAGTACAAAGATTGACCAAAAGGAATTCAATTGCCTAAACACAAGTGTTTTTAGATGACCAAGGATACATTATCTGGCCTCTAGCTGTTGCTCTGCAAGGTTGTACTATTGGTCCTAAAAAGCTCTCCCTTTGTTGCTGTGTCATGTCTGTCACTCTGTGAGAATACCTCGGACACCCTATAACATCTGTGATTAGGCACCTGAATTATTTACAGTCTGCTCTGAATTGCCCTGTGGCAATTTCTCAAAGCCACGGTCAGATTCTAGGGAGTTTGAGGAATTTTCAGCATCAACTTTCACAGAGCAAAAGATCCACTGTTGGGGTGGAAAGCATGGTTCTTGATCCTTGAGAATGAGGATGCAGGCTATCTCCGTGGTAACAGGGACTATTACTGTGCTCTGGGTGAAAATTTTATGCAAGGATTTCCTGAAATTTTTATCATAAATATGAGCTAATATAAAGGAGAACTAATTTCTCCCCTCAGACTGAAGAAAATACTAGGCTACATGTATGTAGATATGAGGGTAGAAGTTGGCTGTGATGTGCCTTCCTCTGCTGCTGAGTAGAAAGTGAAAACAGCCACATGACTCACAGTTTCAAGGCAGAGTGTCATCTGCTACTAACCAGATTTCCACTTTAACATCACACTACAGAACAGCCTCTTAAATGGAAGGGAAATCCCCCCTCTGGCATGAATGGCCGCTGTAATTTAGGCCCTTTATTTCAACATCTTTCCTTGTAGGTTACAAGGTATGCAGGGCATAAAGGTCTCTTTGAAAACTGTCTACAATCTGAGAAGCCATTTAGGGTTTGATCCCAGGGGCTTTGAGACTTTTCCAGCCTCATATCTCTCATAACATTGCTACTTGTTCTATGACAGAAGGTAAACTGGTGCCAACACACTCCCTAGTGGGGCAAAGCAAAGGTCATCACTGGGCATCTGCCCCTTCCCTTGGACAATCCAGATTTGGATTGACTAAAATATGCACTTGTAAGGGTGAAGCAAGCACTGTTATCCAGTACAGTGGGCGTGTATTTTTTCACATGCACAGTGTCTCCTGACGTGGTTCTTGAGTGTGGATGATGCTCAAGAACTGCAATTAAGTCCTTCACATGCAACTCTTCCAGCAGAAGGACTCTTTTGAAATATCAGAGCTCATCCTGCCTCCCTTCTTTCTGCTAGGTACCAGCTCTGTAAATTCTTCTTGAGTTTTCAGAATAAAGGTTTCTTTGTTTCTTGTGCATCATCAGAAGCGATAACAGCTCTGGAGGACACATCATGTAATAATGCAATACGCTCAACGCTGCCTTAAGTGTAACGTAGTCATTTATACCTGTGTGAAAACTGTCTGTAACTGGCTGTAAAACTCCTCTGATCTATGCATATCAGTGTCTCTCACTCTCGGAGCTTTTTATACACAGCTTTCACGGACTGATGGAAAAGTGCAAGGCAGTTGAGTGTCTGACTTCTTTTCCTCCACAGGGTTAGTTTTGCATTTAATTGTGCAATTCTGTTGTCTTGAAAGCATGAGGAAGTTCATAAACAAATGTATTGATGATGCATGAGTACTAATAGATTCATTCACATTCTCTTTACTGTGCTGGCTGTACAAAGCTAGAAGGAGAGAGAAACAGTAACTTATTTTTGCCAACATCTAAATACATAATCTCTGAATGCCCTGGGAAAGCTACTCATTGAAGAAGAAAACAACATGTTTGCAGATTCTCTTTCTACACTTCAATTTGTTCTTCCTAGCAGGTCACACCCAATTTTCAGGTGATTTGTTAAACCTGTCACTGCATACAAATCTGCTGCCATTCTACTTGAGGATGGGGAATTTTGAAATAGTTGACTGTAGACTTTATTCTATCTGAATGGCCAGAGATGCATGCTTTTTTTTTTCTTTTTTTTCTTTTCTTTTTTTTTTTTTCTCTTAAAATATGTCAAAAGTCAAAATACAGGGAAGTTAAACTGTGGGAGAAAACAGCCTTAAGACTTCATCTCTTTGCTTTCCTAAATCATTTTCTCGCTCATTTTTAGTAGCATGACTATATTATTGATTAAAGTAGACTGTAATATACAGCCCTTACCTTACAGAAGAAAATGCAAGACACATTTTTTTTTTTCCTTTTTCTTTTTCTATTATTTCTTGCAGCTGCTGGAGTCTGGAATCTATAATGCTATACACAGAATAAGATCTATATTAATCTGTGTACATTGCATTATATTTTTCAGCATCAGCGGTATTGTGATGCAGATAGGAAATCATTTGCATGTATACTTCTTTCCAGTCAAGCACCTTAAAACAACTTTGTAAACATTTATGAATTAAGCTTCACAACGTCCTGGTGAGTGAGTGAAAGATTACTATCCTGATTTCACATGCAGAATAACTGAGGCATACCCAAGCTGTGAGACTCACCATGTCCACAAAGAAAGTCTGTGGAAATGGGGATTGAATGCAGATGTTTGGGCTCTCTGACCCCCTCATTAAATATAAGACATCACTTCTGCCCAGATGTATGACTATTAATAGATACTCTGAGGTTTGTATCAGTGAATATGAATCCTAGTTTATATTGTGAAGAAAATGGATATGGCTGAAATATTGGTCAACATATGTTTCCTTCCTCAATACAAAAGCAAAACAATGCTAACACCAGCCAAAAACTTGACAGTGTATTAAGGATTTGTGGCCGCTCTGTGTAATTATGTGGAATGACTTTTCAGGTCATTGTCTTTAGGGTGTTTATAAGTGCTTTTGACAGCACAGGTTTTGCTCCCTTCTCATCTGTGTTGTCATGGCTAATCTGGGGAGGATTTCCTGTTGGTGTAAATCAGAATAGCTTGAATTGGGGGATATCAGTGTACACAATATTTGTAGGATGTTTTCAGTATGTTTACTCATCCAAAGTTTTGTTTCCAGATATCATCAATCGATGTTAGACTTCTATATAGTTTTTTATAGAAAGCAGTTTCCTTGCTTACTTTCTTTGAGACTATTTTTAAATAAAGTTGGCAGCCTGACTGGAAATTCATTTAAAAAAGGGGAAAAGAGAAAGGGAATGTGTTCTTTTAACAAGTTAGAGGGCTAAGAGCCTCCAGAATAATACACAACTTATTGGTTTCTCTGATATAATTCACAGGACCACCTGCTGCCCAAGGACATCTGTTAAGCTATAGAGTTGAACTAACTTCCATCATGCAAAAGAGAGATTGGACTGCTCAGTTTCCTCCAGTGACTGGAAAATGGTTACCAAGTGTGGGGTGAATTGGCATATGTGATCTGTTTCTACTGTGCTGCTTGACTAGGTACTGATAATTCAGCAATCTGACAGGCTATGGCTTGGGAGAACAGCACAGTCATCTTAGATTATCTCTTTTAGCCTAAAACACAACAAGAGAAATATAAGAAATTGTGACTGAAGTGAAAATAAAATAAAATAAGTAAAAGCATAAATGATATCACGCTCCTAAAATGAAAGGCTCTCATCTTTTCATTGTATTTAATTTGTGAAGCATGAGATGAGGAATCTGGAACTGCCAAGTCAGTTCAGGAAATAAATGGAAAAATGAATTGAAAATTTCAGAAACTTTTTTCCTAGTACTATAAAATGATATTTAAAAAAATATCAACAACTAAAACCTCATTTTATGTAATGTGTTGCCATTGCTGGGGCTGGAACTAAGATCAGAATGATTTTGATTCATTGCTTTCAGGGTGCTGGGGAGCCCTATAAGAACACTGTGGAGGATAATGCAAAAGCTACAGCCGTGTTATCCTAGCTGGCAAATGAAACTTTGACATGACAAACTTCTTCATAACACAAGGGTCATTCATTTGTATTGAGTGATCATTGCAGAGGCAGGAGACAGCTGGTGGCAATGGGAAATAATCAGCCAATTCCTTCAACAACTGGCTACGGTGCATTTAATTTGGCATGCACATATATACATGAAAGTATACATTGCAATATCTTAAAATGTATGTGTGTCTCTTTGTGTCTGTGCTTATTACTGTCATCTTGTGAAATCAGTCCTTTCATGAAATAATTAAAGGTTTCAGGTATTTTTGCCAACTGACTGGCATTACAGGTGTTCTGGATGATATGCCTGGTTCACTCAGTTGTATAAACTGACAGAAGGTGAATCCTGGCATTATCCATGTGCTTTCACACTGTGATTATGTGGGAAATAATGTCTCTAGCCACTTCTTACTATTCAGGGAATTAATAAACAACAGCAGTGATACAAACCAGAAGACCAGTCATACATTTTTCAGTCCTTCAGAATTTCTCTAGCCATGGGACAACATGCCCTTTTGTTGACTCTCCTTCTGGGAACTTCCTTACACTCAAAATTTCTCTGAGTAGGTTGTTTCCTTTTAACATCTTATTCCTTGTTGGTATTTCTTTCAAGATGCTCATTGGAGTGTGAAGGAGACAGCATTGTTCTTTGGGTGGGAGTCTCTTCTGTTTAACTTTGACACAGCACCTAAATAATGCTTATATCCAAAGGTACTTAAAAAAATTAGTGGTTTCATTGTTGGATTCAAATATTCCAGAAAGGGCTTGCACACAAGTGATCCAGAACTCCTGCTGTCCTGGTATTGGCTGTGATGGAGAAGGGTGCTAGAAATTGCTCCAAAGGTTTGGGAGAGGGTAGTAAGATCTGGAGAAAACCAACTCACTCTCTCCCATCTAGGCATGCTGCAGGGTCTCAAGGCTCAACTGAAATCTGAGGCTAGTCCTATGACTTCATCTCTTGTCCAAGCATAATCAATTCAAAAAAAAATAAAAAATCAGAAATCTTCTGCAACGCCACTACTGTTGGTTCTGTTTCTCCCCTGGACCTTCCTTGGTCTCCATCTAACGATGCTCATTGATGGAGTTCACCACACCATCTGTTTCTTTCATGGGTTATTTGTTCATGTCCTTCTGACACGGGGCCTTTCCTTGGCAGGGAGGTGTGGGTCATTAAGTCCTAGCACTAGGAAGGGTTGCACTGTCTGTTTATTACCAGACCAGGGTATTCCTGCATGAATTGTGGCAAACTTCTGTAGCACCGGTGAAGGTGTACACTGCCTGCAATGAGCTACACAAATGAGGGCACTAGAATGAGGTCACCCTGGTTGCAGGGTGACTACTGTGAGTGGCACTTGTCTGATGCATATGGGCAGGATTCAGATTTCTTCCTGTGGCTATAGGGATTGGAGAAGCTCATTGGAGAAGCTCATTTGATAGAAAAGGACAAGCAAACTAAAAAGGTGAATGCTGGATCATGAGTACATGGTGTCCTGGTTTCAGGTAGGACAGAGTTAATTTTCCTCCTAGTAGCTGGCAGGGTGCTATGTTTTGGATTAGAATGAGAAGAGCGCTGATAATATGCTGATGTTTTAATTGTTGTAGAACAGTGCTTACACCAAGCCAAGGACTTTTCAGCTTCTTGCTCTGTCCTGCTAGCGAGCAGGCTAGGGATGCAGCAGGAGCTGGGAGGGGACAGACCCAGGACAGCTGACCCAAACTGGCCAAAGGGGTATTCCATACCATCTGACGTCATGCTGAACAATATATATAGGGGTGGCTAGCCGGGGTGGGGGGCCGGCTGCTCGGGGATAGGCTGGGCATCGGTCAACGGGTGGTGAGCAATTGCATTGTGCATCACTTATTTCGTACACATTATTACTATTAATACTATTATTATTATTATTATTATTATTGTTATTATTTTCCCTGTCTTAATAAACTGTCTTTATCTCAACTCACAGACTTCACTTTCCCGTTTCTCTCCCCCATCCCGGAGAGGGAGGGGGGAGGGTGAGCGAACGGCTGTGTGGTGTTTGGCTGCCAGCCGGGCTAAACCACAACACATGGATTGAGAAGAATTCATGTGATAGGAAGAGTTTACTTTCTCTTTGACACTGGCTAGCCATACATGTGTTCACTTCCCACCCTCCTTCCCCTTCTCGCTGAGCCCCTGTAATATCTGTTAGGCTGTTTTCAGAAAGCAGTTATTTTGTAAAATGAAAAAAAAAAATCATTTTCTGAAATAGTCTCAATGTTGAAAATAACTGTTAGCTCTGTGATGTGTATTGCTATGTAGTTCTAGATACAAATACCAGTATGTAGTTTTAAAAATAAATGTAATAGAAACATTGTTTCACTTGTCTTGTGATCCAAGAGAAACTGGGTTTAGGCATTTCCTATAATGTCTGTCTGTGGTATCTGACAATTTTCTGAAATAACTGAAAATTTTAGTCATATCTGTGATCGAAACAGTCATTTCATGAAATGACCGAAAGTTTTAGACATTTTGTAAAATGACTAGTTTACTGTATGGCAACAACATACATGCAGATTTATCGAGGAAAGAAGGATGATCTATGCTTTCAGTCATATTCTTAGTGCCTTTCTTCTCCCATCCTCCCCAGCCTGCTATGGTGTTTGTAGCCAGGCCTGCTCTTCAGTGCTTCCTTTGGTTCGCAGACCAACAAAAAGCTGCCGCAGTTTGTGAATCTGGGGGTGGATAGCTGTGTTGCATCCACTCTAGGACTGGGCTGCATGCATTTTTACAGCTTGCTCTGTGTGTGAAGGGGTGGTTTGTCACCTCATGTACCTCACTTTTATTTATTTATGTCAGGCCAGCCTCTGTGTCTCCTCTTTGCAGCTATTTCTGCACCATGTGCTACACAGATTATCAATGAGCAAAAAGCAGAGAGGTTTTTATATTGAAACAAATTGAAAGATTGTGGGATTTGGATCTAGTGAAGTAAGAATTGTTTCAAAATACTCTGTTTCAGGGGGTAACGTTTATAGACAAGCATAAGACTTGACAACTTGGATGTATTTCACTGTAAGGCTAATCCATCATAGCCTGTGGAGATATATATATATAAAAGACCACTCAGGTCCATGCTTTTGTTTGATAGGTTTTAAATTTGCAGTTTAGGGAAATGCATATTACTAGAACAGGTTGCCCAGAGAAGCTGTGGATGCCCCAGCTCTGGAAGTGCTCAAGGCTGGGTTGGATGGGGCTTTGAGCAACCTAGTCTGGTGGGAAGTGTCCCTGTGCATGGCAGGGGGGTTGTAACTACATGATCTTGAAGTTTCCTTTCAATCCAAACCATTCTGAATTAAAAAAAAAAAAAAAGAAAGTTATTGGATTTTGGATTTAAATTTACTGCAAATGTTTTCTCATGGATCCTGGGCCGTAAGGAAAATTCAGTTAATTTTTCAAGAATTATTTCCCACAATGAAATTCTTTTACCCTCATCTTGTTCTTGTACTGACACTCCCTCTATGGCAAACTACAGCCAGATGATAACAAGTTTGAAATATGGACTTAGTCTTTTGCTTGTATTGATTTTTGCATGAATTTGAAATGCAAACTCAATGTCTTTCTAGTCCAAATAACAGAAGTCATGATTCTACTTAATGTACTGCAGAAAGGAAGAGAGAACCACAGTTGGCAGCATCTAGAAAAGTTAATGTATTCCAGGTAGTCAATTCATGCTTCATTGGCTCTTTCCAGCCAGCTAATGAATAAAGGTGCCTGTTTGCAAGCTTTTCTCTGAAGCTGATTAATTATCTCCACAAAATTTACTTTATTCATGTAGTGATCATCTGAGGTTAAACAAATCCCTAAGCATTCAATGCACTTGTAATCCATTAAGAAGAGATCTAATATCCATCCATCCATCCATCCATCTAGCTATATACTTCTAAAAATTTCTAGTATTAATAATGGCAATATTTGGGGATAGCAGTAATTAATCTTATCTTCCAATGTGATATTAAACTGAGGAAAAAAAATCAAAAATCTCAGTAAAATAAAGTACGCTAAGATCTGTTGGAAAGCAACTAATAATCTCTATACGCTATTACATTGTGCCTGACTCCTGATATATCTCAATTACCTGAGACTAGGCATACATAGTCTTTTAAGCTACACAGCAGTCTGTAAGCAATCCAGGATCATTAAGGATAACTCCCCGGTCCAGGTCTTAGACAAACCAGCCAGAGAAGAAGCGTTACTGGAGCTGGTGCTCACCAATTTGGATGAAGTCATTCAAGAGGTGAAGATTAGAGGCAGTCTGGGCTGCATTGACTGTGGTGGTTTTACTCAGGTGGGCAGCTGAGCTCCACCAAAGCCACTCTCTCACTCCCCCTCCTCAAAGGGAAAGGGGGAGAAAATACGATGAAAAAGGCTCAAGGGTTGAGATAAGGGCAGGGAGATCGCTCAACAATTATCATGACGGGCAAAACAGACTCAGCATAGGGAGATTAATGAAATTTATTACCTATTAATAACAAGCTAGAGCAGTGAGAAACAAACAAACAAATAAAAAACAAACTCACCTTCCCCCCATCCACCCTCTTCTACCTCCTCCCCCCAAGTGGTGCAGGGGAACGGGCGATGGGGGCTGCGGTCAGTCCCTGACACTTCATCTCTGCTGCTCCTTCACAGTCACTCTCTGCCCCTACTCAATGTGTGGTCCCTCCCACGGGAAGCTGTCCTTCTTCAACTGATCTCTCTCATTTTCCTGAGCTCTAGGAGAGGGCTGGGGGAGCAAAGTCTCTCCCACTGTAAGTAAAGAGCAGGTTCGAGACCACCTGATGAAACAGAACAGGTACAAGTCTATGGGGCCTGATGACATACATTCCAGGGTCCTGTGGAAATTGGCTGATGTAGTTGCCAAGCCACTCTCCATCATATTTGAAAAGTCCCGTCGGTCAGGTGAAGTCCCTGCTGACTGGAAAAAGGGAAACATCACTCCCATTTTTAGAAAGGTTTAACAGGAAGACCCGGGAAACTACAGACCAATGAGCCTCACCTCTGTGCCTGAGAAGACCATGGAACAGATCCTCCTGGAAGCAACATCAAGACATATGCAAGACAAGGATGTGATCTGAGACAGCCATCATGGCTTCACCAAAAGTAAATCATGCCTGACCAATCTGGTGGCCTTCTATGATGGAGTGACTGCAACAGTTGACAAGGGAAGACCGACCAATGTCATCTACTTGTCTTTCTGTAAGGCTTTTGACATGGTCCCACATGATGTCCTGACCTCCAAATTGGAGAGAGATGGATTTGATGAGTGGACTATTAAGCAGACAAGGAACTGGGTGGATGGTTGCACCCAGAGAATTGTGGTCAATGGCTCTATGTCCAGGTGGAGGATGGAGATGAGTGGTGTCCCTCAGGGGTCTGTCTTGGGACCAGTGCAGTTTAATACCTTTATCAGCAACATAGACAGTGGGATTGAGTGCAGCCTCAGCAGGTTTGCAGATGACACCAAGCTGAGTGGTAGAGTTAATCCATCAGAAGGAAGGGATGCCATCCAAAGGGACCTGAACAAGCTAGAAAAGTTGGACCATGTGATCCTCATGATGTTCAACAAGTCCGAGTGCAAGGTGCTGCACCTGGGTCAGAGCAATCCCAGGCACAAATACAGGCTGGAAGAAGAACTCACCGAGAACAGGCCTGCAGAGAAGGACTTGGGGGTTCTGGTGGATGAAAAGCTTGACATGAGCCAGCAGTGTGTGCTTGCAGCCCACAAGGCCAACTGCATCCTGGGATGCATCAGCAGAGGAGTGGCTAGCAGGTCAAAGGAGGTGATTGTCCCCCTCTACTCTGCTCTTGTGAGGCCCCGCTTGGGGCACTGTGTCCAGGTCTGGTGCCCTCAGCACAAGAAGGATGTGCTTACTTCTATGTTAAACTTATTTCTGTGTTAACAAGTCTTACATTGATGGCTTACATATACACAATAGAAAGATAGAGTGACTGAAAATGTGATTCTTTGTGCTCTTATATACAAATGTGGAAAGTCACAATTCCACACTGTGGTAATGGTGAGTTTCCAGCCAGCTCAGGGAGTGGAGGTGGGTGTAAAATATACACTCTGTGCCTTGTGCAGCAATACAAAAAGACAATGAAGTAATCATAATTTTAAATGTTTTAAGTTTTAGAATGTCCTTCTACATAATAATATGCTAATAGAAACTATTACTGCTGAGTACTTGCCTCTTCTGGTAAAATCCAAAGAAGAAATTCAGGCCTCATTCAAATTAACAATAATATTCTCTGTGACCTGAGATTTCGCCTAAGATTTTGTACTATGGGTTTTCTAGATGCTCAGCACCACTCAGTTTATGGCCTTTGCCTTCAGTTGTCACCATACTAGACTAAGACATACTCTCCAAAATATATTCTTTGTGTCCTTCAAGTTAGAGGAGTGTTTAATTTAAAGCAAATTGTTTTCTTTTGAATTTGAAATAAGGGCCCCTGGCTTTGACAAAGAAAAATCAGTAGACAAAGATTGTGTACCATTAACTACAAGTGAAGGGCTAGTTGAACTTAGCTGAACCATTGATGAGGGTGAGGCTAATGGGAAAAAAAAATTGATCTCTTCATAATTTGTCAAGTGAAGTGTGGTTAGCTAAAAAAAATCTCATTATCAACCCTGTTCTTGGGAATAATAAAAAAAATCTGCTAAATCAATTTTATTAAGCTCTTCCTAGGTATAGCAGAAGTCTCAGTTGTCAGTCAGTCACTATATAACCCAACATCGCTGGCATGTAGATGTCACCTGAAGTGATTGGTGATGCTATTCTCAGGTTTTTTGCAAAGGAATAAGTAAATCCATTTTCTCAAAATAAAGAGATGTAATTTAATAGAGGGCATTAAGACTTGCTCTTCAAAGGAGGCCTATGAATTAATTTGGGAACTCACATGTACTCTGGTCTCATTGGAAAGTACAATGGACTTACTTTCTTTTTTGGCCATAAAGCATTTATCTTAGGACTCATTAAAAAATCCCATTAAATTATGTTTCTGTGAGTTGTGTTCCTCATGCACTTGGGAAAAGTGTGAAATATCTTTCCAACTGAAGGCATTTTGGTTTATATGTATAATACTTTCTTTCCTGGGGAAACAAATGATGTCTCTGTAGGGTGCCCAACTCTGCATGGAAGCACGATCTCTGTGTAACCCCAGTATCTAGGTCATCACTGGAGAGTGTGCCTTGGATATCAAAGACATAAGACAGAACTTCTGTTGCTTGAGTTAAAGGACTAAGCCTCCTGGAGGCAGCTATAGCAAAACATACTCTCTGTGGATCAAATGGAAACAAATAACAACTCTTGGATGGATGATTACTTTTTACTTTTGTGTCATCGTTGTGTATACAGCCATTTCAACAGAAATACTGCTGCTGGTACAATTCACAGCTAGCAGTTCACCTATGAGGTCTGAATTCTCATCTTACCTCAGCCACTTTTTGGCTTTGGATAGATCACTTCAACTCTCTTTATCAGTTGACTTCCTACGTAATTTTTTTTTTTAATGAAGGAAACTAATATATTTCACAGGTACATGTGAAATATATACATACATATTTATTTAAACATATATACAGGTATATATATAATTAGGTATGACACGTAGAATATACTGTTGCTGTAAGTACATTCTCAGTATGATTATTGTTTTTTCCAGTTAGTTATTTCAAATTGCAACTCTTTTCTCTGTTACATAGAGATGTGCCCATGGAGCAGATCCAAACAACATTCACACATACCTGGGAAGAACACATCTCAGAAAGTACAAGTTTAGTTTTTTTGTTCTTTATCTTTAAAGAGGCCAATATACATTTTTTTTTATTAATTGAAAACATAGTTGATGTTTCACTTGAACACGTGTGTGCTTATGAACTGTTTAACTCAGTAGCTTTAGATATTTGACTTTTACTTTGGTAGTCTGATCATTATGGCACATGGCTTTGTTTCTACTTTGTATTTGTATGAATTAAGTAAGCAGAAAGTGGAAGGTGTCATTTTGGTAAAAGGAAGTTTGCAGTACTTCCCATGTGGTGGATTATGTTTTACAGATTTCACAAGTATTCTTGTTACTCTCACTGTGCCAATATTATTTTTAAAAACATCTGGAAAGCAAATGCAATCTTGTTAAGCTAAATCAGTGATTATTCAAAAGAACTTTCATAAATACTTTTTTTTTCTTTTTTCTTTTTTTTTCCCCACTGCTGTAATGTGTGAAGAAAAATCATGAGAATTCCTGTAGAAGAGAGAGTATCGCTTCTTGTTCTGTTCACAAAGTGTCCTCCTATATTCCCTAAGGGGAATGGTAAAGTTGCTTAAACTCTCTCAAATGTCAATAAAGGGGATCATGCTTTTAAAACACAGCCTAGGGAAATACAACAGCACATAAATTCCTTTGGAAATTACTTGTCAGGTTCATTTGGAATGGTAAAAGCCAGAATATGCTTCCAGCTAATAATTATTTCAGAGTGGGAGGGATGTCTGAGCTCTGGGGAAAAACAAAAGATTTGAGTGCAAGTAGTGAATTTGTTTCTGAAATGCTTTGTAAAACAGGAAATCTGTGATTTCAACTTTTCAAGTCTGCTGCAGCATCAGTTGAAGTCACAGGGGACTTTTCTGTTGAAATTGTGGGGTAGTGAACCAGGCCCCTAGTCTTGTAATAGTCAGCAATAGAAAGACTATTTGATTTTTCAACAGCAAAGATGTGTGATCCGTTATAACTAGCTGTTTAAATATCACATCTATGCAAATCCCGTTAAGAAGTAATGTTACATAATTAACAATATGTATGACCCAGTGACCTGGTATTAAAAGCAAAACAAATTAAGTACACTTAAGATCTGTGAATAACAAAAGCAGCTAAATGTTTCCTTAACAGGGACAGATTCTCTTTTGGGTTCTGGTGAATTCAATGGACAGTTACAGAGATTTCAATGAGCTTTGGCTCAGCTTTGGGCAAAGGCATTCATCAGTCTAAATGCAGATCTCTGCATCTGACCTGTAGCTTACTGCAGCTTTCTTTTATACTTGGGGGAAAAGCAACTTGTTTTAGGATGCAGTTCTTCTCATCTTAATGTAGATGTTTGAAAAAGATTTGGTGAATCGTGCCCTTAAACTATGCATTTGTCTCTGTTGTCTATAAATGGAGACCAGCTGAGATGGAGATGAATCTCCCCCTCTCTGAGTGAGAAAAGCTGGCATCTGCTGTTTATACAATCTTCTCTTTGCATGAGCTATGGAATAGCCCCACTAGCTTGGGAATCTTCGCCTCTCTCAGTGCTTGTACAAAGTGCCTCTTAGTGTTTGTGCAGTGTGTAAAGGGCAAACTAATGCAAACGGACAATTTTCTTCTGTCAAAATTGTACCATTCTATGGGAAATGATGCTTGGATCATCCAGAAGTATTTGCAAACTTAAGTTCAGCTGAAAAAGTAAAGCAATTTTTGAAAGAGCAAAAATGTTTCCAAACTTGCAAAAAGTTTTGATTTTTCATTTGAAAGTGACATTTCAGTTTGAAAGGTAGTAAAAATTGATCATTTAAATTTACTTCAAATCAAAGAGTAGAGCACCACCCCAAAACAAAAGTTATACGTTATTAGAAATATCATTTTTTGGATTATTGTAAAGCATTATGGTTTTTATGACATGACATTTTATATGTCATGTTTTTCATTTTATTTTACTCCTGAAACACAAACAAAACCAAACAAAGAACAAGATCAGATCATCTATTTTTTTCTGTGTACAGAAATGGATGTTGGACCCTAACAGGTTGCTTTTTCCAAAGTTCATGTACTTGTAAAGCCTATGATGTGTTTTCTGTATCTCTGTATTTCAACATTTATATGGTCTTCGCCTAGGGGCAGGTTTTCATCAAAATTTCCTGAACTGCTGCTGCAAGTGACTACAGCCACAAACATCTTTTAACATTACTGTCCTCAGTAGGCTGGTGTAGAGCTGGGGCAAACCTACAGAAATCAATGAGTTATTTGAACTTGAACTTGTGTAGCAATTTTGGGATATAAAGTATGGAAATTTGCAAATACCCACTTGGTTCCAGTGCAGACATTAAATAGCAGTGTATCCACAGCTGTTAACAGAGCCATAGGCTGGTAGCACATTACTTTGCACTTAATGGTGGAACAATTTAGCCTTTTCTGCTACTTATGGCAGGGCCTTTCCCTGCTCACATTATTGGCAGTCAGGGGAGGTTTCTTATCCTGGGGAGAGGATGAGATCTTGTCTGTTTGCCTTATGTTCAGCTGTGCTCTGTGGTGCATGCAATGACTCTAATGTATTCACTTTAAAAAAAATTTCCAAGGGAAGGCCATATATCCTTGAAGTCTTGTTTTCTCTCTCTCTCTCTCTTTTTTCTTTTTCTTTATAGAAGTAGATTCATTCTCTGGTGGGCTGGTAACAGCCATTGACTTCATTCCTGTGCTGTTGAAAAATTACTGTCAGAAGTGTTTGCTGACATCTAATCAAGGCAGAGATGAGGGATTTCTTAAAAATAGTACTTTTAATGCATGTCAGGTTGCTTTGCTTGGTCAGTTGTTGTCACCTCAGCTCCAAAGAATTTTAATTACCATAGCTGTTATGAATATATTCCCTTAGGGAAGTATCATTTTCTTATATTTGAATTAATTTGGGTGAGTGCAGTTTACTTTCTCCTTAGCGTTGCTTGTCTTATGGTTTGAAATCAGAACTATCCAAACTTTCTGAATTTGCAAGCAGATGTTACTGGTGGGACTCCCCTGTGTGCCAGTCATTTTTCTCCCCAGAACGATGTGTGCGCACAGGCAGGTTGTGGGCACCCAGCCCTGCCTGAGAAAGCTGGATCCAGCCTGAGGAGGGGGCAGCTCCAATTCAGCCAAAAGGGAGGAACCTCTTATTGCATTAGCATCATCTCTCTGAGACAAACTCCAATGGCCTCAGGGTGCATGCTTCATGTTGGGAATTTTGGAATGGATCTGTCACTAAAAATACATGAAATGCAATCTCCTGTAGCCCGAATTCCCACTGAAAACTGGAAATTCATTTCCAATTTTTCTTTGGCACATCTGAATATTTTTCAAAAGTTACTCCGATTTGGAGTAAATAGGAATTATGTTCCTTGTGGTACATTGAATTGTATCAGTGGAAAGCTAATGTAAGAGTGCCTTGATTTAAGTGTTTGGATACTGTCCTAGTACTTCAAGCCATTTGGCAATAGTGTTCAGTTGGAGCCTGAATGAATGAAAACTTGCCTGATACAGGAATGTGATTTTTCATTCTAAATGCCTCTCTCTTCTACAGTTGTCTCAGATCTGAGTTGCAGATAGCTACCCTCAAAGGATACTTTGCCAGCAACTTCATGTACTTTATCTGTGGAAGCTGCAGTAGCTCTTTGGTTCTTAAGCCAATGACTATAATGGACTGATTAATTTATCTTCTGTCACCCTCTGTATTATGCCTTCTATAATGCTCCTATTAACATGATCAGTATTTCCATCTCAGGGGACAGATGAATTTCTTATATTTATGACTGTTTACACTGCATGACTATTTTTTCAGAGCACAGAGAACTGCATTTCCAGTTTATTCACCTTCTCATATCTTCAAAGCTGTGAGCCATGTTCTATCAACCATAAATGCATTTTATTCCTTGGAGTACACGCTCTGAATTTACAACAGTTTGGTAGAGAAAAGTCTTTTGAGACATTAATTTTGTAATTCAGTTTATTCTACTTGAATTATGAGCCAAGTAATAAATCTCCATTATTTATCTGCACTGGTGATTCCTAGCCAATTGTGTAGGTTATTCTTTGAGGAAGCTGTCTTCAACACTGTTGCTATTAAAAGATATTCCAAAGTTTTCCTTTCCATCTTTTTGTCATTTAAGAATTCTTGTTCAGCCTTTCAAGTCTACATATTCCTTTAATGTCTTCAAAGTTCTCTAAGTGCCTTTTTCATATTCAAGCAGTGTATATCTTCTCAAGACCATTAGAAATCTCAGGAGAGTTTTGACTTTTCAAGACTGGAGCCTTCTGCAGAGTGGCAGAACACAGCTTCTCTGGACAGCCTCTTCCAGTGAATAATGCAATGTAATCATGAGGCAAAGCATCGCCAGTAGGTCAAGAGAGGTGATTCTTCCTCTCTACCCAGGACTGGTGAGTCTGCACCTGGAGGAGTGGGTCCAGTTCTGGGCTCCCCAGTACAAGAGAGACCTGGAGTTACTGTAGAGAGTCCAACATAGGCTCACCAAGATGTTCAAGGGACTGGAACACCTCCCTTATGAGGAGAAGCTGAGAAAGCTGGAAATGTTCTGCCTGGAGAAGAGGAGGCTCAGGGGAGATCTTAGCCATTGCAGTAAATCTCTACAGGGAGGGTAGCAAGAAGAGAGCCAGGCTCTTTTCAGTGGTGCCCCATGCCAGGACAAGAGGCAACAGGCACAAACTGCAGCACAGGAGGTTCTGTCTAAACATCAGTAAGCACTTCTTTACTGAGCAGGTGACAGAGCACTGGCACAGGTTGCCCAGAGAGGCTGTAGTCTTCCTCTCTGGAAACCTTCAAATGCCACCTGGACATGGGCCTGGGCACCCTGCTTTGGGTGTCCCCACTTGAGCAGGAGTTTGGGCCAGATGGACCCAAATTTTACCATTCTGAGATTCTGTGATTCTGTGATAAATTAGTAAGATCAAATTATGTCAGACCAGTCTAGTTTGTGACTGTGATTAGGAAAATAACAGTGACCAGAAAATGAGGAGAAGAAGTCATATAACTTGATTCCTATAAAATACTGATGTCTAAGAAGACATTCTTATTAGCAAACTGGAGAAACAAAAGCTATGTAAACCTATCAAATGCTGAGAGAAAAACTACTGGAAAAAAAAAAGAAGGGATTAAAGATCTATTTTGAAAGTGAAAGGGGTGCTTGTCGCAGGGATTCTCATGGCTTGGAATATGGACTATTTTCATTAATGACTTTGGAAGGTGGAAGAAGGAATACAGCTGTAATGTTTGCAGACAATACCAACCTGGATGACAATCGCAAGCTCTCTGGATGAAAAATCTGAAAGACTGAAAACAATTCAAAAAGGTTAAAAAAGATTGAAAGCTGCCTTGATGAGCTGAAGAAAAGAACTGGGGGAAAAATAACAGGCAATTTGGTAAGAAGAGGTGCAGAACACTACCCTGAGGAATAATTAATTGCGTACATATAAGAAAGAGAGCGCTCTTGGCAAAGCAGAACTTAAACAGACGCCACCGAATTACTAACTGAATGTGATTGAAGAATCCCACACTGTGAAAAGTAAACCACATACTGGGGTGTATGGCAGAAGTCCTGTAAGTTTTTCTCCTTCTGCTTTACTCAGCACTCATAAGACCTTGTCCTGTTCCCAGTTTTGGGCAGTGCACTGTAACAGATGGGCCAACTTTAGGGAGTCCAGCAGAGAGAGTGCAGATAATCCAGAGATGTAGAAAATATAACCTTTAAGGTGAAATTGGAGGAATTTATTTTGCCTAGCCTGAAGATGAGACTAAGGAGGACACGGTAACAGTGCTATGAAATATTGCCAGCAAAAGGGAAGGGATAATGGGTTCCCTGTGTCTACAGACATGAGACGAAATAACAGCTTAGAACGCAGCAAGGATTATTTAGGTAAGACGTTAGGAAAAAAATATGTCACTGTAATGATAGAACAAGTGTCTGTCTGAAATGATTTAGATATAGCAGATCCTGACTTTGGGCGAGTGCTGGATAAGACAAAATTCTCAGCCAGAGACATGTTCCTTTCTGGTAAAAATGTTACTGCAGCAAATGAGGCACGAAGCACCTTGCTGTCCCAGAAGTCACACACTGGAAATGAGGCACAAAATGTTGAAAGCTGAAAATGCTGAAAGGCACTGGACCAGTTCACTGCCAGGGTCCCTTCAAAGCTCTCTGTATTCTGACTTTAGAGCATGTCTTTAAATAACTCTTTTTTTTTTTTTTTTTTTTTTTTTTTGGGGTGGGGGGTGTCAGAAAGTACCACCTAAAATAAATTCAGAAACAGCCACAGTCGCAGACTATGCACACTTACTTTGTTTCTTGGCTGCACACTTTCTTTTGATAACAAATAAAGAGGGCCTGGATTAGAATATTCGTTGCTTCCCTAACCTTCAGTCCACTTTAATCAGGCTCTCCTATGTATTCTAGAAACTTTAATTTTACTAACCATATTAAGCCCTGATGATGAGACTCTGAGGTGTTTGATATTTTTATTTCTGTAATATAATCACAAGTACACTGTTTCTAAGTTTTGTGCTTTTCAGAAATGATAGAGTGGTTCCTGTCCAAAAACCTCTGATTTTTCACACAACTAAATACTGTCAGTTTGAGCTCCTGGACGAGAAATGTAATCTACTGATTTTTGTCAGAAAGGCTAATTCAGGCT
Organism: Cygnus atratus; assembly: GCF_013377495.2. Taxonomy (NCBI): domain Eukaryota; kingdom Metazoa; phylum Chordata; class Aves; order Anseriformes; family Anatidae; genus Cygnus; species Cygnus atratus. The sequence continues at coordinate 8,368,615 of NC_066364.1, forward strand.
ATCTGCAAGAAAAGTTGAGAATATCAACTAATACAATGTTATTGTTAGATTATAGCTATGACATAAACTTCTGTGCTTGATGGAAATTTTGGTAAGTTTCTCAGCTTTTGTTTAAAGAAAATTAATTTAATTAGTCTGTAGGGCTGTGTTGGAAGAGTGCATAAATTACAGCAAATGCTTCAAGGTTGCATATAATGAAGAAACCGTAAACTAGCTTTTCCTGTTTGCTGAAAAATTACTTAATGATAGGCAGCACAGGTGAGCATAATGACAGATGGATTATTCTGCCTTATGAAAAGATAACATATTAATAGAATAACCCTGTGTAAATGATTTTACATATGTGTAAAAGGGTACACACAAAAGCAGTGCAGTAAAACTGCTGCCGAAAATGCACAGAAATCCAGGCCTAGTTCTGATAATGAGCAAGAGTCAAGCCAAGAAGTGAACATGTAACAGTGACTAATTTGCAAGTCAAATATTTTCTTTAAATTCACATTTTTTTCTGCTTGCAAGTATCCCTCCATGGCCTTGTCCCTCTTCTGTGCCCCAGACTTGACCTGGGTTATATAAAGTTCACATGAGGAAGAATTTGTTTCTGTAGTCATATAAATCAAACTGAATAGATTTTCCAGTGTTTCCATTAAATCACTGGTAATCTGTTTGTAGTCACTCTTATTGGTTTAACATGGACCTCTAACTGTTCACCTTGTTCCTACATCTGTTTCAGCAATTTAGGGAGAACATCTTCTTGTACTGTATGTGAAAGTAATTTCCTATAAACAGAATGAGCCCTGAGCTCTCTATTAAGGGACATTGGTTTAGAGAAGGAAGGTGAAAAGATGTAATGGCTATTAGCTTGTTTCATGGTGTATTGATGAGGAATCTCTTGTTTCCAAGGTTATATTCAGAAAAGCTCTCACACATACTAGGAGAAAGATTATATTCACTAGATTGCTCACTTTCTCCCAGTTAAAGTCAGTTCTTTCCTTCCCACAGCCTCCAATGTATACACAGCAGCATGTATACAATTGAAGGTAGGTTTATCAGAAAATGCCTCTGGTCCTAGCCTATGTTTTACCTTCCCAATGGGTTCTCTGAAACATGATGTTTCATGCCCTGTCTGAAACCTGTAAGCTGTTAACTCCATTATATACTTTCTGCTTAGAAATTGAATTTTTGAGTGTTCCCACTCTGTTGTACATGTTACTTTCATTAAGCTAGCAGGTGGAATGAAAAAACAAAATGGGTTTGTGCTAATATGGGCAGTATGGAGTTAGCTTTAGTTGAAAAAGCTGCTATGATCAGAACAGTTTATGTTACATTTTTGGATGGAAAAATATCTATTTTCCATTTTCTCTTTCGTTATTCCTATGCAGCTGTAAGCATGAAAAAAAATTGTCTGTCTAACAGACAAGTGATTGTCAACTCAGTTTTACGGAACTTCCCTAATAAATAATATATTTACAGCTGGCAAATCTAAAGTCTTAACTCTTTTTTATTTTTTTATTTTTTTATTTTATTTTTTTCCTATGCTCTGCTGTCTTTTGCATGTTGTGAAGCTGGCTGGTACCACAAACTATGCTGTAGCCCAAACAGTCCAGTTTCTGACTGCTTCTGTGCTCCACATTGCTATTGGTACAAGCACACCGCACCAATTGCAAAACAGCAGAACTCATTATCCCCAACATTAGATGTTGGTGCAAATCATAGGGATGCAAACTGAACAAGGAGGTAGCTGCTAACAGTGTTGACGTGAGATCAGCTTGTGCTTTTTCTGACCAGCTACACGCAAAGCCTGTGGTAAGATACCTGAGTTTTGCTACACTGATAAAAAAAATGAAGTACTTTAACTGGAATTATATTTAAGATCAAGTTGCAATCAGTTATGTAAGAAGAAAAAATACTTGTAGGCACAGCTCGGAATAATATCTTCTTTCTTGGAGAAGTTTGTTTATTTTATGCTCAGTCCATTTCCCATTTTTCTCATGATTAGGATATAACAGAGACTCCAATAGCTTGATGGCTTTTCCTTAACAGCCATCTCAGAACACAGATGATTTTGAGCATCTCTGGAATTTTAGCACATGAGTTAACTGGATTTGTTATAACATTCAGCAGTAAAATAGCTAACAATGCCCTCATTGAAATGGTGGTAGTTAGGTTTCAGATTTAACATTCCTTCAGAAAATAAGGGAAAAGCTATATCCTCAGAGCTGTAATTTCAGGTGTTTATGTTTACAATGGTTCCGTGTTTTACTCTCTCATGTTTTCACAGCCATGGCAGTTACTAGTTTCACTGTAACACAAAAGTAAGCTGAAACTCTTGTATAGAAATGTATAGTAGAGCATGGCTAATTCTGTGGCTGGGGTTTTGGAGAGCATAACTCAGGCTGGGAACAGATGTGCTTTTCTCAGCACAGCTCTGCTTATGGGAGATTACTGTGCATCAGTGCTGACTTACTCATATTTCCCAGCAGAACTGATTGTGTGAGCGCTTCTTCACCCATTTCAGTTACACCAAGTCATGTTAGCTTAAGTAATGGGAATAGGTCATGGTTAACCCAGTTTATTTAGTGTTAAAAAAGGGTTAAATAGTCACAAGAACCGATTTGTCAGAGCTGTGACTTTTCCTAGGAGGGTAGCTGAGGAAGAGGGGGAGAAGGTGGACAAGTCTGCTTCCAGGGTGTGCATCTGCATGTACCTTCTGAAAAACTTCATACGAGGTAACGGGAGAGCATCCTATCTGCCTTTCCTGGATGAGTGGCAATCTGTCTATAACATGAACAAACAGTGAAGTTGCAGTACAATTTAGCCCAATCTTGAAGCCTCAGGAAAGATGAAGAGCATCCATCTTTTTAGTCACACACAAATTGTGGATGGGCAGAGTGCCGAGGAGAAGCGAAAATGGACTGGTTAAGATTTGAATGCTTCAAGCTAATTATGAAGATTACTGAAATAATCTAATTGATAAAACTCAGACATTGAGAAGCTGTAAGTGAAAAGACAAGAAATTTTTTTAAAAAGCAAGTGGAAAAAAATTATTATTATAGCAAGTGAAACTGTACACTACCTGTGAAAAAAATGGAGAGTTACTCAAGCAAGAAAGCATATACAGTAGTAACAAATGCAGGGCTCTTTGAGAGTCAGAATCCTAATATTACTGGTAGAATCAGAGTATCCTCAATAGCTCCTGGTAGTACAAATATGCAGGAAAGTGTGGTTACGCTGTAGATATTTGTTTGGTAAGTGCTGTAGTGAAATGAAGTGGATAGAAAAAGGGTTTGCACCATAAATTCTTGAATTAAGGATGACTGATGAATACTTTATTTAAAGCACTGTGCTTCTTGACACCTGAGACACTTAGACCAACAGCACATGATCTACTTCACAAGCTGTTGTTATTGAATAACAAGACAAAGTAAAGTCATTCCAGACTAGAGTGGAGTAATATTTATTTATTTATTTATTTATTTATTTATTATGAGTACTACCTTTGCTGAAAAATGGTATTTATGAGGGACTGAAATAAATCAGCTAACTGAAAGAGCTGATTGACTACCTTTAGCTGAAAAGAATGGAGGAAATTAAACCCAGTGAAATGTTCGTCTTCTAACTGGTGCAGCTGGGTATGAGGTCTGTCTCTATGTGCAAACCCTATGCACTTTAGACATGAATTCCCTGGGTGTCCCAGGAACTCATTATCCAGATCCATAGATAAGACAATAGACTGGTCTGAATCAGTGGAGAGACTTGAGACAAGGTGAACTTAACTCCTAGCCTCCTTCACCGCAAAGCATTTTATTAATTGGAGCAGCATCTCTCCTGATGGGAATTTCAGCCTGTCCTGAAGATTATTCCAGGTAGCTACTACTGTGCCTAGAACCAATCCCTATGCTCAAATGTGTTGATGACACATCTGATCTGGGGTAGAGAATGTGGCCATCCCACAGATTTGCCAAGGTGATTCTTGCTGCAGAACTGATAAGATTGTACATTCAGTACAAAATATTTCTTAGTATTAAGAAATGGCCAGGTAGGACAGTCCTTTGTATATGGTTAAGATAATTAGGAAATATTTTCTTTGAAGTTTAAGGTAGGACCACAGGTCAAGTGGCTGTAAGAAGGGGGTACATAATTTTGATTTTATTACACAATAGTATATTATTGAATATAATATTTGTTATGTTGTATTTGGTTATATTTACCACCACAGGAGAAGAACACATTCCATGGAATGTAGCAGAAGGAAATGTGAGAAAGGAACAGTTGAGGCTTACAGGTACCTTGCAAAATATGGGTAGGTTCAAATTAACCTCTCTGGTGTTGTCGTTTAACCCCGGCAGGCAGCTCAGCACCACACAGTCATTTGCTCACTACTCCCACAGTGGGATGGGAGAGAGAATTTGAAAGGCGGAAGTGTGAGAACTCATGGCTTGAATTAAAGACAGTTCACCAGGTAAACCATAAGCTGCATGTGTAAGCAATGCAAAACGAGGAATTCATTTTCTACTCCCCATTGGCAGACAGATATCCACCTATTTCCAGGAAAGAGGGCTCATCACATGCAACAGTTTCTTAACAAAAACACCATCACTCTGAACATTCCCCCCCTTCCTCCTTTTTTCCCCCAGGTTTTATTGATGAGCATGACAACACATGGTGTGGGACATCCCTTTGGCTAGCCTGGGCCATCCGTCCTGGCTGTGTCCCCTCACAGCTCCTGGTGCACCTCCAGCCTTGCTGCTGGCAGGGCAGCACGAGGAGATGAAAAGTCCTTGGCTCTGTGTGTGCACTGCTCTGCAGCAATTAAAATATTGGTGTGTTAGTTCCATTATTTTCAACAAAAATCCAAAACACAGCACCATATGAGCCTCTATGAAGAAAAAAGCCCAAACCATGACATATGGGCTTCAACGCCTTGACTTTCCAAAGGTAGAAACCCCAGGCAGGGTGTCTGCTAGAGTTGTGTTGACGACTACTTTGTGCTGTCTATAAAGACAAGTCTGTTTTCTCCTGCAGGACCTTACTCATGAGCCCTTGTTGCCCATATCACATATTTAGGAAGACAAGGAACTGACAGCAGGACATAAGGCAAATGGGAGCTTTAGTCTAACCTGGTGAAGTTACTCTTAGGAGTTCAGTAATTATAAGGAGAAAAAGTGTGTTATCAAATAAAGCAAATCCTTTCTGTCTTAGAGAGTCAGCCAACTGTTAAAAGTCCTAGACTTTTCAGTTCATGGTGATTACTTAAAAACATGTAACCATGGGAAGAAAAAACATCAGTAAAACAGGAAATGTAGAGAAGCTTCTTCAGCTTTTAAAGTAAGTCTTCCATCTATCAATGTCCCAAGGCAGCAAAAAAAACACCAATTTTGAGTCTATAATTCATTCTGATCTATCCAGACAAGCCTCCCATCTAGTGTGAAGGAACTTGACTTGAAGGAGCTGCTGATGCCGTGTTCTGCAGCATAGTATAATTGCATTGCTTCATACGATCCTTTACCTTGCCCCATGAAGAAGATAAGGAAAAGGCAATCTCTTGTCCTAAAATAATGTATGTCAAGATGAAAGTCAAATCTCCTTCAAAGTATTTCTTTTGTCCCTTGCTTGGTTTTCACTCAGTTGTTACCAGGATGCTGCTGAACAGAAAGTGAGAAAACAACTGATGGTTTACACAGTGTAATTAACAATGCTGCTCCACTATTATCTGCACACAGTATTCCTCCTGCCGTGTGTCATGCTATGAAGAAGAATTGCTTTCTTGTTTGCACTTCCTACCCTAGACATAGACATATATCAGTGACTGAAGTTATCTGTGCATAGTTTTCTGTTTACATTTATGCCCATTAAAGCCAATGAGAAGCTTCAACAGTACTGAGTGTAGGCTATAATCAGCATGTGAACTTTGTCGTGTGTCCTGGGATCTTTGGATGAAAGACTCTCTATACGCCTCATCGTTATTAGTTTTTCTTGCATCATTTGTCAAGATAAATACATGGTTGTTGTTTAGCACAATGTACTGGAAACTTCTGACTTGCAAATTAATCTGAAAGATAGAACCATATAAAAACATTTTATGCATCTAGCATTGATGATTTAATTTCTGCTTTTGAGAAGCAGTCAAAAAGGAAAGTTAGCAATACATATACACAAGTTAAAAGAACACATGTAATGAATTAAAAATTGTTGCATTCAGTTAGACACCAATTGTCACCAAGGAGCAGTGACTATGATGGGGAATTAAATTAGACTAACAGAGCCAACACAAAAGCTTCTATTATACTGATAAAAATAAAAGCAAAGGACCTTTCAGAATGCAAAGGCAGATTCAGCCATAAAAAATATTGTAGAAATCTAATTCTAGTATTTTTCATGGAGCTGAGCATGTAATGTCTGCTCACATGTAAAGATACCCTTGAGGAGGAAAACCAGGAGGAGGTGCTTTATGTTTATGTATTGGGTTGTCTCTGTGGAAGAAAACCAAAGAAGTTATGAGGTTGATTAAACTTAAGTTGTAGTTGGGAATTATACACAGATCAGAAATGAAGGCTGATGATTCAGAGCCCTTCTGCTAGTGGAGATGATATTTTACATAATTTTTATATATTCCACATTACTTGGATATGTCATATTGTAATATGTTACATTGTCATGCAATGTTATGCCATTTTCAGGAGGTCTACATGAGATAATGTGGAAAGAAATGTAAAGATAGGAAACATTATTTATTGTGAAGGATAGGAGTTTGGGCTCTGTAAAATAAAGTGGTTTTTGCTTTTTGTCAACTGTTTGCTGTATTCTTTACTCTGTCTCCCTGTGAATAAAGTCTGAATAATCTGAGCAACAATTTTTCTTCCCTCAAGTTTCGTCCCTCTCATCCATTACAGAGATTCTCGGCCCTTTTGCTAGCCTTTGTTCCTGACAATAGAAGGTGGGCTGCTTGGGCAGCTCCAGTCAAGTTCAAGGCATGAGGAAAAACTGATGCAGGAACTTAACAAGTGCTAGAAAAAAAGACTAAAATGTGTCCCCTTGTATAATGCTGATCACTGCCAGCTATCTGGTCTCTTTGTGGCTAGCTCTTTGCATCAGATGAGGAGAATATGCTGTCCTTGTGCAGAGATATTTGCTCTTCCTTTTCGACCTGAATATGGATCCTAATAAAAGTCAGCAGCAATTCCCAAGGGACGCCCTCAGAGCTATGCCCAGTCAAGGTATTTGGAGAGAAGGCAGAGCATATCTGTTGAGACTTGTCTATGCTGTATAAGTCTGGAAACACTTACCGTCAGTCCTCATGGCAGAACACAGATAGTGTGGGCCTGACCTTACCATTCACTGCTTAATTTCTGTTGTTCCTTCCCTTCCTCTTGGTACTTTAATTTTTCATAAATGTCCTGACTGCCGGAGTCAGTGGATAGTTTCATAATGATGCAGCCTCTGTGTTTTTTAAGCAAGTGTTGGCCCTTAACTCTAACTAATGCCCTTGAGGATCTGGATTTGCCAATAAAAATCATTAGAACTTTGTGGGGTTGAAAGTTCAGGAAATAGTCAGAAGACCTTTTGTGTGTGTGTTTCTAAGAGAAGGATTTTGCTTGGAACATTGTACAAGAAAGAGAACATAAAAGATAGCAAAGAGACGTGCTATTGGTCAGCCTCCTTCCAAGCAGGCTCACAGCAAACCTGTCAAGCCCCAATCTTTAAGACAGAGGCTTTCTAGTTAACTGCATCAAGGTATCCAGAACTAAGCATCTATTGCACTAAGTCATGGTGCAGTGTCTCTGCCCTTCCTCTACTATTTCTTGTTGCCCTATTTTCTACAAACAACGTCAGGTCACAGAAAAGGAGAAGATATCATGTTATGCATCTTGTAGGTGCAAGTTGGAGTCATGTATATGGTCCTTACATAAAAGAGTTTCAGTACCTGAAAGTGCTGTTCACAGTGCCCTCTCTGAAACTAGGAAACTTTATATGACCCACTTTATGGATATATCTGCTGGCTCATGAGAGGGAACTTGTCTTGTAAGAGCAGCTGAGAACCATCCCTAAAGTAGTATTGGCTAGACTAGTTTGATCTTATGCTGCAATATATAATATTATTTTCAAAAATATGAATTTGAGTCTCTCAGTCAGACTGATATCTCATAGAGTGAGGAACTCCAAGCAGGATCCTCATCCAGTGCCTGCAGCCACTGTGCAGGGATTGCTCTACCAATGACAGCTTCTGCCATTGTTTTTCCGTTCAACACATAGTAAATCAGGTTAGTGAAAAGGAAGGGTTAGCTTTGAGTATGGCTGGATATAAAGCTAAGATTTTGCTTACATGTTTTCTAGTTCATTTTGTTATTTTGTGTGTGAATTTCATATCCTTGCCTGATCTGAACAAATGATACGGAAGCTCAACCACTTGAAAACAGTTAGAAAACCTGGCAGGGACTTTCCAAATTTTCAAAAGTCCCATAAATTCAAAGGTGTCAGGATGTAATTTTTTTATCTGGATTACTATAAATACATGGAATATATAGTAAATTTCCTGAGGGACTGCTCTGAATTAACTGTATCTTTTTGAAATGAAAGTTTCTGTTGTAACATAGCTGCCTAGAAAGTAGATAGAATCTCCTTTATAGCATGTTTTTTCTTAAAACAGCTGCCTCACATCAGAAAAGATGATCCTCAAGATGCAAGTCTGATTTCAGCAAGCATACAGGCAACTTTGATGGCTACTTTTAATAGGATCTCTAATTATTAGGTGACTAAAATTAGGAGATTGATTTCACAGAGCAGTAGCTTCCCATAACTGTACATACAATGTTTTTCATCTTTGACATGGAAGTCCCTGAGGATGTAAAGGGGCTTTATTTATCCCTCCATCTTCTTAAAGGTATCTTTATTCCTCCATTTTTTAATTTTGCATGGACACCTAATGATGTAGGGATAATGTGAAACAATGGCAGTGGTAGCATTTGAATATACTGGTTGCTGGAGTGAGATCAGCAAACTCACTTTTCATAGCAAACCAAAGATACATCAGCTGGTAGGAATAGAAACAATTTATATTCCTTAGATAAAAAACATTCTGTTAAAAACACTTTTGAAAGATATTTATACAAAATTTCTCACTGACACAATTCTAGTCAAAAGTCTATTCATCTTTTCTAAGAGAGGTATCTAAGATAGGGCAGATGAATCACCTTATGGAGGTGCCTGTCTCTGTCTCTTCTATTCAGACCTTCTTTTTTTGTCTGTGTTGGGTGAGGCAAAGCTCTGGAAACTGTTGCTTTTAACCCAAGTAATGAAAGTGGCTGGTGGCAAACTGGAAAGAGGCAGTGTAAAGGATATTTTGTCTCAGGTGATATGGAAATGCCAGGAAAAAAAAGTAGTAATAATTAAAAAAAAAAAGCTACCACCCAGGAAAATGTTCAAGAAGAGGTCATAGGTTTTCAGCTTCCTGAAGAGGTAAAGCTCACTAATCTGGGAAATCTAAAATTAGTAAAGAGATTTACATACCAAAAAAAAGATGTTCTTGAAGAACTTTGGAAAGAGAATCTAGAAATCAAATCAGACTTCAGGTCTGATTCTTATTTACATGAAAAATACTCTTTTTTATCACATTTACTGTGTGAACTTGCAGTAGATGTAATTCTGCAGTGAGAAGTAGGTGTAGTTCTCACTAAGTACCACAATAATACCACTTTGCTTTTTTAAATTGGGCTTTCCTACTTCCCAAAAAACAGTCTGGCTTGAAACTGTGAATGAGCAAGTAGCTATGAAGAGAATATCAAGACTCATAAGACCTCAAACACATTCAGTTAATTACAGTTGTCTTTCATTATTACATGCAAACAAAACATTTATCAAAGCACAATACAGTATATTCTGTTCAACCAAAGCTGTCACCCTATAAGTATGCCACATACAGAAACGAATGGTTGCAGGTTCCAAATATTTTCATAATTATCTTTAAATAATTTAAAATATCAAAAATATTGAGGATAGTGTTTCAGTTCTGTGCCATACTGACTGAATTTCCAGCTCATGCAGCCTTACAGAACATAAAGAAATAATGGGACTTAGGATAAGAACTGAACACACTTCAGCGCTGATTTATTACCTCCTATTTTTAACCTAGTTTCCTAAGAAATCAATGCTTATGTGATCATGCTGTGTATGTGTGTAAGTATTAAATTGGGCTTACTGGCCAATTTCAACTACATTTGTGTGGAAAGAAATCTCAAAGATATTAAGGGTGAGAGTAATCTCACATAACTTTGAACAGCTGCAGATGTGGATGTGCCTCTTTGAACTCAATGCCCTGAGCTCCTTTCATAGGGAGTAGAGAGAAATGGTCACTGTGTAGTGTGATTTCTATACTCTATTTTAGACATTTATTTCAAGATTAGAAAACTTTTTGTATAGAAATATCTATTTCTCTCTATTGGCCATATAGAGAAATGAGCTAGATGGTGAGTCCAAGCATCAATATCTAGGTATGGTTTTACATTAACTTCCTGAAAATTTTATGGGATTAAGAAGGTGGTGTACCTTCTGTGACAAGCACAGTAGTATGGCATCAGCTCTTATCAGCCGGGAATACAGACTCATGGAAACAAACAGGAACTCCCAGTTTTCAGTAAAACCTTAATCACAGTTTAGAATTTGTTGGAGATTAGAGTCCACACGAGGGTGATACAAATGACTGAAAAGACTGAAGAGTAAACATGCATACAGTCATTGGTCATGTATAATAAGGATGGTATGAACATGGCAAAATGCAAATACTGAGGCTTTTGCTGTGGGTAATTTAATGTCTGTTTTCTGTGAGGAATCTCTGATGTATAATAAGGGCTGAGTTTATACTACATTCCTTCAGTTAGAGGCGTGTTGTGGTTTAAAAATAAATGTTAGTGTGGGGACTAAATGAATTTGGATACCAAAACACTTTAATCACAGGGATACGCCATTTTAAGAATTACATGACTTCTCTGTACTGTGGGAGAGATGACGTGGTCCAGTAGAAATGTTAGAGGTGTTATTGTAGTGGTTCCAGCTGTGCTACTCATCATCCTGGGGCAGGGCTGTGGGCCCCCTGGGATCTCTGTGGTTTCCTGGCTCTGCTGGGCATGGAGAAGTAGTCTTGAAACCCTACAACATGGCCATGGGGTTACTCAGAGTCTCTTCAGTTCCCTTGATCCCCCCTGGTATTTTTTTATTTTAATTAATTTGGGGATTGGTCAGAGAATACCTTGCTGGTGAATAGTCTCTTCAAGTTGCACTGCTGTTTTTTGATCTGCCATTACCAAATGGCTGATTTTACTGTTGATACTTGCAATCTCCTTGTTCTTGACATGATTGCATGTCTTAATTATTAACAGGTTGCTTGCATGGTTTCCTTGAGCTCACAAAACTATTCAAGGTTCTTTCTGTTCTATGGGACAGAATGGTGTTGGTGATATTTCACTTACATCTACCTTAACAAAAGTTTAGTTAAAGTGTTGTTCTAACAGCTATGCCACCTAGGTCAACTGCTACATGATGTCACATATAGTTTTTATCCTGAACTTATCAGACCGTCTTACTTTCTTGCAGCACTGCCTGCTTCTCGCTCTCAGCCCTTGGGTATTGGGCTTCATTAGCACTGATGGTCTGTGGAATATTTGTCTGTGTTTTAAGTAGACCAGTAATGGTTAAGATTAATCAAACACTTCCTTTATAATGTCCTTGTTTGTGTCACTCCTGAAATGATCAAATCACAGGTTAATATCTTACCGACTCGGACATTGCTCTCAGATACTATTTTTTTTGTAAAACACTCAAAAGTAAATTTTTTTTTCCGTAGGAGATTTTATGGGACAGAAACTGAGCTTTCCCTTTATTATTTCTTGCAGACATTTATACAAATATGTTGGCAATATGGCTTTACAGGAAGATACAGAAATAGTCCTGCTAATGTTTTTAAATGCTTTTCAGTCACACCTGAAATATTTTTTCTCAAGGCATTTGACTAAACCTCATGAAATTTTGACTCAAAAGCATGTATTATATGGCTGTAATAAGGATACATATGAGCTCAATTTAACTCTGCCTCACTGAAATCTGACAATGTAGTAGCTCACAGGAAGATGTTCATGAAAGGAATTATTTTCGTTGGAATTGCCCCCAAATACAACCTTTTGATAAAAGGTTATTTAATATTTTTTTTATTCATTATCTAGGTTATAATATCAAATATGTGCTAGAGAAGTTTGCATGTAATAAAGACTAATAGAATAACAAAATAGCAAGGAGCAATCCTTAGGTGTTTCTATGGCAAAACTAGGTGGATGTTGAAAATAAATGTTCTCCTCTAGCAGTTTGAAGAAGTTATTTGGTTTGGGTGAGTGACAGCTGAAAGAAGAATTTGCATTCCCTGATCGAGCATATATATATATATATATTTTTTTTTTTGTAAGCCTGTGCAGAACTGTATTAAGCCAATGATTAATGGCTTTTGGCTTTTGACTAATGGCTTTTGGACTTTTGGATGTGATTATCTATAAGTGTAAAGGAAGAGTTTTTACTCTGCTTCTGTTTTTACACTTTTCTCTTCTTGTCCCCAAAGTATCATAAATAAGCACCATCTGGCTATTGGATAGGTCACTGATTTGAAGCAGAGAATTCCCACAGGTGTCTGAGTGGTTTATTTTTTCATATACTTATAGTCATATTTGTTTTAAGATATGTAGTTGAGAAGGAATTTTCTCCTAGATTACACTGAAAGGGCTTTTTTTTTTTTTTTTTTTTTTTTTTTGTCAGCTGCAGATATATCTGCAGATACCACATAATCACTTTTCTTCCTTCAGATGGACCTTGGACGCCTTGATCTCTACGCTGTCATGCCTTTTAGATATTTGAAGACTGAAACATTTTTTACAATTAAAAACGTAGGCTATTGAGATGTAATATACTTTTCTTTAATAGACCTGAGGTTAGATTAGATGACCTAATGGTTCACTTTAGCTTTGAATTCTGTGAAACTGCAGACTATCCAGAATGTCTGCATATTGAGAGTGGATAAATTTAATCATTACTCAAGTTTAGCAGAGAACAATGGTTAATCAGTTCTAGTGATCTGCAGGAAGGAAATCCAAACACTTCAAAATCTTGCTATTAAACCAGACAGACTGAATTATACCAAGTGCTGTAAATGATGACATTTCTTCTGAATTCAGTGAATTTTTGATCAGGTCCCAGGTCTTAAAACCACACAGTGCTATTGCATTATCTTTCTCTTCCAAATAAGTGAAGTTATTTCATGATGCAATTTTTGTTCTACATTGCAACTGCCTCTAGAGAACTAGCCTAAAAGAGAAAAACAGTTAGAAAAACTTCTTACTTGATGACCTCAAGATCTTGTTTATTTCTACTGCATTTTGCTTTTTCTAAGTTAGTTAGCAGATTCAACAATCCAACAACAGTGTGTTGCCCATACTGTAGTGAATTCTTGCTTTTGGTGATCAATTTCATTCAATAATTCTTCTTAAAATTTCTCAGTCACTCTTTTTCTTTTTCTTTTTCTTTTTCTTTTTCTTTTTCTTTTTCTTTTTCTTTTTCTTTTTCTTTTTCTTTTTCTTTTTCTTTTTCTTTTTCTTTTTCTTTTTCTTTTTCTTTCTTTCTTTTTGTTTTGTTTTAAATAAAAATGAATAGATTTTAACTACACATATTCAAAACACTACTGGAGTCATTTTCCATATGAATATATTATCTTTTCCTCCTCATTGAACCTCAAATCTGAATTTATCTGTTTGTGCAGTTTCCTGCTCTTTGTTTCAGTGACCCTCTTTCACCTATCGTACTCACCGTAATTATTTGACTTATCTGCCAGTGAGAACTCATCTTCTTTTTCTCAACCATAATTACTTCATTGAACATTAAAGTGAAAAGGCCACTTTCCTCTTGTTGTTCATCTCTTCCAGATGTCAAGTTATTTACAAAGCCTTTGAATTAGTAATGTTATGATGAGAATTTTGGCAAATAATATGTTAAAGAATTAGGACCATTATAGTCATGAATTCTCATTTGTCCTGAAAGATTTTTTCCTTCTCAGTTTCATAAGTATTGCAGTAGCAGTTTATTACCGTTTCAAAGTGTTCTGCCTATGACATTCTGCTTAATGAAAGCAGGAGATGTGACCCAACCAATGGTACATTTTTCTGGCAAGCTACTAGAATTTCAAGTGTTTTGATACTTTTTTTTTTTTTTTTTTTTTTTTTTTTTAAGCATGAAACTAAAAATATGAATGCAGCTATAAATTCTATCACTCTTAACAGGATTATTTCTTATTTTATTTCTTCCAATAATAAACAAAAAAAATTTCTTTGAAGATACTCCTCAAGAAGTGTCTGAAATTTACTCAGTTTAATCAGTTTTATAAATTCACCTTTACTGACTAAAATAAAGGCCTGAATTTTGATCTCATAGCTCTTAATTCTGCATGCTCGTTGATGTCAACAAAGCTGGAAAGCTACTAAAAATTTAGATGAAAATCAGATTAATTAGACACTGTAGACACAGACTTATCCCCCTTTAAGAATGTGGTAGACATGCCTGTCTTCTCTCTCTGACTGCTAAGGGAGACAAGCTGACACCTTCGATATGAATTAGATCTCAGGTGAGCCAAATTGCTCTCTAGAGTTTTCTTTATATTGACCTTAAAGGGAGCCTAGAATGAGAAGTATCCCACGTACCCAAGTGTGCTGTATGATTTGATCTAGGTGGGATGAGGTTGAGCCTATATGTACAACATAGCAAAAGCTCTTACCTGGAGGCTTTCATGCCTCTATTATTGATTTATTATGAGATTGCTTTCTTAAGTGATTCCTTTTTCCCCTCCTTCCTCACCCAGGTGTCTCTTTTTGTTTGATATGACCAACTAGCCATAGGACCTGATGTGTTATGAAAATGGTTGCTCTGGCTTCCTTCTTCCCAGTTGCTTATCATTTACACAATATTTTCCTTGCTTTTCTCCACGGATTCATAACTGTTTAAATGTATTCCTTATTTACTGTTTATCTAGAATTATGAGAAAGTTCCCAGAAATTTTTCTTGGAAAACTTAATCCTCTCACATGAATAGTCATATCCAGGGCATCAAATAAGTCTAAAAACACTTGTTTCATATATTTTTATTTATTTCCTCTTATTTTTATTCAGCTTATACATATATATTATTCAGTTAGAACTAGCTAAATCAATGTATATGGTTTCCTGGTCACTCCATTTGCTGTCCCAGTGACATGACAGTTTTTTAATAGGGCTTTTACATACAAGTTGAGCATTACATTGTGGATATTATACTTAGAATGCTAAAAGAAACTTAGTATACTATAAACATTAAGTATGCTCACTCAGTTCTGTGAAATCAAACGCCATAATGTGCTTGCCTATAAGATATATATATAAGATAAGGCTCTTCAGAAGGGACAGGCAGCACAGAAGGGGTGGTGGTGTGGCTCTCTATATTAGAGAGTGTTTAGATGTTGAGGAACTTGAGGCTGGGAATGATAAGGTTGAGTCCCTATGGGTTAGGATCAGAGGGAAGGCCAACAAGGCAAGCATCCTGGTGGGGGTCTGTTATAGACCGCCGAACCAGGATGAGGAGACGGATGAGGAGTTCTACAGGCAGCTGGCAGAAGCCGCGAAATCGTCAGCGCTTGTTCTCGTGGGGGACTTCAACTTCCCAGACATATCCTGGAAGCACAACACAGCCCAGAGAAAGCAGTCTAGGAGGTTTCTGGAGAGCGTGGAAGACAGCTTCCTGACGCAGCTGGTTAGAGAGCCTACCAGGGGAGGTGCCCCGCTAGACCTTCTGTTCACGAACAGTGACGGTCTGGTGGGAGATGTGGCGGTTGGGAGCTGTCTTGGGCAGAGTGACCACGAAATGGTTCAGTTCTCTATTCTTGGCGAAGTCAGGAAGGGGACCAATAAAACCGCTGTCTTGGACTTCCGGAGGGCTGACTTTAAGCTGTTCAGGTCACTGGTTGGCAGAGTCCCTTGGGAGGAGGTTCTGAAGGGCAAAGGAGTCCAGGAAGGCTGGGCGCTCCTCAAGAAGGAAATCTTAACGGCTCAGGAGCGGTCTGTCCCCACGTGCCCAAAGACGAGTCGGCGCGGAACTAGACCGGCCTGGCTGAGCAGAGAGTTGTGGCTCGAGCTTAGGAGAAAAAGGAGGGTTTATAATCTTTGGAAAAGAGGGCGGGCTACTCAGGAGGACTATAAGGATGTTGCAAGGCTGTGCAGGGACAAAATTAGAAAGGCCAAAGCTCATCTGGAGCTCAATCTGGCTACTGCCGTTAAAGATAACAAAAAACGTTTTTACAAATACATCAACACAAAAAGGAGGACTAAGGAGAATCTCCATCCTTTACTGGATGCGGGGGGAAACTTAGTTACAAAAGATGAGGAAAAGGCTGAGGTGCTCAATGCTTTCTTTGCCTCAGTCTTTAGCGGCAAGACCGGTTGTTCTCTGGATACCTGGTACCCTGAGCTGGTGGAAGGGGATGGGGAGCAGGATGTGGCCCTCGCTATCCATGAAGAAATGGTTGGCGACCTGCTATGACACTTGGATGTACGCAAGTCGATGGGGCCGGATGGGATCCACCCGAGGGTACTGAGCGAACTGGCGGAGGAGCTGGCCAAGCCACTTTCCATTATTTATCGGCAGTCCTGGCTATCAGGGGAGGTTCCAGTTGACTGGTGGCTAGCAAACGTGACGCCCATCTATAAGAAGGGCCGGAGGGTAGACCCGGGGAACTATAGGCCTGTTAGTTTGACCTCGGTGCCAGGGAAGCTCATGGAGCAGATTATCTTGAGGGTCATCACGCGGCACTTGCAGGGCAACCAGGCGATCAGGCCCAGTCAGCATGGGTTTATGAAAGGTAGGTCCTGCTTGACGAACCTGATCTCCTTCTATGACCAAGTGACGCGCTTGGTGGATGAGGGGAAGGCTGTGGATGTGGTCTACCTTGATTTCAGTAAGGCTTTTGACACCGTTTCCCACAACATTCTCCTCAAGAAACTGGCTGCTCGTGGCTTGGACTGGCGTACGCTTTGTTGGGTTAAAAACTGGCTGGATGGCCGGGCCCAAAGAGTTGTGGTGAATGGAGCCAAATCCAGTTGGAGGCCGGTTACTAGTGGAGTCCCCCAGGGCTCAGTGCTGGGGCCGGTCCTCTTTAATATCTTTATCGATGACCTGGATGAGGGGATTGAGTGCACCCTCAGTAAGTTTGCAGATGACACCAAGTTAGGTGCGTGTGTCGATCTGCTCGAGGGAAAGAAGGCTCTGCAGGAAGATCTGGATAGGCTGGACCGATGGGCTGAGGTCAACTGCATGAAGTTCAACAAGGCCAAGTGTCGGGTCCTGCACCTGGGGCGCAACAACCCCAAGCAGCGCTACAGGCTGGGAGATGAGTGGTTGGAAAGCTGCCTGGCGGAGAAAGACCTGGGAGTACTGGTTGATAGTCGGCTGAATATGAGCCAGCAGTGTGCTCAGGTGGCCAAGAAGGCCAACAGCATCCTGGCTTGCATAAGAAGCAGTGTGGCCAGCAGGTCTAAGGAGGTGATTGTCCCCCTGTACTCGGCTCTGGTGAGGCCACACCTTGAGTACTGTGTTCAGTTTTGGGCCCCTCACTACAAGAAGGACATGGAGGTGCTCGAGCGAGTCCAGAGAAGGGCGACCAAGCTGGTGAGGGGTCTGGAGAACAAGTCTTACGAGGAGCGGCTGAGGGAGCTGGGGTTGTTTAGCCTGGAGAAGAGGAGGCTCAGGGGAGACCTCATCGCTCTCTATAGGTACCTTAAAGGAGGCTGTAGAGAGGTGGGGGTTGGTCTATTCTCCCATGTGCCTGGTGACAGGACGAGGGGGAATGGGCTAAAGTTGCGCCAGGGGAGGTTTAGGTTGGATATTAGGAAGAACTTCTTTACCGAAAGGGTTGTTAGGCATTGGAATGGGCTGCCCAGGGAGGTGGTTGAGTCGCCATCCCTGGAGGTCTTTAAAAGACGTTTAGATGTAGCCCTTAGTGATATGGTTTAGTGGAGGTCTTGTTAGTGTTAGGGCAGAGGTTGGACTAGATGATCTTGGAGGTCTCTTCCAACCTAGACGATTCTGCGATTCTGTGATTCTGTGATTCTGTGATATGACATATTTGTTTGTAGCATTTCTTTCACAACCAAAGAAGTAATCACCACCTTATTTATAACTTTATAACTTAACCCAGCACTGAGTAACTGTGAGGTATAAATCAGGAAAAAAATTGTACATTAATCTCAATAATTAGTATGAGTTCCATTGTTTTCTTTTGAAATACAGTCATCAGATCACAGAACACTATTAACTGAAGCACAGAGAGAACAACTTTGAATTATTATGGTTAAAGATCTTGATAGAAGCAGTGGAGTAGCTTTCAGAATCTTGGAAATATCCTGCGACAATTCCCATCTCTGTTCTTCTACAACAGTGGAAACACACAGTCCCTTGAAAAATAACAGTCCCTTACACAGGGCACTTACTTTCTGTAACGATGCTATACTGCATACTTGTCATATTCTGTAAAGAACTACAATAAGCATTCCTGGTCAACAGTATAAGACCTGTTAAGATAAGCAAAGAGAATAATTCTGGAATTTCTAAATAAATATCTACAGAGAAAAAGAATCTGAACATTAAGTATGAAAGCTATTAAATGGAAAGTCTTTAACAAACAGCACTGGAATAAACATTTGTCCAGGGTCTGAGGTTTTTTACTGCAGCTCATGATGGAAAGTATATTAAAAGAGTAACCCCAAAACACACATTACATGGGTTATAATGCAACACCTGCATTATTGTGGTCTGATCTTCAGAAGAACATGCTAAACCATTCCCACTCTTTTAGATTTTCACAATTTTCTTTCCATCTGTCCCGCTACTGTGTTTACCCTGAGGTATCCATTCCCTGATGCTCCTTGGAGCAATGTTCCTCTGATGTTCCAATGTTCCATCACAGACACAGAACACATTAAGATGTGTCGAACCAGCAAAAAACATCAGGCAGCACAGATGCTGATTTTTTCTGATATGCCTGGAATGTTACACAGCAATGAGAGACTTGGAAAGTTGCTCCCATAAATCAGCTTTTGTAAGTAAAGCACATGGCTTTTTTTTTTTTTTTTTTTTTTTTAAGCTTGATTCTTTCCTAGCAGCTAGCTGCATTACACAATCACTCATTCCAAAGAAATCGATTAGTGCCATCAGCCTGGATTTTCTTTGTTCTGAGGATTTTATTAATGTATTTATTTATTTATTTATCATAGAATCATAGAATATCCCGAGCTGGAAGGGACCCATAAGGATCATCAAGTCCAACTCCTGGCACTGCACAGGTCTACCCAAAAGTTTAGACCATGTGACTAAGTGCACAGTCCAATCTCTTCTTAAATTCAGACAGGCATGGTGCAGTGACTACTTCACTGGGGAGCCTGTTCCAGTGTGAAACCACCCTCTCGGTGAAGAACCTCTTCCTGATGTCCAGCCTAAACTTCCCCTGCCTCAGCTTAACACCGTTCCCGTGGGTCCTATCACTGGTGATAATGGAGAATAGGTCACCTGCCTCTCCACTCCCCCTCGCGAGGAAGTTGTAGGCTGCGATGAGGTCTCCCCTCAGCCTCCTCTTCTCCAGGCTGAACAGGCCCAGTGACCTCAGCCACTCCTCATATGTTTTCCCCTCTAGGCCCTTCACCATCTTCGTCGCCCTCCTCTGGACACTCTCCAACAGTTTAATGTGCTTTTTGTACTGTGGTGCCCAGAACTGCACACAGTACTCGAGATGAGGCTGCACCAGCGCAGAGTAGAGCGGGACAATCACTTCCCTCGACTGACTAGCAATGCCGTGCTTGATGCACCCCAGGATACGGTTGGCCCTCCTGGCTGCCAGGGCACACTGCTGGCTCATATTCAACTTGCTGTCAACCACAACCCCCAGATCCCTCTCTGCGGGGCTGCTCTCCAGCGTCTCGTCGCCCAGTTTGTACGTATAGCCAGGGTTGCCCCGTCCCAGGTGCAGGACCCGGCACTTGCTTTTGTTAAACTTCATGTGGTTGGTGATCGCCCAGCTCTCCAATCTGTCCAGATCTCTCTGCAAGGCCTTTCCACCCTCATCCGAGTCCACAACTCCTCCAAGTTTGGTGTCGTTGGCAAATTTGCTCAAAACACCTTCTAGTCCTACATCCAAATCATTTATAAAAACATTGAAGAGGACTGGCCCTAAAATGGAGCCTTGAGGGACCCCACTAGTTACCATCCGCCAGCCGGATGTGGCCCCATTTACCACAACCCTTTGAGCCCTGCCCGTCAGCCAATTGCTCACCCATCGTATGATGTTTTTGTGAAGTTGTATGCTGGACATTTTGTCTAGTATGATCCTACGGGAAACCATGTCAAAAGCTTTGCTGAAATCCAAAAATATTACATCAGCTGGTTTCCCTTGATCGACTAGATGGGTGATCTTATCATAAAAAGAAATCAAATTTGTTAGGCAGGACCTACCCCTCATGAACCCATGTTGGCTTGGATCAATGACTGCACTGTCCCCCAGGTGCGCTTCAATAACTTCAAGGATCATCCTCTCCATAATTTGACCAGGCACTGACGTGAGACTGACAGGCCTGTAATTGCTAGGGTCTTCTTTCTTACCCTTCTTGAAAACTGGCACAACATTTGCCAGCTTCCAGTCCAATGGGACCTCTCCAGATTCCCAAGATCGTTGAAGAACATTTGAGAGAGGTCCTGCGATGACATCAGCCAGCTCTTTCAGCACCCTGGGATGAATTCTATCTGGACCCATGGACTTGTACGGATCCAGGTGGAGCAGCAAATCCCGCACACGTTCAGGGTTGGTTGGGAGTTTGTCATTCCCACCGTCATGGTCCTCCAGCTCAGGGTACCCTGGGTCCCGAGGCCCATCATCAGTGTTGAAGACAGAGGCGAAGAAGGCGTTAAATGTCTCTGCTTTGCCTATGTCATTGTCTGTGAGGAGACTCTCCCCATCTAGTAGCGGACCTATGTTTTCTTTGGTTCTCCTTTTTCTGCTCACATATCTAAAAAAACCTTTTTTATTGTCTCCCACAGACATGGCCAGCTTCAACTCTAGCTGGGCTTTGGCCACACGAATTTTCTCCCTACAAACATGATCAGCATCCCTGTATTCCTTCCTCGTCGCCTGACCCTCCTTCCAGCAGCCGTACACTTTCTTTTTTTGCCTAAGCTCCAGTAGAAGATCCCTGGTCAGCCAGGCCGGCCTTCTGCCCTGCCTGCCTGACTTCCGATATTTTGGAATCGCCTGATCTTGTGCTTTTAGGAGGCAGTGCTTAAAGATTGACCAGCACTGATGGACGCCAATGCCTTCAAAAGCAGTGTCCCAGGGGACCTTGCTGACTAGTTCCCTGAGCAGCCTGAAGTCTGCTTTCCCCATATCCAGGGCTGAAGTTTTGGTGGCAGTTTTCCTTCTGTCACCATAAATTCTAAACTCAACCACTTCATGGTCACTATGACCAAGACGGCCGCAAATTGCCATGTCTCCCACAAGACCCTTTCTGTTCTCCAGCAACAGATCTAGGAGGGCACCTTTCCTAGTTGGCTCTCTTAGCACCTGCACCAAGAAGTTATCATCTAGGTGCTTTATGAACCTCCTGGACTTGCTCGTGTCAGCTGTGTGGTGATCCCAGTTGACATTCGGCAAGTTGAAATCACCCATTAGGACAAGGGGAGTTGATCTCGAGGCATCTCTTAGTTCTGCAAAGAATAATTCATCGGCGTAGTCGTCCTGGCCAGGTGGTCTGTAATAGACTCCCACAACGACATCCCCTTTATTTGTTCGTCCCTTAATCCTTACCCAGAGGCTCTCAACTTTGCCATCGCCAACTCGAAGTTCCACACAGTCCAGCCCATGTTTCACACACATTGCCACCCTACCACCTCGCCTACCCTGCCGGTCCCTCCTGAAGAGCCTGTAACCATCTGTTGCAACACACCAGCCACAGGACTCATCCCACCAGGTTTCGCTTATGCCAATGATGTCGTAGCTGCGGGACTGGGCCAAGACTTGTAGCTCATCCATCTTATTCCTCATACTGCGTGAGTTTGTGTAGAAGCACTTCAAATGGGCCTCCCCACACGCAGCACCTT
This sequence comes from Cygnus atratus, assembly GCF_013377495.2. Taxonomy (NCBI): domain Eukaryota; kingdom Metazoa; phylum Chordata; class Aves; order Anseriformes; family Anatidae; genus Cygnus; species Cygnus atratus. The sequence goes on from NC_066364.1 coordinate 8,390,800, forward strand.
GTGGAGCCAACCGAAGGACCTCACTAGCACACAGTCCCTCTGATTCTAGCGCACCATCCCTTAGCTCATCGTGCCTGGTTTTATCCCCTTCCCCCTTCTACTCTAGTTTAAAGCCCTATCTATCAGCCCTGCCAACTCCTGACCAAAAATCCTTACCCCTCTGAGAGAGGCGCATCCCATCTGGTGCCAGGGTGAGAACAGATTTAAACATATGCAAAAGGTGCCTTGTTTTACGAGAACTAGGGTGAATCAAATTATGGAATTTCTTTTCATTGCAATTTAAACTGAAAACTTCCTTAAATTAAATGCAAATGAAATATCATATTATTAGTAGTATTTAACCAAGAAGTATCCAACAATGGTAATTTTGAAAAGTCACTGATACAACAGAAAACTATTTTATTGCAAAAGTCTATAGTATATCCAAATTCATAAAGAAAGATTATATATTTTTTCCTGATTGAGACTTTGCGGTTCCCTGTATTAATACAGGAGAGAGTCACATTGCCTTGCTGAACAGAATACAAAGTTCCACACATGCATTTTCCCTACTCAACTACTTAATGATATGCCTCAAATAGAGTTGGAAAATCCAGTCCTAAACTCTTAAAAATTGTTAGGATATATTGCTCTTTTTAAGTGAGTAACTTTTTTGTGTTAAATTAACATAAGTTAATCTTGAAGAGACTGCAGTCAAGTGAAAAGATTTAACTTCTACATAGTACTGATTTCATATCTTACAATAAAAGTTTAAGAGGAAATAGTAAGCTTTTATGCCAGAAATAGAAAATTGGCAGGTGTGTGGTATTGACTCAGAATTGGGATTTAAGATTTTTAATCCAGAGCTCAAGTCTTGTTTAATTTATATATTAGCACAGTGTTTGACTGCCTTGCCATCACCAAGGGTCAGTAACATTATACCTATATTCAAAAATGGAAAAGAGAACATTCTCAACTTGTAGACCAATTGCTTTCATTAGGTTTAATTATTTTCACTAGCACTTGTAAAGAGAATTGTAGCTGGTGTTTAACTAGTTGGGTGGCTTACACCAATAGAGGACTGTAAACAGAGAAGGTGCAGCATCTGCTTAAAATGGAAATATTTAATTCTCTTGTGATAATAAAATATGGCTTAACATGTTATTATTTTTTTGGGGGGAAAAACAAAACAAAACAAAACAAAACAAAACAAAACAAAAGACAGCAGAGTACCTCTTCTGGAATACTTCTACCATCTGCTTGGGAGTCTCTGTGATGCTTTTAGGCTATATGCTGAAGAAAAGAGTAAAAAGATTAAGTGGTCAGCTGTTTGCAGGGGGAGTTATGGTACAGAAATAATTTGTACCCTTCAACCATACAAGCATTTATGACATAGCCATGTTTGTTTATGTAGGTATGGGAATTCTTTGTGTTTTCTTGAAATACTTGAGGCTGCAGTCCATTTTTTTATATATATGTACACAAATATATATGAAGTTTGAGGATGGTGATAATATATATAGACTTGCACAGACACTGTCACAGGGTCAGTGTTGCAACTAATAAAAATTCCACTAAAGGATAAATTTATATAATGTACAATTCAAAATTACCTTGCTTTGCATTTCTTTACTTCAAAGGAGTGAAGGCTTCTTTTCCCTTTCCAATTTTCCTAATGGCATCAGAAAGAAGTTTTGAGCAGTCAGTGAGAAACTCTTCCAGACTTTTTTTTTTTTTTTTTAATGTCTCTTTTGCTGAATCGGGGCTGCAAAACTTAGTGGGGTATTAAGAACTGAAAACTGCTAGCCAGCATGTCCTTACTGCTGCTTGCCTTCAGTGTAAGGGAATACTGAGTGTAAAGTTTTATTTTAAATGAGGTTAGCTAAACTGGTGCTGAAACATTTGAAGACATAAGTTATTATCCTCATCTAGACCTGGCCTCAGCTGCAGCTATTAATTCTGTTCAAGTCACAAGTAACTTAAGCATACTATATTTTCTGAAATGTTTGATATTAGCCTGATGATTAAAAGAAAAAACATCATAACAGGAAAAAAAAAAGTACTTGCAGCTGGTCTGGAGAACATATTATGTCTCCATCCTTTTAAATCATTCCTTTATGTCAATATAATAGTGTTTTGATGAAGACCTCTGGAATCTTTCACTACTGCTGCCTATGATTTACTTTTTTTCACTTGTATGGAAATAATGTTGTTCAAGGGCAGTCAATTTGGCATCATTTTATAAACAAGTGTTATAAACACAGGGAAAAGGGATAGGTCATTTTATACCAATTTTAGCTGCTCATTTAAGGAGATGAAAACACAAAATAAGTGCTATATCCTTTAAAATTTTTCTCTGTTGTCTCAGTCATCTGGGAAAAAAATACAAGAAGGCCATTGACTTTGCTGTTTCCTTTGGGAGAAACACAGATGTGGAATAACAATTTTTAACACCTAAGTAAGGCAGCTTATGAACTGTGTCTAAGTTTGTTCAAAGCCCTCCAAAATATGGAGTACATTTCCATCCAATTCACATAATAACTCAGGCTGTGATTCAATATAGCTTTTTAAAATGCTAGTTCCTCATCTGTTTGAAATTATAGTTGTGCCTAGGCACTTATTTCTCTGAGGTCTTATTCCAGGTTTTACTTTTCTTGCAATTTTTACGTATATATTTATATGAACTACTAGCTATTTTTCAGCATGCTACCATTTTCTGTGGGAAAGTCTTGTTTCTGAAAGATGTAATGGCAAAAGCAGTGAGAGCATAAAATTTTCCTTGCCTTGCTCTAACTTCCTGACTTATCTCTGTTTTGGAAAGACTGTCACTCACTGTGAGAGACTAATGTGGTCTAACGTTTTCTTCTAGAATGTTGAACTGTGGTTGTGGATAATGTTAATGAACTCATTTTCGCATGGTGATTTTGAGACCTGCATGATTCAATTAGGCACAGAACAATGAAATGCAATAAAATGTCAAAAAAGCCAACTTTGTGCTTGTTCTTGAATGTGGGCTTAACTGCAGAGTCCTTGGTCTCAAAGATACTAAATATATGCATACATTTTTTTGCCTACTTTCTAACTCTGCTTTAGAAATTGTAAATTATGTAAGTTATTACACAGAAAGACTAAATCTAAAAAATTCCCAAGCTGTTAGCAAAATCTTCCCCCACCTCCAAACAGGCTTGCCCACAGTAAAATATAACAAAAGTGATTCTGCATAGAAAAAGAATGTCTTCAAATTTTAAAATAAAAGAAAATCATCCCCAGATACTACCAGGTACAGGCTGGGCATTCATCACCCTGTTTCTGACATATGTCTTTCCCAGAGGTCTGAGTGCAAAACAAAATGCAAAGTACATAACCAAATCATCTGGTTGACATCATCACATCATTCTAGTACTAAAAATGGAGGTGAGGAATTCGGATTCAAAGTCTACTATCCATAAAAACCAAACCATCAGTGTTTCAACCTACCTGTAACCTAGTAAGAAAACACCAAGAAGCTGGTAGGTCATTTTAGTCTCCACTTCCTGCAGACTGGGCTAGGGTAGGATGTTTCACAAGGCTGACACTATGGAAATCATCAGAGTCCCATTGGAACATGCAAAGGCAAAACTCTCTGACTGTTTCACAGGCCCTGGCAATCAGTCAACACTGAACTATTTTTTAGGAAACAGAATATTATCCATTTCTGAATTACAGATAGGAAAGGACAGCTGTTGTGCTCATGACATCATTCCCCTTGACACTGGGGGACAGAAAGGAAAAACTGAGAGAGTCACACATGAAGTATGCCAACAATGATGACAAGTTTTCTGGGTAAAAAAAATGTAGGGATGTTGGTCAAAATGATCTACATATGACTGAGACAAATAAGGTCAAGTACACACTAAAATGAAGGGGTAGGTACAGGAATGTAGTTTGGAATTCAGTCTGCAAAATGTTCTCTGTCATACTTTATGCCCTAAATACAGAAACAAAACTTCAGTAATCCTTGGGTTATAGCAAGATTTTATGTAAATAGAACATTATTTATGATGTCCAAGATAAAAAAAAAAAAAGCCAGAAGTCTGCCTTCTTCCAATTCTACAAAATTTTAGAACTTCATCTAACCTTCTTTTAGATGAATTTCTAGTTCCTTAAAATCAGATTAATTTCTTAGTGTTCTATCTTGTATGTTTGTTTTTGTTTTTGTAATCATATTGAAGAAAAAAAAAACAAACTTTTTTTTGGTAAAGGTAAAAGAATTTAGACGTAGAATTTGGTACTGGGATGGTCTCTTACACTAAACAATAAATGGGATTTTATGTGTCATTGTTATCCAAACCTAAAACATTCAGAAGATCATGGGCATAGTGGAATGGAGAAAAGATTAATATTTCTCGCAGTTCAATTATGAGTGCCATGAAAATGTTCTAATTACCTAAGAAATTATCTGAAGAGCAAAGAACTCTTGGATAATGTGTCATTTTATAGTTGTATTTCAATATCCAATTCCCAAAGACAAGAGTGGTGTGAGTGATGGTTCAAATGAAACTGCATTTCTATTGAATAAGAAATTAAAGATAGGGAGAAGAGAAGACTTGGAGAAGATTGCTTTGCTGAATGAATTTTGACTTTGTCACTAAACTTATGTGAGTGGTAGACCTTTAGAAATAAAACAGTATATGAAGGTACCATCTGCAGGAACTGGGAGGTTGGCGGATGTCTGTTGTTGAGCTACAGGCATCAGAAATGAGCCTGACAGCCCTAGATGCTGAATTTTAAGGAATATTTCCCTTCTGCAGGCACAAATGGTCTCTTGCAAATGTTGTATTGCAGGGAGGTGCCTCAGAATTTCTGGCAAATCCCTGAAAATCCTTCTTTTCTGTTTTCTCAAATCTTCCTGTTATCCTTTGGCTAACTCTCTCCATAACTCACATGATACTGTTTTTTTTTTTTTTTTTTAAGCATGGAATTGTCCATGATTTGTTATGTTATCATCATCCTACTAGAGAAGCAGTCAGAAAGGTACTGCAACAGTTTTGTCCTTCACCTTTACTTTATGGCCACTCTAAAACACAAAAAAGAATTTCTGTCTTGTTAACAAACATTTCTGTTAAACAGAAAAGTCAAACATTCTGGTCATTGCATAAAGAGCCCTGAAGAAAGGGCACCCAGTTTTAGACAATTTGAGGATGGATTACTGAAGAATTTATTGGCAAACACAAAAATGTGTTGTAAATAGCCCACAGCATTATTTTAAAACAGAAGGCAGTACTTGCTTATGTCTACACTAATCTGTAAAGTCTACATGACTCTTCCATATAATGCTTAAGGAGAATTCCCTTAGCTGGAGCACTTCCAGGTTGAAGACCATATAGCTTCTTAAAAAGGCTGTAATCCTATCCAGTCATCAACTCCCATCTCTCAAGCTCTACAAAACTCCTGGTAAAGCTCCTTTGTGAGTCACCTTGCCATGGATCTCTCTGTACCATTCATAACACTGATCAACTGTGCAGCTCTGCTCTCAGGTTCTCACCTACTGATGCTTCTTGTTTTTCTCTTAGCCCTGTTAATGGCATGGCACCAGGTGATGAGATCTCATCTCAGAACTGTGATGGATGGCTCCAGGCACAGCTATGCTGAACTCCTTTTAATACACTGCCAAGACCAAGCACAAATAAAGGCTGGGTGGAGAATGTATTGAAATCTGATGAGAAGGACTCGGGAGTGTTTGTTGATGAGAAGCTCGACATGAGCTGGCAAAGTGTGCTTGCAGCCCAGAAAGCCAACTGTGTCCTGGGCTGCCTCAAAAGAAGAGTGGCCAGCAGGGTGAGGGAGAAGATTCTTCCCTTCTGCTCTGCTCTTGTGAGAGCCCACCTGTGGTGCTGCGTTAGCTCTGGGGCCTCAAGCACAAGAAGGATATAGAAGTATTAGAAAGAGTCCAGAGGAGGGTGAGGAAGATGCTCAAGGGTCTGGAGCACCTCTCCTATGAAGAAAGGCTGAGGGAGTTGGGGTTGTTCAGCCTGGAGAAGAGAAGGCTCCAGGGAAAAAACTTATAGCAGCCTTCCAGTACTTAAAAGTGGCCTACAGGAAAGCTGGGGAGAGACTCTTTGTCAGGGGTTGTAGTGATAGGGCAAGGAATAATAGCTTTAAACTAAAAGAGGGGAGATTTATATTAGAGGTTAAGAAGAAATTCTTCACTCAGAGGGTGGTGAGGCACTGGAACAGGTTGCCCAGAGAAGCTGTGGATGCCCCATCCCTGGAAGTGTTTAAGGCCAGCCTGGATGGGGCTTTGGGCAGCCTGGTCTGGTGGGAGGTGTCCCTGCCCATGGCAGGGGGGCTGGAGTTAGATGATCTTTAAGGTCCCTTCCAACACAAACCATTCTATGATTCTGTGATTCTATGTTTCTTAGCCGGTTATCCTGTTGGTACCACTGGTGCCCCAGCTTATCTCAGCTTATAGATACTGCCTTCTGGAAGTTAATTATGTCAATCTCTTATCAAACTGTAGCACAGAAAATATGCTGCCAAGTCATTGTAGTGTCACAAGTCACTGATGACAAGTCATTTTAATTAGTGGCATGATATGTAAATACACTGGCTGGTATATCTGTGCTCTTGGCATATGAGGCATCCAGGACGGTACCAGAACATTCAACAGGGAACACCATTACTATAATCAGAAGAATATAATTCTTTCCTTCTTCAGGAATGATTCATATCACACCAATATTATGATTATGTTATCTCTATAATTTACGGTTCTGATATCTGAATCCTGAGACAGGCTTCCTCTTTGTTTCTACCACTTGTAATTGACGGGGATCATGTGAGATTACCTATCACCATTTCTGGTGGTTATCTGATTATCCTCTTCAGTTGTGATGCTGTAGTCTTACTGTGATAACCATGTTTTTCCCATGTGGACCCTTAGATGACGCAAGATCATCTGACCCTGCTTATTTGTCTGGTTTGACATTGGCATGGAGATCACTGCTGAGTGTTACCCATTTTTCACTTTACCGTATATTTGTGGGACAATGAAGGATTCAGAGAGTTTTTGTTAAGGCCCAGAAGAACATGTCCATATTTGATATACCTGCCAAGCAAGAATGTTGCTCTTCTATCCAAGTACTGAGACTTGCACTTATGTCTTTGCCTGACCTCAAAACTCTTAAGACAGGAACCTATTTATGATCTTTCTCTTCCAGACTATGAAGAACTAACTCATTTCTCAGTCAGAGTTTTCAGCTTCTCTGCCCCTCTCAGAAAAACAACCGCAACATACTAGTCAAGGACATAGACCCACTGCTTAGTCATATCCTGGGCCTGTGCTTGTAGGAAGACATACATTACAAGGTTAAGTCACCATCATATGTGTTAACATCTTCACACTTTTCCCTACCCTTGCAGGTTCATGCTTCATCTGCTGTTCATGACCAAGGACAAGGAATAGGACAACAGACTTTAGTGCCATTCAGTTCAGACTAAAGGTGAAGTAAGTCTCTTCACAGTCAGCCAACACTTCTACTTCTTCATGACTACACATGTCCCAGAGTCAGGCCCCGATGTTCCAGCCTGTATTCTCTTTACAATCTCTTCCAGGTATACACCATTTTCCCTTGAGAATCTGTCTTTTCTAGGATGTAAAAGTTATGACAGTTTGATACTTGTTTCCTGTGAGGACTACTGTGAATGAAAGAAAGGACTGATAGAGCTGTGGGCCCTCCTAGTATACAATGAGATCCCAAACAAATGCACACTATTAAGTGCATAAACATTTTTCTGTTGCTGAGTGTTGAAAACTATTTACTGAGAGTGCTTGCAAACAAGCTATATTGAGTATGGAGAAAGGTTTTGCAGGTTATGGGTAAGCCCTGAAATCTAGGGCATATTTAGCAGCACTCCAGAGACTGCCTGCTGCATGAGGAAATTAGAAACCAAGAGAGGGTTTGTGCAGTAGGGGCAGCAGTTCTTAGAGGACCCAGACCACATTATCTGGAAATCACTGTTAAAAATATTCTCATACAGGACTTTTTTTTTCTTTTTCTTTTTCTTTTTCTTTTTCTTTTCTTTTTCTTTTTCTTTTTCTTTTTCTTTTTCTTTTTCTTTTTCTTTTTCTTTTTCTTTTTCTTTTTCTTTTTCTTTTTCTTTTTCTTTTTCTTTTTCTTTCTTTTTCTTTTTCTTTTTTTTTCTTTTTCTTTTTCCTTTTCCTTTTCCTTTTCCTTTTCTTTTTCTTTTTCTTTTTCTTTTTCTTTTTCTTTTTCTTTTTCTTTTTCTTTTTCTTTTTCTTTTTCTTTTTCTTTTTCTTTTTTTTTTCTTTTCTTTTCTTTTTCTGTGATCATCTGGAATCTCTCAGATTCTGTTGAGATTAAACACATCCCCTTCAGACAGCTGCTTATGTCAGGTTTCCTGTAGTAATTGACAGAGAACATAAACACAGTGCTGAATTGGCTGTTAAAAGCATCCTGGTCAAAGCACTCCCGTGAGGATGGGAGTGGGGATCTGCCTTGTCAGGTATGTGCCCTGCTTAGCCATGTGATGACTCCAGGCACACTGGTGAAAAGATGTTCATTAATGATGGTCATGTTGGTGCATGGCTACGGACACGTGAAAAGCATCAATTGATTTGCCATCGTCCTCTGTTGTGGTATCTGCAGAGGAAGAACGCAATAGTTTTTTCCTTCCTTCTGTCTTTTTCCTTTTCCTCCATCTTCTCAGAAAGAACGTGTCATCATCCGTCAGGTGATGACTTTTGAAACACTTCATTTCTAAGGCAGGACTGTCTTATTTCATCCTCACTTGGCTCAAATTGCCTGGCTTTCTAATACGCCTCCTTCAGAATTTTTAACCTTTATCTTGCATAGTTTTCTAGTCTTCCTATAATTCTTCAGGAAGCAATCTACTTCTGTTGGTGTAGATTTTGGGAAATGCTGCAAAAATTGCAACACAAAGATAAATACACAAGCATCCTCTGGATAATGGGTCTTTGCTAGAGTGGTGCCATCAAATTACAAATGTGAAAGGCTATCAAAATAAAGTGTGAAAGATCTTTGTTCCATTTGTCCAATGGAAATTTTTAAGACAGGCTCCATAAATGAGGGAAATTTGACTCATGCTGCAGGGCTGATTTACAGCTCTTCAGATAGGGATGCATCTGGGTGACATCTATACTGAATAAAGGAGCACTCTGGAGGGCACTGAGTGCTAGGGGCCTCAGAGATATTGTTCCCTTGTTGAAGAGAGCATTCCCTCAAATTGCCTTGACAGGCATTCCAAATAAATGACAGTATGGGCAACAAAAGATAAAACAAAGAAATGCAGCTTATATCCACTGGTGGTCCTCATAGAAAGCTTTGTTTCTGTGATTGCTTTGTGGCTACCCTAAACGTTGGCAGCAAGTGTTACCTTGACAGTTACCTGAACAGCAAGACCAGCTTTAGGTTGACAGAAGCCTGACTGGGAGTGGCATGATATGAGTGAAAATATAAATTGCTACCAGCTGGTTGAAATGAATCTTAGACTATATGCCTCTGCCTTGACTCTTGATTTTCTTGATTCCAGATTGCTATTTAATCCTAGACGTCTACTGATATTGTCCCTGAGCTGATGCAGACATTGGTTTCTTTGGTTCTGACTTTCTATCTGACTCAGCCCACATCCTTCACTTTTTTATCTCTTTATGTCCATAACCTGTGCTGTGATTGAATGAAAAGTATGCAGTGGGAGCAAAGGCCTTAGGATTTAGAAAACATTTTTCTATAGCAAAAGTTGTGTGGTCAAATCTTTCAGGAGTCAATGATTCTTCAAAACCACATATTTCCCATGAGTCTTGCACTTCCCACACTCCACTTAAGATGCATCTATCAATTAAAATTTCCCTTCAGTTAAAAAACAAACAAATGAAAACTACTGTATCTAGGTCTTTATGACTTAGTTGCACTGCACTCTGCAGATGTGTAGTGGGAGACTATTATTTGGAGAATACATGATTTCCTGTCAGTGCCTAGCTTAATTTTTTAGACTAATCAAAATAGAATTTACCAGTATAGATCCAGGGGTTCCACAAATGCAGACCCCAGTGGGATTTATGTGAGAAGCTAAATACAAAGCAGAAAACAAGGATAAAAATGCTCTTATGTTAATTTTTGAAAGACTCTTAATAATTTGAAGTAACTCTTTCTGCTGTTGAATTACTGAAGTTAGATTGTGGAAGGCAGTGGAAATAAAGTCATAGTTCTCTAATCATTCTTCATGTTTTGCTGTGGACTCATATCTTACACTAATATAACTTCCACAGGATCTACATCTCTGTGCATAACTTGTTTACTAAAACAATGAATTCTCCTTGAGTACAAGATTTGTGTTATGTTTTCATGGTCAATTGCTTTCAGCATTATTAGAACAAAGATGCCTTAGTGGTGCTGGAAGTCACTGAAAAACGCACTGCTTTTCCATGTCATCATGCTTTTCCTAGCCATTTTTTTCTAGCAATAAAAACAATATTAAAAAAAGATGCCAAAGTATGTTCCAGTTCATTCTCTAAGTTTCTCCTCTTTTTGAAAAAGACAGGAGGAATAAATAAATAGAGAAAGGGAGCAGTGAAAAGTGGTGGTAAATTGATGACAGGAAGTATTTGTGACACAGGGCATATAATACTGTAGGAAATTCGTCCTTAGCAGTAGTGTTTGTCTCAGAGATTCTGGATAGACTCAGCTGGAAAACAAGGTTTGAGGAAAGTGAAGGAAGGGTGCCTGCCCTCTAAGGTCTGTCTGGAAAAGTACTTTATTCTTGTGGCTAGAGTCTTTCTGGTAATGTACTCCAAAAGGTTCTGGTTTCTATCAAATGTAGATCGAATTGATATAGTGAGGCTGCGGGTTCACCACCCTGCCCTCACAAACTCATCATCATTTTCATGATGGATGCTATGTGGAATATTAAAAAAAAAAAATCAAAAGCTTTTAAAAATGTGAATTAGGTAGCATGGGCTGGGATGAGTTGGCTGGAGCTAGATTACAAAGCTTTCTTGCCAGAAATATGTGATACAAAGGGGAGCAAGGTGAAACCCAGGAGTCTTTTAATAGCAAAGAGGGCAGCCGCTCCATTGATTCTTCATTTGTTTTGCACTAAAGCAATACTAGTTGGACTACTGTATTAAGAGAAAGAAACAGAAGTTTATCTACAGTTGCAGTTATGTTTATTATAAAAGTCGGATTCTGAGTTTCTCTATCTCAACTGAGACATTCTAATACTGTTAACCAGATAATGTGTTTATAAGAATGTTATTCTTTTTCTAATTATTCTTTTTATATATAAATTATTTGCATATATACATATATAATGTGCATTTCTAGCACTTGCAGTCTCTTGTTTCTGAGTTCTACTGCTACTACCCTTAGGCATTTACCTTAAACCTAAACACAGAATCACAGAATCACAGAATGGTTGAGGTTGGAAGGGACATCTGGAGATCACCTAGTCCAACTCCCCTGGTTGGTACTGCTGTATAACCCTGATTGGTATAGGATGCAGGTGCCCCAAAAGACATGCCTAGAGCAGGTACTGGTAATTAGCAGAATGGGGCCATCTCCCAAGCCCCAGAAGGCAGATAATCTAAGATGAGGTGTAGGACTACACTTGAAACTGGGGGTAAGTAAGCATAGATCTACGAACTAGAGGTTGGATGTTGTCTGAGTAAAGTCTAGGTGTCCAGAAAGCCAAGGCAAGTGAACACAAGCTGCTGTACTTGCACCTTCCACTGCTTTATATATCTGATCACATGCTAGCCTCTTAGTTATCAGCCTTATATTACCTGCATATCCAGCATTTTGTGATTAGTTATTTACTTTACTTAAATGCTGAAACATTTAGCACTCAAAGCTAATCATTGCTGACTTCCTCTATTCAATTCATATATTAGGCCGTCTACTTTGGATTCTGTATTTGAATGTTTCTCAGCTAATACTTTCTTCTCTGTGAGACACATTTTCTCTGGCTGATATAAGTGAGATCCCAGTATCCCTTGCTGAGTAGCCTGCTTAGTCATAAAAGTAAGCAATATTTCAGATTTCATGTCTGCAGCTTACCTAGTTAGTTATAGTGCATTTAGATCATAGTGAAGACAGCTAGACTTCTTGCTTTTCAAACCTGCATAGTATACCTCCTCTGCACACAAGATTTAAGCACACAAATCTATTGAAATGTGATGGGATTAAGAAGCATGACTTATTTAGACTCTTGAAAATCCAGGTCATAACTGAGTCATAAACTGTGTATGACTGGGAGCATCACTTTTAAATATAGCAACCAGATTTTATTTTATTTTATTTTATTTACTTTATTTTATTTTATTTGTGTGTCTGTGTACTGTTATAAAAGTGGTCTTATCTTTTAAAGACATTGAGAACTGATCAGCCACACACAAAAGTTAATGAAAGTCTAGACCTATTATTATAAATATGATTATTATTCTGGTGCTTTTATTCCACAACGCATTGTTCTAACCATTGTATGAACACATACAAGAGATAGTTCCCTCCCCAGACAGCTTATAAAATAAATAGCTGTGCTTGTGCAAATATGAAAAAGTTTTACTTATGTATGAAGTTTACAAACATAACTTTGTATATTGAAGTGATTAATAATTTTATAGAACTACTGAGAAAAAGTTTTAAACCAACATCCAGGTCTCTCTATGAAAAAGAGAAAACTGAACAAAACCAGATTTGTATGCACAGTATAGGTAGGCCCATTGTTATAAATAATGCAAACTTCTTCAATATCCTGTACATGAGAAGCTCATTTTACTTCTGTGCTTCTCAGGCCAGTTATCACAAATGCATAAAATGTAAACATGGTGTATTATAATTTGGTTAGGAAAAACCCTGAGGATTTTATGTCCTGTTAGTATTTTAATGCAATACTTTTATTGAAGTTTATTTAGCCAGACTCCTATGATCCTTGTTAGGCACCTGCAAGATTGAAAATGAGTGGATGTCCAGAGTAACAGTGCAAGTGTTTGTATTATGCTGATACCATGCTGTGTTTTAGCCACAGATAGAACCAAATGATTAATTACATCACAAAAATTCCTCAGGCATCAATTTATTAGGTTGGCCTGCCTTGAACTATATTAGTTACACCTGGAACTAGATTTCAAAAGACCTCAGTGTTTAGAATACTTTCAGTGCAAGCTTCACATTCATATTTATTTCTTAACTCTTAGCCAGAATTTGACAATGGCCAGAATGCATACCCAAATCTCTGGTTTTATACAGGACTCTTTCCACACTACTGGAACATGGCTGTATTTTTGCCATTTGCTGGAGTAGTACTTTATTTTCATGAATTACAGGCCTACCAAACAGTGTCAGGAGAGGCTGAGAGAAGCATAGCTACACCAAGTGCAATAATGCAGAATTAGGAAAAGGGAAATGGATGCTTCTTCTAATTTCTACTGAGTTCAAGAAAGAGTCTTGCTTCCTGGAGCTCCCCTACGCATGACACAGCTTTGCACTATCCCGGAAGCTTATGTTTGCTTTACAGACTCATTTAAGCCCTCTACTAACCTTTGGAATGGCTTTTTCATCACATAACTGAAATACCAGATTTCATCCTTTACTTGCAACCTTGTCACCATATACCTTCAGCTGAAAGGGAGACAGATTAAGAGATTTAAAGAGCCAAATCCTACTTTCAGGAGATGGCTTTTTCTGAACACATAGAGAATTGCAGATGCACACCAGTGAGTGTGCTTTTATCCTACGTGAATGATGAAAGAAAGGCACTCATGTCGGAGGCTGTACATGACATAGATTTAGTGTATACTCCAAAGGGCAAGGGAGGATTTTCTTTGTGGATACAAAGTCAATGTTTTCAGCTTTGTTCTCAATTTTCATCTGTAAAAAGTCAATTAAAGATCTTCTCTGTTTCATAGGGGTATTTCTAAGGAGAAGCATTTTAGTATGTGTAAATCTGTGGTCACACAGTTATAGCAGGAGACTGGAATGGAAGTGGGAAGTTCCCCATCGCTGGTGAAGAAGGAAGCGATAACAGTTTGCATGAACTAGAGAAGAATTTGTGACTAAAATGTAGAAAAGCTGCAAAAACTTCCATAACTTTAAGGTGATTTTCACAAAATCTGCATTTGTGGTTCTATAATGTCATGTAGACTGTGTAACTATTGATTCCTGATATGAAAATGGAGAAAGTTCCCATTGATCTGTAGCATCTTCACACTTTGGCGCTTAGCAGGATGAGGTGACCTTATTATGACCTTCTGTACAGAAAAAACAAAAATCTCACTAGAGACCTAGAATTTCTTCCCTCTCCACTAACAGGATTTCACCCTCTAACCAATTTAGGTACCCTAATTTAATATATGTAGCCTGGACAGCATCTTCTTGCCCAGCAAAACTGAAAAGATTTGTACATTTTTTGATATTGCTAAGGGCTGCACTGTGTTTTCTCTTTCTGCTTCTCAGGGTTTCAGGGAAACTGTGGGACAAAACTTTCAGGTATTGTCACTCATGCTAAATGTTGTCCTATCATATTTACCTTATGCCACCAGAGGTCCTATTTAAATCACTGAATACTTTAAGAAAAAAGATACTGATATGAGAAAGCTGATAAGAACCAAGCTGTTAGGGAGGAAGGTCTGAAAATAATCATGTACTGCATGTTAATGGATGAGCGGTATACATATATGTTTTTGTGCAGCTCTACCTCTATGTACTCACTAGAAGATTAACTGAAGTTAGCAGAAAAGCAGAATGTGATTGGTCAAATTGTGTAACACAGAATACCAAATCCTCTGTGTGTACTCTGCTGGAATTGAGACTAAAGTTGCCATTGACTTGAGCTGGGCTAGCATTTCAACTGTTTTTTTTTTTTTTTTTAATGGATATAAATTGGTCGCTCCTGACATCAGTTGGCATAGAGGGTCTTTCTTGGTTAAAATGTAAATTTTAGTGAGTGGAATAATAATAGAAATGAGACCTTTGTCTCTTGAAATTAAAGTGCTTGTAAAGCTGAAGCTGCCAGCTTTGTATATTACAGCCTGAGGAGATAATATACTGAATCATTCATTTCCTTTTCGTATTCTTTTTGCTTTCTTCAAAAGCACGTTCTGTTTCAAGTAATTTCAGTCCAATAATGAATATAACACTGACTGACTCACCATCATACAAGATCTGCTTTGGGATATACTTTATCAGGCTTTGTTATTATGCAGTAGGAATACTGAGAAAAATGGGACAAGCAACATATCATGTGATGATCTTATGCTTCTTCCTGATGCTTTTAAATTATTTGGCCTTTGTTTGATGAGAAACCCACCTGTGTATGCCGAGATTACTCTAAGTTTATCTTCTCTCCCTCACTACCTGAAGAGAGTAGCTTTCTAATTCTAAGGCTACGTGAGAACTAGATTTTTTGTTCAAATTATTTTTGCAGTGATAGGGGTCTGCCTTGGCTCTAATATGATTTTCATTAAAAACTTTCATGGAAGAATAGAAGATACGCTTGTTAAATTTTCAGATAACATAGTACTGTTGGTATGTTACAGGACAGGCCCAAGAATGGAAGTGGGACTGTCAAACCAGGGTATAGTATTCAAAAATGGATATTGTTGAATAAATGCATAGTGCTTCACATAGGAATAATTAGTTGCACAAAACCCAATGCATACTGACTAGGAAGATGTGCTTCTTTGTAGTAGATCTGCATAAAAGGAAAAATTATCAAGGATTTAAAGAGCATTTTCAGATTATTTCATGTTCTGAAAAAGATTTGCAAACTGAAATACGGCTTACAAAATGTGTGACATAGTTCTTTGATTCAGGCCCATTAAACTTTAGATGAAAGACTGTGTTCAGTTTAAACACTGATATTCCAACAGGAGTTGGTCAAACTGGACACATTATGGGAGAGATCAGAGGCATGCAGATATGACCAAGGAAGAAAGAAGGAAAGGGTTTTGTCCGAAGATATTCAGAGAGCGAAGACCCTAATAGTTTTCAAATACACACATAGACACTTAAGAGAGTAGTCTGCATAAAGAAATTACAGGGTGTGGTGGTTTTACTCGGGTGGGCGGCCGAGCTCCACCACAACCACTCTCTCACTCCCCCTCCTCAAAGAGGAATGGGGAGAAAATACGATGAAAAGGGCTCAAGGGTTGAGATAAGGACAGGGAGATCATGCAGTAATTATTGTGATGGGCAAAACAGACTCAGCATAGGGAGATAGTAAGATTTATTACGTATTACTAACAAGCTAGAGAAGCGAGAAACAAAGGAAAGAAACTAAAAGCACCTTCCCCCCCCCCATCCACCCTCTTCCACCTCCTCCCCCCGAGTGGCGCAGGGGAACAGGGGAATGGGGGTTATGCTCAGTCTATAGCGCTTCTTCTCCACTGCTCCTTCTCGATCACTCTCATCCCCTGTGCTGTGGGGTCCCTCCCACAGGATGCAGTCCTTGCTGAACTGATCCAACGTGGGCTGCTCACAGGAAGCAGCTCTTCAAGAACTGCTCCAGATATGGGTCCATACCACGGGGTCCATCCCTCAGGAGCAAACTGCTCCAACCTGGATCCCCCACAGGCAGCAGCTCCTGCCAGGTCACCTGCTCCTGTGTGGTCTCCTCCATGGGCTGCAGTGTGGAACCCTGCTCCACTGTGGTACTCCATGGGCTGCAGGGGGACAGCCTGCTTCACCATGGTCCTCACCACAGGCCACAGGGGACTTCTGCTCCGGCACCTGGAGCACCTCTCCCCCTCCTTCTTCACTGACCTTAGTGCCTGCAAGGCTGTTCCTCACTGCTCTCACTCTCCCACCTGCTGTGTGGCACAAGGTTTGTTTTTTTTTTTTTTTTTTTTTTTTTTTTTTTTTTTTTTTTCCCTGTCTTAAATATGCTCTCACAGAGGCGCAAAACAACATCGCTTATTGGCCCAGCTCTGGTCAGCAGTGGGGCCCTTACCAAACATGGGGCAGCTTCTAGATCCTTCTCACAGAAGCCACCCCTATGGCCCTCTGCTACCAAAACCTTGCCACGTAAACCCACTACACGGGGATATAATGGACTTCATTTTCAGGAAGGGTAATTTAAATTTGAAAGTAAGGCTTCCCAGTAGTAAGAGCAGCACTGAACAGATTACTGGGGAATTGTGGCACCTCCAGAATGGTTTATAGAACAATTCATGCATGCATCAGTTGAGAATGTCATAGTCCTAATTGATCCTGTCTAGGAAATCCATTCAGATCCCTTCCAGTACCATTACTTTAAGTCTCTGAGTTTGCTATAAACAATAAACTGACAACAATCTTATTTCATTAAATGCAGCTTTAAAATTGTCTGTTTACAATACAACTCTTTTCAGACAGCTATGACACTATGAATGAGTTTAACATGAAATTTTCTTTGATTTGATGTTTTCATTCAAGAAATACAGTTTCATAAACAAGAAAACACCCAGTAATGCTAAATGAAGATTATGGTTGCAGATCTCAAATTTGCATGAAATAGCAATACTCTAAATTTTTTGATGCCTTTCAGACTGAACCATTGCTGTTGAAATTTCTGATAAATTCAGCAGAGTTTTTTAAGCAACTGTGACTTGATTCTCTAATGGACCCAGTGCTTGAAAGAAAATAGGCTTTAGACTGAGAAGTAAATGTTTTTTTTGAGGCTTAACAGTCATTCTATTGGAGCTGCCAATAAAAGGAAGTAGTTGATATGGAATTATGTGAAATGACATAGTGAAGGCCTTTCTGTGATTTTTTTTGCTAACTGAAAATAGTGCATTCTAGTCTGTTGAAGCTGATCATAAATTTATTTCAGGTTATTGGGCACACAAAAACTACATCTTGACCTTGCAGGAGATATTAAATCTCAGTTTCTTAAGAGGAATGTTTGCAGGATTATAGAGAAAAGTGCACAAATCCAGTTAATAAATCTGGGAAACTTTCCCATAGGAATAAGTTAAACAAACAAAAACAAACAAACAAACAAAAGAACTACCAACAAGAGTGTACCAAACAGATTCCATGAATGTTAAAGTGATCTGAATTTATTATAGATCTTGTAAGATGCGAAGTGATAATACTCATTTTAAGCAAATGCATCACCTAAGTGGAATTATGTCCTGAATTAAATCACACAGGGGATTACAGTCAAATTTATTTTGTCTTAGACATTCAACAGCTTCCCTTGCACATTAAGCATAAACCTTTGCTTGGGGGAGAACAGAATAAGACTTTGTCTATGCTGGACGTTTATCAATTACAGGAGAACTGTGAAGGGCAATAATATAAAGTGTACTGTAATAGTTTGCTTTTTGTTTTCAATTTTATTTTGTAGAAGAATCAGTGGAACTGTAGCTTCTCAACTTCTCTTCAATCTCTAGGAGATTTTCACAGTGTTAAATCTGTAGAAGAAATTCACGTGGTTATGGGAATCGTAGCAGTACAGATCTCAATATAAAGCTTGGATTGCCTACACAGAGATGCACTGGCTAGGGGTATGGAGTTTACATGAGATTTGGCCATCTGAGTTAGGCATAGTTTAGGCATGCAAATGGAGGACAGACATTCAGAACAAAATGTGTCACAATGGTTTACCTATGAAAAAACACCAGGGGAGAGCTAATGAAAATTATGAAGACAAACTCAGTACTGAAGACAGTGTAACTGGAATTTTTCTTTTTATGTGGTTAAGGACTGTTTTATTTCATACTGTACTGATGTACAGCATGTAATCCAGTTTGGTGGACATTCTGTGTTTGACCAAACTACAGAAAGAGCAGCACTGGCAGTCAAGAAAAATTTGCATATTTATGTCTGATTAGAGGTTTTTAATGTTAGCTATATGCTTTGAGAACAACAGATGTGCTTTTACATGATTACTAAAGCACTTATTTCATTCTTAGAAGGTGGAGGAAACTGTTGAGGAATACAGGGAAAGCAAAACAGTGACCTCCAAATTAAACTCTTACATAATAATCCATACATTCTGATTTTAATAAACCATATATTCTGACTTTAATAAATGCCTAATACACTTAAAGCTCCAGCATTGATTAATTAAGCTGTAAGAGTCTATGCATGTTTTACACCCCTGAATCTATAGAGGGTGGATGACTGTGTTTTTTAGGTGAAGGGGACATAGTACAGTTATCATGGTTATGAGCATAAACTGGGCATGATACCTACACTGATTTGGAAGAAAGCTTGACAGGCTGTGTATTAAAACTTTCCATAGGACTGAAAAAAGGTGAATGCTATTGTCTGACTTGTGAGC
This sequence comes from Cygnus atratus, assembly GCF_013377495.2. Lineage (NCBI taxonomy): Eukaryota > Metazoa > Chordata > Aves > Anseriformes > Anatidae > Cygnus > Cygnus atratus. The sequence goes on from NC_066364.1 coordinate 8,410,063, forward strand.
ATTTTTGTTCATTTGAGAGCAGGATTGCATGCAAAAATGTCTTCCATTTTGATTCATACATGTCACATGATTTGTTCTTATAAAAACATTTCCAATTTACATGCACAGCTGATGTGAAAGAGCAGCCATGAGCAAATTCAGAAAGCAATCTCTGAAAAATTCAGCCAACTAGATTTGCCCTGGAGTGTTACTAAGAGTAATGTGAGAACCCTATGAAAAGTTACAGCCTTATAAAATATAGCAGACTTCATCCTGTTCCATATTTATGAGCTATAGTATCAATACAACACTGTAACGAACTTGAAATGGTACAAACATTCTTAGGGTTTGACTCAGCTAACATTGACTCAATATTATATTAGTAATTTTAATCATGTACTTGTGTACGTGCAGGATTGGACCGTTAATACTTTTATTTTCTTGTTAGTTACTAGGTAAAAGCAAAGAAGCATGTAAAGGGGAAGAAATTTAGCAGGTGGAGTGTTAGTCCAAAGGTGCACTGCATTGGAAAGTTTGAGGAAAATTGATTCAGCTATTCAGCTATTTTTGAGTTAGCCAAGTGTTTTTCAGCTGTTAAGAAAATTGTTTCAGCTATTTCATGCTTGGGTAACTCAATCTTGTTTAAAAACATCAAACCTGGTGTGCATGTAGTCTTGAAGTAAAAATGTGCATTCTGCTTTGTGAGAAAGAAGTTACCTTTGAAATGTTAAAGGCAATAATCATAAAACATGCCGAAAGAAGGTATTCCACCTTCCTACCTTTCTCTGGACGAGGACTGCAGAGAAAGATGATGATCTGCTCCCTCCAGGCTTTGCCTATCTGAAGGTTGCCTCCAGCTTCAGAGGAGTCTACTAATATTTCTTGTGAGTAAATGCAGACTGATGGAGTGAGGATTTCAAGGTGGTGCTGAACTTTTTTATTTGTCCTGATTTAATATACTTTGAAAAGTAAATGTAGCTGAACCTAATCTATTAATAGAGTGAAGATCTGCACTGAAAAAGGCCGTACATGTGGAATTACATTGTCTTTGGGACATTCAGCCAGTTCTGAATGGCCTTAAGCAGTCCTCAACTCTGGCACTGATTGAAGAACCACAAAGCCCTATATTTCAGTAGAGAAAGCTTGTATTTATTTATTTAACTTCCTTCTTACAATGTCATTTTCTTGCTGGAAGCACTTCCTCTAACTTTTTTTTTTTTTTTTTCTATGCTTGGATACTTCTTCTGGGATACAGTGTGCTTGCATTATGTGTCAAATACATTTTTTTCTTACCCAAATACATTTCTACATTAAGTATTTTTATTAATAGTGTATTTGAGAGTATATTTTTAGTTTATACATTTCTTATTGGCAGCTACTACCTTGCAAAGCAATTATGTTATGGACTAAAAATATTCATGCTGTGCTAAGCCAGAGGTAACTTAGCACAGAACATAAGCAGAAGGTTTGATAGTATTCTTTTGCTTCCCTGGGTTATGCATGCAAATGAATTCAGGTATTCTGGTGGCAGAACTATTTACCAAAATCTTCTTCTTAGAAAAGAAGTTAAGGAGAAGCTATACGTTTATGCAAGGAGAAGGTCAACTTTAATCCTCACTACTCAAGAACTACATTCAGGTTTATCACAGAAAATTCTCCACAAAGAAAAGAAATGTAAAAAGAAGCCAAATATATTTCTTTTCTCCTAATATTCAGCCAGCCTCTAGATATTTAATTTCACGTAATTTCTTAAGGCTAATATGATTCATCAATTTAGATACTCTTAGTGGAGCCTTCCCTCAAATCAATATACATATACCCAATATATTTTGGCAAGAAATTTCATAAGTCTCACCTGTTATGGGAATAACCACTTCCTTTTGTAGGTTTTTGACAACATCTGGTTGTGATTTTGTAAATATATAAATAGAAATGATTATTCTTCAAAACTCCAGTGTCTGTAAAGAATACATAAACAGTGGTCTTCACAAAACTGAACTTTTTATAACTTTTTTATATTAGATAAATTCAATAGTTTGTATCTTGTGCATACAATGAGTGATACTGTAATGCCACACTCAGCTAGATATGCCTAGGCAAAGGGGAAATGCTATAGTAAATGTTGGAGGTGAAACTTTAATCTTTCATTTTTGCACACATAAACACTAATTTAGGGCTAGCTGAGCAAGTTATAATCAACTTAATGAACACTTATTTGTATGACATATAACTTCAGAAAAACTTTGTATGCGAATAAGTGCCTACCACATTGGATCTATTTTTACTATATTGTACTCCCCACACTTTTCATAGAATCATAGAATATCCTTAGTTGAAAGGGACCCACAAGGATCATCAAGTTCAACTCTTGGGTCCCCAAAGGACCACCCAAAAGTCAGACCACGTGTCTGAGAATGTTGTTCAAATGCTTCTTGAACTCTGAAAGTCTCAGTGCTGTGACTACTTCCCTGGGGAGCCTGACCTCTCTCTCGGTGAAGAACCTTTTCCTGATATTCTTCCTGAACCACCCCTGTTGCAGCTTCAAGCCATTTCCTCAGGTCCTATTGCTGATCACCAGAAAGCAGAGATCAACACCTGCCCCTCTGCTCCCCCTCGTGAGGAAGCTGTGGACTGAAATGAGGTCTCCCCTCAGTCTGCTCTTCTCCAGGCCAAACAAACCAAGTGACTTGTTTAAGATACCAGCTGCTCTTCATACGTCTTCCCCTCCAGACCCTTTACTGTAGCCCTAACAATTTTACTTTAATACAACTCTTTTCCAACATCTTACATTTCCCAACAGGACATGGAACAGAACCAAGGCTTTGGAGACGTTGGGTAGATATTTGTACCATCTTTGGTAGCATTACATATCATCTATTTAAACTAACTAATCATCATCTAACTAAAGTGCCAAGTCTCTTTGAAGTGCCAAATCTCTTCGAGGAATTTGTTTAATGAATAGAGATTTATTCCCTTTCCATAGGGTGTGTTGGAAAAGCAGTTGAAATATGTGCTCTAGAATCATTATGTGGAGAAACATGTCTTTCTCTGTTGCCTATTTTGGGAGGCAATAGTGGCTATCCACATCTAAAATAAGTGGTGGAAAAACTTGCTGTTAGGTAATGAAAATCTTCACTAAATTGTGAGTACAGAAGTATGGCTTAGGATTACTGCTTCCTTTCTTGAACAAGAGGCAAGTCTGCTACCAACATCATGAAGATGTGCCCAAGGTTTTGTGGATTAGCAGCACCTCTTGAATACTTGTACTTTATTCTAGGAACTGGTCTTTCACTTATACAGAAGAGATGAAACTTTTCATGTGGGCTGTCCAAAGGAGGAGAAATTTGACTCCCCTGTACAGAGAAAGAATGAGAAATGTAAAAGTATGTATCTGAGCAGATCATTCTCATTCCACTGCACAGGAAGTCATCTGCCTTTCTCTGTTTACTTCTGAATGTCTCAGATTAAAACTGTTCTACTTTACTCAGTCTGGAGAATATCTGAGTCCTTGAGCAGCCTTGTAATTTAAATGGGAGTAATCATAATGGAAGACACTAATCAGTGGGAGTTAAAGGTATTAGACTAGCCTTAATCAGTATGGTGAGAGCTGGGAGAAGAAAAATGACAACAAAAATATTCAGTCTGAGATTAAACAATATATAACTTGTTACAGCATTTTGAAATCATCCATGTGCACTCTCTAGTCAGAAACATATCAAAACACAGTCTTGTTCCCTCCCCCAACACACACACACACACACAGAGGGTAGTCTGTAAGCAGCCAGTCTGTGTGGTTATGGACAGCTGAGAAAATGTAGTGCAATTTCAGCTCCAATGCTCAAATTGTTTTTCTATAGGCCAAGTAGTTTAAAACAGCTTTACCTCTGGTCCCAGGTGTTGCTGATGCAGCAAAGTCTCTCTGAGCCCCCACAAATCAGCAGGGAAAACTGCTGAAGCAAGAAAAATCTTTAATTGTGCAACCAAAAATGTTAACAAAAAAAATCAAACAAGCAGCATATATATATATATATGTTTTTTTTTTTCTAATCAAATGTTTCTGTGTTTTCATCAAGGGATGCATAGGAGTGTTTTGAGATTTTCAGTGATACTTGGTTCTTAGTATCTCAGAAGTTATCTTGGATCTGTGTCAAGGTGAATCATGACCTGCTTATTATAGATAACATTGTGGGGAAACTGGGACAAAGCATGAATTTCCACGTGTAAGACATCTTAAATTCCAATTAAATTGCTCAAATTTGTGTGACCATTGAACAGGACAATAAACCAAGATCATTTTCTGGCAGATGTGTGTCTAGATCACAACCTGTCATCACAAGTTGTAATTGGCATCAGTAAAGAGGTCTTAAATGAAGAAGAGAAATGAATGATGGTGGCAGTACAATAAATGGTCTGCAAGGGGTTGAGAATGGGAGCACAGGTGAGACAGAGAGAAGGATGTGTCACAGGTGCTGCCTCCTCATTTTAGAAAGAATGAGGAAAGTCCAAGTTCTGTGACTTTGGAGAAAATTTTACAGGAAAATCAAAGTTGTCATTTCTAATCATGTCTTTATTTTCTTATCAGTCTTTCCACCAAATATTTGATACTGTCGTTATGTAGAGCAGCACCATGTTTGCTATCTTGACCTTTCCCAGTGCAATAACAAGCTAGCCCAATCTAGAACCAGAATGAGGGAGGTTCTGATTCTGGCCAGTACTGTTGTTTTATATGAAAGTGCTTTGGACATTTATATTCATTTTATGACAACTATCAACGGACTTATCCTGCTGGAGATGGTCACCTGCACCAGAAACTCTCTCAGGACTGGGGACAAGGAACTAGCTAGAAATCCATTCCCTGCTCTTAAAAACTTGCCTGATAAACATGCCTCAGAAAAAGAAACAACCCCACAACTTCCTCCTCTTCTCTACCCCCACAGTCTTCCAGCCCAAGTAGATTCATGTGAGAAAATGGTATAACTTGCTTCACCTTTCCTTGATTTTTCTTGGGATCATTCATAATGAAGGATGCTCATTCATCAGTGAAGGATGTTGATTTGTTAGAATGGGTCCAGAGGAGGCCCATGATGATCAAGGAGCTGGAGCACCTCTCCTGTGAAGAAAGGCTGCTTTTTGTTTAAGCTGGGGCTTTTCTGTACTCAAAGGGGGATTATAAAAAAGATGGAGAGTGACTCTTTGCTCAATCAGGTAATGGCAGGACAAGGAGGAATGGTTTTATACTAAAAGAGGGGAGATTTAGCTTAGAGGTTAGGAGGAAATTTTTCACTCAGAAGGTGGTGAGGTGCTTGAACAGGTTGCTCAGGGAGGCTGTGGATGCCCCATCCCTGGAGATGTTCAAGACCAGGTTAGATGAGGTCTCGGGCAACCTCACCTAGTGGGTGGCATCCCTGCCAATAGCAGGGGGCTTGGAACTAGATGGTCTTTAATGTCCCTTCCAACCCGAGACATTCCATGATTCTATGATAATTTCTATAGAAGATAGTAATATATTGGTTTGAAGGCCCTAATGAGGATTCTGTCAGTGAGCAGACCAGCAAGAAGATAGAATTCTGGCATGGAAATGTTTTCCACTAAACTGAAACAGCACAAATTATAGCAATATAATAAGCATCAGGCTGAACAAAACTCACTGCAGTAAGATCATATAGATGAATTAGTGCATTCCCTGATGGTACAGAATCTCTTGAAAGTCTAATAAAAGAAAATTAATTAGTAGTACATTTAATTTATTGAAAGTATTTTGAATAAGAATAGGAGTGTGTTTCTGAAGGTTGTGAAAGTGCTTTTAAAATGCTTTGATATATTGACTGGTAGAGTTAATTTGTCACTTGCACTTTGTTATTTAATGTTGCTGCCTGTCTTGGTTAATGTGTTTCTTGAATATGAATATTTAATGGTCTTGGGTAGTGATCATTATGTTATTTTAAGCTTAATAAATTGTTAAGACCCCTCAAGCCTTTCGTAAGTGTGTTTTTGTTGTGTAAATATAGTAAAAAATGATTGTCTAGCTGCTACCTGTTGTCAACCTTGGCAACAATGTAAGTGGATTTCTGGTGGACATTTTAGAAGAAATGAACACTTTCTCAGAAAAGCAGAGAGCAGCCAGAAGAGGAGGTCCATCAGCATCAAACAGTGTGGAAGAAGAGAAAGGAACTACTTGGTGACAGGGTAATACCATCTTAGCTGTTCCAACAGGACTTTGTAGTACAGGCAGCTGGCTTACTTTCTCTATATGAGAATGAAAGAGGTTTTAAAGTGAAGTGAAGTGTTGGCATATAGTCAAATAGTTAGAAATGGGCAATAAATAAATTTGGGTTGGAAATTTGAGAATGCTTACTTACCATCTAAAGCGTGTATGAAGTGTGTTTCAAGACAGATCTTGCTCATTTTTTTGCCTTGGACTTCAGGAGGCTGGACCTGATGATCCTGGTTGATTGCTGTTTTCCATTTTGTGTTTGGAAGATTTACATCTATAGAACTTACTTGTGGTTTCATGTAAACTGCAAATACTGTTATTAAATATTAATAATAATAATTATTAGATTGCAAGAGATTTGAACTCATTTACCAAAATTAAGCACATAAGAGAGGAATGAACTTCCACAATTTCAGATGTCCTGTGTTCAGATGTCCACACCTAGCTAGTCTCCTAGTGATCTCTGAACAGTCACTGGTGAGAAATAGACAATTTTAGGGTCTCATTTATCTAACCTATTTTAGACATCCATTTTAGAAAGAGAGCAATCATGTCCTAGATATCTTTTTTTTTTTCTTTTTTTTTTTTTTTTCTTTTGTGTGTGTGTGTGTGTGTGTATGGTCCTTTGGTGGAGACCCAGGAGTTGGACTTGATGATCCTTGTGGGTCCCTGCCAATTTATATTTCTATGATATGTTTCTATGATTCTATTTTTCTCTAGTTGCTTGGATAATTGCAGATTTTTGTTTCATAGAAGTCTAAGCTCTGATCAGAGAACTTCTACAGCATTATTTTCCAAGATTTGGTTCTATATTCTAGTGTTATGATGGATTTTTCTTATTTCAATTCATTAAAGAAGAATTGATATATATTAAAGTAAGAATTTTGTGCAATTGAATAAAAAATGGTATTTAAGGGGTGGATTGTACTTCTTCAAACTAAAGCTGTGCCTTAGATATCAGAATAGATTCTTACCTTTTCAGATGCTTTATCTTATTGCAAGAGAAAAAATCTTTGTTGTTATATATATATAAAATATAACATATATCAACAAAGCAGTATTTGATTTTTTTTAAAGTTCCTAGTAGAATTCGATTGCAGAGTGGTAAACACAGCATTGAATAAAACACATCCACCCACGTTTTCTTATCAAAGGTTGATCTTTGCAAGCTAGGCTGATGATTGAACAGGTGGTGATGTGATAATGGATCAGATGGGTCAATGAGATGAGGATTTACATGAAAAGCGAAAGTACGAAGAATTGGAGGTCAAAATTGCTTCTTATGTGTCTGGTAGAAAATCACTTGAGCAATGATCATTCATCTATCAAGCATTTAGCAGCCACTCAGCTCAGTGGAAAAGTCTAAACTGATTGTATGTCAGATGGAAGGGGTATAAAGGAAAACAGAACAGAAATATCTGGGTATTTCAAAATTGTGAATAGAAACCCTACTAAAAATATAATAAAGACTTATAAAACACCTTCAGTTGCCAATAAATTCTTTCAGCCTGCTGAGGTCTTCAGTATGTTACAGGGACACAAATAGCTGCTTAAATTCTTAATTTATGAAGAGATTCACTATGGAACTGGAACTTTCTTATTCCATGTTGAACCACAAGATCAATTCCTCTATTTCCAGAAGGTAGATGCTTTTATATGTACTTCCTTATTTGTCTCGGTGTCTGTATTGATTACATTTTCTATTCTATACATGTTCGATTCACTATACAGTGCTGTGAGAAGCAGAAATCACCCTTTGTGATTTCCTTAGTATTTGCTGACATTCTGCTATTACAGTATAATACTGTAAGATTTTTGCATTCCTTGAGGGATCTGTTGAATTCTCCTGGTTCTCAGTAAGCACTGGAAATGGATTATTTAAATTTCAGAAATGTTTTCCTCAGGGGAGTATTGATACTGTCTGCTTTGCAACAGTCTTTCTTGCAGATTAGAGGGACCAGTATGGGAAAAAGTCCCCAAAGATATATTAGCACTTGAACTAGTAGCACTAGTAGTTTATGGGACTGGCTTCCTATGATATTGATTATTTTGGAAAGAGTCGATGTCCAGGCCAGTACGGTAGGCAGATCAGCTGAGCATTTCAAAAAGTTCCTAGCTGTGAAACATGTAACAGAAATAAATGTTACACCAGTCTAGACAGGCCTTTGTCTATGAGGATGGTGAAGCATCTGTCTTTGATATGGCATTTTGTTTCTAAATTAGACAGTCATCTTCAGAGTCACTAGCACAGTTTTCTCTTTGTGGAATGTCTGTGTGAAAAGAAAAAAAGTTGTTTTCAGCTGGTGTATTTTCCCATTGGCAGTGTTCATACCCGACACTTCTGTTCTGATTCATAGCATCTATCTGTCCCTTCCCCTCCATCGTACAGTTTTCCTGTTCTCTTAATCCTTCTTGTGGATTTCCCATCTATTATCTGCTATGTTTATGGTCTGTCCTCTATGTTGAACCAGGAAGAGATTTCACATCCTCCATCTTCTCTGACTCCTCTGCTTTTGCTCACTTGGTCTCCTCTGACTTATTTCCCTCCCTTCCTTCAGGAATATTTGCTCTTTCACAGCTAAAATCACAGTCTGTCACAATCTCATCCTGGTTTTCTTTCTCTGATCTTTGAACCATGTGCTGCTTTGGATCACTTCAAACAAAATGCTTCTTCTGCAGGTGTTTTTCTTCTTGCAGGATGGTTGTCCTGACAAACTGTATAGGAGTTTGGATTTACAGGTGCACAAATCTAGAATTGACCTCCTACCATAGTGGGCTCTGTACCTTGCTATTGTATGGAACCATAGCAAAAGATCTTTTTAAAACTAATCCATTTTACAAGTCATAGCATCACAGAATCATTTAGGTTGGAAAAAACTTTCAAGATCATCAAGTCCAGCCGTCAACCCATCACTGAACTCTAGCAGCTTGTCCACACATCTGTTAAATACCTCCATGGGGAGTCTACTACTTCCCTAGGCTGCCCATTCCAAAGTTTGGTTACCCTCTTCACGAACAAATTCTTCCTAATATCCAATCTAAACAACCCCTGGTGCAACTTGAGAACATTTCCTTCTGTTCTATCACTTGTCACCTGAGAAAAAAGGCTGACTCCAACCTTGCTGCAGCCTCCTTTTGGTAGCTGTAGAGAGCCATGAGGTCTCTCCTCAGCCTTCTCTTCTCCAGACTAAGCAACTCCAGTTCCCTCAGTCACTCCTCACAAGCCTTTTTTTCTAGTTCCTTCACCATCTTTATTGAGCTTCTCTGCACATGTTTGAGCAACTCAGTGTCATTCTTGTAGTGTGGGGCCCACAACTGAACACAGTATTCGAGGTGTGTTCTCACTAAGTACAAGGGGACAATCACTTCCGCAGTTCAGCTGGCCACACTATTTCTGATGCAGGCCAGGATGCTGTTGGCTTTCTTGACTGCCTGGACACACTTCTGGCTCAAGTTCAGCTGGCTGTCAACCAGAATCCCAGAACCCTTTTGGTCAGACAATTTTCCAGCCACTCTTCCCCAGACCTATATTGCATGGGGTTGTTATGATCCAAATGCAGGACCCAGCACTTAACCTTGTTGAATGTCATGTAATTGGACTCAGGCCATCATTCTAGCCTATCTAGATCCCTCTGCACAGTCTTCCTGCCCTCAAGCAGATCATCACTCCCACCTAACTTGGTGTTGTCTTCAAACGTACCAAGGGTGCACTCAGTCACCTTATTCAGATCATTGATAAAGATGTTAAACAAAACCGGCCCCAAGACTGAGTCATGCTGGGTCATTCATTTATCAGTTATTATGAGCCCTAAGTCATTCGATTATCATCAGAAATTATTAACAAAAATGAATTGGAGGGGAGCACAGTAAGGCTCTGAGGGCAGAATAGTGTGGTCTCACATTTTCTGGGTCTGGCATATACATTTAGCATGACTATTTAGAATGATGTTGAGTATCTGTTCAATAACTTAGATTTTACTTAAAATAATAAATGCATTGAAAATATTCTTAAGAATCAGAGACCCAGTAAATAAGTACATTTCCTTTACTGGAAGCAGAATCTGTTTTTTGTGCTTCTTTACAATTCAGAAACATTGAAAGAAACCCTGAATATCTGAAAACTCCATGGGGGAAGTACTTTCTTTTTCTGGTTTTACAGCACTTTGTCCAGTGATATTCTGGTGTGTGACAGCAACACTCATAATGAGCTTTAATAATAATTAGCTGCTATTTTTATGGACGATGAGCTTACTTTTTGTGATGTGTTTTTAATGATGATTTAAAATTGTAACACTTAATACCATTGCCAATTCTGAGAAAAAAATATGTTTAAATCATATTAAGAAATCAGTTGACTAATTTTTTTGGAAAAGTGTTGTCAAGTATGTTCCAGGCATAGACCCTTTGAAAGACAAGTGGCTTCTTAAGAGGAAATTCTGTTGCTAGGAGACCATAACAAAAAAGTTTCAGGATAAATTTTTTTTTAATTTTAATTTTAAATAAGAAATGTTGATTAATGAACATGCTTAACAGGGAAAGAACTAAGCTATTACAGACATCTCTATTGTATCAAAGATCAGCTGAAGCATTCAATGGATATTTTAAGATGGCAGTATAAAGTGGAGGTCTTCAAAGGAAGTCTAGCCAAAAAAAAGGAAGTTTAGCCTTCAAAGAAAGTCTAGCCAAAGTTAAAGAACCAAGGTATCCAGAGCATGCTGGTATAACAGAAGTGCCCAAGTATCTGTACAGGATATCAAATCTCACATTTGAAGTTTTAAACTTCTCTCTGTCAGTGATGAGAATAGTATTTAATTTGGGAAAGAAAAAAACTCCCATTTATATTTTCTGAACAAAAATTTTGAATGAAATTATCTTGAGTTTTCTTATGATCCTGCCCATTTGTGATTTAGTGGATTTGTGGATTTCTGGTTCTGTTTATCAGTGAAGGGGAAATACTGGGCTGAATGGTCTTTGGCTTTGATCCACTGTGGAAATTCCTCAGTGTGTCAGCAATAACTGACTATGTACAAACTTTGTTTAGAAATACACATAAATAATTCCAGTCTCATAAAGTAAGACGGTAACTCACTGATGGTAACTGAGAATCCAGTATTGATCATCCTAGTTTCATTGAGTAGCACCTTAACCCACAAAGAGACTATTGAAGTCTAAGAAGGTTTCTTTTGGAATAATAGAACAAGTAGATGCATTAAAATCTGGCCCCACACACTCAGTATTTATTTAGTTGTTTAATCCCACTGGTCTTGATCTGGTTTACAACTGCTGAAAATTGACTTGATAAGTTCATAATAGTATCAAAGAGCAAGACATCTTTAAAATGCCTATTTCTGCAAGGAAATCAAATTGCTTTCTGAGAACTCGCAACATGAAACAAAATGCAGACCTTTTCAAAGGGGGTTACATCACTTTCAGCTGTAAAAATTTGTGACTGTATTTTCTGTAGGTGTCCACACTGGGGATCTTTAGAAGACGGTATCTTTCAGTCCTTGGGTTTCTTGAAGTATTGACATCTGGCTAGATAGAGGATATTGCTGAACAGAGGAAGAGGCAAGGAAGAATTATATTATTCTGAATACTGTAGATATTGCCACCTGTGCAAAAAGCAGGACATGGCAACTCAACTCATCCTGAAACACCAGAAGAAAAAAAAAGTTGCAATTAACATATATGCTCAATAGTTTTTGCTTGATAAGATTTTCTTAGAAGAAAGACATGGCTGGTGAGAATCTCAACGTGAGCTGCCAACATGTGCTTGCAGCCCAGAAAGCCAACTGTGTCCTGGGCTGCATCAAAAGAAGGGTGGCCATCAGGGTGAGGGAGGTGATTCTGCCCCTCTGCTATGCTCTGGTGAGACCCCACCTGGAGTATTGCATTCAGCTCTGAGGTCCCCAGCATGAGAAGGACACGGATGTGTTAGAACAAGTTGAGAGGAGGGTGAGGAAGATGATCAAGGGAGTAGAGCACCTCGCCTATGAAGACAGGCTGAGGAAGTGGGGGTTGTTGAGACTGGAGAAGAGAAGGTTCTGAGGAGGACTTATCGAAGCCTTTCAACATCTAAAGGGGGCCTACAGGAAAGCTGGGGAGGGACTCTTTGTCAGGGGGTGTAGTGATAGGACAAAGAGTAATGGCTTTAAACTAAAAAGGGTAGATTTAGATTAGATATAACGAAGAAATTCTTTACTGTGAGGGCTGTGAGGCACTGGAACAGGTTGCCCAGAGAAGATGTGGATGCACAACTTAATGTTAATGGATAACATTAAGTGTATAATAGGTTTTGTTTAATGCACAGATACTGTTTACTATGTTTCAGACTGGTTACAATGTTCTATGCATGTCTTAAATATTTGTTTTATTGAAGCTAACATATTTTCTTGGAATTATTAATAAGTCCTTATCAGAATAATCCTTTATAGTGCTTTTTAAAATTCTGAATATATAAAAATCTGGCTTGTGCTACTGCAATGAGTTAATCTGAAATGCCAGGCTAAGGAGAGTAAAAAGGAATTTATATATCTTTGCGTGTATCCCTCAAAATGCCTCTATTCTCATATATTTGTATTTCACAATTTTTGGACTATGTTTTCTGGAAACCAATGAAAAAAATATACTGTTTGCCAAGCAAAGCAAAGCAAACCAAACAATAACAAAAAAGATGTCGGATTTTATCTGTACTCCATGAAAAATGTGGTGCAAGAAGTATAATTCCTGCTCTGACAGACAAGCCTTGGCACTTCCCACAAGAACAGGATCATGTTGATACACAGCAAAAAGGAGAACTGGACATCCAAGACCTTATTAGCTCTGCATAAAAGAAGCTTAACAACTTCAACCAATTGTTTACCACAAGGTGAAAAACAGCCAAACAAGTTGGGAATGAGAGCTAAATCAGATTGCTGACTGATAAGGATCCTTCCCAAGGCTAATAACAAAGGCTTACCACAGACAAGCAGCGGATTAAACATTTTAAGCCTCTATCGGCTAGTGCCAAGGAATCTGGTGTGGTAATTCTGCAATCTGTAGCTGTTTGGGTAGCTATCAAAAATAGTGATGAAGAAATCACACACAACTGAAATGTGTTTTATGTAATTTCTCCTGCATTGTGAGCAAATGAGATTTACTTTCCATAGAAGGCATTCCTCAGGATGGAGAGGAAACCCAGTAGTTAAAAGTAGTAGAGCAGAGCATGAGCATGAGAGGAGAAAGAAAAGAGACAGAGCTTTTCCTTGCGTAAGTGAGAATGGGAAAGCTGTTTCCCTTCACAAGTGCTTGGCTGCACCAGGAGTTTAGGTCCTGCTTTGGGGGTTAATGGCTCCCTACATAAACTACCTTTGAAAATGATCTGCGCTGAGTGTGTGAAAGTTAATCGTTTACTTTATGGCTGCATGTTACCTGCTGCACTCGAGCTGCATTACTCTGAGCTCTGTCAGGCAGCTGTGTGTGTAGTAAAGCAGAATGTGTAGTATAAAAACTTGCTTTTTGCAAAATACTTGAAGGAAATGGAGTTTTCAATGGACTTCTGTGATACATTCTCATTTTGGCTTCATTATTTAAGAAACATTTTGGATGACTTGTAGCTTCAGTGTAATAGTTCCTTTCAAATCCAGTTACCCTAAGCAGTTATCTACAATGAAGGTGCTATAAAAATGATTGATTGTGACTAGCTTCCCTTTTAAGACAATCCAGTATTTTGATAGCCAGTGAAAGAGGAAAAATACAGTTATTGGCCCTGTACTTTTCTGCATGACCTCTGTCTGCAGACCATCACCTTCATTCTAATAGACCCGTTTGTGTTTTGAATAAATTATTCAATAATTTCAAGCAGTGATAGCTCTCTGTCTCTTTTGGAGTGTGACTTCTTTTTTTCCACCCAGCTGAGTTGCAACTAAATGCTTCACTGTGCTCCGAAGCAACTTTGCAATTTACTTCTGAATCTTTAATGCTCTCACAACACGTCATGGCTTTCTCTGGTGACAGAGGTGGTCCTGCAACTTGCAGAGTCTTGTGCTTCCTTTTCAAAGCCAGTGACAGATAAAAAGGAAGAGAGTAAAAAGTTATTCAGAGGTGAGAGAAGGGCAGTGTAAATTACGAACTAAAATGCTCACAAGGCAAATCCTACAGCCACAGTTAATTGAATAGTTAAAATATCTCAGCTTCCATTTGTAAGTTCCAAAATATAGCCTTTTGTGATGGCTTTGTTTTTCACTTCCGCTGACTTGTGCTAAGTCTGCAAGTCTGGCAAGCTGCTAGAAAGCTCTGAAAATAAGTGAGCTTCATTCACCCTGTGGATTTATCCACGATCCCTCCAACTTGCAGTTTTATTCTGCATATAAACCTGAAGTCCAGTGGGGCTGAAGGTGGTGTCTTAGACCTTTCAGATTTTCCTGTGTTGAGAAATACAATAAAGAAAATACCTGTCTGTACTGGTACCAGATTTGTCTCCTGTCTGTCACTTGTGAAGGAGCGATGGTGGAATAGTGCCTTTCTCTTAAGAAATTCTCTGGGCTTCTTCCCTGTGGGAAACAGCACAGCATTGTGATGTAGATTTTCTGCCAAATCTCACAAATCCCTCACTGTGGGGATTTCTCTTTTCAGTCGTCTATCCTCCTGTCTGTAGAGCACTCACATTCAATACAGGAGGCTTATCACTTTCTTTTTAGAACTATAAGAACCAACATCACAGCCTGCAAAAACCCACCTGGTGAGCAAGATCTCATTTATTCAATTTTTGAGTCTCACTGAGGACTGCTCTAGAGAGGAAGAGCCTCTGATAAGTTATTTGCTGTTTCTTTAAAAATATGTGTGCCTCAAGAGAGCTTCAAGAGACTTCTGCTTTTGTGCACCAGCAGATATAGAGTAATTATATTTGTTATTAAATGGATAACCATGATGGCCGATATTTACTTGGTAACACCTGCCTAACTCGATATGTACTTGAACCTCAAGCATAAATTATGTCAGTGCCTTACAGGCATAAAGAAGGAAAAAAGGGCACAGCTGTTAGGGAAACAGACAGGCGCACAGGCTGACTCAGGACTGAAAGGTACGTTCACACTGATTGTCCAAATTAACATCTGACCAGGGTACATGAAAACTGCCATCCAATAGATGCACAAAGCTCTCTTTTCTGTGGCTTGTACTTGTGCTAGTTTTCACCCAAATGGTGTTGCAGTGAATATCTATACTAAAGTGCTCCTGAATTCACATTTCAGACAGAGGCAAAAGCCATCATTGAGGGGCACATAGGGCTTGCAATACCCCATTACAAGAAGCCCTGTATCACTCTGCTGATGTACATAGGCTCATGCATGTCCAAGTTTTATCTCATTGTACACTAATGTGTTTTTATGGAGGATGATACACCCACAGAAGATCAGAATTGAGAGTTAGACTGTGGAGTTTGCAGCTGTTGTGTCATTTTATTTTTTCTTTCTAGTATTTGCCAGTCAGGTTAATGCAGAGTTAAGAGAATAAAATTGTACAGTTACAGAAATAAAACTGGAAGAGCCTAAGTATTCTGAGACACTGCAATAATTTTATAGTGAACAATGCAAGCACTTAAGATAAATCCAGCTAAAAATACACAGATAAATAGATGCATTTATATTCTTTCATACCCAGGGAATAAATTAATAATTTTTGTTAGGATAAGCCCTATTTTTGATTAAATGAAAAAGCTTAGATGCAAATACTGAACTGAACACAGAATGGCTGATTGTTAACAAACAGAAAAATTTAGTAATAGCCAATAACAAGGTATGCTTCAGAGTGCA
The DNA here is from genome assembly GCF_013377495.2 of Cygnus atratus. Lineage (NCBI taxonomy): Eukaryota > Metazoa > Chordata > Aves > Anseriformes > Anatidae > Cygnus > Cygnus atratus. Next base: position 8,426,047 of record NC_066364.1, read on the forward strand.
ATTATCCTACTTGCAGTTTGACCTAGATGCCAAAGATAGACACAAGAATGTTGATGACTTCTACGCATACCCCAAATGACCAGTATTTAGACCTTACAATTCACCAGGTGAGCAACAGTGATGTGAAGGTCTAATAGTAAGGCAGAACCCTGGTTCAGCAGACACCCGGGATGTTTCCTGATAAATTATGATCATTTGCTAATATCTGTGCAAGATCCAGGCAGAGGTTATTGCAGGGATGTTTCAGCTCCACTTGGTACAAGCTGCAGTTTAAAAAGAAAAGTGATCTGCCAACAGTAACAACACTGTCATAAATCTGGCAGTCCTAAGCCTTATTTTATATCTTCTGGCTTTTTAATTTTGCAAAATCATTATGTTTAACACGAAGAAGAGTACTGATATACTGTTTTATTATAGGTGGGTCTCTATTTAAATAGGCCTAGATAATATGAAAGCAGTGATTTAATTTTGATTAGGGCCTGAATCCATTTTACTGGCACTTCACACACCTAAGCAAGGTTCCTTATTTCAGAAACTATTTTTTTTTTTTTGGCAAAACTTACTTTCCCTTTCCCTTTCTAATCATCTATTTTATTTTACTTTGACTTTTTTTTTCTTTCTTTTCTTTCTTTTTTTTTTTTCTGCACTGTCTCTACAACTATGTTACACTTTCAAAGAAGTTGTAATTGATTTTTAGATATGAGAACTAAGAGGAGTCTGCTGTGGATTAAACTATTTTAATTGTAATGTCTTCATTATCGTATTGCTTCATTATAGTATAGCTTTTACCTTGAAAACTGTTAGAAAACTCCCTTTGACAGTTTATACTATCTGTTTTGGTCAAGACTTTTCTAAAGGTGAGGTGAGATAACTGTTCAGCTACTTGACCTTCTTGGTAATGGTCTGGTAGAAGATTATTATAATCTTTCAGCTTCCAACCGTGATAAGCTAGTATCCAGGTAGTGTTTTCCACTGTAATATTTATGATCTATGGCTAAAATTTTGCTAGGACAGAAACTAAAATATGTCTGGTTTAAGAAATGTTCAGCTGGCATGAATATGTCGTAATTATTTGTCTTCAAGACTAAAGGGTTCTTTTCTGTTGGCTCTGCTAGAACCACAGATAATTGACACCGGATGAGACCACAGAAGGTCATTTAGTTCACCCTCCTGCTCAAGGCAGGCTCAACATCAAATCTAGCTCAGGTAGCTCAGGGTCTTGCCCAGTTAAATTTTCAATATCTCCAAGTATGGGATATTCCACAGAATCCCTGGGCACTTATGAATTCCTTAAATAAAATTTAATAAACGCACTACAATAGGGTTAAATGAAAGTGGGTTGGTTGTCAGATAAATAGAAAAGTTGCATAATACCTACTAGGGGACAGCTGTATTTTTTCAAGCAAATTTTTCAACCTCATCAGCTACAGTTTATAACAAAAATTTGGATTGGGTTCACATTAAATGGCATTTTTGTTTGTTTGTTTAATATTATTTTTTATTTAAAATATGGTGGTTGATTGTAGAAAGGAGAGCAGACAGGAAACGTGTGCTGGTGTCAGTACATTTTTCTTGAATCTGACTTCCAGCCTGGAAAGCGGTTGAGGATTAGGTGGGGTGTAATTCTAGCAGTCTGTCTCCAAACATAGTATAACTACCTATTACTTATAGTTATCCAACATTTTTGTGCATATTTCTTCATTTACTACCTTATAAGTACACGCCGAAGTCTATATGACCTTTATTTATTTATTCATCTATCTATTTATTTATTTATTTTTATTGTTTTGTGTGTTGGGAGCTTAAGTGTATCCATGCAAAGTAACTTTATGATTGAGTAAATATTATTTTGGAGGGAATAAAGAGCTACTTCCACTCAAAAATATCTCTATTCTTAAATCCTGCTTAGTTGTAATACTATTGTAGTGTGCCAACTGGTGCCCCTCTACTGAAATGTTAATTATGTTCCATAAAAATAAGAACTTCAGACTAAGAAAATTATGATGAATTTGAATATGTGCAAGAATCCATTATGAATAGATCTGCCTTGTGAATAAGATTTTCTTCATGAATGACATACTGGAATACTTGGCTTTAATTTGCTTGAGTTAAAATATAATTAAGGCAGTGCACAAAGTTATGATCTCTCTCTCCCTTTCATGAACTTAAATTTTAACTGAATTATCTTTTTCCTATTTTAAATAAACATATGTGTAGATAGGTACATGTACAGACTGATTTAAAGCCTTCTGAAATTTGCTGGATTGTTGCACTCAAAGATTTGTGGTCAACGACTCAATGTCCAGGTGGAGATCAGTTATGAGCGGTGTTCCTTGGAGGTGAATATTGGGACTGATGCTATTTAACATCTTTGTTGGTCACATGGACAGTGAAATTAAATGCACCCTCAGTAAGTTTGCCAACACCAAGCTGTGTGGTGTGGTCAACACACTGGATGGAAGGGATGTCATCCAGAGGGATCTTGACAGGCCTGAGAGGTGAGCGCATGTGAACCTCATGAGGTTTAACAAGGTCAAGTGCAAGGTCCTGCATCTGGGACAATCCCAAGCACAAACACAGGCTGATGAGAAGGACCTGGGGGTGTTGATTGATAAGAAGCTCAACATGAGCTGGCAACCTGTCCTTGCAGCCTAGAAAGCCAGCTGTATCCTGGGCTGCATCAAAAGAAGCGTGGCCAGCAGGTCAAGGGAGAAGATTCTCCCCCTCTGCTCTGCTCTTATGAGACTCCACCTAGATCACTGCGTTCGGCTCTGGGGTCCTCAGCACAAGAAAGACATGAACATATTAGAATGAGTACAGAGAGGACCACAGGGATGATCAGAGGCTGGAGCACCTCTCCTGTGAAGACAGGCTGAGGGAGTTGGGGTTGTTCAGACTGTAGAAGAGAAGGCTCCAGGGAGACCTTATAGCATCCTTCCAATACCTAAAGGGGGCCTACAGGCCTACAGGAAAGCTGGGGAGGGACACTTTGTAAGGGTTTGTAGTGATAGGACAAAGGGTAATGGCTTTAAGATAAAAAGGATAGATTTAGATTACTTTACTGTGAGGGCTGTGAGGCAATTTGAACAAATCAGAAAACCTAAGCATTGTTTAGAAGGTGACCTGCACTTTTCATACCAACTCTTTCTTTCTCTCCCTGTCCCTCCCCCAGCTCGGCCTGCCCCCTCCCTGCCCCCGCCCCCCCCCCCCCCCCCATTGGTAAGCATACCAAATCATATCTAATATCTTATTCTTGAAATTATCATGTCTTCAAAGGGAGTATTGGAAACCTAGGAAAGGGCTAAAGCTTGGAATCCTGGAAATAGAATTAACAATTTACTATTAACAGACAGTTTATGACTGTTTATTGCTGGGGCAAACACTGTCCTTGTGTTTAAATAATTCTTTTCGCTTTTGCCTTTACCCTGGTTTATGTACAGACACCAATCACAGGTTTACAAGCTGAACTCTTCTCTTGTTTGATTAACTCTCTGTTCTCTTCATCATTGTAGTGATCCTTCTCTATGTCTTTTCCAAATTCATGTCTTTCTTGAATATAAATGACCAGAATTGTACACAGTATTACAAATTAAGTCTTAACAGAGCTTAGTATAGTGGAATTAATGCTTTTCTTTCTCAGCTGGAAACACCTTGACTGATATACTGCAGGATGGCATTTGAGTTTTTCTACGCTTGCCATCCCTTGCTAGCTTATAGTCATCCTGTGATCAGCTTGTACACCTGTGTCCCTCTCTTCCCAGTCACTTCTTACAGATGAGTTCCTAGTCAATAGCAGAAATTTCTGTTCATAGTCCCCAATGACCTTCCTCTTTTTATTATAAATTTAATTTAATTTAATTACACTTATTCCCATCCTCAGGGCCATGCAGTTCTTTTTGTGAGATACCCTAATCCTCTTCGGTATTGACAATGCCTTTTAGCTTTGCATCTTAATACTTTTTTTAAGCCAAGGTTATTTATAAAAAAAAATTTAACAAGATTGGTCCAAGGCCAACCATTTGTTACCTCCCATCAGACTCAATTTTTCCTTTTCAGTGTTTCTCTACTAGCCAATTCTTTACTCAGCTCAGAGTTCCACTATGAATTTCCATCTTCCTAACCATTGTTAATGCTTTTTTGTATAACACTGTATTTTACTGAATGGCAAATAGATGAAATCTAATGCCTCTTTTTTTGGTTGGTTGACCTAGACAAAGTTGACCGTAGCCTGGCAGGTTCTTTTTTGAACATGTTGTATATTTATCTAATTTTCTACAACTTTATACTGGACTTCAAAATGCATGTTACATGCTTTCATTGCTTTGAGATCAAGTGGTATACCCTGTTCTCTAAACTTTATGGTCCTATATCTGATGTTGCTTATACAGTGATTATATGTATAACAGAAAAGATGTGTCATTTGCCAGTACTTTCAGGCATTTTTGGTTCCAAAGCAATTGAGCACACAAAACCCCAATTAGCTCAACACCTCTTTTGAGATACTGAAGCTAAAACAAGGGTTTGAAAAGAAGGGTTACTATAAGACCTAAATCATTTTTGAAGGACAAAAGAAAAACTTTGAATAAAGTTTTCTGTACTACAACATTAATAATTAATTGCTCAGAGCGTTGATATTAACAATTACACACAAATGTTTATTCTTTGGAAGCAATGTATATATGTTTTTTTGAGAGAAGCTAGGTATCTTTAATTACCAAATACTGTACAATATTGAACCAATAGTAAATAAAAAATAATTTCACTAAAAGGAATTGTATTGGTCAGGCTCCTTAACTATTGCTTAAACTCATGCATTTTTATTGCATGAAAATTGTTTTCATAGTGGAAAATATCCAGAAAGTTTGATATTGTGAAGGAAAACAGTGTATATTGAATCACTTCAGCATGACAAAACTAGGTCAGAATTCTGTCTTTAATATGTTTAATTTCAGACAGCCTTCCAAATTAAAGATGATCATAGGTTCCAAAAGTGTTATTATTTCTGACTGTCCTGGAATATACAGTGTCTCATTGACAGTTGTACAGCTGAAATTCATTCCTATTGTTTATATTTTTTAATTTGCAAATGCAATTCTAAAACCCTTGAGAAATGATATATCAAATATAAATACGTGAAGAAACGATAAGATGTGGAATAGCAAATACTTTGCAGTAAGTTAGACTGCATAGACAGGAAAAAAAAGCAACAACATATCAATGTAAACTTCTCTTACTTTTTAATTTTTTCTTTTCAAAAATGACCTCAATTACAATATAAGCTGAATAGGGAAGTAAAAGGTTAGGTCAGAAGCTGGGTTATCAATATGATACAGAAAGCAATAGTAAAAGCTAATAGATGATTTGTATATGACCTTCACATCGGATTAGCAACCAGTATAGTGTATTAGCAAAAGACTGTGCATTGTACTCACTAGCATAATAAGATATTTTTCTTATTGTAATATAAAAGACATTAATGTAATACAAATGTTCATTCTACCCTGCCTTATCAGAGATTTCCATGTTGTATTTGTAGCTTGGTCTCCTGATTATTGGTCTGGTTTACGTAATAGTATAAGTACAAAATGGAGTACTCTTTTGAAATGAGAAGGACTACAGTAATGAAAGAGGAATAAGGGAATGAAAGAAAACAGAGAGGTAAGAAAAATGTGGTAAAATAACAAAAAGGAAGGAGAAAGTGAGAGACTATGTCAAAGTAGAAAAAGAAAAAAGAATGCATAAAAAATAAGTGACAAAGGCAGAGAGTTATTAATAAGAAAAGGTAATCTTGTCAGTTCTTGTGTCCAAATTTGATGTTAAGATCCAATTTTCAGTTCTGACTGAGCTGACTTCAGCTTAGGTATTCATATCATAAATGTGCATGAAGATGGCCTTTCATCATAATTTCAGCAACTTGCTTCTTGGAAATGTACTTACAGAAAGAAATTAAACTTCGTATACCATTAAGTATTGGAACTCAGAGTCAAGTGCTGACAGGACAGATTTTGGCAACATGAAGTTTAAGACAATGAAAAACATACAATGTTTTGCTTATGCTTTTGTATGTTCAGATAAGAAAGAATTTATACATTGATATTAAATTTATATTAATGCAGCCTGACCATTTGGGATGTCTGTATTCTCATTGAGTAATACTTTCAACAGTCTAAAGTCCCTCTGAAAGTAGCCAAATATTTGCAAGAGATGGCACTACTTCTGAAAATATCAGTATATTGTTCTTAGTTTACATTTGCTGTCTAAATGAGAGAAACAAAATCTTCGTACATTTTACCTCTCCAGTTAGATGGAATAAAAACCACTTCTGACTAGTTATTCTGCTGCATTAAGTCCTTATTCCCCTGATGACTGTGAACATAGACTCAGTAGACCTTAGCTCTTTAAATTCTGCCTAGATTGGGTCTTTATGTTTGTATTAACATCACAGCATTATTCATGCTATCTTAGCATAAGTCTGTGTATAAAAATGGTCAAAGCGGATAAATAAACGAGCCAACAGCAATCTAATAATCTTTCAATACATGCACAAACAAAAGTTTTCTCACACATGTAGGAAGTTGGTAAGAACAATGTAGGCAGCATATTCAGAGACTTTAGCATGTATGTTCTTTCAAACTTTCTGCTATATACAAGACAGAGATTGATTGGGTTTTAAATTGTGCTTGTGATATGAAAGAACATTAAAGGTACCTAATCAAAAAGGAAAAAAAATGATTATTGTTGAAATACTAAACTCAGCTGTTTGTTTCTTGTTACAGCTGCTTCTCTCTATTTTTCTGACAAGTTCTCTCATCTTACAAACACTGAAGAGGTCAGGAATGATGCCTAGAATATAAGGCCTATGGTACCAATGTCTAATCAAAAGCTCATTAAGGTTGTTCAAACATTTCACAGAAAAAAAAATAAAAATAAAAACCAACCAAATCTTAAACTCTACAAAGTGTCAAAAAGGAGCTCTATTAATTAGTGGCAATGTCAGTTTGGTAGTTGTGGCTACAAGAGAAAAACATGCTACACAGAACTAATGTATTTTATAAAATTATTTAGGCTAAACTTGATCGGATTTGGAGACAGCAATATTTCTATTGACTCATTAAAGTTACCCTTCACCCTTTATCTTCAAAAGCGTTCCATACAATTGCAGAAAAGATGTGCATTTTCTTGCTAATCTATTTTGTCACAGTGTTAGGACATATGTTTTTTCCTGTTCTGTCCCATTGATGTTTATCTAGCCTGTTCCATTGTTAATAAATCGAAGGATTCCTTTCATAATCTATTAAAATATGTAACTATTTCAGTTAGAGGATCTTTCCTAATACTTCCTAATATCTTATGCCTCTGGCTGCTATTTAATTCAATTAATTCCTGTCCTATTTCTAGTGGACACAGAAATCAGCTGATTAATTTCTTTTTTGCACCAACTCTTAACATAGGAGAAAACTTACCATGTCTAGCTTCATCAGTCTCTACTTTGTATTATCATTTCAGGCTTGCTTTAATATTTTTGCTTTCTAAATTTATTATTATTATTAATAATAATAATAATAATTATTATTATTATCATCATCATCATCATCATCGTTATTAATCATTTTATGCTCTCCCCAAAAAATTTTCTATGAAACTAGGTGCAGGATTGCAGCCTTTGTCTACAAGTGAATACAATGGAAGTAGCACATAATATATCTTATGTATGACACCTCAATTTATCCAGCTCAATCTGATTGCTTTCTTTGGGCAGAATAAGTGCGAAAAAAATGCAGTTTTGTGTGGAGAATCCGAGTCTGAATATGCTACTTCCAGCACCAGAGTTGTACAAAGACATCAGCAGCATAGGCACAGTGCTCTGCATGCACTAATTAACCCTGCACTAACATGGTAAAACTGCTGCTGTTCTGTTCACAGTTCAAATGACTGTCTCCACATGAAACTGCTTTAAGTTTTATCGAAATATTTGTAAAGCACCTTGCACTCTTGGGGAGAGATGAGACTAGAAAGAAATAACCCTAAAAGTATACAAATATCTATTTTTGTAACTTGAAGTATAAGTAAAACTGTATGTATTTAGAATAATGAATAGTGGCTTGTTACTTATTATGCACACTTGCTGTCCTCTCCTACCACTTTCTTAATGAATGTTTTGCCAGAGGGCATATTAGCAGTTTGAAAAATCCCTATTTACCTAACGAGTTTCAGCGATTCCACAGAAGTCCTAAAATTGAGCAGAAAATAGTTATTATTATTATTTTTTTTAAGTTTATTCTGGCTAGAAATCTTTAAAGCACCTAAATACTGGTGGAGGGTCAATAATAAATAGATACCTAAATTTTTAAAAGAACACTTGATAATTTTACTCAGATTATAATTTATTCAGAGGTCAGTTACATCAAGGTTGAAGCCTTTATTTCTGTAAATGGAGTACTTACAAGGAAAGAAAAATTGTCCCCAAACTTTATTCAGTTACTTACAGACCTAGTTTTTGACATCACATTTTTTTATTATATCTTTTTCCCCTGAATAATGAAGTGGAATAATAAGTGGAGTTCACAGACTATCTGATACTCCTCCACAAAAGCATGATTGAATATTCAGTATTTCCTTTTCTTTCCATTTTTTATATACTTAGTTTCAGCTGGACATTTTACTTTAATTTTGGTCAGTTACCAGTTACTTGTTTAGCAAAGGGTGTCAATATTCTGGGCGTTCCTCTTCTACAGGAACTACATCTTTGAGTGGAAGTGCAATTTGGTGTTTCCTAATGAGGGAAACATTGACCAGTTTGTGCATTTCCACCTCTGCATTTCACCCTGAGATGTGGACAACCATAGTCACAACAAACTGAACTGTTTTTTCCCTCAAGTTTCTGTGATTTTCTGTTTTAGGAATTAAAAAAACAAAAGACCAAAAGCAAAGGAAAAACAAACAAACAAACAAACAAACAAGAAAAGGGGGGGGGGGCAGGGGAGGAAGAGAGGAAAATAGCTGTTTTAAAGGTAATTGTCACATGCATGTCCTTTTACAGTAACAACATTCTTTATTTTATTATATATATATATATTATTTTTTTTTCCTGTGGTGTTTGACAAAGGATCTGCCAACGCTTAGCAAGGGCTGCAAAACTCATTTCCTGCTGCCTGAAGCTGCCTGTGCTTCTAGTGAGGCGAGAGCACAGTTCAGAGTCATCTGTTACGTGAATGAGAAGATGCACACACTTCAGGAGGAAAGCAGATGAAGAGGCTTTTCTTTCCACTCCAGTAACTCACAGCAGGTATTATAGATATATTTCCCCTTCTCATGTTGCTTTCATTTTGCTAGATTGTATCACGGCATTGCAGACGATACAAATAGGGATGTACGATCTAACTTCAGGAGTACGAAAAAGACCAATGATGGTAACTTCATTCGTACCAACATTTTCCAATGCAGTATTTACTTCCCAGTCACGAGGAAATGTAGAGACACTACATCATTGGAAAAAAAATAAATAATTTAAATGTAACCACTTGGGACTGTAAAATCTCAAGAGACTGTAGACCTCAAGAAAATCTACCTGGCTCCATATAAAACTTTACCTTTGAACTTCATATAGAAAATTTCTGCCAGGAGTCCTACACTTGCCCTCTGCTCTTCATTCGATTACATCACCCTGTTCCTTGTCTCTGTGTTTAAGATCAAATATTCCTGAGCATGTCTGCAAAAATCCCTTCACAGATCAATTTCAAGTACCTCCTTAACATTGGTCAAAAGATAGATCATCCCCCCTTACCAACATGCTCCACCTCCTAGTCCCTCTCCCTCTTATTCAGCTCTTGCTGCCCTTTTCCCTTCCTCCTCTCATAGCCCAATATCACTTTGTCTTTTACCTTCTTAAGGGACAGGATTGGAGGGAGCTGAGCAAACAGAATGAGGGTCCACCTGTAAAAATGGTTTTAAAGTAATGAAAGGGGATAAAGCTGAGAAGAAGGAAGATGCTTGAAAGCAGAGGAGAAAGATACACAGGAAATTTGTGGTACATTTTTGCTGAATCAATTAGACAAAATTTTCCCAGGTAATAGACTATTGACAAACTCATCAATTCCACATTGTTATTTATTCACTATTTTTCTGCTATGGTGACAAGAGATTTTCCTGTTCCTTGGCTGGATAGTTCATAATTTTTTTAAAAATAAGGATATAAAAAAGAGTAAGTTTTGTATATTATCCTGTGCACTGGCAGGTTTTGAGTAGCCTCCCGCTTTAGTGGCTGGGAAACTCTACCTAGAGCTGCTTCTCTTCCAGCATGTGTATGTCAGGATGTTCTCTTGCTGCATGTCCAGGTGGCTTGCTTCGGCAATGTTCATATCATTTCATCCTTTTAACCTCCAAAACAGGGTGGTGACATCTACCATATCTTTTGGAACCCATTCCTGGACTCTGTCAACTGCCAGCCCACATATGCAGATTTGCTAGGATTTGATCAGTTGGCACAAGCCAAAACTGTCCCAGGGACCATTCTAGTAATTTAACAGTCTGGATGACTGAATTATGGGAATGCTCCCTGCCACTGATCAATTAACTAGTGTAGATCTAATTTAATAATATTTTTTCCTCTAGGACAAACGCATAATTCTTTGCAGCAGTACTAAAGGTCTGGAATTAAAAACCTTACAGATGCCACATCATGCTGTAACTCTGTGTTAATTTTTTGAAAAGTGCAGACTTTATGACAGCATTGTATGAAAATTAAAAAAAATTAGAGGAAGAGCTTAAGTTTTGTATGTACAGCATGAGCTATCTATAACTGGAGCACCTAAGCCTTGTGACTCCACAGAGAATTGGAACAATAGTTTTGAGCAACATGAGCTGCTTCGGAAGGGTCTGCATGAGTGTGGGGACTGAGGATGAGTTAGCCTACACCTCCCTGTGGGTTACTTGCCCCACAGAGATCTGGGTTGTATTACCCTGGGTAGAACTAACATGTCTGAACTGCTTCCTGAACATCATCTAACAGATGAAATCCTACTGCAGGTGACCCTACAGGACACTTGCTCCACTTTGTGTGGAGCAGGTCACATCTCTTGGAGTAGATTTTTCTGTACTCCTTAGAGCAAATGGAAAGAAAAACATCAGTGTATAGAACTTATTAGTGATTGTATATGGGAAAAAACCATTAATATTTACAGCTCTGTCAAGAAAGAGCCTAACAAGAAGCAGAGAAAGCAAATCACACCAGTGAATGTGTTGAATTCTGTTCCACTGTCTCTTTTTTGATATCTGAGTATTATCTGCTCATTACATGGAGCTTGTTTTGGGACAGTAGAGCTCCAACTTCTAAATGACAGGCAAATATGAGATTTTTGGTGGTGGAATGGTTGGGGTATAAGATGCATTTGTCTGTTCTTTTATGCTCAGACCTACAATTAAGAACATTTCCTGAAGTATAGTATCTTAAACTGTTTTATCTTGAAGATTTAGCTGATAGCTATGACACCTTTCCATATGCAGATACAATTTCATTATAAATCATCTACCTGTGGCTGGGTCAGCATTATAGCGGCCTCAGCTCTCATTAGTCTATGACAGCAGATGTGAGACACTGACACTAGAAATAGAGAGCCATTATAACCAAAAATATTCCATCTCCCTTTGCTGCCTTCCTTGCTCATTGCCAGTTATATTATTTCTACTCTCTGCTTTTGTGTGCTTAAATTCCCCTTCTGTGCATTTTTAATCTTTCCTGTATTACCTTGTTTTCCATTTGGCATATGTATACTCTGCTTATTTCTTGCACATTGTTTGTATACCTCTGGAGAAATTACAATACGGTAATTAATTAAAATAATTGCATTTTAAATAAATGAGAAGCAAACCATATGATCCTGCTCATTCTTGCCATACATATTGGAACAACTTGCAGTCGCATGTTAGCAACCAGGTTCCTATAAAAATTAGACACAGAACTGCATATGGTGGCATTTTAGACATTATTTCCTATGTTTCTGCATGGTTTTGAGCAAATTTCTCTAAGCCTACAGAGATAATTTAATATGAATAACCTGCTTGTTGGCTTGTTCCTTCAACTCCAGGCACAATGCACAGCACTCTGCAACAAAATTATGTTTAAACCAGGTTAAGCCTCTTTTTGTTACGGATTCCTGTCTACCCATATGTTAAACTATTGAGAATGCAGCAAGCTGTTGAGAAAAAGTTCAGATGTTCAGGGAGGCCAAACTCTTAAAATCTCAGCAGAAGCATATCCTAATTTATCTGAGGGCTGTGGAAAAGTAAGGCAGGGAAGAAAAGACATATGTCTGGGAATCACAAAAAATATTGGTATAAACTATTTGAAAGCTGGGTGATTGATATTTTTATTGTGTGCCTACAGAAAGTGAACAGAAAGCGGAAGGAAAAGCTGCATCCTGTAGGTAGTTTAGGGCTGAATCAATGCTTCTCCATTTGAGAATGTAAATACTGTTATGAAAAAAAAGCTCATTTCCCCTCATGTCTATCTTTTGATCTCTCAGCCTGTTAATAGACTCCTTCCTCTTTGTTTCTTTTTTAGTTTCTTTGTCCTCTTCTGCTCTCTGTTTCTCCTTCCATTTCTTCTGTTTCTCTCCTTTTATACCTTTCATTCCTTTGCACTGTCCTCATCCTGAAGCACCCAGTAAGCTGCAGGCTGAGATACTTCTGGTAAAAGTGTCAGCACACCATACTGTGTTACCAGTTACATTTTTGCCTTCAGCAAAGGGGCTCATACAAATGAAGAAAAATGTCTGATACCTCAAAGTCTGTGAACTTCACCTTTTCGTAGAGAAAACAAAGAAGAGGTTACTTAGAGGGTGACTTTCTTCTGCACTGGCTAACAATTGGCTAACAGCTGCCATTTGGCACTGATGTTTCAGGAAGAAAGCTGTGTGCTAGATCAAAATCAAAACCCAGAGACTGGAGCCTTTAACTCATATACTTGTCCTATGCACAGTAATTAGCATTGATGGGGTATTTAAACTATCCATGACCAGTCAACACAGGAATATAAAAGGAGAAAGGCTTATTTAAATTTATTGATGATAACAATTGTTACTAAAGGCAGAGAAAGAAGAAGGAAGAAGACTCTTGTAGATTGGATCCTGATTAGTGGAAAGGACTAGTTGGGCAAAAGAAGGAAGAAGGCATCTTGGGTGATCAAAATTATTAAATGCTGAATTCTTGATTTATAGGAGTAGAAGGAAGGGGAATGATAAAATAAGGTTTTCAAGGAAGTATTTTACAATTCGTCAGAAAAGTCTGCTGGAAAGCAAGTATAACAAAAAAAAATATTTTAAAGAAGTAACACTACTACACTGAACTGCATTGGTGAATGAGAAGCATAGAGACAGCAAAATTATGGTATCTCTCAAAGTAGGAACATTTAACTGGCATCATACAGAAAAAAAATACTCTTAGCTATTAGGACAAAAAGCAATAGCATGATGCAGGTAGGAACAGAACCAGAAAGTTTAGCACACAGACAGGAGAAAATAAACAAGCACGTTCTCAAAATACTTTGATAATAAAATGACCATGTAAAATAATTCAATGGGGACAGAAAGTTTAACTTGCTAGAGTGAAGTAGCTATTACTCTGAGCTCTGTAAATGGGAATGTTGTGTCCAAGCTGTAATCTTCTCCTCAGGGATGATAAACTTTCAACAGGACACCACTCTTCAGGCAAGATGTGGATCTATTAAAGAATATCCAGAAGAAATAAATCAAAATTTTAAAATAAGCCTGCAAGCTTGGAAAAATGGGTTTGTCTTATCATGAAAAGACTGATAGGAGCTAGAGAGATGATCTGAAAACAACCTTCCAATACATAAAAGGTTGCTGCACAGATGAAATGAAATAAACAGTTCTGTGTGTTCACAGTAGGTAGGATAAAATATAGTGAACTTGAATTGTAACAACAGTTGTTAGGGGGAAATATCTTGTCTTCAAGGAGAAGATGAAAGCTGGAGGACATTATGCTGGAAGATGGTGGACTGTCCACACCATTACAGGTGTTAGGATGGTATATTCTTACTTTTGGACTCATGTTTACAGGTTTTTTTCTCGACAACTGAAGAGCTGATGAGTTCAAGGGCTTGCAAAGGCTGATAATTGCAAGTGGTTAGGGAGAACTCCTCTCCAGTACGAGACTTTCATATTCATGGTAATTAATCCCTGGAAATGTTGGAAAAAAAATTGTTAGCAGATGATTTTTTTACTAACCACTGTGAAGATGCTGACATAAGAACATTTATTACTATTTAAAGGTATTGTTTAGTGCTCTTGCACTCATGTGCATAGTAATATCAACACTCAAAATGTTTGTGTTTTTTTTCTTTAGAATTGGAGTGCTCTACTTGAGATTATATATATATATATATATATATTATCTCAATGACTACAGGTACACTGCTAAATAAAATGTGAGAAATTGTTTGTGATTTTCAGACCTACTGGCTTGGTCTAGCTTATGTTCATACTGAGAAAAAATCTCTTAGCATCCCCAAACCAGTTTTGGCTACACCCAGGCTGTTTTTTTGGGATTCAGTCCTGGTCTATGCTATTCCCCAGAATGTGTGCAGAAATTGTCTGCAAGAATGTTATTTGGCATGGAACAAAACCATGCCATGGTGTGAGATAACTGGCAAGTATCATGGAAAGATGGGTGTAGGGCAATGCTTGAACTCAAATGATGGATGTCCTTCATTTACTTGAGTAGAAGTAGCCAAAAGGATCATTTGTGTGAGTAGTAGAAAGCAGTATAGCCATTGTGAGTAAAGACTTATCTGTTAGGATTAACTTCAAATGCAGAATATTGAAGTCCTGAATACTTACTTTTCCAAACAGTATCTGCGAACAATTTGGTAGATGGCACAGGCCACAGCTAATCCTGACAGGCAGTTTTAACATGATGGCTCTGCTTTTGAGGGAAAGGGGAGACTTTCCTGACTTTTAGAATATTTTTCTTATAGACAGAGGAATTAGGAGATTGTATGGGAGACTCTGATTTAATTTTGAAATGCAACATGTTTATAATCCTGTTCCTTGGAGAGGAACTTGTGAGGGAGAGAGGAGAACTATGTTTACTAAGTTTCAAAAAAACAGCAAAAATAATTTTAATCCAATCTCATGGTTTTCATGGCTTGACTCATGATTTTAGAAAGCTTATGGTTGGAAGCATTTCAAGATCTGTGAAACCTTTTCAGCTAAATATTATTATAATTTTAATATATGGAGCCAAGTCTGTACCCAGCAAACAAATACACTTCCTGCTGAATCTAGCAGAAGCTCCTGGCTGCAGTTCCCTTGAGAATTTGGCTCAGTTTTTTGATAGAAAATATGGACCTTTTCATGATTCAGGAATTTTTAAAAGCCAATACTTATTGGGATGCTTGACTGAAATCAAACCTCTTTACTGTTCTGCTATGATATGTATTCCATGTAATGCACCTCACATGTATACTTGCTCTTATTACTTCTCGGGAATTTAGACATGAATCTTTGGGTATAAGAACCAAGAGCTGTATGAAATGCACAGAGAAACCAAGGTCCAGAGGTCATACTGCAGAACTGTGATGATGTACAGCCATTTGAAGGAACTGAGCCTTGTTGCAGGGGCTGAATGACGTGTATATACATATATATGCATATGTATATGAAATCTTCTGGCCAAACAGTGAAAATACTGGTATAACCTACCTTTTTTTGTTACTTTCTCTACTAGATATCAAACAGCTGAGAAAGGGACTGTGTTCTTCAACATCCATTAAACAGTGTGCAGCAGACTGCAGCCAAATGACCACTGGAATTTTGGCACTACCATCATAGTGATGGTTCTGATTATCATGATTATTAACATTAGTACTGTTCCTAGTGATTATATGAATTAATGGTTTCAGTAAACACAAGATTCCAGCATTAACTATACCAATGAGTGAATCATGACTTCAATACTGAAATGTTAAAATAAATGTAGCTTCTGGAAAAATGAAGGCCAAGCAGAAAACCAATGTTGCATAGGTGTTGCAAAGTTACATTCAGAATTGAAATCCCCATTTTTATTAGTATAGTACATTGCTGTAGAGATATGATTCATCTGGTGCTTCTAAAGTTTAATATGGTGTCACTTTTGTAACAAAAAAACACTGTTCATGTTTGAAATGCAGTCAGAGTTGGCACTTTTACCACATATCTGCAAACATCTCTAAAGTTCATGCAACCTCCACTGGTTATTTTTCTCCTACTAGACTGTCTCCCTATCTGCTTCTTTTTAAAGGTACAGTATATAATCAGCTAGCTTGTTAAGGGACTTAACAAGGTGAAAAATATTCAATCACTTCCCTTGTTTACAATGCCTTCACCATCCTGGAAAATAACAACATGGTTCCTGTCCTCATCTCCTGTACTGATTAGATCCATTAGAGTTTAGTTGAGGCAAATTCTCCTAATAAAATGCTGTTCTGAATTCATTTTTCTGCCCACAAATTTCTTTCAAGCAGAGGAGTTTGTGTTTCCACACTGAGTCCTTCCTGCCTGTGTTTTCTCTAGCTGAGTATGATATATAATCACCTTCTCCAATTGGATTATGAGCTGCCTTGTTCATGTTAATTTACTTAATTTATTCATCCTCCTTGCTCATTCTAGTGATTTTTTACATGCTTCCTCTTCCGCACTGACAAATGATAAAATGATAAAACGGTGTGGTGAGCCCTTGTTAAACACATCACCTAAACCCTGCGTCCCTTTTGTCTTCAAATGCCTGATACAATTTTGGATGTCGTGCAGCCCTGACACTAAGTAATGTTTTGAAGGAAGTAAATTCAGGCAAGTCTGACAACCACCATCTTATCTGACAAGAGCCAAGCTGGAGACTACCAGGCAATGTTTATACTAATAAATTAAACATGCCTGGGACTGTTCTCTGGTGCAGAGGCCAAACGAGTGGAAATGCTGTTAAACTTGCTGTCCCTCTGAAACAGGAGGTTTTGCACCTGGGCTGTGTATCAGGAATTGTTCCTTGTGTTTCTCCCAGGCTCTTTTTGGGAGGCTCTTAGCTGTCCTGAGCCAAAGCTGTAGCAGAGACCTACCTGGCATTTCACAACGTGGGCAATCGGGTTCATCTCTTTGATGGCGCTCTGGCACTTCTAGTGCACCAGGTCAGACAGAGCCAGGGGGTGCCACTCTTAGAGAGATACTCTGAAAATAATGTGCTTTCTTGTGACTCCAAACAATTTTTTTTCACATGATTCAGCACAGCAGTTCCTGCTAAAAACCCATAAATATTCACAAATATTTGCCAACCAGGCTTCTCTAACCATGAGTTTTAATTAGCTTGCATTTCCCTAACTTGGACATCACTGAATGATTCTGTCAGCAGTGCTGAACCATTAAGTTTACTTGAAAAAAGGAAGGCTTTTGTTTATGCTGAAAAATGAACATTATTTTCCTGAGAATATTGTACCTGCACCCTTTTTGTTTGTTTGCGTTAAAATTACCAAAATGTTTAGGTAGTATATTATTAGATCAATAGATGAGAGAGAAGACCTGATAAGAACACATTATTCTGACCTGTATTAAAGAACAGTAATAGTGACACAGGTTTAATGACAGTGCGATAAATAAGATGGAGAGCAAAGTTGAGTACATACCGGGTGTTCATGCATAATAGAGTAGGAATGTATTGTCTGCTGTACTTTTTCTGTACCAGTAAATTGCCTTTGGATAAAAATACCATGCTTAGCTACTCTAGAGAAATACTGATGAAAAGCTAATGCTAGTGGAATGGTGTTTGCGTGCAAACACTATCAGCTAGGCTTTCCTAAGCCTTTGCTCTTTATTAACAAAAGTATCTGAGGAGCATGAGGTCAGGAAATCAAAGAGAAAGGCAACCAAATTCCTTCTTCACAATGCCCATTGCCTTAACACTGAGGTTGCAGCATTTCAGGGCTAGAACAAATTGGGAAACACAATGTTTCTTCTGTCATAATTCAAAGCTATTCACTAAAAGAGGAAAATTGAGGGAGGGATGTAGCAGTTCAGTTTGCTGGGCTGCATCCATTTCTCTAGAAGAAAGATTCAGGTTGGAGCAGTGAATATTATTCCATTTATGCTATGAAACTGGGTGCAACCTCAGGTGGTTGGTACCTTAGTGTTAGTAGACATTATTAGGTAACATGAGGATTTGTAGAAAGTATGCTTAATACCAACTGAGACTGGCAGCATGGCTCAGTCTTGGGGACAGTGTTTAACATTTTTATCAATGATCTGGATAAGGGGATTGAGCGCATCTTCATTAAGTTTGCAGATGACAGCAAGTTAGGTGGGAGTATTGATCTGCTTGAGGGTAGGCAGGCTCTACAGAGCGATCTGGATAGGCTAGAACAATTGGCCAAGGCCAGTCACACGACATTCAACAAGGGTAAGTGCTGGGTCCTGCATCTGGGTCATAACAACCCCATGCAATGGTATAGACCTGGGGAAGAGAGGCTGGAAAGTAGTTGTCCAGCAGAAAAGGACCTGGGTTTTCTGGCTGACAGATGGCTGAACTTGAGCCAGCAGTGTGCAAAGATGTCCAAGAACGCCAGAGACATCCTGGCCTGCACCACAAATGGTGTGGTCAACAGGGCTAGGGGAGTGAGTGTCCCCTTGTACGGAGCACTGGTGAGACCACACCTTGAATACTGTGTTCAGTTTTGGGCCCCACACTACAAGAATGGCACTGAGTTGTTTGAGCATGTGCAGAGAAGCACAATGAAACTGGTGAAAGGATTAGAAAACAAAACTTGTGAGGAGTGGCAGAGGGAATGGGAATTGTTTAGTCTGGAGAAGGGGATGCTGAGGGGAGATGTCTCTGCAGTTACCTGAAAGAAAGCTGCAGCAAGGAGGTGTTGGTCTCTTTTCCCAGATGAAAAGTGAAAGGACACAAGGAAATGTTCTCATGTTGCACCAGGAGAGGTTTAGATTGGACATTAGGAAGGATTTCTTCACAGAGGGAGTGGTCAAGCGTTGGGACGGGCTGCCCAGGGAAGTAGTGGAGTTGCTATCCCTGCAGGTATTTCAGAGATGTGCGGATGTGTCACTGAGGGATGTGGTTTGTTGATGGGACTTGAGAAGTCAGGCTGATGGTTGAACTTGATGATTCTGAAGGTCTTTTCCATCCTATGTTAGTCTATGATTCTATGATCTTATGGCTGTTTCTTGCAAGAGCTGTTGTAGAGTAACTTGTTTTTCAGTCAGTATCTGTTTAAAAGATTGAGAAAGTTTCTTTCACATGTTGGTCTTGTAGTTGTTCTCTACTGACCTCAGTGATGGGATGGAGGAAGGAGCTTTCTGAGAGTGGAAGACAGGTGAATCTGAAAATTTAAATTGAAGCAGAAAACAGTGGATTATATTAATCCACATTTTTTAGATTATATTGCACCTTATTTCATCATGCAGTCTGATTACAAGCTGTTTGTAACATGGAATGTAAATTATACAAACAAGTCAATAGCTATAATTCATCCGTGAATAAATCTAGGCTTGAAGATAACATAGGTTTTGTAACCATGAAGAGGGTAACGGTCCAGGTGGTGTTCCAGTGGGAGTGCTGGGTACAAGAACTGCCAGAAAAAAAAAAATAATGGAGGGGATTCATCAGTACAGTTATTTCAGACACCAAGGAAGAAGAGTTCTTGAGCTTCCCAGGATCTTCCTGTCCCCTGTTACTAAGCTTTGGACCTATATTTGCTTTCATAGGACTTTCCTAGGTATTTTTAGTTCTCTTACTGCCATACTACCACAGCTTTGATTTGTGTAACTTCTCAGTCAAGTTTCTTTTCTATTGAAAACAAAACATTTCTATGAGGAGGTTAATTTCTGTGATGCAATATACACTTTTTGTACTGCTGGAGCTGTGAAGAACAGAAGGGCTGTTCCTTTGATTAAGGTGCCAGAGAGCTAGGAGGAATGTATCCTGCTTGACCATGGTTTGCTTGGAAAATCATAAGTAACCTCTTAAAATGAGAATAGCACTTTCTTACCCCCACAAGGCACGATGAGAGATAAGTACACTTAAGCCTTTAAAATCACTCAGATAAGCTCAAGGGGTATGCAAGTCTTTGACTTCTGAATGCTAGTTGATAAGTGGGGAAAGACCATAGAAGGAAAAGGTAGTGTCAGTGAAAAATAGGGGCTCAGGAGATGCTTTTTTTTTTTTTTTTAATTAGTATTTTTCATTTTCATCTTTTTGTTTGTTTGTTTGTTTATTTTTTTCTTGAAATGAGTAAATGAGTGTGTGGGACAATGCTTCAGCAAGCTGCCTCTTTTTATTTCTGATTTCCCCTGAAGGCTTTCTTGTACTAGGTGGTTTATTTTCCCCTCCCTCCCTGGCTACCTCTGGTGTTTCCTCCACAGCAACTGAACATCATCTGTATGCGCTTAATGACCAGATGTTCTCTGTCGCGCCGTTCCTCCAAAACTAGGCTGAAGCAAAAAAAAGGGACTCAGAACTAAATCATCCGGGGATTACACTAACA
This sequence comes from Cygnus atratus, assembly GCF_013377495.2. Lineage (NCBI taxonomy): Eukaryota > Metazoa > Chordata > Aves > Anseriformes > Anatidae > Cygnus > Cygnus atratus. The sequence goes on from NC_066364.1 coordinate 8,446,583, forward strand.
GAAAATGATGCTCTTGGTATGGAAACTATTAAAGAAAACCTGATTTTGTCTTTATATACTAGGGTTCATTAACTTTCTCTCTGGTACAGCTAATGACCTGAACAGAAGCTGTGGTTCATTAGTGATCTTTCTCTCTCTGCCTGGCAATTGAACAGAAAAAAAGAAAGAGCTGGAAGGAGAGGTAGAAACTCTAAGTGAGACAGAACAGCATTACAAGTTTCCAGGCTAGCGGAAGCAAATTTTCTTCCGTTCTTGTCCTTATAATAGGAATGATATGATATTTACAGATAAACTCATCCTTTATGCCAAAGTGGGTTTAGTCACCAAAAGAGGAGTGAAAGCAGTTTGTTTACCCTCTCTTTACCAATTTCTTCTTCCAGAGTTGCCAGGAACTGCTTTGATCTCTGGATCTAGTAGTATCCTAAAGGTTGTCCTGCCTTATGCTTCACAGATCCACGGGGTCATTTTGGCAGCAAGGAGTAGCTGCAGGGAGGTTCAGGAGTACCCTGACCTAATCTGCTTTGCAGGCATCCAGCTCCTGCAGGAAGTACCTTGCCAGTTTGCATTGCTTCAGCCAGCTTCCAGCTGCCTTTGGCAATAAGGTGTATTCAGCAGGGTAAGGAAAGAGTGGACAGTGCTGTCCCATGTGTATCTGGATCCAGGGATGGAGATGATACAAACCAAAACATACTCGGGGAACCATTAAAAGGTGTTTCTGTTTCTTTTTCCCTGTATGGAGAAAATTCCACTTTTTCTGTGTTACTTGTGAAAACCTCCTTTGTGGAGCTGTGATTGTCAAGGAAATCTGTTCCTCTTCAGCATGCCATTCTTACAGCACAAGAAAAGCTCTTTAAACTCTATTGAATTGTTACTCCATTTGGAGGGGGGAGAGAGGAGTGGGACGAAGAAAAGAAATACTGTGCAACATTAAAATATTACATAACTTATGAAATAATATACTAAAGTATTCAACCACTCAAATTTTCAAGGCTGTTTATTTTTTCTAAACTTCATTGTACTTATTTTTTAATATCATTATAAAATTGAATACCTCTCATTGCCTCTCATATTTAAACTCAGATTTCCCAGGAATAGATGTGCAGTTTACTGTGACTTTAAAATGAACATTATCAAATGTAGCATGTGAATTCCAGGCAAGTAATCAGAGAATTACCTGTCACTGAAGGTCATTTTTCTCTTGATCACTATTTTTTTTTTTTGATTTAGAGTGCAACACTAAAATATATAACTTAAATGTTTTTAAAGGAATTATTTTTACATAAAATCAAATGGAGACAAGTGGTATGCTGAATAGCTAATATTTGCATGTGGTTATTGAAATGTCAAACCTGTACATGTAAACTGGGTAGTTTGTTTTGGGGAGTTAGTGCTTCTAGAAAGCTTCCGGTGAAAAAAAAGATGGATGAATGAATAAGTGGACAGAGAACTAGCCACAGACGTTTCTAGAGTAGAAAAGGGCTCCTGAGGCACACATAAAGCCATCATATAACCACTAAAATTAGACATGGAAAAGACATGTCAGACAATGCTGTCTGTCCCTTTTCTATTACAGCACTGTTCCCTAAATTATATTGCTTTGTCCAATCTGGCTTTAAGTGTTGGAAGCAATAGATCATTCCCATGGAAGGCTGTGCCCTACTCTAAGAGTTCCCACAACTGAATTTTCCCTGATATTCCATATAAGTTCACTTCGTTTAATTTCTTCCCATTGCTCTTACCTATATCCATATACTCAAGCCTTGCCCCCTTCCCATCCGAATGTTCATAATAACAGCTTTGGTATTGTTTCTTTTACTAGACTTTGGGGATTCAGATTGTCTGTGAGGTTGCCCACAAAGCAAGCATTGTGATGCCTAAGGATGTGCTAGGTTCCAAGCACCCAGATGGACTTTAGGTAGGGATTAAACTATGAGCAAGTGTACAGTGGATGAAGAATGAATTATCCATTACAGCTAACCAAAAGATAACAAAAAGTCTGAGCTCTTCATCTTGCCTGTGTTCAAAAGACTGGTGAGAAAGTTGTCATCTGCTGCTTGTGTTTCAGAGATTAGGAAGCCCATGTAGAAATAGGATTAATAATGTCACCACGAGATATCGATACAGTTTAACTGATTTGTCTGTTTCAGATGATTTTTCTTAGCTAGAGCATCACTTCCTGACTTCCTGTTGTGGGCTGCTCCTTTTTTTTTTTTTTTTTTTTTTTTTTTGCCACAAATGGCGAAGCTAACTCAAACACATGCAAAAAGATGATGTTCACTGTGCTAGACTTCTTACATTGTAACATGATGTAGGTTTGTGACTTTGCTTTTCTTTGTTGTACTTCCAAGGCTATTTGTCTGTTTATCCAGGCCTCATAAAAATAATGCCTTTTATCTCTTAAGAGGTCATATGTTTATTTTGTTGCTTTCTGAAAGTGTTGCTCTAGGTCAGAAATAATACCATTATCACTTGTAATGCAAGTGGGAGGTTGGGAGTCCTGGCATTGATGTTCTGAATTCTTGATATAATATACCCTTATTTTCACACTTCCCCTTTGTAGAAAAAGTCAGTGTATTCACCGAAGTGTTGACCTGGCATACCTGTTTTACACCCTCCTGTCCTCAGCTTTGATTGCATTATTATATAAACACTCCAGGTGTTGGGGGTTCTCTGTGTGTGCGTATTGGAAGCAACAGTAGTGGACTTGTTTGTCACTCACCAAGGATCCAGGGAATCATAGAATCATAGAAGGACTAGGGTTGGAAGGAACCTGCTCTTCACTTACAGTGGGAGGGACTTTGCTCTCCCAGCCCTTATCTACAGGTTCAGGGAAACAAACCTGTAGCTGGAACCTTGTATGGAAGCACAAGGGGAAGCAAAATCAGCAGGGAGAGGGTCTAGAAATGCCTCCACTTTGAAAGTGAGCCTCTGTGTGCCACTTACTGGCAGCTCAGTGGTCCTTGGTGTTGTCTGCTCCTCCTTGAAGGCCCATCAGTCCTAGAACAAAGTGCCCCACTTTCATTGACGTTTCTCCTGTATCCTGTGACCTGCACATACTGTGTATGACTGGGTAGCTTCAAAGAGCTGTTAGGCTGCTGCTCTCCTTCTGGTGACTTATAATGTTAAGTTCATTATAAGCCTGAGTGGCAATTCCTGGTTTCAAAAGCTAGTTACACAAATGTCTTTCTTATTGGCAGAAGTGTCATACATTCATAATTGAAAAGCAGGAGCGGTTTGAATATTGTCCTGTATCTCTGCTACTGCAGTACAATTCATAAATAATAATAATAGTGACTGGGCTGGAGGACTGAAGGTGAGAGGGAGTCTTTTGAAAAGAGCTCTAGTAAGAAGGATAAAGATGAAATGCTGCAGCGTTGTATGATGTTATAATTGGCCAGTGCAATTACATTTTGTTTACCTTATTGGCAATGCAATTTATTTTCACAGGTACACTGTGAGAATTGTAAGTGTTAGATGCGCTGCAGAACAGATCCTGACTACACTGATGTATTTCCCTTGGACCTCTGTGGGCTTAGGAAGAATAGGATTACATGCAAACTACTCTTGACAGGTTATGTGGCATTGATTTGTAAAAAGGGTTGCTCTTTGATTTTCTGAGTATAATTACAGAATCTCACTGTTTTCTTTCTCTGTTATTGATGGCTGAAGGGCTTTCATAGCAGTGAATTTCATCTCAAGAGAACTGTGATCTCTAACTTTCTAAACTGTGGTGACACGTTGCCATTGTCATTTGTACTAATGGCTGATATGGGTGGTAAGGAATCACTGCATGAATAAGAAAAGAAATGTATCGTCATTTTATTAATGAAAGCTGAAAAGCAGCTCTTCTGGCTCTAGATTTATAGCTCTGGATACAGAGTAACTTCAGGGATGTTTAAGTCAGATGGTGGAAATTAAGACTACCTTATAGTGCCCTATAGAATGTATTCCCTAGAGGAAAGTTGACATGTTAGTCTATTAGTCATCAAAGACAATTAGTGCTAATATAATGTGAACATTTATACCTAGCACTCAGAGCAGTATTTGGTCTGGAATGCCTAAGTCTAGATTTGGAGGAATCTAGGAACTGAGGTGTGAATGTGAATGTTTATCATATGCTCTCCACAGTTTGAAAAGAATGTGTTTTATCAATGAGATGAAAAAAATTTTTACTCTGGAATTTTCAAAGAGTTTCAAATAGATTTATTTTCTTGCCAGCAGCATCTGAGCACTAACTCCTGTTTCCCTGATTTACTTTGTAAGTACCTGAGCATCTTTCTGTACTAGGTGCTTATCTGAAATTCTGCTGACAAATCCAACAGCTGGGTCTAACTACAAATCAATGGCATGGACACACTGGGATGTTGCTGTTGCAGCATCCTTCTGCAAGGTGAAAGGAAAGGCTTGACTGTTAAAAGGTGCAGCCCCTCTAGTGCCCTGGTAACTCCTGTTCCGTGCGGTAATTTGGTCTCCTTGCAGTGAATGCTGAGTGTCAGTGGGCATCAGACTGGCTGAACCAGGGAAGGAGCAGATTTCTCTCTGAAGGAATAGAAGAAAAGGTGAAGGATAAATCTCCCCCTTCCAAAGGAGCAAGGTGAGTGAATTTGTAGTTTGGAGACAGGTAGTACAGCACAAGCTAAACTTTTATCCTCAGGGGAAATATTTCTCAGTGCATTTCACAGCTGTTGTTGCGGGCTTTATGCTTGACGTTATCACATGGGTGGAATCACAGATTGAGGAAAAGCTTTGTGTGTGCTTGTAAAGCTTTCTGGTTTGCTTGTAAATGTGATCTGACTATATGTTTGGTAGGAGAGCATAGTAAATGTGATGAAGTAAATAAAAGTAAGGAAATGCATGGCAAGTAAGCACCTTTCCACTGTTGGTCAAGCCCTCCCACAGAGCTTTGGGAGCCCTTTTCCTCAAATGGATGCCTTGTTTGTACTCAGATCACTTCACACCATAATGTGGTACAAAACAATCCATGTGCCTGGGGCTATAGATGGCAAGTCTGGATGAACGTAAGTGTGAGACTGGGTGCTGCTGAAGTCAGGAGCCTGCTTGTTTATAACTGGGGAAATGCCTGTGCTGATCCTGAGCTGGCACAAATTTCATGCTCCCCTCTGCAACTCTTCCCTTCTGGTCCCTGGTGAGTTGGGCGAGTGGCTCCCAACCAGGCTTCAGAGTAAGAAAAAATAGCAATATGTTTTCCAGAGCTCTTAAAGAGTTTTATTTTTTACATTTCTTGCAAGCTACTGCTGTGCTTATTTGCCTATCAATTCATTTTCTCCTTGCTGGTACATTTACTCTATATTTAGCACATTCTAAAAGAGGACAACTAGATTGTATAGACACAAAATCACACGGTAGGGCCTTATTTACTATACTGTAATAACTGTGTTCATAAATCTAACCTTTCTCTGGCAGCCTCATATACCTGTCTTCTCTTTCTCTCCTTTGATTCCTGTCCTTGCCTCTCTCTCTGCTCGTAGCAGGCAGTAAGAACTGCAGTCGTTCAGTACCTCTGAGTATTATGGTCCATTTACTTAAACGTGGATGCTGATATTAAACTTAAAGCATCCATGTTTGACTCTTTTGTCTTACTTACATTATTGTAGTGGTCTGTTGTTTATACATTTACAGTCAAAGACATTTCTGGGATATTAAGATTTATACCAGGCAGGAAAGCAGAGAGTGGATGTTTATCTCAAATGCAGTTTCCTCGGTTATCTAAGTTTTGAAGAGCTCTTTAAATGTTAAAATGCATTCAGACTAGCAGGTGGTGGTGTATTGAAGGCCTCTGCTGAACACCAAAAATATTCAGGAGGTTATTTTTAAAGACATCCACTTAATTTTAACTTTTATCATTTAGAGTACTACAGTTTTATAACTATAGTATACATAACTAATAATTATATACTACTATGTAAGTATGTATAATTTATTCAAATATTTTTCAGCAAAACAAACCAATAAGGAATCCTATGAAATTTTTGCTTACACTCAAACTTCCTGTAATTAAAGCAGATGGTGAAGTAGAGGGAAGTCAAGCTGGGCAAGACTGAAAGAAATTAAAGCAAGTGTTTCCTAGGGTAGCACAATCACTAGTCTTGAACAGTGACACCTTAACTAGTTTGTGGACCATACTGGTAGACTGGAAAGCTGTACTGCCACAACTGTTCCCTACAATTTCTGTTATATTCACAGTAAAAACTTAAACATGGAGAGGCACGCTTATTCATGATAAATGTGTATAGATTCAGTTCTTTGGGAAAGAACTTTGGGAAAACTTCTCCTATGTATGGAACATGGCTCTGCTTTCTGCTCCGGTAGCTTCACCTTAGTTATCCCATTCATAAAATGAAGAGAAAAAAGCCATGGTATGTCAGCATGGTGATGTATGGAGAAGCTAGTGAAGGAGCTGGAAACTGCTCTGTACTGTCTTCTGAACCAGATGAAGCATGTGACATTTTATCTTGCAGTGTACAAACTGTAGCTGGTTTTGGCTAACTATTAGATGTTAGTTGTATAGCTGTTCACAATACTGAAAAGATATAAGGTACCTAAACCCATTAAACCAATCTGAAAATACCAGTCTTCAAGATTGCACATGGCATCACTATTAATAACACTGTAAAGAGAAATTTCTCCTAAACTCTGATTTTTCCTGGAATGGGAATTGTTGTTATATAACTAATGCATGCTTCAGGGAGGGCAAATCACGTTCTTTTAATAATATTCTGTATATGTAAATGTGCTCACAGCCATGTGAATGTAATGATTATTTTATTAATCAGGCAATAAATGTGCAAAAAGTGGGTGGAGAACTGAGGTTGTAGTTTTGCCCTAGCAACTCTGAAGACAATCTGTTTCAGAGGGATCTATGTGAAAATATATACATAACTTTCAATATGTTTCAGTTCCATCACACATTGCTTCCCTTCAGTGGTCTCACCACACTTAGGGAGATAGATGAGTGTATCAGAAAATAATCTACATATAATTTGTCATATTTGGGTACCAGTGACAGTAGCCTCTCTGCTTTGGAAGGTTTAGTATGGTGAGGAAATGAAATAACTTTTTGCCCTGAGTGTTTAGCTCTTCCCACACAGCACAGAGGGCAGCTGGAACCTTGCGTGGGGAAAGTGAGCTGGTGAAGCATTGCGTGCTTAATGTGGTGTGAGAATACCAATGAGACGACTTACTGTTCACCACTGCCAACCCATGAAAATAAACTTGAAAGAAATCCTGACAGGATTATCACAAGAAGTCCCCTGGAAGGAAAAGGAAGGGCTTCAGAAACAAAGTCTATCATTTGTCATCCCATCATTAACAAATTGGAAGAGCTGGCAGAAGAATTGTTGGCCTAAACCCCAAACATCAAAAAGTAGGTAAGAAAAATATACTGAGGAAATATTCCCCAGGAAGAAGCCTCTTGTTGGCGGGGGAAGGAGTTGGATGGTTTCACTAGCCTTTTTTGTCTTTGATTTCTAGGATTTTATTATGTTATTCTGCAGAATAAAGAGTGGTTAAAATGATTAATGGGCTGCACAGTTTGATGTATGAGCAGACAGGCAAACAAGTGGATCTGTCCATCTGGTGGCTGAGCCAGGGATGCCTGAGCTGGAGGGGCAGTAGGCAGGAGTGTTGTACCCTGCGATTTGAGGAGATATAATTAGCAGAAATGAAATGAAAATTAGCTTAGAAAATCTCTTAACATGGCATTTGATTGTGCCCACCTGTGATCTCTCCCAGCAGCGATGACACCCCATCCAAGTCGCTGCACCAATCCGGTGCCTTTGGCTCTCCCTGAGCCTCCCAGCTGCAGTGCTCATGCCCATGGCTCCCTCCTCCCCCGAATATCTCGGTGTGATGAAAATTCATGCTGACCTTCCAGGTGGGTCAGGGTATGCACTCTGTTCTCTGGTTCGGCTCTGCAGCCTCCACCTTGCAGAACATCATCTGGTGTTCCCTGGAGAAGCTGGGATGTGTGTGGCATCACACACCATGTTTAAATAAAAAGGCTATACCATAAGGTAAAGGGAAAAAAAATCCCATCACAAATGAAAAGAATAGAATAGATTAGATGGAGGAGTCTTCAATTCATGATGGGGCCCATAACAATCATTTCAGAAAGATCTCTGCAGGCATGAGAGCTCTGCTGACACCACCCCTGGAGAAACCAGCTAGAGTAGAAGGACTCCTCCTTCACAGCCATCCCCTCCTATCTACCAGGCCAGACCAGCTGCCAGCTCACCTGCAGACTTGGAACAGAAAATTGAGAGCAGCAGATGTTGTAGCCTGCCGAAAGCGCGCTGGTAGCTGAACGTTTGAACTCCTAGTGAAGAGCTCTTGTGGAGAAAGCCACTAGCTGACTGCAGAATTGCAGCACACCATACTTTTGGATGATTTCAGCATTTTACTGTGAAGTCTCTCTGTGGAGGAAAAAACCCTGTGTATCAGAATCTTCCTAGCAACCTCACGATGGAAGTTTGTCCTGCCACTCTACTGCCTTGCTGGAGTCTTGCATTGAAGTGTTGCTGGGAGTGTTGCTGTCCTGCAGTGCTTTGGAAAAACGATGGGATTTTTTTCTCTCCACACTTAGATTTGAGACCCTCTGCTCTATAAGGCAGAACAGAGAGAAAATTATGTGTGAGCATCTTCTGGAAAACAAACAAAAAAACAAACAGAAAAACAGCAACAAAAAAAATATATTTAAATCTAGTGAAAAGAGGGAAAAGAGTATTATCCTACCTTTTTCATTTAAATTTCCATCACAATACAGTCACATCTCATAAGCCTTTACGTATGAAATAAAACATATGCATTTTACTCTCTCTTTAAGCCCACATTCTATCCAAATAAATCTTAGAGAATGCAAAACCACAGATACTCTCCTACTGTGTCAGACCACTAGAGGCTCATCAGACCCAGTTCTGCCCAAACAATACCCATCTACAGTTGCTTAAGCAAAGGTTTCTTATCCACAGAGTTGATTGCTACAACTCTGTAACATTGTTTTCCATTTTATTCTCTGCCTGATGCCGCTAATTTTTAATGGTCTGGTTATCATTCTGACCACTGCCGAATATCAAGATGAAGTTTTCAGAAAACTATCTACTGTGACTCAGTGCTGCTGATGTGGAGTTGTTCCTCACTGTGTTCATCACTCAGCATTAGTTAACTCTTAATTTTGTCCGTGCTCCCTGTTGTTGGTTTTGGTTGATTGCAAGTTCTGTGTGATGGGCACCAAGCAGGGTGCTGGACCTGCCTGTGGTGCTGCATGATGGCAACACAATTATTCCTTTCTTTTGGTCTCTTTGCTGATGAAAGTGATTAATTGCTTACAAAACATGATAAAAAATATATTAATGTCATTGCAAACCTGTCATATTCTGCTTTAAATAACATAGTGGTTTTCATCTCCCAGGTGAATGAATATGACATTTTGCTTTACATGGCAATAGATGTGGTGGAGATCGTCAGTGTTATGTAATATTAATATAAATAGGGTCAGACGTACATATTCTGTCTGATACTCTTATTTCTTGTTTCTATCTTTTCTGTTTTACCTCCTTAGACCTTGTAGTTACCCAGTGATTTTTTTATTAAATTATTTATTGTAGCTAGATGATTGATGTTGTTTCACTTTGCTTCTTTGCAGCTTCCTGATTCTTTAGCTGTCAGAAAGACAAGCACTCAGCGATTAATTAAAGCCTTTATTTTGCTCTGTTACTGTTCATCTTCAGTCAAATCTAAATTCTTATGTTTTCCAGAAAATAATATATATTCCCCAAATGCAGGTTTCTAAAATTTAGATCAAGGAATATCTTCATTTATTTTTCATTATTTTTATTTTGATTATATTTATTTTTTATATATGCACACACATATAACTTCTTTTCTTGTGAAAGATGCTAAATTGAAAGCTCTATACAAGAAAACTACATGAATGGCCTGATGCTGGTTTGTCAGCATTGTAAACTTCTTCACTGTGCTCTCTTTCTTCTAAGGAAGCAGAGAATAACTGAGTAGCTCCTTGCCAAGACTACCAAATAATTCCCACCCACCCCTCATCTTTAATTTCAGTTCCAGTTTTGGTGTTGTACAGCATGGATTCCTCTCAGCTACCTTGAAATGTTTGGTGGTAGTATGTACCTCTGAATTAAGATCTCTTTATAGTTCAGTAGAAAGTATTAATGTGGTGAATCCATTTCATCTTAAAATATACAAGTAAATAGGCCTGGTGGACTGCATCTTATTCCCTGTCATTGATGAGAAAGGGGCTAGATTAGACATTTAGTTAGATAAATCCCACTCACAGACACTGGGACTGATTTATTTTGCCTAGCTGGACACAAAGAAAACGATAGCTCCTAGTTCCTTTGTTGGACCTGGGGCAGGCTGCCATTAGCAGAAGCTTGCAGTTTCTTGAGACATCTTGTTCCTGAGACCAAAATATGTTTTTGAACATTCTCTTTCATATACCTTCAAGTGTAAAAGATTGGTTGCAGGGATGGTAGTTATGGATCACAGAATCACAGAATCATAGAATGGCTTGGGTTGGAAGGGACCTTAAAGATCACCTAACTTCATTCCACCTGCCATAGATAGGGATGCCACCCTGGTCAGGTTGGCAAGGGACCCATCCAACCTGGCCTTGAATCAGGATGATTTTTGTTTGAATTTAGCAATTCCCTAAATGGAGTACAGTTATTAATTGATACTAAATCTACATAAATACCAAGGTATTTGAACTGTTCTGTCACTTATATCTTCTGTCCCTGGTGTCTTGCCAGGATATTCTAATTTCTGTTTGAAAGTACAAGTCATACCAAATCCTGCTCCTACAATTTATACACAGATCCTCTAAATTTTACATGGCATAATGCACTTGTTTAAATTACATGCCACGGAGTCTGCAGAAATATATTAACAAGAGGTTGGTCAGCCTTGGCAGCCTGGGGTTGGACCTCTGTGTAGAGGTTTTTGAGGGTGTTGCAGGGAAGTTATTGCAATGAAGAAACAACAGCAGCAGGCTGCCAATGTTCTCCACTGGGGTGTGTGATGAGGAGGCACTGAGATATCTGACCAGCATGCCAATCAGCCATTTTCCCTGGAAAAGCCATTCCTCATTCCTCTTGGGAAGAGCTGATGGTCTGTCTGGAAGTGTTTTAAAGTGTTTTTGACTTTCTTGAATTGCTTTCCACAGACCAATTTCTTTTTCATGAGGTCTCATGTGAGAATAAACTCATTAGATTCAAGATATGATTCCCCAAATTGCTGACTCATGAATACTTCTAAAGTTTCGAACTGCCATGTATATAGCAGATCAGTTTTTGCTGGTAATCAGGACTTGGTTTTCTTTTCAGTCTTTGTTTAGAATTTTACCTAATTTATTCTGGTGTTTCTCATTTCTTGCTTCCTGTTTAATGTTCCCAAAGACCTGATTGACTGCACTTGAAATTACAGTTATTTGGCCCATTAGAAAAAGAAACAAATTGGCTCAACTAAATTACAGAAGTTAAATACACGTGATAATACTTTTGCTGATTGGTTATAGTCTTTCATTATGGAAAACTCAAAATATTTATTAGGAAAAAACAAACAAACAAACAAAAAACATCAAAACACCACAAAATGACAGATAAACAAAAAACAAGTAAAACCATTTTATTTTTTTTTTAAACATCCTGAAGTTCCCAATTGCTATTGAATAGATACTTTGCTTTTGGAATTTTACATGTCATTCCTGAGCTACTGATTTTGTTGAAAATCTGAACATCAAATCTGGAAAATGCAAGACACGAAAGAGTGAATCTGCTGCCAAAGCAAGTACCTGGGCATATTCCACAAAAAATTCTGCATATGTGATTTTTTTTTTTTTTGCCGTCCACTAGCATATTTTGTTATATATAGAATGACCTTTTTGTGTATTTTCAGTTGTAGAGTGTAAAGACACCCCCTCATCATTCCCCATTATCAACTTGCATAACAGAAAAAGATGAAGAGATTTCTTCCTGTTACATAATATGTTTGACTGTATTGAACCCCAAAAATGAGAGACAGCAAGAAAGTAAGTTTGACAAATTCTACCCCCCTTCTTCTTTTGCCAGAAGAGTTAATTGCATGTTTCATATAAAGCGAAGTACAATGGGTTTTTCTGGTACCTTTCTTGTAGCTTTATTCCACTGTCACAGAAAATTCTGAATTTTCTGCAGGTATGTATACATGGTATTAAGCATGGCTTCATAGATATCTGGCCAAATTATCTAGAGCTTGGGTGAAGGAAAGGGTTTAGATATCATGATACTCTAAGTGGCAATGTCTCCTCAGGCTATACTAGGGTCCAGTATAGGGTCTGGTACCATGTGACAGAGTATCATGCACAGAAAAACAAAGTTTAACACTCAGTTAAACACATCCCTTTCCATTCTGTACAACAGGGTTTGTACTTTCAAACTTGTTATTGGACCATCCTTGGACTGATATATCTCCTGAATGATTGCCAGGCATTGTTAAGAGGACAATGAGTTGGCAAAACCTGTGTCAGGGACTGCACTGACACTTAACCCTTCTGGATAGTGACAGGACAATGCTCGAGCCTGTGCTCACACTGCTGCTTCTCTCTCTCTCTCTCTCTCACACACACACACTTTTTGTTCCCCAAGGCAGATGTTATGTCATATAGATTGAATAGGAAAAAGTTAGGAGGGGTATAGTGTGGTGGTTTTACAGTGCTAGGCCGCTGAACACCACAACCGCTCTCTCGCTTCCCCTGCTTAGAAGAGGAGGGGAAGAAGTAAAGGAAAGAACAACTCACGGGTTGAGATAAGGATGATTTAATTAAAGGGAAGAAAAAAAAATAATTGTTAAGGAAAGATTATTATTAATTAAACAATTATTAATTAAACAATTTAACTAAACAATTTAACTAAACAATTAACAATTTAACTAAAGGGGAAAAAAAGGAAAGGGGAAAAGGGAGGGGGAAAGGGAAAACTAAACAAAACAAGTAAAGGTTATGTAAAGGTAAAGGTAAACAAGTAAAGGTTATGTGGAAGTGCAGAAGAAAGAAATTACTCTCTACTTCCCACAAATGAGCGATGCTTGACTACGTCCTTGAAGCAGGGCCTCAACGCACATAGCCGGTGTTCGGGAGGAGGACAGACGTTTTCACAACAAGAGCCCACCCCTCCCCTCTTCCTCCTTTTTCCACCATTGCTGAGTGTGACATCAGATGGTATGGAATATCCCTTTGGTTGGTTTAGGTCAGCTGCCCTGGTGATGTTTCTTTTCTCACATCTTTGCCCACCCCTAGGGGGGTTGGAGAGAGTCCTAATGCTGCGCCAGCACTGCTCAGCAGCAGACACAACACTGGTGTGATACCATTGTTGTTTTAGCTACGAGTGCAGAGCACAGCACTATATGGGCTGCTGCAGGGAAAGTTAACATCCCAGCCCGACCCAGTACATATAGTCAGCAAGGGGAGAACTGGGACACCTCCATCAACTAATATGACATACAGCAAAGGGAGATGGATGTCTGGAATAAGTCTACTGCACTTTATACAGTTATAAACTCAGGTATAAGTCAGGGACCTGAAAAACAAAACTGCCAGAACTGTGTTCTCAATGCTGATTAGCAGTCAGGTTCATTGCCTGGTCTCCCTCTGATGCCAGTGGAGCAAGAGCATGTATCTCTGCTCAGGACATGTTCTCACACCCTGCTTACAGTGGGAGCTAAGAGGGGGCTGATGTCAACTCTCCAATTTCTTGGACAAACATGCCCAAGATCATATACAAACTCCACCTTCAGTTGTGCAAAATACCCACCCAGCCACAGACCTTAAAGTTCCAGAAATTCGCTTTTCCCAAACACATCAACTGAAAAAATTTTAAGCTTTTTTTTTCTGTTTTCCTTATTTTTTTTTTCCATTTCTTTCCTGGAAATATGCATCTGAGTACTGTAATTGATATATTTTGATTTAAAATCTTTTAATATAATTAATTGTTTGATGATGAATCCATACATATTAAGCCCTAAGGCTTCTGCGTCTTGTGTCCATTTTTTTTTTTTTAATTATTATTTTTCTCAGGTTTGTCTCAGGAAGTTCTTCACAGAATCTGTAGTTTATTTGGCTGCATTTCATAGGACTTTATTCTTTGTGATAGAATTATTTGTTGGCTCTTTAGGCTGGGTTAGCAGGTGAAGTCCTTTGTATCACCAGATTTAGTACAGATTTTGGGGGTATTTTTTGTTTCTTGAACAACAAATGAGGCTGATATCTTCTGAAAAATGATCATATACTGTAAATAGTCACTCATGCATAAATGAAAATTACATGGAAAATCACAGATCTAGTGGTTCCTAACTATAGACTGTTTGTTTCTTTTAATGTATTTTAGTTTTTAAATTAATTGTTTTGTATATAGCTTTTGGATATTTTCAAAGAAATAGAAAAAAAATGTTATATGGGAACTGAACAACGTCTTTAGCTAAGTTTGAGTTACAAGCCCTTAGCACTACCTAATTTTTCCATTTCTGTTAAAAAGCTAGCTAAGAATGTTTGTTATTTCACATTCTGAGCAGGAGGAATAGTTCAGGAAAATATTATCTGGACATCTGCAAATATCTTCTGTGATCTGGAAATTAATATTGGAGTCTGGTTTGGATCTATCTTGGTACATTGGAAAATGAGAGCTGAGACAGAGTTTCTAGATCTATGCGCTCACTTTGGAAGCTTAATGGAGAGGTTAGTTCGGTCATCTATTGCCCCTACCAAAAGAGGGTTGCAGGACTATATCATAAGTCTACTGTTCAGCATGTTACGTAGTCAATGATGTTCAAAGAGCAATTACAATCAACATCAATGACAAAGAGGAAGAAGAATGAAAGACCTGCTTTAAGTGCTCTTAGATTTTTCTGACTCTCCAGCCCTCATGGAATTCTTTTCTGGTTTGTGAAAGCAATCTCAGTAGCTTCTTAATACATTTAAGAATGTGCCATGGTGAATCAACTTCCAGGAGGCTGGAAAAGTGCAAGTGTAGGACTTGAAAAAATGGTAAAAGTAAAGATTGTGGAATGATGGATCAGTTGTTATTGTGGGAATTTAGTAAACCAAAAAATTGAACCATCTTTCTCTAGGGCAACTAAAGGAACACCAGATGAGTAAAGAGTAAATGAGTAGGCAGCAAATGCAGCAAGTGTTAACTGATTTGTCAGGTTTATATCATATCAGATCAATCCAAAATCTTTTTATGCAAAGTAGCAAGCTTTAAGGATATAGGCACTATAGTTAGGCTTTGTTCAGACTCCTACATTATCTCACATTACATGAGCAAGTCCAGATTATTTTAAAGCAGCGACAAAAGTGTCTGGGGATTCTCTTTACAGAGAAGTTGCTGGTTCTTCACTGTCAAACTACTAAGATGAACTGAGGAGGGTTCCACAAGGATCTGTTCTAGGTTTAGTATATTGAATGCTATCATTATAATCCACCACCAGCTTGTTAGAATATGCTTATTAAATCTGCAAATGAAACCAATCTGAACGAGAAAGCAAACAGATTGAAAGATAAGAAGTAATTCAAAATGATCACAACAGTTTAGAAAAATAGTCTTGAAAACAAGTTATAATTTAATTAAACAAATACATAGTTCTGCACTTAGGCAGGGATAAACTGTTGAGAAAGATACAATGAGAAAAGCTGGGATAAGACTGGAAACAGTCTTGTGGAGAGGTATTTGGAGGTTGCATTGGGTCAAAGACTAAATGTAAGTCAAGAGTATCATGCCATTGCGCGGAGGTCAAACATTGCTCTTTGATTTATAAACAACTGCATAGTTCACAAAATTTGTAATGTAATCTTTCCTCATAACACTATTATGTTTTCTGAGATGTGAGCCCATTGGAGGGAATCCAGAGGAAAGCGATGAGTAAAGTTTGGGAAGTCTACAAAGGATGTGTAGAATTTACAAATCAGACAAGAGAGGTTATAAAAGTGTCTGAATATGTAAAAGAGTTGTAAAAAGGAGTAGGATAATGTTTTCTGTGGATATGAAGGGTAAGGCAAGAAATAATAGCTCAAGCTGAAAAGTGGGGTATCTATTTTAGATTTTAGGAACTGTTTTCTAGTGGTAGGGATTGGTGGGCATTATGGCTGCTTAATAAATTGTATAACACTCATCATTAAAGGCATTAAAGAGCAAGTTAAGCAAACAGGAATAACATAGTTCAGGAAGGTGATGTTTGCCGTTATAGTAAGAAGAATGACTTAAGCAATCCCTTCTAGTACCTTCTAACTTTTCGTTCTCTGTTTATGCAGTTTTGTCCCTTATTTAGGCCTGGGATAGGGAAGAAAGAGGCACCGGGGAGATGTCTCTCTATATTCTTATCCACATCATCCCTTCTCTATTAGGTCCAGGCAAAATGAGGACAGTTGCAGTGACTCCTCTGTAACAGTGATAAGAAATTTTTGTAAGCAATAACAAGAATTAAAACATATATACCTATTGTTGGTCAGTGGTTAATGAAGGAAACCATTTATTTAGATGCCTACATAAATGTTCTGACTCTCTACAGTTGAACAACTGTGACTTCTACTGAGATTACTGTGAACTTCAAATGCTTGGGACTTCTGTAGATCAGATTCTTCTCCAGAAATATTTAATCAACTTTAAAAGGATAAATTATTTTTATTTAGGCATTAGTTGCTCATGTTCAAATCAGAGGTGATATTTATAATAGTCAGTGTATAACAAAATGCCAGAAAAATATTTATTAGACTTGTTATTTGTGGTCATGATGCCCTTACCATTTTTTTAAAAGACGAGAAGATATTAACCTCATCTGTGGTTGCAGTCAATGTAAGAACTGTTCCCAAGTGATCTTCAAAGCAAAAATATTAGGAATAAACATGAGAGCTGTACTATATAATAAAAAGTCATGAATCTTCCTTTAGGACAGATTTAAAGAAAAACAAGCAAGCTGCAAAGACCATGACAGTCTTTTCTCCTGATGTCTGTACAGTGTATTGGTGGATCTTTCTTTTGATGCTGCAATAGTAAATGACTGATTTTGCTGTATGCTTAGGAGACTTCAAAGCTTCCTTATGCTCTCAATTTTATTAAAACATTCCACAGTCAGGTTTGTTCAATATGCTTTTTTGAATGTCATTGGCAATAGAACTATCAGTGGTTTGAAATGGTATTTTGTTTTTCATTTGGTTATTTCACCATAGCTATATCATTAACAGGAAAATTAAGTATTAGAGAGAAATCACTAAAGCCTGTCAGGTGTTGCAATTGCTCTGGAATAAATACTGGAAGTTGAGAGGAGCACTGTTGGTCAGAAGGGTCCTCAAAAGGTTGGCAACTGGATCATAAACTCCATTCTAAATTAGCCCCTACTTAGATCCCACTACAAGAAGTGTAGTGCCTCACTACAAGAAGGATGTTGAGGCATGTCCAAAGAAGGGCAATGAAGCTGGTGAAGGGTTGAGAGAACAAGTCTTACAAGGAGTGGCTGAGGGAGCTGGGATTGTTTAGCCTGAAGAAAAGGAGGTTCAGGGGAGGCCTTATCACTCTCTACAGTAACCTTAGAGGAGGCTCTTCTCCCAAGCACCAAGTGATAAGACAAAAGGAAATGGCCTCAAGTTGCAACATGGGAGGTTTATGTTAGATATTAGGAAAAAATTCTTTACTGAAAGGGTCGTGAAGAATTGGAACAGGGACGTAGCTGAGTCACCATCCCTGTAGGTTTTCCAATAAATATGTAGCTGTAGAAAAACATGTGCTTAGGGACATGATTTAATGGTGGACTTGGAAGTGTCAGGTTAAAGACTTGCCTAGATGATCTTAGAGGTCTTTTCCAACCTAAATGATCCTATAATTTTTAGATTCTAAATGGGCTTGCTATTTGTATTTGATGGTATGAATGAGGGCCAGATTTAGCTGAATTCTTTGTACATAGGAGATTGTAAAGACTGCTGCCTACCTGCACTGTTCAAAATAGTAAGGATCTGCAACTATGATTTGGCATTATTTTTGCCCAGTTAATGTTGAAGTGTAGTGAACAAGGATATCTGTTGCACCACGAGGAGCCACAAATAGCCACCAGTATAGGCTAAGGAAGGAGTGAATAGATGAGAGACTCCATGATAGGACTGTGGCTGAAGAAGGTTTTCTTAGATTCCTCAGAAATCTGCTGTTGTCTGCCCCTTTCCTTCTCTGTTCCTCCACAGCTTCCTGGGAAACGAGGGGGATCCTCTAACATTATTCTAAAGTATTTCCACGGGGACAGTTCCCAAATGGTTTTGCAAGAGTCAATTCTCAGAACTACTTTAGCTACCAGACTTTTTTGTAATTAGTGCTTACTAATTCAATCAGGGCAAGGAGTCATAAAATTTTACAAGTGCTTATGCTTAACATGGAATGCCTTTCCTTTTCCAGCTCTTGCTGAAAGCTTAAAAGTATGTGTACTGTGTTTACTAAGACAGGCCTAAACCACAAAGATTTTATGTGGGTTTGAACTAGCAGTTTCTCATTGTAGAAATTCTTTTAAGGATACGACTGCGTTCCTGGAACTATGATCTATTGTTTTGATTTGAACCCATCCCTAAATTTTATTCCTACATCTATTTTTATTCTATCATGAAAGGACAGAGTCTCTGAAAAAAATGGCATATTCAGACAACAAACTATAGTCCAAAAAATTAGTCTTCTCTTCTCTTCTCTTCTCTTCTCTTCTCTTCTCTTCTCTTCTCTTCTCTTCTCTTCTCTTCTCTTCTCTTCTCTTCTCTTCTCTTCTCTTCTCTTTCTCTTCTCTTCTCTTCTCTTCTCTTCTCTTCTCTTCTCTTCTCTTCTCTTCTCTTCTCTTCTCTTCTCTTCTCTTCTCTTCTCTTCTCTTCTCTTCTCTTCTCTTCTCTTCTCTTCTCTTCTCTTCTCTTCTCTTCTCCCAAGCCTATTTTTAGCAAATCCTGTGTATCTCTGAAAGTCTGCAAAGGTTTTTGTGATCAGAGGAGCAATTAGGACTCTACTTCAGCTCTGGTATTTGACTTTATCTATAAGACACTTGCTGTGGTGATGCTCAGGCAGTCCTGTCAAGTCTATCATACAGAAAACCTTCAAACTAAAGTATCCGATGCAGCCCAAAGATGTATTACTGGTACATGCTATCATGTGATTTTTAAACCTGTTTGTTCTTCTTCATGTCTCAGGATAAGAAGATATTTGGTGAAATGTAAAGGTGTTTATTTCAAGATGCATAAAAGAAAGAAACAGCCAAGCAATGCAATGTTTGAGTGTGAAAATCTAGAACAAAGCAGAATTTTAAAAGGGTTGTGCAATTTATTGGATAACAAGAATATTTACAATACAGCCTCATACTATCAACATTTCTGGAAGGAAAATCAAACTCATGCTTAAGAATTTAAAGGTAACTCTAGCTCCAAAGGATTAGGATGAGATCTTTATGCAAGCAGATTATTTTTATATTTTCTTAAAGCTTTCTCTGAAGCATCTTGTAATGGTCATGAATATAGACAGGATGTTGGAATACATGAACATGAGATGATTATTGAGGTGATCCTGTAGTCACAGCAAGGAGAAAAAAAATTGTGTATGTTTTTGGGAGGATTGCTGAATGGGGGCAAACATACGTAAGCACCCTGCAGCTACTAAGCAAGGGTAACAGTTTCAGGGCAATGACACTTGAAAGTGTGTTGTCAGATGAATGGAGCCAAGGTTTGAATTTACTTTTGCTGGAGCCTGAGAATGAAATGTTGAGAGTTACACAAGAGAGGTGACTGTTACTGGTGATACGGTTCAGGAACAAAACTGCTTTTCTGTCACTGTGGCTGAGCACAACTAAAGAAAGTTGAAGGGAGCATTTGATACCTTTACTGTCCCATCTAGTGTACAGTTTTGCTTTGTGCTTTTTAACAATGAGAGAAAAAAAAGTTTTATATTTCTTTATCTCTATCTGAGTCTGGTCTTCTGTCTAGAAACCATCTCTAAAAGCACACCAAGGTATTTGTATTTAACATGAGGATGACAAATAGGCACAATTTCATAGAATCATAGAATCATTAAGGTTGAAAAAGACCTTCAAGATCATCAAGTCCAAACGTCAGCCTGACCTCTCAAGTCTGATCACTAAACGATGTCACTCAGTGCCACATCCACACATCTCTTAAATACCTGCAGGGATGGCAACAGGGCAGCCCAGTCCAATGCTTGACCACCCTCTCTGTGAAGAAATCCTTCCTAATATCCAATCTAAACCTCCCTTGGTGCAACTTGAGACCAACCAACACCCTCCTCAATGCAGCCTCCTTTCAGGTAGCTGAAGAAAGCCATGAGGTCTCTCCTTGGCCTCCTCTGCTCCACACTAAACAAACCCAATTCCCTCAGTTGCTCCTCATAACTCTTGCTTTCTAGTCTCTTCACCAGCTTTGTTGATCTCTGCACACACTTGAGCAACTCAATGTCTTTCTTGTAGTGTGGGGCCCAAAACTGAAAACAGTACTTGGGGTGCCAGTTGGCACTATTTAAGCATTGCAGAAGAGAACTGATTCAGAGCCAAATAGACCTTGTCAGACACAATCTTTTATATTTAACATGGTGATAGATGTGAACACTGATGGTTGCCACCGGCTGTGATGTGAGCCCATGGAAGATACATCGTTGTCACCCTGGCTGTCACTGAGATAAAAGTACTGGGAGCAGAGCCTGGCTCTTTGAAAACTGTGGGAGCTCCATGGGCAAAGAAGCACAAACTTTGTCATCACAAAACTCAGCTATCTCAGGAGGTCTTGAAACTCTCTGAATTTGTGAGAAATTCACAACATCAAGGAGATGTCTAGAGACGAAGGGAGAGGTACCCACGGGCTCACATGGACTAAAGCACTAACTTGTGCAGGTGCCAAAGACAAGCAGAGCTACTTTTTGTGCTAGCCCATGCCCCACTGCTTCAATTCCCAGAAATTTCTACTACAGTCAATGCCTAGTTATCAGCAAAAGCATTGCTTTTCGCAAACTGCTTATCATCAAAGGTGTTAGCTGCACATACATTTTGCAGCCCTTCCCCCAAAGCTACTTGTCATTAAATGTGGCAGCTTCTGAAGAAGTATTGTTACTTGTAAATAAAATATGGTTGCTAAGAAACACTATGATTAACATGCTGACAATACAACCTTCTTTGATTGTTTGGGCATCAATTGTCTGCTTCTGTAATCAGTGAGGAAATAATTTTTGGAGGATATTTGTCAGGCTGCAGAAAACTATTTATTTTTTTTTGAATTAAATTAGAATCTAGTGTTTCCATGCAGAGAAAGGGTATCCAAGACATAACTCTTTTTTTTTCTTTTTTTTCTTTTCTTTTAATCCCCCCCCCCCTTTTTTTTGGCACATCATAATTTTTTGTGCTTCTGTTTATGTAAATTTCTCAGCTAAGAAAAAAGATAAGGTTAGTGATAATAATATATCTGCCAAAATAGTCAAATAAAGGAAACTGAAAACTCAGGTTCATTAAATTTTTACATATAAATTTTATATAATATTTTTTTTGCTGGTTCTAGTCCCATTTTGAATTTCTCCTACTCTCAAAGTCTTACAGTCATTAAAGTCTTTTGAAATGAACCTTTCTGACTTGCATGTCAGAAACCACCTGTACCTATAACCTGTTATTCCAGCACAGAGTGAGGGAGTTGAGTCTCCCTTGCCTTTAGGGGGAGAGAGAAAAATGTAGCACAGTAATGGTGACATTTCCTCCTTTCTCAGTAGGTTGTCTATGGTGGCAATAGCTGAGGCTTGAAGAAAGGAGATGATCATGCTTATCAGGTAGAATATTACCCTCCTTACCTCCTATAACCGGATGTGTGACTGCACTTGCATATGTTGTAACAGATGGTGCTTCTCTGAAGAATGGCTGAAAATGGCACCTTCCTACCCAATGTTTTTGCCTGCTGTGTGTATTTAGAGTCATGTCTGCTTACTAGAGTGTTTTAAAAAATGTTGTATTGCCTATTAGTCTTGCAGAGCCAACCGAGAGATGATGGGTGGCATCTCTTTTCTGCTAATGTAAATGCAATTCCAACCACAATGCACCTGTACTGGCACATGGAGAACAACAGTTCTGCACAGGTATCTCTGTAGGCACAGCCTGCAAACAGCAGCCATGCCTGCTGGCATCCAATTCAGCCTGGATGTCCTCTATGACTGGTGGTGATGGATAAAATTCCTGCCCTGAGATCTTACAGCAAATTTTGATTTCCAGAATCTAAGAAAAATAAACTTACTATATCTTTATTTCTACTTGAGGGTGGAATTAACTATAGGTGTTGCAATGTAACATCTACGCATTCACTTTGCTTGGGTGAGAAAGACAGATGATTATGCCATGAGAGGACAATTAGGCAGTTATACTTGCTAAATATAAAGAAAACTTAAACAACTAAGTGTTTACCTAATGAGCAAAAAGCACCGAGTTTCAGGAAGAGTTGAATGACCTAGAAGATAAGCAAATGAGTAAAGGAAATGGGTGACTTGTAGTTAGCTAAGCTGTAAAAAGAAAGGTAACAGTTTTTCTGATAAACACACATGCACACACAAAATCAAGCATCTCCTTCCACTCAGCAAAACCAAATTGCATCTGACCATTTTGGCATTACTTAAATAAATTTTTCCACATCCCATAGGACAGCTGGCTGACACCCTGAAGTATGATATTTGAATACCGTCATTCTCTTGGTGTGTATCTGCCAATGTAATGATTATGCTGAGTAATGTTGGTAATTCTGATTATTTTGTGGTACAGAAGTAATGAGGGTAGAGAAGGTGGTATCATTATTTGACAGATTTCAAGGCCAGAAGGACAGCCCATGACTATCAAATCCAAATCCCTCTTCACACTGGTGGTCTAATTTCTCCGAAAAGCTGAGTTATAACATCCATTTCAGAAAGTTATCTAAACCCATCTTAACAACTCAGACTAATGGTGGGTTGCCACCTCTCCTCATAAAATTTAATTTTCCATGTTGTGTCTTATCTCAAGGTTAAGTTTTCTAATTTCAGCTTCCAATCATTATGTCTCGTTATGACAATGTAGCAGGTTTGAAAACCGTCCTACTGGATAGTTTTTTCATGTGCCAGGTTCTATATGCATGGGTCAAGTCAACTTTCAACTTTATTTTTGATAAATCTAGTTGAGCTTTTTAAGCCTTACATCTTTAGATTTGTTTTCCAGTCTCTGGCCTGTTTTTTCTTTTACCTTTCACTGTGAATTCCCTGTTCTTCTTGAAGAACTGAGTCCAGATATACGTGTCTTATTGTACTGGCAGTTTTATGAAATTAAAGTATAGCAGCAGTAACACTTCCCTATTTCTATTTGATAATCACCTTTCATGTAGCTATGGATCATATTAGCCATTTAGTCAAAACACTACTTTGAGAGCTTATTTTGAGGTGATTATCTACAACAACACTCAAGTCCATTTCTAAGCTACTGCTTTGCAAGCGAGAGTCTCTTATTCTGTACTTATAATCTGCATTCCTGGTCCCCAGATATATTGTGATGCATTTAGGTGTCTTTAAACCTGTTTTGTTGAAATGTAAGTGTTTGAGCAGACATTTTAGATAATTCTGCAGCAGAGCCCTATCTTTGTTATTTACTGTCCTGCTATGCTTTGTGCATATGCTGTTTCCAGTTCATTGCCCCATATATATATAGAACGATGACTATTTGGGGGAACATTGTAGAAGCAGCTGTGCTCACTGATTTCTTGATTGCTGCTTTCTGAACTCTGTAAGATATTTCTATTTGGTCTAATGTACACCCTGTTAATTCTGCATAATTCAAGTTTGTTTTTAAACCAAAGTGGCTTGTGGCATTAAATCAAATGCCTTGTTAAAAATGAAGAATGCTATGCCAACATGGACACCTTTATCAATAGGACCTGTAATTCTGTCATAAAAAAACAATAGGGTTGTTTGACGAGATTTATTTTCTACAAAACTGCATTGACTGGCATTAATTGTATGTTTAGCCACTGTTTGTTGATAGAATCCTCATTTAACTATTCCATTATTTTTTCTGGGATACACATCAGGCTAATCTTTCTACAGTTCCCTAGGTTATCTCTTTTACCCTTATTAAATATTGAAATTACTTTGGCAGTCTTCCAAGCCACTTCAATATCCTAGCTTTCTAAGATCTGTTAAAAATTAAAATAAGTAACTAAGAACATTCTTAATTAAAAAAAAAAAAAAGTTTGTATGTAAGTTATGTGTTAATCTAAAAGTTTTTATTTTTTAGCAGATGTTTTCTCATGTTCTTCTTTTGATTGCGATGCTGTTTAGAGGAAAATGGTATATAACACCCCTTTGTTTTGTTAGCAAGATATGTTTATGGCAGATGTTTCCTTTCTCTATATCACTGTTTAGAATGATTCCATCCACATCTCCTGAACCAAGACTTATAGCTGACCTAAGATGACTCTTCCTAGTACATATAAACATTCCCATTTCCTGAAACCCTGTGTATGCTAATATTAAATTCATTCAACTAAATTTCTCAGGAGTTGTTTATGTTTTTAAATCATACAGCATTCATTATTTCCTGTTTTCCCATGTTACATATAATTTATTGTTATTTCAAATCCCATTTTAACATGGGACTTTTTGTCTTAAGAAACCTTCCAAACCTGTGGAGTGATTTTAAACAACCATGTGGAAAGTTTCTCTCTCCTGTCTTTTAGATGTCTCAGAATTAGACACCCAAATTTCAGCTAACAACTGAGATGATGGTGATGATGACAATTATCATTATTAGAGAGAAATAAGCACGTCTACAGGGAGATTTAACTGATTTATCTTAGACACACTCATTTGGATGGGATGAGCTGCCCACTGGAACATCTTATTTCTCCCCTGAGGCACCTAGTTTAGACTTAATGCTACTGATGTCTAGACACCTGTGTAACAGCATATAACTCCCACCTTCTGTTTTTGGTAACTGTTTTTGGTAACTGAACCAGTTTTCCAGCAAATATCCCTTAAGTTGAAGTCACCCATCATAAAGCAGGCTTTTTTGACATCCTCAAGGGAGAAGTTTATGTAGGCTGGGTGAAAATGCTTGCCCATCAGAACTTTTTCTCTGCTTTTTCGTAAACATTCAAGACTCTGTGACTCCGGATCACAATGATAATTCATGGTCACCTCTTCTTGTTTGTTATCTAGCCTTCCAAAACTGGCATAGAAACAGACTTTTGACTATGAAATGTTTATTCTTTATAAGCACAGCTCTACGATACTGGCTGGAATCTGTCTTTTTACTGTGTTTGACCTGTTAAAACCCCTATATGTTGTCCACCTGGTTTGAGTAGAGGAGCAAATGATAGATGAATCACTGGAGCTGTAGATCCTTTCAGCCTGTTATTTTCAGCATTTGAGAGTAATATGATGTTTCCAGTTATGGCAATATCTCATATGCAATAGTATCAAAATTGCAGTCTTGCTTTTTGGCTCCCCTATCATTCCTCCCTGCTTCTCTGTCAGATTTATACAAGCACTGAATGGCCAGCTAGATAACATTTATACATCCTAGAGTTGTGCCAGCTGGCCAAACTATTTCCTTCAGCTATGCTGCTAGCTTCAGGCAAGCTCCTCTTTCTCTAAGCAGGCAAGAGAGTCCAGCATGGCTGGCACCACAAAACCTTGCACTGCATCCATGTGGCATAAAATTGTACTTATAAATTAGCCCCTCAAGCTCCCTGCTCCAGCCTCTGGCTGAGACTTCTGTTATTTACCTAATGCTTGTTATCTTGCTGCACAAGGGCCTTAGCTAAATGCATCCGTGAGAACATCTGCATGGCATTTTGCAGGAGTATGTGGATGATCTCTGCTTGTGCTTGAAGGTAGCTGGATGCAGTGGTGCAGCCATGTTTGAGGTGGGGTGTGCTCAAGCTGATAAGACCTGCAGGGAGGCAGGGCACATTATCTCAGGCTCCACTGTGTGATAAATATGCCTTCTGGCTTCCAAACTGGAGTTGGCTCAGTGGGTGGGTAGAATGAGCTTGCTTCTGCCAGGAAAATGCTGTGTAGACATAGCCCATGTCTGGCTAATGAAGGAAGCAATGAATCTTTGATATTTGATTCTCTTGTAGATACTGGTAATTTGCTGTTATTTCTGTTCAATTGAACAAACAAGCATAAATTGTTGCCGTCGGTAGGGAAATAGAAATGTAATCCAGTACTTTTGGCCAAGTTTAGAATTCAGCTACTGACTTTTTTGGATTATATGTTTTTATAATTTTCTTTTTTTTTTTTTTTTTTTAAATTTAGCTTTCATGTGAGAAATTGTTTTAATAACAAAAGTTTTTCAGTTTCAACCAATATAGCAATAACAAAGACCACGGGAGAGGAAGGATACTTCTTTCTAGTAAGGGTTTCAAAATGAAATTACTTTTTTTTTTTTTTTAACTCTCTTAACCCAGAATACTGCCAACTCTACTCTTGTTGCGTGACTTTGGTCAGGATAGTTCAACAGGCTTCTGTGTTTATGTCTCAGTACTTTTCTGACTTTCCTGGGTTTTCCTTTCCTGTTGTCTTTGGAGCCAGTCCTCCTGGGACATTTCATTCTTCTATTTACTTATTTGTTCTATTTTCTGAGGCCTCTGGGATGATTTTTAGATCCCCGAATTTCTAAATTATTTAAGTGTAACCGTTTTGAGATCCTCTACTCTGAAAAAAATCTGATCAATTTAGGCACAAATGGTCTTGGAAGAAAACTGTTACATGGATTTTGTAAGGTTTAATAATGAAGTATAATTTTCAAATAACTGTTTATTTTGACTCATAGTCACTAATTTATCAAAGTTGTTTTATTTTCCTTAAGCTCTGCCTCTCATCACAGTGCTCTCTTGAAAGCACTGTTCTACATCCTTCAGAACCTGGATGATAGGCATGGATTTATTGCCCTGGAAAATATCTACCCCTTCTTTTGCCCTTCTGTGTCCTGATGCCTCCTTCATCTCTGCTTCTTTTGTCTGTGTCTTATATTGTCTCTGATTTTCCCTTAGCTAAAGTCTGGAAAGAGTGTCAGTCTTCTGGTACATTGGTGCTTACAGTCATAATTTATAGGAGTGGGCACTCCCAAATTCCCAACTAAAATGATCTTTACAAGTCGAATTATAAACACAGCTCAGTTCTGATGGCCAAGACAGATGTAACTGGTCAATATATTGTCTTTCCTGAAAAAAACATCAGGATGCTTCTCTTTGCCTCTGCATTTCACTGTTGCTGAGCTGAAGCAAGTCTTAAAAACACATTCCTCTTATATGTCAGGTTTATTTATTTATTTTTGTTTTGTTGTTTGTTTATTTACATTTTAATTTTTACTCTTAATTTGTAGGTTCATGACACTGTCTAGGCATTTCGTGTTCCAGCCTGGAACTGCAGTCTCCCACAGTATATTTCCCTAACTGTAGAACAGAAATTAAAGTATTCTGCACAAAGTGCAGGAGGAGATAAGCTGGTAGGAAAGTAGGGAAGACTTCTTATTGGAAAATATTATCAAAAGTCTGATGTATTTCATTCCAATTCTTCCCATCTTTTTCTTCAAACAGACAGTATCATGATCTCTTATACCCTCTGCAGTTACATTTTGGCACAGAAGTCCTTCCTTATTCATTCAATATTACCCTCTAATTTTTGGCAGGCTAGAAGATTTTGCTTTTCTTCAGTCAGAACATTGAAACCATAATTCTTCCAAATCCAGTAACTAATCCCTTGAAACATGTTCTCATAATCAGAAGCAGAGGGTAGGCAATATGCAGAATAAACACAGTTGAATTCCTTTTTTTTCCCCCCACTGGAGGGATTTGTTTTCTGCAAATCATGAGCTACCAAATATCATGATTATTTGCTAAATAATGAAAGGGAAGATTAAGGCATTTCTTAAGCCCTGGTGAGTCTAGGAGCACAGTGCCTGACTATTAAATAATGCAGTATTGATGTGATAATGTTTAAGTCACTTTGTGAATTTGTCCCCCAGTGATGGCACTGTTGCTGATGGTGTCTCTGAATACTTGTTCATACTAAGTCCCTCCATCAAAATAGAAGCAGAAGCTTGTACCTAAAAGTGGAGTTGTATGGGCCTAGCAGAAGAAATGCAGGGTTTGCTGAAAAAGTGAATTGGAGTTTGTGGCTGACTTAATGAAGTTTGAATGCTCTCATCAGATAGGAAAGGTGAAGGTGAGGGTGTGAGAGCTCAGAAAGGGGATGTTTGTGTCTTTCTATAGACTGTGACTAAGTGCCATGATTTACTTGCAGGAGTGAGAGAAAATGTTAATGTGAGCCCTCGGAGGGAAAGGAGTTCTTACATCATTGTAGTATCTGCCACTAAAAAGAAAATTTTACTGCTTTCCCCTGTCTCTGTCACTGGGGCTGGATCTAAGAATGCTGTCGCACTTGTAATCCCCAGGGACCCAGCCCGCTTACAGACACATTGGAAAACTATTACTGTGTAGTATGAGCTTTCCTACTCTGACTGAAGACTCTGCAGGGATAAGAACTTGAGTCCTGTGGGGAATAATCATGTCTCATTTTCCTTTTTCTTGCTACTTTATCTGGGAGGCATTGAGATATCTGCCCTTCTCTTTAAACAGGAGACTTCCACCCACAATTGCTGTACTTCTCCCCATAGGCAGACGTTTACATAGTAGTTCTTAAGGTATTCCCTAGTCATCCTTTGATGCTGTGGCTCTGGAATAGTTTGTCCTGCTCCTTACATCCTTCTACCATGAAAGGGGAACTTGCTTCAGATGAGGGCTGAGAAATTTGCACACTGGAAATTTACCCTGCCAGGTGAGGTCTCTGTCTAATATCTTTAGTGCTGGATTTTGTTGTTTTGCCTATCATTTCTTCTGCCACTGGAGGTCAATGCCATGCACTGATTTGGATAGCTTATTTCCTAATGGGGATTGTGTTCACCTACGCAGAGCCATCTCTTCTTTTGTTCCAAGTGCACCTACAGTGTGATTGGCACCATGTTGTAAATAATTAGTGAAAGTAATGATATAAATCCCAGTGGTAATCTCATCCTATTTAGGGTACAACTACAATCTGAACTTCAGTAACACCTTTGACATAATCAAACATCCCAGAGCCCTTTACAAAGCCATAAATTACTCACCTGTAAAGTAATGACTGCAGGGAATTACAGCAGGCAATGAGTCCATTGATCGGTGCTGGTACGAAATGAAGGAGAGGAAGTACAGCAGAGGCCACTCTACAACTATCTTTTTCTTTCTTTGGAAATTTCCATACTGTCCACTCAAGGATACATTATTCCATGCTGGTCTGCCAGTAGGTGGAAAGTGATAGGATCCTGGGGGTGATGCAAATGTATGGCTTTATTGCCTGCAGGCAAAACTGCTTTTTAGCCACTGATGCAAATAAACAAGTCACTTTCTGAAATTTACATGTGTCATTTTCAAGAGCAGAGTTTTTTGTTGCTTTTAAACAAAAAATAGTAGTGATTGCTTTGGACACCTCAGATGCTACGCTGCACGCAAAGCCAGGGCTGCCTCAGCTCCTGGATACTTTCCCATCCTAACCTGCTCTCACTGTGACTCAGACTGACATTGCATTATCAGGTTAGTAGGAATTTTCTCCATTATCAGTTTCATTTGACATGGGCTCCAGTTCTGTAAGCCTTACCTTTAGGAGTCCATGAATCCATAAGCACTCTTACTGAAATTACAGGGACTATTTTGCTAATAAGCGACTTAGTTAAGAAAGAGTTGCTTAAACAATAACTCTGTTATTTATGAGATGGTAATGAAAAACATAGATTAAATTCCTTTTGTAATTAGAAATACCACTCTGGTTAGGAAATGTTTTGTGTTCCATGAAAAAAATCTTGTTGATTTTTTATTTTTATTTAATTTATTTTTTATTTTTTAAGCTGAGGAAAGACTGTGGTATCAGGCCTTGTATTTGCTAGCGTAAATACATATTTCTTAGCACCACCTGGAGCTTGTCTCAGTTTTGTAATGTTCTGGGACTACATGCTTGTTATAGTCCTATTCTGGATTCCCAGAGTATTTCTGCACTTGCCATTGTGGTGCCAGCTTGACACCAATGGGACCACCTGATAGATGTCATTGAGTGCAGATCAAAAAAAATCTGCCTCTTGGAAAACAAATATTTTGGCAAGATGGGAAACAGTTACAATAACAATAACTGGATCTCAAAGGTATAACTTGTACCTTAGTTTAAAGCTGTTTCATGCTCCTAATTGCTTGTCTTGGGTATTGGACATGATGATGGACTGAAAGCCATGGGGACTTCTCATGGAGAAAGACAGCAAAGTTTGGTCCGGGAGGCATAATTTTGAAATTCATCAGAACAGTTGTCTTTGCCCCTTGGATATGATTAGTGAAAGAGGGTTGAATGAGATGAAGAGATGTTCAATTTAGCAGGTATCTGTTGATGGGATAGGGTGTCACACACAAATAACTTAAACATAACTCTTATAACTCTTATATTTTAAAAATATCTTTTGTTGGACTAATTATTGTGATTTGATCCAAGGAATATTGAAGCTGACAGAAAATTTCTACTGCATTCTGTGGGCTGTATAACAGATCCTTATTGGCTTGTAGAGGATCAAAGAATCATAGAATGCTTGGGTTGGGAGGGATCTTAAAGACAGTCTAGCGCCAACCCCCCTGCCATGGGCAGGGATGCCACCCACTAGATCAGGTTTTCCAAGGCCCCATCCAACCTGGTCTTGGACACCCCCAGGAATGGGGCATCCACAGCTTCTCTGAGCAACCTGTTCCAGTGCCTCTGAGCGAAGAATGTCCTCCTAACATCTCTAAATCTCCCCTCTTTCAGTTTAAAACCAATCCCGCTTGTCATGTCATTGTCTTGTCTGAGCAAAAAGTTGCTCTCCACCATTATTATAAGCCCCTTTAAGTACTGAAAAGCCACATTGAGATCACCCTGGAGCCTCCTCTTCTTTATGCTGAACAACCCTATCTCTCTTAGCCTTTCTTCATAGGACAAGAGAAATCTTTGAGGAACTCTGTGCCGAGTGGTGTACAGTGTATCAAAGTAGGTGCAAAAAGGAAAATGAAGCTTCTACAAGATGGGATTTCATCAACATTGTCCTCACTGGGGTGACCACAGCACTATATTCTGCTTGAAAAGCAAAGCTGATCTCTGTAAAAAGCAAACCAACAATCAAAATGAAACAGTCTTCATCCCCATCGAATCAAATGCTTTTTGTTTTCCTCTCTAATTTCTAGACTTTTTACCAGTTTATCTCATACAGAGTGTCAGATGTATTGCAAATATTGGCAGGAGAACATATTACAATTCCATGGAATTTCATGGATTTTTTCTGCTTTTTCCTAGCTGTGTCCTAGCACTTTCAAAATTCCTAATTCAACAGCTTTGACTTTTCTTTGAATATTGGGAACTTTCACTTTCACTGGAGCCTACCATCAACTGAATGGACCAGAATGTAACTGTGTAAATATTGACTGATAAGTATAATGAGTCCTTGTCTCTTGAAATGATCCCAATGAGAGCTTTAAGTTTTAGCTTCTGAAATGTAGCAATTTTCTTTGCAAACTGTTTGGTTACATACTGACACTGCTTTTGCTTTCTGTGAGGAACCATGATGTAGCATTTATTAGCATCTTTCTAATTGTCCTGAGTTAGTATGCATTTGTTATTCTCCATGAGGAGATCTAGCTAATTACAATAATACCAAAGAATGATTATTGTTATGTTTCATGCTTAAACAAAGGAGCTCAACAGCTTTTTATACTTCAGTGAAAGTGATTTAAAAATGATTAAATCAAATGAAATAAGATTGATATAAATATTTTTAACTAACGGGAAAAGAGATAGTTATTGAAACTAGAAAATAGATTGCCTTTGGTACATGGGAAAACAGATTTAAATTGCTGTGTGGTATAACAGTTACAATTTTGCAAGATGAAAAATGATTGTTTCACTATTGCCTTGTCTACTTCTGTATTTTTTCCCCCACCTGTTCTATTCAACTCTGTGTTTAGAAAGTAATCTCTCTGGGGCAGGGAATTACATTTTTTATTAAACATGTGGCAGTCATCCAGCACAGAAGGGCCCTGATTCCTGGTTAGGCTATGCATTAGTGTGATACAAGTGATAAATATAAGCCTACATCATATCAATCAGTAAAACCATAAATAAATGATTAAAAACCCATTTTTACTGTAGATTTAAGGTGGAGGACAATCTACTGCAAAAATATGACATGGAGAACAAATGAACTGGAGAAAACAGATGTACCACTGTGAAACTGTTCCAATGTAACAATAAATATATGTATCTGTGTCTAAATTTGAGGTAAACCTTTCATCACCTACTTAAACTAGGCACCCTGTCTCCAGTGAACAAGCACATCCAAGCATGTGTGTGAAAAAAGTTCGTTGTCTAAGAACATTCCAAGCCAGTTGGGAAAATCTGGTGAATTCAGTTGCCTATGGATTAGAAATTTCAGGATATTAGTTGCACTTGGTAGATGTCACATTCTTTGGTGAGTTTTAAATAAATTAGACTGAGGTCTTACAGTATTAGCCATAGCTAAAAGAAGCAGAAGAAGCGGAAGCAGCAGCAGAAGGAGCAGCAGCAGAAGGAGAAGCAGTAGCAGCAGCAGCTGCAGCAGCAGCAGCAGCAGCAGCAGTAGAAGAAGAAGAAGAAAAGATACCAAAAAGAAATCTAGAGTAATAGGGAACAAAAAAGTCAACACAAGCACTTAACAACAGTCAGTTGTAAAAAGGACTAACATGACTCTGAGCATAAAATATCGAAATCAGATGAGTATTGGAATACTGTGTATGGCTGACATCTGTTTTTAATAGAATGTTGAAAAAAAATGCTGAAAAGACCCACAAAAATGAGGTGAACATATGATAAATGTTCTCAAGAAAGCAGTCTGGATTGTACTATGCAAATTCAGCAATGTAAAGAGAATGTCTTATATTACAGGTTCAATGGTTCTTTAAAATATATTTAAAAAAGAGATAGTTGTTCTTGACTGAAATAAATTTCTGGCAAGGCTGGGTTCTCTGGGTCTGTGATCAATTGGACGTCTTCATGTGTTTCTGAAGCATACATTTTGATCAAACAAAAGGTATTCGTAGTGCAGGAATAAATAGGTAATTTTTATGTAAAGTCAGGATATTTGATCAAAAGATATTTTTCGGTCTTGAAAGCTGTGATTCTGATAAACCTTTCAGATTCCACTAATATAAACTGGTTTTGAATCCATGAACTGCAGATACAAGATTCTGTGTCCTACTAAACATCATCTTTGCTAATCAGCTCTTCCCACCCCTACTTTTAATCTTTAATAATGTGAACCCATTTTTGATGTTTTCCAGGCTAAAGATTGTTTTATTTATTTATTTATTTTTCCAGTGGACACATAGTGAGTTAAACGCTCAGGAGGAACAAAATGCAGTTATATAGGTTTTCATTACTCCATACATGCTAATTAGAACAGATAAACCTTTTGCTACAGCATTTACAGTATTTGTGGGAATAATGTATCTGGGAGATAAGAAGGGACAATATTTCACTATAATTTAAACATGAAATATTTTCCATAATGCACCTATGGGGAATGGTTCAGTTATCAGATGCTGAGGCAGCAATGTATTTATGAAGCATTATTATAAAAACACATAGAGTAATGGCAGACTGCAAATCACAGCAAGTCACTCAAGTGCTGTTATAATTCTTGGTAGAAAGCTATCAGTACATTGTGAGTCTGAGTTGTGACACTGCCTGGAGCTGCACAACCAGCACCTGGTTGGTCATTACAAAACTTGTCTGGAAATTTTATGCTAGGAGTAAGAGGAAGGAATGGGAATGAAGTGTCAGAAATTATGACCTTTCATCTGTGAAAAATCTCTAAATCAATGAGACTAATTCAGCAGGTGTTTGAAAAATGTGATGAAGTTTGTTTTGCAGTGTTTTGCTATTATCCATGAAAATACCAAATGCATACATGGTTTTGTGACTCATAAATCTTGAACTGGAAACATCACATTGAGCTTCTAATTCCTATTTCATAGCAGAGCTCCTCCCCCTTCTGAAATCCAAAATGTCAGTAAAGTGAGTGAGAAAAATATAATGAAAAATGACATGGGAATAGTCAAAATGTGGATTAGATATATACTGAGAAAAATGACAATATATGAAAACATGGGAGATTCTCCTTACATGGTCTCTAGTTTAATTGATAACTTGTGGTAATGACATAAAGAAAAAAATAACAAACATATACTACTTCTATATCTGCTAGAAACAAAAAAATGCAGTTGGCATTTTGGTTCTTTGTACTTTGTCTCAACTGGAAATTAGCAGACTGAGTATAATCTTAGTCTTCTCTATTTTGCCAGATCCTAATATACTTCATAATAACAGCCTATTGCAATGATTTGGGTGTCCAGTCGTGGTTCCATACAAAGCCTTTTACTTCTCTCTGCACATTATTTGCAAATGCAAGCACCCCAAAATGTTTCTGGGCTGCACAACAGGGGCATGCAAGCACTCCTCTGGGCAGCTGCACACACCACATGTTATTTTAGATACTTTAAACTGAAAAAAAAAATAATAATAGTAATTGTTATAGTTTTGTACCTCTGAGTACCATTTAGATCTCTTGGCCAAGATCTGTGTGGAGGAAGTTGGTCTTTGTTGAATTCCAGTGTCTTTCCCCCCCTTTTTTTTTTTTTTTTAGTGCCAGAAACTTGTTTTTGCAGTTCCAGAATATCTTCAAATTCTTAAGAGGAATGAATCTGGAATTCTGTTTTCTTTCCTCCTCCACAACCCCGCAATATCCACTAGCATAAATTAAGTGTCTGAGTATGGTAACAGTGTCAAGAAATTTAATTATTTCTTTCAAACTGTCTTTCTCACTGAGGATGATGGAAAAAATATGTACCCTAAAATAACTTTAAGAGTCAATACTAGGAGGAAGTAGCAGTGGTTAAAGTTCTGGAAAGGCGCTGGATGGTGACAAGTTCATCAGGACTGGATGACGTGCTGAAGGAATTTAAAGAAGCTACTGTCAAAATAAATGTAATCCCTCATTAAGTTAATCAATCACACCTGAGGAGTTTGATGGCAGAAAGTATAATTGCCTTTTAAAAAAGTGCTAGAAATTGTAGATTTCAGATCTGCTTCAGTATGAAAAAATATTAAAATTATAAATGAAGATTTATTTTGTTTACGGAACACTTTGAAAGTACCGAAAGGTAAAGCTGAAAAAATATGGCTGCCATAAAAGAAAATCACACACCTCTAACTTCTGAATATTTGAATAGAATTGTAAGTACAAGAAAGCAGTTATTATAACTAATTTGGACTTCCAACAAGCCTTTTATGAAACCCCTTGAAAGAGGCTTTCAAGGAAATTAAGTAGCCCTGTTACATGATAGATGAATTGCACTTATGTACCAGAAACTGGTAAAGAGGCAGAAAACCAGGGGTGAATTATCTTATCCTAGATGAGATGACTCACCTTATAGAAGTGCTTCATGGTAACCCTCTCTCAGAGAAGCCTTGTTGACTAGTTTTGACTACATTTTTTACTTTTAGACAGCAAAAATATTTGATGGGGTAAACTTAATCCCTAACATTCAATATAGAAGTACCTGATAAAAAACACCATGTTCTGCATAGTTTGATGTATCAGTTATTAATGAGCTAGAGAAGGGATGAACTGTGCAAGATGGTAACACTTGAAAGTGATACAATTATTTCACTGGAGAGGAATGAAGGATTATGAAGTATTCAATGTTCAGAAGTGTTTGTTTAGGTATTAAAAAGGCAAATTAAATTGCAACTGCAATAGAAAAAAAAAGAATAATTTGAAGTAATTATGAGTTAAAAATAAACTCTAGCTCCCCCAAAAAATAAGCTCTCCTGCCATTTATGTAGCTCTGTGATTCATAGCTTGTCCTGGAACAATTTTTCCTGTAACTGTGATTTCTCCTAATACCACATTTCCATCAAATCAGAAGAAAAAAAAAGTAAAAAAAAATAAAAAATCTATGCTTTCTCCTTCGACTTCCCTCCAACTTCCTCTTTCAAAGCCTGATGCTTTTTGCCTCCCTTCTCTCCCAACTCAACAGATCATTGCTGCCTTGCTGCTCCCTGATCACTGGAGCTGGGTGACTGCATTGAGATGTGGGACGAACCCAGGATGAGGTGGCCAGGCAGGCCAAGCATGAAGCAGAGGAGGCAAGAGGTGGTGGGACAGCTATAGGTGGAGGCTGCTGCTGATCTTTTTCTCCTTCCTGATACTTCCTCTCTCACTGTTCATTGATGAAGACGAATAGCAAATGGAGATGTGGGAGCAGTAATTGACTAAAACTACTGCAGTGAGATCAGGAGGGGAAAGCTATGCTAAGAAACTCCTGCTGCCCTGCAGGCAGCACCTGGAGATGTTCTGTTGAGAGCAGGAGTAGACAAAGCAAAATACCACATATTCTGTTATGGTAAGGACTGGGATATAAAACAATCCTGAAGATAATGTTGCAATGTTTTATAAATCATGCTTGTTCTCATCTTGCCTAGTGTCTTTTACTGGTCCTATCAGTGAAAATGAAAACAACAGCAGTAGAAATCAATGGAGGCCAAAGACAAATTGGTTAGAGAGTAGGATATACTCCTATATGAGGAAGAATTAAAAGGATGGAGATTGTCATGTCTGGAGAAAAAAAAGCAGTGAGGAAGGTGATAGAAGTGTATAAAACAATGAATAGTTTAGGGAAAGTAAGTCCCTCTTACTTGCTCATTTGCATATCAGAACTAGAACAAGCTAAGATAGACATTTCTAAAGGCTCATTGGTTTCTGTGTAGCTGACAACCCCTGTGATAGGTCTAGAGTACTCTATCTTGGCTTATTTTATTAACTAGCTTGGATTGTAAAACTGCATTGTAAATCAAGAGAAAAAAAACAGTAAAGTTAAATAATCACACTTAACATCTCATGTTAATTGTTAACACCTTGTGTTAATTGTTAAGAATGGGCAGTACTGGTATTAACCTATTTGTATAGTAGCTAGAAATACTTTGTGCTATTTGTTTATTAGCTTTCTGAACAAACACGAAAGAGAATTACATGTCATTTATGCTGATTTGCACATTTTAAAGGGGAAGACTTTTCCTGTTCAATAAAAAATGTTTTGCATCTGCTAATTTGATTTACTGGTGGATTTCATTTCTCTTTCACGTAGGATGTCACTTCATCTATCCTCAGATATAGTCCTGGAAATGTAAAGGCAGGCCAAACACTGGAGTCTTTACAGTGGTTTCATTATATGTTGTTATAATATTGAGATTAAATTATACTACCTTTGAAGACCAAAATCATTTAACACTGGTATTTTAATCTGAAGCCAGGACTGAATAGCTATTTTCAAAACAAATCATTAAGCTTTGTGATTGTCATGTAAACTTCTATACGTATGCCATTTCTCCCCCAATTAATTTTGAAGGTGCTTGTATTCTAGTGAGCCAAAGACACAGAACAGCTCATTAAGTAACTCTGGGATGGAAAGCCTCTAGCTACTTGTGTTAAAAGAAGTATAAACAGCTAAAAATTTCCCAGGTTTAGTAAAGTAGTGGCATTTATGTGAATAAAGGCATCTTTGCTCACAACATGCCGAAATATACGCTACATCAGAATGAACTCTTTGAAAAACAGAGACTCCTAGAAGGAAGTTTAAATGATTTAAGCTTTCTACAGTTTACATGAAGGCATTAAAAAAAAAAAAAAAAAAGGAAAGGAAAAAAAAGTAAAACCTTCAACCTTCCTGCAATATGCCGAACTAGCACAAAGGGAAATTTTTGCATAGCTTGCTTAAAATATTCCTGAAATAGATGAAAAGCCACAACCCAGACATTTGAACAGACGTGGGCAAATACTGAAAAAATGATTAGCAAACATACTGGTGAATTTCAAAAAGATTTTCCTTTTGTTGGTAACTTTTGTAGCTGAACTTTAAATTTTTAACAATTGTATGCATTGAAACTCACAGATGTTTATGAAAAGTAAATTTTAGATCAGGAATCAAGATTTACTTAGGCTCTGTGACAGCAGACCACTTAAATGTATGTTTTACTTGGAGTCTGTGGGAACATTTGAATACTTAAATCTGTTCTTACGTATTTTTCTGAATTAGGTCCAGAATCAGAAAATTATACTAGGTTTATGATTAAATGAATCACATTGTGGGAAGAAACAGGTTATAAATTTTAAGTCAGCAATCCATCTGATAGATAACCAATTGCAGTCCAAATACTGTATAACTCTATTAAATATTTTATATTTATTAATTATAAATTATTTATTATTATTATTTATTATGATATATTATATAATATATAATATAATAATATATATTATTTATTATTATATATATTTATTAATTATAAATATAATAAATTATATTTATTATTTATTAAATATTTTTATATTAAGCAATCCAAGGAATGAAATTCATTGGCACATGTCACTTTAGTGATTAGTGAAGTTCTTGAACGTAAAGCACATTCCTCATTCCCAAATGCTTACCCAGACTTACATATTGTTAGGTAAATAATTCTGGGGCACTGTTTTCATAGGGCATTGCACCCAAAAGTAGACGTACAGAAAAAACTAAAATGAGCGAGAATGATGTTTAGTTTGCGGAAGTCTGATGGAACATCTATAAGCAGTAAATTATTTAATAAAAACATTAAGGTTCCAATGACTAAACCAGAGAAGCTGAAATTGTCCTACGGGTGGAATGAGCAATGGAAAGTTTCCTCATGGAATCAAACTGTGTTTTCCACAATTTACCTCATAGGCACAGAAGGAAATGCTTTCTGCATTAGGAACTAATACTACTGGATATAACATTTGTCTATTTCTTTAATTAATTTTTAGTCTGATCAGCCTGCTGACAAACAGAATATGCAGGTTTTATTTTTAAAATATTTTATGGACAAAGAAAGTATCCATTATTGCCATAATGCTCAAATGTTTTCTGCTGAAACATTCTAACATTCTATCAAAAAAGGGCCTGTTCCTTTCTGATTAACTAATCCTAAATAATACTAAATATTCCCCCTCCTCCCCCTCCCCCCCCCCCCCCCCCCCCCCCCCCCCCCCCCCCCCGCCCCCCATGGTTGGAATAATGGGTTTTGGTAGATTTTTGAAGTTTATTAGGGTAGGTTTCAGCAAAATCTTAGCATATAGGTTTACCGTTCCTAATGGCCAATGTAATATGTTCATATGCAGTACAGAGTCACAAAAGAGTAGACAATGTTTTTCTCACCACCTTGTCAGTGAAAAATGTTCCAGTGCTAGTGAAATGACATCTCTTGAAACTTTAATATAAAATCTTGAGAAACTTCTTATCCCTTGGTGTTTTCTGTTGGAAGTATGCTTGGCATCTTTCAGAGCTTAATATCAAGGACTTAGATTTCTGTATTTCAATCTTATCTTGGGAACTCAAGTTGGCCATTGGCTTCTTTATATTTATCATATTCATTCCCTGAACACTTTAAATTAGATCATAAAGTACTGCTAGACAAGATCTGTTTTTTCTCATTTTGAATCTCATTTTCAAAGTTACAGAGCAAATAAGGGATCAACAAATTGTCATTGCTGAGAGTTGCTCTTCCTTTTAGAATAAATCAGCTATAGGATCTAGATAAATCCTTATGATGGTTATCTAATATTTGGCAGTGACATTCATCTCACTTTAAACATTGACAGTGAATTTTCACCCTAGACTTCCTTTATAGTTAATCTTTTGACAATGCAATTGTTTTCAGTAGTGACTATTAGGATCATTTAATGTGTAGTTCGTGTGATTCATTTGAGAAATATCTTTCAGGAAGACTAAAAGTACTCTTTTAAGATAATGATCTTAAAAGAGATCCTTTCTTTGACAATAAAGTATCCTTTCTTTGACAATAAAGAGAGCAAACGCTCACTGGTTCAAATGTAGACTTCTGTACACCCAATATCTAACTTGGATTGCACAAATTGCATCTAGTTTTTTAGCTTGTAGATGAAGACTGTAAAACACAGATTTTTACACAATTATACATAGCAAGACATGCAGAATCACAGAATGGCTGAAGTTGGAAGACCTCTGGAGGTCATCTGTTCCAACCTCCTTGCTTAAGCAGGGCCACCTAGAGCAGGTTGCACAGGACAACATCCAGATGGCTTTTAAATACTTATAAGCAGGGAGACTCCACAACTTCTCTGAGCAATCTTTGCCAGTACTCATTTACCAGCACAGCACAGAAGTGTTTCCTGATATTCAGACAGAACTTCTTGTGTTCCAGTTTATACCCACTGCCTTTTGTCCTGTCACTGGTCACCACTGAATAGAGCTTGGCTCTGTCCTCTTTGCACCCTCCCTACAGGGATTTATTGATAAGATTCCCACCGAGCCTTCTCTTCTCTGTGCTTAACAGTCCCAGCTTTCTGTCTCTCCTCATAGGAGAGATGCTTCAGTCCCTTAGTCATATTCATGGCCCTTTCCTGGACTTTTTCCAGTATTGCCAGCTTTCTCTTCTACTGAGGAGACCAGAGAATAGAGTCTGGAAGCAATATTGCCTTCTCACAATTTATTTTGCTTCCAATGTTGTCTTCTACTTTCAACAGTGAACTTACATCATTTAAAGAGCTATCCTAAAAAGAACACTCAAAACTTAACTTTGTCCCCAACTATGGGTGCGCAGTGCCATTTAAATATCTTAGCTATTGTATGAAGTATCTGCACAACATTATGTAGATGATAGGAACCTATAGGAACCCTAATGGCTTGACAGCTGGAGGCCAAACCCTAGAACTTCTTGAATGATCTTTAATGTCCATGTATGGGCAATAGGAGTCAACAAGTAAAAAAACCTCAGCTGTAGAACATGAGTCTGTCAAAAGGTACTACCTCTAAGTGAGAAAACCAAATAGAACATGTAACAATGGGGTGAATTCAAGTATTTAAAAGAATAAATAGAGATGGTGAATTAAAACATTAACCCTCCTTAAACTTTATAAAATCTGATCAAACTATCCTCATCAGAACAGATTATCTTTTATTGAGTATACTTTGGCTATGTCAGGATGTACAGATGAAGCCAGGAATGGTTCAGATTGTTTAATGGTGATAAGACCTCAGAAGCTAAGATAGATCTGCCAAGAACAAGCATAGCTAAAGACTAAGAAAGTGTTAAGCTTTGCTACCTCCCCCTACGTTTTACAGATGTGGTGTGTCAACATAAACTTGCATCCAAGCACCCACTCAGCTGCATGTTCGTTTCCCATCCCCCAGTGGGACTGAGGAGAAAAGAGAAAGAAAGAGAGTACAAAGGGGTTGAAATAAAGATGGGGAGATTACTTGCTAATCACAGCTGTGGGCAAAGCAGAATCATTTAGTGGAAGCTGCACACATAGGGATAACACTTTTCCTTCCCTTTTCCCAGTCTCAACTTTACTCATCTGCAGACATGTCTCCTCCCGTCTTGTTATCACCACAGGTTATGCTCTGTCCTTTCAGTGAGGTGACACTCACTGCAGTGGGGGGGGAAGGTAATTAAGTGGAAAGATTTGAGCAGGATATAGAAATAAAATGATGTATAAATGGGATGGTCAGAGGATACTTAGATGCAGCAGACAATGTGGGATCTGAGCAGGATGAAAAGGATGTGGAGTAAGGGGTGCATATAGTGCCGGGTCTGGCTGGCATGGTGCTGTGCTTTGTTTCCATGGCTGAAACAGTGTTGTTAACACACCGACATTTTGGCTATAGCTGAATGGCACTTGCACAGCATTGGGAATTTC
Organism: Cygnus atratus; assembly: GCF_013377495.2. Taxonomy (NCBI): domain Eukaryota; kingdom Metazoa; phylum Chordata; class Aves; order Anseriformes; family Anatidae; genus Cygnus; species Cygnus atratus. The sequence goes on from NC_066364.1 coordinate 8,488,496, forward strand.
TTTCCCTCCAGCATTTGATGCTCTTTCTTAAATACAACTTCAGAGGTGTTACAGATTTCAGTGATGGGCTCAGCTCTGTTCTGCAGCGGGTCTGTTTTGTTGTGCAGTGGTGGGTCTGCCACTGGCATAAGGCAGTCCCTACCTTCTTCTCACAGAGGCCACCCCTGTATCCCCCCCAATACCAAAACCTTGCCACATAAACCCAGTACAGCAAAGCATGAAAAAAGTCTTTCATCTTAGCGGCCTCAGTTACTTTTGCTGGCCCTGTTCTACTCCCTGGAATTTTCTCTTGGGAGAGTTTCTTGTCCTTCCTCACTATAGCCCTCTCTCCACTGAAGAACCACAGCCTTTTAATGGTGCACAACACTGTATGCTGCAAATAAACAAATGAAAGCAGATGTCATCATTGCATTCATTATGGTTTTCCGGGGAAAAATATGTGTACAGAAAAAGGCACCAAAAAAATAATAATATTTGAAGAACATAGATTTGGAGTTTCTCTACAGTCCTTGTTAGGAACATTAGTTTCTGAAGTTCTGGAGTATCTAGGATCATTCTGTTGAAGTCCTCCTGTTTCCAAAATAGTTGATATTTTACTGGAATTTAAAATAATATCAACACTGGAATGAGACCTGTATTGGTTTTGTGTGGAAGGGTTCAGGTATTTGAGGGGGCTGCAGGGGTGCTCTCTGTGAAAAGAGACCAGGGACTGATCCCATGTCAAACAATGTTGGTTCCAGCCAGACTCACTGCTGGCTGACGTTGAGCTTCCTAATACTTGCACATTTAATTCTGAATTCAGTTTCCATTTTTCTTTTTTAAATATATATATATTTTGATATATTTTATTGCACAAAACTGATGAAGATGTAGTATTGTTAAAGCAGGATCAGATTCCCCTCCTGCCCCCCCCCCCCTTTTTTTTTTGTTACCAATATATTTCAAAATAAGTAATAGCAATAGCACAACAGAGGAAAGTTAAATGAAACTGATTTCTTTGAGAAATCACCATATAAGCTGATAAGTGGTGGAAGGCCCTCTAAACAAGATAACTATAAAAGGGATCATATATTCAGTCAGAAAGTGGAAGGTATTGGGATGCTCCAGAGACAAATGTTAAAGCTGATATTGGTTAGCATGGTGATCTACAAGCTTTAGAATGATACATCAGTCAGAGGTGATACTGTCAATGTCATGGAGGATGCAGAACAAGCTACAAAGAAATTCTGAAAGAATAGAAATGTGATATATTACAAAAAGAGATTTGAAGAGAAACACAGCTGTGAGTCTTTTGGGGGAATATCATACAAAATGCAAAATCATGGAAAAATAAAATAGGTTGTGTAGCAGGAAAGTCTATGTAACAATGCAAACTGTGAAAAGATGGAATAATTCCCTACAGCAAGACACGTATGCTCCTACACGAGATAATAGAACAAATTAGCAAATAGCCTGAAAATTGTTGGAAATGAACTTATTTCCTTGCAGTAGGTGTGATCATGCCTGCAAACTTCATCTCAGTTAAAGGAACCTCCAAGTTACCTTATCTGATATGTTTTGGTCTCAAGGAGGTACTTGCTGAACCAGTATTAAAAAGGAATAACATTATGACTCCCTTAATGAAAAAGAAATGTGCGAAAATTCAAAACATAGGTTCATTCCATTTTTCAGCTTTATGTTTCTTGCATTCTTTCTGTATAAAACAAGATTATAAATCAAAGAATAAGCTGATATATTAAGTGCAGTGTAGTGCAAGCATATCTAAAAGCTATTACAGGTAAAGCAAGGACACCCATATCATGTACCTTACCAAGTAATAATTTAAAGCCTATTTGACTCCCTTTTGGGATTTCACAGTTAGAAACTAAAATCTGCACAGAGTTTATTCCTGTTGAAGTCCTTCTGTTATTATGAACCCTCAGACTGCTGTGCTAAGCAAAATACTAGAATTACCATAGGCTGAACTCTGCAGCTGACATATATTTTATTTATTCTCTCAAATTTGTTCATTCCATTCATCATCAAGGCACCTGAATCCCAGGCTCTCTTCCCTATATCTCCAGCCTTAGAAGAACATGGCCTGTTTCACTGCCTCACACTGTCACAAAGCTGTCTCTTCCACTGGGGCTGGTGTTGACAGTGCCATTATCTCATAACACTGCGAGATGATACAGCAAGACTATTTTTTTTCATGTTGCATCAGTCTTGAAGTTGTTTCACTGTATAAAAGAGCCTCTATGTCATAAAATAATAAATTTATGGAGAATCCTGTTGGAGAACTTTCAAGTACAGTGTCTTTTCTGCAAAATTGCCTGAACCATGCAACTCTGTCTTGCACAGCAGAAGCATGAGAACAGTTAAGAAATCTGGAAGATTCCCTTTAGGTTTTCAAGCAAGTCCTTTTATTTTCTTAATTTATTTTATTTATATTTTTGTCCTTATTGAGGAGAGAGACCACTCATTTCAAATGTTCCTATCTGAAAAAAAAAAAAAAAGTAAAAAACGTAACAGGACATGAAGTGACATTCTTAACAGAATGTGAGGATCATGTTGTAGGTGCAGTCCCTGAATTGTCTTTATCTGCATCTCTGTCTAGTTGTTTGTATGTACCACCAGTGTATGGTGCAAGCATGTTTCATTTGCAGTACTGTTTTTAAATTCTTGGCCTGCTTGACATTTGCTATCACTGTGCCTTGCCACAGCTGTCAGATTAGTCAGTTTTTGTCCCCATTTTATCTGAGTTGGTTTTATTCCCAGATTCCAGATGAAAGTGATAGCGTTTTGCTTGACCATCCCATTCCAAGTGTTAAACACTGTGACTTCAGGCTTCGATGCTCTAGTGGCATGCTAAAGCTGTCCAGTTTTCACTCCCTTCCCTCTCCTTTGTCCCCACATGCACGCACATAGCAAGCCACTGGAATATAATGCTGGGGTGAAGCCAATGTGTGGAAGCACTGAGAGTGCATTTAGCTGTTCATGGTTGGAAACTGTGGTCAGTAGGGTTAAAATGAACACAGTGTAGAGACCATAGAATCTAGACCACCAAGATAAAACAATTTATTTATTTTTATTTTATTTTTTTAAGATTTATGCTTATGCAGTTGTGGGACACTGACTTTACACATTCTAGTGATGAGAAATAATGGAACAAAATAAAATATCACAGGAAAGGACTTTTAATCATTTGACATTCAATTGAGACAGAACTTCTTCTTCTGTGAAGTTTCATCAACACGATGAATTTTGATGTAGAAAGCTCTCACATTATATATATATATTAATTTACTCTATTTAGGCCTGTGTATACTGATGTAATTCTATGTTACTGTAGGACTGTCTATTAAAAACAAGAGGTGTCTATAGGTCACTTAACAATGCAGTACAGTTCTGTACCTCCCACACTGATCTATAAAACTGCATGTCTCTAGGTATGGATTATTTTACATTTACATTTTTATGGATTATTTTAGGTATGGATTATTTTTTTCTGTTGATGCCACGTATGATCAGCTAACTAAATGGTCCATCTTATTGTTTTACTCAATTTAGGAAGTAAAACTTAAATCACTCAGCTGTTCTACTCTTCTGACTAAAAAATTACAAAAGTTTTCATCACTGCAGGTCTTTGATGTCAGCAGCTAAAACTAATGATGGAGGGCTGTTCCCTCTCACCTCAATAATGAGAGCTTTGGCTTGTTCTTATATCAGGATATATACGTCTCCAAAGATCTATTCCTGAGATGAAATTCAGGGTGACCATTAGAGGCATAATGTCATTATCTGCAAAATATTTACTTCCCTTCTGTCATCTTGCCACATGAACCAAGAAAAAGAAGATTGTGATAAATTTTGGGCCCTCAATACAAGTGATATGAACAAAGTACAAAGTATTCAGTGAAGGGTCATTATGATGGTAGCAAGTTATGGAATATGACAGGTGAAATCATAGAATCATAGAACAGCTTAGATTGGAAGGGAACTTAAAAATCATCTAGTGCCAACCTCCTGCTGTGGGCAGGGATACCACCCACTAGATCAGGTTGCCCAAAGCCCCAGATAACCTGGTCTTGAACACCTCCAGGGATGGGGCATCCACAGCTTCTGTGGGCAACTTGTGCCAGTGCCTCACCACCCTCTGAGTGAAGAATTTCCTCTGAACATTTAATCTAAATTAATCTAAATCTAATCTAATCTAATCTAATCTAATCTAACCTAATCTAAATCTACTCTCTTTTAGTTTAAAGCCATTCCTCCCTGTCCTGTCATTGTCTGCCCAAGCAAAAATTTGTTCTCCGCATTCTTTTTTTTAAATAATCCTCCTTTAGGGATTGAAAAGCTGCAATGAGGTTTCCCTTGAGCCTCCTCTTCTCCAGGCTGAACAGCCCCAGCTCCCGCAGCCTTTCTTCATAGGAGAGGTGCTCCAGCCCTCCGATCAACTTCGTAGCCCTCCTCTGGAACTCTAACAGATCAACATCTTTCTTGTGCAGTGCTCCAAGTGGGGTCTTAAACAGCAGAGTAGAGGGGGGCAATCACCTCCCTTGGCCTGCTGGCCACTCCTCTTTTAATGCAGCTCAGGATGCAGTTGGCCTTCTGGGCTGCGAGCATGCACTGTTGGCTCATATTGAGCTTTTCATCCTTCAAGAACTCCCAAGTCCTTCTCTTCAGGGCTGCTCTCAATGAGTTCTCCTCCCAGTCTGTCCTCATGTCTTGGATTGCCCTGACTCAGGTGCAGCACCTTGCACTTAGACTTGTTGAACCTCATTAGGTTCACATGGCCCCATTTTTCTATGAGGCTGATTAAGTTGGTTTGCTTAACTTGGAGAAGAAAAAGCGAAGGGGGATGGTGGGGATCAAAGTATAGAATTTACAACCACAGATATTTTGATTTATAAAATCAAAATTGGAGATATTCAGTACCCAGATGACCAATGGGCTCTTTCTACCTACTCTGTTTTGACCCTGATTTATGCTGAAAGGTGGATGAGAAGATCTCCAGATATCCTTTCCAACTCAAATGATTCTATGACTCTGCAAGTCTATCAAAATTTTCTACAGTGCAATAGCAGCCAAACTATCTGTGGAGGATCCTCTAATCTGGAAAGGCGAGGGAGAAGCACATTAGCATTTTGTGTTTGTTTTCCATTCTTCGGAATTCCCCAGAGCACTGTCATTTGCTACTTGTCACATTAAAACAAAACAGTGCATCTTTTGGCACACGTAACGTTTTATAAACAAAGGAACTAAGTTGTTTGGATTCAGCAGAAAGCCAGAGGGACACTAACACAACCATGCAAAACAGTTAGTGGAGTCAAACTTCTGAAAGAGCTTCTTAATTTCAGTTCATTTACCTATTTCCATGTACATTATGAAAACAAATTCTGTTTCTAGAAAATCCAAAAGGTAATTGGTAGCTTGTTTTGCAAATTCTGGCCACTGCTAATGTGAAAGCATTCTTCTCTGAAGCTTCTGGCCTCCATGACAACCTCAGAATCTGTCAGTTTGACTCCTTTTCATTTCAGATATTAACTGGATTTTTTTCTCCCTCAAGCCAAATTCTCTCTCCTTTTGCTCTCATTCTTTACCTTCTAGCAGCTAGTACTAATGCTGTATATATGTGAAGAATGAAAATGGATCGTATGATGAAAGTAAATTAAAATCTCCTTAGAATATGACATGCTTAAATACATAAATCCAGAGTTTCTTCAAGAACTGGATTCTGGACTTCAAGGTTTCAGTACAAGGTTAGATTTTTAAATCAGTGTTTTTACTCAATTTTAAAAGAAGAAATATATACAGAAAATGATGAAAGACAAATAAAGAGACCACTTGTTAGTATATAAATGAACAGAGACAGAAAACTGTGTTTTATGGTTTTATTTAAAGCAACTTAGAACTAGTAGCAGCCTCTTGCTCTGTATTTTTGAGTGATGTCACTCTTAATAGATCATGCACTGTTAGCTCTTCTCACAATTCAAAAATAACGACAAAGCTTGTAATCTGACTTTCTTTATCATGCAGTAAATAGTGGTCAGGCAACCGAATATTGTTTTCTGTGTATGCATCTCTTGTTGCAGTACTGATGCAGCAAACTTGTATTGCTGTTGACATGATAGAAAGTCTCTCCCAACACCAGTAGACTACAGCTACCTTATTCCTTACCATCCTATTTCTTTCAGTTCTTTTTCTGTCTCTTTAGACCTTAGGCATTTTTTTTTTCATTGTTTTAGCCTGAATAAGTTTATCTAGTCTTCAGGTTTATCCTCAGCCTCTCTTGCTGGAAGGACATTCTTTCTCTCCTGTCTTCTGGCTATTAGGGCTACCACTGTTTTCCTTTCTGTAGTGCTTTTTAAAATACCACTGGATTTTCTTTCCAGCACTGCCTATATCCTCCTTCCTGAGTTTTTTTTTGTTGTTGTTGCTTTTTTTTTTGACCAGCTAAATGGGAGAGCTGGAAAGAGATATGGAGGAGTGAATTATTTATCTCTTTCTTTTTCAGACTGCCTTAAATGAACAGGGTTAGAATTTGAGGTCTTAAAAATACGAGATCTAAAAAATTCCACTGGGAAATTTAAGAAAACCCACTGAGGTTTAGCTGAATCTTAAGATTAATGGCCTACACATTTTTTTTTTTTAACCAAGATTTTTGTCTAGAACTTGTTTTACTGAAACTAGGGACAAAAAGGAGGAAAAGAACAGGAAAAAAAGTATTCTTTAGGTAAGTGAAAACAATTTCTGTGTATGTATGTACTCAAACAGACATCATATTATACCTATTGCACCTATCGTAGGCACAGTCAAGTTGGTCTGTATTTTATTGTAACCCAACAAAAGCATTTGAGAGACTAATTCTGGGATGAAATCTTATTTGTTTCAGGTCATTGTGTTTTCAAAAAGCTAAAACGGTAATCTCAGACAAGACTTGGCCTTGAAGCACAGAAGCCACAATATGATGCCTGTGCCGCTGTATGGCTGCCATAGTAAGAAAGACACTTTTACAATTAAGTACATTAAAATACTCTTTGGAAGTTCAGATTTGGTGATATCAGATTCTACACATGAACTGTTCAGTCCAAACACTTCCTTTTCTTTGTGTTGTGCAAAAAGCAATTTTAATGCTAAATTTTCTTTTGATATGGTTCAATAACAATGCAAAATGGATGAGGTCTAATAAAATAACACAAAGTTAAAGGCAAGCTTGAATTCTTGGCTTCACTATCATTTTACCTGGGTTTGATAAATGACACTGCCTGCATGGTAGACTGTATGAGTTGTCATATTTTTCTAAGATCTTGTCTAGTGGAAAAGTTAATGTATTTTTTTCTCCTTCTGAATTTCTCAGTGTGGTAATTGCTATGTATTTTTTAATTTAATTTAATTTTATTCTTCTAGATGAGAACCTTTAAGTTGTTCTGTCAGGATGTCCTTTGATGCCAGGTGCATGTCATATTTGTGGACACACACTTGGGTTAGAGACTCTATTCATACTTTGCACATCACCAAATGAATCATTTAGAAACCATATTATCAAGTTTTCTATGACAGCCCCAAATTCATTTACCTGACATTACTGTTTTTTTTTTTTTTCCTAAAAAGCTTGCATGATTTTTTCCTTTAATCTACCCTTTTGCTATGAAAGAGGGATGTGAAGAATTCAAACTTGCTGACTTTTCATTAATATTTTTTTCTTGTTTCTAACTTCTTGCTAGAGATTTTGGAATAAGTATTTTAGCTCTGTAACAACGTTTGGACTCTATGATTTTTTGGTATTGAATGCTCATAAAGATTAAATATACAAGTTCAAGTATATGAATAGAATCATGCTGTGTTGTAAGATTCTTTATTTTTATTTTTATTTTCTAAATAATGTTTCAATAAATAAATGAATTTAACTATGTTTAGGTTTTGATGGAGCCATGTTGCCTAACCTTTTAAACAAAAAGGTTACATTCACTCTACAGCAGTAGAGGGAATGGACCACCAATGTAGTCTGGTCCCTATATTCCTCTGGAAAAGCAACTAGTTGCTGAGGTCAAATAAAGTACAGAAATAGGAGTGAGATCAGAGATTAAGAAGGCAGCTGGTAAGGAGTGAAACCAACAGTGAGCCTGGAACAATTTATTTTGTTTAAGCTGCTACATTGAGGGCCCATTCTCACCCATGTCCAGTAGAAGTATAGATAACTAAGAGTAATTGTAACCTGCTGAGGGAAAACTGAGTTTGATATATATGAGTGTCCCTTAGTAGCAGTAATTATATTTACGCAATACTTCAGCTGTGGGTAGAGCCAGCTGACATTGCTATTCCTGCAGGGTATAAATACTTCATTTGCATACATGACTAGAAGTGTGAATTAACTTACATAAGTGTGAGATAGTTTGAGACAAAAGCAAGAAAATTGGCACGTCATACATTTTTCACTCAGAAAGTGTATCCTTTTCCTCCAACAAACCAAGTACACTGCTCTTCTAAGTTGAAGGAAGTTTGCCATGTGCTCAATAGATTTTTTTTTTCTGTGGATTTATTTTCCACCACCAACTCAGCCAAGAATTCCTTCTTTCACTTCTTATGAAAGCTGCTTCACCTCCACATGTTTAACATAAACATCAGTATTATAAAAAAATTAATTACTATTCTAATCAGCTTGCTGGTGTCTATCTGATCCCTTCAGAGTCATACATACTTCTAAGATAGCCTCTTTTTCTCTACTATAAGCCAATCTTCCTTCATAACTGATGCACTCAGACCCTTAATCATTTTGCATGGCCTTTGCTATGCCTTTTCATTATCAGCAATGTCCTTTCTATAATAAGTAGAGTTGATTCAGCTGATACTCATTAGATATGCTGTCTCCTCCAAATACCAAATGTTCCTGCAACATTCAGAGGGATTTGAGTGAATGTGGTGTGGGGGGCTGAAAGTGGTGAAGACAGACATCTAATCTTCCAAACTTCAGTATCATTTGGTTTGCAGTGTCTTTGAATATCAATTTACATTGTTGTGAATCAACTGTCATGCTTGGTCGTATATTGTGTTGGCTCTCTGTACAACCATGTCCCTTTTTAACACTTTCCCCTCGCCATAATCTTACAGAAGGTAGAAAATTCTGCATTTGCTTGAGAAACAGTGATGTGAGCTGCTGGAGCTTCTTTAGCTCTTCCAAACAGATCCCACTTCACTGTGAGAGGAGATGGACAGGTCACTGTCAGCTTCAGCAGATGTTGACCTGTTTCTCTGCTTATGGACTTGATCTGTAACTAAATCACGTCATGGTTAGGCTTTGAATTTCTCCAGCAGTAAGATCAACACTAACAATATGAGGCCAAATTACAGTCCCTGTAATTCTGATGACTTTAAAAGGGCTGTGCGACAGGTAAATTAATAGGGAATTTGGCTTAAGGAGACCAGAAGTGCACACTATTGCTAATGTAGTCTCATTACTGCCCTATTTAACAGAAAAAAACACTGATTATATATACAATGTAAATCCCAAGGCCTTTTCTGCTTCTGCCAAACACTGTAGAGAGGGATTTATTGCATTATCCATTATGACGTCCAAGTCTATTCTTGGTTTGTATTGTGCTTCATTTTAGGCTATAGTCTCTGTGGATAGTTTTGATCCTCCCTTCCCTCATTACTTTATACTTCTCTGTGCTGAACTGCATAAGCCAATTATCAGACCATAAACCTCATCTATCCAAAACATTTTGAATGTGTATGCTCTGTGCCTTTGTGGCTGCTGCCCTCCTCCTATTTTGTGTCATTATCAAACAAAGGCACATTTTAAATATTGTCATACACGCCCCCCAACCCCCTTCAAAGTCATTCTTAATTAGATAATGATTAATTAGATGTTTGTAAAGTACTTTGAATAAACAAAGTACTATAGAAGCGCAAAGTATTATTATTAATATGCATCATTGTCGGTGTTATTAATACTGAGCTTTGCTGCAGCAATCCTGTCATTACTGTTCGTCATCCTGAATTGTCCGCTCTTTCCAGCACAAACCATTTCCTCTTTACAAGCCAGCTTTTAATCCAATTCAGTGCATTTACCCTTTGTAATATGCTCTCTGACTTAGTAAAGAAATCTCTCTGTAGTGTCATGTGGCACCAGGAGCAGTTGTGAAATGCAGACAGATTATATGACCATCCTTTTCCCCTGCATTAACAATCCAGCAATGTGTTCAAAGAATTCAAGCCAAATTGGCACACATGCTTTTCTTTTTAAGAATCCATGTACTATCACCCTTACCGGGGGGTTGCAATATATTGTGAGTACCCCTGTTGTGCAGAAAAAAATGCACAGAACAAGTCTGCTGACCTCGTCAGATGAAGCTCGGCAGGAATGCAGAAGATTGTCTTGGTTAGTTTCAGATGGTGAATTAAATAGGGAAAAGAGGGAAGGCACATTTGAAAAGGATAAGGCACTTTTCTGTGATAATGCCCTGTTTCACTCCAAGACATCACCTAGCTCAAAGTTTACAGAGGTGTTGAATTTTAAAAAAAAATCCACTAAAAGGAAGAAAAACAGTCCTAAGCCTAAAGGTATCTAAACTGTAAGTAGCCATTTCAGCTGAAAATTATACCTTCAGTTAACACAACTGATGCAAATACACTCACTTGGCAGTCTCTGCTCATCTACATCTGTTAGAACAGTGTGAGATCTGCTAGCCTGTTGGTCAGAGCCTTGCTCCAACATACAGGTTCCAGGCAATTATAAGTTTACATGGGCAGACTTGAAAACACTGTGGAAAAATTCGCTTTTCTTCAGGAAGTCCCTTCACTGTGCCAGCTGAACAACACTGGCAACATATGCCAGCTACAGTCAATTACACTAGCTTATACTAATATGACATCCAGAAGCAAAGGCAGGCAAAGAGTCCGTGCCTCTTACTGGCTGCCAAAAAGAAAAGCTGTATTGCCCTAGGTGCTGCAAAGCCCATAAAGACCACATTGGCGTATAGGCATTAAAGCCAGATGGAAGGAAGATGGTTAATGAAAGAAATTGAAATTTGGAACTTGTCCTGAGAAATAGCCAAAAATCTTCCAGCCCAGAGCTCTGTGGTAATCAGCAGTGGCCCTATAACATAGGGGAGTAGAAAACAAGATCTGTAGTCAACACTCTTCATGTCTAGGAAAAAGACCCTGAATGGGACTTAAGTATAGTGCAGTTCTAGCTTTGCATAGCAGGTTAGCCAACTGACTCCTGGGCTGCAGTCAAAGCTGAGACAAAAATCAATAGGAAAAAAAACCCTATAGCTACATGATCCAAAACCAATAATGCTGGGTACATTTTCTGGAATTAAACTAGTTTTGTTTTTTATACTGCTGACCTTCCTAAGGCTAAATTTGCAATCAGTGATTCTATTGTTTTCTATGTGCTTTTTGTTTGTCCTAGTACATGTGAGTCTCCACAGAACTGTTTGTTCCCTATATCTAATAGCCATATTGACACTAGATGGCCTTTTAAAATATATTTTTGAAGACATGGATTTGTTTTTCAAAATGGCTCATAAATGTTAGAAATAGCCTCCTAATGAACTCTGAGATACCAAGAGATTATGAGCAATAAAAAGCATCTAATACAGATGTTCAAGAAGAATGAAAAATTGTGAACTCAGAGCAGAAGATATACCAAAATAATTTAGTCAAAGTTTGAACAGTCTCACATTACAGCATCTAGGGAGGAAGTCTAGGTTAGGTTTCTGATTTTCATTTGTGCTTTGTTCTCATTATAATTTAAAAAGAATGTCTCAGACCTGGACTTTCCCAATATATGGAAAACGTTATTTCAAACAGTAGCTGGTTGTGCAGGTTCTCAAAAAGACACAGCCCTCTCATATTTTAGTGCAGATGAATGGTGATGATGAAGCTAGCTGAGGTTTGAACCAAGGATAGCTATTTGGTCTCTGCTTTACAATCTGGTCTCTGTTCTACATCTTCTGTATTTGTTTAAAAACGTATCACAGAAACATAATACCTCGCTGCTGCTGACTGCATTAGATTGCATTACCTTCTTCTGGGAGCCTTGCAGAAGGAGGAAATATTACAGAAGGAGATGTGCTGAGGTCAGCCGTTGTAACCGGGACAGTCACAGTAGCACAACCTGAGTCTCTGCATATGTCTTCTGCTATAAAAAAAGTCTCTCTGGATGCTATAGATAAAAAAAGGGAGTTTAAGGAAAAAGAGTTTCAAGCTGTGGAGATCTTCAATAAAAAATGGTTTTAGCTGGACTTCTCTATGTTACTAAAAGACAGCAGATAAAAAATGCACAAGTACAGGCATGGGCAGCAGCCTGAGTGGTGCAGCCCAGCCAGCTTAGAGGGATCTTTTAACCCACTGCTAAGGCTGTGTGTGAGGTGTGCCTACAGCAGCATAATGGGTCATGAACACACAAACCTATCAGGGCACCTTTATAAATCAGGCTCCATATATCTCCAGCTTTATTCCTTTCACTTTATACACTCCATTCTGCTCTATATCTACACAGGTAAAATCTCTCATTACTCCTCTTCTGGCCTTTCCTTATGCTCTTTTCATCACTGGCTTAATCAATCATTTCCCAGTTTACTTGAACTTTCTGCCCAGGTGGCCACTGGCATATTCCCAGAGCAGCTGTAGTTTACCTTCTGAAACAGGAGGCCAAACTCAGGGGTGACTCCAGTTCTTGTGGGAGTTGATGGAGGGAGACTGTTAATAGGACATACAGAAATAGATGCCCAGAGGAGGGTACTCTTACATATTCCTCAGTTAAAGTCACTTCATTTATACTTTACAGGCACTGGAGAGTCATAATGGGACCAGATAGAACAGTTTTTCAATCTGTACAAATGTTCCTCAAAGAAGAGAAGAGCCCCAGGACTGACTTTGGTCAGTGTTACGTATACAGCCTAAGAATCCATCATATAAACTTCTGCTTTGTTAAGACTCCAGAGCCTTCAGGCTGCAATTTTGACACCTATTTACCAACACAGAAGGAAATTCAAACTGGTGGAGCCATGGAGGAGTTCAGACAGACCTCTTGTGAGGCAGTGGGGGTCCATCCCTACAAGAATTTTATCTTTCATAAGATCTTTCCGTCTTGCTTTTCTCTTATGTTGTGTGGATAGTATGCATGGTAGCACTAAGCCCAGATCCACAACAGCTGCAATGGGAGGTGTATACCACATAGGAGACATACTGTACCTGCACAGTAGTTCTCAGAAGGCATTTCCCAGCTGAGCATGAAAAATATGTTTAGAAGATGTTAGAAGATCCCGACAGCCTGTATTCTGAGAAAGGTAAGACCTCTTTGTGTGACTGTGTAGTTCAGCACTACTGTTTATGATGACATTGATTGAAGCAGATTTATTGTTCTGCAAATACAGTTCAGTAAATGTGCTGCGGGTTTATTGTGCATTTATGTAGCTTTTGTAGATATTGCTGGCTGTCCCTAAACTTGCAGCGACAGGTACACAGCAACTCAGTCTAGGTGTGAAAGCTGGTGTGTCAGAGAAAGCTACAAGGTCCTTTGCAAGATAATGTACAGCTTTTGTTTTCTATAACAGCTAGTCATATCTTAATAGTATTATCTTGAAGAAATAATGAATAGCATACGTTGTTCTTTTTTTTTTTTACTTTACTTTTCTCTTGACCCTCCCTTTCTCTGTCCAACTCCCCCCTCCCCCGCACCAAGTCCACCACAATACTTTCCATTTAGACCTGACTGAATACAAAACGTTAGAGCCACTACTGCTTGAAAGTGTCTGAAATACTACAAAGGCTGTGTTGTAAACCATCAAAGTGATGTTTTCATAGCACAAAAATAAGTGTTGCATGTTCTAGTTTGTCGTATGAGGTCGCGTGGAAATATCTGAGGACGCAAAGCCTACAGAAGACAGGTGGCAGACTCTGCAGAGGAAAGGCAGACAGACTTGGAGCAGTTTTGTTCTTGCTGCCTCCTAAGAAACTCTCTCTCATGTGTTAGCCCCTGATCAATGCCTAGGCACTAGCTGGAAGAGTGTTAGCTTCAAAAATGGGGTAAGCATAAAACAATCGGAACAATCAAACACCAGTGTTAAGTCTATTGCCCTGTTTCTGTCTTAAGTTATTTTTAGTAGCAGTAAAAGCAGTCATAGTATCTATTTTAATATCAGGTGTAACAATGGAAATTTTTCTGGTCTTTTGGGATTAATACCTTTGGCATCCTGTTTTCAGCAATGCCATAGAATTTAGATCAGCATTTTGATACTTGTGTACTTAAATTGGAACTTTAATTCCACCTCTATCTGCTTAAACAACCAATGATTATATGCCTGGATCTGTACCACTGAATTTGGACAGGTCTTAAGGCCGGTGGAAATTAATTGATCTTTAAAAACAAGGTTATCCTGTTATTTAAAATCATAGAATCACTTAGGTCGGAAAAGACCTTCAAGATCATCAAGTCCAGCCATTAACCTTGCACTGCCAAGTCTACCACTAAAGTAGTGGTAGTAGTAATAAACTTATTTTAATCAGGTGATTTTAAGAAGTCACGATTAGTTCTTAATCATGATTTAATTTTTTATTTTATTTTTTTTTCTGGCTCATATTCAACAGCTACTCTTCAATGATTTCTTTCGGAGATTAAAGACAGCATTCCTTCAGAAATAAGAACACAAGAAAAAAAACAAAAAACCACAACTCTGCAATCACAGCTGGTTTTTCTTAGTTAGATAATGGCTTCATAAGATATGAAGTATGTAGTGTAGATATGATATGGTATCTGCGTGCTGTCGCTTGAAGGAAAAAGATTTCCTACTGCTTTCTTGCACTTTTCGGTTAAGATGAGCAAAAAAAATTACTAACAACTAAGAGAGTTCACATGGACAGTTCTTCTGTTGCAGATTATGCGTAATAACTTGATTGCCACAATAACTTGTGTATAAGCTTATAAGTGATCATATGATGTCAATAACCAAAAGCTTTGATGCAAATGGAGCACTGGAACAGGTTGTCCAGATGTGTTGTGGAATCTCCCTCCCTGGAGATCTTCAAAAGTTGCCTGGAAATGGTCCTGGGCCTTCTGTAGGCGGCCCAGCTTGAGCAGGTTGGACCAAATGGACTCCAAAGGTCACTTCCAACCACAACCATTCTGTGATTCTGTAATTTTAGTGTCTCTCTGAACAATACTTTGCATGTTTTCCTTTAGCATAATAGAAGGTTCTCTTATGAAAGGTATGAAGGCTATTTCTGTACACTGAATCACAGAGATGTTTGTACAGGTAAGGATTTAATATTAAACTCTCAAAAGTTTTGAGTTGCTTGACTTAGAAGAAAGCATAACAGACAATTTTTTTGTGACCCCTTGATCTGTTCTGATTATAACCCCAAAATAAAATACACAAAGTAGTAATGCACAAAATATGTGTATAAAATCATAATTTTGGTAATGTTTTCAAACAAACAACACATTCCCACACATTCCCATTTTTTTAAAGTAAAACATAACATTCTTTCAACCAATTTCATTAAAAAAATAGGACTTGATGTAAAATGATTTTTGAAAAAGAAAAAAAAATAGTCCCCTTGTATTTTTTACCCATTTTAATATCATGAAGTTCAGTTTCATTTTATTTTATTTATTTTATTTTATTTTATTTTATTATATTCCTTTGTTGGCTGGGATTTTACCCTCTACTGAATAATCCTTTTAATCCTTTTTTTTTTTTCCTCATTCCATAACAAAATCTATTTCATAAGTAGGTTCTATCCTATAAATAAAAAGGACATATAGTTTTATAGAAAAGCAGGACACATTCTGAATGCTCTGAGTGGGTAAAACAGTTTCAGACAATAAGATCACCTTCATCTCACTTAACTTTATACATCCAAAAATCAGATGTCTATTAAGAGATAATTGTCTAGCCTCTCTCTATAGCCATTGTATTCAAAGAGGAAGCAGAAGAAACCTATAGACAATTAAAATTTGTTTGGTTATAAGCACTGCTTGAAAATTATTAGTCAAATTGAATTAAAGAAATCAGAGTAATTTTGATGTAGACAAGTAAAAGGGAAGATGGCAGTTGGTTGTGCTGAAGAGAATGTGTATTGGTCTAAAGAGAAACTGTTTTTGGACTTTCTCACAGACTTTTTCAGACTTGTCTTATTTAATATTATAACTAATGTTGTCTTTAGCAACTTTATAGGTTGCTAAAAATGGGATGATGGCAAAAAAAGAGGTGTTGCAATACAGAGGAAGATAAAAATCTCTCTGAAAGAACTGTCTGAGACCTTTTTGTGTAATAGAAATGCCCTGACTATAAGTGTACAATGTAAATTAAAGTCATAAGTCTACTGGAACTGGTAGTAGGAACTTTTGGAAAAAATGGAGACTCATCAGCAAAAATCAGTAAAAGAAAGAAAGGTCCTGGGAATATGAATTGTTTTTAGAATAACTGAGTGAGCATGAATAAATGATGAATCCATCAAAAATGTAAATGTATGGATCAGGAAACAAAAAATTCCAAATATTGCAGACAAGTATATTGACATTGGAAACTACCATGATGAAGCTTCATCTGGATTTTTTTTTTTTTACCGATCTATAGTTGTTCAAACATCCACACTAAAAATAAACTAAAACTAAAGCCCAAAGTTGTTTAAAAGACAAACAAGTTCTCATGGGGTCTAGTTAAATTTAGTCTGGATATTAACAAAAAGATTTTAACCGCCAGAGACATGAATTTCTGAAGTAGCCTTCCCACAGGAGCTCTGAGAATAAAAATGTGAAATAATTTTATAATGGAATTTATTACATTTTTAATGAGATTATATGACATGGTCACCTGAACAGGAAGGTGCTTCAGAACATTGAAGATCTCTTCCACTTCTGTATATTTATGTCCCTAGGTGCTTGTTGTAGGCTGAGTTATGCTTCATTAGAAGAAGTGACAATATTTTCAATGTCATAGACTATTTTTCCCATGAAGGAAAGGCACAAGAGACTCCTCTCATGGGTTGGTTTGACAAACAGACTATGTGCAACATTGTTAAAAATAGGTGTTTGTCAGGTAGGTCATCTGTGACTTCTGTGAGAAGAGGTACTCTAAGGAAAAAATAAGTGGGTGGAAACATTTTAATATCGAATATAGAAAAGACCAGAGATGTGAGTTACAAACATAGTGGATTAAGTTGAATTTCTCTTCTCTTACACCTTCTTTTTATTTATTTATTTATTTATTTTTCCATACGCTGAGGATGCTGAATTAGTTTTAGTTCTAAAGTTAGGAAACCTGGAATTTGAAAGGGATTTTCATCCACCTAATCTCCTCTTGGAAGGTGTGGCAGGAAGGTCAGAATAAATTAATCTGACCTCTGGGAGATTAGGAACACCGTCTAATACAAACCTTGCCTTTGTTGTATTATAGAATTTCTCTAAAAATTAGGTCACAATTAATTATTTGTAATAAACCATAAAATACTGAGCCCTTATTCTCAGGTAACATACTTGTTGCACGCCTTCTGCATGTGAAAAGGGAAAAGAGAACAGAAATTCTTGCAAATGTTATAATCTATGAGAGTTTCAAGTAGTCAGAAGTTTCACACAGCAATTGCATAAATAAACAATTGCCTTTTTAAATAATGTTTAAGTAATTCAATTGAGCCATGGGAAATCCAGTCCAAGTTTTGTGCTAATGAGAAAGCGTCATAAATATTCACGTTTTCTTACCATTAGCCTTAAAACTTACTACCTACAGCTAAGATAGATGAAGAATCTTAAATTTAAACCTTCACTGCAGAGCAATGAAGAAGGAAGGAAAGAAAATTAGCTTACCCAGCTACATTTTTAGCGAGCAGCCACTAGCAATGATTGTACAGGAACATCATTGATCTTGGGAGGATAGACTGAGAAAATCAGAAATAGAGCAATATAAAAAGTAGAGCAGTGGAAATATACAGTGAATGGCTATGCTGGCAGGATATGCTGTTACTGTGATAGGAACTCTGAGGGTGTCTATTTATTATTTGTCTATGATATCATGAGGACAGAGTTCACAGAAATTAGATTTACCAAGACCAGAAAAGTATTCTATTTCTGCATCTGTACTGCTGAGGCCAGCAACTCAAATAATAATTTTATCTTGACCCTGTACAGTCTGCAAATGGTTTATGAATGGGAATTATACAGACTCGCTGTTTTGCATGAACATTCACTCTCTTTGTTTGTACACACAAAAAAATGGTGATGGACTATCATTATCCAAATTGATAGCAGCTGTGCTTACTAAAAAAAAATGTTTTCCTCAAATCTGTTGACATGTCAGTAGTAATAAAAAAAATAAAATATGTCATATGGTACACCGAAACTCCTGAATTACTTGTCACAGCCCATTTAAATGTGTACTGCATCCAATCCAAGAAATCTGTAAAATTAATATACTTGCTAGGCCCTTTAGTACAGACTCTACTATTCTCAGGGGGGATATTTTGAAGACATCCTTAAAAATCTAAATATTTAACATCCCTTCACATTTGCATAATTTAATTGGAAGTTTTCTTTTTCTTTTCTTCTTAAATTTTATTTATTTATTTATTTCCCCTCATATTTCAATTCATCCAACTTTTTGTTGCTTGAAACTGATGTACTGTCATATTAAATGACCAGGGACCAAAGCATGAGCTCCCTCTGTAGTACCAGGTGACTAGAATTTTATTTATACTGTATTTTGCAGGAAGAAATAAACAAGTCCTTCCTGCAGTCAAAGCTGACTAGAACCTGTGTGAATAAAGCATTGGGTCAGGCCCTAGCTAATAAACCTTGCAGAGTAGCTGGGTGTGGTAAGCTCTGTTAGCTTGTGTGTGGTGCCAGGCTAATCACAGCCACGGTTTCAACAGCTGATATCTGCTCATTCTCAGAGGCACCCCTTAAAAAAGCATCCAGCACTGCTTCTAGGTATCTGCAGTGAGGCGTTTGTTTACTACTCGTTAGTATTAAATTTTTAGTTTATAATTTTGAAGTTTGCAGTCATGTTTGATTAAGTTTGATGCCTATCTTACTCTCCTTGTGGACTCAGCTTGGGTTTCTGGTGAGATACAAAAGTCAAATTGGGGAAGGAGGTTTTGGGGGACACATTGCAATCTCACAGAAGGTGTAATATTCCTTCGAAGTTTAAAAATGTGCATTGTCTGAAGAAATCAGTGGCTATTCCATAGGGAAAGCCTTGCCTTGTATGGGTGTCATTTAACTGTATGTCTGATGCAAATGCATTTGAGACGTTTTTCCTAACGATTTTACAAACTTAGGCAACAGATGTGTGTCCCTGTTCAGAGCAGTTTACGGTCCCTGTTGAACAGACAAGGAAACATCAGGGAGATGAAAAAACTTACTATAGTTCAGGACCTGAGACAAATTTAATGCAAGTCTTCTAAACCACAGTGCAGTGACTTGTTTAGTACATCACCTTACCTTCTGTTCTCAATGAAAAGCAAAAGAAAACCTACAAAATCAAGTGATGTAGACAAGATAGACTCTAAAACGAGGAGATCAGAGACAGGCAAAAGCCACAGGAAAACTAAGTTCAAAACAGGGAGCACTGTGGAAATGCAGAAGGTCACAAGGAGCAATGGAAAGAAAAGAGAAAGATATTGTAAGATAGCAAACAGTGTGTATCCTATTCTGAGAACAAAATATCTGTCTGCTGCCTGTGCCACCTCAGAGGTTTAAAAATTCAAGTAACAGGATGGATCATAAAACCAATTTCACTGAGAGTATTGTGGTGGACCGGCCTAGCCCTCCCTTCACAGGTCTGGAAGCCCTCTGCCAGATTCTCCCTGCTCCTGCAGCAAGATCAGATGAGGTCACTCTTTACCTGATTTCTATGGCAACAGAAGGCAGTTCAGCCTCTGATCCGCTCCTTCTGCTTCTCCCCACTTCTTGGCAAACTGAAGCTTCTGGCTTTGGCAATACGGTGGCCATGGATTTATGCTCCGGTTGAGGCTGACATCATTTCCAATGATGAATGGAAAACTAAGAAGTGGTTCCCTTTAGAAAGAGTAATTTGAAAAACTCAGGAGAAAGATGTTTTCTTTCACTAAGTAATTGGAAAAAAGAAAGGAGGTGGTTTTGAAAGAACAGGGCTGAAGACAGAGGCTACCTATTTTTGTCAAGGCTACAGGGAGTGCAAAGATATATGGAGAAAGTATAATTGTCAGTCACTTTCCCATGAAGGATATTTTATGTAGTAATAAATGAGACAAACAGTCACTGAATAGGGCTTTATGGGAAGTAGTTTTGGCTCAGTAGTACGTCCGCCTCTCAGAGTTTCTACCATTATTCACTCAGCTGATGAATTCACTCAGCAGTGGTAGCAGTTTCTAGAAAAGAAGATACAGCTCGCAGAAGACTCAGCAGCTTAGTTTAAATACATTTCCTCTTCCACTCCTGCTCCATGCTGAGCTCTGTCTCTATCTCTGCAGCTGTTGCCTGTTTCACGAATGCCTTCTCTGTATTAATCACCCACATCAGTCCTTTGAGGCAGCTGGAGCCAACCAACACCATCTTCTCATAGCTATGCTATGAGGAGATATCGGGCTTTTAGAGCCTATAGAGTTTAATCTGAAACTAGAAGAAACTATTTTTTTTTTTTTTGTTCATGATTCAGGAGTATTAAGTAATATCTTGGGATTTAGAAGTTTTGAGTTCAGGTCTGATATATCCCTTATGGTTGTGGTTGACCTTTGGTGTGGCTGGCATAGTTATCTAGTAGATGGAGTGATGCCTGAGCTGGTTCTGCATGAGCTAATTTAGACTGCTAAAGCTAAGGAAAATGGAGAAGAAAAACTTAAGATGCCTCTACACAGAGTGTGCTTGTACCTGAAAATTGCATGACTGGATTGCACGGTGTTTTTCTCAAGTAAGTCAACCTGATCACGTGTACTTTTTGGCTTGAGCTGGCAGCAGTTTGAGAAACTCTGCATTGCTTTCTTTAACTTGGTATAGGAACAATTCCCTCCTATTAAAAGTAGAGCTAATGTTACTTACAAAGCGTACTGAGATTTATACTGGGATTTAAAATGTGAGGTAATATTGCAATTCCTTTAATGGCTTCATTTCATCCTTTGAGGCAAGGTCATATGAATTGGTTCTTCACCTAAATTGTGGGATTTAGGTCTATTTTTGTGAGTGACAAACACTAATCCCTCACACTACGATATATGATTTTCTCATTTACCCTTTACATGGCATTTGATGAAGTAAGCTATTAAATAATAATTGTTGTAGTGAAGGGCAGTGTATTTGCCCACTTTTAGAGATTTCTGAAATATTAATACACCAAGCTATTGCTGCAGCTGTCTCAGATGTGCCTGCCCTGTGTATGGCATGTACTGGATGCTCTAATTAAACCCATTTTCATTTAGTCAGTGGAAAAAATAATCAAAATTGCTTTTTGCACCAGGTTGGTTATTTAATTGGGATGGGGAAAATGAAGAAGCAGAGGAACAGCAAGTGAGTTATACCCAGCAGGAGACTGAGAATAAGCACTTTTTTGCTTGGAAAATCATTGATATCAGTCATCAGCTTGAAATAAGCCTTTAATGCTAATCACTGGATTTTTGTCACAAGCTGGGAGTGGGATCTGCAGATGCTGTAGGAGGTGCACAGCTGAGGTATGATGGAGTGATTTCTTCAAGGATAGTGGCTTCTGCTGGGACTTGTACAGCTAATGGGACTGAAAACTTTTCCCTAGAGGTCATAAGTGACTAAATATGTTAAAATGAGAAGAGTTCAGTAGTTTATGTAAAATGAGATGGTGGCATGAATCCAACTATTCAGCACACAGGTATCTCCATCTACATGCTAATACTGGAGATTTAAGCTTTTTTTTTTTTTCTTTTTTTTTTTTTTTTTTTCGTGGAAATGGTTCATGGTGCACAGAGACCACCTACTATCCAAGACTACAAGATTCCATCTTTGTAATTCTGGCTGTGGAGAGGGCCTTATTTTTATAAGATCTGTTCTATTTGTGTAAAATATATGTATATTAACAAAGGAGTGACAGGAAAATATGCATCTCTCCCAGAAAACTGTTCTGTCATCTGGTAATGGAGTTGCCTGCCTGTATTGAGGCATGGGGAACATCAAATTCTCCCATGCAAAAGGAAAGAGCTTCAACAGGAGTGGCTCAGAGAAAATTTTGTATTCTGGCCATTACAGTGTGCAACGTGACTACAAAAGCTCCTGAGAACTGAAATCACAAGCACCATCACAACCATCACTTTTAAGCCTAGGTGCAGGCTTTCCTGAGAGTCCAAACTCTAATATCTTTGAGAGAGAAAATCAGAAGGTTTCTATGGGTTGGAATGAAAAAAAGATATTATTACAGTTCTGTCTAGGATTCTGTAAAAAGGACATAATTAGCAATCTATGCTTTACAATGTATGAAAAGATAAGGTTCTTCATTAAATTTCTAGGATTTTCCATCAGGTTTTGCTTGAATCTGGAAATAATTGTGATACCTGTGAAATGCCTCCTTCACTGCACAGAGAGACACTTTGGGAAGCTTTCTATGCTGAACCTGCTGTGAGGATACATGGATCCCATTCATTTGCTGAGTTACAATAACAATATCATTATAGGCATTATTATTTAAGGATATAACCAAGTGAAGTTTTGTAGGAAAGATAATATCGTTTATTAGCAGCAACCTTCAAGCTAAATACAGGTTCAGAACCACTTTTCTGAATTTAACTTTATTACGTACAGCAGTTATCATGCCTTCTTTTCCTGCTCCACAGGTACCGACTGTTTTTTCTCTCAATGGTCTTAACTGATAAGTAAAACCAAGTTAAACTCAAAGCAGTTTTTTGTACCTGTATTTAGCTGGAAGATTGGTGTTTCAGCTTCAAAACTGAAAAAGTTTAGTGTGTTTTAAAACTTGGCTGTTTTTTCTAACTACTGCAGTTGGTTGATATATTTAAAATGCCAACAAAAACCCCATCTCCTTGTAAAACATTCCTCACTTTTTTTTTTCTTTTAAACTGTTCCCATGCACTACTTTATAAAGAAGAATGAAA
This sequence comes from Cygnus atratus, assembly GCF_013377495.2. NCBI lineage: Eukaryota > Metazoa > Chordata > Aves > Anseriformes > Anatidae > Cygnus > Cygnus atratus. Next base: position 8,511,533 of record NC_066364.1, read on the forward strand.
ATGCATTTTACTACCCTCAGATTAAGGTCAATAGCAGCCTCACACTTGCTCCACTGACAGAGTCATCTTTCTGACTCTGACCCTAAAGAAGCAAATCATTTCTGAAATGTATTGTGTTTACAGGGCTTTTGGAGATGAGACTACGGTGTAACTGCAATTTCATTGAAACATGCAACTGTTGTGGTATACAGCAAACAAATTAGGAAGCATATTAAAGGCATGGCCCTGAGATAATTTTTAAAGTCCAAACACGACTTAAAAATATATCTTTGTCTTTCTAAATGAATGTCTTGAAGCTAATTGACGGTGTTTCCTGGTTTCAGCAAGGATGGAGTTAATTTTTCCCCCAGTAGTTGGTATGTTTTGGATTTAGGATGAGAATAATGCTGATAACACACCAATGTTTTAGTGGTTGCAGAGCAGTGCTCACCCAGAGCCAAGGACCTTTCAGCTCCTCGTGCTGCCCTGCCAGCAGGGAGGCTGGGGGAGCACCAGGAGCTGGAAGGGGACACAGCCAGGACAGCGGGCCCAGGCTGGCCAAAGGGATGTCCCGTACCATGTGGAGTTATGCTCAGCAATTAAACTAGGGGGAAGCTGACCCAGGGTGGGGGGCTGCTGCTGCTCAGAGATCATCGTAAGTCAGCAGGTGGTGAGCAATTGTATTGTGCATCACTTGCTTTGGATATCCTTTTCTTCTTCTTTCTGCTTCCTTTTCTGTCCCATTAAACTGCCTTTATCTCAACCCATGAGCCTTTACCCTTTCTTTTCTGATTCTCTCCCACATTCCACTGTGTGTGTATAGTGGAGAGGTGTGAACAAATGGCTGTGTGGAGCTTAGCTGCCTGCTGGGTTAAACCACAACAGAGCGGATCAAGAGGTTTTACCAAGTTTTAGGTACGTTTCATTTTCTACTATCCCAGCAGAAACTCAGTTCCCTTATTAATGCTCTGTCTGCATTCACATCATTGATTAAAAACTCATCTATTCCACTTGGCCTACCAGCTATAATATCACTATCTCACACCTGTTCTGGATGTATATATGTATATATATTTAGCTATGGTTTAATAACTCTTCAGGGTATGGTTCTAACTTTGAGGGGATATGTTTCTCCTTTAAAGCATAGCTAGCCTTCTGCACTGAAGTGATAGTTCTATTTTGGTTCAGTGCTTAAAACATCCCTCCCTTTCTAACCCCTCCCAGAAATACAGCTTTATATTTGCATTGAAATGAAAATAAATTTTCAATGAATTGATTATATGGGAAGGGGAACAGTGGAAGGGGAGAATCACTCCATTCCTTACTTCATTGAATAAATACTTTACTGTAAATAGAATTGGAGAGATTGAGAAAATCCCAGTCTCAGTTTTGACTAGCACTTAATCATGAAGGTGGTAAACAGGAAAGCTCATTGATTCAGGCTGGGAGGAGGTTTAAATGGGTGTCTTAATTGTGTAGTAGAATATATGATTTCTTTATCCAGTCCTTACTGGCCTTATGAAAGGCATCTAAAGCTTATGGCTAATCTGGCCTGAAAAAAAAATTAAGGAACATTAAAATGAATCATATTGACATTTTCAGAAAACAGTGCCTGTTTCTAGCTATGTTGGAGCAATTTGCTAAATGAACTTTTAGATTCAACATAGTCCAAAACGCATTTTTTGTGATTAATCCATCAAAACTACTGCCCAGACATTCTTTCAAGTTTAAAGGAGAAATGTTTTCCCTTTAACTAAATCTAGCTCTATCGATTGCTCATGTCATTTACATTCTCTTACTCTTCAATGATCCAAATCAAAGATTTTGGGCTCCATAATCCTAGCCAGTGTGCACGTGAAAGATGACATCTTCCCCCGAAGAGCTTATGATTTTATCTGGGATCTGAGGAACAAGACAGATAGAACAGACAACAGAATGTGATTAATATTAGTGTAATAAGCAGTGATCAAAGCACAGGAGGCTTTTACACATCAGAAAGTATCCCAGTAGATGTGACTTTTAAAGACTTTAGTGCAATTACTCTGTAGATGTCCCACAGCTCTTCTCAAAGACGGGGCTATGACTGATACATCCATGTTCTCTGGCTACAACTAAGCTGTCCTTTCAGGGCTATGTTGAGTACCCTTTCAGGTTGGGTGTGCACATAGGAGATGGAGCAGGGACCTCACGGTGTTTCACTTTGCTTCTGAGACCACTATTAAAGTACCTCATCAATCATAGACTTCAACATAATGGAAAATAAGCCCTTATACACTTTGTGTGGTCTGTATTAGCTCCAAAGCACGACATAGGTGTCAGATGTGATCATAAAATCATAATATAAATGCTACATAGATGTTAGATTTTTTTTTTTGCATATCTGTGCAAAACTATATTTCCTAACATAAAAGTTTTTTTTGTTCTTAAATTACATCCATATGAAAGAAGCTTATTCCACCGTCTTGAAGGGTGAAAAATGCTATAGGAAAAATAGAAAATGCTTGAGTGAAATACTGTGATTCTAGTACATTCATTGTTGAGCTATTATTTTGTGGTTTTGGCCACTACAGTGTAAGAATTTTGTAATGCTTCAAAACAGGGATGAGGAAACCAATTCTATTACTACTGAGAAATGAACTACGATATGAATGCAGGATAAAAAAATACTGTAAATCTACAGTAGCCTAGAATTAGGGAGAGTAAGGGGGAATTACAGAGTATGCCAAGCCAAGTTATTATTTTCGGCCATGCACAGATAATAGAGCAAAGGAAGAAAAAATGGAAATTAAAAAGAAAAAAAACATTTGGAGGAGATATGAGGAAACACTTTTCTATTCAAAAGAACATCAACGTGTGAAGTGGCCTACTAGGCAACACTGTTGAACTTAAACACTAGTGCTATTCAAGACTCTGTAAGGTAGTGTCTCAGAGGGATCACGGTATTGAAAATGTAATGAGGCGTAACTTATCCCCAGAGATCTCTGATCTTATATTATATATGTAGGCTGTTCTTGCAAAACAGTGGCTGTGCCTGCACATAGTCTTACAGGAGCATGCAAAGGCAAACCACACTCCATCTTTTTTTCTTTTTGTTTTTGCTATTATTATTTTTTTAATACTGCTTATTTGTGTCCTGAAACTGTCAGCTTTGCAGGGAAACTATGCTTATTTTGTCTGTGGTGCAGCTTTATGTACAGCTTTGGCAGGAGGTCCAAAAGGTGAATAACAGATGAAATCTTAAAAGGGAAGGTTCAGGCAATGCACATCTACATCTTTCTGATCATGCTGCTGCCCAGGTTAGAGGCAGGATTTTGTGCAAAGGAAAATTCTGATCTATTTAAATGTAAAGAAGAGTCAGAGATAATATGGTATATGGTAAAACACTGGTCTTGTTAATGTGGTTTCCTGTGATTTTGATGCTGATTCGCCTCATTGTGATTCGTTGACATTGTGAAAAAGTTGTAGCTTGTTTGGCTTTTTTTTTTTTTTTTTTGAGGTGGTGAGTGTTCAGCTAGCACAACAAGGGACAATTTTCTGCACATTGAAGAAGGTTGGATTGGAAGCAGGGAGGGGTAGTAAGGAGGGGGTTGGGAACACAACATGAGCATCTGTAAATACTGAAAAATCTACATTCCCACACTCTTTTGCTCTGCTCTGCTCCAATAGCCAAGACACATGGGGCATGGAGATGAATGTTCTTCTGAGGTCAGCTACATGTAGGATAGCAGCCCACTTCTGCTGCCTGCATTAAATCAAAAGAAGGAGGTCTGTGTTATAGTGAATTTCATTTACATGTGGACCATGGCACTGTTCCAAAAAAATAAAAGGTAAAATGCTGATAATCTGCTGGCCCGGATAGTACTCAACTACCAGGTAACAAGATGGGCTGCCTGTTCTCCAGCAGTTTCTGCATGTCTAAGACCCAGTGGGCTCCTCGTAAGTGTACTTTATGCATGGGGGTGGAAATGTATTACTTTCCTACCCATGTTTAGTTGCAGTCCAGGTTTAGGAGGGTCATTAATCTCCACTTGTCTTCAATGGAGACAAAACAAGACTAAGCCCTTCTGATGTCCTGGCTGGCCCAGGTAGATGTGTGTGACCCTGTAGTGGGGCAGCTGTAGCCTGGGCCTTTTTCTTCTTGATGGGTTTTCAACTTACAATTTCTAATTTCCCGCACAGTGTCTTAACCAGCACATTGCAGACCACCTGTGGGGAAAGCACTTTCTGTCTCCTCTAATGTAAGAGTGATTCAGTCTCAGACCAATGGTCCTTTTTTTTTTTTTTCTATTATTGTTATTATTTTTTATTTCCAACATTACCCTGCAGTGACTGCTTAGGGATGATCATAGGAACACAGTGCCAGTACGAAGCAGTCCATTCCATGAAATATCGCCTGGCTATTCAGTAAGAGTGTTAGGACATTTCCAAAATGGATTTTGATTTCAGACCTCTGGATTCAGTAACTAATGATAGAATTTTTGAAATCTGTTTAAAAAGTTCATTTATATTAACTGCTCCTCAACCTCATCTTGTGGCAAAGAGGCCAGTTTGTTTGCATGTCATGTACAAAAAAGCAACTCCTTTTGCTTAAACTTGTTTCTTAATTATTTCACTGGTACCTCTGTAATTTGTATGTTCACTCACTCAATAACCCTCTCATTTCCTACCCATGTGTAAATCATCTCAGTTTGTTCTCATGAGAGTACACGAGAAACAGTAAATACTCCTAAATTGTCCTTTTAGCCTTTTTCTGATTTTTTTTTTTTTTAAGGCCTCTTATGAACTTTTTTGACTTGGGATGATTTAAACTGTGCACAGCATCCAAGATGCAAGCACAGTGTACATTTACATAATAACATAAATGATTTCTGTTTGTTCTTGTTTCCTTTTCTAATAATTCCTACAATTCTATTGCCTTTTTGACTGTCACAGAGAACTGAGTTGATGTTTTCAGAGAACTATCCACAGTAACTCTAAGTTCTCTTCCCTGAGTAGTAATAGCTTATTTACAGCCCATCACTGTCTGTGTATAGTTAGGGTTATTTTTTCCTATGTGCACTTATCAACATTGAATTTCATCTTCCATTTTATTGCCTATTCATTCAGTGCCATGAGCTCCTTCTGCAGGTCCTCACAGTCAGCTTTAGATTTAAGTATCCTGCATAATTTTGTATCATCCACAGCCTTTTTTACCTCTCTGTTTACCTTCTTTTCCAGATCATTTTTGAATATATTGAATAGCAGAGGTTCTTTAGTAATCTTCCTCCATTGTAAAGACTAACTGTTTATTCCTACCTTTTGTTTCCTATCTTATGCTGGGTATTAATTCATAAGAGGACCTTCCCTCTTACCCAGGCAGCTTAGTTTCTTTAAGAGGCTTTTATGAAGGATCATGCTAATGGCTTCTTGGAAACCTAAGAGTGGTGCATAGATTGGATCACATTTTCCACATTCTTTTTGATATCCACAGAGAACTCCCTCTGAAGCACAGCTTCTCTCCACAGAAATTACATTGGCATTTCCCAGGCATGTCATATTCGCTACTATGATGTTTTTTGCTTTTCTTTTTAATTTTTCCAAAACTCCAGAATACATGTTACTGGAGGGTAGTTCACCTGGTCACTCTTTCAAGACTGCTTGTAGATTTACTATCTTCCATTTCTTTGCTATTAAACAATTTAAGCAATAGGATATACCTCTACTATGAATTGAGCAATCTCACATTTAAGATCCTAACAAACTCTTAATATTCCATTTATTCATTTGCCCTGAAAGCTCTGTCACTGCCCAGTCAGTCTGAGGGAGTTACTCAGGTTTATTTCCCATATACATCATCCATTGTATTCATTTAATTTATATGCAGTGACCATGTGCTTTCTGACTGGTGTTTTATGCACATTGATCACCCATCAGTTACACTAACTCACTAGCAAACTTCTTACTTCTGATATGTTTTATCGTTAGATTCTATGCCTTTAACAAGTTGTTCTCAAAATCTTTTCTGCTCAGCTTATTACAATTTCATATTCAGCTTCCCAAGGTTTTTATACTTTTCTGTTTTTCTTGAGTAGATACAAATTCAATTTCTTCTGAAGAATTTTCACTTCCAATAAACTCCTTTACTGTTTAACTATGCTGATTTTTTTTTTTTTCTCATCCCTTTGGAGCTTTTTTTTTTTCTTTCTTTCTTTTTGCTTGTTTACCTTGAGCTTCTGGTATATTTTCTTAATATTCTCTTATGCAGCTTGCAAACATGGTGCAAACCCAACTAACTCCCCTTTTTTGTAGTTCCCACTTAAAGGTAAATGAGACTGTTACAGGTTTTTTTTTCTTTGTTTGATTTTTATTACTGACTGTAATTGTATTAGGTACTGGAAACACATGGGAATTCATATTGACATCTTGGTTTCTGGCTTCAGAAAGCTATTGTTTATGATAACTGCAAATATGTCCTAATAATATGCTTTTGTTGTTTTTTTTTGTATTGTTTTTGCTTGTTTGTTTGCTTCCATTTTTTTCCTCCTTTTTTTTTTTTTTTTTTTTTTTTTTTAATATTCTCAGCGTCTTGGAATCTGCTGGTCACTGCTATCACACTAACTGGGCAGTTAGTAGCATAGCTCTAACAATCACCTTATCTGAGCAGGGAAAATCCATCCTGTGGATCCTGGGGCATGGTTTGATCTTGTTATACTTATTTCACTTTTTGATTCGCTGTTTTCAAACATGTACATTTCTCCCCTCTGCTCCCTGCCTGTTTGCCATTCACCAACCCTTCCCAGGAAGGCTGACTCTATACTTATACTAATCTCATATGTTTTACTTCATGAGATTTGATGTCTTCAGGACAATGCTACAAGCCATTGTCAGAGACAAGACAGTAGCTCAGAGGGATCCCTTGGTATGGTCTGGGACAATTCCTGGCAGGAGTGGGGGTTGCTAGTGACACTGTTGGCTTATGTCACCTCCTGAACACTCATTATGCCATGCTTGTTCGGAGAGAAGCATTTCACCTCTTCAGCCTTTTGTTACCATAAATAGTGTGGCCAGCAGAACTAGTGAAGTGCTTGTCCCTCTGTACTCGCCTCTAGTGAGGCCACACCTCGAATACTGTGTTCAGTTTTGGGTGCCTCACTACAATACGGACATCGACGTGCTGGAGTGAGCCCAAAGATGGGCAACAAAGCTGGTGAAGTGTCTAGAGAATGAGGCTTATGAGGAGTGTTTGAGGGAATTGGTGTTATTTAGTCTAGAGAAAAGGAGGCTCAGGGGAGACCTTATCATGCTGTACAATTACCTCAGAGGAGGTTGTAGTGAAGGGGGGTTGTCTCTTCTCCCAAGCAACAAGTAATAGAACAAGAGGAAATGGCTTCAAGTTGTGCCAGGGAAGGTTTAGGTTGGATATTAGGAAAATTTTCTTCAATTAAAATGTTGTGAAGCATTGGAACAAGCTGCCCCGGGAAGAATTTGAGTCACCATCTGTCGAGGTATTCAAAAGATTTGTAGATATGATGCTAAGGGACAAGGTTTAGTAGTAGACTTGTCAGTGTTAGATTAAGGGTTAGACTTGATGATTTTAGAGCTCTTTTCCAACCTAAATAATTCTATGACTCTATTATATGTCCATGGTAGTGGAAAGAGAGAAAGAGAGTCTCCCCAGTAGGATATAGATGAGTTCTGGAAATTAGGGTGCTGTAAAGCTGGTAAGTGCAGAATGAAATTCATCTTCCCTGAATGCTGGTGTGATCCAGCAGTACTAAGAACTGTGATTCACTGTGACAAGGTTTTCTGTCCCATGAATTTGCAGTCAATAGTCATGCTAGTGGGTGGTACATGGTATGGCCAATACACCTTGACTACCATGGAATGGATTTAGCTGTCATTCCCATGGTTACTGATAGGCCTTGAGTGATGGCCAAGGTCATTTCAAACTTCATGTCCACAGGAATGGATGCCTTAAAAAACTTATTATGACAGTTCAGGATGGCTGTGAGCTGCTCGTGTAAGACATTTGCTTGTGTCTTTTCTTCCCAAAATGTCACTGCATGTCATCTTAGCTGTAATATGTTTGCATTTTCCTAGCACCCTTAGGGAAAAATTGCATGATGACCAGACCAGACTGCCCCAGAGCTCTGGTAGCTGGTCTTGGAGAAGACGATAGAACCATTTCATTTGGAAGAGTCTTCTAATGTTCTCAGAGCCTGATGGTAGGCCTATGATGGCAAACTTTACCTATAGTTTGCATATGAGTATCTTGAAGTCTTTCTATCTGGTGAAATCTTGCCAGAATCAGAGCAAAACATCAGTAATGCATACATTTTGTGTGCAGGATCCAGGATAAAGAGTGGCATAAAGCATATATGCCTTTATACAGAGCATACAGGTGTTGTCACAGTACGTGTGCATGGGGTGAAGTATGCAGAGGCAGACATATGTACTAGAGCTGTGCTTGATGGGAGACATTACAGGTAAGTGGTGCTAGTGCAGGGTTGGGTACTCCAGCCACATTGCAATGTGGACACAACCTTTGTACCCCAAAAGAAACCAAAAACATGAATCAAGAAATGTGGAAACAATTTGTTTCCATAGGGGTGGAGGCTATTTTGTTATTTTCCTCGATTAGCAGAAACACTAGACCCATAGCTTAAAGGTCTTACCTATGTGCCCAGATGTGTGCTCAGTCACCTTGACAGGAAATCATAGTTCCCTGTCCTGCAAGACATGAAGTGCCTTTACCATTAGTACACATAACTCAGTGATTGTCTGATATCAACACAACCTTTAGCGTGATGACTTGGGCATCTCCCACTGTCTTGTGACTTTCGCTACTTTTTGGTTTTGCTTGTGGGCTTTTCTTCTTTCTCTCTGTGCTATTTATCTACTTATTTATTGTACTTTTCTCATTAATATATAGTCAGGCAGTTTCTTTTGTTGGCATCTCTTGAGTATTGAACTCCCAGTACATCCAAACTTTACTGATTTTGATGGCTCTCTCACTTCTTGAGCAGTCAATAATGCAAAAGTCATAGAATGGTTTGGTTTGGAAGGGATCTTAAAGATCATCAATTCCCTCCCCACACCCCACCCCCACCCCCTATGGCAGGGACACCTCCCACTAGACCAGGTTGTTCAAAGCCCCATCCAACATGGCAAACTTGCTGAGAGTCTACTCGATTTCACTGTCCATGTCACTGACAAAGATCCCAGTACCGACCCTTGAGGAACACCACCTGTTACTGACTCCACTTGGACGCTGAGCCATTGACTGCAACTCTTGGAGTGAGACCATCCAGCCAATTCCTTACCCACTGAGTTGTCCATCTGTCAAATCCATGTCTCTCCAATTTAGAGACAAGGATATCATATATCATATATCAAGAGTCATGAGGCTAGAAGGACATCAACTAAAGGAGCTCTGAGGCTTCTAGAATGCTCATTTCATATTAGACCACTCCCAGGAAAAAACAAAAAACAACAAAGAACATGAAACCCATTCTCCTGTGGTTCCTGACTCTCTTCTCAGGTGACATAAGACTCTGCCTCACCTGGATTGCCCTGGGGAGATTAGGCGAAAAAAAAAAAAGTTTTACATATTTCATTGCCTACACTCTGTGATTTTGTGCTTCCTTTAAAAATGCAGACAATTTCACTGTCAGAAACATTTCCCTGAAATGTATTTTAAGTTTCCCATTTTTAACTTTGACCCACTATTTCTTGGAAAATTCTCTGGTAACATAAGAAGTAATTTCTTTCATGCCTAAGGGGAGCGCAAACATCTTTCAAATGTTTGCAGATGGTTTCATGCCCCCTAGTCATCCCTCTGCATGCTACATATTATATCCTTTCAATCCTTCTGCACAGGTTGTACTATAAAGCAGAAAGCTCACAAGAGCACTAGGGAATGTCTCTGTCTCTCTATCTCCTTGTCTCTCTTTTTATTTTTCCTTTTTTTTTTTTTTTTTTTTTTTTTCAGCACAACTTCAGCTGGTGTCATTGAAAGCAGCATATATACATCCACAGGCAGAATCTGTCCCTGTGAATGTGAAGAAAGCTCTGGGACAAATGATGTTTTTAGTTACACCAGTGGGACCCTGTAGACTTCAGCTTTACCTTCAGGAGGTAGCCTTTTGTGTGTACTGGATGAAAAGACATAGCTCAGACTGTTCTTGGAAATACTCTGCTCTGTTCAGGGCAAAGTGCCACAAAAGCCAAATCCCAAACAATCCCCTAAATTGTCCATCTGGAACAGGTGTTTACAGTCATATAAACAAAATAAAATTGCTTTTTGCAGACCTTAGTGTCAGCCCTCTGCTAAAATGTCTGGCAGCTATTTGAAAACCAAGCAAACAAAACCCTGATAACCAACCAGAAAAACTGTGTAGGGGAGGAGGGAAGAGCTGAGAGACGAATAAAAAAGCCCTTCGAAGATGTGAAGGGGGAAAAATGCTAATCAGACTGTATGAGAAAAATCCTTTAATAACAATGATACCTCTAACTTCTCCACAACTTTACGTGTCATGGTGAGATTTAAAATAAGTAAAGTGAACATCCCACACGTAATGTCTTATCCTTTTAAACTGCAGAAATGGGATATCCCTGTTTTGGGTAGTTAATTTTTTTTTTTTTTTTTTTTTTTGGGGGGGGGTGGGGGTTGGAGGGCAAAGGAGGTTGAATTAAAAAGAGTGGCAGCAAAAGAAATCCTCTTTGTCAACTTTTACCTGACCTGACATCCTATACTTTTTGGAAAGGTAGAGCTCCTATTGCCTCTAGTGGACAGAGATGCCAATCTCCAATCTAATCTCTCTCTCTCTTTTTTTTTTTTTTTTTTCCTCCCTGAATTTTTTAAGCTACATTAAAGACTATTTTCTTCATAATTCCTCTTTACAGTTGTTAAAACACTACATGCTACTTGATGGCTTAAAACATGAAACCTTAGCAAGAGAAGAAATAACATTCTCCATATACAGAAGGTTATAACACTGTGTAACAAAAGAATAATAGATTTAGCTTCCCAGAGGTCTGAATTTTTATGACTTGTCCATGGTTACAGATTCAGTCAGGGATTAAATCTAGGTTTCCAGGGGATTCCTGAAGGGCAAACTGGAAGTAGGTAAGAAAAAGGAAAAGGGAGACAAGTAATGGTGTTACAGGATGAAAACAAACAAACAAACAAAAAACCACCATCAACAAAAAACAACATATTCCTGAAGGAATATGGGCACAGTCACAACCTACAGAGAATGAAAGACTAGAGCTGGTAGGCTCAGGATCCAGTCTTAATGCCTTATTTTTTTGGGGGGGAATACAGCTCTCATGATTTCTGCTTTACAAGTTTACATCTGCAGACAAAGGATTTAAGGAGTGTGGTGTGTTTTGTTGTTGTTGTTTTTTAAGCTTCAGAGAAGGATTCATCAAATTGAAAAGACTGAGGACTGGTTGTCTAGGAATATGTCTATGGATATCGCTGCTTTTATAGGCTCACCTCACCTAGCTTTAAACTAGTAAATCCTGGTTGTGGTAATGCAGTTATGATAAAGTTGATTGTGGGAAGGACCATGCTGAAACATTTACGTGGGTGTCAGTCAGGCTTTGCAGCATGAGTTGAGCTTGGTGCTGCCTGACTGCATTGGTAGTAGTACTTAGCTTAGATAGTTTAGAACTGTTATGGGTGGATCTATCTATATGAGATTATAATGTAGCTGTAACTCTTCAAACTTCTTTAACCACTAGGATGCATTGCTGCATTTCTTTTAGCTCTTATATATTTTTCTGTAATGTTGAACTCCTAAACCAGCTCTGCTTTGGTAATGTTTAAGGCAATGGCCAGATGAGTTGAAGATATTTACTCCCACTAATTCACATCATAGTTTATTCAGGGGCTTCTCCTTCCTTTTATACCACCTTGAAAAGTATATGAATGGGACCAGTCTTTTAATTGTGCTCTACTACTCCAATAACATTCTAAAAAGATGTGCAGATTTTTCAATATTTTTCCTGTTACTTGTATTAAATTATACTTTAAAATGGCTTCAGCATGGTCCCTTAACAATATTTCCAATATCTTTTCTCTCAGCTGAAATGAGACTAAAAGGGCTTGTCCCCTGAATCTTCTCTTGTTTCTTTCTTGAATCTGGGAGTAATTTTAGTACCCCTTAAGTCTTTGGGTACAACTACCCTCCTCTGTGGCCTGTCAAAAACCTTTGCTGAAGGCTTTCTTATTTCCTTTGCTACTTCCTTCAGGATTCTGGGATACAATTCATCTGAGCCTGGTGCTTTGTCAAATGTAACAGTCCTAATTGCCTTATTATCTTCTCCAGTGCAATAGCAAAGGCTTTTAACATTTTCCTTTCCCTTCCAGGAGAATGTCTCGGTCCCAGAGATACTACCTTCCACTGCCCCCACCCCTCTCAACCCCCATCCCTGGGCCCCCATGAATAATGAGGTGAGGAATTAATTTAGGCCTGCAGCAGAATCAGCCTTATCTGCCACTAACTTTCCACTTATGTTCTTCAATGCATCTACTGTCTCACTTCCTTTTTGTTGGATTCTGAATGTATATTTAGAATCATAGAATCACAGATACAAGGAATGGAAAATAGCTATTATGTCATCCAGTTCATTGCCCTGCAACTGCAGGATTATTCTATGCAATATATTTCTTCTTTGTTCAAATTGTTTTTTAGCATCCCAGATGTTTCCTTTGGAGTCACTTTAATGTGTCTTAAAAACACAAAGTTTTCCCTGACACTTAGCTCAGTTTTCTCTTTCTTAATGTGAGGACTCTCTATTAAACTAAATGGTCTGGTGTCACCTCTATTTTTTTTCTATTTTCTTCTGTATCCATCTTTTGTTTCATATTATTTTCATGCTTTTAAAATAGGTATAGATGACTCTGCTCTTTTGGGGTGACATTTTGACTTCACACTTTTTATCTGGGGTCTAAATTTCACATAGACTGATAATGATATAAAACGGATAATGATTTAAAAGATCTTAGAATAGGTGGAAGTTGTCTCTTGAGCGGTATACCATTTCCAGCCTGCAAGAAGAGACCATAAGTATGTGGAATACCCTGTGCTGTTGGTGCTGTCTGCTTCCTATGGTTGGCATGGACCTCAGTGAGCACGGTCTGTTACAGCAGCCTGAGCCAGGCAATGTGCTTTACATCCATTGCACTCCCTCCTCCAAAGCCCTGAAGTCAAAATTAAGTGCATGCCAGTTAGCAAAAATTTTGCATTTATCTGTTTTAGTATCATGTCTCCTGGTGTCTAGGCAATGGATAGATACTCAATACAATGTAATACAGAGTTCACCCATTGACCCAGAAGGAAATTGCTTTCTTTCTTCAAAGGTCTGAACATAAACCGTCTATCCTAGATAATCACAACTGGACTTGTGAGCATATTATAGCATCTTATTTGAGAATGGGATGGCTGTCTCGGACTTCCCACTATCTAAGGCTGACAGACACAGGCTTCTTCTCTACCAGAGATGGTAGAGAGCAAAAAGTATAACACCTGAAATAAAAAGCTGTAGTTTCCTACTTATATACCAGATCTTCACTGACTCCACAACAGACCACTGCTGACTAAAGGACCATCTGAACCACTTCCTTGAATCTATATGCTGCAACTGGTACATAAATCTATTTTAGGAATTGGACTGTACCCCCAAATCCCTCTGGTCTGTTTTTGTCTAGCTTAGACTGAAGTATTAAAAAGTGAACACAATATTTCAGGTTCCCAGTTACTAGAGCCATACTAGCAGCTTGTTGTAGGCCATGAACTTTTAAGTAATTATAGATTGTTTACTTTCTTTGCTATTTCATATCATTTATTACTCTACTGAACCTTATTCTTTTCTACATTTCATAACTTCTTCAGGCCTTTCCCCATTTATCTTTTGTTCTTTGATATTTTCAGGTGTTCAGCATGGTTCAGCAAGGTTTTAATTTTCCTCATCAAGCTGTGAACCTCTTCCTTTTTCTTTCTAGACAGCTTAATATGGTTTGACATTTCCTCACATTTCCAACAGTCTGTGGCTGCTTCTACATGTAGCCACTGTGATTGGAAATGACTTTATATGATTATTGTTAGACATAATATTGTGATTATTCTACTGCTGGACATTGCTTTGAAAGAATGGGAACCCAAAATAAAACTCCTCTCACAAATATTTTATTCTTAAAAACAGGGCCAAATCATGAGATAAATAAGCTTAGCATGAAAATATACTCCTTTGCAACAGGGAAAAAGTACTGAGTTGCTAAAAAAAAAAAAAAAAAAAAAAAAGAACAACAGGTAGCCAGCATTATAAATATCTTTAAAAGCATTATAGAGTTAACCTAGTATACGTCTAAATTAGTAAGCTATGAAAGATACATATTCTGCACTCCACCTTATATCTTTTACACTGTTCACACCTCAGGACGTTGCATTTTCTTCAGGACATGTTCCAGCCCGTCCTGTATGTAAGCAAATGCATTATATGCATCTGTATGGTGTTTGCATTGCCTCTTCTATGAGAAGTGTCAAATGCATCTTGCCTTCTGATATGCACTACTATTCCTTCTTCATGTGGTAGTAGGGAAATTTGGATAAAATATATTCCAGCACTAAACATGTTTGTAATTTCCAAAATTATTTGTATATTTCCTGTAGTCACACCTTGTAAAAAAGATTTTTGTTCTGATAAAGCTGTTGGAAACTAGTGACTTGCTTTCTGTTCTGTGGCTGTATTGTAGAGGTATTGTACTTTTAGCTCAGAAGAGATCTCGATAATCATTTGCTTTGAACTTCTGCATAGCATTAGGTCAGGATTATAGAAACGGGTACTGTCTCTTTATGGAGAATGGTCTAATTTTTTGGCTTGCCTCAGGGGGATTGTAAAGGTAGGAGTACACTTGTGTATTTGACTTTAAACTGTAACAGAGAAGAAATTTGGGGGATCAGCTCCTATTGGCAGCAGATTGTAAGATGCCAGAGAGTGCACTGAGCTGAAAACTGCTCTCAAGGGCCTCTGAGTAGTTAAAAACATCATGGACTACTGGGGAGAGGACTTGTCTAATAAAAAACAAAAGGACGCGGCTGGTTGGATGATGGGGTTCTTGGAACACGGGGAGCATGAATGGGTAACTTCAGTAGAGAAAGTGAACATTTGTGGATAAAATAGCATAAAGATAGTTTATGAAAATATTCTGTGCCTTCTTTGCTGAACCCAGTAGCTTTGTGTTGCACGGGTTCTGTATTAAAAAACAATGTAGTCTTAAAAAAAAAAAAGTCAGTTATGTCTAATTTATGGGCCTTGCTATTAGATTATCTATCATCAGCTATCACTAATTAGTTGGAATTTGCTTTGATGAAGAACAAACGATGAATGAATTCTTCTCCATATGATAAAAAATGTTTGCTAATTCTGAGTAGTGATATACTATAATAAAATTATCTAGTTTCCTCCTCCATTTATTATTATTACTATTTATTTTTTGTTCTTGATTAAATAAATATAGGACGTATTTTCTAAACCTATTGTTTTCTGAAATCTTTTTGTTTGTGTCTTCCTTTTCTTCTTTCAAAGTTTAAATAAAAACTCAACACTAACACTAGTGGGCTTGCCAGCTGTTTGTATAGCTGTTAGGACAAAAGAATGATGGCATTGGGTAGTAGAGAAAGTTCACCTAAGCCAGAGGTAAATCTAGGTCTCTGGCAATCACTGATGGTGGCTGTCTAGAGGATATAAAAAGATCAGGATTAGTGTGCACTGGTGATTTCCAGGAAGCTCCCCCAGTCCATAGTAATTTGTAAATCAGAAACATCCTGAGATAAAGATGGTGAGATCTAGAGATCTTGTACAGCCTTAGGTGATTTGTCCACTTATTTTATGAATGGGTGTAAACTTTCATCAACCATAACTTTTCATTACAAAAAGTTTTACAACTTAACTATATATTGAATGAAGAAATAACTCTGTTTTAACTAGAAGACTCCAAGTTTCAGTTTATGTTCCCTAGTTCATGTTGAGAACACAAGGTAAAATGATCATTTCTTGTTCACATTTTCCATATTATTTATGTATTTTCCATGTTGTTTTACACTTCTGTGATATATTTCCATAGTTATATGCTAACATTTCTGCATCAAAAGAATTTCTTATGAAATCAGGGGTCTTTCAGGAAGGGATGAGTTTAAGTAAAGCTGATCTGCCTTAGAACAGAAATATGTACTAGGCTGTCAAATTCCTTAGCTACATGAAAGATGAGCTGAACGAGGGTAGACTTTTGCAATACCTGGGTGGTGGATGTGGTGCTGTGAAGTCAGGGATTACGGTTACTCTGTGCTAATAGAAGAGCACAATGAAGCTGAATTAACCTCCATGTGACCAGAATGAGAGACAACTTGCAAAACCTACAAAAGCCAAGTCCGTCCTATGATCAGTGAGTTTAATTTAGATGTGTAGGATAAGTGAGGGAATTGATAAGGGATGGGTATGGACAGTTGGTGCTGAGATCATATGGAAAAGGTATCACCTATGAAAGCCAGCTGAAGACAGAAAGTGGGTGTCTGGTGTATGGGAAGCACAAGAAGAAAAGGTGACATTATTTGTCAAGAAGTTAAGCAGGAGGAGATAACACAAGGGTTTTCCCAGCTACAAGAAGACTTGTTTAACAGAGGGCCCTGATTCAGCACGACTTCAGAAGAAGCTACCCAAGAAGAACAGGCACTTCACAAAGAAAAGTGATGAGATGAACCCAAGCTACTCTTTTAGAAATTTAATATCCGTTTTATTTGTGCTTTCCGTTAAGAATGGAGATAAGCACACACAGCTGCAGGTCAAAAAAAGACTTGAAGCTAGACATGCTTACTCTGTAATGTGCCAGACTATTTACCAAAGAAGCTGCCAGCGCTGTGAGTAAATACATCCACTTTGCACATACTAGTCAATTTAGGATCAAACCCATTTAACATCCTCTGCAGCAGGGACTCAATGCACCTGCACAACATTTGGTTTTATCAAAACAGTTTTCCCATTTAAGCTAAAAGAGGTGGGGAAACTCTGAATCCTTATGTTCAGACCCATTGCTTTTTATTATGGATATGCTGTCAATTAGCCTTGCCCTCATCAGCATCAAAATTAACCGTGTAGTGCTAAAATGATGGAGTTGAAAAAATAATTAGCATTTACCTGCTATTTTAATGTAAGTGAAGCCAAAGACAAAAAATCATCACAAATCTTTCAGTCTAACTTGGCAAAGCTATATTTGTTTTCAGAAGGCAATTTCTTTATCAAAAAAAAAAAAAGGTAATACAAATATAGCTATTTAACTGCAGATCCCAGACAGAGAAGCCAGAGCAATTCAAATTTAATCTCAGAGCACTCTTATGCCAAGTTTAAATCCCTTCCTCCCTCTACACTTGGCAATTTCTGTTCTAAATTTCTTTAAAATAAGTGTTCTTTCACCACAAAGTCTTGCCACAATGGCAGCTGTTTAGCAAATAAACTCAAAAATAAAAATGTTGTCATTGTGAAATAAGATATATTTAATTAAATAAAATAGAGAAGGGAATTGCTATTACAAGAACATAAAACTGTAAGGCACAAGATAAAACTAAATTACTACAGGGCTGCTCAATTCAATCTAATCCTTGAAGATAAAGATGGAGCCAGAAAATTGCATGTATTGTGAAATCAACATAAGCCCTAAGCAAATATTAACTAGGGATATATAAACTGATTTATAATAAATACAAGTGTGAATGCTAGGATTAGTTAAGGAAATGCAAACTGAGACACATTAAGGTGTAAAATACTCCAGTATTTCTCTAAGATATGGGAAGTGTACACACAAAAAAAGTATGCGGTACCCTGGATATATTTTCAGGTTACCTGATTTGACACATTATAGAAGAGAAAATATGGAACAGGAGGAAAATGGTGAATTTCTTTCTAGTCCTTTTTTGTAGGGCTTAATTTGAAGTTTGTTGTTACCTGTTAAATCATGCTTTTTTAAATTTTTTTTAACTGTTTATTTGCTTGTTGCTCATTATAGTTCTACACATTAAATTAATGGAAGTGCACAATACACATTCAGTATAGTGTATGAGATGCTTTCTGGTACCAAAGGACCCAGACGTCTGTATGATATGAATGAAAGACTATTTAAAACAATTTTACTTACTATTTTTGTATCTTTCCTAAGAAGGCTTCAGAATATGTAAAAACAGGCAAGAGAGAGAAATCATATATGTCCATGACAATAGTGGTTGCATACTGCAAATGTTTATATCTGTTTACTCAGCAGAGCTTTTACCTTTTGGGTAGGGGAAGTTGATGTGAGATCTCTCAGGCCTGACTCATCTCAGCCACCAAACAGCGTCAGTGGACTTTGTTGTGCATACTTCATCATACTGACCTGCAAAGCAGATTAAAGCCTTTTAGTCTGACCATACTGTATCTCCAGCAAGTGAGAATCTTGTGTTGTTTTCAATGGATCTTTTCTGCCCTTATTTGTTTATTTTTACAATACCATTTTTCTCTCTGTGGAAGGGTAAAAATGATAAATTGGAGTCTTTAATGGCCTATTATTTTGTGCTATAGAAAAATACCCCGAACTATTCTTAAGACCACTGTTTAATTTGTGAAGTCAAACATCCGAATATAATTGCCACAATCTATGTACTGAACAATGAGCAGAGATAAAACAGGAACAATTTGGGCACCATCCGTTCTCTGTCTTGATCGAGACAACAGTTCCACTGGAGAAGGTCTGCACATGTACCTGCATACAAGTGGGAGCGAAGCAAGCAGACATGATGCTGGGACACGTCTGTTTTACAACAGGGCCAGACCCTGCCAGCATACCTTGCAGACTTTCTTCGCTTCCTAAGGGAAAGCAGTAAAAAAAAAAAAAAAAACAAAAAAAAAACAGCTTTTCATCTTTTGTTCTCCCAGTTGCATTCCCTTCCTGCTTTATTCCACTGTCCTGAACCTTCCATTGTGCACAGTACTGCTTTGTTAGCTTACGCATAGCCTCTGAACCTCACTGGGGAATACTTAGGCATAGTGCCTAAGTCTCAGTCTAAACACATCAGTCCCGGTTCCCTTTACCCAAGCAGTCCAAATTCACGTCCTTGCTTCTCAGCAGTTGCCTTTCCACATCCCACATCCCACAGCCTCACATCTTGGGTTCCCTGCTTTATTTAAAGACACTTGTAATTTGGTGGGTCTAGAAGCGCTTATTGGCACTACCATGCATCTCAGCTCATAGTGAGGGCTTGCTTTCCACTCTTGCTTTCCCATCCCTCCATCTAGGTTATGAATTTCATAGAAAGGACCTGTCAGATCAGAGGGAAATTATAGCACATTCAAGCCAGCTTCTTGGTGTTGACAACTGGGATTTTGACTACCAGGTGCACAGCGGCGAATGCGTGCTTCAGGTTATCATGCCTGGCTGACTGTTCCTGTCAGTTAGGAAGTTTTGTTTTTCTTTCTGTTTTGTGTTTATTCTTTTCTTATTCTCTTAACCCAGATTTTCTCATTGTTTCCTAAGCATGGACTCAACTCCTAGCAGTCCTAGTCTTTGGGCTGTCTGCTTCTCACAACAGCTCCTAATCTGAAGGGCTCTAATTCTTCCTCTCAAGGTGACTTTTGGCTGGCAGCCCTCTTCAGCCCTCCCAATATCTGTTTCTTTACACGGATAGTTCATCCTATCCCCAGATCCCACTTACTTCTTTCCCTCCCTCTGCCATTCATCCTTTCTTCCATAAATTGAAAACAGATCCTTGAGCATTCATAGAACGTTTGCTTGGGTGTCAACTGAAATGAGAGCGAGTCTGTCAGGTTTTCTCTTCTCGGTTTCAGTTTTCAAACTTACCCAGCTTTATGCATACATGAGAGGGAAAACCTTCATGATTTCCTGGAGACCAGAGCATGCTTAGCCATTTCATGACATGAAGATATTATGGGAACGCTGTTCCCCAGAGGTCAGTGTGAGGGCCAATCCTCTTTAATATCTTTATTGATGATTTGGATGAGGTAATTGAGTGTGTCCAGAACAAGTCTTTAGACGACACTAAGTTGGGGGGAAGTGTTGATCTGCCGGAGGGTAGGGAGGCCCTGCAGAGGGACCTGAACATGTTGGATTGATGGGCAGAGGCCAATGGGATGAGGTTCAACATGGCTAAGTGCCGGGTCCTGCACTTTGGCCACAACAACCCCATGCAACACTACAGGTTTGGGGCAGAGTGGCTTGAAAGATATGCAGAGAAAAAAGATCTGGGGGTGTTGGTTGATGATCACCTGAACATGAGCCAGCAGTGTGCCCAGGTGGCCAAGAAGGCCAACAGCATCCTGGTTTACAATTTCTTTGTAACTTGAGTTCCACTTCTCACTCACAAGGACACGTTATTTGCTTAGCACATCCTGAATATCATCCATGAGGTTCTGCTGAAAGCTCTCAACACAGCATGAAACTAGATGTCTAACTTTTCTTCTAGACACTTGGATTCACCTTGGTTTAACCTGTTCACCATGTTTAGACTTTTCCCTCTTTCCATCTGTTTGTCTTCAGACAACCTATGCTTTCAAGATTTCCTACAAGGCCCCTAAATCTTTCTCCCAGTAAGTTCACAGCATGATTTTTTTTTAATTATTATTATTTTTTCATTCAACATTGCTTTGGAAGACATCCTTTTTCCAATTATTATGCTCATTGTGATGAAGCTAAGGAAAAATAATCTGCTAACAGCAGTTAGAACTAGTAGGTCATTTAAAATTAAAGTTTTAAATGAAACAAAAACAACTGAAGAACAAACACTTAGAAACTTCACAGTCAAGGGAGAAAACAAATGTTTCTATTGCATTTATGTAGGACGTTATGATATTTACAGCTTTGATGTTTCAGGAAGATTATCTGTGTTGTTTTGTCCCAGTTACTGAGAGCATAGTTGAAGGACTTCAGTGATGCATTAAGTCTACCAACTTTGATGTCATGCTGAGCATCCCTGACTCAACTCTGAGATGTCAGAATTGGCTTAGAATAACTGGATGCATATCAAAATACTCAGAATATAACTACTATGATGGCAAATCTTGTATTTTGATGTTAAATCTTGTATTTTGATGTTGTTATGATGTTATTTTCAAGACCAAATGAAACAACAGTTAAAAATGTGAGTGCCTAGTTATGACTGGATTTTATGACAAATTGCAAAAACCATCCATTTGCTTCACTCTCAGGTGTGAATTTAGACTGGTGCTACCATCATCCCTTTCAAACTACTACAAAGTTACAGGAATACTGTGAAAGCAGGATACAGGAAGGGACTTGGGCATTGAGACATGGAATACTAGGATGTCTAAAATTTGGCTTTCTGGTATGGGAACAGAAACTATAATGCTCAGTTCAGTTCATGTAGTGAGTGTGGCATCTAAATTTTCATTCACAACAGCCAGAACAGTGTGAGGTAGAATTTAAATTTGGAATTCTTACTGCCATTTGCAAGGGTATGAAACCTAGATGCAGAACCTGAATTTTTTTCCAACACTTACGTACTTGGATGACATTGAGACTCTTGTGCCTGCTAATTTTTTTTTTTCCCCCAAATGTCGGTAGTGATGTTTCTGCTGCTCATTCTTTGCATGGCGTATGCATTCAGAAAATGACAGACTTACACTTTAGGCTCTCCTTGGGCTTTTAGTGAATTCTGTGAGGTTGCATGCTGTTTCTGTTAAATTATCATATGCTGTGGAGTATTCAATACCTTCTGATTTGCCTTCTGATTGCAATTAACTTTAGAATCCAAAACTATGACTGAGTAAAAAGAAATCGCTCCTTGTGTTTCTTTCTCTAAGAAACCTGTTATGCCAGAACAAATGTTCCAACTTTCATACACATTCTGCTTGATTGCAGCCTTCTGTGTCTTTTTTATGTTCTTTCTTTTACATTTTTACCATAAATTGATCCAGTCCATCTTGCACTAAGGAATGTAAACCCTGGAAAATCTTTAGAAAATGCAAACTTAAACTGGGTAGAGCCTGGTAAATATTTTCTGAAATACAGTTTTGAAAAGAACAACAAAATCAGATTCTTAAGCAAGTAGAGTTTTTCCATTTTAATCAAAAACTGCAAAATATTAGAATTTAAAAAGTTTAGTAAAAATGTAATGCCTTATGCTTATGAAATTATTCATATTTTACATCAGAAATGAAATCACTCTTTGGAAACTTACAACATAATATTTAAGGCATACATACCTTAAAGAGGGTCAACTACAACTGAGGGGGATTTGCATTACATATTGAACTCAGTTTGTGATGTTAAATGGAAGAAAATCTTGATGACCTTAAAATATCCTTATGTCTTATGCAGCCATTTTAATTTTCTGACCACTATTCAGATATTAGCTAACAAACAGCATTGCTCTGAGACTGACCGTGTAGAATTGCAAAGACTGATATATGGGATTAGAGCAGTATGCTGTTTCTGACAGTGGATTATAACCATTTCTTGAGAGGCCCAGGAAAAAACGTCTGCTACAGAATTATAGATTTTTTTTTTCCCTCTAGGATTTGTTTTTAATTTTATTTAGACTGTTCACTTAGAATTTAACTTTTGCTTTAAAGCACTAAGTTTTTGAAAACATTGCGAAAGTTTTAAAAACAAGAAATGTGTATGTGTATATTTCCTGATCTTCCTAATGTGTTCAGTTGTCTTCACCTTCAAATCTCCACAAAGTGCATCTGAGGATCATTTCCCTCTGCTTGTTTGATCTGTTCCTGTACTGTTGCATCCAAATCTAGTTGGCAGATTTGATGGATTTGCTGTTTCTGAACCAGTGCTGTTAGCTCTTTCCACAGATTTTTTTTGAAAAGAAAAATAATCAGATCATCAAAAAAATAGTTATGCCTGCACTTATAAATTTGTGTCTCAATGTTTATAACCTCGTTCTATCTTATTGTCCTGATGATCACACTTTTGCATTCTGCTCTTTCTATAATACAAATTTTAAAATTAGACTTGTAGAATAATTTAGGTTGGAGAAGTCTTCAGGAAGCCACCTAACCCAACCTCCTGCTCAAATCACAGTTCACTTCCAAGTTAGATAAGATTTCTCAGGACTCTGACCAGGTAAGGTTTGAATATCTCTAAGGATTGAAATCCCACAGCCCCCTGAGCATTTGTGCTAGTGACTGACCACTCCTTTCATGGAAAGAAATAAAAAAAAAAAAAAAAAAAAAGATACTTTTTCATATTAATTCTTTGGCATAAGTCTCTTCCTCTTTCTCTAACTCTCACACATACATGACAGATCTTTGATGAAAATTAATGTGGCCTAAATTCTATTTGTGTCTCCACTCCTATTGTCTGGCTGGAGACCTTCAGAGACACACAGTCAATAGAAAACAGCAAGGGCTGGGCCTTGGTTGAAATGTAGGACACCTGAATCTAGGCTTTTGTCTCTTTCATACACAGCTGCAACTTTCCACCTTTCTTCTAAATACCAAGCACTTTGTCTCCTGTCATAGAAATCAGCCAGAGCCAGATTTTCCTATTCTAGCTGGGTTTGTATGCCTTCCTCCTCACTGGGTGCCTTCCAGTAGTGCATTAATCAATACAACTCAGAGCTGTCTCTGGTATTTTTGTTGTTTTAGTCAGCTTCTCCTCAGAGGCTACAGCCTGGCCACCTTACAAGGAGCACTGCTTTTTTCAGCTTTCTCCAATTGTAGAAAGGAAGAAGCTTTGGGAGAGAGGATGAAGTTGGGTAGGGAGAGATGAGACTTCTTCATTAAAGACATCTTGTTCTTTTGATCTCATGCTGTCATTTTTAATGTGAATTTCTGATTTTGCATTATCTGCTAGAGTGTCAGATCACTGTGATGGAATATTGAGCTAGATGGATATTGAGCTAGATAGATATGCATATGAAGAAAAGACACTTAATTGAGATCAGTAGAAAACTAATATTGTGGCAATATTTAAAAATGGTAAATGCGACAACCCAAGTAATTATAGGCCTGTTAGTTAGACATTGATCCTTGGTGAAATAAGGGAACATCTGATATAAGATGTTAATAAAAAGCTGAAGGATGGAATTAATGCCAGTCAACATGAATTTATGGAAAATAGATCTTGTCAAACTAACCTGATACCTTTTTTCAGATTACAAGCTAGTTTTCAAAGTAAGAGTATTGATATACTCTGTAAGTTATTTGACTTGCTAGTGCATAACACTTTTATTAAGGAACTAAAAAGACATAAAATGCACATAGTATACATTAAATGGATTGTAACTTTTTTTTTTTTTTCTTTTTGATGGATGACAAGATCTAATTGAAAATGTACTGTCATCCTAGGGTAAACATTTTCAATATACTTGTTTCCTGGCCACATGTAATTTAACACTTTTTCAACATCTAGAAAGGAGTACAAGATTATCACTGATAAAGTTTACACATGATATGAAGATCAAAGTAGAATTTACCAGTGATGAGCATAGTTCAGTTTTCCAGTGTGATTGCAAATGTTTGATGAGCTGAAGACAAATCAAGTTTATGACTAAGTGTTCTACATCTAAGAAGAAAGAGTTTACATTAATACTACTTTTGTATACTCAGAGGTTAAAGACTTTAGTGAAAGAAGAAGGAGGACACAATATCCTCCAGAAGATAAAAGAATTAGGTTAAAAATTAAGACAGCCAAACTGTCTTACAGGCTGAGTGTGTGTCTTCACTTTTTCATCTGTATCAGGTAGCTAAATAAAAGAGTTTGCTTTTACTGTAAACCTTTCCTTGCAAAGAATGCTGGCTGTCCTTATGAATTTGGAGCCTACCTTGGGGCACACAATCTCTGAAAAGGCTGGAAAATTTCTGTGGATAATCAGTTCATCACAGTCTGGCTAATATGATTCTCAAGTATATAATCAAGAGATTCTTGCGATGTTATTCCAACACTTAATTGTTATTGCTTTTAAATGTATGTATCAAACTTAAGGAGAAATTAAGTGCAGAAACACTTTTTGATTGAAAAACCTAACCAGGGCTGGAATGGCAATTTCTTAACCAAGATTGGATTGTTTTCTAAGACATATCCCAGGAAGTAAACAAGAACTTACTCAAGGTACTTCTGTACTTCCTTTCTGGTTTAAAAAACATTTGCAGGCTGCCTGAAATCTTAGTATCTAAAACTGTGGTTCTCCCAACCTTCCTCAGGAGGTACTGTTAACGGTAATGTTGGTAATTTTTTCTCTCTCTCTCTCTCTCTTTTTTTTTTTTAACTCAAACCCTCAAATTTTATACCTTGAGCTCTACTGAAACACCATCCCTCATTAGCACATCCTCCCCTTTCATCCCCCGAAGTACATGCTGTTTCCTAGCCTCCATCAGGGCATCTTGGCTCCTGCTCAGTACATTTCTCCATCCTTTGCCAAGGTCTAACCTATAGCCCCCTGCAACCCTTCACAAGCATCTTATAACCTGCCATGCCATCTGTCTTTAAAAACAAACTGGTATTCATGCAGCATGGAAATGATTTAAATTAGCATATATAGTAATATCTGATCTTAACAGACACTACTGCGTATGTGTTACAATGTAATAAATTTTAAAGAAACCTTTTAGAAAAAAGAAAAAAAAATCTTAAAAAATCTACATCTAAAAACTTGAATGAATCAATTGACTACAGGATATTTCTATTACTTTGGCATTTCATCAATGTTTCTCTTAGGACTTGTCTACAGTTGCAAGTTAATTCAAGTGAAGGTGGGCTGTGAATTTAAAATGAAACAGCTACTCCTGAGTGACTCCATGTACTCTTATGCTGGAATAACTGTGCTCTACTCTTCTTTAACAAATCCATCTGTGGACATTCTACTTTTCCATCTGAAAAACTGCAAAAGACATTTCAAAGTAAGTACTGACTTGTAGTGTTTTGCAGAAATATGTGTCTGAATAATTCCAAGGGTAGAAAAGCCCTTTTCTTTCTTCATAGTCCAAACCTAAATAAGGCCTATGCTGTACATTTCCTTCCTTACTTCAGCGTTGTTTGCCAGCCCCACTAAAAGTTTCATTGCAGCTTCTAGCTTTGTTCTAAGAGACTTTCTGACACTGCAAACGACAGGTGCTCCAAGCAATACCTTCAGACTATGCTAAAATGAGTCCCTTTTTATTTTCCAAGCAGCTGCTATTAAGAACCAGGGAATTTTTTTTTAGATAGCAAGTTGTGCCATCTAGCCATCCATTGTCTATTATAGGCATATTTCCCTTAAGAGAATTCCCTACAGTTTACTGTTACAATGATTTTTCATGTTTCAAGATCTCCTTTTGGGAAAACCTTTCCACAGACTATTTGGCTTCCTATTGTTTGTGTATTGGAACTTTCTCTGACTTAATTTATTCTCATGAGTTTGTCAACTTCATTTCCTACTTCTCTTTGTGTGTAATTCACTTTTGATATTTATGGACCAGTTTTGAAACCTATCTTTATATTTTGATACAGTTTGCTAAGTTTTGTTCAATAGAGCAATTCTTCAACATAAAGTACATAATATAAGTGAGAGTCAGATTGCAGGCCTTCACACATAAAAGTAAAATTTTATAAATTTTCTTTAAGTATGATAATTATATTCAAAGGCCAAAGAGATTAAAAAAACAAACAAACAAACAAAAAAACAACCACAACCCCAAACCACACAGACACACACACAAAAAAAACAAATGCCAAAAACTGGAGTTGTTTGAATGGATAAATAATAACTGCACATGCCCCAGTGGTCTTACCATCCAAAAAATTTCTTTGGCTTCTTAAGTTAGTTGGATATAATTAATATTTATCAATTTTAACATCAAAATCCCCGGCTGGGATCTGTTTTCTCCACCCCATGTTCAATCCTATATTTCTGGCTGCTGACTCAGTTCACCTGAGAAAGAGTAGGTAGAAATACTGCTTTAATCAGGTATTTTAGGGGAAACTAAAGAATATCCCTGACTGGGAACAGTAAAGACTGTCATATTCAAACATATATTACCTGCAACAGAGCAATGAGGTTGTTAAAGTTCATTCGGGTTCTGCAGAGGTGTTTGAGATAATCCAAACTCTGGTGAGTGAAAGTAGCTGTGCGTGATTTGCCTGATGAAGTAGACAGGCAATCATTATTTTTATGTGTTTAAGACTGTTTAGATCTAAAGCAGCACCTATATTTTGGTTTGAATTAAATGTAATATTTTTAGTAATAAATAATTAACATCTATATTTAAATTAGCACCTATATTTTGGTCTGAATTAAATGTAATATTTTTAGTAATCAATAATTTCTTTGATATCCACCCAATATTGTAGATGTTAAGATGAATTGTTAACTAGCAAGCTGAACATTCACAGTATAGTGCCAAACATATATATTTTTAAAGTGGATTGCCTCTTTTCAGTTGTGTTCTTGCAGTGCACCTTTGTATCTAGAGATGATAGATCCTAAAAGATATACTGGTCATAACAAAGGTCTATCTACCGTTGTACCCAGCAACAGTCAGAATAAAAGTATAAGAAAGAAGGTATATACATTCCTCATACTGTGTGACTTTAAGTAGTAATGTAGAGGTTTCCCAAACTGAAGTTGTATTGGGATCATTATATTTAACAGCCACTGATATAGTGAATAGACATCAATTTGTTACCTCTGGACTCCATAACATCCTGTGAGAGTGAGCTCCTCAGTTTTGCTGTCTAATGGTTACATTTCATGCCTCCTTGTTATTGTCTTCTGAACAAAAAGCGGCTGATCATTCCTTCTTCACCCTACTTTTCATTTCATAGATCTCTACAGTAACTGGTTAAAGACTCCCAGAGTTTTATTAGCTTCTTGCATAAATACTGCATGAAGCAGTATTGAGATGGGGGATCAAAACTACATGCTAGACACAGCCATGATATGGTAGAGGAGTGGGGGATAAAGCCTCCCTTCCATGGGTTATATGATGAGGTTGACCAATCTGTAGAGACATTTCGTTTGCACCATGTCGCTGCTTGCCTCATGCTGGGAAAACCTGCAGCAGTCTGCTAAGGACAGGTGAATCCACAGTGTTCTGAGGGACCTGGAAACAGAAAATATGGTCAGTGGCAAGGACAAAAACCTTCTTCGAGTCTCTGAAGCTGAGGACATTAGTTAAAAATTGAAAGTGTCATGAATTTGTATAGAGGCATAACAATGTTTTAGTTTTCTGTTCTAATATTGACAATCCCCAATACCCTGCTTGGCCTTCATTTCAGATGGCTTTTGTGCAATGAGTCAGTGTTGTCACAGAGCCTTCCATAATTACCCATGCAAAGCAACAGTTACATCTAAAGGAGCTATTACCATAGAGGAAAGAGAGATCATTAAGGGATTACCATTGTGCACACAGGTTATTTTTTCTCTGTGTTCACCACCTTCTACTTATTAATGCTGAATATTAGCATTGCTGTTTTCATCTAGGCACTTAGTGTCATGAAGTTCCTCTGTAACTATTCACTGTAAGCTCCAGATTGACTATCCTTAATAATTTTGTGATATCTGTGAGTTTTTATATATCAGCTCTTTCTCATTTCCTAAACATTTAAGAACAATTTGAATGACACCAGCACCAGGCAGGAGCACAAGGGCAGCTGAGGAAAATGATGAGGGTCAGAGCTAAATTTTGTTGGGAGGGAGGAACTACATATCACAGTCAGGACAAGCCGAGGACAAGAGACCAGTGAAGGCTGGCGGTGATTCCACCACAGAGGAAAATAGGAGGCTTGGCTGAGTCAGGACGCTTGTATACTACAAGGTAGCATCCAAGGTAATGACTGGATTATGCAGAGCAAGTTTTCATAGAAATGAAATCGGGGGTAATATAAGGCAAAAGCTAAGTGATAATACTTATCTGGCAGTGCTACAGTTACTGTCATATTCCCTACATGCTGGGATCATCCTGATCGAGCAGGTCACAGACTTATATCTCACTAATGAGGTTAATCAAGACACTGGGAAATGGGAACAGACACTGCCTACAGGGTTAGGTTATGCACACAGGACTTGGTACGAAGACTCTGCAACGATACTTGCAGAACTCCTCTGGCAAATGCTAAACCATGGAACATTTATTTCTATCTCTTGCTATTAATCCATAGAAGGACTTAGATTGTCTAGGAAATCTTATTGAGGGAAATTTTGCTTTTCTATTATTACTGCAATATGTTGCAATCCCCAAACATGTTATTTTATTTTTCCCATTCTTGCTGGCATATTGTCAAATTATTTTAATAATGATAAAATTATCCAGTCATTAAACAGGAAAACAAATAGTAAATGCTAAACCATGTTGCTTGACTGTATTCCATTCTTCAACAGTAAATTGCTTAAAATGAAGCACAAATCTGCCTTTTTGTTTTCATTTCAGCAATTTTGTTTTGATTTAGAAATTCCTTACTTTTCTACCAGCGGAAGATATGAAAAGAGATGCAGTTTTGAAGATGTTTCCTGTGTTTTGAGTTTTCAGTGAATGCTAATCTGTTATTTGTTAGATTGTGCATTTTGATTTCATCCCCCCATGTCACTGACTGATACCCTTCTCTGTAGTAATCTATGTCTTTCAGTTAAATGGCTTTTAGAGGAAAAAAACATCAAAAATTACATCTATGCTGGAGTGTGGCGGAAACTCTGTACTGCTGCTGAAGATGCTAACTTTTATATGCTCCTGTAGAGGAGCTGAAGTTCCTATGGGATCTTTAACTTTGAACTTTGTGCTCTGCAAACAGAGTCCTCAGACTAGTCTCTGCTCCTTGTGTCTGCTGGGTTTCAACCGTGCTGAAGAAGTAAAATGACTTGAAAGATAAAATGACACTAATGTGGTCTCCCCTTCCTAATTAGAGGAGAATGAACAGACCAGACTGTCCAACCCTCAGCTGGCAAACACTTATGTTGCTGCATTGATGCAGATCATATCAGCTTAGAGTAGCGCAGCCTTGTTCTGGAAACTCAGGCTATATTTGCACTGCTAGATAAAAAAGGCTAAAGATGGTACAGCTCAGTTTGCATGCACACAGCTAGATTCTCTTACCCCTCTAAAAGAGGCCAGTTGTAGCCAAGCTTCGGTCTGGGGGCATTCACGGGGCTTCGTGAATCCTTGAACTGTGCGTGTGCAGTGTCCAGCCAAAGGAAAAACATATCAGGGACAATGCTGACAATTAAATAATATGAAGTGTTGTGTAATTCTTGGGCTGTGTCCAGGCCCTGCTGGGTGACCGTTGCAGACCCAGCTCTAGGTGCTGCATATTGGCCTGGCGTGGGCTGGGGCAGTGGCCTGCAGAGGTTTGGTATGGATACAGAAGAGACTCTTCAACATGGTATTTGTCCCTGGGCTCAGCTCTGAGCCTGCACACCTGCATGGGCTCTGTTTCTGGAGGTACCTTATTGACGGCGGGCTGGCAATCTGCCTGCAGCCTTACCTAGGAGGGGCTGGAAGGCTCTTGGGATCTGTGACAGCGAATCCTTCAGTGAGACACCCACAGAGTAAAATTGATTTTGCATTGAGCATTTCCCAGCCCATTTTCAATGGCAGGCAAGTTCATGGTAAGCAGAGTTTGTCAGCAGATAAGTTATAAACAAAGAAAAGCACTGCATTTGTCAAATTGGTGATTTTCTACCAGTTCCTCACCTGGCTCCAATTCTCAGCTATATTCCAGCTGTCCTGAGGATTAATTAGTTAATATTTATGGAACACTGTGAAGATGAAGACTGCTAGAAGAGTGCTAAATGTTTTATATACATGGTTTATAAACAGCAGCCCAGTAGTCCCACATGGAACTCATCCTATCCCTGTGCTCACAGATTTCCACTGCAGGTTCAATTGGGATGGCTTTTATCATGATGTAATGTATTTTTATTGTGGTACTAGACCAAATGTATCCTTTAAATTATGTGATTAGTTTCAGTACAGCTCACTCTCCAGAATAGCTATCATAAAGCGTGAGACTTTGAAAGCATTGCCAAATTTAAATGTAGGCTTCAGTCTATGATTTCATGTCAAAAATTTATGCACAGCCTCATTTGTCAGGCAGCATTATTGATTTTATAATGTGTAATGTTTTTCTTATTGAAAAAGTGTTCCCAGGCCTGAGCTTATTAACACAGTGTTGATTACTCTTTGGGGGCAAGCAAACGTTTTTTCCATTTATTAAAGATAATAAGAAATGGGAAATCATGTTTTTTTTATATACACATTATGTGAATGAAAATTATGGTTACTGATTAAATAATATGAGGCTTGAAAATTAAAGTATAATACAATGCCTCCTCTTTATAAAGCTGCATAAGTTGTTAGAAAGTCTCCTGGTATTTTATACATCTATTAGTAGTGTTACTATTCACTCTTTTTCACTGCAAACAAAGTTTACATAAATGCACAATATTGTGTATGTCTTTCCAGCAATTCCTGTGTCAGCTAAAGTGATAACTCTGCTTGCGACATCATCATCATTCCCATAGTGAGCAGATTCAAACACACTGAAGGATTATTGTTTCTGTTAGGAATAAGCAGAACCCTGCTAAGAAATCTAAAATTGAAACTTTTTTTTTTTGTATTCTTATTTTCTCAGAGACAGCTATGGGATTTAGATACCCAACTTTTTTGTTTGTTTGTTTGTTTGTTTGTTTGTTTTGTCTCTGTGTGTGTGTGTGAGGAAGGCCTGTGAAAATCTCAATTAAATATCATACTAACTGAAGAAAAAAGCATGAAGCCTTCTCTCTTGCATGGATCCAACTTTATGAGTGCTTCCTATAGAGCTGAAGTGATATCAAGTGTGTAATGCTGCTATGTTGTAAGCTGGCAATATTAAATGAATGAGATACAGATCAAGCTTCTAGCCTTATTGGGGTCAATTCTCTAAACATCTCTTACTTCAGTATGTTATTTTTCCATGAAACTGCTCAGCAGATAGTCCTGCATACCCATGCACTGAATTCTCTGTTCCTCAAATGTTTAAGAGAAGATTCAGATAGAAGAGATGCTCTGTTCGTGTTTTTCCCTGAAAGTTCTCTTATTTGCACATTCCGTTTTACACTAGGGAAATTGCTGGCAGAAGCTCCTCTTATGTAGTGTGAACACATAAATAAGCTTTGCAGCAATTAATATTGGTCAATTTTCAAGACAATCCCCACACCTCCACTCTTTTGGAATCCATTATCAACTTCTTCATTATTAAAACACAGAAGAGTGTGTGGAAATACATGTTACTTTCAAAACATATAGCACTGGACTATTATTATGTTGCAGGGTTGACAGTGGCTGAATAGACAACTTGTTGGAAATAATTCTCCATGTCCTCTCCTCCTGGATAGCTCAGAGTCTAGGTCTCCTCTGGAGACTTAGTGGCAGATGGCGGTAAAGCTGAAATTAGCTCAAATCTTGCACTCTTCCGATGATTATCTTCCTCTCCGGAATGCAAAGCAAGGGTAGATATCTCTCCTGAAGGAAGCTGTTATGGGTCCTGGGCAGGCACAGCAGGGAATTCATTGCAGCATCTTCTTGTGAGATTTCAGTGTCCTCTCCTGTTTAAGTCCACTTGGATTTTTAATTATCTTTCAGACCCTCTATTCATTTTTCTCTCTCAGAAATACAGAATAAAGCTTACCCCCTGTTTTCTATCCAATTCATTCACAGTCTTCTGTCGCAATTATTGTACTATAATCCTCTCTCTCTGTTTTAATCCTTTTCCATAGTCAGTTTATTTCAGAATTAGGATTCTTATCCTTTGATCTATTAATTTACAGTTTAACCTTATGCTCTCTTTCTGCTTTTTATTTGGGGCATTATAGAGGATTGCTTAAGTGGGGAGGAGAAGGCGGAGCAGAGCCTTCATGTTATACATTAAGGATGTCTAAATAGAAAGCATCAGGGGAGTCCTCCTAAGGGATGGCTACTGGGAGAAAAATGCAATTTGGATTTGAATTTGAAAGGTAAGCAGAGTAGAGAAGCTAGAAATGACAGAGCTGGGCAACATTATTCTGATGTTCATTCACAGAATGAGAAGTCTTATAGTTAAATTTGCCGAACAACTTCAAAAAAAGTACAGCTGATAAATTTTGAAAAGCAAAGATCTCCCTTCCCCAAAACACACACCACAGCCTGTAAATTGTTTTTTTTTAATTGTTTTTTTTTTTTTTTTTCCAAAGTAGGTAGTCTGACTTTAGTCTCAAATGCTTGAGAATGAAAAAGCATTTTTTATTTTTATTTTTATTTTTTTTCAATAGTAAAGGAACACTTGGGGATGAAGTGAAACTTCTAGATTGAACACAACTTTTCAAGTTGAAAAATCTGCTCTTTGCAGGATCTTGTATCAGAGGTGGCAGGCTTAAGGGCAATATCATTTAACAGAAAATGTGGGAACACAAAAAGTGAAGGACAGGGGTTGCTTAAGTGGACAAGACAGAAGGAACTCTACACAGGCAAATAGGTGGATCTAGTACAAATCTAGTACAAGTGCTGAGCCATTTTAGACTTAAGCTGTTTTTCCTTGCTTTCTTTTAGGTGCTGCTGTTGCTCTCCTCTTTTTGGAGAGAATGGGGCTGAGAGGGAGGGTGGGATCAAGGAACTAATTAATGTATAGATAGCAGAAATATCCACTTTTAAAGGGTTTCAGGAGCCCTGAGCTGAAATACTGTTTCAGCTGTAGACTTTCCATGTAATTTAAGGAATCAATCCCATGACTCAACTTCTCTCCTCTGAAATGGGGATAATACATCCTTTTCTCAGAAAGGGTAAACACATCTGTAAAAATAAGGCATCGCAGTGAGGGAGTCCACTGAAAAAAACTACTCAGTATGGTTAACCCTTCTTGGCCTAAGCAACAGCCTGTGCAGGATGCAGGATCTTCTCACAGCACTGCAAAGGTATGTTTCCAAAGGGCCGATAATATAAACATAAGATTTTTAAAGTAAATAATAGAATACAAATTAAAACAAAAGTTGCAAAGAATACATGAAAATGAGTATAACAGCCTCTTAGGAGTCTCTGCAATCTGTCATGTAAATAGAAAAGATACAGACATCTGCAAAGATCTTCTAGTACATATGGGGATGCATTTCAGATTGTCTATCCTGTACCCAAAACATTGCACTGTGTTCCTTTGCATATTGGTGCGTTAGCAGCAAGTGAAAGTGAGAAAAGCTGCAGTCACAAGCCTCAATTTGTTTGCATAAACCAAATATATTTCAAAGTTTGCCCCTAATGGCTTTATTATTTGTCCATCTGACACACAGTGCTCTAAATTATGTGCCTAGAGGTGGGTAACACAGACAGACCCCTCTTCAGGAAGAAACTAACTTGACAAAGTATCTGACAGAGCAAAAGAAAAACCTGCTTCAAAACCAGCTGTTTGTAGTCTGTGACTTTTTCCAAGGGGAAAAATAAAAAATAATGTATTTGCTTATCCAGATAAAAATGGTGTCTTTTCCAAAAAAAATAAAATACCTTAAAAATGAAAATATAGTAAGAGAATCGGCTCCTTTTGAGTCTCATCTTTAATCACGAAAAATGTTGTGGCTTAATCTTAAAAAGCCTTGCCTGTAGTGAATTGTAAATGTTTAAATTGTCATAGGAAAATTTAAGTGAAATCTCTTCATTTATCTGTTCTCTTTTTTAGATCATTCTAATGTCCAAAGGTCCTGATGCTATGGTGAATGCTGATGCTACAATAGATGCACAAACCCATACATGAGTATTTATTGTCAGATGGGAAGACTTACTGGTCCTTACTTTCTATGGTATGATATTCCTGCTGCAGTGATGCAAGTGGTCAATGCATGTGAAGAATGACCTCTCTTTAGCTGTACACAAACTGCACAGGGTTTTTCATATCGTTGTCACAGTTTTTACAAACATTAAATCAAGTCCCTAGATCTCAACTGCTTGGAAACTGGCAGCAAAGACAGAGAACTATGCTAAGCTGAGAAGCTGGCTGTCACTCCTGGTTCTGGGCCAAGTGGTCTTCACGAGCACGGGGAGGTATTTTGCTGGGAAGCATTTTTCTTTTTCTCCTCTGAAAAGAAGGCTGGTGGTCAGCTATTTAGTGCATATTGTTCTGTGGCAGCTGGAGAACCATTAGTGGTGCATATACCCTTGCTTGATGGCATATAGACACTCAAGGCAATGGGAAAAGATGCCCGGTAGTCTAGCCCATTATTAATGTGTCTGCTTCTTTAAAAGGTCAACCTATCTTAACGATCAATTCTGTGCAAGAAATGTTTTTCGAAATGAGTGCTGTGATATTCTTCTGATTTTGATTCTCTTAACCCCCCTTGTGAAGTAATAGAGGTATAAATATTAAACATCCCATTTCCTTTACAGCTAGGATTGATTGGGGGTGGCAATCTGACAGCCAGTGTGATTCATTCTCCAAGCCAAAGAAAATCAGTCTTTGATAGAATAATAGAGTCCAACAGAGGAGGTTAGGACATGCATGATCGCTGGTACCAGCCTCAAACCTAAATTGCTAAGATGTCAGAATTACAAAAACTGTTCTGCATGAGGCAGAGTTGTGGATTTAGCCCCTCAGACCAAACTTTCTGCTGCTTACTTCAGTCCTTATCTGATAGACTTTCTGCTGGGACCTGATGTTTGTCCTTTAGTATTGCATTTGAGCCTACATAAACAAAATTCCTTAGTGGAGATCTTCCTAGTCACAAAAATTTGGGGTGTGCGATAGATTGTGAACCAGGAGCTAATAACGAAAAGGGTATGCTCCACAGTGATTGTAAACCTGAACGCTGAGTTTATTCATTTCTTGCTAAAGCATATATTTGGTCAAAAGAAGGAAGAGTACATTTTTCAACAAGTACAAATAATTTTTGATCTTTTTAATGCTAGTTTGTTGTAAAAAAAATGGCTTTGATGGTTTAGTTTCTTTGAGTGAAGTGTAATTTAACTGTATTTGTCCTATCAGCTATGAGAATCTCAGGATCAGGTTGTGTGCCAGGGCAGCAGTGAAATTGTTCTAATGAATATACTCATTCAGCTGTGGGCTCTATTGTACAATCAAATGGTAATTGTCTGACTTCCAGAAATTGTCCGATAGACTGAGTTGTTTGAAAATGTGCTCTTTCCTCTTCCATTTCCAAATTCCTGGGCATGAACACCTTTATTCTTTTCTACTGCTTGTATTTATGTTCCTAAATCTCTATGACCTAGAAACCTTTTCTTACTTTAGCTGAGTACATTTCTTATGCTTCAGTTGCTTGAGACATCTGAAAGTGATGTACAACAATGAACAGGCATTCTTCATACTGTAATTGCTTATACCCTGAGAAAAAAGCAACCTGAAAATGTAAATGCTGAGTGGTATCATATAGTACAGCTTATCTGCTAAATAAATAAATAAATATATATATGTATATATTGTCTGGCTGAAAGACAGTAAGGAAAGATTAAAAAAAATAATTACACATACAATATTTTTCACTGTTACTTGCCATGTGAGTTTTTGTGAGAGGGACGTGTTCAAAACAAATCAAAAACAAAAACACAAAAACAAAAAGAAGCCACCCTCAAACATGCTTCAAGGTTTTATGCTGTTTGTCACTGTAGTGTTGGAGTTATATTCCTGTTAAGATATATGGATGGTTGTCTTCCTCTAACTAATGGGAGAGATGTTTATGAAATCACTAACAATTTGAAGTATCTCTCTATATATACATGCATATGAATGATATATAAGGTGCATCACTTGTTTCCTTATCACATCTGGCTATAAAACATACACAAATATATATACATATGTAACTGTATATGCTTACATATGTATATGTAGAAGATAATTCATTTTTCATAAAAAGCTTTTGAGTGTAATAACAGGAAAAAATATTTTTTGATAAACTATTTTTTTTTTAAACTAGAAACAGTACAATATTTCCTATGTTGTAAGGCAGACGGGCCTTGACATTTTTTCAGTTGAATTATCCCTGTGGCTGGTGCCTAATTTGTCTTTCCTGAAGATGTAGTTTCCCTGGTTTGCACACAAAGGAGGAAATTGCATGTTGATAATATATTTTGGGGTGTGTGGCCATTTGATTAGGAATTGAATTAAAGTTATCAATCTGTTTCATGTTATTTTCCAACATAAAGATATTAGAACAATACCTTTCAATCACATGCAAAAATATAGTAAAATGGAGCCACAAGATTTTACATCTCTGCCATCCTTTAACCTTCCTTACATCGTCACGGTATTTCTAAGTATTTAAAACTAATTACAAGGAGGATTGAACTGGGTAATCTAAGAAAGAGAGTTTCAGTCACATTCTTTTTTATGACTTCTGACTTAATTTCTGCAAGGTATGTCTTCCCTAGAAATGCAATGGGTGGGAAGCTGGATTGCTCTGGCATTGGTAATACGATATAGTCTTTTATTTCTGCGTTGTCAGCACAATGCCACTCTAAGCCTGTGTGACCAAAAGTTGTAACCTTCTGATGGGTTTATTCTGATGGGTATATTTTAAGATCAATGTGATCATGCACATGTTTAATCCCAGACACCTCTTTACACACCTTGAAGAATTGTTTTACAGTAATACCCTAGATTAAAATATATATATATATATTAAAAGAGTTAAAGGAATAAGAACACTTCTTCAGAGGGGAAGTGGCGAAAAAGAGAAAAAGAGCAAGATAAAAAAAAAAAAAGAAAGAAAGGGAAATAACTGTAAAAGGAAATTGAAAGGAAAAATAGAAAGGGAAAAGCCTTAAATTTACATTATTTTGTAAGAACCAAATGTTATTTAAGGTTCTGTAATGTTTTACAAATTAAGTTTTACTTTCAATATTTTGCTTGCAATCAGAGCTGGAAGTGCCAAAATACTATGTGAAAAGCTGTTTTAATGTTAATTTTGGCCATGGACAGAAGCAGAAGTGTGAAAAATCTCACCACCAGCAATCTTTCACATTGCATTTCTTTCCAATTTGAAGTTTTAAGTAGTTAGAATTAACACTTGATTTTAGATCCTAATTGAAATTGAACCTGAACCTTTTCAGGTACTGTCATCACTAATTAGGAGAGTTGAGTCTGTGTTTACATAATAATAAATAGCTTTTGAGAGCTACTTCTGAAAGAATATGAGTTCTAACAAACTTTCATTATATCACTCTTTCAGCAAAGTATGATAAATTAAATTGTGGAAGTCAGTACTACAAGCTCTAAGCAGGGTGAAATTTTTGTGGTTATAATAAAGGCTCTTTATAGTCTAACATTTTAGGCCATTTTACAGTGTTTGTAACTGTGATGTCTGAACGATACCCGTGACCTCTGTAAACCTTCTTTTCCAATTGCTGGTATTCACTAAGAATGAATCCGGGAGTTTGTGTTCTAATAATTACGATGCAGTAGAGAGTAATTACAGATTTTTACTATTAAGCATCTAAGTGATTAATGAGAATAGTAGCTGAGAAAAAACATTTATGAATTGCTTTCAAGAGAAGGAAAAAAAAGAAAAAGGATGGCAAGTAACTTCTTGGAAGTGGCAGACCTTTCTGGTATCCATGGTTTTACAGAATTACCAGCTGTGAATTGTAATACTTCCTCTGGTCTATGTGCCACTGATAATTATATGAATTGGGATACTATAGGCTTGAAATGCTAGATATAAATTTAAATGTATTGTTTGTAAAGAATATCTGTAATAACACAAAGCACCTTAGAAAATGAAGTACCCTCTCATACTTAAAAGGCTAAAGAAAACCATTAAAAACAGTCTGTTCCAAAAGAGAATAATCAAGATTCTAATCTCTTTTTGTAAGTGGAGATAATGTATGAATTAGAAAATTATAGAAACTGATCTCTTTTCTAATAAGTATTATACAACATATATTGTATGTCATAATAAATATACATGTACCTAGACCTGTGTTTCCTGTATGTTCATCAGCTGAAAGAATATCAATCACATTTTGGCACTTTGAGACAGGTTCAATGTTTGCTGTTGCTGCTTAGCTTTATTGATGTTGGGGAAGGCATGGTATCCCACACCCCTGTCTCCTTTAGTAAGCCTTGTAATTAAGCAAGGTTGGCTGTGTGATTGGTGGTTTTGCTGTCATCTGCCACTACTTATCAATATCTTGTCTCCAACAGATATATTTTTCTTCCACTGGTATAGTTACTGGGAATAAGTTCAATAGCATATTTTTATAATAGCAAGACCTATGATGCAGTAAAACACTGCCTGTGATGTAGTAAAAGAGATTTATTTAGCACTCAGTCTTTCTACTGACCATAACTAAGTGAAAAACTGTCTTCAGAACAACTCAGCATCAGATTCATGGTAGAGTCATGAAGCCCTATTGAAGCCTCACAGAAACTTTTAATGGTATTTTTGTCTGGAGAAAGTTTTGTTCATACATAATACTCTAATTTATTTATACATATATAAATGTATGAGAGCTGAGATCAACTAAGTGGTTGTGTGCATGGAAAAAAAAATGTTAGAAACACATTACAGGGACTTTTCTGATATACCAAACCCCAAAAGGGAGAGGTGAAAGTAAGGGTAGCTGCTCATGAAGGATGTGTTTTTCTGCTGGTTTTCAGTCTCACTGTACAATGCTGAAATGTTGATTCAGTTTGATATTTTTTTTTTCTAAGGATATTGTGCTTGAAAAAAATGGACTATCTCTGAAGAATATTTTGGGTTTCAGAATAAGTTAAGAAAGTAAAATGGTGTTTAGAAAGCTACATTTCCAAGTTATGCTGTGTACAGTGATGATAGCTTCCTCTAAAATTAGATATTTTATATGAACAGATTCTTGGGTGGGACTGGAATATTGCCCATCCTCATGTGATCCAGCTGAGCACCATCACAGTTTGTTGCTGTGTATGCAAATGAGATTTCACAGAGGAATCATTATCAATCCAGATGTTGCTCCTAAGCAGTATCTAAGCCTTTGCCATTAGAATACCACCATCTAAAATTAATATTGCTCAAGTTCTATTAGTACCATATTGCTTGTGTTTCATCAACGAGAGCTATGTAATAGCATGACATTGTTATGTGACAAAAAGTTCATCTTCACACACACACAGAGGAGCACAGAGAGGCAATGGCAGATGGGGAAGCCCAATAACATGCTGCCCTGGTCACTCCCAGACCCATCACAGCAGGTATCAGCCCATCAAAGGCCCATCTCCAGAAAGAGCAAAAGAGTGCAGTGGTGCAACAGGGAGGGGAGGAACCTTAATAAACCTAATTGGAGAAATAAGTCCCTTACCTGAATCCTCAAAGGGCTATTTTCCAGGGGAACCTTGGCCCTGTGGGCTGCAGGGGACACAATGCTAGGACTAAACAGTATTGTCTTACAGACCAAGGGGGATTGCTGCCTTGGAGGTGTGGAACGCATTATGGGGTGCAACATCTTGGCATTGCACAAGTTTTATTATGAAATGTCTACAGAAGGGAAATGGAGGGAAGTGGTCTGGGTGGAACACGTGGGAAAATAGAGGGATAAAGAATAAGGTCGTAAAAGGGCCCAGTGAGCATCTGAACAGTTTGCCTGTATTTATGTCTATTTGGCTATGTCCTGAGCCTGACCAGTGTCATCTGTCCTAATTATATTATTAATTATATTCCTAATTATATTCCTAATTCTTCTCCCGTGTGAAGGACTCTGCTCTGTGTTCATATGTGCATATGGGGGTCTTGGTGCCAACAACTAGAGGGACTGGAGTGTATGATTTTTTGTCAGCACCTGGAGTGAGCAGAGGCACTCATGTCAGTGTGTAGGCACTAACAAACATCAAGCCAGAGCAGCCAGTGAAGTGGCCTGTGAGCCAGGGAGAGGTCTCCAAGGGTGAGACCACAGGAGCTGTTGGAAGGATTCTGAGCTGCTGGAGACCCTGGGGCCTGGGATTTGCCTAAGAAATGTATATATGTGTCTGTGAGTGGATGTGTGTGTGTATACATGTATCATTGTACGGGAGGCAAATGGGGAGAGCAAGGACCCAGGAGCAGCTATGAGAATGAATGTGTGTCAAAGTTCAGTTATTGCAGAGATCCACAGTGTGTGCCTGTATGTGTGTGTTGGTATATTCAAAGGAATGTATACCAGCAGCTGGACTGGGGCTATAGCCTCAGAGCTCATATATCCAGTTGTCTGTAACTGGGGAGACTGGGATTCAGTGGCAGCTACTGAGCCTGGCTGCTGGAGGGACCCATATTGCACAGGTGGTTTTATATAAAAATAAAAATATAATAAACATAAATAAAATAAAATAAATAAAAAGTATAAATATAAATATATTTCAATAATTATTTATTTTAAATTTATTTATAATATTTATTTCCACTAAAAGACCTTAATCCTTTTCAGCCAGGATGAGGCCATTGGTGTTGTTTCTGAGAGCAGAATCTATCTATATGTGTTGATCTGTGTGGCCAGTTGGATGTATACGTATCTCTTCTTTGAATATGTGTGTTTGTGTGCATGTGCCTGCTGTGAATACATGCTGAGTCTCAACAATGGTTGGACCTTGGGGGTTGGAGCTGTGGCAACCTTGCCTCTCTGGATGCTGTTGGATTCAGCAACCCAAAACATTAGGGACTTGCAAATGGCAGTTATCAACATATTAATAACTGATATTTATGTTTCCTTTTTTGGTAAAGCAAAACCAGAGGAAAAGTGAAAAAGAAATGAATGATAGAAGAGAATGGCTCTCCTGTGAAGGCACCAAAACCTCAGGCTGAGATAAGGATAATGGGAGTTGGAAATCTGCTTTTAGATTTTTGTTGTTAAAGGTGTTTGTTATTCTGCTATGTTATGCTGACAGTGGTTGCAATGTTTTTCTTGTAAACCATGGAACTAGTCTTAATTTAGTTTTTTTTTCTCCAGCATAGGGGAACTATTCCAAGGTGAAATGCCATATATGTGAATAGATGGACTTCAAGGAAAAACAACAACAAACAAACAAACAAACAACAAAAACACAACCTGATTTGGGGACTTATTCTTCAAGATATTTGTTTTCTGGATGCTGTCTGCTTGCTGCTCATCCTTTATGTCATATGGAACAAATGTTTTCCTGTAGA
Organism: Cygnus atratus; assembly: GCF_013377495.2. Classification (NCBI taxonomy): domain Eukaryota; kingdom Metazoa; phylum Chordata; class Aves; order Anseriformes; family Anatidae; genus Cygnus; species Cygnus atratus. The sequence continues at coordinate 8,553,583 of NC_066364.1, forward strand.
ATGCTCTTCAAAATTGGTGTGTATCTCTTCTCACATGAAAATTCCTGAAAACCACAAGACTTCTGTTTGTGATAGGATTCTGGGGAGTGTGATGGAACTGGAAAAGCTGGGTTGATGGCACTTGTTTCAGAGCCAAGGCACTGACCTACTGTGGCTGTAGTGGCTGCATGCTGTCTTACTCTGTGGTTAATGCATGACAATTCAATGCAGCTTATCTCTCAAGAAGAGCATCTTCCTTGAGTGCTTCATTTTAAAAGTGCAGCAAAAAGAGGTAGTGCAAGAAGTGGGTACTCCTGTGTGAGGTGCTTTTTTTTTTTTTTTTTTTTTAGTGTCAGAAGTCTTAACAAATTTCTGGCAAGTATTCAATGGACAGGTTTGCCAAGATCACCAGTATTTTTATGTGTTTAATGACATCTTTCAAGGGTATATCTAGAAATTAACCCACATGTTGACAGTCATGACCTAAATGTTTAATATGTACATCAATATCTGAAAGTCTCATGCAAAATTCAGCAAAGAAGACATCTATGTTTAAGGGAATCAAAGAAATTACATGATTAGCAGAAGATCTCATTATCATTGGCATTAAGGCTATTAATGGACTTGACTCCTCCCTAGAATGGGGAAAGAACAAGTATGTCCAGTGGGGCACAACCAGAACAATCCCCTTCCTTCAGTTATTGCTCTGCCTGTGAGGGACAAATCCTCCACAGTTTCAGCAAGAATATGCACAAAAGAAAGAGTGGTCATGATGTGATTCCCATCTGCGTTGTCCTAAATAACCTGAAGACGTGGAAGCACTAAACAGCTCCGTTGTATTGAACATCTGAAAATTGTACAAGAAGAAATTCAGAGCAGAATCTTTTTCCTCTACTTCTGAAGCCCATAAAATTGCTCTGAAGAAGAAATATGTACCTTCATAATAGACTAGATAGTGATAAGCAGAAAGTTTTTGAAGAAAATAGCCTTTTGGGAAGAAACCCTTAGATAACTCCAAAAGATTTTCAGACCATCTTCCCTTTACCACAAAAATAGAATACAGTGTGAAGGATGAAACATATTTTCAGAATAAAACTTAACCACTGCAAGCGAATGCACTTCCTATCACCCCATTTCCCAAGGACTGTCTTTCTTCTTTATTTTGGTTATCACTGCCTCACCTCTTTACCTCTTGTATTTGAACAGAAACACAAGTTGATGGATTTCCTCCAACTATATTCTACAAGCACATTACTCTAGTGACCTTGCATGGAGCATATCACACACTCAGGAGGTGATCCAGGTGGAAGATGACTTTTTATACTCTGCTAGCACATTTCTGGTGGGAGTAGTCACCTGATCTATCTTTTCTGACACTCCAGAACATGAACCATGGACCAAAAGTGCTTGCTATTGGACAATTGCCATGTCTTAGGGCATCTTTTATTTTTACAAGGTACTGCAAGTTCTCCACACCATGTTCCAGACATCAAAGTCTTCCCTAAGTTCTTTCTCACCTGGACGATTCTCTTCTTTATGGAGATGAGAATCCTTTGTTCTCAAGCATCTGACATTTTTCAGTATTTCTCAATCTGTGTTCTGTAAAACAATAAAACCTTACCTTGTGCGCCATATAAAAATATCCCCAAATTTCTGGGTGAGTAAGCTAAAAAACAAAGTGGAAGAAGATTGAAGCCATGAATGAGGATGCAGAAAGCAGTAAAATAAGAATTGGACTAAAGGAAAACTACAGAAGATGATTTATGAGTCTGGTTTGGTTATCTTTTTTTTTCTTTTTTTTTTTTAAAGAAAATTTTCAAAAAAAATTTTTTTTTTTTGAAAAAGAAAGATTTTGAAATGTTACATGATCTTTTAGCAGAAGCACTGAAATAGGCCATAGTGAACTTAGTTAGCCATGTAGCATGGATTCATGCACAGTCAGAGAACAAGAATGATTTTCTATCTGTGATCTGTGACCCGATGTGTCTGTGAAATTTCTCAGAGATCTTAAAAGGTAGCTATAAAAGTAGGTCTTCAGTAGGTCACGTTCCCTGGCCCAGGGTTTGACCATCACTGAAACATGTTTAGTAATCTATACGTTGATCTATACCTACCTCTTATGATGACACCAAAGCAACAATTTGCCTTTCTTCTTTCTCTCTCTTTCAAATCTTAGTTATTGAGCAGGATAGTGACTTCAAAGCAGGAAAGACAAGAAAAGCAGAAAGGCCAAACAATTGACTCAGGGCCTGACTCCTGTGATGCTGGAAGTTTATGATCAGCTGACAAAATTCTCCTGATCTATCATCCTGTTTTCAGTTGTCTTCTGTTGTAGTTTTTATTTTAAATCCACAGCGCTTGCCACTACCTGCCAATAGCCTGGCACTCCTGGCTCCCCAGCCTCTGTGTAAGCAGTTGATACCAAATGTCTTGTATTGTGCTGTATAACCCACTGAAAAATGAGCTATTCCTGCAAGGAACTCCTGAGTTTTGTATTTATTTCAATAATTACCTCACAAGTTTCTCCTTCTACCCTGTGAGAACAGTTCTGCCCTGTGGGCTGTTCTCTCCTTTTAAGCAGATAACACTGCATGTGTACTATTACGGCTCCATCTGTAGTGCTCCTGCCACATACAACTAGCTTGAATAAAGACAGGGGCAGGGGGTCTACCAGGGAGAAAGCCAATAAAAGAATTAAGACAAAACATGTTTGCTTTTCTTCTCATTGCTCTGATTTTTAAATTCTTTCCTTTGGTGAGTGGTTTCTTTTCCTTCTTGCTAGTTGCAATTTCCCCTCTGGATTACTCCAGTGATGCTCACCACCCTGGTCTCATGGAGTTCATTCAATCTGGAGAGCTGATTCCTTTTTGGGAGCCTGCTTGCCAAGCAAGTTTTCCCAGGTTCTCAGAGCTCTGCATGTAACTGCAGTAATTACGGGATTAAGCTCATTAATAACATGCATAGGAAAATCACTCATATTACAGAAGGAGCTCTGGAAAAGAGAGAGGTATTTAAATGTCAATGGTGTGAAATTCTGTATATATCTCTGTGTCTATGTATACATTTATGACATATGCATGCATTTTTATGTGTATGTCTGATGTGTATATACACTGTTGTAGCTGCTGCTACAAAGTGCTGTTTCAGATGGAGCACTTATTGATAACAACTTTAAACCTCACTCCATTACTGTAAATTCCTTTAACACCCTGTGCTTACATAGTATAGCAGATTGCACATTCATTACGTGATGACACATGAAATAAGACATTGATAACAAGACTCAATTCTTTGCACATTTACACTGTTTTGCTCTTTTTTCTTTTCTTTTTCATTCTTCTCTTCTCTTCTCTTCTCTTCTCTTCTCTTTTCTTTTCTTTTTTTTCTTTTCTTTTCTTTTTTCTTTTCTTTTCTTTTCTTTTCTTTTCTTTTCTTTTCTTTTCTTTTCTTTTCTTTTCTTTTCTTTTCTTTTTTCTTTTTCTTCTTTTTCTTTTTCTTTTTCTTTTTCTTTTTCTTTTTCTTTTTCTTTTTCTTTTTCTTTTTCTTTTTCTTTTTCTTTTTCTTTTTCTTTTTCTTTTCTTCCTTTCCTTTCCTTTCCTTTCCTTTCCTTTCCTTTCCTTTCCTTTCCTTTCCTTTCCTTTCCTTTCCTTTCCTTTCCTTTCCTTTCCTTTCCTTTCCTTTCCTTTCCTTTCCTTTCCTTTCCTTTCCTTTCCTTTCCTTTCCTTTCCTTTCCTTTTTTTGTTTTACCAGCTTCTTTTGGTGGATTTACTGAGCTCATAGCTGTGGGGTCTGTACAATATATACCATCCTTACTGCATTCAGGATAAACTGTGGGGAAAATCAAGCCATCTCTATCTCTAAAGCAAGGAGGAGTGGGAAGCAAAAGCTGATAGTTACATAGGGCTGTGTAGGAGGGGGAGAAGGGTTGGACTCCACAATGTGTGTTAAAAATTGCATATCACTTTAGGCGTGCATGAGTGCACACATGCAGACAACATTCATTATCATTGATGGGACCATAGTAATTATTACAATGAATTTTAATAGTGAGGTAAAAATTAGATCTTTGCTGCCATAATAATAGTCTTTAATGTAACAAAATCAACCTAGATTTTCAATGGAACCAGCAAGATTGGATTTTAGTTATTCATCTGCTCTGTTGATAATATACCACAGCATAGAGTGATGCTTCAAAAAGGGTTTTGTGTCACAAATCTATTTTGGTCTGCTCTCACCATGGTGTCTCATGGTGCCTTCTTATTAAGTCAAAATTTTTTTTTTCTTTTTTTAATCTCAGACTAAATGTGATTTAAATATTCCTCACAGGTGTTATCTGAATTAAAAAGGATGACTACTGCTAGTAGCATGCTTTCTTCTTAATAGCACAATGCACACAGCTTCTTCTGCTCTCCATCCTTATGCTTCATGCTGCTTAACTGTGGCTTTTAAGGTTTCATCAATTCCTACTGACACCTTACTGATAAATAGGTCATTCAGAAATTCAACTGCATCCTAGTCTGAAGGGTTATGATGCTGAGAGGATACTGAAACATTTCCTTGGTTTTTCTTTCACCTCCCACAGCAGGCAAATCCCACCCAGTAAATCTTCAATGAATGGATTATAAATATTAAGGAATTCACAAAAGTAGATTAAATTTCCAATGAATAGGGGAAAGAGGCACAGCTGGATGTTCTCCCTATTTTAACTTAGACTCAGCAACTGGATGGGGGTGACTACTCACCATCCTTGAAATGCAAAGCACAAGGATGCTCACTTTGCCAAAGTATTGAGCCAACACTTTCTGGGACTATTCTGCAAAAAACATTGGAAGCCAAACACCTCTTTAACGTGTATTCTGAAATGGGCTTCTGCCTTGAGCATGTGAACTGACGGAGGGGTGTTACTTCCTGCAGCGTGGTCTGAGTTCCTGGTGACATCAGAGAGAGAGGGAACTGGAGGATCACCACAGCCATGGTGTGCCAGACTCACAGTCTACTCCTCTCTGCTATCTCCTTTTTATTTATTTTAATTTATATATATATATATATTTAAAATATATATATATATATTTTGGAGGGTGGGGGAGAGACAGGGGAATAATATTCCTCTGGGAGACATTTTTACACAAACAAATGAGAGAGCACAGGGTGCCCTCGGTCTGCATGGGTCCATGGGTCCATGATGCCTTGAGGGAAGTGCTTCCTCCATCTCAGAGAAGGTGACAGTCCACAGCTGAGCAAAAGCACCATCAACAGAAAAATTAACATACATGTAGACGAGAACATAAACCTATGATGTATCACTGGCTCAAGAAACTCCATTTTCCTTTGTTTTCCACTTCTTCCCATGTTGTTACAGGATGTTTCCCACCATAACAGTCTTTAGAGGATTGTCTAGACTGCATTATGTCTGTGTATTACAGTATTTTTTTACCAACTGGGTCATAAACTGTGTTGGAACTGCCTAACTTTTTATTATTAATAGCCTTTAAAACTAGATATTGGAATTCTGTTTTTGTGAGGATTCCTAAAGTCTTTTTATGTACAGACCTAAGGTGATAAGAGCTCAATTGGATAAATCTATGTAGTAGTCCAGAATATTGTAACTTTTAATAAATTACATAGATTTATTGTACTTATTGATTCATTGATGTACATGGAATGATCTGATTTCATAGACTTCTTTGTGGGGAGGGTAATAGGGAGGGAAAAAGAGCCTTTTATTAGTATCAATTTTTCTATGAAGCTATAAATGGTGAAATGCCAAGATGCAATGTGTTCTAGTGATATATTGGACACAATTAGATTGAACAATGACTTGCTTATAAATCGAAGTAAAGGAGAAAGCATAAACCATTCCTTACCAAGTGACCACAGAGCTTCTGAGATAAAATAAAGAGTACAATCATTTATCCCATGATGGATACTCATTTTTTTGTGTCTTTGTCATGCATAGATAACAAACATCTTTTAATTATTTCACCTTAATATTCTGTTCCTTTAACAGTTTTAGCATTGATTATCATTTTATTAAATAATAGTTTATATTTAGATCTTACATCATACATGAAAAAATAATAGAAGACTGAACACTAAAGTGGATTTTTTTTCCCTGAAATATTACTGAGAGAAACACATAAGAAGTGGGGTTTTGTTGTGTTTTGTTTGGTTTGGTTTGATTTGTCTTCTTTCAGCTCTCTGCCAAATAACACTCAAAAGGAGAAAAATTCACTTTTATAACTTACTCAGCAAATTTGATTCCCAGGGACAATATGTTCTAATGCAGTTGTATAATCAGTTCTGTCCTCCCTCTCTCGAAAGCAGGGCATTGTGTTGTGATATAGCACAGTAAACTGGTAAAAAATAAAGGACTGAAAATGATTAATTTTAAACACAGGATACAGCTCATGACTTCATGATTGAATTGTGTCATTTGCTACTATAAAGACTTTGTAAAAGTTAATGTGGATAATGTTGACAAGGTAATGAATCTGCTTGTTTTATCAAACCCTTGTTTTATTAATTCTAGACTTTTTGACCTACTTGAAAAGGACAAGCGCAAATTTGTGATAGCAGCACAAAAAAATAATGGTGGTCAGAGAACCTGGGTTCTATTCCTGATCTTACTGAAGATTTACTGTGGAAATATCACCTAAGCCACTATCTTCAAAGTTCATAGATATTAAGTGTGGATCACTTTTATGATCATCTCATCCAATCTTCTATAAAACATAGGCAAATAACTTTTTCAGAGGTTTTTACTTCAAGTGCCTATATTGCACTTGAGCTGGAGAAAATTAGACACTTAAATCTCAGACAGAAGGGGCCAAGGATTTGAATCCTCTTTGCCAAAGTGATGAACATCTTCCATTTTTGTCTTAAGTCAAAGACAGCTATGCATGTTCAATACCTCTAAAAATAAAGTCATCTCCCATCTCTCAGTAAGGATATTTATACTTCTCTGCCTTTCATCGGTGTTATGAATTCCTCACATTTGTAAAGCATTTGATGGGAGGTGTTATAGAAATGGCCATACATCATTTGCATTGGCTTGAAAGCTGTGTGTGTGTGTGTGTGTTATCTTTCTAGATATGGAGACAGGCTATGTGAAATGCTGTTTTTTTTTCTTTTTTCTTTTTTTCCCATTTCCTCCCCATGCACTCATTCATATACACACGAAATATTTACACAGTTATCAATGTCATATACAGGGAAAAATGAGATTTTGAGACACTGGGGAGCAGACAGAACAATAGGTTAATAGGAAGTCAGAAAGGTAGAGTAAAATAAATGAACTTGAAAACAAGAAGGGCAGTGCTGAAATGGCTTTACACTGGGCCCTTTTTTTTCTTTTCAGCAGAGGCAAAGCAAAGGAAAATGTTTAGATAATTTAAAATGCAGAGTTGAAGCAGCCTTGCTTCTTGTATAGGTCTTCTGAATGGGATTTGCTTCTGTGTGAAATTAAGTGCATTGCATTTCTAACACCCGGGACATATTAGAAAGTGATCTGCATTGCCTCAGGGTTTTTAGTCCATGAACGATTTAAATACATTACCACAACAATTAAAATGCAGGCATCCTTTTTTCAAATAAATTCTTAGTTTAATCTTCCACTAGGACATTAACATTTATGTAAGTATAACATATATGCATCTATGTACATGTATATATAAATATTTTGAAGGTTTTGTTTTCTTTTGGGGGGGGGGGGGGAACATTGAGTTGACATATGAAAAATATCTTTCCTTAACGATGCAGTACAAGTAAATCCCTACAGAAAACATGCCAGAATTGTCAGGCATTGCACAGAATATCTTTACTATAGAGGAGGACACATAACAAGATTTACCCACTGCCTTGGAGACAGAGAAGGGGTTGTCACGAGGACAGTTCTTAAGAGTTTTTACAAAAAATGCATGGCTCCATCTGTCTTCTCTCTTTTCCTTGGCTACGAGAACAGCCTAGCAATTTCAATAACCCAACAAGGGACCTCATGCACCAGGAGAAGTGAGGAACAGATTTTTCAATTTGGCACCATTCTGATTTTTTTTTTTTTAAATGGCAGTTGAAATAATTATCTGCAACTACAGGCAGCTGATGGATAGCATGTTTAATCTATAGATCTAGCTTCACACTCTCCAATGTGTACTGAAGATAAACAGGGATGTTATGAGTGAGGGAGCTGTATGAAATAGTTCAAATACAAATCAAGGCTAGAATGTTTTGTCTTTTTTTACTGACTTAATAGAAAGGAAACTACTGGAGATATCTTCACAGGCATCATCCAATCATAGAATCACAGAATCTTCTCAGTAATGTCACAGTGGGTAGAAGAAAAAATAATGGTTTGGATGCCCTGACCCTGAAACACTCCTGTAAAGCACACACTGACATAAGCAAAATGTCAATATAAGCACATAAAGAATCAGAAGATAGCTATATTTCAGAGTGAATATATAGAAAAAACTCTGCTTACCCACTGTCTAGAACATAAACCAGAGAAATTTCCAGAACTCACTAATGTGTGTGGTTTTTTTTCTGGTGAAAAAAAATGGGAAGTTTCAGTAACACTGAATTCAGTTAATCAGTGAATACAATTTAACATGGCTTTGTAGCCCATTGGATTGTGTTCAGAAGATATAGCATCTTGCAGGATCAAGTCCTTTCTGATGTTCAGGTAATTTTGCAGGATTTTATGGACAGCTGGATAGGGTAGATAGTATGGGCAGCATCCCAAACCTTCAAATCACAAGTGACTTATTTAATATTTGTAAATAAGACTAATGCAAGAAGTCTTACTTCCTTCTCTCTGATCGATCTTGCTGGTCAGTTTGGGTTGTTTCTACTTCACAGATGGTGGTTTGTGGTCACAGACTTAAAGGACAGACTTGCCCATTGGCTACAATTTTCAGTCAATGAATTTCCTGATTGTTTCACAATTACCTTCCTGAAAGTATCCTTTTTACAAACAGCTCCTTGAATATAGACCCTCAGAAGCAGTTTCACACATTTTGGTCAAATTTTGACCTCCAGGTTGGTTTTCTTTATTATTATATTGTTGCTGTTATTACGATTTATGCTACAGTAATACTTGGAAGCTCTAGACTTGGACCAGACAAGGACCTAGCTACTACTGTACTATGAGCTGTACAAACAAAGAAGAAAATTAAATGTTTGTTCTCAAGGCTTATAACCATATATCAGACGAAAAATGTGAAAGATGAGCAAGCAGAAAAAAAATAATAAAAAATACAAGTTAGTGTCATAGACAGGGGGGTTGGCATACCAGAATCTTAATTATTGCAAATGTTTTCATAGAGATCAGAGCAAAAGAGAGATATAAGCATAGATTTGAAGTAGGGTAGTGAAACAGCTCTGTTCATAGGGAATTCCTCCTAAGCATGAAAGGAATGAAAAAGCATACTTAAAATCCAGCCCAAGTAGACAATGGAGACCAGCATGATGAACTGATCAAAAATGACATTTTGTCACCTTACAGTGATGGCCAGGAGACGAGAGGGCTTTGAAAATGCAAACCATTAGGTGCTATTGCACGCAACAGTGAAGGAAGAAAAAAATGATGGGATGCAGGAATGGATGGACTATGGATAAATCTGAGTGGCTTTGAAAATGATCTTTGTGTTGATCTTTAGAACCATTTTCAGTAGGACAAAGCTGTTCACAGCAAAAGAAAATGAAGGATATTGTAGGAGCTGAATTCTGCAGAGGATTTGAGAAGCAGGAGATTTTAGCTGTGCGGCTGGAGGAGAGACCTTTGACTTGGCTGTGTTACTTAGAAAGCACCTGGAAGACTCTGGAGGACCCAGAGAGATGGTATCATGCCTCATTACTCTCATAGCTACTTGCAGTGCATATATACTCATGTATGAGCACTCAGCATCTCCCTGGCTGCTGATGGAAAGGAGATTGGACCCCTCTGATCAGCAGAGCTCATGCACACGGAGAGATGAGTGATGTCCCTAGGGATGGTGGGTGCTCGCTGAAGGACAGTGACAGGCTGCTACGCTCGCTTCTTAAAGGCTTCACGTCTGTGCCCCCTGCAGCACTACTTTTAATTATCCTATTAAGCTCTATCTGTACCCACTTTAGGCAGGAGAGCTCAAGAGGAGAGATTTTCTTTCCTCCCCTTCAGTGTCACGATGGGTTTCTTTGATTTTCTTTCCCTTGAATATACTGGTCTCTGAGAGACCTCCCAATTATCGCCTCTTCCAGCCTTAGCTGATCCTTTTCCTCCCTTCCCTTTTGGTGACTAGTTTTATTTGTTTGAATTTTATCAAGAATGTTTTTTAATTATGTTTTTGTTGCATTTTAATCATGGTTTTGTTGCCCCTTGCTGCACCTTGAGCATAATATAAATATTATCATAGCTTTTCAATGTTTAAATGATACCATGTCTGCTATGATAAAATATGTCATTACTAAATGTGTCAGGAACAGCCACATTATTTTTTCACATGGTCTTTGGTTGTTTTTCTGTAGCAAATATGCTTAACAGCCCTCAGCTTTGCTCTACTGTGCAAAGAACTAGGATATTATCCTTTCCTGTTGTTTATTAAGAAGAAAGAAAAAAAAATGTGTGAGAAAAATCACAGCCTCTGGCTCAGTTTCTCAGCTAATGTAAAATGGCACAGAGTTATTAAAATCAATGAGACCTGGGCCAGCTTGGTCTACACAGGCTATCTAGTGATACTAACATATCATACAGAATATAACATTTCTGGAATAATAATAATATAGCTAGAAATTTCCAATGGCCTCCCAAATTTTAGGCTGATTCACTTACAAATTACAGTACTGGATAAAGGGCATCACAAACAACAGGTCTGGAACTTTATTCTGTGTAAGTGCAAATTATCTTTCCCTGGGTGAAATTCTGGAAAATTCTTGTTATTTTTATCAGGCCCAGCAGGACTTTGAACCATGTTTTTAGATATGTGAATTTTCTTTAGAAACAACATATTGATACCACATTTTTGGTGCCTTTTGTTCTTCACTATAATATTTTTGGAGTTACTCTTCCAATTAAAGCAAGAAGCAACTGATTATAGAGCTTTGATTCAGTAACTGAGAACAACTGGATAGATTGTGATGTGCACACATAACCTCATGAAAGGCTACGCTAAGTGTAGCACTACTTTATGCAACTGCAGAAAATTGATAGGGGGTCTGTGTGGCCTCAGCAGCTTTCCTGTATACTTTTTATTCCAGGATCAGGGCCTCAACAAATCTTATGTATAATAAATTCCTGAGTAGATAAAGTGAGGGCCATCACAATGGAAACATTTTGATCAACTGCACAAAAAGCAACCGCATGCATAGAACCACATGAGCACCTGAGACCACAGCATGGCAGTGGCAACTCCCTGCTGCACAAATGACAAATTACAAGTACATTTTTCCGGAAAATATGTCCCTGATGCTGTGCAGCTTTTCTGATGCTTGTGTTCAGATTTTTGTTCTTTTTAATTTTGTTATCATGGGGAAAGTATCCCAAATTCTAAAAGATCAATTTAAAACCTAAATTCTGTTTAGCTGTCTTTCTTGAGGATATATGGATTATTAAAATTATAGCATGGATTCAAAAAACAATCAGTTTGGAAGTCCTGAAATCAGTATCCTTGATTGTAAGGCTGCAGAGTATCAGTATTGCATGTAATGCCTGAGAAAGAACTCCGCATGGCTGAAGGTAAGGAGACTACAGGGTAGCCCCATCTGTATATAATCAGTTGAGACTGTGTCAGAACCAGGGAGTAAAGCAGATTAACAAGATTAACATTGCTAATGGTTATAGGGAGTGGTACTCATTAACTAGACTCCAAAGATGGTTGAAATGTGGAATTTCTGTGCTATAGAAAAATTTCCAAATGTTTTGAAAAAAAGGCTTTGAAGCCCAACAAACATGAAACCTTTCAAAAAGTGAAGTTTTGGGAAAAAATACATTTATAAGGTCAAACCATTCTTGCCTCATTAAGGTGACTATATTTTGCCTTCCCTCCCCCCCCCCCCCCAGTATCTACAGGAATTGCAATATCATATCACAATAAGATACATACTAAAGTACAAAACATAATTCTGCTTCAAAACTGAAAGTCAAAATGTTACCTTTCAACCCTGTTAAAATATATTTCCTCTAATGTTCTTGGAAAATAACACTTTTGGAGCTTCAGAAAAAACAAAAATTTGGTTCCAAAGAATGGCCATTTTCTTAGTAGTTGTGGCACTGGATTATTTTAAATATGTTCTTAGCTGGTGAAGTCTGACAGTCTTCTGCACTGAAATGAAGAGAGATGTGAAACCTTCTATACAATCCCCCTTGTCTTTCCACCTGTTTGTGGAGAATTCACCATTAGTTGGGTCTATATTCACAGTGCACATTACTATGTCTCTCATGAGGTTTGTTTTAATGAAAGAAAGGAGAGTTAATAAATCATGGGTGAATACAGTTCTTCAGTAACATCACTTGTGGTGATAAATGTCATAATCTGCCTAAATCCCTGTGTACTATTCTTCCCCTCTCACTGTTGAGAATCTTCTGATTCTGAAGAGCCACAAGAATTTAAAAATATAGTTTCAGCTGCCATAAAAAGTTACATTCCTTTTAAAATTAAAATTAAAAACATTTACCAAGCAATCATGACTCAATGACAGTTAATAATTATACAAGATAATCAAACATTATGCTTTAAAACTCCAGCACTGAGAATTGAAGGAGGATTTATTTTTATTTTTATTTATTTTGCATTTTACATAATTATCTATCTTTGTTACAGATGGATTTTTAAAACCTCTTCTCCACTTAAAATATCAAATACTGGTTGCAGCACAGCAGAGAGGTGGCCAATCCTGTGTGTTTTCATATGGCTCTAAACCATAGGACACATGGTGAATCAATGGGAGAGATGATTGAAGAGCAATTCACAGACGGGAGATGACAATGGCTCATCATGGGTCCTATTTTGGGAATTGGTGGGGCTATGCATATAGTGTTTCAAGGTCACCCAGTGATATCAGCTTCATTAGCCCCTTCTGGCTTGATACTTGCTATTAGCAGGAGATTCTGATTATACCCACAGTCACTATGCCAGCATGGACCATTAGTCCTCTTCCTGAGATGTGATTTAGCCATGGCATGGAATCCTTCCTTGAACAGCTCAAGAGGTGCATATGGCTCAAGAACCACATGTTGCTCAATTCTGGTCTAAGACCATGAAATGAAACATTGGTTTGATTGTCTCAGAATATTTCCCCCTTAACATGTAACTGCGAATTGCTTTGTAGCACATATTTGATGCAAATTATATCTCTCAGCAAACACTACAGTTGTTCAGACCAAATCACATATAAAGAGATTTGATTTCGTTTTTACACTCTACAACAGATCACGGGCTCTTTGGATATGATAGGTTCTAACAGCTATTGACAGAAGTGAGCCCAGCATCTAGTGGCATCGAAAACGAGGTGATGAACACATCCAAAAAACTATCACTGCCTCCTTTATAAGAGTTTCAAAAAAGATAGGTTCCCTAATCTATCCAATTCATCAAGGGTACTTTGGAAATCCTATAATTGGTAGTGGATGCTTTGATGCTCACATAGAAAAGCCTTACTGTTCTGTTAAATGCATTTGATCACATAACAATTGTGTTATCAGTTCATTGACCGGTAGACAATGCATATGCAAATGTGTGCTCTTAAGTTGTGCTACCAGAAATAACATTTTTCTAAAAACTGATTTGCAAAATCACTTATTCTGAGTATGGTTTGTCTGGGATAAATCATGTTGCTGTGGAGATTCAAGGATGCTTGACTGGCTCTGCTCTACTGTTGGCTGCTAAACCAAACCTATGTCCTTCATGAGAGAATTACTCTAGCATCTTTGGTTTTCAAAGGGACTGAGTTAATTGCTGCCTGCCTAAGAAATGCCCAGTTGAATAACAAAGCATGGAAGCTCAAGCTGCAGTGAACAGTCACTCACACCTTTTCTTTAGCATGACAGCCACGAGCCGAGTGGAACAGTGATAATCTCTTTCTGTAACACTGCTACAACTATTGCATCAGGAATACTGATATTAAAGATGCTCCTTTCTGATTTTCCAGTGGGTATGTGTACATAACACAACTGACATGACTTCCTTGGCTGTGCAGGATTAGGAAGCAGAAGGCACAATGTGACCAACATGGGCCAGACTGAATCGTTACTCGTAACATCCACTAACATCATTGCTTCCAACTACAGTGTTGTTGATAACACAGTGCTGTTCAAGTGTTTAGGGTTAAAGATGCAGGACATACTTTTAGTTGGTGTGGTTGGCGGGGTGCCAACCAATAGACTTATGCTATTTTAAGTTTGTCAGTGGCACAGTTCTGTGATTGCCAGCTCCAAACCCCCATCTGGGCTGCACTGGTTGTAAAACTGCAGGCACAGTACTTTTGACATAACAACTTAGGTCGAAAAGCTTGTTAAAGAGCAGGTGGTTACCACTGATGACTTGGACATGTCAAGTTGAATGTTGTGGTGGTTTTACCCAGCTGGACAGCTGAGCTCCACCAAAACCACTCTCTCACTCCCCTTCCTCAAAGGGAAAGGTGGAGAAAATACGATAAAAAGGGCTCAAGGATTGAGATATGGACAGGGAAATAACAGGGAAATTACCGTCATAGGCAAAACAAACTCAGAATAGGGGAGAGTAATGAAATTTATTACTTATTACTAACAAGCTAGGTCAGTGAGAAACTAAAAAACAAACTAAAGCACCTTTCCCCCATCTACCCTCTTCTACCTACTCCCCATGAGGGACAGAGAGGAACAGGGGAATAGAGGTTGCAGTCAGTCCGTAAAACTTTGCCGCTCCTTCATGGTCACTCTCTGTCCTTGCTCCCCGTGGGGTCCCTTCCATGGGATGCTGTCCTTCCTGAACTGAGCCTGCGGGGGCTGCCCACAGGCAGCAGCTCTTCAAGAACTGCTTCCACGTGGGTCCGTACCATGGGGTCCATCCAGGAGCAAACTGCTCCAGCACGGATCCCCCATGGGCGGCAGCTCCCCCCAGACCCCCTGCTCCTGCGTGGGCTCCTCTCCACGGGCTGCAGCTGCGGCCCGGGGCCTGCTTCTGCGGGGGCTCTCCATGGGCCGCAGCTTCCTCCAGGCCACATCCACCTGCTCCACTGGGGGCTCCTCCATGGGCTGCAGCGTGGAGATCTGCTCCATGTGGGACCCATGGGCTGCAGGGGGACAGCCTGCTCCACCAGGGGCCTCTCCACAGGCCGCAGGGGAACTTGTGCTGAGTGCCTGGAGCACCTTCTGCCCTCCTTCTGCACTGCCCTGGGGGTCTGCAGGGCTGGTTCTCACTCCTTGCTCTCCCAGCTACTGAAGTACAGCATTTTATTTTTCTCCTTCCTTAAATCTGCTCTCACAGAGGTGCAAAGAACATCACTTATTGGCTCAGCTCTGGGTAGCGGCAGGTCCCTTTGTAGCTGGCTGAATATGGCCCTTATCTAACAGGGGGCAGCTTCTGGACTCTTCTTATAGAGGCCACCCCTGCAGCCCTCCCACAACCCAAACCTTTTCATGTAAACACACTACAAATGTACTTATCCAAAAATGTGGAGAAATTTTTGGCTTGTTCTCTATTTAAATGGGAGACCTCCTTGGCAAAAGGTGAGGATACCTAGGCAATCATTTCCTTACAAACTTCAGACTCTCATTTTGACACGCTTGGTGCTCTGACAGATAGAAAGGAAGTTCTTGATAGGCACCTCTCAAATCTCACTGTTGGGTCTTCCACTTTCTTATCCAAGGGCAAGATTTTTTTTATTTTATTTTTTATTTTTGAGCAGTTTGATGTGGAATTGTTCAGTAGTCTACTTTCCAAACAACGTCTAAAAGGGAAACCAAATAATAAAAAAAAAACAAGCAAGGAATTAGCTAGAGCAGGCTGCCAGAATTGTCATTGCAGTAAAGTCCATCAAGGAGCAGGAGTACTGTTTTAATCTCAGGAGCAACCATATGCCTAACAGTATAGCCAACACAATGCTACATCAGATCTGCTAGTAGCAGACCTGCTTTGTGCTGTGCCTTGAGTAAGTATGCTGCTTACTAAATGAATATGCACACTCACACACTAAAATGCAAATACTGGCCACTACAGCCAGTGGGGGTGAGGATTAACTATGGAACTGCACAGCAAGTGGTCAATCAGGAATGTAGAGATACTTTGTTCTGAGCTGGAGGATGGGTATACAGAGGTTATGAGGATTTATGGTATGGATAAATGTTGGTGCCTGGGAGACACCTGAGAATGAGCTGGGCAGGAGATTACTGCATAAAATGATTGAAAACTTGCTGAGAGAAGCCTGAGACGAGTGTGGAGAACCTGCTAAATGTTGAAGAGGCTTCCAGAAAATGGCTCTGCCACATTTCAGCTCTTTCCCCTTTTCTGCTGGGTGGTACTGCCATCTACTCTTCCTTTTTTCCTTTGTGTTGAAGAGGACAACTGTCTTGTTTCTTTTTCAACAAGTATCAAAAGTGTTCTTAATGGCGAGAAACCCTAATTGCATGCAATTTTTGTAAACAAACTGAATATAAGCCTAACCAGAAATTTTACCAACTGCATATGGTATATGCTTCTTGGCCAGTCTTCAGGGCAAAACTTACCTGTTGATATTTTATTCCTTTAAACTTATAGTTGTTTAGGCTGTATAAATTAAAATGCTAGCCATGCAATAGGCATGCTCTTTAAGTGTCTATTTAATATATATATATATATATATAATATATATATATAATATATATATTAACTTAAATGCTAAAATCCTGTTTGGGAATCAAGAAATATTTTTTCAGTTTTCTACCTCTTCTTAGGGTGATTAAGTAAGATCTTAGGATCATAATTTTTGACAGGTCTTTTTGAAAATCCCAGTGCGGATAGTGTTATCATTGCCAAATTAATTACTGGAGTAATTCAGTTTGATTTATTAAGGGTTTAGCCCTTGTGAGATTTTTTTATTTTTATTTTTATTTGTTTATTTATTTACTTTAAATATCAATTGCCTTAGAGACATAAACATAGAATTGTTTGGAGACATTTGATCACCCAGAAATTGAAATATATTTTATTAGTAGTAGCGGTACTACTGTTTCCATAAGCATTTGATGATTTGTGTAATAGTGTCATGATGATTTAATGATCTGGGAATTTTATATCTATGCCTTTTAAGATGTTGGGTCCTTTTCACTTGTATCTCTGGGGCAAAAATTTTCAGCCCTAGGAATAAGACATACTTCCCAAGTTTACCAACTTTTGTTTTTGAAATATTATATGTTAGAATTTTATTTATTTGTTTATTTTTAATGATTCCTTATTTTATTTTCTCTCTCCTCTTCAAGCGGCCAGGTGCAAGGAGAAGGGGTGGAAAACAACATAGCTGAGAGAAGGGCAAGCTCCCACCCTACTGAACTCAATGGGAGGGCTGTTACTGATGTGAATAGGGCTCTGTCTGATGCACACAGCTCTGCTGCCACATTCAGCAGGTATCCCAGCGAGTCAGCACAAGCTTTGGGCACAAATGCGTAATAGGGAAAGTGCATTTCTAAAATATTCTTTTCTTTTTTATTTTTTTTAAATTATTTTGCCTATAGAAGACACCAGACAGGACATAAAGACAGTTCTTTAAGTCTCTGTGAATAACTGCTGAGATTCCTGCTAAAAAGTCTCACAACAGAAAAGCAAGAATGCCCTGATAAAAGCCCTTTAATTTCCCTTCTCCCTCATTTTTTCCTCTACGTGCCTTTATGTTCTTTTGATAGAAGCAAACTGGAATTAATTATTGAAAAGAGTTTTAAAAAAATAGCAAATCTCTTTTCTCATACTCAGAAAAAGATTTTCAGCGCTGTGAGAGACATTTTGACCATCTAGCTTGACCTTCTGAAAGCCTGACCTTGATAGAATTTGGCCTTGTCAACCCTGTAAGGATACCAATAACCTGTGCTGGTCTAAAGTTTAGCTTTCAGAAAGCGTGTCTTGATTCAGGGACATCAGAATATGTGGAATCTGCTACAGCATCTCACGACTTATTTCATTTTGTTTCGGTAATCATTTCGCTAGGTTAATCATTTTGCTAGAAAGCTGTACCTAATTGGTAATGATACTGGATCCACCCATTGAAACAGGGAAATAGGTGCTGTTTATGTACTGTGCAATGTGGCTGTCTTCCCTCTGAGACCGAAGCCTTAATTTCACAATGTCTGTTGTTATGGTGCAGTAGATTATCTATTCAGGTAAGGATTTATGGTGCTTGTTTGTGTTAATTAGCATGGGAGTTGGAGTCAGAGCAAAACATGGGGTCTACCCATCCAGCTGCTGCAATAGAGTCTCCTTTTCCTCACACTGGTGCTGTGTTTCTCCACTCCTGGAGACTCTGCCATTACCAAGTCACAAAAAGCTGATGTTTCCTTTGTCATGGACTGAAATCCTTTGAAAAGAACTGTGAAAACAGTTCTTTTGGCAGATTTGCAGCCCAGCTAAACAGCTTTCTTGTGTAACTGCCTGCTGCCCTGCAGTGCTGGGGAAGAGGAGCTAAAAATGAGGTCATAGATTGGCCACAAACAATGGAGTTTTGAATGACAGCATCTACCTGATTCCTAGAATCAGTGTTTAAGAGCCCAAATGGGGAAAATATCTTTTGCAAAGCAAGGGGGAAAACATTTTATAGGCAGTTGTGCACAATCTAAGATCCCAAAGGGAATAATTGAGTTCTACAAATCAGAGAATAAATATATTTTTCAGACTAGAGTTTAGCAGCAGAAGAAGGAAGGGACCATAGCTGAAAATCAATATATATTTCAGGCAGCTGTTTTGAGCATTGGGGAAAACAATTATTTTCCTAAAAAACAGGAAGAAAAGCTGATATATTATGGAAGTGAGCATTGAAATGGAGTGGAAAAAGACTCCATCCTGAACTAACCTGGGACAACCCACCTGACAACCACAGAGGTGATATGGGTGCTGGGCAACAGTAGGTTAGGGCAAATCAAAGAGGCTTCTTGATCTGTCATGACCTGGGCCTACTCAGCATAGGGTAAGAGCTGCTCTATACCTACTCCGCTTGAGATACCCTCAGTCATAAAATGGAGAATTATATGTTTCAGACTCATTCACTGTGCTTTTCCATGTAGTAAGAACAACACATGAGGGCGTAAAGTATAATCCATGAAGTGTGCGGTGTCAAGGAGGATGTCAGCCTCACATAAAGAAGGTTGAAGATGATTATGATCTGTTTCCCCAAAACATTTGAGGTTCTTCAGCATTTCAAGTGCACCCATGAGCTCTGCATTGGCATAACAGTATTACTTTTAGCCTGTTTACTGGTATTCATGTGAGAACCCTGCTATTCTTCCCTGTTAAAACTTCAACTTTCTAACAATGTGTTTAGGTGGTGGCGAGTGACTGTTTTTTGCTCACTGTTGCTGCCCTCAACACGGCAAGAGGTGTGATTAGTATCTCCTGGCAGTCACTGTTCCTACTTGTGGTCATTAGTGTGCTCTTAGGTCAGGTCCTTTGGCAGTGTTTCCTCACAGGTTCAGCTTCAAGTGGACTCACAGTGATTTGTTGCTTTAATGGTAGGAGTCAGCTCTTGCTTCACTTCACAGCTAGGTGAAACTTTTCTTTCCTGTTCTGGTGCCTCACTAGCTGCTCTGTTAGTACCATTGACAGGTGACATGGAAACTGCAGGTAAAGTCTGAGGAGATGCTCTTTGCAAGCATTTGGGTGTAAAGCACTAACTAGCAATAGAAGCAATTGTTGCCATGCTATGATTTACACTGTTCATATATGACCATGTCTCCTGGTGGCACCTTGGTCTATGAGCATGGCAGTAAAAGTAACCCTTTCATCCTGGCTAGTCCTTGAGGTAATGCTGAGACTTAATCATCAGTTCCATTTCTGTCACAGCAGCTGCTGCACTGCAGTCTTAATAAAACTGCTCCATAGTGATATATGTATGTCCAAGACATAACCAGAGCTCCTGCTTTGTGTAGTGTCATTGCCAGAGGGTTTCCTTCACTAGAATACCCTTGTAATGTCTGGGATCGTGCTCACCATTCATGGCACCTGCCAGTGATAATTCAGCAGCTCCTGCTGATGAGACAAAAGTCAGGTCCAAGACAGTTAATAATAGGGCCACTGCAGCAGCAAGGGAGTGGGTATGGCAGAAAACTCAGGTCTACAAAATTATTTACAGAAAAAGAGCTCAGATTATTCAGATACACAGTTGGAGCTGGAAAATGCAGTGACTTGGACTGGTGAATCAGATATTAGAAGCTAAAGTAACCTACACTTTTTTTATCTGCATTTACCATGAAACATCAGTTAGTATTGTTATTGGTCTGCATTAGACCTGTTTCATATTCTTCAAGGCTTTTCAAATGTGAGCTGTGACTCAGTGGCTGTTAATGGTTATCATCTGATAACCATTCATGGGTTATCAAATGGTGTGGTAGTTTAACTGGGAAGAAAAGGCAAGTTCATTGTAGTGATGAAGCACAAAAGTGGGTGGGAAAATTGACATGGAAAGGCAGGTGTAGGGTATATGTTTCACCAACAGCATACTAGGTAAAGCAATACTAGCACAAACAGACACTATGCACTGGTTTGGATCCCTTTTTTGGCAAGGTCTGGGATTTCAGGTGAGTTATGTCTCCCCTAACTACAGTTTATTGCAGTCTACATTTCAAAGGTCTTGAAATGTCCCTTCTGCCCTTCTTCCCCCTCTTTCTACAGATTGTATCTCCTACTGCAGATGGGAACATGATTTTGAGTCAGTATTTGTGCAGAAAACCCAGGAGATGCTTAGGGCTTCTTTTGCGGTCTGATCTGAGTTGCTTCTCTTTTGTTGCTTGTGAAAGAGAAGATCAGTAATCTTCCCTTCAGACTGGGATTCTCATAATCACTCCTGAAAAAATGCCCCAAATGCAGCAAAGTGTCCCTCCCCCCACCTCCCAGCTGTCTGTACTCACTAGATTTATTGAGACTTAATATTTCTGCAACTAGCCCTTGTCAACCAGAACAGAAGAAAGCAGCATAATGCTATCTAAGCATGATGCTAACAGAACACATTTATTTATGTCTGTTCATTAATTAGACTCCTGTAATGCAGCCAGTTTCTCGACCAGTTTTTGAATAGGAAGAGTGTGGGTTTTCATTCATCTAACAATGATTTTATGACTTGCAGAATGGCATATAGTGAGGCCCTGGATGATAAACGTGTCCACCTGCTTCTTTGGTGGCTTGAGTTTCTGGACACACAGGAATAGAGAGAGCCCAGTGGAGAAATAAACTTGAATGGTTTGAGTCTTGGGCGTAAGCAAGGA
The DNA here is from genome assembly GCF_013377495.2 of Cygnus atratus. Classification (NCBI taxonomy): domain Eukaryota; kingdom Metazoa; phylum Chordata; class Aves; order Anseriformes; family Anatidae; genus Cygnus; species Cygnus atratus. The sequence continues at coordinate 8,574,947 of NC_066364.1, forward strand.
GCTAGAAGCTTGTTCTGCCTGGATATACGTCTGCATCATTCTTTCTGGTGCCTATTGGCACCTAACAATGACAGACTCGTGAAATTGGAGTAAAATTTCATCAATCCAAAGAAAAGAGAATGCATAGGAAAAGAAGAGCATCAGAAGACCTATGAACATTTCTTCATATATTTGAAGGTCAAAAAGGGCCTTGGTCTGACCTCTTATGTGTTACAGTTACATTTCAGCCGAGCATTTCACCGTTGAATCCAGGAGACATCAGTATAAAGTACCTTCCAAAACATGTTTTCCATAAAGAAAACAAGAGATGTAAATCTGGTACTCTTTATAGCTTGTTCCAATGGCTAACCACACACACAGTGCTTTATTTCTCATTTGAATTTGTCTGGCTTTAACTCCCATCCACTGATTCCTGTTATGACTTCCTCTGCTAGATTGGTTTAATTTTACTTTCCACACCCTGTTCCTTTCAGATTTATTGGCCAAGTTCTTCTAGAAATTAAATAAAAGCAACAACAATCTGCAGAAGGAGAGGGGGAAATAAATAAAGAAAATAAAAATATAAAAAAATAAATAAAGAAATAGAGGGAGGGAGGGTGGAAGGGAGGGAGGAAGAAAGGAAAGAAGGAAGGAAGGAAGGAAGGAAGGAAGGAAGACTTTTGATGTGGTTTTTTGTTTGTTTGTTTTTGTTTGCTTGTTTGTTTTTCTGGTGTAAAATTCAATGAATCCTCACAATAGTATACAGGGTAGTCAAAATTAAGAGTTAGTGTCATGAGTCAAGATTAACAATGCCACAGAAAGAATGATAAGAACGTCACATCTGTCATTTGATGTATGTCTTTATAGTGCTCATTTTAGGCATGCTCAGGGAGGTTGGCTTCTAAACACTCACAATGTGAAAGCCAAATATTTTTTAAAACTTGACTTTATGCACGGCAGATTAAGAACTCATGATGTTTTAAAGGCAAGTGTTCTAGTCCTAAATGATGCTCACCTCCACTTTTCCCTTATCTGATAGGTTTCTTGCACATGATGGGGTTTCTGTGTGTAACCAGGACCCAGTACACCCTGTGGAACAGAGGAGTTCTGACAAATCTTGTCTCTGACATTTTGTGAGTGTAACCATCTTCTCTTGATCTTTGACCCAAGTGTAGTGCTGGAAGGGTACAACTGGAGAAGAACCATCAAATATCTCTGTCTATAACAATTTCAGTTGTTCAGGTACTAGAAGAGACTGAGAGATAAGCTGTATATTTTGCTACTGTCATGTACATGAGCAACCATATGCACTTGAAACAAGAGTCCAATGACAATGGCTCTGTTATCTTTGAACGCCTTTAATGAGCTCCATATGTCTAGCAATCTGCAGCACAAATTCAAGGCACAAATTAAAATGTGGCTTTTTTCTCAAGGACTCATTGGCTTATTATTGTGGACCATGTTCTGTATGTTGTAAGGACACTGGGAGGTGGATGTCTCTGGATAGTGTGACTGTTTCCTGATCTGAATCCTGTAGTAAGCCAAGGTTTGCAGAGATAGGTAACAGATTTTATTAAACCAACCGTTGGAGAAAATAGACTAGATGTAAGGAGCACAAACTCTGCTGCCAAGAACTTGACTATTTTTTCCCTGCCTGTATTAGTTGGCTTAATAAAAGATATACCCTCCCTTTGCAAAACTTGTTCTATACCTTCAGATCATTATGGCTTCAGTAATAAGGATCTCAGGGAAAAGAACTGAAAATGTCGCATTAAGTCACTCTTATAATGCTGTAAACATCTACTCTGGCATAAAAATAGAACTATGGTGTCATTACTACAGTTAGGTTTAGACCAGTGACTCTGTTTTCAGTTTTTCTGTGCATTTTTTGCAAGACTGCATTTGGAACTCATCTACAATCACAATAAGGTGGAATTACATTTTGCATATCTTACAGCACTGTCATGAATAGCAGCAAGCTGTGTGTGATTGCTGTCTTAGAGTAGGTTATTTCTGCACTGCACCAATCTACCTGGAATTTGATACAGCAGTCACTGGTGATGTCTTCCCTATTGGCCGCAAAGGTTCATTGTTGCTCCAGCCACCTTCAATCACAGCATCACAAGTTCAGGCTTTAGGAATATTAAAGGGTTCTCACAAAAGAAGACTTTGATGAATTCAGTGATGCATTAAGGACAGGCTGATGCCTTGCTCAGAAAATGATCTGTAGCTGTGCAGCTGAGAAGTGATGAAAAGGAACAATCAAGCTCTCTTCGTGATGTTATGTCCTTGCAACACTGTCATATTTAAGGTTTCTCACCCGCATGGCTTGGCCAAGGGCACAAACAATACAGAGTTAGCCAAGGATGATTCCCATCAGTCTGGAAGAATCTTTGGTTCCTTCAGGCACAAAAAAAAGGCCACAGATATTCAAGAAACTGGCTTCCTTACAATGGTAGCAGCAGCACATTTTTATCCCATGTTTTTCACAGTAGAGAAACTGGTGAAATCTGGCTATTTTGCTCGGGCATTTAGCTTCAGCCAAAGGCTAAGTGACCCCTTCTGCTACTTGTCGATAGGGTGAAATAACCCCAATTTGCTTCATAGTAGAAATAGCCTTGAGATTATCTAATGAAGGTATTATTATCATTATTATGAAGTGAATGGGAAAAGTGTTTAGATAATTGGCAGAAGAGAAAATGAGAACAGTGAACAGTTACAACTCTGAGGCCCCTTGGCAACAGATACCTTCTTAAGTGTATCTGAAACAGGCAGCTCCCTTGATCAGTACAGACCTCTCTGCTGGAGAGGCAGCTTCCTCTAGAAGTGTAATTGTGAATTTAAATGCACAGGAACTTTGAAACAGAAATAACAAGGTTCTTGATTTCCACCCCTCCCACTAACTAAATATGCATTTACTGCTAATTAACTTAGAGGTATAGACCACATTCCCTGGCACAAATTCTTCTCCTTCATTTGTTAGGCTGAATAAAAAAGACAAAACTTTTCCCATTTGCATCAGCATGTCCTTGTTTTGTTCTTTGTTATTTATTTATTTTTTTAATTTTATTATTATTATTTTTAAACCAGTGGGCTTTACAGCTAGAAAAATATGTCCAGATTCTTACAGGGAGGGAATATCTTTCTTCTGTTCCACCAAAACACAGGAGTGAAAGACAGAGCAAATGTTTTAGGGTAAATGCTTAAAGCAACCTCAGGTCCTGTCCCTGCACCTACTCCTCCACACTCAGTAGTGGTGAAAATACACCAGGCAGGTGTAAACCTTTTTGCTTTATTCTGCCCAGGTGATATGTGATGTGGGGCCAGCTAACACCTCAGAATGCTGAGATCAGGTCCCTGTTGCCTGGTGCGACTCGTGATGCTGTCCTCCATCCAGGGAGGCTCCAGGAGTGACGCTGTGGATGCACATCCAATGTTTTTTCTTTTCTTTTCTTTTCTTTTCTTTTCTTTTCTTTTCTTTTCTTTTCTTTTCTTTTCTTTTCTTTTCTTTTCTTTTCTTTTCTTTTCTTTTCTTTTCTTTTTATTTTTTTTTTTGCCATATGAAATTCCAACTGGCTTCTGTCTGTTGTGCCAGGAGGGCATGGAGCTCCCTTAGGTCCTACATAATGTCAACCAGCCTGGTGCAGTTTTCGCACACACCATCTCAAGGGGTCTGACAGGAACTGGAGATGCCTGTTCAGACAACTGAATGTCACTTCCTCAGTTTCCTTCCAGCATCATATGGTTATTCTCCCAAAATGTTCCTGATAGTTTTCTCACTAACATAGTTTTAAGGGACTAAAGCTTTCTGTAGAAAATAAAAGAAAAAGCAATCTGATCTCAGTATTTCTTCTTATAAGAAAATATATGTTTTTACTCTTGGTTGGGGGGACTGTTTATAAATAGGAGGTGGGGAGGCACCTAACATGCAAAACAATTATTCATTCCTTACCTCCTCCTCCTTTTACATTTTTGTGATTTTTGGTATTCAGAGAGCCTTTGTTGCTCAAAGTTACGTGTTATTATGTTTCTAGCTGAAACACCAACATGAAGGACAGTAAATTTTAACTGTGGTAATGAGACAGGAAGTGTGATCAAATGTGTAGGGATTGAGGCGCTGCGTGGTAGCTGCTGAAATGACTGCTAGAGAAGGCTATTTTCTACTTCATGTTCCTTTTCTCCATTTCTATTCATTTATATTGATTGTAAGTTCTTAGCATGTTCCTGTGAATCTACACAATGCCTCATAGTACAGTGCTTCAGTCTCAGTTGGAGTCTGTAAAGGCTCTTGTCAGAACATATAATAAATACTTATAAACAAATGATTATAAATTCTAATAGCAGTTAGTGCCACATGAGGATATCACAGAGGCACTGATTGTTCTTTCATTACACTGAGAAACAGAAACATTCAGGCAATCAACATAGTGAGTTCAAGGCCTGGCCATCAGCACTAATAATGTCACTTGTCGTCAAACCTAAGGAGAAACCTGCCACAGAAGAAGGAAAGGACAAATAGCTACAACCCATCTTTAAAGCAAACCAGCTTGACACAGCCCATATCCTTTTTCCATTTGCAAACTTCAGGGTGTTTTTTTTTTTTTTTTTTTTTCCTGAGAATAAACCACTGTTAGAATAAACCACAAATGCCACAACCCTCATGGCTCTCATTTGCCTCCTGCAGTTTGATCACAAGAATAAAGCATGAGAGCATGAAGCAGCTCTCCAGTCAAGCTGAAAGAGGAGGAGTTGACAAGCCAGGGAAATGTTCTCCTGTAACCTTGAACTTGTATTCACTTTCCTCTGAAAACAAGATGTCTCAAGGCAGACAGGGGTGGAGGTGAAGTACTTCACAACATCAATACCATGTTATAAATACCTCAGAACTGTGGTAGCCTGAAGGTTTTGTGGACTCCATGGAATTTAAAATCAACCTACCAAAGAGCATTTCCCTTTTACACTAAAAACAAAACAAAACAAAAACACCAAAACAATAAAAAAATCCAAGTCCAGCTTGTTGCAATTACAAATTGTTGGAAAAAGAGGGCTAAACAAAGGAATAACTCCTGTTTGGTGATTCAGTGCTTCAGCTGATGGAGAGTTGAGACAATAATCTGGGTGATACTCTAGAGAACCAGGGTAGGGCTGAGGAGCTATACTCAATTCCTGGCACATCCACAAACTGTATAATACCAGACAAGTCAGTAAGTCTGATTTGTTCCTCAGTATATCCTCTCTGAAATGGACACATTCCTTATCTACTTTATAGCATAGCTGTGGGAATAAAAATCATTTAAGTCTGCTAAAAATGATTTGCACAGGCAGGAAGATGTCTTACAGTCCATGTCACTCAGATGTCCTTTCAATTATCAGATGGAGGAAAGGGAGATATGACCCCAAAACTTGCTGTCTCCACCCTTTACATGCTCTACAGTGTTCAGAACATGATAAAGTGTTTGGAATGCCAAGGTAATTCTGGAAATCTTATGAAGAACCTGTGTGTGGAGGTGAATAAACTTTCTGTGAGAGAAAGAATAGAGATAGACAGGGATTTCAGGAGAGCTAAGAAAACAGAGACGTGAATGAGAGCCCTACAAAGGCAACAAGATACAAAAATATGAAAAATGTTTCTACCTCTGGTGGTGTGAGGGGCAGGTGGGCTCCAGGAGCCCTTTGGCTTTGTCTCATTACTGTTGGTTTACACAGGGTCATTGAAAGAGAAAGCAATGGCTCCAGAAGAGTCAGTAATTGAAATGCAAAAGAAGAATGAAAAGGAAAGGTATGTAATCGAAAACATCAGGAAAAAAATGGTAAAGTGCAATTTTGTTCCATGTCCTACAGTGCATTGGTGTTTATTATAAAAACTTATTATAAAACTTACTATACTTATTAAACTTATAAAACTTATTATAAAACTATAATAAACAACTATAATAAACAAACTTGTTCCAAGCAAGGGGAATAAGGATTTAGAGGCTTGTTGGAAAGACTGAAAAGGGATATACCAGAGGTTTTAGAGACAGATTGGGGGTGGGAATGACATGCTAAGTTCTACAGGCAGCAATGGAAAACAGGGAAATACTATCATTAAAAAAAGCTTATTAATCATGTGATTTAGTCTAATCTCTGTGGAATGACAAGACAAGGAACATTGAAGGTGATGGGATCTTATTTTAAGATAAGCCAAATAATACTCTGCAGGTACTTTCTTTAAAAAACTTTTAAATGACAGAAATAGATGAACTAAATCTTACCCTGTGACATCGACAGCAAGGCACTGTACTCAGGTTTCCCAAGACACAAATCCACATCCAGCCATTAAACTACATTTTCCTTTCACTTACTCATAAACTCCTTTTGCTCAAATCATTATGATGTTTCTAAACATGCTATCTGATGGTGTAACAGGAGTGCTTTCTAAGCATGGGTAAGGAAGTTTCAGAACTGTAACATGGTGAACAAGTTAGTTTTGTTGCCTGCTGAGGCTTTATATCATCCAGGAATGTGCACTGGGAATAATTTCAGTGTTGGTCACCTTATTGGTATCTTCAAAGTTGCAAGAACTGGTCTGAAAAGTGAAACTTTGATTTAGGAGATTCATGGGCATTTTTAATCACAGGGGAAACAAAGAAGAGAGTAAGAATAAAAGCCAATGCATTGTCTTTTGTCTACATATAATTCCTATAATAAAGACCTCTGAAAAATATGGGTTGGTGTCTGTCTGCTGTTCTTATGACAGTGCCGCACAGAAGGCATGTGATGGGGAAATTGAGACAGGTGTCTAACACAGACCTGCTGAAGATGAAGAGTGGTTAATAAGCAGGGTGCTAACACACGTCATTCAATCCATGTAATCAGACCAGACACTTTATTGAATCCAGGATGAAAATAAAGGCTTCACATTTCTAGGCATAAAAAAAAAAAAAAAAGAAAAAAAAAGTGTGAATGAGAATATATGCACAAAATCAAAATATGTGCACCCCCCCCGTTGACATGAAAAGGACTAATTAATTATCTAAGTTGTCACATCCCCAGTTATTCTGCATTCTGTCTCGCATGTACATTCTCACTCTATCACAGTTTTTTTAAGGATTTAAGGCAAAATTTAAATTAAACACCTATAATGCTATGTCTGATATTAGTGATCACAATGTTTTAAACACAAAGAGAGAAAGGAAGAGAGAAAGGTAGATTTAAGAAAAGAAAAGAAAAGAAAAGAAAAGAAAAGAAAAGAAAAGAAAAGAAAATACATAGAAGAGAAGGTCAGGAAGTTGCAGAAAATATTACAAAACCACATAGTAACAGGGGAAATAAATAGAAGGTGCACATACTCACACCCACAAAATCTCCTCCTGGGTTAATTGTGGCTTACACTTGCATCTAATATTCAGTTTATTTCTGGTAAACAATTACTTAGTGCCAACTTTCTTTCTCTAAACTTTGAAGTTCTTGTTTCAGAAGTAGAGCGTCAGGCAGCTTCCCTGTCTGGCTATACACGTTTAGGCATGAGCTGGAAATCAGGTACTTCTAAAAACAACAACAAACAAACAAACAAACAACCCCCCCACCACTTTCCTTTTATGTTACTGCTGTAATTTTATTCTGCTTGAACTGTGTTTTTCCTGCCTAATCAGGCTTCTCTGTTTATGTCCTTAGGCTGTCCCTACTTCACACTGCACTGTTGCTCACCATGTTTGCCAAACTTTCATTGAACTCATGAACAGCTTTGGCTGTGACTTGCATTAGGGTTCAAGAGCTTCTATTTCCTGCTGACTAATGCGCTAGAAACCAAGCTAGAATCTAACCCTGGATTTGCTTTGAAAAGACCCAAACTAACTTCTTTGGCCTTTAGTTTGCACTGACCTTGAGACAAAGATTATTTCTATTTGCGTTGCTGGAAAACAGCATTTGGATAATATAGTTACCTTTTTTTTTTTTTTAAATAATATAGTTACTTTTTTTTTTTGTTTTACTAAAAAATATTTTTTAGAGTTTTTGAAATGGAGAAACAGAACATGCAGTACAGAAACACAGGAGATCCAATCAAAATGTTCATACTGCAAAGAAAAAATGAAATTATAAAATAAATCTGTTTTTAGAGTGAAATGTTTTATTTAAAAACAAACAAACAACTCAGCAGAGAACTGAGATGTAGTCATGGTAAAAACAAGAATGAAAAGCAATATATTTGTGTGTTAACCTAAAAATCCCCCCAACCAAACCCAGACCCCAATTTCCATTTTCAAATCAGCTCTGGAGATTCATGGATGCTAAAAAGACAACTGTGACCACTTAGTCTGCCAGCCTGAAAAACATTGAACCATTAATTTCGCTTCATAGTTTCTGCATTAGGCCCAATAACCTGAAGATGAACCAAGCTATGTCTCATAGAGAAATATTGATTTTTTTTTAAGGTTTCTTGGGAGAAAAGGTCTACAAGAGTATATGATTGAACAGTTATTTCCCCAAGCTATTAAAAATGAGCACATATTTCCTCTTTGAATTTGCTGTTTTCCTGCTTCCAACTCCTGTTTTTGCTGTTGTTGTTGTTTTAAGCCTGTGACATTAAATCTCTCAGCTACATTTGAAAGTTGTATTCTGTTGTAAACCTTCTCCTCATTTTGATACACATGACTATGTCAGTGAGAATCCTCCCCATCACCAAAAACTGATGCGATATGATGTAACTCAAAAGTAAAAACGGATGTCTTAGTGATAATTTTTCATAGTGACTCTGGCTGAAGACAATAATATGGTTTTCAAAAAAAAAAAAAAAAGGAGAGGAAACAAAGGTTATTTCCTCAGTTATTGAAGATTTAAAGAAACTGCAAAGAAAATAAGAAACTTCCAAGTGTATCCAAAAAAAGGAAATCTTTTCAAACACGTCAAATGTGCTCACACACACACACACAGGGGTCTCCCTTCCTCGCTGGTTGAGTGTCATGTCTGTGCCATCCTGGAGGAGGCTTCTTGCACCAGACCAGGAAGGATGGTGATGTCATGGAGCAGCTTCTGGCAGCACCAAACCAGATTATGAATCAACAATGTGCTCTGGCAGCCAGGAGGGCTAACCATACCCTGGGGTACATCAGGCATGGCATTGCTAGCTGGTCTAGCTGGTCGACAGAAGGGATTGTCCCGCTCTGCTCTGGTGCAGCCTCACCTGGAGCACTGCATGAAGTTTTTCGGGCACCATAATATAAGAAAGAGGTAAGGCTGTCAGAGAGTGTCCAACGAAGGACAACAACAATGATGAAGGGCCTAGAAGGCAAGATGTATGAGGAGCGGCTGAGGTCCCTCGGTTTGCTCAGCGCAGAGCAGAGCAGGCTGAGGGGAAGCCTCATGGCGGCCTGCAGCTTCCTCACGAGGGGAGTGGAGGGGCAGGTGCTGAGCTCTGCTCCCTGGGGACAGTGACAGGACCTGAGGGAACGGCATGGAGCTGGGACAGGGGAGGGTAAGGCTGGGTGTTAGGAAAAGGTTCTTCACCCAGAGATGGTCAGGCACTGGGACAGGCTCCCCAGGGCAGTGGTCACAGCACTGAGCCTGCTGGAGCTCAAGAAGCGTTGGGACAATGCTCTCAGACATAAGGTTTGGGTGGTCCTGTGTGGAGCCAAGAGTCGGACCCAATGATCCTTGTGGGTCCCTCCCAACTCAAGATATTCTATGATTCTGAGTAAAAATAGCCTCTAGTGTGCACACACAAACAGGCACACGGACATACTAAAATAGAGATTTGCTATGAGGCAGAGGGCCTGTACTTTTGATACAACCACCAGCCTGACTTTGTGCTCACATCTCAGCAAAAGAACAAAAGAAAAGGGAAACATAATAATACACAAATCTAATATTATTCTGCCTCTCTAAAAAAAAAAAAAAAAAAGGAAAAAGAAAGAAAGAAAAAAAGACTTTAATAACATCTGAGAGACACGTTTATTTTTTTTCATATCTGTCTAAGCACTCTTTATTCCAAATCATGTGGCTCAATTCTGGTTTAAGATGACAAGTGAGCCAAACAGGACAGTAGCATATAAGGGATTCATACTCAGGAGAACAGCCTGCTTGGGCTATAATTGCAAAACACACACAAAGAGTTTCTGAAGGCTTGGATACCACATAGACATCAAATACTGCCTGTATTGCCTTTTTTTTTTTTTTTTTTTTTTTGCCCCTGGATTATGAAAATGTACTTCACAGTTCAGCTGAAACATAATCTTAGCTTTTCTGTTTATTCAGAATAAAAAGCACCAAAACAAATCATAAGAAAACACAACACCCTGCTTTCACAGCTCATAGGAGACATTTAAAGTCTTGGAAAAGTGTCTGATCCTACTTTATAGCAAAGCAGGGCAAGCCAGTAGATCAAGGTGAAGCTTACTCTGAACAGACAGAGAAATTTAGAAGCATTTTTCTTGGGGGATTGTAAAACAGGATCCTAACACTCCATCCACCTCCTCCAGAAGGGTGAAGAGGAACTGAGCCATCTATAAAAGGTTCTTATTTGGAGGGACTGAAGAGCACACATGTTTAATCTAAAGAAAGGCTTTTGTATCTTAGCTGCCTGGAGCTGCCCAACCCCTTAAGAACTCCAGACCTCCCTTGCATGATTAGTTGTTTATTGTCTTGGATACTATGGTTCTGCAGGACACTGTGATGGTTTCACCCAGCTGGGCAGCTGAACTCCACCACAACCACTCTGTCACTTCCCCTCCTCAACTAAAAAGTGGGAGAAAATACGATGGAAAGGGCTCAAGGGTTGAGATACAGATACGGAGATCATGCATCAGTTATCATCATGGGCAAAACACACTCAGCACAGGGAGATTGATGTAATTTATTACCTATTACTAGCAAGCTAGAGCAGTGAGAAACTTAAAGTAAACTAAAACCACCTACCCCCCATCCACCCTCTTCCACCTCCTCCCCCCGAGTGGGGCAGGAATGGGGGCTGCGGTCAGTCCCTGACGTTCCTTCTCCGCCGCTCCTTCAGGGTCCCTCTCTGCCCCTGCTCCATGTTGGGTCCCTCCCACGGGATGCCGTCCTTCCCGAACTGAGCCTGCGGGGGCTGCCCACAGGCAGCAGCTCTTCAAGAACTACTCCCACATGGCTCCGTACCACGGGGTCCATCCCCCAGGAGCAAACTGCTCCAGCACAGGGCCCCCACAGGCGGCAGCTCACCCCAGACCCCCTGCTCCTGCATGGGCTCCTCTCCACGGGCTGCAGCTCTGGCCCGGGGCCTGCTCCTGCAGGGGCTCTCCATGGGCCGCAGCTTCCTCCAGGCCACATCCACCTGCTCCACCGGGGGCTCCTCCACGGGCTGCAGCATGGAGATCTGCTCCATGTGGGACCCATGGGCTGCAGGGGGACAGCCTGCTCCACCAGGGGCCTCTCCACAGGCCACAGGGGAACTTGCGCTGAGTGCCTGGAGCACCTCCTGCCCTCCTTCTGCACTGCCCTGGGGGTCTGCAGGGCTGGTTCTCACTCCTTGCTTTCCCAGCTACTGGTGCACAGCATTTATTATTATTTTTATTTTTATTTTTATTTTTATTTTTATTTTTATTTTTATTTTTATTTTTATTATCCCCTTCCTTAAATCTTCTCTTATAGAGGCGCAAACAACTTTACTTATTGGCTTGGCACTGGGCAGCGGCAGGTCCGTTTGGAGCTTGGTGGAGCTGGGTCTGATCTGGCATGGGACAGCTGCTGGGCTCTGCTCACAGAGGCAACTCCACCAGCCCCCCTGCTACCAAGCCCTTGCCATATAAAACCAATATGGACACCTACTCTTCCCCCAGATCAGTAAATTTAAAAATAATCCATCTACTACATATGGTAGACTGTAATTCTAGCTTAGTTTGGCTTAGTTTATGAACTATTGTAACTGATTTATAACAAATGAGCATCTAAGGCTATAGAGACTGAATTCTGAGGTATATGAGGGAGGGAAGGAAAAAAAATCTTTCTTCCTGTATCAGCTTAAGGGTCAGCTTCTGTCTCTGACAGAATTATTTTATATCTAGACTGAAACTCTTGAATAAACCATTCCTACTGTTTTTGCAGTATGTACCATGTGAATTGTTGGTGGCATCCTCTAACAGTAGGGAGTAAGGTTCATTTTTCCCCCTCCTGCTCTGTAGGCAAGATATATAGGAGAAAAACTTTACATCAGAAAGATATATCTTGTGTAAAGACTGGAAGAATCCAAAGCCCCATAACTGCATTTTTTTTTTTTTATGTTTAAGGTTTAGTTGTATAACAGACTGTTAGGTGTTTTGAGAACAAAGATTATAAACACTTTAATTCTTATAGTGGAGCCTGAGAAATTTTTACCACCTTCAGAAAAATATGATTCTCTTCAGAAAGGATGAACTTGTTTCTTCTTAAACTGCCTAATGAGATGAATGAATATCACACAACAATAATTTCTTGTAATTATAGGAAGTCTAAAATAAATTAATGTAGAGAAATATCTATTTCTCTCTCTCTCTTTTTTTTTTTTCTTTTCTGTACAGCATTTTCAGCGCTCGTCAACATTGCCCCTAAGGCAGAAATGGAGTCATGCATGATCAATTTATCTTACAAGTCTTCCAAAATAGTTCCCTGTCTCCATTTAGCAGTGTCAAGGTTTGTTCTAATCTGCCATTTCAGACAAGATTTAGAGCTTCCACACTTTGATTCTTTGGATGAATGAGGATTAAAGTTTTCATTGCTTGTTTGTAATGAGGCAAGTTGTAGCTCTAATTATGTAACCAATTTGCTGAAGTTAACTCTTGAAAAGAACAGCCATGGTCCAGTCAGAGGTTCATTTCATGTTGATGAGGTCTGTAAGCAATGCAGACAGCGTAAGTTGAAAGTCAATGGTATCTGGGTGCCTAAAACTGACATGGCTTTGAAAACCCAGTGATAACCATCAAATGACTGGAAGAACAGACACTGATACCAGTGGCTTATTAAGGCTAATGTGAAGTCCAAATCTATCTGTGTGTTTTGCTTTGTGTTAATGCAGTTTTGCGATCAGAGGGATTTCATTAAAAGACCCAAGCTACTTAAGAACCAGCCTGTGAGTAATGCATCAATCAATTCTAAGGGAAAAGAGACCTTTCTGATCACCTGCATTACAACAGGTGCAGAAATGCACACATTACTTTTTATCAGAACAAGTAATGTAATACCAAATTCATAACTTCTGAAAAGATATCTGTCTTCTTCAAAGGACTCCTGAATATGGAAAATTCATTGGTAAATTGCTCCAGATTTTAATTCTCCTATTATTAAAAATATGAAACTTACTTTTCATTAATTGTTTCTTGCTTCAGCCTACAGATTATGGATTATCTTTGGTCTTAAAAAATATAGCATTAAAAGGATAGACACATATCAGATATCTTCTTGTGTCAATATTTTTACATCATGATCCACTTGGTTCTTTACATTCTCTTTCACTAAATGAGTGTAGACTGCATTTTTTAAAATCTGCAGTGGAAGAATATATTTTCAGGTCTTGGATGAGAATTTTTGCCAGACGAGAGCAGCTGGCAGGTGTTGGTATGCCTTTCATCAGTGTTGTGTCTATTTTGTTACCTCCATGTACTAGTCATGACCTTACGGCAATCAGTGTTCTTTCAAGGTGTGGTCCCACTGTTCACATGTGCAGTCCTCACTTTGAGGTCCCAGATGGATTATGCTTTGCTGTGATACAGTACAGGTTGTTTGACCACATCAGACCTATAACATTATTGACTCAGTACTGATGACCTGCTATTATTATTCAGTCACTCCTCAGCTCTTTACATAATCAACAAAGATTTTTACAATGATATTTTCTTCTGGTTCATTGACAAAATCTATTTGTGAAGAATGTGCTAAAACCACTGTAAATAATTTGTGCTATCTCACGTAGTGTGCCAGGCATATATATATGTGTTTCTGTATCTGTGAGTACTTTCTAAATATACATTATTTTGCTGCTGCTGTTTGAGTTTTGATGTGCAGAATCAAGTGCTTTATTAAAGTACTGTGTGATGTGTAATGGGTTTGTTGTCTTGCAGAAAAAGACAACAGCAAAGTTATGTTTGCTACCAGTTAAGAGGCACTCTTCTTTAATTCAAGTGGTTGAATGGTGGTAAATTTTCCAATGCTGCAAGTGAAAGTCATTTGGAGCATTCTTGGGACATCATTGAGAGTACAGGAAAAGAATAAAAGATTTCAGAGACCAATGCAATTGCTTACATTGCTTCTGCTTGTTGGCAGCTTAACACTGCAAACATGAAAGCCACTCTTGCATCTTTACAGAATTCCAGCATGCTTCAGAAATTTTTCTCTGAGACAGCCAAAGTAAATACATAAATATATTCCATCCCAAAATAAAATCTGCACTTACACATTGGGGTTATTATTCTTTTCTCAGGCCTCACAAACAACTTTTTTACTGAAACAGTCCTTGCCCTTTGGATTGGGAGAATTGTGACTCATGTTTTTCCCTCTGGCCTTGGACAAGCTGTGGGGCATAAGATGAGATTTTCTCTTCCCCCATCCTCCTCCTCAAAAAAAACAAAAACAAAAACAAAACCAAAAACAAACAAACAAACAACAAGAACAAGAACAACAACAAAACAATAACAAAAACAACAACAAAAAACATGAGAGATTTGGACTACAGTTCATCATAGAAGAGTTTGGCAACTTTATCCACCCATTTGTAATCCAAATGTGAATTTTCTGGCAATAAGCATAAACACATACACACACAAAAAGGATAAAATATTTCCATGTTACACTAGGAAAGTACTGGTGTTAATACAAGGAATGCTGCATTCATTTAAGTGCACTGGATAGGGGATCAGAACAACAAAGAAAACAGAAAGAAATCTAAAATTGTTTCTATGTAAAATTTAGACACTGATGTTTAGGAAAATGAGTCATGCAATCCCTCATTGCAAGTTCTTGGGGTGGTCCCACTGCAAGTTTCTTCCTCAGATTTCTGGGATCCAGAAAAAAGATATCCTTATGCTATTTTTTACTGTGTTCATTTGGACTACACTGAATTCAGCTGAAGCTGTAGCGGTGGTATTATCATGTGCGTTCATATAATGAACCAATTGTTTGTGTTGTCTTCAGGGAAGTGGTAATCTCAAGATTCAAATGTTTATTTCATGATTATTTCTAAGGTTTAATGAGAAAATGTCTAAATACCTTAAATACTATAAAAGTAGGTCCTCTTTTTTCATCCTTCCCTTCTAATCCTCAAAGTTTGTTTTCTTGATTGCAAAGTGACTTTGTTCTACTAGAGAGGAAGAGTAGGTTTCCCTCAGTATTACCCATAATTACACCGCTGTCTTGGATGTTGGAGATGGAGGGTTCAGAACATCTCTAAAATCCAGGCCTCCCCCTTCACCCACAAGTACTCCTTACCAATAGTGTCCAACCACCAAGCAAAAGGTATTTCCTTGTGAATTTAGTCCCCATCTCCTTTTGAGATAAGCAAGAACAGTCTGCTTTAGCTATATTTCACAGAGATGTCTTGCTGCAGAGTCCACCTTTGCGTTGAAGTTAGAGAAAGATCTTCAGGCACTCTTTTACTTGACACTTCCCAGCTATGTCAGCTCTAGGCTGCTTTTTGTTGTGGCTCCCAGTCCAAGATCTTAACCCTCTCTTGCACAGAAAAAGATAACCAGATTCACAACAACACCTGAAAAATTATCTTTTAGACCTGGAAATTATCTTTAGACCTGGACCTTTTAGACAGAAAATATCTTCTTTTGCTGGTTCTGGACTCTGCCCCTTAAATATCCAGAAGACAAAGGGCAATAAGATGAATCTTGCTGCTGCAAAAAGTAAGTCTGAAAGCAGGAACACAAAGCGTGTAGGCAAGTTGGCCCAAAGTCACTGCTGGCATTCATGGATGTGATTTCTGAGTATGGTCACTCTTGTTTATAACAGCAGTGTATTCATCCTTCTCTGTGCATTGAGTGGGACCACATGGACTAACAATTAGAGTAGAGCACAGACCTTCACAAGCTCTCCCCCAATGGTTTCCTTAATTTTGAAGCTGTTACAAACTCTATTGCTACATCACATTCCCAGATACTGTATTTTATTTACTGGTACTGAATGGTTATGTATATCAGTCTCAAGTTACAAAATCAAGTGGGATCTTTTCTGTCAGATTTTCAGGATACAGTCTCTGATGGATATAAAGTGCTAGACCACAAAGAGCATACGAAATGGTGAATGTAAAATATGAGTTCTCGCTATTTTTTCATAAGGAATGTTTTTCCCGCATAGAAACTTTGCCATGCAAAACAGTGAGTAACAAGTACTATCCACATTATAGTGTGCCATAATGAAGCACTGATTATCTGAGCACTGGCAGACTACAATGGTGAGTAAGCAGTGCTGGAGGGCACTTGAGGTGTTAGCAATAATAATAAGAAATAATGATAGGTATTTATTTGTCATCGGTTCATTCTTTTATGGATACTGGTCACTGGGAGAATATTCACTAGCTGGCCTGTTATGTTTCACCTGAAGCTTTTTCAGATGCAATTAAAGTTTGTATTGTGCTGGCTGCTAATATTGCTCCTGAGCAGTTTCTATCATATTATGTGTCCTATTATTGAAATAAGTTACCTGCTAGGTTACTCAAGACCAGAAGAATATGTCTGCAATACAAAGTTAAGAGAGGACTCATGAGCATGCTATCTCCTATGACTAGCCCGTGTTGCTGCTTATAGCTTGGCTACAAAGCAAGTTGTAGCTAAAGTTCAGCTAGATCATGTTGTGCCCTGGAAGAACAGAGCTCAGTTTCTGCTGTTTGGATGTGGTCTTACCAGGATGCACTCATCCCACCCCTGTTGCTAATGCAGAGCATGCGCAGTTTTGGCCTGCTCGGTAGAGTCTGCGTTTGCTCCCGTGCCTGTGGATTGGGTAATAAACCTCAAGTATCAGTCTCCAACTCCAGAAGGCTCCACACTTTATGTTTATGGCTGCTTAAAGGATTTTTTATTTTTTACTTTTTGGTGAAGATTTATGATACTGCTTGGGGGTGAGTTTGATCTTATGACCAGAATCAGACCAGCACGGAGCTGAAAATGTAGCTATAACAAATGACCAAATAGAGTTTATGTGTACCTTTAGAAAGTGGAAGCTGAAAGGCTAAATATCCCTCCTGAAAACTGTATCTTAAATCTCTATGTTACATTTGTGATGAATTCTCAGGAATTAAAATGAATTTAAAAGGTGATGCCTAGCATCAGTTCACAAAAATTCTTAGAGATAAATGCGTCAGAAACACAGAAATGTTGACAGTAGATACATCACTCTCAACCATTACCTTTTGGCAGCAGAACACATTATATGTATATGAGCCACCCAAATCACACATTTTCCCAGGTGGGCATTAGCAGAACCATCTGTCAATTAGAAGACTCTGAGGCAGTTAATCCAACTTTGAGTTGGAATAACTTGGAAGTTTCGAGCACTGCCATTGCTTTTGGATGGCCAGAAAGGTTTTTTGGCCCTTGTGAATCAGACAGCCGTTTAATCTGGGCTGGAAAGAATTATTCAATTATTTATCTTCAACCTTGTTCAGCTTTCCATGAGGTCAGTCTAAGTCATCTCTCTTAGAGCATTTATATTGAGCATGTGTAGATGTATGGCTCAAGTCCAGCCAATTTTGGGGATGAATAAGTTGTCTGAGCATGCAGAGAAGATCCGTAACAATCTTTGAGCTTTATGTGGTGTGGCAGTCTGTGGGTAATTTTGGACAGATAGTACCCAGTGTTGTTAATTCACAGAAACAGTTTAGCTTTTGCTGCATTTCAGTAGTGACAAAAGCTCCCACAGCCTCACCATAGGCCCTCTTGATAACAACTGACAAAATCTGTATCTTCCAAATACATTATATCATTAGATGAAGTGGACAAAAACAAAACAAGTATGTTTATGACTTAGCCTGAGGAGATAATTAACTTCTGAGTGCTGAGATCCTTGATTGCATTCCTAGCATGATCTTAATTGGAAGTCTGAACTTGTAAAAGGCTGTGGTGTTTGGAGGATATCTGAAATGGTTTGCTGAGAAAATGTTTGTTCAAAAATTTGAAAGGTAATCCAGACAAATACCTCTTTCTTTGCCTTTGTTGTAATTGTTGTTGTTGATGGTGGTGATAAAATAATCTACTACAGTAGCAGCAAACAAATCAGACTATGCAAAGAAAACGTGTATCAAAGTTTATTAAACCACTTTAGGGAATTACAAAAGAAATGTTTTACCAAAAGGGCTGAATGCATACCAGCTGATATTACTCTGAAACCTGTACTGCAACTTCAGTGTGGTGTAGTGCTTTTGTCTGCTGAAACTATTGACCCCTTATGTGTCCTCAGTGAGGATTTTCATGATCTAAGCAGTTTGCATGCGACCACATTATGTTGTGCATGCAGTACTGTAGGTTTCTAGCTTAAAATGAAAATGCAATTCTAGTCTGCTGATTTATCCTGCTATTAGATGTTGGAGGCCCAGGGCAGACATGAAGTTGGCTTAAAAAAAAAAAAAGAAATGCAGACTTTATGTTTGGGCAATTACTTTTGGACTAGTTAAATCCTATTAGGTACTGGCATTGACAACAGGTCTACATGACACAATGTATTTCCATGCAGGGACACTAGAGGTATATCAGAATGAGACAGTAAAGATACCAGCAGTAAAGTTGCTGTGACATGGTGCTCCAGTCACAGAACGACTAATTAGCTCTGCTGAGACACAGACTGTAATGGCCTGGGATGACCCAGCACTGCTTCCCGTACGTGTGCTAGACTGTACATTGCGCTTTGTGTAGCTATCCTCAGAAGGCTGAAACACGTATTAAAGGGCAGACTGATGAGGAGAAATAACAAGCCACGTCTTCAAGATAACTGCAACAGCAACAAAAACTCCAGGAAAAAAAAAAAAGTCATTCAGAAACTCTTCAGTTATGCAGCTCTTTTGAGGCTAGCATAAATCCCTTCCCTTTACCTATCCCAGTTATAAGTACCTGGCTACCAAGCACAGGTGTCCTAGCACTCCGTATGAGTATGTCACACAAAGTATGTTCTACACTCTGGCCAAGGACTAATTCATAGAGTATCAGAGATCACATTCATCTTATCGAAATTTAGTCATTCAGAGGTTGGGAATGGGTGAAGGCTGTCCTAGGTGCCCTCTAAAGTGAGTGTTGAAAAATGGATTGCAGGTGATTCAACCTGTCCTAATTTAAGCGTGTAAGATACAGAGTAAATAAATATCTAAAGGTGTTTTTGAATATGGGCAAAGACCTCATGACCAGCTTAGACTAGAAGATTGACTTTGAGATATCTGTAAGTTTTGGTGAGAATAATATAACATAATGTCACAAAGTTATTTGATAATTACTCTGGTCCTAGAGGAGGAATGACAGCAGAATTGTGGCAGAGTATTGCATTAACTGAGCCCAGCACTTAACACAGCAGTCTGCTGTGAGAGTATCTGCTCCCACTGCCTTGCAGAAATCATACAGAAAAAGGGATAATATGAAACATAATATGTTTCTGGTTGTAACAACTCAGCACCAGTGAAAGACAACAATCTGGAAGGATGAAAGCTACTGGAGCAGAAAACAAACTATGGAAGTCTCAAAGGAACACTGTCAGTGTTAGCAAACCACAATATTGTTTTATGGAAGTGTTCAAAAATAATAATTTGTATGATTCTCTGGAATAAGATAAGTACTTATTGTCACAAAGAAGTGATGCAAGACAGGGTTCCTACACAGGGAAGTGAGAAGAAACACTGTAGTAGGCCTGAATTGGATAAGCCTAATAACAGTTAACAAACTGGAGTATCAATAAACAGAAAAAGTTATCCAAGGTTTGTGGTCAATTCGGCTTGTGCAAACAATTTTTTTTAGCTGTTATCCAGAAAAAATAAAGAAATTAAAGAGGCTGGGACATATGCATATTAGAATGTTGTGGGAAAGCACCTAACTTTCAGGTAAGGTCTGAAGAAATTATTTCATAGGAAAACAACAACAACAACAACAACAACAAAAAACCCACACAGAAAACCCACACAAATAAAATTAAATGACAGATGCACTGTTTACCTTCTGCCCAGTAAAACACAGGAGATACAAAGAACAGTAGATTTAACATTTTACAGAACTGCGCATTCAGAGCTCACCCCAGGGATGGGGTGAGAAACATCTTTTGCAAACGGTCTTGAAAGAAAATATAAGTCCAACCTTTCCTTGCTGTTTCTACCCTGAAGAAGGACCTGAAGTTCCAGGCTGACTGGGGTGAGGGAAATGCTCTTGGCTGGAGAAGGCCTCAGGGAATGCAAGAAGGTGAGAGACCACATGCCAGGAGGTAGTAGAGATTTGAGTCCTAAAATACCTCATTTGGGCACCACCCTCATCTACTTAATCAAACCATTTGCCCAGCAGGCTATGTGTGTGCATGGTATCTGCATGCTGTACAAGCTGTGATGTACACATTCATATTTACTGCATGTCTGTCTTTTTCTCCAGTAAATCCTTTAAAGTAATTTATTATAAGGAAAAAGGTTCCAGATTTCAACAACCTCTGAGAACCAAGCCAACAAAGCAATATTTCTTGATGAAATCCTTAATCATCCTCCTCAGAAACATATGAGAAGGAAAATGGTAGAAGAAAATTCATAAATCCTCTCAACAGCTGGACTGGGGGCAGTGGGGACTGCCTCGTATTCCGCATTGGTTTGGGTTTGGTATCTCATAGAGCCCTGGGTTATGGGTTTCTTTTTCATAGGGCTTGTTGCTGTGAAAGGAACAGAAATCATACCCTAATTATGATGAAGATACTGTTGTCCAAAAATTGCAAGAGCAACAGTTTTAATGCCTTCATCCTCCTAGAGCTGGCTTCTGTGGATCAGTAGATACTTCTACTCGTATATCAAGCTATTTTTATTCATAATTTTCGAAGAAAATGTGGAATAGAAAGAAACATTTTCATAAGTCCAAAGTTGGCTTTGGTTCCCAGTAGTTTAAAGCTTTGCAGTGTTATTGAATTCTCTGGCTGAGGATTTGGCTACAATTTTTTTTTTTTTTTTTTTTTCCCCTACAATTATTTACCTTTTTAAATTTATTTCTCCAGATCATCCTTCTTTGTTAAATTCAGGGTCACTGCCTACCTAGATTTTAAATTAAATAGCTTTGTTTCCAGTGATGATACTGGGGTTTACTAAATTCACATTTTTCTGCAGTGGGTAGTATTTATACAATTTTCCTTGAGGGAGTTAAAAATAGCTCTCCTCTCTTTAGGGTCTAGGGGGATGCTTTTGCCTCTGCTGCTAGCTTGGTTTATTTTTGTTTGTATTTTTTTTGTTTTTCTAATACAGTAAGAAAAAGAAACAAAAAGATGAAAGTTAGTCCTCTGTCTCTCTCCTGTCCCATCTACCTCCCCCACTTTTTTTTTTTTTTTTGGTAATTTAATATGAAATAAAAGCAAGTCAAATCTGCAGTTAGCATTGTTTGGTGCAAAGTGCCAGAAACTGCCTGCACACAGTTTGTTCTTTAATAGTCCTTTTTATTTTTCACTCATAATAACAGAAGTAAACTATTGAAAATCAAATGTAGAGATGAATGGAACTAAACAAAAACATGCCGAAGGCGACAGGCAAGGTTTTACACTTTGTAACTTTCATCTCTCTGGTGTCTCTCTTTGATGGCTGACATGGCAAAAGAATTCTCACAACTCTTCTGAATCCTGATCATTTTACTAATAATAGCAAGAGTACCACTGTGCATAGTTTCCACTCTTGAATCCCTCTAGACACGATTCCTTGCTTACCCAGTTGATATTCATATGGCACTGCTCAGCATCAAAGATTTATTAAAGTAAATGAGAAAACCCCTGTGGAATCAGAAGATGATTTGGGTGCATTATTATTGTTATTATTACTTATTTGTTCATCAGTGGTGCCAAGGGAAACCAATCAAGGATCAGCGATTTGACCTAAGATGTGGCAGGCAGATTATCAACGGGTGTATAACACCACACAAATTGATGGAACTGGGATGATTTAAACCAGTTAAGATTCTATACTTAGATATATGACAATCAGCAAACAGCAGGGTGAGGTGTGGACAAGTAAATGGTAAATTGAGCGTGTTTCTCTAGCCATTAATAGTCTTGCCTCCGCAGGCTCCCTAGCCACTATCAGTCGAATACATTGCAGGGGCTTACAGAAAAGTAATGAAGTCAGGACTAAAAAGATTTTGCATGTGCTGGTAATATTTTCGAAGGTTTTGTAAGTTTTTTCTCTGTGGGGACAAGGCATATTTGTGAAGGCACTGAGCTGAGGCTCAAAAGATTTGCACTTCATTCCTAGTTCATCATGGACTTCCTCTGTGATCGTGGGGAATAAACTATTTTACTCATGTGAAAATAGAAATGCTAATTATAGGCCTTTGCCTGCCCTGTAGGTTTAGGTAATATGTACTTTTTGGGCCATGCCATCTCTGCATCTGTGTACAGAGAAGGTTACGCATTTAACTGCAATCTTAAGGAAATGCTGTAATACAAACTGTCATCAGGAAATGAAAATCACAGAATAAGGAAATACTGTGAGAGGATATTTTTTTCCCACCACTTGTGTTATTCAGTCCAACAAAAGCAGAGCGTCTTGCTCCATTGTCTGGACTTCTTTTCTAAAACTAGAAGTGAAAGCTATGGGAATCATGGCCAAAGGTGAAAGGGATTAATAATAGGAGGAGAGCTGATGTTTTCAGTCTTCTAAGAAATTAGTTGCTTTCTGTTTTTGTGAAGCAGTAATGATTACAAGGAAAATATTGTGCAGCTTTGAAGACCTTTATAAGAGCCTTACAATTTTTGAAAAAAATCAGGTTTCGTTGTTTCCTATTGCTACTCTGGTAATATCCATAAAAGTATGTATGATCCAGTCCTTGCTTCACTTAGGCTTGAGCCTTACATGTCTTGTTACTATGGAGTAAAGTTGTAACCCCTTCCCTTCCCTTCCCTTCCCTTCCCTTCCCTTCCCTTCCCTTCCCTTCCCTTCCCTTCCCTTCCCTTCCCTTCCCTTCCCTTCCCTTCCCTTCCCTTCCCTTCCCTTCCCTTCCCTTCCCTTCCCTTCCCTTCCCTTCCCTTCCCTTCCCTTCCCTTCCCTTCCCTTCCCTTCCCTTCCCTTCCCTTCCCTTCCCTTCCCTTCCCTTCCCTTCCCTTCCCTTCCCTTCCCTTCACGTAGCACTGTCCCAAACACCACCTAAGCACTGTAGGTGGGTAGCACAAGCCAGTATTTACTTGGATTATAGCCTCTCTGTGGTCAGGTGGAAAGTTCAGCTGTACAAAGGTGGGGTATGTCATGTCATGCCTGTTGATCTGTGTTAGAGAATTGTCCCTAGCCTGGTTTGTTTACTTGTACAGGTGCAGTAAGTTGTTTACTGTCTTGGAGAAGAGACTCCTTAAGCATTTTAGTAGGGAATTTGTCATTTGAGCATCTGTCAACTGATAATGAGGTTAGGATAAATATTTGGCTGATACAATCCTAAAACATAAGTGTGGGAGAGACATAGGTCCACTAATTAATCAAGATCAAGAAGAATTAAGCTATTCTGAACAGATGCTTCGTTAGATGTTTCCAGATGTTACTAAAGGTCTTCAGCAAAGAAGATTGCATATACTTCCAGAGTAACCTGTTCTAGAGCTGTATTAATCTTTGAGTTTTGTTTGTTTTGTTTTGTTTTGTTTTCCCCTTGCAATTAGCAGTTGATAACAATATTTTTTCTTCATGTAAAGAAAGTTCCTAGAGGTAAAAAGTTGAGCCATTCTTACAAGCATCCAGGATCCCTTCATTATTATTCTTTTTTACCCTGGTAACATTTCAGAAGAATAAGGGAATTGGAAAGTGAGAAAGTTACAGGAAGGAATTGAGAAGATGGCAGATTCTAATTTGTAGTAGGATCCATGTGTTATATAAGATAAAAATAAAACTTGGACAAGGCTATATTTTGGGATCCTAGTAGCATCATAAAATACTCTTGCTTATGGCTTATTTTGTTGTCAGCAGAACCCTGAGATATATTTGTAGCCTTGAAATTCACAAACATCTTCTCTTTAAAGCATTTGGTTTTAGAAGGGACACATTAGTAAGTGGTAAAAAAAAAAAAAAATCTCTCCATTGTGAAATATCAATTATTTGTAAGTGCTTGGATTAATTTATTGGATTTTATGGGTGAAAGAAATGGAAATTGTTTCTTACATTAAAAATTAATATTTTAAATCCAGCTGTGTCTGGCTGGGCAATAAATCAGCTCTTTACAATTACTTATTTGTCAGCCAGCATGTTAGTTCAAAAAGCTAGGGAGCTTGCCTGTGGATCCTTCTCTACTTGAAAGACAGGGAGAGTTCAGGTCAAATCAATTTGAACCACAGTAATTAAGAACAAGATTGAAGATCCTTCCCCACCTACGTAGTAAGCATCTGGAGTTGCTTTTTAGAATGGATCCAGTTTTCAGCAGAAACAGAAAATATTTCAGACAGACAACAGTACTTAGGAAGACCTTTTTTTAAAATGCTTGAGAGGTTTGCATATTGAAAGGGGTGATTTTCAAATATCTTTCTCCTTACATGAACCAAACACAGTTAGCTCTGAATAAATATGAATATTTCATATTTGCTAAGAAAATAAACATCTTTTCAGGTCATCTGTTGATAGCTAAATATCACATAAACTTCAGAAGATGTATTCACATGGGCTGTCCCCAGATTAGCAAATTAAAGAAGACCAAGTAAGGTTGTGACCAAGAGAACTGAACTGTTAACATGCTCCCTGGAAAAAAACAAAAAATGTCAGTAACCTATAATCTCCCTGAGAATGTCTGAACATTCTTCATGAGTTATCCCACAGACCATCTTCAGTAGGGATTTTGTGAATCCTTATTTTGGCAGGTAAGAAAGTTCATCTGTATGATGGGAACATGTTGTACCATTTGAACTCAGGGTCAGAGAACATATCTATACTCTGTTGAATTTACTGTTGTAAATATATAAAAAACATTTGATGCCAGTGGAATGAAAATGTTAATAGAAAATTAGTATCTCTATCACATGGGTGAGGAATGAGGTACAAAGAGACATTGAAATTGAAGAACAACAACAAAATGTGAGTGCTTAATAGCTGCTGATGTAAACATAAAGTTCCTTTCAAATATTTCTTTAGGTGTTTTGATTTATCAAGGCCACAGAAAAAGTAGCTTAACTTTGATAGAACATAAATTTTTGAAGCTTTGGCTTGGTCGTCAAGATGAAAAATTAACTGTAACCGTAGCTCTAGTTGTACTGTATTGCTAGTGAAGAATTCTGTCATGACAAGGGAACTAGCTTAAGTCAATCACATACCCAAGAATTGTAATTAGTTGCACATCTTGCATATGTGTGTTTTCATATTTAATTAGACGTAAATTAAATAATAGTGAAAATAAACCCACTTAAATCTTCCATTATAGAAAGGAGACTTTTGAAATCACAGGAGGTGAAGAGAAAGCTCAGATTTCTGGCTTCCCAGGCATCCTCATGCATTAGCATTGTTGCCTTTCTTCTGCACTGGAATTCTGCTGGTAAAGTGCATGGGGTGTGTGGGGCTAGGAAATGAGGGACACGTAGTAGCATGATATGGAAACCAGTGGGTGCAGTAGAAAGCACAGTTCCCACTAGTATCATAATGCTACAGAAAGTCCTACGTCAACTGCCCCTACATCCTATGTCCTGTATCCTAACTTGCCTCTTACAAGGGGCAGCTGATGTATGCCTCAATATCCATCCCTGTCATACAGCCACTTGCCTCACAGAGTAGGATGTCTCTAACTAAAAACAGAAATAATATTTGGCACATAATTAAGTTTTACTGGTTGTATAAAACCCTATGCATTTCTGAGTGTCAGTTACTGGCATCATTTGATCTCCTATTTACATGTATACAGACAGCTCATTTATCTAGCCTGGTGTAATGAGAAACAAGCTGGCTGGTGAAACCAGATCATTCCATCACCTACCTGCAAAATACAGTTAACTGTAATGCATTTGAATGATTATATATGAACTAATTAGAGACTGAGTGAATTATTTGTGAGGTTGTGGATAAATAGGTCAAAACAAGGTGGTTACAATAAATTGGCAGTGGTTATCTCAAGGTCCAGCAAAACTGTGCTGTTCAAATGATAGTATTAGCAAGCAATGAAAGAACTGAGGTTGATCTAATTAAAAACAGTATACCAAGTTATAAAAAGAGAGTACAAGAGTAAACAAGTGCCAGAGTCTAGATTTATTTCCCATAAATATGGAAGCAATCACAGCATGATGTTGAGGTGTCCAGTACAAAGAATTAAGATTCATGAATAAAAGCCACCCTCTGCAAGTCCATGTTGCTCTCAGTATAACTGAGAAAGCAATACCAATTGTGTTTCTGAACATATAGCTGCAGACCTAAACGTCTGATTATGAAGATGATGAAAAGCCATAGTTCACTGACAACTCTTTATCAATTTACAAAGTAGCATTCCGTAATGGATTGGTTTGTGAGGCTGAAGATAAACGACTGAATAACAGTGAATTTCATCAGGTGCAAGGGCTGTATGCAGTGGGATCACAGCAAGCACAAACAGCAGGAGCAAGGTAACGGCCACCACTGTGTCACACCTGCTGTGAGGAGAAAGCAATCCCCCTTGGCCATGCCTCACAACATTATGCCACATGTACTTTGGCATGCCAGCATCATAAGCAGCAGAGAGAAAATGAGTCATCTCTGAAATTGAAATGCTAAAGGGTAATCCCCTTGATTTCAGCAGAGAGCTAACAGTTTTCAACAACGTATCTATAGCAAAGCTCTCATTCATTGCCTACATATACCAATATATAGCCTAATATATAGCCAATTAGATTCAAGAAGATACTATGTTATGTTTTTCTTTCTTTTTTTTTCTTTTTTTTTAATCATTTTTTATTTTTAATCAACAATTGATTGGAAACCATGGATTTAAGCTCTGGAAGTTAATTCACAATTTTTTAGTAGGATGAGAATAAAAACACACAGACAGAAGAGTTAAAAAGAACTATATAGTTTTTTTATGATATGTGTGCAGCTTTCATTGGCATTTTAGTAGAACATTATCTCCAGCATGCATAATATGATCATGTATAATGTGACTTTGTATAAGATGTCTTTTTCAAATTTAGTGATCTGCTGTATCACCTCAGACTCTCCTTTTCCCCACTAGTGCCTCCCAACTATTCAGATAATAGAAGTTTTAGATCAGATACTTTTCTTTTAGTAGTACTATTTACATCTTTAATTGAGACTGAACATAGTATTTCAGTCTGGGGCTGTCCATCAGCATCTTCATCAGCACTTTTGTTTTGCATTTGTTGGTAATAAAGCCTAGTATAGCACTTAGCTTTTTATTTATTTATTTATTTTATTTTATTTTATTTATTTATTTTTTTAGCTCTGATGTGGGAAGTTTCCCATTCTCCATTAGTCCCAAACACAATTTTTGTAATTGAACTGAACAATCGAACCATTTCTCCCAATATAGTGCAGATTTTCCCTTGGGTCAATAATAATTATTTCACAGTGAAGTACTTTTGTCCCCCACAGTTTCAATCGTCTAAGCCATACAAATCTTGCTGAATCTGAATGCTTTTTCTTCACCATTTCTCTCTGTCTCCAAGGTTGTAAGTGTGCACTATTGATTGTATCACAGTTAGCACCTGTTTTTAGCGTTTCTAATATCCTCATTACTTATTATTTATGTATGTATTTATTTAGTTTGTTGCTGGTAACTTTTCTGTTCTTTAATCATTTTTATTGAAGTAGTCCATGCTTGTTCTCTATTTCCTTTTTTTTTTTTTTTTTTTTTAAGTAAGAATGAAAATTGAACAGTCAATTTTTAGACTATAAGAAATTTCTTCATATATATTTAATCAAGACTTTTCTAATTTACCCTTTTTGGGTTGCAGAAGGTATTTCCAATTAATCAAGGGCTAGCTGTGTGGAATTAGAGTTCTGTTAGGACTTCTCCATATATCTATCTTTAGATTTGGCTGCCTTAACAAACAGTGGGAATACCGTTGCTAGAAAATAATATCATTCTAGTGGTTTCTTCATGTTTTCAATGTTCTCTCAACATTGATCATGCTTTCAGACTACACAGCCAAATTGAACAAGAGACATGCAAGACAAAACAGGTCAGCACTTTCTGTGCCCTCTTTAAATCTCCTTTGCCTAGGGCTGTGAGACAGGAAAAAATTTTGCTTTTTTGACATGTATTAAGAGCCTGACTTCAAGTACAACTAATTCTTTCCTCAATTCTCTCTCGTAAGTGGGTGATAACATGACCTACTACTGAAGTGTTTATTTATTTATTTTTTTTTATTATTTTTTTTACTAAGGTGAGTATGTTTAAAAAAAGGCTTAAAATATGGTAAATTGAAATTCGTGATTTTTGAAACCAGTAAAATTTCCCAAGAGGGTACAGAAGTGTAAAAGAAAATCAAGTTGGAAGCTGGAGGCAAGAACAGCAGTTTTTGAGTATTTAGAGCATGAAAGTAGTTAGTTATATTTAAAGCCAGCTAGAGAAAACAGTTTCTGAAGGGAAGTTAGCAGTGGGAACTAAAGGAGATATCGCTGGTAGCCAGGAAAGATGCCTGAAGGCCATGGCAGGATAGGGCAGCTGCCTACGTAATTATAGCTCATCTCAATAGAAGCCTTACATTAAACAGTAAAGGAAGAAAAGGTACTGAAAGTGGCAAGGGGACAGTGAGACCCGAAGGAGAAAAGGGCTCTGTAATTCACTGTCAATCTGAACATGCTTTTAGATTTCTAGCTTAGTGGAAAGGCTCAAAATCTTTAGTTAAGGTGACAGTGGGGATCTGAGTGAGCTGACCAGGCTGAGGTGCTCCCAAGATATGAGGCAAAGCATACCAAGTGGGGATGGAAATATTCCTCATCCCCATTTCCTCCTTTAAATGCACTAGATATTAGGAGCTGGATATTACCTGCAAGCTTAGAAGCATGTTTGACTCTAAACATTAGACAGGTATTTGAAAGTATTTTAAAGCAGTATATTTAATGATGGGGGATACCACCTGGGAGTCTAAGTGAGACTTCAAACTGCCTGAGCTAATTGAATTGCTATTATTTGAGATAATCTTATTGGGATGCTTGGAAATGAGTTTTATTCTTCATTACAAGGACAAAGGGCTGCGTCTTTAAAGGGCAACACTAATGTATGCACAGAGGGCAAAAACTAATGTTCTCTAAAGCTCTCTATGGGCTCCTGCCAGTTATGACTAATGCTGGTGCAGGTATTAGGAAAACACAGGCAAATGTGATGATGAAGAAAGAAGAATGGAGATTAAAAGAAAAGTGGTTTGAAAGCTCTACTCGTGCTACTATATGAAGAATAATATATGAGGCCCGTGTAATGAAAATGATAATGTGTTCTGTCATTTTATTTTAGATGATTGGACTCGGATCCTGGAAGCTATTCCTTGTGGCTGCAGCTCTGTGTCTGTTTAGAGTCCTCCTGCACTTCCTACGGTTTCAGTCCAGAATCCTTTCCTGCTGCCTAGCTCTGAGCTGCAACAGGTCCAGGCCTGAGGACATTCTGATACCGTGGTATTCTCATGGGAGAAGGTCCAGTTAAGGTCCCCTGACTGTCCCCAGCATGCTTCTGGGAGGTCTGTCCATGCTCAAGCTCAGATCTGGAGGGAGCTGACTGACTCACCTGGGAGGGATACTCTGCCCCACAGAACAGGGGAAGTGGTACTGGGTCCATTTATAAACTCCTGTAATACCCAGCAGAAAACTGCTGCTGGGAAATAGCTTTTGCTGGTCAAAAATTGCCACACCAGTCTGTTGTCTTCCTTTCCTAATATTTTTACACCAGCTTAGTTGGGTTGAGTTCAGAAAACAAAGTGAGGTGAATGCAGCATCCATACAGGCAGGCTAACTTCTGTGCAAGTGTTTGTAAAGACAATTCTCTATAAGCAAAGAGCTGTTTTCTATGCACTTTTCACTTCCCAAGCATCTGCAACAGGAGCAAACAGGATACCATACCCCTGAGTAACCAAAGGTCAGTAACTTGATTCTGACTGAGTAAACAAAGGTATGGTGCCGTGTGATCTACAGGCGCCATCTGAACAAAGCCACTCAGCTCCTGGGCTGCTCAGCTTCCGAGTGAGCTCCCGCTCACTCACAAAAACTGATTGCAAATAAGATGCAGACAAAGAATCGCTTAGTGAATAATTGTGAATAGTAAATACAGGAGATTTTGAGTCAACCAGTGGGAAATGCCTGAAAAGAAAATGTGGCTACCCTTATTAACCAAACTATTTGCTAACATACCTTGCTTGGTTCCTATTTCTTTCAGATGCCACATTCAGATGTGTCTGAACTGCTGATGCCAGCGAGAACTGTGGCTCTCTATCCATTTACTAAGATCCGTGGGGTATAATTTGCCTATTCAGCTTGATATAGTAGTGTTTTAGACGATATATAGACAACTGGTCATGGTAAGTGATGAATATAAGCAAGAAGAATTTTGGGCTGCAGGTTCAATATAATTAATGAAGTGTTACTAAAGCATTTTAAGAGAAACTGGTTCCTGCATTTACAATGTGCTGTAATGATTTACTTAGAAGTCTCCCTTTAGACTCAGTATACAAGTTACAAATGATGCAAAATGTTGCTGATCAGAGATATTGACAATCGCTCATTGGTATTGACATACACAAGAGTCTCCACCGGTTGCCAGTGCAATTATGAACTGACTTTAAAGATTTGCTTTTGGCCAAAGGCTAAAAGAGGACCTTATTTCTCATCTTATTTCAAAGTTTCTTCTGTCTCATTCTTCAGTTGTTTCCTGTCAGATCAAAATAATAATAATAATAAAGATACTGAAAGTTTTATGTGTTCTTGTATTTTATCTTCTACCTGTCTGTTCAGAACTGTTCGTGCAGGTGAGACAGATGGTGATTAAGAGGTATTTCCAGTATTACCCTAGTAAAGTATTACCCTAGGAAAACTTACTTCCTATCAATATCTGGAATGGGCTCAGGTTTTAGAATTTGAAAATGTCCTTAAAAAGAGCCTCAAGTGACCGAAGAAAAAAAAATCTCACAGGCTCTCTCAGTGAACACTGGAGTTCTGATTTAGGCAACAGAATTTCTATTCAAGTCCCTGTGTATCTTGTTTCTTTTCACTAGGAATATCTGAATATACCATGGAAGACTTGGAAATAAAACTGAGAAAGAAGCAGTACCTTGCAGAAGTTTCTGAAGCAAACTTGAATAGAAACAACTCTTTCATTTGAGAAGATTCACTTATTCGAGCCAAGATTTCGGATAAAATTTGACTTAAGTGTGCAGTGGGTCAGAGAAACACAGTGAAAATTGCTCTGTAATTGAACTAGGAAATGAAGGCTAGTTAAAATATTTTAGTCCAACTACATCTTTATCCCCTTTGTTCTTTCTTAAACTTCAGGCCCTGAACTTCTCCCTGAAGTTTTGCCACTGAGATCTATTTCCTTTCTTTTTATATGAGTATCAGGAGGGGACCCCTGTCAACTGAGATGGGTTATTCATGACACAGCCTGAAGGAAAGCAATTGCTCCTTGAGAGCATGCAACATGCGGTGCTTCCGCTTCTGCTTCTGCTTTAGAAAGTCTGCTGCTCATTATGGAAACGATAAGTCTATTCTCCACTTTGTTTCTGCAGGGAAAAAAATAATAATAATCCGTCCAACAAGTTATTATAACGCCTATGGACTAGCACCAATGAACAAATGTCTGCCTCCCTGTGCTTGAAACAGCTGCTGGTGATTACCCTCCTCCTGTGGAAACAACAACACATCTGGTGTCTGCAGAACAGCACTGAAACAGTTAGGATAGGAGCCAAAGCGGCTGTCCCAGGTGTACACAGCTGCATCATCCCTACACTGCTGTTCCACCTGAGCACCATAGCTCATGGAAGTAGTGGGCCAAGATCTTGATTAAGCAGAAAATACAAAGGGGGACTTTTCCTCTTTTGTGTTCCCTTGTCGCGGCTGAACCACTTGGCTTTGTCCTCAGACCTCTATATGGTACTCACTGTTCCCATTCTTCTATGCTCCACATGGTCACGTTAAGATTTTAGCTGGCCTAAATTATCATGTTTATGATCTTTGATGAAAATTTCCCTGTGTGAAAAAGACAAATATGATATCTCCCACTTATCATTCCCTCTAATGGCTTATGTTATTATCTGTAGTAATAAAGTAAATGAGAAGGTTTTTTTCCTGCTTGAAATGTCATCATTTCAAAGCTGTCCACAAGAAAAACACACCAAACCAGGACAAACCCAGTAGTTATGAGGTGAGTTCTAAAGAATGGTAAGATTAAAACCAAACCAAGCCAAGCAAACACACCCTAAAATGTAAAAGCTATGGAGCACTTATGTGTATTGCTTCATATTTTCTAGTATTGTGTTGCATGAATAAAGTTTGGACATTTGACAAAATATGAAAATGAAAGGTGATATTCATATATATTGTCTCATTTCTTGGTGCTGAGATTCATAAGAAAAATACCAAATACTGTGAAAGAGTTAACAACATTATGTTTATGTAGTGTGGTGTATGGCAGAGAAAGATTTCTTTGAAATGGTTTGTCCTATTACATATTTTAATTAAAATTAAATTTTAAAAGTTCCTTTCCCACTCTTTTTTTTTCTTTTCTCTTTTTCCTTTTTCCTTTTTTTTTTCTTTTTCCTTTTTCTCTTCTTTCTCTTTTCATTTTTTTTCTTTTTGTTTTCCTTTTTCTCTTTTTTTCACATTTTCTTTTTCTTTTTCTTTTTCTTTTTCTTATTTCCTTTTTCCTTTTTTCTTTTTTTTCTTTTTCAGGGCAAAAGTAAAGGTTAATTAAAAAAAAAAACAAAATATGCTCCTAGTTTTCTTTTTAACTTTGGGAACTGGTCCTTAGATGTAGAAAACACTTGAATGAAGAAAACTCATTTTTTCTTTGAAAATCTAGATTGATTCTAATGGATGTTTGGCTAAGAAGCCATTTTCTGTCACTTGACGAAAAGATTTAACAGAAAATATGTCATATTAAAACATATTCTACCTTGAGTAAAATTCATTAATACAAAATCAAAATAGGTTAGATGCTGGTAAAGCTGCTGTAATCTGTGTCAGCTGCAGAAATATCTAGAGGTAAGAGGTTATTGAGAATCAGATCTCATCACAGTGTCAGAAAGTGTGAGACAAATTCCACAAGTGACTTGAATTTACATCTTCACATTTGTCTATTTTCTTCATTTCTTCTTTTCCACTTTTCTCCTATTCATATTAGGTACCTTTTTGTGTGTATGTGGGAGGATAGCCTTGATTTTATTAGATTAACAATTGTTATCATGCCAAACAATGAGAGCAAGTCAGAGAAAAGACTCTTCTATGGTTAATGCTAACTGGGAGAGAGGTAGGCAGTGCCAAGAAACTGCAGGAGTGAGAAAAAGAGAAACCATGGCTGTATGTCAAAATTGTCCTGATTACAGACATTGCTGAATTCTTTGAATTCTTTTGCATTTTCCTTTGCTTGTTTGAGGTCCGAAGTGAGACTGGGTAATAAAATGTTACTCTGCCATATCCAACAGAATAATGTTTTGTTTTCATTACAGGTTAGACATTTTGGTTCCACTAGCTCTTATTTTAGTTTAAACTTAATTGCTATTAACTTTTTGATTTCTTCATTAATGCCACTAATGGCTGTCACCATGGGACAGGAAAAGCTACCCCCATCTCTGCACATGGCAAAGTGGTACAGATTTATTTATTTATTTATTTATTTATTTATTTTTTAATGACTGCATTCCCTCCAAGTTAGTTGGCCAAACTCCTTCAGCTGAAAATTTGATAACTCTTAAGGCTGAATGCTTGTAAAGGAGAGGAAGACGGTAGGCTCATACATTTTCTGAAGAAGTTTTATAAGAATCTCTTTTTATAAAATTTGCCGATTGATTTCCTAGGTTATTACTCCTCTGGATCCCTGTAATGTTATTTAGACAGAGAAATATTCCAACAGCATATCTTCCGACTTTACTTTGCTTTCAGCACTGGCCTATAAACAGGCCATTATTGTCTGGAAAAAAAATCATAAAGAATAAAATATTCTCTTCATGTGACTTAAAAATGCAATCTAACTAATAGTTTTCTGAAAAACATTTGCTGTTATGATTCAAAATTTTTCAGTCATGCTAAGAGTGCAGAGGTGGATTAATCTGATTAATAAATAGGTAATGACAGTAAACAGGTACATTATATCCACAGTGTAGACCTGATTACTATGGAAAACCAAAGTTTTTTTCTAGGAAGGAACTACCAGCAAGCCCTGCAGCAACAGGAGGAAGCCCAGCAGACCCATTACCATGCCATATGTGGGTGTTAGGTCAGTGAGGTCAAAAAAAGACTTGCTCTACGCCAAACCAAATCTAAGGAATCAGATTAGAGAAGGTAGTCAGTGTGTGCTAATATAATGCCCACAACAGAACACAATGTGGTAGTAAACTCTGGGCCAAGTTCTGCCTGCCATGGCCATGCAAGTAGTCTCATTACCTTCAGTCATAATGTGTATGCAGGAGGTGAATGCATTAGTAGACAAGCAATCAGAGGAGCTCCTTGGAGGAGGCAGCAGGTGGCAGATGCCTTGAGGGGTTCCTCTGATTAGCAGCTTGCCCCACTTCTTCCACACGGTGCATTTGTCTCCTACATCACCAGAAAAGATTGGAGCTAGGGACACCTGCTGGTGTAAAGAAGACAAAGTTTACATAATTGCAAGTTATCCTTCGATGAAAAGGTCCCCTTCGCTATTTGCATGGGTGGGAGCAGTGGGGGGTTAGAGGGAAGGTGAGGGGTGTGTGTGTGCATCCCAACCATTGGTTGCATACAGTGGACCCATATTCTCATTTCACACCCTGTGGTGCCTTAATGTGAAGTCTTTGAGCATAGTAAATTTTAGTTCCAGGTTTAGTGTCAGTATAGGAGAAAGCTGATCCAGTATATTACAACTATTCCCATAGCGGGGAAATCCTGAATCTGCTCTAACATCCAAGGCCTTGTTTATATGTGGTTCATAAATTTCCAGCAAAAGCAATGAAATAACAGTCATCCCTGTGGGGTTTAGGGAAAGCAGCAGATTTACATCAGTGTCAACAAAACTCAGTATGGTATAGGGTGCTTGAACTACACACTAAGAGATTCCTAAATGGAACAATCTGCTCTTGGCTGATTGGTGTTCAACCTGTTAGATTCCCTGCACCAAGGGTAAAATTACACCAAAATTTTATTCCCTACATAGTTTTGGTGTGCAGCTGAAAGGATATGTTTTCTAGAAGGTCCTACAAAATAGAACTGATGAAGGCCAAGCTCTGCTCACCTATAAATACTATGCACTGTTTATTTGAACAGATATTGGCACTAATGTCTTATTTCAAGACTTGGAGGAAAACAGCAGGCAATGGTACTCAACA
The DNA here is from genome assembly GCF_013377495.2 of Cygnus atratus. Lineage (NCBI taxonomy): Eukaryota > Metazoa > Chordata > Aves > Anseriformes > Anatidae > Cygnus > Cygnus atratus. The sequence continues at coordinate 8,610,488 of NC_066364.1, forward strand.
GAAGGTGGTGACTCCTTTTTGAGGGATGGTGGTATGGAATATGAAAGGTACACTGGGGAAACAAGGGCTGTGCCAATGAACCAATGAACTTTCTTATGGGTTCAGATACAAGGAACTTATGTTGGATAGGAGAAATAACTGAAGGATGACTGAGTGACAGCAATGAACGGTTGAGCTGACAAGAAAAGGCATTTATCCAAATTGAAAACAAAGATAAAAGCTTTGATTGTTAAATATGGGGTTATGGTAGACATTAAAAAGTGAAAGGTCTATATAAACTGATATTGTCACAACAACAAAAATGTATAAACTTGCCATGAGAAAATTAAGCTAGATATTAAAGTGTTCCTAGCCACCAACGTGATTCCTGAGCAGCCATCTCATAAGAGTAGTTGAAGCGAGAAACCATTTTCAGAGGGAACCTGATAACAGGATTATGTGATGAGGTTACAAGATAAGACTGGCAGGATGCAATTATCTAGATCCCTTCCAGGCCCATTCCTCTGGGAGAACAGAGGAAATCAAAAGCAGTAATTTACAATGCACTGCAGGTGTGTATGTGGTCCAGCATATAACCTCGGTTTGCCAAGGCTAGATACTAATCTGACTAATCTAGAAGTCCTATAATGATCTATTGTCCCCACAATCCCCTAGATAAGCATGTAGCTGTTAAATGAACTGTCCAAAGATATGTATTAATATGCAGCTGATGAATACATTTACTTATCCATCATTGTAGCAATGTTCCTACCTCCAGAATATTCTCATGCTTAAAAGACAACATCAAGTAATAAATACTAAAAACTGAAGTAAGATGTCAGTGATGCTAGTAGAGAGAAGAAAGCATTCAGGAAAGTTTGTCTGTTTTGCCTTTTGTAGATTTTTGTTTGGAGATACTTACCATCAATTCACCAACTCATTAATTTAATCCATAACCTCTGAGTGCTCTAGCTAAAACCTAACCTAGCAAAAGCAAAACTTTTTTCCCTTCAGATGCTAGGTAACTCTACTGTCTGTTTGTGGTACTTGTTATCAGCTGGTCACATCTTTAGTTACTTTTCATCTTGACCATGACAAGTTAGGATAACGGGACACAGAGCCTGCAACAAGAGACTGCAGTTGTCAATACTGCAGTCTGTCTTCTCATCAGCTCAGGCTGTCCTCCTCACAAACATACGTGCCACTCACCTCAAGTTAAGAGGAGTTTTTTGTTCTCATCTTCAGGTAAATTTGTGAGTATTTTAAGACTACATTAAAGTTGTGGATGGGAATCGTTACATATCATTACATATCTACTCCTCTGGAACAATGGATCACTTTGTAATAATGTTTAAACACAGTCTTCTAATTCTGGGGAGTAAAATAAACAAGAAAACAAGCAAATGGACAAAAGCTCTTCCCCAGGAACTAGGGGTCACAAAATCATCAGTATCTGTTATAAGTACAAGTGTTTTTGTCTCTAATGGAAATGCACAGTAACATCATAGAATCATACAATGGTTTGGGTTGGAAGGAACCTTAAAAATCATCTAATTCCAACCCCCCTACCATGGGCAGGGTTGCCTCTCACCAGACAAGGTTTTTCAAAGTCCCATCCAACCTGGCCTTGAGCACCTCCAGGGATGGGGCATCCACAGCTTCTCCGGGCAACCTCTTCCAGTGCCTCACCACCCTCACAGTAAAGAATTTATTCCTTATAACTAATCTAAACCTACCCTCTCTTAGTTTAAAGCCATTACTCCTTGTCCTGTCACTACACTTCCTGACAGAGTCCCTCCCTAGCTTTCCTGTAGGCCCCCTTTAGGTATTAGAAGGCTGCTACAAGGTCTTACCAGAGCCTTCCCTTCTCCAGGCTGAACAACCCCAACTCCCTCAGCCTGTCTTTGCAGGAGAGGTGCTTCACCCCCTTGATCATCCTCATGGCCCTCCTCTGGACTCGTTCTAATAATTCCAAGAAGTGAAATACTTCATATGAAAATATATATGAATTCTTTGAATAGTATTCTATGCATATTTTGTATGAAATGAAATACTAACATACATGATTTCAGAACCTTTAAGAAAACCTTACCAAAACAAACAACTTTGCACACCTCCTCTGGGAAAAGATGAAAGGACAGAAGAAAATGTACATAGCCATGTTATTTACTACATTATTAAGAATTCCAGTGAGAAAAGTGATATAAAATTATCAACAAACAAACAAAAAGAATTAGAGGAGCTACTGACTTTATTTATTTTCTGAATTAAGGTAGCTTTTGACAAAATGGTACAGGCAGCTGGCAGAAGCTGCGAAATCGTCAGCGCTTGTTCTCATGGGGGACTTCAACTTCCCAGACATATCCTGGAAGCACAACACAGCCCAGAGAAAGCAGTCTAAGAGGTTTCTGGAGACCGTGGAAGATAGCTTCCTGACGCAGCTAGTTAGAGAGCCTACCAGGGGAGGTGCCCCGCTAGACCTTCTGTTCACAAACAGTGACGGACTGGTGGGAGATGTGGCGGTCGAGAGCTGTCTTGGGCAGAGTGACCACGAAATGGTTCAGTTCTCTATTCTTGGCGAAGTCAGGAAGGGGACCAGTAAAACTGCTGTCTTGGACTTCCGGAGGGCTGACTTTGAGCTGTTCAGGACACTGGTTGGCAGAGTCCCTTGGGAGGAGGTTCTGAAGGGCAAAGGAGTCCAGGAAGGCTGGGCACTCTTCAAGAAGGAAATCTTAACGGCTCAGGAGCGGTCTGTCCCCACGTGCCCAAAGACGAGTTGGCGCGGAACTAGACCGGCCTGGCTGAGCAGAGAGTTGTGGCTCGAGCTTAGGAAAAAAAGGAGGGTTTATAATCTTTGGAAAAGAGGGCAGGCTACTCAAGAGAACTATAAGGATGTTGTGAGGCTGTGCAGGGACAAAATTAGAAAGGCCAAAGCTCATCTGGAGCTCAATCTGGCTACTGCCGTTAAAGATAACAAAAAACGTTTTTACAAATACATCAACACAAAAAGGAGGACTAAGGAGAATCTCCATCCTTTACTGGATGCGGGGGGAAACTTAGTTACAAAAGATGAGGAAAAGGCTAAGGTACTCAATGCCTTCTTTGCCTCAGTCTTTAGCGGCAAGACCAGTTGTTCTCTGGATACCCGGTACCCTGAACTGGTGGAAGGGGATGGGGAACAGGATGTGGCCCTCACTATCCACGAGGAAATGTTTGGCGACCTGCTACAGCACTTGGATGTATGCAAGTCGATGGGGCCGGATGGGATCCACCCGAGGGTACTGAGCGAACTGGCGGAGGAGCTGGCCAAGCCGCTTTCCATCATTTATTGGCAGTCCTGGCTATCAGGAGAGGTCCCAGTTGACTGGCGGCTAGCAAATGTGATGCCCATCTACAAGAAGGGCCGGAGGGTAGACCCGAGGAACTATAGGCCTCTTAGTTTGACATCAGTGCCGAGGAAGCTCATGGAGCAGATTATCTTGAATGTCATCACGCGGCACTTAAGGGCAACCAGGCGATCAGGCCCAGTCAGCATGGGTTTATGAAAGGTAGGTCCTGCTTGACGAACCTGATCTCCTTCTATGACCAAGTGACGCGCTTGGTGGATGAGGGGAAGGCTGTGGATGTGATCTACCTTGACCTCAGTAAGGCTTTTGACACCATTTCCCACAACATTCTCCTCAAGAAACTGGCTGCTCGTGGCTTGGACTGGCATAAGCTTTGTTGGGTGTTGTGGTTTAGCCCGGCTGGCAGCCAAACACCACACAGCCGTTCGCTCACCCTCCCCCCTCCCTCTCCGGGATGGGGGAGAGAAACGGGAAAGTGAAGCCTGTGAGTTGAGATAAGGACAGTTTATTAAGACAGGGAAAATAATAACAATAATAATAACAATAATAATAATAATAGTAATAATGTGTACAAAGTGATGCACAATGCAATTGCTCACCACCCGCTGACCGATGCCCAGCCTATCCCCGAGCAGCCGGCCCCCCCACCCCGGCTAGCCACCCCTATATATTGTTCAGCATGACGTCAGATGGTATGGAATACCCCTTTGGCCAGTTTGGGTCAGCTGTCCTGGGTCTGTCCCCTCCCAGCTCCTGCTGCACCCCCAGCCTGCTCGCTAGCAGGACAGAGCGAGAAGCTGAAAAGTCCTTGGCTTGGTGTAAGCATTGCTCTACAACAATTAAAACATCAGCATGTTATCAGCGCTCTTCTCATCCTAATCCAAAACATAGCACCCTGCCAGCTACTAGGAGGAAAATTAACTCTGTCCTACCTGAAACCAGGACATTGGGTTAAAAACTGGCTGGATGGCCGGGCCCAAAGAGTTGTGGTGAATGGAGCCAAATCCAGTTGGAGGCCGGTTACTAGTGGAGTCCCCCAGGACTCAGTGCTGGGGCCAGTCCCCTTTAATATCTTTATCAATGACCTGGATGAGGGGATCGAGTGCACCCTCAGTAAGTTTGCAGATGACACCAAGTTACGTGCGTGTGTTGATCTGCTCGAGGATAGGAAGGCTCTGCAGGAGGATCTGGATAGGCTGGACTGATGGGCTGAGGTCAACTGTATGAAGTTCAACAAGGCCAAGTGCTGGGTCCTGCATCTGGGGCGCAACAACCCCAAGCAGCGCTACAGGCTGGGAGATGAGTGGTTGGAAAGCTGCCTGGCCAAGAAGGACCTGGGAATACTGATTGATAGGCAGCTGAATATGAGCCAGCAGTGTGCTCAGGTGGCCAAGAAGGCCAACAGCATCCTGGCTTGTATAAGAAGCAGTGTGGCCAGCAGGTCTAGGGAAGTGATTGTGCCCCTGTACTCGGCTCTGGTGAGGCCGCACCTCGAGTACTGTGTTCAGTTTTGGGCCCCTCGCTACAAGAAGGACATGGAGGTGCTCGAGCGAGTCCAGAGAAGGGCAACGAAGCTGGTGAGGGGTCTGGAGAACAAGTCTTACGAGAAGCGGCTGAGGGAGCTGGGGTTGTTTAGCCTGGAGAAGAGGAGGCTCAGGGGAGACCTCATCGCTCTCTATAGGTACCTTAAAGAAGGCTGTAGAGAGGTGGGGGTTGGTCTATTCTCCCACGTGCCTGGTGACAGGATGAAGGGGAATGGGCTAAAGTTGCGCCAGGGGAGGTTTAGGTCGGATATTAGGAAGAACTTCTTTACTGAAAGGGTTGTTAGGCATTTGAATGGACTGCCCAGGGAAGTGGTTGAGTCACCATCCCTGGAGGTCTTTAAAAGATGTTTAGATGTAGCCCTTAGTGATATCATTTAGTGGAGGTCTTGTTAGTGTTAGGACAGAGGTTGGACTAGATGATCTTGGAGGTCTCTTCCAACCTAGACGATTCTGTGATTCTGTGATTCTGTGAAAAACAACAGAAGAAAACACCCTTCCCACAAATAAAAGTGAAATACTCTGCTTCTGAAATAATTGCTCTAACTAAAAATCTAAGGAAAATGTGAGGATACAACAAAGTGGAGAAGTTGTTCAAGGCAAGATGTAGATAACTGTGGGTGATGAACTAGAAAATAATCAGTACATCAGTTACCTAACCAAGAATCCAACAGCTGGAGAAGACAGTTTTGACATGTCTTTTCTCACATTATTGTCTGCCAGAGGAAGTTTCAGTTGGTATTGTCTTTTACATATAAAGATCTATATATCCATCTCGCTGTCTGTATATCTCTCTCTATATACAGGGATATTAATCAACTACATACATACAGAATATATTTATTAGAAAAGGAGTAAGAAGACAAATGCAGAATGTTTCTCTCTGGAGAAAAAGCAAAACAGAACAAAACAAAACAAAACAAAACAAAAAAACCTTCAGCTGTCCAGACACTAGTGAATGACCCTTCTTTACTATACTTAGAGAGTAAATGTGCAATATTTTATAGACTTTCTTCACACAACTTCTTGGCAACCAGAAAAAGATTGTGAACTTCAGAAAGATTCATTAAAATAATTTTAAAATCAATGAATTCACTGATCTAAATATACAAATGGTAGAGAAAGATTTTGCAAGTGGTTTCCTAAAATGTATTCTGAGTGATAATAAGACACTACTCTTCAAGTGCTTCATCAATTACTTGCTACAGTCAATAGGCTGAATTTCCATCATAAACAGACAGCCCTCTCTATCGAAAATGGACAAATAAAAAGCTCTAGAGGGATAATCACTCCAGGATGCTGTATATAGTCAGATCCTGGTGGCTGGTATAGCTTCTTCACTGTATATCTTTTGATATTTATATGTCTCCAAATTCCCCTTTTCACACTTCTTTTCTTGGGAAACTGTAATGTTCATAAATTTCTCATTTAAGATGCTACACATTAGAATACCTTGAACTTTTGTTTATATCAAACTGTTGAAGCTCTATGCAGAAATCACAGAAGATTTTTAAATTATTTCCACATATTATTATTATTTCCCTCTTGATGGGAAAAAATGACATCTCAGAGAAGATTTGTTTATTTGACCTTTAGACTGGCCTTCCACAAAATTCAGGTTTGTCTTCTGATAAGGTGGCATATGTAATATCTATTTTTTATTTATGTTATGTTAGAGATGTGCATGAAACACTACAGGCATAATAGCTAGCATACAAAGTGTTTTATAATCTTGGCTCATGATTTTATCAACTGATTAATGCCTCCCTGGAAGAAGCTAACTCTACTAAGTCTACTGGAGCTGTTCTTCAACCAACAGTTCTTTTCACCATCCATTCTTGCTTTGATTACCATCTGCCTTATACAGTGAATAAGATCAGAATTTAACCTATGAAAAATAAATCAACAACAAGACACACTAAAATCAGAACTATGTTGGATGAGTGATCTTAGAAATGCAGAGTTATATTTTTGGGGTATTTGGCTTTGTATCCTTTTCATATTGTCAGTGCAGTGGTTTTTTACTCATCTACATACCTGATCACCTACATATAGTGTACCAGAGGGCAAAGAAGACAAGGAACATCTTTGGTTCTGGTGGAATAAAATTTAGTGGGTCCTGGAAAATATTAAGTTTCACTGTGATTTGAATAATCGCATATTACCTTTATATAGAATGCAGATGTCCATAAATCATATTCTGATTACCTTCTCTAGCTGCCCAAGTTAAACGTTGCTTTACTAGAAATTAAAAGTTTCAGCTAAGTCTCCTTTACACTGCTTTACAGAATCAGGGTCCCCGCAGTTGCTTCTTTTACTTACATTCCTTTCTTTCCCATGACCCTTTTCAACAAGAAGCCAAACATATGTTTGAGATTAGTCCTGGGAGATAAGAGCCCCTAGAGGCTGAGAAAGGACTAGAGTTTAGCATTCACATTTCTTGTGAAAAAAGAATTATATGGAAAATTATATGGAAGATCCTTTGCTTGCCTGAACTTAACTCAATGCTCTTTCTCTGTATTAAAGACAATTTGTGGAGAATTAGGTACAGTTTGGGTTCTTTCCAGCTGTTGGTGTGTTGCGTTACAATATAGGCATCACTACAGGTCAAACTGGGGATAGGAGTTGACTTTTAGATGTCCTGGGAAACATAATCTAAGATGGATGGTAAGTAGCACTGCAGCCAGGTTGTCTTTGACACTAAGTGAGCAGAACTGCTACATCTAGTGTGCTTAAATTCCATTTAAGATGATTTTGATAGAGACCTGAATAGAGACCCAAGTGATTTGTAGAAAAGAAAATATGGCAGAGGTTAGGTGTTTATTCAGAGATTAAGGCATCCAGTCCAGAATGTTGTGAAATAATATTCTGAGAAAGAAAATGAAATGCAGTCTGGTTTTGTTTTCATCGGGGAAAAAAAAAAAAGGTAAGAATAAACTATTTGCACCTGTACTTTTACATTACCGAAAGACATGCCATTACATCTGTGAAAAAGAGTGGGTTGCAATCAGGCTAAAAACAAGCTTGTAAGTATTTAGAATCACAGAAGGACAGAAATAAACAAGACAAATTTGGTGACTATCTTTCCTGGTAATACCTAGGAGAAAATGTTGCTTTCTCTTGTGTGAACCCACAGCAGTGTTTGTCTTACCCAACTTCATGGAAAAGAAATCCATCTTGGGCTATTAAATGCAAAGATATTGTCTCTGCATCATGAATTCCCTGAGCTACAAATCACTGGAAGTAGGGAAGACTATGAGTAGATGTCATTGCAAATGTGTTTTGTATTCTCTGTAATTTGCTATTGGTTAATTTGAAGAGCAAATAGTGGTCACAGTATGCCCTGATGTTGTTCTTGTCTTCTCAGGTTCATACACACTATCTAAAAGGCTTCAGTCTAAATTGTTCTTTTGGGGTCCATTTTGTTAAAGGAGGAAGACATACTTCTTCAGAAGGAAATTCATCCTATTTTGCCACCTTGTCAAGGACAAACAACTGGTACTGCCTATCCTGCCCAACTGACATGCGAATGAAAAAAAAAAAAAAAAAAGACAAGTTTAAATTAGTCATTGAATTTCCAGGTGGCTAAAATTAGGTAGAATATTTCCTATTCTTAGTGACTGGTGAGACTGGTTCACTGGTGTAATTTTTATCTTGCCAGAAACAAAAGAAAAATGCTAAGCAAGACTGTTACTACTCTTTTAACATATAATGCTCAAATTCTCCTGATGATGTCCTGATACAAATTGCTCTGCTTTTCTCACCCCTCTTTCACAGACAGGCACATACCTTCACCAAATATACATGAGCTATTTCTATGGGTTTATCTTCTCAGTCTCCTGAGGACCAGCATTGTGCCTGCTTTTTGATTCTACCCTTCATTCTGGGGAGCAGGACTTTTTTATTTTATTTTATTTTATTTTTCTCATTGTTGAGCAAAGTCTAATAAAAAATATAATACTCTTTGGGCAGAGGAATCTCAGTCAACCAACACTGTAGGCTGCTACTGACAATAGGGCTTTTGAAATTTTAGTTGGCAAAATTTTCTCTTCTTTGGATGGAAGAGGGACTTTTTTGCTTTCCTTACAAGTCCCAACAGGAAAGATCTTTGGGTTCAAACAGACGATGAATACTCTTACAAGTAAATTCTTGAAGTGTTCTCTATATTTAGATCATTAAAAAAAAAGTGTAATACATTTTTTTGACTGTATCAATTCATAGTTGGATCATAAAACACTTAACATGAAAGTGTATAATGCAACTGAAGCTTTGAACTTTGTGCACCACAATAAAAGATGTCTTATCTTGCAATTGCTGTAAAAGATGAATCAACCTTTCATCAAATATCCTGCCACACATATTTCTTTAAATGTGTGGTAAACATTAATGCTGATTCCTAAACTCATATTCACCAGAGACTGGCAACTGGGTTTCAGATTAAACACTCAGATGTCACAGTTTTGAATGGTGAACATATCCAAAGTGCACTTTTGTACTGATGTTTCTTTACGAAAATGTGCCATAACAGAAATCTACAAGTACTGGTAATAAGCCGCTGTTTTGTCCTGAACCAGTTGAAGAAAGTGTCATGCTTTTTTTTTGTCCTGCAGAGAGTATCTTTGCTTTGCCACTACTTCTAACAGATATCATCAGAAATTTTTGAGTGTCAGTCTCAAATACTACCTCTACATTATATAATAAAATCAGAGAATACCAGGAATATTTCTGTATCCTGAGTTATTAATTGTTGTGGGTTAACCCTGGTAGTCAGCTGCTCAGTCAATACCCCCAACAGTGGGATGGGGAGAGAATCAAAAGGGTAAAAGTGAGAAAACTCATCAGTTAAAATAAAGAGAGCTTGACAGGTAAAGCAAAACCTGTGTAAATGCAAAAGCAAAGCAAAACAAGGAATTCATTCACTACCCATTAACAGGCAAGTGTTCAGCCATTTCCAGGAAAGCAGAGACCATTACATGTAACCGTTTCTTGGGAAGACAAATACCATCACTCTGAATATTCCCACCTCCTCATTCTTTCCGCAAGCTTTTACTGATGTGCATTATATGATATGGAATATCTCTTTGGTCAGTGGGGGTCAGCTGTCCCAGCTGTTTCCCCTGCCAACTTTTTGAGTGTCCCCAGCCTCCTCACTGGTGGGAAAACATGAGAAACAGAGAAGGCCTTGCACTGTGCAAACACTGTTCAGCAATAACTAAGACATCAGTGTGTCGTCAACACTGTTTTGGCCACATATCCAAAAGATAGTACCATACCAATTGCTATGAAGACTATTAACTCCATCTCAGGCAAAAATTGTACACTTAAGCTACTTGAAACAACATAATGTTCTTGAGTAGCTGGTCTGCCCTGTGCTTCTCATACTACCTGCCTCTGTTGGGATAAAACACACACAAACACAAGCAACAACAAAACACACACACACAAACTTCTTTTTCTTTTTTTTTTCTTTTTCAATACGTAGCTAGCAAATAGACTGTGCATTCTAGCCAAACCAAAATGAAAGTGAGGCAGAATAAATATATGCCATTAACGTGCACAGCAACCTCCCCAGGCTATTTCAGTGAAAGTGGGTATCTTCTGGGAATTTCACAAAATGTCTTTTTCAAATCTCTGAGCACATAAAGCCATAGGATCCTGATGTTTAGAAAAACCAGAGTTGCAGTCCATCAGCAAATGTAGGTGATGATAAATGGCACCCAAAAAGACCACTTTTTTGCTGCTTCTCCTCACAAGGCTAAACAAGCTGATATCTACTAACCTCTTCTTGCAGGTGCCATAAGGCATACTCAGGCCAAACTCAGGCATTCAAAGCCTTCATCTGCAATCGTGCACATTATGGCTTTTTTGTTGTTTGCAAGTAGCAAATCAAGTTGAGCATTACTGGTAGAACTAGCACACAGATATTGCCACCTTTGCTCTTTTATACCTTCTTCCCCAAACTCGACCTTCTGGCATTTGGCAGTGATGCTCCTCACTGTTTTTGAAGAACTCTCACTGCTGTAGTCTTGGCTTGAGTGTGTTCAGTTTGTTATGTCTGATTCTTGAAAGCTTTCTGTATCTCCTCCATTGGAGCTCCACTGCTGAGCAAGGCTGAGATTCTGTTTTGGCACAAAAACTCTTCAGTTGTGTAAATATCATTGTGTTAAAAAATAATAAAATAATAATAATAAAAAATACCTGCTTTAGTGCAGAAAAAATGCTTTCTCCCATTGGATTTCATTACCTTATATTTGCTACTACAGAGTTTGCATTTTCTGCAAGTTTCTTTGAACACTAATATTTCATCCACTGTTTTTCTTTCAGTAGAAGTGTGCTAAGAACCTAAATTTTTACGTTTTTTTTTTCTCTCTTTCCTCAAGCAAAGTTCTAATTGGGTCATCATTCTCTCCAAAACAGTCTTGGTAAATATGCTTATTCAGTGCTGGAGCTAAGAAACATTGTATATCACACAGAGTTCTCCAGGAAACTCATTAGAGCTTGTAAGCTAAATTTCTAGTAATGGTGTCTGAAATGGATGGGATGTGAATATGTTAAAACAAAGAATAGAACCTAAATGGCATAATGTGATTTTATAAGAATTAAAGACTCTGTGTACCTGGGAGGAAACACTGGATTTCTTTGACAAGCACCTGACATTTTTGTAGACTAATATTCCCTGAACTTTCTACCTTTCTGTCATATTTGTATCTGGCTTAAAAATAGTGACATCCCTGAGACATGAAATCTCTAGTCTCTTTGCCTGAAATATACCTGTTGAATCTTCCTCATATTTACCAGTCTCCTTCAGATAATATTGCCGGTCTGTATGTTACCATTGTGCACACAAACATGATGAATATTTCAAGAAAACAATTTTTCCTTGCATTTGAAATATATACTTTGACCAAAGGTAAATAATTTGTTTTTTGTTTTGTTTTGTTTTTCCTCAAGAATACTTCTAACAATCAAATGGAAGTGACGAATAATCTGGGAATGTTACAGTCCTTTTGGAAATACCATTGTCAATAAAAATGCTCCCAAGCTCCATAGGTATTGCTGATCTTTCTACACAGAGGTGACAGACATCTTCACTGTAATTCCAGAAAGATATTCCTGACATACAAAACCTGAAATTTATATAAATATTAACTTGTAATTAGCCCATGATTGTTCAATTTCTGTGAAGTCAAAGAAGCATTACTCTGACAGCTAGAAAACAAAACAAAACAAAACAAAACAAAAAAAAAACCACAAGCAAACAAACAAAGAAAAAAAAACACCTAAAAATTTTATAATTCCCAAGAAGATTTTTGTCTACAGATGTATTCAAGCTGCCTGTAAAGAAGTAATGTCTTTGTTACGTACATACTGTTGATAATTTTAATTAAATTTACAAGGAACAAAACACAATTTAATCAGAATAAAATGTTCTTTCATTTTTCAGTACCTATTTATTATATAGTTGCTAAGATTAATCATTAGCATAGTATTATAATGAAATAAGTAATCAAAGATTACTTATAAGAGATAAGTAATCAAAGAATCATAGAATCATAGAATATCCCAAGTCGGAAGGGACCCATAAGGATCATCAAGTCCAACTCCTGGTACCGCACAGGTCTACCCAAAAGTTTAGACCATGTGACTAAGTGCACAGTCCAATCTCTTCTTAAATTCAGACAGGCTTGGTGCAGTGACTACTTCACTGGGGAGCCTGTTCCAGTGCGAAACCACCCTCTCGGAGAAGAACCTCTTCCTCATGTCCAGCCTAAACTTCTCCTGCCTCAGCTTAACACTGTTCCCGTGGGTCCTGTCACTGGTGATAACAGAGAATAGGTCACCTGCCTCTCCACTGCCCCTCGCGAGGAAGTTGTAGACTGCGATGAGGTCTCCCCTCAGCCTCCTCTTCTCCAGGCTGAACAGGCCCAGTGACCTCAGCCGCTCCTCATATGTCTTCCCCTCTAGGCCCTTCACCATCTTCATAGCCTTCCTCTGGACACTCTCCAACAGTTTAATGTCCTTTTTGTACTGTGGTGCCCAGAACTGCACACAGTACTCGAGATGAGGCTGCACCAGCGCAGAGTAGAGCGGGACAATCACTTCCCTCGACTGACTAGCAATGCCGTGCTTGATGCACCCCAGGATACGGTTGGCCCTCCTGGCTGCCAGGGCACACTGCTGGCTCATATTCAACTTGCTGTCAACCACAACCCCCAGATCCTTCTCTGCGGGGCTGCTCTCCAGCGTCTCGTCACCCAGTCTGTACATATAGCCAGGGTTGCCCCGTCCCAGGTGCAGGACTCGGCACTTGCTTTTGTCAAACTTCATGTGGTTGGTGTTCACCCAGCTCTCCAATCTGTCCAGATCTCTCTGCAAGGCCTTTCCACCCTCATCCGAGTCCACAACTCCTCCGAGTTTGGTGTCGTCGGCAAATTTGCTCAAAACACCTTCTAGTCCTACATCCAAATGGTTTATAAAAACATTGAAGAGGACTGGCCCTAAAATGGAGCCTTGAGGGACCCCACTAGTGACCATCCGCCAGCCAGATGTGGCCCCATTTACCACAACCCTTTGAGCCCTGCCCGTCAGCCAATTGCTCACCCATCGTATGATGTTTTTGTGAAGTTGTATGCTGGACATTTTGTCTAGTATGATCCTACGGGAAACCATGTCAAAAGCTTTGCTGAAGTCCAAATATATTACATCGGCTGGTTTCCCTTGATCGACTAGATGGGTGATCTTATCATAAAAAGAAATCAAATTTGTTAGGCAGGACCTACCCCTCATGAACCCCTGTTGGCTGGGACCAATGACTGCATCGTCCCCCAGGTGCGCTTCAATAACTTCAAGGATCATCCCCTCCATAATTTGACCAGGCACTGACGTGAGACTGACAGGCCTGTAATTGCTAGGGTCTTCTTTCTTACCCTTCTTGAAAACTGGCACAACATTTGCCAGCTTCCAGTCCAATGGGACCCCTCTCCAGATTCCCAAGATCATTGAAAAGTAATTGAGAGTGGTCCTATGATGACGTCAGCCAGCTCTTTAAGCACCCTGGGATGAATTCCATCTGGACCCATGGACTTGTATGGATCCAGGTGGAGCAGCAAATCCCGCACATGTTCAGGGTTGGTTGGGAGTTTGTCATTCCCACCGTCATGGTCCTCCAGCTCAGGGTACCCTGGGTCCCGAGGCCCATCATCAGTGTTGAAGACAGAGGCGAAGAAGGCGTTAAATGTCTCTGCTTTGCCTATGTCATTGTCTGTGAGGAGACCGTCCCCATCTAGTAGCGGACCTATGTTTTCTTTGGTTCTCCTTTTTCTGTTCACATATCTAAAAAAACCTTTTTTATTGTCTCCCACAGACATGGCCAGCTTCAACTCTAGTTGGGCTTTGGCCACATGAATTTTCTCCCTACAAACACGATCAGCATCCCTGTATTCCTTCCTCGTCGCCTGACCCTCCTTCCAGCAGCCATACACTTTCTTTTTTTGCCTAAGCTCCAGTAGAAGATCCCTGGTCAGCCAGGCCGGCCTTCTGCCCCGCCTGCCTGACTTCCGATATTTTGGAATCGCCTGATCTTGTGCTTTTAGGAGGCAGTGCTTAAAGATTGACCAGCACTGATGGACGCCAATGCCTTCAAAAGCAGTTTCCCAGGGGACCTTGCTGACTAGTTCCTTGAGCAGCCTGAAGTCTGCTTTCCCCATATCCAGGGCTGAAGTTTTGGTGGCAGTTTTCCTTCTGTCACCATAAATTCTAAACTCAACCACTTCATGGTCACTATGACCAAGACGGCCGCAAATTGCCATGTCTCCCACAAGACCCTTTCTGTTCTCCAGCAACAGATCTAGGAGGGCACCTTTCCTAGTTGGCTCTCTTAGCACCTGCACCAAGAAGTTATCATCTAGGTGCTTTATGAACCTCCTGGACTTGCTCGTGTCAGCTGTGTGGTGATCCCAGTTGACATTCGGCAAGTTGAAATCCCCCATTAGGGGATTCCATAGGACAAGGGGAGTTGATCTCGAGGCATCTCTTAGTTCTGCAAAGTATAATTCATTGACATTGTCGCCCTAGCCAGGTGGTCTGTAATAGACTCCCACAACGACATCCCCTTTATTTGTTCGTCCCTTAATCCTTACCCAGAGGCTCTCAACTTTGCCATCGCCAATTCGAAGTTCCACACAGTCCAGCCCATGCTCCACACACATTGCCACCCTGCCACCTCGCCTACCCTGCCTGTCCCTCCTGAAGTGGCAGTAACCATCTATTGCAACACACCAGCCACAGGACTCATCCCACCAGGTTTTGCTTATGCCGATGATGTCGTAGCTGTGGGACTGGGCCAAGACTTGTAGCTCATCCATTTTATTCCTCATACTGCGTGCGTTTGTGTAGAAGCACTTCAAATGCACCTCCCTACACGCAGCACCTTGTGGAGCCAACCAAAGGGCCTCACTAGCACATAGTCCTTCTGATTCTAGCACACCATCCCTTAGCTCATCACCGGCATGCCTGGTTTTATCCCCTTCCCCCTTCGACTCTAGTTTAAAGCCCTATCTATCAGCCCTGCCAACTCCTGAGCAAAAATACTCACCCCTCTCTGAGAGAGGCGCATCCCATCTGGTGCCAGCAGGCCCTGTGTTGCGTAGACCTTCCTGTGATCGAAAAGCTCCAAATTCTGCCGGTTGCACTAGTCCCGAAGCCACGCGTTAATGTGATGAGTAAGAAGTGATAAGTTACTTATAAGAAATAAGTAATCAAACAAGATAGGCAAAGTTTATGAGAATGTCAATGAACTATGTTTTATGCTAAATCTAACCCAACTGGATATACTCCTTTTTGTTACGTTTTTTATGAAATGTAATATTTTACATTTTTATTTTACATTTTTATAAAGATTTTACATTTTAATGAAAGGTAAGAAAAAGAAATGGGCCAAATGTTCTCTTTAGGGTGACTTGCCTTTTCTTGACCAAAGGGATTTTGGCATTATTTATTTATTCATACTAATTGCTAATTAATAAAAAACAACACTTAGGTAGAAAATTTGGAGAAATTTCTTTTCCAAAAGAGTAGTTAAGCATTGGAGCGGGTTGCCCAGGGAGGTGGTGGAGTCACTGTCCCTGGGAGTGTTCAAGGAAAGGTTGGATGGGGTGCTTAGGGACATGATTTAGTGGGTGATAGTGGTGGTTGGAGGATGGTTGGACCAGATGATCTTGGAGGTTTTCTCCAACCTTAATGATTCTATGATTCTAATGTACCTTATCTTTACAGTTTACCTCTGTATGTTTTCCCAGGTGATGTTTTCGTTGTTGTTGTTTTTGTTTCTTGCTTTTTGTTTTTCTTGCTTTTTGAGTTCCAGCTGTTGACTGGGTGTTGATCTCAACAACAGATAAAAATTATTTTTTAGTGATAAATAGATGTGACATTTTACCTTGAAAAAGACCTGAACATTTTAAAACTTCTGAACTCTTTGTTCAGACTGTTGAAAGTCTTCAGCTATCAGTCAATGGGAGGGTGAGGGTGACTAACATAAAGCAAAAAGCACTTGGGAGATTCTTCATACTGCTATGACCACAGGTCTTAGTGGCTTGTTTTAAGTACTGTATCTCAGTGTACACCTAATGAACAACAGATGAATAACTGCAGATGTCAAGGTCTTCAATGAAAGTTATTGATACAGACCCACAGTCTTCAGTTCAATAGAACTGTACCTATTCAGCAGTACCTTTTTCTATATATTTTCTTCTTCACTTTTGAATAACTTTTGATTCTTATGGCTTTATATCCCGTTTTCTAGATTTTATTCTACCTTTTGAAATTCATTCTAATATTGGATACTATGAGGCAGAGGCTCTAAAGGTCACAGTAGGTTCAAAAATTCTCAGCTATCTAGGGACTGGATGAGGAAAACAGAGCCTGCAGCAAATGCTCTGATAGCAGATGGGAAGGGAAAGCAACCTAGCACCAAGAAATTACAGCATGCAGGTAGGTACGTAGGAAAAGAATTATGGAGGGCGAACCACTTCGAGCCTTGAGTGTCTTTCCTACTGATACACATGAAGCCATCTGAATATTGAATTCTACACTTATGAAAAACCTGGACTGGACTGGACATCAGCAAAACACGTGGTTCTGACTTTCCAGACTTTTCACAGGACAGGTTTACTACTTAGAGTTATTTGCTAGGCTCCAGACTTTATGGTGGTTATTATTATTAGTATATATATATCTATATATTTTTTTTTTCAGGATAATACCAGAAAAATGAAGCATATTATTAATAGTGCTGTTAATATTTCCTGGGTTATGTTTAATTGTAAGGATGCAAAATTGTATTGACAGACATGTATGAAAGTTTCACATTTCACATACTTAAAGGAATTTTACCTTAAGAAAAACATTGTAAATACATGATTTTGAAATGTCAGTAATGAGCATGTGCACATAAAATAAAACTTGGGGAAGTAACAGTTTTACTGACAATATATATCATGTATACATATGAGGAGATTCACCTCTTTTAACTCTTGGAGATCAATACATTTCCTTAAACTTAGGCACGCAGTAACATTTAAGAGGTCTGAATATCCACTGCATGACTTCCAGCTGCCATTCCACGTGTGCACAGATCTCCTATCGGATCTGCCAGCTCCATGCAGATGTCTCAGATATTACTGAAAAATTTAAAGGTCTGGAAACTCTTGTTTAAAGAGGAGAATTATCTCTGTCTGAAAAATTACTGTCTAGCCTGGACTTTGTATCTAAGATCTTTCAATAGCTAATGGATAGAAATAAGGTATTTGCAAGGTAATTTTGACATGTCATCCTGATAGGAGCCCAAGACAGAGAGAAGAAGAATCTGAAGATGTTTGTCTTTACTGATGGTACAGGCAGCTTTACACCCATAGTGATCTCAAAAAACTTCAACTATCTCCACTATCTCCAGTGCCAGAAGTCCATCTGAGCTGGTCACTCCCGAGTCTATCAGTAGCCACTGAAGAAAAATGGGCATTTTTAAAAACAGATTGATTTTACCTACTTTTTGCTGTCTAGATGACATGAAGCAATAAATCCTACACTATGAAACTTTATTTTACTATTTTATTTTATTTTATTTTATTTTATTTTATTTTATTTTATTTTATTTTAACCTAGGGTTTATTTATTTATTTATTTATTTATTTAATGTAGGTTTTCTTACCTAAAACCAAAACTAAGTAAAGATTTCAATATAAACAACATTCTTATGTGACCAATGAGGTCTTTTACTGGTTTCAGGAAGCCTGCTTTAGTTTGTGTGACTGTTATTCACATGTATCCATGTATATTAGAACAGAATTTGTGTTTTTATTTTAATTGACATTTTCCTCCACTAAGAGAAAGCAATGCGGAAAGGAGGATGTCACATGTATCACATGTAGTAGGTAAATGATATCACATATCATTTTCCTAAAACCCAAGGAGAAAAACATTCCATCCTTTTTCGTTTATGTTTTAATTATTCATTTATTTTCTGATTCTCCAGATTCCTTATGATAATAAGTGAAGATCTGTTTTATTACATCTGTAACACAATACTACAAAAGGGTGAAGGCTGTCAATTCACTGTTGAATATCATATTGGTTTACAGATATTCTTCCTTGGTTCTTCTCCCACATCCATGCTTTCCTCTTGTGATGTTCAAGTCATTCAAGTAACACCACTCTTCTTTTACTTGATTGCATCCTCATCTTTCCTTCTAACCATCCATCTGCCAGAAATGAGATACTAATGTGATACAATAGAGAAGATTTGATCAGATCAGCAAGACTTACACAAGTCTAAACTGTTAAATTGTGTTCTTATTATGCCACATTATAGGCCCTATTCTCTGTCTGTCTTTAGCTATTCATTATATCATCCCTAAAATGAAAAAAAAAATAAATTTGAATAATACAGAAATATCACTATCTGCCTGTAGAAGCATAATCCAAAATCAGTTTCACACAGATTTCAATGAATTTATTTAAAAAAACATTTTAAATGAAAAAAGTGACATAAAATTACTAAAATATCTGACAGATTTTATTTTAAAAATATTCTAAATAAGATGTTTCCTTTTCTGGATATTTTTGGTTTAACTATTTTCCTTATTTTTTCATTTTAGAATATCTCCTTTAAAAATGAATATATTACATTTTTATATTAACATATATCAGTCTTCTCCAAATTAATTAATGTTCCAGTTGCCCCAAAATCTCAAAACAAATCTCAAAACTCTTAGTTTGAACTTGAATGAAAAATTCGGGTTTTTTGACCTTTAGAAAGGCTAGTAAGCTTATAAATTTACTTTTTCATCCCACTTTTTTTTTTTTTTCCTATTGGTTACCATCTGTTCAGTGGGTTTCTTCTTCCAAATAGTTTATTACTATCAAGTAGTCCACTGTGACTAGGAAGTATTAGACATCCATCTTCTGGGTGTCTGTAATCAGGTAAGGTGAAATCCATTCTGTCCCTGTAGAAACTGGAAAGTGTCAAGTCTTCTGTTTTTTTTTTGTTTGTTTGTTTGTTTTTTCATATGTAGGTGAGAGAGAAGCCTGTTGTATAACAGAGTAAAATGTGGTCAGTGAATTTGGTTTCTGTTCTTGCTTAGCACTTGCAGATTTGATTGTGGTATCAACTGAGCTTTCCTAGCCAGAGGCAATCATCATCAACATGAGGCAGTTTCCATGGAAAAAAAAGTTAAATATAGATCTTCACTGCTTTGAATATCTGTCTTGGGAAGGCTCCTGAAAAGATGTAAAGAGTTGTGGTGGAACCAGTCCACCAAATGCTGGGCAAAAAGGCATTGTAGAAAAAGGTAGGAGGAGTGGAAGACTTATCAAGGAGTTCTTTGAAGAGCTACTGAAGAAACATTTTTTTCTTTTTTTATTTTTTTATGCAACCCCTTACTACATACATCAGAAGCACATCCCTGGCATAATCTGTTAATACAGATTTGCCAGAACCATACTGACAGATCTTTAAGGGGATCCAGAACCTGGAAATCAATGTGGAGGCATCAGCCTGTCACTGTTTTATTTTTTTTATTTTTATTTTTATTTTTTTTTTTTGGACCAGCTACCCATGCAGTGTGTGTAGTGACTGACTCTTTTATTTAGCCCACAAAGAAGACAGCAAAAGTCTCCTCCATTACTCCACCACCTCTGTTCATGCAGCATCCTTCAGGTACCTGCAATTAAGTAAAAAAAAATATATTTGAAAGGAACCTTTTTTTGGTGCTTTCCCATTTTGATATGTTTTCTCCAAAGAAAGGATTTTACATGGTTTTCCATTCAAGGAGCCTTTTTGAAGTACAAGAAATAGAGGAAGTATTTGTGCATGTGTATATGTGTGTATGCGTGTATTCATGTGTGTGTAGGAGATAAAGAAGTCTGAAAGATAAATGAATATGTATGCAACACTGTACAATGACATCTGACAGATATTTCTGCAGATTAATTCTGCAGATTAATTAATTAATAAAAGTGGTACAGCGTTCCACGTCACAGATTACTGATGCACATACTCTTCCATGGACAGAACATTTTGTTCATGCAACTCCTATTTGCTATGTGTATCAACTAGACATCCGGTAAAGACTGCTACTTGAATTGCTTATTTGTTCTGCTGGTTAGTTGGCCTAAGGCTAGAGTACCCACACAGTGTTCTGTATTTTTTTTTTGTAATTGTAAAAGCCCTGTCTTAACAAGAATCTCTTGTTAAACACTTCTTCTATGTAAGATGATATGTAGCCTTCACTGGCAAAAAAAAAAAAAAAAAAAAAAAAAAAGCTTCAGGAGCCTGATCCTGCCAAAGTTGAACCTTTCCTGGGATGAGTTCAGTGCTTGTTATTCCCCCTGATCTCCACTGCCTAGCACCTCTCAAGGTCGGCTGGTAGCCCTACTAGGGAACACTGAGCACTGCTTTAAATAAAGGAAAAGGACCGTGTTATTTACAAGATCCCTTGCCATGGATGATATTGCTTACTATGATATTCATTCAAGCTGTTGAGAAAATTTTGGTAAGCAGAATGCAATTTCTCAAATTAGAATTTGGCCAAGACAGGGGATTGTACAAGGACAATGCCATATTTTATCCTGCCTGAAGACAACAATCCTTTGTAAGAGCTACTTCCTAATTTTTTTTCTAGCATTATTTTGAACACTCCCCAGTAGTGCCCCAATTAAAAACAAAGCCAAGAACAGAAATGGAGTTTTATGATTTCACAGCTTGATTATATGAATATCTGATGTTGACATAGCATTTCTTGAGTATTGTGTTCCCTACTCTACGGTAAAACAGTAGTCATCTAGTAGTTTGAAGATCAGCTCAGAAAATATGTCAAGCTTTTTTTTTTTTTTCTTTTTCTTTCCTGAAACATAAAAATATAATATATTGAACCCTTTCATAGGATTAGAAGCACAGGGGAAAAAATATTTTCAGAAATTTGGATCAAAGCAAAAGTTTTGAGTCAAATATAACATTTTGTTTTCTTGATAGAAATGAATTCAAATTTTATGTTCAGACCATTCTCTGTGTCTGCCTGAATCTGCAGAGCTGTATGAGAATAAAAACTCTAAGTCATCATATTTCCCTTGTTCCCAGTTTTCAAGTTAGTGCTGAGCACCTTTCCTAGAAAAGGTTTTTCTTTTTTTTTGCCTACTGTAACAAATGGCTTAACTCGTGTTTGCTCAGCCATAGACTGTGTGCTCCAGGTCTCTCCTTTCCAGTCTTGGACTTGGCTCCAAATGGACCTATTTTATCTTTGGCTTGGACAGGAAGCAGAAAGGCATTACTGCTGCTACAATGGCATTTTCGTACTCTTCCATTCTTTCATAGTATTTTTGGACACTGAAGGCACAAGTGGGCCTTTTCTGGTTCCAAGAGACTAAAGAGTCACTCACCTATATTATTAGTAAAACAAAGATACAAAGGACCAAATACATCAATGTTCTTCAGTGTTTAACTATTCAATATATTGATGTCCTCTTACAAAGGGCTATGGGCCACAAAATCATATAATGAATTTCAG
This sequence comes from Cygnus atratus, assembly GCF_013377495.2. Lineage (NCBI taxonomy): Eukaryota > Metazoa > Chordata > Aves > Anseriformes > Anatidae > Cygnus > Cygnus atratus. The sequence goes on from NC_066364.1 coordinate 8,632,412, forward strand.
TTCTAGTTGAAAAAAACAATTGGACAGCTATGATGAATCATCTCCTATAAAAAGAGAAAATACTGTAACTTTTGGGTTGTTTTCAGATCAGACACAGCACTGCTGCTCTAAGAAAGCTGTGAGCTGGACGGGAATTTTGGGGTACTGATATGTAAATAAACCCACTGAGCATCATCCTCTGCTCTAGATTTCTCAGGATTAGAACTGCCATATGACAGAAGTTTCCAAGCAGGGACAGAAAAACAAACAAATCACATTACCAGCTTCTGAGTTTATTCAGGGTGGAATCGAGTCTTGGGACTTAGGACTTAAACAAGTCCTGTAACCTGTGTCCATCATCTGCCCGCCCAAAGGAATCTATATGCATTTTTTCCTTTTTCTTTTTCTTTTTCTTTTTCTTTTTTTTTCTTTTTCTTTTTCTTTTTCTTTTTCTTTTTCTTTTTCTTTTTCTTTTTCTTTTTCTTTTTCTTTTTCTTTTTCTTTTTCTTTTTCTTTTTCTTTTTCTTTTCCTTTTCCTTTTCCTTTTCCTTTTCTTTTTCCTTTTCCTTTTCCTTTTCCTTTTCCTTTCTTTTCCTTTTCCTTTTCCTTTTCCTTTTCCTTTTCCTTTTCCTTTTCCTTTTCCTTTTCCTTTTCCTTTTCCTTTTCCTTTTTTTTCTTTCTTTTTCTTTTTTTTTCTTTTTCTTTTTCTTTTTCTTTTTCTTTTTCTTTTTCTTTTTCTTTTTCTTTTTCTTTTTCTTTTTCTTTTTCTTTTTCTTTCTTTTTCTTTTTCTTTTTCTTTTTCTTTTTCTTTTTCTTTTTCTTTTTCTTTTTCTTTTTCTTTTTCTTTTTCTTTTTCTTTTTCTTTTTCTTTTTCTTTCTTTTTCTTTTTCTTTTCCTTTTTCTTTTTCTTTTTCTTTTTCTTTTTCTTTTTCTTTTTCTTTTTCTTTTTCTTTTTCTTTTTCTTCTTTCATATTTTATTTATTTTATTTTATTTTATTTTATTTATTTATTTTCTTCCTGAATCCTGCCTTGTTAGCATTGTGGGTAAAACTTGCAGTTGAAATTGCTTTGTGGTGTCACTTGGTATGATTACACCATAGTGCTTGGAACTGATTGGATGTGAGAAAAGATCTGACTGATATCTTGAGTCCATCTCTGTTTCCATTTGGTTTAGCTGATGCCACCATGGAATTGGAATTAAACTGGTGAATCAAATCAGCAGAAAATAATTATGTGAAAGTATTTGGGTTAACTGTAGATATTCTCGTTTCTGAATTTGGTAATGGGACTATAATGATGGATAATAAACCACACCTAGTCTCTCAGCAATTCTTATCATTATCTGCCAAGCAGATAAACTTTTAAGTGCTGAAGTCAGTATAAAACTGGTTAAAGGAAGGAAATATAAAATCTGTCACTCCAAAATGTCCATATAAAGTCATATATACCCAGACTTGTTAATTTTTGATAAGGTGATGCTAATGCAAAGGGATGATACTGCAGTTTTAAGTTTATTTTTACAGTAAGCCATTAACTTACATAAGCTTATCAACCTGGCTTCTTTTGAACTGTGGATTTATTTTTATTTTTGAACAGTAGAGTTATCTTCTGTAAGAAATCTTGAAATTACTTGCTTTTCTTAACCAACTTTGAAAAAATCAGAATATTAGAAGTTTAATAATATTTTTTTAAAAAAGCTAAAAAGCCTCTTTAACTTGAAAATCTTCAGATTTTCATTAAATGAATAATTTCATTGAAATAAATTAGTAAAAAATGGGAATTCTGGAATTAGAAACCTTGAAATGCTAGTTCCCAAATTGGTGTCCATGCTCTGTGTGTGTGTGTGTGCATGTGAGTATGCAGATATGAGTGTGTTGTTATACTAATGATGACAGATAACTTGTGTAAGACCTTGCAGAAAAGATTCTTTATGAGAGCATCACCTGCCACTTGTCCATCTTTTCCTTATTTCCAAACAGGTTATTAAAGCTTCACAAAACAAAGACAGATAATTTTGTTTGGATGCCTACCTGTTTGGAACAGAGGGTGAAAAAAAGGTGAAATGGAAGTGGGAGGAACTTCTGAGGGTTCAGAAATTTAAGGAAAATAATGTTTGCCACATCTGCACCCCAAAATCTTTGTGCTATTTCTAAATAATCAGTAATTGTGAAACATCCACATAAATGGAACAAGAAAAGGAACTCAGAATCACTCACTCCATGCACAAATCACCACAGAACTAACTTTGAATTTGATGTTTAACAATGGATGGATGAACAATTATATTTTCTGGACCAGAAAGACACATTTTCCTCTCTGGATTTATATAGAGCTCATTATATATGTCTCTACTCTGAAGTTCACTAAGAATTCAATTATTCAGGAAAGATTTTAAATACAATTTAATATTCATTTATTTAGAATTCTATGAAGACAAGTGGCTATCTGCAGGTTTCAATATGGTGCATACTACCGAAGGAAGTAAATAAACATAAGAAAAGCACTTCAGTCCTGTTAATATGAAACCTCTCAAGCGTCTTCTACTTGTAGATTACATCAGCTTTTCAGAAGTTCAGCAGGGTCTATTCTTCTATTGGGTGCTGTTACAACTTAATCTGTTTTGTTGTTGTTGATGTTTGATGTTTGTTTGTTTTTCTTGATCTGGCTTTTTTCTCTGGAGTAGCAACAATTATTCTAAAAATTAGGAATTGCTTAAGCCTTTTATCTTTGCTCACTGATTGTGAGATCAGTTTCTCTTCATCATGCTACAAGATTTATTTGGAATTAGGGCCTCATTGCAAAATTTCATCTTGTTGATTCAGCAGTACTCCCTATAATGAAGATAAAGTTTATTGTTTATTTAATTTCTCAGGGTCTTTTTAGTGGTGAAAAATACCTCTCTTCACCAGTGGAAAAGGTACCTTGCAAGATATTAAATAGAATAAAAACGTATAATGGTAAGGCCTTGTGGATAGGAGACCACAGAAATGCCCAGATATTACTTCTGTGAGTGAAAAGAAGCTGTGCTTAGCAAACTGCACAAGTCAGGAAACTTATTGAGTGCTACACTAAGTTCTGATTTGAAAAGGCATTGATCAGACTCTGTGCTAATTCTTTCACTGTGTTTTATGGGAATGGGATAGGTTCTTTTCCTATTGAGCTGATGGTAGCTTTGCCATTGATTTCATTTGGAGTAATAGCATCAGCACAAGTGTCTGTTGCAGGACAATAAAGTATAGTTTATTTAAGTGCATGAGAGGATTTTATGAGACAGTGAAGCACATGTACTGTAGAGAGTAAAAACAGCAAATAAACCAGACAAGTAAGACAAACAATTCTAGGCTTTGTTCTTTGCAATCCTCCATTTTCCTGTATCTGTTGATTACAAATCCCATTTTATAAATCTCTTCAGCCATTAACTGCCCACGGCTGAGCCAGAGCTTCTGTATTCAATCCATATTCCTTGTTTAAACACCTTTTCGCTTCTTAAAGATCATTGTCTTCTGTTTACTCCTCAAAAGTTTTATTTTTTTTTTTGGGGGGGGGGGGAGGGGGGGTGTGGGGCATACATTACTATCTGAATTTTCCAAATCATCAGACCACCCATACCAGTGTTCCATCTGTGCTCACTATTATTTTAACTGTTATTACAATATACTGATTTACTGTGTGGACCAATCCCAACAACAATGTTCAGCTATTTCTTTTCAAATGTGTGCATTTTACTGCTTCATCATTCTCCTGTGAAGACCCTGAGGGCTGGATTTAAAGTTCTTTCTGGGTTTCCATAACTTTAATTTTTACCAGATTGCATGTCCTTTCCCTTCATTTCCTTGACTGTCAGTGGTAAGGGCATAGGTTGGTATTTTGTTTTTACTTATCACTTGGCCTATTAAATTTAAAATTGTCAACACTGAATAGCCTAAAATAAATAAATAAATAAATAAAAATCTTTTTATTTTAGCTACATTATTTCCATGAATATCTATATGCCACCACAGACACAGTGCTTGAAAGATAGGAAAATGGAAATCACATCTTGGAAAACCTTCAGTTGAAAGGGAAGAGAGAAGTAATGTATAGCAGAAGTAGTTATATGTATAGCAGAGTTAGTATTATATGCAGTAGAAATGGATATTCATAAAACAAATCCATATTATTTACCTCTGCAATATATTTGGATTATTCAAATGTCTGTAATTGGCATTATAGAAGTATCAGCCTTTTATGAAATTCTCATGAAAAAACAGTAACAACAACAACAACAACAAAACCAACACTACCAGCACCACCACCAAAAAAATACATGCAAATAGAGGAACTCAAAAAAGTGTCACTGTCTTGGTGAGATGATAAGCATTATTTAAGGAAGTTAAATTTTACGTGATTGCTAACAATAAAAAGTGAAGGAAGTGAAGGAAAAATTTACAATAAAAATTAACATTCCTTTTTGGTCTTTCCCATTTCTAATTTCCATTACAGAAATTCCAACATTTTTTCTTGTTGGGTTGTTTTGTCTTTTTTGTTTCTACATTTGCTTTATGTGCATGTGTGTGTGTGTGGTGTTGTTGATGTTTGTTTGCTTGTTATTGCTTTCCTTTTTTTTTTTTTTTTAAATACTTATTGCAAATAATTCAGGTAATGCTTCATTATTATAATTTGTTTTCCTAATCAATTCCTAATGAATTATGAGTGATTATTTTATCATTCTTGTTTTCAACTTACTAACCTAATATCCTTTTTAAAAAATGCATTTTATTTTGTCCTTAGCAATGCCTGAATAATATATTTTTTCCCTTCTTAGGAAAAAGCAGAAAATATTATCTCCAGGAAAAAACAGCAACAGCAACAACACTGGAAATCCAGGAAAGGACAGAATTTTAATTTTATTTTTATTTTTTTTTATACATAAAAATATTTTCTTATATTTTCTTATATATCATGATAGGTGGCATTGGTGGAAATATGAACAGGTGTGGATAATTAATTTTAACTACAGTAACACAATATCTTTCAGCCTATTTAGTTCTTGCAAATATAGCCCTACATATATGTTCTTTGCTGCTTCTTCAAAGCAAAAATTATACTCAGTAGAAAATATAAAGAAAGCTATAGTTCATCGAGGTGCTTTGCCTTCATTCATGTTGAGATATCAGCAAAAATAATTCCAAAAATCTTTGAGCCAAAATTAAGAACTAATTCCACAACATCATGTAGGTTTCTTTGAATCCTGGAAGGAGACAACTCTGACTACAGTCACAGTACTACTTCAAAAGCTTAATTTTCACATGGCCCATTCAAGCAGCAGTAAACCTATGATGGGTAATAATAATAACAACAATGACAATAAGAAGCTTTCAAGGTATACAGGCTTCAGTTTTAAGAAAGACCCCATTTAAATGAGGCATTCTGTAGTATGGTAAATTAATTCAGAGTGCACTTCGTAAATTATCTACAGCTACAACAGGCTTTGCCAAAAAAATAATAAAATGCCCTCTCCCCTACTTTTTGGACAAAGAGTTTGAGAACACCACAACTCTATCTTATTGGTTTGTCTTAATAAGGTGTCAGGCAATACAGTGCTAGACTACTTCTTGTAGTTTAGAAATTCACTGAAGAACCCTGTGAGAACAGTAGTCATAGTGTTGTATGCCTACTAGCTTTAAGCATGTTTAACCAAAGGACATTATTAACACATTGAAGGAGCAGGTGAATTGAATGAAGTGTTGCTGACATAAATCAGTGTACTGTAATCTTCCTTTCAGATGAAGAAAAAAGGTCATGAGCAACTGTACTTTAGTGTCTTGATGTGTTTATCAGGTTCTCTTTCTACTGCTGTAAAATCATTAGAAGGAACCACATGATATCATTGCCATAAAGGAAACTTATTTGAATGCATGCAGTGATAGGTATTCCTCATGTTACATGCCAATGAAACGATTTCTCTGTTATAATACAGAGCCTGTAATGCAGCAAATGCCCAAAGATGAATCAAGATAAGCCAGAAATTAAATTAATATGAAGGAGGTAATACTACAGAGGATTAGAAAAATTACAATATGCCCTTCAATACAGGAAGTCTTCTTTCTATTATCACGAGCATTCTTAACCTTGAGGTCATCCATTTTTTGTCTTATTTCTGCTGTACTTGCTTTATTGAACAACTGGCCAAAAGGCTTCACCTTGGTTACATTAATTATTGGTGACTTGCAGGCTTGGTAGTTGTCTAAAAGATGATGATAGCTGAAGAATTGCAATTGGATCCAGATGTGACTGCCCACCTGCTAAACAGCAAAGAAGAACAAGAGCATGTCATCCAAGTGCTTCCTTCTCTGCATTTGCTTCATAATTAATCTAATTCAAGATCAGCCTCCAAAGGTTTCAGAACTGGAATTTTCATGTGTTGTAAAATAAAAAGAAAATATGAAAAGAATGTTTTCCTCACTTTAAAAGAATAAGTGAGCAATAATTTCCAAGACTGTATCTGAATTCAGATGTATTGCAGATGAAGGTCATGTAGCAATGCTTGGACTGAAATTTAAACAGCCATATCATTTGGAAATCCTTGCATGCAGTGCTTTCATACTGGGATTGATTTAAAAAAAATGACACTAACAATGTTAAAGTTCAGAATGAGTTAGTTTCGCTAGATTTTTAAATATCATTGCTTAAATAATGTATGTGCAATAATAATTTAAATGTTCTCTATGAATCATTCTACTAGGTTAAATCTAAAATAACTTGTTAATATTTATGGTATTCAGACATGCCACAGATAATTCTTTTAACCGTTATTGTCCATTCTGACAATAAAACCAAAATCAGGTATAAAAATATTGCAAATTGTTTTCCTAGTATGGGAATTCTCCATCTCACTGTATTCTAGTCCTTTCTTTATTATATTTATGGCAAAAGCAATAAAAAGCAATTGTTCTCAAGAAAGATGTGACATATACATCCCTTCAAAATTGTATTCATGAAAACAATGCCCAGGAGATGGTTTTAAAAGCTACTGTCATTACATAATTTCAAGAAACACACATCCTCAGTTTGGTTTAAATCCTGTACAGTTTGCAGATATTTACTTGGTTTAACTTTATTGCTAATATGCTTAAATGAGGTGTGTTTATGTGTGTGCATGAGTATGTGTGTATAATATTTGCTACTAATGAACAGGGATTTTTCTACTGCAACACTTGATTATAGAGGGCAATTATGCAAAGAGCATATGAGAAATATTTTATACTTCTAGTATGAATATACAGTAAACTGAAGGGAAAACATTTTCCCTATGCTTAGTTCTGAACTGATATATTTTGAGGGATTTTGAAAATAGATAAATGGAGAAATTTTGAAGGAAGAAGTGGCAAAGGAATATTTAAAGGTAAGGAATGTTATTTATTTGCATTTGGGAGTATGCACTGCCTTTCTTCCAGACAAATCTGTAGGACCTTACAGGCAATTAGCCTTTTGAAGAATTATAGATTTGGGTGGATGTCTGAGAACATTTTTAAAATTGCTGAAATATTTGACTCTTACCAATTTTAATTGGAGTAGATACATGGATTCTTTTGAGAATCCTGCACATTGCATATCATTGCTTTTAAATGTTATTTAAAATCTATCACTGGATAAAGAATTTTGTATACCTTTTTTCATATAAGAAAAATATATGAGTAGGTCCTATATACATACATTCATCTTTTCAGAGTTAGTCTTAGATTTTCATGTAGAGAGCCTTTAATTAAGGGAGGCAATATAAAATTTGCAATGAAATTCAATAGGTATGCATTTGATCCACAGCTCTTTGTAGACGAGGTGAATGATTTTCATTGTACATTAGACTATTAGTTGACTAAAAAAAAATAAAGGTGAAAAGGCATCTCTGTTAGCCATCATGATATAAATTTTAACACTCTTTACTAAAAACTGAAACATCACAGCAATTTATGATGAATAATTATAGTCCTCAGTTCTGGCCAGACCTTACTTGGTCAAATTGGTGAATAAATAATATTTAGATTCACCTATCTAAATATAGATGCCTTCATATTTACTAAACACAGTATGAATTGTAGTTAATATAGTGTCCATATGCTGTCTTTAAAATCAGTAGAGATATGGACAAAATATCTCTCCCTGGAAGTGCAGGCATAGTTCATTTAACCCCTAATAGACTTCTAAAAAAAAAAAAAAAGGAATACTTCTTCTTCTGTCTGTTCCTCTTAATTTCCTCTATAGGATTATCCATATGAAAAAAAAAAAGGTAGAAAAAGGGGTAGAAATGCATCCCTTGATGGACGGCTACATGGACCTAAAACAAATTGGTAACATAATTAATTAATATTGCTTCATGGAAGCTGGCGCTTTGCTATTCCTTTGCCTGCTTGGTTCACAACTCTTCCAGGGTAAACCTGTACTGTTTTATTTTTAGTATTTTACATATTTACATTTCTCATGGCTGAGTTTCTGTTCATATGAGAAAGAACTCAGTTTATTTTTATTTTATTTTATTTTATTTTTTTAAGAATGTGGATAAAGAGAATTTATTATGGTAATGTATTTCAGAGGCTTCTTTTATAAAAGTGAAAACTAACATTTGGGCCTAAAGTCCTATGTTCAGAATTTTCTGTTGTAACTTAAAGAATACTCTTGCCAGGCAAGAGAAATCACTCACTTCCAGATCCTAGCAAAGTACTTCAAAAACTGCTGGAGAATTCCACTTCTGAAGAATTAACTTTTTGGCTACCAGAGCTCTCAAATGTGACAAGTTACCTAGCATGAAACTTGAAAGATCATGTTGGAAAAGTGAAATTTAGTGCTATTTATCATTTCCTCCCTGGAAAGAAATGATTTTATTTCATTACAGTAGAAGCAGAAGTGAATGCCATACGTTCCAGGTTCAGCATTCATCTCCTACTGTTGTTAGGACTAGCATCAGATCAGATACTCACTGGTATTCTACAAGTGTGGAAGACTATGCTCTTGTGGATTTTTCCAGAGAGGTTGTAGATGCCCCATCCCTGGAGGTGTTCAACACCAGGTTACATGAGGCCCTGAGCAAACTGATCTAGTATGTGGCGTCCCTGCCTATGGCAGGGGGGTTGGAACTGGATGATATTTGAGGTCCCTTCCAACCTAAGCTGTTCTATAATTCTATGATTTGTTCTGTTTTCACTGGTTCTAGATAAAACAAAAAAGGATAGTTCTTTTGTATCATTCTGTGGTGGTTTTAGTCAGGTGGACAGCCAAGCTCCACCACAACCACTCTCTCACTGCCCCTCATCAAAGGGAAAGGGGGAGAAAATACAATGGAAAGCGCTCAAGGGCTGATATAAGGACAGGGAGATCACTCAACAATTATCATCATGGGCAAAACAGACCCGCCATAAAGAGATGAATGTAATTTATTAGCTGTTACTAACAAGCTAGAGCAGTGAAAAACTAAAAAACAACAAACAAACAAACAAACAAACAAACCTTCCCCCCATCCACCATCTTCCACCTTCTCCCCCTGAGCAGCACAGAGGAACGGGCGATGGGGCTGCGGTCAGTCCCTGATGCTTCATCTCCACCGCTAATTCACTATGCCTCTCTGCCCCTGCTCTACATGGGGTCCCTCCCACGGGATGCTGTCCTTCCCGAACTGAGCCTGCGGGGGCTGCCCACAGGCAGCAGCTCTTCAAGAACCACTCCCACGTGGCTCTGTACCACAGGGTCCATCCGTCAGCAGCAAACGGCTGCAGCACGGGTCCCCCATGGGCGGCAGCTCACCCCCAGATCCCCTGCTCCTGCGTGGGCTCCTCTCCACGGGCTGCAGCTCCAGCCTGTGGCCTGCTCCTGCTGGGGGCTCTCCATGGGCCGCAGCCTCCTCCAGGCCACATCCACCTGCTCCACTGGGGGCTCCTCCACGGGCTGCAGCGTGGAGATCTGCTCCATGTGGGACCCATGGGCTGCAGGGGGACAGCCTGCTCCACCAGGGGCCTCTCCACAGGCCGCTGGGGAACTTGTGCTGAGTGCCTGGAGCACCTCCTGCCCTCCTTCTGCACTGCCCTGGGGGTCTGCAGGGCTGGTTCTCACTCCTTGCTTTCCCAGCTGCTCTAGCACAGCAGTACTTACCCCCTTCCTTAAATCTGCTCTCACAGAGGCACAAACAACATCGCTTATTGGCTCAGCTCTGGGCAGCAGCAGGTCCCTTCTGGAGCCTGTTGAAACTGGCCCTTATCTAACATGGGACAGCATCTGGACTCTTCTTACAGAGGCCACCCCTGCAGCCCCCCCACTACTAAAAACTTTCCATGTAAGCCCTTGGGATTCATGATGGTATTAGTGAAAGTAGATGTTTCAGACTTCACATTCTTTAGGGCAGGAGCAAGGTCCTTCAAAGGTGCTTACAGGTGCTTCCTATAGTATTGATGGATATTCCAAATCACACTATTAATCAAGAAAATAACATAATAAATGATTCTAGTTTATCAGTCACTAACTATTCTAAGATAAATACTGCCTGAAAAAAAATTAAAATAATAATAAAAAAAAATCCCTAATCTCAGAAAAACTAACTCAAGCACTCAAATAATGTGTCAGAATTAAGCAATCGATATTGGACTTTTTAACCCAATTTATCTCATCTGTGAACTTCCATTATCTGATGTACCATATTAAGAAACAGGCTCAGTGATGATGATGGTGATGATAATAAGACGGTATCTGGAAATAATTCTATGAAATGCTGTCTGAAAAATGCCCCTATTTTGTACATAAATTTAGCATTTTCATAAATGAAACAAACACCTGTATTCACAAGCAGTCCTAGCTCTTATAACTGCAAAGTTTATGAGTTTGGACATCTGTGTTTGCTAACAGTTGTCACCATAATTTAGAAGGTCTTGGGAAGTGAAGTGTTATGGAATTAATCTTGACATGTATTTCTGAAGATGATTTTTTTAACGTAGAGTGTCTGCTGTATGTCACTGTGTGCATATATTTTATCGAAATGTACAATACAAAGAAAAAATATTCTATTTTATACAAGTATATATTTTTTCTATTCACATATGTCTCAGGAAGCTCAGGAAGACATTTAAATAGTTATCTGTCATGACTACAATAACTTTGCTTGCATACGTTAAATTGTTTTCCAAAGTAAGGATACTTTTTTGAATCAAGGCAAGAAAGACACTGATGTTAACTATGCAGTTATAATTTTCTTTCAATTGATACAATAAAACCATGCATATATATATTTTTTTCCTATAAAATCTGGTGATTTCATTGGCTGGTTAATTGATTTTTCAGGGGAGAATCAAGAAATGACCATCTTATTATCAAGTAGAGTTTAGCAGCCAGGATGCACTTGTTTGGCCAGAGAGACAGAAAAACACACAGATGGAAGAAAGAAAAAACAACCAAACAGAAAATATTGAAGACAAATGCTCCAGTTATTGTTCAAACTTCTCCAGCTTGAGCTTTAAGGTATTTTTAATCTCATCTCTTTTCATTTACAGTGGCAGGTAAAGCAAATATATAAAATGCTACACTGGTTAGAAAACAGGTAGTTTTGTTTATTAAGTCAAAGTGAAATGTTGATTTAAACTAAGAACATAAAAAAAAGCAAAAGGGAGATGATTATGGTTTCACTTTGGCTGCTCAGATTCTAATAATCTTCTACATGTAATGAGAGTGGGGAATGGAGAAGCCTTTTCCTGACAATGCTGGCAGCAGGATAACTTCTACACGCTATTGATTTTTCTTCATTGATTGTAATCTTCCTCTTCCTGAGCGCCTGTCTTTGCTTCTCTGACATATTGAACACTGAATAGTCCCTGAGTAATTCTTGAACAGTTTGGGATCATTTTTATTTTCACAGGACAGTTGAAACCAATGAAGTGATTTATATGTACTTTGGAAAGCAAAACAAAACAGTACTGCTCTGGGAATAAATACGGACACAAAGATTTTTATTTTTTTTTTTAAAAGCATTCCCCCCCTCCATCCCTCTCCATCCCTCCACCCCTCTTTACTTCTCACTCCAATAATTTCATAAGTATCTGCCAAATCATGTAGAGGAGAACAGTAAAGCATAAACAGCTCTCACAGCTGTGATTTCAGCTATGATTGATGATGAAATACCACTGGAGGGATAGCAGGAAAATGAATATTTATTAATGATATAAAGTACTGCTGGTTTAAAATCCAAAGAGATCCATCATTTCATATCCATGGGATGTATGCATTGAAAGTGGAATGTTCAATAAAAGGAGCCAAATACCTTAGTCAAAACACAAGTAATTCCAGTGGGTTGCTGATTGAATTCCTTTCTTAAAGTGAGCTAACCATAGTGTTTTTTATAAGGATTTTATTCCTGCCTTAGCTACAGTTAAGATAACATGAATGGTAGGTCATGTAGACCTAGTCTAGAAAAAATTACCATAGCAATAGTTTATCATATTATAAAAACACATAGCTGTGCATAACTATCATCCATATAATGCTAACACACAGTTTACAATCATTTTCTGTAGAGGTAAAGACTCCACAATTGCTTGATATGTAAATTTATTTTTTTTCCTGCTATTGCTTCATTAGTTTTTATTTTAAGAATTTGATAGGTCAGATAACCTGTGCTATAGCACAACAGGCAGCTTTGCACACTTTTTATTCACACACACACACACACACAAATTTGTTCTGGATGATCCTCATCTTTCAGAAGTTAAGTAAGTATATTTATGGCTTATCTGATATGCAAAAGAGAAAATTCATCTTTTTTTTTTTTTTTTTTTGCTAAAGGAAAAAAAATCACACATGCACACACACAAAAATCCTCATGTCTTTCTCTTTTAAATGTAGGCTTGAGTAGTAAGTATTGTCCTATGTTGATCAACTGATCCTTTTTTTTTTTTTTTCTTTTTACTCTGATGTTTTTGCAGCCTGTTATATGGGATGAGCTTGTTCAGACAATAAAAAATGTAGCTGCTGTGTTGACAGCAAAGGAGAAATTGACTGATGGAATTCAGCTGCATAATTTAACATACGGCTTTCAAGTCAGGATGGAAGTTCCAGAATGTTAAACTTTGGCTAATGGATAGTGCTGAGAAAAGCAGAGTTCAGAGCAAGTCTAAAAATGGATCAAAAGCATACTCATGGCTAAAAAAAAATGCAAACAAAATATTTATTTTCTTTGATTTGGGGAAAAAAAAATATAAAAGCGAGCTTCTAATCAATGCTGTTGGCATTTGGATGGTAAGAAAAAATATACATATTCTACCCAGAAGAAGAGACTCATTACATCATATAAAATTGAGTGTAAGCAACTGAACAGCAAGTGATCTCCCCTCTTTTTTCAACATCACCCTTACATGCCTCTAACTCAGCAAAGCTTCACCAGATCAGTGGGTTCAGTATCATTTTGTATGCTCACAGTCGTCAGTGGAAAACCACCTGCATTTTTCACTGAAGTTATTATTGCATTACCTGGGCAATTATAATTTTGTAAATAATGAACCTGCAAAAAACATGGTCAGGGAGTGGGGCAGAGAAGTAGAAGGAGGGGAGAGTTTTCGTAGCTAAACCTCTGGGGAATCAGATGATGTCTCTGGCTGCTCAATGCAGGGATTAGCAACTTCCCATGCCAGGATTTGTAAAAAGGCTGGTGCTCCTTTCTGGATCATAGCTGGAAGAAGAGTGTGGAATTTAGATTTATTTAAATAGCTCTGCTGTTTAATGACTTTTTGTCATATAGTCTGATTTCAAAAAGGATTTAGGAGTTAAAAGGTTAAAAAGAATATATTGTTGTAGCACAACAAATTATTGTAAAATTTAGTGAGCCTTACATAACTTTGCTTGTCCTGAGTGCTGAGCCAGCATTTTGCTATCACTGCCTTCCCAAGGTATTTCCAGCAGCTGCAGCGTTCAGGGAAGGTTAGAAGTATTTTTTCTGAAAAAAAAAAAATAAAAAAATAGACACTCCTGCATGATATACAGTATAAAGTTAGCACTAATTTGGGGAAGAATGATGACAGTGATCTATGTTTTTATGTGGGGAGATCAGAACATTTCCTTTGGGCTTGCAAACATATTGCAAATGCAGGTGAACAGAAAGACACAGAAATCAGCTAATGACAAAGATTTGGATTAATTTTGTCAAAAGCCATGATGGAATTTAGATTCATTGTCAAGCACCTGAGCCTATATGTGCATCTGCTGCTATTTGAAATGCCCTATATACATCCTTTGGCAGCCCAAGTGGCTCTAGATGCCCAGGAGGGGCTGTTAGAGGTAGCTTCATCAAGCAGCTACAGACCATGGGGAGATTCCTCCTTCCTGACCTGATAGTCACAAGGCTGCTGCATTTCCATGTCTCCAGGTAGCAAGGCATATGGAACACACATACACACAGACGCACACATGCACAAAATAAACAAAACTGGCCACACACATCAGCACAGAGAGGAAACAGAGTCTTTACTGGCACCTGCATAATCACACTCAGCACTCATATGTGCATGTGTAGCAGAGGTGCCCCATATTGCTCCTCTTTTCAAGCTGATCAGGGCTGTAGTCTGCTGGCAGGATATAGATAAGCACAATATGGGTCACTCCAGAAGCTGGCCTCAGATGCTCAGTCTATCCTGCAGCTGGTTCCCAAACCTCAAACCATTCCTGCTGCTTGAACCTGAATCCTCAAGACTCTGAGGTTTATGGTCCTCGGACCACTTATGCTGCTGACATGTGTTCAGCTGGCAGCTCTCACCCATTCACACACATTTACAAGAGTGAACACTCCCAAGCAGAAGACAGAAGTAGAATTTAGTAAGAATAAAGGGTAGTGTTGGGTGGTCAAGAACAGGGTCCACTCAGAACACTGTACCAAAACCAAACCCCCATTTATGCCCTATTTTCCCACACTTGTTCCTCCCTGATGTCCCTTGATCCCTAATTTTTCCACCTTTGGTCCCTCCCCTATAAGCCCATAAAAAGTTTTGCACCTTCTCATCCCCTAAAACACCCCACAAACCAAAAATTCTCTTCCCCTACATGCCATACTTATTTCTACACTCCTGTAGACAACCATCTCTTCTGTTTTGCAAATCGCTCAGCAGAAAGAGACATCACAGAAACTCAGAATCACAGAACAATTGATGCTGGAAGGGACCTCTGAAGACGATCTAGTCTATCCCCGCCTGCCAAGCAGGATCACCTAGAGCACGTTCCGCAGGATGGCATCCAGGCGGGTTTTGAATATCTCCAGAGAAGGAGACTCTACAGCCTCTCTGGGCAACCTGTTCCAGTGCTCTGTCACCCTCACAGTAAAGAAATGCCCCCTCATATGCAGATGGAACTTCCTGTGCTTCAGTTTGTGCCCTTTGTGTCATCTTGGTGGGTTTCAGACCAGGGACAATACTCTAACTGTTTTCCTTCAGTGGTCTTTGGGAGTAATTCAGAGTGCTCCTTTTTCACTGATTACAGATATTCATGTGCCTGCTTTTCCATTCTCAGTGGGGTGGGTCTTTGTGATTATCTGTTAGTCACATAAAGTAACAGAAGTAAAAGAATTAGGCATAGTTAAAAACAAAACCAAACAGCAATAACAACAAAACACTGCTTGCAAATGTAAAAACTCATCACTCGTGTTCTGTTTAATTGGTGACTGAGATATGCACTTCCACAGGATAAGTCATCTTAGCCTAGAATAGTTATGTAAGGCAGTTGAAATAATTATTCTCTGAAAGTGATTATAAATGGAGTCAAGGGTGATGATACTAAGCTCACTTTTAGGCCTCTAGAGGTAGATAAAACAAATCCCATCAAACAAGTCAGTTGTGCACTGGGGACCGGAATGCAGGACAAAAGAATTTTGTCCCTGAGTCTCATGATGTGCCCTGGAAGTCTTTTACATCAATGGAAAGACTACCATCAGAATTTCTGGACTTTGGATCATTCACTATCTTAACAATATAGTCAAAAAAGAAAGAAAGAGAAAAGAACTTAGATACCAGAAATGTTTTGCCTAACCTGGAGGGACTTTGGCATTTATCAAAATATTCAGTCGGGTTGAAACAAATTCAACTTCTTGCGTCAGTCAGCAGCTGTCTAACCCTGAAAGTATGTAAAGTCACAAAGGAGTTCCCTGGTCAGCTAGAATTTCCTTCAGTGCCTTCATTGAATTATAATTTGGAAAAATTTTGAGCTGAACCATTATGTGCATCTCAGCTGAGGAACCTGGGGATCTTGTGCAGAATACATGAACTCAAGAAAAGGAAACAGTTGAGCACTTTTATAGCCATCTCTCTCTCTCTCTTTTTTTTTTTTTCCCCTTTTTAGCTAGTGAGTGTGGATTCTTTTGTATTTACAGCTAAATAAGAAATAAGTAAGAAAGATTAAGTCCCTCAAGTTTTCCTGTCTCTTAACTGTCTTCCCAAACTGTCCAGACTAGCTTCCTGCTCTTCCAGTCTTGATACTCTTGTATGCAGACTTCAACAGGTAAGGTGAAAAGAGATCCAGGTCATTGTACTCTCAGGGATAGATAATACTTTCCTGTCAGCATACGCTTAAGAGTAAAATTGTTTCACAAAAGACAGAAATATATTGACATCTATACAGCATCGAAACCTGCAAGAGAGCCCCTTTCATAATCCCTCTCATGTACCTGTTAAAAGAAGGCTGAAACTCCCCACTGTCAAAGAGGTCTTCAAAAGGTCCAGAGCAGTAAAAGTCTCAAGGCTCTTCTGTATTTCCAGAAATTTAGCAGAAAGAGAGGTGAGAAGTGGGACCTGTAAGGGAAATGGATGGTGTAGAGGCTAAAGATCTGCAGAGGAAAACTAGAACCCTGAATTAATTGCTACTCTGTGCAAAAGATATCCAACTAACCTGGGGCAACTTGCTTTGCTGTTGCTATATTTTCCCATCTATTTAAAACAAACAAACAAACAAACAAAAAAAAAAAAACTATAATAGAAACCAACTAAAGACAGTATAGTAATATATCCAGTAGGATACAAGATTTGAAGGTGTTAATATGTTTTCAGATCTAATGACAAAAATCTTGTTAATTTATTTCTTCTGCTTTCATATTGGTAGCAAACACCAGATTCCACTAATGCACTGGTTAATAATATCAGAAATAAAGCAGCAGAGAAGTGGAAATAATGAACCTGGTTAAGATTCTGTTGCTTCTCACAAGGGAAAAAATAGCTTTGTTGTGATTCAAGCAGAGCAGCCAGATTTCAAGTATTTGATACTAGCAGGTAATGGGAAATTACCCAGTTTTTTTTCCTATTTCTGCTCCAGCATCTTAACTTGAGCACCCTATATCATTCTATTTCATGGGTCCTGACACTTGGTAAATGGGTTGAAAAACTTTTAAAAAGATAGAAAAAATACAGAAAGTCCTTTTGTTTTCAGCAATTATAATCACAGTTTTCAGAAAGCAGCATCCATATCCTGAGTTGATGGTATGTTGCAATGGTATGTCACATCTGGATATACCAACCATATAATACCATTTGACTAATGGCAGCATTGCCAATTTGTGGAAAGGCACCTTTAACTGAGGCAACTTTTCCAAAAACATCTCTGCCCTGAGCTTATAATGTGCTGCTTTGCCTCTTGGGCTCTGTATTGATCATTTGGCTAGTGGGGTGATGAAAATCAGGCTTTAATAAAGGAATATCCATGATGAGGCCAGTGACTCTAGGTTCAGAGTCTTCATAGATGTTCCTAAACTACCTTTAATCTAGCTTTCTTAAGTAAAGTCCCTGGCATGAATGCATGAACATAGTCAGGTTTGGGCGGCTGATATTAATGTTGTTACTAAAACTGTTAAAACTACCTGCACTCAAACCTTCTTGTTGAATGCAGTGGAATATCTTCTCCATTCAGTGCACAAGGGTTAAAAATTTATACTTCTACACTCCTTCACTTCTTCACATCAATATGAAGTTATTTCTAGACACAGGTTTTGCCCCATTGTAGCCAAAATGGTGATTCCTGATGCAATGAAAAATTTACTACAGAACTATACAGATAACCTGTTATTTAAGGAGTGTGTAGGCAATGACAAAGACTTTTCAAAGTATATTCTTCAGGATAATCACATAGTCTCAAAATGCAGGCAGTATATCATCCATTATTCCCTTGTGTGAAAAAAAATCAGTTGTGGAAGCAGAATGAAACAATGCAGACAAATCACTAAGAGTAAACAGTCGTGCTGAGAAGTCCATGCCAATCCAGATGACAGCAGATAATATGGAACATTTGGAGTTTGAAGAATAAATTCTAGTTCCTAATTAGCATTGTGAGAATACTGGAAAGACAACCACTTAGGGGTAATATTCATCTCCCCTAACTTTGCCTACCTACAAAGCAGATTTCTACAACTAAATGGCTGTCTAGACTCCTCCTATAGCTGATGGAGTGGAATTGACACTTTCAGAGCTTTCTTCATTTGATCTGCTTTCCTATATTAGGATGAGATTAGCTGAGCTTTAGATGTAGCAATTTCTCTCCATCAGCTATGAAAGGAGCATAGTCACTGCCATCATCAATGAAAGTATCTTCATTGTAGGCATTCAAACTTAGCCAGATGAGTCATGCTGATGGTGTCTATATGATTTTAACTGTTCCCCATCCTTTCTGACATAGACTTATTTTTACTGGCATTGATACCAAATAAGAGAATTTCATTTCAGGAAGCAGCATTCATGACAATACACAAGGACCTCATCAAGCAATGCTTAAAAGGGGTAGATTCTGCACTCTTCACAATTCTACAATTCTTTCTGCTTCAGAGACTTCTAAATAACAGGAAATTGCTGTATTTTATGACCTTCAGGTCTCCTAATCTTTATCATTAGCAAATCAGTTATTTGTAGTAAGACAGAAATGAAAAGTATGTGCAATGCACTCCCAATCAGATTTGGAAATCTTGAGATTTAAGGAAATTGCATTTCATCTCCATGCCATTGTTTTAAAAATGCAGGTGAAATTTCTCTATTTTATTTTAAAATTAGAAGCCAGGATCTCGAAAATATGTTTCAAAGAAGGTCAGTTTTACATCTAAATATGTAAAATGCCTTAAGACAGCAAAAATGTGGGATTTAGAATTGAAACCTTAAAAATTAGTAAATGCCTGTGTTATCATTTCTAAATAAACCTTATTTTGACCAGGTTGTATATATGAATTGTAATAGCATCTTTAGTTACACCAACACATTTTTCCTTTATTTATTTATATTTTTTTCTCCCCAGGATTTCTTACCATCTCCTTCACACATAACATGAGATGGATATTGTGTTTCAAAGACATTAATAAATCTGTCATTTCCTAACTTTCAAGGACTTGCTTGGGAATCTAAAACAACCTGAATATATAAAAATCCATAAACATTTCCTGCAAATTACTGGTGTTCATAACATTCAAGTTTCCTTAATGCCACTGTGAACAGTAAATACTCAGCCCTCTTCTTCTCTGCACAGCTCATGCAATGTATGTATATCTGTGTCTCAAAGGACTGTCTCATCAAAATAAAGCTCATCAAGAATATTTTGGTATTTGCAGGACTCTTCAGCTTTAAAATTTTGACTGAACACATGGCATTTCCAGGACTTCACTTCTGGGTGTTGGTTATGGCAGAGGCTTATTGCTTTTCAGAAAGTGAGATGAGTCTCAACCTGTCCCCTCAAATCAGCAGGGCCAAGTTAAATGTTGCAGCTTTCTTCTTCCTGTATGATAAGTAGAGGTGGTTAATAGGAAGATGGCAATTACAGCTACCTTACGGACAGATATTTTATTTTAATGCTTTTAATGTGGCCAGATGCCATGGTATAAATAACACAATGAACAAACAACTATAACAGCCCTAATGACCTTGTGAGACAGTTTGCAAAATGCAAGGAATTTAAGCTTGCTCTCATACACTCTTTTTCAGAAGCTGCACTTACCTTCCTCCTTTGAGGGAAGGGAGACAGAAAATGTGTTCTTTATAGGAACCAAGACCCTCATGGGATGTCAAAAATTATGCATAATGGAGCTGTCAGGAAATTTTCATATTTAGATAAGAATGCGACATAGTTTTGGCTTTTTGCCAGTTCTTAAGAATCCTATCATTCAGAAGGTGAAAAATATGTGTTCTTTCCTTTATGTTCAAAGACTTTCTTCCTTCTTGACCAAGCGTAAGCCTTTACATTTTAACTGAGCTAGGAAAAAAAAATCCAACACAGGGAGGACCAAAACTTCAGTATTTTTCCTTTCCTTTTTCCTGAGATGACACAAATGCAAAACTCTTGCTATCTACCAAGCTCTGTGAGAGACACAGCAGTAAAAAAAAAAAAAAGTGTCATGCACTTTTCATTACCAAGATGTTGCAGAAATGATTGATATTTTCATACTGCTTAAACCTCACCCATATAACACAGCTTTAAAGGAAAAAAGAAATATTACCAATTCTTTGCATATTGAGAGGCTGCAGAACTGCTCTGGGCCTCTTTGTATTCATATTGCTGAAGGTTATTGTTAGTTGTCAGTTTCTTAACCCTCTTGCAGTTCTCAGAGATATCTGATGGATGGAACTTTATGTGGCAAATACGAATAGCAAAGGAACACCTTGCCTTGATAACTCCAGGAAAGGATGCCACCTTGTGAAGTTTGAGAAGTCAAGACAATTTCCCTGGGAGGGGGCGTAAAGACAACCTGCCATTATGATTGATTGCATTCACAGAGCATTTCTGCCCTTGTCTCATTACAGCAGAATCTGTCCTTGGCTCCAGACTTCCATTGGATGGTTCTTCCCTCATTTAATGAGATTCAAATCTGTTGCAGTTATTTCCAAGCAGTCTGAAACAATCTTATCCTCCTTTCCCCTTTTTATTAGACTGAGAGGACAGCAGCAGATGTGATGTCGTCCAGTGGTCTAATAGTTCTGGGCTGTTCCAGAAGATTGTGGTATCTGTATCCTCTTTGAAGAAATAAAGGAAAACCACTGTAAGCACCAGTTTCTTCCCAAACCTCATTCAAGTTTCATCCACCATCACTTCCTGACAGTCATTATCTAAAGAGCAGAGAATTGAAAAGGACATGACAAATTTGCCTGTCAAATCTGGTGGCCTTGCCTAACAAATCTGGTGGCCTTTTACGCTGAGGTTGAAGCATTGGTGAACAGGGGAAAAGCAGCTGAAATCATTGGTGAACGGGGAAAAGCAGCAGGTTTGCCGATGACATCAAGTTGTATGGTGTAGTCAACTCGCTGGAGGGAAGGGATGCCATCCAGAGGGGCCTTTGACAGTCTTGGGAGGTGGGTCTGTGTGAGCCTCATAAAGTTCAACAAGGCCAAGTACAAGGTCCTGCATTTGGTCCAGGGCACTCCCAAGCAGAAAAAATGTGGGACACCTAGGAGTTGGACTCGATGATCCTTGTGGGTCCCTTCCAACTCAGGATATTCTGTGATTCTGTGGCTCTATGATTCACCTAAAGCTGCTTGCCCAAGACCATGTCCAGATGGCTTTTGAAGATCTCCAAGGAGCGAGACTCCACTACGTCTCTGGGGAACCTATTCCACTGATTATCTTAGTGTGAATCACGTTTGCCTATTATTGATTTATCTTCATAAAAGCATTTTCTCGTACAAAAAGAAAGAATGACTGCATATCAAACAATTATCCCTCAGAGAAAACCTAGACTTATAGTCCTGTCACTATCACAGGCTTCTTTTGAGCTTTCCAATCCAGTATAACTAGAATCAGAAAATAGGACAAATTAATAAGACAAAATATTACTTGAAAGAAAAGAGGATTAAGGTCAGTCTGATTCAAGACTTTGGTTTGTCTAGGCTATTTAGGTCCTTGAACAGGATATATATGTATTTGAGTCCTTGCTATTTATAAAATGGCTTATGGTATGTATATTTATTTATTTATTTATTTATTTTCATATCAGTTAAACTGAATAGTATTTTTCTCTGGGTTAGTGTTCCCTGTTGATTACCTCATGCCAAAGAAACAAATTTACAATGTTTTGCTTAACTTGACTCATTGAACAATCCTTTGAAGATGGTACATGTGGTGCTACTATTAAATGTACTCTAGCTGGAATGAGACCACTCCTGAAATAGCTGAAAGTCTCTGTGTGGACAAAACAGCCAACAGGATCTGGTATTACTACTGCCACTGCTCTCACCAGCAGCAGAGGTAATATAAAAACAAAGCAAATTTTGGAGCTATTGCCTTAAGGTATGCTGAAATGACATTTCTCAAACATGTTCTTTTCTGATGTTTCATTATACACAAGCAATATAAATTGCTTCTATTCATTTTTGGTTTTGTCGTTGTTATTATTACTATTATTATTATTTTTGTACAATGCTATACTCTGATCTTTCTCTAACTTGTGCAGTTGGTAACCTGCTGATATGGAGGTATTATAATTCTTTTTCTTTTTTTTAAATTTACATTCTTTATAACTCATGATTAGTAATTACAGTCTTCCTATTATTGATTTTTATGTTATTTTTTTTTCATTTTTCAAGCATTATCTCATTGGACTCCAGAAAACCCCTTTAGGCATGCTGCAACTTCCAGACTTTTATTTTCTTCTCCCTCTCCCTCTCCCTCTCCCTCTCCCTCTCCCTCTCCCTCTCCCTCTCCCTCTCCCTCTCCCTCTCCCTCTCCCTCTCCCTCTTCTTCTCCTTCTCCATCATCTCCATCTCCATCTCCGTCTCCATCTCCATCTCCATCTCCATCTTCATCTCTATCTCCATCTCCTCCTCCTTTCTTTTCTTTGCTATATTTCCAGATTGGTGAAATATCTGAGATTGCACTTCCTCTGGATAAGATACCATACCTCGGTATCAACTTTTGTTTAATGATTGAGTTTTCTATGAACAGAGCCACAACCTCATAGCACTTTTTTTTTTTTTTTTTTTTTTTTTTTTGTGTGACTGTCCCTTGGTTGTGTATAGTTAAGAAACCAAAGAGTTATATGCAACTGTAGACAAATTTGATCTGTTGTAGGCTTCTCTGAAGGGACTTATGTGCACTCTAGAATCATTCATATGGCCTGCAACTGGATGTTTCTGTAGGTTAATACTGTAGCAAGATTTTCTGGTAATAACTGCCATAAATAGGTTGTTTATAGAAAGAACTGATCACACCTACTATTGGTCTGAGAGAAATAACCATTATAATTTGTGCTTTCTAGTCTGTACAGCCCCTGGAAGCCAAGGACTTTCTTCTCAAAAGAATTCAGTAACAATTACACCCGGGGGCTGTGTGTATGTCATGACATAAAACACAGTCTGAATTAATTATTTAGTATGGTGCAGCCCACTTTGACTTATAAGCTATAAAAAGCCCGCCTGAGAGAGAATTAATTATTGCTGGAAATAACATATAATTGCAATGTTGCAGGGAAAAGATAAGAATTAATGTGCCAGGTGTAAGTAGATTAGACCAGCTTGACAGAAATGAGCAACTAAAAAAGAATTTATAGATGAAAGCTTACAGCCATTGCGCCCATAGTGACTGGAAAGCATTACCATGTGATGACTGCTCAGTAGCTTATGTGAAATGAGATATTGGCTTTAGCCTCATTGCTCAAAGATAGGTCTGTATGTCACAAATCTGACACCAAAATGGAGTGATTTGAACATCTCATCAGAGACATAAGGAGAGAAAAACCTCTATATCTGAATTAAACTTATTTCCTGTCTTGAAGTGATCTCCTTAAGTGAGAGCTGAGGAGTCTTGTCGTATAGAAAGGTGCTTTGTGGGAAAACACATTTCAGTCTGTGTTTCTGCCTTTGTCCAGTGGTGCAGGACTATGAACTCCAAAGTGGACAGCAGGCTACTTTTTCATGAGGAAAAAGGAAACTTGCTGGTCTGCCCATACTGTAACAAATAGGAGGGGAACTAGGAGGAAGAGAGAGTAAAGAAAGAAATTTTCACATAACTTACCCCATTTCATAACCACCTCATCTTCTTGTTTTAAAATGGGCCATTTGCAATATTCTGACCTTTAACACCTAGGAGAGGCATTTGTCACAAAGGTAATGTGTATGGTTTACATGGTTTGAAGGTCAGCGTGAGAGAAGTAATATCAAGCTGCTAATGGGAGTCTAATCAAGAATGCCAACACCTTGAATGAACATGGAAGACAATTGTTCTAATGACTTTCTTCTACCTGAGATTACAGACTGGCTTCAGTAAAACATTTACAGACAACACAGAACTACAGAAAACCAAGATTTTGAAAATTTAAATAACTGTTGTGGAAGAAGGAAGAAGAGCGACTTGATATAAACAGACTATACAGCAGTATGGGAGAAATAAATAGCTCACTGGAATGGGATAAACATACCTCTAAGCATGCCTGATGGATAGAGGAATTGGGCAGAATTGTAAATAATGTGCGTTTTTAAATTGTTCAATTATTGGCAAAGAGCCAGAAGACTCTGCACCTGGGTCCATCTCCAGGATAAAATCGAGAGCTTAATCTTTCCCCATTCTCTTCCCTAGTTTCTCTGTAATAGTGATTTTTTCTTTGGATATTGTAATATCGTAACACTGGGCACATGGTTAACTCAGCATCTGATGACAGCTACTTCAGGTTGCGTACCGTTTGTCATCTTTCTCTATGTTAGGATGTAGGACTAGGAATCCAAGCAGCTTCTCTAAGAAATCATATGTTAGTAAGAACTGTGCTAAAGGTACACAATCCCTACAGCATTTCTACTACTGATGATAGGTTTTAGACAAACCTGAAGCTTAATCTTATTTTTTTTCAGTAGCCTCCTGGTTAAGTGGTTATTGTTGCTGTTGTTGTTGTTTTTCTTAATTTAGATGTTCTTTAAAATACCCACATCACAGCTGATAGTCTTTTGATCTTACTTCAAAACTGCATAATAGTGGGTCAAATAAAGTAAAATAATTCAATTCTATTTACAAAATTTATCCTTTATTCAACTCACCTGGAATTAAAACTCAGAATTTAAAAATGTATAGACTTTTTTTTCTTTTTTTTTTTTTTTTTTGTAAGTTCTAATGAAAAGACAGTCTGGCCTTGTGGTTTTTATCATTATAATTCCTTGTAATTTGGGCGATATATTTCTGAAATAATTTAATCTTATGATGATGTGAACCTACATGCAAAGGACTTTTGGAGATTTGCTTACCATCATGTAATAGTTAAATAACTAAATTGCTAATAAACAGGTCTAATTTTCAGTTGATTGACTCACAGAAATTGTTAGATGCAATGCATTTTATAGCATGAATCAATCCATTGTTTTGATTTCAACTGTATTGAGCCATGTGTAATTATGATTGATTCTTGTAAACATTCAGAAATTCACACGTGCTTTCAACACAGAAATCCAACCATATCCTGGGCTGCATCAAAAGAAGTATGGCTATCAGGTCAAGGAAGGTGATTCTCCAACTCTGCTCTGCCCTTGTGAGACCTCACCTGGAGTACTGTGTTCAGCTCTATGGCCAACAACGTAAGAAGGACATGGACCTACTACAGAGAGTTCAGAGGAGGGCCATGAGGATATTCAGAGGGCTTGAGCACCTCTCCTATGGAGACAGGCTAAGGGAGTTGGGATTGTTCATCCTGGAAAAGAGAAGGCTCTGGGGAGACTTTATAGCAGCCTTTCAGTACCTAAAGGGTACCTTCAGGAAAGCTGGGGAGGGACCCTTTGTCAGGGAGTGTAGTGATAGGACAAGAAATTTAAACTAAAAGAGGATAAATTTAGATTAGATATATGGAAGAAATTCTTCACCATGAAGGCAATGATGCACTGGAACAGCTTGCCCAAAGAAGTGGTGGATACCCCATACCTGGAAGTGTTCAAGGCCAGGTTGGATGGGGCTTTGAGTAACCTGGTCTGGTGGAAGGTGTCCCTGCCCATGGCAGGGAGGTTGGAGTTAGATGAACTTTAAGGTACCTTCCAACCCAAACCATTCTATGCCTATGATTCTGTGGTTCTACGGTAATGAAGAATTTAGTATAGAAATATAATTGATGCAGAATAAAGCTTTGTCAATGTTATTTAAGGCTTACAATTAAAATAGCAAAAATATATCAAACAGAGAAGTTAAAGTTTCAGTGTCCATATTAAAATTCCCCAGTTGCTGTTTCATTGTTTTATAACAGACAGAGCCAAGAACATAAACAGGAAGAAAAAGTGATATATGTTCATGCCTACATAGTTGTGTTTTAATTACCAGTCACATAGGGACTATTGAGTTAGCTGGGAAGTTTGCAAGACCACTGTTTTTCAGGCTTTAATCAAAAAATACCTGGTAACAAGAATTCAGGATTGATGGGGAAGTTCATAGCTGCTCTTGTGCTATGTCGTCTGTTGACACCATGCTGATATTTAATAAGTGTCTTAGTTGACTAAGACACACTTAGATATCTGTTGTTTGCACTGTATATACAGACTGTATAGCCTATATGGCCTGTGGCCAAGGGACAGGTCTTGGAATTTGATTTTCTATATTATTAAAAGATCACAGTAATCTCTGATATGTTTTTGTTTTTGCAGCCAGCATTTCTCCAAACAGTTCTAAGGCACAGCACGAGTCAGCATGAGCCAGGGACAGCTCAGAATAGATATTTTCAAGGTATTTGGTAGGCTAGGAAAGTTCAGTAATATGGAAACGAATCATTCTATGGCATGATACTTGAATGTCAGAAGCATGTTGCTTTATTAGTATAACCATACAATAGGTAAAACCCAACTTTTTGTCTCTCCAATTTTTTCCCTCTTATTTGGGTTTGAAGTTTGCATCTATAAAGTCTGGTGAAGCAAAACATTTTGCCTGCCCTGTACTTTTCTGTTCAAAAAGAGACAATAAAAAAAAAAAAAAAAGGAGTAAAATGAATAAAGTGTAGAAAAGGTCGTATGCTTAAACATGTTTCACTGAAATAAGAACACAGGACAGGAAGGAATTTTTTTTGTTTGTTTTGTTTAATCATCTGTTCCAGCCCCCTGTTGCCACTGGCACAGACATACAATCTCTCCCATAACCTGATCAGGCTTCAGTGATTGCAGTTACACTCTGAAGTCCTCAGCTCATTGAGGTGAATAGGTCAGCTCCTCGTCTCATCATTGTCAATAAGTGACAAGACTGTTTTCTGAAAGTTTTCAACTAAAAGGAAGGAGGAGAGGAGGGAGGGAAAGAATACATTTTAAAATGAAAGATTGATTTTGCAGATTAGCATGATTCTGGGAAGACACTGAAAGTACAAAACTCAAGCTTTCTTCTATAGCCACCATTCCGTTTTACTAATCATATCAGTGGTATTTAGGGATGAATGTTGTAATACATATTTTGGTGAATCATGATATATTCTTTTCATATAAATTATCCAGCCAAAAAGCTGACAAGTATCAGCTCGAATAAATGCATATAACATTTTGAAACTCTCTAACGACAGTCACATGGGAAGTGAGATTCCTCTTCAAAATCTGGGAGCTTGAATATCTGACCGAGAAGTTGTGTAGATGTGTACCTAAGACTTTTATTTATATTGCTAGTAACCAGGCATATTTAGAATGGAGTTGTGACTATAAAAATACCAAGAATCCTGGTAAAACCAAGTTTACCCTGTCATTATATTTCTCTTGCTATCTGCTTATGGGAGACAGGATATTGGACTGTATGGACCTTGGACTTGACCAAGTGAGACTGTTCTTATGTTCTTCCCTACTTTCATTAAATTTTACTAAAAATCTAATCACATTCTCACTGCACAGTGACATTTTCTCATAGATTACTTGATTTGGAATTGCTTCCAACTTTCAGGAAACATTTATTTCTACTCTTTAAACTAAATGAAGATGTTAGGGTGCTGATTCAGTTTAAGATTAAGAATTCTAAATTTAGTTATCTAGCATAGATGTCCACTGTTACAGTAGGTGTCTATGCTCCTATTACAATCAATGAAGACCTAGTCAATACAGACCATAGTCTCTTCAGCTCTCTGGTCTTTATAGATTGTATTGATTACATCTCCATTAAGAATAATGAGAGCTTATGTAACGATAGCTTGATTCAGTTTCCTAAACATAGTTGTCTAATACCATTTGAGATGCTCTACAGTATCCCATGGCAGCTGACTGCTGCTTCAGAAGGATGTAGATCTCCTCCAGCAGGTCCTTTGTCAGATGTACCAGCCCATTTGTGGGTGTCTTGAACAAAATAGATGGTTTGAAAAAGGCAGTATATGCGTATCATCAGGCTGTAGAAATGAAACTGTCATACACAGGTGGACACCTAAATTTAGTATGCTAATGAGGATCTCACCACAGATTTATTACCTATAGGCTGGTATTGCTGCTTGCAACTCAGTAGAATTCCTTAATTTGAAATGAAAAACGTACCCGCCCTTCTTGAGTGCTAAATGAAATCTGAGATTTCATTTTCTCAGTTATGTGAGTGTCTGCAGTTCTGTCATAGTAGGAGAGTGATAATGAAGATAACTGCAAAATGAAGACTAAGAAGGACTTGGTGCATATGTTGTCTTGCTGTTTCATTTAGCTATTTGTGTTCTCTCTCTCTCTCTCTCTCTCTCTCTTTTTTTTTTTTTTTTTCCCCTCATGTATCATATTGCCTGGGGCTTCTAACTGGCAGGGCAAGAAACGTTTCTCATACTTTTATATTTTCCCTAAACACAAGTCTTGTGAGTAAATGGCTTCGGTATGTGTTCAAGACCATAATAATTTACTTATTACCCTTCAGCAGAAGACCATCTGAAGCACAATGTTGACAACAGTCCTGGTATTCAAATATAAATGAAAGTCCAATGCAACCTGGATGTAACCTCAGCATCCAGAAAATGTGAATCAGGATCCCTGGAATCATATTATAAAATAAAGCATCTTATTACCTATGTTTTTGTCTAGCATCTGCACTGCAGAGCAATACTTGTAAGCCTCTCTGCAGCTAGAGAATAGAAACTTAAACACAAACCCACACAATAAAAAGGAAGCTGAAATTCCACATACCTAGTTTCTACAGGAATGGAGGATTTAATGGAAAAAAAAAAAAAAAAGACAATTACTATGAAACTTACCTTAAATTTGCAAGACCTTGTGACACCTCTAGTTGTGCAGCTCTGTCTGAGGATTCTGTATTCTTTCAGCTGAAGCCACTGTTCGTGACTTCAGTGGTTCAGCTCAGGAATTTCTATACTTAAGCATAGCATGAATATCATAAATTTTGTTTCCCAACAGAGACACTTGAATAAAGACTTTCCCTATGAAGCCAAGGAACTTAATGAAAAAACAGTCCCTCTTGTGAGTAGGACTTGTGAATAAGACCAAAACCTGGAGAATTCAAAAACAGTTATTTTTGCCTTCTATTGCAATTGTAAACAAACAAACAAAAACACATAATTTTCAGAAGTTGATAAGAGACTGAGAAAGCCATCCCAGAGTTTTTGAATGCACCTAAATCCGGAAAATTTTCCTTAAGGGAAAGGACAGTTAATGTTTAGAGAGATTAGCTGCATTTTATAGTATATCATATTACTGATGGGAGGAAAAAGAAATCTTCGCAATGGCAATGACCTTTTATCCCCAAGATAAGGATGAATGCAAGTCAAGGATTAAAAGCAGCAGTTTCAGAGAGATTTAGCTACTTGAAAAGTAGAAGGGATCTGTCCATGTGCAAAAGTCAGGGGGTTTCCTACTTTTGCAACAGATAATTTTTTGTAGTTGTTGTTCTTTTTATTTATTTTAGACTGAAAAAATGTCCTTTCAGCCCAAATAAAAAAGTGTGGAAATTCCACCTCAAAGCTCAGTTTGTTTAGAAATGTCCAATTCTCCATAAATCCTTTTGAAAATAAAAATGCTTCCTTGACAGAAACTAAAAAGAAGGAGTAATATTAGATACCTCTAGTACTGATCTGTGTTATGGAGAGAGATGAGTTATCTGTCTCTGCATTTTCAAGGTATACAACCAGACTAATAACGTGAGTCCTTATAATAATCTTCCTCTTGATATTGGATCATTACAATATTTCACTGACCTGCAGGTGGGGGCAGAACCATTTGCCGAATGGTAAAAAACAGTAGCGTAGAGGGGGACCTTTCAGGAAACTACCTCTGACCATCTCCAGTGCCACTTGCTTTCACCAAGAAGCCAGGATCCAGACAAAAGACAGCTAGTAGACAGTTTTCTCTTGGACACATTTGTTTTTACCTCACAGTAGTCAAAGACTCTGAACTGATGAATTATGATTTAAAGTCCTATCAAAACTTGTTATTATGGTTTTAATAACTTCTAAGGAAAATCTGAGTTAGTGTAGGAGCACAATTATTACCTCTTTCTACCCTTCCATGTAGACAAATTCAAGCTTTTCTCCAGGTTCATAAAAAGAAACACCTTTAATCTGTCTAGTCAGAAACAGGGAGAAGCATGAAGAACGGGGAAACAGACATCTAGCTTTTCACATCATTTTTGCAGCTATAAGAACTGGCACACCTTGAGCATCCTAGTCTGCTCTACTGCCAAATGTGGGACAGACTTTTGACTGAAACTCTGACCATCCTTATTTTCTAGATGAAATGTCCATTCCCACTAAGCTGTTAATCTCAATGTGGATATGGCCAGTTTAGCAGTGTACTTGTAAAGAAGTGACAGAGGTATAGACAGGAAGATGTGATGTCTTCATCAATAGTAGACAAAATTTCTGGCAGCTGCTGATCAATGTGACGGCAAATGCATGGAGAGGACTGTGGAAGTAATGGCTGCAAACTCTCTCATGGGCTTGGAAGCACAGGCCAGAAGAGATTCAAAGACAGGTTGTGTTAATATAAAAGGAGGCATGATCAGAAGAGATGGGAAATCAGAGAATGCAGCCACTCATTTCAGAAGTGACTGGGTATTCATTCATTATTTTAACAAGTTCAGAAACACAGGCATAGCATGTTGCAAAATGAGCTTTTCCTAAATAACAAAAGAAATAACAATGATATTAATTTAAATCTTCTTAATCAGATTCAGTGATTTTTCTTGAGAAGTAGCTGGGGGGGGTGGGGGGTGGAGAGGGCTGTGTCACTCTGAACCCCTCATATCAGCGAACTGGAAGGGCAGGGTCTCCTATTCCCAGGAGCTCACAGGTCCCCTCTGATACCTTCTCTAACAGGCCAGCTCCCAGTAAAAGGTGAGGGGGGCTGTGGGAAACTGCACTTGCTTTGCCCCAGCAGGACCTCACCTTTGCTGTTGAACCGAGACTACACCACTTCTTACAAGATTTCTAACTAGAATTTTTGTGGAGGCACAGTCGTACTGTGGGATGAATCCTTTCAGAAACTGTGAGTGTAGCTGATTCAAACTGGATCATCTCTGCTGAGTTTGTGCTGCAGTATGTCCATAAACCTATTTTTTAAATGTTGCAATTACACATAGAATCATAGAATCATTAGGGTTAGAAAAGACCTTCACGATCATCTGATCCAACCATCACCCTACTACCAATGTCACCCACTAAGCCATGTCCATAAGTGCCAGGTCCAACCTTTCCTTGAATACCCCCAAACCAATTTATTTGTACAGAATAGGGGAAAGGAGCAGTTAAGTAATTTCATAATGGTTATGAATAAAAGTCTGTAGATGAGACAATAGCATAAACTGGGATGTCTTGACCACAGTCTTTTTTTTTTTTTAATCAGCAGGTCACATGGGTTTTCCTTGCTTGCATTTATGGCTGGCCTTGTTTTCAGCTGATTATTTCAGCATTTGATTTGAATGCACTGTGAGTTTTGCTCA
Organism: Cygnus atratus; assembly: GCF_013377495.2. Taxonomy (NCBI): domain Eukaryota; kingdom Metazoa; phylum Chordata; class Aves; order Anseriformes; family Anatidae; genus Cygnus; species Cygnus atratus. The sequence continues at coordinate 8,664,167 of NC_066364.1, forward strand.
AGTGGATGTGTATGATCCACAGAGAGAAGCACTATATTCATATTACCAAGATTTCACCAATAACGATGAACCATGCATTATCTGACATGTTTGTCCCACAGTGACAATTATCTTTTTGCTATACACTTAGGTGTGAGATCACTGTATCGAAGCAATGGAGCGAAGCCATGCTGAAAAACAATAACCTATCGCGTGATAATGACAGGAGAAAGTAATGAGTGGGTGGAGAAGGCTCCTTCACTCTTCAGACTTGTGAGGTCTCCTTTAAGGTGTGTCCTACTGTTGGATAAAGTGACAAACTTGCAGTGATGTGTCTGTCAGCACTGCTTAAAGTGAAGGAGCAAGGTAGAAATTGCACAAGAGTCTATTACTGTTGCCTTCAAGGTAAGCTTTAGAAGAGAAAGCATGCAAAGGAAGAGCTGCACTTTATAGCCACAGTTTGGCAGCTATTCCCAGTCTGTCTTTATGTATTTAAAATTCCTTTCAGTACAAACATTTGAAGGACTTCTCTCCCTCCCCTGCTGCTGTAACAGTTCATTTAAGGGGACAAAGGAAAAAAAATAATGTAAATAAATTATGTGTTCTGCTATCTATCCATTTTAAATGCTGGATGTCTCATTTCCTGTCCTTTGTGCATGCATGCATCTCATTCAATTTTAAATTATAATTTTTATTAAGATACACAAAAAATGGGGGAATCAGCCTCTAAACCTGCACTATATCTCTGTTAAAAACTTGCCCCTTTCTGTTCAATCTTCAGCCCTGTCTTTCTCCCCATCTGTCCCCATCACTGTCAGTAAGGAACACTCTTTTGTATTCCTGTGCTCTAGATCCTGTAAAGCTGCAAACTGTAGCCCCTCAGGAGAGATGACCATCTAACTATTAAAAGGTGAAGCTTTATGCAAGAACGTAAATCTTACTGGTTGATGGGTTGCAGTCTGAATTCTAGTCCCAAAAGAAGCAATTTCTGATGTTTAAATTGGGATGTGGTGGCCAACGTGTTGCTGATTACCAGTTTTCCCTCAGTTATTTTTGGAGGAGTGGCTTCCTGTCATCAGTCTATGCACACTTATCTCGAAGGCCATGGGGGACCAGATCATGCTGTTTCTCAGTCTGAGTCAGATACAGTTTGGAAAGAGGAAAGTATCTGATCATTACCCCTCTTGCTTTTGCTCATCTATGTCTGCTGTAGTTTGGCTTTTGGAGCACTTTTGGGAATTTTGCCACTGGCTCTGTTAGGAACCCAGTAGTAAGTCATTAAGACACTGATAAATGGAAAGACATTATTATACATTCTTATTGTTATTATGAATGACACATAAAATAATGTAATAGTATTAAAGCATCTCTAATAAAATTGGTGGACTTAATACTCTTTAAAACTTATGGCAAGTATAAAATGTTGATTTATTTTTATTTTTTGGTAATTTTATATTGAATTTAGGGAGAGGAAAGATTGTGTTTTTTTTGCTTGTTTGTTTGTTTGTTTGCTTGTTGGCACTGAGTGAATTTTAAAGCTTTCTCCACTCTTTACAGTGATATTTAAAAGAGTGGAGAAGAAAATGAATTCTATGTAATAAAGCCATTTCTGAATAAGCCTTAAACAGCAGGTATAAGGTGACTTGAATGGGGAATAATGCCTGGGTGATATTGTGATTCAATACATTCCCTTCTTTGGCCTGATCTCACACTTTTCTTGACTGACTCTCACTACAGGATACTTGGCAAAAAGATAATCCCCTGGTTCAATGAGCTGCTATGAGGAAGGTTTTCCTTTGCATTTCTGCACCAGCTGGATATTCAGCTGATGGCAGCAGAGTAATGCCAAACTGTTAGAAATATATATACATTGGCAAATTATAAGGTATCCAAGGCCTGTTCCAACCAAACCAAATATTTCTATGAGAAGGTGGGAGCCTAACTAGAAGCCAAGAATTTATCTATTGGGTCAAATCATTATATTTCCTGGGTTAGAACCCAAATACTTGGAATCAGAATATATAGCATCTCTTACACTTTGGGTACATAGTTGTGTTCTGAAATGAGCTAATTGTGTGTGTGGAAGTGGTGGTGGGTGGGGCGAGGTGCCTCAAATCTAATGTGCTTCCTGTCCTAGAAAGAGATGCAGCTGTACTTTTCAGTTCCAGGTAACAGTTGCTCACAGAATCTCAGCATCATTTACGTTGGAAAGGACCTCTTGGGAGCATCTAGTCCAGTCTACATGTTTAAGAGTTAATCACAGAATTTCAGGGTGAGGTGAATGGAGGAAATCTGCTAGGGCAAACTACCCCATCTTCACCTCAGTCTCCCCTGAATTCTAAAAAGGAAAATACAGAGCTCACAGAAATTTCTGTTCTTGACAGAATTTACAGTGTAAATATGATTTTTTGTGTCCTTTCAGAACTTCATGACTTTCAGGCTAAGTCAGAAATTTGATTTCTTATGAGTTAAGATGTTTTTGATTCGGACCAAACTGGTGAGTGTTCTTTAAATCAATCCTTTGGGTTGGCTAAAGGAAAATAAAAGATGCCATAGACTAGTTTTCTCTTCATCCAAATGAAATTGAACATCTTCCCCCACTGGTTGGTCAGTAGCTGTGATTTTTATCAACCTCTTCTTCAAAATTTTGAGCAATAGAAATACGTGTCCTCTCACCTTCACCTTTCCTGTGGTGTGCTAGCATACAGGTCAAATACCAGTCCATGATAGAGCAGTCATGTTTCTGGATTGTGATGTAGACATATATTAAGAAGCCCTAGGGTTTAATGAACCCTAACTGGATGGAGAATGCAAATGCAGAAAGTTAATTTAAAACTCGGCCAGCTTTCTGCCTCAAAATAGAGAGCAATTCTTCTATCAATTTATCATAATATTTATACAGCCACTAATACTATAGTAGTTGATTACTTCACAGTCTTTGAAGAAATTATACCCACAATACCTTTCTCTAAGGTAGGGGAGCATTATTATCCTCATTTTTAGGCAGGATAGCAAGGCACAGATAAAGTGAAGGCTTTATTTTTAGAGAGTTAGACACATAAAAGAAGAGAACAGGTGCCAAACTGAATATTCAAAAACAGCTAAGTAATACTGAAAATCCCATCAGGAACCTATCACCATTATTAAATGCCTAAATACCTCTAAAATTCTGTCCCATAGCCATTGTGCCATATGCCCGTACACGACAAGCAGGAATTTATCCATTTTTAGATGACAGCATTTTCTTAACTGATCTGATACTTTCAATGCAAAATTGAAACGAACTAGTTTATCTGTTTTTAACTCCCTCACTAACCCCTTCTTGAATACTTTAAATGTCACTATTTCCACTGCAACTGAAGGTGTGCTGAATAGCATGCCCTGCACAGAAATACGATAATCTCTCTTCAATGTTTGGCAACTAGTATCTATTAATTAAGAATCCATCATTTGTACTCTGTAATTATATTTATTAAACCCTAAATCATATCCTAACTATAATTAGTTCTTGCTAATTAATTTTATCAAATCCCTTTAGATTCATATCTTAAGTAAATATTGAGTAGCCCTACACTAATTATTTCAATCAACGTGGAGTGCATTTCAAATGACTGTGAATAGTTCCTATTAATTAAATTTAATATAAAATAAATGTTCTATGTAACAAATCTGTAAATGTTAAGATTTTAAAATAAACAAGAACAAAAGACTGGTGTAATGTGAAATACTCATTTACATATAATACTGGGTTAAATTAGGCAGGTCTGTCTGTCGAAATTTCCACAGAGGAAAACAAAGGTGGCATTTGTTTTTGTTGTATGTATGAGAAATATGTGGAAAAGTATGACTTAGTAGTATAATTATGTACATTGAAATGCTTTTCCATATTCCTTGAAGTAAAGATAGGGCATGAAAGTGGAACAGGAGCACAAAAATAAGTGAAGTGCAAAGTTTTTGTTAGAATCCTCTAGGGTAAGCATTCATTACCCACCAATGTTGATAATGTTTGATTACCTGTTTCAGAATCCTAGGTAATGATAACATAATGCGACAGGCTGCCCAGAGAGGCTGTGGATGCCCTATCCCTGGATAAGGCCAGGTTGGAAGGGACTTGGAACAACCAGGTCTAATGGGAGATATTGCTGTCCATGATAGGACAGATGGAGTTAGATAATCTGTAAAATCCCTTCCAACCCAAACCAGAATTCCATATAATTCCATGATTCTGAGTCTGTACAGCAAAAGAAAGTAATGTCTCAGTCTGGGTTGCTTAAACCAAAAGGACTGAAACTGAAATGGCAACAAGAAGATAGGATTCAGTTCATAGCCTTTCAGGATGCAGTGACCTTGACTTTTATCTGGAGGGTTACATGAAGGCTGCAGGCCCTATCCTGTATCTTCCATCTATGAAGATGTCTTGGTTATCCCAAGATAGCTAAAATGTCCCTTCACTTAGGCTGTTGCATCCCACCTACAGTTTCTAGGAGATTATAGGCAGCAACTCAAGACATTTTTCTAGAGTGAAAACTGTAAAGATTTTTTGTCAATGCTTTAATCCAAGTGAGCTAGTCAACCCAAGTTAAAGATGTAGTGTCACACAGAAATATGCCGTATATTTGTATAAGAGGATTAGAAAACATCTGAAATATCCCAGATCTCTTCTGTTTCAGAAAGAGATAGGTAGGGTGGTATTCATTTCACATAATTTTAGAAGTCCATGCTGCATTTTCTACTCCTGTCTTCCTCTTATATGAAATCCACTTTCATCTGCCCTCTTTTAGACAATGAGTATAAAACAGGAAGAATCACATCCTAGAAGTGTTTATCTCTTTCTGCTGTCTCTAAATAGAGGTTGGGTGACAAGCTCAGATACAAACCATTACACTGTAGGTGTTTGCCTTTGATAAAATTTCTCCTGGCAGAGGAGAAATTATTTTTTTGAGACTATGGAGACTTTGAGTGATGTTGAGAAAAATAAGAATGGGAATAACTTGTTTTTGTCTTCTTCTGTCTTTATTTTATTTTATTTTATTTTATTTTATTTTATTATCTTATCTTATCTTGTCTTATCTTATTTATTTTATTTTATTTATTTATTTTATTTTATTTTATTTTATTTTATTTTTGTTGTTATTATTATTATTTTTATCTCAAGATTTGGCTTCTGGAACCATAGCTTTCATAAAATATAGTGACTGGGGAGAAAAGCCTGTATTATTTTTGAAGGATGACAGTTTGCTGTCATGGGCTGTTACAGAAGTTGTAGCATTGTGTGACAAAGGGAAAACAGATTTCAGCTTGGTAGTTGCAAAGGGTTAGTCTTGATTTCAACTAGAGTAACACGGGTCAAGTGTATAAAGAAGCTTTCCGTCTGTGAATATTTGATTTTAATTAGCAAAGGATACGAACTATCAGGAGCTAAATCCTAATCCAAGCAGAAATATGTAGGACTATGATTCAGATATATTTCACTACTTCATTTTAATCTGTCACTTCATAATTTACAGTATCACCTCCTAATTGACAGTATCACAGTCATTTTACTGCCGAGATCATGACAGCACAGCACAGCTTTTTGAGTTTGCAGAGAACCTCAAATATGGTTTTCATTTTTTTCTTATTTATCTTTTATTTAAACATGTAAACACACACATAAAAAAGATTTAACTATTATGGTCTGTTTTGTATCACTCTGCACAGTGGTATCAATGGCTTATTTTTCCTCTGCCATTTGATACCACTTTACTACTCCAAAGTTGCTCCTGGGAAAGCTTTACAGATTTATAGGATAGAGAGACCATTAGTTCAACTCTTCTGATGATGTATATTTTCACAGACTTTAAATTTCCTGCAGCTGCTTCTGTTTTCAACTCAGTAACATGTGCTTGTATAAAATATTTATTTTCCAGAAAGATATGCAATCTTATTTTTGAAAGTATCAACAGATGGTGAGTCCACCTCCTCTCTCAATAGTTTGTTCCAGTGGTTTATCATTCATGCCATATGCTTAAAATTAATGCCACATTTCCCATCTGAGTTTGCCTGACTTCAGTAAAGCTACGCTCATTTCCTTGCCAGTCAGTTGTTTATCCATCCTCAGGCCTTTTGGGTTACTCAGGGTGAATCCTTATTGTCCTGCACATGTTAAGCATGTGAGGTATATCTTGTTGCCTTTGCTCCAGCAAACAAGCACCAGTCAACCTGGTATCAGCAAACAACTCTGGCTTTTATCATTTTCATCAGCCTCTGCTTTGTTGGCTGCTTTAATCAATTGGTTATTGCTTTTGGATCTTTTAGCTCTTCAGTTGCTTTCATCCTCCAAATGTTCATATTTATACTGTCCGTCTTACTTCATTCATCTGCCTCATATATGGGTCTGTCTCTCCCCCCTCCTTTTTGTTCCAATCTACCTTTGCTATTGCTGTCTTAATTTATTTCTGTAATCCTTGTATTCTATGTGCAATGAAAAACGTAAGGCTTTGCAAAAGTGCCTGAGAAATACTGTTACTCACTCATCTTCCCTCTACCTTTTCTCAGTATCTTCATTTTTTATTTTATTTTTTTGTACTACCTTCCTTCCCCTACATTTAGCTGTAAATTCCCTAGAGCTGTTTATTTTATTTGCTCATAGAGGAGTCTGGTCAATTTGTGGGCGCTAGGAAAAACAAACAACAAACAACAAAACAGATTAAGAAATTAAGACATAATAATTTCATTTTCCTTGGTTGGTGACAGGTATTTGCAAAAGCTTGGTCTCTAAGCAGAAAACATTTGCTTTTCTTAATGGTTGGTCAAAACCCTTAGGATTTCTTCAGACATTTGGTCCTTTTTCTTTCCCTGATGTTAAATCCGGGAGCCCATCCAAGACTTACTGTCCCGATGAAGAGGAGGCGGAGGAGGAAGATTGTGATCAGTATGAAAGGAAGTGTGAAAAAAAATGACAGCAGTCTTGCTGGCAAAGCTTCTGGTGACCAGTTCTTTCACACCCAGAAATTTTTCAGCTTTTTCACAGCCATTTTTTGATGAGTTCTCTGATATGAGCACAGAAGGAAATCTTTTCTTCCTTACTAGCCATTCCTGACACATAGCTGGCAATGTTGCCCACTGACTGCATTACTATTTAAGGTAAGTCTAACCTTGTAAGTAGGGAAGGAAGTCAAACCATTTTGGAAGAACAGGCAGTCAAAATGTTGATTCTGTTTTCTAAAATAGTCCTTTTTTTTTTTTTTTTTTAGCTATACTGGTGGCTGATAATTTTGTTATAACAGTGTCATCAACCACTTTGAATGGCTCTGGTCTACAGTGCTTTTTCCATGTCATACCCTCTTCTCTTCACCAAAGACAACCCCATCACGACCAATTGTCAGACTGAAACAAGCACTACTTTTTTTGGTTGTTTCAAGGCAGTGTATTATTTTCTGTCTCTTATAGATCCACCATATTTTTGTTGTTGTTGTTTATTTATTTATTTTTAAGCAACCAGTTTACAAAGTAATGGCTTTATCTATTTAAAATGATTTTAACATTTAGCAAATAATTATATCTTATAGTAATATAACAAAAATGTCTCTGGTGAACTAGGAAAGCCTATTAAATGTCAGTTCATAGGTGCAACAAATTTGCTGGAATCCCCCCTGCTCTGACATACTTTAGAAATCTCCCAGAATAATATTGGTCTATGGTTTGAGAAATGGGTGGGTTGTACTAAGAATATGTGCAGAAAAAAATGATGAATTTGCATAGTCAGTATTTGCATATTTCCAAGGAGGATTATACACATGCAGCTCAGGAATAATGCAAAAGTACTTTTTTTTTGTGTGTGTGTGTGTGTGTGTGTGTGCATATAAGTAATATATTCACATTGGCTCCTCCACCTACATGCAAATGTGGGTATGGATTGGATGTGTTTGTTGCAGGAGCCTTTGAAAGTTTAGTGAACTAGATCCTTTCTTTATTTAAGGAAAAATAGACTAAATGGATAGTAACAGGAACCATGCTGAAGCCTGAAGAACAAGAAGCAAGTTTGCTTCCCGATGGCTGAAATGGAAATTGCACGGGGAAAGCTTGATGTTCATAGAGTTCATCACTGCATTTGAACTATAATTTCATCAGTGCATTATAGTTTGGACAGATATGGTATATTGCTCCATTTGAAGTATAGTCCGTTACTCCTCTCTCCACAAAATAAAATAAAAATAAAGAAATATTAGTTAATGTATGGCACAGCAGCTCTGATTAATATTATATTTAGTTTGCTTCTTGTCTCTTAATTATGACTCTTGTTCAGCGTAGTTTCTTAACAGTTCCTTGGACAATCTGATATGTAATGCAGCCCTTCTTGTAACATCTGCCGATGTCTTACAAGTCCCCATCTCCTTCTGTACTCCTTTAAATTATGATGGGATTGCAATAAGAAAAAGGGATCAGTGGAGCATTTCCTGACTAGCAGTGAGCCTCTTCCGAATCTAATGCTCATAGACTTGTTTGTGTCCTTAATCCTCCTGATGCTCTGCTCATGGTAGGCTGCATATGACACAGATGTTTCTGTCGTGCTATTACATGGGCTATTTTCAACCTGTTTCTCAGAGCAGATGTTCCCTTGTGTGTTCCCTCCTTTCTCTGCTGACACACTCTCTGTACAAACAGCAGCATGCATTTCCAAAGTTCTGATTTGCAGACAGAATGAAAATCAATACCTATGTCAGTACTTTTCTCTCTAGTCTGCCCTGTAATAGGGCATGTGAACCTGGTCTTCTTTTAGTCTTTCTCTCACGACTAGCAAGATGTTTCAACTTTTCAATTGTCTGTTTGTAACCCATTTTCTTCAATGTATGGGTCAGTATCTGGAAGTGCCGTATGTTTTGTAATATGGAAAGCTATATCCTTCAATGTGCCATCTAGTGGTTGTTCCTTCTTTCTAATCACAACTGGCAGGGTAAATTCAAGAGGATGTATCCTGGGATTTAGTCTAAAGGGAGAAGCTGCACAATAATAAAATCTCATCTCCTGCCATCTGTCTCCTGCATATTTCTTTACAGTCCAAGTACATTATATTTAAACTCAAATGCTTCAGTTTTGGCAGCAGTGGCCAGTTATGGTAAGAAATCCCCCGTGAGTTGAAATTCAAAAAGAAGGTGACATATGGACGAAATACACCAGGGATGGTAATGGGTGGAGTTTTATTCCTAACATGCTGGAAGTATCTAAGGCTCCTGAACAATGGGATTGCTGGTTAATAGCAACATTGATGTATTTTGTACGTTGCCTTAGTTCTGCAGCCTTACAGCTAAGAACAGAGTAGGGAAAAAAAAAGGAAGGAAAAGTAAACTGAACCTCACAATGGACTAGGTTCCAGTACCTCCTGAGAACAATTAATTAGGAGTGGACATGGACAAATTGATTTTCTTTCATTGAAGAAGGATGGAAGACATTTGCTTTCAAATCAGGCTTGTTGTTCCAGAAATGGTGACAGTGAACAACGTATCATTTAGAAATGACATGACTCTACCTTCCATGTTGTTCATTTGTTCATTCATTTGGAAGATATGCTTTCCTTTGCTAGGATATACTGCTTTATAACATAACAAAATAAATAAATAAAAATAAAATAAATACACATAACAATAATAATAATAAAAAGCTTTAGAAACTGGAGCTTGTTCAGTCTTTGGTCATGTAACTTATGAGTGTGTAGGAACATTCAACCTCATAGTGCTGCTGAGAAGAGTGAGTTAAATTAGAAGCTGAACACATATAACTGATTGAATTAATCAAGGTTCTCATTATTTGGGCATTGTTCTTCAAAAGGCAAAGTCCTGCTGCTAGTACTAAAAGCATTTTGAACAACAACCAAGCTGATTGTTGATGTAAACAAATGAAGTATAACAAATCAACAGTGGACCTTTTAGTGACAAATAAGGAATTTGGTCCTATAATAAGAAAATATACTTAAAAAAAAAAAAAGGTAATTGGTAACAGTGCAAACACAGATAAATATAACACAGACGTATTAATTTAACTATAAAAATGCATTGAGACAATTTATAGTGTAAATAAGATAAGAAACAATAGGGAATTCACAAAAGCAAGGACTGTTTTGTTAAATGTTAGGTAAAGGGAGACATGTATGTCATCTGTGGCTTTCTTTAGCTGATGCACAAAAAACAGTCATCCCCCCGAGGGTGATTTGGGCATTCGTTTATCTTTTTGATGGCAAGAGGAAATGATCTGCTTTGACTGTTAGTTATCTAAAGTCAAATGAGATAAATCCTACCTATAATCTCTTTCTGATTAGGAGTTTAGTAAGCTAACAAACTTGGCCAACTGGGCCAAAATTTCAAACATTGTCAAACTAGGTGTGTTTCTTCTCTTTTAACTTAAACTTTCTAAAATTCTAGTGTCTAGGCTAGTCTGCTAAATAGTCAAAGGAGATAGAGAGGTTGTCCAGAGGGCATATCATTCTACATTGATGTTAAGTGGCATGAGTTATCTTTTGGAGGTTCATATATGTAGACTAAATATATAGACTACCGAGGCAGGATCTTAACTGAGAAGCTTAATTTTAAATGGCCAAAAATAGATGAGATGAATCTTACTCTGTGTGATTTCATTAATTATCAGTAGCTGCTGAGGTGATTACTGTGGTGGTCAAATGACATGGCAGGACACTTTAGAGTCTATTTGAGAACCAGCAGGAGCTCACTGAGAGCACATAAATAGGCTATACAGCCATACTGAACTTCTTATGAGCACAGACACCTATAGTAAAGATTGTTTTCTAGGAACTTGGCTGATTTACTGGATTTTGACAGCAGGTGCCCCTGTCCAATTGGAAGAGAACAAGAGGAAAAGAGGATTCTGCTAACTGCAGATTAAAGGGAGATTGTTCAGCTGCTCTTATTTTCTCTGCTGCAAGAACCTGGCATGCCTTGTAGACAATTAGGGTGCTGCTCCATTGATTCTATGAAGGGTAAATCCTGACCAAAAAAAAAAAAAGAAGAGCTTTGAGGCTGTGCATGGAGGTGTTTATGCTCAGTGGTTGTCTGAACTAGTGGTAGTAACTTCTATATCCTTGAAAAGAGGGAAAGAAGGTGAACAGGAGAGCCCAAGGAACATTATATTAGTGTTAGCAATGACCACATTTGTGGGTATTTCATGGCAGTAGTAAAATCCTTGCATTTTATGTATTTAGATCAACAACATATAGACACTTTTCACACATGCAATTTAAAATCTTCACATAGTTTTGGAGGTGTTTATGTGCCTCTTCTGCTGGCACACAGGAATCCAGTATAATTTGACGTGGCCTGGACTATGTTAGATGTTAACACAGGGCTGGCAGATATCACACAGGACTTACAGGAAACCTTATGACCTCTTGGTGTGGCAAATGGAAGCAGTGTGTAGCACTACAGCATCTCACACGATGCTGGACACCCATCTGTGAGCAACTGAATTGACCTCTTTGTAACTAAATAGATCTCTAACGTTCTGCAGCTAATTCAATGGCTATTATTCCCAGTCAAGAACAACATCTGCGAGCAATTGAGACTCTTATTGTTGTAGAAGGCTTATAAACTGATGTGACCTCTTTGTACAAGTAGAAATACTGTTCTGTTGAAGGGTGCTAATAGCTTCCTGCTAGTGGGTCTCAGATCCATGGACAATTGCAGACATCATTAAAGGCTGTTGGTGTGCCAAGCATTCAGTTTCAGACACAACCCAAGTGCTATTCAGCCCTTTTGCACAGTAAAACCCAGCTGCAGAAAGCAGGAATAGCCACACAGTGCAATAGACTCTGTCAGACAGCATGACAGCTAAAGCTAACTTGGGCTGATAATGTGCAGGCTTTCCTTGGTTGTAAGTGCATAGGCTGAGATAATGGATCCATATGCATTTTAGAGGCGAAAACCAGAAGAAGGAAGTGAAAGCTGCCCTATATGACTATGTCTCCATGGTCTATGACTGTAGCTGATGTGACCACACTTTTTTGTCCTTTGGGCTTTCTATACAAACAGTGAGCCACCCTCACATAGTGCTGTACCTGAGCTGGCAATCCTGCTTGGTCACAAGGCTCAATTCAAGTAGAGGTCTATCATAAGCGCTCAGTTCACTGCTTCTGAGTTGGAAAAAGAGTGTTGCTTTGCATCCTTTGGCATTCCTGTGAAAGGGAAAGTCTAGATATTGCTTGACTCAACTGTCTTATATAAATTAGTTTTTCCTCCAGGTCCTTTATAGACAAACAAGACAATTCACTGTCCTGTCTGGGATTCTTCATTGTCTTAATCTTATTGGAACAACTCCAAAAAGCTGAGATAGAAGTGCAAAAGAGAACAGTGTAAAATGGAGTATTTGTGGAATCCTCATCCTGAAAAATGTGACTACAAAATGATTTGACAATCAATTCCTCGATCAAAGGCTGCCAAAATTTTTGCATTGGATTTACCAGGCAGAAATATGTGCACATTTGGAATAAGCAGAATGCTTCTAGTATACATTGAGCCAGCTACACATTCACTGCACTGATGATCTTGCAGGCATTATAAATCTGACATGTTCTAAAGACATCAGATTTGCTGAATATTAGGAGCAGAATACCTTGTATCAGAGGCCAAAGGCTTTCTATCTGCATATGTTCTCTAAATTTGCAGTGTGCATGCACAAGACAGGCCATGAATTCTTCACATTCCTGGAGCTGGTGCTCCAACCAAGCTGCCAGATGTCAGGATATCCTGGAGGAAATTTAGTCCAATATCCTCAAATTCCAGCTGTAGAAAATTTAGGGGGGAGCAAGTTGGGGGGGGGGAGGGGGGGTAAGACCAAAGGTCTGCAAATATTATGTTGTCTCCAAAGAATAATCTGTTCATTTGCATGTGGTGACACCTTGTTCTTCTTCAGCTTTCTTGACAGAGAAAGAATTTAGATACCACCTATGTGACCACATAGGTTTGATTAAAATAATTGTGAGCTAGGATCCTTGCCCTGCATAAACATAATGTTATTTTCATATCAATCTGGCTAGGGACTATATTAATCTGATTATAAACTGTTGGATATTTTGAAATAGTAGCAGGAAATGTAACTCTCAGAAATTAGAAAATTGTTTTTAGAATATACTAATAAAAAGATAACTGTTGAAGTGCTTGAATTTTAAACTCCTCTTTTCCACCCTCCAAAAAAGACAGGACAAGTCTCACTCTTTTCATGCACTGGACTAACACACAGCAGCTCTTTATAATCAGATTTTTACTTCATCACCCAGAATGTCAGATGTACCCATAGGACTTGCTCTCCCCTCCTGATGGGAACTGCATGTTCCTGCCTCCTCCACTGTCACAGTTCCTTCTGATCCTCTTTCCGTGGCTGCTATCATCACACTGCCACATTTTTCACTGTTGGGAGCACTGCACTGAGGCAGCAACACAGGGCATAGTCAAAGCAGTAACAGCAGAAGCAGAAATAGTGATGGCAGCAGCTGCTGTGGTGGCAGCAGGAACAGCCTCACTGACAGCAGCAGAGAAAGGAAGCTGTCTTCTAAACCTACAAGTGTGAGATTAAATGTTTGCCTGCTTGATTTATAACTGGCCCAATCTATAGATGCCAGAGCATTTACACTTTGGAATGTGCTGAAGATGTTAAGGGGCAAAACTCTAGTGAGCGTAGCATGATTAAAAGCTCAGTTTTCCTTGAACACTTTCTAACCTTGTTTTTAAGAATGTTATGTGTATGTTTGCATGTTGACAATAATATCTGCCAGGTTTAGACAGCAAGTTAGTCTTAGCAGGTAAGAAAATGCTCTAAATTTTATTATTTTTTTCCACACACATGGTTTCTAAAAAACAAAGAAGATCATGCTTTCAGACATATTTTTTGTAGCAGACATACACTCAGAAAACACAAATGGTTCAATTCTACAAGCTGCTGTGTGCTCTCAGTTGTATTTGGTATCAAATCAGCCTGGCATTTTACAGGCTTAAAAACAGATCAACATGCAAATAGGCATATAATGGGTAACAAATATTCATCTCCAGAAGTTCCTCTTGCCTGTGTGAGTGAATCTTGCCTTCTTGTACCTCCTCTTTTTGAAAGTTGGCCCCAGTAGTCCTTTCTGATGTGTCCAGTTTTACATCCTTGCCCTTCCACTGACATTAATAAGGGTTACAGATGTACAGTGAAGGGAGAACAGCCTTCCAAATGTCAGAGAGCATGCTGCTGTTCAACACTGCCCTTTAACCTAAGAAGTACACAGCAAAGTGCTGTCAAGTAAAGGGATAATTCCAGGTGATTCCAGTGCTAGAAACCCTTCGGGCTTTTGCAGGGACTGCAAATATGATTGCCAGACTTAGGAGCATTCTTTCTTCAAGGTCAGCTGCATATGTTCACACCACAGAGGAGAAAGTTTCTTTCTGATGGTAAAAGCAAATTTTTCTTTCTTCTTTTCTGTTCCTCTGGGAGAATTGACAAAGTGATTTCCTCTCCAACATAGTATTTGTGCAAATTTCACCCAATACTTTGTTCACTGTTAAATGATGATGCACTGCTGAAAGAAATTAAAGAGCCCCAGCGATTAAAGTTGTGGAGAAAGTATAGCACTGCCTTACACAACATTTTCGAGCAGAAGTGTATTTACTTCTCTAAGGCAAAGCCATATCTTAGATAGAAAAGGTCACATTAAACTCAAAATTTTAGATCTCTAAACATTAGATATTTACATATAGGATAATCATATGGTTTCTCTTTTGTGTTGCTGTGAAGAATCATGCTGTGGAAATGCTAATTTCTCTCCAGTGACTATAAAAGGAACCTGGCCCCTGTGTGAGTTGAGATGGTTTCCAACCATTCCCTGAAAGGGTTTTAGGACTACAGGGGACAAGTGTTTTATCTCAGTGGAGTACTCTGGTGCAAAGAGTGCCAGTAATTTCTGGAGCACAAGTAGGAGCAGTTTAAGGAGGGACGTGCTCAGAGATGTTCGTAGCACAGTTGTAACAAGGACTGGATTATAGGTGTGTTTTCATATAAGGAAACGCCTCAATCTGTTGATGAAAAATATCTTCCTAGAGCTACTTGGGATGTCTTAGGGTATCCATGACTTTCACACACATCTGATACGGGATTATGTAGCTTAATGCCTGCCTGGTGTGGCAGCTGGAAACCCATGAAGATACCTAAGTGGCCATAAATGACTGTGTGAGCTAGTGACATAAATGTGTGTGTGAGCTAGACATTTGAAACCCTATTCTGCACGGTCAGTAATCTGAGTTGTTTATCTCACTGACTATTGACCAGATTTTTGATGATTGTAAAGTGAGTTTAGACATGACACATAAAATGTTTAAAATACACCTGAATTAAGGTGACTAAATCTGGAGTTTATGGTTTGATTCATTTGCCTAAACATTAGTGACTATTGCCATCTGGGATACTCTGGTATATCCTAGCTGGACTTTAATTTCCTGTCAAAAGTGGTGTGGGTCTTTTGTAAGCCCTCTGCTAGCAGTGTGTCATGTCTCAGATGCCTGTGGATATCACAGACAGTTCTAGATGTGAAAAAATGTGAGTCAAGTCTGAGGCATTTTAAGCTGGAACAGAATCCTGTCCTAGGTGTCTTCTGGTTTAAAAGGGATGCTGAAAATGGTAGAGGTTGCAGGAAGACCTATTCATTTTTGAGTTGGAGAAAATACAAATGAAAATCTTTTTTCAATCTATTTAGTTTATCAGAATGATGACCAAAAAGAGTGTGACAAGAAATATTTTATAGAAATATTTTCAATAGATGGAAAATACCAAATACTTTAAAATAAATGAAAAGCAGTAGAAGTGGAAGAAAAGATTTGATAATTTCAGCTTTGGCATTAGGTAAATCTCTCTTAACTAGTGGGAAAAATTACCAGGGGAATTGGTGAAGTCTGTGTCTCTTGAAGTCTTCATATTAGGATGACACTTTTACATATCATAAAAAAGCTGTGCTTTTGCTGAGAGAACATTACTGAGCTCAGTACAAGGGAACATAGATGAAGTATGATGGTAAGTGGTAGGCTGGAGAATGGATTATATGATATGTGGTTTGTTGACCCCTTCTGGCACTAGACACTATAATGAGAAGAGTGTGAGATGAATTCAACTGTGATCTATGGACTTTTTTTTTTTTTTCCCTCCCTCCAGAAAATGGCAAATAGGAATGACTTGGATAATCTCTGTATCACTTCCCTCCTCCCTCTTTTCATTAATTATCTATGAGGAAATTGCAAAATTCCCAAAGGTATTTGTTGTTTGCAGTTATTTGTATATTACACATTCACATCTGTATTTGTCGTTAACTTTCTTCAAACCCTTCTTGTTGCCTTCTGTACTTTTTTCTTTGTTTATTCACCTGTTGCATATTACCCAACTCCCAGAGTTCAGACTCTGTGGACAGATGTCGTGGTTTTGGCTGGTATAAAGTTAATTTTCTTCACAGAGGCTTGTATGATGCTGCATTTGGGATACTTGATGAAAATAGTGGTGATAACACACCAACATTTTAGTTGTTGCAGAGCAGTACTTACTCATAGCCAGGGACTTTTCAGCTTCTCGTGCTGCCCTGCTGGCGGGGAGGCTGGGGGCATACCAGGAGCTGGGAGGGGACATAGCCAGGACAGCTGGCCCAGACTTTCCCAGGAAAACATCACATGTGATGAGCCCTGCTTTCCTGGAAGTGGCTAACACCTGCCTGCTGATAGGAAGTAACGATTTACTTGTTTTGATTTGCTTGCATGGCTTTTGCTTTACCTAATAACAGTCTTTATCTCAGCTTATTAGTTCTCACACTTTTACCTTTCCAATTCTCTCCCCCATCCCGCCTGAGGAGAGTGAGTGAGCAGCTGTGTGGGGTTCAGCTACCTGCTGCAGTTAAACCATAACAGTAGGTATGTTAGTACTTCATGTTTAATACAGTGGGAATTGCTCTTTTTTTTTTTGTAATTGAACTTTCTTTCATTAATAATAATAATTCAATTATTTTCTTTCAAACAAAGTAATTCTTCAGCAAATTGGGGAGTGAGGATGAAGATTATTCACAAACAGTTGATTGATGATGAAATCCTCTCTGTGTCAGTCAGCTGTGGTAATGAGTGTAGAATAAGAACCTCCATTAGCAGATGAAATATGTGGGTTTGTCTCTGTTCCTAGACTGTTAATTTCTTATTCAGTGATGCTAGTATCAAATTATGTTACATCTCCCTAAAATATTTATCTTTCTCCCGGGACGTTAGGTGCCTCAGAGGATACTTATCATCACAGCAGATAAAAAACTGCAAGGTCCTCCTTATCTGAGGCACTGAGGATGAGTTTGTATAGTCATGTTGGTACCTTTGTGTATGTTTTTATGAGTCTTAGCTCCCACTGCCTGCTTTGATATGTTTGCTGATGTATAGCAACTAGTTTCCTTGGAAAGTGAACTCAAATATGAGTTTAGAAGGTACAACACCTAGCCAGATAATTCCATGGCATTTAGGCTCCTAAAGATACCATCAAGTTCTGAGCAAGGTTTTCAGAAGCCTACAGGTTTTGGATCCAATTAAATCAATTTGGTATGTCAAATCTGCTCTTTAGAAACAGAATGATCAATTTCCTTGTTTATCTTTCACACATGTCTCTATAGTATCTGATCAACCTGAAAATGTTAACTACTGTGTTTGATATTCCTATGGTGGAAGAGGTGGTACCGTTCTAATTCTACTGACAGCAAGATGCAGTATTGAATAACTTTTTGAAAGTCACTATTTTGGTTCTCTCTATGATACATAAACACCCTGATTATTTTCTTTAAAATAAAATGAAGTATAAAATACAATTTGCTCTTACCAGCCTCGTTTAATGTCAACTAAGTAACCTGAATTCTGGCATTTCTAAATTTAGAGTGATTGATTCTGCAATAGGACCTTGTCACCTTCTTGGGGGGATGACATTTACTTTAAAACTCCATCCCAGCAATCTCCAGTCCTGCCTCCCCCACACCTATCCCATTTTCTTAGTTGTGCTGTCTGGCCAGTTTTATTTTCCCTCTCTCAGATACTCTTTCAGTCTCTCTTTCTCCTTTCTTTTACTTTTATATCACGCTCTCCATTCTTGTATGTTATCTCCACTGTTTCTATATCTGTCTCCCTCTTTCCAAGGCTGAATCCTCAAATTATGGTGTCCTCATACTGATTCTTTGTCTCACTCTACTCTCTCTGCCTTATTCCACTTTTACTGTGGTCTGGTTGCCGTCCTTTGTGTTTTCTAGTTTGTGCAGCTGAAGAATCATTGAAGACTCATAAGAGACATAACCCTGCAGCCATTTCATTTCCTCTGGCTGACTTTAGAGGGAAAATTGCCATAATTTCAGTGAATCCCTACCCAGAACATGTTCAGAGCCATCAGAGTTATTTGTGGGGAAGCTTCAGTAAGTCTGAAGTGAATGCACACATTTTGTTCCCCAAGCTGACTGTTGACCTGTGGCTTTCTGTTGTGGTGGTAGAAGATGGAGTTCTGATACCATGGTCACTGCAAAGAGAATGAGTGTTGAATGGAAAACACTAAACTAGTTTTAAAAAAGTGAAATAAAATAAAATGATAACAAGCATTTTTTTTTGTACACAAACAATATATCTTGTATCCACTCCTACTCTTTGCTTAAACTTTCCTAGAAGAATTTAAGCCAGAACAGCTAAAATGCATATAAAATTTCATTTACACTAGTTATATTTTGATATTTTATTCAGCCACTGCCAAAAGGAAGTTTAAATGTTTAGTTTAGTTTAGTTTAGTTGAATAGGCAGCCCTTCAGATATTGAGAACCTTTTCCGGTGTGTCCATGCAATTATACAATAATGAGGTTGTTTCCTTACACACAGTGCTAGGCAGTCTTTTATTTTATTCTTAGGGTAAGCTAGAAGTTAGGTCTCCTTCCCTGTGGGTGTGACAAATATTTGCATTCCATCTTACATCCCACAACTAAATCCAAATGGAATTAAAGATTTTATATGCAGTTTGTATTACTATTTTTTTTCCACAAAACAATTTTAATCATGAATCTTTCAGTCCATGAATACAGAGTGATCATGAGCTAATGGCCAACTGACCACCTACTCCCTACTTCATCTCTCATGATGATCGGTCAATGGGTGTCATCTCATTCCTTTTACAGGCATATCATCTTTCAAACAGACATACCCATTTGAAACAAGGTGAATAAAATTGTCTTGAGCATCTAGGGTGAGGTCAGTGTCTGCGGCTCTGTACTTGGCATCACAAAACTCATTCTAAGACTAATGAACCAAAATGCAAATAACTGCATAAGGCTTCTAAATGTGTGCTAGGTGTCTAAGCTCCCTTTGTAGTCAGTACTTCTGAGTCTTACACATGGAGATGGTGGCTACAACATAGCAACTGGGGGAGAGCTAAGCCATTCTGAAAGGGAGCTGGGGGTCATGTGGGATAGCCTAGGGCCTCCAAAAAGACAAATGCCTACACTAATGTAATTGAACTGAGCACCTTGTCAATACAGTTAGTAGAGCATAAAAAGTGATTAATTTTGCATTAAATGAGGCAAAATGAATTTGATTTATTTGTACACACATGGATAACTATAACCATTTCCAATATCCTGTGGTGTCTCTAGGTGTCTCCAGGAGGTCACGTGTTTCCTGTAGATTGTGCATGATATCTAATAGCTCCATCTGGACTTTAAGGTATCCAAGGACATCTGAAATGTTGTAAGATGATTCTGACAATTATTTCAGACGGAAATATAACAGAAAAATGTCCATTCAGTTATCTCTAGATATATTATCCCCATTTTTCTTCAAGAATTAGCACAACCCTTATCACTGATTGGTTGCCAAAATAAAGTTTTAATTCAAAGTGTGACTTACAAGAATTCTAA
The DNA here is from genome assembly GCF_013377495.2 of Cygnus atratus. NCBI lineage: Eukaryota > Metazoa > Chordata > Aves > Anseriformes > Anatidae > Cygnus > Cygnus atratus. The sequence continues at coordinate 8,684,049 of NC_066364.1, forward strand.
ATATTCTGACATGATGTTTAGGATGGTCATGGCTATACAAAGAATAATACATAAAGAATTGTGCTGGGTCCTGTACAGTTTTTTCAGAAATAAAGATATTCTCAGGGGAGGGACTTATTTCACCTCCAGCACTTCAGAATGTATCTGAATCTGATAACTTCACCAGTGTTTCTGCACTAGCCACAGTAGGGATGTCTGTAACATTTTAGTCTTCAGCTCCCAGACTGAGAATGCTGTCACAACAGAGATGAGTGAAAGAGGCACAATATCAGACCAGTTGTTCCCAAGAGATATTGTGGAAAGAATAACCAATGGACTTCTCTTCATTCCTCTGCAACCCCTGTATTACCCTCAGATATGCTGGCAACATGAGCAATACCACTGCAGATTTATTGAGTCTGCACATATTTTATTTGGCTTTTTATTTGTTGTATAAACTGCTTCTTCCTTCTTTCTGCTATTCCTCAGCTCTCTTCACCCCTTCTGCCCTCCTTCATTCAGCCTGGTAGCATCACACACTGGAAACACACAACAAGGAAGAAATATGGACTGCCACACTCATCGTGTCTTTAGAAAGTTTAGGGGATGACATACACTGTTCACATTCACAGTGGTAAGGAAAAGAAAACAGGAGGAAAGTGTTTACACTCACTGAGAGCTTTCTGAAATGGTTTTGCCTGTGCTGACAGGGAAGGTGCCACTGTTATCCTCCACGCATTCTTATTAGCCCTCCAGCTGCTGTGGGAGCAGGCGCTTGCAAGTTCTCCTCCAGGATGGGCAAGCATATCACACTCTGTGCTCATTCCTCAAAATGTCCCCAGTGGAGGCCTTGTTTTGCCAAGCAACATGTTTGTTACATCCTTGCAAGTTAAAGTGTAATGCAAAAGAAAAAAAAAAAGAAAGAGAAAGAAGAGAAAGAAAGAGAGAGAGAAAGAGAGAGAAAGAAAGAGAGAAAGAGAGAGAAAGAGACAAAGAGAGAGAAAGAAAGAGAGAAAGAAAGGCAGACAGACAGACCAGTTATCTCTTCATATCTTTAGTTCAGCCAGACATTATACTGGAGTCTCTCTTCAGATAAATTATTATTCATCCTCCAAAAAGCTTGATCTTGCAAACTTCCTTTTTACAAAGCCTTTTCCATTATCCCCCTCTCCAACAGCTGGCATCTCATTCTCCTGTTAACAGTCCCAATTAGGGTAATCACTCTAAAACTTTAGTAGAGAAAGACACACTGTAGGGAAGGAAAACAACTGCTTTATCTCCTCCAGTTATTACTTCTTTTGGGTAAACACTTAAGCTATTTAACCCTGCCTGAGCACTTTCTCAAAGGAAAGTTCAGTTAAGAGAGGACAATCATAAATCAATATAAACCCACTACATCCAGTCTTTTGTTAGCCCATTCTTTTTAGTGCTCACAGTAGTGAGACATAGCTGAATTATGTTAACAGTGGTTTTTATTATTGAACTTCTAAATCATCTGTTCACATGGTAGATGGACATTCTACGTGCACACCCTATAAAATTAAAAATAAGTAAGTAAAATCTATGAACAAGAATTCTGTCTTCTTTCTTTCTCACTTTCTCTAGTTTGTCTTTTTATACTGTTGAGATAAATGTCAGCTGCTGAATGTAGGAAAAGCTATGCCTATTAAATGGCTTCATGCAAAAAAAAAAAAATCTAAGCATGTATTGTGTTCTGAAAATACAAAACCTCATCTGTAGGCATACAAATGCCATTGTAGTGGCCTTCCCTCAGAGAATATGTGGTTCTTGAGTCCTGTGGAAAATTGGACATGAGCCTCTTCAGGAGCCACAGCAGGGAGAGCCTGGCCAGCAGCCACAGCAGGGAGAGATTCTGATCATAATATTTTTGGGTCTCCCATATCATGAAGATGTTAATATAGAGAGGAGCTCGTGAAAAGACCATTTTTGGCTTCTCAGACCAGGCCAGGAACTGGAGAGAGCAGAAATATAGACATTATGAAACATTTAGGATTATTTATTTGATAGGCTAAGACGTTAACAAGAAGGAAAAGGTTTTATCTACGTCCAGCAGGCCTAGACTAAACACTTCAATCCATTAGTAGGGATATTCTTTACCAAGACTGATTTTACACAATGTAATGGGACTGCAAGACCTGATTTATTCTTTACCCTTTAGCCCAAAGCATCATTACTTTTTGAATTTTTATCAGAACCTTGTGGCTTAGGTCTGCTTACCATCACAAACCTATAAAGTAAATGTGGAAGACATATGAAGACATTACCTATTCCAACCCAGTGCTCAGAAACAAGCTTCCATATACCTTAACTATTCCTGAAACACTGTTGTGCAATCTGTTCCTGAAAATGTCCACTGATGGAAAAGATTGAAATGAATGTTGAAGCCAAACCCTCCCAGAACTTTGACGGAATTCATTTTCAGACCTGGACACTATTAAACAACCCTGTCTCAGATCCCAGAGCTAAAAAATCTCTTGCTAACAGGTTTGTGGCTTGCCAATCAGTCAGCAGACTGAAATTAGTATCAGAGGAACAGCAGACAGAAGGAGGTCACACAGCTCTCCTCCCCTGATCTGCCAGTTATAAGCATTAAAACTTTCCTGTTTGAGAACATTTAGCAGGGTTTTAAGACACTGTTGCTGACAGACATAGCTAGTGCTTCATTCTCCTTGCATCTGGGAGGGATGATGTGTCAGAAAAAATGGAACAGTAAGGGGAATTCTGGAGTATTATGAGAAGTCGCTGTCCTAATTTATGTCTTATTTTGCCCCTGTGCTCATGTCAAACCCACTACCTCTGATAAAAACATGTACAAATTAGACATTATAGAGTCAAATGAGTCCTTTAAATGCTGCTTTGTGACAAATACTCTGAACCATGCCTGTGCAGCCAATTACAAGGGTTTACAGGAAAAGTTCTCTAGGGATGAACAAGTATCATGGTAGCTAACCATGTGCTGTGTAAACTTTTCAGATCCGACAGAGCACTGGAGATCCAAGAGTGGCCATCAGCTATCAGTCAATAGGCAGAGAAACAGCTATCAGTAGAAACCCAATTATCTCTCTTTGTTTCATTTCAGATTTTGGGAAATATATGAAGAAAAAAATCAGTGTTAATAGATGGGCCTTAAAAAGAGCAAAGATTAAAGTCTCTATGGTTCTGACATTTGAGATTAACAAAAGAAAACCATTTCTGTTCTTTTGAGTTAGACTCCCCTGATCCTCATCATGGACACGGAAGAACTTCTTTCTGCAGTAGCATACAGTGGCACAGGCAGCGCTAAGTCAATCACAGGTTCTTCAATTACTAGAACCTGTCAAGTCTAGCAAACATCAGTTGATGCTTGAAGACATCAGTGCTGTTATTTCTATCACTGCTCACTAGACTTGTATAATTTGGTTACGCTAAAGACTAGAATCTGTTTTTTTTTTTTTTTCTTTTTTATTTCCTAAATGTGGGGAGCAACAGTACTAATGGTATTCTTAAACAAGCTCCTTGTTTTTGTGAATAGTAAATATATATATATATATATGCCTCTCAGGTCTAACAGAGAGGTTAAAATTAAAAAGAGTAATTTTTACCTTAAATATTTAGTGGTTTTAGTTTATTTGAACATTCTTTTTCACAGAACAGTCTTTTGAATAAATGTACCTTGCTGGCTCAATTCAAATGTTAGAGCAGAACTCTATAAAACCATACAAGTAAACAAATACAACTGGCCTAGAAAATACACTAGAGAAACAAGAGAGTACCAGCAGAAGAGAATACGTAATCCAACATATCTGGACTGTTTTGGTTTTATGCCTTGATACATTGAAATAATCATAGAAGAAAAAAAAAATCTGTTGAGCTAGCTAGCCTGTAAACTAATCCCTACAAATGTGCAGTGCTCAGAAAGTCACCTGGGAACAGCCACACACAGGCTGCTTTGTTCTAAATAAATCTGCACCTAGTCCAGCTCCCAGTGGGAGAATCCTACTGAGATCAAAGATCTATTGATCAGGCATCTTGGTGATAAATCTAAATTTCAGAAGTTGGGTTCTTGCCTACCCTGTGGAGTCTTTGAGAAATGAGACGGAAAGGGGCATGCAGAAGCACTGGTTGTGCTCTCCATGAATCATCTGAAAGTGTTTATTTCCACAAGTTTTCAAAATAATGAATGGCAACAGTCTGAAAACTCAAAAAGGCAAAACACATTAAAAAAAAATAAACTATTCAGCCCCCCTCCCCAAAAGATAACAATATCTTTTCACACACAGTACCTGTTAAAAATAAATAAATAAATAAAAGTTACCCACAAGAATTATTTTATTTTATTTTTTAAGGAAAAAAGACAAATATTTCCTTTGAGCTCTTCTCTCAGGACTTTCTTTTTGCCAGGTTCAACAGTGTGAAACAATATTAAGAAAAAATGTTTATGCATAATAAGTACTGTTATATATCCCAAACTGAACTAAAAGGCCATCAGACATCCCATATATACTCAGTTGATCAGTGACTAACTGTAAGTGCAAAAGTAGTTTTGAACCTTTTCAAATCATTTGATTCTGCCCTAATTAGAAAAGACATATTTTTCACTTCCATCCAAGCAGCTGCTCTCCTGTCTCACAGCTCATGAACATTGTTCACTTTTCATATGCTGGCTAAGCGTGCAGGTGTCGACATCGCTATCCTATATTGCCTGAAGATTGTGTTCACCAAGCATCCTCACACTGAGGGGCAACAGCAATGCCCTAGCATAAAAACAACCTCCCTTTCAACACAGTGTAGAGTGAGAAACAGTTATTATGGTTTATGAACAAATCAGACTCACTTCTACAGAAGCATAGTATTGTATTATTTTCTGGTTTTCAGTGATTATTTCCATTGACATAATTGCTGTTGCTCTTGTACACCAAGGAAAAAAAATATTTACTCTGTAATATATACAGTAGAATTTCATGGAATTTCTAAACTCTTCCAGCCTTAAAAAATCATATGGTAACGTCTACAAATGGAACTTTACTACCTCACATATGTTGTAAACATGAGGCTTGTGAAGTGCTGAGATATTAAACCTGCAGCCCTGTGGTTAAGACAGACAGTACAATAAATACATTTCTGTATGCCCTCTCTACAGAAGAGGAAAATAATGGAGATACTGTAAATAGTTGAGGTTACTGAAAAAAAAGGCACTTTTTTTTTTTTTTTTTTTTTCCTGGTAGCTTTCAACAAGAAAGGTTATTATGAAGGAGATTAGCAGTCGTATCTTTTCTAAAGCCACACTATTGTTTTCCAGAGTTTCCATCTACAGACCACTCCAGACTGGCTGCCAGTGCTCCGGGACAGATAGAACCAGCATATACATTTATTAGTGATATAATATAATGTACTATGGAAATGCTAAAAGGGTCTTTCCACCAATTTATGGTAGGATCTTGGACATGTCATACTTCAGCTCCATGTTACTTGGTTTAATCACATGACAAAGAGATGCATTTGTTAAATTCAGAGCATAAGTTTTAAAGTGCTTTGGGATTGGTGAGTTATAATACGGTGTGAAGAATTAAAATACTCCAGAGCAACTGTAATTATTGTATTCATGTGGATAAAACCACCACTGCAATCTATTCCCCCCCCCACTCCCAAATCCTACTCAAAAAATCTTCAAAAAACAGAACTCATTTTCATATAAGCTAGAAATATTCAATACTCTTTGAAAAGAAAGACTAGGGTTTATTCGGTGTTTCAAAGAATTTGTCTCCACATATGCTTGTCATCTCCCTTCAGAGAACCTATACAAGATATAATGGAAACAGTGTCGAGGGTGATGAAAATGCCAGGGCATCTGTCAGTGGATCACCTTATGACAGCAAGTGATAAGCCTCCTAATGCTGAAGTGATGAATGTGCCCGAATGTGGACGCTATGCTTGTGCGAGACGGCTGAAAAACACAAATATGAACAACTAGACATGAGGACATGCCTCTGGGGAGACCCCACTAGTTTTTGTAGTACTTGACTGATTCTAGAAAGCTGCACATTTTTACCACAGAGAAAGATAAGTGTGCTTATCAATACAGCACCATGGCTCAGAAGAGGAGTAGTTGGTAGGCGGGAAAGCATCAATTGTATCTAAGTATCAAATGTGACTTTTTGTATATGTTCTCCTTGCAAATGATCTTTTATTTTCTGTACCTTCAGAGTTTTCATAATGCATTTGGAGTGTTTTAGAATTGAACAGTAATATAAAAGCAAGCAGTAATAAGCTTATTCAAAAGAAATTGCATACATTAAATGCTAGTTGGAAATGATTTTACTTCAAGAAAGGAAATATGGGGCTCCTGTCTGTGGTCAGAAACAGAACACAGTATGTAGGTAGGTTATGATTAAAAATGTGTGAAGGTCTAATACAGACAAACATGTTTCCATAGAAAACTAGAAAGTTATAGGGGAGGAAAATCCATTTTTGATATATTGCAGAAGGGTTTGAATATACTGCTGAGAAATGTGAAAGTGTATTTCCCAAGATGAGTCAAAAACCTATAATATATTTGCTTTCTGAATGTTTTTAAAGCTCTGAAGGGGTCTTAAAAATTGATTTTATTAAGCTGTTTTACAGGATATACACATTACATTATGTATCAAAATTATTTATCATATTTAATGACAATAAATGTGACAGGGAAAGACCTATCAGTTGAATTCCCACAAGAACAGACATTAGTATATTAGAAATGGATACAGAAATCTATATTACAAATGGATATAAATACATTCATTTGTACTTCTTGGAGCAAGACGTAAAAGAAGGGAGCAATCCATATTATTGACCCAACTTTAATAATTTTTGCTTTAGATTAGCCAAGTAAAACCACAAATCTCAGCAAATGTTCACAATAAGCATTCTAACTTTTGACTAAATATTCTGATTGATAGCTTCTTATACACTAAACAAATAAACCCACCACCTGCAGTTGTCTGGTCTCAAAAGGTAACAAGCATTTTCTCAGTTTCTAATAAATGAGTAAGGTAGTATTGATTGGCTGGTCATTAATGCGTTTGAACAGACAAAGCTTAGTCTTTGTTTACTGCTGTATCTTATTCCACACAAAAAGACTGCAGCAAAGAGAGGAGGAGGGCCCAGTGGTGCTAGGAAAAAGGGCAATGTTGAGGAGGCATCCATGTAGGCTTTTCTCTGCTCAGATGGATGGAACAAAAACAGGGCTCTCTTTTTGGGTAATTCAGGACAAAACTAAGCAGAAAAAGAATGGGGAGGTTTAGCCTGACATATCTGCAGTGAAAGGTGAACAGGATGGGCTTTATCCAGGGTGAAGCCACGAAGGAGGTGTCCAGCTCATCGGCAAAGCCTGTCTTCAGTTCCTCTGTGAGCACACAAACCACTTGTGTTTCCAGTCACTGCAAGAGTGGTGTCAGAAACCAGATGGCAGCTGTGGGAACAGGTACAATATTTGTGTCCATCATTAGGGAAGGGGGTAGCTGAGGAGGGAAGGAGGATATTTTCTGTCAAGATGTAGGGCCAGGCTGTATTTGAACTCCTTTCTCAATTTGTGCTAAAACTAACCTAACAGCTGCTGAAAACACACCTCCATCAAGTGAATACATAAACTATAGCATAGATCCTGATCTTCACATAGGGCTGCCTTGGTTGATATCCTAAAGACACCCACTCTCATCAGGTTCTTCATGGACCTAGGGGAGAAGGTTATTTTCCCAAATTCATTGTTTGGCTACACACCCCCTGATTGAATGGTGCCTCATGATCTAGCACAAACTGCTGTGAACCTCACTAGCTATGTGCCTTTTTGCCACTTGCCTTACCTAGAGTTCAGAGTAGAAACACCTACTTTAGGGTAAACAGATATCATGGTAGCTGTTAGCTCCTGAATTAGGCAGAAAGCATAGATGGGCCTTATTTTGCCCCATCCTGCCCAGGCCTACTGTTTCTGTGTGCTCCACACTACATGCTACTGGTCAGAGCTCTCCACAAGTTAAAAGACAAGTGGGACATCAAGTAAACTTTCTGAAAAACAAAAGAAAACAAAACAAACAAAAAGGTTCACAAATTTGCCTACCATTCTCCCCTTCTCCAGACCCAATGCCAATCCTAATCCATTTGTTGCTTTCCAAGTCACCTCTGCACTGAGGGAAACAAGTTTCTCACCTGCTTGAACCAGATATTTCACCCTCATCATACTGTTACACACCAGCTGCCTGGTCTCTGCTCTAGTATGCGCTGAAGGCGATTAATCAAAAGTGAAAACTTTAAAATCACTGCCCTTTCTTTGCTCATTATTAAGAAAAAGTCTCTGACTGAGACTAACTATGGACAATTTCAGCTTGAAAAGTAACCCTTTCGTAAAGTTATAAGCCAATTCTGAATGTGACCTTTCAAATAGAAAGCTATACAACTTTAACCAGGTTTCATGCTGGGTCCTCAGAATATTTCAAAGACATTTCTTTCAGTCTAGCCCATTTTCCACCACTCTGTTCTATGGTAAGTTTGGTTTCATATTTCTTTGATCTGTGAGGCAAATACTTTACATAGTTTAAAAATAGATCCATGAAGCCTCAGCTCTACTTTTTAGTGCTGAGAGGAAAGTGAGTTAATAACCAACGTAGCAGTCTAACAGTAGTGTACTCCTTGTGATGCTCTCATTGGAACAAATTCATTCCTGCTGTAACTCCACTGACATTAACAGAGCTACCAGCTGAGATGAATTTGCCACATTTTTGTAAAGTACTTTAGAATTTGATGTCATAATTCTCAAAAGACACCCTAGGAAAGATCTCTCTTTGCCTTTGGTGGGTGTGCATGCACATAACAGTTTTCCCAGCTTCTTGTGTTCCTTATATTTCTTTTCACACCATCTCCCCACGCTCTTTGAGGCTCTCCTGTTGAGCAGATATGATGTACTGGATACTCTTTGAAAATAACCGTGTAGGGCTAATTATAACTCTATTCTTCTACTTCTTACATGAATGTGAATTTGGCAGCAGAGACTGAAGAATGAAACCTATTTGAGAGAATATCATGAAAAAAATGTCCATTTTCAAAATGGTTGCATGTTCCATTGCTCACAAAAGGTCTTGTGGTACATAATATTTTGAAAAGGACATTGCCTGGACATTGCTGAAACATGGATGATATGAAATGAAATGATGAGCTTAAGGATCAGAATGCATAGCTGAAGGAGGTTATGTGACTTGTTTGCTAGAAAAGCCAATTTTCAGGAAAAGTACAGTCACAGAAATGATGTTAGTGTTTATTTATGTTTATAAATATTTCATTTATCTCTGTTTTTAATTTGTATTTGGCAATGGAGAAAAATTAAATCTAAAATACTTAAGAAGTATATATTTCAGAATACTTAAGAATACTGTTTTGTTTGTGTTTTTATTTCTATTATTTTTAACCACTGTTTTTTGTTAACTTCGTAACTGTGGCTCCCATCACATGACTATCTGTTGTTGCAACATACCGAATGCCGCCTGAAGCAACTGTAAAGGTCAGCAGTAGTATTTGAAATGCCACTTAGTGCATGTTTGTTTGTTTGATATATTTTTTATTAATTAGAGCATTTGATGTGTGGCTGTAAAAACTATTTTGAAGACATAGTGTTCTTGCCGAATCACTAAATAATGCTTTAGACTAGTGGAAAGGTCTCATTTTAGCCTCAGAGGATTGTACAGTAGTTCCCTTAAGCATCATGGCTGAATACAGGCTATATATTTCATATACTGCAGGCCTGAAGCAAATATTTTCTGACACTATCCAATAAATCATGTTTTCTTCCACAGCAAATAATAGAACTGTACAGTACATTATATCTGCAGCAGCAACAAACAATTCATCATCTCTGACCTTTCTATAATGACAACAATCTGAAGAATAGAGACTAATTTAAATTTTTATATAATGTTTAAAATTTAAGGACTAAATCTCCTTTATACTAGATCCTTTCACACTGCTCTGGCAATAAAAAAGACTCCTTAACGTGAGCACAAATACATTTTTATTATTTTTATTATTAATTTATTTTTATTTTTCAAGCTCCTACAAATTAACAGAGCACAGGTTTCGCAGAAGACTTGGACCTCACTGCAGATCAGGTGGACATACCCAAAATAATTTTCAAATGATCACATGCAAGCCACTGAAGTTCAGCCTGTGGAGCCTGAGGACCTTGGATGTGTATTCTTCAGTTGTCTATGCTGTTTCAGTCACACATCTGCAATATAAAAAATAATCCTCACATTCATAGCCGACTCTTTTCATCTGCTCACATGTGATCTATATGTTGCTGTCTTTATTCTTGGGAAGAGAGATTGTCTTCCAGCTGGCAGTTTAACCAGAGAAGTATAGTAAACTGTTACATATCTAAAAAATTCTTGCAGTGTAAAAATCCATTTTCCCCTCTTATTGAGTTACACAGCCACGGGACTAGTTACTATTTGCATAGAAATCTAATAAAAAAGGAACTAAACCTTCAAATGTGAGCTTGAGAAACAGCTAAAGCACATAAACATGACAAACTTCTTCATTCTTCTCCTACCCCTACTCTGCTGACACTAAACCCAAACAACCAAATGTGCTTATCAACTCCAAGTAATTTCAGTGCCAAACCTTCCCAATGCACATCACCTCTGGCCATTCTGAAACCTTGGGTCTGAAATGCACTTTGAAGCTGGTTGTCAGAAGCTATCCAGATTTTGGCTATTTCATGCCTAAAGGTCTAGCTGCTTCCAAAGAAATCCCACCACAATCCCACAAGTCCTTTGCCATCAGCTGCCTTCATGTTTTTTTTAAAGAGGTTTCACCCTAACAGCTGAAATGTCATATGCTCCATGCGGAAATTGCCAGAGTGCCCATACATATCATAAGAGAGATTCACCATTGACTAAACATTGTCTAGTTATTGGTAAAAATATGCTATCAGAATATTTTGCAGTTTTCTGGTTTTATACATGTTTGTGCTCCTAACAGAGCTGGGAAAGATGATTCAGGATATCCCAGGACCTCCAGAACTAAACAAAGCTTCCAGTTTAGCCACTGCAGGATATTAAAGTTGTGATGAAAGGGTGATAACTGCTCTGTCCCTCACTGTAACAGCAACCGATGTAGCTGTATCTCACCTTGCACCTTGTTTCACCTCATGAAGGAGCCAGAAATGATCACTCTCTCCTATTTAGAGCAGATTTGAAACTTTTTGATGCTTTATAATGGATTAAGGTCAAATGAGATGATCCCTACCCTTAAAACACAGAAAGCAATACTTCCAAAAACCTGAATAAATTAATAGTTTTCATACGTCTTTTTAAGTTATCACCTCAGGACATTTTATGGATGCTCTCTACAGATGGTGATGCACATGGCACTATCTCAATTAGCTCAAACTCTTTCAAATAGTCCACACAAATAATACCCCAAATGCATCAGATGCCTGTACTCATTTCTTTAATGAAAGCTCTACTGCCCCTACCCCTCATTATTTTATATGTCCTTGTGCAAAAGTGAGCTTCTTTGCCTGCTATAGTAATAACCCGACATGCTGAAGCCAAAAATTTAATTGTCTTTATTATTGCAAGAAAGAGAAGATCAAACCCACAGTTATTCAGAGAGTTACTTTGCTGCACAGAACATCTAAATAAAAGAGAAGGAAAATATCATCCTTGATTATTGTATCTGTAAAATTATTTGGAATGTATACTGTATAATTAAGACTGATTATCAGCTTAAATTTCTTGGCTTTGCTTTTTGAGAATACTGTCTTCTGTGGACATGAGGTTACTGAAACTGTACACTAGTGAGGGAACAAAACAAAACAGATGGTGCATTAATAATGGAAGTATTAGAAAAAGGGTACTCTTCCAGATTTCAGTGTATTCATTAATACATTTTAGACAATTTAATTGCTTCCTGAAACACTAATTGAAAGAGTTTCATTTGCAAAAACCTAGTCTTGGTAATATAAACTAGGCACAGTGCCACAAAGAGCTTGAATGCTGTAATAAGGAAATGAATAGACAGCTTTCTTTCTTTTCTTTCTTTCTTTCTTTCTTTCTTTCTTTCTTTCTTTCTTTCTTTCTTTCTTTCAAGTGTGTTTATTTCTTTTAATGAAATCTTTACAAAGGTGTACAAAGGATCAGGAAAAGAAAGATTTACAAAGGGAAGCCACGTTTAAGAACTGGATGTTTAGAAAATGTGCAGAATATTTTTGGTTTTTGAAATGTCAGGCCATGTCAAGGAAGTGTGAGTTGAATTTAAGAGCCCAGGAATATAATGCAGTATCATTTAATCAACTTTACACAATCTTATACCTGGCATATCTATCAGTCGAAGTAATGGACACTTTTAAAACATTTCCTTCTGAAGGTGTCTGCTTCAACTACTTTAGTGTCTCTTCTAAATATGTATGAGCAGGCAAGTTTTTGTGTGATTTTGAACCCTCTCACCTGTTGCATATTTGAGTCAAACTTTACTGTGATCAGGAGAGTGGGGATGGAGAACAGACAGGAAGGTGAAAGAAAACTAAATAAATGCACTGAAAAAACAGCTGCAGTCTGTCAGAGAATACATAAAGAAAAAGACCAACAAACATGCAGAGAAACCAGAAAAAGATCAATAATAAAGAAAAAAAATACCAAACAGAAGAACACACAGTTTCTAGAGCAGCTTCTCGTCAAAGCCTTGCAGTGATACGCAAAGTCCAAAATAATGAAGAAGTTGCTATAAAATTGTTGTGGTTTAACCTGGCAGGCAGCTCAGCTCCACATGGCTACTCACTCACTCTCCCCATGTGGGATGGGGGAGAGAATTGGAAAGGTAGAAGAGCAAGAACTCCTGGGTTGAGACAAAGACAGTTTATTATGTAAAACAAAAGCCACACGTGCAAGCAAAACAAAACAAGGCTTGATTTGCTACTTCCCATTGTCAGCCAGATATTCAGACACTTCCAGGAAAGCAGGGCTCACCATGCATAATGGTTTCTTGGGAACACAAATGCTATCACTCCGAATGTCCCCCTCTTCTGCCTTCTTTCCCCAGCTTTTATTTCTGAGCATTATGCCACATAGTGTGGGACATCCCTTTGGCCAGCCTGGGCCAGCTGTCCTGGCTGTGTCTCCTCCCAGCTCCTGGTGCACCCCCAGCCTCCCCACTGGCAGGTCAGCATGAGGAGCTGAAAAGTCCTTGGCTCTGTGTGAGCACTGCTCTGCAACAACTAAATCATCAGTGTGTTATGATCACCGTTTTCATCACAAATCCAAAGGATATCATTGTGTGAGTCTCTATGAAGAAAACTCACTCTTTCTCAGTGAAAACCTTGAGAAAAGTAGATGTTTATGGAATATTTTAACAGTTGTCCGTAAGAGGTGCAATTCTCACTCACACCCAAGATTTCATTCTTGGGTACTGCTTTAATTCCCAGTTACTAAAATTCCAGAGTTACTGGGATCTCACCTGTTTAGTTTGAAGGAAGCTGAATAATTCTTCATAAGTTTCACCTAAGTCAGTAGCTGAAGAACATACACTCTCAAGCCACGGTCAAACGTGCTGCAGGAGTCTCATCTGCGCTGGACTGAGATCTCTCTGCCCTACCTGGGGATGGCTGCTCACTTAGACCTGCCAGCAAACCTAAGGTCCCAAATGGATTACGTAAAAATGGTAGAAACAGCAGTCACTGTTGATACGAATGTCACAGTGTCACTAGGTTTTTACGTTTGTCATTTTAACGATTGGTAGCCACTCCTGGAGTTTTTCTAGCTGATGTGATGTGTGATTATTTTTCTGAGGAAGCTGTTGAGCAGCAAGAACAAGATAGAAATGACTTTATTTTATCTTGACTCATTTCTGTCCAAAAAGCACATCTAAATGGAGCTTCATACTTCATCAGACCCTGCCCACACATTGGTTATGTATTAGTATAACAACATTGGTGAGCAGTGTGATTTTTTTCTAATTACGTAGTTATAGGGGAACAACTCCCTTTATGGATGTCATTACATCAATGCAAAAGTGCCTCATGCTAAGACAGATGGCAGAGCTATATGAACATACCACAAGGCAAGAGGGCCTGGATTTACAGCACATTCACTGCTACGTGTTACCTGTCCTTTCATCTCTCAGAAATCATGAGATATTTGTTGAAAGTCTGAAAAAGTTTCTTTCTTAAGCAAACAATCACTGATATCTTATATATTCAGACACATATGATTAAAATAATGAGATTAATACATATGCTACAGAGATGAAATTTCATACATCCCTCTCCCACCCCCTCTTTTTTCCTCCTACAGTGAAACTCCAAATGAAAATATAAATTGATTTTTTCACAGAAAGTATTTAAAAAATATTTTTGAATTTTTCTGAAAAGTAAATCTGACATTCTCTCCCCTCCTTCAAAATAAACAAACAAATAAATAAAAAGGAATTGCAGAACATTTTTTTTCACTGAAAAACACATAAAACACATTAACAGAAAATTGATGACCAATTTTAAAACATTTAGCCTAATGCCATTTTGAAATACCTATCATGATTACAAAGTGTTAAACATACAAAACTAGCTGCACTTTTTCATTCAGACAGTCATCTTTTTCCAGATTTGTTTTCATCAACCATCATTATCATATGTAAGCAAATAAATGTAGGAAGACTAAGTCAACAAAACCTGCATCACAGTTTAATTGCCCACAGTACACCACAAAATTACTGGCAACTTTAATATTAAACTTCTGATTTGATGTCTTATCTGCCTCATATAGAAAAAAATGTGAAACTAATACAAAAACATGTCTATGCCTTCCAGAGTATTAGTAGCAGCTTGTTTTATGAATCATTACTGTCCTTTCCAAATTATTGAGGAAGAAACAGTGCCCTGTTTGATGAAAGTGGCATTTTAAAATAATGATAAAGAAATATAAGAATTTAACTATAAAAGCTTATTTTTCCTAGGTTCCTTAGGTATATTTATTTGAGCTACGTTTACAGTAAAGTCAAGTCCTAGCTGAGGCAGAAAATCTATCCTAAAGCAAAGGTTTGTTCATGTTATCCTGGAGCTGTCTCCATATATGCATAAAAAACTATCTAAACTTTATTTATTTATTTATTTATTTATTTATTTTTGAAAGAACACTGCAAAGTAGGAATCTGGACTGCCACCAATGGCCACATTTCATCTCAGTAATCCAAATCCTCTCTTGGCTAGCTAATTTTTCAGCGCCATCCCTGGAGTCTGACTAAATGCCAGCTCTGATGTTAATGTGAAATACCTTAAAACAGACAAATAAATAGAGTGGATTTCCCTTCCCTTCCCTTCCCTTCCCTTCCCTTCCCTTCCCTTCCCTTCCCTTCCCTTCCCTTCCCTTCCCTTCCCTTCCCTTCCCTTCCCTTCCCTTCCCTTCCCTTCCCTTCCCTTCCCTTCCCTTCCCTTCCCTTCCCTTCCCTTCCCTTCCCTTCCCTTCCCTTCCCTTCCCTTCCCTTCCCTTCCCTTTCCGTCTCATCTCGAAATGTATCCCCCTAGACTAGCACCTGAAAGCTTGGGATGGTTGTCTCTGATGGAATGAATCAGCTTTCTTTGAATTTCTGCCTGCTATTCACATTTGGCTAATCTCTGATACAGTAGAACTTAATTAAGGTACTATTCTGTAGACACTATATGGGAGATGTAGTGAGTTAATAATAATTTTAAAAAAGCAGATAAGAATAGTGAGTTGATATTGTGGATTAACAACAGTAGTTAAGCACCACTCCTTGCACCAATGGGATGGGGAAGAGAATGGGAAAGGTAAAAGCGAGAAAAGCTTATGGACAGAAATAAAGACAGTTTAATAGTTAAAGGAAAAGCTGCACAAGCAAGCAAAATAAATAAATAAATAATGAAAAAAATAGTGAGGAGTTTATTCCAATGGGAAAGAAGGCGTCCATCAGAAAAAAAAAGGTGGAGGCATTTAATGCATTTTTTTACCACTCACTAGCGGTGTTCCCCAGGGCTCAGTTCCTGTTCAACATGTGATCATTGATCTGGAGGCAGGACTTGAATGCACCCTTAGAAAGTTTGCTGATTGTATTAAACTGGGACGTGCTGTTGACTCTCTAGAGGGACGAGAGGCCTTGCAGAAGGACTTAGGCACATTGGAGCACTGGGCATTCATCAACGGCATGAAGTTCAACATGGGTAAATGCTGGGTTCTGCACCTGAAGTGGACAGACTGGGAGTCAAGTGGATGGAGAGCGGCCCTGCAGAAAGGGCCCTGGGGATGCTGGCTGACAGCAGGCTCAACATGACCCTGGCAGCCAAGAGGGTAAAACTGTGTTTTGGGGTGCATTAAACACATCATAGCCAGACAGAGAAAAGAGGTGATTCTCACAGTATACTTAGTGTTGGTGCAGCCTCCCCTTGAACATTGAGTGCAGTTCTATGATCCACAGTATAAAAAGGATGTTAACATACTGGAGTGCAACCTCAGTAAATTTGGTGGTGATTCAAAACTGGGGAGAGCAGTTGCCTCATCAGAGGGCCACACAGCCATCCAGAAGGACCTGGACAGGCTGACAAGAATCTCATTATGTTCAACAAGGAGAAATGCAGAATCCTGCTCCTGGGAAGGAACATCACTCGGCACCAGGGCAAGCTGCGGGCCATCTAGCTGGAAAACAGCTCTGCAAAATGGACCTGGGCGTCCTGGTGGACACACAGTTGAATATGAGACAGAAATGTTTCCTTGGTGTTAAGAAGGTTAATGGTATTTTTGGCTGCATGAGGCAAAGTATCTCCAGCAGGTCAAGTGTGCTGATCCTTCCCCTCTACTCAGCACTGGTAAGGCCACACCTAGCGTTGTGTATCCAGTTGTGGGCTCCCCAGTACAAGAGAGACCTGGACACACTGCAGAGAGTCCAGTGTAGGGCCATGAATGTGATCAAGGGACTGGAGCAACTCTCTGAAGAGAGGCTGAGAAATCTGGCACTGTTCAGTCTGGATAAGAGAAGGTTTAGGGAGGATCTTATCAATGTCTATGAATACCTGAAAGGAGGCTGCAAAGAGGATGGAGACAGGCTGTTTTCAGTTGTGCCCAGTGCCAGGACAAGAGACAATGGGCCAAAAATAGAATACAGAAGGTTCTGTCTGACCATCAGGAAGCACTTTTGTGCTGTGTGGGTGAAATACCTTAAAAAAAAAAAAAAAAAAAAAAAAAAAAGCAGAGATTTCCCAGAGAGGTTGCAGAGTTTCTCTCCTGGGAGATCTTCAAAAGCTGCCTGGACATGGGCCTCGGCACCCTGCTGTGCTTGAGCAGGGTGGTTGGACCAGATGATTTTGGAAGATCGCTTACAAACTTAACCATTCTGTGTGAATTCTGTGAATGTGTGCAGAGGAGGTCAACAAAGCTGGTAGGAAAGCAAGGCTTCATTAGCAAAGCAGGGCTTCATTACATGTAAAGGTAAGGAATCAACCCTAAATGTCTGTTTCCTGCCCCCCATTTCTTCTTTCGCCCAGCTTTTATTGCTGAACTTGACATTATATGACGTGGAATAGCCCTTTGATTAATTGGGGTCAGATGTCCTGGCTTGTGCACTTCCAGCCTCCTCACTGGTGGGGCAGTGTGAGAAACAGAAAAGGCCTTGACACTGCATAAGCATTGCTCAGCAACAGCTGAAACGTTGCTTAGCTATCAACACTGTTTTGGTCACAAATCCAAAACATAGCACCATATGACCTTTTATGAAAAAAAATTAACCTCATCCCAGACAGACCCAGTCCAGTTGAGCATTTACTTAGTATTCTCTCTCTGTCTGTTTGTTTGTCTCTAAGGATGGTATTGAGCTGCTCCCTGTAAAAGAATATTATATCTTCTGTTTTCAGTAAGATGAGAGGTTAGATTGGCTCAAATAAAAATGAGAGTTGAAATTATTATGAAACAAAGACCTTTAGCAGCTCTTCATTTAACAGTTAATCAAAAGATTCCTCTTTCTCATCCTCTGCTGAGGCTTTGTCATTATAATTAATAAATGGGAAATGACTGAGTGACATATATATTGTCATTGTTTAGCCTTTTGAAATATTCAGTGATCAATTTGGCTTTTCACATTACTTTTTTTTTTTATTTTTATTTTTTTGTGAACATGATTGTCAAGAAATGGAATGTTTAGATAACAGTTTTACTAATTTTTAAATGAAAATACTTTTGTTGTAAAGATTAATTAATTAATTAATTTATTTATTTAAAGAAAGGGCAATTGAGAATGAGAAAGGGCTTAACTCAAAAAACGTTGGCTAGATTTAATGGCATTTTAAATATAGCTGTAATTTTGTGGATTAAAAAAAATGCCAGAAAATTTGAAAGACGTATAAACTGTGACAAATGTCCAACAACATGGTATCTCAGGCAATTCAGGGTTTTGTCAAATATCTTCAGAAAAATTTTGCTTGAGAATGTGAAACAGATTAAAATGCAGTTTGAAGCTGATAGTCTTGTTCAGCTGATATTGCATAAATAGCTTTTTCTCATTTGTGGGAACACTTTTGTGGACTACCTTATTTTAATTTAAATATAATGATACAGTTGAAAACTGTCATGTATAGAGATATAGGCAAAAATATAGACAGTCAGGCAGATCTAGATAGCTTTTCAGTGTGGGAAACCTCTGCTATCTCTGAGTTGACAACAGAACTAGGTTGCATGGTTCATAGCCAAGAACTGGGGCAAAAGACTTTTGAACCACAACTCCCTGTGCAGAGTCACAGACAGTGATGTTTGAAGCTGAATTGGCTCATAGCAAACATCTCACTAGAAAACAAAATACTTCATATTGTACAGATGTTTTGCTAAGATTTTCTGTATTTTACCTTGTCATTATCTTTCAGGCAAAAATGAACAAAAAGCCGTAAGTGCTGGAATGATGGAATTTTGTCAAGGAAAGGTATTCCTATTTTTACTTAGGTCTACCTCTTTTTATCAAAAAAAAAAAAAAAAAAAACAATAAAAAATCCTACCAAGGAAGCCAAACACTTACCTTGTTCCTTGCCATTCCTCTTTATTATAATGAGGTTTCCCAACAACTAGACAAAAAAAAAAAAAAAAAAAAAAAAAACTCGTATGTACTGCACTTTACCTATATTTACATATATATGTATTTACCGTATATATATATTTACTGTGTTATATGATGTATACATGCTGATCAGCACTAGATTTTTCTCTGTTTCAGGCATTATTAAAGTGCTCTGAACAGTTGTTTCCCAGAACTGAGCAGTTGCCACAGATAATAGCTAGTGTTCTAATAGTATAAAAGATACATCAGGGGTTTTAACTGGGGTTGTCTCCTGATATTGGTTTCTGCAAGAATTGCATATGAGCAATACTCTTGCTCCTCCTTATCTTTTTGCTTCATTGATTGTCTGCCATTTGTACTGCTGTGATCTCTTTGCTAATGCCCAGGAGTTACCTACAAGTTGCTGAGATATGTTTTAGTGGGTTGAGGTGTGCTTGGAGTGCATGTTTTTGGACCTTTATACTCCAAGATCTATATGATTTCAGATTGCTTCCTCACTACAGTTTCCTATCTCTCTGTGTTTGAAGTAGCAGACCATAGACAAATATCTTTGCTTAGAGCTATACCCGTTACCTGTCTCAAGTTGGATGAGGTAATAAATGCATGTGATGGCAAAGAACTGTCTTCAATGATCTAGGTGCTTTCTTCCAGTCCCAGGTTCCAGTATCTCAAGGCAGCATTTCAGACCTTCATTTCCTGATATTGGATTTTAAGCAGATTTCATTTCTTCACTATCCTTTCCTCTCTTACATCCAGCTAATCAATGTCCCAGTGAAATGTTGCTCTTCAGCAGCCTGTTGCCCTTGTCTTGCCCTGTAGGGGAATATGTTCTTAGGAAACATATTTGGAAAGCAGGTATTAGTTTAAAAATGGCAACTAACCTTAGATTTTTAATTTTTATTTCCACTTTTATTTTTCTTTTTATTCTGATTCTACCAGAAAAGCAAAAAGCTCTCCATGGAAAGGTCTTACAAGAAAAGATGAGTTTTGCTATCAGAGCTGGAAAGACTTGGAGCCATTTAGATGCTCAGCATGAGTGTAGTCTTTATTTGAATTTTAGTACTGAGAACATTCTGCTCTATATTATGTGTTCTGTTTTGGACCATTCAGAGTTTGCATATTAGTAGGCAGCAGAGATCTTGGAAGTCATGGGGTGATATTTATATTCTGCCTCCATGCTTATTTTCTACTGATCCGAACTGCTTTCCCTTGTTTTCTACAGTTCTCAACCTTCAATTAGATTGTTTCCAGTGAGACATTTTAAATGCTCTTCTTACCATACCAAAATCTTGTTTGTACACAGATGACACAGATGATGCCAGAAGTTGTGTTCAATATATATATATATATTTTCTGAAATATAATCAATCCCAAGGACCAAAAGTCCAACAATTTTATATCATTTTCAAAATAATTAACTAGACATCTGCCACTCAGTTAAAAGGCAGATTTTATCCTAGCAAACCATTGTGTGTTAATTTTTATGTCTGTAAAATAAATCATGCAACACAGTTTACAGATGGCTTCACTTTATTAATACTCACTAGTTGAGATTTAAACCAGTGTTGTCTTCAAACTTAATAGTTCAGTAGCATTCACTTTTAAAAGAAAATAATGATGAATCTTGACAAAGCGATAAATGTAAAACAGAAAAAGCTGTTTTTCATAAGCTTTATCTTTACTGACTAAAAGACAATTTTAACTTTTAATATCACAGATTGATGTTAGAAGCTGAAGTATTTGCCTTAAGCTGGAGTAATAAATTATAAATTTGTGGCCTCATTTAACGTTGTGGTAGCCCTGGCTGAAGCACTCCCTTAGGAGAAATGTCATTTTTTTGTCAACGCACACAGAGCAATAAAAATATGCACCCTGGTGTTCCCAACATTTTTTATAGTATGGAAGCTGTGTGGCATAATTTATAAAGTGCACTCTAAGATTACAAAGCTATTTTTTAAATTACTGCATTTAAAATATTTAATAGAGAACCTGAAATGTATTCATTTGTTTAATAAGCTCTCAAATTAAAACCAATATAGAAAAAATCAAAAGAAAAAATAAGCCTTACCTGAAAATGAGAGCAAATAAGCACCAGTAAGATCAATAACCAGACTAAGACTGCCTGATATTAGCTTTTATTCTATCAGCTTAATCAGGGATCAGTTCTTAACGATGATGATTTTCCTGGCCCTGATTCATTAAATCAGTCACAGGCATAACTACAAACAATAGAATAATCCTTCCAAATATAATTGAACTAAACATTTGCTTCATACTTAACTTGTCAGGTCAGAGCCAGAGCGTATATCTCTATCTATTTATCTGTCTGTCTATCTATCTATCTATCTGTCAATCTATCTATCTATGGATTGATACATTTTGCAGCTACTTTTCAGCAAGAGTATAGGAACCTTAATAGGAACTGTGTCTAAATAAACTACTTGCAACCCTCACATAAGTTTGCACTGCATCTCTGGTGCTGCACACCAGGAATGTTCCTTGTTCAGTTCAGACCCTCAGGCCTTCTCTTCTTTCTAGTGTTCTCCGTTGATCCAGTGATCAGTTTGGGCTATGAAAAAATGTTACCTGCACTTCTGCAAAACAAAACAAAACAAAACAAAACAACAAAAAACAAAAAACAAACAACAAAAAGAAAAAAAAAACAGAAAGCAAAACTGCAGTATCACGATTTTTTAAAAAAAAATATTCTATTTTTGATTTCCTGCTATTGGTGCAGTTATCTTAAAAACAACCCTTACCTGCTGCTTGTGCTATAAAATGCTGTGCTTGGAACGGAATCCAAATAAACATATCAGCTATTATTCACACCCTTCATTATTTTGGTTTAAATCTATGTGCTGACACTATTATTTCAGTATAAGTGCTCTACTTTGATATAGCTTAAAGTTGATTCCTTTCCAATTTTTCTAAATTTATATGAAGACACTCTTACATTGAAATAAGAGTGTCCATACAAAGCTTCAGCTGAAAATTGGAAAGGCTGCAAATTACTATTGAGATTGTTATTACAGTTCTGCTCATGGTGTAGATAAATGCAAAATCATTAAAGTAAGTGTTAGTGACGAATAAGCACAAGAGAAAAATACATCTGACTGAGGCTTCACGTTTTGCATTCTGTTCTGCAATACCTCATTGGAGCTTTCCATCTATGGGTAACACTAGTAAATTGCATCAGATTTCATCACATATTGATTTATTTGAAAAAGTTAGATATAGTTACTGATAAACTACTTTGTTCCCCTTGTTATAAAAAATAACTTGTTATTTTCTCTTGTTATAAAAAATGCACTGTTATAAAAAATAACAGAGACTTTGGGTGGAGTCATTCCTTACTGAATGTTATGGCTCTCAAATATTATACAAAGATTTGATGATAATTTGAGTCCACACGGAGTAAGACTGGGCATGTTTTATACTCCCAGAACAGTTCTGTCCTTTGAAGAATCACTAGCTGCTTTTTCTCATGACATTTAGGCATGTTTATTTAGGAAACCGGTTAACCTTTAGTATTGGAATTCTTCTGTTTCCAATACAGTGCTTGCTAGTGAGGGACAGACCAAAAGTAAAATGACTTGTCCTGCTATGATGTTAATTTAGCCTAATTGCAACAAAGGTTCAATTTATTTTTCCTTTGCCAGATCTTATTTCCAATATATCATTAGAATTTTAGCCACCGATTTTGGTTAGTCCGGGGTTTATCTCTGGGTAAAGATTTCCTAAGATTTCTTTGTGTGGATAAAAAGAAAAAAAAAATCTTCTTAGATTTTGAGTTTCAGAGTTGGATTCTGAGCTCAGAATCAATGAGGAGGTGGTGTGAATTTCATGCTATTTCAAGTAGAGTATCATGGATGCAGCAGTCAATGAAGCTGATCAGAAACAGCATTAGACTTGCCTATAAAGATAAATGAGGAAATATACTGAATGGTGGGTGCCCCTGAACTGTGTCAGAAGAAAATAAGTTAAAAGACAAAAATGCTTTCATATTAGAATAAAAAACTCATAAAAGTTTAAAAAGGAAAATATAAAAGAAGACAAAACAGTTAAAGAAATAATCCAGAGACCCAGTGGGGAATATCAAGGTAGGATATTAAATTGAGTTTAGAAAACTGTACTTATAAGATTATGTGAAGGCAGAGATTTGAGGATCAAAAGAAATAGAGTTAAATGGCTCAAATGCTTTCACATGATTCTAAATCGACTCAGCACGAGCAGCTTGTGACGTTCAGTCTGCCAATCTTCCCTGGATATGTGTGTTCTCTTCCTAAAGCCCTCATTGTGATCTTAGTAAAAGAAATTCACATACTAATGATGTCCCTTAGTGTACCTTATGAAACATTCAAAATGGCCTGTTATGGATATGGAGCTTAACAGGGAGCAACTAATTGTTTATGCTGGGCTAGCCTGAGGGGGTTTCATTTTAAAACTTTAATATTGTAAGGCCTGAATTTCCAGGGTAAAGTTTCTCTAATAGATGGTTCAATAGCACATAGCCAGTCACTGAAAAGCACACTGTGCATAATTTTTCATATGAAACTCTCTGTAGACTATGTGCTGTTTATTTATGAGGCTGAGGTCTGGCTATGCTAATAGCTGGGAAAAAAAAAATCAGACAGCCACCCTACCTGCTAGCATACCAGAATGCTTGTTGTGCCACCTTCCAAGCTGCTGTTTTATTAATGATCTTGAAACTGAAATAGTAGGGCATGAAGAAGTGTTAAAATGACTTACTGATATGTCACAGACATTTGCCAAGAAAATGAAATGCACTGAGAGGAAAAAGCACCAGGGAGGCCAATGAGGAACCAAATGTTCCATATTCTGATTTGTCTGACCTTCGCCTTCCTGAGCTCTAAAGAGAAAATAGGCTGCCTTGCTTGTGCTGTGCAATCTTGTTATCCAAAAGCTCCAGAACTATGTGGATTACGTACAGCATTTGCTTATTCACATTAAAAATAAGTTTCTTTAAGTTGAACACATCGTTTGCTTTGTTTAAAAGAAAAAAACAAGAGCACAGATATTACATGTTCTCTCAGACCCATCAATGTTTCATGCTCATTCCTTAGCCTTTCTAATAACAAGCTCTTTAGACAAAAAATAATTAGGGAAAAAATAAGAAAAGAAAGTCATAACAGAGGAATAAACAGAAGAAACATTCATAGTTAATGCAGTGTAAAGCAAACAGTTGGCAACAACTTTCACATATCCTTTTGTCAGTGTAGTATTTCTAGTGTCTAATTCTAAGCTTTTATTTATTTATTTATTTATTTATTTATTTTTCCTTCTGGATAATAATCTGCCTGTTTTATGTCACAGCACACAATATAATCGGTTTGTGTCTTTGGGAGGAATCCCTTGGTGGTGAATTGATATCCACTTTGCTAGCAGCATAGCCAGTGAAAACTTCTTCCCAGCTGGTTGTCATCCCAAAAAGCAGTGCTAGCAAAGCATTTCCTACGTCAACAGTCTGATCTACTCAAGCTGAGCTCAGCAAACAGGGAAGACAAATTTCACCAGAATCTCAGTGGAGATGGAGGCATCTTAAATTGCCTAGCTGGTTTTGAGGGAGGACTTCTGTCCACAGACTTTGAACACCCACTCTCCAGAGAAATCAATAGGAAAAGTGATCAGGAGAGATTTTCTCAAGTGTCTGAGTTGATGAAAGCATCCTACCTGGAGTAATTTAAAAATCAGAGAGAGAATTGAGAAATACACACAAGAAAAACACATAATCCTGTCAGAGAGAATATAAATTTTGATGGATTTTTTCATTGGAGATTAATCTTTCCCATATTATCAGAAGGAAACAAGCAAGGCCCAGCTATCTTTATGTTTTGTGAATTACATTTTTCATGCCCTTTCTTCCAAAAGTTTCCCTACTATTTTGCTTAACTTTTGCTCAGTAGAATAACGTACTTGAAGTAAGAAGAGTATTTCAGGTGAATAGGTGTCTTTATTTTGCTAGTGAATGATATAATACTTGTTTCTGACTCACATATAAAATGCTTTAGGGAGTTTAAATGTCTCTGTATAAATTTGATATCTGAAATTATTACATACTATAATGTCTGTATGGCATCCTGTAGCTGGAATGGGAGCTGTAACTCTCAATCTCTGATCTCTGCAGTGAATGGATATTAAAGGTACTAAATGATTATAAGTTGGTTTAGATTCCTGTTTGTTTGTTTGTTTGTTTGTTTTGTTGTGTTTTGTTTTGGCTTTGTTTTTTCTTTTTCCCAGATGGATTTGTCAAATTTGGAGGGAACTGGGTTCACTTTTGGAGGCAGCAGACCTGTCTTTATCCACAGTTCTCACAGGGAATGGATGGGAGCAGTTCCAACCCATGCTGTTTTTTGATGGGCTGTGACACCAGCTGGGTAGGTCTCTCTGTAGATGGAGAAGGTGAAGACTGCATTCACAACATCCCTGGATTGAGGCTGCTAACAAGCACAAGTGGTACCGCTTGCTGTGTGTCTACATGTCCAACTTGATCACAGGAGCACATTTCCAATTGATTTTCAGTTTGAAGAGCAAATTTTAAATATGCCTAAATTCTTGCAAGCCTGCTTGATTACATGAGGCTATAAAGGGTAAAAAGTCAGTGAAGAATTTAGCCTTCTGTCATAGTTAATTTAAGCAAGTTTTAGACTATTATCCTAGAGTTCAAAGGGTCACTCTGCTATCATGCCACCATCAAGTCCTCCATCTGTTCTCTGGTTTCTGATACTTAATTGTGTTTGGTTTCTGTTAGAGGCCCAGAATGCTTGTTAGATGCTAAAAAGGTGTAAAACATAATCCAGTACTGTCTCCAAACTAGTACCCTGGCAAGCACAAACAGTGTATCTAAGATCATGTTAGTATTGATCTTGAGTCAGATCACATTAGCACTTCCTACACTACCTGGCTAAAGCCTGCCAGGGAGTTAGCAATGCATAGAAAGACAGACCCAGGCAGTACGATCGATGGATTAATGACGTCTGTCTCCTTTGTGCAATTTTACTTCCTACATATGTCTCTTGATCGCCTTGTGCCCTCCCTGGGAAAAAACTTTATAAAGATTCAGAAGATACATGACACGACTGTGTATAAGTATGCCTGTATAGTAGCAAATACATATACATATAAAAGTATGGTAATAATTAATGTCTACTTCTGTGTATGCACCTACATTCATACATATATATAGTTTTTCTCTCCTAGGAAAGAGATTTTGCATTCTGGGTAAGTTTTGTGCTCCTACATCTTAAGCTAATATGGAAATTTTTAGGAAAAGCAGGTTATCTTTGGCAGATGGTCATGTTTACATGATACAGAGAACTGTATAAAACAGCTTGTAAAATTTCCAGTGTACAGATGAAAAATAACTATAAACTTTCCTAGAGGATTTCTAGGTTTCTTCTTGTCTATCTTCCTCATCTATTTAACTATAAATTATTAGCATTTCTCATTATTAAGTGGCTATATTCACCCACATTCACACACTCATGGGTGGGTTTCAAATGAGTTTCTTGCATTAACAATAAATTATTCTGTCAATTTGCTCTATTTTTTTTTTTTTTACTTTTAAATTTAACACACTGTTTCCAAAAAATAGCAAGTTGTAGCTAAATACTTCACTGTATGTTGCTCCATATGTCACTCTGCTATTTCCTTCCAAAACAAACCTCCATTTCCATGTGACCATACCTTCAAATATTTAGTCTAACCCTCTGATTTTTTTTTTTTTTAAGTGGTGATTTTCTGATTGAATTACTGATACATAAAAAACATTTCTTTGGGATTTATATTCTTCATTGGAAGAGATTTTTCAGGGAGAAATGTGTTTAACAGTTCATTTCTCCAAATATTATCTGTTTATAAAATTAACTGTTTTTTTCTTTTTTTTTCCTTTTTTTTTTTTTTTTTTTTTCCTACCACATCTACTTCTCTACTTACCTAATTCTAAAGCATTTCTCTCAAGGATTTTAAGTATGCATTATCTGACATCCTTTACATAAGTTTTGCCACCTTAAATTGGTTTCCATAAGCTCTTCTGAGAATCTTAATCTTGTATTTATTATTATCTGTATTACATTAACATCTATAGTACCAGATGAAACCAGAGCTCTATTTATTATTATTATTATTAATAATAATAATAATTATTATTATTATTATTAGCACAGATTGATGCTGAGAAACAACATTTACTCTGAAGACTTGATAATGACGGGATCCAGTCTTAGTCACCCCAGAGGGATGTACATTTCAAACATACAGTGAGGCACTAAAGAAAATAACTGACTTCCTCACACATTCAGTGGGAAGAGGAAAGTACCATGAAGAAATGGGGAGATGTTTTCTTCTCCACTTGGAAGCCTTTGAGGGCCTCAAGCTCTTCCATTGACCGCTCAGATACACCTGATTGAGTGTCTTAGTTTATTTTGGAATTGTACTTACACCAGAGCCTTGAGCATCAGTACAGTCTGTATATCACTCATTTGTCTGTGTCTTCTTTTATGTATAACTATTGGATCCCTTAAGGGAAATGCCCAGAAGAGGTTGCTGATAGGTGATGTATTGATGTCCCTATCCAGGCAATAAAGGCCAAGACCCAGATCTAGAAACAAAAGGGCAACATTGTACCCAGCACAGGTCTATGGAGGAATGCTTCATTAAAATGTCTTCTAAAAAGCACAGGTTGGGCATTTAACTTATTAAGGCTGGATCTGACCAAAAATCAATAAATGAAAGACTAGAAAAGGAAACAGAATGGACGTGATTCACCCAAAGCTGTACATCTGGTCATAGTCTAGCACAGAGCTGGCTGGACTCCCTCGCCTCCAATCTGATGAGCAGTTGTTCACATTTGCAAAGCATCAGACAAAAATATATTTGGTCATTTTTTTTCTCCCCACAGATATATATATATATATATATATATATATATATTTCATTTTTATTTTTTTCAAGGCTCAGTTCATTCTTTGGGCAGAATGAAAGTGGAGCTTTTAAGGCTTTATAAGCAACATATCCAGACAAGGTAGGCACCAGGGACTATTACAGAGTGTTCCCAGAAAGTTCTTAGCAAAACAACTAGGAGCAAGTGCTATAGTAATATTCATAGCCAAAACGAAGGCCTCCGTGAGTCATAGATCCTCCTCAGAGCTGCCAAAAATATTTTTCTGGCCTATAAGGAAACTGCACTGCAGTTTGGTGACTTACTCATAAATTCAAATAATAACTCTGACATGCCGCAGAGCTACTTGCGTGTTTGTTCCCCAGAAGAGCTTCATGCAAGGAAGTATGGATTCTGCCCTCAGTTACGATTATGATTATCTATGGCGCCATTATATATGCAACAGATTCAGTTCCCTATCTTAGGAGAATGGGTTCCTATAAGTATAACTATAAGCCCACAAAGATGCTGAATATTTTATGAAATTGTATTTTAGTTTAGAAGTGATCTGCTAGGAATGTATTGCTTTCTTCCTGCTCAATTCCCTGAACACTCTTAAAAACATGATAATGCTCCTGACAAACCTTTCAAGGCTAAGCAATTTTTTTCAAAACAGGAAATAAATTACACATCTGAAAATCGTTCACACACTTGATCTATCCTGATCAAAAACCCCATCCCTCAAGACTGGACAGATTTTCTTCAGCAGTTTATAGTGGGTTCAAATTCTTGTTAATTTAAGAAAAATGTTATAGGGCAACCATTTTTTATTATTTATGACTATTTTAAAAAACTCATTTCCCTTTTCCTACCCCTCAATGAGAACACCAATGGCACTCTGCTTTATGGAGATCATATTGACATTTCTGCTAACTTCATGCTCATGACGTTAAAACTGCTGTCCATCACAATAGTGTCTGAACACTTACTCTTCATGGTCCCACCCAGAAACCTGCTCCTTGCACCAGTGTACAGCTCCTATGGCTTGGCTCTCTCAGAGATTGTGAAGAAAGAGACTGTAAGATTTACAAAGCTATGGTATTTCACATTGGAATTTGAGCAAATTCTGTAGGCTTTAGGCTCCTTTTGCAGCCTGCTCAAATATCTATGTTTTGTTACAATTGGAAGTTTGTATGTGAACCAAAAATGGGGTATTTTAGAAAGTGAAGGGGTGCACTTAGATCAAAATGTCTGCATTTATAAAGTATTCATACTTGCCACCACTGAGTACCTAAGTACAGGTGCTGACTATCCTGAAAATAATGAATCTGAAGAATACCTGGATCATAGTTCTGTTCAACACACAGGCATAGGTGTACAATGTGTCAAGACCAAACATAAAATATTTGACTGCCAGTACAAATATACAATCTACAGCATATTTGAGATTGAAACCTTAGTGTGCTAAATACTGAGCAAATGTTGAGTTTGATGGTGCCCCTTGCCTTAAGATCTGGCCTCACCAAAACATAAGACAAAGAAAGTGTGAAAACGGGAAGATCAAATTTGATGATTACATAAATCATTGGCTAAAGCAGTGATGAAACCCTGTTCCTCAAGCTCAGCCTAGACAAAATCTCCGTCCCTCAGACCAATGTATGTTTTATTCTGAAAAGAGACTGGAAATGCCATGTACTTGCTACCAGGCCTATTTCCCTTTCCGTAAGGTTGTTTCTTACTGTGCAGTGGTTGTAAAGTTATTCGTTACTTAACGGAAACAGGAAAAGAAGATGTATTTGCTAAAGTTGAAAAACAACTGGGAGTACAGAAAATCTATTACAGCTCTGAAGAAATTGTCCAGTTTTTTAAATGAACAGATATTATTCTAGTTCTCTGTTGTTGCTGCCGCTACCCCTCTCCCCACATTTTATTTTTTTTATTTT
Source organism: Cygnus atratus (assembly GCF_013377495.2). Lineage (NCBI taxonomy): Eukaryota > Metazoa > Chordata > Aves > Anseriformes > Anatidae > Cygnus > Cygnus atratus. Next base: position 8,713,938 of record NC_066364.1, read on the forward strand.
TTTTTGCAAAAGGTAAAAGAGTTTTATTGGGTTAGTTGAATTTTACCTCTTAGCTCTGTCTTTACTTCTTTTTACATTTTTTTTTTTAATTTTCTATTGGGTTTGTGGTGTTGGGGTCAGGATTGCAGTTGTCATGAATGAAACAGAAAGGTGTTATTTTGTGTGTTCAAGTGAAATTGGAATGTGTATGCCCTTAGCAGAACTGTAAATTTGTTGATTGCTGTGGTAGCACTGTTACTTAAAAACAACATCAACAACAAAAATAAACAAACAAACAAAACCAAACAAATAAACTTCACAGCTGTATCAGTGGTATTATACCATGGAAGAATTTGTACAAATGAAACAAGAAATACATCAGTAATTATAAACAAAATTGTCAGTATTCCAGAACTACAGCACAAATTATGAAGAGTTTATGTCCTCATTACAACCAAATACATAGATTAAAAAAAACTTAGATGCAGGTTAACAAAACTGAAAGTGTTCTATTTTTGGCAATAAAATTAGGTTTTTCCTACTAAACAATTTTATTTTTAAAAATATTAGTATTTGAGAACAAAAATTTTATTTCTCTAATTTTATTTTAAAAACGAAATCATTAAATAATCTTATAAAGATTTATTAATCTTATAAAAATAATTTTGGAAGATGGGCTTTGGCTTAATAGGAATTTAGAATAACATTTCAATAATATTTTTGATTAAAATCCTTGGAGGGAAACAAAAGAAGAATAAAACAAGAGCTTTTTCAGAACAATCACAATAGTGCTTCTTCAAATACATTATAGAAAAATAATTTGGAAGTTTTTTCAGGTAAAATGTTCTTGTTCTGTGGTCAACTCAAATGTAAGATTTCAGTGCCTGATACTAACTGGGGTCTAAGTCTTTTCATACTGATTGAGTACAAGAAGGTTCTTCACATGTGGTAAAAAATAAAATAAAATAAAATAAAATAAAATAAAATAAAATAAAATAAAATAAATAAAATGAAATAAACAAAGCAACATAAAACAAAACAAAATTAAATTAAATTAAATTAAATTAAAATTAAATTAAAAATTAAATTAAATTAAAAATGGAAAAATGGAAGTAGTTTGAAAGTGTTATGCAATAGTGATCATATTTTTACTTTTTAAGCCTCTAGTCTAACACAGGTCTACATAGATCTTACATAAGAGAAGTTTCAAAATTCTGACAATAATCCTCTATTTATTTATTTTATCTTTTTATCAGAAAAGCGTGTTTAACTCTTTTTGGTATTTTTAATGTGTATTTTAAGAGAGTTTAAAAAAATCTATATCACATTCACTTCTATAGAACTCCAAAGCAGTTGAAAAGATTTTACTTTTACTTTCCAGACTAATGAAGTAAATTTCAAACTAAAAGTAGGATGTTAAAGGAATTTCTTACTTTCTGAAAAGGTAGGCTTCTAATAAATTCCTTTTCAGACATAATTATAACAAAGTTCTATGAGCAATAATTTTGGTCAGCTGGCACATTCCTCAACTTGTGTCCATCACAAAACAGCCAAATTATGAAGAGTGATTTAGTGCCTGTACATGGTAGAAGGTTCAGAGGGCTTTTCAGTGGTGGTGGTGTTCAGACCAGGCAGTCTGGGTAAGACCTGGTAGCTCAACTTCAATCAGTTCCGCTATTAATAACATCTTATGTTAGGCTTTGTGTCCTTAAATATTAGAGTTTTTATACAAGAAGATAGTTGTCATTATCTCTGTCTTATGGAGAATGAGATGAAATGGCTTGCTCAAAATCACCTTGGAGATGAGGGGCAGAGTCTTTGGAGGAAATGTGATCCAGGAATTTCCAGCCTGTTGGATCAGACATCACACAGCACTTAGCCATACTTTCAGTGCACACTGTGTGGCTTAGCCACAGTGTTGTGGTTTAGCCCGGCTGGCAGCCAAACACCACACAGCTCACCCTCCCCCCTCCCTCTCCGGGATGGGGGAGAGAAACAAGAAAGTGAAGCCTGTGAGTTGAGATAAGGACAGTTTATTAAGACAGGGAAAATAATAACAATAATAATAATAATAATAATAATAATAATAATAATAATAGTAATAATGTGTACAAAGTGATGCACAATGCAATTGCTCACCACCCGTTGACCGATGCCCAGCCTATCCCCGAGCAGCCGGCCCCCCCACCCCGGCTAGCCACCCCTATATATTGTTCAGCATGACGTCAGATGGTATGGAATACCCCTTTGGCCAGTTTGGGTCAGCTGTCCTGGGTCTGTCCCCTCCCAGCTCCTGCTGCACCCCCAGCCTGCTCGCTAGCAGGACAGAGCGAGAAGCTGAAAAGTCCTTGGCTTGGTGTAAGCATTGCTCTACAACAATTAAAACATCAGCATGTTATCAGCGCTCTTCTCATCCTAATCCAAAACATAGCACCCTGCCAGCTACTAGGAGGGAAATTAACTCTGTCCTACCTGAAACCAGGACAGATATCCACCCCTTATTCCATACCATTTATGTCATGCTCAGGTTACACTCTTTCCAATACCTTCTAATTAGTCACCATTTTCATCTATGATATATAGCAACCATGGTAGTGATGACATACAGTGTTATATGATAATTAACATACTACAATTCAACTCATGGGCTATTCTCACCCAGTATTAGGTCCCCTTGAGGTACACACCGAACCTCCCCATTCTTTTGCATTACCCACCAAGTGCATCCAGGTCCCTGGGCAAAAGCAATCCCACGAATGGGCTTGCCTTTTCCTGAGGCAGGAGTAGCCCAGACTGTCTTACCCAGCATGTTTCTTACGTGCACTACAGGAACTTTACCCCCTTCTACAGTGCGTAACAGGTTTGATTGGGCAGGTCCAGCTCGGTTGGCAGATCCTCTAGTATTGACTAACCAGGTGGCCTTTGCCAAATGTGTTTCCCAATTTTTGAATGTCCCAGCACCCATCGCTTTCAGTGTAGTCTTTAACAGTCCATTGTATCGTTCAACTTTCCCGGAGGCTGGTGCATGATAAGGGATGTGATACACCCACTCAATACCATGTTCTTTGGCCCAAGTGTCTATAAGGTTGTTTCGGAAATGAGTCCCATTGTCTGACTCAATTCTTTCTGGGGTGCCATGTCGCCATAGGACTTGCTTTTCAAGGCCCAGGATAGTGTTCCGGGCGGTGGCATGGGGCACAGGATATGTTTCCAGCCATCCGGTGGTTGCTTCCACCATTGTAAGTACGTGGCGCTTGCCGTTGCGGGTTTGGGGGAGTGTGATGTAATCAATCTGCCAGGCCTCTCCATATTTGTATTTCAGCCATCGTCCTCCATACCAGAGAGGCTTTGACCGTTTGGCTTGTTTAATTGCAGCACATGTTTCACAATCATGAATAACCTGTGCTATAGTGTCCATGGTCAGGTCCACCCCTCGGTCACGAGCCCATCTGTATGTTGCATCTCTACCTTGATGGCCTGAGGTGTCATGGGCCCATCGGGCTATAAATAATTCACCTTTATGTTGCCAGTCCAGGTCCACCTGAGCCACTTCAATCTTAGCAGCCTGATCCACCTGCTGGTTGTTTTGATGTTCTTCAGTAGCCCGATTCTTGGGCACATGAGCATCTACATGGCGTACCTTTACAACCAGGTTCTCTACCCGGGCAGCAATATCTTGCCACAATGCAGCAGCCCAGATGGGTTTGCCCCGGCGTTCCCAGTTGTTCTGCTTCCATTGCTGTAGCCACCCCCACAGGGCATTTGCTACCATCCATGAATCAGTGTAGAGATAGAGAACTGGCCACTTTTCTCGTTCAGCAATATCTAAGGCCAGCTGAACAGCTTTCACTTCTGCAAACTGACTCGATTCACCTTCTCCCTCAGCAGCTTCTGCAACTCGTCGTGTAGGACTCCATACGGCAGCTTTCCATCTCCGATGCTTTCCCACCATACGACAGGACCCATCAGTGAACAGGGCGTATTTCTTCTCATTTTCTGGTAGCTTGTTGTACAGTGGGGCTTCTTCAGCACGGACCACCTCCTCCTCTGCTGATATCCCAAAGTACTTGCCTTCTGGCCAGTCCATAATCACTTCCAGGATTCCTGGGCGACTGGGGTTTCCTATTCGAGCCCGCTGAGTAATCAGTGCAACCCACTTGCTCCATGTAGCATCAGTTGCATGATGTGTAGAGGGGACCCTTCCTTTGAACATCCAACCCAGTACCGGCAGTCGGGGTGCCAGAAGGAGCTGCGCTTCAGTACCGACCACTTCCGAAGCAGATCGAACTCCCTCATATGCTGCCAATATCTCCTTTTCGGTTGGAGTATAGCGGGCCTCAGATCCTCTGTATCCCCGACTCCAAAACCCCAGGGGTCGACCTCGAGTTTCCCCAGGTTCTTTCTGCCAGAGGCTCCAGGTGGGACCATTCTCCCCGGCTGCGGTGTAGAGCACATTCTTTACGTCTGGTCCTGTTCGGACTGGCCCAAGGGCTACTGCATGAACTATTTCCTGCTTAATTTGTTCAAAGGCTTGTCGTTGCTCAGGGCCCCATTCAAAAGCATTCTTCTTACGAGTTACTTGGTAGAGCGGGTTTACAATCAGACTGTAATTTGGAATATGCATTCTCTTTAAGTTGGTGGAACTCTTCAGAGAGTTTCTCCACAGCCGAGACGCAGGCCTGTAGGGAAGAGGAGAGATTTCCTTCGTACTGCCGGAGTTGTTTAGCCATGTCACCCACTGTGGGATCTTCACCGTCTTTCCAGGATATTATTGCCAATGTGCTGGCCCATGTTGATGGTGCATTATGTACAAACTTCCGCCATATGGGTCGAGTACACTGGACGTCATCTGGATCTGTGGATGTTTGTGCGTCGTCTAGGTCCTTATAAATTACTTCCCGTACGGCTAATTCCCTCAGGTACTGGATTCCCTTCTCCATGGTGGTCCACTTGACTGGTAGACATACAAGTTCTTCCTTGTAGGGATACCTTCCCTTCACAGCTAACAGGAGACGCCTCCAGAGGCTGTGAGATCGTGCTCCATCTCCAATTGCTTTGTCAATGCTTGCATCTCTAGCAAGGGATCCCAACCGCTTGGCTTCCCTGCCCTCTAATGCCACACCATTGGCTCCAGTGTCCCAGCACCGGAGCAGCCAGGTGACAAGCTGTTCACCTATACAGCGACCAAAATCTTTTCGCACATCTCGTAGCTCACGCTGGTATAGGGTTCGGGTAGTTACTGTTGATTTTTCAACATCCTCATCCTCATCTTCATCCTCCTGCACACTTGATGGCCCAGCCTCGTCTTCTCCACGCCCAGACTTAGCAGAAGACTTTCTGCGTTCTAAACGACCTGAGTCTCTATACCATTTTTTCACCTTTTCTACAGGGGCAACTTGCACTGCTACAGCTCGCCTCTCCGACCCAGCCACAGGGTCTGCCACAGGGGTTGGAATACCCTCTGCAGGGGCAACTTGCACTGCTACAGTTCGTTTCTCCGACCCAGCCACAGGGTCTGCCACAGGGGTTGGAGTACCCTCTGCAGGGGCAACTTGCACTGCTACAGTTCGTTTCTCTGACCCAGCCACAGGAGTGGGAACGGCTGCGGGAGCTGGAACGGCTGTGGGTGCCGGGACGGCTGCAGGAGCTGGAGCTGGAACGGCTACGGGAGCTGGAACGGCTGCGGGAGCTGGAACGGCTGCGGGAGCTGGAGCTGGAACGGCTGCGGGAGCTGGAGCTGGAACGGCTGCGGGAGCTGGAACGGCTGCAGGAGCTGGAGCTGGAACGGCTGCGGGAGCTGGAGCTGGAACGGCTGCGGGAGCTGGAGCTGGAACGGCTGCGGGAGCTGGAACGGCTGCAGGAGCCGAAACCGGGACGGCTGCGGGAGCTGGAGCTGGAACGGCTGCGGGAGCTGGAACGGCTGTGGGAGCTGGAACCGGGACGGCTGCGGGAGCTGGAGCTGGAACGGCTGCGGGAGCTGGAGCTGGAACGGCTGTGGGAGCTGGAGCTGGAACGGCTGCGGGAGCTGGAACGGCTGCAGGAGCCGAAACCGGGACGGCTGCGGGAGCTGGAGCTGGAACGGCTGTGGGAGCTGGAACCGGGACGGCTGCGGGAGCTGGAGCTGGAACGGCTGCGGGAGCTGTCACTAGGTTGATAGTAGCATCAATTGCAGCTCGATAGGCACAGGCCAGACCCCAGCACGCCACAGCGATTTGTGTCACTTCGGAACTGCCGGAGTCATGACACCTTTTTTTCAAGCATTCTACCAGTTTTTTAGGATTTTGCAGTTGTTCAGGGGTGAACGTCCAAAACACTGGAGGTGCCCACTGCCCTAGAAACCTGCCCATATCCTCCCACACTCCCTGCCACTCGCAAATATCCCGCCTCAAGACAGATCTCCGGATGAGATTCCTAAGTAGTTGTTTAACCTTAAACAAAACCTGAAGCGCATTCAGGAGACATAACAACAAGAACATGCTGGTCTGAGTATCCCAAGGATATTCAACATCTTGGAGAGCTACCGTAACTAGCTCGGGGGATAAGAGGGTGGTGAAGGAGGAAGGGAGAGTGAACAGGTAGGAGAAAATATCTTCCCCTGTCCCCTCCAGAGATTGACTCCCTGATGAAAAAAGGCAATAGGTGTAATTGCTAATAGTTTCTGAGATATGGTTTCCGAAGTATAGAGTCGACGACAGTGCTGAGTACAAATACCAGGTTAGAGTCATGACCAGATATTTCATCATTTCATAAGCCATCGTTACACCACACAGTACCATAACAATCTTGAACCAGGGCCCGGAAAGGATAAACAGCATGACAGGGAGCACATACAGAAAGTAACTTGCTATAAAACTCAATTTGGGAAACAGGTATAGCAGACTTGAGATGAAAGCAATCAACATTGTGACTAGCAACTATTAAGCAGGTCGAATACTTATACCAATTTTAGTTTAACACACTCGGGTCAAATCTGTCGATATCTCAACCCTTCGTGCCCCACGTTGGGCGCCAAATTGACTGTTGTGGTTTAGCCCGGCTGGCAGCCAAACACCACACAGCCGTTCGCTCACCCTCCCCCCTCCCTCTCCGGGATGGGGGAGAGAAACGGGAAAGTGAAGCCTGTGAGTTGAGATAAGGACAGTTTATTAAGACAGGGAAAATAATAACAATAATAATAATAATAATAATAATAATAATAATAATAATGTGTACAAAGTGATGCACAATGCAATTGCTCACCACCCGTTGACCGATGCCCAGCCTATCCCCGAGCAGCCGGCCCCCCCACCCCGGCTAGCCACCCCTATATATTGTTCAGCATGACGTCAGATGGTATGGAATACCCCTTTGGCCAGTTTGGGTCAGCTGTCCTGGGTCTGTCCCCTCCCAGCTCCTGCTGCACCCCCAGCCTGCTCGCTAGCAGGACAGAGTGAGAAGCTGAAAAGTCCTTGGCTTGGTGTAAGCATTGCTCTACAACAATTAAAACATCAGCATGTTATCAGCGCTCTTCTCATCCTAATCCAAAACATAGCACCCTGCCAGCTACTAGGAGGGAAATTAACTCTGTCCTACCTGAAACCAGGACACACAGGGACAAGATGCTGAGGTTTATAGGCATTTGCAGTGGATATTCTGTATGTTTCATAAGGACAGGAACCTTCTTGGCTTCTAATTTGGAGGAGAGGAGCCTAAATTCTGATCCTGTTCTACTCCTACCCACAAAGCTTAAAGCTGAAAACCTGTTTTCCAAGCTATTACAGGTTGCTTGTGAATGCAATGTTTGGAGGGAGCACATATCATTTCCTATAACAAAATAATGAAAAAAAAAAAAAAAACTTTGCATAGCTGCTTATTAGAGGCAATATTAGGCTGACATTTTGCAAAAAAAAAAAAAAAAAAAAGTAAAATAAAATAATAATAATAGAAATGATCAGACTACAATAAAAACAAGAGAAAATATTCTATATGCATGGCAGAATTTGTTTTATTTTTTAAGAAAATCTTGTGACTCAGTTTCTGATTTGTCCACAATGTAGAAAAGACCAAATCACTTAAATCTTTTTATTTTAGTATACTAAAAGTGGTTAGCATAAAGAAGTGAATAAAACTACAATTTAGGTAAATTATCGCAAGCAGATCAATTCCCCTCTACTCAGCATTTTTGAGATCTTCAGAAGCCACCTGGACATGGACCTGGGCACTCTGCTCTGGGTGTTTCTGCTTGAGCAGGGTTGGTTGGACCAGATGACTTCCAGGGGTTGCTCTCAACCCTAACCAGTCTGTGATTCAGTGAATATGATTCTGTGTTCCATGATTCTGTGATTCTGTAATTTGCCTTTCACCCAGACAAGAAGTGGAAGATTAATTAAATTCTATTTTAAAGATACTTCGAGAACTGCATGCAAAAACTAATTAAATATACTGATTTCAGAAAAGTTTCATCGATGTGCACTTAGAGGAAGACCCCAACACAGAGAAGAGTCATTTTGATGTAGTATTCTGAGATTATTGTCAATTCGTTAATTGAAATTCTGGTTATTATTTTCTGTGTTTGAATTATGCTCTATGATGTTAAATACTGGTGTTAAAACATATTCAACCTAGTTAAATCATGGAGTTAAAACATTACTTTGATTACTATAATTAATATAGGAATTAGTATACTAGTTAGGACTTGCAACCTAATTGTGTAAAAATAATAATAATAAAAAAAAAAAAGATTTTTTTCTGCAGTTCACATTGTCCTTCATTGAATATGTATTCCCAGACAATGTTATGTATTCAAATTAAAACGCTCAATGCTGAATCAGTCCAAGGTCATTATAGTTTGTCTGCTACAGTTTCCCTCAAGTTTGATGAGAGCTACATTAATGAAAATGCATTAGCTAAAAAAAATAATAATAAAAAAAAAAGAACACTGTTAAGTTCTTGTATTATTGATGATAATTTTGTGTTTGACAAAGAGTTAAAAAGAATGTCTTTATTTGATGGTGTATTAATATCTGTAGTGACAAATCCTTCAGCAGATACTGTAGCTGCCATTGCCTGGAGGAAAACCTAAGGACATTCTAAAAAGCACTGTTGAGGGAAGTTGTAAAGAAGTACTTGGTTTGGAGCTGTTAGACTGAAACTAAGCAGGAGGGTTTGATGTATTGCCAGAAGGGTTTATCTTCTCAAAAAGTTTATAATCAAACACAAAGGAAAGCCTACTGCATATTTTGTTGTTCAGCGAACATGAAAAGTTGTTTTCCTTTCATTAACGCATCTTTCTTTACACTTAGCCTTATCCAAAACAGCACATTCTGTAGACATTGTTACCACTTAAAGTCCAGGATTAATTCACCTCAGTGAAAATTTGGTTCCTTTTTAAAATTATTTTTAAGCTGAGCTTGGCAGAGGCACTTGAATGAGAAGTCAGAAAAGGGAAAGTACAAATTGATGCTGTAATAGCATCTAAACTTTCCATCCAAAATCTAAAAACATTTTGCACCTATTATGAATCAGTTCCCTTAGAATATCTGATTAATAAAGGTAAGTATTGTCCTATCTACTCTGGGGAGAAGGTGAAATAAGGAATTATTTACAGTTATATATAGTAATATATTTATATTTATATGATTCAGAGAGTTGAACTTAATTTATATCCCATTATCTCATCACTAGCCTTCAGCTGAAATAGTAGGATCACACATGTGAACCCACACATGTACAAGTGTTCACACATGCAGCCCACACTTATATTGTTTGTTTGTGAATTACCTACCGTTATATTGATGTCTGCAGAACAGGTGTCTTCAACTGTAGAACTTGCTCCAAGCTTCTTTTAGAATTAATAGAGAAACAAGCATTTTAAGACATGATCCACTTAATTTTACTAGGTGTCAAGTTTAGGAAGAGAATACTCCCAAAAGCCAATTTCTCTTTATTGATACTAAAGAGAATCCAGAGAAGTAGCTCAGATGTAGAATATATAATTTTAGAAAACCCTGCCCACAATAAGTATTAAATGTTTCATAGCCTGTTTCTGTGATTTTTCATTAAAAAAAAAAAAAAAAGACAAGTACTTGGCTATGGATATTAAGCAACCTTTTAAGGTGCCCATTCTCAATTTTTGAACACATAAATCAATTAGGGCTATAGTTTTGAAAGACAGACATCTAGCCTTTTAGATTAGACATCTAAAGGTGAGATGGAAATTAGCATTGCACGTGTTTTTTTACTTTTCTGCAATAAATAAGGAATGTTAAAGAGATTAATGATTTAGGTGGAACATCTTACAAAGGAGTGTGAGAAAGATTCAAGCTATATAAATAAGTCATTTTAGAGATATATTCGCCATAGATGTTGAATGAAAGCAACTTGGCTAGGGGTATGACTTTTCCTATGGCATCAGAAATTACTGAATAACATGATGTAAATATGCACATGGGTGCAGCCTGCAGGGTTTGTTCTTAAAGGTGCACAAAATAATGTTGAACTATGTATAAAAATTGTACGTATATTATGTAAAAAGTAACTCACCTCACACATACACCATATTGGGCAGAAACTGAAAGATATGGCTAACAGTTGGTATCCTGGTTACAGAAAAATCAAAAAAAACCTCTCATTTTGTTGAATGTGGTGAGATTTTATATTTTGTTTTCAGTGTCATAGAGCAGGGGGGAAAAAAGGAAAAAAAAGACATAGTTTTCTCATTGGTTTGAGTGTCTTGAGGTTGAAAAATATACAAATTTGATAATTAAAGGACAGAAAGAATGAGTAGGGGATGTCTGAGTAGGGGACACAAAACTAAAATGGCAAAATCTGCAAAGTGTGTATAAGCACATGCATAGGACAAATATCAAACAATATATCACTAATATAATTCAGCATTTTCCTCTCAGTGTTTTCTACTACAGCCTACCTATTTTATACAACACAGACCACAGCCAGTGTTGAACAAGATTTAATTTAAAGAATCTCAATAGAATACAGAGATAGTGGCATGAAGAAAAGGAAAAAGAAGATTCTAGCTGAATATCAATCCAAACTTTCAGTGACTGAAATCTATTCAAACATGCAATAGTGTAGTGATCAGAAACACGTGTCAAAATAACACCGGGAATGGTACTTCTGGGAGCAATCCAATATTGGCAGTTATATTGATTTATGACCTTCCATTCTTAGTATATATGATGTTATGATAGCTTTTCAGAAAGTTTAGCTTTTTCTCCCTGGCCCTTTTCTAGTTTGTGCTGCTATCTAACATGGTACAGGAGCTAGCAGACTTCTTGGAAATGAGAACATGTACATTTGAAAAGTCACCAACTATTTTTCACCTAACACTATCATCCTAAATGGATGGAAATATTTGTTTGCAGAGAATACAGTTTGCTTTAATCTGCTACAGTTCTTCCGTGTGACGTCGTGCATGTCATTGTTGTCCAGGACCATGCCCGTACCTTCATCCACCACCATGGGTGGCACCAGAGCATATATGTTCCAGGTTCCCAGAGACTCCTGTGTTAGGTGCCTTGGCTCCGTATCTGGTTTATGCAGATTACTGAACCCACCAAAATGATTTCCTCAAGTGAGTTGCTGCCCAATGAAATACAGAGGTCTGAGTTAGGTACTAATTTGCTGGATGCATTATTCCTTCTCATTGAAATGCATTTCCCTACATTTGTGTTTCATAGCCCAGTTTCCCAGTTTGGAGGTAACCCTGCTCTCAGAGCTCAAGGAGGGATTTTAAAATACAGGTTTTTTTACATATTAGAGCAGCACTGAGAACACCAACCTTACTTATACTCTACTTTTGTAAATGAGCACTTGTAAGAAAAGACTGGAAGTTCTATTACTTCTTTCTGCTGCTTCCCTGCATAAAACCACAAAGAATGTATATAGGGGGAAAACAAAAACAAAAAACACTTCATTTTTCCTCTTCCATGATCTGTTTTCTGTGTGTGATGTAAATTCTAAGGGACTGGGAATTTCTGTAATACTTTAGTACATTGAGGATCCATTTCAATTGAAACCTCTAACCAACAGTTACTGTAATGCAAAAAGATCAAAGTAGCTTTCATTTTCCCATGGTGTTCATTAACTTATAAAAACAGAATCCACATTAGTTGTTTTAGTATTACAGACTCAGGCAGCTAATATAGTAATAAAAAAGAAAGTCTTTTATTTTCTTAGTAGACGTGTGAGACGATTCTTACATAGTTTGTTTTGATGTTTTCTCGGTATTCTTCCTGCCCTGAGTGATATTTCCATAATGTCCTCTACTATTGGAAACACAAAACACTTAGTGTTCATTACTTCAGTAGTGTAGTTATTAGATACATTTTTTGCAATATCTTCAGAGCTTCTCAGTCTTCAAAAGTACACTTGGATCAACTGTAGTAGTATTAAGGGAAACAAAAATGAATGCAACTGTTTTCCTAGGAACATACTGGTTTGTGAAGTCTGTCTCTTTTCCATACCAGTACTAGAGAAGGTTAAATGGACATCACCACAGAATTAATGGGCATCCTCCTGTTGGTTTTGTTCTCTTCCTTCTTCCTCAGTTTTAATCTCCTACTTTCTGTCTGTGGCAGATGGCATGATGATGAAGAAAGAGATTCTGGTCTCAACAGCTTGTGCCAGCAGATCAGCAGTGCCTTTTCCTGCAAAACTTTTTTTTTTTTTTTTTTTTTTTTTTGGTATGGACGACAATAATTATTTTTAGAGGGAAAAGAACTCATTTTGTCAGAAAAACATGCTCATGAATGGACATGGGTACTGATGAAATACTGTTATGCCCTTTTGAACTATTCTATGGGGTAAACCATGGTTTGGTCGGGCACTGACACTAGCTGTAGTGTATTGTGGGAGAGTTATTCTGATCAACTACTCTAGACCAGATCTTTAAAATTCTCAATTAAATCATAAAATGTTCAAGGAAATAGATGCCTAACACAAAAAAATTAAACATATATTTGGGTCAAAAAACTAGTTTTGCATTATTATTATTATTATTATTATTATTATTATTATTATTATTATATAATATATAATATTATATATTGTTATAATATATAGTTATATTAATATAGTTATATAATAATAATAATAATAATAATAAGCTTTACTTAACCTTGATAGTAAATAAAAAGCTTCAAACCAATGAGACATTTGTGCAGGAGTTTGTTGTTGGCCAGCATTATTAACTTGATAAATATTTTTCATTAGAAGACTAATGGCTTTCATATTCAGTTCTAAACAGTGGATTTTTTAAACTATTATTGCTTGTTCAAAATTTTAAGATTAAATTAAAAAAAAAAATACTGTAGGCAGTGACAGCTATTGATTTTGAAGACTTAGTTTTTGTTCACATGTGTTGAGCATTTTTAGAAGAAGAAAAAAGCTTATTTCATGCTTTTCCTCGCCTAAACATTTTATTTTCAGGACATTCATTCAATCTGCAGATAAATGCCATTTAAAAAATAACCAAATAATCATATGCAATAAAATATTATCTTCCAGAAAAATGAACCTTTAACATCTTACATTTTGTAATATGAACCACTCTTTTTTTTTTTTTTGAAATGTCGTTTTCGACCTATCATAAGCAAAGCACAGAGAGAAACATTTATCCCAGAATGTCATTTTTATATAGCTTATTTTATTACAAATGATTCTCATCTATTTAAAAAAAAATATAAACCCAATAACAATGCTAGATTTTCAGAAAACAAAACAAAACAAAACAAAACCTGGAGATTCTGATGCAAAAAACACAGCAGGAATTAAGGAAGAAAACAAGTTTCCAAACTGGGCTTGACATAATATAATCTACTAGCTAGTGTTTATGTTCTATTGGCTTCTAGTGGATGGAGTGTTGGGACACCCAAGTGCTCTGTGGTAACTATCTGACAGTGATGACTGCACATTTTTTGAGTGCTGCTGCTAACAAAGGCCTTGCTCTATTTCAAATGGCAGGAACTTGTGAATTCTAGTAGAAGACAGTAGAGAGGGGTGGCCATGGCATTTTGATGTGGCTGTGGTATTTTGCCATGTAAATTGTGCTTGATGTATACATGTCCCTAGATGATTCTCTCTTCTATGGAAACAAACAAACAAGAAATCAAACAAACAACCCCACCACCACCAACAAAACACAACCAAACCATGTCTTAGGATCTTTTCTAATATCAGATGGCCAGGATTTAAGTTTCACATCTCACCCAAAAGTTTGATAATGCTCTTGCAACGTTCACATGTCGGCAGTATACTTCATTGAATGTCTACTGCTTTCAACAGTTAATAATTCCCAAGTTGGCATTTACTACCTTACAAAAGAGAGCCACAATAACATTGCATATATTAACTGTGGTTTTGAAATTAAATACGGGTAGCATATCTGAAGGTAGAACCATTTTCATTAATGCACTAAGTTGATAGCAAGTTATGTTACCAAAGTTCAGGAAAATGTCTTCAGTGTACCTGGCATGTTCATAAAAATAAATTAGCCTGTGAAGACATAGCGTGCTTAGGGAAATTCAAATGCATGTAGTTGTACTGGAGTGCAAAGGACACCAACAGTTTTGCTGAAAAGATTAGGATAACTATGTACTGAATATCCACAAAGAGTTTTACATAGCAATAATTTATTGTCATTTTTCTTAGACAGACTACAACTTATACAGATGACGGTTCAGAGAGAAGAGTGCTTATTTAACCGTGGTTTTCTTTTGGATTGTGAATGAGATCACTTACATTTAACTACATGATCTGTGACCAAAGACAGATAGCATAACCAAAGAAGAGGTGTTCACTGACACTGAATAAATGAAAAGAGGAGACTGGTTAGTACTTCTCAATGAACTCTTGTGTAGAGTATTTGACTCTATGCTTTGATGTTAAGAGTCAGGATGGGAATGGTAATTGCATTAATTAGCATAACAGGACAAATCTTTAAAAAAAAAAAAAAACTTGCCTCTTTTTCAGAACGAGAAAAGGTAATTTCAGGATGAAATATGTGGATCATTTGCTAAGCTGAAATCTTACTTGAAGTTGACAACTATGAATCTCAGTCAGGGATGGAGTTAGCAATATAAAAGTCAGGTGTCCAGTGTAGGATGATCAGTGAGCCTCTTTCTAAAGACAAGTCAGATGTCTTGGGACAATTATTTATCCCCTTCTAAAACAGGATCAGGAAGAAGGTGATCTGAATTACATCAATGTAGATGTTGTTATCTTTTTCTCCAAATACTGTAAGGGATGCTAATGAGAAACATGTCTACTCATGTTTACTGAACTACTTTTCAGTAAGATACTTTCATCCTGATGTGGGCCATTGACTCATGAATTATTGTAACATTTACTGCAACATATTGTAGGGCACATTACCCCACAAAGGTGAATGAGGATTAGGTGACTTCAAGTGGTCTGAGCAAGTAAACATCATTACATTTGACAACATTCTGATCTGGGTGCAGGATTCTCTATGCAACATCTTTTTTTCATACCTTCTGCCAGGAAGTAGAATAAAAGTAATAATAAAGTAATCTTGTCATCAATTCAGAAATCAAATATCGAAATCAAACAGCTATCACACATGGAAAATGTGAAGATCAGGTTACCAAGAGTCAATAAGACCTAGGAATACACAAAAAGCACATGAATAGACCCATCGTGGCGAGTCTCCTATGTCAAGAACCATATATTTACACAAACTTTGAAGTCCATTTATTATTGGACAATTGTGAGATATTCAGAGCAGTTCATTACTGTAATACCAAAGCTGATTAAAAAAAAAAAAATGTATTTAAATGTTGAGAGAAATTTCACTATTATGAGTGAGACAACCATTGAAGCAAAGAGATTTAGGTAGTGTATTTTGTTAGTAAAGGAAAAGAAACAAAGAAGGAATTTATATAGATTGCTTGGTAAACAGAAAACATTCAAAAGGTACAAACGAACAAAAACAAGCAAAAAAAAACCAGCAATGACAACAACAACAAATCCACCTTTGAAATATTTATATAATGCTAGCCATTTTGGCAGCTGAAGTCGTTTCTTGAAGTTGTTTTATAGGTCTTTATGTAGAAGACTTTACTACAGTAAAGCTAGAAAACTGTAGATAGCTATGATGTTCTTGTTTCAAAAAGTCTACTGAAAAAAAATGAAGAACATTCTGAAAAAAAAATCTGAAAAGACACTCAGGAGCTGGAGAAAAACAGTTACAAACCTGCTGAAATGCTCCGTCCATTTAAATTATCTACAAGAATCCTGAGAGGTGGCTTGATCACACTGTGTATATGCTTTCAAGATGTTTAAGATCTTTTAAATGTAGAAGTCATAACAAAAGCCAGTGCTTTGAAAGTCTAACTAAACAGACTTCAATTTAAAAGAAACGCATATTTATAATATCTGAACTACTGGAAAAACGTCAGTGAGTAGACTTTCTGAATTTCTCAAAGACAGTTTTGTGTTGGACATGGCCTTGCATACTGAAGAAGAAAACAAAATTACTGTCCTCTTCAATGAAAATAAAAAGTGTCTTCAGGAAGATTACCTACAAGCAGATCACCAACCAAACTGTGACAATTATCAGCTCCTTACCCTTTTCACCTTTTCCACAAAGTAACAAACAGCCTAAGTAACAATGTAGAAAAGTTTGATGCCCACCCCCCCACCCCCCCACTTTTTTTTTTTTTTGAATATGAGAGATTAAATTAGCTTAATTTCTCTCTATTCAAAATCTTTGAAGAGATTTTAGCAGCATAATGGCACAATGCCAATTTATAACATCCTAAATTGGTGGAAAAAATCGCTTGCTGAAAGTAACTCCCCATTTCGTCAGCTGGGTAAATTAGCTGCCCAGTTCCAAAAAGTTGAAATAAGGTGGGATAAATCCCATCATAAAAAGAATTCAGTGGAAAATAATTCATGAGAAAGGGTATGCTTTGTGGAAAAAGTACTTACCATCATGCATTTGGTCTAATTATACTTTGCTTTTCAAAATATAATGAACAGCAGTTCATATAAATGGTAGGTTAACAACATGACTAATTTAGTTATTGTTATTGCCTTTGGCATTCATTTTGATATATGTATTGTTAAAATCTTGGAATATTAACTGGATTGTGTTTGCATCTTTGGTTAGTTGGCTACTTAGCTTCCAGCACTTTATTGCATTTGGAAACATTCAATACAAAAGTACCTCTAATTTTCTGACATTTTTGTCCTTGCTCTCACTTCTTTAATATCCAAAATCCCAGAAAGAATAGTATGAGAGGGGAATGCCTGCAAAAACTCCTCTGTAAGAGGATACCAAAACGGAATATAGGAGCATGGAGCAGCAGCAGAGTGCAGCTGTTTTGCTTATTATTCGCAAAGCTGGGGACAAAGCCAAGAAATGAGCCCAGGTGGGCTGTGCAGAAAAGGTTGGCTTAGGGGGATAGAGGGCTTTTAAATAGTTACAGTTGGAGTGTTTAATACAAAAAGGGAACAAAATAGTCTAAAAACTGAAAGATCATTCTTTTCTTTTCTCTTTTCTTTTCTTTTCTTTTCTTTTCTTTTCTTTTCTTTTCTTTTCTTTTCTTTTCTTTTCTTTTCTTTTCTTTTCTTTTCTTTTTTCTTTTCTTTTCTTTTCTTTCTTTTCTTTTCTTTTCTTTCTTTTCTTTTCTTTTCTTTTCTTTTCTTTTCTTTTCTTTTCTTTTCTTTTCTTTTCTTTTCTTTCTTTCTTCCTTTCCTTTCCTTTCCTTTCCTTTCCTTTCCTTTCCTTTCCTTTCCTTTCCTTTCCTTTCCTTTCCTTTCCTTTCCTTTCCTTTCCTTTCCTTTCCTTTCCTTTCCTTTCCTTTCCTTTCCTTTCCTTTCCTTTCCTTTCCTTTCCTTTCCTTTCCTTTCCTTTCCTTTCCTTTCCTTTCCTTTCCTTTCCTTTCCTCTTCTCTTCTCTTCTCTTCTCTTCTCTTCTCTTCTCTTCTCTTCTCTTCTCTTCTCTTCTCTTCTCTTCTCTTCTCTTCTCTTCTCTTCTCTTCTCTTCTCTTCTCTTTTCTCTTCTCTTCTCTTCTCTTCTCTTCTCTTCTCTTCTCTTCTCTTTTCTCTTCTCTTCTCTCTTCTCTTCTCTTCTCTTCTCTTCTCTTCTCTTCTCTTCTCTTCTCTTCTCTTCTCTTCTCTTCTCTTCTCTTCTCTTCTCTTCTCTTCTCTTCTCTTCTCTTTTTTTTCCTTTTTTTCCCCCCCCGATTACTTTAGGCTCCCTCTTTACTTTTTAGGATAAAGTGGAGTTAAACTAAACTCTCTCGTATGTGATAAAGAAGGAAATAATTCTAGATGTTAAAATAGGTTGTCAGAAATGTTGACAAGTGTAGATAGAATGTGATTTATGGACCTTTAACTTTTTAAATTAAAATCTTATATCCTTAGGTAATACAGTAGTGCTGGTGTGCATTGAATTCTGGCACTGCATTCCAAATTATCTATAGCACATTAATTTACCATAGATCTGTTTCAGTTGTTTGAGTAACATAGACAAGATAAATTGAATTAGTCTGAAGTATGAGATTGTAGGGAAAATGAAAGTCCACAAAGACTGTCAGACGTAAGAATTAACTGTTACCACTTTAAAAGTTACTTGTAAAATAGAGACTCTAGGAGATATATTTGAATTTTGATCTCCTTTTGCTGGCTGATGCAGTGGATATCCTGTTCAGGGACACAGCTAAGAGAGATATACCACATTTTTCTTCTCAGTTTGTCTCAAGTTAGAAATTGAAGTTTTGGGACTTAAAAGAACCCATATAAGGTTGGGCCAATAGCCTTTTAGACATGTGGCTTGCCAGCCTCATTACAGACTTCAGAGCTGTAGGTCAGAAACATCAGAAAATTCAAATTGCTACGACCTATCTTCAAAAAATTTTCTTCCTTATCACCATTAATTACGAGTTTCTGTATATCCCGAAACATAACAAATCATCTACTTTCCCAAAAGTCTTGATTCTTTCAAATCTTTAATATCTTCAAATTTAAATGAATGATTTTTTAATTCCATTTCCAAATATACTCTCCTCATACAGCCTGGGCTAAGATATGACAAAATTATCGGAGAGGCTGGTTTTGATATTTTCCCATGCAATGTGGTCAATAGGAAGCACTAGTATGAATACTCTAGAAGGCCTTTTTATAAGTAATTTTTAGTCTACTTGAGGAGAATCAATAATTTTGAAAAGGGTTGTCCAAGAGATGTAAAGGCTATTCAAAATTATTTCAGGACCTGGAATGTTTGCTAGAATAAATATTTCAAAACAAATAAATTATGAAATGTGCTGGACTAACACACCTACCATTTTTAGTTGTTCTTTTCTCTAAAAGTTTAGACCCGATCTACTAAGATTTATGTAGCTTTTCAGAGGAAAAAGGAAAAAAAAAAAACAAAAACAAAAACAAACAAACAAAAACAACAGAGAAAACAAAACAGATAAGGGACAATGTTACAGAGACATTTACAGTTGTAAGTATTTTATTTGTTTTTTGGGAATTCTGAAGTCCCTCTCAAGTCATACTATTTAGATGCCAAAATATTCACAGATTGAGAGTTAAAATTATTTTACAGATTAGAAATTGGTAAAGCAGCAAATAAATAAATAAATAAATAAAGGTGAAAATTTTTTTTTTTCCTCTGGTATTTCTGTATGTTAGTAAGAAGAAATCAGAATGACACTTCTAAAAGAACCCCAGAGAAATCAGAAAAAAAAGGCATGTCTAGAATTTAACAATTTTGAAACCCTTTTTTTTGAAGACAAATAGAAAGCTTTTCATTGTGAACATGTCATACCTGTTCAACCCGAAACACTAGAGTTCAGGCTAGAGATAGATGATAAATGTAAGAATTAGTTTAGAAGTGATTTCAGGAGCTCCTGATCTATGTAATATCAAGCAATGTTCTTCTGTGACATCTGAATTCCCACTCAAGTGCCACTTCAGCATCATTTACTAGGGAGGTACTTTGCTATGTCAGTATATGCATCCTTGAAGTGGTTGTGGGAGAACAGCAGGTGAAATGTCTGCAATTTAATCTAGCTCCAGAAACTGTCACTTCTAGACACCTAGAAGATGATTTCTTTAAGTATAGTGTCTAGCTCGTTTACGAGGTAAGAGCTTGGTAAATTCATCTCTGCATTCTCGAGTTGAATGGAGAGAATTGTGCCTTCTGAAGTCAGATTTTAGAGATGTACATATATTCTTGTTTATATCTTGACTGTTTTGGATACAGGTATAGGTACAAGTAGAGTTTTCTATTTTGCAAGCAGTCAGCTTCACACAAGTTCATTCAAGAGCTGGATTCTGCTACTCATGAGCTCTATGACTGAGGCATTGGGGAGAGGAGATCTCAAACCATGTGAAATAGCATGACAACCGAAACACAGCCTCTGATCTAAGATTTCTATTCAGGTTCTTAGCTGCAAATAAGTGTACATACACAAAGACACAAGGACACAAAGCCGAATGTGCTTAACTGCAACAAAAGATGAAAGTCTGGAGGAGGAATATTGGTAGGCATGTTAAATAAATGTTTTGCTTAAATTCAAATGCAGACAAACAGGCTCTTCCTCTGGTGTCTTCAAAGGCATTTACTTTCTCCTCTGACTTTCAAAGGTATGTAGGTTTCAGGAACAGTGACTCACTAGAGAACTAAAATGTACATATAAATCTAAATTAAATGAACTATATCTCTACCAGCTTCCAAAGACCTAAGTATATATAGCCTTCTGAAAAATCTAGAAGATGAAGCACCTGTCTGTGCTTCAGAAACAACATAAACAGAGGTGCAAGAATTGCTTCTGTTATATATAATTTCACACATTCCCTATATCTCATTTCTTACAACATAAAAAATTTAAAACATCATCTACTTCAGAAGTCTCCTCCTAAACTTTCATTGTTCTGCCTCCTTTTCACCCTCCCCTTCTAACGTGAGTATTTATTAGTGTAGAGCCCACAGTCCCACCCTGTTCCCTGTTCTCAGCAATGCTATCCCTCTCTGGCTGTTTACTTTCAATAACTGTCCCTTTTATATGGCTTGAGTTGCACAAAAAGGACCAGATCTCAATAGAAAATTTGACTACTTGTCTGCTTAGGTACCTAAAGCCTATGTACATGTTCAGAATGTTAATGTCTAGGAACATTTAATGGCTAGGGATATGTACTTTTTTTCTCTTTGTCTAAATCTTAAAACACTGAAAATATCTTGAGAAATGTTTGCTATTTTACTTCTGGTTTGGAAATTATGCCTTGCTTCGATTTGAGTACTGACATAATAAGGGAACATCACACAATATCTGATAACAATGACACCGAAGTAATGTGAGAAAGTCATTTATCTTTCTGTTTCATTCTGCCTGTGAGAATCTGAAAGTCGTTACCATTGCTATTTGAATAAATATTCTGGTGGGAATTTTACATTCATTTGAATATAAAGGATTGAAGACTTCAGCTATTTACAATACACATAGAAGTTAGATGGGAAAGAGATGGAGTATTGCTACTTATCAGCAAAATAAACTGGATCTTTTGATTTTTTTTATTTTTATTTTTTTTTAGTATTAAAATACCTTCTGTCTATTGATACTCTCTTTGCCAGGCATATTTTGTAAGTCTATTGCTCAGAAATGGTATCTCTTATTTCCCCTGTCTCTCTCTGTTCCCTCTCTCCCTTCCAAATTGCTTAGCAGCTTGGAGGAATCTGTCAAAAAATTCATTAAAGCTTCAATATTTGCCTGTACAGGTATAACTAATTAAGTTTAAAAGAATTATTAGAAAAGTGCATTTTCCTTTTGCCCTTCCTAGTATTGATATAGGAATTAATAGTAATTGATTACAATCAGTACCCCACTTACACTGAAAATTTTTGAACTCCAGTAAAACATCTAACTCAAGCACTTCAAGAACGTTCTAAGGCTAAAGGATCTTTGGATCCCTTGTGAAAGATCAGGTGATACGGGGAAAAAAAAAATACATCTGTCCCTTATGGCTTTATGTGCTAATTAACAAGGACCTAGATCTTGATGAATGCAGGATGATCATTGAATGCAATGATCCTGTGGATGTTCATATAGTATAGGGAGAAGAAGGAGAAGAAAGCTGGAGGTCTTCCTGTCTTATATCAAGGTTCCTTTATAGACTGGAGCCATTGTCCTCAGAAAAACAGTTAACTTTCTGAAAATCTCTTCTGAACTGTTTCTAAGAACCAGGTTGATATCTGGAGACAACAATTTACTCTTCCTGCTGCTGCAAGGTGCAGTGCTGACAATGGGCTCTGTTCCAGTTAAGTGAAATATTTGACTTGACCTTAACCTAAATTATGTTCATTTTTATTTCTGGAATTAGCAGCCAAAAATAGGATGCTCAACTTCCTCCTCTTTCCCACCCTAATAAACAACATTGTAGTTTCCTCCTCCTTTGCTGACACTTTTTAGTCTTGAAGATGAAGCATACACTATTTGGGAAAGTGAGGGGAACCTAAGAAAATCATTAATAGTGTGGGTCTGTGGATTGAGAAGAGCCAGTGCAGGGCTGTATGCAACCAGATGTTTCAAATTTGATAGTCTAGGAAACGTGACTATAATACAGTTTTTTCCTGTCCACCAAATTTCATAGGCTAAACATATTATCTTTAGTTGAGGTGAAATTTGACAAGAGAAATTTTACTGTGGTTATGTGGTTCCAACCTGCCAAAGCCATGACACAGTCTTACCTGATCTGACTTTGTAAGGGTAATGCCACCAATTTGCTGTGACAAGACAGTGCTACAAATCAAAAAAAGGAAGTTACCAATTCTTCCTAGCAACCTCAGCTCTGCTAACAGAAGCTTGGACTGCTAAACTAAAGTGTTCCTTTGAAGCTTTCATTGAATTTATAATCTCAAGTAGAGAACACAAAGAGACATGAGCAACTAGACATTTCCATAGTTTTTGTTTGTATGATGTTTTTTGGTTTGTTTGTTTTTCTTTGGGAGTTTCTGGTCTGCTTCAGAGTGAGCTTATTGCTGAACATGATTCTTCTGATCTCTAGGGACACCTTGTATTGGTATTAGGAGACAAAATTGCTCTGGCATGTACCTTACCTAGTTTACATGTCACTTAACAAATGCAGTTACATAAACAAAATCATATTCTTAAGTAAATTACTTTGCAACTCTAACAGCAGCCCAAGCTAGTTGTAGATAGGCATATCAATGAATATTGAAAAATACTAACTTTACTCTTATATCAGGGAGGCATATATATATATATATATCTGTATATATGTATTTTTCCTACATTCTAACTCCATGACAACCATTCACTTCTGTGAAGGAATTTCTGAGGAGAATAAAAAAAAATTAAAATGAGCAGAGTTTTCCCACCTAAAACGACAATCACAACAACAACAACAGAAAAGCAACCAACCAAAAAAAAACCAAAAAAACAAAAACCTCTTATAGTTGTCGCGACTATATCGGTTTACAGATTCTTTTAAATGTGAAGCTTGACCCTTTTTCTTTGAAGCACTTACTTCTCATGGATGTGTCAAGAAGATGCTGGACTGGGACAAAAAAAATAAATGAAATGGTGCTAGTGGTTCATTAATTAACACTTTCCTCACTAAACCAGTACACTTAGCTCATCATGAAGTACTATGTTTTAGATGAAAGGTGAAATAGAAGTCCTCAACCATTTTGTTTCATTAACATCCAATGGTACTTTTAACCAGAGTTAAGAATGTTAATTTTGATGTTCTTACAAAATTCCTAGTTGGGTAATTACATTCTGCTCTGCCAAGCTCCCCCTAGAGAAAATTTAATTAAACTGAGTTGACATCTCTGGCACAGCGTAGACAGATATCTGTACTGCAAAAGCCACCAGCACAATTGACATAAACTGGTGCTATTCTGCGACAGAGAAAACAAGAAGTATTACTTCCTCCTCATCAGAATTGGACATCCTACTTCAGTCAATGGGTATATCCACATTGTGCCAGCAATAGGAACTGTTAAGCAATAGGAACTGAAATCATAACACATAGCTCTTTTGACTGCTAGCTAGGTTCTTAGTAGGTTTTATTAATGTTGTAAGTAGTGATTAAATAGATATACACAGGAGAGAAGAATGGGGAAGGCACTTCTATATGCAGCTGGGAAGAGGCTACACAGACACTACACGTTGTTATTCCTTTAATAATCACAGAACTGCAGAATCACTGAGGATGGAAGGCACCTGTGGATGCCATACAGTCCAACGTCTCTGCTCAGAACAGGGTCAGATAGAGAAGGTTGCCCACAAAATCACAGAATCACAGAATGGGTGCAGTTGGAAGGGAACTCTGAAGGTCATCTAGTCCAACCCCCCTGCCAAGCAGGATCACCTAGAGCACGTTGCACAGGATGGCATCCAGGTGAGTTTTGAATATCTCCAGAGAAGGAGACTCCACAGCCTCTCTGGGCAATCTGTTCCAGTGCTCTGTCACCCTCAGGGTAAAGAAGTGCCCTCCCATATTCAGCCAGAATTTCCTGTGATTCAGTTTGTGCCCATTGATTCCTGTCCTGTCACTGCGCACAACTGAAAAGAGACCGTCGTCATCCTCTTTATACCCTCCTCTCAGATATTTATATACATTAATGTGGTCTACGTTCATACTTCTCTTTTCCAGGCTAAACAGACCCAGTTCTCTCATCCTGTCCTGGTGCAAAAGGTGCTTCAGTCCTCCAATCATCTTCATAGCCATCTTCGTAGCCCTCCTCTGGACTAGCTCAAACAGTTCCATCTCCCTCTTGTACTGGGGAGCACAGAACTGGACACAGTACTCCAAGTGTGGACTCAGTGTCCAGTCAGTTTTGAATATCTCCAAGAATGGAAACACCATAACATTTCTGGGCAGCCTGTTACAGGATTTGACCACTTTCATAGTTAAAAAAAAATAAAAATAAATAAATGTATTTTTGCATATGAGTGAACAGAATTCCTTGTGCTCATTTTGTGCTTACTGCTTCTTGTCCTTTTGGTCAGTACCACTGAACCATCCTTTATCTTCTTTACCCTGCTCCCCAGGTATTTGTCTACATTAATAAGGTCATCCTTGAGCCTTTGAGCCTTCTCTTTTCCTCTCTGAAGAGTCTCAGCTTTTTTTTCTGTCAGATGTTCTAAGCCGTTATTTATCATTGTAGCCATTTCCTGGACTTGCTCCAATATGTCTCTCTTGTACTGGGGAGTCCAGAACTGGACCCAGAGCTTCAGATGGGTCTCACAAGCACTGGGTAGAAGCTGATTTAAATATCAGTCTTCTTTTTCTCCTACTTAGCTAGATGACAATCCCCCACGTGCTGAACTTGTAGCATCAGGTGATAGCAACTGAATCAGGTGATGGTGGGCTGACAGTGTCTTTTTGAAGGAAAATATTGAGAAACTCAAGGATCAGATCAGTGTATTGTCTGAACCTCAAATCTCTTGCAAATATTGTGTTTTCGATACATTTCTGTATGACTGCTACTATTTACCAGTTCTTAGCAATAGCTTAGCCTTTTAAGGCTATAATTAAACTGTCTCACTAATGGACAGTTAATGATTTAAAAGGAAACAATCCACCAATGTCATGTCCCTGCATTATACTCTACACATTTTAATGGTTTGTACTGAATTGGTTGCTTATTAAGACCTTGAATATCTGAACAATCATACTATATTTTCTCAAAATAACATAACATGATACAATGTGGTTAAAGTAGAGTGACAGCCAGAGCTGTGGCTTGAATGTAAATGCTGCATTGCACCTTGGCAAAAAAACATTCCACAAATCTAGTGAGTCAGACGTAGCCTTGAGTTTGGATGATATTCAGCATAATGACATGGCTCAGAACTAATTTCCAAACAGTCCTTCATCACTCACAGCGCCTACTTAGTC
Organism: Cygnus atratus; assembly: GCF_013377495.2. Taxonomy (NCBI): domain Eukaryota; kingdom Metazoa; phylum Chordata; class Aves; order Anseriformes; family Anatidae; genus Cygnus; species Cygnus atratus. Next base: position 8,739,816 of record NC_066364.1, read on the forward strand.
ATCTAGAGCCTGTGCAAGCAAAATTCCCAGTGACTTCAACAAAATAATGCCCTAGAAATTAATGCAGCATAGTTTAGAAAAAAAAAATGTCAAAGTGAAATAGAAAAACAATCACTTTAGAAGGTATATAACTTCCATCTTCATAGTATCTCTGCACTTCACAATCTTTCCTCACAATACTATTAAAGAATTCTTAAAGTATGGATTTTATGGATGGGTATTTGATGAGTCCAAGGTCATGTGAGAAAACTAGCAAACTGCAATAGCTCAATCCACCCTAGAAGAAAAAACAAACTAACAAACAAACAAACAAACAAACACATTTTTTCAGGATAGAGAAGCTTCCACCAGTACTGTAGCTGTGTGGTACTGCCTGGGTGTGTTAACTGGCTGTTTTATTCATTTAATCTTTACAATTAAAATGCATCATTAAAAGTATGAAGAGTTGTTGACATTCAGACAGATTTCTTTATTAACAGTAATCTCCATCCTGAGATAAAAACATTCCTCATATGCACCTAAAATGTGCCTCACTATATTCCGAAACCACTTGTTATTCTTTTCTTTTGCAATTAATTATAATAATTGATCTAATTGATCCTATGCTTTTTTTCTGAAAATATTTGTGCAAGAATAATTCAGTGATGAATAGCTAGAACAACTCTTCTAAACCAAAACTTATCAGTAGAAGATGATCAAGGAATAAATATAGATTTATGTACATGAATGTACATAAATGTATATGTACATGAATGTACATAAATGATGACATAAAAGATGACTCGTGCTTCATCCAAAGGCAAATTTGCTGTACCAGAGCCTGTTCTTAGCAAATGTGTTGTGGGCTAACCCAGGCTAGCATGTAGGCACCACACAGTCTACTTGCTTGCCTCCTGTTCCCTGCAGCAGGACAGGCAAGGCAATAGGAAGACCAAAACCAGAAAAACTCATAGGTTAAGATAGAGACAGTTTAATAAGCTAAGGAAAGAAAAAGGAGAAAGAAAAAACAAACAAACAAACAAACAGACAAACTAATGTGAAAGAAAAAATCAAGCAATGCAAAAACATCTCTCTCTGTCTCAAAATTAGAACGACGCCCAAGCCAGTTTCTAAGAAATGGATACTTTTCTCCACCAGAATTATTCCCTTAGAGTTTTATTGCTGAGCAGACTGTTGGAGATTGCTTAAATAGTTTGGCAGTATGGATGATCAAATTCGTGAACCTGTTCTATGACCATATTCAACATTTTGGTGCATGAGCCTGTGGGTTGCATATGTGCTTTATCAAAGAAAAAGATAAATATGACGTAGTGAACAAACAGCAATCCCCACACTGGGGACTTTTGGTTTTATTTTTCTCTTGTCTTGCAGATACTAACATACATATCTTAAGAAAAAATTTAGTTATCTATTAAATGTTCTTTTTTTTTTTTTTTTTTTTTTTTTTACCAGTGGGGTATCTTTATTTCCTTTTAAATTGAGAAACCAGAACATTTGTTATCTAACATTTTCTTTTGATGGGTTTAAGTTATAGGAAAAAAAAAATAAGTTAGGTACTTGCATTTTACAAAAATATAATAATAATATTTCACTACAAATTGCTGGGTTTTAATTTGACATTTTTTCTGTTATAATAGGTTCTAAGTTTTATCATGGGGCTCAATTCACTTTAAGCTATTGCTGGAAAGGGACTTTTATTACAGGATGGTCACATCCCTTACTTTGTAAACAAATTGACTTTCTTCCTTTCTTCTGTTTTGTTTGGCAGAGTAATTGTCTGTTGCTGTCTTGCAGCAGTTCTCATGGTTGCAAAGCCTTGTTGCACTATTTTAAATAAAATTGGTGGACTGACCTTTTTGTCTATGCCCACGTCTTTATTTCCTTTTAAATTGAGAGTGAACTCTCACATAAGTAACAGTAATCAAGGAGCAGAGTTTTATTTATTAGCATTGATTCTACAAATCACCTGGTGCAGCAAACAAACTCTACAGGCAATACAATAATTTAACAATTCTCTTGAATTGTAGAGTCCGTCTCCTAACTCTTGTCGGTGGTACAAGGAAAAGTGAGACAAAACAATGAGCAGCAATCACTGTTCTTCACCCCTTTGCTCGTTTATGGCTCACCACACAATAATGTAATTTACCACAAGCAGGGAGATCCTCAGGGAACCCTTTACAGAACAGGATCTGGCCTTAGGCATTTACCTTTTTTTAACAGCACTTCTTTATGAAGAAAAAAACTTGTATTTTCCCTTTCCCACCCCCTACACCAAAGTGACAGGATGGCACACTAATCATAGCACTACTCTCACTTCATAGACTGTGAAGTAAATTGTAACAGAGACACTGGAAATCTGGTGTTAGGGCCATTACAGTTTAAGATTTGTTCTAATCCTCATTTGCTTCTTTTCCAGGACATTGATCTATTGATTTGTATGTTGGTCCACCTTCTATAGAACTAGAAGCTGGCCTCCTTAGTCAGCTGAGAAAGATAAAATTATCCCAGAGATTATTCAAAGTTCAAAAAAGGAAAGGACCGTGATAAGGTGTAGCTTGACGGGACCAGAAGTACATATAAATTCCAAAATTAACACTGAAACACAACTCCACTGCATTCTTCAGACAGAGGAAAAAAAAGAAAAAAAAGAAAAAGAAAAAGTATTTCTGAAACACTACAGTAAGAGTGTAGAAATATTTCTTATCAGACTGACTGATGAGATATAAAAGGCATGTCATCCACTTAAATGAGAAAAAGAGATGCAAGGAAAATTTTCTTCAAACATTAAAACTCAATTAAAAGAAAAAAAAATAGTTTTCCAGTGCCTACAGCTCTGTATGTCACTGAAGAGATGGAGGGACCATACAATTGGTCCAGCTGATGTTTGTAGTAAGACTGGAAAGATACCTGGAGGGTTTCAGAGAAGCTTTCCTTCCTAGGTGGTAACTTCAAAAAGCATCATTGTGGTGTAATGTTTTTGGCCCTTTGACTATGAGGCAGACAACATATTGAATATCCATCTGCCAACCTCACTTTGACAAGCTGTGTATGAGTTCTTAGTGGCAAGATATATGCAGGATATCCGATATTACACTGGATCCTGCCAGGCTGGATTGGATTAAAACAGGCACTTCAACACTCATTAGAAAGAAACACTTCAAGAGATTGCTCCTATATGTTTCCTGTGCAAGAGAAATATTCTAGATAATGGGGCAAGAAAAGTAGGATAGGTAAACACATGGCAGTGTACCAATGATAATCATAACTAAAACTGAACAGCATTACTGGTAGATGAAGGGAAGGCAGTGGATATAACATTTCTGGATTTTAGTAAGGCCTTTGATAGTGTTCCTCACAGTGTCCTTCCAGACAAACTGTGAGATCAGCAGGCATGTACTATGCTCACTGATGAACTGGCTGAATGGTAGAGCTCAAAGGGTCACAGTGAACGGAGCTACATCTGGCTGGCAGCCACTCACTAGTGGTGTTTCCCAAGGCTCAGTTCCTTGAGTCAGTCCTGATCAACATTTTTTATCAATGATCTGGATGCAGGAGTTGAATGCATCCTTAGCAAGTTTGCTGATGATACTAAACTGGGACATGTTATTGACACTCTAGAAGGATGAGAGGCCTTGCAGAAGGATTTAGATATATTGGAGCATTGGGCAACCATTAATGGCATGAAGTTCAACAAGGGTAAATGCTGGGTTCTGCACCTGAAATGGAGTAATGCTGGACACAGGCCCAGACTGGGAGATGAGAGGCTGGAGAGCAGCCCTGCAGAAAGGGCCCTGGGGGTGCTGGCTGACAGCAGGCTCAACATAAACCTGGCAGCCAAAAGGGTAAAACTGTACATTAAACACATCATAGCCAGTCAGTGAAAAGACGAAGATATATCTCCCAATATATTTAACACTGGTGCAGCCTCACTTTGAATCTTGTGTGTAGTTTTGGACTTGACAATATAAAAAGGATAGTAACATACTTGAAAGCATCCAGAGGAGTGCAACAAAGCTGGTATGAGAGCTGGAAAGCATGTCCTATTTAGTAGAGGCTGAGAACACGTGGGTCCAGCCTGGAGAAAAGAAGACTGAGAGTGACCTCATTGCTCTCTACAACTTCCTGAGGAGGGGCAGTGGAGAGAGAGGTGCTGATCTCTTCTCTCTGGTAACCAATGATAGGACACCTGTGAATGGCACAAAGATGTGCCATGGGAGGTTCTGGCAAAATTAGGGAAGATTTTTTTTCCATGAGGGTGTTCAAACACTGGAACAGGCTTGCTAGGGAGGTGGTTTGTGCCCCCTGCCTGGCAATGTTCAAGAGACATTTGGACAATACCCTCAATAACATGCTTTAACTCTTGGTTAGCCCTGAAGTGATCAGGCAGTTCAACTCAATGATCTGTGTAGGTCCCTTCCAACTGAACAATGCTAGGAAAAAACAAACATACAAACAAACAAACAAACAAAACAGATCTGATTAAATCTGATTAAGAACAATGAAAGTGCCAAAGATGAACCTGCTATGAAGAACCAGAAACTGCACCAGAACTGGTGAATATTTTGTTTAGCTGAAGATCAGAGTTGGTAGAATCCCCATTGTTTCTGTAAAAGAGAATATCATCAAGATACAAAAGTGAGTGTTACACTTATGTGACCCTAACCCTGAAAACAGGAGTGATGTACATCAAAGAAGAGAAATAACATGGAGTAGAATTCCTTTCAATTTGACAGCATTTTGTTTTGTTTTGTTTTGTTTTGCTTTTCAGAAAAAGAAAAGGTATTGTATGGATCAGAAATGTGTTATAGAAAATAGTAATAAAAAAAGTATTATTTATCATTTCTGCCAAATATAAGTGGGGTAGTTTTTACATTATTGTTGTACCAGCCACAACCAAAATCACAGACTAAACAGTTACAGAATCCTTTGGACAATCTTTTTGCCTTTTGACTAGGCCGGCAGAAAGATTTGAAGGAACAGAGACACTTCTTACCATAACATTTATCTGTCTGTGGAAATGAACTTGGACAACTTGTGAAGGGAAAATCAAGATTTAGAGTAATAAGTATTTTTAAAAATGCGGTAATATTTGAAATGCTGGTATGGGACCTTTTTCTCTTTCCTATGAGAGATTTTTGAAATCAGAAGAGTTGACTATGAAGAGTTGTCTTGGTTCTGAAAAAGAATAAAAGCACATATTCTAAAATAGATTCTGAAGACTAGAAAAAGATGACCATGGTACTATGGAAAAGATAGGAGAAAGACAATCTGCTCACTGAAAACATGACAAACACATGCAAATTAGAAATATTCAGATTTGTTTGTGCAAAGTCACAGAGAACCACAAGAAATTTGAGTTATCATGCATGATGTGCCTTGCAAAGCCTAGCAATAGGTTTTGTAACTGGGTTACAAAAAAGGCAAGCACAGTCATCAGAACATACCATGATTCTGTTTGTGGTGGCAAGAAGAAATATTCCTCCCTATTATGGGACAAGACCCAAAGAAGACTGCAGAGGATCTGCAGTTGGGAAAAAATAGCTCCTTACTCCTACAGAGGATAAGGATGGGGAACAAATCTGTGGAAAAAACAGAAGATGGATCCAGGCTCTTCACAAAGGGACATGATATGAGGATGAGAGACAAATAAGCTGAAACAAGAGAAGTTCAAATTTGATATAAGGAAAAACTTTTCATCTTTTCCAACTTATCTGTTTACTTATTTATTTTTATTTTTGACAAGACTGTCAGGCAGTGGAACAAGTTGCCCAGAGAGACTGTACAGTCTTCATCCATGTGGGTTTTCAATATAAAGGAAAAAAAAAATCTGCTCTGACCTTATGTCTGATACTCTTAGAGCAGGAGGTTGGACTAGAGACTCCTCAGTCTCTTTCAAGCTGGATTATACTGTGATTCACTGATTCTGGGACTATGATATGTCTTCATACAGAAGCACTAATATGGTATTTTTATGTATATATATATATATTCTTTACTGAAATAAATTATTTGATTAATGCACAGTCAGTAGTTTATATATCCTTGTGAGTACGCACTCAGCTGAGGTACAGAAAGCAAAACATTTCTGAAAAGTTTTCCTAATTAAAGCCTATTATATATATGGTTTCCTTTACTAGGAACAATATAAACCAAGGTGATGGAAGAGACTTTGCTCAGGTAGTTTAACTCACCATGACCTGTTTGACACTAGCAAAACAGTGGATAGCAATGTCTTGATCCCAATTGATTTGCTGATGTAAAATCAGTCAAATCCTCTGCCATGCTCTGAATGCAACGATAAATGCAGTAAATGAGAGGAAAATATAATGAAGGATTCTTTGGCAAAGATTAGCAAAGATGTTATGTCATCATTATACTTACTGTATTCTGAAATCACAGTTGTCTGTCTTCTACAGCTGCAATGTCTTCTGGATTAGATAAAGAAAACTATAGACTATTCTGAAATAGCCTTCAGATTTTGTGGCATACCTTATTCCCTCCCCTGTTTCTGTAGTTAACAGAAGTACAGCTGGGGCAAGAGACATTTTTCTGGACAATTTGTCATTTTGGAAACATCAGGTTTGTGCCAGCTGCAATACCTGGCTAAAAATAAGGGCAGGAAATGTAACAGCAAAGCTGAAAGACAAATTTTAACTGTGGAATAAAAGAAATAAAAGAATAGAAAAAAAAGGAGGAATGGAAAGGGAGATCACAGGGAACTTGTGGGACTAAGGAAAAAGGGAAAATAATTTAAAAGGAGGAAAGGGGGGAGTATATACAGTGAGGTCTGATAGGGCTAAGTGCCGCCAAATAAATAAAATTACAATTCCAATTGGATCCACAGGGCTTCCTGTATTGCACATGTGCAGAAAATGAGCATGACAGCAGGTATTTCTACTCTATGTAATTACTGTTTTAAGCCTAGAGCATTATTATACAAAGGATAGAAGTTAAAAAATGCTCAAGCTAGCATTTTAGGAAACTTTTTAAAGACACATTTCTAAGCAGTGCCACTAACCTGAGGGCAAGCTAAGTCATGCCAAACCAAAGTTGGCTTTTGATTCACTGCTGACTTAAATCTGGTAAAGTAGCATACTGAAGGCAGTCTAAAATATAGCCAGCCACAGACATGGGTTAAATTAATCTGGTTCAGCTAAAATGTAGTGCATGAAATAAGAGCCAGTCTAGTCAGTGTATAAAAATATATTATAAACTTTTATGACTTAAAATTACTGGACCTGAGTATAACTCAAATGAGGAACCTCCAAGAGATTTTTCCTGCCCTGAGAATAGTGACAGAAGCATGATGCTTGGGCTTTAGCTGCATTCTTCCTCCTGTTATTTTTAAAATGCAGAGACCTTAACTCTCAGATATTACTTTCTGACTGACAGTGAGGAAGATAGGCGAGGTATCCATTCTTCTCCCCCAGCATCATTTATATTCATATGTTGTTAGAGCCTCAGATCTCTCAGAGCAGGGATCTTCTATGCCGTGTTGCAAAGTGCTACACACAACACTAGTCCATATTTGTGATATATGGCACATTTGCCTTACATGCAAATACACCACTGGTACCAGTGAGCATGGCTGGAACATGCTGTGATCATGAAGGAGTTTCAAACAAGGCCAGAAAGCCTTGTTCACCCACAGGTAGCTAAACCACTGTTTAATGCCTACATTAAGAAACAAAGAGAGCAGAGGGTGGAAAAGTAGTGTTTATTATTCCAGGGAGCGCAAGAGAGAAGAAAGTATTTAAAGACTTTTTTTTTTCTTTTTTTTTTTTAAATGCAGATATTTTTGTGATAAGGCTTGGGGATGATATTATTTATAAGGACAATTATTTATAAGGGCAAAAGGATAATTTCACATAAAGGTTGAACTTCAGCATACCAAGGAGAAAGTAACAGGCTACGAGAAAAGAGAGCCTGAAATGAAAACCAGTTGTTCCATGAACTCCAATATTACAGTGCTCCAAAATGCACTGAGCTGCACCAACTGGCATATCATCAAAACCAGGAATAACATAAAACTGCCCACCCCGAAGCATGATATAAGGAAATTTTGCACTTATGGAATACTGAATGTATTCCAACAAACAAAATGTCAGGCAGCATTTCTCCATCTAGCTTCCGTGCTCAGAATATTAATGGAAAGTGGAACATTAGCAAAAACTCTGGTTGGATACTTTGTTGCTGAAGGCTTCTTAAGCAATTGAAGATTAATCATCTTTCTAATCAGAAGAAGATTGAAGACTAAGGACTTATCACCAAACAACTTACTTGGGTAAATTACTAAAAGCACCTAATTAAATTGATATAGTGGCTTACTAGGATGTAAACTTTAAAGTATGAAACCCTGTAAACAGCACAAAGGTGTTTACCTATTATTCATGATTCATTTTTCTGTTGGTAGAATGGATAACAATAACTTTCTGATAGCACCATAAAAATTACTTTAACGAGTGGCGTAGCCACATAAAGACCTTTTTCTTTCCCCCTTCACATCATAAATTGCTAAATAAGACACAGGGATTTTTATTAGATATGAAACAGTAAACTAAAAGCAATATTTACAGCATTGTACATCTTCTAAAAAACACGCCTTGAGCTTTCTGAAGCTTTGTAATACAGTTATTATTGTTTAAGAAATAATTGCTTCTGCTTCAAAGTTTGCTCAGTTCCTTTAAAAATAAGGAAAAAAAAAAGGTAGAACATGGTTAGGACCTTAGATGTGAATTCATCTCACATAACTTTATTCTCTTCACTGAACTTCCTTTGTAGAAAAACTATGGTGGCTTTCTCTGCTGATAATGGAGAGTGGCTGGTTCCAAACTGCTCTTAGCCCAATGGAAAAGAACTGAGGGAGTTAAGATTGTATCTCAGGCCTTGCAGTGAGCATGTAAATTTGGGTTAGGTCTTTGCTTATATCTTTTCTGGACATCCTAATTAGGGAATCTTAGGTTAGATAACAATACTTCCTATCTTGCTTTGAGAAGGAGAGAAACTGCATTACTTTTGTTGCCAAAGCAGATATCTGGGACATGTAGAAATTGTTAAGTGCACTAATCAGGATATAATCAATATTAGTTTGCTTTGAACTTCAAGATAAATTTACTACAACTGTGTAACTAAAACCAGTATATAAGTATTTTATAGCATTGTGGTGGCATTGACAGACACAATATATAAACATTTTACATAATTATTTAAGCAGTATACTAACCAAAGGGCAAAGAAAGATGAATGTAGCTGCTGTCTCTGGTAGGAGACACCCAATTGATGAAAATTTGTTAGACAAAGGACAAGAAAGTGCTCAAGTAATTGCAAACAGAACATTCTGACCAATACAGGGAAGACAGCTGTAACAAGATAAGCACTAACAGGAGCAGAAGAAGCAGATGAGACTACTCCTTCTGAGACGTGGGCAATAACATGAAGCGTCAGTAGAAGAAAGCAGATAAGCCTGACTCAGTTCTGACTTCTCTCATCAGTAATCTCTGAATCTTGATCTCAGCTACCAAGACCATCAGGGGCCATCAGCATGAACTATATGGCTATAATATTGTGCACTCATCTGTAACTCAGGTTATAAGTGGTAAAGACAGATAGTTTTGTATATATAGAGTTAATGATTAACAAAGTATAAGGACTAGCAATTAGCGTGTGTGCTGTTAATGAATGAATTAATTCAGCAAGGCTTTGATTTAAACTGGACTGATTAATCAATCTTCTAAGCACTCCTATCACAGACATCTCTGATTCCTTAACTGATACATATTTATATACATGCACTGCAGCACTCTCTTTCCTTGTCTTTCCCTACTGTCAGGTCTCCATTACTTCTCATTGCCATCCTATGCAAAGATATGATGACACTGTTTGCAAGCTCTCTCTCATGGTGTTAGTGTTATACAACTAATAAAAAGCAGCAGGTGCTGATTTTCATCCATATTTAACCAATCAGAGATAAATGGTTCCTTTTATCTGCAGCCAGACAAGCATAACTGGAGTCCAAGAATTTCACACATAGAATATTAGTGAAGCAAAAGACTGGTGCTTTTAGCTAGCATGTTTGACTAGACTTCAATTAAACTACTACTACTGCTACTACTACTGCTGCTACTACTACTACTACAAGAATATCTACCCTAACAATGGAGACTCACAGACAGTTATTTTTGAAAAAAAAATATTTATATATATATATATATATATATAATCCTATTAATCAAAAGAAAAATAACAAGATTTTTGCCGGCTGTGATATGTCTTCGGCTGATAGTACATCCCCTGCAGGAGATTGCACATGATCAGTTTTTACAACTGGATTTGAAAACACACTGGACAAAATATTCCAGAAAAAAAAAATTGTTTTGGGAGAGTGGCTCAGTAGGTCTATTCCATTCCTAACTTGTAAAATACTGGATTAGAGTAAAGTTTGTCTATTTCATTCTGATTTCTTTAATTCTGTAAAGTTGATTTTTGAATTTTGCTGTTCGAAAGAGCGTTATCTTTAGTTATAGAGATGGGTTCTAATGTTGTTTTATCATTGTAGAAATCTCCACTTAGGTTAAACTAACATGAAACAAGTGAGAATTTGTTCTACATACTTTATGATTTGCTACTATCAGCTGGGAAATGGTGAGAGCAATATTTACTGTGCTTTCCTCCACTGAAGGAGGAAAAGAACACACAGGCCTATCGACAAATCAATGTTGTTTTTTTTTTTTTTTTCCACAGAGAGCCAAATAGCTATGATTGTAAACAAAATCTGGGGCATTGTTTTACATCTTGTGGGTATGGCTTTTTCCAACTCTGTGTATGACTTTTTTTTTTTTTTTGGGGGGGGGACATAAAATGTGGTAGAATTGAAGGAAAAGATAGAGTCTAGGAACACAGACAAGGGAAGAGTTCTCTAGATGTACGTTTATTTTGGGATAGGAAAGACAAAAATAAAGTCCAAGAAGAACAACTTTATGCTCCAGTCTAGTAGATCAGTACCTCTCTGGATCATTAATCCATTCAAAAAAAAAAAAAAATCTGCAGCAGTTTCATACTGTTCTGTTTGTGACCTTGCACTCTGGTAGAGCTAATTGTCACCACGATGGTTCAAATCAAACTCAAAAGAAACTGTTAAAATAAACCTGAGAAAACCTGAGAAAGAGAGGGCTAGGCTATGGAGGTGGAGTTTTTTTGTTTTGTTTTGTTTTGTTATTTTTTTGGGGGGGGTGGGGGACACGACATTACCTTAAAGTGCATTATTTTCAATCCAGAGAAAGTGAAGTCTGTATGAACTGACAAAATTTAATTTAGGGTTTGCTTAAAAGGGATGAAAAATGATGAAAGTTGCATAAAATGTACATGGAACTAAGGTGAAAACTGATCTACTTTTCAAGTTTTCCACATAAGGGAAGGAAATAGTTTGATTTGTATTATTTTGTTATGATGATATTATTAATGAATCCCTACCAATACAAATAAGAACTTCTCTGAGTAGGGAGGTAATTGCACTTCTCATTTGATGCTGGTGTTCCATAAATGCACACACACACACAAAAAAACCACACAACCAAACAAACACAAAATGGTCTCATCTTTGATTACAATATTCCAGGATACAAGGGAATAGACAGCACAGCAAAGAAGGAAACAAGATGTAACTTTTTAAAAATACTTGTAAATTACCTGCAACTAGTCTGAAATTATAAAAGAGTTTGAACAAATTATCTCACATTTGAAAATATACTGGGAAATGGATGCATCTGAACTTCAGTGAGATTTTCTTTCCTGGTCTTGCTTGAAAACAAAAATAGAGAAATACAGTTTACAGTATTTAGAAGAAGATGGTAAAATGATAGGCCAGTTTACCATTTATTTTTTCAGTATAATGGCTGTAGATTCTCTGCCCACCAAAATAAATAAATAAATAAATAAATAAAATGAGCCTGTTTATTTTATTTTTTTATGATGATCTGTTACCCAGAAGAAACAAAATGGCATTCTGTTGACACCATATGGTGGCTGAAAAATGGGTTCCATAGTATTCTATTTGTTAGAGTATCTTCTGAGTTTTTGTATCCATAATTTATGTTGGGGCCTTCTCTGATTGCCAAAATATTCAAACAGCTTTCTCTTTGCAGGGTAGCCTGCGTGGGGGAAAGAAGGTTTTCAAAACAGCAGGACCCAAACAATCTCCTACTGCTCAGAGGAGAAATCATTTCCAAGCTTCTGTCCTTCTGGCTGCTTTCATTGTAATAATAATTTACATCCTGTGCAAAGAGACTGTCTGCATTCAGAAGAAATCTGAAAAAATAAATAAAAAGAAGGGGGGGGGGGGCAGTAGTTACGATCCTGCATGCTAATGCAAGAATTTGTGAATATTAAGCATCAATTAAAAGTTGCATTGACTACTAGGTTCTGACGTAAGTAGATAGCTAAGGCTTTCATATCTTAATGGGAAGTGATATGCAGAGGTTATTGAACAGTGTAGTTTCCAAGTGATTGCCTCTGCATCTGGCTTTCATAGAGAGATCTAGAGTGGTAATAGACGAGCAAAAATAATTAAGGCATATTTCTCCTGGTGTCTACTTGGTTATTATTCGCTTTTTAAGAGGCCTTATTTTAGGCAAAGATTTAAGTGTGACTGTGTGATTTACAAACAGATAATTCATATGTTCTTAATATGCTATATGAGGTAACTTGCATTATGTAGCAGGATAGGTCTTTTATAAGCAGCAGGGGTCCCAGAATCTCATTAAATTACTGGGCCTGAGGGACAACATCCCTCCTTTCTCACCTCCCTCTTCTCCGATCTATCACAGCTTAACGCTTGCTGCTGTTTGACCAGCTCTGCTTCCCTCTTGCCTCTGGAATGTTGGCAGTAGCACATATGACGATGAATGACCACCTGAGTGTTGGGGGAACTAAGAAGACCAGCAGCAGCTGAGTTATTAATACTTAACAGAATAGGATTACAGGAACGGAAGCCCACCTGTTGTGGGGATCTCCTTAAGTTTAGATTAGACCTATTTGACACGGAGATGTCCTGGTCTCAGAAGCTTATTTGTTCTCAGGAGTCAAATGGAGATATACAGAGGTTCTATTATCATTCCTCAGCTTTGGAAAGCATTCCTTCCTTCTCAACTCTCCAACCATCCTGGGCACACATCTGAGTTACTCCACCTGCTGCCTGTAAAAGTAATTTAGCCAGTAGCAAACTTGGATCCCATGAAAATTATAATTTTTATAAAGAAATAAAATGGAAGCCAGATATTCCAACATTACATTGGGCAAAATGCTGCTGACAACTTTGCTTATTCTGAAGACATACTGTTTTAGAAAATGGGTTCACCCTAACAGTGAGTTAGTGAAGTGAATACTTATTTCGTATGTGAATCTGGTTAATGTTAGACACTTGAAAGTTCAGTCAGTGTTTAAATCTGGCATATTCTCTTCCAATACAAAAGAAAGAACAATTACCTCATATATAAAATGAAAATATAAAACTTTTGACCAAATTAACTTATTATATTTTTGCAGATGAGACTAAAACATTATAATTTGGGGAAATCTTGAAATTCTAAAAGTAACTGCATTTAATCTGAGAAAGAAACCTAACTGTTACTGTAGTTAGTCTGAGAAAATTTCATTAAAGTATTATTAGAATTATTTTCACTTGTGACAGATGTAGTACTAATAGTTCTTAAAAGCAAAACCAAGATGGACTAAAGTTCAAGCAACAGAAACAACGGATCTACAAATTAATTTGTATCTTAAGTGAGATCTAACTCTAGAAAGATTTATTCTACCTTACAGATCCCTTGCAAAGCCTTTTACTTGTATGTAGAGGGTTTTTTGTTTGTTTGTTTATTTTTGTTTGTTTGTTTGTTTGCTTGCTTGCTTTCCAGGACAGAACTATGTGACTATGTGCTGTAGCTATAAGCCTCTCCTACTTTGGTACCCATAACTTTCAAGGTCATATGTGTAAGTATTTCATTGTCATTGAAAGTGATGTGTGTTTGAGACAGAACTGTTCGTCTGCTCTCTACTCCTGAAAAATATGATTTCAGGTATTAAAGGACTGAGGAATTTAAGCATTCTTGATCAGGGATTATAGAAATGAGAATGACAATACCCATGCAGCCTAATGACCCATTGTGATCTCTGTATATTGATAGGGGAAGACTTATGACTGAATTTACAAGCTGCATATGGGAATGCTGGTATTATAATCTGGAAATAGTTTAAGACTCTAGAGTGATGAAGGGAGGAGATGTCTGTTCCTAACTATTTTCTTTTTTTTTACTACCAAGCTGTGAAGCATAGAAGGAGGGCCATGATAACACTGATTTATTGTTTTATTAAAACATTGATTCATGCTTTTACAGTGCTTTGAAAGTGAAATGCTTCTATTAGGTCAGATGATATAGGTGTGGAGAAAAGACCTATCCTATATACAAAGCCTTTTGTTCATTTGGCTCAGGGGATCTCATAGGCTGCTTCTCCCTTGGTCTGCAGATGTGTGCAACACCAGGCCCTGAGTTCCTTATTCCTTTGTCATCCACATCTGTTAGCTGGATTAAGTTAACAATGGTGTCTGCCTCTCCAGCACATCACTCTCCAGAAACATGCATGTGGGAAGCTGTAAAAGGAGATACATGTTCTGGCTTTGCTTCTAAATGTGGTGATGACAACACTGAGAACAGGGTAGTGAATCAGTTAAGATGTTGTACAAGGAACTCCAGACCACAACACTCACAGTATTCTTTCCAGCCACAACAACTTTATATCAAGGATTATATCGCCCTACAACACTTGACTTGATTATGTCTGTAGACCATTGTATCCAAAACAGTACAATGTTAGAAAATGTAAAGCATCTGCAAGTGCTACATTTTATTCTTGCTAGCAGATGACAATGAACAGTTCTATTCAGGGCAAATGGCACTGCTTAAAAGAAAAGGCATTGAGAAGATTATGAGGGTATTCAACAATTAAATCCCAAGCAAAACTAAAGAGGATGTCTATCATCAGGGGGGGTCACTGGTAAAGCTGCACTATAATTAAAGTTCTGGGATTTTTTTTTTCAAAGGGCTTGATTCTACATTTCACAACAGTATTTTAATACCAAGATACTTGTCTTTAATCCAGTGAAGATACACCAATGTAATGAAGAATGATTTCCAATATTATTAATTTCTCTTATCTATTCCTGTTTGCCATCTAGGAAGATTAGGAAACAAAATGATAATTAATTTATAATAAAGTTGATCCAGTATACAAAGATTTGCCTGCAATATATTTTGTTATGTATTTTGAAAACAATCAGTTTAAGCCATTATTAAGAACTCAAATTTGTATGTAAAAGAGAACGTTACTTGGGAAATCCTGCCCCCTGACAGCAAAATTGTCATTTACTTCAGCAGAGGCATAGTTTCTGGCATTGTCTTAACTTTAAAATAGTTTTGCTTTATTATTTAAACAGAAATAAAATCTGTTCTGGAAAGACCAAACACTTTACTTGTGGGGAACACATGCTAAGGCCACCTTCTCCTTCTCTTAGGACAGAATTGATTTTACAGATTAAGGATATCTGAAGTTAGCCTAATATTTTCTGCTGAGATTCCACTCAGGGTAATGCTGGACACAGCACAAAACATTTATACACAGCATAGTCTTCTCCAGAGTAGAGTGATGCTATAGACCCTGCACCAAAATCCTCAGCTAGAGATGAATGGAGTTTGCATTGCTCTCTATATCTTTTATAGTAGACTGAGTGCAAAAAATACTTGATGTACTGCAAGAGAACATGTTTATAAAACATTTCTAGCTAAATGTTTCCATTTTAAAAGTTTTATTCTTTGGATGAAATTCAAGTACATGTCCAAGCTTTAGGTAAGTATCCAAACCACCAAACTCATCTGTCACTCTGGCAAGCTATTATGGTTTCAAAAATAAACAAACTACATTCTCAGTATTAGTGTTTGCAGCAGAATGCTATACACACTAGATTTGACAGCATGTTTAATATGTTTTGATTTGTAAAAAAGGTAAATATTATTATCTGCCATTACACAGAGACCAGAACAGTACCAATGACTTGTTCATAGAAATGTAATATTTCATTCATAAACACACACTGATGTGCAGGTATAAACATATAAACTGAGTCCATCTACTTCTCTAAATAGAAGGGGAAGGATTACCTGCATAACTTAAGACATGATTTTCTTCACCATCATAAGAATTACCTTTTCTTTTTCAATCCCAATGCTTCTGTCCTTTAGTTTGTGAATGCAAAATCAATGTGCTCTGTGGACAGTGCACCAAAAGCCAGACTCATAAAAATTTAGAACTGTTATTCAGGTGCCTAACCTCAAGGTTTAAATACATCAATCATTTCCCATACTCAATAGAAAGAGATGCAAGGACACAATTTCACTCATCTAAGGTCTATTCCAATTAATAATTAATAAGGAAAAAAAAAGAAACAGGAAGTGATGCAAAAAGAGATGTGTTGATTTGTAGAGAACAATCTTGGCAGTTTTCTGAATTTCTGTGAATGAGTCAGGACTAAGAAGTGGAGTGTCACACAAAATATGTGGCTTAATTGATATCCACTAGAGGACAGATGCGTCTCTTCTATGATGTGAACTGTTTTTCTTTCACTACTCTACATGCACTCCGTAAGGCTTCTACCTTCAGTGTCTCTTCAGTGGCTACCTTTTGGGGTAGGAGAGGAGTGGGGCATACAAATATAACCTTTGTTAATGATTTAGCTTATTGCCAATAATTTTGTGTTGCCGTTGCCTTTTCCTTATCTGCTTTTCACACATTTCCTTCATTGATATTCCTGCATCATTCTAAGTTGTTTTTCTTTTATTTATTTTTTAGGAAGCTCTTTAAAGTCTCTGATTTCTTTAATCACAGTTGCAAATCTCCTGCAACCACAGGAGTCAGAAGCCATTTCTCTTCCTAGCATTTTTCTTGTTTAGTTTGATTCAAAGAATCACAGAATCAGAGAATGGTTTGGGTTGGAAGGGACCTTAAAGATCTTCTAATTCCAACATGTCCCTGCCATGGGTAGAGACAATTTTCACTAGACCAGGTTGCTCAAAGCCCCATCCTACCTGGCCTTGAACACCTCCAGGGATGGGGTGTCCACAGCTTCTCTGAGCAACCTGTTCCTGTGCCTCACTGCCCTCAGAGTAAAGAATTTCTTCCAAATATCTAATCTAAATCTACCCTTTTTAGCTTAAAGCCATTACTCCTTGTCCTATCACTACACCTCCTGACAAAAACTCCCTCCTCAGCTTTCCTGTAGCTCCCCTTTAGATACTGGAAGGCTGCTCCTTCTTGTTACCCTTGATGTCCCTGGCAAAAGTTAATTCCAGCAGGGCTTTGGCTGTCCTTTGGCTTTTCTTCTTCCTTTGGATTCTTATTCCACTACTCTTCATGTTGTGCATATGCAGCTTGGTAGCCTAGACCTTTGTCACACCTAAAATTTAGCTTCTTTATAGTATTGTCAAATATTCCATACCTCTGAGATTAGTTTTCAATGGTGTAGAACTGAATGTCGGTACTGCATAAAGAAACGGGGGACAGGATTCTCCATTTATATATATATATTTTTCTTTTTCTTAGCTTAAAAAATAAAAATAAAAATAAAAATAAAAATAAAAATAAAAATAAAAATAAAAAAAATAAAAATAAAAATAAAAATAAAAATAAAAATAAAAATAAAAATAAAAATAAAAATAAAAATGTGGTGGGCACATCTTCAGCTGGTTACCAAACTCCCTTGAAGACAGTAGAATCTCTCGAGTTTACACTCGCTGAGCATATGGTTTCAGGTCTGCATATACTCTACCAAGGAGAGAGGCCAGTAAGGTGTTAAAGACTATGTGATCTTCCCCATGATTCCAAAATAACGTGTGTTGGGGAAGAGTCATAGAAACTGCAACATCTTTCTGACTGGGAATCCCATTTTTTGCATGGGGAGTGCTCACAGAATCACAGAATCATCTAGGTTGGAAGAGACCTCCAAGATCACCTAGTCCAACCTCTGACCTAACACTAAAAAGTTCTCCACTAAACCATATCACTAAGCTATATTGTTGAAGCCACTTCTCTTGTTACAAAAACAGTGAAAAAAATCAGAAAAAAAATGCACTGCTGGTTTCAGATCTGTGATCCAGGGTAGTATTTAAACCTGATCTCTCAAGCCATAACTACATATACAAGTACCATGCTTATTATGATTAGAATCATAGCAATATGAAAATAGATGCTGGGGTTTTATTTCCAACAGGAATAGATTGTCATTTGCTTTCTGGTTTGGTTTAAGTCAAACCCTTACAGCTACATAACACAGGCTGCCATCAGTGTTTCACTTTCCTTTAGAGTCTGCTAGTCGTGATGAATTTGTTTTCTACCTCATCATTCTAACTTGAGAGCAACATCAAATAGTTTAAACACAAAACCAGTCTATTTAAAAGAATGTTAACTACTACACAAGTATGAAAACATAGTAATTTGGGAACAGAAATAGTCACAAATATACATTGCAAATTTTGACCCTAATCATAACAGAAGGCTAATCAAAATATATCGTCTGAATTAAAAGTAAAAATAATTATTGTATTTTTTAAAAATAATTTTCTGAAATGCCATATATGTTGACCATGTGATAATGGACAGTAAAACTGGGGAATAACTCATTATCCATTAGATGGCCAAATCTCCATTGTACTAAGTAGCTTTAGAAGACTACTTTTTAATGATGTAGAATAAACACAGTTTTATTCCTTTTAATCACCAAGCAATGTCTGGCATTGATTGTCAGTATAAAGATATGTCAGGCCTCAGGCCATCCTTGCACATCGGTCACCACTCATTCTGCTGAAGACATCAGTCATGAAACATTAACTTTTTAAGACAAAAATCAAACTTCACAGGCATCACAGCAGATGTGTGAACAAAGAAAATCAACAGTTGGGTTTGTTAAGGGAAAGCCATATGAATACATACAGAGCACTGCCTCATTCTCTTTTTTTCTTTGATTATCCTTCTCCTTCCTACCTTCATATCCAGTAGTCTCTTTGGATGTGATCCTTGGAAGTTATACACACTCAAAGCATTTTTAGGTAAGAAAGGAAAAATACCTTTCGCTGGAAGAAGCCCTATAATTTCTGATCACCATAAAATGAAATACATTGTATTCCATTAAATCAGACTCAAGGGAAGGCTGCAAAACACCCCTTCCTTTGCCTATTACTCCAGTGAGAGCATGAACCAGTGAGACTTTTTAGGTGAATTTAGGTGAATTTAGGTGAATTCATGGTGAATTCTTCATACCTGAAAGATCCTTCTATCTCAGGTTATCCACTGCAGGTTACATTTGTTCCCTGGAGGTCTACACAGAAAGTAAAGTCACCATTCTTTACTAGAGCCACCCCCTCTGCACACAAGAAGAGCTCTACCTGGCTTTCCAGTTTCCAGACACTAATAATACCTCTGTTAGTATGCAGTGTCACCATAGGTGATCTGTCTAAATTTTGGTCTGGATTAAAGAAGTAAGGAGTAGATTGATGACTCTACTACTATCCTATTGATTTCAGCTGAAGTTGGTTGAGCTTGTTGCAATTCAGTATCAGACATGAAGAGTGTACCAGAGCCTTTCAAATATACCTTCAGTGTTGGTATACTTGTCTTATTCCAGGAGCTGTATAATAAAAATAAATTTCAAATACAAGTATTTAATTCAAGTATACATCAGCTTTATACCTAAAGGTTTGGATGTTCTTCTGAAGTTTATCAGTACTTAAATTGTTCTGGGAGTCTTGTGATGGGAGGTGTTAAGAGATTCCCAGCACTGATGTTTTCAAACATCATGTTGGAAGAAGAGTATTTCTAGCATTTTTGGTGGCATGTCAATAATATTAATAATAATAACAACAACAATTTTCATTTATGAAAACAGTAAGTATTATGTGGATATTTTGACGTCTCTAATGAACATCCATTTGAATTCAGATCCAGCAGTAGACAGATTCCTACTTCCTTTAACGTATCTATGGGAAAACAAACATCTTGGACAGTATGGAAACAGTGGGTTAAAGGAGCAATATTTGGACATCTAGTGGGGATACTTTTTTTTTTTTTTTTTTAATTTTGAGGACAAACTCGGTATCCCTTTTGGAACTGGCTTTGAAAGTATTGATATTAATTTAGCAAAGGTGCTATTTGTCTGTTTTCTAAAGGGTTTATATTTACAAATAGATCTTGAAACGTAGATGTAATGTCAGGTCTGACATAAAAACAGAATAGACAGATGATGATCAGAAATGGCTGGAATATTGGAATGTCCTACATCTATCTGGCTTGCAGTATCTCTGCCTTTATGTTCTCTTTCCACATGTAACTTTTTGTTATGTTTTAATTATCCAGGAAAACATCTAATTATTCAGGGAACCATTTCCAAACACATGAAAGACAAGGTGATTGGGAGTAATTAACAAGTATTTGTGATGCCTGACCTACCTGTTAGTCATCTATGATGAGATTACTGTCTTGGTTGATACATGGAGAGCTGTGGATGTGTTATTTTTTACCTTAATAAGGCTCTCCTAAAACAGTCTTGTGCACAAACTGAAGAAATTCAAGCCAGATAATGGAAAGTGAGATTGACTGAAAACTGGCTGAACTTCGAGGCCCAAAGGATTGTGATCTACAGTCAAAAGTGAAATTGGAGACCAGTCACTAGTGGTGTACTAGGAGGTTGATAATGTAGCCAATCCTGTGCAATCTTATCATTAGTGACCTGGATGATGGTGCAGAGTGCACCCTTCCCCAAAGGAACCTTGACAGGCTGAAAAAGTGGGCCAATACTTTCTTTCATGGAGTTTAACAAAAAGAAGTATAAAGCGTAATTATCTTAGATTTTCATTAAAAGTCGGTCTTCTTGATATAGATATGACTTTTTTTTAGAGTTAATATGCATTAGCTTTTATATGATGTATTAATCAGGAAAATTGTTATTTGACTGCATGAGAATTTTGTTCCTTTATCAACAATATTATTGCATTTCATTTACTTGATTTTCTTTTGACTTCCAAATTTAACCCTGTTAACGGATATTATTTTATAAAGTGTTGTTTAGCACTGCAGAAGCGTGACAGAAATGTGAATTGATAGTCTTAAACGCATGGCTGAAGTTATGGGAGAAAGATGCACATATATGGAACTTCCACTTTTCTCCTGAACTTTTCACATCTTAAATCACTGATGATGTGTTTGGAATTGATGATCTTAGAGGTCTTTTCCAACCTAAGTGATTCTATGATTCTATGATTAATACTTTTTAATGAAGTATGTATATAAACAGAAAATGGAGCCTGAGGCAACTTTGATTTCATAAATATCTTTGTAGGACAGAATTTGGCTCAAAATATCTCTACATATTAATATTGTCTGAGTTCTATATACATATCTTTTAGGAGAACTATTGAAATGTTTCTCACTTCAAAATGTGGCTATATATCAGGGACCAAAAAGATCCCAACAGTGACAGATTTCGTGGTGTATAGAAATATCTAAGCAGTATAGACCAAACCAAAACAGTAAATCAATATTTGAACTGTGGTTAAAAAAGGTATCTGGGGGTTTTGGTCAACAGCAAGCTGAACGTGAGCCAGAAGTGTGCTTTGGCAGCCAGGAGGGCCAATTGTATCCTGGGGTGCATCAAGCATGACATTACTAACTGGTTGAGGGAATTGATTGTCCTGCTCTACTCTGTGCTGGTGCAGCCTCACCTTTACTATTGTGTGCAGTTTTGGGAGCCACAGTATAAGAAACACATAAAACTGTTAGAGAATGTCCTAGGGAGGACTACAAAGATGGTGAAGGGTCTGGAGTGGAAGATGTATGAAGAGCAGCTCAAGTCACTTGGTTTGTTCAGTCTGGAGGAGACTGAGGGGAGACCTCATCACAATCTACAGCTTCCTCACAAGGGGGAGTGGAGGGGCAGGTGCCGATTTCTTCTCACTGGTGACCAGCAATAGGACCTGAGAAAATGACTTGAAGCTGCAACAGGGGCTGTTCAGGTTGGATATCAGTAAAAGCTTCTTCACTGAGAGGGTGGTTGGGCACTGGAACTGGCTCCCCAGTGAAGTGGTGACGGCACCGAGCCTGTCGGAGTTCAAGAAGTGTTTGCTCAATGCTCTTGGACATATTGTCTGATTTTTTGGGTGGTCCTTTGGGGACTCAGGAGTTGGACTCAATGATCCTTGTAAATCCCTCCCAACTTGGGATATTTTATGATTCTCATACATTCAATGTGCTAAGGGAAAGTGCAAGGAAGTCTGCACAAATGTACACCTTTTTAACTGTAATGGCTTTCATACAGAATAAACTCAAATCCCATAGCAACAGACAGATGGGAAACGGCAGTGAACTTGTATCAAACTCTCATCCTCCAGACTGAAGGCTAAACATTTAGTATTTGTATTCTGGGCAGAGCACTTCCCCGACCATGTTAAATGATTAAAAACTGAAAAACAGGGAGATTATCTCCTCAGCATCAATGCTGAGGCATTTTTCCATTACTGTTATTAGTTTGGTAGTGTTTTCATCACTGCTGATCCCAAGGTTTCATCTTTAAAATCTTTAGCATGCTTCACATATTACTTAAGGGATTAACAAAGAAGTTTGTAATTGATTCTGTTTTTTTCAGGAATACAAAACAGAAGAAAACTTCACACAAAATACAAAAGTTTTCAGCATGTAAAGCTCTGTATCTATACTTATGTGTGAACATTCAGGTTTTAATGATTTCAGGATGGAGAACATTTTTGTTTTGCTCTTCTTATACAAAGCTGAGAACAATATAGGGCTGGTCTATAACTTGAGATATGGAAAAGGTAATACTATCTTAATAACAAGCAAATAATAAGGGAAAAAGTGTCAATTAGAAAGGCTAATAGGATATCTGTATCTGAAGAACATGTAATGTGTCTTATGAGAGGGGAGTCTTTTTTGGGGGGGTCTTTTTTTTTTTCCTTTTTAAATAAAGCCATTCTCTCACATTTGAGGTCAAATCCAATCTGGATTTCATATATATATGTATAATATTAATCTAGGATAATTTTTTTGTTTTTCACTTTGAAAAGAACAGGGAGAGATAACAATACAAAGGGATTACCTGAATCTAAGCAAGCAAAATGGGCTAACAAGACAGGGATGTCTATGTGCTCACAGACATAGGTCACACACATCCATGTGTTCAAACATTGGCCTGTTTTCTCCCAGCTGAATCAGCTGATCTAAGGAAAGACATTACTTACCTTACATCCTTAGATGTAAGGCATCTGATATTACTTCCTTAGTAACATCACTGAAACACTATATGAAAAAAATGCTACTAACTTAACAGAATTTGTCATGGAGTATCAGATCAGTGACAGGAAAACTGAATACAAAAATTCTTGGTTAACATCTTGACAGTGAGGCAATTAATCAAACAAGATGGACAAGGATATGTGACAATGCCCTTTTCAAACCTGATTGTAAATGCAAATACAATTACCATATGATGGTGAGAAAAGGTAATTAAAAGTAGCTTTCTGTACACTGCCAGTAAAGTTTGGTCTAAATGTTTATGTCTTCCTTTTTTTTTTTTTATTCTTATTATTTACAAAAATGTGTATTTTTTTTTATTTGAATACAAATATTTACAAGATAATATACGTATAAAAGAGAGGATGGCTAATGAAGTTTTCTTTATATTAAAAAAAAAAAAAACAACTCAGAACTAGATTCTAGTATCTGGCCCTATGGCCACATGTGATGTTAAATGAGGTGAAGAGCTAAGACTGCAGCTGCCTTCTCCAGCTGCTCCAGCCCAGGACTGCTCCTGTCCAGCTGCTGGGACCCAGTACAGTTCTTGACACTACTGATAACAGAGGCTGTCCTGGCCAAAGGCTGCTTCCAGCAACACTTACATACACGACTCCCATAAGACAAACACAAACAGCTGACACCCCTTCCTGTTCTCTTGCCAATAGAGACAGAAGTTCACTGGTGCAGGGGCACACACATACACTCGTGGATCCCTCAAACACCAGCATGAACTTTCTGTCCATCCAGCACACCTGCCCAGATCCCAGGCCCTCTTAACCAATTCACAGGTCACCTACTCTCCAGCTAGTCCAGCTGTAGTTCACTGCAAACACACAGAACTCACACACTCATCCCTCAAGCACATCACATTCTCAAGTCCCCCTGGGTGCACCAGAGCAGACCTCCTGCCCACCTGATACTCCAGATCCAAGGACCCTGCTACTCACCAGGTGGTCCAGCTTAAAGTTTGCTAATGAATACACACCCATAACCCACCCACACAAGGCTGGAGAAGATACAGACACTTCCCCCCCAAGCTGCTGCCACCAGATACCTGGGCTGTGACACACGGACCTGCTCCAGCCACTGATGCAGAGCCCACACCTACTTCACTCACACCAGTCCCTCCCCAGTAGCTGGTTTGGGAACAAATGCCGCTCAAAGGCTCAGAGTCTGTAGGACCATTTCAAATCCAGAGAGCTATGGCCCTTCTAACTACTGGTGCCAGGACCCCACTCCAGTAGCTGGTGCCACAGTTTTGGGGTCTGCACCCCCAGCCTGACTTCTACTTGCCCACACTCAGCTATTGCCAGTACCTGCACATAGTCCATTGCCAGCACGTAGTCCTTGCAGCATGCACACACACAGGGGAGAGCATGCAAGTACGCAGGCAGAGGGAATTAAGAAAATTAAGAAAAGATTTAATGAGGAAACATAAGAACATAAGAATAACTGCAGTGATCAGGCACAAGACTTAGCCAGACAAGCACACTGACTGGCCCCATTTTACACACAACTAGCCGTTTATACCTATCCTCTCATTGCTCCTCCAGCTCCCCCTTCCCCTTCCCCTTGCCCTTGCACACCTCACATAGGTTTCCAGAACTCTGCAGTTTCCTGCATCCTCACAGTTAAGGGCCCCTTGGTTCAGTATTTTATCAGTTGCAAGTTTCTTGCTTCCTGGAAGCAGCACCTGTAGCTTGTTAGCCCACCAGTTAGTGTGACTGGAAGGTTTGTTTCTGGTGTCTGTCTCCCAGCGTAGGAATCCTCAATCAGATAACCCTGCTGGAATAAATATTCCTACATTTTCACCTGTTCTTCATAAATTAGTGTGACTGACCAGCCTTGGTTCCCATCACTGCACCCATTTCTTATTAATCTTTTGTTGCCTTCGAAAGGGTCCTTGACCAGGTACCATTAAAGGAGCATACACTCTCCTTACACACCCTTACACGTAGTAATACAATCTCTTTCTCTCCAAAACAGAGTGGTAGCATCCACACTGCCTTTTGACACCAACACCTGGATTGTGCTCATTTTTAAGCTACGGCCAAACACTGAGAAGCAGTTTTAGCTGGCAAACCTAGTACCAACCTGAATAATTTAACAACCAAAAATCAAGTTCCTGAATGCCAGCCTGAGCCCTTACAGGTTTTAATTTCCTAACTCTATTGTAAACTAATGTGCTGTGTCTGTCTGGGATGGAGTTAATTTTCTTTTTAGCAGCCTATACAGTGCTGTGTGTTGAACATGTGATGCAAACAGTTTTGATAACACACCAGTGTTTTGGTTATTGCTGAGAAACACTTGCACAGTGCCAAGTTTTTCTCTTTTTCCTACTCTGCACCATCTCCCCCAGCAAGGAAGCTGGGAGTGCACAAGGGTTTGGGAGGAGACACAGCCAAGACAGCTGACCCCAACTGATCAAAGTGATATTCCATACCATATGACATCATGCTGAGCAATAAAAGCTCAGGGAAAGGAGGAAGAAAGGGTATTTGGGGGATTATGGTGCTTATTTTGCCAAATAACCATTACACCTGTGAGGCCCTGCTTTCCAGGAAGCATCTGGACCTCTCTCTGCTTGTTAAAGGGAAGTAGTCAACAACTCCTTATTTTGCTTTGCTTGCATGTTCAGTTTTGCTTCGCTTACGAAACTAACTTGACCCTGACACACGAGTTTTATCGCTATTGCTTTTTCCAATTTTCTCCCCCTTCATTATGGGTGGAGTGTGAGTGAGCAACTGGGTGGGGGCTTAGCTGCCAGCTGGAGTCAACCCACCATACACAATGTTCTGAAGACTTTCCTTCAAGTGCTCTTTAAATAGCAAAATTTTCAAGTCTTCCTCTTAAATATAGAAATAGAGAGAGATACAAACAATTCTGTATGAATTGGAGGACGTGGTCACAGAGCTTGATTATTCAGTTACTAAAGGAGTTGCAATGATATGACTATTGCTGTGGTGATTGTGATGAGAAAAAAATATGGAAGGGAGATCTCCACAAGAGGGAATGAAATGTATGGAAATATAATATAAATGGAGGCCCTCATCCTTTCTGTCTCTGCAGGTTGCTGTAATACCAGCTGTGGTGTATTCATTGCTTGTAAATAGCTCTTACAGCCAAATCTCAGAATATGGCCAAACTCAAACAATCCAAACCCAGTGACTGTATTAAAAATATATACATAATTGTGAAGAGAAAAGCTGGAAGGAAGAGATAATTATGTCTTCAATGTGGCAAAAAAGAAGGATAAGATAAACAAACAAAAACCCCAAACCACCAAATCACTCCCCCCACCCCTCTACCCCGCAATAAAAAAAGAACACCAAACTGAGTCCAATTCAGATCTTTGTTGAACTCATGGGTGACTCTCTACCCAATAAATATAGTCCCTTAAACCTTTTTCACGTTCTTTTTCCTCTGGAAAATAAAATCTTTACAACGTGCTTTTGGTGAGCCCTTAACAGAAGAGATGTCTTTGTGTGTTAATTTGGATTTATCACTATAAGTGGTTTCACTGAACAGAGTAAACCCAGCTTTATAATCCCCCACCAAGTGTCTTTGGCCACATTTCTATGCACAGTGCAGAATCTAGCTGTGCTGAGCATGGTTCTGCAGTGTTCAAGGAGGGCCTGATGGAAAACCTGCATATGTCAGCTAAGGTCTTTCACTTGTCCCCAGCAAGATTTTATTAAGGTCTTTCTACTATGAGGCTTCCTGGAGTATGTATAACAATTAACCAACTGGTTGAGAATAGGAAATAGCTTCTGGGGAAGGAAAATGGTGATGGTGATTTATAATGTGAATTTTCACTAAAAACAATATGTGAATTTGAAGTGTACTTCAGGCTTGTTTGGGGTGGAAAATCTGTCAAGCTGAAAGTCATTTATTTAAGTTTATCTCCCTCTAACTGACTCTGGGACCTTAGAAATGTTGCTAAATAAGTGAAGCTATTCACAAAGTGAACCCTGGCACCTGCAGCAAAGTTAGGGAGAGAAGAGATACTTCAGAATTCAATTTACTTTGTATTAACTTGAGAGCTGATACTCATCATCCGCTTTAACTGCTTGTTTTATCTAAAATGCTAGGGTCACATGAGCGGGAAAGAAAATTAAGAGATTTCAAATTTGTTGCTCTAAGCAAAATGACTTCCTTATCTAATCTAATAAGAGGCTGGATGAGTTTCCCTGTTTTAATAATCACTGTGTTCCAAATTTCCCTTCCATTAAAAAAAATTAACATAAATTGTCTGGAGAATTTATCTTAGTATAATCAAGAAAGTTTTCTTTAATACCACCCTAAAACATAAACATGATATGAGGCTGACAAACTTTTGCTAGAGGCTTTTCCTACCACAGTAGAATTTTAATGATGCATTTGAGATTTTAGAATAACAAAAAAATTTACTTATGAAGACCAGAAGGATGTAGACATCTCAATGCCAGTAACTGATGTGAAGTTGGGTGTGATTTGTATAGTACAAAGACAGGAGTCTTTTAAAGAAGGTCTACAAGAAGAGGTGTTGATTTACAAGGTGGCATTTGACTACTAACTACATGTAGTATGATGTAGCACTGAGATATAAAAAGTGTTTAATGTTTTGGTGCTCCATATTATGATCCCACATTTACCAGTCTGAATCCAAACAATGATATTTGACTTCAGTGCTTATTTTAGACTCCCTGAAATTTTACACCTGGTTGTCACTCCTGTTGAGATTTAATCAACTGTGGTTTCTTAATGCTAACAACAGTTTATCACTAACAGAAGAGGACTTCTGTGAAAGATGATTAGTGGTAGGGAGGTCACTTCCTTAGATGGGGGTGGAAATCGTACATCTTATGTACTTCTGACCTGATTATTTTGTTGGTACTCTGTTCTTTTTGGCCTGGATGTGTGCCTAAGGAAGATACAGAATCTTCATAGAATCCCAGAATCATAGAATGGTTTGGGTTGGAAGGGAACAAAAGATCATCTAGATTCAACCCCACTGCCAGGGGCAGGGACAACTCCCACTAGACTAGGCTGCCCAAAGTCCCATCCAACCTGGCCTTGATAACTTCCTGGGATGGGGCATCCACAGCTTCTCTAGGCAGCCTGTTCCAGTGTCTCACTACCCTCGGAGTAAAGAATTTCTTCCTAATATCTAACCTAAACCTACCCTCTTTTAACTTAAAGCCACTACCCGTCGTCCTGTCCTTCTTTACTCTGAGGGTGGTGAGGCACTGGAAGAAGTGTCCCAGAGAAGTTGTAGATGCCCCGTCCCTGGAAGTGTTTAAGGCCAGGCTGGGCTGAGCTTTGAAGAAGCTGATCTAGTGGGAGGGGTCCCTGCCCACAACAGGGGAGGTGGAAGTAGATGATCTTTGGGTCCCTTCCAACGCAAACCATTCTATGATTCTAATACCCATTCCCTTGCTGTCCTAAGGGTCATGCAACATTGCTAGGTCCCATACAGTGATCAGCAATTACAAGTTATTCTTCTAATGAGAATCCTGTCTGTGATTTCTGGTCACACAAAGGTTAGATTATACATCTGTGGCAGTTTAAAAGGGTCCAAAACTGAAAATAAAATGAAGTTGCGTGCATCAAATGGCCTATCATACTGACTTGAAATGTAAAATGGCTTTTGTGTAACTGAGAAAGGGGCCTCTGTTGATTTTCAGTGATGAAAAATACTGTATAATTGTAAGATAATGTATTATTTTAGGAAAGTATACACTGCAGACAGTATTGAAAATTTAGAAGTTCAAAACTGATTAGTTAATTATAAAACGTAAGCACACCCAGAAATATGTATGTGTACAATTCCACATATGTATTCTAAACCTGTTGAAAGTCACCTACTAATTACATTTTGTTGAGGTTTAACCCGTCAGGCAGCTAAACACCATACAACTGTCTGCTCTCTCCCCACCCACCACCCCCAGCCCGAGTGGGATGGGAGGGAGGGCTGAAAGGAAAAAAAGTCAAAACTCGTGAGTTGAGATAAAGAGTTTGATATGATAGAAACTGAAGAGAAAATAATAATAATGATAATTATATATATATAAAACAAGTAATGCACAATACAATTGCTCACCACCCACAAGCCGATGCCCACCCAGTCCCCGAGCAGCAGTCCCCCCTCCCCTCACCAGCCCTCCCAGTTTTTATTGTCCCACAGGAAGCCATATAGTATGGGACATCCCTTCGGCCAGTTTGTTTCAGCTATCCTGGCTGTGTCCCCTCTCAGCTTCTTATGCACCCCCAGCCTCCTCGCTGGCAGAGCAGTGTGAGAAGCTGAAAAGTCCTTGGCTTAGTGTAAGCACTGCTCTGCAATAACTAAGTCATTGGTGTGTTGTCAGCATTATTTTTCCCCTAAATCTGACACATGGAATGCACCATCCACTATGCAGAAAATTAACTCTATCCCAGCCAAAACTAGGACACATTTTCAAGCTAAACTACAAAATTGAGGCTACAAAATTCACTTAAGTAAAATGTATTCGGCTGTATCATATTATTGTTTGTCTCAAGAATATCTTTAAAGTCATTACCAACAATTGTGAGACTTGTGAGAAAACTACAGTAGTTAGCAATGTTGATTCATACTTAAAGGAATGTGGAATCTACTCACCAGAGCCTTTTGAACCTAAAGCAATCATTTAGAGAGGTATCTTGGTGTGGTTTAAAGGAAAATACCTTCAGGAATTGAATATTTCTGTTAGTAACTGTCTGGATCAGATCCAAATTTGCTTTGAAAATTAAATAAAAAGCTTTGGATACTTCTGAAGCAATGACTACAGAGTAATTTGAATGTCTGCTGGAGACACTTTAAGGAAAGAGAAAGAATCCAACACCATACAGGTTTGTGTTTAAAATGAAGAAAAAATATAATGGATATAACCACCCTAAACTTGTGCTATCTTTCACTTCTCATGGCTTCAGGATTTATAAACTCAGTTTCAGGGTAAGAGGCTCCCTAATGCTCTACCTGTCCAACAAAGGGTCACAAAGGTGATGGAGAGACTGGAGCACCTCTCCTGTGAGGAAGGGGTGAGAGAGTTGGGACTGTTCAGCCTAGAGAAGAGGAGGCTCGGAGGGTGGGGATCTTATCAATGCCTATAAATACCTGAAGGGATGGTGCAAAAAGGATGGAGCCAGGATCTTTTCAGTGGTGTCCAGTGTGAGGACCAGAGGGGAGGGGCACAAACTGTAAAACGTAGTGTTCCTTCTGAACATCAGAAAATGCTTCTTTACTGTGCAGGTCGCTGAACACTGCTGTAGATTATCCAGAGAGGTTGTGGAGTCTGCCTCCTTGGGGATCTTCAAAAGCTGCATGGACATTGCTCTGGGTGTCCCTGCTTGAGCAGAGGCTTTGGAACAGATAACCTCCAGAGGTTCCTTCTAACCTAAATCATTCTGTGATTCTGTAATCTTTGGATCCAAAATTCAAGTACACATTTTGATGAAGTTGTAGTTTGATGCAAAATATTTCAGGCTATTGAATTGCAACACAAATTATATCCAAAGCCAGCCGCTGGAAGGATCCACATTGCATATATGTCTATATATGTCAATATATTTTTCACAAATGGCCTTTCAGCCTGATGAGACAGAGAGAACAGCATGAGGCTGTTGGTGTTTTTGGTTTTACCCTGAATGTTGTTTGTGTTTCTGTCTGTGCTGATCTCTGTGGCTGACTATGTATCTTCATGTGTGTTGTCTACTTGTGTCTGTGTCCCTGTTGGGAGTACATGCCCAGCTTTGCTAGTGGCTGGCCATCGGGACAAGGAGCTGTAGCAGCCTCACCTCTATTAGGCTGTCAGACTCAGTGACCCCTACAGAACCACAGGATAATTCAGGCAGGAAAGGACCTCTGGAGGTACCTAGTTCAACCTGCTGCTCAAACCACGGTCAGCTAGAGGTCAGACCAGGTTGTTCAGAGCTTTCTCTACTTGGGCCCTGAAAAAGTCTCTGGACAACTTGTTACAAACCTTGACTGTCCTCATGGTGAAAAAAATTTTCATTATAACAAGTAAGAGACATGTTCCTCCCTTCAACTTCCAAGCAAAACCGAATGTTCTGCTTAGAAGATTATGTTTCAATTTTCATACCAAAGTTAGAATAGCTTGAAGTACTTTTCACCAGCTGATTACTCTGACATGTGGCCTGGACCTACCGTTTGGCTATGTTAAGGATAACTAGCTAGCAAATGATATGCTGTCTGTTAGTCTTGCAGGGTTTCATATATGGTTTGAGATTTAGTGGTTTAAGCCATGACAGCCAAAATTTGAGAGTTACACTGAACATTCAAAACGCTTCCATGTATTTGGAATATCAGGTAAATAACAGCTCACATTCTTTACAGCTTACACAGACTTTGACTTCCTTGACAGGTTCAACATACATTCTTTCTGACAAAAGTGTGGTATATTTTTATAAATTCACATTGAGACTCCATCCATTTGCCTTTGAGGTTTGGAGAACAAGAATGGAACGACCATACTCTTGTATTTAGCAACTGGTGGGAAATGAACACAGGGAAGAACTCTGTTAAATATTTGTCACATGAGTCCTTGACATGCTATACCTATTATTTTCCAGTAATTCTCTTTCGTAAGCAAAAAAAATAGAAGCTATTAATACTGCTTGAAAGTAGATCTTCCACCAGCAATTTCTAAAAGTCCTGATCTAAAGAAATTATATTGATGAGGTGAATGATGAACTATTGCTAGCAATCATTTTTTCAGATTTCTCAAGCTAGCAGGCAACCTACATTTATACAATAAAAAGCAGACTTCCAATCCATTCCTCTTCACAGCTTTTTCTCGGTCACCTAACAAGTTACTTCACTGTTGGTCCCAATACCTGTATGACTCCGCCTATTCTTCATTACTGATGAATGAAAATATAAAATTACATGAAAAGACTCAAGTTTAGATTTTGAACAACCTTACTTGTCTCATTTCTGGCTAAAGTAAAATAAAATAAAATAAAAAACATATTTTTATTTTTTTTGGTGTGTGATTTACAAGCAATCCTGCAGTTTAAAGGAATTAGAGCATTTTCCAAATAAGAGTAGAGGATGCAGAGAAGAGAACTGCTTGAAAGTCTGGTGTTGTCAGGCTATTTTGGCATTCTATCTCTGTGCTTTATTTTGTGAGCTTTTTGATCACTGTCTGAGTGTGAAGCCTTTGTTTTCCTGAAAAAAATTGTCACATAAATATAGGTATTACAGATGAAATAAGCCTATTAGATCATCTCATCCCTTTCCTTGTCAGGGCAAGATCATTTCCTCTGGTAAATTATCTAGTGCAGGCCTAAACAGAAAACAACTCAATTTTGTAAAAACAAACAAATGAACAACAACAAACATAAAACAAACAAAAAATCATCAACTACAAAAACACCAGAGATTTCAGCATTTATTTTCATTCTGAATCCAAAGACCATCTGAATCTCATGAGAGAACAAGGTAAAGAGAGACCAATACCAAAAAAGCTCCACCAATGTTAAAATTCACTGGCAGTTTGGAAAGCTTGAGTTCCTATTTCTTATGCTGTAAATATTTTAATCTAACTGTCTCACATTCTGGCCAAATAAGAAAGCTGTTAGATATTATGAAGAACCATGTCTCTCTTAGAAGACTCTTCTACACTTGAAAAGAATGCACAGTTTTGGATGTTTGTTTCATTTCTGGTATAATTTCACCAATGTTAATATGAAGTGCATCTTATTTACACTTTCTTATACAATAAAATCACCTTAAATAATTTCTCTCTATCCTTGATGTTTATAGCCTTCAAATATATGTAGATAGTTAATGTGTACCTCCCCTCGCTCCAGACACTGCTTAGCAATTTATACATATTTATTTCTTTTAATCTTTCACTGTAAGTCAATCCTTTCAGCCCCTTAATAATTTATGTTGCTTTTCCTTGAATTTCCTCCAATATGTCAAAATTTTTTCTAATACTATGAGGCCCTGCATATTTTATTCTAGACACATGCTCAGAAGTTGACATGGGGAGAGATAGAAGCGGAGTATCAGTAGCTTATGTTTGCTTCTTTTGTTATTTTGCATGCCTGAAGTTGTTGTGTTTTCTTCTTTTTTGTTGTTTTTGTTTGTTTGTTTCATAATACCTGAAGAAAATCTTGTTATTTTGCTACTTAAAGTGAATGTACATGCTATATATATGTCCACATACACAAGTTGGAAAAATAAACAGGATTTAATGTGTTTCCCTCCTGAAAGATTATATAATGTCAAAAGACTGATAAACAAATCAAAAACCAATACAGTTAGATATCCGGCAGCTGTAGAATCTCTGAATTTGTAGATCTCTTCTCTTCATGTTGGTGATCTCACAATCATTTAAACCAGTTCTCAAGTGAATATGTCAGTAGTTTCCAGTATGGTAAATTCATATGTATATATATTTATCTGAGATATGTAACAAAATGAAACATTCTCTACAGTAGCTGGATCTTGTGAGTGACTAAAGATAGTACTTAATTTCACAAGGCAGTTTTGCAGGTTGACACCAGTACTGATGGAAATGAAGTCCCTCACATCTAGAAGACCAGCCAGCTCTTTGGAAGGTTTACCATGCGAGTTTGGGATCAACAACAAGATCAAGCTCTTCACCAGACAAATGTTTAGAGCTGACCACGCTGATGGAGCACTGTGGTATTTGGTCCCTGTCAGTGATTGTTTATCATTGTCTGGGGAGATGTCTCTGGAGGTCCTTAATCTGTTCTCAGGTGGCACGATGTAGGGACCACTGAAGAAACATTGCAGTGTATCGGATACTGAGGCCAACCAAGGAGCTAGTGATTAGGGTATAGCTGAGTGTGCTGTTTGATGTGTTCACACTGTCAGTACAAACATCACCTCAAGTATTAGCTATATATATTTATATGTATATATATATATATATATAAATTTATGGAGGTTCCAGAGAAGGGCGATGAAGCTGGTGAAGGTCCTGAAACACAAGTCCTGTGAGGAGTGGCTGAGGGAACTGGGGTTGTTTGGTCTGGAGAAGAGGCTCAGGGGAGACCTTATTGCTCTCTACATCTACTTAAAAGGAAGGTGTGGGGAGCTGTGGGTCAGTCTCTTCTCACAGGTAACTAGTGATAGGACTAGAGGGAATGGCCTCAAGTTGCGCCAGGGGAGGTTCAGGTTGGAAATTAGGAGACATTTCTTCTCAGAAAGAGCAGTCAGGCATTGGGACGGGTTGCCCAGGGAGGTGGTGGTGTCACGTTCCTTCAGGGTGTTCAAGGAAAGGTTGGACCTCGTGTTTAGGGACATGGTTTAGTGAGTGACATTGGTAGACGGGTGATGGTTGGACCAGATGATCTTGGAGGTCTTTTCCAACCCTAACGATACTATGATTCTATAATTAGAAATCAAAGTTGTGCAAAGCTGTGCAAGGATAGACCTGAAGGATGGCAGATTTGCTCACAGTCAATGTCTTCATAGGTGACATTGGTCATAAGAGTCATTTAGTGGTATGTGATCTTAACATTAAGTGAATTGCATGATATAAGAGACTTACCATAAATACATTATCTTCTCAGCTAATGAGCATCACTTAGTCCTTAATGATATTATCATTCTCAACTGCAAGAGACTTGCAATGACAAAGTGCTTATTTTCTCTCTGCTAAATGACATTAAAATGCATGTATCTCAGGCGGTTTGGGAAAACAAACAAACAAACAAAAACAGAAATAATCTGTCATAAAACTTCATTTCAGCTATTTTGAGAAATTTTTTCTGTTTGATATTTCCGTTTGAAAATATGTATAGACATAAATCAGCTGACCTTTCAAACCATAATGGACTTTTATATTGGAGAATTGTAAATTTCTAAATTCCTGTGAGTAAATTGATTTTTTAATTCAAAAATAAGGTCTAAAAAATATGTTTTAACTCAATCTATTACAATTACAGACTTTTTTTTTTCCCAAAATACTTTAATATTAGATTTTTTCCATTATGTTGGGCAATAAAGAAAGGATATCCTCGGTAACAATTATAATAGTTCTACACCCCCCGATGCAAAAAAAAAGAAAATAATTTGCTGTGATGAGGAAGCCTTTATTTATCTATGTATTTATTTATTTATCTTGCAATAATCCATAAATTGTCTGAATTTTCTTTCTTTCCTGCTATATGAAATCTTCAATGTACTGTAAATACACATCATTTTCCTTTGGTGAAATGTTTACTATCTTGTTTTTTTCAGTCTCAAGATTTATCTTCTTGATTGTTTTGTTTGGTTTGTGTACGTATATTTATCTAAAGATTAGGATTTAGTGTTTTGTTTCCCAGAGTTCAGCGATTCTTTTCTTTTTCAGCAGTTTGTAGCATATGACCATGAGGTGATATTTTCTTTATTTGCTCTCTGCCCCTTCATTCATTATGTTTTGATTTTAGCTAACTGCCGCACCTCAGTACTTTACTTTTCTGTTTTTCAAATAGGTTCAAAATATTCTTCCACAATGTAACTGTTCTTCGTGTTTAATGCCACCACTTTTAATTTATTTCAATAATGTTTCTGTGTATTATTGCCACATCATCCTCCTAAGGCACTTTGATAGATCTACACAGTATGTAACGTGTAAAGGACATAAATATGCCTGATATTGATAGCTGTGATGCTCCACCAGTCAATCCCATCTATAGCCCAGTTTCCTCCTTGCAGTTACATCTAACCTTGCTCTTTTTCACTCTCTGAATTTGTTCAGTTATGCATTTAATCTTTTCCTCTAGCAGATTTACTGACTAGAGAAATTTGTCATTTATGCATGAAAATCTCTCCTTAAACAATGTATCATACTTATAGAACACTTTACATTTTCAGAGAATTTTACAAATATTAACTAATTAATCAAAGATACCTATATAGAAAAGAAAATAAAACTTTACTGTTTCCATTTTCAGACACCAAACTGAACAGAGACATTTAGGCAAGTTGCTCAAGGCAATATTGAAAATTGGTGGCACACTTAAAATGAAAATTCAATATTTCATGGACAACATTTTTGTGTTTAAACATATGGGATGTATTTTTTTTTTTCACTGTGCTTCAGTCTCAAAACCTATGAGAGCTTTCTGACAACTTATCACATGGTTCCAAAGCAGATACAATGATTTTGCTATTTGTCATATTATTTTAGCATTGCTAATTGACAGAAATCAAAGCTTTATATTGTTGAAAAAGAACTTACAGATTTCCTAATGGATTTGATTTAAAATGTTTAACATATATATCATTAATTACATCTATTTTCTCTCTCAGAATTCGTGTTTTTGTGCACACGGATTTCTGAGGATGTGAAAATATAAGTAAACCATTAAAAACAAACAACAACAACAAAAAACCACTTTCCAAAAACATGCCTGATACATGTGATGTTCTTCAGAACAAATAGATACAGGTTCATGATTTGTAAGCAAGGTCAATATATCAACATGTCAGTAATAATATCAACATATAAGAAAGACAGAATCATAGAACAGCCCAGGTTTGACGGGACTTTGAAAAATCATCTGGCCCAACCTTTCATGAGAAAGAGAGTCTGGATGAGATTATCTAGAACCTTGTCCTAGCTGATCCCCATCTTGATGGGGATTCTACCACATGCGTGGGGAGGTTGTTCCGCTGATTGACTGTTTTCACTGTAAAAAATATTCTTTCTTATATCAAGCCAAAAACTTTCCCAGCACCCATTAACCCTTGTCTAATCCATGTGGCAAACTGGGAAGAGAAAACCTTCATCCTCTTTGTAGTTGCCCCTGAAGTACTGGAATACATTGGTGACATATCCCCTGAGCTTTCTTTTCCCCAGGGGGGAAAGACCTAACTCCTTCAGTTTTTCCTCATAATATAAGTTGTTCATTGACCATATTTGTGGCCCTCCTTTGGACTCCCTCCAGTCTCTCCACATCTTACTCAAATTGTGGGGACCAAAACTGGACACAGTGCAGCCTGACAAGTACTCAGAAGAGTGGAATGATCACATCTCTATCTCTGCTAGTAATGCTCCTGTGGATGCAGCTCAGGATCTGGTCTGCCTTCACTACTGCAGCAGTACACTGCTGACTCACATTCAGCTGTTTGTCCACCAAGACCCCCAGGTCCCTTTCCAGCCATTCACAGAATCACAGACTCGTCTAGGTTGGAAAAGACCTCCAGGATCACCTAGTCCAACCTCTGACCTAACACTAACAAGTCCTTTACTAAACCATATCGCTAAGTGTCTAAACGTCTTTTAAAGACCTCCAGGGATGGTGACTCAACCACTTCCCTGGGCAGCCCATTCCAATGCCTAACAACCCTTTCGGTAGAGAAGTTTTTCCTAATATCCAACCTAAACCTCCCCTGGCGCAACTTTAGCCCATTCCCCCTCGTCCTGTCACCAGGCACGTGGGAGAATAGACCAACCCCCACCTCGCTACAGCCTCCTTTAAGGTACTTGTAGAGAGCGATAAGGTCACCCCTGAGCCTCCCCTTCTCCAGGCTGAACAATCCCAGCTCCCTCAGCCGCTCCTCGTAAGACTTGTTCTCCAGACTCCTCACCAGCTTCGTTGCCCTTCTCTGGACTCTCTTGAGCACCTCCATGTCCTTCTTGTAGTGAGGGGCATTCCTTCCCCTTCCCAGCCACACAGATCCACACAGATCCAAGCCTATACTGATCTCTGGTTATGTTGTCCAAAGTACAAAACCTTCAACTTTCCTTTCATTTCCTGTCCTGTTTTCTTTCCTTTTCTGTCCTTTTTCTCTCAAGAACTGCAGCGCCCTGGTGATTATGCTTCCTACCAGTTAGTGGAGCACAAGAACATAGGAAAACCTTGCCTAATCCAATATTCTTTCTCTAGCAGAGGCCAGCTAAGAAACTTAGGAAAATATGTTAGAGATGTCCCCAGGAAGGCTTCATTCTGATAAGATTACATTGATCTCTCAGGAGTGAGGATTATAACTGCTCTCAAAGCATTTTTTAGCATTAAGTATAATAACTGTGGCTCCTCTTTTTATCAATACAAGCAAGCAATTCTTCTTTTTCTAAAGCCTAATCTACACTTAAAATCATTTTCAGAGAGGATTGTGACTATCCTAAAAAAAAACCTAAGGAAAAAAAAATCCTAAGAAAATTAATCCCATTTTAACTTGTTTTATTTGGTCGATTGAGGAGGAAACTCTTGGATAAAAGTGCTTTCTTGCTGGTGCAACTTGCTTATCTACTACTGGACTCAAATACTGCATTAACATTGAAGAGCAGAAGTACAATGGTAGACTGAAACTGGAGGATATATACAATGGATAACTCTTCTAATACCACATTGGGTGTGTTGGTTGATGAGAAGTTCAACATGAGCTGGAAATGTCTCCTTGCAGCCCAGAAAGCCAGCTGTATCCTGGGCTGCATCAAAAGAAGCGTGACCAGCAGGGCAAAGGAGATGATTCTCCTCCTCTGCTCTGATCTTGTGAGACCCCACCTACAGTACTGCATTGAGCTCTGGGGCCCTCAGCACAAGAAGGACAGGGAT
This sequence comes from Cygnus atratus, assembly GCF_013377495.2. NCBI lineage: Eukaryota > Metazoa > Chordata > Aves > Anseriformes > Anatidae > Cygnus > Cygnus atratus. The sequence goes on from NC_066364.1 coordinate 8,778,756, forward strand.
GTATTAGAATGCATTCAGAGGAGGGTCACAAAGATGGTTAAAGGTTTGGAGCACCTCTCCTATGAAGACAGGCTGAGGGAGTTGAGGTTGCTTAGCCTGGAGAAGAGAAAACTCTGGGGAGAACTTAATAGCAGCCTTCCAGTACCTAACAGGGTCCTACAGGAAAGCTGGGGAGAGACTTTATCAGAGGGTTTAGTGATAAGACACAGAGTAATGGTTTTAAATTAAAAGAGGGTAGATTGATATTAGACATTAGGGAGAAATTTTTTACTTTGAGGGTGGCGAGGTACTGGAAGAAGTGGCCCAGAGAAGTTGCAGATGCCCCACCCATGGAAGTGTTTAAGGCCAGGTTGCTTGGGGCTTTGAGTAAGCTGATCTAGTGGAAGCCGTGCCTGACTGTTGTGGTTTAGCCCGGCTGGCAGCCAAACACCACACAGCCGTTCGCTCACCCTCCCCCCTCCCTCTCCGGGATGGGGGAGAGAAACGGGAAAGTGAAGCCTGTGAGTTGAGATAAGGACAGTTTATTAAGACAGGGAAAATAATAATAATAATAATAATAATAATAATAATAATAGTAATAATGTGTACAAAGTGATGCACAATGCAATTGCTCACCACCCGTTGACCGATGCCCAGCCTATCCCCGAGCAGCCGGCCCCCCCCACCCCGGCTAGCCACCCCTATATATTGTTCAGCATGACGTCAGATGGTATGGAATACCCCTTTGGCCAGTTTGGGTCAGCTGTCCTGGGTCTGTCCCCTCCCAGCTCCTGCTGCACCCCCAGCCTGCTCGCTAGCAGGACAGAGCGAGAAGCTGAAAAGTCCTTGGCTTGGTGTAAGCATTGCTCTACAACAATTAAAACATCAGCATGTTATCAGCGCTCTTCTCATCCTAATCCAAAACATAGCACCCTGCCAGCTACTAGGAGGAAAATTAACTCTGTCCTACCTGAAACCAGGACACTGCCCACAGCAGGGGGGCTGGAATTAGATGATCTTTAATGTCCTTTCCAATCCAAACAACTCTCTGATTCTGTGATTCCTAGCATGGCTGAGCAGTGTTCCTGAGGATATCTACTGGCATAAGCTTTACACTTCTTTTGTTGTTGTTGTTGTTGTTCATTTCTGTTCTAAAGCAGAACTGTGTACACTCACTTCTTATCCTGATGCAGAATTTGCACAAGCTCAAGTTGTGCTCTCATGCATCCTTCTCCCCCTCCAGTATGGACACAGGGTTTGGCATCCTGTGGCAATATATTACATCTTAATACTAAATAGGATGCACACAGGAAATGATGTGTTTAAATTTGCTATCTTTTTAAATGAATAACACTTTGGTTTCATGTTGTGAGAAGACAAACACCTCAGAAGACAAACACTCTGCAGTGTTTGATCTTGTATATGGCTCATGGAAGCTATTTCCAGGCATGTGAAAGGCAAAAGGTGGTTGGAAACAGTCAACATGTATTTTGACCCAGTATTCCATAACAGACTGTGATGAATTATGTTTTAGACAGGAAGTATGTTTTAGACAGGAAGACAATAAGTTGAGTGGAAAACTGGCAAGACACAGTTTTGCTAAAAGTTTTATGATTAGAGGCAACCAATGACAAACCTTCAAACTCAGCAGTAAAAATTCCAACTGGCATCAAGCTAATAGTTCCTCATGGATTGGTACTGGATTCAGTAATGTTTAGTGTCTTTACTGATGATTTCATAGAGTGCCCTAACATGGAGAAATGAAAGCTATGGAAAAGAGTATGACGTGAATTCTTACTGTGGTCTTCCATGATGAATTACAAAGAATAGAGAGACAGACTTTCCTCAGATCTGCATAGTGAAAGGACAAGATACATTGGACGCGCATTGCAACAAGAGAAGCAGTTCTTCACAGTGGGGTGGTTAAGAATTAAAACAATGTGCTCAAAGAGGCTGTTTCACCTCTATTCCTGGAAATTTTAAAAACCTGAGCGGACAAGGTTCTGATCAATCAAATCCAACCTGAAGATTTACCCTCTTTTCAATGGAGTGTTGGACTAAATAACATCCAGAGGTCCCTTTCTATATGTTTTCTATAATTATATGGTTTTATATTTTGTATGTCTCCTTCATCTAAGTGTCTGTTTTCTAATTTTAACTTTTCCTTTTTGTCTACTGTCTTGTGACCCATCCCTGTGTAAGAGGCAATGCTTACTTTATGTTTTGTCTGAAATATTTCTCTGGTTGATAAGAATGTGTGCAATCCACATGAGTAGGAACTTGTTTGATCCTGTAATCTGAAGTAATTCTCTGTACCTGGTACCTGTACCTTCTCTGTACCTCATCTTTGTGAAATCAGTCCCAATCTCTGCCTCAAAGCCAACTTTCTTTCTCCTTGCCATTCAAATACCTCTGTGGGACATCATCTCCTCTACTCATTGTGGTTATGGAGACCCCACTCTCCAGTCTCATTTGCTGAATATTTACAGTTGGATTATTTGGAAAAAAAATGCTACAGTGGGCATACAGTGAGGATATAATGCCTCTTGCACTCCGCATTAACTATGTACATGTTGAGTATCAAAAATCTTATTACTCTTCAAAAACTTGACAAGGAATTAGAAAAGACTTAACTTCATTTCTCTATGAAGATGAATCACAGCCATGCCATAATTAGGTGCTGAGGTGGGCAACAAGCAACAAATTTATGCCTTAGAAAAGCCAAGAATTACTAAAAGGTTGTTCTCTCTCCCAGTGTTGCCTCTGAGGCACAGTATCCCTTGGGGCACTCTAATCAAGCCTGTGGAAAAAAGCCATCTGTATGACTTTAAAACTGTGAAGGGAATCACTATGTGATCTGATACCTCATAATCTCATCATGGAGAGATGGCTTTATTAATGAATGCATTATATTTTTATCACATGCTGAATGTTTTCAGGCAATTAACCAGTGGGAAAAAAAAAAAAAAAAAGGAAATTAAAAGCAATTGCCATTGCCTTATTTTTGTTTGAATATGATTAACTTAAAAGACCACATAATATGCAATATATTAAAAAAATATATCCTATGAATATTTACCAGGCATTCTTAATCAACTGAGAATGCATGGAAGTCAATGAATCACTGTTTTCCTGAAACCTTAGGTACTCCTAGAATAATGTGCTGAAGCAGACTAAGTTATTGAAATGTTCTGACAGGTCAACTACGAATTTATCACAAAATGCTAAGATCTACATATGCACAATAGACAGCGAACTTGAAAACAAGATTTACAGTTGACTGAGTACATAAAACACATGATACCTTTATAGATACCATGGGCAATACGGGGTGCCTTACAGCCTGGAATATAACACACACACACACACATACATACATGAATCCTAAATACCAATTCCGATACTAAATCCTATCATAGATATGATACTAGACGATATACTACGTAATAGATTAGATACTAGATACCTCCTGGCTGTGGTCTACTAGAGGCCACCTGATCAAGGGGAGCATGTAGACAAGGCCTTCCTGTTTCAGCTCCTATAAGAGCACTTCCACGCTCTTATCCTGGAGAATGCCCGTCAATGAAAAAATATGTCCTATTTCTCCTATGAAGAAAGGCTGAGACAGCTGTCATTGTTCAACTTGAAGAAGAGATGGCTCCAAGGAAACCTCATTGCAGCCTTTCAATACTTAAAGGGGACTTATGAAAAAGGTGGAGAGCAACATTTTAAATGGGCAGATAGTGATAGGACAAGGGGGAATGGTTTTAAACTAAGAAGGGAGATTTAGATTAGATATTAGGAAGAAATTATTTACTCTGAGGGCGGCGAGGCACTGGAAGAGGCTGCTTAGAGAAGCTGTGGATGCCCCATCCCTGGAGGTGTTCAAGGCCAGGTTGGATGGGGCCCTGGGCAACCTGGTCTGGTGGGAGGTGTCCCTGCCCGTGGCAAGGGGGTTTGAACTAGGTCCCTTCCAATCTAAGATATGATTCTATGATCATCATGTTTTCCAAAAAGCCTCTATGACCTAATGGATATTTAACACTTCCCAGTTACATATCAACATTTACCACAGAAAATTTTGGAGATGTTATATGAACTTTTCCAAACTCTGTTTTTATCACTGAGATAAACGCACTGTTTCAGAAAGTCAATTGAAATTAGAGCTTAAATGTCAGCATATTTGAATACAGTTCAGTGAAAGGAAAGTAAATATGAGTAAGGATGGAGAACATTTTGCCTCATAAGTGGATGCTGAAGCATCAGATGAAGCTCTTTACAAGTTAGCACAATGCTCGGGTGTTCAAATATATTCTAGCTTTTAATGGCAATTATAGGTCATTATATTATGGCAACATGGAGGATTTGCTTAGTCTTGGACTTTAATGTTTACCACAGGCTGGGATTGGTTACTATCATAAGGAAAGGTCCAGCCATAACAACTTTGGATAAGCAAGGATTCTCCCACCTTAACAAATCTTTGACTTCCTGATGGAGATGGCTTACAAATCCCTTTGAATCACTGAATCCATTTTTTAACAGAGGAGAATTTTGGGTTAGAGTTTTGTCTTATGTGCCTTAGTTTCCTCACTTACACTAACAGCAATACATATATCTTTCTAACACTGCTATATAATATTATGACTGATGGGTTATAGATTAAGTTTATTAAACTGAGAGATAAAAGAGTTGCCCCAGTAAGTACTTGCCTGGAGCAACGATAAAAGTTAATGTCTTTCAGTCACAATGTTGATATATACGTATGCACACTTAAATGTTTTCATCATAAATACCCTTCAATCCCGCTTTATGGCCATGAATTTCAAAACTGTATCTGTTTTCCTTTAGAACTAACATTCTAAATTGGAGTTGAAGTAAAAGGCTGAGAAAAGGAAGGATGGAAAAAAAAAAAAAAGCATTATTCTCTTTTGATGAGCTAGCTAAGAAGCAAAGAGCTACATGAATTATCAGATTGTATCATCACAGGTGCATAATAATTTTCATTGAATTCAGCTGCAAGCACTGAGAATGTATTCAGTTCATACATGAGCTCAAAAGTGAACTCTTTGCTAGATAGCAGTAGTGTTCTTCTGTGCTGAGGTAAACAATGAAACACACAGTCAATCAAAAAAACACACACACAAAAGGAAATGAAATAAGAGCCTACATAAAAAAACATATCACTTACAGTACTTGCAGTCAGGTGCACTTTTTTCAATTACTACAGATAAAGAAATCGGTATCTAATACCTAATACCAGATACTGTAACCCTAATTCTGAATTTCAGACTGATCTTTCCTAATTCTCACTTGCCTCAGAATATTTTGTTTCTACTGCATGTCTAGTTACACATATCTCACAAGAAAATCAGTGATATTGGTTGAAATCCTTTGATAGAAGGGTATTTTCAGGAAAAAAAAAAAAAAGATTAGGAGACAGTTCAATTCTCATGGGAACTTCAGAATTAGGTTTATGAATTCAGAAATAGAATTAAATTTAATGAGACTTAGATGCTGAAAAAGTAGGTAGGAATAAAGTGCCATTATCTTTAGGAAAGCTTACCCAAGTCATGGAATCGTGGTGTTTTTTTTTTTTTTTTTTTTTTTTTAAAGTAATAAAAGGAATTATACAGGGAAGAGAGGAAGAGAGGAACCCAATATGAGATAAATCATTGCTGTTTCTTTTTGATATGTGCTTTCTGGTTTCCTGTAAAAAGAAACACTTAATGATCTAAATACCACATATTCCCGAGGCAATCAATATTAGTATTGTAATGTTTTTTCCAGTTAGCCGGTCTGATTTTTTTCCATACTCTTTGTTTTATCTTCCATAGATACTAATCACAAAGCTGACTGTAATATATTTTACACTCTTCTTTTTCTGTAGATTGAACAAACATAGGTTGGTGGTGGTGGTGCTGGTGGTTTGGTTTTGTTGTTTGTTTGTTTTCCTCTTTTCTTCTTTGTCACGTTATCTAGATCTGGCTTTGATTTTTCTTCAATTAGAACGATTTATTGAAGTGCAATTCTGGAAAGCAGATAGTGCTCAGACTGAAGTATTCTCAGTGATTAGCGGGGTTTAAGCACTACTTTCTAACTCTTAATCTATATAAATAGATATAGCTATACTGTTCAGCTATACTGAATGTTATAAATGCTCATAGAGCATCTGCAACCATAGTATGTCCGCTCCCCACTTCTAGTCCTCAGATGTTCCTTGAAGAAGTACTATCTAATTAATCATTCCCTTTCTTCTATTTCTCCTCCTTTTCTGCACTAGAAATACACTAGAATATAAAAATATTTAAATCCCCACCACCACTCCCTCCCCACTTTTTTTTTCAGGTTATTTCTGCAATTTGAGAAGATAATTTGCCACTGTAATTTTATCTAAAACATAATCAGAGTCCCTCTCAGTTTTTTACATCTGCATTCTCAGTAAGCAGGCTAGTTGTTTAAAATCCATGCTGTTAATTCTGATGCTGAACACTACAACATTTAGAACAGATCCCTGAAAAACCCAGTCAGACCAGTGTTAAGCCTCATATTGCCTGATTTATTCCATTTGTCCTGCATGGCCTCTGAAAGAGAGCAAGACCCTAGAATCCAACCTGCTGGTTCAAGACAACACTCCTCCTTGAGCTGACTTTACAAATTTCTTTCACAGCATGGTGATGTGGATAGATGCACTCACCAGCTGCTTTCATTTGTTGATCAAAGTTCTCTGCTCTACCACAGACCTCCCCTATTTAATCAACTTCCCATTTCCCAGAGGTAATGAACACAGAATATGTGTTTCTTTTAAAGCATTGAGTAGAATATCATAATTTTTTTTTGTTTTGTTTTCTTTCTTCTACACGGACACTTTTTGACCAAGGCGCTGGGTGGTCTGTGGACATCCTAGATGTTTCAGTTGGACTGGCATTTCTGGAAATGAGGCTGTTTCCTTTTGTAAGGACACAAGATATGTCATATTTGCTTGTTAACTATATATAATTTGTTTAATCAGGGAGTGTTATTATCTTTCAAATTAACCTCCTCAAAAACATATTATTATTATTTTAATTTAATATCTGCTCCTCCCTGTCTTGACTTCTGAATGCTATATTGTATTTCTAGTCACCATTTCTGCCAGGGTCAAGTGAAATTAAGACACAATCAATTAGGTATATCTTCATCATTGTAAAATACACATACAGGGTGGCAGAATTTAAAGGATGCTATTTTAAATTCTGAAGAACTGTGTTTTATTTAATACAGAGAAAAACTGTGACATCTGGCAATTATAACCCCTATTGACAGTAATGGTGCAAATGTTTATTTTCAGGAGATGAAGACATTTTCTTTGGACTGTACTTTTGTTTCTGTCCTCAGAAAGGTGTTAGCTTAGGTGTTCTTAAAATTATTTTTCCTTGGGCAGAGACAAAGATAGTTATATCTGGCTAAAAGTGGTACTAAATTTTAGTTTGATATATTTTATTTGGTTATTTATTAAATATAAGGACCTATTAAGGTAGAAAGATGCCCATTCTGTTCTATTTATTTTAATTCTGGAAATATTAACTTTCTGGGTCAAAAGGAAGAAGATATTTAGTAACATTCAAATATATGAGGAGTTACTCTTTCTTTTTTTTCCCCTATATTTGCTTCCTAAAGACATATATCACCCATTGGCAGTTTCGAAGAATAAAACATTTTTAATATTGTAGCTTTCTCAAAGTCAAATATTGTTATGAAAACAGAAGGTGCTCAGTAATGATTTCAAAGTTCCACTGAAAAACAGGTGGAATATTGTTTCTTACTTAAGGTTGTATTATTATTATTATTACTATTATTTTGTTGCTTTTATTTGTTTGTTGTTTTTTATTTTATTTTATTTTATTTTTTGTTAGTTAAAGAAGTTGAGAAAGTTGAGTTAAATAGAGAAAAACAAGGAAACTAGCAGTGGATGAGCTGAAACAGATTTTGATAGTACTGAGTCTGATAAGTCCTTCAAAAAGGCCTCAAAATTATAAGGAGGGGTAATTAATTTCGAAGGGTAAGAAAGAAGACAGAGTACAAGTGGGAACTGAAGGAAAGGTAATTACTGTAAAGAGAAGAGACAAATGAGCTTGAATAAACAGAGTATGTCCATATTAGGAAGAAAAGATGCTATGAGCTGGGGAGATCCTGGCCATTCAAGAAACCTTTGATATATGCCAAAGAAAGTCAAGGATCAATGGATAAATCAGGGTAGAGGATGGTAAGGTCTCTGACATCTAAGTAAGCCAAATTGTTTTGATTTGTCATGCTTTTATATTGTATACTTAAACTTCTGAACATTCCAAGAGTCTTAAACTGTAAATTAGAAATCCTGGTAGGCTGGTGTTCTGGGACTATCCTGAACTGGGCAATCCTGTTGGGAATGGTGTCTGGCTAGGGCTAGCCCCCAGGTCATGCATGAGGATCGCCTAAGACAGTGTTAGCCTGGATCACAGCTGCTGTAGTGTTTGTGTCAACAATATTTAGAGGACCACATTTTCAAGCTATGCCTGCTATGACCCTGTGATTGGTTTACTGAGATATTTCTAAACACATTTGTGTACTCACCCCTTAGAAGTGGAGTCATTGAAAAGGGAAACTTGCATAAATATATTTTTTTCTGAATCATTATTATTTCCCTTAGAAAAATCTGTTGGTGTTTCTTTCACAGTAATGGATGAAATTCAGTTGGAAACCATGTCATCAGAACCCAAACTGAAGGAAATATCACAGCCACTGAGACCCTCCAATAGAATGCCTCCAAATTCTCCATACCGTAACTTTACACAGTTTCTCTGACAAGTGGCAACCAGAGTCTGGTGTGTTGGACTCAAAGAGCAACATTCATATTTGTAAATGAGAAGTGCCAAGGAATGAGGCAGGCATTAGAAACTGATTTTTCATAATACTAAACAGGTCCTTAATTTTGTTTTGCTCTGAACTAGCTGCCTTTCTCCAGAAAAACTCCTGGGCACATCTCAGAAGCTAGGATAGCAAGGGGTTGTACCTGACAGGCAGCTTTTATGAGTCCTTTCTGTTTTGAAAGGAAATTAACAGTACACAGAGGCTGGACAGTGTCATTGGGAACCTGGTCCAGTAAGCATTTCCTGACATAGTTTAATTTACTAACAGATGTAGCTAGAGAGTCTGTGAATTGCATCTCTCCATAGGTGCAGCACTGCCAATTAATAGGCTTTTCCATCTTTGTATCTTCTTATTTGGAGGAAAGGTATGAGATAAGACTTACAGTTTTCATTATTTATTATTTCAGTACGTCTCCAATAGCTGAGGAGAAAAGTTTGGATATTATGCTGTGCTGTGAATGTTCAAAAAATCAGAAATGAATAACATATTGTTTTCAGAAACTCAGCTAATGATTTCTTTGGATCCTGTGCAAGACTTTAGCATATTCAAGACTGGCAAGTCTGTTGGCAGCTTATCAGCAATTTGGGCACCATGATATTATCACAATATTTATTTCCATGGAATCACCATTATTTTAGCCAGGAAACTGAGGAATAGTGCTAAATAAATTGAAGGTGATGTGCCCTCTTTAGGTATATTCGGGGGGGGGGGGGGGGGGGGGAGGAGGGAGTGTTTTTGTTTTTGCTCTTTTTCCATCATATGAGGGAACATTAAGGAGAATAAATTAAAACTCCCAAATTCTTAAGAAGAATTGCAAAGGTAGGGAATAAGGGAATATAAAACTTTATGAAATTCATTCACTGTTCCAAAACTAAGAACTGAATGGAAAGACTAATGTTACGTTAATTTCTCGCTGTTATTCTTAATCCTACAGAGTGGATTTTGTCTCACTCCACTGGTTGTTTCAAGTATACCACTACTTTAGGTCTATGACTTCATAATATTATATTTCAAACATTTCAAATCCAGAAATGCCAATTTCAACCACTGTAGGTGGAGATGTTGATTGACTGTATTCCTAACAACATCTTCTATGACAATTACAGGTATTGAGGTTAAAATCACAAGTTTTAAAATTTGAGAAGAGTTAGAGAGCTAGTATTGATGTTCAACCTGTCTTAACACATATATATGTATATTTCTCTTATCTAAACACATACTTTTACTAGAGATGGATGAAGAACAACACTATCCCTTTGTATTGATTTTTGCATTTTTAATGTTACTTTATTAAGCTAATCTTTTTGATTTTTTTTTCTTTACAAATATTTTTATCAAATAGTCTTACAGGTTCAATAGATAAGGTGAGGTGTTTTATTTTGAATGTTCGTTAAAGAAGAAGCTCTTGTTAATTATGTCTTTTCAAGGGTTCTGAGGAAATATTAATAAGAAATCAGGTTTTAACTTCATTGTTTTGCCACAATTCCAGTTGCTTACATTCAAGTGAACAAAAATAATTTTGGAAGGCACGTTTCTGAATCACATGATGACACATTTGTGTATCAAAAGAGCATTCATGGAATACCATTTGCTTCAGGTTGATTGGTGAAAGGAAAAGTATGCAGGTCTTACAGCTGTGCAGCTAATGGCATTATTTCAAGCAAGACTTAGTTTAGAGCAGACAATGAAAGCAAATTACCTCAAATACAAAGGTGATTCTGCTGTCCTTCAAGGGAAGTCATTAGAAAGTCAATGGAATTACTCATTTTTTTTAGAAAAATGGATACATTTCTCCTCCCTCCCCCAAAAAAGTCATGAACCCTGAAGGTAGTGAGTGATGAAAGAGCACCCCAAATAGCATGACGCTTGATGCTAATAATTAAAAAAAAAAAAAAAATCCATCTTCCATTAAGGTGGCTTAATTTCTGTTCTCTTTTAGAGGTGTATTGGTAATCAATTGAATCACTACTACTACTTCATTAGCACTAGTGATTTGCATGGAGAATTTGTACTAAACAATACACAACTTTAGATTAGATAACCACTGAATGTAAATCAGCTATGGAGTGCTGAACTGGGCAACTCTTTGAATCTCTAAGATCACCAGTCTATTAGACTTATATAATGTAATTTAGTCATATATAACTACATAATTTATAAGCTTTAAATTAGATCAACCATCTATTAGGCTTTGTAAAAATGAAAACTTATTGCTAAGATTAAAATATATGAAAAAAGAAATTAGCCAAATCTGGAACTTACCATCCTACTAAAGAAAGCAATTATGATTTTAGACTTTCAAGAACAATGGTTTTAGCTGGTATTATCTCCTTTGTTTTTTACAGACAGTTGGATGTGTTTGTCCTTTTTTAATTCTTAGATTGAGTTCTAATCTTGGTTATAGTGGTATAAATCATGTATATAAAGCGTAACTTTGGTTCATTTGAGTTGCTCCTGATTTGCACATATATAAGCAACAGCCAAAACAGCCATGAAAATCTTTTCACACAAAATCAGCATAAGTATTCCAGCACATACCTTATAGTGTAACATATGTAGGTCCATACATAAAAACTCTCAGTCTAACTTTTGATTTTTAGGAAAGAAACACATTTTTTATTTTGGCCAAGTTAAAATCCAAAATTTCCAGTCATTTTTCAGCTTTACTTTCTGAACCACAATTTGAGCTGCCACATACTCAAATATAAAGGTGGATTTAAAGGTATCTGCAAAGCAGTAGCTCTCTCTCAGAGAATGAATGAATTTGGCTGATGTAATCTGGATAATTAAATTTCTGTATTTCTGCTGAGATGTTATTTTTTAAAAATCATATGTTTAATATTTGTATACTGATCTATCACCTCAGATATCTCAAAATACCCAGCTGACAGTTTTATCTGTGGATTCAAAGAATTTTTAAACCTCTGCTTATTGTCATGGGGAAAATTTTCTTTTACACAAAGACAGCATAACTGGAGTCTGTTTTCTCTTGACTGTTTTATGCTGATTCTTCTGTATGAAAAGAGTTTCTATTCTAGACCTCTCCTCAGAAATGGAAAGAACAGGATGAATCATAACTTATGAATGCAACAGCTATCATGGAGCTGGGAAACCACTTGTATTGACATCAGCATTACACATCTAATATTTGACATTTGTACACAGCTAAACCTCCCTGAGCCACAGAAGACATCCCCTAAACATAATAGCCAATAAATCCACTGTGTAATGTAATTGATACATCTTTGTCATGACATCCATACTGGTGAATACTCTCTGCTTTGTTTACCCTCTCACTCTCCCTTACCAGGGTAAGGACTCAACTAGCATTCTTGCATAAATGCAACAAGTGATTGGTTTTAGGTGTATGCATGGTAGTGTTTATTTCTTTATTTTATTTTTTTAATATATCTGAGCACAGTGCTGACAGGATAGTTCCTCATATGCTTAGTACAACCCCTGGGTGAAAAACTTGCTGTCTACAAGATCACACATGTATATATTTCATGGGTTAGAAGTTGTACATTTAATCTTGAGAGCTCATGTTGTTTTTGTCATATGAATTTGAAATGTAATATGTAAATGTAAATTTGTCATATGAATTTGAAATGTAACAATCTGTGTCACCTTGGGATGTTTGTATTGGGACGTTATATTGAAACCCTGTGCTGACAGGGAAAAGATGAATTATCTTAAAATCATAGATTTTCAAGCCAGACGGAATTCCATGATCAGATACTGTTTCTTCCTATGATCAGATACTGTTTCTTCCTATGTGTAACACAGGACCCATACAACACAAGCAGCTATAATTTGGGCAAGATTACGTATCTGGCATTCGTTTGAAATTGGCAATGATATGACCCTCTTGCAGCCAGACATTTTGCTGGAAATGCTATAAAGATATATTGTTCACAATTGAGACTGACAATATTCAATCACTTTTATAGCTGATAGTCAAATAAAGTTGTCTTCTTAAATGATAGTGTAGCAATTCAATGACCTGATAATTTAAATATGTGGGAGTCGATATGATATTTAGTTTGTTTTGACGGTTTGATATTAAACATTATTCTTTTGATTTCTTTATATCTGCTTTATGATTATTTCAAGTAATATAGATTAGTTAGTACAATTTCTATGACAAGATATCTATAGTTTCTATTAATTTCTGTGTTGAATTTGGAATCTGACAGATCCCTGAAGCAGATCACTGAGATACGAGAGCATTCCGTGACTCACTGAGATGGGTATCTCTTACCTTTGAACGATATGCACACATGCACATAAACTCTCCTTCTCCTACAAATATTCCACTTGTTGTCCAACAAAATTCCTGAGGGAGGTGTACACTTCCCATCCTTGGAGGTATTCAGGACGCTACGAGAGAAAGTTCTGAGAAACCCAGTCTGATCTCACAGCTGAACATAGTTTGAACAGGTTGTACTGGAATACTCCTAAGGTCCCTTCCAATCTGAATTGTGTGATTCTGTGTCCTTCTCCAAATAATGCCTATGTTCTTTCATGGAGAAAACAACTTGGACGAAACAGAAATTTCATAGTTCTGATCTTCCATATTTTATTTTCTTCCTTTCTCAAAGTGTAGTGAAAAAATGCCTGAAAATATACTTGGCCATATCACCTTTCTTTTTTTTTTTTTTTTAAGGAATATATTACCACATTATTTTCATTACACCCTATATTTTATATATTAGAAAATGCTTATGATTAAAATAAACTGCTAAAATTAGTTGTTCATTAAGGAAGATAGCCTTTACCAAAGCTCCTGGATGTTTTTACCCAACAGTTAGAATGGAGTTAATCTATTTCTCTTTGATGACTAAAATGTACATATCTGTTATAAACTAGTTATTCTATTATAAACAGATTTTATAATATTCTAAAACATTATTATAAAATACTAGCTTTCCCTAGTAGTAATGTGAAAGGAACTGGCACCTTCAGATGCCAATTCATCCCATCCTGAGGTAAATATCTATGATAAATGAGTGTAAAGCACTTTGGAAAGGCCTATGTTTCTCTCTCTTGAGATATTCCTTATGGAACCTCTGAAATTGGAGAACATACTTCAAATAGACGACAAATTTTTGCATGGCACAATTTGGTAATGTATTTTATAAATTATTTTGTACATTCAACCCTACTTCACTTTTGTTGCTCTTCTCTTTATTATTCTCTTCTATGTTTGCTTTTGCTTCTTTCTGCCTGATACCAATTGTGAATCAGCTGTGTTTTATTACTCTGCTTTTTCAAGTCTGTTCTGTCTTCTTAGTGCCTCTGTGGTATATATAATGATGGGATTATTATGATAATGTTGTGGTACTTACAATTTGTCTTTGTCCTTCTATTTGTTCCACACTTTTTTTTTTCTTTTATACACATTTTCCCTTTCTATACCTCTTCCCTGCATAGTTTTCAAATGTTGTTATACAACCTCATTTTTTTGGCATTTTAAATGATGACTTTTTAAAGTTACAGACTCTTGATATTATGACCATAATGTATCAAATATACCAAGATAATCCAGTTATTGTAAGCATTAGAACTGTGTATGCTTAAGTACTGTTTTAACTGACATGTCAGGGGTATCAAAAGTTACCATTCAGGGAATTGATGGTGCTCTTTGATTTCAGTTTTTACTCTTCCATTCTACTTAGCTTTTCGTTTTGTATTAAATTTTCATCAGTCCATGTGGGCCCAAAATGCTCATTACCACATTTTATCGTTTTCCCTTATAGTTTGAAATCCTAACCTTTTTAAAAAAAAATTATATATATATATTATTATTATTAGCAATATTTTGGGTATTTACATACTATTTGCAGATTCTGATACCATTTACTTTATACTTCTTGTTCACTTTTCTACTTGTTATTCCAATAGGTCTTTAAAGATAACAGTAGTGAAAGTGGAAAGAAAAATAAAAGCTCATTATCTTCACAGATTGCTAATACTCAGAAAACCGAAAAAAAAAAAAAAAAAAAAAAAAACTTTGTCAGGTGCAAATCCTTTTCACTTTTATTTTCCCTTAACAACTCTGTTACTGAAGAAAAGACCCATGTCCACAGTGTAGACATCTATGTTTTAACTAGCCAGTCCAGGGTCATTTTACAATCAACAGAGAAAAATGGGCATTTCTAAGTGGTGATTTGTCTTGATCTAGTTTAGATATAAGCAGGAGGAGGATACAAATTATATTCTAGTTGTGTCCATTTCTCTCCCCAGACTACAAAGAAAATCTAGAGAACTAATTCAGTGTACAGATATCTACAATACAGATATAAAAATTCAGTGAGATGAATCCCACTTACGGTAAAAAATGGCAAAATTCCAACATATAAACTTAAAACATTTGAAAGAAATTTATTGAATATGCAGAACTCCATACCTTTGCAAAGGATATTTTTTAACAACAAAAGGAGTGTTTTCCCAGTTCTTCCTGAGTTCACTCTTGGTCTGTTTAAAGAGGTGTATGCCCTTATCTCATTCTTACAGGTAAGAGGCAATAACCAGGGAGGGAATGGACTCTTGCATGTTCTCTTGTCATGTGAAGGAATAGAATTCAAGGTAACATCTAGGATGGTGTTATCTAGCAGTGAAATGGCTATCAGCAAAATTCCACTTCCTTTCATAAGCAAAGGTGAAGTACGAAAGAGATTCCCAGGGTGGTGTTAAAAGGCTGCTTGTGGAAAAATATGTTTTGTTCACCATTCTTTATGGTCAATGCCTAAAAATATTTCTTCCTTCTATGTCTTCTTAGCAATTGGACAGAATGCATAAGAAATGTTAAGGAGATAGATTTGTT
This sequence comes from Cygnus atratus, assembly GCF_013377495.2. Lineage (NCBI taxonomy): Eukaryota > Metazoa > Chordata > Aves > Anseriformes > Anatidae > Cygnus > Cygnus atratus. Next base: position 8,794,447 of record NC_066364.1, read on the forward strand.
TTTGTTCATACTAGCTAGAGGTAGGTAATTGGGAGACTTTGTTCTTTGATCTCACTAACAGTTAGAAGTACAGAGTGCACCCTCAGCAAGTTTGCTGACATCACAAAACTCAGAGGAGCGGCTGATACCGCAGAGGGCTGTGCTGCCATTCAGAGGGACCTCGACAGGCTGGAGGGTTGGGCCGAGAGGAACCTCATGTTCAACAAGGGCAAGTGGCGGGTCCTGCACCTAGGGAGGAATAACTCCATGCAACAGTACAGGGTGCTGAGGGGTGACCTGCTGGAGAGCAGCTCTGCAGAGAGGGATCTGGGAGTTCTGGTGGACAGCAGGCTGACCATGAGTCAGCAATGTGCCCTTGTGGCCAAGAAGGCCAATGGTATCCTGGGCTGCATTCAGAAGAGCATTGCCAGCAGGTCAAGGGAGGTGATCTTGCCCCTCTGCTCAGCCCTGGTGAGGCCACACTTGGAGTATTGTGTCCAGTTCTGGGCTCCCCAGTACAAGAGGAAGCTCCCAGAGCAAGTCCAGAGGAAGACTTCGAAGATGATTAGAGGACTGGATCACCTGTTGTACGAGAACAGTCTGAGAGAACTGGGTCTTGTTTAGTCTGGAGATCTGAAGCAGCATCGTAATGCAAATGAATAATTCTTAACATTTTAAAATAAATAGTTATTAATCACTGATGCTTCTGTATGATGCAAATTATACCCGCTTCCAAAATGGGAGTAGTAATATCTATGTCTATTAAGAATTCTGAAAAAGCTATTGAGATATTTCTAATGGGAAGACAATACTGCACAGTATATTCACAGGAAGTTTTATAAATACATATACATCTCTCTCTCTCTCTCTTTATATATATATATATGTATATATATACAAAATCCAAGTACTTCTGGAAGTGACTCTGTTCAGTGTGTACTGTGGTTAAGTATTGGTCGGCTCTGCTATTAACGGCTATTAACGGCTCTGCTAGTACAAATAAATGATAATGAAAATATATTACTTTTTGCTGTCTTGAACTGTTGCTCAGAAGTAAGAATATTAATAATTAGCTTTGTGTGAATTTAACCTTTTATGTACAAATATATGTATTAAAATGGGTTTTATAAAATGTTCTTAAAGATGCAATGTGTTATACCTGTCATTTTGAAAACTATTCAAACTATAACCTGATTCATTTAGTTGTATGAGTAAGAAAATATGTTTGACTGCTAGTTTGCCATGAGGAAAAAAAAAAAAAAAAGAGAGAGAAGGAAGGAAGTAGCAGCATTTTGTGAAATGTCAATGCTTCCTTGAAATAATAGGCATGTCAAACTGCCGTTTCCAGTAAGGCAAGTTACAGATAAAAAAACATCCCGTAATATGTCACTGATAGTCTTGGCAGATCATGCTGGAGTCCTGATTCATTTATGTGTGTGCATATATATATATACATATAATATATATATATAATTTGTATGTTAAAAAGGAAAGGCTTGATTCTGTTTTTACTTAGCTGTTTTCTTTGGTTTCCTTTAGTTTTCACTGTCTGAAAGAAAAAATGTTTGACCATTATTGTATTGCTCAGTACTTGATGTGGTTTCATGTATGAATGATGTGACATATTTTTCCACAGCTCTGGTCTGCACACAATATTGTTTTTTGTTCCCTGCATTTTGGCAATACTACGGTCTCTAAAGATATTGTGATTTTCTCAGCTATGTGTATTATTGAAAACTCTTTGCAAATAAATTCTGCAAAATATTTTGATCTAGAAAAAAAAAGTTCCCACAGGTGTTTTCTTATAAATATACTGTCTATGAAGTATGATTTTAATTTGATTACTTTTGATTCTTCTGACAAATGATATGATGATTTTTATTTTATCTTATTTTTTTTTCTGTTGTCTTAGTGAATGACATATAATTTAGTTTCTGATTAGAAATCCCTTATGCTGGAAAATAAGTTTAACCTAATATTGTTCTTTGGAAACTCTTTCTATCAACTTTACTTCTGATAAGCACATTTACTAGATTATTTTATCTACATTGGGTAGCCCTTTACACTGTACCAATTGCCTCCATGGAAATGCACGTGGAATGAGAAACTAGCCAAAACAAGTGAGTGCATTCCAGCCCTTAACAGCTGAAACCTGTAATCATGGCATTTTCTAGCCTGAATAAACACTCTGGGAGCCCAGCTCTCTGAGGTCATATAATCAGGGAACTGGAAAGATGGCACTTGTGGCATAACAGTCAGTATTATGGATACTGTGGTAAGATGCTGAGGACAAAGCAAGTGATTTTATTATTATTATTATTATTAATAATAATAATTACAAAGAATGCAAACTCCCTAAGCATTTAAAACAAACAAAACTTGCCTCGTGGATAAATATATTCATATACACTTGCATATTCACACAGACACATGAACTTGAAAGAACTGGTATGCTGATAATCTTTGTCCTACTCATTCCACTCATTAAGAATCCTAAGTATTGAAATGAGATTCAAAGTTCAAATGAGATTCACAATAGTTCTATTTTATCTTTACTGACCTATAATAAAAAGGCAGAAGGGACAAATAAAATAATATGTAAAAATGTTTCTGGACTCAGTAGTAACCATATTGATTTAATTCATCTCACTGGGGTGCTACTATAATGCCACAAAAAAGTGTTGGAAAGTTCAGAGGCATTAATCTTCTTATCTGTGCACTGAAACTCACTCTGAAAAGATAGATGAAGGAGGGCTGATGAATGCTGCTTCATTAGGAGAATTTTAAAATGCAATTTGTCTTCATGAAAACGAGGGATTACACATTTCCAGCTTTCTCTTGGGCCTGCTGGAAATATTTTTAAGCAATAACCTCTGATGCAGCATAGTCTTTATAGGATGTCAGTAATTATAGAAGAGAGGTATATCCTGGTCAATCTGCTCATGAATCACAGCAGTGGAAAATCTCAAAACTGCAGATTCAAATTTCCTACATATGATTATGTGATATCGGAAAGGAAAAAAAAATACTTTTAACTAATTTGGTTCTATGTTCGGTAGATTATGCAGAAGATTTTCATAGTGCTTAAGGCTAATGGTGCAGGTGATGAGCTAAAACTTGATTAATCCTCAAAATTTGCAGGAATCAAAAAGCTTTTTCCTAATAGAATATTGGATGTTAAAATAACATTCTAATAGACTAATGGATACTCTTGCTATTACTCACACCTTAATTCCAGACTGCCTTGTATTGCCTAGGAGTTTTACGACAGAACTGCAAAATGTGGAAGAAAAAAGAAACTACAGAGGTGCAAATGTTACATTTGGAAACAAGGACCAAGACCTGTCTAGGCAAACACAATCTTGCTGAGATGGGGTTTCAAAAAATCCCATTGCCTGATTGCTCATTCTCCGTCTCATCACATAGAATCCTTAACATACAGGGATCTGAAACCAAAGCCAGTGAAGCCAATGGAGAGATCCTCATTAATGTAAAATCATCATCTAGGTTGGAAAAGACCTTCAAGATCCCCTATATACCTCCATGAATGGGGACTCCACCACTTGCCTGGGAAGTCCATTCCAATGTTTGACCACTCTTTCTGAGAAGAAATTCTTCATAATGTCCAATCTAAACCTTCCCTGGCACAACTTGAGACCATTTTCTTGTATCCTGTCACCTGAGAAAAGAGACCAAGTTTTCACTAGGTCACATAAAGGACAGAAAACTCAAAACCATGTTGCAGCACTAGATAAAAACTTATAGCATTTCAGAGGAAGAGTACTGCCCATGTTTGACACGATGAAAGCTCCCCATTTTCCCTTTTCCCTCCACTTATTTGTCTTTTCAGCCTTCTATGCAGAGGCACCCTTTGAACATTACTCTGTCTGATCCTACCTGTAGCTTTATTATAGAGTCGCAATGGGAGGGAATGTCAAAAGAGAGGGCACTAATCCAACTCTTTTACTAGAATGGACTTTTAGACCCCTTTTCTGCTGCCTATCCTTTTTTTCACCTCTTGTATACTCACTTTTTGTAATATCTATTTTTTCACCTCTTGTTATACTCACTTCTGGTAAAATTCTCAGTCCATTTGCAAAACAGGAGTTTTTATTCCTAAAGAAAAAAAAAAAAAAAACAAACAAAAAAACACACACACAAAAAAGTAACAAACAAAAAGACCAGGCCAGCTCTCCTTGCTGTCTTCACTACTCATGGTGCCTTCCCAGAGTATTCTGCATAGCAATTCCCTGAACAAGTTGAAGATGCACTCCTGACAGTCCTAACCCTGCTGCCTAATCTCCAGGCTTCCTCTTGACTATCAACTCAGTTTGAAGCTGTTTTCCATGATCACTGTCAACATCATTCTTTTACACCCTCACGGAAAATAATTTTTTTCTTAAATCTAGTCTGAACCTCCCCTGGCACATCTCTGTGCCATTCCTGTGTACCGTATCTTCGGTTACCAGGGAGAAGAGACTGATGCCTCACTCTCCATTCCCCCTCCTCAGGAAGTTTTAGAGAGCAATGAGATTGCATTCTAGCTTCCTTTTCTCCAAACTAGAAAACCAATGTGTCCTCAGCCTCTCACCATCGGACATGCCTTCCAGCTCTCTTACCAGTGTTGTTGCCTTCCTCTGGATACTTTCAAATCTGTTGATATTCTTTTTATATTGTCAAGCCCAGAACTGCATACATTATTCAAGGTAAGTGTTCACTAATGCCAAATATAGTGGAAGAACCACCTCTTTTGACCAGGTGGCTATACTGTGTTTAATGCAACCCAAAATGCAGTTTGCTGTCTTCACTGCCAAAGCACTGCTGACTCATGTTGAGAGTACTGCCAACCAGCAGCCCCCAGGTCCCTTTCTGCTGAGCCATTCTCTAGCCACTTGTGTCTCAGTCTGTACCTGTGTCTAGGGTTACTCCTTCCCAGGTGAAGAACTTGGCATTAACCCTTGTTGAACTTCATGCTGTTGATAGTTGCCCAGTGGTCCAATGTATCTAAATCCTTCTGCAAGGCCTCTCGTCCTTCTAGAGAGTCAACAGCTCTTCCCAGTTTAGTATCATCAGCAAACTTGCTAAGGATGCATTCAACTCCTGCATCCAGATCACTGATAAAAATGTTGAACAAAACTGTCCCTGGAACTGAGGCCTGGAAAACATTGGAACAGGTTGCCCAGGGAAGTGGTAGAGTCACCATTCCTGGGGGTGTTCAAGGAAAGGTTGGACAGGGTGCTTAGGGACATGGTTTAGTGGGTGACCTTGGTAGTAAGGTGATGGTTGGACCAGATGATCTTAAAGGTCTTTTCTAACCTTAATGATTCTATGACCAATAGTGAGTGGCCGCCAGCCAGATGTAGCCCCATTCACTGCGACCCATTGAGCTCTATTGTTCAGCCAGTTCATTACCAAGCGCACTGTGTACCTGTTCCTCTCACAGTTGGACAATTTGTCTGGAAGGACACTGTAAGACAAAGGCCTTACTAAAATCCGGACATTACATCCACCACCTTCCCTTACTCACCAGGTGACCTTATGATAGAATGAAATCAAATTACTAAGGCAGACTTACTCTTCATTAATCCATGTTAACTATGCTTGATAATAGCTTTGTTCTTTAAATGCCTTCCAATATTCTCCAGGAATATGAGCATGTCAAGAGCTTATGGGTAAGAACTGAAGGGCAGACTAATGAAGCTGACATCATTGAGGATGATTACTACAGGCTACCTGATCAGGAGAAGTAGACGAGGCCTTTTACAGAGAAGCTGGAAGTAGCCTCACAATCACAGACCCTGATTCTCATGGGGGACTTCAAAGACCCTGACATCTACTGGAGGGCAAGCAAGGCACAAATAATCCAGGAGATTCCTGGAAAGAATTTATAATAACTTTCTGACACAGGTGATGGAGCAGCCAACAAAGGAAGGAGTGCTGTTGGACCTTGTGCTATCAAACAAGGAAGGACTGATTGGATATGTGATGGCGGAGGGCAGCCTTACCAATAGTGACCATAAGATCATGGAATTCAGAATTCTGTGACGAGGAAGTAAGGCAATAAACAGGATTGCTACCCTGGGTTTCTGAAGAGCTAACTTTGGCCTCTTTGGGGACCATCTTGGAAGAATCCCATGGGACTGGGTCCTGGAGAGAAGAGGGGTCCAGGAGAGCTCGTTAATATTCAAGGACCACTTCCTCCACGCTTAAGAATGGTGCATCCCTATTGACAAGAAATTGAGCAAAGAGTGTAGGTGACCTGCATGGATAAACAAGGAACTCCTGAAAAAACTCAAACACAAGCAGCAGTTGTACAGGAAATGGAAGAAGGGACAGACCACTTGTGGTTAATATAGGGACATTGTCAGAGTATGCAGAAACAAGATGAGGAAGGCCAAGGCCTATTTAGAATTAAAACTAGCTAGGGATGTCAAGGACAACAAGAAAGGCTTCTTCAAATATGTCTATAACAAAAGGAAAACTAGAGAAAATGTGGGTCTGGCATTGAATGGGGCAGGGACCCAGGTGACAGAGGACGCAGAGAAGGCAGAAATACTGAATGACTTCTTTGCTTCAGTCCTCACTGCTAAGGACAGTCTTCAGGAATCCCTGACCCAGGAGACCAGGAAGAAATTCTGGAGAAAGGAAGACCTTCCCTTGGTTGAAGAGGATGGGTTAGAAATCATTTAGGCAGTCTTGATATCCACAAGCCCATGGGTTGCACCCATGGTTGCTGAGGGAGATGGTGAACACCACTGCTAGGCCACTCTTGATCATCTTCAAAGGTCATGGCAATCAAGAGAGGTGCCTGAGGACTGGAGGAAAGCAAACATCACCCCAGTCTTCAAAAAGGACAAGGAGGAGAACCCAGGAAACTACAAACCAGTCAGCCTCACCTCTATCCCTGGAAAGGTAGTGGAACAGCTCGTCCTGGAGGCCATTTCTAAGCATGTGGAAGTCAAGAATGTTATTAGGAGAAGTCAGCATGGATTCACCAAAGGGAAACCATGCTCAACCAACTTGATTGCGTGCTACAATGGGACAATTGGCTGGATAGATGAGGGGAAAGCAGTGAATGTTGTTGCCTACCTGGACTGCAGCAAGGTTTTCAACACTGTCTCCCATGACATCCTCATAGGCAAGATCAGGAAGTGTAGGCTGAATGGAAAGTCTCAGAGGTCTGTTATCAGTGGCACAGTCTAGTTGGAAGCCTGTAGCTAGTCATGTCCCCCAGGGGTCGGTACAGGGTCCAGTATTGTTTAATTTATGCATCAGCAAGTTGGATGAAGGAATAAAGTGCCTTCTCAGCAAGCTTGCTGATGATACAAAATCATGAGGAGTGGCTGATAGCCCAGAATACTGTGCTGCCATTCAGAAGGATCTCAACAGGCTGGAGAGATGAGCAGAGAGGAGCCTCTTGAAATTCAACAATGGCAAACGCGGGGTTCTGCACCTGGGGAAGAATAAACCCATGCACCAGTACTGGATAGGGGCTGACCTTCTGGAAAGTAATTCTGTGGAGAAGGACTGGGGTGTCCTGGTGGACAACAAGTTGACCATGAGCCAGCAATGTGCCCTTGTGGCCAAAGAAGGTCAACAGTATCCTGGGCTGTATTAGGAAGAGCACTGTCGGCAGGTTGAGGAAGCTGATCCTTCCCATCTACTCAGCCCTAGTGAGGTCTCTTGTGGAGTACTGTGCCCAGTTCTGGTCTCCCCAGTACAAGAGAGACATGGGAACAATTTTACAATTGTTTCAATTTTGGTGACCACAAATGGAAAGTCACTGGTCTCCCAGTCATGGTCCTCTAACTCAGAGGACTGGGCAGCCCATGATCTATAATTACTATTAAAAACTGAGGGGGAAAAAAAAATATTAAAGACCTCTGCCTTTTCCTCATTCCTGCTTGTTAGATGAATATCTTCATCAAGTGTCAGTCCAACTTCTTTTTTTGTTTGTTTGTTTTTCTCCTTTCTTTTGCTGTTGACATACTTTAAAAAAGCTTTTTTTGTTGTTGTTTGACACCACAATGGCCAGTGTGAACTCAAGTTGAGTTTTGGCTTTTCTTGTTTTCTCTCTGCAGATGTGAACTGCAGCTCTCTAATCTCCCTGTGAAGCCTGATCTTGCTTCCAGAGATCACATTTTTTCTTTTTCTGCACAAGTTCCAGGAGGACTTCCTTGTTCAGCCATACCTGTCTTCTGCCCCACATATTCACATTGCTTTTTCACTTTATTCCCTTCAGTAAATTCTTCCCCTCCAGCCTGCACTTCTAGTACCACTCCTCCAGTGTTTAAGCCTAGGCAATGTTTGAAAGGAGGTGGGAAGATACTGCAAAAAAATAATTCAAAATTTTATATATGGGAAATGGAATATAGTATTGAATTGACAAAAAATATTTCAGGCCTGGAAAGAAAGAATCTGAAAACAAGACTTAAGCAGCCATGCATATAATGTCTGAAACCACAGAGAAAATAGCTGACAAGATGAGAGGTAACAAGGTGAGCAACATATCAAAAAGAAAAAAAAAATCCCCATAGAGGAGACAAGATGGATGAAGAAAGCAAACTACTGTATGTGTGAGAGTGTGTTTAATATATTCAGCTGTGTAAGGCCTTCAGGGAAAAGGTCACTGAAGCTAACAGAAAATACACTGTCATTATGGACTAATGCTACTCTCAGACAAAGGACACTAGTGAAATTACAGATGTATGTGCTCCCTTCCCACACTGTTGGTAAAGTCTCCCCATAATATAGATCAGCAGAATCCCGCAGGTCTGGAATCATCCAGCGACATAATGAAAATACAGAACATACAGGAGCTGATGATCCACCTATGGAAATGTTATAAAAAGGTGCTGGAGATGGTGGGGACCGTCTGTGTGCTGTTTTGCAAGGACAAAGACAGGAGACAAACAAAAGTAGTAACACTTCTACAAAGTGAAAACAGGAAGCTAGACGAAGGACAAATCTCTGCTCTTCTTTATACCATGAGTCTGTCTTACTTTTTAGTCTAAAGCCATCTTGTGCACATTGTCTAAAGTTTATGAGATTTCTGGGATAGGTATGTTCAACAATACACTGCATAATATCTTCCTGTAAGACTGTCTTCCTGTCTGGATTTCAGCTTCAGAAACTGCGAAGACCATGGCAACAGCCCAAAGTCAGAATAAGCACCTTGTGATGTTTGCTTTACATCACATTGTGTATGTCTCATTTGGTTTGATTAGAGGCTGTTTCAAAGCTCCTGAAGTTTGACTGTTTGTAAATCCACAGCTCTGAAATGAGGTAACAATTTAATGAAGACAAATATGTACTCCTTACTAATTAAAAATAAAATCCAGGGCCTTATTCATTGTAGGTTTCTCTTTTTCTCATAATTTAAAAGTGCTGATTTAGAAGTAAATCAGAGAAGGAAACATCTTACCTTAATCTTAGCTATTTTGAACACTTTTGATTCTCAGCTACTCAGGTAATATTCAAGGAGTTATTTTACTTTTAAAACAGGAAGCTGTGGTAGTTGGTAGGTTAAATTAACTACTCTCCAGAAATGATAATTCCCCTCTTCATTACAAAGTAGATCTAGATGATTAGGTCCTAGCGCAAGGATCTCAAATAGTATTATAGCAACTGTGAATGCCTAGCATGGAATTAAATGCAGTGGAATGTCTTGATGTCCAGGTGGAGACCAGTGATGAGTGGTATCCCTCTGGGGTCTGTATTGGGACCAGTATTATTCAACATATTTGTCAGCAACATGGAGTCAGATTGAGTGCAGATGACACCAAGCTGCAAGGTGTGGTAGACATGCTGGAGGGAAGGGATGTCCAATCCAGAGGGACTTTGACAGGCTCAAGAGGTGGACTTATGTGAACTCATGCATTTCAACAAAGCCTAGTGCAAGGTCCTGCACCTGGGCTGGGGCAATCCCAAACATGAATACAGGCTGGGCAATGAGAGGATTGAGAACAGCCCTGAGAAGAAAGACTTGAGGATGTTGGTTGATGAGTAACTCAACATGAGCTGGCAATGTCTGCTTCCAGCCCAGAAGGCCAACCGTACCCTGGGCTGCAACAAAAGAAGCACAGCCAGCATGTCAAGGGAGGCGATTCTCCTCTGCTACTCTGCTCTCATGAGACCCCACCCAGAGTACTGCATTCAGCTCTGGGACCCTCATGTCCCAGAGGACATGGATCTGTTGAAGTGAGTCCAGAGGAGGGCCACAAGGATGATCAGAGGGCTGGAGAACCTCTCCTACGAAGACAGGCTGAGAGTTGCGTCTATTTAGACTAGAGAAGAAAAGGCTACTGGAAGACCTTATAGTGGCCTTCCAATACTTAAAGGGGGCCTAAAAGAAAGCTGGGGAAGGACTCTTTGTCAGGGAGTATAGCAATAAGGCAAGGCAATAAGGCAATAATAGCTTTAAACTGAAAGAGGGGAGATTTAGATTAGATGTTAGGAGGAAATTCTTTACTGTCAGGGTAGAGAGGCACTGGAACAGGTTGAACAGAGAAGTTGTGGATGGCCCCTCCCTGGAAGTGTTCAAGGCCAGGTAGGATAAGGCTTTGGCCAACCTGATCTAGTGGAAGGTGACCCTGTGGTCACAGCACTGAGCCTGCCAGAGTTCAAGAAGCATTTGGACAATGCTCTCAAAAACATGATCTGATTATTTGTTTATTTATTTATTTTTGGGGGTAGTCTATTTGGGACCCAGGAGTTAGTCTTGATGATCCTTGTGGGTCCCTTCTAACTTGGATATTCTGTGATTCTGTGATTCTAAGCTGAATCCTGCCCTTAATGTCCATGTAGAAATCTACATACAGACATTTTAAAATAAGCATTTTAATCTCTGAGTAAATCCTCCCTTCCTTGCTTAAATTAAGGAGACAAATTTAGCTTTAAATCACCAAAATTAATCTTGATTCTAAGCTCTGTATATATGTTCCTATGTAAATTTGCTAACAGTACAGCATACTCCCTATAATTTTAGCTTTGGATATAGACTGAAAGCAAAAATAATTCAAATTATAGTTGTATGTAAACCAGATTTTAAATCCAAAGGAATGGCCCAGAAATCTCATCAAAATGCTTAGTCTCTTGGCATCTGAGCTCATATCTACCACCCCAAAAATATACTGCTAATGACAGTCACGATCTGAGATACAGTAACTGTCCTGATATCACAAAACAATGGAACAGAACAACTTCCAATCAACTTACTGGCAATGGTGTGCTCTCAATCTTTTGTGTGACAATCTACTTCTACAGAGTACATAGTATACAGAACACTCTCCAAGGAAATGTGGCCAGAAGGATAGTGAACAAGATGGAGAGTCATCTGCCTTAAAATGCTTTTAGATATCATTGATGTTTTTTTTTTTTGTAACCTCTCTGGAATGACAGTCACTCCATGGTCTACATGTTGCTTACTTTATGTCTATATGGCTGTCTGTGGACAGCTTGAAGATTGGCTGTGGAGAGCTTATCCAAATATGCCTGGTGGTATGTTTATGAAGCTGTGCACTCTGTGGTACAGGGTCAGAGAATCATATAAGAAACTGAGTTGGAAGGGAGACACAAGGATCACTGAGTTCAACTCCTGACTCCACAGAGGACAACCTAAAAATCAAAGTACATTATGCATTATCCATAAGCTTATTGAACTCTTCTGAATGCATTATCCATAGACTTATTGAAACTCTAACAAGCTTGTTGCTGTCACAACTTACCTGGGGAACCTGTTCCAGCACCCAATCACTCTCTCAGTGGGAAGCGTTTTCATTATATCCAATCTGAACTTCCCTTGACTGCTCCCTCAGGTCCTATCTCTGGTCACCAGAAGAAGAGATTATTTCCTCCCCCTCCACTTCACTTCCCCTCATGAGGAAGCTGTGGGCCATGATGAGGTCACTCCTCAGTTTCCTGTTCTGTAAGCTAAATAAACCAAGTAACTTCAGCTGTTCCTCCTATGTCTTGCACTCTAGACCCTTCACCATCTTTGTTGCTCTCCTTTGGACTCTCTTATGTTCTTCTTATATTGCAACACTCCAAACCACATGTGAGGTGAGGCCTTACTAGTGCCGAATAGACTGGAACTATCACTTCCCTTGACCAGCTAGCTTTGCTGTGCTGAATGCACCCCAGGATACGGTTGGCTCTTTTGGCTGCCAGGGCACACTGCTGACTTGCCACTGACCAGAAGCCCCAGATCCCTTTCCGTGGGGCTGCTCTCTAGCCTCTTATTCCCTAGTCTGTACACATGTTCAGTGTTGCCCTGTCCCAAGTGCAGAATCCAGCAATTGCTCTTGTTGAACTTTGTATAATCAGTGATTGGCCTATATCTAATTTGTCAGTGTCTCTGCAAGGCCTCTTTATCCTCGAGACAGTCAACATCTCTTCCTAATTTAGTATCATCTCCAAACTTACTCAGTATGCATTTGAATCCTGCATCCAGATCATTTATGAAAATAACAAAGAGAACTGGTCCTAAAATGTAGACCCATTGGAACCCCACTAGTGACCCCAGTAGGTCACCAGCCTGATTTAACCCCATTTACTTTAGACCTTTGAGCCAATTGTTCACCCATCATATTATGTACTTGTCTAGCTGTATGCTGAACATTTTGTCCAGAAGAATACTGTGAGAAACAATATTGAAATTCTTGCTGAAATCTGGAAAGATTATATCTATCGGCTTTCCTTGGTCAACTAGATGGGTAATTTTGTCATAAAAGGAAATTAAGTTAGTTAAGCAGCGCTTTTTTGTCATGAACCTGTTATGACCAATGACTACATTGTCTTTCAATTGTTTTTCAGAATCTCAGAGAATAATCTTCTCTATAACTGGAGAAGTATAGAGTATGTGCTCCCTTGCTCTGTGGAGGAATCTGGAGCTTCAGGCCTTTTCAGACTTGTTCCATAGAGAGAAGATGAATCCACTCTTCAAAGGTAGCCCCAGGGCCACTTTTAAGTAGCAGCATAGTCATTAATGTCTTTTAGGATGCCCTGGTGGATCCCAGATATCTACACAGGTTCAGCACATATGATATAAAATCTACAAGAACTCATATTATTCTCGACCAGCATCTGCAGGACAACAGGGAATCGCACTTGAAAGAGAGCAATAGATACTTGTGTTCAGGTAACTGTTTCTCAAATTACCTCAACATTTAGAAGAGGTGGTATGTATAAAACAAACACGTTTAAAGTCACTTTAACAAGAAGACAACAACATGCTTTGACACAATTCCTTTGTCTCTCTTGCCTCATATGTAAAATGGTGAATCTTAATATATTTGCTGTCATCCCTGAGAGAACATAACAAGTTCTACTTAGGTTTTTGGGGAGAGAGACTGATGAAATAAAACAGTAACTTTAAACCTTATGTCACCACTAGCCTTAAATATGATATGAAAGTCCTATTCTGGAATACTTGTAAGGCAAAATGAAAAATGTAGGCAGATCCCAGTATGTTTGAAAATGCAGATATAACTACAATTTAATATAGAAAATATATGAACATTGGAATAATTTAATTGAAAAGTAATGTAGCTATCATAAACTAAGAAATAGCACAGCTGGAGGATTTTTAAAGTGATTTGGAAGCAAAATCCTCTCGTTGAATTAGAGAATAAAAATTCACTTAGGGACCTCGTAGCACAGTAAAGCTGGTAGAGCTTCTATAGCTAAGGGCCTGTCAGCATTTCCATTACAAACCAGTACTTTCTGGGGATTATATTTCATCTAGAAGAATCTGATGTGAGATGAACTTGGGATAAAATGTCTCAAATTTTCAGTAATATAATGGTAACTTTATTATAGTAAAAATCTGTATTCAGCTCATATCTGTTGAGTCCGCTGCATGCCTACATTACACATTTTAATATAAAAATACCTGAGCTAGTGCTGACCCAAGGTGCTATGCCCACATAATACAGTTCAGGTAAAGTTTTTAAGGCAAAATAATTTTGTTAGTGTCATGCTATACCCAAGTCACTCAGACAAAACTCTCAGCCTGGTTTATTTTCTCAGGTGAGTTTTATCACCGTAAGATATTTCCATTACCTTAAGAATTCTCTTAATCCATCTCTGCCTCTCAGAACTGCTGATGAGATAAAAGGATCAAAAGGTAGCAGGTATGTGAAAAAGCATATTCTGTCTGGTCTGTCACAGGTCTGGTTTGGGCAAAAAAAATGGAGAAAAAGAAAATAAATGTAAGAATTCTGAGATAATTCCAATGGAAACTTAATACATTCTGTTTTTCAAAGGAATTAATAAATGTAAAAACCAGTGTTCTTCTATTCTGAATTATGTTGCAGTGACTGTTATGGTGCAGACATAGGGGCTAATTGCCAGTGGTTCTTTGTGCATAACCAATCAAATAACTTGGACCATTGAAAAACCTTCCAACCTTCCTGTCTTTGGGACACTTCAGTCATGGAGCTTCAAAGCAGGGTTTCAATAACATTATTACATTTCTCTTTGGGGAACAAAGTAGCTTGCTGCAGATGCATGACCCAACAGTCAGAGAAGTTTTTTTTTAATTTAAAATTTTTCTGACTAGTATTCTACAGACTAACACAGAAGTAAATGGCTTTATCTCTTTATTCAGTTTATTTACATGAGATGGAATACCAAATCTAAATTTATGGTAACTCATTTGTTTTCTGTTGGTTGTCTACATGAATTTTTCATATACTTTCTTTTCTAGCAGGTGTCTTCACCTCTTGAGTGTATAAGAAATATTGCTAGCTAATTGTTACAGTTTCCAGCGTAGAAAAAGAACTGCTAATCAAGGTTGTCACAAATTTTACAGTAAACATTTAAAAATTAACATTTTTCAATTCCAAACAATATAACAGAGAATAGGTCTCTAAGGACTACGATTCTTTGGGGTCCTTACAATCTTGCTGAGGTTGACAAAGTAGCAGTAATCTAGACAGTATCAGCCATTACTTAGTCTCACCTCCAACTTCAGATTTCACCAGGCTCACATCTGTGAATCCTAACAGCTTCTTCATCCATGACTGATATTATCAACTTCTTAGCTTGCTCAAGGTCTCTAGAGATGTATAGTCTTCCTTGGAAACAAAGCTACAATTTTTGCTAGACTGGTACACGACCACATTTTTTTTCTTTTTTTTTTTTTCTTTTTTTTTTCTTTTTCTTTCTTTTTTTTTTTTTTTTCTCTATAAGAAAGTCTTGCAAAGGATTTTTTTCTGGCAGAAGTGCTTGTTAAGGGACTGCAAGTGGCTTCAGAGAATGGCTTGAATTAAAAAAAAATAAATCAATGTTCTTCCCACTGTAAGGAAGAACTAACCTTTTCTCCCCAACCTTTCTCTATTTTGAAGGTTAGTGCCTGGATAAAATGTCTTGCAAGGGAGTGAAGCTGGATTCCTCAATGACCTCATGGAAAGAACATGCACTACACATAGAATAATTACTTAGGTTTAAAGGTAAATTCCAGAGCACCCAAGTTTCCAAGTCATGGATCAATTATGTGAATTGACACTTTCTGTCCTTCCCACATAAATTTTAATATGGAAAATAAAAACATGATTATTAGATTCAGCAAAACAATTTATATTTTTTCCCCCCACACTGGCAGTTCAGAAAGATAGAATAAATTTGCCTTTTGGTTACACAATACACTAATTAATGATACCATAAAATTGTTCAGCTTTTGTATTTATCCCTATGAAGTGGAACAACTTCCACTGGAGAAAGAAAATGTACCATCTACTTACATGCATTCTCATTGTTGGGCCGTGTTCCCAGCTGGAAGAGTTTTAAGAAGGGAAAACTCAAATACTTTCATGCTGAAAGTATTTAAAGATTGTATTTACTGTATACTGAATGAGTGCTCTAAGTGTGAAAATATTGTGCACTGTTAGAAATTCATGGCTGAATTACTTTGGTTAGCCCTGGGAAGTTACTTGCTTAGGACATTGGTTTCACCCTTTAGAAACACAGAATTCCTCCTATTTGCTGTGGAGACAGTGCAAGCACTTAACATGCTGCCCAGACAGTGCTTTTGGGATAAGGTGCCCTGATTCAGTACAAAATGAGCACATACACAATGTTACAGTGCCTAGAAGACCAAATACAAATTCAGGCTAGAAATAAAGTCTATGGATTTAACAAACAGAAAAATTTAACATGGGAAGAACTTATCAAGGGCTAGTGTAGATTTTCCATCAATAGAAATTTTAAAATCAATAGTGGCTGTGTTCCTAAGACATTCACTGTACTTCAAACAAGCACTAATTCACAGTCTTTATAACAGCTTGTATCATACAGAAGCATAGATGAGACAATCCCTTGTAGTTTTACTGTCTGAATCTTTGAAGACAGCTACTTCCATTAACTGGAAAAGTAGAGAGGAAGCTTTTGTCAATAATAGCAGTGATATATGAAAGCAGAGGTTAAAATAGGCATAAATGGAAAACTTCATATGCTGCTTCTTCTGTACTAAAAATAAGAAGACTCATGCTCCTTCCATGGTGCATCTGTTGTTTACTCATCATATTATATTCCTGATAAGGGGACACACATTCAGCACCACTGTCTGTGGACAGAAGAAAGTCTATAGCTCTACCCCAGATCATGCAAAGAAAGTCCTTCTCCTTCGGTTTCTGTCCTAAATGATTTTTGAGGCATTACACAAAAAAAGTAAGAAGATTATTGAAAAGTATGGGGAAAAAGGGGACAAAATTTATTTCAATATGCTATGCACAATTATACCGATTGTCAGGGTGAAATAATAAATAATGTAAAGTTGCCTGGGGGTGGGGGTGGGGGAGAGAGAGAGAGAGAGAGAGAGAGAGAGAGAGGATAGAGAAAGGGGAATAAAAAGTAAGGAAAGCAACCTTGCATTGATAATAAACTAACATGAGGTTTTGCTAATTTCTGGATACCCTTAGCAAGATGCCTGTTGACAAAATACATAGGTAATTTACTTATCATCTATCATTAGCTGTATGAGCACAGCAATGCAATCACCAGAATTTTAGCCTCCAGATTGTAGAAGTGACAAGCATCCAGAAGACCAGTTAAATTAAAACACTCCTTGACAAATTAGATACTTGGTCTTGTAGGCATCACAAAGGTTTTTCCGTTCATTTATAAAAGGCTGTGTAGCAATGTGCTAGTTTACAATTACCTAGTGAGAAATTCAGAATTTTATAGATGATAAAACCAATATACTTTTATTCACCACATAGCAGAAACAAATATTTAAAGAACCTATTTCCAGAAAAAAAAAAAAGAAAGAAAGAAAGAAAGAAAGAAAGAAAGAAAGAAAGAAAGAAAAAAAAAAGATATGATTATACCTCCTAAAAAGCAATAAAGTTCCAGGCCTGGTTTAGCATAAAACAGACATGATGGCATTAGAGAAGAATTATTAATCCACATGGAGAATATCATTGGGTATATATTAAGTTGAAGATTCCAGTTAGAGACAAATTCCTTTGCTTCAGTTTAAAGTCTTTCTTTATATTATGCTCCTAAATAGGTCTGGGAAGAAATTTTCCTATTAAATTATTTCTGATGGAAAACTAAGCTTAAAAAAAAAAAGTAAAAATATCATTACATGGTTTGAACTATGTTCCATTCAATTAGGAGTGAATTCAGGAAATTCAATGATGTATGATATAAATGAGGCCAATGACTAGGCAGTGGTAGGTAACTATTGAAGGTAACATCTAGACTGATAGTCTGTGAGGACCTTAATTTTACATTCATAAAATTAGTTTTTCAAAATCAAATTAATTTAATGTTAAACGAAAGTATTTGAGTTTCTAGACAAAATATTAAAAAAAAAAATCATCCCCAAATTGTTGTTTTTTGTTTTTGTTGTTGTTGTTTGTTTGTTTGTTTAATGTTTTCTCAAATTGCACATTACCTTGCAAAAGTAGAGGTTTTTTTTGCTGTTTGTTTGTTTTTTTACAGTTAATTTGAGAGGAAATGGCTTTCTTGAGTGTTTTCCCTACTATAGGAAGACAGCAAGAAAAGAAGATGCCCTGTTCTGAATATATGATTTGAATACTCCTGGAGTCCAGAGTTTGAAAACTTCTATCCTCTGTTTCAACTTGATTTAGGGTATGTGTGTATATATGTATATATGTATTTTTATATATATTATATACAGTTTAGTTGACATAAGTTTAGTTTGTTGACATAAGGGAAACAGCAAGAATGTTATTCCTCTGTTTGGCTGAACACAATAGGTACACTCTCCCTCTCTGTCTGTGTATGTGGCTCTTCAGTCCCTCAAAAAACACATCTATTCACTGAGAAAACAACTATTTTCTTCGCTGCAAGAAAAAAAAGTGGGGCAGGAGGAAGGTTACACTTCAGGGGAGGAAAAGTCTCTTCACAAAATTGAATTAGTTTTCCAAAACCAGCTGACAGTTATTCATAATACTTCTCTGTTAAGTGACTTCCTTTCTGAATGCAGCTATTGGAGATGGAGGAGAGCAGCATATTGTTATGACAAAAGGCAAGCAAGACCCACTCTGTATGGGGCATACTAAACATTATCTTTATTAAATATTGATTTTAAAATCTTTAAGTCTCTAAAAGCTTGGAGACACTGATTAAATTACTTGTTAATCTAGAAGGAACTGGTTTTGTTGTAAACAGAATCAACTGAAATAATCTCAAGAGGTTTCTTATATTATGGGTAAACAACTTTTAGGCTCAAATACTGAAAAAGCTCTGGAACTGGTAAACATAATATTTGAATAAATTCTCATCTCATATGAATTGCTATCTGAATTTATGTAATAAGTATACACCATTTTAACTTTATCTCTCTGGTAGATTTGATTTGAGTAAAGACAAATTTTATCATTGAAAATTAAACACAATTGCCACTGCTTTCAATAAAACACCCTTAAAGAAAGTTCCAGATCATTTTTTGTTCATAAGTTCTGGGACAAGCTTTGGGGCATGCTACTCACTATGTTTCTGCAGAGGCTCACAATATGCCTTCCCTTCCCCAACATGATCTCTTCTGTTCTAGGAGTACCACAGTTAAGTGCTTTGTACCTGGCAACAATCCGTCTTGGGAGACGCAGTGTGGCTAAGATATTAAGGAACTGGATGTTATGTTCAGGAGGACTGTCTAAAAATCTTGACTAGCTTCCTTATATCTCTTATTCATAAAATCATAGAACGGTTTGGGTTGGAAGGGACCTTAAGATCGTCTAACTCCAACCCCCCTACCATGGGCAGGGACACTTCCCACCAGATTGCTCAAAAGCTATATCCAACCTGGCCTTGAACACCTCCAAGGATGGGGCATCCACAGCTTCTCTGGGCAGCCTGCTCCAGTGTCTCACCACCCTCTGAGTAAAGAATTTATTCTTTTGAATTTATTCCTCTGGACTCATTCTAATACTTCCACATCCTTCTTGTGCTGGGGGACCCAGAGCTGAACACAATACTCCAGATGACATCGCAAGACAACAGAGTAGAGGGGGATAATCACCTCCCTCGCCCTGCTGGCAACACTTCTTTGGATGCAGCCCAGGATACGGCTGGCTTTCTGGGCTGCAAGTGCACATTGCCAGCTTTTCATCAATCAACATCCCCAGGTCCTTCTCCTCAGGGCTGCTCTCAATCCATTCTTCACCCAGCCTGTATTTGTGCTTGGGAGCACCCTGGCCCAGGTGCAGGACCTTGCACTTGGCTTTTGTTGAACCTCATGAGATTTGCACAAGGCCACCTCTCAAGCCTGTCAAGGTACCTCTGGACGACATCCCTTCCCTCCAGCATGTTGACCGCACCACAT
Organism: Cygnus atratus; assembly: GCF_013377495.2. Taxonomy (NCBI): domain Eukaryota; kingdom Metazoa; phylum Chordata; class Aves; order Anseriformes; family Anatidae; genus Cygnus; species Cygnus atratus. The sequence goes on from NC_066364.1 coordinate 8,814,218, forward strand.
GGCTTGGTGTTATCAGCAAACTTGCTGAGAGTGCACTCAATCTCACTGTCACTTACTCAGTTTTGGAACTTTAAAGGTTTGTGAAATAAAGGTTCCATCAACTCCCATAGTTTTGCTATTTGTCATTCCCATTACCACAGTTGATTTTTTCAGAGCTGGTTTCCAGTTAAGGTATTGGAAAACTACATTACCTGAAGAGTACAACGTGAACAACTAAAGCAGTTTGACATCACTAACAAGAAGTTTACACATGGTGGTTAAAAATTAAGTTAGTCAGAAGTTAGGGAATGGAATTTAAAGCTAAAACTCCATATTCTGCATGCCCTGGGCTTTCTGACTCTGCAGCCGTTGGGTATCCCATGTGAAGTATGTTCCAGTTTCAGGGGAAGTTGACCATTTTCCATCTGATATATACAAGGTACAAAAAGAACAGGCTTTTGTAAGTCTTGTGGAGAGATTTGTCATATGGGAAGGATCTCAGAGGTTTTTTGAGTCATCTTTCACATTAATCCAGTTCAGATAAAAAATAGTAAAGATACAGAATTTCAGACACAGTATTAACATTTCCTGTTATCTGACTTTGGCGTTCGTGCATTCATCTAGTTAACTTAGCTGGTTCAACCTTGTGTTAGCTGCTCTAATCAGTACTTTCTCTCACATGTATTTTCACAATGGCTTCCTATATCATTCTTCACCAGTGTGAGAGAGTAATACTCAATAATAGTTTCCAATCTATAGCATACATATATAAAAAACATTTCAAGCAAAGATAAATTCAGTTAGGATTCTGAATACTTATTTTGACTTCTTAACAGTAGAATAATGCTGTGTATCTGCAGGTCCTAATGAATGCAGAAGATCATGTACCTCATAATCTTTGAATGTCAGAACATTCTTATGCAGGAGAAATTTTTTTTAAAAAAAGTCCTTATAATTTAACAACATAACACAATTTTTGCATGTGTTGATCTAAAAAATTGGTGTATTTCTTTTAGCCAAAAGCTTCATCTTAACCTACCTGACTAAAATTAAGATAGATATCTCTAACATGTTACAGAATCACCGAATCACAGAATGGCTGAGGTTGGAAGGGACCTCTGAAGATCACCTAGCCCAACCTCCCTGCCGAGCAGTATCAACCTAGAGCACAATGCGCAGGATAGCATCCAGGTGGGTTTTGAATATCTCCAGAGAAGGAGACTCTACAACCTCTCTGAGCAACCTATTCCAGTGCTCTGTCACCCTCACAGTAAAGTGCCCCCTCATATTCATCTGGAACATCCTGTGCTTCAGTTTGTGCCTGTTGCCTCTTGTCCTGTTGCTGGGCACAACTGAAAACTGTTTAGGAACACAATTGTTCCTAGACGACTATGGAACAACATTTTGCTTTTAAGACAATATGGTAATTTGATCTACTCACTAAAAGGTATGCAGATGTAAAATCACTTAAAGCCAAGAAATCCTGTTAGAAGATCTTTTAAAACATTTTCTGTAGTTCAGTGAAAAAGCATAAGTCAAATTCATGAATATTTTTTTTAAATCTATAACTTATTCCATATAGAACATGAGAATCATCTCTACCAAAGTATCTATGAAGTCATTGACTCCAAAGTTAAATACGTGCTCACTGCTTTGCTCTGCTAAAGTCAAAGGCATTTGGATCTTCCCATATAAAAACTATATATTATTGTTATTTCTTCCTATTACCTGAGATCTCAATGGGAACATAACTGCTAATGTATCTCTAACTTAGGCTGTCATAAGTGAATTCAGAATTTTATCACCTTCTTCAGTATTGCAAGTATTCCCATCAAGGTTGCTTTCTGACATGTCTATATTCAGTGTGACTATATTCACTGCATGCAGTACTGCTGTGATGATGTATCATGAGATTCTATTGCACAGTAAATAATTGGTTTTATGCTTATACTTTTCATACCCCACAGTTTCTTCAGTTCCTGCCAGACCCTACTTGCCAATTTTTATTTAATTTTTAATGAAATTAATTATATGACAGAAAATTACATAGGGAGGCACTCTTTTCTTCTCTTTTATATAAGCCACATATTTGATGTTCTTCAATGCATTTCATGAACATCAATGATTTTCAGAAGTCTAATAACATCTTTTAATCTTTCTTCTCTACTACTGTTTCACTTCTGACAGTATGGGATCTGCTCTGTTTGGAGCCCATAATTTCTACAAAGCTCCTAGTACTTAAAACTGCCAATTCTTATTTTATGTTCACCTCTAGTGAATCTAGTACATCCACTTACACAAGATTAATAGTTTCTAGTTTCTGGCCATGTATCATACAGTCTAGATTTATCTTTTTCTCTACTATCTCTCTTCTTTTTACTTTCTGGGCAAAACCCAGTTCCATTCCAACCTGAAATATATTAAGGCATAAATGTTTCTGTAGGCTAATTTGGGCTTACCTCAACTGCATACAAACTCCTCCATAGTTTTAATGTGTAATCTCATGCATAATATTACATACCCTTTGTTTCTGCTTTGATTGCTCTTTGGCTATTAGAAAATCGAAGTATGGCTCAGATTCTTCCAAATAAATTCCATTGTTGTGATCTACATTTCATTTATTGTTTTAGTCACTGACTTGTCTTTGAACTATTTTAACCATCGGATCTTCTGACTAATTGTTATTATTTATTTATTTATTTATTTATTTTCTGACAGAAGTTTATTTTATTATCTCTTTGAATTTTCTGTTCTCTCTTTTCACTGTAATATAGATTTTGAAGAGTTTTCACATCCTTAATAGTTATTCCTCCAAGGCATGCTTACACTTCTCTTTATCCATGTTTTTCAAGGGTCTCAATGATGCTTCTTCATCAGTTTCTCCAGGATAACCACCAGTCCCTTCTTTGCTCCTTCACAGTGCTTTCCTTTTTATTTTATTTTATTTTATTTTATTTTATTTTATTTTATTTTATTTTATTTTTATTTTATTTTATTTATTTAAATATTTATTTATTTTATTTATAAATTTATTTATTTTATTTATTTATTTTTTAATGCTCTTTTATGGTATGGCCAGAGCTTTACCCAGTATTCACATCATTATTTTTTTTTCTTTTCCTTCCTAACTCATTTTGTGAGAAGTATGCCACCTTGTACAAGAACCTGAGCTAGTCAAACAACCACTGGCACTACTGCTACTATTAGTATCCCCTGTCTCTGAGGCACTTGCATGTTGCACTCCCCAGCACTTCATTTCAGCTGCTTCAGTAGAATATATATGTTGAAGTCTATGCAGTCTCTGTCAACAATTCAGAATCTACAGTGTACTTAGAGAAGAATAATGTCTGGTTAGTAGAAGCAGATCAAATGGTACATATTTTATCAGTAATTCCTGGGCTGTGTTGATATCTGGTCATTCTACATGCAATCCACAGAAGTCTGAAACCTTCACAGATGTTCATCTGAGTATCTATTTAAATATCAACTTCAAAAGTTTTTTATCCCTTTCCTCTGATGAACTGACTCAGGTGTCTTCATTTACCTCTTTGTTTTTGCCTAGTGGTGGCTTTCTGAGCCTGACATGGTCTGATGTACTTGTCTGCTGCAAGTCTAGAGGCAGAGGACAAATTCAGGGAGCCCAAATTCATAGGCAATGATTAAACTAAGGTTTTGGCATTAATGTATCAAAGGTCTTTCTACCCCAGAACCAGATAATATTATTTATTGATCTAGAGGATGGTCTCTTCTGGGTGCTGGTTGTAGTCTATGACATTAACTTGAAAAGTTCTTACTGCACACAGCAGAAAAGAAGAGATGGTTCATAATTGCCCCAGGCTGTGATTGCACATATTGTTAAACACACCTACTTCATGGCTTGGTGCTGGTTCCTAAACTGTCAAATTAGATTGTAATTGCAGAGATTTGAGAGAAAGACCCTCAAAGGATTAAAGGAGTAACCTAATTTATGTGACATCTGCAGCTGTACAAGCTGTTGTCCAGGTTGTTGTAAGAACAATTTAGCTTGTAATACTGGTCGGTATATAGATTCAAGGGAAATATCCTCTCTAAAACTCTGGTTCCCTACCTGCTGTGTTACTTAATGCTGACAAAGCAGTAAGTTCTTAATTAGACCATAAATTATTTGCAGTAGAAGCTGTGGATGAGATTCTCAGCTTGTACAAAATCAGTATAACTCCATTGGCATCATTAGGACAATACTCTTTTTTTTTTTTTTTTCTGACACTGTCAAATCTTACAGTTTTATAGTCAGCCTCACCATTTGTGATGCTTTTCTTAAAACCTTGGCTGCAGTAGGTTTAGGTATCTCCTATTTTTAAAATTTGCATCTCAAATTTGCAGAGATGCAGAGCTTGAAAACATGTCTTCAGTAAACTGTCAAGGCTTCAAATCTACAGGCTGAATGGAGCTCATTACATATGTTATATATTTCTGTAAATCCTCAAATGCCACTCTCATAATTTCACTGGGTAAAGCCAGAAGGGGGTGCAGGAAGAAACTCCAACTTATTAACAAAGAATTTGGAACAGTATTGGCTTTGATGTATTTTTGTTGGGTGTCTAATAGATGTTGGGGAACTGCGGATTTGCTAGCTCTAGCAACACTTCCACTGCTCTTAATGTTTTTCTTGCTACCGATGGTATATATATATTTGTTATTACTACTACTGCCAATGGTATCTTGTGAAGCAGGGAAACACATTTAACCTGTTTCAACAGCAACAATGCAGCTAAACAGGAGAGTTAGAATATCTTTCTCAGAGATCTAAGGATGGAGCATTTAATGCCTTCCCCCTACCTCTCTGTCCTGGAGCTTGGTGTTGGAACTTCAGTGACTCGTGCTGTAATGTGTTCTTTGAGAAAGAAGACTCGAGGGTGGCATATTTGACTGTACTATCAGAACATCTACCCCTCTGAACTTGAAAGCCATAAACAATGGAAAGAAGACAATGTGTTGTCTACCGTCATGAAATCCAAATTTTTCATTCTGTCACCCTTGGCAGAGCTCTTTCTGACTCACCTGAGAGGACAGGTGTTTCTTCTGTGTCTTCTTTAATGAGGGTGAGTGTGAGAGGGAGCTTGTTTTCACTGTATTTTTATCAAGGGAGGAAGAAATTGCTGGCTGTTACATTTTATCTGAAAAGTGTATTTAAAAAGGAAAATAACAAACTCATAAAAATTGTTTTCTTAAGTGGAGAGGTAAGGTACTGGAACATGGCAATTATATTAAATCAGGTTTCATTTTAAACTGCTTTGTGCTCTCACAGGAGAGACAGGGTTTTATACTGAGTTCTGTAAATGGGTATTATGAAACAGAAGACTTTTAAAAACTGTCATGCTTAATGATACCTACAACAGAATGCCAAGAAGAAGATAAAAGATCAACTCTGTTATTCCCACTTTGACTCTCAGGAAGAGGTCTGCAAAGTATCCTTCAATCTTCTAGAAATCTGTGAAAACTAGCACTAGCTGAATGGTTTTCCACATTTAATAATGTGAAATAGCTTTTCAGTTAAACTAAAATGTTCCTGAAAAATTGTCCACTTTCATGAAGACATCTGGTTGGGTTTTCATGAAAATACACAACGCTGTAAATGGAACTCATTGTTAGTGGAAAAAGAATGCATAACAATTATTAAAAAGGAATAAAAACATAAATAAATAAATAAAACCCACAGAATGCCTCTCAATAGACTGAGCACACAAAAGAAAGTTATCTGACATGTTCTAGAAATTTCTAGAAATTCTATAACATTGTCAGAACTGTATGTTGTTATTTTAAAAGTGAACTGTTCCAGAATAATGCAGTAAATTAATTAGAGCAATGGTGAGGTAATTCTACACCAAATATTGATGAGTCCTGTCAAAATCTCATGAAAGATTATAGAAATACTTGTGTTTAATTATGGTGGTATTTGGTGAACTGCATTTTATCTTTATAACAGAGAATTAGCCAAAGGGCTTATTAAGGATGGAGCAACAGAATATTAGCTGAACAAGAAATTTGACTTTAAAGGGGAGGGGGGGGGGGTCGAGGAGTGGTATTTATACTTCATTTTACTGACAATAACCATGAACATTACCATAGACACCTAGTTCCTGTTGGTTTTATCAACATTCAGGGATTTAAATAACTTCGAAGTTCTTGACCTAGGAATTTGATGGCAATAGCTGTGACAGAGTCAGAACTGGTATTTCTGAGATAAAAACTCAAGATCACGCTTTCTTTGGAAAGAAACATTTGAATATTTGTTCATTTAATATCAGAGATGAGGTGACAACAATCAAAAAAGATTTATGTTTCTAAGTCGATTTCACATTGTACTTGGCAAAACAAAATATTTGGTTCTCAGTGACAATGCCAGGGCAGACCAAATACTACAGAGCACATTTGAATGAAATTAATTAATTAATTTGATGGCCTTTCTGTTGTTTTTGACTTTTAAATGTTTTAAAAGTCTACCCATTGGACTGCTCGTGGAAACAGATACTACAGTTCTTCTGATCTGGACCTGGATAAGCTTGAAAAGTGGGCCTACATGAACCTAATAAGGTTCAACAAGTCTAAGTGCAAGGTGCTGCACCTGGGCCGGGGCAGTCCTGGACATGAGTACAGACTGGGTGAAGAACTCATTGAGAGCAGCCCTGCAGAGAAGGACTTAAACCAGAAGTTTCTGTGAATGCTATCCTTAAAATGAAACTGTATGTACTGTCTATGAAATAATTTCAAATAACCACACATCTAATAAGAACCAAAGACCATCGATGTATGTAGAATTTACAACAATGGAAAGATTACATTTAATGATTGCATTGTTAAATGGTAATTTTTCACTCACTTCTACCCAGAGTATAAAAGTTGGCATTAGCAAAGGCATATTATTTTGATTTATTGACTCACTGAGTTTATTCATTATTTGTGAATAATTATTTTTTGCTGCTATATAGGTCTAATTAATTGTTAGGGTGCTAGGAAGGTTTTTGCATGAACATTTTTATCATTCTGTGTCACAAGAAATGAGTTATAAAATAAAATGTTAACAAATGTTTTTATTTTTATTTCAGGGGCAACCTTGATGGAGGCAAGTTTGTTTGTTTGTTCTTTTTTTTTTTTTTTTTACTTCTAGTTTGGCAATACATCTTCTGTCAGTCAAAACTTTATTTCTGTCACTCTGTTGTGTATCCTGACTGATGGGGATTTTAGTTCCATTATGGACTTTTCTGCAACAAAGAGACTCTTCCATTTGAAAGTGAATCTTCCATTTAAAACATAGAATCTCATTTAGCTGTTAGTCGTGTCAGGCCTATGTCTGTCAGTCTCTCTGTCTATGACAGAGTGTTGAAAATGTTTGCCTGGTGGGTGGTAGAAGTGTGTATCATTGCTATTCTGTTCTGGTAATATGTATCACCTGTGGACAAAAGCACTTGAAACTCGAAAGTCATCTTTCCAATTCCTGGGAAGGTGATGGAACAAATCATCCTGGAAACCATTTCCAAATACAAGGTGATCAGTAGAAGTTGGCATGAATTTGAGAAGGGATAATCATACTTGATAGCCTTCTGGCCCATAGGTGGTTGGGCAAGGGAAGGATGTTGGTTATTATGAATTAAGCAAGGCTTTTGACACACCTTGAGAGCATTTTATGGGCCTTAGTGGCCCTGACCAGCTCCACTGGGAGCCTGCAACCACACACTCTTCATCTCAGCCCCAGGATCTTCTTTTCCTCTCTGAGCTATGTTGAAGGAATATCTGTCTGTAGCTCTGTCACAGCTGTGTCCTGCTGGGCCACAGGCTCTGGGCTGACATCCTAGAATTGGTCCATCCCTGTTACTATGGCCTGACTCATTTATTCTGGGGGTGTGAGCTGTGGATTGATTTCTTGGCTTGATGTTGAACTTGCCTCATTACCATAAACTCTCATTATTATCAGGACACAGGGTTGCACCTGGTCATAATCTCTGGGTCTGCTCTGCTCACATTTTCAGGGGCTTCCATCCCGGCTGGTAAGACCCCTGATCTTCTGGTTGCCTTATCACATCCAGTTTCTGGCTCCCTGTCCTGTAGGGAGTAGCTGGTCCTCAATACTGTCTAATACTACCTCTCATAACATCCACATAGACAACATAATGAAGTACAAGATAGACAAGTGGACAGTGAGCTGCACTGGAAATTCACCGAATTACCAGGCTCAAAACATTGTGATCATCAGGATGAGTTCCAGCTGGAGAATTGTGGCTAGTTGTGTGCTTGGGCATCGGTACTGCATCCATTCCTATGTAACCTCTTCATTAATGACCTAGAAAATGGTAGAGTGTACTTTCAGCAAGTTTGCAGATAATACAAAGTTGGAGGAGTGTCTGGAAGAGAAGCCACTGGGGAAGAACAGCCCCCCATACTTATGCAGGATGAGGACCAACCTGCTGGAAAGCATCTCTGGAAAGAAGGACCTGGGGGGTCCTGGTGGACAAAAAGCTGATCGTGTGCCATCAGTGTGCCCTTGTGACAAAGAAGGCCAACAGCCTAATGGGCTACATTTGATGAAGTATTGACAACAACTCAAGGGAGTTGGTCTTTCCCGTCTACTGAGTCTTCGTGAAACCCGTTTGGAATGCTGTGCTCCCCAGTACAATAACATGGACATGGACACACAGAATTGAGTCCAGCAAAAGGCTATGAAGATGATTAAGGGACTGGAACTTCTGACCTACATCAAAAATCTAAGAGAGCCTGGAGAACAAAATTCATCAATGTGAATAAAATTGGGAAAAATAAAGTAATAATAGGCAACCTCTTAATGGTATCTAGTGGGAAGACGAGGCAATAAGCACAAACTGAAATACAGGCAATTCAGTAAATATAAGAGAAAGCTTTTTGCTGTGAGGGTGGTCAGACACTGGAACAGGTTGACAAGAGAAGATATGGAGTCTCCATATGTGAAGATATTCAAAACCTGACAGGAACCAGCCCTGGGCAACCCAATCAAGATGACCCTGCTCTGAGCAGTGGGGTTGGTTGGACTAAGTGTTCTGCAGAGGCCCCTTCCAAACCCTACTGATTCTGTATTATATTGTTTCTCCAAATAAATTAGAACATATGAGCTATGACGGAGTACAAAAATAAGAAAGGAAGATGTGGGGGAAGAATGTAGCAAAAGATGAAAAAATGATCCATATTCCCAAGTTTATTTAAGATATCTAAAGCTGTATCTCCCGGGGTATTCAACCTATCTGATTGAAATTAGTGGTAATTTGATATCTTAACTCTGTTAAGGTTCTGACAAAGCGATCACTGCAAGATTAGTTAATGTCAATTTCTTTAATTTCGTGTCACTATTTCTATCGCTTGTTAAGATATCCGTATCTTTATTAATTGCTAAAAGCAGTGCACCTCACCTTCCATCTTCCCTGACCCAGTAGAGATACCTTGGTGCTGTGATTTACTGAGACAGAAGGGAATATATCAGCATATCAAAAGATATTCTTACTCTGTAATTATAAATTTTCCTACTGGTGGAAAGAGGGTGGAGATGAGTTAAGTATGGCTAGTTATGTAAAAGGGTGCTTATCCCGAACATGTCTCGTAATTTAGGGATGCCACTAAGTTAGTCTTATCTGTTTCTGTTGGACTGCCTGCTATAAGGGAAACAGTGATTCTGTTTTACTACTTTGGCTAAACAGTGAAAAATTTTTATATTGCATCCCACATATTTCAGAATGTAGAGATTTGTTATTCCAGAAATGAAGAATACTGTGAAGATACTTAAAATTAGTCCAGAGAGTCACCAGATATTCAACAAACTAGAAGAAAGTAAAGTTTGGTTTAGGAGGATACAGATCAGCTTAGTTATTGGTATTAATGGAAGCTGATCCTTTCTATCATGTTATTATCAAGCAATCTTATAGTTGTTTTCTGTGAGACTAGAAGGAAAGTCTTGTTCTGTGCATGAGTGAATATTTATTTGCAAGGTTCATTTCCACAATGCTACGTATGCTCTACTTCAGTAAAATGTACTGCTATGACTCTACAGCAAATCCACAACTCTTGCAAACAACAAAACATGCCATTAAAGTATCAAATGCTTTATAATTCACTGACATAAATCAGTAGATAACACAGTGGAAGTGCTGTACATCACCTTGTGACATGGTTAGACTATGCACTGAATAGCAGTACTGTAATGTTTTTGAAAAGCTAATTTACCCAGACATGGCATGCTACAAACCAACAGAATGATATTGAATATAAAAGGGTAATTTGTATGTGGATACAAGGCTAGAAACCAGCCTTGTGATACCATTCTGTATGTCTCAGCTGATAAAATACCAAGGCTTTTCTATTCACCTTTCCTCAATCCCTAGCTTTCCCTCATTTAAAGGGCTAGTATTTTATGCTTCTACATTTTTCCTCAAAATTAAACATAATTTCTTATTATTAACACCCTCAGTTTTTAACAGCTTGCTCTTTATCTATTATAAAATACAGTTCTCTTCCATATAATAAGATGGTGAGCTGCTATAACCTCCAATCTTGTAGGTTACAGCACTAACTTTGTAACGAAAGAGCTGTAATTCACACATGAATACAAATTCTTTCACAATAATTCTGTTTCTGTTATTTCAGACAGTGCCATTTCATTTTCAATTTCTGTCTTTCTAAACATGATTTCCTTGAATTCTTTTGTCAGACTATAGGTAGGTCTCCACTACCTTTTAAGGAAGTGAGTTTCCCTTTCAATTAATCCTTCTGGTTTTCACAGGCACTATTTATGCCTGGGTGATAACCTTGCTAATCCATGCCAGTGCCTTTATGACACAATGTGTATCCAAAGGCCCCTATGGACACAGGGGGGCCCCAGCACAAGAAAGATGTGGACCTGTTAAAGCAAGTCCAGAGGAGGGCTACAAAGATGATCAGAGGGCTGGAGCACCTCTGCTATGAAGAAAGGCTGAGAGAGCTGGGGATGTTCAGCCTAGAGAAGAGAAGGTTCTGGGGGTACCTCATTGTGATTGTGGTCTTTCAAGACTTAAAGGGGCCTTCTAAAAGGATGGAGAAGACTCTCTACTCGGGTAGATAATGATATGACAAAGGGGAATGGTCTTCAACTAAAAGAGAATAGATTAGACATTAGGAGGAAATTCTTCACTGTAAGGGTGGTGAGACACTGGAACAGGCTGCCCAGGGAAGCTGTGGATGCCCCATCCCTGGAGGTATTCAAAGCCATTCTGGATGGGGCCTTGGCCAATCTGTTCTAGTGGGTGGCATCCCTGTCTATGGCAGGGGGGTTGGAATTAGATGACCTTTAAGATCCCTTCCAACACAAACCATTCTATGATTCTATGACACCTGAGCATCCAATTCCTGGTACAAGAATGAAGGAAGACTACTCTGGCTGATTTTTTTAGACATTATTATCAGAGCACTAGATGATGTTCCTGTAGATGGAACAGCAGATGCAGTCCCTGTAAGGGAAACACTGCAAACCACAGGAAGGTTTCCACCACTTACATGTGATCCAGAAGAACCATATAGTCAGAAAAAAAAACTGAGATTGAATGAAGACAAAGAAATCATCTCATCTGTTCTGCTACCCACAAGATTAACTGTTTCTCATAGATGTTCTGTTTAAAACACAGCCTCTCTAAATGTGGTGACAGGACTCATAGATTTTCTTTCCTTACAGTTGAAGCTGAATCTCTATTGAACTAACTTAAACCCATTACCCCTGCTGTAACCACAGGGGATATGAACAGCCTATTCTTTACTCTCTACAGCTACTTTTCACATTATTATGTGTCCTCTCAGTCTTCTGTTCTATAAACTAAACTACTCCAATTGTTTCAAGCTCTCTTGCTTTCTAGATCTCTGATAATTCCCAGTTGGTCTCCTTCAGATTCTTTTGAAACTGGTCCACACTGCATTTCTGAAATGCAGTTCAGAAAATGAAACGCAGTGTGCTTGCTGAGACTGAGCACAGTATGCAGTGCTAAGGAAAATGAAAGAAATATTTCATATCATACAAATGATATTGCTCTTTAAACACTTAGTAAGTCATGCATCTTTTTTCAACTTTATTTTAGACCATTGCTCCAACTTTTCAAGAAAATCCTAATCTGTTTCTTTAGTATGTAAAACAGGGAAGGAATTTACTGAGTCAGAACCATTTCTTTAGGAAGAGATTTAAGGCCACTTAGTGGATCACAAGCTGTACATGAGCCAGTGGTGTCAGATAGTGTCCATATGCATTATAAACACACTCTCTATTCCATCACCCCTGTCACAGCTGAAAACACCAAGCAGCAGCAGACCTAGTAAAGGCCCCATCAGAATTCTGCTTGATATATCCTTCCTGCTTAATACAAGTGATGATGGTGGTTCTACACACACTGTACTATATACATATGTAAGGTTCTGATGTATTAGCTATAGTTCACTGCCCAGATGTATTCTGGACAGTGCGCAGCTGTCCTGGTTTCAGGTAGGACAGAGTTAATTTTCCTCCTAGTAGCTGGCAGGGTGCTATGTTTTGGATTAGAATGAGAAGAGCGCTGATAACATGCTGATGTTTTAATTGTTGTAGAGCAGTGCTTACACCAAGCCAAGGACTTTTCAGCTTCTCACTCTGTCCTGCTAGCGAGCAGGCTAGGGATGCAGCAGGAGCTGGGAGGGGACAGACCCAGGACAGCTGACCCAAACTGGCCAAAGGGGTATTCCATACCATCTGACGTCATGCTGAACAATATATATAGGGGTGGCTAGCCGGGGTGGGGGGCCGGTTGCTCGGGGATAGGCTGGGCATCGGTCAACGGGTGGTGAGCAATTGCATTGTGCATCACTTATTTCGTACACATTATTACTATTAATACTATTATTATTATTATTATTGTTGTTATTATTTTTCCTGTCTTAATAAACTGTCTTTATCTCAGCTCACAGGCTTCACTTTCCCGTTTCTCTCCCCCATCCCGGAGAGGGAGGGGGGAGGGTGAGCGAACGGCTGTGTGGTGTTTGGCTGCCAGCCGGGCTAAACCACAACAGCAGCACTTTTTTTTTTTTTTTTGTGAGCAATATATGTTTTGATTGATGTTCTGGTGTAGCCTACACAGCACTGAAACTACTTTCATTTATTATCTAAGTATTTCAAGGTAAATTTCATTGGCCTAATCCAAATGAAAATTTTCATTCTCTATTTCTCTAACCTAATTCAATTCTGGCAAAAAAAAGGTCTAGGTCTCCTCTCAATTGCAAGACAGAGCAGATATTCTCATTGATTCCAATTTGCATTGATACCCACATAATAGACATTTTTCAGTTTTTTTTTTCTTCTTCTTTTTTTCTTTTTTTTTTTCAATATGACAAATATGAGAAAATGTAGTCTTACTTTTCTGGTATTTTGAACAGGTTCAGGTTTGCTCAAGACTGAGCTTAGAGCTCATCCCAGAGCCATGAAGAGTTTTTGCAGAATTTTGAGGCCAAGCTGATAAATCATGTCCACAATGTCAGTCTAACCTGGGCACCCCTCTAGCTTTTCTCACAGGTTCTAATCAGCTCTGGGTGAAGACAAATTCAATTTTGCCTCTACTGGGAAAAAAATAAAAAAATAAATAAAACACACAAACATTAAACACCCCTGTGATGCCTGTCACAGGGAGAAACTGCTCAGTTCACATAATTGAAGTCAGAATAGGATCGAAGCAGTTTATTGATTTATTAACAGCATGTAATTAACTTGCAATCAGTGAACTATATATTCAGGATCTGTATCAGCAAGACAACCGAAAAACCATGGTAATAGACAGAAAATGTTAATGAACACCTACAAATTTCTAAACAACCTTCAGAAACAAATTGTGAGAATTTCTAATCACACCCAAAGACACACAAACACTTATACACACATTCCCGTGGTTCCATGCCTCCCCCTTCCCCCCAGTGTATACCTCATAGGCTGTGTGGGTTGCCAGCACCCCTGTGGGGTGCAGTCCCTACATGGCCCCCTATCCACAGGAGATGCTGGTGCTCCAGCTGTACATGTACCAGTGTGCATTCCTGCAACCCTCAATCTGTGAATCAGTTCTGTGTTTCTGTTATTCCATGATTCAGTGAACATGTAGGGGAGAAACCCCTTTGTGTGGTAACACATGTGGACCTGAGGGTTCCCACTTGTCATTCCCCTGAAGTCCCATGCATGCACCTTGCTAGTGCCCAGGCCATGTTGCCCCCATTTGCCATTTGGGGGAATCCCTGAAAAGGTCAGTTGGTGTGCTGCTGGTGACAGAAAAGCTTTAGCACCCTTGCTCAACTTCTCAGTATTTATACTGGGAAAACCTGCACTGAGATCAGATTTTCATTCTTTTTTATTTCTTTTTTTTCTTTTCTTTTCCTTTTTTTTTTTTCTTTTCCTTTTCCATTTTTTCCTTTTCTTTTTCCTTTTTTCTTTTTTTCTTTTTTTCTTTTTTTTCTTTTTTTCTTTTTTCTTTTTCCTTTTCCTTTTCCTTTTCCTTTTCCTTTTCCTTTTCCTTTTCCTTTTCCTTTTCCTTTTCCTTTTCCCTTTCCTTTTCCTTTTCCTTTTCCTTTTCCTTTCTTTTTCTTTCTTTTTCTTTTTCTTTTTCTTTTTCTTTTTCTTTTTCTTTTTCTTTTTCTTTTTCTTTTTCTTTTTCTTTTTCTTTTTCTTTTTCTTTCTTTTTCTTTTTCTTTTTCTTTTTCTTTTTCTTTCTTTTTCTTTTTCTTTTTCTTTTTCTTTTTCTTTTTCTTTTTCTTTTTCTTTTTCTTTCTTTTTTTTTCTTTTTCTTTTTCTTTTTCTTTTTCTTTTTCTTTTTCTTTTTCTTTTTCTTTTTCTTTTTCTTTTTCTTTTTCTTTTTTTCTTTTTTCTTTTTTCTTTTTCTTTTTTCTTTTTCTTGTTTTCTTTTTCTTTCTCTCTTTTTCTTTTTCTTTTTCTTTTTCTTTTTCTTTTTCTTTTTCTTTTTCTTTTTCTTTTTCTTTTTCTTTTTCTTTTTCTTTTTCTTTTCCTTTTTCTTTCTTTTTCTTTTTCTTTTCTTTTTCCTTTTCTTTTTCTTTTTCTTTTTCTTTTTCTTTTTCTTTTTCTTTTTCTTTTTCTTTTTCTTTTTCTTTTTCTTTTTCTTTTTCTTCTTTTTCTTTTTCTTTTTCTTTTTCTTTTTCTTTTTCTTTTTCTTTTTCTTTTTCTTTTTTTTCCTTTTCCTTTTCCTTTTCCTTTTCCTTTTCCTTTTCCTTTTCCTTTTCCTTTTCCTTTTCCTTTTCCTTTTTCTTTCTTTTTCTTTTTCTTTTTCTTTTTCTTTCTTTTTCTTTTTCTTTTTCTTTTTCTTTTTCTTTTTCTTTCTTTTTCTTTTTCTTTTTCTTTTTCTTTTTCTTTTTCTTTTTCTTTTTCTTTTTCTTTTTCTTTTTCTTTTTCTTTTTCTTTCTTTTTCTTTCTTTTTTTCTTTTTCTTTTTCTTCCTTTCTTTCTTTCTTTCTTTCTTTCTTTCTTTCTTTCTTTCTCTCTTAGATAAGAAACTAAGTAGTGGTTTTCTTTTAAAATAATTGGAAATTCTTGTAATTGAAAAAAATTGTTTTGTCAACTAACTGTTCTTTTAATATATTCTAATTCCCTCCAATCACAGTAAATCTTCACTCAATCACATAAATAAAAGAATACTGTGCTGACACATACTTTTTGTGTTGGATTGTTTTATTGCAAATCCCGAGATTAGCCCAACTTTAAATTTATTTGAATTTTTGAATATGGAGAATTTCCAGAAGTCTGGAACATTTTCTGGGGTTATTTTTCCAGTGATACCATACGTGGATTCTCATTAAAGAGAGGTAGTTTTTAAAATGTGGAAAAAATATATTCAGGGCACTTCCATCTGCACTAGAGCCTTCCTACCCCACACCAGCACACCTGGTTTTGTGATATTATTTCTACATTTATTGTTTTCTAGTTTCAGCAACATAATTTCTGCAGGTGTGCTATCTGTGAATTCTGAGCTTTGTACTTTTTGATCCACTTATCTATTTTCATTTATTTTCCCTTGCAGGTCAGACAATTTTCCTGGCAACTTGCTGGACATGCTACTGTTGCTTTTTTTCCTTTTAAGTCTAAATTCATATTAGCGTCCTCCACCCCAGCAGTACCTGGGATAGACTTCTGTCTAACAGGCACCAAAGAGATACCTGCTGGTTTTAATTGTTATTATTTATTTATTATTATTATTAGGTAATGCTATTATCTACATGAATGGCAAATTAGGGAATGTAGTCTTGGCTTGAGGCATTGCTTCACTTCATCTATTTTACAACTCTCAACTAGTGATGATATCACTGTATAATTAACAAGAATAGTGCAGGATTACATGGTGAACTATAATGCCAGAATATACTGTCTTTGAAAAACAAACAAAAAGTGTGTCAAGAAACTAAAGTTATTAAGACCTATTGAATTGTTGCTTTTTACCAGGAGAGAGAAATCTCATTGATATAAAAGGGTTGGAAGAAGTCAGATGTTTGAAACTGTTCTAAAAGAGTATGTTAGAAAGGCTAGTACCCTGCTGACCATGTGTGACTGGAAGTAATCTTCTGAGATTAAAGAAGTGAAGGGATCTAAACCAATAAAATGCTCAATGATTTCAATCCCCACTTACGTCATTAGTGTCAAGAAGGTCAGTCAAACTCAGTATGCCAGAAATTCAGAACCAAACTCATAGAGAAAAATACTTCCTTAGATAAGGTTAGTCTGTATAGCACTCTATGAGGCAAATTAAGAGCTTGGATCTTTAGGTCCAGTAGTAAATAAATATATTGGTGAAGATCTCCAATACAAGTGAGTGTATAGTTCCTTATAAAAGGGGCTGCACAAATGCATAGTAATGGTTTATCTCAAATATAAACATTTCACAGTCTAAATAACTGTACTGCTTTTGATTGGGATAGCATTAATTTTGTTCTTAGCAGACTGTATGGTGTTATCTTTTGGATTCTTGAACAAAACAGTCTTTATAATGCACCTATGCTTTAGCTATGTCTGAACAGTGCTTGCACAATGTGATGGTTTTCTCTGTCTCTCCCACTGCATGAAATGGGAGGGGACACAGCTGGGACTGCTGACCCAAACAGACCAAAGGGATATTTCATGCTGTATGATGTCCCCAGCAATCAAAGCTTGGGGAAATAAAGAGAAGGGGAGCACATTTGGGATTATGGCGCTTGCTTTCCCAAGAAACCTTTATGTGCAATGAGCCCTGCTTTCCTGGAAATGGCTGAACAGCTGCCTACTGACGGGAAGTAGTGAATGAATTACTTGTTTTGCTTTGCTTGCACGCACAGCTTTTGCTTTACCTATGAAGCTGTTTTTATCTCAACTCACAATTTTTCTCACTTTTACCCTTCTGGCTTTCTTCCCCATCCCACTGGGGGAAAGTGAGCAGGTTGCTGTGTGGGGCTGAGCTGCCTCCTGGCATTAAACCACAACAATAAGGCAAAATAATGATAGCTTGATTTCCTGCTTTTTAGAGATAGTAAAGGGATCCAGAAAGAGAAACTAAACTTTAAAAGGATCTAGATACCTTGTTATGAAAATACAATGCTGGATTTCATGCTGCGCATGTGAGGAAGGGAAGAGACGCAAAATTCAACCTTTGAAGCAAGGGACAGTTTAAAATACGGGAAAAAAAAAGAAAAATAACCAATAGTAAAGATAGACAATAAGAAATGGTAAGGAGTAGAAAATTTCTGAAGCCTTACCTCACTTTTTTTTAGCAAATGAGTCCAACAATTTCAGCAAATGAGTGCCAAGATAACCAGAGTGGCTGAGGAAACCCCAGTTATCCTATAGACAAAAAGCAGCACAGCAAGGAGCTGTTTTGCTGTGCATGAGGTCCTCTATATTATTACAGGTTTTGTGTCCCAGGTTTGGTACTGGCATATCTTGACTAGCCTAGGGCTTTCACCCTTTATTTGGAGTTTCTAATACAGCCTAAAGGGATGTATAAAAGGGATATATAAGAGCTTATAGCTGGCATGGTCTGGGGGACCTCCTTAGCTTTGGGACGGTAGTGCAGAGAGTGTGCTGGAGAGTGGTGATCCATGTGAATATGCCTGAATGGGTTGTGCTCCTTGTAGTCTGACACTAGCCCGGTTAACAGGGACTCCTTGGGACACAGAACTGCCTACAGATCAGCCTTTGTGAATAATTTGTGTTGTTTTTGGCAGAATCTCTCTTCCTTTCATGAAACTGTGACAGATATCTGGGCGGAACAGGGCTCTTCTGAGCTGGTGCTGGATTACCAGAGGAAAAATACCCATTTGTTCATGTACACTCTTAATGTTTACCTACATCTCTACCTAAAAAAAGTGCTGGTTACACTTGCTAATTTTTTAAGGGAATTAGAGACTTAATCATCTTCTTGAGCTGTGGAGTTGTTTATTTTGAAAGATGGATTCACAACCCTCAAGGTTTTCCTGAGCTTTCCTATTCTTTTTCTTTCAAAAGCTAGAGAAAATCATTCTGTCAATCAACCATCTTGTGGAGATGCTGTCCCTGTCTCTTCATCCAATGTTTCAGGTTAATGAAGCACTGAAGATGTGGAAGACCTACATTCAATAACTACATTTGGCCAATAGGATACAAGTTACATTTTAAATGAAAGGTCTAAACAATAAGTCTTGACTTAATTAGAAAGGAGAAAAAGTAATAGGAAAACTGTTCCTCCTTGAGAAGCTGTTCTCTTTCATGTCTGAACTCTATATTCATTTTACCAAAGTGGTAGTGAGCTATTTCCAAAGAGGAGAAAAAGAATTCCTAGATTAATAAGGCAGGGAGTAAAGCAGTCTTCCAAGGTCATTGTTTGTGTATTTCACAAAAGAGAGTCAACAGATAAATTAATTAACTGTCATTCAGAAAATGGATTAATGTTCAGGTCTCCACAACCAAAACTACATCATGTCATAGCTACGTCATTAAGCTTGCCATGCTAGGAAATTATGCTTGCTTTTTGTGGCCCCTTGCATAACTAATTATTCTGTATAGAAAGGAATGACTTCCAAGAGAGACTGACAGGTCAAATCCATCCCTGCTTCAAGGCCTGGATAAATACTTCAATTTTTGGAGTACTCTCTGAGAGTTAGAAAATCTGAAATACTTCAGACAAGGAAGATCACGTCTTCAGTGACTACTTTAATCCCTGATTGCACAGATAAACTACTAGGGAGGTAGCAGCTTGAAACACTGTTCTTTCTTTCTCCTGTTTTCCTTTTAATTCTTTTTTTTTTTTTTTTCCATATATATTTATTTTGTGTTTGTAAGGTCTTCTAAAGCTTTAGATATATTCAGGTAATGCCTCCTGGATTGGACTGCACTTGCAGTTTTAGAGAAGGAAGGCTTTGTCTGTAGACCTGATTTTTTTTCATTTTCAGTTTCACTTTGACCTTCCAGTTACTATCAGGACTTGGGTCGATCTGAACCTAGGCAAATTTGTGGGTGAAATACACAGTGCTAAAAGGATATCACAGTGAGGCAGAAGATTGAGTTGGTTGTAGAAACCTGACTTCATCAGTTGGACTTGGTGTTTAAGGTCTTTTATCCTTTAGTAACTTACAGAAGGATCATAAAGGGATCCGAAATAATCAAGAACTGGAGTCGTACTTTCTTCATGCTATTGCCATTTTTTCCCATCATGCCATCTTTTCCATTTCAATTAATTATTGTTGACCCTAAACACAGCTAGAACAAATATAAATGAATTCAATATACTTAAGCTCCAGTCCCAAATTTAAGTTTTACTCTGTTAATCATTCAATCAATTTATTTTTTGTAAAATAATTTGATATGATTCGCCTAAGAAGAAAACCCCAGAAAGATAAAGGAAGCAGAAGAGGGAACATTTAGCCCAAACTAGATTAGCACATACTATTTTCCTTTGGGAGTAAGAATAAAATAATTGTAAAATAGTGTTTATAATTACCACATTGGATAAAGGTCAAACAAAAGCCAAGCTTTATTATAATAGCTTCATTTCAGAAATTAAAGGGAAATCAATACAATTCATTAATAGTGATTTAGGGCTTTGGATCTCTCTGAGGTACTTATAGGGCCCCCATTAACACAGTATCTGAGCACTTACTAATCTTTAATGTATTTATCCTCCCAACACTGCTGCAACCTAGGTTTCTAGTCCTCATTTCATTTTGCATTGGAGCATATACCAAAAAGTGGGGGGAATTGTAAATGAAGGAGAGAAATTTAATCATCGCTTGTCCTATGACTCTCTGTCATTAGTAAACCATTGAAACATATAATGACAGAATAAAGCAGGTAGGACGAGTCCTCAGGAGGTCTCTAGTCCAACATTCTGCTCAAAGCAGGGTCATCTGAGGGGTCAGACCAGGTTTCTCATGGCTTTATCCAGTTGAGCCTTGGAAATATCCAATGATGGACACTGAACAGAATCTCTGGACATCCTGTACCAAAGCCTGATGGTACACAAATGCAGCAAAACTATACCTGTACTTCTCTGTACAAGATTACCTGTACTTCTCTGTACAAGATGTATATATATATATATGTGTGTGTGTGTATTTTTCCCCCCTCAGGTAATATGGCAATATGGCTGATACTTATATAATCCCATGGAGCTCCAGTAGAGAGAATGAAATTGAGTTTTAACCTATAAGTAAGAATTACTATGTAAGGGTCTGCATCAATTCTGTGTCCTTTCACTCTTCCCTAGCTCAAGGTGGAGGTGTTGCTGTTTGACTTCTCCAGATTCCTTCTGTAGGTATTTTCTTTCCCTATGTACCAGCCTTATTATTTAGGGCTGAAAATTATAGGGTGCAGTTCCAGTCACTGAGATTTAGGCATCATAACTCTGAACAGGGCAAAGCTCAAGTATCCTTAAGGAAATGGCTTGCCTGTTGGGAAGGATATTGCCCACTAAAGCTGGTTGGAAGAGAATGCTGTGCTGTGCAGAAGTTCACATTTCCTTGTAATGACTAGTTGGAAGTTTGACTTTGAGCAAAGCCAGTTTTTGCCACATCATGAAGACAAAGAACCTTGGAAATATGTCTGTGATAACTGGAAAATATAAACACACTGCTTCTTTTTGCAGACTTCAGTAATGCGTAAAACTTAAAGGGAGATTCGTTTGATTTAGGATAATAGCTTACTCTGATGTGTTTGTAATTTTCAGAACAATTCTATTACAAAGCAAAATGAAATGAAAATATTATAGAACTTGGAGGAATATTGATACTTCAAAACACCTCCCTAAGCATATGACCTATTTTGGTTTGTTTATTTGTCTGTTTTTATGTTCTAAAGCACAGAATAATTTGTGGTTCAAGAGCCAGTCTTGCAATTTGTGGAGAACTAAACAAAATTCTGATAAGATGTCAAACTGTGATTGGTATCTAGAATGAAAAATGTCCAAAGATACACTTGAAACTAATCCTTGACAAATGCAATTAGAATTTACTAAGGCAAGGAAATCTCACAGATCAAATTAAAGCTTAGATCTGATGAAGAAAGGCACAAAATGCTCCAAGGTGAAGTCCACTGAAAGCAGAAGCCAGAGCAGAATATACTTTGGCAAATAAGGTAATACGATACAGAGCTTTAGTAAAAGGAACTGCATTGGATTTTTGCAATTACAAGGATAAGAAAGCAGTCAGAATACACACGTGGACTAATGGAATGACAGCACTACATTTAGCTCTGAGGAATTTTTTATAGAAGATTGAGGTTATAGCTAAAGACGGATGAAGTAGCAGTCACAGAACAAACAGAGAATTTATTAACTTTAAGATACAAAGGTTTATAAGCCAATATGTCACAGAAATTACAATAGCAGCACAGGAATAAATAAATAAATAAACGAACAAAAAAACCAACAAACATCAGTAATAAGAGGTGAACATATAAAACATAGGTATCAAAGTGGTGAGTATCCCTCCAAGAAGTCAAGTAGTATCTTTGGGTAAATTATGAACCTGGGAAAAATACAGTACAATTTGGAACTGCAGCAAGAGCAAAAATACCTTGTATGAGGGGAAAATATATCAAATCCTTTGTGTTCTCAGAGTGTACACTTGTTGGAGGGATGAAAGATCAAAAGAAAAGAGGAAGAATTTGATTAAAACTTGTAATATAAAGAAGCTTTCAGAAGCACACATTCAGAATCCTATATTTTTGGATGATGTATATTTATTTTAGAAGTATACTTACATTTCAGAAGCAGACAGGTATAGTTGGTGAGGAAGGAGTATTGGGCATCTGGTCCACTGCTACTGGTCGAAATTTGGAATCTAGATACATTTCCAGAACCTACAACTGAGCAGATGACAGAGGAGAGTCAGACTTTGGGAACAAATTAGAAGACTCACCTAACTGCCCCAAAATTTCCATGTAACTAGCTAAGAAAATGTAATTACTGCTATAATCTGTGCAATTTAATTGTTAAGAGATCCACCATACTTACAACCCAACTCACTCACCCAGCAATTTGTTACAAGACTTACCTGTTCCTAAACCATATCCTTCAAGCTGTAAAAAAAGACCAGATTACCCTAAAAGAAAGCTTTTCTTGCTAAAATGAAGACTCAAAGGGCAAATAAATAGATTTGTGAAAGAGGAATAAAAACAGATAAAATCTAATCGTTCTTTATGAACATGTACAGTTTAAACAGAACAATCCCTTCTGCAGGAAGGGAAGCTGGACGATTCTTTTTTTTTTTTTCTTCCCACACTCACACATATTTGATACCCCTTTGTCCAGATAGTGTATTTCAGAAGGTCACTTTTTTTTTCCTGCACACAATATGTTGCACAGAAATGCAATAATTTTTTGATGATACAGAGGATAGTGAGATCAAGACAGATGATGTTTTTCATGGTAGAGGTTGAAAAGTGGTACAAGAGCATGACCAGAGGTTCCAGTCAACACTGAAAGAGGCAGAATTGCTGAGTTAGCACAAAACTGTGAAAAAAGGTAATGTGTAATACAACTTGGAGAGAAGTTGACACAGCAAGGTGCACACAGAGATCACAGGTAAAGTTCTGCAATCAGCAATCTCATCCCAGCAGGCAACGGAAGGATGCAAAAATTCCTAGAAAGTACAAATAACTACAAAGTAAAACATTTGCATCAGAACAGGACTCTATAAATGATGTGCAGTGTACACAGGATTCAGTTCTTAATGTGAGGTATGGGAAACCACAGGAGTTGGTTAATAAACCTGCAGTTGTGAGAGACCACGAAGTCTGTGTTGTCCATAGACTTCACTGAAAATAAAAGTGATGTCCGTTTTTTAAATCAATATAGAAAAAAATGGAAAGAAGTGACTTATGCATCGGCACAAAAAAAAAAAAGGATGCTACAATTCTCAAACAATGAAAAAAGACTTTAGCTTATGTATACAAAATTATTTATGATAAACAAAATAGCTCTACTTCAATGCTCTGTTCAAAGAAAGGTGAATGTCAAAATGAGACTAGGTCTTGCAGAGCTTTAGAAATGTGTAGGAGCAGATTTCAGAAGAGCCTCTTTGGGCTATATGTGACAGCAATTGACAGTTCTCATTGGGAATATTTTTTGCCTTGTGGCCAACTCAAATTTCCCCTTTTGCCCCTTGTTCTCATAGCATCTTGTCTATATATATTGCACCTTTGAGAAGAGCCTTATGCTGTCTCCTCTACAGCCCATCATTAGGTCATGGGAGAAAGTTATTAGATTACCCCTTAGTCTTCTCTGCTTCAGCCTGAAAATAATCAGCCTCTAAATCATGTACTACAACCTCCTAAGCATGCCCCTACCATTTCCTTTGAATACTCAGTTTACAAAGTGAATTCAAACCTGACTGAAACTTGGTGGTTACTGACATACTAGCGCATTTGAATAATGAGTTTATGAGCAACATACAATATAAATATATATATAAGTATCTTAAATTATATTAACATAAAAATAAAATAGCATCCATTTCAATCTGGTTCTACTGCATAGAACACTATCAAAAGTAAGCCTTGACCTCTACTGACTATTAAGGGGAAAAATGGGATATTGTTTAATTTGTTTAATTTGGGTATTTGGGTATTGTTTAATTTGATGACATTTTTGTGTTATGAGGAAAATGCATTTGAACGCTATACCAAGATCATTATAAAATCAAAATCCTTTAAAATCTCTGATTCATTTGCAGTAGTAGCAGTATTGTTAAAGCTGTTAATGTTGTTAGCAACATGCTTAACTCTGTTAAGGCTCACAGATAGCTGAAAAAAAAAATCTTCAAAGAATTTAAAAAAAAAAAAAAGTTCAGGAAAAGAAATTAGACATTTTCATAATGTTTGGAGAAAATATTTACACTTGTCCTTGATCTTTATTCTCACTTTCTTGAGAAATCCTAAGTAAAAGATATGATTTCCAAAGTAGTGATCACCCATGCCACATCTATAGCAGACTAATAAAATTAAAATCTGGCAGTGGTCCATAGAATGACAAGACAACAATCTCTATCTTGTGTCATCTAGTAAGCTTGTAGAAAATGGTGTCAAAATAATAAAGTGCTTACTAAAAAGAGGTTGCAAACTCTGTGTTTAGTGCTGGTAAAATACAGAATGTAAGCAATGATGCATAGATTCCCTCTGTAGCTGTTTTGCTCATTAGAAAATTGACAGCAAAAACAGTAATGTTATTGTTTTTGCTTAATCTTAAAAACGGATTTTAAGTCTTGAAGACTTAGACACAACAAAGATATAGTACCAAAAACTGACATGTTTTGAGGTGACTGATTTGAATCCAGGTCTTCAGAATGATAGCTCGTCAACAAACTAAATTCACATTATCACAAGAGATAGCCCTGATAGCCCTATTCTAGATAAGGACACACTGTGAAAGAATGGGTATCATTGCTTCAGAGGCACAGAAAAGACAGCAGAATCTGTAAGCCCTCTTTCTCAAAGAGCCCTCTAGCAGAAGCCTAACACCTAGGACAAGTCAGTCCCAGGACATAGATTCAATCAGAATTAAATCAGAAAATCATATAATAAGTTAAGTTGGAAAAGACCTTCAAGATCATCAAGTCCAACTTCACTTTACCATGTCCTTTAGTGGCACATCCGCACATCTCCTAAATACTTCCAGGTATAGGGACTCTACCACTTCCCTGGGCAGCTTCTCAGTGTCTTCACTGGAATTTCTCTTCATGAAGAAATTCTTACTAATGTCCAATCTAAACCTCCTCTGGGGCAACTTCAGATACTTTTCTTGGGCCCTCTCATTTGTCACTTGAGAAAAGAGACTGAAAACCTGCTAGCCGCAACCTTCTTTCAGGTAGTTTTAGGGAATGTATAAAATGAACTAGTGCTGCTTGAAAGCACTGCTGCCCACGCACTAGAAGAGTTCCAACTATGCAATTTTAGCTTCAATTTACAGTAGAGAATATCTGAATACTATTTAGTGGGAGGTGTGTGTTTTTGAACTATTTTATTTGCCTGGTCGTCATTGTCTGGTTCCAACCTTTGTACAGCTGGTGAGAGAAGAGGAAAGGAATTACACCTTTGAGCAGTGATTCTCATTGCTACTTGGAGCTGCTCTGTATTGCCAGGAACTTGTAATACACAAAAGTAATACTGAACCTGAAGTACATCCACCAAGTTTCTTGGCAATCTCAACCACACATTGCTAGAACTTTCACAAAAGGGAAAAAAGATAATTCAATCCAAATCCTTGATTACTGCTTAAACTATTACAAAAGCCTTCCAGCCTGATTTTGTTTGGACTTTAAAGTGGGACAGAGGTGGAATTTGCTCGAAGGACAATATTTCTTTGTATACTTCCTCTTTATCACTCTCATTTATCAAAGAAACAGATGACATAAAATCCTTGCATTCCCATTTATACAGAGAGATTTTTTCCAACAACCTGTGCTTGGAAAGAGAATGGGAACAGTGATTCTACTCACACTCTTTTTCTATGAATAAGGGTAAAGGACCCTCTTTAGGTAAACACAATAATATCAAATACCAAAACCAAAACAGCAACAACAACAACAAAAAACAACAATGATAACACAAACAAACACTAAACTGGAAATCATTTAGTTCATTTGCATTATTTCTAGCTGAAGTGATGGGAGAAAATAACTAATCATTATTGTTTTGTTGTTTTGGATTAGAGATGTGTGCAAATACTTGATTTAGTAGTGAAATTTTTTGATTTATGTTCTACTGAAGATAAATGTTGTAACTTCAAAATTAGGCAGCATTATAGAAACAGATGGGATTTGAAATGAAGAACAATAAAGTTAACTTCCAGCATAGAAAGACTGCATGTCAGCTCTCTAGCTAACTTTTCAGGATCATTAATAAGAATTACAGCATTCTTAAATATGCAGTCTCAATGCATCACAGCTTCCTATGGGCATCTTCTGTAATGCAAGCTTTATGGATCAAGCACTGGTTTAATATCTGTGTTCTACATGCTGTTAAGAACTCTGCTGTTTTTGAACAAAAATACAAGTGGAAAAAATGTAAAGTTGTGCCTCTATTGGCCTAATCATGATTAAGGGCAAGGGTAAGAATGTGTCTACAGATGGATTTTGAGATTTGTTGTTCCACTTGAAAATATGAGGAAAATATTGTTACTGAACTAGGCCAAACATGCGGATGAAAAGGATCTGTAGACATGATGCTGATTTGGCTAACGTGGCTAGAAGCAGACCAGTCCCATGGAGTTCTCCTTGTACTTATTTCTGTCTCCATCCAACAAAGCAGGAGCTGATGTTTAGCTTCAGTCACACAGACAGTCCCATTTTCACAGGCATTGTGGAGTGGCGGAGGGGTGGAATGAATGTGTCTGTGGAGAAAGGTTTGCCAGGTTGTCAATTCGTACAAACAGTCTCAGGACATATTTATAGGTTTTCTAAGCATTAAATTTGCAAAAGCATCACATCTGCATTTTAAGAGTCACTTTCAGCAATTGTCAGGCTTGTTGCAAGTGCACCAATCATATGCAGTCACACCTGAACTTTCCCAAAAGCAAAAAATCTGAAGAAAGCATTATTTTCTAAGACTATATCTCTGGACTACTGGAAAAGATGGAAAGTGGGTTCTTTGTCCCTTTCCTGTCAGTACTAGCAACAAAAGGCTTTCATGAACCAACTCTGTGTCTTCATAGAGACAAATACAAATACCAGCCAGTACAAAATACTATAGAAAAATAACACTTTATGGCCAAAAGAAATAAAACAATGAACAACTGAAATTACGAGAGATTAACAAGAGAGAGAGAGAGGGTGAATGCCTAGCTCTTTAACACAGTTAGATAGGAGGATAGGATATCTGAAAAGAGAATAAGTGAGAGAAACAGATCAAAACAAATCTTTCTGAAAGAGGACAACATTCTAAAGGAACTGATCCTAGTGGCAAATCAAAGTAAAATCAGCTTGAGTCACTGAGGAATAATTTTAACCTTTATTTTTTTCCAGTGATCTTGAAAACCTAAGGTCTGTAGGACACTGGCAGTTTGTTAAAAATATATATCTCAACTAGGTCCACAATGTGAAAGCCATCACAAATAAATAACTACAGGTACTTTTATGACGAGAATATTTGGTGTGTGTATATATAATTGTATACAAAAGTATACCTATGTATATATGTATACATATATATAAAGTAGCCTTCAACTAAAGGAAAATTTCAATAGCGTTGATTTGCCATGACAGAATTGATCCAAGTTATCTGCTACTAGTTTCAAAACCATTAACTTTCCTTGCTACATTTTAAAATATAATTTTCTCAGTGGGTTCATAGAACTATTTCTGATTTCTGAGGGAGACTTTGGGAAGGTTTTTGTGAATCAATTTTTATTTCTTGTTTTATCAATTAATGTTATCATAACTGAAATTAAGGGCCTCTTTTGTATCTATTTACTGTTTTTATTGCGGTAGTATCTAGACGTCCCAATTACAAGTCCATATAAACCTATATTTTATTTTGTACAAACACATATTTAAAAATGGTACCTGACCCAAAGGATTCACTGTCCAAGTAATTCTACTGTGCATAAGGCATTTCATATATTTAGCTATAGGATTTTATTAGTCTGGGCTACAATATTGATTTAAGCACAGGCTAGAAAAAATCACTTTGTTTTCCTGCTTTTTCTGTATCCCTAGAATGAGAGTAGAATAGTATTAACTCATCTTTCCTGAGAGAGTGGCAGATAAAATCATTACTGCATTCCTGTTTTGAGATTTAAACTTGTTAAAAGGGGTATAAATTTTAGGGTTTGTGATTATTAACTGTTGATAATCAGTTGCCAAAAACAATTCGTACAAGGCATGTATGCGATAATAATAATAATTACATTTTTGACACATATTGAGGTTTGGGAATTTATTTTTATTCTGCATATTTATAATTTCTTGTTTTCCACACATAATAGAGCTATTCAAAACCCACAGGACTTGAATGTCAGTATTCCATACTTCAGGTAAGACTTTCTATTGCTCTTTTTTTCCATTTTCTTTACTTCAAAAAGAGCCGTCAGAGTCAATATTGTCTCCTGAAATAACATTTTTCTGAAGTATTTGTACTTATTTGATTTATGTGTTTCTGATATTTTTGTATTTTATCTTCTTCTTGACTGGACAAAACTTTCCTCTGATCTAATCATAAAATCCACTGTTAAAACTCTTCAGCTGACTTCAGATGTGGTACTTAAAAAAATAAAATAAAAAAATCCCTGCTTGTCTTACTTTGTTTATCTCTCTGTGTATTTCTGTGCTACTGCCTTTATTAAAAAAAAATAATCACATTTATAGTAAGGACTAGGTACAGTGTGCTTTCTTTTGAATAGGTTATTTGCAGCATAATAATCTCATGATTTACCAATATTCTATGGAGCAAGGGGAAAATGTGATTGTGAAGGGCATGATGATGATTCAATTGGTTTTGTGGCCACAATGCATGTTTTCCAACAGGCATTTCAGCATTTGTTCTATCTTTGTATACATTATCCACTTGTACTGTATATTCAAAAAATTCTGCTCTGTAGCAGCAGTAGGCTTTCTTTCATAAGAGTAATTGTCAAAGTTAGGAGTGTATGAAGGACTTGCCTGACCAGTGTTCAGTGCCAGCTTTGTATGACACCTCTCCCTCCAGAATCCTTGAGAGGCCTCTCTCCTTGCTATTGATATACAAAACACTCACCTTAGCATGAAGAACTTGTGTGATGCTACTTCCCATTATGCCTCCTATGATGCCTCTTCTTCCAGCTTGTATTTATGGACAGCTCATCTTACATCAGTGCATGTTTGTTTCCTTCTCCATCAAAAGGTTTATATTTCAACTGCTTGTTTCTTCTTGCTGTTCCATCTTAATTTAATCAAAAAGCTTATATTAGGATCACATAGTTAATCCACCTAAAGGATAAATAAAAGACTTGACTTAGCTAACCTAAATTGAAATAGAAATCATTATCTGGAAACACATCTCCCACTTCACAGACTATAGGATTAGGTAAAAGGCGTTGGTCCTGTTCTGTCCATGTGCAAAATTTTGCATCTCACTTAAAACATAGGCTCCAGACCTCCAGTTCCACCTTTCTGGGATCACAGAGTGTGCTCTCCTCTTCAATGTCTTGATATTCCACATTGTGCCTTAGGGACATAAAGCATCCATCTTACTAGAAAACTACATGAGGCAGAGCAGAGCAGAATTATTGGCACTTGATAGCGGAATTTTAATTTTTAGAATGTTCTCTAGAATGATTTTCACCAATTAGCTTTCATTCAAAAAATACCATGCAAAATTTAGCTATATGTATGCAAGCTAGTGCAGACTACATCAGTTGTTCTCAGAGCCTGAGAAATGCCCAGGGCCCACTTTATTAAAATGGCACAACAATAATGTAGACAAGAATTTAGTTTTGAATAGGAACATATCATTTTCTGTGTGAGTTACATCTTTGCATTAGCATGTGCTACTGTTGAATAGACAGAAACAACAAGAATGAAAGGGGTTTACATAAGTACCTCATTGTATGGACTCTAATATTATCTTAACAAGGTGCCTATTACTCAATAATAGATGTTACAAAGCAGTAACCGAGAAAACAAATAAACAAACAAACAAAAATCCTTCATATTTGAAAAAGAGGTAATGAAACAGTAATTGTATTGTAAGTATTGTAAGTATTGTTTTATGGTGACCACTGGAAAAGGTTGAGAAGGTTATTCTCTTTGAGATTGGCAGTGATAATTGATGTAAAGAGAACTACTTACTAGTTTCCCAAATTTGAATTTCAAAGTTGGATCACTGGGATTGGCAAGATTTTAACAATGCAGAATAAATATTTTCTGGCTAGACTTAATCTGTAACATGCCCTGACCTAAGTCAGGTGGGTGATATATGCAGTTTGCATGTAAATGAACTTAACAGAAAATTGCTTGCATTTCTCCTCACAATTTCAATGGGAAAGCATACAAAAGTGCAGAAGCTACACAGCTGAGGTCTAGCTGCAGTGGCGATGAAGCAGTTTCAAGCAGAGAAAAGTTAAACGTAATTTAAATGTAAGTTAATGTGGCTGGAGGTGTCAATAGGGAAAAAAAAAAAAAAAAGCTACTGCAATAAGCAAGGGGACATTTTCTTGCTACAGACTTCAGCAACTGGGATGATACCTGCCAGAAAGATCTGGATGTGGCTGGGACAAAGTTTTCCCCACAGCAGCCCATACAGTGCTATGCTTTGTACTTGTGCCTAGAACACGATTGATACAGCACCAATGTTTTGGCTGCTGCTGAGCAGTGCTGACACAGCATCAGCCCTGTCTCTGTACTGCCCCCTGCCTCACAGTAGGCTGGGGTGGGGAGGGGACACAGCCAGGACAGCTGACCCCAAATGACCAAAGGGATGTTCCATACCATATGGCATCATGCTCAGCAATAAACATTAACAGAAAGGCAGAGGAGGAAAGGGCAATCATTATGAAGGTGTTTGTCTTCTGAAGCAACCACTAATCTATACTGAGGCCTTGCTTCCCAGGAAGTTTTTTGTTTGTTTGTTTGTTTGTTTGTTTGTTTTTTCCCCTTTATTTCTGTCCATGGCCTTCACCTTTCTTTCCTTAAAACAGCTTTTATCTCAACCCACAGGGTGTTTTTGTTTATTTGTTTTTATCTTATTTTCCCCTCTGGTCCTGCTGATGGAGAGAACAGCTTGGTGGTTACTTTGCAACCAGTGAAAGGTAGTTAACCCACAACACACTATTGAGGTTATATTTTTTCTTGAAATGAGTGATTTAACAAAAGTGGACTTGAAAGTCCGTGCTTCATATTGCATAGCATTTTGTATGGCCTGATGGCTGGATACAAACTGATATGATGCAATGCTCATGTTACATGATAACAGATTTCTAGGGAACTGTTTATTTATTTGTTTGTTTATTTTGTTGGTTTCTGAGCACCATGAGGGCTTTAACTGTCTCTTCTTATTGTAAGAAAATATTAATTCTGACCCACTCACGATTGACTGTTAAAGTGCTTTAAAAGGTGTTATGATAAATAATACATGATGTTTTTCATCATTTCTTGTTCGTCCTTTCAATTAGCACATTGGTGTGGATAAGGCACAGTGAGAAGTCAAAGATGTAGGATGACCCAGGCAACTGGGTCAATCCAGCAGTTTCCACTAGCTATTCTTATGTAACAAAAAACATTACACAGAGGAACAAATGTCATCGATTATGTCTATTTAGTAGTTAAAAGCCTTTACGACTTGTACACCATGGCACAGTAAACTGTGAGAAGGAAATTGGCTTCCTGTTCTTTGCAATAGGTGAAAATATGAATGTCGAGTTTTAGCACAGTGTTATTTATGCACTAATATCAAAATTACAGCTATGTGCTGCGTGTGTCACTTCACAGTTGGAAATCAAATTATACTCCTGCTGGAATATTGGCACATTGGTATCAGCTATAGCAGCTGCTTTGCCTTCTCTGACTTTTCTTACTGTTGCTGCTAATGAACAAGGAGGCTGCTGTTGCTGCTCTTAACAGCACTGTTTTTCTCCACACTTGAAAGGCAAGCAGACAGTCTGGGTCTTCTCGTGGCGCAAAAGGAAAGGAACATTTAATTGCTGCTGAAGTGCTTGCACAAAAGGTCACCAAACAATGTAAGTTCTTATTTGGTACTGAACTTTGAAGTGAAGAATTATGGATTACAAAAAGGATCCAGCAGTTTGTTGATGTGCCAGATCACTGATATATAGAAATGCAGGAGAAAGATAAACTCGATGGGAGTTTCCTAGGAGGCCAGGAACAAGCTTAGCAACCATATAAAGGTGTTCATGAAGCACATTTAAAAAAGCCATTAAAACTTTTCATCTGTGGCCTAACAAAAGCACGGAAAGAGGAGCACTGTACAACTGAGTATGCAGAAGTTGTTGGTTTTAAACCTAGAAGAGTTATGCATTGACAATGACACAACTTCTCAAAGGAGACATGAGGCACTAACATATACATACCTAAGTACTTACAAGGCTTCCAAATCCATCTTCTAATCTTAGCTCCAGGGGATAGTGGATATGTAGGAAGTCTCTACTCCTCTAAAAAAAACCCAGACTTTCTGGTGGTAAATCAATGATTAATTAAAAACACAGACTAGCTTCATCTTGCAAACAATAATGTGTTAGACATGACAAAAGATAAATTGAGATTATTTACAAATATCTAATTTTAAATTCATGTCTAACATAAAAAGAAACCAGCTCCTTCCCTAAGGGATTTTGCCTGTTTCACATTAATAAAAAAATCATTTGTCTAATCAATATCATGATATCACAAACTTTGTCTTCTGAGGTTAAAATTTATTCCTGAAACGAAGAACAGATCCTTTTTCTTTCTTTTTTTTTGATATAGATTTTATTTTATTTTATTTTTAATTGGTTTCTCTGTCACTGTGTTTTTTTTATTATTACTTTTTTTTTACTTCATTGTCATTACTCTTGTTTTGCTCAGGAGTCTAGATACATGATTGATACCTGATATGCTCTGCATGTTTGCAAAAGACATTTTCAGAAATAAAGGGCTTATTTCATTTCCAGGGCAAATCAGTCCCTCAGCTTCTCCACCACACGTACTTTTCCCTTGCTTCTTTAAGTGTTTTCTCTGCTCAAGAATTTTGTATTATGCATAGTATCTTGGTAACATGCAAAGAAAGAAAGGCAAGTTTTTTATTTAGTTTTTATAAAAGCTGAAATCACTGGCAATGTTCTGATTTCCACCATGTGACATTTAATATAAAAACTTTAAGAGAAAAGTGAGACAACTATCACTTTGTATGCACCATCTCTACCACAGATAGGTTGATACAATTCTGACTTTTAAAGATGTCACACATGTTTAGCAGAAATAGCTTCGCGCATTCTTTGTGTAGTGTTCTGAAAGTAAAGTTCAGGACATAACAGTTCTGTTTATTGTATAGTGTATTGTGCAACTTCTTTGCGCTTGACACAAAATATGAAAAAAAAAAAAAAAATCAGAAAGAAGACTTTGTTCCATTAACTCAAAAAAGCCAACACGTAGTACAGCTTCAGCTCTTGGTATTAATCATAGTCCTGGTCATCGCATTTCTATAACCGTCTTCACTTCTGCCTTCTCCCATTTTATCACACCATTCATGGATATTATTCAGTGTTTCTAATCAGACAGGATCATCTCATTTGATGTATGGCATTATCCCACAGTATTACATCAGTAATTACATGAGTAAACATAGTCTCCAAAGAACTCAACTTAACTTTAAATGAATGAAACGATAGCCTATCTATGGATTTTTTTTTTTATTTTTTATTTTTATTTGGTATCTGATCAGAAATCAGCAGTTCTATTTCACAATAATTTATTTATCTTTCAGTCAAGACACCTGCACCTAAAAAGCTTTCCCCTTAAAACAAAACATCCAAAAACTGGGAAAATAACAACCCACTGAATTGCAAGGAAGTCTGTAGTACTTACTAATATTCACCAGTGGTTGAAATGTTATTGTATTTACGTACTAAGTAATTTGGCAGTAGGTGGAGCTCATGAACATCCGGTTTATATCCAGAAATTTGTAGGCTTCAGTACTAGGGTACTGAAAGAGCTGGTTGATGTAATGTAATTTTTCAAAAGTCTTGGGAATCTGGAGAGGTCCCAGGTGACTGGAACCTCGTAAATGTTGTCCCAATTTTCAAGAATGGCAAGAAAGAAGACATTAGTAATTACAAGCCTGTCAATCTCACTTCAGTGCCTAGTAAAATTATGGAGAAAATTATTCTAGGAGTCATTGAAAAACACCTGAAAGACAATGCAGTCATTGGTCATAGCCAACACAGGTTCAGGAGCGCAAAGTCTTGTTTAACGAACTCCAGTTCTCTTGGTTATTTTCATAAATGATCTGGATGCAGGACTCAAATGCATACTGAGTAAGTTTGGAGATGATACTAAATTAGGACGAGACGTTGACTGTCTCGAGGATAAAGAGGCCTTGCAGAGACACTGACAAATTAGATATAGGCCAATGACCGATTATACGAAGTTCAACAAGAGCAATTGCTAGATTCTGCACCTGGGACAGGGCAACATTGGAGATGCGTACAGACTAGGCGAGAGGTAAGAGGCTACAGGGAAGCTCTATGGAAAGGGACCTGGGGCTTCTGGTCACTGGCAAGTTGAATAGTCAGCAGTGTGCCCTGGCAGCCAAAAGAGCCAAGCATATCCTGGGGTGCATCCAGCACAGCATAGCTAGCTGGTCAAGGGAAGTGATAGTTCTAGTCTATTCGGCACTAGTAAGGCCTCACCTCACATGCAGTTTGGGGCATTGCAATATAAGAAGAACATAAGAGCAACAAAGATGATAAAGGGTCTAAAAGGCAAGACATATGAGAAACTGAGGTGGCTTTACCCTGCTCCATATGCTGAACTCCACCACAACCACAGTCTCACTCTCCCTCCTCAAAGGAAAAGGGGGAGATAATATGATGGAAAGTGCTCAAGGGTTGTGATAACGTCAGGGAGTCACTCAACAATCATCATCACAGGCAAAACAGACTCAGCATAGGGAGAGTAATATAATTTATTGCCTATCAGTAAGGGACTAGAGCAGCGAGAAACTAAAAACAAACTACAAACACCTTCTCCCCATCCACAACCTTCCACCTCCTCCCCATGAGCAGCGCAGGGGAACAGGGATGGAGGCTGTATTTAGTCCATATCGCTTCATCTCTGCTGCTCCTTCACAGTGACTCTGCCCCTGCTCCACGTTGGGTCCCTCCCCCGGGATGCAGTCCTTCCCGAACTGAGCCTGCGGGGGCTGCCCACAGGCAGCAGCTCTTCAAGAACTGCTCCCACATGGCTCTGTACCATGGGGTCCATCCCCCAGGAGCAAACTGCTCCAGCATGGGTCTTCCACAGGCGGCAGCTCCCCCCAGACCCCCTGCTCCTGCGTGTGCTCCTCTCCATGGGCTTCAGCTGTGGCCCGGGGCCTGCTCCTGTGGGGGCTCTCCATGGGCCGCAGCCTCCTCCAGGCCACATCCACCTGCTCCACCGGGGGCTCCTCCACGGGCTGCAGCGTGGAGATCTGCTCCATGTGGGACCCATGGGCTGCAGGGGGACAGCCTGCTCCACCAGGGGCCTCTCCACAAGCCGCAGGGGAACTTCTGCTGGTAGCACAGCAGTTTTTTTGTTTTGTTTTGTTTTGTTTTGTTTTTTTCCTCTTTCTTAACTGTCACTCACTGTCTCAGCTGCAGCTAGCGCTGGGTCCCTTTTCCAGCCTGCTAGAGCTGGCTCTGTTCTGACATGGGTCAGCTGCTGGGCTCTGCTCACACAGGCCACTCCTACAGCCCCCCACTACCCAGCCATTGCCATACGAACCCAATGGAGTTACTTGGTTTGTTTAGTGTAGAGAAGAGGAAGCTGAGGATTGACCCACATGCTTCATGGCCCACAGCTTCCTCACGAGGGGAAGTGGAGTAGAGAGGAAGACACTGCCCTTTTCTCTCCATTGACCAGCAATGGGACCTGAGGGAATGGCAAGAAGCTGCATCAGGGTAAGTTCAGTCTGGTTATCAGGAATAGACTTTTCACTGAGAGGGTGGTTTGGTGCTGGAACAGGTTTCCCAGGGAAGTTTTGACAGCACCAAGCCTGCTGGAATTCAAGGAGTGTTTGGACAACAGTCTCAGACATATGGTCTGATTTTGTGTGGTCCTGTGTGCAGCCAGGATTTGGACTCAATGATCCTTGTTGTGGGTCCCTTCCAACTCAGGATATTCTATGATTCTATGACTTCTGCTTGTGACGTATTAAATGTGGCTTTTCTCACCAGCTTTTTACTTCTAGTTGAAGAGGAAGTTTTAGAAGGTGTTATGAACAATCCACTGTATTTAATTACCAGAATAAGACATAGAGGACTTAATCCATCCTGTGGACTGAGATGGCTTTTAGTTCTGTCATTTATTTTGCTAGAATTTTGAAATCTTTATGAATTTTGTATTTGCAGCTCTCCACCCTTAGATACCTTTAATCAGCAGGCTATCTGGCTTGATCTAAAGCTTGATAAAGTCATATATTTAAGTGTCTGAAAAAAAAAAAAGCCACCTGTATGTGAGTTATCCTCTGTACGAAATCTGCAGACACAACCAGTCTCAAGACAACCATACTGAAGCCATCAGCTCTTTCCTTCTTCTGAGGTGGGTATGAACTAAATCTCAAGGTAAAAGGTAAGAAAATAAAAGAGGTGGAATTGTAAAATTTGGTGAGAAAAATGTTTTCAAATGAAATTATCACATGCCTAAGCCTTTATATAAGATCTAAAATAAACAGTCCCTACTATTGATAAATGTGCTGATACTTCTGGGGTCCAGTGAGTTAACCGTTTTCACATCTTCTCTATTATGCCTCTCCTTCTCTATTATGACTCTCTTACTCAACTTGAATAAACAGTTTCCAAACAGTAAGTGATATTAAAGTACTAGTTACTAAAATAGCTTTATCAGTATCTTCTCCCTCTCACACCAAGCAGGATAACTCTGGGTGTTTTTTCTACAGTAGCCTGTTGATCTAATGCTAATTAGTGTTTGATTAGGATCTGAGAACCAAGGTAACAGGACTAGATTTTCCCACCATTGATTGGTGAATTAATTAAAGGCATCTAGATGGAATTTAATGCTGGAAGTGTGCCATGTCAATTGACCTCTAGCATTTTGCAGGAACATTTTCATCATTATCAATGTAACATTGTTTTACAAGATTAAGTCTTCAAGACATGCTTTAAGTGGTAGGTGGGTATCTGGAAAGGCAAATATCTCTAGAGGTAACAGTTACTCCAATACAGTAAAGAAACAAACCTGTAGAACTCATTATAATGACCTGATTATCAGAGTTGATGGCAACCTGTAGTTCCAACTGATTTTAATACTCTATTTTGGATACTCATGTAGAGAAAATAGGACCAACCATATCCTAAAACAGAATGAGAACTGAGGTCGTGCAAATAGAGACAAAAACCTTTAGTGCTGTATCCTCTGCAGTTGTAAAGAAACATAATTCCATCAAAATTACAAATGTTTTGACAATTTATACCAAACAATGATTCACCTTCCATGGCTTTCCTCCTTGTGATTAGTCTGTGAACACCTGACTATTCTGTAGTTGTTTTGTTGTTGTTGCTGTTGTTGTTTATTTGTTTGTTTTCCAGTATACCCGTTCTGACACACTGACAAAGTAAACAACTGCATCTAGAGGAAGAAAAAAAAAATAAAAGAACCCAGGAATGATTTTTTCAAGAGGTGATTGAGACAGAAAATAATTTACACCAAGAAAGGCAAAACAAAAGCTACACAACTGTTTTTAAAAATTACACATTGTTTTTTCCATTTTATAGTAAAAAGATGTAACAGCAGGTGCTAATCTTGTACAAATAACCTGCATCTTATCACAATAGGATTGCTTTGACTGATATAGATAAGCAGTCATACATAAATACAATCTTGTGAAATAAATGAAACCAATGTTAAGTGATAGATGGAAACATCATGGGCTAAAATGTTACTGAAAAAAAAGTTCTGCTGTGGCTTTTAAAAAGCTTTAATATTCTATAAAGTTGTATAAAGCATGACACTTTTTTCTTTGCTTTGTCTGGCTATGACAAAGACATTCTTGGTATGCTTATAGATTTTTTTTTAGTATCCCCAAAAGATATTTTAAGAAACTACAGTGTATTTGCTACAGCCATAAAAAACACATATTTCTTACACATGAAAGGTGAATATATACCATCTAACTTTAGTAGTGGGATTAATCTCAACTGACTCAAGACATCTTCAGTACAGAAATCTGTACCTGAGAAAGTTGTCGTAGGTGCCATACCAAAGGAAAAAAAATAAGCACAGTGTGAGTTTTTCATCTTGTATATTTTAGAAAGCTATTTAAGGATGGGATGAATTGTCCCTACAGAGTCCAGGAGTAGATCCAGATCAACTTTAAATAAACCGGAAGTTATACAAAGCAGAATAATAATATTTTCCATTGGGTATTTAAATGACTGAATATTTATAAGTTTATGTGATCCAGTCCCATAGCTCTAGGTGAGGGATGAAGAGTACAGAAGATACAAATAAGAAAAACTGTTGATTTTAGGAAATACAAATCTGGACACGCTCTAGGGCCTTAATGTCTTTCTTGAAGTGAGGGGCCCACAGTACTCGCGAGGTACCGCCTCACCAGAGCAGAGTAGAGGGCGATGATCACCTCCTTTGTCCTGCTGGTTACACTGTAAGTGCCATGAGTGAGAAAAAAACAATGTGCAGGGTGGATAAGAATGACATCAGCGCATTCTGTTTTGACAGATTAAACATAGTAAAATATTTAAACTAGAAGTTTTCTGGAGTGTGATATGATCTCAGAAGGAAAAATGGTTTTCTGAGCCCTCGGGAAGGAGGTTATTAGTAGATGTGAAATAACCATTGACAGTGGAAAAAAGAAAACCTTTTATTGAATATCGTTGCATTAACTATAATTTCCTCCTTTCTTTTATTTTATTCAAGACTTTATTCAGCAAATAAAGGTCAATAAACTCTATTGGACATCAACCATATATGTGAAAGAGTTTAAAATTATCAACCTTTCTGAGTTTCACTTACGCATAAATTGAAAATCCGAGTTTCAACAGGGTGTAAGAAGCTGTTTAAGAAGCTGTGCTTGTTATCCGAATATGACTTGGAGAATGGTAATCTGTAACTGCTGTAATTTTTTTATCTGTCTAAACTCTAAATCTTAGACGTGAAAATACTGCCCTGTACATTTGCAGCAGAGGTGTAGGTACAGGCGAAGGTAGTGAAGAGTATTACAGCAGAGAATATTGTTCCTTCGAGAGGTGAAGATTCATGATCAAACTACTCTTAAAACATATGAGAGTTAGTTAATTCTTGTTTCAGAAAGCTGAAGAATAATGTTCAGATAAATGCATTTTGGAGTTAAGAAGGATGGATACAATACTTGGATACTTGCCAAGAAAAGCTCTGGATGCCCCATCCTTGAAGGTGTTCAAGGCCAGACTGGATGGGGCCTTGGCCAACCTGAT
Source organism: Cygnus atratus (assembly GCF_013377495.2). Taxonomy (NCBI): domain Eukaryota; kingdom Metazoa; phylum Chordata; class Aves; order Anseriformes; family Anatidae; genus Cygnus; species Cygnus atratus. Next base: position 8,853,819 of record NC_066364.1, read on the forward strand.
CCAGTGGGTGGCATCCCTGCCCATGGCAGGGCAGTTGGAGTTAGATGACCTTAAAGGTTCCTTCCAACCCAAAACATTCTATGATTCTATGATTCTATGATACTTTTTCCATGTATGGTTGATAATGTCACAACCAGGTTAAAAGGTTTGGGGGAAAGAATTCCTAAAAAAGGAAGGAAGGTCAGACGACAGCTTTATTGACTTTTCTATGGTGAGGTGTTTCCCCCAAGCATATGAAAAAAAATAAATAGTGATAGTGGGAAAGTAGGGACCTTGAAGGATATTCTGGCCATACTGTTAGAGGCAGGAATTATTTTTGAGTGAAGATACTATAAGACCCTACAAGTCTTCAGAACAGATTTCATTTTAAAGCTTTTTAAGTACAGAAAGGCCAAGAGCATGTCATTACCACGTATAGTCATGATGTCTAACCTACAGTTAATTAATATTGACATGCTTGGACAGGTAATGTATACCTCACCTTCATCTGAAATACTCAGCAGTAGAATTGACTAGATAGCATCAGAGACTCGATCTGGGGTCATTGCTCTGTCCCAAGGTAATAATGACTTGTCTTCCAGAGCATCTTCCTAAAGAAGAAAGGATCTGGCAGCCGCAGGGAGAATCAGCAAGTGCAAATCAAATGTTTTAAAATCAAAATGTTTCATCATCCAGAAACTTGTATTTTTCAAATGAAGGGAAAAGTAGGAAAAGAAAAAGATGGAAACAGCAGGGAAGAGAAATGTTTTGTTAAAAATAATCTCCATGGATTTTAGTAACTACAGAATAATTTGACTTGTGTTACCAATTATAGTATTAGTAAAAATACTACTAGCAAAACCACTAGAAACTCGGTTGGTTGAAAGTTTCCTGGAATGTAAATTGAAAGTCAAACAAGGAAAAATGTGGAAATCATGGAAATATTACTAAATCTCTTCGAAAAATGTTTATGACAAAAAAATGCAATAAAAATAGCTTCACAAGCAGGCATTTTTTTCAGGAAACATAGCTTACGGATTACTTATTGCTCTACTGTTAAAATTTCTGAGTTTTTCATCACCCACGTGAAAAATATTTAAAATGAATTTTCATAGCAGTCCATGGAGCTTTCACAGATAAGCATTTTGCTCTATTCCTTTGTCAATGATTCAACATTACAAAATGTAGCATTATGTGAATGTGATATCATGCATCACTTTTTAGAGCTCCCATTTCCTGATTTGCTGGAGGCAAATGGAGATGAAGATGGTTTGTTATCTTGACTCCAAAGGATAGGAAGAAGTGAAAAATGAAATAAAAGCTGAAATAGTTTGTAATGTTTAATAAAATATTGTGGCATCACCTTAGTCTTCATTTCGTGATTCACCAAGAATCTTTGGAACTAAAGCACAATCATAAAGTATTGAGTCTTAAGCCATATGATGCTTATCTTCTAAAATTAATGTCTTCTGTGGAGACGGGTAATACATTAAACTAGTGAACAGCAAAAGCTTTCTAATTATTCAATAGTTACCTAAAAAGCTCAATCATGTAGTGTAAAATCATTCAACACCTAAAATTTCATAGTCAGTAGATTTTTCAGGGCATAACCATTATCAAAATAGAGAAATAATTTACTACTTATCAACTTGTTATTTAGGAAACTTCTCTAAAAAGACCTATATCAGTCCCAGAAATATGTATAGAAAAACGTGGCATACGTGTTCTGTAGTGTGCATTTGTGTTTAAAGAGTGGAAAAAAGACTGTTACAAAGGATGCATGAATTAAAAGGTAGCATTCATAGAAGACAAAAATGGTTACATATAAGGAAAAGCTAAGAAAAACAATAGCTGTTTTGAATATCAAGCCGTTTCTGAGAAATGCCATTGAATTTCTAGCACTGTTATCATGTAAGATTTGACCACAGGGTGTGTGTGCACATCTACGTCTAACCTATATCTATAGATACTGAGATTCAAGTATGAGACACCTAAGTGATAAAAATCTCTTTTATTTTTGAAAGTTAAAATACCCAGGAACGTATCAAGGACTTTGAACAAAGCAGAAGAAACACAACTGGAATAATCACCAGTGAGGTCAGCATTCATCAGTGTGGAGGTAATGTGGGATAAGGTTTGGCAAGGAGCGAGTGTTTCTAAGGAAAAGCCTCCTTTTACTTAACCATAGTTGCCGGTTCTCTATCCTTCTTTCAGTATTTGCTTGCCTTCAGCTTACCCCCAAGCTCAGTAGGACTATGAAAAATGGTATTCAATGTGATGAAAGCGGAAGACTGGAGAATCTGATCCTAAAGTATTTACATAGTGGGGTTTTCATAAAGCCTGAAGAAAAAAAGCAGTGATGTTCTATTAAGTCAATTCCTCTTTTACCTAGATTAGGACTATTTGGTAATGTTTTTATCTCCTTCTTGGTTAAAACTAAAGAGTTAAAGTTGAAAATAAATATGATCTTGTGGTTTTCTGATAAAAAAAGGAAAAATCTTGACATATTTGTTATACAGAAAAGGTATTAAATAACATGGCAAGAATACAACTAAACAAGTATTTTGGAGGAAAAAAAAAACACAAATAAAACAAAACAAACAACAACAACAACAACAAAGAAAAAAGATATCAGATGTTAGATCATTCTCCCAAAGGTTTTCTACTCCTATGAAAGTGCAAGATCAGAGAAGATAGATAAAATATTACAGGATAGAATAGGGAATTGAAGCATAAAAGTTAGAAATAGCCAAAGTACTGTATGAAAGCTTTTAAAATATGTATAAAAGAACACTGAAATATGCTGACTGTCTGGGCCTTGCACACCATGTATCCATTTACCTGAAAGACACTAAACTTAGAAAAGCAGAGTTTTGAATATGAGTACAAAACTACCAGATCTTCAGATCTGGTGGGCTTTGCTAGAGAAAAGCTGACTGAGATACAGAGGTCTGTTCTTAAAGTACAGCTACTTGAAGAAGTGACTACCTGAAGTACTTACACATTCCCATTTCTGCAGTTAAAGAGTCCTTCACAATTGTTACTACATTTAGTATCAGAACATCTTGGAGAGTTATGGAAGTCTTACTACAAATATTTTACAGATGGAGAACATAAAGGTGAATTACTAGTTCATTTAAAAATGAATAAAATAAAATAAAATAAAATAAAATAAAGTAAAATTATTTACCACACTATGAAAATTTTATTTTGGTACTCAGGGTACTACTTACAGATGACTGTAGACCTAAGGCCTCTTAACCGCTCGAAGCATTATACGTGTTGGTTACTTAAGGTCAGTCATTCTAAATTTGCTTCACAATAAATAGAATAGTCACCTCCAAAGGGCATTATATCTCATGCTTAGACAGGTTAACTATCATAGGTTGGATGAATCAGCCTGTAATTTCATCTCTAAAAGGAACCCAATGTATCGATTTTGATGTAAATGGATAATCTTCATACATGTAGGAAATTATCCTGGTGCCTGAGTGCATGTGTCTAGCACCATTTAAATTCTTGAGGGTGTCCAAGACCTCTGGGACCAAGAGCCAAAGTTGATGAATGCTACCTCCTCAGCTGGATGGTGGCTGTGCTCACATCAGGTAGAGGTAGAAGGTCGAGACAACCCTTTGCGCTTCCTGGTCAGGTTGGGCTGCCACGAGACTGTGAACTCACGATTTTTAGGACCACAGAAAGAGAAACAAGAGGAAGATGGACTCTATAAGGGTCATTGAATAAAACAGTACATAGTTTTGGTATTGGGGACTGGAACCTGAGATCCCTCCTAGCCATATTGTTCAGGCACCCAGCCCTGGCTCTGAGAGTGACAGCTTGAACTACTCATGCTCCTGTGTCCCATGCAAATCCAACTTCTCCCAAGGTTGCTATACTATAAGACCTCTCAGTCTTCAATTTAGGTCAACATAACCACTGAACAGAAGGACTTGGTATTGAGGCTCTGTAGCTGTGCATTTTATTTTTTCAGTAACATACAAAAAAATGGTGAGTGCAGCTCACACACCAAATGCCCGCTTTGAGTCTGCATCCTAATAAGTGTTCATGAATTATGTAGGCAACACAATGAGAACATTTGAAATGGTGTTTGCATCTGCTATGAGACTAAAAATTTAATGGATTTTTAAGTAATTAGCATGAGCTATTTACCACACTGAGTTATACTGTAGGAGTAGCTGAATATAAAAATAAATATGATAATAATATGCATAAAATACTCATTTCTTGCAGCATTATATTTTACTTTTAAAAGGCAGTGCTTAAGCAGACTATCCAAATTGACAGGGGAAATATGAAATAATGCCTTTGCTTTTTTGTTTGTTTGTTTGTATAAAAAAAAAAAAAAAGAAATCTTTTGTCATTTACAAGATGACAGACTAGTTCTCCGATAACTTTGATGTGACATAAGGCAGCGCATCCATAATCTAGCATGTCAGCCATTTTTAATACTTATGGTATATGCTCAGCTAATCTGGGATTTCAATGAATGATCTATTCTCTGTATTTTTCTATGGGGAGCCCAGAGTTCTGCCTTTAAGGAACAAGAGTGGTAGTCAAATTGTCTGATGCTTGTGCCTAATTCTGTCATCAACTGGTTTAAGGGACTCTTTATCTGAAAAGAGAAAGGCATAGCAAAGATAACTACATTGTAAAGCCAGACCATTTCAAATCAGAAATAATGTGCAAGAAGCATTGATTGCTTTTTAACTATGAAGATGATATTAGGATGAACTGGAGGACTGGTAAGTTTTCCTTGTCTTGTAATAACTGTCTCCTTGAAAACATCTCTTTCTTATGACTGAAGTAGAAGGGAACACAGTGATATCTATATAATAATTGGCAAAAGATGAGATGAGCCTGCCCAAGGCATGTGGAGAAATCTTTCTCCATCACCTTCTAAGGATGTGCACTTACCAGAACAATTTGGTCTTTGTAATGCATAAGCATGGGAAAAAGTGGAAAGGGAAAGGCCGCCTTTCTAGTTTCAACCTGTACCTGTTAAGGTTAAGATAGATAACCAAGTTGTTGCATTCTTTCTCTGAAGACACTACACTCATGCTCATAGTTGGATTTTGGCCTAGTTTAAACAGGAAAAATGATGAGCAATCATGTAGAGTGTTGTAGTATCTGCTTCTAGGGCACCTGACCACAAAATGAACAGTATGAATGAAAACCCATTCAGGGTGAGGCAGCCCCTGTTCCAGGAATCTTGCTTCCAAAGCAGATGTGCTAATTCATTCCACAACACACCAACACCACCACATCTTATAATGAAAGCCATCTTAATAGAGTTAGTCAAAACCTACGATTAGATTACCAAGCCTTGTTCAACATCTTACGTGACAACTAAGGATTCTTCAACTAAGATGTTGCTAAACTTTTAAGGTACCTAAGAAGTTTTCAGAATAATTAAGGATGCCTCCTTAATTACTGAGGTGAAAAAATACTGAGGTGGGTGGAAAAAGATAAGTTTTCTAAAAAATTGTTTTGTTCTTGGATAGGTTCCTCATTTATAAGACATTTGTATAGTCTGTATCCAACCCAATAATAAAGCAATAATGAAGTGATTAATTTATTGAAACAATTTTGACTTCAAATTTATCAACATAATTAAAAAAAAAACAAAACTTAAAATACGGGTTTCAAAGACGTCTTTTATATGAGTTGCAATCTTCATCCTTAAAAGATTATATAGTATAACTTGTACTGATGGCAGTTGGAGCAGAGCTGGAGCAATTCCAGCAGCTTTAGAAAAATGACTCCCGTCGTATTTGAAGATAATTCTGCTCCTGTTGGTATCCAGTGCTCTACAGGTTCCAATAAAAGTCATTCAAGTGTGCATTTGAAAGCAGGGTTTGGCACATAGTTTCCAATTTAACAAGGTTTATGACTTAAAATGTTTTCTTCTTTACATTGAACCAGCAGGAACAAATAATACAATGAAAACACACATGATGGCCCCAGAGGACTAAGTGCTTGCACTCTTCCACAGAACCTCCTCTGAGTGACAACAACAGTGACACTGATGGGATCCAGGGGGAATTATTCCCAGATGCCTGTCCTGAGCCATAAAGGTGGAGTTGCTCTGTTACAATACCTTTTGTGGAGAGAATAAGAAATATCAGTGTGGATGTGAGGATGCCACAGAACCCTTAAATTGAAGATACATCTACTTCAGTATTTACTCAGAGAGCTAAAGATAGCTTTAGTGACATTTTCATATACGCATAAATAATAACCCTGGAAATAATACAGAAAGAAAAGATATTTACTTACCAAAGTCTAACACCTTGGTCTAACTTATAAGCCAAAAGTGAGACATAAAATCAGGGAGATCTGTATCAGGTCTAGTTTTTAAAAGTATTGTATTTTGAATTGGATTATGTTTTAAATGTACATGCCTCATCAGAAAGGCAAGAATATCCCTAACTACCTGTGTAGGAAACTTGGCATTGGATATTCAAGCGTTAAGACAGCTGGGAGGTCTGAAATGACTTTCAAAATGATTTTAATTTGGCAGCGAAGGTATTTGTATCTTACATTGAAACATGCGTACTGGAGAAAGAAATGATAATCAATAAGTCATATCCAAAACCTGAGCTGTATTATCAAAAAAAAAAAAAAAAGGAAATGGGCAGTTAAGGAAACAGCACAAGCTACTACATTGTCTTTACTACAGCATTATTTTCCCCCAAGTGAATTGATGTGTATGGATGTGTAACAGGCAAACACCCAAAGCAGTCTGTTTGCACAATGCTTCATGTCCAGCAATGTCAGGTACAGTTTGTACGCGCCTGCTGTAGCACTTAGAGCGCTTGGACAGGCTGGAGAGTTGGGTGGAGAGGAACCTCATCAAGGTCAACAAAGGCAAATGCAGGGTTCTGCACCTGAGGAGGAACAACCCTGTGCACCAGTATAGACGGGGGGTTGACCTGTTGGAAAGCACCTCTGTGGAAAAGGACCTGGGGGTCTTGGTGGACAGCAAGTTAACCATGAGCCAGCAATTGTGTCCTTGTGGCCAAAAGGACAATGGGATCCTGGGAGGGCATTACCAGCAGGTTGAGGGAATAATCCTCCCCCTCTACTCAGCCCTGGTGAGGAGGCGTCAGCTGGAGTGCTGTGTCCAGCTGTGGGCTCCCCAGTACAAGAGAGATATAGAGCTACTGGAGAGAGTCCAGTGAAGGGCTATGAAGGTGATTAGGGAGCTGAAGCATCTCTCTTATAAAGAAAGCCTGAGAGAATTGAGCCTGTTTAGAGTGGAGAAAAGAAGACAGAGGGGGTATCAGCATATACAGATATCTTAAGGGAGGGTATCAAAAGGATGGAGCCAGACTCTTTTCAGTGGTCCCCAGAGACTGGATAAGAAGCAATGGGCACAAACAGAAAAAACAAGAAGTTCCATCTGAATATGAGGAAAACTTCTTCACTGTGAGGGTGATGGAGCACTGGAACAGGTTGCTCAGAGAGCTTGTGGAGTCTCCTTCTCTGGAGATATCCAAAACCTGCCTGGATGGTGACCCTGTTTGTCAGGGGGTTGGACCAGACGATCTCCAGAGGTCCCTTCCAACCTCAACCACTCTGTGACTCTGTGACTCTTACAATATTTCCAGACAGAATCAGCGGATTCTGATTCATTCTGACTCTGTCCACATAAATAAATGAAACAAGCTGGGGACAGCATTGGAATGTTATGTTTTGACCAGGACCATGTATATCTTGCTCGTGTCTGTGTCTGAGGGCTGCAGCACATGGCAGGGGAGGGAAGGGCAAGGCAAGAAAGAGGAGAGAGGGATGCTTCCTGTGCTCTGTATCACATCCTCCCCTCCCACACCTGAACAATCTGTTCCCTTCTATAAAGGGATTTAATCAATAAGCACAAACTGTTTTTCTGCTTTATGAAACCATCTTCTCAGAGATAAGATGACTTTCAACCAGAGAATGCATTAATTAGTTCAAACCAACCTTTCTTCTTCTCCCCCTCCCTCTTCCCCACCACAAGAGGCTATGGAGCAGAGTTCAACTCTTTCTGTTTGCAAACAAAATTATAGCATCTTGTCACTTTCACTAGGGTTTCTGACTACTTTTTTTTTCTGGGTTGTTACCATAGTAGCAGGGTGGTGACTTTTTGACCCAAGAAAAAAAGACAAAGAGTCACAGTAGTATGTTAGTAGCTCCCAAGTTGAGGATTTTATTGATCTACTCTGTGTTGGAATTAATTCTTCCATTTATTAATTTTTGGTGTTGAACTGAAACTCTGAAACCTGATGATCCTGAATTGATTCAGACTGAATGCAAGGTATGATTAAAAATGTGACTAGGAGTCCAGTAAAAAGAAAGACAGAAAGTCCAATAGAAAGAAAGTAGCAGCTGAACTTTCACTTGACAGGTTCATATATATAGGGTGATGAATCTGGGAAAATTATGCAGGGAATACTCTGAGGTTTTTAGTTTCCAGCTTCACATTGTACATTTAAGAAAAGTTATTATGAGGAAAAAAAGATGAACAAGTACATAAGATTTTCTTCAAAAGGCTTATTGTGGCAGCATCATTGGGTTCAGTATGAAAAAAGTATTCATTTGAGGAATCCATTTCCATTACAATGCAAAAGGCAGAACACTACTCCCAAACTAGCCCTCTTCATTTGCTATTTTGAACCTATCCTACCACTTCTTTTTTTTTAAAAGACTTTTTTTTTTTTTTGCTAACCTTTTTTAATAGTTTCAAACATAGTTTTGAACATTCAAACAAGTATTAAAGTAATGCTGTAGGGAAGCTGCTGGGCTTATCTTTTCTGTTGCTACCTGTTGTTCAGTAACAAGGGGTCAACACTTCTGATAGCTGTTCACAATCATCTACTTGCTAGATTTCAAAGAAGCAGTCCCTGGCTGCCTCTTCAGCTTGGGAAAAGTGCTTAATGAACAAAGCTGCTTTGTTGTTATCCTTTATAACCCATCTTAAAACTTTTCTTTGTCGTGTTGGCTGCAGTGATGCAGACTGTGGTCTCTGGGGTACAGCAAATAATTTGCCTCAGCAATTAATACAGGTTGCCTTTTATTGACTTTATTTTTGATGAGGAGTTTTGGAAGCCCATGTTTCCTGAATGCTTATTCAAAGTGTAACTGATCATTTAGATTTCCTTCAAATGTAAGTAGTTCTTGCTGCCATCAGAGAGGAACATTCTGCTTTAGGATTCTCACTTTGACATTCATATGAATATTGCATAAGTTACTCTGCTTCAGAGCATTTGGGCCAGGCTTAAAAGGTTTTGGAAGACATGGTGAGCTTAGTGGAGACCCACAGACTTGCTGACATCTCAGCCTCTTCTTAAAGGTCCCAAACTTAAGCAAATGTTACAAATTAAACATCAATTACATGTTTACTTCAAGGTGAGCATGGACATTGAGCTTGGTCTCAGTTCATACATGGTAATTCTGCTAGTGAATGAGTGTTATGGTTCTATGCCTAATTCCCAGAGACCAGAACACCTTATGGTGGTCATAATATGGTTTAAATCATAGCTCGCACTACAGTAATTTATTATTATGAGTTTAGGGGCAAGAAAGTGGAATTGTCACCAGAATGGTGACCATGATGTGAATGGTCATCATCTCAGTAGCTGTGACATTGACCTTTTAAGTGATATAAACCCAATTTCAGCCATTTGAAGGTTTCTCATTAAACTTAATGGTGTTTGGTTCCATCCGTAACTCTTCTAACATGTTAAAGAAACAGAGGTTCCCTTTAACTGCTTTTAATGCACACATTTTTTTAGAGACAGATATTTTCACTGAATGCGGTGTTGTTGCTTAAGTGGGTGCCTTTCTGTGAAATCCTGGATTTTCATTATACCATTTACTCTAAGTGTACCTTGGTAAGAGAAAAAAATTATGTGAAAATTCAATACCACCTGCTGTAATAGTAAATAAAACATCTCCCAAGGGAAAAAAGAAAAAAAAAAAAAGAAGGGAAAAAAAAAGAAAAGAAAAGAACCCACATTGCCAGAGCAGAAGGGGTCAAACAATAAAATATCCATTGTCTCCTGTCAAAGTAAATCACACTAACAGGTTGCTATGGCACAGGCGTTATGAGATACTTGATAGCAATATTTTTAAGATGAGAAATCTATATTACCTAACAATAAGGGGTGTATGGTGAGAAATGTTTATCTCAGGCTATGAACAACACACACCTAGGAGCAGGCAGGTGACATGTATTGCCTAGCATGTGATTTTAATTTCCTGGGATCAAAGTTAGTCCTATTTTGCCTTCTCAAAGTCTCTGATAAAAACACTGCTTGATAATGCTGTCTGCTTTGATACATATATCAAGGGATGATTTTTGTCTTGTTCCTTCAAGCCTCGTGGTAGCATGAGGATGGTCTGCCTCCTTCCAGATCAGAGCTGCTAACTGTAAAACACTGATGAAAAAAATGCAGCCCCGTCGCTTTTCTCTTGGTTTCAATAAGTTCATTGATGAGTCATGAAAAATTTATTCTCTTTTCTCCCTACCTCTTGCATATGATAGACACTCTCCGCAGATACAAAATAGTCAGGCATCATAACCTCACTTGCAGGTGGACCAACTTCAACCCTAATTCATGAAGTATGTTTAGGGAAGAGAAGGGAAAACTGTTATATCTTTCCTTATTTGTCCACTAGCAATTGGGCCTTAAGAAAGCATGCTCAAGAAACAAAATAGCTTTTAGTGTATGTAGTGGTGATGGTACAGGATCAGAGATAGAATAGAATTTCTGACCTTCTGGACTAAATTCAGTACCCTTGTATTTTGCTTCTGGGTAATTATAACGTTCATGACTGACCTTAATTTGTGAGGGATGGAGGCTAGTACTTCCTTGCTGGGTAAGGTAGAGGTTTGTGATATACTTCCTGCCCTGCATGTAACCCCAAAGCTTCCTTTCCCAATAAGTCGTTTTGGTCATTTACTGTCCCTCTGTTTTATGTTTCTACAAGTGCAGCACAATGAAGCTCTGATCTGGGTCTTTAGGTGATAACCTACTACAAATAATTTTTAAATACAAGTCCTTAGTACTCCACTGCCAAATACTAAGCTGAGAATACCTTGCAAGAAGACTGGTGTGAGGGGAGGAAGAATACGGGGAATACATTTGATTAGAAAAGGTGAACCATAATGTCAGCTTTAGATGTGGGACATTTCACTGTCTAGATAGCTGTATTTGGAAATTTAGGAGTATACTGATAGTAAGCAGGCAGCAAGTTCAAATGTGCAGTTAGATTTGTAATTGCAAAATTATGCTCTTGAGATTTCTCTCTTTTTTTTTTCACACTTTCCACATTTTCACAATACATCATATTTTTCACTACATTTCTAAAACTTCACAGAAACTTCTGAGATCTCCATTCTCCCACTCCACGCCTCTTGGAATCTGCACGTCTGAGCAGAACCAGAGTTTGCATTGCCAATAGAGCAGACATGGAAATGAAACACTTTTGATTTCTCTCACTCAGAATTTTTTAGCTAGAGTCCATCTGCTCTCCAGTGCCTATTTAGGAATGCACAACACCTTTTGCTTCTTCCATAGCAGCCAAACTGAACAAGAGTGGGTGGAAATATTAAAATGACACTTTTGAACTGAACTGTAACTTTTTATTAAATGAGAGGGGGAAAGAAGAAAAAAAAGTGATATGTCTCCTTTACAGATTCTGAGCTGGAATTGAAAAAGAAAAATCTATCTGTTAAAATAATCATGACTAAATTGTCAGTAGTGAACAGATTTTTGCCTCTGTCACCTCTGATGTCAAAAAGTAGCCCTTTCAGTAAATATTGATCTGTAGTCCATTGTTGGATAAGAGGATCATGTAATGACAATAGTTTTTACATGGACTGCAAAATTCTGCTTAAAGGAGGAGGGTATGAAGAGGTCTTGCTAAAGGTTAGAAAGGTAATACTTTTAAAAACTTGGTCCTCTGGTCCTCTGAAAAATATTGCATGAGATGTTTTACTCACAGAAAAATGTGAATGCAAAATTTGGTACTGGCTATGAACTGCGAGTAAGAGCTAATCATCAATGTGCTTGAATTTATAATGAAAAAAATGAACAAAAGAAATAGTACTTGCTATCACAATTTTTCACCAGTCTATTGTGGGACAGGATTCAAGCACTTCCCCATGTGCTATAGTGAACATTTCATTCCTCTCTATACGAGTAATGAAAGAATAATGTAAATGACCTTACAACATTCATTTGCAGTGATTTTCACTTCAAATTGCAGTGGCTGCTGTCCTACTCTGCTCCTTTTAAAGGTGTACTTATATTGTGCACTTCTGCTGATAATTCTCAGAAGAGATGCAAACTCATTAGTCCTCAGCATGTGTGGTCTGGAGAATCTTATAAAACAATACACTTAAGTCCTTCAGCAGCTACTGTTAATGTCACAACAAAACTCATACTGCTGTGAATAGTTGTTAAGGTACAACTAGGAAAAAATAACTATTTACCCATCATCTGACATTTCAAGTTACCGTGAGTGAGGCATCTAAAAATTGGTGCACCCAAAATCATTAATTATTTTTGATAATGGCTCTTGAATTTTAACACTGATAGAAAAATGAGCTAGATAAACATATGGAGCACCTGTAACAACTGTGTACACCACCATTTTAAATAAGAATTTTTGGTAGCAGAGTTGGCTACCTCTGCAATTTCATCTTGAAAATTACATCTGATAAATCTGTATAGCTTCTCTGTAGGCATCATAGCATCTTGCCTGAGGTGAGGAAAAAGTAAATAATGACCACATCAGGAGATTTCTTCCTTGAAAAATTTGTTTCCGACATATCCTCATATAGCAGTAAATGTTACATCAGGAGCCTATCTCTGGAGTTTGGAAAACACTTAGAATAAGTCTTCATATTTTAAAGATTTTATTAATAAAGATTTTATTAATAAAGGTAATTAATCCAAGCCATCCAAGGCTTTGGTTTGGATATCAAGAATTATGTCATTAGGCATTTCTATATAGCTAGGATATCTCATTCATACAGCTGATTTCCACACCTGAAGTAGTCACTGTAATTTGCCTTTATAGATAGAATAGACATTCAATACTGGAGAAGCTGGTCACCCTGTAATGATTCTGGATGTACTCATTTACCTCTGTTGGTTATAAAAGAAGCCCAGCTTGACTAGTTCAGATGATGAAGTCTGCAGCTGTAGATGGCAAAATTATGGACATCTACCCCACCCACAACACTCAGAGTTTCCATACATATAAAATGGCTCTATTTAGCAGATGTATTTGTCCAGGAGCTTACGAAAAAGTAAGGGAACAGCAATCAAGTTCAGGTCTACCTAGCATGTGAGAAAATTTGCTCTCGTTGTTTAATAGTTGTACTTCTTCAGGTATCATTCATCCTCTATATAACCAAGCATATATGTGCTATATTCCTAAGTCTGTGTAATGTCTCCCTTTTCCTCCTTTGGATCTTATACAAAAAAAAAAAAAAAAAAAAAAAGCAATCTGAATAAGGCGAAGAGTTTCTTTAACAAACATGCAAGCCTTGCTATAACTGCATTATGAAACGTGACAGTAGAATTGTTTGCGCTGAACTGCTTTTATTCTATTATAACCAGTCTTTTTATATGCTCTTCTGCATCAAATGCAAAGTGACAACACATTGACATGCTAACATTAATGACTAAGAGATAAACAACAGAAGTCAAATAATCTGCAGTGATTATACTTACTGTAAACCCTTTGAATAGGATGTTTTACATAAATTACTCCTTCTGAAAGCATCACCTTCCCATTCTTCTGGCAGGCAGGACACAGTCCAAGTAATTCACGTGCCTCTTGGGCATATGATTCAATGAATGTTTTGGTTTATATATATATGTGTATATATATAATGATACATTATCATAATGCCATTACTGAAAAGGCTTGAAAAAAAAAAAAAAAAAGAAAAAGGCTCTATATTCTCAATACAGATGTCACACTTAACTGTTATGAGAGGCAGGACTGAGATTCAACAACACCATAGTGTGTCAGGTCAGAGATGCAACTGTGCTCCTTTGGATTTGATTGCTAAAGATTTCCGTATAGAAGTTACTGCCTCCTTGCCTTGCAGATGTTGCACCTCAAAATGTATCCCTGAATCATGAGCTGACTAGCAGACTACACTTGCTGGAAAATGTGTCTAAATTTTCCACTGTATGAGTTTTTTCAGACCCTAATATCTCAGAGCCATCGAGTGACAGGCCTTTAAAACTCTACACTATTGAGCAGAAATTCCTGTTGCCTTGGAAATACGGGGAAACTGCTGAAGCTGAAAATATGTCTGATGGTATCAAAAACAGAGTTGGTGTCTATAAAAGAGCTTGGAGTAATAAGGCTATTTAACATTTATACCACATGTTCATTTACAGGTGAGGTTTGTCAAGATTATGGTTATTGCTAGCCCTATTTTCCAGAAGAGAATATTAATCCTGCAATGTTGAGAGACTTAAGTGAGGCTCCAGAGTGCACATACACAAACTAAGGCTGTGCATGGAAAAGTTATCCTCTGAAGCATTCAATCAACTATAGCATTATATATTAAAAATTAAAACAGCAGCATAGCTAGATTTAAACATCAGTATTTACCAGTTCTTGTGGGGATTCCTGAATATCACTTGCATACTACTAATTGTAACAGCACTGGTGCTGGTTACCCATAACCAGCTTTGGGTACCAACAGCAATAGCAGAGTGAGGAACAGATGACAGCAGCCCAGGTATTGGTTCTTCACATTCAAGTGCTCAAGAGGTGTGTATCAACTGCTTCTATGAGTGAGAATTTCAGCAGCTGAGACCTTCACTTTACCTCTTTACTCTTGTTTCTCTGATCAACACCTTCTCACTGACCAAGTCTCTACATCATGCTACGTAACTACTTGTTCTGAAACAAGTGCATACAGGGTGCCACGAACTGCTTTTATTTAGTCTGTAGAAGTTGTTATTGTGCCTCAGTCGGAAACATCTGTCCTAACATTTGCTTTCAACCATTCTTATTTACAAATGAAAAATAATTTTTGAAGCAATGTCAAGAATGGCAATCTGGTGACCTGGTGAGAGCCATGGGAAACATGCCAGTAGATGTCAGGAAGATCTTGAAGGACATAAGTGTAAATGGAAATGTAAGCTTCTCAAAGTTAATGTAATATACACTTGTACACTCAAGTCAATACAGACTTGAGACTGAAAAGCAATCAGTGGGAAAATGTAAGAGAAAACCATTTCAGAATTCACTTTCTTCTGAACAATACCACTCACTAATCTCCACAATAGATCAGTAGCACCACATTACACAAAAATTAGTTACTTTTGCTAAATATTATAATCTGATTGAGCTGTATTTTATACTACAGTTCATAGGATCTTTACATTTAAGCAATAATTTTGCCCATCAATGGCCTCCAGAAGCATTCACAACTGAGTTATTTTTATGTGAAATACTGCTGACAATGTGGAAGGTAATGTGGGTTATTCTAATTTGCACACAGTAGTCTATAGATTATTCTAAATAAAAGTCTATCAAAGAATGAATATGTATAATATATCTAGGACCTCGTTCTCTTTTCCGCCGAGTTCCTTCTTGATATTCTGTTCATAGATAACTACCTTGCGACCCACTTGAAGATGGTTGTAACAAGACACAGGGTAAAGCATTTCTCCTGGCCTCTGTTAAGCCCATTCTTCGTAGAACATACACACAGAGAGTTGTGCAGACAGGTCACATTTTCACTCATTATCTGATTTTCTGTGAACTGGGTTCAGATTATGTTGTACTAGAGAGTTTTGGGTAAAGGTTTATGTTTGACCCTCCCAGAGAATAGGCAAAGTAGCTTGGGTATGTCAAAACCATCAGTCTGGATGTGCATTTAACATTTCAGAGGCTTAACATTTTCCATGTACTTACTAAGGAATGTAAGAACATGATGTGGAGTGCCCATCTAGACAATAGGGGAACCAAGCAAATTAAGTGCACTATGGCACACGCTTACAGACCATTTTGTATGCAATCAAGAGGACTTCAGCATTTATCTTTCTCCTTGATTTCTTACCTACCATTTGTGGTGTGATTAAGCTCTCTTAACTCAGATACCTGAAAAGTAGTTTTCTATATCTGAGCTAATCACCCTAAGAGTATGCCCTGCAATCACTGGGGAAAAAAAGTAGGTCCAATGAGCAAGCCATCTAATCTTAGGAAAAGTGGCCAAAATGGGTAAGATTAATTATCTTCTGGATGATCCTATTTCTCTGCACTAACTGTAAAGAAGTCTGAAAATTACTTCTTTAATTCCAACAGTTACTGTTTGTATATCTGAATATAACTGATGAATCCCACTGTTTATTCCTCTTAATCCAGCCCTGTCACCTCTATCAGAGAAGATCTGGAATCAATGTCTACCAAAAGTACAAAGATACTAGCAACTGTTTTGTCATAAAATATATTTTAAATTTTAAGGACCACCAGGCTCTTTAAAGGCCTACCTTACCTCTGAGCTCCTGATTGCCATTCCCCTGCTGTAGGTTTTGGTGGTAAAAACCCCATGCCTTCCAGAACAGGATGCCACAAACAACGAAAGAAGATAGGATAGCTTTGAAACAGCTTTGCTATATTAAATCAAGAAACTTAGTGGCTAACATTTTTGTCTATAAGATGGAAAAATTATTTCTGTATCCTCATTTAGAAGAACTGCTTGAAGCAGGAGCTCTTGCTATTCCATGGCATATGACAGTGTCTTCTTCAAAGCTTTTCTATTCAATAATAATAATAATAAATTACATAAGCAACATTTTTAAACAGCTTTTCTGTTTCCTATTTGTTCCTATAGTGGAGTACTTAGTGTTAGGTCGGAGGTTGGACTCGATGATCTTGAGGTCTCTTCCAACCTAGAAATCTGTGTCTGTGTCTATTTTAGTATTTTACTCAAGAACCTACTGATTTAAGATGAAGAATAACTGCCATATCTAATACTTAATTTCAGAGTGCACTCACAGCTGATGCATTTCCAAACTGTTTTAGCAGTTAAATATCACCAGAATAAAAAAAAAAAAAAAAGGATATAACTCTGGTCAAGGTGCACAGATAAAAATATGGACATTTCAGTTGAATCATACATACTAAATCAAACGTATTTTGGCAGCATAAATGTGAGATAAAAAATTAGAAACTCTCTTAGTTAATTTCAGGTTATCTTGCCCAATTTTCCTTTTGCCTTCTCTAATGCAGGTCTTTCTTCAGTAAGAATGACATCTTAAGAAGAAAAACTTTACCAAATTTCATTAAGAATACCAAAATGAAATGTTATGGCACTTCAAAAAAGAAACACTTCATTAAAAAGTAAAATATTTTGACTATAAGAAATCTTTCTTTTTTTTCTCTCTCTTTTTTTTTTTTTAATGGTCAAAATCATTCACTGGAAAATATACTTTCATAGAAAAAAGCGTCACTCATTTCTACAAGAACACACCCTAGGGAATAAGCGTAGGCTATTCTGTCTTTTTTTTTTTTTTTCCCTGCTAACCCTGGTATTTCTCCACTTATTTCAGGGCTTTTCACCAAATCGTCATCCTATTTACCTAACTTTTCTACCTTTTGGGAGTGTTGGTATTTAACTCAGAGATGATAGAATACTTGGCACCATTGTGCTTAAAAATGGGTGCAGCACTTCCTTACTTTTCATTTATAGAGTTAGCTTTATAGAAATAAGTTAAATGAGAAATATTACTATTTCATTGAGTCAACTCAGTGTATTAGGTTTACATGTCAAGTGTTTGGTAGGAGGGAGGCTATAGGAGGGGCCTCTGTGAGGAGAGCCCAGCAGATGCCCAATATCAGATCAGAGACAGCTCCAGCCGGCTCCAAGAGGGACCGGCTGCTGGCCAAAGCAGAGCCAGTGGTGACACTGGTTGGGTCTCTAGAAGACCAGAGTTAAGAAAGGGAAATAAATAAATTAAAAAAAAAAAATGTTGTGCTACAGAAGCTGGGAGAGAGGGGTGAGAAAATTTAGAGAGAAACTGCCCTGCAAACACCAAGATCAACACAGAAGGAGGGCAGGAGGTGCTCCAGGCACACAGCAGCAGTTCCCCTGCGGCCTGTGGAGAGGCCCCTGGTGGAGCAGGCTGTCCCCCTGCAGCCCATGGGTCCCACATGGAGCAGATCTCCACGCTGCAGCCCATGGAGGAGCCCACGGTGGAGCAGGTGGATGTGGCCTGGAGGAGGCTGCGGCCCATGGAGAGCCCCCACAGGAGCAGGCCCCGGGCCAGAGCTGCAGCCCGTGGAGAGGAGCCCAGGCAGGAGCATGGGGTCTGGGGGGAGCTGCTGCCCATGGGGGACCCGTGCTGGAGCAGTTTGCTCCTGGGGGATGGACCCCGTGGTACGGAGCCATATGGGAGCAGTTCTTGAAGAGCTGCTGCCTGTGGGCAGCCCTCGCAGGCTCAGTTTGGGAAGGACGGCATCCCGGGGGAGGGACCCGACATGGAGCAGGGGCAGAGAGTGACCGTGAAGGAGTGGCAGAGACGATGCGTCAGGGACTGACCGCAGCCCCCATTCCCTGTTCCCCTGTGGCACTCAAGGGGGGAGGAGGTTGAAGAGGTTGGATGGGGGGAAGGTGTTTGTAGTTTGTTTTTAGTTTCTCACTGTTCTAGTCCCCTAGTGATAGGCAATAAATTATATTACTCTCCCTATGCTGAGTCTGTTTTGTCTGTGATGATTGTTGAGTGATCTCCCTATGCTTATCTCAACCCTTGAGCACTTTTCATCATATTTCTTTCCCCTTTTCCTTTGAGGAGGTGGAGTGAGACTGTGGTTGTGGTAGAGTTCAGCTGCCCAGCTGGGTAAAACTATCATACACGGTTAAAAAATGCTCAGCCAATGCAGAAGTTAAATGAGTTTACAGGGCTGAGAAACTTTTTCACAATTTCTGCTGTGAGAAGTCAACCTCTGAAGTAAGTATGGACCTTCCCACACTCATCCTTGTGAGGAAAATATTGATATTCTATTGGCAATCATTTTCAAATTTTCCTCTTTTTTAACAGTCAGCATTGGGAAGGCTGGGCCCTTTTTTTTTTTCTTTTTTTTTTTCTTTTAATAGAGCATTTCTTGAAATAACCCATTCTCTTTTTGATTTACTGGGCGTTGGAGAATTCTTTGTGGAGGATGACATTTTGTTTTTCTCAATAGCTAACAGATTTTTTTATTCATTTATTATTCCTGTGAACTTTCAGTTCCTTGTCCTCATGGAATGAGCTGCCACTCACATTTTTAAATGACACCATATAATAGACTCATTCTTTCCTTAGGTGAACTGGTCTATTTCTCATGCTGCTTGGTGCATTATAAGAATACAGTTTCTTTCTTGTAGCTACATGCCATTTAACCTTCACAAAACCCAGTTCCCTGGTTTCTCCTAGCAAGAAAATTCATTACTTTCTGCCCATAAAAGAGTGTTGCTCTCTCCCAGGGGAATTATTAGGGAGTTTATACTTAGCATCACGTCTGAGGATGTTATGGATATGTATCCAATTAGAAGTAAATCATCATATAATTTTGATTTTCTAATAAAATAACCCAGTTTGTGGTCAGTTGAGTTTTTGAATTACTACTTGCCTTTTCTGAATGCTACATATTATTCATGCAGCAAATACATGCATGATTGTGAAATAAATTAACTACCCATACTACTTGCATAATCCACCTCCTCTTCCCAAGCTATGCTAGTGGACTTGTACAGAATAAGCATGTGTGATTGGTGTTTCCAGCATTTGTTCTCTATCGAGCAAGTTTTGATACAGACACTGTACCAATATCATTGTATTTATAATAACAAATATATTCCACTTTGCAGTCACATGGTGTAGATTAGTGCTTATTATACAAGGTCAACAGTTATACAGCTGTAAACTGGCTAATGCTATCTTCATAATATAAAATGCTAGCAAGATAGAAATTAATCATTATATTCATATAATGAAAAAACAAATAGAAGGTACGCTAACAACACCCAAAATAAAAGGAGGTCAAATACTAAAAAGGAGTGCTGAATAATTAGTCTGTCCCAGCTAGACTTTCACTTTATTCATTCACAGAATAGAGAGGGAAGTTATCTTCAGACACAGACACAGACACAGATTTCTAGGTTGGAAGAGACCTCAAGATCATCAAGTCCAACCTCCGACCTAACACTAAGTACTCCACTAAACCATATCACTAAGCTCTATATCTAAACGTCTTTTAAAGACCTCCAGGGATGGTGACTCCACCACCTCCCTGGGCAGCCCGTTCCAATGCTTAATAACCCTTTCGGTAAAGAAGTACTTCCTAACATCCAACCTAAAACTCCCGTCGCAACTTTCGCCCATTCCCCCTTGTCCTGTCACCAGGCACGTGGGAGAACAGACCAAGCCCCACCTCACTACAGCCTCCTTTAAGGTAACTGTAGAGAGCGATAAGGTCGCCCCTGAGCCTCCTCTTCTCCAGGCTGAACAAGCCCAGCTCCCTCAGCCGCTCCTCGTAAGACTTGTTCTCCAGACCCCTCACCAGCTTGGTCGCCCTTCTCTGGACTCGCTCGAGCACGTCCATGTCCTTCCTGTAGCGAGGGGCCCAAAACTGAACACAGTACTCAAGGTGCGGCCTCACCAGAGCCGAGTACAACGGGACAATCACTTCCCTAGACCTGCTGGCCACACTGCTTCTTATACAGGCCAGGATGCTGTTGGCCTTCTTGGCCACCTGAGCACACTGCTGGCTCATATTCAGCCGACTATCAACCAATACTCCCAGGTCCTTCTCGGCCAGGCAGCTTTCCAGCCACTCATCTCCCAGCCTGTAGCTCTGCTTGGGGTTGTTGCGTCCCAGGTGCAGGACCCGGCACTTGGCCTTGTTGAACTTCATACAGTTGACCTCAGCCCATCGCTCCAGCCTATCCAGATCCTCCTGCAGAGCCTTCCTGCCCTCGAGCAGATCGACACACGCACTTAGCTTGGTGTCATCTGCAAACTTACTGAGGGTGCACTGGACGCCCTCATCCAGATCATCGATAAAGATATTAAAGAGGCCCGGCCCCAGTACCAAGCCCTGGGGGACACCACTTGTGACCAGCCTCCAACCAGATTTGACTCCATTCACCACAACTCTCTGGGCCCGGCCATCCAGCCAGTTTCTAACCCAGCGAAGCGTACGCCAGTCCAAGCCCCGAGCAGCCAGTTTCTTGAGGAGAATGTTGTGGGAAATGGTGTCAAAAGCCTTACTGAGGTCAAGGTAAACCACATCCACAGCCCTTCCCTCATCCACCAAGCGCGTCACTTTGTCATAGAAGGAGATCAGGTTCGTCAAGCAGGACCTGCCTTTCATAAACCCATGCTGACTGGGCCTGATCGCCTGCTTGCCCTGCAAGTGCCGCGTGATGACCCTCAAGATAATCTGCTCCATGAGCTTTCCTGGCACTGAGGTCAAACTGACAGGCCTATAGTTCCCCAGGTCTACCCTCCGGCCCTTCTTATAGATGGGTGTCACATTGGCTAGCCGCCAGTCAACTGGGACCTCCCCCGATAGCCAGGACTGCCGATAAATGATGGAAAGCGGCTCGGCCAGCTCCTCCGCCAGTTTGCTCAGTACCCTCGGGTGCATCCCATCCGGCCCCATCGACTTGCACACATCCAAGCTCCTTAGCAGGTCGCCAACCATTTCCTCATGAATAGCGAAGGCCACATCCTGCTCCCCATCCCCTTCCACCAGCTCAGGGCACTGGGTATCCAGAGAACAACTGGTATTGCCGCTAAAGACTGAGGCAAAGGCGGCATTAAGCACCTCAGCCTTTTCCTCATCCTTAGTAACTAGGTTTCCCCTCGCGTCCAGTAAAGGATGGAGATTCTCCTTAGTCCTCCGTTTCGTGTTGATATATTTGTAAAAGGATTTTTTGTTGTCTTTAACGGCAGTAGCCAGGTTGAGCTCCAGATGAGCTTTGGCCTTTCTGATTTTCTCCCTGCACAGCCTCACTACATCCTTGTAGTCCTCCTCAGTGGCCCGCCCTTTTTTCCAAAGATTATAAACCCTCTTTTTTCTGCTAAGCACAAGCCACAACTCTCTGTTGAGCCAGGCCGGTCTTCTTCCATGCCGGCTCGTCTTTGGGCACGTGGGGACAGACCGCTCCTGTGCCGTTAAGATTTCCTTCTTGAGGAGCGCCCAGCCTTCCTGGACTCCTCTGCCCTTCAGAACCGCCTCCCAAGGGACTCGGCCAACCAGCGTCCTGAGCAGCTCAAAGTCAGCCCTCCAGAAGTCCAATACAACAGTTTTACTGGTCCCCTTCCTGGCCTCGCCAAGAATAGAGAACTCTACCATTTCGTGGTCACTCTGTCCAAGACAGTTTCCGACCACCACATCTCCCACCAGTCCTTCTCTGTTTGTGAAGAGAAGGTCTAGTGGGGCACCACCCCTGGTAGGTTCACTGACCAGCTGCGTCAGGAAGTTATCTCCCACGCTCTCCAGAAACCTCCTAGACTGCTTTCTCTGTGCCGTGTTGTGTTTCCAGGATATATCCGGGAAGTTGAAGTCCCCCACGAGGACAAGCGCCGACGAATTTGCAACTTCTGTCAGTTGCCTATAAAACTCCTCATCCATCTCCTCATCCTGGTTTGGCGGTCTATAACAGACCCCGACCAGGATGCTAGCCTTGCCGGCCTTCCCGCGGATCCTAACCCACAGGGATTCAACCTTATCATTCCCAGCCTGGAGTTCCACAACATCAAAAGATTCTCTAATGTAGAGAGCCATGCCACCCCCCGCTCTGTGCTGCCTGTCCCTCCTGAAGAGCCGATAGCCAGGCATTGCAGCACTCCAGCCGTGGGAGCGGTCCCACCACGTCTCCGTGATGGCAACCAAGTCGTAGCCTGCCTGCTGCACGATGGCTTCCAGCTCCTCCTGTTTGTTACCCATGCTGCGTGCATTAGTGTAGATGCACTTCAGCTGGGCCATCGCCTTCCTCCCCAGCCTAGCCATTGTTTCCCCCGGCACAACTCCAACAAGCCTTGTTTGAGCCCCGTCCCCCTTCTTGCCTAGTTTAAAGCTCTCTCTATGAGCCCCGCCAGCTCCTGGCCTAGGATCCGTTTTCCCCTTGGAGATAGGGACCCGTCTGGGGCCATCAGGCCGGGTGCCGAGTAAAGCTCCCCATGGTGAAAAAACCCAAAATGTCTGTGCTGGCACCAGTCTCTGAGCCACCTATTAACCACGTGAGCTTTCCATGTCCTCTCTGTGCCTCTCCCTTCCCCCGTAGGGATAGACAAAAACACCACCTGCACTCCCGCTCCCTCCACCAGTCGTCCCAGCCCCCTATAGTCCTGTTTGATAGCCTTGAGGCTTCTCTTTTCAAGATCATCACTGCCAGCCTGGACTATCAAAAGCGGGTAATAGTCAGAGGGGCGAACCAGGTTTGGAAGCTTCCTGGTAACGTCTCTGACCCTGGCCCCAGGGAGGCTGCAGACTTCCCTATGTGTGGGGTCAGGCCGACAAATAGGGCCCTCCGTTCCCCTGAGGAGGGAGTTGCCCACAACAATCACCCTTCTTTCTTTCTTGGTGGAGGCAGTCCTGAGGCGTGGAGTCAACTTCCTCACCTCAGGCATCCTCCTGGGTAGGCTTCCTACCTCGTCCTCACCCACCGGTCTCTCAAGCTCCAGGGCCTCAAACCTATTGTTCAAGGGCACCTGGGAAGGCAGCGCCGGAAGGGGAGGGCATCTCCTGCGAGGTCGAGAAGGGACCTGTCTCCATTCCTCCTCAACTCGCAGGTCCCCTCCCTCTGCCCGATGGCGACAGGGCAGGGGGTCCACCCCCCTTTGGGGCGTCTCACCCTGGTCCCTCTCCCTCCGGTCCTGCAGGGAGTTGCTCCACCAGTTTATCTCCCGCTCGCACTCCCTGATATCCCTCAACCTCTGCACCTCCTCCTTGAGTTCCGCCACCATGCAGACCAGGTCGTCCACCTGCTCGCACCTCACGCAAGCAGTCCCTCTGCCTCCCGCCGATGGCAGCAAGAGGCTCAGACACTCCCCGCATCCGGAGACCTGAACTGCCGCATGTTTGGACGGGCAGTCGGTCTGGGTGTGTACTGACTTCCTAGAGAAAGCACCGTGCCTGGTGGAGACCATTGCAGCCCAGCTGACGGGAGAGTGCCGTTAGAGGAGGTGTCCCTATGGGCGGGTGTGAGCGCTCCGCCCTTCCTGCCCGCCCTGCCTGCGCTAACTGCCTGCGCTAACTGCCTAACTTCCCTCCTCCAAAAAATATCTTCAGACAACATGAAGACATTTCTTTGAGGCACCATTCTCTTTGTTTTGAGAAAAGTAATAGCTTCCTCCAGGCAGTACAGTTATTTGTTAATTATTCAGCCAATGAGGGGCAAGGACAGGGAATAGGCAGCTTTTATTATCGGCAGTCCTAGTAACAACCTGAATTAGGATTTAGGCAGTGCTGCCTAGTCCTGTGCAGACCAAACATCCAGGTATCATCTGGGGTTTTCTCTGGGGTACAGCTTCCCACGCAAAAAATCTGTGACCTAAGTATTTTAAAAGCTTTTATAACAAAATTTGAAGAAATAGTACATTTTTAAACCATTGTTGTAGCAACAAGGGGGTTGGAGATGGGTTCTGCATCTGTGTCAGGGAAATCCCAAGCACAAATACAAGTCTAGGTTGAGAACAGCCCTGAGGAGAATGACTTGGTGTTGTTGGTGGATGAGAAGCTCAACATGAGCTGGCAAAATGCTCTTGCAGCCCAGAAAGCCAACCATGTCCTGGGCTGCATCAAAAGAAGCGTGTTCAGCAGGTCAAGGGAGGGGATTCTACCCCTCTGCTCTACCCTTGTGAGACCCCACCTGGCACCCTGAATCCCTGCATTCAGCTCTGGGGCCCTCAGCACAAGAAGGACATGGACCTGTTGGAGTGAGTCCAGAGGAGGCGATGAGGATGATCAAAGAGCTGGAGCACCTCTCCTCTGAAGAGAGGCTGAGGGAGTTGGGGTTGTTCAGCCTGGAGAAGAGAAGGCTCTGGGGACACCTTACAGCAGCCTACCAGTGCCTAAAGGGAGGCCTACAGAAAAGCAGGACAGGGACTCTGTCAGGAAGTTTACTGACAGGACAAGGAGCAATGGCTTTAAACTAACCCAAACCTTCTAACCCAAACCATTCTGTGATTCTATGATCTATTTGGCCAAACCAAAGAATAATAATTGTTTGATCTAATTTTTAGAAGAATGCAGAATGATATCTGCACAGTCACACTAAGTCCTGTGAATAATATTATTTAGTTTTCGTTATTCACAGACAGAAAAAGTTATATCATTTTCAGGAAAAGCCAGTTAGGCTGGATGACTTGGAGATGTTTGGCACCCCTAGAGTTAGGCAAATGCTAATTTTTTTTTGACATTTGAAATTTTGGTCTCAGGTGCACATGTCCATTTCTGATTCTAGCCCTATATCTGTATGGATCCCTCCACTGTGATCAAAGATCTTGACAGAGACCTACTGGTCTGAATTCAATTTAGCAAAAAACATCAGGAGTGAGCAGATACCTGATGTTCTACAGGAACAGAGAAGGGCAGCAGATATAGTAAAGGTTTAAGCTAAAATAAACAGTAGAGACAGGGTTTTAGACGTGCTACAGCTAAAGGACTTCAGGTTTGGATTCTCCAGTTGATTTTGCACCAGGTGTATTTCTTTTCCAGCCTCCAGAAGATGCTGGAGATGTGATTATAACCAATTCGTTTGGACTGGTTCAGTGGAAATTAAATCACCCATGGTTTACAAGATGCTCAGGTTTAGAATCTTCCTGAATTAATATTTCTGTTGACAGTAACAAAAAACTAGTTCCTTGTACCTATCACTAATTTTAGATATGTAACTAATCCCATTCATTCCAAAAGGTGTATTTTTAAAATTTTTGTTATTCTAACAGCTTCAACAGGACTACACACCTACCTAAAATTAAGCACATGCTTCTGTGCTTTGCTGGATTTGAGCTTTGGATTTAGTAAAAGCTTAAAGACTGATAATAATAATAACAATAAAACTGCTATAATTAAGACAGTGACACTAAGATGGTTACTGCTGTGGCTACGCTGAGCGATATATACCGTAACATACAGCATAGTAACAGTAATTACACACTTCACTAGTTTTTATTGTAATGCATGCTATAGTGTAACTTAATTTCCATCTTGTGCATATTAACCCAAGATACATTTGGTAGTGTTTACTACCAGGGTTGTTTCAACAGGAGCGAGGATTATGTGTTTAATGTGCATGTAGAATAAAAATAACATTTGCATTACTTGTATGGAACCAGGAGTTATAACAAAGTCTTGCATCTTCTAACCACAGGACTCTAGAATATTAACTTATTAAAGCAGCCTTCTCTAAGACTGTATTCAAGCAAAATTTTCACTTTGCAATCCTATAGCCCTGAGTTCCTAAAATATTGCTTTTGTTGTCAGACCCCTTCAGGCAAGAGCTCACTATGTTCAAAGTCTAATGAATGTATATAATTGCAAAGCAAACAATGCTGAGCTACAGCATTGTCAAATTAAATCCAATTTCACATACTGTAACTAGTTAAGTACTCAAGTGCTTCAGCAATTTATGTTATGTGGGGCACCAAAGCAACTTGGCTGTATTTAAGAGAATATCATTGCTGTAGCCCCTTTTTACATCTATGGGGTACATAATTCAGATCTTTTAATTTGCTTTAGGCTGAGCAAAGGTGGTATACAAACTCTATAATTCTCACTCCCTTTGACCTTGCAAAATTGAAATGCTACAGGTTGGGCTGCTTTTTGCCATTTTTTGCTTATGACGTAGGAATAAATCCTTGTTGCCAGTTTGGGAAGTTTCATTCATACACATCCAATGAAAAACTACACTCATTTTTTCACACTAGTGTAGTGCAAGTCAGCAGTCCTATGTAGTAGCTGGTGTAAAAAAAACGATGGTAAAACTATGCAAACCAAGGTATTTGCTGATACAGATGGTTGTAGCTGCAGCATTTCTAACTAAGTTTTACTCACTGTCAGCAATAGAAAGTACTTGTCCATCTTGTTTCCTCAGTCTCTTCTTTTTCCATGTTCCCTAGCTGTTCTTTTCTTTACTTCATGAGAATTTGACTAGAGATTTGTGTCAGGTATTTGCAGCCTCATCTCTTCTCAAACTTGTTCTCATTTGTGTGTGTAGACTACAGACTATGAAACAGATGTTCCCAGTCAAGACCAGGTTACACATGCCAACTGATGCCTTTTTTTTTTTTTTTCAATTCTCCAGGATTGATGATCAATGATTTCCTCTCCTCTCAGTGATTCAGGAGACTGCCACTCCCCATAAACATCTGACAGGTAGCATGCTTTTTAGTGTTTTGTCACTGACATGACCTTTAAGATCAGAAGCGACCATTAGACCTTGTAGTCTTATCTCCAATTATATAAATTCTGTCTATATATATTTTAGCTTTCAGGAAACCTACTGGAAAAAAAAAAAAAAAACACTGTCTCCTTTGACTCCTTTTCAGACTACTCCTTTCTGGAAGCTATCAACAGTCATATTCTTCTGGACTTTTTTATTTTTTATATTTACTTTTGAACATGTTCTGATTGGTTCTTTGTAACTAGTGGGTTAGTTGCAACACACATTTACATTCAGCTGTGTAGCATCTCATCTGGAACTAATGCTCTCATATAGATAACTTACTTGATAATAAATCACTTTCACCTGTACTTACACAGACTTAGAAGGGTGGTGTTTTTTCTTTTTGCTTATCAACAAAAAATTCAATTTCTAAACCAATTGCCACTTTCTCCATTTCTTTCAAGTTCATATTAGGACTCAGTTTGTTGCTTTTGCTCATGCTGAGAAGACTGAGTATAGCAGTAATACCACTGACATCATTGGATTAGTGGACTGGAGAGACAATTCTTCACTTGATTTGTGTTTCCACGTTTGGATCCCTACAATTATTTAGGTTTGAATGAGAAACGGGATGTCCTCGCTTTGATATAAAGTAATCTACAGTCATTAAAATATATTTAATATTAAATATGACAAGAACTAACCCTGTTAAGACTATTCATGTTCTTAAAAGGACATAGTAGATTATGTATTCTTGTATATCGATTAACGTTTTTAGGCACAATTTTGATTTGTGATTTATGCTACAAAATTCAATAATTTTCCTCTTCTTTCTCTTCTCTTTCATCCTTCTCCCCATAGAACTGGTAACATACTAGCTGCGTTTATTCCAACATTTTTAAAGAAATGCCTGCTTTAACTTTATTTTGCACTTCATGACTTTTTTTTTCCTACAGAAACACCATGTCTTTACATGTGTGTAGTAGGTGGTCCCAGAGCTGACCAATTTAGCTGTGGGGCTGTGAGCAACATGTTCTATGTGAAGCAGAACTAATTAGCACTGATATAAGATTGTACTAAGGTTTTCAGGACCCAAATTGCCAGCTTGATAGAGTGCTGCCCTGTGCTGTGAAGTCCCATGTGTTCAGGGAATCTCTTATGCAGTTTCTAAATGCAGCACTGCAGCATGTAAGTATATGAGTTCTGCTGAATTTGGGCTAATAATACCTCCTCCACTTCACAAAAGATTTTTTTATGTTATAGTATTCATCTCAGTACTGGCCTAGTATAGAAAAGATACTGTTAGGACTGCAAGCAGATGATGAGGTCTCTGACCTTGTCATGGTTTGAAGTTAAACTAGCTGAACAGCAGGAGGAAAACTATTTGGAAGTGACATGGGTGGAGAAAGGAAGATACATGGGGAGTGAAAGAGATGGTAAAGAAATGGAAAAAGGACAAATCAGGTCTGTGAAGCATGCGTTTGGTGCTGCCCAAGGGTGGTGCTGGGCAGCCCTGTGCTTCATCACTCCAGGACAATTAATCAAGCCTGTTGTTTTGACCCATACCAGACAAGTTAAGCCTGCTTCAATGGCCAGGACTGGGGAGAGGGAATGCTTTTCCTGGCTGACTAGAGAACACCCGACATAAATCTTATTTCGCAGAATTGCCTGCTCATATAAAAAATTTATATAAGACCTAATTGCATTGATGCAGATTGACAGAGTTGTAATTGACTTATACTGCTGGCAAATTTGATCCTTAAATTGCCGAATGTTAGGGATGAAGCATGCTTGACACACGGATATATGTAGTTTCAAAACCACCTCTATTCTTTTTTTCTCTCTCATGTGTCTGACACCTTATTCATTCTCAGTATATCTTATTTTCTCTGCATAGACCAGTTCTGTAGTCTTTCTTCATGCTCCCTTACATTCTAGCCAAGCTTCTCCCATGTAATTAACTAATCATATTTCTCTTTTGCTAGGGGTAAGGGCTTGTTCTCTGAGACTGCAATCTTGTAATTAAAGAAAGCTCACAATGCCAGTGTCAATCACGCTGCTCTGAAACTGGATAGCAATGACCTCAGTTATGTTCCATTATACAGCACCTTTCAGACTATGATCAGGAAAGTAATACTTTAGGGACATGAATCTGACTCAACCTGTAACTAAGGATTTAAGTGATGCTCAGACTTCCGCTCTTGACCCATTCTTTTCTGCACTTTACAAGATAATAACCACATATGAAGAATGTATGAAAGACTTGATTTTCTATTTTTGTTCAAAACATTCTGTGCTAAAAATACCCCTTTACTGAACTTCACTTCTTCACTTCATTTTTGGTTTTGCTTATTAGTATTAAATACATATATATATATATATATATATTAATCTTATTAAAGAGAGGTTTGGATTTGGTTTGGTTTGTTGATTTTTATTGTTTTTATATGTTTGCTTGTTTGTTTTCTGTGTTTGACTTTATACATATCTTAGGGAAAACAAGGTAACAGAATTCATTATGAAGTCTTCTCCACTGTTTTTGTTGTTATTCAGTATGCAATAGCTTAGATGACTTTCAGAAGAATTAGGACCACAGTACATTATGTACTCTGGCCTAAGTTCATGCCATTTAACTTGAATCATAAAGTAAGCTTGTAGTTATTAGGTAAATAAAGGCTATTGATGGGAAATGGAATATATAAGCCAAATTAGTCAACATATTTTTCCTTATAAAATGAAAGAAGTAAGAGAAGAAGAGAAGTGGGATTTGTTATTTGGCAGTGCGTCTTTGATATAGGATGGATTGCTTTTTGGAATGTACATTTTCTCTTTAAAGATAATATAAGAAGGTTAGGTAACTAGTTTGGACATGATATCTAAATCTTACACGCTTGCAGTTAAGTATGATAATTTCTCCTCTTCAGCTGTACAGTGTAAGAAGGACTTACTTAAGTCTTGGTGAATTGACACCAATATCCAATATTTTTAATATTACCAAGGTAGTATATTCATGACTGGTTGTCCTAGCATGACACTTTCTGTGAGATTTTCAGCTGCACATAACTTTATCAAAATCTAACATCTTAGGCAGACATTTCCTGCTCCAGATGACAATCTCCAGATGATTCATTTTGAATAATTTCTGTCAGACATATCTAGATGTGTCTGAGAAGGATGCCACCGGTAAATTTCTAATGTTCTAATAATAGTGAAAAAGACTCTTGGTATTTGAGAAATCTTACTGCTTCCATACCTGGGAGCTGCAAGGACTTGCAGAAGTGTTCTTACTGCTAAGATACCCACTGCTGGCAACTCTTACAGTGAAGAAAGAAAGAGAGAAGGAAGGAAGGAAGGAGAAGGAATGAAATAATCTGCCTGAAATGAGGGGTTGTATCTGGTAGGTGTCATTAGTGGCTCTAGTGCTTACATACACGACATTGTTCTTTCCAACTCTCTCTCCATAGTAGTTACTTATTATTCCTTAGTAGTTTATTATTACTCCTATGCTTAAATCAGTTCACCATGTACAGTACTATTTAAGCTTTGCAGATTTTTGGTAATTTCATACCCTATTGCATATGCTTTGTACCAAGACTGAAAATAAATAGCATTTCCCAAATCTCAAGCAGATTGACTTAGCTGGAAGACCAGAAAATGTAGTTTTCCACTCACCATGTGTGCCAAAGCAGCCAATGTAATTGCTGCATAGATGAAATCCCTATGGGAGGATGTCTGTCTCCATCTATACTCCATCCCTAATGACATTTATGTTCTAGGTAATGGAGCACAGAGACTCGATCTGAGAATTCCAGATTTCAGGCACTAAAATGCAGTGGCATGACCTGGGCTGGACTTTCAGACAGCTTTGCTATTAAATTGGACATGGACAGGGCATGGATTGGGCACTGGCAATCAGTGGCTCACTTTTCAATTGCTAGTGTTATGCTCAAAATCTTGTGGGCAGGAGAAGAAATAGTTTATATTTAAAGCCAAAACTTTGCTATTAGTATAACTGAAATCTCATCAGTTTAATCAAAGAATTTTTATTAGTCCAGATTTAACTACTGCAGGAAAAGGAAAAAAAAAAAAAAGGAAAAAAAAAAAAAAAGACTATAATACCATTACAGAAAAAAAAAAAAACTTCAATAATAACAAGACAGTTACAATTGTTATACATACACCACCTAGCGTCTAATCCTTTTACCTGTTGTTAAAACCACCTCTCTGCTGTCACTCTAAGTCTTAAGGTCTACAGCTTCAGCCAGGGAGATGAGTAAGGCAAGCCATCAGTCCTTTCCCTTGGGGAGTACGATGTTGACAGTTTGTTCCTCCTCACTCCAGGATCCAGTGGATGTCATTTTCTTTATGTTAGAAAAGATAAGATGAAATTCAAAATACATGGTGCATTTTATATATGTTAGATATGTTTTCTTTGTTCTTTTTACCACTCTTAAAGCTGCTTTTCTCCAGCTTTCAGATCTGCATTACTTCTACTGACAGCTGGTAAGCTTTCCATAGCATTGGCATCTTCAATGTGAGTCAGTGCCACTCTTATTATCATCCCATGCTTCTGTGGTATAGTGCATTCTTTGCACCTGTTGTTGAGGCCCTTGAGATCATACCAAGCCTATGTTCCTGTACTTGAGACCATTTTGTTAAAATCACAATTATTTCATTCTACACTGAATAAATACTTTCTACTACTATCAGTGTAAAAAAATTGGTTATACCATGCAACAATAAACACATGCAAAACAAAGCAGACATAGGCAACTGGTCATCAGAAAACTTGCTGCTGCAGCCAAGTAAGCTAAAAGAAAGCTTCAGACAGAGCAAGACAAGTTAAGACAAAAGTAAGTCTATACAAACCTGGCAGTATTGTATTTTCTGGGATAAATGGAGATAGATTAGCATGCTGCCTGCCAGGTTCAGCCTGCTCCATGTTCAGGCATGGTTTAGGGAACAGTGTGGGCCAGCAACTGTTCCCAAAGACAATACAGATGCAGCCTCTTTGTTTTGGGGGGTTTCTATTTGGGTGGTTGTGTGAGTTTTCACCTATATGTGTGTCAACTCTGGCTCTAGGATCATAGAGTAGTTGATGTACAATTTTGTTTACAAAAAAAGACATGCAGCCTCAGGCTATTTTTGTGATTTGGTTGGGTTTGTTTGTTTGTTTGCTTTTTATTTGTTGCACTGTGGCTGTAGATCTGTGTTGTACTGTGGATATGCAATTTAGTCCTGCACCCTGTCATACAGATATTTCAGAACAAAATGGTCATTCCACAGAGCTTTCTCAGAAAACAAAGCAAATAAAATCCTGACATTATCAAAAGATACTTTATCCTATACTTTCTGTTCCTCCTATACTGGGATGCATAAAGGAAAAAAGAAAAAAAAAAAAAGGTATTCTTTCAGATGGACTGTCTTTTAATATA
Source organism: Cygnus atratus (assembly GCF_013377495.2). Classification (NCBI taxonomy): domain Eukaryota; kingdom Metazoa; phylum Chordata; class Aves; order Anseriformes; family Anatidae; genus Cygnus; species Cygnus atratus. The sequence goes on from NC_066364.1 coordinate 8,886,651, forward strand.
CTAAGTGATAGTGATCCTTCCCCAACCAAAGTAAATTTTACCCTCAGAACTGTTGACTTTGACTCCCAGATTAAACAAGCCAGAGTTATGTAAATTTTCTTTATTGGTTTGTCCTCCAACTCCTGCATTTTTGGGACACACATTTTTGTCATTTGAGCATGGCACAATGATGACAAAGGCAGATAAATCCAAAGTTGCTACGTCCACAAAACATTCCCAAAAATGGGAATTAGTTAGCTTGGGAGTAAAGACTGTCTAGTCACATTAGTGTGATGCTTTTGTGAAGCCATGCCTTGTTTCTTTGTGCTCTGTTTTGGGCATGCTTGCTTTGGGATGGACTCCAGTTGTGGTACAGCTGTGATATGGGCCTCCCTGAAAATCTTTAATCTGTTCTCCACAACAAATGCTACTTGAAAACGTTGCTTTTGAACATTTATTTTTCTGAATTGTATCAATTTCTTACCAGATACATTTATCATGTAATTTGACCTTCTATCAGTTCTGTTCTCTCTAAACACAATACAGTTATAAGTGAATACATGATTTTCTAAAGGAAGAGAGATGATTTCTTTTTTCCTTTTGTAAAAATCTTATAAAGATGGGATCTAAAGTGCCTAACCCAGCTAGCTAACTTAAGTTGACTGGATTTTCTTTTAGAAACCCTCAGAGGCACCTATCCTTTCCATTAACTGTATAGAAAACCATGGTACTTGCTTTAGAAGTAAAAGCCCATTAGACACTTGTATTAAGTATACTGAATATCATCCATAATTTTTTTTAATTACTTATTCATACAATATAGGTGACAGGCTGCATTTTTAGTGATATGTTAAAGATGTTTTCTAAGTTTCCTCAGTATAGGTTCCATCTTCAGATGTTTAGGTGCTTACTAGAGCTTCTAGGATACAAGTCAATAATATATTTTTTTAATATTTTTGAAATTCATCAAAGTCCAAATATTTGACATGAGTCCTAGCATAGGACATCAACACAAAGTCTAGCTTATATCCTTTTATATTAAATCACTGTATATACTAAATATTTTTTGGTAAATATTAATTATTTAGGTGATGGAAATAAGTGAAATTTTTGATGGAATTTCTTGATGAAAAAATTAGGATAGTTTAAGGTGGATGGAACACATTATTAATGTTTAAAATGATCTTCATCAATAAGAGAATTGGTTCAAAATCAGCAAAATAAATTCAACAAAAAGCTGATGTGAAATACCTTGCTTAGGAAGGAGAAATCAATTACACATACAAAATAGAGTAGCTGACTAGGCAATACAACTGCAAAATAAATAAATAAAAAGAGCTAAAAGGGGCTGCTGAATACATCAACAGAAAGATGTTGCAGAAAAGGCAAATCTCCTTCTGTAATATAGTAACAGTAATGTTGAAGGCAAGACAATTATTGCTCACTATCTTGTGCTAAGGGAGGTTGCACCTAGGATACTATGTCCATTTCAAGAAGATGAAGATAAATTGGAGAGAATCCAAAGGAGACCGGAGGAATGATTAGAAGCTGGAAAACATCACCTCTGAGGAAAAGTTCTAAATAATTAGATTTGCTTATTCTAGAAAAGAGAGAATGGAGGTAAGAGAAAAAGAGGAGGGCTGTGAGAGAGACATGTGAGAACAGCCTTTAAATATGCAAAAGGTTGCAGAGATCAATTGTTTTCCAAGTCTACTGAGTTTGTGATATTAAAAGTAATTTGCTTAATTTATGGGGGAGTGAGTCAGGAAATATGTTTGTGTTAGATATTAGGAAATGTATTCTAACTGTAGGAATAATTTTGTAGTTTTTTTTTTCTACTTTTTTTTTTTCCTTTTTTTTTCCGCACCTTCTGGAGAAAAACAACAAAACAGAGTTTCTTCAGGAAAGAGAAAAATCTGTTTTCAGAGAAGTTGGTTTCATTCTGTCCCAATCTTTCTCCTGAAAATGTAATCAAACCTTCGAAAATATGGAAAGAGATGACATGATTGATCACAGTACTAAATCACGGAATCACAGAATGGCTGAGGTTGGACAGTACATCTCTAGGCAATCTGTTCCAGGGCTTGTCACCCATACCGTGAAAAAGTGTTTCCTGATGTTCAGAAGGCACCTCCCGTGTTTCGGTTTGTGCCCTTTACCTTGTCACTTGACACCGCTGAAAAGAGTGTTCATGTTTCTCCTATACTGTGGAATTGAATATAGTACTCCAGGTGTGGTCTCACCAGCACTTTGTGGAGGGAAAGGGTCACCTCCCTTGATCAGCTGTCAACACTTTGCCTCATGCAGCTCAGGATACCATTATCCTTCTTAACTGCAAGGGCACATTACTGACTTATGTTCAACTTGGTGTCCACCAGAACCCACAGGTTTTTTGCCAAGCTGCTTTCCATCTGTGTGGCCCCCAACATGTCTTGGTGCTGGGGTTGTTCCTCCCTAGGTGCAGGACTTTACATATCTCCTTGTTGAACTTCATGAGGTTCATGCTAGCCCACTTCTCCAACCTGTCCAAGTCCCTCAGGAATGCATCACTCACTAGCATATCGGCCACTCCTCCCAGTTTTTTGTTATTAGCAAGCTTGACTCTACCCTGTTATCCAGATCATTAATAAAGATGTTAAACAGTAATGAACCCACTATTGCCCCCGTGGATTTATTTCTAGTTTATGGTCTCCAAATAGACTTTGTACCACCAATCACCACTCTGTAGGCATGGCCATTCAGCCAGTTTTCAGTCCACCTCATCGTCTGCCCACCCAGTCCATACGTTAACAGCTTGTCTATGAGGATATTACAGGATATTACAGTGTCTTACTGAAGTCCAGGTAGACAATATGCACTGTTTTCCTGTCATGCATCAAGCTGGTCATTTCACCATAGAAACTTATCATCTTAGTCAAGCATGACTTCCCCCTGGTGAATCCATGCTGACAACTCATGATTTTCTTGCCCTTTCATGTGGCTGAAAATAGTTTCCAGGATTAGCTGTTTTATCACCTTCTCAGGGAAGGCTTTGATCAAGTATTTATGAAGTTAGACAGTTTCCTATTTGGAAGTGATTTGAGGAAATGTGTCAGAACTTCCAATAAAAATTCCTGATGGAAATATATTTGATCCAGGTTACTTATACAATTGCTAAAAATTGTGAGCTACCTCATCTATTTTGAATGGAAATGTTTCTGGTTTTGGATGGAGGCAAGACCATCTAAGAATCCAGCAACTGCATCGGGAGACTGGTAGTCACATACCCCAAAGCCAAAGTATTAGCTCATTTGTGGATCCAAGTACTTATAGATTTTTGATTTCCTGCTAATGCTCAAAGCAAAGGGAGAGCCTTATCTGAACTGAGAGCTTCATAATTTGGGCTCCTAGATTCAATTTATTTTTGGTTAATTTAAATAATTATTATTTGTTGTTTTGTTTCACTTAGAAAGATTTCCAGTTTTTCTATAAAGAGAATGGATTGAGAAGGGGGAGTCAAAATGAACACATGAATTTGTTGCATTTTTTTTGTTTTGCAATATTTGTTGCATCAAATATTATTACTTTTATGCTCAAAGTTTAGTCTATGTTGAAATATTATGACTAATCAAAGGAAACTGCTCTTCTGCATCACTGAGTTTGTTAAATACTTCTAGTTGTAGAAAGCATTAATGTGTATGTTTAACTTTATCCATTCAACATGTGTTTAGAAAATGGATTGTTCACTAGATGGTATTTCTGCATGACTTGTGCAGCACACTGAAATCCTCTCTCTGCTCTCACATGTCTTCTGCTTCTCTCAGAGGTCAAAACCAACATTTTCTTCAACTGTGAGCACATAGTCATGCTTACCTTGCTTTGTTCCACATAGTATTTCAATATGGAGGTGTATCTGCCCATTTTTGGTTTGATTAATGCTGTTACAGGATAGATCAAGAGCAAAAACATTTTGTAGGAGGTAGATGTTTTCTGAAATATAGGGAAAGTGGAGTTTGAAAAATGTTTGCATCAGTACCAAAACACACAGAGTCATAGAATGGTTTGGATTGGAAGGGACCTTAAAGACCATCTAATTCTAACCCCCCTGCCATGATGGTTCCATTAGACCAGGTTGCTCAAAGCCCCATCTAACCTGGCCTTAAACGCTTCCAGGGATCTGTTCTTACCTTTTGTTGTTGTTGTTGTTGTTTTCTGGACAAAGTATGTAATTGTTGGTCAGGACCTTGGGCATTGATGGGCTTTACTGACCCCAACTAGCTTCGCATGGGGTATCCCTAATTCCTGCCCATTGGGATCCCCTCCCCAATCCCCATAGGTTTAGGGGCTCCAATTTGGTTCACACCCTGTCCCTTTTAGCTCCTACTTGGGCTTTCTGGATGGACTGTTGCTGTGGCTCATCATTGGCCATGTCTAGGACCATTCGTGGACACTTTTACCAATGCATAGCTCTTCTTGCTGTGTTCAGACCCTGTGGAACTGTGCTTGAGGCCACAGTCCATTCTGGGTATTTCCAGCCCTGTCCCTAAAGGAGCCCTGTCCCTAAGGGAGTACAGTTATGGTAGTTTGGCAGGGTTTTACTACATATACATTTTTCTTATGATTAATGAGTGTACATATGCCAGATGTAAGTGCTAAATCCTTCCTTTTAGCTTTATACTTCATAAATCCTATACCTGAAGCCTTTCACTATCAAGGTAATAATAATAATAAATAATAAATAATAAATAAATAAGTAAATAAATAAAACTTTCTCTGAGTGATCAGCTAGAAAATTCTCTGTAATAGGAGGGCAGAGATTTTAGTCTCCTCCAGGATACTCAGGACTGTCTCTTCCCTGGTCTTTAGCCAGGCTAGGATGGATAAAGAGCACAGTGTGTTTAGGTGAGCCTCAGAGTACGAGCCCTCTAAGCAAACACTTGTTTATTACACACTATGAGATATTCAGTTTACCCAAGAAGTCATCCAGACATACACAAAAAAGCAATTTGCAGGGCCACGTGCACTTCTACTTAATAATTGCAAATCACCAGTGGTACTACCAATATTCAACTGCAAATCAACAGTTCTGCTACCAGACTTCTCAGTAGTCACTTGCATTGCTCTTGAAAAACGATTGTTGCCTTAGCTAACTGGGAACCTCTGGGATTAGAAGTATAAATATCACAACACAGCTGAAGAGAACACTTGCTAGGACTTTCTGCACGTGAATTATTTGCAGAACAGGCATTGACTTGGGAATTAAGGATGCCGAAGAAGGCCTTTAACAACAGTCATGTCTATTTAAACTGTCTTCCATATAGTATCTGAAATGTATTGATTTATTCAGCATAGCAAATAAGTTATCTACCCATGGCCTGAAAACTATGCTTATGGAACAGGGCTTATAAGGGTGCCTTTTTATTCCTTTGTGAATAGTTTTTAACTTTTTTCAGAGCTCTAATAATGTACATGTAATATACATATATATATATTTGCTTAATACGTGCTGTATGTTTCAGGTAAGAAACAAACTTTGTTGCTTAGAATCATTCAAACTGCTATTACCATATATGTGCTTCATCACGTATTCCTGATCCAAAGGTTCTTACTGAAATATCTCTTTTGGTGCTCCAAGAGAATCCTTCCAAGATCCAAGAGATCATCCTTCATAACCAGCTTAATATTTGAATTATTTTCGAAAGTGAAATATATGTACTTCATTGAAGCTGGACAGAAGAAGCTTAGAATGTGGTCTAAAAAGATTGTAAAAAAATACAATAATTTTAATTGATCAGTCATTTAAAACATTCTCTTTGAGAAATAAGTAGCTATAATCATAGGAAAGAGCTATTTAACAACCTACTTTGCTCCCTGTATTTGCCTTGAAGGAAAGCCATTGAGTCCATTTTTCTCAATCTAGTGATGTTTTTATTTCTGCTTTTTGTGAGGTCCAACCTGAGAAATCAGGACCTGTTTTTAGATTTTTTGCACCTCCCTTGATACAGCTAAGAAATAGTATAGAGGGCTACATCTGAGCAAGTCAGTCTGTCTACTGCCGCCAATGGAGAAACATAAATATTTTTAGGGTATAATTAATTGACCAAAAGTAGACATCTACTTTAGGATTAAATGAATTTTACCTTGGCAATACATAATTATCTCTATTGATTTTATAAGAGGAAGCTGATGTGTCTAATTTAGATAGGGATATTTATATTTGGTTAGGCAAGTTACACTTAGCATTGAAGGGAAAAGAAAGCATTTTTTTTTTTAATCCCAGAAGAACTGTGAGCTTTCAATATTTTTTTCCCTTTGCTGAATGGGTTAAAAAAGGATAAAAAAATAAAAAATAAAATAAAAATAATCAAAATTTCAGCAAATGTGCATATTTTAGAGAAAAGAAAAAAAAAACAATACTAACCCAAATGACTTGTGTATTCCCCTTTTAATTATTCCTTTAAAAAAAAAAATATGATTTATATTAAAGAGAATTTGACCTTAGCCCAAACACAAAAATAATACAAAAGCAGAAAACGTAGGGAGTTAAAGATTCTTCATACTAGTCATTTCTGATATTAAAGTCATTTTCCTTTTGTTGGCAAGTTCATAGGCTATGCTCCTAGAGCTGAGGTAAATATTAAATTTAGTTTAAATCTGAACAAGCTTATTCAAAAGACTTGATCCAATATTACTATGGGAAGTAGATTGGCATGAAAAATAAATAACTATTTTTGGTAGTAACAGAATTTCCATTCAGCTTTGCACATTGAAACCACAGCACTACCAACTTCACAAATGAAAATTCAAGAATCCAAAAACAATATGTAGTTATAGCTGCATAAAATTTACACATAAGGTCTTTCCATATAGTGCCACCTAAAACTCATAACTGTCCTTCTCTTTTCTATCACTGAGCAAGCCCTAACTTTGCTGCTCAGGGGAACATGTTGCAAATTGCTTCCATGTGGAGAAATCCCAAGCCCTCAGGACAGCTGCTGTGAGCTGGCCCATGTCCTCCCTGCCCAGCGCAAGCACCCTCAAGAGGAAGCCAGTCACATTTGTGTGTCACACCACAGTTGGTCCTGGTGTCCTTTGGAGTTCTTGGTTTTCTTATTTCTCTTTTCGGTTAAAGGGAATGAAAAAATAAATAAATAAAATTGATAAGCTTATGTAAGAGCTCACCCTAGCAGTGTTGTGCAGCATTGTATTTGGGGGTGTTCAAGGAAAGGTTGGACGTGGTGCTTAGGGACATGTTTTAGTGGGTGACATTGGTAGCAGGGTGATGGTTGGACCAGATGATCTCGAAGGTCTCTTCCAACCTTAATGATTCTATGATTCTATATGGTGTGCCTCAAGCCCTGTTACAACGGAGTAGGGAAGAAACTGAGGATGGGGTTGGCTCAGATGATTTTTAGAATGTTATTGTTGGAGAAAAACGGAGGTGTGATACACCTACATGTTGTCTATTTGGAGTGAGTATCATGGTGACTTTGTCTTGGTTTCTTCTCAGAAGAAGTAATTGGCTGGCTTCAGAAGGGAACCCAAGAGGGAACTGTCATGCATGGAAACTGGGTATTTGAGGAACTAGACATTTAAAGTGAAATCAGGAGCAACCCAAAGTGACAACACCATATGTCACTTAGCTCCAAGTGATGCTGCATCAAAGCTATGCAGAAGCATTTCTGGGCTGGGATGGTTCGTGTGCACCTGAAGCCTCCCTTTGCTGCTCTCCCTAACCCTCATCTCACCCTAATTGCAAGCTCCCATAGAACAAAACAGAAGATGGAGGAGGGCACTGTAGTCGGAGGGGTGGCAAGAAATGGTTCAGGCAGTGGTGTGTGTCAAATGAATCAGAGAAAGCTGGGCAACCAGAAGAGAAGGTCTGAGGGACAGGAGTCCTTTTCAGCTGTTGTGCTAGCAGGTGCATTTCTGACTGCTTTCTCATCCTTTCTGTTGGTTGCAGAATCAGCTGGAAGCAGGAACAAGGATAATCCAGAATATTTGCTCCTGTGCCAGGCCCCCTCATCCCAGAGAAATGCAGAAGGTGGGTACACCTCAGCACCACACCTCTTTTGGTATTCTCTGTTGAGCACTACCTCAAGATAAAATAGAGATGAGAAAACGAATGAATCAACTAAACCCATCAGACCTGAAACAGTGGAAATGTGAAGGTCAAATAGGAAATAGCAACACAAATATGTTTTACTACAGAACTCCAATCATGATATTAAAAAGTCAAGTGAATGTGCAACAAATGTACAGCACACAAAAGACAACCGTGAGGTAACTTTATTTCTGAAAATAGACCAGGCTGAAGCACTCACATTTTTTAGCAATTTTCAGTTGAGTCGTGCAGAGGTGACTGACTGTGAAACTAATTATAGAAATCTGAAGAGCACTGACACCTGTGTGAAAATGAAATGTGGGTGACATTTTGTCAAAGTGGACAAAAAGGCTGAGATAATCTTCTGACTGATCTGAGTGGAAGAAGCAGCCTTTTCATTTTGGTGGGGGAAGATTAAACAAGCTTGATAAGAAACCAGAGATGAGATGCTGTTTTCAACAAAACACACAGACATACACAGACAAACCTGAAAGTTTTAGAACATGCTCTTGACAAAACTGTTAGAATTTGCCCAGCAAAATGCTATACCATTGACTCTGTGGAGGACAGACAAAGCTCTAGCAGTGCTGAAGTTCTGCAAGGGAACACAGAATATTGCAGGAAAAAAAAATAATAAAAAGATCAAAGGCAGAAAATCTTGCAGAGTTCAAAGTCAGAATCCACACTAAATTGCATGTGGAGATGCAAATTACCTCAGATTTTGAAAAGATGCAAGAATTGCAGTAGATTACACTGCTTTGTGAGAGTTTGCAAGTGCAGGCAGAGTTCTCACAGCATGGTCAAAGAGGATGCCAGCAGCATCATTAGTTCAGAGGTTTTTTTTCAAAGCAATAATGGACAGAACTGCAGCAGAAAATGGCTAATCTATCAACCAGAAAGTAAATGTATCTTTTATTAATCCTAAATTGGACATGGGGCACAGATTTATACTCTATCACTCTGTGCATGGTGGAGTGGGGAGGGGAGAGTTGTGTTCTGAGCAGTCGTCCTGTCCCATGTTTACAAAGATACATGCTACACTGGGCACTGTTAATGGAAGGCAATCATTCTTCCCCGCCCCCCAGCAGTACACCTTTGGATACACAAGCAGAGCCAAAATGCTATTAGAAAGAGTGCTTTTGGCACTGAGTAAAAAGCCACAAGCCTTATGATTAAAACTTTGCACTTAGGGAACTTAGCTCCCAAAGGGAACATGTAAGCTAAATATATGGGTAAATAATGAACGAGAAAAAGTACAAGTTACACCTACTCCGTGTGTGTGTGTGTGTATGATCATTTTCCATTTGAGTGGAAACAAGTTAAACCTCTGGTCTCATCAGGGAATCAAGCGACTGGGAATTCAGGGAATCAAAGCAATTGAGGATAAGTTAATTTCTAAGAAATAAATACTTCTCAGCAGAATCAGGAACAAAACTGGCAGAACTTAAATGTCCTGCATTTAATGAGTTTAAAGGCTGATGACATGAGTGTATTTAATAGATTAATTATAACAACAATAATAATAAAGAAGTTACAGCCATTCATCTTCTGTATATACACTCCATATATTAATTTTTACAGTCCACATTTAACATTCCCATTCAGAGGCATTGGCTCTTATTTTTGTCTCTGATCTGTGGGTTGTAACTCTTCCTCAAATCCAAATTCACCTACTACACAAGTAGTTTGCAAATAGACTTACTGTCTGGGAGGATTAAGCTCTTAAAGAGCTGGAGAGTACCCTCCTCAGGTGGTATGTGGGCAGATAGTTCTTCACGGGATGTGGGTAGATCAGGCACAGGAAGGAAAGGACAAGGGACACCCTGATTCCCTTGCAGCTATTATTTTTTCTCTTCCTAAAGATGGGGTATACATATTTTGAGCTCAAGCATGGTTCATGGGTCTTGATGTATTTATACCTGCTCTGAAGCTTACTCTTCAGCTCACAGCATAGGGTTGTTTGCAGTTTATTCACATTGCACTTTGGTTTGTATTGAGAACCTGAAATGTTTCACAGGAAAAGGAAATGTGTTTTTGATGGAATTGTGTGGTTGTATAGATGAAGTTTGGAAGAAAAGCATAACTAATGTCTCTAAGGTCTCTGGAATGACTGTGCTACTTTTCTGAAGTAAAACAACCAAGATTGCAAATCCTTGTGAAACAGAAATAATGTGTTCAAGAGAAAAATGAAAAAAATAAATACAAAGACATTACAAGACTTAATATCTAGGCATTACAATGGCAGACACAATTCAATAAATATAAATTTAAAGTCACGCACAAGGGAAAAATAATTTAATCTTTACATGTGGAATGAGGGACTCTGAGCTGATCATTACCACTCAGGAATTATATCTTGGTATTATAACAGATTTTTCTATGAAAATATCAGCTCTACTGTCCTTAGTGACAAACACCCAGCTGGAATAGTATGAATTATTAAGAATAGAATAGAGAACAAAACAGAGAATTTATGATGACGTATGAGATACTATCTAATGTCAATTATCAACATCAATAATATAATGTATGTTGACACTAGATAGTGTCACGTCCCTATATAGATCCTGCTCATAGCCTGGTTTGCCATCACCAAAATTATATAGCAAGAATCTACAAAATTAATGGAATGGCAACAAAGCTGCTAAAAAGCATGGAGTTGCTAAGTAGGTAAGCTATAAAATTACTGAGCTTGGTTTTCTGCCTGTGAAAGAGTTGTAAGGTCTGAGAGAAACCTGGGACTACTGTCTGTAAGGTTATGAACAGCACAGAAGATGAGTTACTCACTACCTACTCCAAGGCAAAATCTGGGGAGGGCTGGACATTAAACAAGATAGCAAGTCACAGATTCTAGATGGTTCTCAAGCAAATGCAGAGATGCAGTGGAAATTCCTATCAAAGTACGCTGAAAGTTTGAATGCTTCCACTTCTGGTCAGTACTGAAGATAAAGCTGTGAGCTAGGTGGAGTTCGGTCTGATCCACAATTGGTGCTCTGTGGATTTTAATTTCTGCAGATAGATGGCAAGTAAAACTGAGGCCTTGGTAAGTTGTATTCACCACGATGCAATGTAAGAACACAGGGGTGGGATTCACCCATTATGCTGTGTGGGTGTCATCATTTGAACAGTTTGTTTAGGTTCCTGTTATAGTCAGTGCAGAACTAGTCAATACGGCTTACGGAGTTTAAGTTGTGATTCATCTGGTCAAAAATCATTGTCTGTTTTAAAAGGAGATGTGTTTCAAATTTGATGGATTGACTAGCTCTGACCTGATGGAAGCTGAGTGATATGTTCAGACAAAGAAACTCATATTGTAGATGACTCAGCCAGTCAGCTGAACTTTGAGACATCCTAGACTGGCAAACCACAAAGAAATGCATGCCTAACACAGCTAAGACAACTTGGTAGCATGAGTACATAAAGATATTCAAAAATAGAGTATGCAATTTCGTTCAAGAGAACAAAAGGTGTAATTACACAAATGTCTGTCTTGTCTTACAGACATCCAAAACTATGACAGTGAGAATAAAATGTAGTTCTTCTTAACCTTCCAAAAGCACAGTATTTTAGCACATACTTGTTACTATGATATAAGGTAACTTGAGTACCTATAGTTAGGGACATTTGGAGTGGGAGGAAGGAGGAGTAATAACAAAACAACAACAAAATCCAATACGCTTGAATAAAGAATGGAATTTCAGCTTTGTTACGCCTGTAAGTTTGAGGGATAATGTTAGAGTTGATGAAAAGCACTCACTAAATTGGGAAGAAAAAAAAAAAAAACAAGGCCTGCTTATTGTTCCCCTTACTGAAGTTCAGGAATATAAAGAATAAGTTGCCCATACCAGTGTGAAATTCCACTATTAAGGATTTTTCTCCCAGAAGACAGATGGGAAGATGACTATGATGCTTTGCTGAGGCTTACATTATATATGGTTGATCAGACTGAATTGAAACATTGAAAGCAGCTAGTAGCTAGTAGTAGCAGCTAGCTACTTTTCATCCTCTCCAACACCTGAGTCTACTGAGCAACATTCTCCAAGTCCCTGCTCCCTGGGAATACAGCAAGCAAACTTCACATACAAATGAATAGGTAGACAGACATAACACAAACTATATTATATAAATTAAAGCATAAGCCAAAGTACAAAATGTTTAAAAAAAAATGAAATATCCTTTGGGAAAATGAAAGCAGAAGAGAATAACTTTAGATTTGATTATGGGAATTTGTGGTGGTTCATTAGCAAGGGAGAAGTAAAGTTGTGTTAAAAAATATTCTTTTTTTTTTTTTTTCCTTGAAAACTAAAAGTAATGTTGTTTCATATATTCAGGTCTTTAAAGCAATACTGCAACAGAAGAGATCATCTGTTTTCAAATATTCTGGGAATGTTCAGATTAAGGATTTTTGCTTAGAACAATTCCCAGGTTTATGGTAAAACTGAAAGTGCAGACGAGGAAAGGATTTATTCCATTTGCCTGTCACTATGAGAGTGTTTTCAGTGCCTAAGTCCTGATGGCCTTGCCATCTCAAAGGACTATCAGTTACGTCTGTGTACCTAGTGAAGTTAAGTGAATAGTTTACATACTAAATTAACAAAATGTTGGCAAGAGGAAAAGTTAATCTATTGTTTTATCAACAACAATAACAACAAAAAGGTTGAAAACAAGAGAAGGATGGATTCAAGTCATGCATGCAGGAAATTTTCCAAGTTGTCCTGTAAACTGTTATGAATCCCCCACATTTTTCTTCCAGTCTTTTCATAGTAAAGACAGCCCTGCAAACTCCAGCTAAAGCCAGTTCTGTTGGTTGTTATTGTATTGTTGTTGTTGCCTGTATTTTACAATCACTGCTAATATTCTGAACTCAGAACTTTTCATTCTGTAGTTGTTTACGTCCTACTTTCAACATCATATTTGCATACAAATATGTGATTTGGAGGTTTTATCAGATTATACATAGATGTTATGCCTGCAATTGTTTTATGGTATAATCTACTAATCATATGGAGGTGTTTAATGCAACAGGAGTGCTCTGTTGTCCTCAGGAGTATTCTATTAGTTGCACTCACGGTAAAGGCATGTAATACCTGCTCTATTCAATTAGAAACTCCTTGATGTATCTTTCCATGAGAATATAGTCCTACTGGGTATTGATGCTGCTGAGGAGCATTCAAAATATTTTTAATATTATGCACAAGCATAACCTCCCACCACCACTGCCTCCATTGCCCTTACATAAGTCTGTAAAGGGACCATTAAAAATCCATTAAGCTTGTTAGCACAGCTTTCAGGGAATCTTGCAGCAAGTTTTGCTTTTTCAACACTTACAGGCTTATATTAAACACAGCAATCTTTGAGCTATAAGGGTTTACTGGAATGGCCCATTAAGTGAGAGTTTTCTAGGGGGGATTATGTCTGGGAGAAAGAAGAAGATCAGAGTTATAATTATATAAACGGGTTTTGGTTTCCGCATTTTGTTTTTAAAGTAAAAGTGATTTCTGTTATCTCAAGAAGCCCTAAAGCAAAAAGTTAAAGAGTAAAGGGATGGTGTCATGATTAAAGTATTTATTAGAGATTCAGGAAACTGGTTGCAATTGGTTGACTTGAGATTTCAGAAAAAAATAAAATAAAATCACTTAAGATGCAGTGCTGAATATCTCAAAATGTATGTCTATTTAAAGCAGAACTGTAGTTGTCAGGGTCTCTTAAAATCTTTTTTTCTTTTTTCACTTCAGAGTACAGAGAGTACAGAGTTAATAATAATTCATTTTTTTCTTGTCTATTTGGGTATTAAAATTTTTAGGGTTGGGGCAGGCTTATTTCTGACCTCTAGTTTCTTATATGATTCTAAACAATTATTAATAAGGAAAAATCTTACCATCTGGAAAAAAAACTTTTCACTTGCTTCATTGGTATTCGCATAGAAGTCTATCTTAAAAAAACCATTGGACGCTCATTTCAACAGCATATGCAGCTATTCTTGTTCTGTCTGGCCATTTAGTCTTGCATTTTTACAAGAGTTTTTTTCACTGGCAATCACTGCCCTTACATTGTGAAAGGAGATTCATAAAGACTCATTGCAAGCTATTGTGAAGATAGATTGGTTCCTCTGTATGAGGTCTAGCATTTGAATTGTTTGTTATTTCTGGGAAGGCATCAAATTCCTGAGAAGGCATCGAGCTGCTTATGGGAATATGTGGTACTTGACTGGAATAGTAAAGTTTGACTTTTTTTTTTGTTGTTGTTTAGAGAATGATAGCTATCTTTAACTTTACTTTGCATAAAAATCTGGATAACAATTTCCAACTTTAAAAAGAAATACAATTATTTGAATACAGTGTTTTCAAATAGTTGAGTACTTCCATGTTTTGCAAAAGGAGCTTGAGATTTGCCGTACGTACAGTCCTGAGGTCAGGAAGATGCTTTTTACTCTCCTCATGTCCTCAATCCATTCAGGTTTGCTGAATCATAAGCTGCCAAAAATCACTATTCCCCATCTGTGCTTTCCTCACTAGAGCTTGCTAGATGCTGTCTGCTAAAATCCGTCAGCATGCTATCAGTCCTGCCCATGCACCAACCTAACATCTTGTTTAAGTATGCCACAAAGATGAAGCTCCAGATGGGATCATGCAAAACTGGTTCCCTTCCAGCTGCTCTTTCCTCATTTAAACAATACTGTGGGTTCATACGGAAGGGAGATTGGGCAGATAATGACAAGAGCATAAGTTCAAGTTTTACTTTTTTTCATTAAGTTGCTTCTCTTAAATCTGTGCCTTTCTCACTTCTTATTATACCTCATCTAAAAGTTGCACAATCTGGAAAGTGATCTCTAAAGTGGAGAAGCCAGGATGAAGCAATGCTGTTCTGTCAAAAGAATTTGCCAAGTCTTAACAAGTCTTGAGTACTTTTCTGTGTTGTCTATGCAATGAGACTGTACATGCATATAAAACCTCAAGTGCAAATTTCAAACCTCAGGTTTGATTATCTTATTAAAAGGGACATTTTTTTTTAAGGCACAAAAGGCAGGCAGTGATTTATTATCTTTTCATATCCAATTGCCTGTAGGCAATTCAGATACCTAAAGAACATTCACAAGAGGCCAGATTTGTGCATGTAACATTAATTTTCATATGTACTGACTGTTGAATGCTTGATGTTACAAATGTGGTAGCACTGATTGGAAGCCTCACCTAAAATGCAATATATTTCAAATCTATCTGTGCCTGTAAATGTTTTTGAATATAATGTATTCCTCTGAATGGTGTCCTTTGCAAGGCAAGTATGTCTGTGTTGCCAACTGCCAGTATTTTTGTAGCAGCACAGCCACTCAGCAGACATGGTCTGTTCAGCTGAGGTGAAGCTGAACATAGAGGCACTAGGAATGAGAAGGAAATATTTGTAAGTTCAAGAGAATACTAAAGATGACTCAGGAATCTTTTCTATCCTTTCTCTTTGGCACTTCCATGAATATAAAACCTGCTTGCATAGGGACTTGCTTGTTTCTCACTTTATTCAGTAAAAAGAAAGGAATCTATATTTATGGGAATGGTTTCATTTCCTATAGTATTCTATTGTGTGCTATACTGTTCTGGGAGCCTGATGGATCTGACAAACTGCAGTAATGGAAGCTGATAGTGATGAACAGTGGAAAAAACAAGAACTCCAAGACTGATCAGAAGAGGGTGCTGTAATTCTGGGAAGGTCTTTCATGTTCTGTGCCAGAATGCAAACAATGCCTCAGCAAGATTCTGGAGGATGCTGCCTTTCAGCACAGATGTAATATTAAGGACTTGGCTATCTGTAGTAGTAATTAAGAGACAATAGCACTTTTCACAGTAAGACAAAGATTTCCTGAATAAACCTGCATTTGGCCACTTGTGTTCTGCAGATAGAAGCTCCCCTACCAAATCAAATTATGGAATTCCTTCCTTTCCTACCCTGCAGCAAACTACTGTGTATTGGTGCTCTACAATACTGAACAGCTGTTCTTGTTCATCCTACAGGCAATTGCATGTGAAAAGATAAATCACTACATTCCTAATCTTGAAAACACGTATGCATATTTCAGTCATAGGAACCATGCTGGGTGAATCCACACCGCTAAATAAAAGACAGTAAGGGATCAAAGACAAGCACTGACCCCTGGTGATTTACATTGCTTAATTATTCTAATTCACTCCAAGAAAAATCCAAGATGTATTTGACTGCTGACTCCAGAGACTGCTCCTTCCAAGGCAATGAGGATGAAGCTGGATCAGATTTGATTTTGTCTGCCCTGTGTTGTCCTTCAGCACTGCTTCATGGCCACTGCACCTTCTAATATCCCTTGTCATGAAACATCCTAGAGGAGACCTTTATTTTGTACAATAAAAGCATCATGTTGCTCGGATGTAATACAAACTGCATGTTATTTCTGACAGCTTGTACTGCAAAGCACATAAAATCACAATGTTTTAAGGCTACATAGGCTCCACCTGGGCCCAGAGATAGTCTGGAGACAACTCTCATGCAGTTTGGACACTGACAATCTGTTCTAGAGTGAATAAATCCCAAGAAGTGTGGGAGTGAGTCAGCTTAGCTCTAACCTGTGACAGTATAGCTGCATCCAGAAGCACATTGGCTTCTTCTTGGCCCAAGGATCACTTTGTCTATACTGACAAAACTTAACTTACAAGTAAGTTAGACTCACTTATCCACATCCAAAAATTGTTTCAGAGTTCTAGTTCTCCCAGATAGGTTAAAATCCCTTTACAACTGTAGTTACAAACTGACAATATGCATAAATGTGGGGTAGTGCCTCAGTCTATGCACTTTTATGAACAGAGGGACTATTAAAAGTTATGCCATCAATGGAATTTTTAATTCTGGGAGTAATATGTCTTAAAGGATTAAGAAAGGATGAGATCTGCTAAAATAAAATAATAATAATAATAATAATTGAAATCAAAACAAAAAAAAACAGTAAAATATGGGTACTTATCTTTAATTAATAAAATGTGAAAGGCAATATTTTCTAGTTCTGAAGCTTAGTGACACAACAGAACAGGACACACACAATAAAATATCCTTATCCTCCCTAGCATGATGACTGTATCCAAACTCACTGCTAGAATAATCCTATCTGTACCAAACCCAGTTCTTGCCCCAACATTGAACATGAGTCTGCTTGTTCATCCAGTCCAAAATTGGGCTGGGGTGGAGTAAAAATTTAACAGTATGGACAGCCATGTACTGTTGCATGGACCTGAGTGCATGGACTGTTGCATGGACCTCATCCTACATAATCTGCTGGTTTAGGTGTAATTTTATTTTTCTGTGTGTGTGTTTGTTTGTTTTTAAATAATATCATGCGCTGGTCAGCTAAACAAAAACATCCCTAGAAATTAGATGTTACAGATTTTTTTGTTTGTTTGTTTTGTATAATGTTAAGATTATATTCATATTTGAAATACAAAATAAGTTAACGAATATACTTTTTTTCCTACTGTAATGTCTGTATTCCTTGCTCATCTACTTTCATACAATATAATCAGCAGAGATTGGCATCATACATCTTAGAAGAACCCATGAAAAGCTTACCAGGAAAAAGCTACCTAAACCTCTGAAGGGGTGTGTTAGTTTGAAGCCTGGTCGTACCAGGAGTTTTTGACAGTTCAGAAACTGTTTATGCTGTTTTTTCTGGCACTGCTGCTGATTGGCTGATTTAATATTTGCTGTTGTGCACGAGTCCAGGTAGATTATGTCAGTCGTTCTTCCTCTATCCACCAATTCTGTAACCCTGTCATAGGCCACCATATTTTTGTCAGGCACAATCTGCCTTTAGTGAAGCTATGTTGGCTGTCACCAGTCACCTTATTTTCCATGTGCCTTAACATAGTTTCCAAGAGGATCTTCTCCATGATCTTGCCAAGCACAGAGGTGAGACTGACTGACCTGTAGTATCTGCCTTAACAACTTTATTCAGATTAGGAGTGTGCTCACCGCACTTTGGTTCTCACTAAGGAAATCAGAAACTATACTCCTTTTAGATTAAAAAGCAGTGAGACCTGCTGTCTCACTCAGCAAACTATGCCTGGATGTCCTGCATTGCTAACGTAGGTATGTGGTAATGTAGGCTACCTGCTACTGTAGGCATAAGTAGAATAGGGTGATTGCAGGTGACTGGAGAATCTCTGGCAGAAAAGGTTTTCCTTGGGTGTAATATAAAAAAGCCCGCAGAGAGTTCAATTTAATAGCAGTTATTTTAGAAATCAAGCAGAAGGATCTTGCTTGACAGGCATTTTCTAAACATTCCAGGTTTCTTGAAAACTCATATATGTGGCTATTGGCTGGTTTTACTGAAGAGACCAGACTCTGAAGCTTCATGTCATTGAGGCAGCCGAGCAGGGAGATTGCCTCTAATCCCAGGGCTTTCAGAAACTGAAGCCCAGGTTCAGTCTCTCAGAGTGGATTGTCTTCATATTAAGAACCCTTGGACTATTCCTGTCTCTGAGAATTTTTGGGATTTGTTCTGAATCAGAACTAAACTAAGTTTTGAATATCGAAAACTGATGATATAATTAAATCCTCTGTGAAGCAGGACTGTCTTTCCCCTACCAATTCTGTTAAAAATGTGAATAGGAATAACAATTTTAAGTCAGGTCAGAACTAGTTGCATTACTAGAGATGTGCAAAGAATAATAGCTTGCCTATAGCAAGTTCTGCTTGTGTTTCAGTTTCACAAGCATGTTATTCAAATACTAAATTTAAAAGATTCCCACTCCTCCAAAACAGTATAAAAATATCTGATAGTCAGTTTAAGATATTCTTTTCACATCTCCTCACAAACACATGAGCTCCACAAAGCCTTTTGTCTCAGCTGGAAGATGCTTCTATTTGCTCTACCTCACGTTGAAGCTTATTGCCTCTCCAAAGTGTCTGATCTGTGTATATTAGAAAAATAATAGATTTGAAAGATGATTATAATTCATTTAATTTCAATTCCTTTACTTTCTTTCATCCAATATTCTAGATAAACAAATAAATGAGGTAATCATTTCAGTGACTATATCATTTTCATTTTCTATTTAGTACACACAAAAGCCAAAGCTATTTTTCTTTAACACCATTTTTTTATCCTTGCAAATTGTAAAGCAGAAAGATCTAGTCATGTCTTTTTTAACTTTTGCATCTATTCCAGAAAAACTTCACTACATTATGGGAAAAATAATACATGATGATCCAATGAAAGTATATTGTTTTCTAAATATACATGCTCAAAAAAAAAAATAAATTTAACTGATAACATTAATTCCCACCTTTGAAAAATTTAACTTTGGAGCCGGTTCAGTTTTCTGTTCTGCTTTGTACTTTTCTGTCAATGGAATATAGGATTTGTTTCAACCATGCACAATCAAATGTAAGATTTTTGACCAACATAGATTTCTGTGAGAACTTTAGGTTGCCTATAACACCTCTAATGGCTCAGGATTCTTTCCAACAGATTTTGTGGGCCTAGGGGGAAAAAAAAAAATAAAAAAATAAAAAAAAAGACATTAGGCTGATTGGATGATTCTAATGTCAGGCTACAATATTGATGCTATCTGTGTTACTAAATTTTTCAGACACTCCAATCATTACCACAGCTCCATTATGGGAGGGTTTTAAGCAAGCAGGAAAAAAGAAACAATTCCTGCCTCAGAGAGCTGATAAATCTTCCTGTCTCCCTCCCACACATACACTCTAATGTGGATTCAAATATGTGTTTCTCTGACGCTCAATGATAGTAATGATTAATGACTGTAAATAACATGTGAATTGTTTGCCACAGAGTTCTGAATTCTAATATATGAATTAAATCTCCTCTTCTTTCATAATTATCAATCAAAAAGGAAAAAAAGAAAGAAAAAAAAAAAGAGAAAAACCTCTCTATTTTATCTTATTTGGAATTTAGTTAGATTTAGGGGGTTAAATCTATTCAGTTTTAAAAGAAGAAGAAAACAGAGGATTTGATTGTTCGTGACATTTTGTTCAGAATCAATCATTGTCAGCTCAGGTTAGACTGATTTACTATGAGCCTGCCATAGAAAAGATTTGCCACAAATGGCAAGGCTCTGAGCTGTTTCCACCGCACTGAACATAATGATGGATTTATCATTGCAATCAAGATGGTAAAACAGCATGGTCCCCAGAGTCATGCACCAGGCAAATTGATCACAACAGCCCTGAAGTTATATAAGGGCTTTGTTTATCTGGTCTCAGTCTGCAAGAGTAGTAATCCAACTTAAGATAAGACACTCTGATCTTTACAGAGGTTTGGACAGGCTTTATCTCCTAAACCAGTATATCGCAAATTTGTCTCAGCTGAGGAGTGAAACTACCCATTAAACATGCATATATGTTTGTTTGTTTGTTTGTTTATTTAAAATAAAAGGTAGCCCAACATAAACAGAAATACCAGATATTATTATTGTGGTGTACAATAACCACTAATCTAACAGCATTGTCTCAATCTGTAATTGAATAAATATGCTGTAATTTCTTAGTGAGAATGTGAATAATGCAGGAACAAGAGCATTTCCTCTAATGCATCACCTTTTTGTCACAGGCATTCTTTCTTAATTCCATCAAGAAATGGCAACAGCAACCTCCCAGGCCAAAATGAATGAAAGCTAAAGAGAAATATTGTCCGTCCTGCAGCAGCACAACAGAAAACGGCTTTTACCTACCAAGAGAAATGAAGTCAGTATATAGTTTGCATTTCTGACCATGTGTTTCAAAAGGAAGAAAATATTATTATTTCTATTTTCCTGATGAAGAGACTGAGCTTTGGATAGAGGAAGTGATGCTATGGGGAAAGAAAGGTGAATCACAGAAGGCTCCTGAATGGTCATCATCTGGTAAGAAGCTAGCCTGTTACCCCTGCAGACTACTACTCATTTTCCTGTAATTTCTGGACCTATAGAAAAAGATCTAAAAATAAAACTGTTCAGTGGGATGATGATATATTTTTCGCTGAGGACTGGAATTTTCTTATTTGGAGGGATGATGCAGGAATACGAAATCTTCCAGAGCGTGGCTGGGGACACAGCCTTGTCAGAATTCTTCAATCTGTTTTTCCAATGTGGCAGAGACTGGAAAGAATTTGTAATTGTATCCTACATTCAGCAAAAGAACCCTTATGACTTTTTAATTTCACATAAATCTTGGCTGGATGTGTTCTTTGTCATTGGCTTGGATATGGAAAATAAAATTTGAGTGTGAAAGTCAGGATTTGGCATATTTATAAAACAATGAAGAACTGGAGTGCATTCTACAGATTCCAAAGGTAGACTTAAGCAAGAATCAGTTGTCAGAAACATCTGTGAAATAATGTGATTTTTTCCCATACTGAAAATTCCATAAATTTTGTTATAAGCTCTCAGGAGCAGGGAATGTATTTTCCTATTTATCTGACATGACCTATGACAATATGAACCAATGAACAGAGATTAGTATCTATATCTTAAGTTTGAATTTAAATTAGGTTAATTAAATAGCTTTGTATTTTGAAGCATAAGCGTATCTTTATAAAGTATGATTTCATAAATGCTAAAAAGATCTATTGCACATTATTGATTCATTTTGAGTACAAATATGATATAAGCTACCGTTCATGGACAATAATGATTATAAAGTGGTTATATAGATTTAAAAATAAAATAGCACACCACCTAGAAGATAGAAAAGACTAATTCAGAGACCTACTGGATTCTTCAGAGATTAATTTTGTGAATTGAGAGGTACAGAGGGCTGTTCTCTCTTTTCACCTAAATATTCTTTTCAAAGTACTCTCACACAGACACTGTTTGACACAAAATGCATTTAAGCAAATTTATTGTCAATTTAGCCTTCAAAGTGTGTGTAGAGACATATAGAAGGAATATGTAAAATGAAATTTTTATTGTGAGAAAGCAATGGCAAAAAAAAAAAAAAGTGTGAAAATTAATGTTTTTTACCCTAAACTCCCATCAGTAAGATATGATAGTATATTTCAAGCCCACACTAATATCTCTTCATCAGTATAATTTTAATGTGGCAGTTCTTCTCTTTCTTTAATGAAAAATATCAACAGTTCTCTGCTCAATCCTGAAATCCTGAAAATTTTCAGAAAGGTGTGTTTACTATTTTCCCAGGAGCCTAACAAATACAATGTGCTCTTAATGCTCATTAAAGCCAGCCTAGGTTGAGCTCATTTGTGAAGATCTAAATCCCTTCTAAGGGACTGTTTCTTTGAGAGAGATGGACTATTTCTGCCCTCAGCTGTTCTTCATCAGTGGGAATTGGCTGACCCCTATGTCCACCACAATTGACCTTGTGATGGCAGAAGGAGGCAGAGACAAATACATGGCCAGAAGAAAACATAGCTGTGGTGCTCCGCAGTTGTCAACTCAGAATTAAAGGAGGCTGTTTAGATTGTCTGGTACCGATTCTGATGTTTCATGAAGGTAACTTTCAGAGGAGAGCACTGGGGTAGTGAAAATACCCTATTCAGAACATATATTTCTGCATTAAGCCTGGAGGTAGCCTGGTATAGGCAGTAATACCAGATATGGGAGCATAGCTATGTATAGGTCATCAAAATTACTTGCAGAATGACATTTCATTCTTTTGTGGTATTTTAACTGGCATCATTAAAGGTACTAATAAAACCAATTCCTGCACTGATTCCAGTCTTTTTCTTATTTGATTCTGTCCCTAACCTGAGTTCAAAGGTGGTGGAAGAGGTCACACCTGATTCACAAAAAAAATATATCAGAGGAAGCCCTTCATAATTTCATTTCTTAGCCACATGATTTGTTGAATTATATGAGGGACTTGGAATTACCCCTGAAAGATTTAACACAAATAATTTCAGGAATCATACCAATGTTAGTTTCTCTGTGGCAAAGTATCCTGGGATATTGTAATTAACTGTGCATTTTAACACACACACACACATACAAAAAAAACATTTTGGGTGGATGGTCACCTATGTCTAAAGTTCACCCAAACAGCTCAGTATTCACCCTCCTCCTGTAAAAACAGGTGAGATGGGATGTCTTAAATTAGGATATAAGATCATAAAAAAGAAAAAATTGCATAAGGTAAATCAGCTGTTTTCCTTAAGCTTCTTATTTTAACTACCAGTGTTTTCTCTTGGATAATTTGTATCTACTGTTTTGACAAGACTCATCTAATGCATAGTGAAGAGCAAGGTTGAATGGAAAAGTGGTGTGGAAAGGCAGGAAAGTGATCATGAGAGGGTGCTACTCTCAAGTGTGCTGGGACAGATAAAAACTAATGCTATTGCAGACCTTTACGTGCAGACTGTTGTCTTAGCTGAGCAGATCAAGTCTATAACAATTATAATATACTTTTGCTGTTTTCTTTATCAACCATGGCTGTTACTTTGAAGCTTCTTATGTCCCCTATTTCTCTTTTCTCTTCTTGTCTCTTCTTTCTTTGGAGGTTAATGGGATGTAGCTCATCAGTGATCTCAGGTCAAACCATTTGGCCATCCCTATCTAGAAGTCATCTAATGAGTGAACTAGCTCTTGATGCTGGCAACTATAGGTCAATCTGATTTTGTATTAACTTGAAGAAGGTCAAATGGTCTCTAAATTTGATAAATATCCCATTTCTTGAACTGCTGATGGAGAGAATAGACAAGGTGAAAGTTAATACAATTCTGGACTTGTACAGACACACAAATAGGTACTACAGCTTAATTTGCACAGGAGATAACTTAGACTCAGCTTGTTCTCCAGAATTTTTATTTTTATTTTTTTATTTTATTTTATTTTTTATTTCTGAATCCCAATTAAATTAGAACAAATAATTAATGGTAAAAAGTATATTTGGTAATTTTAGCCTCTTTCAGTATGTTAACATTCCCTGAACAGCCTGATATTTTTAAACTGCATCTATCATTATAATCTTTCTCAGTTATGATTATCTAAATTTTGGTTTCCATTTATATATTTTTTAATGGATTAATTATAAATAATTGAAATTAGAGAAATGTTATGTGATTCTACTAAGATAGACAAGTCTCATGACATGGTTTCCCTTTATGAAAAAGGAGAGGAATGCAAACATTTCTGGCTTAAATATGGAAATAGGAGTATGAAATTTTTTCTGATTTTTTTTTTTTTGATTGGCTTTATTTACAGCAGAGAAGGAGTTAAGATGTACTATACAGATATCAAATTACAGAATAAAATATCTATGAAAATTGTAGAGCAGGACTAAGGGTTTGGATTGACAAAGTACCTAGGAGACCACCAACAGGAAAAGCAAACCTAAAATAATGGAAAATAGAAAGAAAAAAAGAACTTCAACAAAATACAGTGAAACAGAACACCCTGAGTTTTGGATCTGAGCAGAAACATGGAAAGTTTGTGGTTTCCTGTCTTTTGCAGTCAGAACCATCTGACTGAAGATGTGTCATCTCAGTCTCTTCATGTCATCCTGTGAAGTTGTTTTTTTTCTTTTCTTTTGTTTTCTGCAAATATACTGCTAATATAATGCTAAACCTTGAAGGCTGGGCTAAAGTGACCAGAAAGCTTTGAATTCAGCAGCATTGAAGATATTTAGAGTTTTGTAGAAAGGTTTGTAAATATTTCAGTTTTCATTTTCCAGCTATATCAGGCAACTACAGGCTACAAGAATAACCTGCAGAATATATTGGGCAATCTTATATAAAAGGTTTCATTTCAGCAGATGCATACAGGAGAAATTATTCTGGGTTTACTCAAAATTTTTGTGATTCAGAGGCAGTGCCTGTAAAGTGTTTGAAGGTTGCTGTCAGGACAGAACCTTTCATACAAGCATTTAAGCTCCTTGGGAAATGAAATGTCCAGGTTGTGAAACATGAAGTTTAGTCAGCCAAAGATAAGAAGGAGCTAGAAGTATTTTGAGCATATATTAGTAACACATAAGATTATTCATTACGACCTATTGATAATATATGTTCACTACTAGTGTCTCATTAACACTTGCCTGTTAATCTGGCTAACCTTAACGACAAGTTTTAAAAATGAATGGAAATTTTTTCACTTTAATATAACACTTATGCTTGCAAAGGCCATCTATATATTTTTCAACAGTGTAATGAAACTCAATTTGTGGTGAGATTTAATCTGTATGGGGGGAATTTTAAAGCCATGGATGCAGAATTTCAACTAGCTCAACAGCATGCTTTGAAAAGTATGAAACTGGATGAAATCAGAAACATGATTATTGTTTCTGATTATTACTATTACCTGTATATATGATGTGGCATACAAATATATATTGCTATTGCAGGACTTGTAGAAAATAACAGAAATGATTTGATTATGCCAAGCAAAGCTTTTGATTAGAATGGTACTTAGTGACCAATGTCTGCCTTTTTATATGCTAAATTGGCATAAAATGGTGAAAAATATGATTTCTATCAGAACACCAGAATATTTTGATATTTTGTATGCTGCTGCTTCTTCTGTTTCTTTGAAGGTGCCTCCAGGGAAGTGTTTTTAGATTCCAATCACCTACATTACCTGTGTGCCCCAACTGAATATGGCGACCTATGATGAATTATAATAATAAAAGATTGCAAGAGGGCTATAGCGTATCATGGACAAGATACTTTACAAGGAAAACTGGAAGACTGTGATAGAAAATGAGAACAGGATGTACCAGTGGATCACCTCTCATGAAACAGCACGGTGGAATCAAAATAGATCATACTGTGGGTGGAATAGAACTTTTTTTTTTCCAACCATTCATCTGAAATCCAAAATATTCCACCCAATTCTCTCTCCTGTCTTTCTCTTTCCTTTTCTTTTTTATTTTTATTTTCTCAGCTTTTTTTTTTCAGAAAAAAAAAAAACACATTTTGAAGCTGATTACATTTCACATTTATTTGCATGAATTTCATCAAATGTGAATATTCAAGTTATATATATGTTCAATGATATTTTCAGCATGAAATGATATACAATTTGCCAAGCATGTATTTTGAAACAAATGGACAAAATTTGTAAGTTAAGAGAAAAATAAACTTGGTAATGCAATTTATGTTTCTTTTTTATTTTTTTTTCTTTTTTTTTTTTTTCTACTACACTCTGTTCTCTGTTTATCTGAACTTTATTGTTCTCTGCTCTTTTTTGTTCTCAGCTGTCCCCTGCATGCACAAGCAGTGGGTCTGTCTTCTCAAGAGGCTTTCAGTGGTGTCTCCGAACAGTGTATTGCCTGAAGGTTTTAACTGAAAAATACCTGTTGGCCAATACTTTTCAGTAGCAGAAAGGCTGAGTATTTTCAGTAACCATGAACATTTTGACAGTTTCTGAACAGATTGCCTAGTCCATGCAACTAATTTATCTTCTGTGAGTATTAAATATGATAGGAAATAAAAGAAGTTTCCGCTGCTCTCAAAAGGGAAAACAAACGAACAAACAAATACCTGCATGATTTTAAAATTCTCTCTGTGTTTTATTGCACATAGATCTTGGTAAGCTTGAGCTGACTTGAGACTGACCTTTGTGCTCACAAGCTAGAAGAATTATGTAACCACAATCAAATGGAGGTTGAGTAGAAAGGACAGCAACAAGCCCAGAATTGACTTGGAGCAAAGGGATAAGCAAGGAGAAGACTACTTCATAGCCAGTTCTTTAATTTTTCTGCCTTTCCTTCTGAAATTTCTTTAAGAAAAAAAAAAGTATAAAAAGAAAGCAATAGAAAAGTTATGCAACAGTGACAATAACTTAGCAATAAATACTACTCAGCTTTATCATAGAATCATATAACAGCTAGAGTTGGAAGGGACATTAAAGACCACCTAGTTCCAACCCCTTCTGCCATGGGCAGGGATGCCACACACTAGATCAGGTTGCCCAAGGCCTCATCCATCTTGGTCTTGAACATCTCCAGGGATGGGGCATCCACAGCTTCTGTGAGCAGCCTGTTACTCTGAGTGAAGAACTCCCTCCTAACATCTCTAAATCTCCCCTCTTTTAGTTTAAAACCATTCCCCCTTGTCCTGTCGTTGTCTGCCTGAGCAAAAAGTTGCTCTCCATCTTTTTTGTAAGTACCCTTTAAGTACTGAAAGGCTGCAATGAGATCTCCCCAGAGCCTTCTCTTCTCCAGGCTGAACAGCCCCAGCTCTCTCAGCCTTTCTTCATAGGATAAAATATGATATTATATTTTTTTATATAGTTTTGATATTGATGATACTTGATATCCTGTATTTTATTGATTATTCTTCCAGTTTCCCAGCATATAGTGTACAGTCCCATGGGAACCATTGCCAAACATGTATGATGCATGTATGTGTCATATGTATATGCAGCATGGTATCAGAAATTGTTTACTTGATACAAAAATTAATTTTTCATGGATATTTTAATGAATATGTTTCATGGCAATTAACAACACGATATAAGCACTTGTTTAAATCTACTCCTGTTCAACAAAACACTTAACTCTAGATACACCAGTAGGTCAAGCAAAAGTTAGGCAAAATAAGAAGGATTTATGCAAATTAATATCACCAGGGTCTAGATCTATGAATCAAACACCTGTGGTGAGGAAGTGTTATGCACCCTAGATGGAACCCTGACGTAACAGGAATACATGACTTTTGGCTAGCTTGTTTGGATAGCTTGTTTAGCCCTACCCCTGATACTATGTCATGGACCAGAATTTTATCAATTTTATCAACCTAAATTCTTCATTTGATCTGTCTTTTAAACCCAAACAGAATCAAATTAACACTTTCCAAAATGATTAATTCCCAGGTCAAACCTAGTGTATGGGTTCCTAACTTTTCATTCACTCACCTGAATTTGGTAAAACAAGGTGTAATATATAAATGTTGTGTTGGTCCTGACCTCAATTATTTGGCAGAGAAAAAGTGGACTGCTGAAGTTGAGCCTTATATACTAGTATTTTTTTTCTCGACTTTTAGAAGGGAGAGGAGGATTTTCTCTGGGATCACAAATTATATTAAACAACACAATTTTAAATTGCATTCTAAGCAACATTTTTTTTGTTTTTGTTTTGTTGTTGTTGTTGTTGTTCTGGAATACATGATGCTCATTAATTGCTATTGTTTATTTTGAACTGCATTTTGGAGAATACAGCACAAAATAGGCAACTTTGAGAAAACCTTTTGTTGGGACTATCAATAGTATGTTGAGTTAGTCTGCTAGTTATTACTCTGCAGTCTGCCTCAACAATAAATTTTCTTTGTCAATAATAGTGCACATCTTACTTCAAGTCTCAGCTTTGCCGAGCTCCACTTTCTGCTATTTATTTTTTTCTATTGCTTTGTCTGCTCAATTAAGAGCCCTGTAGTATCACTGCCTTAGCCATTTCTCAAATTTTGATGAGCCAAGATTCTAAAGGAGACATCTGGGCCAATAATGGTTTTACAGAGTCGTCCAGCCAGACCTTGGTAATGTATGCAAAGTCAGGAACTTCATCAACAATCAAATCATGGATGGCAGTAACCTTTTTAGGCATTGACTTAACAATTAAACAGCATGAATCAACATGTTGGGTCTCTGTCAATCAACAACATGTGCGCTGCATAAGAGATGCCGGGTAAAGCTAATGGTGCTGACATTATATACGTCACATTCTCATCAGGACCTATCTCACTTTGTTGCAGTTCTGTTCCCCACCATTAGATTATAAGGTACAACATGTTTCTTCCTGAAAGGTGATAAAGCAACAGCTTTGATAAATTTTCATGACCTCATCAACTCACAGAATATATACAGAGGTTTCAATGGATTTGTAAACAAGGCTTATTTTCAATATGTGTAAATGTTTATGCTGAATAGTTATGATGCTCTCTGAGACAGATTAGTTCTCTTCTGTTGTAATTTAAACAACTGAAGGGTAAGGTGACTTTCATTTTATAAAATTTTTAGATCTTGTGTATGTCAGGGTGTTTTTCTCTATTTTATCCCTGCCAATGAAAGACATGAACACAGAATTTTCCCTGTATTCAGGAGACAATATTTAGATTATGGTGAACTAAAATTTTAACATTTTAAGAATTTTGTAAGTAAAGTCACACGTTGCTCTGAATATAAGAGATGTGTTTACTCCCTGAAAGAATGAAACAAAATGGAAAAAATATTGAAATCACTTAATAAAAACCAAATTCTGCTTTTCATTTTAGGTTTCTAGATGATATAGCACAATGTTCTGCTGCATGATTCTGCAAATAAATCTAAATAGTAGTTTGCAATTTTTGGAAACCATAAGCTGAAGCTACACTTAAATTAGCTGTCACTTGAAATTTCAAGTTGCAGTAACTGGTTTATTGAAGATGCAGGGGGAGGGGGAATATATCTGGAGAATCAGTGCTATTGATTTATGATTAACACTACTTTTTGCGCTTGCTGCAATCACTTGTCTTCTTGGAGAAGGGAATGTAAGATACTTCATTCCAAAATACTTGTTGAATATTACAGAGTTTACTTAGCAGCAGATCTGCTCTTGAAAATATCTGAAGGACAAATTTTAATACAGACACCTAAGGTCTTTTTTATAGTTCTCTTTTGTATCCTTCATAGATGATGGCATAGGTATTATTTAGATATTATTCATAGATATTGCAATAATTTATAGAATTTTATTAAACATCTCAAGTAGTTTGCAGGAGATCTTGGAGGAAGGTAAAAATGGCTTTCATTTTAATTCATTAGTAGTCAATATGGTACACTTAAGAAAAACAGAGTAGCTAGAGTAACAGCAAATATGCTGTTTTTTTCAAGGCTCATTCATTTTCATATGAAAATTCATATTCATTTTCAGCCACTCATCTACCAGAATTAGGAATGAGATATAATTTAGTGAAGGAACAAAAAAAAAAAAAAAAAAAAACTCATAGAAACTGTATTAAGGCAATAGTATTACATTTTAATTAGTAATTTCCCTAAAGTTACTGGAGTGAGGGCATCCCTCAAGTACCAACATCAACCGCTTCTGCTTAAGAGCCTTCCCAGCATAGTGAGCCTATGCAAATTTGTTAATACTACTCACATGTTGTGAACGGTCGATCATTCAGGCAAAGTGCTGTTTATCTCAGGCAGTGAGAACTGAAAATGAATGTAGCTATCACTGAAGAACAGGGGTGGAGTTTCTGTTGGTCCTTTTAGAGTAATATATCCCTCATTGCTGACAGGAATTTCAAGGAGTCTGATAAAGAGGAAATGCCAAGTCCTGCACCTGGAAGGAGTGATTCCGTGTACCGGGACAGACTGGGGGCCACCAGCTTGACAGCAGCTTGGCTAGTCGTGTCCACCAGAGGTCAGTACTGGGTCCAGTGCTATTCAGTTTAGTCATCAGTGACCTAGATGAAGGGACAGAGGGCACCCTCAGCAATTTTGTGGACAATACAAAGCTTGGTGGAGTGGCTGACACACCAGAGGCCTGTGTGGCCATTCAGAGGGACCTGGACAGGCTGGAGAGTTGGGTGGAGAGGAACTTCATGAGGTTCAACAAGGGCAAGTGCAGGGTCCTGCACCTCGGGAGGAACGACCCCAGGAACCAGCACAGGTTGGGAGCTGACCTGCTGGAGAGAAGCTTTGTGGAGAGGGACCTGGGGGTCACGGTGAAAAACAAGTTAGCCATGAGCCGGCAATGTGCCCTTGTGTCCAATAGGGCCAATGGGATCCTAGCCTGCATCAAGAGCAGTGTGGAGAGCAGGTTGAGAGAGGTGATCTTCCCCCTCTACTCAGCATTGGTGAGGCCACACCTGGAACATTGTGTGCAGTTCTGGGCTCCCCGGTACAAGAGGGACATAGAACTTCTAGAGAGGGTCCAGTATAGAGCCACAAAGATGATTAAGGGATTGGAGCATCTGACCTATGAGAAAAGACTAAGTGAGCTGGGCCTGTTTAGCCTAGAGAAGAGGAGATTAAGAGGGGATCTTATCAACCTCTACAAATACCTGAGGGGACAATGTAAAGTGGATAAGGCCAAAATCTTCTCAGTGGTGGCCAGTGATAGGACAAGGGGTAATGGATATAAACTGAACCACAGGAGGTTTAATTGCCATATGAGGAAGAACTTTACAGTTCAGGTGACAGAGCACTGGAACAGGCTGCCCAGAGGGTTGTGGAGTCTCCTTTCTTGGAGATACTCAAAACTTGCCTGGGTGTGATCCTGTGTAACATGCTCCAGGTGACCCTGCTTGAGCAGGGGGGTTGGACTAGATGATCTCTGTTCCTTCCATCCTCAATCATTCTGTGATTCTGTGATCTGACATGCAAGGAGAAGCTGAGAAAACTGTAAGCCTGGAACAGAGACGCCTGAGCGGGATCTTATCAATATATGTAAATGTCTGATGAGGAGAGTAAGGGAGATGAAGCCAGACTTTCCTCAGTGATGCCAGCAGAAAGGACAAAAGGCAAGAGGTACAAAATAAAATACAGAATTTTTTGTTTAAACATAAGAAAAATACTTATTGCTGTTTAGGTGGTCAAACACTGGAAGAGGTTGCCCAGAGAGGCTGTGGAATCTTTATCCTTGGAGATACTCAACCCAACTCAATATGAAGCCCTGAGCAACTTATTTTAGTTGACCTTACTTGAACATGGGGGTTGGTTTATACAATCCCCAGACATCTTTTCTAATTTCTATGATTCTGTGGTCTCTAAAAGACAACCTGATAAAGAAGAAATTACACATGCGCGCACACACACATACACATAACTCTTGAAGAGATGCATGTCAAGGATATCATCTTTACTAAAATGTCCCCTGCTAATCCTGAATATCAGCTTGAAAGCTTGGCAGAGTTGTTTCCATGACTCACATCTAAGTGAGTGTTATGGTTCTGGCAAACTTTGATTATAACTGATTTTACAATTAACCTGAGAAGCTGAAATGAAGCTGAAGATGTTTCATAGAATATGATCTTCCTTAAAATGAGAGGACTAATGTAATTCTGCTTAAGTCTACGTACTTAATTAATATTGAAATTGCTGGTATTGCTATTATTTTCATTTTTAACAGTAACATCTAAAAGACCTGTCTGAGGCTGAATATGAGAACAACATAAGAACAACCAAAGCAGTATGAGAGTTGAAGAACCTATAGACAAGATATATAGACAAGAAGAACCTATAGGTTCTTCTCACTTGAAGAACCTATAGACAAGAAAGTGAAGAGGTATAAAAAAATAACCATAACAATAAAAACCAGCCAAAATATGATCAAAGTAATACATACATATATATATATATATGTATATATATGTGAAAATACTGGGCACGAATGCAAGGTGTCATAGTTTTATGCAGTATATATGTTGTTTTGACAGATTTAAAGATAATTAATGATGTTGGAATTGTACAGGATGTTTTTTTTGTTTTTTGTATTCTGATAACACAAATGCAAAGTGAAATATAAGTGTGTGTATATTCATTTCTGTTGTTGTTTGTTTGTTTGTTTGTTTTCACACATGAAAACCTTACAAATTACCAACAGATGGATACCGGATTAGGGATCTGCACATCGGATTCCTGAAATTCTTGTTTCTTTTTTTATTTTTTTTTCTACAGCTGCAAGTCATCATATAGGAAAATGTTTGTGTTATTACTTGATATATACTATTTAATATACTTCATATGAGAATGAAAGGACATCAAGTTGATTAAAAACTTGAAAATCTGACAGTCACTGTGATATTAAAAATAATTAATAAAATTGTGTAATCAATATGTAATGCAATTATAGATCACTTAAAAATCCAAATGAAAATAACTCCCTTCTGATTACATCCCTCACAGAATTTAATTGTGTCTACTATACTGACAACATACCTATAAAACACAAGTTTTGTCCAACACAAAAGTCAGGAGAAAAGGATGTTTGGTACAACATTCTAAGAAACAAAGTAGATTCTAACATATCTAACATACCAAGTTCAAGTACGAATCACAATTTTTTGAGGTTCACATCAATGGAGTTTGTTTTCAATCTTTATTTATTCCATCCTTCTCTGTGCTTTCTGTTTTTGATGCTCATATTTTAAGAATGCACCTATCTTTTGGAAAGTTGTGAAGTAGGACCTAGCAGTAGAGACTATGAAAACTTCATGCATGTGACTGGCCATGACCAGAGAGCTAACAGAAAGAACATGAAAAACTACTGGCCAGGACATAAAAAATTGCTGAACATGACAGAGAGCAGTGTAAGGAGCTGCAAAAAGTTGAAGACAGTGTCATGAGGGATGGCTGGATTTTAGAGAAGGAATAAGAAATGGCTAAATTTCAGAAATAATTGGAGGTAAGCATTGGGAATCTTTTGGAGAATACAACAGCAAGAGTATGCAGGGAACCTATCAATAATACCATAACAGCAAGGAAAGAAAAATAAGTCATTCACTGCTCCCCATTGCTTTTTTTTTTTTTGTCTTTTTTTTAAGTATGTAAATAAACTGAGCAATTAAAAACTTAATGGAGGGCTGCATGATAGGCAATAGGAAAACGAATGGTAAAATGTAAAGCTCCTGGTTAGACTAAAATAAAGGATTCCAGCTGTTGAACAATGTGTTCTGTTTATTTCATATGATGATAACATCTTATGTTTTATATTCTTCTTTGGCTAATGGAAACTGGGAGGACAAATCTAGTGTTAAGTAATGCTCTATGGCTGGCCTAGGCTGAAGAAGTCCAGACCTGAAGGAGGAGAAGGAATCCACAAGAATTTGAGTTTAGTATTCATCCAGTGAAGGAACGGAATATACCAGACTTAAAAGATAAATATTGTTTTGGAGAAATAAAAAGAAATCATACCTAGAAAGCAAATAATTTGTAATCAGAACATAGGTTGGAAGACTCTTGCTTAAAATATTCACTGATTAACTTGGAGAAACATTGGAATTTATAAAAATCAAAGCCTGCTTATGGGTAATTCAAAAGCAGAAAGAGAGCCTAAATTTATCAAATAAATTGTTGGCTGTAAATAGTTCTCCCAGCTCTTTCATCTGTACCTAATTGACTATCAATAATGCATAGAAATGCTGAGAGATTTAAAGAATCATGTAACAGGCATTCCATTATGTAATTAAAGATCATTAACAATATTAATCACTTTTCTAATTCTTATATTGTTAACCAATCAGCATTGCTTTATGTCAGGAATATACTTTCAAACTTCCCTGTACCAATAAAAAAGATACATCTTGCTTACCCAACTACTAGGTAATTCACATAAAAAATTGGCCTGAAGAAGCCTTGAAAAACCTTAATCAAAAGCCATATGACCAGATAACACCTCACTAGACAACCAAGAAAAATAAAGATTGGCAAACCTAACATTTCTATATAGTCACTAGAAAGTTTATAGTGGTTAAAGGAAGAAAATCCTAATCATATTTGTGTATGTGTAGAACACACAAAAGATGAGAAGACTGCTGCAGAATAATTCTCTTGCAGGACTGCCAATAACATGGAAATTACAGATATTAGCATCTGCCATGTGAAAATGCTGGTCACACAAGCTATATCTGCCAAAGACTGACAAAATTTGTGCTCTACTATATACAGCACAATTTTCCTTCAAGAATTTGTTTATATTGAGTCCCTCTCTTTTTATTTTTGATAGTCAGTGACTTGCGGGGGTGAGGGGAGGACCTTGACATTCTGTTTAAATAATAGACAAAATCACACATTAAGATCCTTTCTGTGAATATTCTAAAGACTCTTGATACCCCCTATGTCATTGTAGCTACCAGTTACTGGCTGCGTTGTTATGTAGAAAAGTTTTTCATACAATCATAGAATTATAGAATCATAGAATGATTTGGGTTGGGAGGGACCTTAAAGATCATCTAATTCCAACCTCCTTGCCAGGGGCAGGGACACCTCCCAGTAGACCAGGTTGCTCAAAGCCCCATCCAACCTGCCCTTGAACACTTCCATCCCATGGGTTATCCACAGCTTCCCTGGGCAACCTGTGCCAGTGTCTCACCACTCTCAAAGAAAAGAATTTCTTCCTTTTCTAAATCTACATAAACCCACCATTTTTTGGTTTAAAACCATTACTCCTTGTCCTATCATTATACTGATAGTCCCTGATAGTCCCTCCCCAGCTTTCCTGTAGGCCCTATTGAGATACTGGAAAGGCTGCTATAAGTTCTCTCCAGAGCCTTCTCTTCTCCAGGCTGAACAACCCCATCTCCCTCAGCCTCTCATCATAGGGATTGCATTTGTGCTTCAGTTAGAACAAAAATGAACACTGTTATTACCTCAATGTTGTGGTTTAGCCCGGCTGGCAGCCAAACACCACACAGCCGTTCGCTCACCCTCCCCCCTCCCTCTCCGGGATGGGGGAGAGAAACGGGAAAGTGAAGCCTGTGAGTTGAGATAAAGACAGTTTATTGAGACAGGAAAAATAATAACAATAATAATAATAATAATAATAATAACAATAATAATAGTATTAATAGTAATAATGTGTACGAAATAAGTGATGCACAATGCAATTGCTCACCACCCGTTGACCGATGCCCAGCCTATCCCCGAGTAGACGGCCCCCCACCCCGGCTAGCCACCCCTATATATATATTGTTCAGCATGATGTCAGATGGTATGGAATACCCCTTTGGCCAGTTTGGGTCAGCTGTCCTGGGTTTGTCCCCTCCCAGCTCCTGCTGCATCCCTAGCCTGCTCGCTAGCAGGACAGAGCGAGAAGCTGAAAAGTCCTTGGCTTGGTGTAAGCACTGCTCTACAACAATTAAAACATCAGCATGTTATCAGCGCTCTTCTCATTCTAATCCAAAACATAGCACCCTGCCAGCTACTAGGAGGAAAATTAACTCTGTCCTACCTGAAACCAGGACACTCAAGGACAATTCTTGCTGTCCCCAAGCTACGCTAGGTATCTTTTCATCTTACTGCAATGTGTAGCAAAGATGTACTTTACAGTCCTTTAGGTGTTGGTCTTGTTGGTCTTGTGTGCATAATTTTCAGAGGAGGACTGAATCTTGGAAGCCACAAAATGTTGCATTTTACAGGAGATGTAACATGCTAGACTATGTGTTTGCAGGTAGTTGTCTAGAACTGGAATCCATAGGTTCAATCATTTAGCAGTGATAAGAAGAAAGTCTTTAACTCAGACATCAGTAAACATAATAAATATCCTCTAACTAATATAAGGAACTTTTCATCTACTCATGCTCAAGTGATTTATGAAGGAAGATAAATATCAGTATTTCTATTTTATAGATTGAGAAGCAGAAGAGCAGTGAGCTGAAATGATTTGTCGAAGGTCAGTGGGGCTGAACTGAAAGGAAAAGCCATCATTTCTAATTCCCATCTCCAAAGTATGAAATTTACAGCTTTGCAATTATTTTTGTCTAATATGTGTTTTGTACTCCTATCTTCATGTATACATACTGTTACAGAAATGCTTTTGCAATGGTGCCCACACATATTTTTAATAGCATTTCTTCATAATATGTATATTATAGAAAGAATAGCAAGCTTAAGACTTTTTTTTTTTTTTAAGTAATTCCATCATCTCCTTCAGCAGTTAGTCTGTGCTTTTTGTGTACCATGTCATATTGTCTTAGTGACTGAACTCACAATCCTTTTGCCTAAGGAAGGTTTTGTTAGCCTTATGTTGTGATGATGTAACTATGTTTCTGTTGTTGTTGTTTTGTTTTGTTCTCAAATTTCAATATAATGCTTAAAGCAATATCAATATTCCAGAGCAGTTTGCATTACTTACATCTTCTGTGTAATTTGTTACTCACCAGTGAATCACCCTGAGTTAGATATTACTTCTATAAACCACATTTTAAGTGGAAATTCCTCAGATATTACCAAAGAGAGAAAGAGAGAAAGAAAGAGAGAAAGAAAGAGAGAGAGAGAGAGAGAGAAAGAAAGAAAGAAAAAGAAAGAGGGAAAGAAAAGAAAGAAAGAAAGAAAGAAAGAAAGAAAAAAAAAAGAAAGAGAAAAAGAAATATATTCACTGCAACGAGCCCAACATACAAAAAAATCTGGCAGGGTGGTTAATTATACACACTAAATCTTATTTCAGAAAAGTGCTTAAATACGTGCTTAGTATTAAAAACATATTTAGATCCCCTTGGCTGCATCCTAACTTCTGTCTGTTGACATATTTGACATTATTTGGCTCTAACAGCGACCTTTTCACTGGAGATCTTGATGCTGCTTTTTAAATGTGAAGCAAATATCTAACTTCTACAGGTTGTCTATAAAATACACTCCAGCCTAAAGTTTGGTAATACAACAATTTTTAAGCTTTATTGTAATGTATTAATCTTAAGGTGAGTTAGTTGGTCCTATTCAAAATTAAAAAAATTAAAAAAAAAAAAGTCTGAATATGCAATCATGGAGCTTTGTAAAAGCCCAAGAAAGTTTTCTCATATCAAAAGGAAATAAAAAGGAAATGCTGTGAGTTTTATATATATAGCACATATATATATATGTATATTTTTTTTCTAGGTGTGGAGGAGTGGGAAAGAGTAAAGAATCAAAAGACAAGTGTGCATTTCCCTGCCATCAGGAATCAGTTAATGGTTCCCTTATACATACTACAAATGTTTCCTGTTACTACTTAAGTAGATGATGATGATTCTACGAATTAAGCATGACAGTGTATTTTTCCATCTATTGCAAGTGAAAACAAGGTTGCATGGATGCTTCTGTATTTACACTACTGCACTTCACAGTATCTTTCTCTGATCCAGGTGAAAAAAACGGTCTGCTTTAAAGTGTTTTACACTGTAACCTTCTCAGTTGTGGCTTCTGTTTCGATTTCTTTAAATTCTCAATAGCTTACAAAATATTTTTAAGCCTTCTGAGAGCAATACCATCTAACATACATTATCCAAATGAACTGTATCTGACCAACTATAATCTGGGAAAAATGGTGTGAGTACCCACCCCAAGGATGCAGGATAAGACAAGTTCCATTGGGCCAGGATTATGCTGGATAAGAAAAATAGAGATGCTGCAAGTAAAGGAAGAAATCTAGTTCTGAGTGTGGCTGACAGACTCCTTGGGGAGAGGACAAGAAGAACAGAGTGACCTTCTCTCTGCTATTTTGTTGTTGAAAGCAAGATCTGCAGTGGTTACCTACAGCTTTTGATGCTACTAACCCTATGAGCATGGAAAGTTTGAAGAGTGTGTTTTTAACATCAGCTCTTTCCAAATAGACTTGAGTGGCTTTATTTCCAATGTAGCTAGAGACAGAAGCATTCTTTCCCTGGTTACTCTCACACAAGACATCATGAACTGGCCTGATGTTTTTTTTTTTTTTCCTGAGTTTCATTACCACTAAATCTTTGATACCAGGAAGCAAGTAAGCCTTCAGAAAGGAGTGGAAAGATATAGATTGGTAGATATAGAGTCCTCTTAAAGCAGGGGCCAAAGATCAGAAATGTTTTTGGGTCTTGGGAAATAAGTGCTTATAAAAAGTGGCTGGTGTTTTTGATGAAAATTATTGAAAGTTGGTGCACAGATGAACAAGAAAACAGATTTTCCTTTAATGATGTCCCCAGATTCTTAAATTAAACCTGACAAATAAAAAGATCCTTCCTGTATTTCAAAAGATATCTCACATCCAGGTGCTGAAACATTTCTTAAAGCCCTGGAAACAAGAGCTTAAAAATCCAGCATCAAAAAAAAGAAAAGTCTGTAATTCCTCCACAGATGTCTCATTCTCAAATATAGCATGAGAGCATTCATCTAATGCACAGCCTAGTTTTTCATGTCTAGCTCAGAGTGCTTGCAACAGCACAGTGTAAGCATGATACAGGTTGGAACTAGTCATATAAGACCTCAAAGTTATAACATTCACATTTCAAGTGGATTACTTTGGGACTTGGAAAGTGGATAAGGTGTTGAGTATACCTAAAGAAAATAGCTATGCTTGAAGAGGTAGCACAAATGCATATTGAAGAATTCTTTCAAAATTGGCAGCTGGATAACTTGTTGAGAAAGACCCTTAGGGCTAAAGTTTTTCCTAAGCCTTACTTTATTTTTATCTTAGTAGCACTTATTGACAGTAATGTTCCTAATATTTGTCTTCACACAGTTATGGTTACTTCAATTACAGTTTAAGGAAACCAGAAAGATAGTATTGTAATATTCTTGCTACAGCAATGTGAAGCTGGCAGATCTAAACACACATATTTTGGCTCAAAAGCTAAGTACAAAAGGGGCTGATTTATTTGTTTAAACCACTTAAATGATATCTAGTGTAATTTTAGAGATCCTCAAGTACTTAATGTGACCTTCAGAAGGGCACAGGTTTAAGTGTTGTATCATATCTACCAACCCATTATAGAAATTTCAGACATCTTAAAGTATCACATATTTTTAGGTGTCTGTGTTTGGACAAATTAATCCCATCCATCTACTGAAGGATAGTAAGGTAAGTTTGCCAAAGTTTACTTAAGATTTCTGGTAGACTGAACAAATTCATTTTGCGTAGTTGTATGTAACACATAAGTTTTTATGAAGCTCTGAGCTTATCAGGTCAGTGGTAAAACAGTTCCTTTGCAGCTATGCGGTAAATCTGGTGGGTCATACCGTATTTGATGCATTGTGTATAAACTGCCCAGCTGGTATGTTCATGCCCAGCTGGTTTTGCATTTGTTTCAGAGATTTGCCTTTCTCTACAAAAGTTATGTATTGCATATGCTTGTATTTCTGTCTGGAGACTTTGGACTCGGGAGACCAGAAGACAGATCTTTAGTTTTAGTAATAACTAAACCAAAAGACATTCAGTATCTTGACTTTATCCACAGTCCTAGATCCTTTGTTTCTAGGTCCCCAGCTCCAATGAGCAACAAGGATCACTGCATTTACACTCTCCTTATTTTTTTTCTTTTTCTCTTGATATAATTACAGAGGCTTTTTTTTATGCTCTTGAAATATCCATCCCCCCAAGGCTTTAGCAATATTTCGACATATCTCCTGCACAGCTTTTCCCTGCTTCTACTGTCTACGCATGACCTTTTTATTTTATTTCATTTATTTTATTTTATTTTATTTTATTTTATTTTATTTTATTTTTTATTTTATTTCATTTCATTGCATTGCATTTCATTTCATTTCATTTCATTTCATTTCATTTCATTTCATTTTTTATTTACTTATTTCTTGCATTTGACTTCAGCCCAGAGTTTGCTGTTCACAGAATCACAAAATCATAGAATGGTTTAGGTTGGAAGGGACCTCTGGAGGTCATCAACCCCCTGCTCAAGCAGAGACACCCAGAACAGGGTGCCCAGGACCATGTCCAGGCAGTTTTTGAAGATCTCCAAGGAGGAGTGTGTGGAAGGCGACTTCCTGATTCATCTGGTTACTGAGCCTGCAGGCTCAGTAACCTTCCCTTTCTGCTCTTCATGAAGAGAGAAGGACTGGTGGGAGATGTGGTGGTCAGGAACTGTCTTGGTCAGAGTCACCACAAAATAGTAGAGTTCTCTATTCTTGGTGAAGTTAGGAGGGGGGTCAGTAGAACTGCCACCTTGGACTTCCAGAGGGCAGACTGTGAACTGTTCAGGATGCTGGTAGGGAGGGTCCCTTGGGAGTCAGTCCTGAAGGTCAGAGGTGTCCAAGAGGGCTGGATGCTCTTCAAAAAGGAAGTCTTAAAGGTGCAGGAAAAGGCTGTCCCTGTGTGCTGTCCCTGATGAGACAGTGGGGAAGACCAGAATGGCTGAACAGGGAACTTTTGCTGAGTCTCTGGGAGAAGAGAGAAGAGAGTTTATGTTCAGTGGAAGAAGGGGCAGGTAACTCAGGGAGAGCACAGAGAAGCTGCCAGCATATACAGAGAGAAAATCAGTCTGGGATGAGGAGCAGAAGAAACCCCCAAAGTTCATGTGGAAACAGTTAGAGACCTGCTGCTCCACCTGGACATTTTCCAAGTCCATGGGGCAAAATGGGATCCACCCAAGGGTGCTGAGAGAGTTGGCGGATGTATTGCTGGGCTGCTTTCCACCATCTATCAGTGGTCATGGTCATCCAGAGAGGTTCTGGATGACTGGAGACTTGCTAATGTGACATCCATCTATAAGAAGGGTGGTGCAGAAGACCTGGGGAACTACAGGCCTGTCAACCTGACCTCAGTGCCAGGAAAGGTCATGGAACACGTCACCTTGAATGCAACTGCACAGTTTGTGTGGGACAACCGGGGGATCAGGCCCAGTCAGCATGGGTTCATGAAAGGCAAATCCTGCCTGACCGACCTCATCTCCTTCTATAACCAGGTGACCCGCCTGGTGGATGAGGGAAATCCTGTTGATGTAGTCTACCTAGACTTCAGCAAGGCATTTGACACGGTCTCCCATAGTATTCTCCTGGAGAGGCTGGCAGCCCATGGCTAGGACAGGTACACTCTTTGCTGGGTAAAAAACTGGCTGTTTTTTTACTGGCCATTTTTTACTTAGAGGAAGATATCCTTGAAGTCCGACTATCTATTCAGGCTCCTTTGCAATTCAGAACTGTTTTCCATGGAATTCTGCCAAGCAGATCCCTCAACAAGGTAAGATTGGGTCCTGAAGTCTATATAATTCAATTATTTGGCTTGCATTTTCTCTCTGCATTTGAAACTCAACAATCGCACAGTTACTGCTGCCAAAGTAACCTTCAATCTTCACATCTTCATTGTTTGTGAGTAACAGATCCAGATTATCTGGTGAGTATTAGCACATTTATCACCTGCAGCAACAAGCAGTTTCAACTCACTCCAAGGTTCTCCTGGACTGCCTCCACCCATCTGTTTTGCCCTTCCAGAAGACATTGGGAAGTTTAAGGTTCCCCATGAATACCAGAGCCTGCAATCATGAGGCTACTTCCAGTTGTCTAAAGAAGGCTTGGTACATTTCTTCATTTGTCTGTAGCAGGCACATACTGTGACAACAGCTGCATTGTCCTGCCCTTTGTAACCCACAGACTTGTATCTGACCCTTAATTTGGCAAAACTGGAAACTGTAATGCATTCTGCCTATTCATTGGCTAATATATGTAAAAAATAACATAAGCCAGCATGGGTTGTTGTTATTCTATATTTATATTTATA
Source organism: Cygnus atratus (assembly GCF_013377495.2). Classification (NCBI taxonomy): domain Eukaryota; kingdom Metazoa; phylum Chordata; class Aves; order Anseriformes; family Anatidae; genus Cygnus; species Cygnus atratus. The sequence continues at coordinate 8,928,772 of NC_066364.1, forward strand.
CACAGATAAGCAAGAATCAACATCTTCATTTGATCCTTTTATTCTCCTATTCATGTATTTATACTAATGTTGCAAAGTTCTCGCCAGAACAAAACCTTTTTTTTTTTTTTTTTTTTTTGCCATTTCTTCTGCAATGAAAAAAAAAAAAGGTATTTTGTTAAAGAGACTGCAATGGAATAATTAGTGCCTCCTTACCTTGTGTATTGCTCTCTCAATGCAGGAGTTACACACAATTTAAAACATCAATAAGAAGTAAATTGTTGCAAATTGCTATTCTTTCCTCAGTATCCAATAATTTGCTGGACCTAATAACAATGGTGTCAGAATGTAACCTTGGATCAGTTCTGTTCTGTAGTGAACCCATTAATTGTTTGCACAATACTAATCTTTTAAGAATACTCAACAAGACCATGCTAACTCCTTGAGATTTTTTTCTTGCCTCTGTTTATAGATCTGAGTGCTATATTTCTCCCAGTGTTAATGCTCTTGAACAGTACGCTAAAGGAAAAGAAAAGAAAAGCAAATGTAGTCAACTAAAAGCTTGAGCTAAGTGAGCTATTATCACAGCATTGATATAAAATTGACTATTCTGCTAATAATAAAATAATAAAAAAAGATGATGAAATTCTCCTTCAGTTCTTCTAACTTACTATTTCTCTATCACTGATATGAGAATTCCAAAGTAAGTGCACATATGTGTATTTCTCTGGGATTCCTTGATTGATATATTGTATGAGTATATGTCTTCTTCCAAGATTAACTGATCTTTATTTTTGGAGATGAGTTGATTTCTCAGATTCAGGAATACATTTCTGCTCAAAAGCACATAGGAGAGGGAATTAGCAACTGCATCTGTACTGTTCAGGTAAATGTGCTAACCACAAAGTTAGAAATAGCATCTCCTTGTATGGTTCTGAGCCATGAAGGAGATCTGAGATATTTTAAATGATCTCACATTTGCTCTGAGCTAGATACATACACTCAGACAGCTACTGTGAAGCTGCTGATATGCAGTAGCATGTTACCCTGCAGTAACTCATTTGCGTTTTGAAGCCATGTGAGCCAACAGATTTAAATCAAGCTGCCATGACTGTAAATTGAGGGTTCTATCTACTGAGCTTGTCAACCCCAGCTGGTGATATGTAGCTCACTTCTCAGGCAAGAGGTGAAGTGTTGTAATAGATTAGATATGATTTGTTGCCTTCTTCCTGGTTGTCCCACCCTCATTTTACAAACAAGAACATGGTGTTAAAGGAGGGAGAGAATGAGGTGTTTCCTACCTCACCCCATGTTAGGACATACATATACATGGTAGGATCATGTTATGGATGGAAGCCTACTAGCTGGGCTATTGATTTGAAGAAGTGGTATTTGAGAAGAGAGCACCATTAATAATCTCTTTTCTCCCGAAAAAAAAAAAAAAAAAAAAAAAAAAAAAAATTGGCTATTGAGATGAAGTTCTGGGGCAGTTAATATAATTTTGTGTATATGCAAGTCTTGTCACCCTTTGAGTAAAAAGAATGTCCAGTGTCCTCCTACTCACGGTGGAAAGTGGTTTGTAATTACTATTCTCCTCCGTTATTGCACTGGGCTAACTTGCACTTTCTGGACTGACAAGTAACCACTTCCTTTTGTGGGAGAAGATGTTAAGTGAGGGAGAATGCCTAAGGAAGTTATAGGTCAGTCCCCAGTATGAGACTGGAACTAGACAGACTGTTTAAGATTGGTTGTGGTCTGTTATCTCTGAGTAAATTAACATCTGTCAATTTTTACATTAAACACTGCTGCTTTTGGAAGAATGCTGCTCATTGGTGTTCTTTATTATGATGTGGTGGGTATGCTCTGCTCTTGTACAGTGTGATGGGTACATTCTGCTCCTGTACTTGGCATAAGTCTTGCTTAGGCTTGTGAGCCACAGCAGGCCTCAATGTGATTGTTTCTTGACTGGACAGCTTGTTAGCAACAGGGCCCCAGGCAGAGCTCATTCCCATGAAATTTCTCATAGGCAGTAGTGAAAGAACCTGAGCTTGACTAAAAATCAATCCTTTTATCTAATAAATATGGCATCTCATTTCTGTTCTCTCCATAATCAGAGAGTCATCTTGACACCATTCCTCTGTTATCTACAGAGTGCAGCGAAGCCTGACTTTTTGCTTTACTCCCTTTAACATCACTTGTTTATACAATACAGGCCTTGAATGAGCAGACCTCCCCTCTGATCACATCCGGGCCTAGTGGTGTAGGTAATTGACAAGGACACAATTAATTGCTAAGGGGAGGGGGACTGCACAACCTGATTCCTAAACAAATTGGCAAAGACCCGAATTCTGGAAAATTACTGACCAAAAGACAATGGCCCCTCAATCCTATAAATAGCGAGAACTAAGAGAACTAAGAGAACTAGAGAACTAAGCAAGAACTCTTTGAGGACTCCAGGGACCACAGGGGACTGCAATCTCAGTCTCCCCCTGAGCTGAGACACCTCTCAGGTTACCTCTGAGAGGATGTGCATCTCAGGACTGCCCCTTCGAGGAACAAGCTCGTACATTGACAAACGCTGATGAGGATGTAGGGTGAGTAATTCACTTTAGGAGGTATTTTGAAAGAACACCACTGGATTTAGAAACCCCCCAGGACTCTGCAGTAAGTCTTGGGTGAACCTTGCTATTCACAAATCCTTAACTAAGTCACTGCTTCTATTGTAGCAAATTTCTTTAGATCAATGTGTTAATTGACTAATACTTAGATAGTGATTAATTGCTGTTAAAATCATATAACCTAACTTTGCTATTTGCTATAAAGGTATATAATAAATCGTTAATTGCTGCTACATTAGAGTTGTGTAAATCTAATTTGGTGACACATGAATTTTTGTTTTGTTTTGTGTGTGTGTGTGTGTTGTTTTTTAATTTAAATATACTATTATTATGAAGAAGTATTTAATTTTATTTGTAATTGAAAGAAATGATAGCATTGTAACTTCACATTTAAAAAACACATTTTCAGAGAACAAAATACAATTGCTAATCAGACAGTATTGTTAAAGGTGTATCAAGACAGGTTTTATGAGCCTTGTCAAAACGTCCGACAAACCTCAGATCCAGTGAGGTGAGTTACTTTTTTTTAATTTTTTTTTTTTTACTAATAATACTGTGAGACTATGAACTGTAATAGCATTTGAAAGTGGAGCATCTGACTGCATGGTCAGACCAAAGCAATGTTTCAACCAAACCTGGAAAATCTGTATTGACAGAAGTCCACCAAGTTAAAAAAATCTTCTCAAGTCTTTGATGTCATTACATACACACACCAGTCCAGGGAGTCAACTGTATAGGAAAGAGATTTTGCTGTTAAATTTGTGGGTTTTGGTGGGCAACAAGCTGAGTATGAGTCAGAAGCATGGACTTGCAGCCATGAAGGTTAATTGCATATGGGGATATATTATGGGTATAGTATGGCTGTAGCCAGCAGCTTGAGGGAAGTGTTGGCACACCTGTATTTGTCTAGTATTCACATTGGAATGCTAGAGTGAGTCCAGAAAGGCTACCACCAAACAGATAAGGGGTCTGGAGCACAGACTAAACAGATTAGGGGTCTGGAGCACATTAGGACAAGATGCAGTGATCATAACTTCAAAATTAGAAAACTCCAATGAAATATAAAAAGATATTTTTTCACTGTGAAGGTGGTCAAACACTCACACAAGTTGCTCAGAGGCATATCTCAATCTTTGGAGATATTAAAAATTTAATTGTGCAAGGCTCTGAGCAAGCAGATGTAACGACAAAATTTTTCTGATTTTGAGTTAGACCATAAGAACGTCGAAGGGCCCTCTCAACTTAAATTATTCTTTGAGTATCTTAGTCTGTATACTTATAGTCAGGAAGCACTGTGCAGCTGGAGAAAAACATGAAAAAAACCACTCATATCATGAGTGTGGTAATAGAAATTTTTGAAATCTTTCTCAGGAAAAAGTGTAGCAAAACAGATGAAATGTAAGACCTTTCCCAATAGAAGAGAAAACTGCTGAACTTAGAAAAGAAAGGGTAAACTGTATATAAAAGGGAAAAATGTAGTCTATATTGCTCGTGAGTCAGTAAGAATTTCAAACATCGTTTAAGTTAACTACCAACTGAGATTTATAGCAGAATGTGAAGGGATAAGTAACATGACATTTTTAAAGGAAGTAGTCAAATGAATGAGTAGTGAAGAAATCCATATATTTTAAAAGGATTTTGAGTAGTGAAATATTGGACAACTTCAAGTGCATAAGAAAGTGTGCAGATACAGATACAGCTATGCTAAAAAAAGATAACCAGTCTTGTCAGAGAATATAGGAAGCAAAAAAAGTGTCATCTGATGCAAAACTTTTTGAGATTATTGATCATTGATAACAAAATAACTGCCAGCACTGCTACAAAAAAGGATTCCCTCGGTGAATCAAAATAAACTTAATCAGTGTGCATGTGTTAAATTCTGATATTTAGACAAGCTATGTGATGAAATGAAACTAATCATCAACAACTGCTGCTGCATACCAAACTCGGATGGCTCTCCATGGAAAAGCACGCTAGAGTCTGTTTGACCTTCATGAAGAAGTTCAAGTATTCTTGATAGATAAGTCATCCCTTGTTGAACACCTCTGTGGCAAACGCTTTCTTGCACATCTGGTTTCCTTAGCTAAGATTTTTGACAAGCCATATTCCTCCCACTTGCTATTCCAGAATAGCAAGGCAATGATATTGGATGTTAGTTGCAAGGCAGAGGGATTTCAGAGGAACAAATACTGGCTTCCAGAATGAATTACAGTTCCAGAACTGCAGTGTTTACAGGGCTTCTGTTGTTAGTCACAGTCTTCATCCTGAGAGATGCTATCAGGAAGGACATTGCCATATATTTAAATGCACTGAAAAGAAAGTTTTATATTTGCTTTTATGGACATAATGCTTATGCAGTTCCATGTGCAATCTGTTCTTTGTCAAAGCAGAATCTTAGCAATGCTTGACAATATAAGTAAATCTCCTCAAAAACCATAGTCTTCCTATGTAATATATTAGCAGTGAGGTCTGGATGAGTGTGAGAGAAATGTTTACTGAAGTATGTACTAAATTGCCATTACTTTCATTACTTCCTATCTCGTGCCCTTTACAAAATTAACTCTTTATCAATGAAATCAAAGCACAGGAATTAGTTTGTAAATGTCAATGTTTTACCATTATGCCTGACAGCCATCAAGAGAAGAAAGCACAAGCCTCTCAGAAATAAGCTAGGCATAACTGCCAATTTTGCACTTTTTTAGTACAAATAGCTCATTCATTGTTTGAAAAAGTTCCCTTTTGACATGATTTATTTATTTTCAAATTACCTTTTTATGACCTTTGCTCTGGGGGAAGCTCAGAGAATCAGGTTGTTGTGGTTTAACACTTAGGCAGCTAAGTACCATGCAGCCACTCTCTCACACCCCTTCACCAGCAAGAGGAAAAAAGAAAAAAAAAAAAAAAAGGAAAAAAAAAGGAAAAAAAAAACTTGCAGGTTTGAGATAGGAGTAATTTAATGGCAGGAACAGCAAAGGCCACATTGAAGCAGAAGGAGAAAAATATTACCTACTTTCCAACAGCAAGCCATGTTCAGCCACTTGGGAAGTTGGATTCAGTATGCATAATGGTTACTCGGGAAAACAAATGATTTTTTAACAAGAGTCCTCCCCAGCTTTTATGGCTAAGCATGCCATCATATGGTACGGAATATCCTTCACTGAGTTTAGATCAGCTGCCCTGCTGATGTCCTTTCTCCACCTCTTGCCCATCCCCAACCTACTGGCTTTTGTGGTGGGGGAGGATTAGCGAGACAGCTTTGATACCGCGCCAGCACTGCTCAGCAACAGCCAAAACACTGGTGCACTGTTTTGCACTATGCATTGGTGCCATTCTAGCTACAAATTCAAAGCACATCTCCGTATGGGCTGCTGTGGGGAAAGCTAACTCCATCCCAACCAGAGCTGGTACACAGATTCCCAATGTGATCCAAAGAGCTAACACTTTTCTCAGGTGAAGCTCAGGTACAGAAACTGAGCCACCACAGAAGACTACAATTCCTTCGAAGCTAGTCATAGCCATCTTGCCCAGGAGCAAGGCTGGGCTATCTCAATTTCACAATTCCAGTACGGAGTCCTGATTATGAGCTGAAAGCACTTCCCCTTTTCTCTGATCCAGTTTCAAGTTTTTCTTGCCCTCCAGCTGTGGCAGTGTTGATACATTTAGCATATACTTTCTGAAGAAAAGTTTTCTTATATCAGTCCAACTAGCTGTTCCTGAAATCAGTTCCATACATTTCCAGTCTGCAGACAATTTAGTGCTGGAAAGGTTGCATAGAGAATCCGTGAAATCTCTGTCCCTGGAGGTTTTCAAGGCCTAACTGGAAAAAGTCTTGAAAAACATAACCTTAAAACAGTGTTGACCTTTCTCTGAGATATAGCTGGGACTAGAGACCAGTTCCTTGTACTACAGAGCAGGTACCTTCTAAATGAATATTTCTGTAAATCCCATTTGGGGATCATCAGGGTCTACAGTAACAACATGAACCTCTTTTGATGTCAAAGGTACAAACTTTACTTATTGTCATTATTACCATTTTGCTAGGAACAAAACACTTTTTAGACGGTGTGCTTTTACCCAGCTTCTTAATGCTTACTAATACTAAGAAAGAAAATGATTAGGGATTTTGATTCAGACTTTTTAACTGTTCATAAAAGTTACTAAACATTGAAAAAAATATTAAAAAGTTGACCCTTTCACGATATCCCTGCTGTGAAGTGTTCCATCACTTACAACAAATGGTGATAATATGCCATGTTTGTTGAAACATGCTCTGGCTCTGGCTGCCAGCTGTGAGTAGCACTTAGATATAGACCTGTGTTGAGTATTCTCTTCTGGTGGATAGAAACCAGCCTGGAGAAACAGTGTCAGGAAATGTAATCCAACAAAAGAACTTGAATCCTCACCCAGCCATAAATCAAATACCTGGCCTGCTAACAACCTGATTTAATCAAGATGTTGTCTACCTGGACTTCAGTGGCCTTTGACACTGTCTCCCATAAGATCCTCATCAACAAGCTGTTGATGTATGAGCTGGATGGGGAGACAATGAAGTGGATAAAAAACTGGCTGAATGGCCTAGCCCAAAGAGTGATGATCATCTATGAAAAATCAACAAATGGTGATTTTTCATAGATGGAAAATCTAGTTGGAGGCCAGAAACTAGCAGGTCAATAATGGGTGCAGACTTGTTTAAGATCTTCATTAATGATCTGGATGATGGGGTATGTTGTACCCTCAGCTGATCTGGAGATGACACAAAACTTGAGGGAGTGTCTGGTTCATCAAAGGGCCACACAGCCATCCAGAGAGACCTTGACAGGCTGGAGAGGTGGGGTGACAAAAATCTCATGAAGTTCAGCAAGAGGAATTGGAAAGTCCTGAACCTGAGGAGGAACAACCCCAGGCACCAGGACATGATGAGGGGCACCCAGCTGGAAAGCAGCCTAGAATAAGACCTGGAAGCCCTGGTGGAAAACAGGTTGAACATGAGGCAGCAATGTGCCCTTGCTGCAAAGAAGGATAATGGTATTCATGACTGCCTGAAGCAAAAGTGTTGCCAGCTTGTCAAAGGAGGTGTTCCTTCCCTTCTACTCAGCACTGGTGAGGCCACACCTGGAGTACTGTGTCCAGTCCTGGGCTCCCCAGTATAGGAGAGACCTGCACATACTGGAGGGAATCCAACATAGGATCAAAAAGAGGATGAAGGGGCTGGAGCATAGGCAGAGGTTGCCCAGAGAGATTGTGGAGTCTCCCTTCTTGGAGATCTTCAAAAGCCACCTGGACATGGGCACCCTGGTCTCTGGGTATCTCTGCTTGAGCATGGGTTGGACCAGATGGACCCAGAGATCCCTGCTAACCTCAACCATTCATGATTCTATATATACATATACATATATATAATGTCACTGTATTTTATTTATATTTGTTTTCATCACTTTACCTAATTTCTACATTCACTCCTCCCAAGTCAACCTGATAGTTCCCATAACAGCTATCTATCCCTTTTCTTTATCTATCCCTTCTCCTGTAATTAAAATAAAACAAAATAAATCTAACCAGACACTCCATTCATTTCCTTGTAGGAAACTAAGAAATACGACTCCTGCTTTCATGCATTTTTTTTTAATCCAGCTTAGCGTTATGCAGCCTATTTTACAAATTTTATAAATATTACATATATTTAGACTCAATAACTGGCAGTTTGTTTCAGAATAAGAAACTGTATAAACCTTTCTAAAAAACCCTTTTTTGCCAGGAAGTTCAATAAGACTTTTGAAACCTAAAACAGGTCAACCTAAATAAAATATTATTTTATACTGAGTTTCAGAGCTGGAGAGATGAAACTTAGGAGAGTATCTGCATAGGGAACAGACGAATTTAACATTTCTTCAGCCCAAAGTGTCATGATAGCGATATAATAATAACCATAAAATAAGATTTTGAATCTGATTGGACTTACAGATGCTGGGAATTTGATATTGTGTTTTACATTACAGAACTGAGGCCATCACCTTCTTTTATGCTAAGATTCAATATTTTAGTAGATTATATATGAAAAAGCTGGTCTATAACATTTGCTTAGATTTTCTTCATAAATGTACAGAAGTTGCTTCATGGTTAATTTAAAAAGCAATAAGAATATCAGTAAGAATTAAAAAAAAAAGAGAGAGAGAGAGAAGGATTTTGTTGATCATTTTTGTATTCACTCTTCAACTAAAGGAAGACATAAGACTTCTTTAGGTGTTCTGTGCACTAAGAATTTTATGCTGTTCAAATTTTGCTTAAATATTTTGTTCCACAGTTGCTTTTGGATTAGTTTTCATTTGCTAGATTCCCACTCCGCTGGATTAAGATAAAATTGCATAACAGGCATAAGAGATTTTCCTCACAGCTTGACTTGAAGTATTGAGGATAAAAAAAAAAAAAGGAAAAAGAAGGAAAAAAAAAAATTCCTTCACTCTTAAACAATGGTGTGTATTTCTTATTTAATGTTTTAGCATAAGTGCTGATGTGTTTAAATAGAATAATGAGACATTGTTATTAAGGAAAACAATTTTTTGCCTATTGTATGATTAGGTGTACTTCATCAAGACCAGTGCTGCAGGAATTGTTTGTAAATTCACAAAAGGCTTTCCTCTGGAGATGTAAAAATACTTATGAAACTCAGATGTCAAGGCTCAGGTGTGAATAATTGTATTATGTGGAACATAAAGTTGTGAAACAGAATTACTGTGAGTTCAATAAAGTAATGAACGAAACAGTGGGTGCCTTTTTCTTGGTCATGCTTTAGAACTAGAATTTGCTTTCATTTCTGAAATGCATATTACTCACATGGCTTTACTTTACCCAAACATGAGTGATTTGAAATGATTTATGCTACCTCAGTGTACTATATGGTTCCAGCTATAATTATCTAACTGTTTGGATGGGAGTTTTAATATTCTTTTAGAAATAAAATTAATTTTAAAAGGAGAACTAATCTATTCCAAACGTTCCCCTCGAACATACATTTGAATGTGGGTGTAGCCTTCCACCCTTGATGAATTCAATGGAGCTGGTATAATTGCTACCCATTTAGAAACATTAGCATTGACAGTGATGATGGTATGCAAGGGATAACTTCACATCGCTTTGACTGACGACAGAGAGCCTGGGGTTGTACACTGGCTGTACAGTAATTTCCTTGATTTCTCATGTCTGTCATCCATTTAATTCAGCAATTTCAATTGTTTCATAACATCTGATCATTCAAATATGCATTAAGGTTAATTACTTGGGAGCTAAACACCTTTTTTAAAATAAACTTAAGGCAAGATTTTTAAATATAGCAAAGTGATCAAAATATAAATTGGTGGGATTCCAGAAACTCGAGGAATTAGACATATTTTAAAGTAATGAAGACCTCATTACTCATAATAGTTTGAAAAATTTACAGTTCAGACACATGTGAAAGTCCTGCAGTAGCAATGTGTATGATTTTCACATATATCTGAACATACGTGTATATATATATTCACATACATCTAAACACACACAGAGATACAAACATGTATTGTGTAGACATATAAGCCCATTTGATGCATACATACATAAGACTTAATTCTGTAAAGTTTGTTTGGTAATTACACAAATTAAAAAAATAATAAATAAAATCCTTAAGTCAGCACTATCATCAACAAAAAAAAACAGTAACTGGATTTAAAATTTTGTATTCAGATTTCTGGAATAATTATCATCTCACCTGGGCATTTTAACAAGTTAATCAGTAGCTGAATTGAAATTCTCATCAACACTGTATGTAATTTCATTGAGAGTATCTGCTAACTCAGATCAACTCAATTAATCTCTAGTGGAATGAAACAAAGAAGCAGATGGTAATGTGTTTCAGTCAACACCAACTTTTTATTCTGTATACATTTCTAAATACACTATTCCTAGGCATCAGTCCTAAGGCATCAAGAAATTGTCTTACTTTTAATTTAATGTTTTGTATAGAGAGAAGCAAGGCACACTCAAATGCCATTTTGTCACCAATGATTACAGTTTTCTCAAATAAAACGTTTCCCTTAGGCTCAGTTCTGCCTGATACTTAGCCTGACACTCCCATTTGCTTCCACGGGAGCAGCAGGTGTATGCTGTGCAGGATGTGTTCTCCTGTGCTCTATCTCTTTGTCTCCTTGTAACAAAAGACGTCATATCCAGTGGATTGCACTAATATCTAATTAATTGAACTAGAGATGCTAACAGCTAAGGATGTACTTAAAATCCTCTTTTCCGTGTTTCCTCAAAACTGCTGAGAATTTTGCATCCTAAACTGCGGTGTCTTCATTCTCACCTAGATATTCCAAAGACAGATCTCTCTAACCACATACTCTTGAGAGCCAGAAGTGGGGTGTGGTAATCAAGGCATTTGCAAAGGTTGCTGAAATGTGAGTATTCAGAGAATCATAGAATAGAATCATAGAATCGTAGAATAGAATCATAGAGTCACTTAGGTTGGAAAATACCTCCAAGATATCAAGTCCAACCGTTAACTTAGCACTGCTAAGTCTACCTCTAAACCATGTTCCTAAGGACCACATCTACATATCTTTTGAATGTCTCCAGAGATGGTGACTCAATTACATCCCAGGGCAGTGTGTTCAAATGCCTCACAATCCTTTCAGTGAATAATTTTTCCTAACATCCAACCTAAACCTGCTTTGGTGCAACTTGAGGCCATACCATCTTGTCCTATCACTTGGTGCTTCGGAGAAGAGCCTGACCCCCACCCCTCTACAACCTCCTTTGAGGCAGTTGTAGAGAGCAATAAGGTCTCCTCTGAGCCTTCTCTTCTCTAGGCTAAATAGTCAGTTCCCTCAACGACTCCTCATAAGACTTGTTCCATAGGCCCTTCACCAGCTTTGTTGCCTTTCTCAGAATACATACCAGTACCTCTATGTCTTTCTTGTAGTGAGGGGTCAAAAACTGAACACAGTACTCGAGGTGTGGCCTCACCAGAGCTGAGTACAGAGGGACAATCACTTCCCTGGTCCTGCTGGCCACGCTATTTCTGATACAAGTCAGGATGCTGTCGGCCTTCTTGACCACCTGAGCACACTGCTGGCTCATATTCAGCTGGCTATTGACCAACATCCACAGGTCCTTTTCCTCCAGGCAGCTTTCCAGACACTCTTTCCCCAGCCTGTAGCTGGGGTTGTTGTGCCTGAGGTGCAGGACCTGGCACTTAGCCTTGTTGAACTCCATGCAGTTGACCTTGGTCCATCAATCCAGCCTATCCAGGTCCCTTTGTAAACCATTCCTACTCTCAAACAGATCAACACTCATGCCCAATTTGGTGTCATATGCAAATTTTGGTGTCATATGCAAACTTACTGACGGCTCACTTGAGGCACTCAATCCCCTCATCCAGACCATTGATAAAGATATTAAAGAGAACTGGTCCCACAACTAAGCCTTGGTGGACACCACTAGTGACCAGTCTCCAACTGAATTTAACTCTATTCCGCATGACACTTTGGGCCCTACCGCTCAGCCAGTCTTTTACTCAACAAAGCATACACCCATCCAAGACATGAGCATACAGTTTCTCCAGGAGAATGCTGTGGGAAATTGTGTCAAAAGCTTTACTGAAGTCTAGGTAGACCATATCCACAGTCTTTCCCTCATCCACTAAAAGGATCATTGAAGGAGATCAGGTTAGTAAAGCAGGACCTGCCTTTTATAAACCAATGCTGACTGGGCCTGATCACCTGGTTGTTCTGTAAGTGTTGCGTGATGGCACTCCAGATAATCTGCTCCATGAGCTTCTCCGGCACAGAAGTCAGACTGACAGGTCTCGGGTCTTCCTTCCTGCCCTTCTTGTAGATTGGTGTCACATTTTCTAGCTTCCACTCAACTGGGACCTCCCCTGATAGCCAGGACTGCTGATAAATAATGGAAAATGGTTTGGCAAGTACTTCCACCAGCTCCCTCAATACTCTCTGGAAGTCCAAAGTGGAAGTTCTGCTAACTCCCCTCCTTACTTTGCCAAGAATCAAAACCTCTATTAATTCATGATGTCTATGCCCAAGATGGCCTCCAACCTTCACATCACCCACAAGTCCTTCTCTCTTCACAAGCAAGAGGTCTAGGGGGGCACCTTCCCTAGTTGGTTCACTCACCAGCTGTGTCAGGAAGTTATCTTCTACACACTCCAGAAACCTCTGAGATTCTCTTCTGTGTTGTATTGTATTTCCAATGCTACCATCAAAAAAAGAGCAGTAACTGGATTTTAAAATTAGGTCACTGTGTGCAGGATGGAGAGAGGACATGGAATCCTCCATATTGTGTGTCCCTTTTGCCTGCTGGACTTGTCTCAGGGAGGGTAGGGAGCAATTCTAGTAGTCTATCTCTGTCTCACACTCCCTGATACTCCTCAACCTGCTCACCAAGCTCTGTCACTAATCAGAGGAATACCTCCACCTAAGCACACTTCCCAGTGGCATACTGGCACCCTGTGCTGGTGTAAGAGTTGGGCACACCCTGCAGACTGACACTTAGGTAGCAGCATGTTCCCCCCAGAGCTCTGTCTGGGAAGGGTGTCTCTCTGTGGTGGGTGCAGAGCTGAGTGAGGCTGTGGCCTTCTGCCAGGTGGATATCATCACTCCCTGTTTGAGCTGGCTAGGCTTTAACATCCTCCCTGCACCCTCCCAGATGAACTGCTGCACAAACTGTCATGCCGTGCCCTGACTGACACACCTGGTGGTTCGTGCTCGCCAGGGACTACCTTTGTACATGTGAAGGATTGGCTGCCCTTTGCCCTGCCCAAGCCTCGCCAGCTGCTCTTGTGAGGTCTGCTGGCTCCTGGCAGCTCCCTCAGCTCCCTCGAGTTTTCTTGATGCAGGACCCCCCATGCACACCGCGATCCCCAGCTCAACTGCAGAACTTGTCTGCTCCAGAGCTGATCGCCTCATCTGCTCTCCTTGTTCATAATATTATTTATACATTACACATTTAATGATACCACCATTAAAACACAGAGAAATGGACCAGGAAGAAGGGTTGAAACCTATTATTTCCTGTTCCTAGACACATGCCAAAACTATCAATCAAGGGCCCCACTCATGTACCAGTTTGTCATCCCAACTGCTTAACTCCAACATGGCAGCAGTCGTGTCAGAAGGATAGGACTGTGACCTGTTACGCTATAGCCTTGAATTCAGGGCAGCCTTTGAGCTGCTGGGAGACAGATTTAAACATGGTCACATTGGGAAAGGCATTAAATCCAGGTTTCCAACTTCTTAGTTTATGTTATGCCTAAAAGTGTAATTATATATGTATATAAATAAAAAAAATCTGGGCAGAAACCTTCTGTTTCTAATGAATTTTGGAGACGACTGTAACTGTATTTTGTGCAACAAATTTCCCTGTATGCTGGCTGTGTTTACAAAACAGCTAGCTAGCAGATTGGACCCATCAGGTGTGATAAACATATTAAAGTTCACTTTCTGAATGCTGTCTGTTGTAAGGTCTTGAGTATAGCTCAGCTTGGGCAAGCTATGAAGCAAAATCCAACAATATAAAGAAACAAATTGCAACCAGAAGATGCTCAGCAATTTAAGCACCTTCAAAGTGAGGTTGCAGATAAATGAAGGTTTTTCTGTGTTAAAATTTGGGTGCCATACTTCATCTACATAAGCAGGCCTTTACAAGACCCATTTTCTTTAGTGCAGGCTAACTAGCCTCCACTAGTGGATGCTATGCTTTAGCCAGAACCTTCATCACTTTCAGATATCCACAGAAGGCAGTAATATTTTAAGTTCCTAAAAGGCAGAAAGAGCAGTCAAGACTTGGGCACACAGAGAAGGCATGACATATATATAGTAATAGTACATCGCCATCACAGGAGGAAAACAGAGCACTTTTGTAAGTCAGAATTTGTGTTAAGGGTTTTGCCAACATGACTATGTCAGGCAGTAAGAGATGTATTTTTTACTCTGCAGGCAGTCCCAGCCAGAAAAAGACAATACTGCAATACTCCTCCCTCCACAAAAACAAACAAGGAAACAACAAAAAAAGCACCTATCCTGTCTCGCCATTGCAGTTTTTTTGCAGATTTGCTACTTTGTTTTCATGAATCCTGTGTTGATTTAGCTACCGATTTCTCTGTTTTCAATTTATGTATCTCTTGTTCTTGATCCATTTTTCATCTGTTTGGCCCTCTCTTTACCATCTCACTTTTTTCTCTGACCTCATTCCTCATGAGACATTCTTTTGCCGATCAGTATGTTATGCATTCTTATTTTGCTTGCTTTCTACTCCATTTTCCTGCTTTCTTTTTCTTTGCATTTCCTTCTATTCATTTTTTTTCCTGCCCATTGGCTTATGAAGATATATATTGTGGAAAGAAGTTATATGCATGATATTTCTCTGAAAACACAACTACATTTACAGTAACGGAAAACAACATATCAACCTGTAATATCAAATTGTGGGTGGATTTAATTTAATTCAAACTAAATTAATACGTTTATAGAGTGCCATATGTGTGCCAGATACTTTACAAACATGAAAGACAGAGTGTATGCACTGAAAATATTACAACTGAGTATTCTCAATTTTATAGATAAATAGATTTATGCTAGATAACAGTTTTCAAGCAGTATAGATAAAGTTGGTGAGAAGATCAGAGTAAGAAAGCTCATAAAGAAGAGAATGTTAATCTAGTATTTGAAGGTGAAAAGAGATTGGTTGATCTAGGTCAGGATTTTGAAGGATAAAGCCCATGTCATAACACTGGCATATCTATATAGTCCCATATCAGCCTGGATCCTATGCTTGAATTATATGTACACATATATATGTTATATTTCTATGTTTTTTATTTTTTTTTATCTATTTCACTTGTACTTCACTATAAACGCAGAAGTTTTTGACTATGCATGTATGGTTTTGTCAAGCTTTTGTCTGAAAACCTGTCCACAGACTTTGATGGTATTCTCAGAGATATGCACTTACTGGATTGAATTACCCTCCCTGGTGACACACCGATGTTTTAGTTGTTGCAGAGCAATGCCAAGGACTTTTCAGCTTCTCATACTACCTTGCCAGCAAGGAGGCTTTGGGTGCACAAGAAGCTGGGAGAGGAGAGAACCAGAACAGCTGACTCAAACTGGCCAAAGGGATATCCCATACCATGTGGCATCATGCTGAACAATAAATATGGTGTTGTTGTCTGGGGTAGGGGGGCTGCTTGGGCTGGGCATCGTTCAGTGGGTAGGGAGAGATTGCATTGTGCATCACTTGCTTTGTAAATTCTGTCATCGTCATCATCATCATCATTACTATTCCCTTCCTTTTCTGTCCTATTAAACAGTCTTTATTTCAACCCACTGTGTGGGAAGTGGAGTCTTGAAAAAGCTGTGTGGTGCTTAGCAGCTTGCTGGGTTAAACCACAACAACAGTACTGCATACAAAGGGAAAAACACTTCCCTAGTCCTGCTGGACACACTATTTCTGATGCAGGCCAGAGGGTTTCCAAAAGAAAGAAAGAAAAAAAATCAACCAGAATAAATCTTTGTAAACACTACCTAATATTCTGATCAGATCTTAGTGCTGCCTTTGTTTTGAATCTAATTTGAAGACTTCTCCACTTAATCCTAATTTTATTTCTAACATTTCCAGATGTTATCCTTAATTCATTCTTAAAATTTTGGACCTCTTGCTCAAGCCTTTCTTTGCTCACCTCTTCACTAATAGTATTTCCTAGTTTCTGACCTTGAATTCCTGCACAAACCAATTTATTTAAGTATTCTGGTGGTAAAACCATTGTCCTTGTTTGATCTGTTCATGTCACTGATTCTTTTTGCCATGTCACTGTCCCTCTCTGCTCATGAAGTTGGCAGTCAGTAGATGAATACACAAAGGAGACATTCCTATCAGCTTAGAAACTGACACCCTTTTCCTGTCTCATAAATAATGTAGGTTAATGAAAATATGTATGGTGAATTATTCTTAACCAGAGACATTTTAAAATGCTTTTTAGAAGCAGAGAACCCACTAAGGAATGTGTATGAAATGAATATTTGGTTTCTTCTTTTGAAAAAGTACTGTAAGATTCAAGATTAAACTCAGCATAAAATGAGATTATTACTCAGCTTAAAATAAAAGCCCTTTGTGTCATGGCCAGTGCAAACTTTGATGAATCTTCTCCTGCATGCACAGAATTTTTTCTTTGTCAGTTATGTTGTTCTTGATAATCTGCCATTTAGTATCTAATAACATACTTTTTCTTTAATCAGTCTAAGTGACCTGAGTGGCTTATTCTAATTATATATTCATGCATTCATTGATTTAGTTTACATAAAGACTGTTTATTCATAAGGTTTGGAAGCAGTAGTCTGCAAAATTCCAGTATAAATAAAAACTTTTTTGGAATGAATAAGTATCAGGATTCATTGATCAAGTATCAAAATTTTATATTGTGTTGAATCATAGGAATTTATGCACCAGATCAGACTGGATCATAATCTACCTTGCTTGTTGCTTTTTAAACAGTGGTCAGAGACAGAGGTTTCAAAACAGGATTAAAACAAACAAACAAACAAAAAACTGCAATAAAAAGGGTTGGTACAAAATTCTCCCAAGGAAGGGAACCTTTCTAAACCTTGTCATTTAGAAATCATCTTAACCACTAAGTAAGAATGTTTATATATCTTCCAAAATGTTTTATTTGATATATATAAACTTACTTACTTCATCTATGTAATGAAAATTAAGTTATTTTTATTATACAAATAACCTTTTATTGTTATTTGTAGAAAGTCAATTTCTTATTTTTGCTGCTGAGAATAATATTGTTATTCATTAGTACTTAGCACTATGTCTAACACTAGCAATGTCAGTATGTGATGGATATCTTTGACAACTAAAAGTTAGATTGAGACCATTATTTAATCAAACATCTCACCAGGTGAGCATAAACCACTTCTGATTTTTGCTCAGTGATTACATACTACCTTGTTTATTTGGATTGGTAACTATGATTTGCTGTTCCATGGGGGATTGCTCTTGAATAGCTGATGAACAAATCCAATCAAAGCACTTTGATTAAATCCTGTCTAATTCTGGAATCTTCTTGATCAGCTTTGTATTATTTTTGTGAAGAAGAACAAGTACTATTTTGGAGGGGAGAGAAAGAAAACTGACCATCCCCTTAAAGAAATATTTTTCCCATGTGTAACAACTGTGGAATGACTTACAGCTTTTTAATAGTCTTTTAAAGACTGTCTGGAGACTTAGTAAAAAGCTTCCATGCCCAGTAGATAACAAAATGCTGTATTAATTTTAGTGCCAGACCTTAATTAAAAAGAAAACCATAAAATGTATAAATGGGCACTATATAGAATGATACAGCTTTGTGGAACCATTTCAGACTCTTCATCACAGAGATTACAGAAATTAATAAAAGAACACAATTTGTGTAATAGTGTACTGGACAAAAAGTACTCAATACATTTCTATCCCTTTTGAACAAGCAGTTGTTGTTTAGCGTGCATGGTTCTGTCTTTCCAGGTAAACTTCCATCAGGGATAGTCCCCAACAAGCAAGCCTGTTGTTAAGGCTGTGTCTGCAAATGAATTGTCTATAAACAAACTCAGCATCTGGCAGACATTCCAAGGTGAAAGCCAAACAGATGGCTAATTTAATATAATCTAAGTGACTTTGGATCAGATAAAGCAATTGAATTAACAACACTTTAAATGAATGTATACCACACATTCTCACTATGCTGTTATAATAGGCACCTTTTTATATCTTGAAAATCATTGCTAATTGAAGTTTCATATGGTGAATGCTTATATCTGTAAGATGTACAGTCAAACATCATGAAAAAATGTCATTGTAAGTACAAGCAATCAGTATTATAATCTTTGACTCAGATATAGTTATTTTCTTCAGAACTCTCCAGACAAATGTTGAATCAAGGAATATAGAATTGATACCATATGAATCCTTAAATGCATATGCAGGGAACGTAAATTAACCTTGAGAATTAAAATGTTTTTTTTTTGTGTTTTATTATTACTATTATTACTGATGTAACTGTGTTTTTATTAAATAAAAACAAACAGACTTTGAATTACGTGTTGTTGTTTTTTTGTTTTTTAATTATTACTATTAGTTGTTAGTATTCATCACATTTTTTGGATAACAGTATAATTTGGACTATGGCAAAGGAAAGCATGTTTTTCTTTTACTTAGTTTCTTACTTATTTTGTTTGCTACATCTCCATTGAGAGGGTGAAACAATTCATGAATACTGAGATGTACTGTTGACAGCAAAAGTTAAATGCTTAAAGTTATTTTTATCTATTTTTTCTATATATATGCAAGTTAATTCTTTGTGTATTTTATGACACATTTTCCAGCAACACTCTGTGTTTCATATGTGCTAGATAGGTAAAAATCAGGTGTAACAGAATTTGTGCTGCAAAAATGGAAGATCTTAGACAAAGTGGTTCTTAAGCTTCTTTCCATTTCACTCTCACTTGTACACAACTCTGAAATAACTGCCAAACTCATGGTCGCATTATGTTCCAGAGCTAGACATGAGATCTATAGGAGATGAATTAAATACTGCGCTGCAATTCTGCATGACGTAAGTTCTTCCCTTGTACTCAAGACTTTTGTGAGCATAAGCTTAGATTCCTGGGCAAATGATCATTTGCTGTTTTTTAGCAGCATCTACCCATCAATGTGAATTTAAAATAATGGGAAAATTCATGAACACATTTCTAAAACTCAGATGTTAGTAGCTATAAGCGACTGATTTGATTATCCAAGGAGTGTATTTCAGTTTTATATTTTTACTTTCCTATATACCATAACCTATTTTTTCCTAGTATTCTAGCATAGGTTATGTCTTACAGCTATTTCCCTTCGAACAAAATTATCTCAAAAACTCATACACTCGCTTTTCTTTTCAGAAACCTTTTTTTTCTTTTCTTTTCTTTTTTTTTTCTTTTTCATGTATGGCTTATCAGCATTCATTCTGTGTAAGATGGCAGAGGAGTCTAAAGCAGATAGAATTTTGTAAATTTCAGTGGTCAATAATCACTAAAAGAAGTCAAGTGAAAAGTCTTACAGACTTGCTCCTGTTGGCTTTCTTAGTTACAGTATCCAATATGTATCTGTCTTATATGAGTATTATAGCATTTCACTTGTGGAAGAGAAATTTTTTTTTTAAGCTATTCAGTAACTGTCTCACAAGGTAAACATATATGTAATGGACATGCAGTGGACACATAAGCACAAATACTTCTATTTGAGATATGGACAAATACACAAGTACATTCCTGGATCTCCCATTAAACCCTATCAAAAAATACTATTTTCTTGTCAACAGAAAGATGTA
Organism: Cygnus atratus; assembly: GCF_013377495.2. Lineage (NCBI taxonomy): Eukaryota > Metazoa > Chordata > Aves > Anseriformes > Anatidae > Cygnus > Cygnus atratus. Next base: position 8,948,767 of record NC_066364.1, read on the forward strand.
AACTCTTGTCAAATTCTGAAATGTGGAAGCTGTCTACTGAAAGTTTTCAAGCCTTAGGTATAAACCTATGTAGATTGCAGTTAAAAGGCGGAGCAACTTTTAAAATATTAAAAAATAAAATAAAATAATAATAAAAACAACAAGAAGAAATAAATTGTTATTTTTCCTCACTTCAAACATTCCAACCTCAGGAAATTCAGATAAAATCTTTTACCAAGTAGACTTCCAGCCACATATTAGTGGAAAGTAAGAAATTATCTTAATCTTGACTTTTAAAATATAATGTAATGGCTATATGACTATGAGGAAGATATTCTTTTTAATTCTTGAGCATATTTATCTAGGTAGGTTAAGATTTTTATTTTTTATTTTTTTCTCCTTCACCAAAGGCAATTGTTTCACTCTAAATCTTGTTATGGGCAAAATAGAACACAAAGCCAAGAGTTTACTGTAGATTAGAAATCTATGTAAAACACAACAAATATTTTTATTAGTCCAGCTGCAAAGATATGAACACTTCTAGTTCATATTCTAATTATGAAAAAGTATCATTAATAGTAGAGTTTTTTTAATGTGTGAACTTCCTAGTATGACTCTTTCCACTGGTGTCATTCCCACCCTTCCTCTGCTCCAGTAGGTCTGAAGAGTAAGCTTGGCTGGTCCTCAGGAATACAGAAGTGGGAGTTGCAATGAGCTGTCAGTGTCCTGAGTTCTCCACAGGGAGGATCCACCTGGAATTATTTTTAGATACTTTCCATCACTTGTTTAGCTGCTTTTTCATCATTTTTCCTAGTTCCATGTCTTCCTTCTTAACCTTAAAACTGGGTTTGCCTGACTTACCAAATTAGTATTTTCCCTCAGAGAACAGTGATTTGCTGTCATGATCTCTTACCATATTCTGGGATTTCTAAAGTTTTCTAAAGATCCCTCTGCTAAATTATTAAATATATTATTATCATATATCTCTATATAATATAGATTATATATTATTATGTTAATGTACATCATTATTTATTATTATATTATATTATTATATTATTATACATTATTTTAATATATTAATATATTCTTTGTATATCATGTATAGTATTATTAAATATAATACTATATATAATGCATACTAGCTGCTTGTTTTTGCTTTCTATTAACGAGTAATAGGTGTTACATCACACTGTAGCACAGAATGAAATTAAAGCTAAAACAAATTTAGGCAAGAGTCACTTGACCACTACAGAAGTGCTATCACCACTAAAAGAAGTTAAATTCATCTCAGTCCAGGATACAACCAGAAAAGTCCTGAGACCCAGCACTCTCATGTCAGTACAAAATTTTGGGCCTTCTACTAGTAACTTTATGGCATTAAAGTCATATTTGTTAAGCTATGCAGTCTTTGGTCTTCTGTATACATGAAAATCATTGGAGTTAATAGAATAGATTAATGAAAATCAGTTGTAGAAGAAACATGGGGATTGGTGGAGCTATGTCTGAAGTCACAATCACTTCATTAAGGAGGTTAAAGTTTATTAATAGTTGATAGATCATTAAAATGTTCTAATTATACATAATGATTAATATTATAGCTTGATTACTACCTAATCATCTTAAATGTGGGTTATGCATATTACACAAGTTAGAAATATGTAAATTTGAAGAATATAGGACTCTACTACAGACCATAGGAGTTTACAACACAGAAAGAGGGTGACATAAGTACTAAATTATTATAGAATAGCATTTCTAATTAATTATATTAATATATTAGCAGATGCACTTTCTTATACAAATATTTCTGTATATGAGTAATATGGAAAGAAGAAGGGAGTTTTCTGATCTGATGTGAACTTTAAGTTAGAAAGTCAGTATGATCTAGTCATTTCTTAATCCCCTACAGTCAATGAAAAGGGAAAAATAAATTTCAGAAAGTAATTCACTCAGTGTTTAAGTCAGATGAGATGAACAGCCACCTCATAGCTTGTGCTTGTGTGTGAGAACATCCAATACTGCATTTATCTACCATTTCTTGATAGCACTGGAACGTAATCCATAAACTAATACAATCAGCTAAGGTCTCATAGCAGCAAGAATACAGTTATACTGGAACAACAGTCTGTGAAATATCCTCAATGCCTTTGACCTAGAGAAGAAGACAATTCAGGCTTATTTGTGAAGAAAAGAGTTTGGGGAGATTTACTTAGATCTTTGCTAAAAACTCAATGCAACAAACAAGATAGACATGCCAGAAATGTTAATTCAAGTTTTGCTGTTGTGGGTAAAATTAAGGATTTGGAGCATTGGGAGAAAAAAAAAAAAAAAAAAGCAAACAATGAGTTTAAGATCAGAATTTGCTAAAGTTGCTGATGCAACTTCCAGGAAAATATATTTATATATATACATATATTTGCTAAAAGTGAAACTAAGTGCTAAAAACAAACAAATATCACCAGCAGAAGAAGCAAAGGCATCAAAGGCATCTAACAAAAAGGAAAAAAGGATACCACTGAGAAGACATTAGTTTTGTTAACAGAAAACAAATCAAGTAAATGGATTCTGAAATAAAAGTGACAGCTATCAGAATAGGAAAAACACACACACACAAAAGAGAAACAAACAAGAACGCAAAACCAAAAAAATGCACACAGAAAACCAAACAAATTGTATATTGAACATTCTCCAGTCTGGCTGAGACTCCATCCACAAAGAGATTTAGAGATTTAAAAGCACAATTTTAAATTATCATATAAAAAAGACCTGAAAGCTAACCTCTTAGTACATACATAGCTTACACTATGTATGAAGCTCTTCTAAGTTGCTTTCTGCAGTAAATAAAGATTTCATATGACTTTTAACTGTTCTTTAATATGGGGACCATCTCCACCATATGACATGTAAACAGCAGAATACAGTAAGGGGAAAAGAAAGATGTTAAGTATCACTAGCTCAAAGGATTTTAACATGATGGTAAAATTGCTGCCCAGAAATTGAAGGATTAGGTCTGAGATCATTTTTGAAACACAAGTGTTTTATTAAGATATGTGTTAATCTTTATTCAAGTTATTTGTCCTCAAAAGGCTACTGTTAAACCTCCTTAGAGCACTGCTTCCACAGCTCCGATGCTGGGGAACAGCAGGCGGGCAACATCCTCATTAAGCACAATTAATATAATCTAGAATTATTGTGACATATGGGAAAATAAAGAGTAGAACTTACATCAATTCTCTTTAAAAGGTCACTTAATAATGAAAACTTTAAAGGCCATTGTTGATACTTTTTTTTTTCTCCCAGTAACTAGTTCATTAAGTTAATGTGGTTTTAGTTACAAAATTTTATCATGAGGATTTGGATATTTCTCTTTCAGAAGTAAAGGAAGTTCAAACTCTAGGAAGTTCTCATATGATCTCCCTCTATAAAAAGTTTGCCTTGTTCAGCATCTAGAAAACTGGGAAAGACATGTATAGTCTCTTAACAGGCACCCAACTTTTTGAATGAACACATTTTAGCACAGTGCTATGTGTTTTAGCACATTCTTATACTACACATTTTAGCACCGTTACTTCTCCCCTGCCCTTTCACTATCTGTTCATGCAAGGGATTAATCTACCATGCTGTTACACGAGAAAAAAATGGAGAAGTGTTGTATTCTCCTGTTAAGAATTCTCCATAGGTAAAGAAAACTAGTGATCCAATTCAGACTGCCTAAATCCCACTTCTTACTTTTCATATTAGACAGACATCTCAATGTGCCTGAAGTTATCCATAGGAAAGAAAACATTAAACACATTTAGACTATAAATATGAGTTTTACTATATGGTGACTTGGGCTCCATATTCTTTTTCATCTCCTTTACACCACTTAGATGGTGCTTGAAACTTATAATAAATATCAGTAATGGTTATTAGTTGTTATTGATGAATATTAGAATTAAAGATTGACAATCAAAGGAACATTTTGGGGGTGGGGAGAAGGAAGAGAAAGAAGGTTCATAAATCCTATATTATCTTCATTATCCCTATTGTATCTCTCTTAATCTTTTCCAGTGATTGGTCCTCTAAGTGGAAAGGAGAACATATTTTTTAGCAAATATTTTTTGTTTATTTTATAAAGTGCAAATCTAGGGTGACTAAAAAATTCTCATTTTCATTTCAAAAAAAAAGACTACAAAAAAAAAAAGAGAGATAAAAAGTAATTTTAAAATCCCTTTTGTTATATGGTAGGGTAGGGTCAAATTTTCTCCACACATTCTCAGTATTCATCCTTAGCCCTCTGGAAAGGCTAGTAAGCATAACTGGTGACTGAAGAACACTTGCCTCCTATTAGCATATGGATTTCTTTCTCTGCAAGGTGCCAGTACCAGCGCTGGATGTAGAGTCTTCACTTTGTATACCAACCCACTTCCAGTGGATCAGTACATTTTGTTAAGCAAATCATTTATTAAGTGACCTTTTCTTCTTCATTAGGAAGTAGACTGAAATAAAAAGCTATTAAATCAGCTCCCACTTAGCTTGTGAGCTCTGCCAAGCTTTGTCTAAAGCACAGAAGGAAGGAGAAGCAAAGAGGAAGGTTTTTTTCCTGCTGAGCGGATTTTCTCAAGGTCTAAACACTTCAGTTTAAAAGCAATAAAAATTCAATTATATGTTCAAAATTATAGGATTTTTTTCCAGTAGCTCCTTCTGTGATTAATTACTGTAATGGTTTCAAAATAGCTGTTATTGCAGGACCATCTTATGTTCCAAAGCTTATAGATCCCTGCTTACTGTGAGACTGAACTCATAAAAATACAACCATTTTCTAAAAAGTAAGGAGGGAGGGAAAATCAAGGTGGTTATTTTTATCTGCTACAGGGAGGTGCGATTATGTGAGTCAATTCATTGCTACCTGAAGGGAGTCACATCAAAATTAAGACTTTCTACTAAAGCACACAATTAAAGTTCATTGCAATTGTTGTAGGCAAACTAGCATTTGCTAGAAAAAGTACATGCTACAAACAGATGCACCACTGGAAACAGAAACAGAAAATTTCCTCCTTAGGACCATTCTACTTTATTAAATCTGACAACTTCCACTTGAGCGCAGTGTCCTTAGCTAAAAAAAAAAATAATAATAAAAAAAATAAAAACGGTTTCTTATTTGGTTTGAGCAATTCCCACACAACATGTAAGTTAGAAGAAAGATGACTTGCAATTTTACTCACTGGCCAGAAAAACAAACAAACAAACAAAACAAAACAAAACAAAAAATAGGAAAAGCAACCAACCAAACCTCTGCACTGCTTAAAAAAAAAAAAAAAAAAAAAAAAAAAGCAGTATTCTTGATGGTGAGAGATAAAGAAAAAAATACCTCCTTCACTTCTGTTTCCTTGCTTTCTGCAATTTTTGAGAGAATAATATTAAAAACAGGGTTTAAAAGCTTCTCTTTATTAGTAGACCTAAAATAAAGCATTTTTAAATCTCCCACAGTGAGAGAAAATACTCAAGTTTGAATTTTCCCAATCAATATGTTAGCTCTGCATTCTTCCAGGCTGCATAAGTCATTTGTGTTAGTATGAAATGAAATTCTCCTTAAATATCTAGTTATATTGTATGACATCAATCAGGGATATAATCCATAATAAAATATACTCTAGCTTTTTCCTTTCATGCCATAAGTAACTTTACATGTCATTTCCTCCAGATAAAGTTATGTCTGCTCTCTCAGTTCAGACATATAACACCTATTACTGCTAATGGAAGTCGTGCATAAGAACATAAAAACCACTATCTCCCCTACTGTTAGCTCTTTTTTGTATCTCTGTGTTAATGACATTTGTAGGGAGACAGAAGACAAGAAAACCTGAAACTGCAGTGGTAAGAGGCACATATCCAAATTGGTTCTTTTAAAATGAATGAGCTTCAGTCACGGGACATTTTGGAAGTGACGAATAGCCTCCATCATTCCATCCACAGTTTTGGGTGAAAATGTAAAACAAACTCTGTTGAACATATTGCAATAATGGAACTAGTTAATAATTCATTATTTGGATTACAATAGCACCTGGAGACTTATTGTGTTAGACACTGCACAAATACATGGTGAAAGTAATTTCCTGTATAATTTCAACAGACAGGAGAGGTGAAATAACTTTCAGGAGCAGGTCAGTGGCAAAACCAAGAAATGACTCAGAATTGGGACTGTAAAACCAAGGACCTATCCATTATATCACATTGTATTTTAAGTGAATTTTCAGTCTCTTTAATGTTTATTCAGTTATCGTGTAAATCAGAAAGGTGTAAATGATGCTTCTTTGTTATAAGCTAGCCACTGAGCTCCTTTTTACCTAAGGCCATGAATATTTTAACATAACTCCATAATTATATCTTCTGAGCTAAGAATGATTGGCATCTTAGCTTCTTCTGAAATTGAAGTCCTACCACAGTTGAGAGGTACACAGAAAAATATTTTAAGGAAGCATAACGAAACCTTAACTGTTCAGATTTATATTGATTGCTGGAGTTAACAGCAATCCCTCAGATTCATCTTTTCAATAGTATACTGATTTGATTTGGTCCTTACATTTTGGTTTTAAATAAAGATTCTATTACTCCTTCTTCTGATGATCGTTTATTACTGGGTACTGGCATTCACATGAAAGGATTTACCCCCTTCCCACTCATCACTGAGGTCAATTCCTGTAGCTTGAGCAGCTCCTTCCCTGTTCTTTATTCAGATGCTGCTGTCCTGCAGCTCTTCATCTGGGCAAATTTGGAAGCCCCTTGTTGCATTTCTTGCAGATCCAGCTCTTGAGGATACCTGTGTGGCTGACATTCATGCAACAAGTGAAAGAAGACACAAGGAGGAAAACAAGAAGTTCAGATTTTCAGTAGGCTGAATGACTCTGGGGCTTTTCCTTCTGTTAATCATATGCAAAGAGCAAGGCAACAACCCTTTCCTCAGCTACCAGTTATTGTCCCTTAAGACTACACATAGCAAAGCAGGATAACCCAGATCTTCATATATCTGTGTCTGAGCTGCCGTGATGAGGCTTCTAATTGCAAACAGAGCTCATAACAGAGAGTAAGTGATTTAATACCCATTATTACTTTATCCCAACCAAACCAGAATGCTTCCTATAAAAACTGCATCTGGATTACATCCTCTCTTTTCACTATTAATTTATAGAAGGCTTTTCTAGACAGGAAGCACTGAAGTAGGGAAGATGTTGATAATATAGAAAAAAATGAGGGAGGAAAGGCCTGAGTAAAGCATAAAGGCAATCCAAAGTATGTATATAGTGGTTTTACTCAGCTGGGCAGCTGATCTCCACCACATCTGCTCACTCCCCCTCCTCAAAGGGAAAGGGGGAGAAAATACAACGAAAAGGGCTTAAGGACTGAGATTAGGGCAGGGAGATTACTCAATTTTCACCACAGGCAAAAGAAACTCAGCATAGGGAGAGTAATGCAATTTATTACTTATTACTAACAAGCTAGATCAGTGAGAAAACAAAAAAACAAACTAAAAACACCTTCCCCCCCAACTGCCCTCCTTCTGCACTGACCTTGGGGGCTGCAAGGCTTCAACAGCTCGTTCTCCCAGCTGCTGTTGTGCAGCACTTTTTTTTGTGCAGCATTTTTTTTTCCTTTTCTTAAATCTGCTGTCACAGAAGTGCAAACAACGTTACTTATTGGCTAGGCTCAGGCCAGCAGCAGGTCCACATGAAGCTGGCTGAAACTGGCTCTTATCTAACATGTGGCAGCTGCTGGGCTGTGCTCACAGAGATCACCCTTGCAATCTCCCAACTACCAAAACCTTGTCAGGTAAACTCAATACAATGTTGAGAATCAAAATAGGGAACAATTTTTTTTTTCTGTCTTTTTGGTATTTCTCCTTTCTTCCATGATGCCTCATTGTCGTCCTGGAATGTATCACTGATGAATGTAGTTTTCTTGAGGCCTAGGGTTCCTGTTTTTCTCTTCAAAAACCTCTCTGTCCTAGTTGTATCTTTAAGTGGTGTCATCAGCTATTAGTTATCACAAACTCTTTCAGTTACTGTCCTGGTTTCAGTTAGGACAGAGTTAATTTTCCTCCTAGTAGCTGGTAGGGTGCTATGTTTTGGATTAGAATGAGAAGAGTGCTGATAACATGCTGATGTTTTAATTGTTGTAGAGCAGTGCTTACACCAAGCCAAGGACTTTTCAGCTTCTTGCTCTGTCCTGCCAGCGGGCAGGCTAGGGGTGCAGCAGCAGCTGGGAGGGGACAGACCCAGGACAGCTAACCCAAACTGGCCAAAGGGGTATTCCATACCATCTGACGTCATGCTGACGTCATGCTAAACAATATATAGGGGTGGCTAGCTGGGGTGGGGGGCCGGCTGCTGGGGGATAGGCTGGGCATCGGTCAACGGGTGGTGAGCAATTGCATTGTGCATCACTCGTTTCATACACATTATTATTATTAGTACTATTATTATTATTATTATTATTATTATTATTATTATTATTATTATTATTATTATTGTTATTCTTTTCCCTGTCTTAATAAACTGTCTTTATCTCAACTCACAGGCTTCACTTTCCCGTTTCTCTCCCCCATCCCAGAGAGGGAGGGGGGAGGGTGAGCGAACGGCTGTGTGGTGTTTAGCTGCCGGCCGGGTTAAACCACAACAGTTACTTAGATACAGGCAATTACAATTCAGGGAGAATTTTTCTCATCTCTTTGTGTAAGAATTCATATGCTGTTTGTAGGCCAAAAATAGTTATTTTTTCCATACTTCACCTCAACACTTCAATATTTTGTCATTCACTTTTCCTATCCTTTTATTATGTCTTCAGTTTCTCTTGCCCACTTGTCAACCATTCGTGTAATTAAATGTCCCTGTAACTGGATGCAAAAAATTAAACACAAAATTTTGGCTTCCTGCAAGTGAAAAAAAAAAAAAAACAGTTTCTGACTGATTGAAAGTTCAGGACAAGACAGGTAAAATTCCAGAGAGAGGTCTTGAGCACCTGTTTCAGCTCTGCCTTGTTTTCACTCTAGTTTGTGTAGTCTTTGACAGATGAAAGAAACTGCAGTACCTTAGGTGTACTATCTGTTTTTCTTAACTCGTGTCTGTCCACTAGATCTGATGACAACTTTTGAACATTTACTTTCTTGAAGTTTGATAGTCAAAACATTGAGGCTGGAAGAGCAGCTGAAACTGTTTTTGCTAAGAAGAAAGTCGAGATAAACAGAAAATGGAAGAGAGTGTTCTTATAGGATTTGGTGATGTAAAAAATCTAGTTTCAGTTATTCCTTGGCAATTTAGAAAAAAAAAAAAGTTAAATATTTTTCAAAAGAATACTTAGGATGCAGCATTTATCAAAACACTTCATTTTAATATTTGATTTCTTTAAAATCATGATGGAAAAGAACCTATAAAAAAAAGTCAAAGCATGCCTACTTCAGGCATGGCAGCAAATTAGCATATACAATTTTGTTATCCTCAAAATAATTTTTCCTTCTGCTTTTATTTAAAACAGATTTCCAGGTACTTTATCCTAGATCTTCTCAAGAGTGGTCAGCAGGGGATAGGGAAGGCACCTTCACTCATTTCTTATTTTAATTTTGGTCTACTCTCAATATTGCAATTAAATAACAATATATATTTTGGTTGGGCTTTTCTTGCATATTTACTGAGAAAACTTACTGTTTAGTAATGGTTGAAAGATAACATGTCTTTGGCAGAATGTCCTAAGAAATTTGTTTTCAAAGGCAGACAAAAGTAAAAGCCAGAGAATTATAGGCCAATCTACTTTAGTTCATTGCTGAGTTAATGCAAATGCAACAAATAAACTGTGAGCACCTAGATCATAGCAGGATGCTAAGTAGCAGACAACAGGGATTTTTGAAAAAACAGCAACAACAACAAACACCACAACACCAGAACATGTTAAATGAACTTAATTTCTTTCATCTTGCAACATGACAGTCAACCTAGTGGGTTGTCAAGAAAGAGTAGACTGCAAATTCTTGAACTTCAGAGAGACATGGTATGTGATGATGCTCCTGTAAACATATCAGAATAACATGCTCTGTCTAATAGGATGGTACAAATACCATACAGATGCTGCAAAACAAGTAGAAAAAAATGTATTTACACAATTACTTCCAATCTTTAATTTGTCAAACTGCTCTGATAAATAGAATAGGGTTACTTGGAATCTGCCATAGATCCAGTGTTATTTAAGATTTTCATAATGACTCAGATGGTAGAATGAAAATGCCAGTGAGTTTGTTACATTTCCAGACACAGTAAACTTGGATGGACTGTATACATAATAGAATGTGAAAGGAACTTTAGTCCAGCATGCTGTTACAAAGAAGGTAATGGAGAGAAATGTGCATTGACTTTGGGTGAATGAGGAAAGAGAAGGCAATTGTTTGGATCAGAACCTGAATCCAGCTGTGAATTTTGTTTCCTCAGACATTTAATGATCTTTTCCAACTGTGAATGAAATCTGAGCTCTTTTGAAAGCTGTGTCTGGGCCTGAATTTTGAAGTTTAAATCTTTTATCGAATTTAAATAGATATGCTCTGACATAGGAAGTGGGAGCTAGCTCCCTGACACTGTGAAATGGAGAACACAAATGTTTAGAAATCAGATTTAAAATACATGATTAGAAATACATCTTTCCTCTACCACTAGAAAACTGAAGAGAGATAAGGTCATGGACTATGCAGGATATTATGTTCACTTCATCACAGTAGCACTAAATAGTTTAACACGATGATGTCTCACTGTGGGAAGAATCATTATCTCTGTAATACTTCTTAGAAATCATCTGTCATTGTTGTAGACTTCCAGCACTGAAACAATGAATGTCAAGGTAAAAATGGGAATATTCCCCTTTCAAACCATTTGTCTTACAAGAAAAGGAGCAGACTGGAGTAGCCCTGACCCAGTGAAGATTTAATTTATGGGGCCTGTTCTTGAAAACAGTGGTACAACTAGCTGACTTTCAGGCCACCTCATGATATATTGCAGTATTTCATGTTGTCATGTGTCACATGTTTTTTAATAATTTTGTAATGTATTCACTTTTGATGGTGACAAGAGTTTATGCATATCTTGATTTTTTTGTAAAATACTGTGCCATGGGCCATAAATCATATATAACTCTAAGTTACATGAAGCTTACAATATATTAAAAAGTTATAAGGAAGCACATTTGTATTGGTCACTATGATTTCAACTTTCAGAGGGTTCCTTCAACACCTACATGCAGGTTGAAAGGATTTGAAAACTGCAAAAGGTAACTCTTTAAAGTAGTAGATGCTCCCTTGTTTTTAGTTTACGGTATTTACAAGTCAGATAATATTGTAAGCTTTCACCTGAAAACATAAATATCCTTCATACCTGGAAACCTGTCCAAGAGCATCTAATCTTCAGGTTCCTTGTGCAGTACAGCACATGCTGTTCTCTTAGAAATACACAAACAAATACAGAGCAAAGAATCATGTCTTTGCATGTAGTTCAATATTTATCCCTCCCTTCCAAATAATTTATTAAGATGTAGCTGAAATTAAGGAGGTACAATAAAAATAGGTGGAGTTCTGGAAAGTCCTCCAAAAAAAACACTTTATTTTGGACACATAAAAACCAGCATAAATCAGAGGTAGGGAAAAGAATATAAGTAAGGTAGATGTTCCTGTATACCTTTAATGTGGGGCCTGATGTTTCTTCTTGAAGCATTTGGCATGTGTACCAGGACAGATGACCTCAGAACATTCACTTTGAAAATACGTGTTACCTATGTATTCACTGCCATGCTTCATGCACCTTAAATCAAAGGAGTACACTTTAAGTAGTGAGATTTACAAGTAATAAGTCTAGCAGGCATGTCTTTACATACACTAATTCATGTAGTATTTGCTAAAATTGTGGTGTTTTATCCTAAACTGCACTAGGAATATTGCAATAACTGGAAAGGAGAGTAATGATCTTGCTTTAAGATCCAAGTACATTTAGCACTTCAAAGACAAGGTACCAACAAGACATGATTTTAGCACTACATCCTCCTAATTCTAGACTGCTTGTATTGAAACTTCCTTCCACATAAATCAAAGAAATCCCCAGGAGCTCTAACTTTCAACAATCTGTCTAGGGGAAAGGAAGATAGGTTTCCTCCCTGGAGAGGTATCTAGGGTGGATGAACCCTACAAATATCACAGTCAATCACTGCTGCTCAAATCTCACAAAGAGTGCTGTCTTACAATGTCTCCTGAGGGATGCAAATAAAAGATTTAGGCAGAAAAGCTTATTTCCAAAAATGCGGGTGTTCCTCTGAGTACCAAGTAAGTTCATGCAGTTGATTATCACAGCAACAGATTCACTTTCACTTTCTCCACCCACCTTTTCCCAGGCCCTGAGCACCATTTTCAGGTGACATGCCAAACACTACCAATCTGCAGGAGTCAAATTTGTACACAGCAGCATGTGGATAATTATGTTTAAGAGTCCCTGCCCTATAAAAAGTAGGGTATATGGATGGATGGCTGACTGCTAATTTGGGTAGCTCTGAGACAAACACAATATGTATGTTTGTGCTGAAAGTGTCATACACTTCAGAGCAGCATATTGTGGTGTGACATGTGCATCCAGATGTGAACATTTAAAATAGACTGAACCCTTTTTTTTTCTTGAAAAGTTGATATTCTGAAAGCTATGATTAAAGAAATATAGTTGTCAGGAACAAAAAGCTGTAATAATAATAATGCCAAGGACAAAGAGTAGGTTAGAAATTTTGCCAGGAAAAGCCAGCTCTGCAAAATTGCTTTTCTGTGCACAAATGGAAAGTTGTGTACAACTGCCTGCACAGTTTCGTTTTGTTTTGTTTTGCTTTTCCCCACTGTAACTACAATAGAAAATGTTCTAACATACAGGGCACCCCACCATTTTAGATAGATGCACATAAACTTTTTATTCTGTCATCATTTATATAAATTATTTTTACTAATAATTGGCAATTTTAAGATTCTGTTATGTTATTTCCTCAAGCAGAGGTCAGGCTGTACTTAGAGAATTTGTGCCACCACTTATTTTTAGTCACCTTTATTTTGGGAATAGGGCATGTCAATTGATAGGTAAAATCATCCTGTACCCATACTTTCAAGGCCCCTGTCATCACATTACGTATGTAGTAACAGAGCTGTTACAACATCCAAATTGAACAGGACAGTTTTCAGCAGATTTTTTTTTTTGTCTTGTCTTGAAAACAATTCTTTAGCACTTAATAAATCACAAAGGTTTTGTTTGTTTGGTTGGTTGGTTTTGCCAGTTCCTACCATTAGATGCACAACTGAATCTTCAGTCTCATCCTGTCTGTCTGGCATGCTATTTCTACTTCTCTTAAAGAGATTTTTTTATTTTAGTAGTAACTGATGAATCACGACTGAAACAGAATAAATCCAAAGCATTTGTCTCATCTATGGCTGGCAAACAACCTCAACAAGATTTTTAGATTGTGTATAATTAACTTGGGGTATAGATGGTAAAATAACAGTTCATTAACATGGAGGTTTGTTCCCCCCTCCCTGTAGTTACAAGCATTGGTGTAAAGGGAGTTCTGAGCCTGCAGGGCAGGATTATAAAAGTCATAAGCAATCCTAGCAAAAACTTTAGTTTAGGTCCTTTAGGCTGGTGTATATTGGTAGTGATGCTACACTATGAATGCTAATGAAAAATTAGATTTTGTAGAGTTCCTTGACATCGTTTTATTTTATTCAGTATAACTATGAATTCAGATGGTTAAAAATGTAAGTAAAGTATGAATCCTTATTTCTTACTAGCTAGGTATTCTCTCTGAAACAACTGAATACCTTGATTTCAGCAAGGCTTTCGACATTGTCTCCCATATCATCCTCATGGGCAAGCTCAGGAAGTGTGGGATGGATGAGTGGAAAGTGAGGTGGGTTGAGAACCGGCCAAGGGATCATAGGGCCCTGTACGTTTCCTGTCTGGTGGAGATCTCACTAGGAAATCTCCTGTGAGAGGCGAATGCGTAGATCACAGAATCACAGAATTGTAGGGGTTGGAAGGGACCTCCAGAGATCATCGGGTCCAACCCCCAGAGAGCTGTGCTGCCATTCAGAGAAATCTGGACAGGCTGGAGCCTTGGGCTGTGAGAAACTTCACGAAGTTCAACAAAGGCAAATGCAGGATCCTGCACCTAGGGTGGAATGCACCAGCACAGGTTGGGAGCTGACCTGCTGGAAAGCAGCTTTGCAGAGAAGGACCTCAGAGCCCAGGTGGACATGAGGTTAACCATGAGCCAGAATTGTTCTGTTGTAGCCAAGAAGGCCAATGGTACTCTGGGGTGCATTAGGAAGAGTGTTACCAGCAGACTGAGGGAGGGGATCTTGCCCCTCTGCTCAGCCCTGGTGAGGCCTCATGTGGAGTACTGCGTCCAGTTCTGGGCTCCCCAGTACAAAAGGGACATGGAGCTCCTGGAGAGAGTCCAGCAGAGGGCTACAAAGATGATTAGAGGACTGGAGCTTCTCCCATATGAGGAGATGTTGGGAGAGCTGGGCCTGTTTAGCTTGGAGAAGAGAAGACTGAGAGGGGATTTTATCAATATGTATAAATATCTGAAGGGAGGGTGTCAAGAGGATGGAACCAGACTCTTTTCAGTTGTGCCCAGCGACTGGACGAGAGGCAATGGGCACAAACTGACACACAGGTAGTTCAAGCTGAGTATTAGCAGAAAGTTCTTTACTGTGAGAGTCACAGAACACTGGAACAGGTTGCCCGGAGAAGTTGTATAGTCTTCTTTGGAGACATTCAAAATCCACCCAGATGTGTCCTGGGACACGTCCTGTGCAAAGTGTGCTAGGTGACCCTTCTTGGCAGGGACACTGGACTAGATGATCTCCAGAGCTTTTCTTCCAACCTCAACCATTCTTTGAGTCCGTGAATTAGTGCTAATCTGATTTACACCTGGAATGTATTTGGCCCTGACAGACCCGAACAAACTCTACCAGAGTTACTGTAAAGCCACCTTGGGAATCAGCAGAGACTGTTTAGTCTTGGACACCTGTAGCCTCCTTCATATAGTTATCATCAGTTTTCAAGAGTTAGCTGTCAGAATGTTTTTTTTTTGTTGTTTGTTTGTTTTTTTTTCTTATTTCAGTCATAAAGGATATAGACAGATCTATTAGAACTCTCAGATGTGGAGTTGACTGACTTTGGTCTGTCTAAGAACAAGCATTTTTGAGTTAACTGGTAGGATTTCACCATATTGATGCTTATACACCTGGAAAAAAAAGTTCAAAGGCTATCTCAGAAAAAAAAAAAACAAACTTACATTAAATGTATATGTCTCAGTTTGCAATATGTCAGAGGTCAGACAAGCTCACCTAAATAATACCTTCCCATTGAAAAGTTATCAATCTACAGGGTAATAAAGTCATTGAAAGTATACTAAAATTTGCAGAGGATCTGGGCTCTTCATAGCGAGTAGAGACAATAAAAATTTTCCAGTTACCAAACATTGTTCACTTGCTTTCCTGACTGTTACAGTATTGATACTTGGTATTTCTTCCATCCAAAGGACTCAGGTAATTTAATAAATACATGACCTTGTTAGACATAATTGTTGTTAATGCCCTTCATAAATCGAAACCCCCTCCCCTTTTTTTTTTTTCCTTTAGGTTGCTGGTTACATATTTTCCAGAGCTGGAAAATGGAATTCCATCTTCATTCTTCTTATTGACTCCCAGTACCATGACTTCCATTAAATAATGCTTAAGACTCTCAGAGTTGGACATTTCAGGAATTACTTTTAAATAAAGTCCTTTGAAATAGTAAATATCATTTAATTTCCTTAGAAACCAATAATTGCAGCCGGAATATAGGAATACCATGTCTTCAAGGAAGACAAGTCAAAATTTAGAATGTAACCTAATTTTCAACAAACAAAATAGCTTTTTGCCTGCATCCCAGAGAGAATATCAACTGAAGTCAATAGCATATCAGACAGATAAAATGGCTTAACTAAACCTTCCTTGCTGCTTTTCATACAATTCTAAGATAGCTCACATTATTAACCATTCATTGATAAAGGAAAACAGTTTTAAGCAGATAACATCTTCTAATGATGGACTTAAAAGCTAGATTTAACACAAGTAAAGCAATTTTATTGAGTCCTGTAATGCATCTAGTTTAGCTAAAGTTGACAAGCTGTTTCTGAAAGTTTAATATTATTACATGCATCCTTATTTCTAAAATCATAAAGCTAAAAATGTCTCCGAAGACTGCACACATGCATCTGAACAAAATAAAACAAGAAAACAGAACTGGTAGCTTCCAGAGAAAAACAGACTTCATATCCCCTCAAAATGACTGAAATGAATTAAAAATGATTGAGTTTAAATACCATGAGATTAAGTGAGTTGTTGATGTTAATTTATATTTATATTTTACTAGTGGATTTTCATAGAAAAAACACAAACTATTGCTGCTAAAGGTGATCTCCATGGAGTAAGTATCTGAATTCTGTGGTTCCCAGGAAAGGTTATGAAACAGATATCTTCAATGTCACCACACAGTACATATGGGACAATTGAGTGATCGGAAGTAGACAACATGAATTTGATCTCTCTCTATGACGAGATGGCCTGCTTAGTAGATGAGGGAAAGGCTATGGATGTTGTTTACCTGGATTTTAGTAATGCATTTGGCAGTTTCCCACAGTATTCTCCTGGAGAAACTGGCTGCTCGTGGCTTGGCCATGTATATGGTTCATTGCGTGAAGAACTGGCTGACTCAAAGAGTAATAGTGAATCCAATTGGTGGCTGGTCACCAGTGGCATTCCCCAGGGCACAGTCTTTGGGCCAGTTTTGTTTAACATTTTTAACAATGATCTGGATAATGGGATCCTGTGCACCCTCAGCAAGTTTGCAGACAACACAAGTTAGGCAGGACTGTTGATCTGCTTGAGGACAGGAAGACTCTGCAAAGGGATCTGCAGAGGGCTGAATCTAATTGCATGACATTCAATGAGTGTAAATGCTAGGTCCAGCTCTTGGGTCATAACAAACCCATGCAGTGATAGGCTCAGGGAAGAGTGAGTGGAAAGTTGCCTGGCAGAAAAGAACCTAGGGGTGCCAGTCAACAGCTGGCTGGTCATGAGCCAGAAGTGTGCCCAGGTGGCCAAGAAGGCCAGTGGCATCCTGGCCTGCATCAGAAATAGCGTGGCCAGCAGGACAAGGGAATTGATTATTTTTTTTGCATTGTACACAGCACTGTTGAGACCACACCTTTAATATTGTGTTCAGCTTTGGGCTCCTCACTAAAAGCAAGATATTGAGTCTTTTGACTGTCTGCAGAGAAGAGCAACAAGGCTGGTGAAGAGACTAGAAAATAAGACTTATAAGGAGTGACTGAGGGAACTGGGGTTATTTACTCTGGAGAAGAGGATGCTAAGGGGAAACCTTACTGCTTTCTACAACTACCTGAAAGGAGGTTGCAGCAAGGAGTATGTTGGTCTCTTTTCTCAGGTAGCAACTGATAGGATATGAGTAAATCTCAAGTTTCTCTAAGGGAGGTTTGGATGGAATATCAGGAAGAATTTCTTTACAGAGGGGCTGGTCAACCTTTGAAATGGGCTGTCCTGGGAACTGGTAGAGTCCCCATCCCTGGAGGTATCTAAGAAATGTGTGGACATGGCACTAACAGAAACGATTTAGTGCTGGGACTCAGTAGGTCAGCTTGATGGTTGGACTTGATGAACTTGAAGGTCTTTTCTAACCTAAGTGATTCTATGATTCTATGGTTATCTCAAGAGATCATGACTTAAAGCCTCTAAAACATACTTAAGATTTAATTTAATGTGAGTACTTTTCTTTTATTAAGTAGGCCTACTTCAGCAACTAGGCAAAAACTTTTGCTTTGCTACTTCAGGAACCAAACAGTGCAGAATGTTCACGAGGGTGACAGAAACTGGCTTTTGACAAACATGTACTTCTATCTGGGGTTTGGGAAAATTAACTGTATTAAAATAATTGTTTCAGGCATCATTTCTATCTTATTGATTTGTAATGAAATGTCCATCTGTGTTTATAAACAGAGCATGATCCATACTCTGTGCAGCCTCCTTCATGAATCTCCAATATCTCCTGTGTATGGGTATTTCTGTGAGAGTTAAGTCTAATTGAATGATAATTTGCCATAGCATTACAAATTGTAGTTTAACTAGAATTATGTGGAACTTTATATAAAACCCAATCAGACAGTAAAACAGATTTTTAGCCTTAAAGCAGAGGTCATCTTCCCACGGAATTGTAATGAGATAGTCTGAATACCTCAGAGGAAAGAAGTGTATTTAACCCTTACATTGCAAATGGGGACTTACCAACTGTAGTCTTTCAGAATTACCTAATAAAAGGATATTATGTTGACATCAGAAACCAATTTGATCTGATGCCAATTAACTCAATTAATCATAATGAACAACTGAAAAACAGGTTTCCAATTACCTTTCAGAAAAAGAAGAGTATTTTTCCACAATGTGTCACAAGGGCAGAAAAAGCATGTAATAGTGATTAAGATGACTCCAGAATCAGAGTGTAACTGCTTACAGAGGTTTTTGTCAGAGAAGTTACATGAAGAATAATCCTACAGTTGTAGCACTGAACAACAATCCTGGAATTTTGGATTTAATTCCTGGTTTTTGGTGGTGGTGGTGTTTTTTGTTATTGTTGTTGTTGCTGTTTTTCCTGTGGATCTAATGAAAGGGCAAAACAAACTGTAGATCTGTGCTGTCACTTAGGAATACATCTGACCTAAGTCTGAATCCTCTGCATGTAGATGTTATTTATTCAGAATGCTAAGCTTATATGTGGATTTATGCTGAGCTCTGTAACCTATTTCAAGTGAAAATTTGACTTACCTTCAATGTCTCTGTGAGGACATGATTCTCCTTAATGTTTTCTAATTCTTCTATTCAGATTGATGAGCTTGATAAACTGTGCAAATATTTTTAAAATGCTCAGTTTGTCTTTGAGAAAGGGGATCCCTTTGAGAAAGGGATCACGTAATCACAGAATGGTTGAGTGTGGAAGGGACCTCTGGAGGCCATCTGGTCCAACCCCCTGCTCTAGCACGAACACTTAGGGCTCCTTGCTCAGGACCATGTCCAGGTGGTATCTGAAGATCTCCAAGGAGGAAGACTCCACAGTCTGTCTGGGCAACCTATTCCAGTGCTCCACTACTTCCAGAATACAGAAGTGCATCCTGATGTTTAAACGGAACTTCTTGTGGTCCAATTTGTGCCCATTGCCTCTTGTCCTTTAACTGGGCACCACTGAAAAAAGCCTTGCTTCATCCCCTTGCACCCTCTCTTCAGCTATTTATAGACATTGATAAGAACCTTCCTGAGCCTGCTCTTCTTTAGGCAGAAGCATCCCAGCTCAGCCTTTCCTCATAGCAGAGGTGATCCAATCCCTTCATCATCTTCTTTGCCCTACTTTGGACAGTATTTCCATGTGCACTGGGGAGCCCAGGACTGGACACAGCACTCCTGGTGTGGCCTCACAATGCTGAGGAGAACGATCACCCTCCTCAACCTGCTAGCTACTCTTCTGTTCTTCTCCTTATGTAGCCCTGTTAACTTTCTTTACGGCAAAGGCACATACAGGAATGTGTGGCATGAGACTTTACGGAAATGGCACTGTATCTTTGCAGTGCTATTGAAACAATGACCATGGTTAACATAAATAACCTTCTCAAATGCTAGAACTCTTGGCAAAATATCTGGTTTGAATCTTAGTTCTTCTAAAAATGGAACAGGGAGGCTAAGCAATGTCTAATGGAGCTATGAATAATTATAAGCATCCATCCCATGCCTGCTTTAAATTTATTCAAATCAGCTTTTAAGGTCCTGGGCAGGGTTATATTTGGTTTTGTCAGAATCATTAGTAGACAAATGCAGAGCATTACAGGAAAAAGACTCCGTTCTGTCTGTGTGCTCTGCATGTCGGAGCCGTGGAATGCTTTTCTCTTTTTTAGCCTGCAGACCTTTCTTGTGTTTGAGTAGATAAATGTAAATTGGAGATTGAGCAAATAACGTTAGATATTTTAATGCAGGCAGATATGGCTGCTGCTGGATAAGAGCTTATGCTTCTATTATGTTCTAAATTTGAATAACTTGGTAGAGCAAAATTCTTTTAGAGTTCTTAGCAAAAATAAGATCAGGAGAAAGTCTGAACAGCTCTGAATTTATGACCAGTAATTTATCATGAAACTTAAATGGACCCTACAGAGAATACTTTTTTTTTTTTTTCTTTCCTTTGAAAGAGGGCATTCCAGTGAATGCGCTGAAGCCTTGAAACATGCAAATTCATTAAAATGCACTTTTGCTGTCCTGAGTGTTGGAAGGAGGACACCCACCCAATGGCAACCCATACTCTGCAGACTTTCTTACCTTCTGAACTTTAAGTGTAAAAAAACCACCCTCTCACATGCTTCAGAATAAATAAACAGATGATATATCACACTGCAGTGGAGAGCCAGAGCTGAATAAAGTATTTCAGGTCCAGGAACTGGCTGACTAGCACACTGGGAAACTCATTATGAGCTAATTTATCCAGTTTCTTACCCTGGCTAAGTTCAGCACTTCTTAGGCTAGATTACTTTCATTATTTAAAGCTACCTAATGTATTGCCATCTCATGTATCTTTTCAACAGACCACAATGCATGATGTAGCTATACCACAAGTGGCTATTACAGGTAGTGCATTGAAAATTCCTCCTTAGATATGATTGTAATTACGCAGCTATTTCATGGGACCTCCTCCAAGGTGTTCACAGTGGCAGCATCACTTCCACAGTGATTATCAGACAGCAGTGGGTACTTCACTGAACAGAATATACAACTGTCTCTGAGCACTGGGAGGTGCCTGATGCCCAGGGCTGACTACTCTGGTGATCTCCACCTGACCTGTTCTTTCCTGGGGTGGTGGGGTAATGGTCCTACCCTGGCACCCTAGGGATTCCAGACTCCTGGTCTACAGGGAGTTACTGGCTCTCACTGAGCCATGACAATTTTGAGAATTAGGGCTTTAAATTAAACTTGACAAGTTTTGTGGATGTGGTATTTTTAGCAAAAGGAAAATCTTCATGTTTCATGGAGGTTGCAAAGTGGTTCTCAACAGTGTATACATGCTGTCCATTTGTCTTTGCATAATACTGCTTTTTGGCATTCAAATTTAATGCCCCTTTATGTATTTCTTCATGGATTTTTAGCCTCCTTCATTTGTATTTATTCTTCCAGTGTTCATTCTATCTGTACTGCCCAGAGAAAATCTGAAATATAATAAACTGATTGACAGCATGAATTGAAGATTATGTATACATTCCTCTGAGCAACTACGTTGCTTTCTTGAGCACACAGTCAAACCTAGTTTGAAGCTTCAAATGGCAATGTTCTCAACAAGTACATATGAGAGCAATAGAAGAATATTTCATATAATGAAGGAAACACTGGACAGGGATGAAGATTAGCAGAACAGGAAATATAGGTACCTTGTTATTAATCAGAAGGGAAGCATCTGTACCGGGCGTATGTGGCAAGGTCGGTTTTTTTTTGGAGGCGAGGGAAGGGGGGAGGGAAAGGGGGAGGGAAGCAGTGAAGAAAAGGTGGGCTTCAAGGGCGGTCTCTGTGAGCAGTTGCCCCATGTCAGATTAGAGCCAGCTCCAGCGGGCTCCAGAAAGGAATCACCGCTGGTCAGAGCTGAGACAGGGAGCGACGGTGGTTGGGCCTCTGGGAGAAGAGATTTAAGAAAGAGGGAAAAATAAATGCCAGGCAACGGCAGCTGGGAGAGAGGAGTGAGAAAATGTGAGAGAAGCAGCCCTGCAGCCCCCCAGGTCAGTGCAGAAGGAGGGCATTAGGTGCCCCAGGCATGCAGCACAAGTTCCCCTGCAGCATGTGGAGAGGCCCCGGTGGAGCCGGCTGTCCTCCTGCAGCCCATGGGTCCCACATGGAGCAGATCTCCACGCTGCAGCCCATGGAGGAGCCCCCGGTGGAGCAGGTGGATGTGGCCTGGAGGAGGCTGCGGCCCATGGAGAGCCCCCGCAGGAGCAGGCCCCGGGCCAGAGCTGCAGCCCGTGGAGAGGAGCCCACGCAGGAGCAGGGGGTCTGGGGGGAGCTGCCGCCCGTGGGGGACCCGTGCTGGAGCAGTTTGCTCCTGGGGGATGGACCCCGTGGTATGGAGCCATGTGGGAGCAGTTCTTGAAGAGCTGCTGCCTGTGGGCAGCCCTCGCAGGCTCAGTTCGGGAAGGACGGCATCCCGTGGGAGGGACCCGACATGGAGCAGGGGCAGAGAGTGACCGTGAAGGAGCGGCAGAGGTAAAGCTTTATGGACTGGCAGCAACCTCTATTCCCCCTTCACTCTGTGCCACTCATGGGGAGGAGGTAGAAGAGGGTGGATGGGTGGAAGGTGTTTTTAGTTTGCTGTTAGTCGCTGTTCTAGTCCCCTAGTGATAGGCAATAGGTTATATTAATCTCTCTATACTGAGTCTCTTTTGCCCATAAACATATGGTAATTAGTGAGTGATCTACCTGTCCTTGAGCCCATGAGCTTTTTCTTCATCATATATTCTCCCCCTGTTCTTTTGAGGAGGGGGCATGAGAGAGCAGCGTGGTGGAGTACATCTGACCATCTGGGTGACACCAGCACAGCATCTAAAAATTATCTTACTGCTAATGATCTGTGTAAAGAAATTTTAACAGGGCAAGGCAAAATATCTCAGGTTATGTTTCTTTGTTGAGAAGAGCGAAGGCCAATTTGCTACTGGAGGATTTGGGGGGTTATGAATGCACTCCTAAACCTTCATTTGTTTAATTTAAAGGTTGTGTGACCTTTGATTGCAGACTTATTGCTTCTATGAATTGACAGTTTTACTGCTTCTGTCCTTGAAAAAATCACTATAATTTCACAAAATGCATGTGTACAGAAAGGAACGGATTCTTCTTTTCACAGGCAGGAATTCAAAGGGATGTAATTCCCTCAGCCTACTCTTAGTTAAGTAAACTTTTACTTTACTGTACTACAAATAAGAGGAGAACCAACTCCTTATACCTGGTGAATTACAGTACTAAAATAACATAATGCAGCTTAGTTTGTGTACTGAAGAATGCTACTTCTTTACAACCTGCGTTCACTGTTTTTTCTTGCTCTCTCTTTACCAAATGTACAAGAGACTGCTGCTGTTAGCAGCCCATGAGTCCATAGATTTTTCTTGTCTGGTATTTATTGTAAAGCTTATAAAACTTTACTAAGTTTTTATAGGCACCATTTACTACTATTTTTTTTTAATAGGTATTACAATGAATACCAAAAAGAAATAGACTGGAATTACATACTTTGTGGGAATCAAAGTGCTATGCCTGTTTCTTACAAATGTCCCTTGGGTAGAATTTCTATAAGCAACTGCTGGAATAAGGTACCCATTTTCTGTTGATTTTTCATTAAATACTTAACGGATGTAGTGTTCTAAAACCTTGTTTCTATCTTTTATGAAAAAGTAAATCTAATGAGTATAGCATAATGCAGTGAATTTCCCTATTTAGGTCCATGCAAAAGTATTGGTTCAAAAAAAAAATCACAGTAAGTGGTCCTTTAAAAAAAAAAAACACATATATTTTGCACCTCTACCTGTCATACAAGCTGTTTTCAGTTAATGCTTTATAGGTACTTTGTGTTCTTCATTAACTTAAAAAAAAAGGGAACTATTAGTATAGTGGCAAGTGCATGCAGATTTTACAAAGTATTCATTTTTTAATTTTTAAAGAGAAATTGGTGTTACAGAGTTAGGTCTGTTCTTAGTGCCACTTTTCAATGAGAAGGTTTACAAGAAATGTGATTCTTTAAACAGAAGACATACGTATATACCTTCCACCCCTATAAACAACAAACAAACTAAACCCAACAACTCTACAAGAAAACAAACAAACAAACAAACAAAAACCACTCAAGCAATGTACAACCCCCTAGTAGCGCACCCTGATTTTAACTTAAAAGGTAACATTTTGCAGGATCACTATGATGCTGACTAATTCCAGGACTTTGTGCATAGTGCAGCAGAAATATGACATAGCTTGTGCAGAGCTATTAGAACTAGTTTGAAGTTGGGAGCATAAGGACATTGAACTTGCCCCCCAAAATAAGTGAAAGTACAGTGAACCAATTCTGTGTGCTCTGTAGTTACAGATGCCCTGCCAGCAATTCTCACAAGCAACAGGATTAAAAGCTAGCTCAGGTACATTCTGCATCCAGGAGCAAAGTCAGACCCTCTAGTATGATTTGCCCATCATTTCTTCAAACAGACTTTGTGAGCTATGAGCCTGAGATTTTATGTAGACCCAAGTCATTAACTGCTTTGCACTACAGAAAGATTGAATGACTCAGACAAAGAAGCAGCATTTAATCCACACAATACACTTAATAACTCTCCCAGTGTGGTCACTGCATGGTATTTTTAATTATTTCCGAGGACAGTTTCACTCTGAATGCTTATGCAATGATAACCCTTATGTGCTTGCCATTTTCACTTCTCCTAATAGGTATAACAATTTTTTATTTAAACTATAATAGAATAAATTATATATAGCAGTAGAACCAGGCTTACCTATACCAACCATTATTTGTCCAGGATAAGTTAGAAGCTACCACAGGCAAATGCATTCTTAGAGTTCACACCAATAATCGACAGAAGATGAACTACTCTGCTTAGCTATAGCTTTTCTCTTCATCATGTGATGACACTTCATTCTACTAATGCCCACACAGGGAGCTTGGAAGAAATAGTTACTGCACTTTAAATTTAGAGTTCACAGTTCTGTACACTAATAAAACATGCCAAGCTTCCTGTGGTTGTGAAATCCTCTCCCTCTTGCCTCTTCATGTGTAGAAACATAGAGCTGGAGAGACTACAGCACTGTGCTGCTGGTAGCCCTTGTGTCAGATGACAGGATGCCCTCCTCCAAGAAGCTCTGCTCCTTAGATGCAGTCTTGAGCTGTAGTTCCTCCTCACATCACTCACTACAATCTCATCACGTTACCTGTCACACTGCTGCCTCAGACTGAGAAAAAAAGAAAAAAAAAAAAAAAAACACTTGGGAGGTCGGCCCAACTTCCCAGGTGCCTAAGCCAAAGATTTTTCTTTAAAATCTAGGAGTGCTTGATGGCATATTTTTGGAGAAAACCTTCCATACTCAGGCAAAGGGTAAATCGTCGTTCTGCTTGTCTTCCTTTACTGGAAGTAAAGAACACTGCTGCTTTGCTTTCTGCAGATTTAAAAGCGACTTGTCAGCTCTCATTGCTGTTTTCCAGCGCAATATGGGTAATGAAGGTACTGAGAAAAAAACAAGGTAGACTTATGACTAAAACTTACTGATATCATTTAGAGGTGAAATTTTGAATAACATCTCAATGCTAGCAAAAAGCCTAGTTGCAGTTCCCAAGGGGAAAAAAAAAAAAATGGGTTAAAACCTTTTAGTTTTCTCCCCTATAGCTGCATCCATACTAGAATGCTTGCTGGCATTAGCTGTACTGAGAGATATATCTATTCCAGTATAGTTTTCTCCCCTATAGCTGCATCCATACTAGAATGCTTGCTGGCATTAGCTGTACTGAGAGATATATCTATTCCAGTAAACCTTTTACTAGTGTAGGATAGACCTCAGTTTCACTCTGCTGAAGCTCAAGAAATCAATGACCACCTGCAAAGACAGGCACTGGAAATAATCACTGAGAATTATGTTAAATCCTTCTGGAGTTATGAGATTATGGGAGAAGCTCAGCCTGCATTAAAATATGCATATGCTCCAGCTCTTTTGGTTGTAGTAAGACAGCAAAAAGCACAATGTGGTGAGTAAAAGGAAGTCTAAAATGGTCTGAAAAAGAAAGGAAGCAATGGTGCTTCCTTCTTTTTTCAACTCTTTCTGTTACTACAGTAAGAGAGTAGCATAATGGTACAAACAAGAAGTTAAGAGTCTGGAATATTACCCTGATCCTAACCCTCACCCCCTCAGCATCACCTGGCATACAGACAGCACTCAACAAAACCATTATTAGTTCATTATAGGGACAATTACTTCTGTTTGAGCTGTTTTCCAAAGCTCACTTTCCTGCATAGAGAAAAAGTATGAGTACATATAAAATCATAGAACAGATTCATAGCATGGTTTGGGTTGGAATGGACGTTAAAGATCATCTAATTACACCCCCTTGCCATAGGCATGGATACCTTCCACTAGACTGGGTTGTCCTAAATACACACACACACACACACACACACACACATACATATATGCTTGTGTTAAAGGAAAATATATCATACTTGATCGCACTGCCTGAGATTGGTGGGGCTGCTGCTGCTCCATGTCCTTAGGTCCAACCAGTAACAAGAAAGAAGATGTGCTCCCAATAGGCACAGGTGAATACTACATATATACAGATATGTCTACGTGTGTATAT
The DNA here is from genome assembly GCF_013377495.2 of Cygnus atratus. NCBI lineage: Eukaryota > Metazoa > Chordata > Aves > Anseriformes > Anatidae > Cygnus > Cygnus atratus. The sequence goes on from NC_066364.1 coordinate 8,975,256, forward strand.
ATAAATATACACACATGGCTGGCCACACAGATCACAGACACTCAGAGAATCCATGCAAACACAAACAACAACAGCCTCGTCCTGCTTCCCTTTCTGTCTGGGCAGAGTGGAAGTCTGCTATAGCTATATATGTGAGGATATATATACATACATATATATATACATATATGCATATACACATACACGTGCACAACATATATTCTGGTATGGGCCTTTAATGGGCTAATGGGGCCTAAGAGTAGCACAGAGACTTATTACTTGGGCTGTCTTTCACTCCTGCTGTTGTCTCTGAATTCTTGTGGGTACACAGATGAACTTTACCACATAACCTAACGATATGTAAATAGCATGTATGAATGCATTGTATTTAGATTGGAAGAGCAGTAATCTAATCAGTACTTGATTTCAGTTGTGGCATATATGGCCTTCCTGTGCTTCTAGTTAAAAAAGTCATAATTTTAAATCACTCAGATTTTTAAGCACTTGGATTTGGGATATTTTGAATGAAGGGTTATTTAGAGATAATTTTAGGTAGCTAGACAGTGGCAGAATAGCCAGTAATGACAGTAATGAGCATAACACAAAGTAATGAGGAGTCCTGTGAGAATAATGTAGGACAGAGGGCCTGATCTCTGCCCTTCTCATAAGTGAAAGAGGTCAGGTTTTCTGAGCCTCAGAGGCAGCTTCAGCACTGAGCTGATTTGGGTGATTTCTAGGATGAACTGTGATGCAGATCTGTGACCTTAAGGAATTACCAAAATAGTACCGAGTCACCCACTGTCCAGTGAATATTTAAGATTTTTTTTAGACAAAGTACAAATTCTGGTCAATGCTATGAACTAATGAAATTGTGGCATTTTTGAAGTTTCTTCCTGACAGAGTACACACTTACAGCATCTCATCTTCTTCTCATGCACTTGGTACTACAGCAAAAGATTGTGCTTAGTGACAGGTTAAGTTACACTTACTGGACAATAATTATACCACTGAGGGTTTTGAAGGGAAAGAAAACCAATTCTTTTTTAGCTTTTTGTAGGAGACTTCTATTTGGAGAATAGAAAATGATCAGGCACAGAAGAAATATGTTAAGGGTTTGAAGAGGGAGGGGAGGGGGGCCTATAAACCAGGGAAACTTCTCAAAGACATACAACAAGTGTTGTGTAGGAGTGGAAAATAAATATGAACAGACTTTCAAAGCAGGAATACATCCATAGAAGCTTTTATTCCAGCCCAAGAAGACTGACAAAACTCAATAAGTAAATTATATGCAGGGCTTATTGTTATTTGTGTTTATATGTTTTTGTTTTGGTTTAGTTTTGTTTGCTTTATTTATTTATTTAATGGCAATGATGTCAAAATCTGGGAAAAACTTGGTAGAGAAAGGGAAGGTTTCATTGTTATGTACCACAGATCAGTAAAAATCCTGAGACTGCAATGGGAAAGTGAATGGTGAATGCCGGGGCCCTAAGGTGGTCAGATGAGCCCTGCTCAGAAAGAAGCAAGGAGAACAGAGGATCTGTGTTTTGGTGTAGGTAACAGCTAGCCTACAGCACACCAAGTCTGGCTGACCAGGTTGAAGGGCAGCAGGTAAGCAAATAATTATGCACACAAGAAACAGTGCAACATCATCTGCCATTTTCTGGTTTTCATGTTCTTGTCACCTCCCTTATCTGGGCTAAGAGGTAAAAGGCATGACTTCCATGCAGCACACATGTGCACGGGTATTTTTAATGTAGAGCTGGCCATGTCTGCAGGCCTCCTGCTGCTCCTGTCCCCTCTCCCTGGATGAATAAAGCAATGGACTGAGTAAGCTGATTGTGGAAACTGTATCATTGGTGGGTTTAAGAAAGTTTATTCAAACATTTAGGAGGAATACTGGAATATCTATCAATTTAGCAAAAGACAGTAGACTTCAAAAAGCATGTTTTTAATTCTTCTTCTTCTAATCACTAGTGTTAATAATCCTGTGAATAGGTCGGTGACAGCTACTACTGAAAGAAAAGGGCAAGAAAAAAGAGGGGAAGGAAATCTATAGAAAAGAAAGAATGTAGTTACAAGTGAAGGCAAAAAGAAAGGTGCCAGGGAGAAATAAGACACAGGCACAGCTCATGGAACAACTCACCATTGTCCAATTAAGAACAGGGAAACAGAAAGAGGGAGGGGCAGGAATGTCCTGGGCAAAGCCTAGGGATGGAAAACTGCTAACTTGAACGAATACAGTTACGCCAATAGCTTAGCATGGGCTGTTTATTAAGGGTTAATGAAGAACACTTTGCAAGCTGCATTGTAGAAATTCTATTTAAAGCACTCGCTTTTTCTTCTGTGTATTCTGTCGCCTACTGAAAATTACACAACTATGTTCTCAAATACTATTATGAAAAAAGCAATCAACTCAATTGTCTGGGGTGTAATGATGCTGACTACCTCCTCCCAGCATTCGGAGAGAGAGAAGGAAAATAAGATAAATAACCTGGGACAAAAACACAAATCATTAGAATTTTTAATAAGCCTTCACCAACGGAAAGCTGAATGCTGTTAGTTATATCTGCCAACTATTTCTCATGGTCCAGTGGACAGCACACTGCACAGGGAGCTAGGAGATTTCTTCTCCTCTTTCAGCTCTGACATTCTTGCTGCATAAGAGCTTAAACAAGTCACATGAGCTTCAGCTTCCCGCTAGTACAATGGAGATCATTAAGTAACATATAAATAGTGCTGGTGGTGCAGTATTCTGGGATAAAATACACTGAAATTGAGCGCAAACTTTTTTTGTTCTAGTTCAGACAGTAACAGTGACCCTCCCAGATGAAGTGTTGTGACCTCATGTAAGACATGGGGTCATGAACCTGAGGGAAATTCAATTGCAGACGTGGGGTTGTAAGTCTAGAAATAGAAAGAGACAAGTATTTCTGGCAAGAGGTTGCAGGAAACTGAACTAGAAGTCATTACCATCAAGACTGCAGCTAGAACTTTCAATCTGCACAGAGTCCCAGAGAAAACCTACAGGAAACCATAGTTTGAAAGACTTTTATTGCCTCTGTTTCTGGACCATTCTTAGTGCCAGTTCTCTGATCTTTCCAATTAGATTTTTTTTTTTTCTTGGCAGTCCAGGACCAGAATTTAGTTCTCTTTAGGCTGTGCTGGAGATCTAAAGCAGCTGTTAAACCTGTCACAGACAAACTATGAAAGATTACCTGGATAGAAGGAAAAGTATCCAATTGCAAAAGCTGAAAAAACGAAACAAATCAAAAAAACTCACCACAGTCTAAATCAAAGACATAGCCAGATCTGGAGCAATAAAATAATCATTGCACTAAAAATAATCCGTGCAAAAAATTTAAGCTAATGACATTGTGTCTAAGCTATGTTTAATGGTTTCCTTTTTGTGTTTGCCTAGATAATACATATCCTACACAACCTGGTCCTGCTTACTAAAATCTTTACAGGATGAGGTGCATGCTGAATTTGAGTTGGGTCTGTTTTCTGGCTATAAGCAACAGAAAAGTCCAAAATGCCTTTCTTCCTATCTGCTTATTTGTCCTTTCACAGATCATGCCTCATTATTTACAGAGGTTTGGTCCTATAGCTGGTTTTAGGTTGCTTGGAAAGAAAGTAATCTTGATATCATGCCACGCCAAGATAACAATATGGAAACAGAAATGAGCGTTTCACTCAGATCAACGGTGTGCCTCTGTATCCAACAGTGGCAAATGAAGGAAGAGTGCGTGAACCTTGCTGCTCTCTGCATCTATTCCCTTTGTACTCCCATGAATTTTTAATCACTTGCTTAATCATTTTGTGTGTGTGCTGATACAGTTTGCTACCACTCTATTCCTTTGGCAGTGAGTTCTAAAAGTTTGCAGTCCTCCAAAGTTAGGGTTTCATGTTTTGACCTTAAAAGTATCAAAGTGCAGATTTTTAGACATACGATGAAACTCTTGGTCTGTTCCTCTCACAAACCAATGCCTTTGGTTTGTGGACTCATCCATGGTCAGATCTAAACAGCTTTCTGTACAGCTATACTGACTGTTATAGCGTTTTTTGTTTGTTTGTTTGCTTGTTTTCCAGAGGAGGATACAGACTGCAGATCACACTGTGGGTACACTGTGCCAAGAGTAGAGGACAATGCTAAAGAAAATGGTTGGCTCCATCCCTTCCATAAAAAAACTGAGGAGGAACAGAACATATACTTAACTGGGACAATTTCACCTGACTGATTCAGAGCAATTCATTTCAATTACTCTGATCAACAGATAAATAGCACATCTGGTAGTGTCTGCAAACTAATCATTAACAGGTGTGAATTGGTGTCTGCAGGCATGTATTTCCTACTGTGTGGCCCTTTGTTCACTTCAGGACACTTCTTAATTAGAGACAAGTCTGAACCACAAGCCTTTAGATGTGGATATATTCTTTGAACACCCTAAAAATCAACACTTTGTTCATGAGGTTGTTATTTAGAGTGAAGATCTCTGGAAAAAAAAAAAAAAGTCAGTTTCATGATTCTGAGCAAGCATTCATTGCCCAGTTCTGATTTACTGGCATTAGTTTTGGATTTTAGCTTCCATTTATAGAAATAATGGCACATACGATCATATGCCTGTGGTACTTGTGATAGAAATGACATCCATTACTATTATTAAGGTCACACAAGAGTTTGCATTGCAAATGTAGGACCTGCTGCCACTGTTGCTGATGATGACAGTTGTCATTTAGGTATGTAAGGGGAAGAGACATTAAGAGACTTCAGGGACATCTATCAGAACTGGGTGGAGGAAAGCAAAAACAGAATAGGGATGCAATAATATATGACCTGTCAAAGATTTGTTATCACTGCATTAGCAGGCTTTAATCTAGATTTTTCTTTCCTTTTAGACCCAACCCTTATCAGACCTACTGCAATTAAATTCCTTATCTTGGTTTTAGAACAATGTAACAATGTCTCAAGATGGTTTAGTCATACACCTTCTATTGGAACCTGTAAGGCTAAATTTGCTAACTTACTTTGAAAATGGCTGTTTGTATATTAATTCTTTAGAATTACACAATTTAAATAAACCATAAGTCACTAGAATATGAGTTTCTGAGCTTCCACTTATGAGGATGTGAGCTTTAATATGAACTAAGAATATAGTTTCTATTAGAATTTGTGATTTAAGAGGATCTTAGGGGAAAAACGTATGTAAATGTTAGCTTTTCATACCAACTCACAAAGTTGGTATTGCAAAGTACCACCTCCGTGGAAGAACTCTTGTGAATACTGGTGGGTGTCATTCTGACAATAGACAGCTGGTGGAGACTCAGTTTAAGTTGCAGCTAATCCCAGCATAATCAGCAAAGATTAAACCTTATTTTGCTATTTAACTCTTTTTTGATTCATTTCTAACATGGTAAAGCAAATTTGTAATTTGGAATTAAGGAGACGTTAATCGATTACTGCAGTTTCTATTTACTTTGACTATAGAAATGTAAACAGAAAACCTTGAATGGACAAGCAAAGGCAGTTCAGAGATCAACATTTAAGGAGAAGACTAAACTGCACAAATAAAAGAGATGAAAAAATAGTAAGAAGTATTTTTGTATGTAGAGTAGGTTAAGCAAAGTATTTATAAAGTCTGAGAAGAAAATCCTCTAAGATAACCTACCAGCTAAATGGTGTAAGTATTTTTTTTCAGTGAGGCAACATCAGAAATTAAATCAAAAAGCTATAAGGCAAGAGAAACAACCAAAAGACAGAAAGTCCGCAATAACTGTAAAGATCAAAACAGCGGAAGGTAAGAAAAGAAAGACTGGGGAGTAGATGAGGCTTAGTAAAGATCCTTTTTGGGTGGGAAAAATGGGGAAAATACTATTTTATTAGAAGAGCTAGAAGTGCTGAAATGCTTTTTTGTTGTTGTTGTTGTTTTTTCATTAACATTACTGGAAAACCTCACAGAGCTTTGGGTCTACTTCTTTCTAGTATTAAACTATTAGTATGGCATCTGGAAAACCATCACCTTTCCCCAGATTCCCATGCATGGTTTGGGAATTATCACAGCCAAAGGTTAATTCTCAATAAGCGATTTGGATATGGCCCCTTTGTTTTAGAATGTTTGAGAGTATCAGAGTATACAGACCTGTCCATTTGGCCTCAGGGCTGGGAAGGAAGTGCTTCCATGTTTTGTTTATGATATATATGTAGCCACAAGCAACTCCATGCTCATTGTAAGGTGTACAGTGCTGCTGACATGAGCAGGAATGCCATGCTGTTGTGTGGGCTATCAGACAATTATGATCATATTTTCTCAACCACACAAAATGAGTACAAAACTGCCTTTTTTTTTTTTTTAAATATATATATACTTACTTTTTACTGCTGTAAGCGTATGCTCAATTTTCAGCAAAAATTGGAATGTTATCTTATGATCCCATGTCTTAGTGCAAAGAGAGATGGAGTATAGAGGAATGCTAGAGGAAAAATGTTCATTTGAGGTTTTTTATTTTTCTACAATGTAATTTTAAAGTCCTTCTTCTTGGAACATTTTGGACATAGACTCAAGTACACATGTTCAATTTAAAAAGCTGAAAAATATGATATAATAGCAAATTACTGAAGCTTCAGCACTGCACATATGTGAAACCCCAGGAAGTCAATAGCAGTACAGAGCCATAAATTTGTATGAAATTCAGAGCAAGAGGGAAAAACACTGTCTTTCAGTAGAGTTTGCAAAAATAAGAAGCTATTAATGCTGATGGATCAAAACCCATCAATTTAGTGAAAGATCACCAAAAAAAAAAGTTTTATTTTTCTTGTTTTTAAGCATATTCAGGTTAACTACATTGCAGAGTTGAGAATAATGGACTGAGAACACAAAAATAGAAATTTCTTCTTCCTCCAAAGAAGAAAGCATACTTAGAAGAATGCCAGAATAACACAGAAAACAGATTTCGAGCAAACTGAAGAATCTTCCAGCATGCAAAGACTAAAGATGCAGTTCGTGTGCTGTGAAAAAGCCTTTTCCCCAGGTTCTAAATTTTGCCCTCAATTATCTGTAGAACGAAATAGAATGTGTGTACAAGGCAGAGCACATTGTGCTCCGCAAGGAAGAGAGTCAGTAATGGGTGGGAAACTACATGATCTAATCTGCAGACTGCACATTTTCAAATGCCACAGTCACAATTATGTTGAATCCAAAGCAAAATTGAAACTCTTCCTGTTCCTGCAAATCCCATCCTATCAGCCTCTATCTGGATTTGCTTGAGGGACCTTCTAAATAAATAATAATAATAAATAAAGGATCTAGGTTAAGTTATATATGTATTTCTAAATCAGGTATCGTTATTTTGAAACGAAATGGGGGCTTATGGCATAGACACTCTTTTGTTAAAGTTAATGTACCTTGAAATCTTTTGACTCAGCACAGCAGACTGTCAAAGGTGCTTAAAAGAATAGCCCAATATTCTCCAAAGCTCTTTCTGCAAGAGGGGTCTTGTGTGAAATGATAACAGCCACAACCCCAATATTGTTTACAGAAATACAGCTTTTCACTGCAGAGGGATCATAGTGAAACTTGAGGAGAAAAGGAATATTAAATGAGACAAAGACTTCAGTTCATGATACTTGAAAGTTAATAAATCTTCAAAACTGAGTCTACATATTGCATTTTTTCCTGAATTCATTCAAATAGAGGTCATAGTCTTGATGAGTTCATTTTAAGGCATCCTTCTTCCAGTTCAAGACAAATGGTTCCTTCTTGATTTGCAGATGGAGTTATTTTCCTGTCCCCAAGATTTGTGCTCCCAGCCTGCAGTCCCCTCTTTATCCTCTCTTTCCATGACCTAACTCAGTAGCTCAATCGTGTACTTTTGGGAAGTAGAATATTTAGGTTTGGATGTCCTTATAATGAAATGATAACTTCTGGATTATTACACAGTGCTGCAGGTCTTCCCCATCACAACAGCTCCTCCTGAGCTACTGTTGTGGAGTGGAAACAAATACCATCATTGCACTGTCTGCTTTTCAAAGCATTATTAGTTTGCATTAATGAATGTACAGACAGACTAGGCTACACCAGGGATGGAAGTACACATATGGTATATCTCTGAATGAATAAGGTACCTCTCTGGGTCACAGTGGTGCTTAGCACCTAGTTCTTCAGTCTAGGATGTGACTATGTGGGCATCTATAGATTTTTGTTGTCCAAGACAAAGATATTGACAGAACTTTTGAGTATTGTTCTGCAACGATGATTGGTGAAGTTCTTTTCCTTAGATCTTTCCTGCTCTACTCTATGCTAGTGAGGCCTCACCTGGAGTACTGTGTGGTTTTGGGAACCACAATATAAGAAGGATATAAAACTATTAGAAAGTGTCCAAAGGAAGGCAACAAAGATGGTGAAAAGTACAGGAAAGTTGTTTTGTTTTGTTTTTAGTTCTTTTAAAATTCTTTTTTCTTTTTTTTTTTTTTTTTCCTTCTTCAGCTTAGAGGAGAGAAGGCTGAGGGATGAAATCACAGACACCTCACTGTGAGCAGTGATAGGACCCAAGGAAAGAGCATGAAGCTGCATTGGGGGAGGTTCAGATTGAATATTAGGAAAAGGTTCTTCACTAAGAGGGTGGTCGGGGCAGTGGACAAGGATCCCCTAGGAAGTGGCCATGGCACCGAGCCTGACGGAGTTCAAGAAGTGTTTGGTCAACACACTCAGACATAAGTTCTGATTTTTGGGTGGTCCTGTGTGGAGCCACGAGTTAGACTCGATGATTTCTTTAAGAGGAAATTCTTCACTCAGAGGGTGGTGAGGCACTGGAACAGATTGCCAATAGAAGCTGTGGATGCACCATTCCTGGAGGTGTTCAAGACCAGGCTGGATGAGGCCCTGAGCAACCTGATCTAGTGGGTGGCATTCCTGCCCATGGCAAGGGGGTTGGCACTAGATGGTCTTTAAGATCCCTTCCAACCCAAGCTTCTATGATTCTATGATCCTTGTCGGTCCCTTTCAGCTAGGGATGTTCTATGATTCTATGTTTCTGTGATTAATGTTTACATTCCACCTAAGTAATGTGCTAGGTTGGAAAACAGATGGTCTGAATTTTCTCCTTTATCTCTTTATGCTTCAGTTTACCTTAGATTGGTGGTGATAACATTGTTGAGAGGAGAAGCCTATACTACATTACAATTATGCAACTGCTATGAAAATGTACCAGATAGTGTAGTTCATGGATATATTAAAATAAAAGCATAAAAACTGTGAGAAACCTTTATGGTATTATTCCTGCAGATATGTTCATATTGTAGCAAAACACAGAAACTGGAAGACTGACCTTGATGTATGAAGCGCTCTATGAACACCAGTCAAAAGTATGCTGTATAAAAACACATGTAGCATGTTCAGAAGACAACAAACAGCAAGAAGATAAAGAACATTATAGGAAAAAAGGAAATAATACCAATATGCAAAAATCGTAGTATTATTGCAGCTTATTTACACAAAGTGTTTTTATAAATATGTTTAAAGATAAATTTGGAGAGAGGATGTGAAGAAAAACAGTGATGTTACTTCAGAGTGTTTTGCCCAAGTGTGAACAACATGAAAGTAACTGCTTCAGAAGGAATCAAGTGGATGATAGAGGATATTATCAGCAGCTGATTAGAAGCAAGAGACAACCTCTGGTTTCTGAAGGAGAGATAAAGTGGGATTAGGTTATGAACACAAAGCAAATAACATGAATTCGATAGTGAAGAGGAGTCACAAGCAAACTGTAAACAGGGCAGCACATGATCAAATGGTAGGGAAATGCTGTACACAGTATCATTTCATGGCAGAGCAAGACTATGTTGTGTGCCCAGTAAGCAGGGTGGTCAGCAAGCAGATCAGAGATTTGGCTATGTGGATGGGCAGGTAATTGTTACTGATGCAGAAAGAATATGAGACAAGCAGGGATAGGTTAAATTTAGTAAAACAAATGTGGAATCCATGTTAGAAGTTCGAGTGATTAGGAAGAATGGTGGTTATGTCCACAACATTGAAAATGGATAGCAGTGATGTGGCTAGGGCTAAGGAAGTATTTCAGTCATGCTCAGTTTGAATGGTTCAGTGAGTGGTATCACTGGTGTTTGGTATCTAAAGGGATTAGTTAATGATACTGGGACAAGTGTTGCCATCAAAACAGAGCTGTTTCTTAAGGGCATCTTGCAAATAGCTAGGTTTTAAGGAAGGGGAAAAGAAACGGGGGGGGGGGGGGGGGGGGACAGCCCTAGGTCTGACTTTAAGCTAACATTTTCTGAATGTCCTAAAATTAGGAATGCTGATAGGATGGCCTGGAGAAATAGGGTTACAGTAAGAATGTAAGAATAGAGTTATTGCTTAACCAAATAATCTGTCTATTTCAATTTCCAGACTCCAACAGTGGCTATAATAGATGACTAGGAAAAACTAGTTTATATGTAATATTTCTGAGCAATCATTCAGCCTCTGGCTGTTTTCCAGTTAGTGGGTGACCTGAGCCCACTGTGATTTATGTATGCAGTAATCCATAGTTGATTTTATTTATTTATTTATTTATTCATGAGTATTTGTTCCATCTCCCCTGGAATCCTTCTCAACTTTTGCATATTTGGAATCTTTTAGTGAAGAATTCCACAAGTTCCTCTTTTGCTTGAAGAACAACATCCTGTAAATCTGGCTCACACTGACCTCAGGTGACTGCACATGATGGTGGTAATGAGAGTCAACATCTCCACTCAGTCCAGTCTGCTACCAAATTACATTCCATCAACCATAATTACAATTATATCAGCTCCTATGGGACTTTGGCATTTTTATAGGCATTGTTAATTTTAACATGCTATCTCTGCCCTGGTAGGTTTATATTAATTAGAAGGGTATTCATTTCCTCACTTTCATCCTCCTGCACCAACCCTGTTCATGTTATCCATGGCCTCACAGTATGCATTTACTATACATAGGTCAGGAATTGCAAATGTTTACGTCTGGTGCCACAACCTCCTTTTTGGTCCACGGATCAGCTTCAGACAGCAGCCATCAAAGACTGCACTACTTCCTTAGAGGTCAAGTGGATTTCCATCACTGGAGTTGATATGTATATATATTTATTCCCTAGTAGTTATGCAGAGGTTCATTAGAAAATTGTAGGTTTAATAGCATTCAATTTAAAATTTCTTTAGGCAAATGTTTATTTTTTGTTTGTTTCTTTGTTTGTTCTCATTTGTTCATATCCTAGCACAACTGTTTCCTAATTCACCTGTGGAGATTGTTGGTGTCCCACTATGACACAGAAATAGTTATTGGATAAAATTCAGTGGCATAGTATCAGACTATTTGAAATCTTAGAATAAATGTGGTCAGTTCATTACTAGAGTCTTGATTTCATGCTGATGAGTCTACAGCCTTGGTTATGGTCCTTGGTTATTAACATTGTTTATTTAAGATGGAGTATTTCAGATGTGTGAAAAGGAATTGGGTAACTAACCTTCAATGATGGACAGTTGTCTAATTGACCTTTAAGCCTTTAAAAATCTCTCTCAAAACTAGCGAAGGTTTCAAAACCTTTACCTAAGTATGGAAAATTCCAAACAAATACTAATTAGTTAAACATCCAGGATTGTTCTTACCCAACAGGATATATTGCAACACACACAATGTACGTTTGAGCTGATGAACTCTTTCTCTCGCCCAGGAACCAGTAATGATTTCACATTAGCAAGGCTAATTGACATCATGTTTACTTGCTGCAAACACTGATAGATGAACAAACACATTTCAATTCCTAAAACGACCTTCTGTGTTTAAAATAGCTTTAAGAGGTTAGAAAGGCATATTTTTTAACTTTTTTTTTTCTGGTCATGGAAATGAGGCTCAGACAATTACTAAGTAAACTTCTGAATTTTACGGGTGTTATCAATTACTGGGCCCCCGAAAGATTTGAATCTATAAAAGGTTCCAAATGGAACATACGGATTCCAGTCCTTAGAGGTTGCTTTAGACCTTCCTATGTTCTCTGGTTCTTTGTGCTTTATCTCAAGTTCTAGTTCTTGGTTACTGTTATTAACTCAAATTCTATACCTAAATATAATATATATAATTATAGATAGGTTATATAGATAGATATATAGAATCATGTATAATATAAATTTCTATACCTAAAGGACAGTTCCATTCATGTTTTTTTTTTTAACAGAAAATGAGCTGACTCCTTGCTTCTCCATGATGCATATTCAATAATATTTTACACACCTGATTCACCTTGCAGATAGTTTAGCAATGATCTTCTGCATTTGTGGACCTTAGGATAGAAATGTATACAGACTTCCTGATTTATGTATTTTTTTGCTTATATCTGCTTACAGAGCTTGAGTAGGATATATTTTGACATTTTAATTAAAAGACTGCAGGTTTTCAAGTCTGATATCATCCTTTCTAGTTACTCTTTTGTTTTTGTCACCTTCTAATATTTTGCCCACCTCCCATACTCTAATCACTATAGCTTGTCCTTCTCATTTGATATTAGATCTTCAGATTTATAAGGACCATCCTAAACTTCTTACAGATTTCTGTCCTCTTTCCAAGAATGTTGTTCTATTTGTAGGTTATTATTTCACCCTTCGTTACTTACACAACTGATGGTTTTTCTTACCTCATTTAAATGCCTCGTAGTTCTTTTTACAGTGTGGTGAATTTCTCTACATTTCTGTCTGGTTTCATACTCTTTTGTTCAATCACATATTTCTTCTAGTGTTTTTGCTTATCCTTCTTACATTTCTTCTGTTATATTTGTATCTGTAATACAGTTATATTACCACAGCCTTTTATTGCAGTGTAATACAATAATACATAACGTTTCTTTTTTTTTTTTTTTCATAAGAAAACCTAGCTACACAGACTGAACTTCATTTATTAGCACAGAGTTCCTGTAAAATGTCCCTCCTTGTCTCCAGCTCAGGAGAGACTTTAAAATGCAATAGTGAGTATTTTCCTCTTTTTTTTTTCTTTTTTTTTTTTTTTCTTTTCTTCTGTCCATGGCTTGCTATTTTCAAGTTACATCTTTTCCTACCTCCTTCACTGCTTTACATGGGCCTGTTTTCTTTTCCCAGTGTAAGCAAGACAAATAGTTTGAATTGAGGTGATGTTCAGGCTAGCAAATGACATCACCCTTCTTTGTGCTAAGTGTTGTTGTGGTATCTTGTACAGGAAGATTTCAAGTCAGAGGTAGACTACAGAGAATATTAAGGATATATATAACCCTGCCTATGCACAGATTTCTCTTCTTTTCCATAGCAAAATGGAATAAGTGAAATTCCCTAAAGTTGAAGTGTACTTTGACACTTGACTGAATTGGGACATGAATTATTTATTTAAGGTGATTTTTTTTTTACTAAGAGGTAGGTGTCTAAATCAGAGATAGTTTTCTAGATTTTCATTATAATCAAATGAGATCTAGTCAATAGGATCAATGTAATACAGGGTGCAATTCATCTGAGTGGGTGTAAATAAATGTCTGTTTCAGTATGAGATGAATCGCTCCCAAGGCTTCATTGATACTATTGAGTAGATCCCTACTGATCTTAAAGAAAGTCTAGACAAATAGGTCAGGTGGAGAGGCCTTCATTTAAGGCAGGATTCCTGTGAAAGAGGTAGGAATTGAATGCCTGTCATTAGACTGCAGCCTCTATCCCCTAATCAAATAGATTATGTTTTAATTTCTGCATAATAATCAGTCCTCGTTCTCTGCAAATTGTATGGATGCTTTCAGAAGACTGAAATGGAATAAATACTGAGCAGAATATCTATGCCTGTGTCTGCTCAACAGGATAACAATAACATTCCCATCACTGATTCTAAAGGATGTCATTGAGCACTCCAGGGTGCTCTTTCGAGATATCCACAGATCTAGAATAAGACAAATGTTGTTAGACCTTTGCTTCCATTTTTTATTGTTGTTATTATTTCCGATGCTGTCATATGCTCAAAAGTTACATTACAATCAGTTAATGATTTAATGGAAATAAGTAAGACAATTCCCTTGGAGCTAGTAAAGCCCCAGGATTAGAAAGATTTTTCTCAGGTTATTATAAAACCTCCCAACACCTACCGGGCCCAATTTCATACCTCTTCAAAGAATCAGTTAAAACACAACCAATAAAGGAAAAATTGAAAGAGGTTTTTAATCACTTTGTTTGTCCTTAAAATCATACAAAATATTCTCATAATGACATCAGCTCAGGGAAAAATAACACAAAAGCAAATCTTTTAAATCTTTTTATTTAAAGATATTTTAAGGAGTGCACACAGAAACAGAATTACTGTGCAGATGTTTCTCATTTAGTTACAATCAGCATATTTTACCTATAAATCCCAATTTCCACACACAATAAAGGATTCCCTCATTGTAAGAGTAGTGTGAATGACTTGATGATATGCTGCTGACACAAGACTTATCCTCTTCTGAAGTTCTTACTGTCTGAGCAGGGAAGAAGGGCTGTGACTGCAGCAGTAGGTGGCATTTAGTCAAGGTTTTCAAAACTAAGAGGATGCCCATTTTGGTTTTGCACGTCTATTAGGGAGCTCAGTGCACTCTTAGGGAGCTCTGTCTGTCAGGGCTCCACTTTCTTTTCTTGGTAGACAAGACTACAGCAGCACCCAGTTTATTTCACATAGAGATGATATAATCAGTCCTGCAAGACTGATTCCTTTATTTGTCTTTTGTTTTGTACCTCCTTTCCTTCTTGTGCATGGAGGTACTTACCCTAAAAAAAACAACAAAAACTAGCCATTAACTGAAGATGGCTGAGTGCCAAACTGCAAACCAGTGCGACCAAAGGCAAAATATAAAACCAGTTGCTAATTTGTGGTTAGACATTGAGTATGTTTCTTGCATTTTCATTGTATAATATTTGTGAATATCAAGAAGTACAGAAGTTTGTTCTTATCTTCATTTACCATTTTTAAAAATATAGCTGAATCCACCATATAGTTACAGCTACTTTAGTTTGTTAGAGAGTATGAAATCAACATGCTATGTATTTCTTCCTAGCACTCCCTCTTAAGTACTGGGTTATTTTAGATTAAGTTTGCCAAATCAGTCTTGTGCTGTGACCTCTGAAACCCTGAAGAAATGTCTTGTGTATCCTATCTGCTTGAATTAAACACCGAGCTTCTTAAAACATGCATTTTAATTAGTTTTAGAGCTAAAAATGCCACCTGTGCTGAATGGTGATGCTGAGGGAATTCCATTAGTATTCCAGAATTTCTTTGAAAGCTCTCTTTTTTTTCCATGTGACAGATGGTAAAAGACGGTACATGAACCAAGTGAAATAAATAATGCAAATAAGTGTGGATTTGGGGCCTGTGGATGTCCCTGTTTTCTGACCAAATTGTTGTAATAAAAGCTGCATGTGTCAATACATTAAGAAAAAAATCATTTAATTATTTTATGTTTTCTAGCTATTCCCAAATAGTGAACTTCAGTTGCCCTCTACAAATGAGGTTGATTCTTACCATACAAGAACAAGCATGAACTTTATGTTGTGGTTTGGCAGTCATTAAATATTTCAGAGACATCCTTGCAAAGACACCACATGCTTCTGTCAAGAAGGAAGAAAACTCATGTTGCTTTTGCAAAGCTTAGATGGAGTATGTCTCAGTTCTGGAACGAAGGAAGGTAGAGATCAGACAGGAAAAGAACCATGTAGTAGATTGTTTGTTTCATGTCTCCAATGCTACATAGATCTCAAATTCTCCATTATTCTGAAATAGAAATTGGTACTGAAGTTATTGTAACAGTATGTTTCCAGTCACGCAGCACTATCCAGGTATTACCAATTTATTGGAAAGGCAGTATCATTTACTCATCCGCTGTTCCATTTCTAATTGCCTGACACTTATTTAGTATTGAATGGAAGAACACAGTAGAGATCATTGGAGCAAAACTCCTTTTCTGCTTTGCCCCACAAGCTTGCCTGGCTTTCTAAGATATCTGTGAGACAGACACTCACTTTCTCTCTGCTACTATTAGAATTGAGAAACCCAAGATCCGGAAAGACACCAATTACTGTGTTTTATGGGAATATATGTTTTTCATTTTTAAGGTGATAGAGGGCAAGGAAAGTCTTTTCCTTTTCATATACTTGACTGCCCTTCTCTTATTAATCAGAAAACTTCTTAGCTCAAGCACAGCTTCAAATATATATTTTTAAGGTGCCTTATTCTTATTGTTTCTTTTGTGATTTGGAGTCCTTGAGTCCATTAACATAAGAGCCAGCATTGCACTCTAGTATACCTAGCTCTGTGCTTCATCATCTCTTTCAAATCTCATTCAAAATGTGAGACTGACATGGACTAAGATCCATGTGGTTAGTATTGTATATACCTTCCATTAAAACTGGATTTCGTGGGGAATGTCTGCCTTGAACATACCAGATCAATTTTAATAATGTTATTTCCAGAGTCTGCCAGGGAGAAGAAAGTAGGGTAGGGAAAATCAATAAACTCTACAAAAAGAAAAAGAAAATATGTAATTAATATATTAAAAGCTTCGGGTATCTGCTAAGGGCTTATTAATCCATTTGATTTCAAAACATCTAGTATGAACTTTGGTTGGAGAAAGAAATCAAAAACCTGAGACCAGGCAGTAGTAGCATGGTTTCACATATATGACTTGCACTACGACTTCCCATTTGGGGTGTTTGCCTGCTCAGACTGTGTTTGTCCTAAGTAGTTCAAATCCATTTGACTGTTATTTTCTCCAGCTCTGGCATGAAAGTTTCCCCTAATTAACTGGAAAAGTGCGTAATAATGAGGGTTGAAGAGATGAGTGATGTTTGTGACAACAGCATCAGTACAGACTTTGTATTAAAGACAGAATGAAGGGTAAAACAACATTTAAATTTGAAATACACATTCACTATAGTAGATTTCATTCTCATTTAGTGTTTTAATCTATTTTACATTATCTGAAGTCAGTAATGTCTTTGCAAATTGTTGTTTCTAGAATTTCAAACCATTTTTTCCTTGGCTTGATCACACTCTGTCATGCTTCATTCACAAGGTCAGGCCATGAAAACTGCATCAATTAATTATCTTATATATAACCTTATTAACATAGGAAGACATAGGCTGCAACTCATTTATTAAAAATATGTATACAAATATACTGTATTATGCTACATTGGAATGCAAAGTTCCTTCTCACTTAGAATATTGTGTATAAAAATTAAAATAAAACACAGTCACAAACTACTAGTAAATTAAGCCATTAGAAATGTGTTCAATTGATCTTCTGATATCCAAGTACATTGTGCACCTTTTAATTAGGCTGCAGAATAAATTTATGTGTGTGTGTGTGTGTGTGTTTAAAAGTATTTCGACTTTGTAAGGCAGATATTGTTATCTTTTCAGCAAGTTTTACAAACTGCTATCTTCCACCTGTCCTTTCTGTAATCAAAACAGAAATATATATATATATATAACTGCCAATTAATATGTTCATATATATATTTAACTGCCAATTAATATGTTCAAACAATTCTTCTAGACTCCAGACCACTACATCTAAATGAAAACTCAAGGCTGTGCATGCTGTCGTTTCTCCAAAAGATAGTAAGTATAGTATCTGGGTATGCACTTTTGGTTACATCCAAAAGCCAACCTTGTATTCATGTACTTCCAACAGCATCGGTTCTGCCTTGTCCTCTGTTAATGAGCTGTCTTATAACCTTACTAAACACTTTTGTGTGATTTTCTGCTGACCAGTCATTTCCCCTGATTACTGCCAGATCCACTGTTCTGTTTCTGTGTTTCTGGATATGAGAAAAGACATAAGGTGCCCTTTTATTTCTGAATTGTTTGTCCACATTATAAAAAATAAACAGAGAACCAATTGGGAGAACAGGATAACGCATTACTTAATTTGATAGATTGTTAATCTATTAAGGATCTTTCTTCAAAATAGTTTTCTACTTTTTCAGCCTTCTAGGAAAAAGTTTAAACTTTTCAAATATTTTGGTAAGTACAATCATTTCTCCTTCTGGATAGTTTAATGTTAAAATTTCTGCAAAAGGTACTTTCACCTTGAAGTGAACTTTTGATCCCCTTCAGCATAGTTCTCTGTTTTACAGGGATGAGCAGAATGAGTGAGACATGACAAATCACTATGAGAGTAGCTTTTTATAAATTGGTGACTGTGTAAATGTCAATCTGTAAATGTTTGTTTTTATAGCAGAAACAGTCTCACTTGATTTCGCCCCATCAAATGCAAGTACTTCAAAATTCCACAGGGAAAGCAAAGCCATTGCTTATAGCTCATTTCTTTCTTTAAATGTGCTTGAGATATTCAAGCTTTGCATGTGTCTTTGTTCTTGCATTTTTTGTAAAGACAAATTTCCTGAGGGATAAGCCAATAGTAATTGCTGGTGCATCTACACTATAAATTGAAAATGCACATTATTGATTTTGCCTGAACTGTTGATGATAATGCAAAATAGTAAAAAAAAAAAAAAAAAAAAAAAAAAAGGCGGGGGGGGAGTAGGTCTTTTTTGTTTCTAAAATCAGTTAATTTCCCATTGTATCAGGGATTGAATCTAACAAAATCTATGATTTGAATCTAACAACCAGAGAAGGCAGTATCAAACATTAGTTAAAGGTAAAGTGCTATTCCTGTTGTTGTATCCTGGGAATGAAAGTGAGTGACAGAAATTTTTCTCTCTTCCGTAGACCAACTGTGTGATCCCAGTCAAGTATTTCTCTGCTTCTATCCCCAATACATCAATATATATGTACAATAACAGAAAGATGCACAGTTTCTGTTAAATAGACTTTCACTCAAATATAGGAGACGTCGTGATTAATAAAACTATCAGCTCCCAAAGGTAAACTGAAGAGAAACATAATTTTTGGCTTCAGATAGCATCTAAAACTGTCAAAGAATACAACCTGGAGAAAATGACTAAATGCTTAAATTCTCTAAGGCATGTCTGACATGATAAAGTGTTGGACAGACATGAAAAATACAGTAGTTGTTATGCAAATGTATGGTGTTTTTTTTTTCTTCACTTTTTTCTGAGATGAGACAATTTCACTTTATTTGAAGCTTAGTTTTGTCTGTATAGCTCATAAAGTAGCATTTAATTATTTATTAAATATTTTAATCTGTCTAGCAAAATGACTCCCAATATATTTTTAATTAAGCTTATGTAGTGAACATAGAAAGAAAGCTATATTTAAAGAAAGAGTAGATACATGATAGAAGAAAGGTGAGAATTTCTGAATGCAGTGGTTAGTTAGAATTGTCAGTTTAGGAAAAGGCATTGAAATACTCTGGTAAACAACAGCTCTATAAATCCAGGAGATATTTTTCATGTTGAGAATTAACACAATGAATAGCTATAATGAAGTTTGTCTCAGGTTTAATAAAACTTCTTTAGACTTAGATTTAGAATTTCATTGTTTTTCTGTGATATTGCTGGTTTGTTCTAGAGAAAAATGGTGTTCCACTTTTCACTATGGGTTTGTTCCTGAAAGTAAGGGATACAACAAAACCCAGCAAAGTACCAAGAGACAGGCAGCAAAACTTCAAATCATTCAGAATGTAATTCCTATGAAAGGCAGGTTATTATATTTCATGGTATAAAACTAACAAGCCTACAAATGTTGTAAGGGAATGAAGTGTTCGTGCTTCAGATTATCCAGAATGAATATGTGATTCAAGATATACTTGATACTGCTCTGCCACAGATATTTCTCTGTTGTCTCGGAAATGCTTGTCTTTTCAGTCAAAAATTTGATTAATCCATTTAGCCATTCCTATTTTTTCCTATTGCATTATGTGCAATCTTTCATGTTCTATGGGAAAAACTTTTCTATCTTCTAGAGGAAAAGGATGAAATTGTAGTATCAGGAATATCCAAAAGGGGAGGGGGCGGCGGCAAACAAACCTCTTATACTTACAGTCAGACAGTCCTTTAAATAGAAATACCTTTTTTGGGGGGGGGGTTGAGGGTTTACACATTTTACTAGACTGGTTGATTAAGCTAAAAAGTGGGGAAGCTTCAAGCAATTTCTGAGGTGAAACCAATCATTCCTTGTTTAGCTTAATTCTATAAAGCAGTCGGACAATTTGAGAGAAAAAGCAGTCACAAGCTTCTAAAAGAGAAATGGGTGCCTTAGAAGAAAGTCTCTTTTGTCCTTTGAGAAGCTGATATTGTGGGGCAGATCAAAAGGTTTTGAGTAGTTTTGTGATAGCTGAGGCAGTCAGAAGCTAGTGGTACTGTACTGGTGGGTGGAGATGACTCATGACATAATGAATTCCACTGTTCATGGAGCAACTTTATTTTTAAGTAGTTACTGCTGTCTTCCTTCTCAATTAAGCTCACTGGAACAAAATCAAGGAAGTGAACAGTGTTTCCAAGATTTCCACATGACATTTGTTGTATGTGGAGAGGAGACTTGAGGATTTTGTGCTAGACATTAGTCAGGATATGGCTGAATCTTGAGAAAGACAGCAGAACTGATTCAGACACTGACTTCTTGATGCTTGATCCTTTTAATGGTCAGCTGAGAAGGATGTAGTCTGTTGCAATGTTCTGACCTATGCATGTCATAGCTAGCTAGCTATTCCTTCTGAAAAAGCCCATGAGAAAGTTACTCTAAAAAAAAAAATGGTACCAGAGTCATTTGTATTGGAAGACACAGTCACTTACCTTTACGCTAAACTTGAAGCTCTGATTGTGCTACTTTACAACTTAAAAAGAAGAGCTCGGCCAACAGTGACCCTATCCATGCTTAAGCTCTTTCTGTAGGAGACCACCTTTAGAGGATTTTTTTCTAGCCCCAGGACATGAGGGAGGAATGTTCAGGAAGTTCTGTTCAAGACCAATTACATCACAAGAAAAATATGGCAAACTTTAGAGGTTCTTTGCTCATACAATAAATGTGTATATTTATATACTGGGTCATAAGAAAAAAAAAAAATGCTGACCCAATCCAGGATGTAAAACTGCTAGGTGAAATAGTTTCACATCATCTACTATAAACTACCACTGAATCCCATGTTTGCAAAAAGTTGGTATTATTAATTTAACTGCAAAAATGTTGATGGAAAATATATTCCTTGTGATAGCTTCTTATCGGAGAATAAATGCCTCATTAATCTTAGACATCTCATGCTAAGAATATTATTGAAGTTAGACAGAATGATGAGTAACATTGTAGGGAGCACAGATTGCTACATGCAGGAATGCTTTTGCCCATTAGTCTCCCTCCATACAGTACAAGTCACTTCTTTTGTTTCTAAGGCTGCGGGCGGGAGCATGCTGATCTACCCCTGCTCCACAGCTTCTGATTTGATTAAAACAAGACAGATGGAGTGCTGTTCATTAGTCCATATTCACCTGCTTTTCCTTTGTCATCTTGGAAAAGTGGAGGAAGAAAGGGAAAGAGTCTGGAAACCAACATTAAACATTATGGTCAAGAATAAGTCTAAACACATAACACCAATGGTATTCCCCAATATTCTCTGTCTGCTCATTAGCTGTGTTTTCACCTTTTAATTTAATGAAATCAAGACAAAGCTGAGTATGTGTAAGGTGGATGTTACAATTTTACATTGTTTTGTTGTGAAGAGAATTTTATGTATAACAGAAGAAAATAATAACAGAATACCTGTTGTGCCAAGATGTTTTAAAACTGTGAATGCTGTAAGTATAACTGATGTTTTACCATCAAGAAAAAGGGAGTCTTGTTTGCAAGTTCTCAATGGGTGAGATAAGGAAGGCTGCTTCCTTATATTGTCCATTGAATGTTTTCTGAATTTTGAAGCCTCATCTGAAACAAGGATTTATGTACTTGATTGGTGGTTTTACTGGGAGTGAAGAGAAGCAGTCTTTCACAGTAAGGTTTATAATCTCACTGTTTCAATGATGCATGCCTGGCAGTGTAACTATGAACAGCAGTACCCAGCTCAGTAAAATACGTGTTTCTTTAAGCTTCATTTTCAAAGAGTGACTTCAATCATGTGGTCATATGACTTGAGGACTTATTGGTACATCAGAGTCCCAAAATCTATCTACTTATAAATAATCTCACTACACTGTGGAGGTCCACTAAGCTTCTCATGCCTACAGGCCTGTCAAGTAGACTGATATAAATCCAATGGAGGATGGCTGAAGCCATCTTTATAAGCTAGAAGTAAACAGGAGGCTTTAGAGCAGATTAACAAGAGCTGGCTCTCATGTTTGAGTCCATCATCTTTTGATATTCTACACACTTGGATCCAGCCTTGCCAATTGACACTGAGAGTCTGGATCTTGTGCAAGTCTGTGCTTCTGCTTTAGGTGAATGTTAGTCACAAATTTAAAAGCTGGACTGTTTTGAATATAAATCACAAAGTGTGTACAAAGTGAGTAAGAAAGGAACATTCAGAGGTGAGAAGTGTTTGCTCTTAGGTAATATTTCAGTACCTACAAGTCTAAATGTATACCTTTCCATAACTCTGAGGAGGAAAAGTGAGATCAGCATGATGATACAATTTTCCAATTTCTTGAAATATCTTTGAAGGTCTGCTTACCACAAAACACATCCATTCCTTATGAATATTGAAACAATGACTGTTTGTAAAGTAATAAGCATTTCAAACGTATTTTTCCCAGATATATGTATTTCAGTCAGTTCAGCTAAAATCTTCTTCTGTAGCCAACACAAATTATAATATTTTACTTTATTGGAAATACTATTTCAATATGTATATAGAGTTGCTAAATGGGAACTAGAATAGCAGAAACAAACAAGCAAACAATGGAGTGAGGGTAGAAACTACAAATTTCAGTTTTGTAGTGGGAGGAGAATTAACACAGGCTTTTATTCATTATCAGACTTTCACAAGATCTTCCATCAGAAACTTTTTAAACTAGAGGACTAAACTCTTTTGTTACTGTGAGATGCACTGCAATCTTATCTTGTTTCAATCCATTTTCATCATTGGAACAAATTAAATCCTGGGCTGGCAAAAAGTTAGACTTTCATCAGTATACACACTCGTCTTACATTCAGTTTGGTTGTCAACTAGCTGGTTTATTTGAATCTTCTAACAGCTATGTAGAGATATATGGAAAAGAAATACTGAACAGTGTCAAGCATCAATAAATAAACAAGCAAGCGAACAAACAAATAAAAACCCCGTAGTATAAGAAAATATGAAAGTGAGGACATGCATGCATCTTTCTGTTGACCAAATTACTCAAATTACTTTTGAGGCCATATGGTGTTCATTGTGGGTTTTTATTTTCAAGTATGGTTTTGTAGACTCAAGACCAATGGAGTCCTTATCCTGAGGTGAATGCTTTTGAATACAAAAGCAACAAAAGATAGATTATAATAATATATGATCTGGCATTATGCCACACTGAGTGGAAAGTTCTGACTTTCTGGAAAGTTCTCTGAAAAGTTATTCTGATTTCCTAAATTTACACACCTTTACATCCCTGATGGGATGATATTTCAGATTAGAGCCTTAAATTTATATGTTTACAAGTAGGCATATTATAACTTCCATCAAAGTCAATAGATTGAAATTAATCTGTACAGTTTGGTGTGATTTCCACCTATCTGCTTTTAAACTTCAGGGCTGTCCTGGAAGATAATTCTCCAAAGAGAAATATTTTTCTTTAAAGTTGAATCTAAACCATGCCACATGATGTAACATACAGTTAAAAATATGTTTTTAGAGTGATACTTCAAGGCAGGCTCATTTGTAGAGCAATAGTATATTTTACTTGGTAAAAAAATGTTTTTATTCAACATCTCAGGTTAGTGGACATTGATATACATATAATAAGTACTAAAGCTATAACTCAGAAAGCACTTCGTCTTTGCCTGCCTTGCTACTGGCACCATTTTCTTTAGTATAATGACCAAAGTTAATGACATTTATTGACAAATTTTTGAGAACCTTGCCATGGTTTCCCCCCCCTCCTTTTTTTTTTTTTCTTTCTTTCTTTCTTTTTTTTTTTTTTTTCCTGTATAAATTATGAGACTTCAGTGATTAGATATGGAAATCATATGGCATCTATTCAAATCATGAAGCTGATAAAATAGAATATGTCTTATCAGGTAGATGTTAAAACACTCCTACAATTCACAGTCTGACTGCTCTGACATTCACCTCTGGTTGAATAACAAAAGGACCAAAAGAAGAAACAGTAAGCAAAGAAAGCAGAAAAAGCCTAATTATTGTTTTCAGCAATACAATTATCTTCTTTAATTGCCAGTCCTCAGTGATTTAAGCAAGCTTCATGAATCATCAAGGAGATAAACATAAGCTATTTCTGTAACAGTTAAGTGAATCTGAGAACAGGGAGCTAAATACATTCAATGGGTATTTTTCCCCAAATCCAAAACAGACACCAATCACCTTATTCAAATCAACAAAGAATAAAACCATATTCACTGTTTGGGTGTTTAATGACAATTTTAGTGAAATCTGTGTATCATATTAAGGCTGTCTCATAATCTTTTCATTTCACTTTCTGCTCGAAATTGTTGACTTACACAAATCTTTCAGAACAAAAATAAAGCTAATTCAATGGATAGATGCTTCCTGGTGTCTTTGTCTACCGTCCCTTGAGATTCAGTGTGGAGGTTTGTTAGTCCTAGATTTTGACGTGTATCTTGATAACTTCCTAATTTACCAGAAGCTAACGTTTCCAGACTATTAGTGTTCAATATATATAAAGTGTATTATCAAAAGAATGTGCAGCATTCTTTATTAGACTTGTAACACATTCATAAACTCATTTTAAACTAAACTGTTTTTGTTGATCTTCCTTTTGCAGGTGTAAGCTCTCATACTTCCCCAATGTGTGTCCTTGTTTACAATCTTACAGCCAGCTTGTTGAAAACAGACATTTTCTGCTATTGTGGCTTCATGGAAGCAAGTGGAATTTTTGCAGTTTCACTCACTACTTCATTTTCAGGCAGAAATATATCTCGCTTGTATGCCTTTCTGTGCACCAGATCTAACCAGACATTTATTTATTTATTTATTTATTAAAAGTTTAGTCCCCTGCTTTATTGGCTTTTCATGAACTTTGGATATACTAGATACAACTTCTTCCTTATCCCAAATCATTTCATCATTTTTTGACATCCAGTTTAATTAACCCACAGGCATTTGGATCTGGCACTTTGTCATAAAATGTAATCTGTCAACTTTGGGCTAGGTTTTGGGTTGGGATATTCATCAAACTTATTATAAAACACTCATTTCCTCCCTCCTCCCTCCCCCCCTCCCCCCCCCCCTTCATTTCAGATAACACATAAATTAATAGATTGCAAGGCCAGAGAGAACCATTGCAATCACCTTATGCAACCTCTCACATAAAACAGGCCAATGAATTTTGTCCAGAGTATTATCCGTTCATTTATTCTAAGTATGCCTCTATCCAACTGCCTCTGGAATAAACAAGTTTCATTTTTTCTCTCATGACTGCTTTTTTTTTTGTTGGTGCTGGTCGTTTTTTTTGTTTGTTTGTTTGTTTGTTTGTTTTCTTTTTCAAGATAATCTGCAAGCTTTTTGGATTGTATATCCTGTTCAGGAATGATTTTCTATTTTTATCCAATCCAGAGTAATTGTGCTCCTTTCTTATTCAGTGGCTATGAATCAGGAACATATAAATGAGAATTGGCAAGCTGTGACCCCTTTTTGATTATGAGTATGAACTATGCAATTAATCATATTTCATTTTAATAGCACTGTTTATTTTCTTTCACAATCTCTGAAAAACAAGCTTTCTTTGCAGTTACTGTTTTCAGCATGAAATCATGACCAAAACTACCAGCCTCATGAAACATCATAACTCTGTTATGCTCATGATGAAATCTATAGACGTGAATAAGATTAAGGGTAGAAAATTTTCTAGTAATGGATTCATATGGTAACGAAGGTGTTAAAGCTAAAAGGTTTTTAAAATATGTGTACTCTGACAGGAGTGGGTAACATGCTGAATCACTTACAATGATGAATATTTAAAAATAGGGCACAGATGTCTAATTTAAATACAGAAATTTTCTTGGCATCTTACTAGTTGTTACTACATTTTTTTAACATGTATTTTATTCACACATTCAAATTTACTTGCTCTGATTTGCTTTGTCAACTGCAGGAGGCTGACTGATAATCCACACTTTGAAAGCTGCCAATGCCTCTCAAACAAATGTGAAATTTAAGTTTGCAGTGTGGACTTCAAAATTGTTCAAAACTTTTAGTTGCTTTGTGATTAAGTTTGGTGGGTGAAAGTGCTTTTCTGATGGATGAGAAAGATGAGTTAGAGGGTTCCTGGCGCCTTTGATATCATGACAGACCTCCCATTGACTGTAATGGGGCCAGAAGTTCACCTGCTGTTATCTGCTTAGCTATCTGTCTGTACATTTTTAATGTACTCAGCAAAGTGGAATCTGAACACTAGTTTAAAGCTAGGATATGGAAATACCTCTTCTTCCTAAGTGACTCAATTGATTCTGAAGCTTGCAAGATGTGAGGAGCTGCTAATCCTTTTTAAAGCAGCTTCAAATAATACATTATACAGAATATTGTTCAAGTAACCTGTTTATATTGTGTTTAATGTTACTTTATGGCTTGCATTTAAAATCAATGTCTATCCCACCCCCCCCCCAAAAAAAAAAAAAAAAAGGATTGAATTTTTGACAAAGTA
Source organism: Cygnus atratus (assembly GCF_013377495.2). Classification (NCBI taxonomy): domain Eukaryota; kingdom Metazoa; phylum Chordata; class Aves; order Anseriformes; family Anatidae; genus Cygnus; species Cygnus atratus. Next base: position 9,001,954 of record NC_066364.1, read on the forward strand.
AGGTTTCTTGTGCAAGATTTTCATTCTAGTTGAGATATTTCATGAGAAAAGATTAAATGACCTTCAGCTGAGTTTTGTTGTGTTTGTTTTTTTTTCAGATTTTTGTAATAGAGCATTTTTGACAAAACAACTTAGATAGTTAAACAGCAAATGGAAATCAGCTTTTAGAATAGTTGCTCTCAAAAAAAAAAATCAACAACAACAACAAAAGAAACCAGCAACCACATTCATACAGCGCTTTTAAATTTTTAAAAGAACAACAATGAAACCTGGAGTTTTTTATCTAGCAATAGCAGTTGATATACTTAGGATCTAGTTATGCTTATGGATTTAAAAACAATATAGTGCGTCGGTTCTTTCTTAAGATACCATAACAAAGCTGATGAAGTTTTCTCTAAAGATGCTATCAATTCCTTTTTTTCATCATCATCCAAATATTAAATACGCTATTTAGTAGGTCTATTACGGTAAAACGTATGAAGTCTTTTTATTCCTAGTGTATGCAGCTATTATTATATCCATTTCTCTAGCAGATTAAGCTAAATTGTATTTAACTCATCAATACAATACAGGAGCCATTATGGGAAATTCAGTACCTTGGATCATGGAACAACTAAGAATAGACGACATATAAATAGATGATCTTTCTTTTTTTTCTTTTTTCTTTCTATTTTTTTTAAAGTACTATAATCTATGAGTCTTCATTTATTCCATGCCTTTTGATTTATGAAAAAGGTATAGTTTTATTTTCTCTAAAATGTGTTTGTGTCCCTTCATTGAACATCACTGGCATATATATAAGTATTAATAAAATAGCTCTGTGAATGTCTCAGAGAATTCCTTGGGAAAGAAGCTGCTGAAATTATATGTGAGGGTGTTAATATCAAACATCAAGTATGTTCCTGATCTGTCGGCAATGGCAGACCTAGTTAAATATGATGTGTGTGCTAAGCCTCCTTCATGAAGGTTAACGCAAAGGAGGACTTTAATGGATTTTTTTGTATTAGATAATATGAGTTACAAACGAAGACATTTCCTTCTGTCGTCCATATTTCACCATCTTCATAAGATGTAATGTGTTCTCAAATATGAACTGTCCCTGAGCTTGTCTGAGCACTTGATGCACACGAATAGTTACTGACCTTGCTCTGACAACTGCTTTCTTTCCGTTACTCTCAACCACCTCCCTTCTAACATTTCAGAAGATGGTTTTCTGCATAAACTTCTGCAGATGGTTCCAACTCTGGTGATTATTATTTGTGAAGCTCCATTTGTGAGCTTATTGCCCTGATCTTAATACACATGCAATTCAAGTTAGGCTGCAAAGCTGGGCCTTACTTATTTAACTGATAATCCTTGTAAAATGACTCCTCTTGATGCCTATCAAGTGATATTCATTAATATAAGTAATGAATGTAGAAAATATAATGTGTATTGAAGTTATACACTCATTAATTAAATATCAACCTATAAAATGGACTATGAACTATTAATTTTGATGCCATTATGAGTTTGTAGTTGATATTGCAAACAAAATGCTAAAATACATCTTCCAACAGGGAAACAAGGAACATTACTTCTGTTTACGAACTTTGTCTACTTAATTTGTTTATGGAATTGCATTCTAAAAACTAGCAATTGTAAAATGAATAAATTCACTATATTTTTTATTGAAAAGATTAACATCAGGTAACATAGTGCATAATATTTATTGTTTAAAAGTTAATAAGATGCAGAAAGATAGAAAGAAATTATGATTTTAGAGGTGGTAAAATTATTATAGTAAAACCATGCCTGTGGATAGGAGTTTCCAGGACTGGAGTAAAATATGTGTCATATGAGATAATTGTGACCTGCTAGCAAGGTCACAAAAAAAAAAAAAAATCACTTCAACTTCTTATTGCAATATTATTGGTATAAATGTCTTGCAATGCATAAATAAAATAGTAAGCTTACCTTGATAACCAGGAACATTTTGTATTTCATTTCAGAATTTATTTCCATGGGGTATTATTATAATATTTAAGGATATTTATATTGGATATATTTAAATGGGGATATTTTTTCTTTATTACAGATTTTTCTAAAATACAATAAATTGACAGGGGTAAAAACCATTAGTATAACTCATTATTTTTTTAATTTTAATTTATTTACACTGAGAATACCTCCTCCTCAGATGATTAGCTTCACTCTTAATAATAATAATAATTCTTCTTTGCTCTTCCTTTATTAAGACAGTTAATTCAATTTTGTATGGGGATGAACACCATCATATGAACTGAAAAATAAATGAGGGATGTGGTACTGAAACATAGTACTGGGGGCTACAGTTGGGATCAATTCATCTGTATTTTGTATTAGATGTGGTATAAAATGTGCACTATTCTTCATATGTGCTATTAAATAAGACAGGTGTTTTCCAGTATAAAGTGGACATAACTAACACAGAAAATGTAGGTGAATGTGGTTGCCAAATTTGTAAAGCCTAATATTTAATTAATGTTAACGGATATCTTTAATTACTTCTGTATTTCTCTACAGAAAAAAAAGAAATTGAAATATTGATGTATAACTAAAGAAAATATTCCACTTTGTTGTTGTTGTTGTTTGTTGTTGTTGTTATGAGGCTTTGAACTGCTTTAGTTCTATGATGTTAAGTAAAGATAATCACAAAACCAACCTAATAAACCCTAGCTGTACTGTAAAATCAATAACCTGAAAAGAGATTAGGTAGGTTATGTGACTGGGTTACATGTTTTTACATATAAATTGCAGGCTACTTATTAGAAAAAAAAATTGACAATTTACATTTGCTATGATTTGATTCACTTTTAATTGATTTCTTTGAGATACTGTGAAGCTTTCTGTGGGTTGACAATAACACAAGGTTTCTGACTCACAACATGAACATGGGAAACAAAGCTTTCTGTCACAGTCATCTATCTGTAATGTTATTCTGTACAGATTTCTTCATGAATTATATATAGGTTAAAAGAGTTTGCCATAAATAGTGGGTTCACAGAAAGGACAGGATGAACATTTGAACTCATTGGTAAAAAGGGGAAACCATTTTTCCTTCCTCCATTCAACTTGCAGTCACCCATCTAATACAGCCGGCTACAAATGTAACATTAGTTCAACATTAAAATTCCATAGACCTTTTTCTTAGTTTCTCCAACAGGTCTCAAGTATTGTACAGATAGGAACTACCAGGCTGCCTCTCCAGGTCTTGCCAAGCATTGAGAGGAAGTGGATAGCACCATGCCTTTGCTTGACTTATGTAAGTCAGATAAACAAACAAACAACAACAAAAGAAATAGAATTGTTTAACCCTGTGAGAAGTATTTAACCTTGTGAGGGTTCTGTCCATCCATTCCCCCTCCCTCCCCAACCTTTTCTTTTTTTTTTCCATTGTTGTTGTTCATTTGCTTATAAAAATTAAAAAGGAAATGAGAATGATGGAAAGAGGAAAAAACAAAGTGCTACAGAGAATGTCCAAAGACATGAATGGCCAACAATAGTGTGAAATGGTAATTAATCATTCAGTTAGTAGATAAACAATCTGTGTGGGAATGAGAAAGGGAGTTAATTTTGGTATTATTTCCAGTGCCATCGGATATTAGGAGGAACACCACTAAAGTTCATTGAGTCATGTGAACATAAAAGGAAATTTGATGTGTACATATTCTCTCCAAAAACTGTTTATATGAACACATTATGTATGCATATTTATTAAAATGTACATGCATTATGTACGCAAAGATTGAGAAACAGAAAGCATTGTAACCTTCCAGACAAGTCAGGGAAAATCAGTACTCCCGATTCTGCTGAAAATAATGCTGCACAATACATTTCTCAGACAAATAATGCTGGGTTTAACACTGGATAATGCCAATATATTGAGAAAATTAGTAAAAATGTCAGTTTTCTAATGAGGATGCAGATATGAACTAATAAAAACCTCCTAATGAAACAATTGTTTTAAGAAACCAAGCTTGGTTAAAAATATAAAATCAAACCATGTTAAGGTGCTTATAATGAGATAGCATTTGTTAATTCTTCTGGCTTAAGCTCTCTGAAGAATAGGAAGTGGGGAAAGGTTGTTTTCAGGGATGATTAATTAATCTGTTTGAAGAGAATAGACATATTTTCTTACAATATTTTGATACTAATGCATGTAAATGTATCTGAAATGAACTGTGAAAAGATGAAGAGTGATTACATTCTTTTCCTGTAGTTTCCTAAATCTTGCCTTTGAGGACTTTGCCTCTGTTCTGCCTCCTACATTGTGTATTTTTTTCTGTCAGTTTGCATTGCTGAACTTACTTTGCTAGTTCCAGAAATCCCAAATTCACTGCTTATTCAGAATCATTTACAGCACTTTTACATTCCGTGATCTCTCAGTCACGGCAATTTTAAATAGCTAGTTGCTTCTCTCAGGTTTCAGAAAACAGAGAAAAATTGTTTTGTTATCATTTTGTTTCAAGGGTAGTCTCTGTAAGCATTTTTATGTATGTAACTGCTCAACTGGGTAGCAGACTTCAGGGGAGTTGTCCTTATGACTTATTGTACTGATGAGATTCAGTTTTGTCTTTGTCTATTTATACAAAATGTTTATTTGACAATAAATAAATAAATAATAAAGAACATATTTCAGAATATGCTGGAATCAGATCTGTTTCAAGAATGTATGAAAAACATTATGAACATTGCCATCACTGCTGCTCATTGGAAAGCTTGAAGCACTTCTGCAGTTTTGGGGGATGAAAGTCGTAGAGCACATTATAAACATTTAGCTAAAACATTTGAGAGAATTTTGCTGACTTTTATATTTGTGATGGAACTATCCAGTGAAAACAAACTATTTTGACAAATTTTGACTAACTCTACATGTCATTTCTCAAAGCATCTGAGAAAGAATATACGGGTGCCTGACTATTGCTCCGATTTCCTCCTCCTGTTATATTATACACATATTTATATCTTGGGTAGAATGAGCATTTTCTATTTCTGATATTGTGCTTGATTTTATAATGTGTGAGATATTAATTTTATATTAGCATGCTATTGAATATTAAAAGTATAACGTGGGGCAAGAGAATTGAGGTTAAATATTTCTATAGTTACAAGAATATTTTCTCAACAGAATGATGATATATCTTATTAAATACCATAAGTGAATAAATTTTGTTAATTTTTTTGTAGAATGTGGAGGTTATTTGTACGTGTATTTCATTCCTTTAATTTAATTCTTGCTGTTTGAAACTATTTCTGCATCACTTGTGCAAATCTCTACTTCATTTAACTCAGATGTAACTTAGCCCTTACTTTTTACAGTCATTTAATGTGCAAACCATGATGAAAATGCCAACATTTATTGATTTATTACTGAATATAGCTTCTAGCAAAATTTTGAACTTCACATTAAGCATTTATTTTTTGATTTTTTTTTCTTGGAAAATTATCTTCTTGTCACATTCTATCTGGCACTACTTTAAAGCACAGAGGACTCTAGGAGCAAGGAAAATACAGCTGTGTTGTCTTTTTCTTTCTCTTTTTTTTTTTTTTCTTTCTCCCTTTCTATGCATGGTGCATACACCAAGATTTATTTTACATTAATTTGGGACCATTTATCAAGCAAGAGCAAAGTTTTTCATACACATTAAAATTTTAAAAGCTTTGTAGTAAGTCAGTAGGTTTATGCTCTTATGTTTAAATGACAGCATATAATTCACAGGAAAATAGCATGATGTGTCAAGCTACTCTAAGCAAAAGGATTTTGCACAACATTGTGTTCTTTTTTTCTCAGCAAGAAATTTGTCGGACCCCTGAGACTCCTTAATTATATTCTCTCTAATCTACAAGAGTGGTTGTTGTTGTTCCTGTTGTGATTCTTTTTTTTTTTTTTTTTTTTTTTTTAAGTAGAGGTTACTTGCCAGGTAGGTTTATAAATATCCCCAGTGTCTCAGTCCTCTATGAAACACACACAGATCTTCTGTAGGCAAGATGTTTAACATTACTGTGCTTCTTTAGCTATTACACTGGTGCATGCCAGCTACAGGAAAAAAATGCTAGAAAGAGCTCAGCGATCTAGCTATAGCAGAATCCTTCTCGTTCACTGGTTTCACAATAGCTTCATGAGGCTGAGCACCAGACAGACAGTCCCAACTGATATAGAATAGGTAGGGCATTGAATGTATTAACAGCATACATTTCAGGAAGAGAACCGTGATGGCTTGTTACCTACTACTTTAGAGAAATGATGCCAGTAAAAACAGAATACTTCAAAGGGAAAAGTAGTCAAAGAAATGCTTTAAAATTCAGGGAGAATTCCCCCTAAGACTTGACTTAGGGCATTGGCTTTCATTGGGCACCTCTCTACTCTTAACTCTAACAGTGAGGGCATATGCAGTGAGGGCATACCAATGATGCTGGCTTAGCCTCTCTTTCAAAGCAAGAGGAACAGTATATTCCCAAAAAATGTTTGTGGCCCTAATGAGTACGGTAGAGAACCTTTCTAGTAGGTTAGGTAGTCTCAGGGTTTGGTGCACTTTTAGGAGGAATTCATCACAGCAGTTATAGGTAATATTTCATCTCACCTAAATTCCACCACAGAAAAGATAAGTATCTACTTAAGCTAATCATCTAATTCCTGTTTTTAGGGAATGGTGAGGCTGTCTCCTTGAGAGGATGAGTCACTCTAACTACTTTTGGACCCTGTATTAGCTTGGGAATAGTTCCTCAAAGCAGTATAGTTTCTTCCTCCGAAAGGAAACCAGACAGTTAGTTTAAGTAAGGCAATCTGGAGAGTTTTGCTCTGCAAAGCACGTCAGAGACTTTGCTCCTCTTTCAGCTTTATTTAGCCTGGCATTGTTGGGAAAATTTTTCTATCTTTGTTCTTTTCTGCTTTTGTTAGAAGTTTTTTTCTTTTATGCATGAAGTCTGGTATACTTTCTAGAAACTTGCTGATGTGTAGGATTTGATATTATTATTCCCCGTTTGTGATAGGTACAACGGTTTTATTTTATAGTCAAAATGCTAATGACATTGCAAATGATAATTGAAAAAAAATCATTGTATGTCAGCGCAGGAGTATAGAAAGTTTCTGTAAGAGCAATGATTTGGTGTTTTTTTTTTATTATTATTATCTGGCTAACAGTTTTCATGTCTACTAGCATGATGCAGGAAGGCAAACAAAGCAGATTTACTGCAACTTACAAAGCTCATTGACTTGCAAGCAAGTGGAAATGGTTATGAGGGTAGAAGATAAATCCAGAAACTCGGGGAGAAAACAAGGGTTAAGAGGTGTATCTTAGCACCCCTGTGAACTTTGAGAAGTTAAAAAGAAGTTGAAAGGAGCTAAGATAGAGCATTATGAAAAGCAGAGTTTGACCAAAGAGAACTGGTATCAGAAAGGAGTGCAATGTTTCACTATTTTGTAATTCTTTGTGACTGTTACAGCCAGAACAGGCCATGGCATTGTGCTTAAATTAGAGTGCTTAGATTATCGGTAAACTCCTGACAGTGACACAGATTTTGATGGTGCTGAGCCATGACATAAATGTAGGACTGGATAACCAGATAATGAAACTGGTTAAAAAGGGGGGTTAAAAAGCTATGAATTTAAAAAAAAAAAAAAAAAAAAAAAAGACATCAGGTATAAAGAAATTAAAGATTCCGTCTTCTGTCTTTGCTTCATGTGAGTGACACAGGGGTAATGCTTGGTGGAAGCAGTACTTTCAAGCCAGCAGTGTCTTAACGCTTGGAAAAGGGAGCAATGGGGGACAGGACTACCAGATTAAAAGACAACTGACAATGAAATTCATTGCAGATGAATAAAGAATCATATGCCTCACTGCAAAGAATGCAAAAGAGGCACATTTACAGTGCTGTAGCAAAGGCTATGCTTTAAGGTTAAGGCCTCTAGCAGAGGCTGGATCTTTTGCAATGCAGCCATGTAGCTGAGCATTGCAGAGTGGCTCTGATTTCCATACTTATGATCCCAGTATAAGGTTGATAGGTAGTAGGGATAAGTCTCAGAGGGAACTTCCACATTCTCCTGTCTTGCATCTCTTTTCGACACCCATGCTCTCCCCATAATAATTTAGTTTTATTATATGTATTTTTCTTCATTTGTAGCCAGAACATGTATTCTAAAGGAGATTTAACCTGAATGACAAAATTTAAAATATATTAAAGAGCTGGTTATGCACGTGATCACAGAATTATAGAATGGTAGAATCACTTAGGTGGGAAAAGACCTCCAAGATCATCAAGTCCAACCATTAATGAAGCACTGTTTAATAAAAAAGTAAAATTTTCTAATCAGAGTTGGAGTTGGATGGACTATAGCTAAAACAGTCTGATGATAAATGGTTTGCACAGATTCTGTCTTTTGTCTTTTTTGTCCATACAAGTAGCTGCAGGGCAGATGACTGTTTCAAAATAAAATTTCAAGAGTACAAAACCATGCACAGACAATAGAAATAACAACTGTTAAAAAGTGTTGCACGTGTGCACTATTCTTGATAAATATTTCTAGCTCCACTTTCTTTTCTTTCTTCCCTCCAAAAGCAATTGGATGCAAAGAACTGACGTTTCACAGCCATTCCCATATCCCAGTGATGTTAATTCAAATACAGTATTATGTTCTAACAAAAAATTAAGATGATTTGGTTTCATAGAATCATAGTTTCATAGAATCATAGCGTCTTTTTTTTTTTTTTTTTTTAACCATATAGAAAGTTAGTATCCTAAGTTTGCAGTGGGTGTACGTGATCATTTAAGAACATACAAAGATAACACCAGTATATAACAGAAAACAGCATTCTGGAAATACACAGCTTCTGAACGTTACCCTTGTTGTTTAATTTGTTTTCTTCACTTATTTTAGAGTCTGTTAGTTTAGAGAAGCAAAATACTCCTAAAACTGATATAGATTTTTTTTTTAAATACATGTATTTTCCTCAACTTGAGTGTCGTAATGAAAAGACAGCAACAAAAACATCTAACCAAAAAATCCCACCATTATGCTCAGTAAGTGTTTACAACAGCGTAAAACAATCTCTCTTCAAACTGGGTGAGTGCCAGCTCCTATAAGCTATTAACTGTGCAGCTTTAATGGAACAATATTAAACATGACAAGAACTCATCTGAGAGCAGTAGCAAAAGAGAAGGGTCTGTCTGAGTTGTCCTCCCACTGAACTTAGAGCTCCTAAGCAAACAGAAAATATCATTAACTTACAGCTACGAGGGTGCCAATATATTGGCAGAGGAAATATTTTGAGACTGCTGTCACTTTCAAAGAGTATTAAAAAACTTCATAATCCCAAGTTAAGTTATCACATGTATATCGATATCTGTTTTCTTTAAGAAGCTGCCAAATTAAGTTTTCTCTGTACAGGGTACCAAGAAGGATCCAGTTCATTTTAGTCTTATCTCCTGAGTTTAATCCCTGACTTCTGTGGAGGAGGGATGCATGTAGCTTTTAGATCCCACTTAAAAATAACTTCCATGTTTTTTATTATAAACATTAGTTATGAGCATACAATTATTTGGATCAATACTGAAACCAAATTGTCAGCTGTGAATGTACCTTGCTGTTTCCCAGAATAAGTGTTTATGGAAATTTTCAGCACTTATCAATGAATTGGATGTTGGCCAATATGGTGGCAATAAAAAAAAAAAAAAAAAAAAGAATGTGAGGTTTGAAAATGCTTGCAGTTCCCCAGTTCTTTTATTTTAAGATCTTTTTATTTTAAGAGTGTTGCTGAAGCATCTTGCCACCTAAGTTGTTCAGATGATCCTAATACTCCTTTCCTGCACAAGGCATGGGTGAGTTGTTGAAATCCACTGACCTGAAATCTACTGAAGGACAGGGAACCTGAAGGACACTGACCAGCTTGGTGCTCCCCTTAAATGAGACATACTTTACAATAAATTGAGCCACTTGCAGTGAGAAGCTTTGTGTGTCATCACCATTTAAAATTGTTATACACTGCTTTGCCTTTCCCCATCAAAGACTTGATAGTAATTTGAAACAAGGTCTGTGTGCATTCCAGCCCTGAGCACGTAAAAAATGCCTCATTGTGCCAGCCACTACCACTCTGCAGTCCAAATAGGATTTCCATATTTGCCTTCTTGCTAGTCTAAACCCTTAGCTCATCTACATGCTAGCTGAGCTGCCCACAGAATTGTTTATAAAGAACGCAAAGAAAAACAAAAGATGTTTAGGCTGTTTGATTCTGGAATAAAAAACGTAGTAATTTTGGAAGATGAAAGTACAAGTCTTAAAAGGCATAATTTTAATGAACTTGTCCATTAGTGAGCCTCCTGATTAGCAAAAATAACCCTGCTCATGTGAATATCCAGTCTCCTAAATGCATGTTTTGACTTACTGGTCCACTTGAGGCACTTGGCATATTACACTTTAAGTACGTTGTTTTGGACCAGTGACAATTCCTCCCACAGCCCAAAAGAAAGATGCACTTAGAGGAAATGTTGGCAAAGGACCAGCTCCTACAAAGAAATGGCAATTTCTTGTCAAAGACACAGCACAGGTCTATTCTCATTTCCTGGTAAATGAAAGTGTTCTTGCTGTGACCTGTAAACATATTATGCAGACTTCTTCAATTCTGTTGGATGCAAGACTGACCCACACTTGATAAAAAATGCTGTATTTTGGCACCACGAGAGGAGCAGTTGTTGAGTTGGTCCTCAACTTCTTACTGCTGCCATACATGTTCAGATGCTAGTAAGAGTGGATAGTCTGGGATTTATTTTACTGTATTGGTTATTTTCCCACTTATATTTTACAGTCTGTTTTAGTTTTCTTGCCTTACTTTTTTGATATAATTTCTGGGCTGTCTTACTATATCCTGCAATAAATTTTGCCTATAGACAAGAACAAAGTAAGAACAGAAGAAGAAAAAAGAAGAGTAGATACCTTATGGTATTGCCTGGTCTAAGTACATGGATACTCTTCACAAGCCTCTGTCAGGAGATACAATGGTTCCCTAGAGGTAGAGGGAGAAATGCTTTCCATTTAACTTATTGAATGTAAATCACAAGTGTTTATTATTATTATTATTATTATTATTATTATTATTATTTATTTGTGACTCTCCAAATCAGATTTTTATTTATTTTTTATTTACTTTGCTCTTGCAAGTGTTTTGAAAGGAATGCTTCCAGTCTTTGCCTGTGACAGTCCACCTCCCTAGGGTAATTCTCAGTTGCTCCAAATCAAAGTAACTCCTTTGTTTTTAGTGCAGATCCACCATATTCTCACGGTAAAGGATATGTTCCATCAGTCCCAGAACAGCTTTCTTTAATTTAAATAAAATTAAACAGTTTTCCATGGTTAATCTCATATACTCAAAATTGATGTAATTCTTGTACATGATAGCCTTTCATATAACATATGTGGTGTCAGATTAATTTATACCTTCTTGAATAGTTTTTTTAAACTGTGGTGATGAAGTAAGGTGAAAATAAAAATCTTACTAATTGTATTGCAGCACAATCCCACTGAATGAGTGTATTCTTTTTTGTATACAGAACCCATATACACCAAAAAGAAAGCCTTTATCTGTAGTGGTATTCAGAAGCCTACTGAATGTGGCAAAGAAGTGCACATAAATATGACAATTTCACTCAAATTATGTTTTCTGGGTGCCTAAACTTCTTTCTTATCTGGGTTGTAAGTAAATAAGAATTACTGTGAGATGTAATTCAAAAGGAAATACATGGTCTTTCAAACAGTCATGAGATTTCAAGAGCAATGTGAGGAAAGGTCTATTGGTGAAGGTCCTAGCTAAGGAAAGGTCTGTAGGTCAAGGTCCGCATCTTGTTAGGGCATTCAGGAGGTTTTTTCTTTCAATATTGTGCAAGGATTTATTTATCAAGATTATGAAATAGCATTTTTTTAGGAGGGATTTAAAGACAACATGGTATGTGGAAAGGCTGAAGAAGCTGTTTATTCTGTGTTGTGCTTCAACAAGCTAATTCTTGAAAAGTGTTTTGTGTCCAAATAAGAATGTGTATGTACGTACAATGTTTCACAAAGAAGAAAAATTAAAGTAGGTAATACATTAGCAATTTGTGAAATGTAAGAGTTATTTTTATGAAATAAAAAAATGAGAATGGTGTCTCTTTTCTAAATCTGTCTTTCCAAATTATGAAAATTATTAATGTCTTTCCTTTACAAATTATGTTAGTGTAGACTGACGTGATTTTACGGGCCTTTGGGTTTTGTTTGTAGGTGATTGATGTGTGTGTGTGTTGGTGACTTTGTTGTTGATCTTATTGTTTGTTTTGTTTTGTGGAGAGGTATTTGTTTGTTTTGTTTATTGGCAGCCTTTCATAGTGACTCAGAAAAAGAGCTGGAAATCAAACATAGTCTTCTTAAGTAAGGCCAGATATTATAGCTACATTAGCATGCAATTTCTAACAAAAATAACTGTTTTTAACTTTCATGTTCCTACTTCCTGAAACACTGATCTAAAGCCACTATATTTGATGGGAATACTATTTGATAGGAATGCTTGGATCAAGATCCAAAATTGTGACGGTTTCTGTGTTGCCTTTGAAATTCTGTTGTGATCATCCAACTAGTCAGGAAACCTAGAAATGTATTATGCCTTTAACCTCAAACTAACTTGACTCTCAAGAGCAGTAGCCAATCATATCTCTTAAGTGCATCTCCAGGAACAGGTGTAAGTAAAGACTCCATATGGTATTTTCAATACAGACTTTGTCTTTTACGGGAAACTTTGTGGTTCTTCATAGTTCACGTAAGAATTTGAAGAATTTCAAAGAGAAATGCACCTAAAATGTATTTCAAAGGGAATGTATTTCAAATTCAAGAAGTCTTTTCCGAAATAAAATAAATAAAATAAATAAATAAAATAAAATAAAATAAAATAAAATAAAATAAAATCCTGCATGCATATTAGGAAAAGCCATGTGATTTAACAGATAGTCTTTGTTCAGTTTTCTGCTTTCCAAACTTATCTTGGGAAAGTCTAGCGTACTTCCAACTACGTGAGTTAAATTTTGGGAAAGAACTAAGGACAATCAGGACATCTACAATTAGATCTCTTCCACATCACTGGAGTAGCAGGAAGAGTGAAATCAGCCTAAAGGCTCTGCCTAACCTCTCTGACCACATAACTCAGCTGAATTTAGATATACCACTTTTGGGGGTGCTTATTGAGCATATGTGGATGTAAACTTAGAAGTCATAATAATGACTGTTCATAAAAAACAAGGTTTGTAGTATACCCATATACAGAGTGACTTTCTGCCTATTATTATTCTCCCTTTATTTAAAAGATATTTTATCATATTTATAAAGAAAGTTGAAAATATTTTAGAAGTCAATTATCATGTCTTTCCATTTTCATCACAACTGCCACAGAAATCAGTACCAATCAGTCTGTAAGAAGAGATTTTGGCAAACGCTTCTTGTGTAGTATATCCCCCAGTGGGCATGAACAAAAAAAAAAAAACAAAATCTTTTTCTGTTGAGCTGTATTAGGAAGTATTGGTAGGTCTTGTGAGTCCAAGGAATAGCCTAAAGACCTAGCCTTAAATTTTATATGTAGTCTGAAAGCTTTACCAGGTTGTAGCGTTGTTCTAAACATCAGAGCTAGTGTCCTCACACCACTATAGAGAATTACAGTGATATGAACACCATCACTCTAGATTTTGGCTAGGAGATTTGGGTAATATATTTTACCTGCCATATTTCTTCCTTTTTATTTTTATTTTTTATTTTTTTTCTCCATATGCTGTGAAAAAGCAAATAAATTAAACTTTAAGGATTTTGCTTAATGGATCTAGTTTGGGACAGCACTGTCCTTTTATTTTCTTCATGTACTGAACTCTACTGTGGTTCCAGAAATACCCTACATATTTTCAGGCCAACAAGTTTTGTACTTTTTGGCTCTTCCTCAGGATTCTCTTTTGTGAAAAGCAACAAAATATAGTTTCTGATGCAAACTCCATTTCCTCAATGATGGAGCAACTCTCTTTGCTTCTAAATGTTAGAATAGTGAGACATGATGCAAGATGATGACTTTAAGACATATGTATAGACATTTTATTTTACTGCCTCCAGCCCAGCTCTGAAAATCTACAGCTTGTGTTGTCAGGCCTTCTTGGTTCAGCAGTTCTGACATTCCTGCTACTAAGCAAATTCATCACAATAGCAATGTTCACTCAAACTGATAATATGATTGGCTGAACATAGCTCAGAACTTGAGTGTGTTTTTCCTTTAAGAAAAGGTATATTTAGAATGAGAGGTCTTTATGTGTGCATGTGCACGTGTGTGCATGTATGAGAGAGAAAGAAGGTACACTGCTGTGCAAAAATATAGAACGGATAAAATGCATTGATTATGCATATTGCATATACTCCCTTTAAACAGCAAATCCTGAAATTAGAGATCTGGGTGGGATTAAGCTGGAAAAAGAACAGATGGGACTGTTGATGTGACTGCCAGAGCCTTGGGCAGAAGGCAGTGAAAAATAATTCTATTTTTTTCCCTGCATTAAGAAAGCTAAACTGGTGATCAGTTGTATATTTTTGGGCAGATGGGATGACTTGGAGAAAATGGTTGGCAGACTTAGTCACAAGAGAGCCAGAGTAAGATAAGGACTTTTTAGGGTACATCATGGGATCTTGAACTTCAGACCATGCAGCTGTGCATGTTTTCATAAAGACAATAGTACATGGAGGAGAACCATTTTCTCACAACATGTGAGAATCATACCAGTTCTGTTTATCATGTTGTACAACTAATGACCTGAGTATGCTGAAGCAATATGTCTGCTTGAACCTGGAACTGCAAATGATTTTGCATGTATGTTAGTCTGAATATTTCTACTACAATTAATGGTATAACAAACTAATGTTTTTTTGTTTGCTTGTTTTCCCTTTTTCTCACCCTATCTCACACTCAACTATTTTCCCAGCTCTTTCACTTCACATTCATGGTCACTCTTTTCTTTTCCTTGCTATGAAATATCTGCCATTAATTTGTAAACACTTAAATATGGCCAATATCTTACTTTGTTGTTAAAGAAGGAGAGGGAGGATGTCAAAATCCTTCTTCTCAATGATAAAAAATACTAGCATGCACTACAATGGTAATAGCAAACATTGTAATGTTGTTGCACTGACATTTTAACATCCATCCTGAAATATACATCCTTAACTTAGGTATGATGGGCTGAAATAAATCCAAAAGAATGGGTACTCTACTGAGGATTTTTTTGAGAACTTTCTATTCTTTCTGTTCAGATTAAAGGTCATTGTATAGAACATATATTTTGCTTTATTTTAATATTTCTTGTTGGATTGAATGCATATCTTATAAACAAGTAAAAAGGGTCCAATTTACAGTGTGTATGGAAGGATTATTTCAATATGAAAGGCTGCAACTCTGATTAAATCTCAGCTATTCAAATTTCATTATTTGTTTTGCAGGGAATCTCTTACATGTTGAAAAATGATAGCAACAAAAGTCTTGGAGTGGTAATATATCTCATGCTACGATCAGTACCGTTTCTCTTGTTTGAATGTCACCATACCTTTAAATGTTGGCAAAAGACCTCAGAAGATAGAATACAGTATGACTGAAAAGTGATTCTTTCCCACTGTTTTTTTTTCCTGTAGTCTGTAGCAATTCTACCAGTCATATCCAATCTACTTTTGCAAAGGAAGCTTTGTATTCTTGAAAGAATACCTTTTAGACTTGCTCTAAAGTATTTGAAAGACAAGTTGACATCTTTTAACCAATAAATGGAATAGCCTTTCGTATAAATAATGTTAAAATTTTAAAGTACTTGTTGGAAAGATTAATCATGGGATCAGATTGCCTCACCTATAAAATGGAGGTCATTAAGGACTGTGGGATCAGGGATGCTCTGAAGCTCATTTTGAATTGTTCCCAGACACGAAGGGTCAAAGAAGAAGATTCAAAGGTTTCTGGAGTGGGACTCGGGTAAAATCTTTCAGCATTAAATAATCCTGATCAGCTGGTGGGACATATGCCATAACATATAGTGCTGTTATACACATCAGTATATATATATTTTTAAATTCACGATACTGTTCTGCTGGTCTTCTTGTGATTGCAGGTCTCCTGCCAAAGCCATGTTCTAAGTTTGGATGCTCTCATCAGTACAGCAACAGCCATAGACAACTACACCATCCTGCATGTCACTGCCTAAGCCCAAGGAGATTTAAGTAAGAGTAATGTCACACATGCTGGACATAATGTACTTTTCAGCACCCATCTTCTTTGTTAACTCTAGGAATACAAGGAAATAACTAGTGTGGAAAAACAGTCACTATCATAATCACATCTGATTTCTCTGTCAATTTAAGAGTGTGGCAGCTATAAGTAGCTGGCCGCAAGCTGACATCCTTGAGTAGCCAGCTGAGACACCACCTACTGTGTTTCAGGTACTGTACAAATGTTGTTTACATCAGAAAACTTTGTAGGAATTGTTAATACTGGTACTTCTGGAATTCAATGACAAAACTTTGTCAGCTGGTGTGACAGTTTAATGAAGATAAAGGGGACTTCAAAAGCTTGTAGTACAAAGAAACATCCTATTTGGGGAAAATAATGAATGGATACCTTGCTTGGCTAGGAAACAGAGAAAAGATGAATCACTTCTCACTATTGCAGAATGTCACAATGGTATTTTGGCCAAACTGTCTTTGAGGGATATCCTCATAAAATAAACCTTTTATTCTGATGTTCATAGCAACCAAAAACATCTGGAACAGTGGCTAGAGGTTTGAAATTTGGAGTCTAAAACTAGGACATTTAAATCCACAAGAAGGTATCTAAACAATGATTGACTCAATTATCTGAATTTTCCAGCAGAAGTAGTCATCAGAAGTCCATCTTTTGCTAGATTTCAAGTGAAAGAAGACAAAAGGTAGCCAAACAAGTCAACTGTTTAGGTCAATATAGTTAATGAGAAGAAAAAAAATGATACTATCATATTGATATTCTTTTGCAATAGTGAGGTGGGTACTTTTTTAAGTTCACACATTCTGAGCTATATAGGCTGTTCATTCATGTCATGCCGTATACATAGTATGGCCTCGCTTTCTGAAATTTTCTTTTTCTTTTTTTTTTTTCCTCAATTTCTGCACAAATAAGTCAGCTGGACATGTTCTATACATTTATCATTAACCAACGCCTCTCTGCTGTTTCTGCCTGACAGAGACCAGGGTACTGGCTTCACATTGCACCTTAGCACAGTTCTCACTTGCAGCAGTAGATCATAGGATTGTTAGGAATACTTTCTGTGCTCCACTGTTAAGTTCAGACACTACCTATGTGAGTCTTTGGTGTGCCAGACACCTATGTCCTAGCTGGCATCCTGGCAAGTGTCTTTACAGAATCACAGAATGGTTAAAGTTGGAAGGGATCTCTGGTTCCGCTTGGTCCATCCCCCCTGGTCCAGCAGGGACACCCAAAGCACGTTGCCTAGAACCATGTCCAGGCAGCCTTTGATGATCTTCAAGGAGGGACACTCCACAACTTCACTGAGCAACCTTTGACAGTGCTTTAGACAGAACCTCTTGTATTCCAGTTTGTGCCCACTGTCTCTTGTCCTGGTACTGGGTGCCACTGAAAATAGCATGCCACTGTCTTCTTTACACCCTTCCTCTAAGTATATATGTTGATAAGATCCCCTGTGAGCTTTCTCTTCTCCAGGCTAAACAGTCCCTGTCTTAAAGGTCTAAGACTTGACAGGAAGATGTAGGATAGTGATTGCCTGATATCATGCCATTTTCATATTCATTCATAAATCAAGACTGGCCTTTCTGTAATATTGGTAACTCTATACATATTAATGAAAAATATAGTGTAGCATTGGATCCCAAAATTTTTCCTATGGTAAATCTGAGTAAGACGATCATTTCCTTTCTTTAAATATGAAACAAATTTAGGAAATTTATTAAATGAGATATTATGAAATATTAACAGAATGTATTGTGTTTAGACTGTATTAACAGAGTATATCAGATTAAATATTTGGAAGAAATTCTTTACTATGAGGGTGGTGAGGCACTGGAACAGGCTGCCCAGAGAAGCTGTGGATTCCCCATCCCAGGAAGTGCTCAAGGCCAGGTTGGATGGGTTTTTGGGCAGCCTGGTCTGGTGGGAGGTGTCCCTGCCCATGGCAGGGGGTTTGGAACTAGGTCCCTTCCAATCCAAACCTTTTTGTAATTCCCTGATTCCAATAGAGCAAGGTTCTAGTAATGGGGCGTGGAGAACCTACAGGGGTGGCCTCTGTGAGCAGAGCCCAGCAGTTGCCCCATGTCAGATCAGAGCCAGCTCCAGACAGCTCCAAAGGGACCTGCTGCTGGCCAGAGCCAAGCCAGGGAGCAACGCTGGGTGAGGCTCTGGGAGAGCAAATTGAAGAAATAAAAAAATACGGCTGCATAACAGCAGCTGGGAGAGTGAGGAGTGAGAACCAGCCCTGCAGCCCCCAAGGTCAGTGCAGAAGGAGGGCAGGAGGTGCTCCATGCACACAGCAGCAGTTCCCCTGCGGCCTGTGGAGAGGCCCCTGGTGGCGCAGGCTGTCCCCCCGCAGCCCATGGGTCCCATGGTGGAGCAGATCTCCACGCTGCAGGTGGTGGAGCAGCTTGAGGGATCAGTCTGCAGTTGGAAGATTGTACGCTGTGGAAAGGAAATTCTGGAGCAGTTCTTGAGGAACTGCAGCCTATGACAAGAACCCACATTGGAGCAGTTTGTGAAGGCTTGTGTCCCATGGACTTCCCATGGGACTTCACCCCACAAAGGAGCAGGGAAAAGATGTGAGAAAGGAGCAGCAGAGATGAAGCACTGACCACAACCGCCATTCCCTATCTCCCGGCACAACTGGGGGAAGAGGGGTGGTGGTAAAGGTAGGTAAAAGGGTCAGAAGTGGAATCTGGGAAGAAGGAGGTGGGGAATAGTTGGTTTTAGTTTTGCTTTTATTTCTCATTATCCTCCTCTATTTTAAACTGGAAATATATTAAACTAATCATCCCCAAGCTATGTTTTGGCAATGACAGTAATTGGTGAGTTATCTCCCTGTCCTTATTTCGACCCATGAGCTTTTCATCTTACATTTCCCCTGTCATGCTGAGGAAGGGGGTGAGCAAAAACAGCTTGGTGAGCACCTGGCAGTAAAACAAGATAAACCCACAACAAAGAATCAAACCTACCATGGGGTTTCCTGAATACTCATACTTCATTTGCATGAGGCCCTTTTTTTGACTCTTCGAGAAATTGTGTTGGCCTTTGGTAAAATGGAATTGAGTTTTCAGCATAACACTTTATATGAAGCTATTTGTACGACATATAACAGTTTTTATTTTTTTTCATAGTAATTAATTGTTTATACCTATTGTTTTTGATTAGATTTTACATTATTTTTTTTGAAGAGTAATAAGCAATGTCTGATAACGGAAATGATTGAGAGATATCTAAAGCCATAGACAAAATGATGTTTACAGCATCTGTAATGCCCCAAATGCTATATCACTTTTACTTAGATCATTTTCATGGAAAAATACTCATCATATTACTACTATACCTTTGTAACCATCTTATTACCCAAGTCTCAGAAAAATAAATAATGCAAGAATCCCATTCATCATGAATGGACTTTGTTCACAATAACAATAATAACAATAATAATTATGCATAATGGTAGCTATTGAAAAAAAACACCCACTATTTGAACAGTTTAATCACACTCAACCCACCTCTAGCTATGTTACTTGTTTACAGTGTAGCTCTTTTTAGGACTATAATTCTCAGACCAAGATGCATTTAGAATAAGGAGACATCATCAATTTATAAATGCTATTCCACATTCAATATTTGACCTGTTACTGAGGTAAGCTTGTCGAGCTTGCAGTGGACTTCACATATATTGTGTTTTCATCACATTACTATGATGAAAAAGAAGTGCACTTTCATACTGTAAATTTTGCTTCTTCTTCTTCTTACTCAGTTTATCATTAGAAAAATATAGTTGATTTTTTTACTAGTGATCAATCATAACGGCAACCTTCAGGCATGATTCCGATCATTCTTTCAGTCATGGAACGTTTATAGTTACTTTATGATTTACTTTTATGTTTATAGTTACTTTTTATGATTTAAGTGGTTTAAGTGAAGAAAATATAAAGACCAGTTTCTTTTTGTGCTTGCACTTTGAAAAGGGCATTGGCATTCTCTCTTATGATTTTGATGAACTAGAATTGACATGAGTTTTAACTGTGACTGAGATCACAGAGATCTTTCCACATTTTATGAAAACATCCTCATTTTCTTTGTATATTTTTGTTCATTTTATCAGTTTGGACTGTGTCACATGGTTCCAGTCACATATAAGAACATCATTATACTCAGTCCTTGCAGAAGAGACTAGTTGTCCAATCTGTTTCCACTCTAACACTGGAACACATTCTCTAAGATGCTCCTACTCAGATAGCCGTTATTCCAAGAGCTGATGCCATTAATTTATTTTCAGAGAAATTCCTGAACTCTGTCTGTAAAGCTTATTTTTCTTTCTAATACACATGACTCTGAGTGACACTAGACAGTTATAAGTAACAGAATCTGCTACTTTCATTTCATCCTGCTCAATGTTTATATTCAGTCCTCTGATCATTATTTTCTTGCTCACCTCTTTCCAGATAAGCTCACAACTTCTTTGCAAGTTTTGTGTGTGTGTGTGTTTTGTTTGTTGTTGTTTTGTTCTGTTTCACTTTGATTTTGTTTTTATAGCTATATATAGACTACTGTTAAAGGAACATGTGACCAAATTTTTGCCAGATTACAGTTTTATACATACTAGATACGTTGCCAGGCTCCCTCATTAACCAGTAGAGGAAAATAGGTGATGTGAATCCTCATAGCCTAAAACGGATTTCTGAAGGTACTTGTCCCTTTACTGCAGAAAGAATTTTGATGAATGGTTTTAACCAGACACTAATTTTTATCTGTCCACAGATGAGTACGATAAATCCCACCTTGTAAACTTAATTGAGGTTGCAGAAAATGCAAGCACTGAAGTATATAAGATCTTAAATAGCATTACTAATGTACTCTGTTGATCCGAGTCATGCTGCCCTGACCACGACTAATGACACAATGCTGACTTGTCCTCCCATCACCTAAATGAGTTATAAATAAATCTCTTAACTTGTATTTCTGAGAAACTGCTTCACGCAGTTCACATACCAGTTTTACTAACTTCTGAAGACACAATCTGGGCTGAATCTTACAGTTCTGTTTTATGCATGTGAACTTTTTGGTCTTACAACATCAATTAAAAATTCACTGAGCTCTAAATACTGCTAAATTAATCAGAATATAAAATTGAATAAATATTGGCTCATGCAGAGACAGATGCTGCTGTGCCAGATAATGTTCTTCATGAAGAGATGAATTAATTCATGTTTCTTCCTTCCAAAATTGTTCTTATGCTCTTTATCTTTCTTGCAGGTACCATTAATTTTAATTAAGAGAATTGTAAGGGCAAAAAGCAAGATGAAGGCCACAATGGTAATGCTCTATCACTGTCATCCAAGCCAATGTATAGACCCATTTGGGTATGCCCACTGGCCAAGAAAAATGATCAATGTACTTGGTCAGATATATGTGTTATTTGCAGAGAAAACTAATTCAGAATATACTCATAGCTAATGGAATGCAGCTGGTCTAGAGCCAGCCCTCACATTTTAGCAGGAAGTACCATTCAAAGGCTTGAAGCAGAACAGATTTATCAAAGTCCACACCTAATGACAGGGTAGAATTTGGATTCATACTGTCTCAATCTCCTTAGTGCTTGTCAGAGATATACCAGGCAGTTGAGAATGACTGGGAATCATTAACTGTTTCTCTGTTCAAAAAGTACAATAGATTATACTGTAGTTATTACTGATTTTGAAAATCTTGTCTGGAATTGAACAGCATGTTGGGAAAAAATGAGAGAGAGAAGAAGAAAAATAAGGAAAAAAAAAAAAAGAAAGAAAGGAAGAAAAATGACCAAACGCAGCACATTCTAAGCAAGAACTTCTTAGCATAAGACACTCAGCCAAAAAAAAAAAAAAGAAAATGTTTGCAAAGAGATGGATATATTTTACAGATTAGCTCATATACTCAGCTGCAAAGCACCTTGACTGAAGTCAGCAGAACTGTATCCATTTGTCCCAGTTTATACATCTGATCCAATCTTCCATCGGAGAGCACAGGGAGCGTGCAGACAGTGTTGTTGAGATCAGCAGCAGTTTCATCCATCTAAGCAGCACGTCAGCATAGCCTCCCAGAAAGTTGTACGAGCACAATTAACAGATTGGACTTGAAAATCACACTGTTTCTGTGATAAGTGCCCCTTCGCAGTGTGCAAGCTGTTCCACATCTCCAAACCTTTTTGCTGCTTTTTCTTTTGCAGAGGGAGAATCCTCCACAGTGTGTGACTTAGTGGTAAACTGCTGCTGCCAAATGCACACAAGCTATTTAATGCCTCACTGCTGAGATTTGGGATTTCTTGATGTTCATCTCAAATGTAAAATATATCTGAATCATAATCTCAGAGAGGTTAAAGATTTCAGCAGGGGAAAAAAAATGGTATTTTGTCATCCTGTCATCTGAAATTGTTTTACGTTTCACACTACAAAGTAAAAATATAAAGGGATCATCACCTAGGTGATAAACTGCCAGTTTCCAGACAAACATTTTAACTGATTTACACCTGTTTTCCTCTAGGAAAGCTACATTTTATGTGATGCATTTTTTTCACAACAGATAAAAGACAATGGTGTATCTTCATCTTGGCATGAATTGACCCAGATTTTGTAGAAGACCAAGTTTTTTACTTTACTTTGTGATCAAACAACTTCTAGAAACATTAAATATCTCCATGTCTTGTTCCCAAACTTTTGCAAGTTTCTTCTGATACCGGGGTAGTGTTTTTAAAAAGAAATTTTAAATAAATGGATAATTATGTAATTTAAGTACAGGAAAAGATGTAAAATATATCTCATTGTAACGTAGGAGTATTTGATTGAACATCAAATAAGTCAGAAAACTTAGCTCGGTAAACTTGTTTCATTCAGGTTTTACCATTCCTATCAATACCCCCAAGAGCTTTCAAAAAAAGGTGAAGCTGAAAGAAAGGGAGTTAAAAGAAATCCGTGCATAAATTTTCAATACATTTTCTTAGCTTATACATCTTAGAGAAGAAAAATAATAATGAAACAACAAATTTAACTTTCAAGACCGTTTTGGAAGCCATGATCAATCTCTCCTCAATCTGTTTGAGGAGTGATACATCTGGAAAGTACTAGATGATTCTTTTTTTTTTCAAATGTGTCAAGACATTAAAAGTGAAAATCAAGAATCAAAAGTAAAACATCTGCAGATACACAGCACTATGATTCCTGAAACTCTTTCAAAGCTCCCCTTCCTGGAACAACTACCAAAAACATTGGGAGCCATTCAGATACCAATTCTTTCCTCTGTCCTGTATTGTAGTTTCTGGGTATACTCCATGTTTCTGCATCTTTTTGTAAGCTTGGGTTATAAATTTTGGGGGAAATGTATGTCTTATACTAGACATAGTACAAAACTAGAGCACCGAGTATTATAATAATGCAAATAAATAATTATGAATATCACATACAATGTGATCACATATCTTTCATATATTATATATAGATTATGAGAAATTGTCTTTATCCATAAATATTTAACATCACTGAACATCATCCAAATGCAAAATAATTAAGCCAGTCTACTTAGAATTGAAATGGAAATGAACCAGGCAGACACCTAGGCCATTTGACTTAGTAGAGTTACATGACTTGGTTGCGATTATATCAGAATATCATTTATCTCACAAGGTAAAGACCAGTTCAGAAAAATTGTGGTATTTCAGAGTCACCTAGCTTACATGGTATGTATGAAATACTTAAAATCTAGAATGTATGCTTCTAAGAAATCCTTCTTATGTTTAACGTTTTTCGACAAAAGTTACTTAAAAATTGAGTTTATTTACATCAATAATTTAAGAAAAAGCAAGATTATTTAGTGGTGTTGTAATGGTTTTCAACTTTAAATATTATAAATTCAGGGAATTCAGTTAAGATATTAGGATACATGCAATCTAATTAGTGCGTACAAATACTTTATATCCATAGTGGAGGGAAATCTTTGTATTTTTATTTTTAAAGCCAGTTTAATGGTTTTAATCCTAAATAGGATTTAACTAGTTTGAAGGAAACAAACTCTGATTTAAATAATGTATTTTTCCTGACAGCATCAGAACAGGAAAGAATTTAAATAAATAAAAGTGAGTATTGTTTTTGGGTACCTCAGGTTTATCTGAATATATCTGACCATGTTGCCCAGGAATCAGCTGTGTCTGGAACATCCCATATGTATCCGGGTAAAATTCTAGGGAAATCATAGTAGAACTGATCTAAGTAGTCAGGTAGCAATCAGGCCAGAATTCAGAGGGGGAAAAAAAAAAAAAAATGTTTTCCAAAAAGAAAGAATCAGAGATTTCATTCAGAGGGATCTGGATGTTCATTTCTGATCACTTCAGTAGAAACTGGGCATTTAGATCTGTTCAGCACTTTTGAGAGTTGTTACATGTCTATTTGAACGTCCTCAGGCCACTGAGTCTGAGGGCTCTGTTTTCCTAATGAGATTCAGCAAGGCAAAGTTTAAATGGTTGCTACTACTTCAATATTCCACAGGGACTGGAATTTGATAGCTGGTGGTGGGTAATGAATCTCTATTTAACTTTCAGATTTTGTTAATAATAGTATATGACTTGTCTCACTATATAGTTAATTAGCAAATGCAGCTCCTCAGAAATGAAAGCTTACAAGACTGGCTCTAGCTTTGGAATGCTAAACATTTTTGCCTTCTCATCTGTAACTTGTTAAAAAAAAAAAAAGCATAATAACAGTAATAATGACAATAATAATAATAATTTTAAGGTCTTCTTCAATACGACATGATTTTTCTTATATTTTCTTATAAAGTAATACATTCCATGTAGTTTCTCACTGCTGGAGAGGGGGAAAAAGTGTAGAAGAGAGAGCTTTCAATGGCTTTCCTTTTTATAACAACAAAATCAATACTTATTTCATCTTTCCATTGTATGGCAAAATTAATTTAAAACTGCAGCATTAGTTTATAAAAATGATGACGATCATAAGAAAGGCATTTCAAATCAGAACCATTTTTCTGATTAAAGGTCTTCCTTTTGAGACATAGCTACACAGCACATTTATTATTTTTTTTTCACAGAATAAAACACTACATATATAAAAATACATATCCAGTTATGATCATTTTCTCCTCTCGACCAAAAAGATTCATCTTATCAAGGCAAGTGGGTTTTTTTGTTTGTTTGTTTGTTTGTTTGTTTTTTAAGGAGGGAACTATTCTCTGCAATGCTGCCTGGACACACAGACAAGGTCCTTTCATCTTCCTTTCATCTTCCTCATCTTTAAGCACCAATGATGTTTAAACCGTCTTTGTGCTTAACCTGTAGACTTCAGCGTCTGCTCATGTATGGGCTTGAGGGTAGTATTAGGATGTTTTCTTATCCTTAAGGCCTCTGTCTCTCATGACAACTGATATTGTTCAGGGATGACACCGAGTAAATGTTTTTGCTATGTGGTTATTCCTAGAAAGGCCTTAATATTTTACAGAATCACAATCACAGAATGGGTGCAGTTGGAAGGGACCTCTGAAGGTTATCTAGGCCAACCCCCCTGCCAAGCAGGATCACCTAGAGCATGTTGCGCAGGATGGCATCCAGGTGGATTTTGAGTGTCTCCAGAGAAGGAGACTACATGAACTCTATGGCAACCTGCTCATGTGCTCTGTCACCCTCACAGTAAAGAAGTGCCCTCTCATATTCAGCGGGAAACTCCTGTGCTTCAGTTTGTGCCTATTGCCTCTCATCCTGTCGCTGGGCACAACTGAAAAGACACTGGCTCCATCCTCTCAACACCCTCCCCTCAGGTATTTATACACATTGATGAGGTCTCCCCTCAGTCTTCTCTTTTCCAGGCTAAACAGGCCCAGCTCTCTCAGCCTGTCCTCGTACAAAAGGTGCTCCAGTCCCCTAATCATCTCGTTGCCTTCCTCCGGATTCACTCCAGTAGCTCCATGACCCTCTTGTACTGGGGAGCCCAGAACTGGACACACTAGTGTGGCCTCACCAGGGCTGAGCAGATGGGCAAGATCACCTCCCTCCGCCTGCTGGTAACACTCTTCCTAATGCACCCCAGGATGCCATTGGCCCTCTTGGCCACAAGGGCACACTGCTGACTCATGGTCAGCCTGCTGGCCACAAGGACTAACAGGTTTCTCTGCAGAGTTGCTCTCCAGCAGGTCATCCCCCAGCACCCTGTACTGGTGCATGGGGTTATTCCTCCCTCGGTGCAGGATCATGCACTTGCACTGTTGAGCTTCATGAGGTTCCTCTCTGCCCAACCCTCCAGCCTGTCGAGGTCCCTTTGAATGGCAGCACAGCCCTCTGGGGTATCAGCCACTCCTCCCAGCTTTGTGTCATCAGGTGCACTCCATTCCATCATCCAGGTCATTGATGAATGAGTAAGTTGAACAACACTGGACCCAGTACTGACACCTGGGGGACACCGCTAGCGACAGGCCTCCAACTAGATTTTGCACCACTAAACACAACTCTCTCAGCTCTCTCGTCCAGCCAATTGCCAATCCACCTCATCATCCACTCATCTAGACTGCACTTCCTGATCTTTTCTATGTTGTAAGTCCCAAAGGCACTTAAGGTATGTGATGAAATATATTGGTCTCCTTCTACAACAGCATCAGAACTGCAGGCGTCTGTCACTAGCTCTATAAGGCTGGAATCTGCTTCCTGGTTCATACTTGTGAGAGAGCTGTATGAAAACATACATTTTACTACTTATGCTCATGATACCTTGTTAAGTTTCATTTAATTGCACTCTTATTAAAGCAAATATTTGAAATTTATGTTGAATAAAATATGTTAAGGTAGTCCCTCTGACAGACTAAAGGTCTGGTCCTGTTGTCAAGGAAAGCAATGAGATATTGGTCAGTAATTTCAGCAGGTCGTTGCTAGATTTTGTGGACTGATCCTCCATGATCAATGTTTTCCTCATCAAAGACTTCTGTTAAAGGTAAAGGAGATCTACGCTACGAACACACTAATCAATGCTCCTTACTGTTAAAAAATGAATCTATAACCACTTTGAATTTGCAGGAGCATAAAAATACAGATACATCTCTTTTCATGTTGATCTCATGTTGAACAAGAGCATTACACATAGCTGCTGATCAGGAATAAGCAGAAAGAAACTGTTCAGCAACACTATACAGATGTAAATAAAATTATTGTGCTATGTTTGTGACTGCAAGATTATAACCAGAAGACTTCATTTTTGAAGGAGAAGCATCCATCTTTTGTTTAGATAAGCAGAGGCTTCAGGCAAAATGCAAAGTAGTAAGAGATACTGCCTGGAAAGTGTATTTGGGTCAATCATATGAATTTACAAACTCCATTTCTTTACATGCACTTGGAAAATCTGACTGAAAGCAATCTTATATAGAGATTAAAAACACATTAGCAAAAGAGGAAAAACACCATCCATTTCTGTCTAGATTCTTTTAAAAGACTTTTTAAGTGCTACTTCATTCCTAATTTCATCTAGCAAAACAAGAGGAAAACTTATATTGCATATATGAGGATATTGCATATATGAGGAAAACATATATTGCAACCTTGACTATTTTATTAACTCATCCTTTTTGTAAAGAATCACTTTCACAAAATGAATAACTGATTTTTAACCATAAAAAAGAAATTTTTCATACAAATTCCACCCTCTTTTAAATTACAAGTGAGATAATCTTGAAGATTTTCTAACTGTATCTGTGTCTTAGATGAACAAGAAAGTTTTCAATTCATACATTATTCTCAGACTGATCCTTCTCTAGAGGTGAAATTTCAGGGTGGTCAGGATTTGGGGATTTGAGATCCCTTTTGTGGGTAGGAACCATTAACGGAGAGATGTTCTTTAACATCTCATGAATGCAGTTGGGCAGAGACCACCCACATGCTACTATTATACCTCCAGTTCAATTTGCTTCTGCATGAAGATGCTAAATACCTAATTTTTATCACAAAATTTCCACAGAGAATCAAAGCTTTTTAAACATGCTATGAAAATTCAGTCAAAGAGCAATTCTTAGTAATAAGACATGCAGTACAGAAGTAATATATCTTCAAAATAGTTCAAAGCATGTCTCTTTGTATTGATTCTAGTTGCTGATTTTTAGGGCATTTCATTGTCTAGAGGCAGAGAAAATTTTCAACTTTATATAGAAATTGGTTCATGTAGGTTTCCTAGATTTTATAAGGAAGTACAGACTTTTTGTAACTAAACATAAGAGACTGAGTAAAGTCTTTAGTAGTGGGATTCATCTTTCTTAACTATGTGTCCAATTAAGATAATTTCCAGGCTTCTTCTGTAATCGCCTTCTAAGATTATTTACCTTGTCTATTCACCACTAATTAGGTCAGGTCAATTTTTCTGATTTCACAAATAATTAAAGTGATGGAAAAAAAAATTTTAAAGGAAGATTTAGATTTTTTTTTCTGTTTTTCCTTGGCCTTTCCTTCCTCTCCTGATGGATGATAATGTCTGAAGAACTCAGGGAAGAAAAGCTGTTTCTGTGTGAAACTCTTATACTCTTAATCTTTTATTCTCCTGTTCTTGTTACTTTTTTTTTTTTATCTACAAACTTTTAATAAATAAAAACATTAGTTTAGAGTATTTACAACTCTCTTAAAATTTTATGTTTGTAACCAGCTAAGTACATAATCATATTGGGCAGCTTATGGAACAAATGACAATAAGTTGTATAATTATTTTTTAAAATCTTTTTTTTTCTCCCTTAGTTCAACAGGATAATTAAAAAATTAATATATGAAGCCATTTCATTCTTTTAACAGTAGCATGTACCAACAGTTATATACCATGATTTGATTGACAGCAGTCTTAAAGAATATTTATGAAATTTACTGTAGGTAACAAGAGAAGGAAAGACTGACTTATTATAGACTGACATTGATAAGTATAATAAATATATATTTTAAAAAATTAAAAATGATAAATACAATTGCTCTTGTTGCTTTTTTTTTTTTTGGCAACACATTTATTGTCAGCTAATAACACATACATTAAAAAGAGATGAATTAATCAAATTTTACATTCTTCATTTCTCCCAAAAATATGTGGAGCAGCAATTTTGATTAGAAGTGCTTTGATTTATAAAACACATCAAATATTTACCAATAAAAATGGAAGATTTACTGTTGCCAATTATATCACTAATAGTTTCTCCTTTACCCTTATTAATCTTACTATAGTTGCCACCAACACAGGTAATCATGCATTTCTCTTACATTTTTTTAAAGGAACTTTAGAAAATGTTACACTTACATAATTGCTGGGGATTTAATTGTGTGTTAGAGAAAAATCTGGATAAATTGCAAAGTACTGACACTCCAATACTTTAAACCAGGAAAGTGCTGAAACATATTATAACAGCAGATTGAAGTTAAATCAGCTATTGAAGTAGAGTTAAAATGCTGTCAAAAGGAAGCAAATATTTTTTGCTGACATCCATTAAACTTCTTTAAGAACTGATTATTTTCTGGCATCTCAAACTTTGAAATTAAGCATCTGACTTTTCCAATGAATCAATTTCTTGGTTCATGCATTAATATGGCACTAGATTAAGCACTTCCAATACAATTTTGGAAGAAATTAATTTCACATGGGGAGATATGCATGAATTTCATATGGGTACATGTGCATGTTTCTCCCACCTTTGCCTGTTGGTTTTGATAGAGTAATTATCTCGTTATACTGTTGGAAGGCCCTGAAAGAATTCTGTGAATATTAATTTTGTGCTGTATTGGGTCCCTTGCCCAGAGACAGACAGCTTATGTTTCAGGTCCATGTCTTTTGCCAAAGCTGTGTCTGTTGACCTGTAGTTCCACTGTTCAGGCCTGAGGGCTGTAAGAAGGTAAACCCCATGAAAAGGACAATATGAAACAGTAAAGGCTGTTGAGACCAATCTGATGGATTGTTCTGGGATCTAACTGAAAACTCATCCCAGGGCATGTTGCTGTCTGCAGTAGAGTGGACTGTTTTGCTTTGCTGACTGTGAACTGCGCCCAGGATAAAACGAGGAAAGCAAAATTACCTCTATTGTAGCACAACTGTACCTCAACACAAGGTTGCTAATCATCTTACCTAAGTTTGCAGAGTTCTTTTTTTTTTTTTTTTTTTTTTCTCCTAAAAAAAATAGACACTTCCATTTGGTTAGCTGGATTAATCTCTAAACTTTATTGCTTATAACCTATTCTTTAAATATCTGAAATAAGATAGACACAATCACACTCTAGATATCTGTGACATAGACATCTACAGCAGGGCTAGTTTCTTGGTATTCCTTTATAGTCATTGCAAAGAATAAGCACTTTTATGTGCAGTTCATTTGATCTATTTTAGACATGTACTTTAGGATGAGATGAATTGCATGCTAGAACTCTCATTTCTCTCTATTGAATTTAAAGGGAGTCTAGGGTGACTAGTTCAGGTGCAGACATCTGCATTTACATTTAATTAAATGAATCCCTCTGCAGTATGTCTGATGCTTTCTAGAAATGCTGGTTGGACTTAAACACATGCTTGTAGTATTTTTAGAAGAAGGAATATCAGATTTACTATGTGTATACAGAAAATTTATATATCCATCAGCCCTGAGGTTTGTGTAACTTATTTCTTATTTTTACTCTGTATTTGCTTAATGGAAAATGCACAGATAATTCATTCCAGTAGACAACCACCGCCCCACCGCCCCCACCCCCCCCGCCCCCCCCCCAAAAAAAAGTGGAAAAAGTGGCAATTGGAAACTTAAAGAGCAATCACTTCACAACCTGTTTTATTCCCTGTGAAGATGAATTTATTCCTTGACTCTAAGTGATGACAGATTGTCATGGACTACATTAGCAACATGCAATTCTGACAGGGCCTCATGGAAGGATCCTTGCTGGTCAGGTGGTTGTGGAAGGGCAGAAGAAACTGCAAAAATTTAGTCTAGCTTGCTAGCTTGTGCCTCTTCTCTTTCCTCAACTTCTTTTTGGGTGCACTAACATTTAGCTGCTAGAAATTTAATTATACATTTTGAACATGACTGTGCTATAATAATAATAATAAAAAAGATTCAGTTGCAAAATTGAGCAACACACCTTGGTGGGCTTTAGCTTAGTTCTTTGGGCAATGAAAGGAAAGAATTTCTAGCAGCATGGCTAGGTCTGTCAGCACACAGCTAAGAACATGCTGTACATCCCACAGAGAAGCTCACGCCAGTATAATTACATAATTATTGCCCATGGTGTGGCTACCATACACCCAAAGTCAGTGTAGTCAGAAGTTTAAATGGTGCTCTTTTATTTAATTTTGGAATCTAAAGCCTTCTAAGTGATGTAATATCTGTGACTACTGATGACAATTAAGAATGGCATATTTGGAAGTCAGAAAGTTAAATATCGTAATCAGAACCTATCACCTCAGAAACTTCTTTGATCAGTTTACAGATTAGCTTTGAGAAAAGTCCACATTCAGAAGGCTGTTTATGAGAAAGAAGGAAGCAAACTGTCCTGGAAACTGAAGAAAGCTCAAGGATATTCTCATAATAAAACTCACAACTCAGAAAAGAAATTAGTCTTATCTCTGGAGAGACTTAACTGTTAGGATTTTATTTTATTTTTTTTTCTGTGACTACTGTATCCCCAGACCCAGAATGCAAACTGGTAAAAATTGATAATGCATTTTCTAACAAATAGTGAATATGGAACTGTTGGTCAGCACATATTTATTTCTGTATTTAGCAGCTGCTACACCTCTGATTAAAAACAAACAAACAAACAAAAAACACTGCTCTTAACTAGTTATGTGCTTTCAGTCAGGCATAGAGGGTGTCATATAAAGATGTTGCTGAATAAGTTATATTGGCACATAAATATTTTGAAATGTAATTTAGACAGTTTGAGACATATCAGATCAACCAGCCTTGACACAGCAATTGCTTTTGGTTTTCATGACTATTATAATAGCATCTCTTTGTAGTAGAGCAGACTAAGTCTTCTTGAGCTGTAGTAATAATAGCTTTATCTAATCATGGGAATAATTTTTATGCCTCCAGTCCATGATCAATATTTTCATTTACCTGCCTCTGTTCTCATATCTCTTCTCTGTTTGTCCACATTGTCATAGCTGTTTTTTTTTTTTTTTTTTTTTAATATATATATATTTTGACTTTATTTTATTTATTCCTTATATACTTATTTTATCGCTCTCTCTGAAATGGCTGTCTTACTTGAACTGTTAGAAAAGACTCTTTTGCAATAATTCCTCAGCAAAGAGTAACTCAGTGCTTCTCTCTGAATTAAAACAAAATAAAAGAAAAATCTAAAAATGAAATAATAATAATAAGAAGAAAGCACCAAAGAGCTGAAAATAAGCACTAGTTGCCCTTTCTGAACCATTCCTACCTTGGCTTGTTTTACTATCGTGTTTGCATGTCTTGCCTGTTTCAGTTCCCAATGAACCTGAGGGGGAATTTAGAGTGCCTCTTTAATCATCACTTTCTGAACCTGGGGCAATGGTTCTGAGAAGCTGTTTGCATTGCAATTTGAAAAGGAAAGGAATTACAGAAAATGTCTCCTCCTAATCAGCACTTGTGGTAAAATATGTATTAATAAAAAACAGAATTCCCATTCCATTCATAATTTATAAAGCAGAAAGATCAGAATTCACACACAATGTAGCATGGGAGAAGTAGACATGTTGCTCTCATCCTCATTTTGATTACAACATAGCTTTATTGAGGCCCATGGAGGTACCATTGATTTACACCACTCTAAGCAAGATGCAAATCAAGTCAGTTATACTTTGAGGGCAGCCATAAATGGTACAGACTATTTTAAATTAAAACTCCCTACCTTTCAATTTTTTACAACCTGGATCTCCACTTTGTTAGCAATGCTTTTATGCTGTTGCTGCTTCAACAAAGTCAACAACCATAAGGTGAAGGTGTCAGAACAGACTGGAAAATTGAAGTAAGATGACCTTTCTGTAATGAAGAAGCTGGGGACATTTGTAGCTGAAAAGATTGACTTGTGTTTCTCAAGATTTGCCTCTTCAAATGTTTTCTCTTAAAACTTTACCTTGAAAGGACCCAAGGCATTATATATTGGTCCAGATGCTCCACAACAACAGAAGAGAAGCTCTGCTGCAGCAGAGAGACTATTCTGAAAAAAAAAAAAAGAAAAAAAAAGAAAAAAAAAAGGAACTCTGGTGCCTCTTCTCACTCTCCATCAGGTCTATGTCACCAACTCCGACAGAAGCAATAGGATATCATCTTGTAGGAAGATTCAAGGGAGCAGCAAGTAAATGTCTTAAATAAATGGAAGAGAATTTTATTTTATTATTTTATTTTATTTTATTTTATGAATGACAGAGTATCTCCTTGGGTTCATGTTCTTATCTTACTCATTTTGGTATTGGTGAGATGGTGACATTGATACATGTCTTCAGTGGAACAATTCCCTTTTGATTTTATATGTCACAGGAAGTGTTATTAAGTGCATCTTTGGCACTCTAGTAGACAATCTGACTATGGACCAGTGAGACTAAAAGCATAGAATCATAGAATGGTTTGGGTTACAAGGGACCTTAAAGATCACCTACTTCCAACCCCCTGCCCTGGAACAACACCTCCCACCAGACCAGGTGGACCAAAGCCCCGTCCAGCCTGGCTTTGAATACTTCCAGGGATGGGGCATCCACATCTTCTCTGGGCAACGTGTTCCAGTGCCACACTACCCACACTGTAAAGAATTTATTCCATATATTTAATCCAAATCTAACCTCTTTTAGTTTAAAACCATTACTCCTTATCTTATCACTACACTCACTGACAAATAATGCTGAAACAATGATGCCTAGAAAAATTTATGTGGCTGTTTGAGCCTACTCCTAAAATGTTGGTGTCTGAATCATATTCCTTGTTTTTGGAGACAAATTTATGTAAGTGTGACACCAATGCTGAAGTAGAAAAAAGGACCTTAACTTACAAAAGAAGAGAAAAGAAGAAAAATGGAAAGAAGGGAAGGGAAGGGAAGGGAAGGGAAGGGAAGGGAAGGGAAGGGAAGGGAAGGGAAGGGAAGGGAAGGGAAGGGAAGGGAAGGGAAGGGAAGGGAAGGGAAGGGAAGGGAAGGGAAGGGAAGGGAAGGGAAGGGAAGGGAAGGGAAGGGAAGGGAAGGGAAGGGAAGGGAAGGGAAGGGAAGGGAAGGGAAGGGAAGGGAAGGGAAGGGAAGGGAAGGGAAGGGAAAAAGTCATGAGATCTACAAAGACCCTGCAGAATGAGAATATCTGCCTTTAAGGTATTATTGAGGATTCCACCAGAATACACTTCATGTAACTGAAAAAAATAGATCACTATATATAGCTTCTGCTGTGATTCAAACCTGTGATTCAGGATAATTTAGATGGGGAAGCTATCGTAACAGTTGGGAAACTATCCTTGCAATGAAGTGCCACCTTCTTGCAATAATGCAGAAATAATCGCTGCCTTGTACCATATCTCATTAACTATATTTAAACTTTTCAATGTTTTTCAAATCTTTGGCTTTAACTGGTTACAATGTTTTTCAAAGTCAGAGCAGCACTGAAAGCGTTTTTAGGTGGGAATAGAAGTTAAAAATGAAACTGTACAAAAGAATGGCAGAACATGGTGTCATTACAATGAGCTGTGGGAATAGATGACTCTTAGTCTTACTCTTCTGGACTGACAAATGTACCGTCTGTCTATATGGCATTAATGAATGACAGTTTCTCACCATTTGGTAGATGCATGTGTCATCATTTGTCTAGATGACATCTTGATTTATAGACATCATTGAAAAACATTAGAAAATCTTTCTACAAGTTTGATGGGATTTCTGAATATGTGCAAGTAAGGGCTATATTTATTTATTTATTTATTTCTGAACACTTCATTGGGATGTATTATTTCAAACACTCAGAGAGGTAAGACAGTCCACTAATTAGACTCCTCCCCTGCAAGATGGGTGCCTTGGACCCGGATTCCTGCTGCACCTGAAGTTCCTTTCTGATGTTTGGCAAATCATCTGCTTCCTCTGATTTGCTTCTTTTAGAGGTAAACAAAGAAGTGATTTTTCTTTCTCACACAAGGAAAAATAAAATCACGTTGAGCATGGTTAGCTGTTTAGAGTCTACACTAATTAAAATCAGGTATTGAATCAAATGATTGACAAAGCATTTTTCTCTTAAAACTATCTGAAAAAAAAAAGTGAAGTCATTTAGAAGGAATAGATTACAGAAAATGTATTGAATCGTTTCATCATGTACAGTGAAAACAAAGAAATGAAAGAAAAGCAAATCCCACTTCAGAAAAGTTAATCAAGCATGTGGAAAATAAATGGCTGAAATGGTTGGAATAACATGAAACATCAGAACTAAATATCAGTGTGTGCGTGTGTGTATGTGTAAAAATCATACACAGCTTTTCTCAGGCTACCTGTACAAAGAAATCTGCACAAACCTGTACAAAGACCTGTACAAAGTACAAAGTACTTTGTACTTGTACAAACCTGCACAAAGTACAAAGTACCTGTACAAAACCTGTACAAAAAACCTGTACAAAGTTCAAATTAGCAATGTAGCACATTTTCCAAAGACTGAGTATTCTTTTGCAGTATTCTTTGAGTATTCTTTTGCAGTTTAGGAGTAAGAAGGATTGATCTGGTATTTATTATAATTCGCCTATAACAGGGAACAATTATTTTCCCATAGAGCTTTCTTTATTAATCATTCCTACTCTAATTGTCGTTCTGTCCCTAACATTTTTTGCAATGCTTCGCCAATATGTGCAAGTCATCTGATTGTTCTGCATACGTGGCAGCAGTCAGCAGTAGACAGCGTTCATCCTGCATCCCTTGGTGTGCAACAGGGAATGTCAGCCGGCGTTTATGCAGCCACACAGCCACAAGGAGGAGCATTTTCTGGTAACCCGCACGTCACTGAAACGCGTTCACTTCTGAGTGTTCGGCAGTGCAGCACGGTTACAAATATAATCTTTGGACTGAAGCAAGGCAGCAAGTGCTTAGGAATGAATGGTTCTGATCCCGTGAAGAGTTTACTGACCCATTAAACAGGGAAATAGTGCACAGTGACCAGAGTTCTTAGTTTGGCCAGAAGTACTAGAAAAAAAATGATTTTACTTTGCTTTCTGAAACCATAAATCAATATATCTCCAGGACTCTATTCTGCCCCCGGTTTTGATTGAGAGCTGGTATTTATTTATTTATTTTCTGTCTCTCACCTTCCAGTCAAATTTCTGGTAACTTGCTCCCTGTCCTATAGCCGGAGATATGTGAACAGAGATTTTCCTTCCCAGCTCCTGTATCAGCTTCTTTGACCAGACAGGATGAGTATGATTGCATCATCCATTCCTACTCCATGGGACCTTCCCTTGAAATAAAATCAAATCTGGTTAAACTTCTGAAGGAATTTTTTAGGGGAGATATGGTAGGTACCTCTCTGTTCATTTCAGAGCAGTTTAGGATGAATAGGTACAACCTAGCCCAGAGTGATTACCTCTGGAGGAAGGATTTTTCTTCAGAATAAAGGATCTCATTAAGAATTGCCTCCAGGCAGTTTGGGTTGCCTGCACAGTACTCTGGAGGAGGAATGCAAAGCTTCAGCTGTGCTGTAAGAAGCATTTCTACCTTCCCAGGAGTGACCAGGCTTGACCCCATTTAGCTAGTGAGATCAATTTAGGTCACAGAGCAAGGTCAGCTTCTATACACTGTTCTTGGAGACTTTAAAAATGACTAGATGGAGGTGGTTAGCCATTACACTTGTCTCAGATCATCTCTCACCTCTTTCTGCTGGGGTAAGGCAAGTCATATGTAAGAGTGCTTTGAAGTGACAGATGATATTGTTGAACTTCTGGTAGACAGTCTTTTAGCTGGGATGAAAAAGAAAACAATAACATACAATAAAGTATGGAAGCAATGTTACACATACTAACTTTCAGTAACAGTAACTGAATCAGAAGCAATAGTCTAATTTTTGTCTTGTGTTGTGAAGCTGACCTAGAACACTGGCTAAGACTCATGAATATTAATACAAATTATATATCACAGTTGATTAGCAATTAATGATGAAGTACTCTATCACTCTTTTGCTGGAATTAAAGGCTATCGTTGAGAAAACCACAAGATGCAAAACTTCTTCCCAACATTTAGAAAGGACACATCTCTTTATTCACATATTCATGTTAGGTTTTTTGTTTGTTTGCTTGCTTTTAGTTTCCTTTTCTTAGCAAAATCCATAGGATTATAGAGACTATATTTTTGTTAATCTGTATTTATAGATTAAAGCAATTGAGAGAAAGCTTTCACTCTCAGAACACTATTTTAATGCTTGCATCTTAGGTAACCATGGTCTTTGAGGGAGATAAATTATAGGCTATAGGAATGGAGGAGAAGGACAGAAGAAAAGGATCCTTTACTTGGCAGCTGTACAATTTCTAAAACAAGTAGGATTTCTAAATACTGCCACAAATAAAATATCAATAACAGTGATAGTAAAAAATAAATCAAATGACACAAAGAGACAGAAAACCAGAAACACTGATCCGTAGCTGGGAGTTGGTGTAAGTTGGTATAGCTTTGTTGACTTCAAAGGTAGATGTATTTGAAGATTAGATATCTTACTACGAGCTTTTTACATTTTCTTCCCTGTCTTTTCCAGATTTCTGTGTGGTAAGCAATGCAAATGGTGTCTCAGAATCTTCACAAATGGGAACTAGGAACTTCTGATTTGTAATCAAGATGATGTTTGTGCAAACAAATGGATATTTGCAGGTAAACACAGCATGTTAACTTTAAAGCTGGAAGCAGTACCTTTGGCTTTAAAAACTTTTGCCTAAATATATAACTGAACTATGGCCATAATGAGATTTTGAAATGAGAAACATGCAGTGTCTCATTAGTTTATATTTTCTTTTATCCGTAGTCTTCTGAAAAATTAAATAAGAAGATTCATAGAAATCCAAAATCAAGACTAGGAATGTTGATCTAATAGCCAGATGATTAGCAGAGAGTTATGATTAATGTTGTTTTTTCTGCCAAAAGTGCGGCTTGTTTAATAATTATAATTTTTCCACTTATGGAAAAATAAGAGGAAAAAAAAAAGAAAGGGAAGGGAAGGGAAGGGAAGGGAAGGGAAGGGAAGGGAAGGGAAGGGAAGGGAAGGGAAGGGAAGGGAAGGGAAGGGAAGGGAAGGGAAGGGAAGGGAAGGGAAGGGAAGGGAAGGGAAGGGAAGGGAAGGGAAGGGAAGGGAAGGGAAGGGAAGGGAAGGGAAGGGAAGGGAAGGGAAGGGAAGGGAAGGGAAGGGAAGGGAAGGGAAGGGACGAAGGGACGAAGGGACGAAGGGACGAAGGGACTAGACGAAGGGACTAGACTAAGGGACTAAGGGACTAAAAGAGCTCTTTCAGATTAGGGTTAAGTTTTATGGAGTAGATGATTCATCAGTATTTTTTCACCAGCTCCCTACAACCTGCACACCCTCCTTTCCAGCCCTCAACTTTCCGTTAACATATTTAAAAAAAAAAAAATCAAAGGACATAGTGAACTATATATTTCCTGAAGATTTTTCTTTTATTAAAACCTCTTCCAGAATTCAAAATGGGGTAGTATATGATGCCATTATTTTGTGAATTAAAGATGTTTAAGTATTTCTATATGTACCCTTTCAAGATAAATCATACATACAGACTGTTCTTTAAGATGCAGGGTAATAGCGTAATTTTCTATAGTTTATGTTCGGTGTCTAATGTACTGGCAATTTAAACAGCTTACCCACAGTCTTACTTAGCAGTTCTAGTAGTGGAAGCTAAGAGCATGGTGCTACACTCAGTAACTCCATACACTACCAAGAACTTTGCATGAAGAAACCCTGAGGCAAATCTGTACTTGGCATAAAGTGTCATTTTCTACTGAAGTCAATAGATCTATATTTGCACAAGCTGAGTATTTGCCTTTTCTCAGATTGTGAATGGTAACAAAGCTGAAAAGATGCATAGAAATAACAAGTAAAAACTTTTTATGTTTGGGTAGTTACTATGTAGGGAGAAAATATCTCCCTCTGAAATAATTTTTAAAATGCATATTAATAATGACAACAACTTAGACATTTTCCCCTACATTAGAAATCACATGAAAATGTAAAATTTTAAGGTATAAAAGTTCACCTTGTTACCAATTATGTTTTTGTTTATTTGTTTGTTTAATCTTGTTGGCCCTAGGATTCTTTTAAATATATATTAAAATATCTTCCCATGTAAATTTCACTGTTTCTTGCCCCCTGATATGCTTGAGACTTAGCACATACTAAAGACAAGACTCTTTTCTCCTCCATATTTTGTATTTGTTTTTGTCCTAAACATATTGTTGGGGGAAAAAACAAACAAACAACAACAACAATAACAAAAAAACCTAGCTAATCTATAGCTGAAATAGAACATTATAATGTAAACAGATTATTCTAAATACCAGTGATGTAGTCAAAAGAAATAATGGAATCTATACCAAAATAATAACAATATAAAGTACCTGTCAAGGTATGCATAGATATGTCTATTTAGTTTCAACACACATTAATGACTTTTGCAAATATTTTTAGTGCCTTTAGAACTTCTTGATTATTAATATTTCATTATTAAACTGAATTGTTTAGCTTTTCAGGAGCACAAATGTGTGCATATTATCCATTTTATTTTTGAATTAGAGATGCTTTTCCACATGTAATTAATGTGGAAAAGACTAACAGCATCAAATAAATTAGTTATTCCGTAATAACTGATATTTTATCTCTTCTGTCTTTTCTGTAGTCCACACCCCATATCTTGAGTACATCAGTCTCCCACTATTACTTATTTTTAGAAATAATATTTTTTCTGTAAGGGTCTCAAACTCCCTTTCAAATATCTGTGTTATCCCATAATCTGTATAGATACAAATAAAATTCTCATGTGCTGCTGTCTGCAGTTTGTGGATCTATTTTCCAATCAATTCAAGGCCAACTCTCATTAATGCAATAAGAGCTTTCATGAATAAATCCCTCATTTCTCAGTGATGGAATAGATTCTTCGTTATTGAATTGTGTGCATTCAAGTGGGATCTATCTGCATCCAAAGAAAGAAATTCTTGATTTCTTGAATCATAATGAATGCCCCAGTACATTTCTTACCATTTCAGTTCTTTAGAACTGTATCTAATTTCCTGAGTATCTTTGATAAACATTGGCATTTTTCTGCCCTCTTGGTTAATGAAAACTCAGGAATTATTCCTCAAGCCTATTAATTAGGGATGTTTGTGAATTCTTCAAACTATTATGAAAAGTGAATTATAACCATTGATATAAACTACAGTGAGCCCAAGAAAGAAAGAATATATTGGTCATCATTAATGAGAAGGAAGTCTTTGAGTGTTGTTGGCATGACATCTAACTAATCACTGTAAGATGCAGTACAAATGCAGGTGGATTATATGGAAACTTCCTTTTCTTATTTTAAAATCATCTGGGAGGTGTACATATTTTACAAGAGCATTGCTGAAAAAATAAAAATATAAAATTAATAGAGTGGGTACAGTACACTGAGTTACACCCAGTAAATTAAATATTATAATATTATTTGAAATACTTCATATCTCAAAATATCCCTACTCTGTTTATTTATGAAATTACATTTACTTTTATTGATGTTATTTTTTTATTATTATTATTTGGTGCCTTGTTTACAGAAGCAAAAATATGGAGTATTTTTAAAGCTCTGTCATTTAATTTATCATTAAGGTGACTGAAAAGGTAAGGTGCTGTTTTGTGTCCCATTAAGACAGAAAAAAAACATTTCTTACAAATGAGGTTCAAAAGTCTGGAGTTCCACCCTCAACTACAAATTCCTGTGATTCCACCTTACATTTTTGTGAAAAGTGTCAGCTGTGGCTACAGGTCCAAGAGGTATCTGGATGCTGCAGGTGCTAAACACCTAAATGAATTGGAGGAGAGACAGGAAATACTAATGGAAAAGAAATCCAATAACTGTTTAATGTAAAGACAGCTCTGGCTCAGGAAAGCACTGAGGTGCAAACTGTTGGAGGAAGGGGAATATTTCTGGGGAAACATCTCTGTGTGCTTGCTCTTCAATATGTGCCTGCTTCTGACCCCTGCCAGAGCCGGGACACTGGGACCTCCTAGGTCTTTTATCTAGTTCAATCTTTTGCTCTTCTAAGACTTCTCTTCACAGAATGATAATGCCATGAGAAGTACTGAGCCACCTGAGAATCTATGGCAATAAGGAGCAGGCTGTGAAATATTATTCCTACATAAAGAGATTGAATAAACATCTGCTGGGGATTAAGAGCATTGAATCTTGCCTTAGAACAAGGCAATGTGCTGAATGGCTTACTGAAGTGTCATCCAGGATATGTTTATAGGATTTTTCACTCATGTTTGAGAATTACTCTCCTTGAGAATATATTCCCATCTGTATTAATCTCCTGTCTCATTGTACCTTGAATGATTAGATTTTTGAGTACAGCCATTCCTGGCTCCCTTAACAGTCAATGAAAGGAGGGGCTTAATCTCTTTCTCATGACCCGGTGTTCTGAAGATCAAGATGTGAATTGCCTTCTGAAAGGACGTCTGCCTCCTCTACAGCATTCAGAAAAATACTAAAGTTATTATATTCTCAACATCAGTGTCTCACTGTGTCCAAGAGAAAAAAAAAAAAAAAAAAAACTTAGTTCTTTCTTCAGCTGAAAATATGAAGCGATCCAACAGAACTAATTCTCAATGGCTGCTGACCATTCAGAAAAACACCATCTATGCGACCAGTGACCCACTGTCATAGGCCACCTTAACACTGTATTGCACCTGTGGTTGAAGAGGAACTTAAGAACGGAGGAAACCCAGTGGATCTCCTCAGCTATCAGCAGAGCTGTACAAGAACTCTTATCCATGGACTAGGGAAAAATCATTAGTTATGTTCTTGTAATCGGCACTCATGGGAAATTACTGGACAAATGTTTTCTGATTGAAATAGCTTCTTTTGATCCACAGAAAATATCTTACTGCTTATAACTGCAACACTATGCTGCTTGTTATTTCCCTAACACAAATTTATCAAATGTGGAGTTTTCCAGGATAATTCTCTTTCTTTCGTATGTATAACTAGATAAGTATGAGTAATGCAAAAAGGACATTTGCTACAATACCAACTAAAAAAAAAAAAAAAAAAAAAGGTTCATACCTCACTGTATTAATTCCTGAAGTGACTCTGGAGGGTGTTGAAGCCTTCATTTTGCAGTCAACAAATAGAATTTGCAGGGAAATTGTAGTGCTAAACCGTATTAATTTCAATGAGCTTATGTACCTGCAATAGTTTGCACCTTTTCTGGTGCTCTACACCATGTCTTGCATTTTATAAGATGTAGTCTTTGCCTAGAGCTTTCTAAGGTTGATAGTTGCCTCAGTGGCTTACGCTGCTCAATACTTTGTAGTCCCCTGTGACATCCCTTTTTCTTGAATATAGTAGACTTTTCTTCTAGGTCAATTCTAGCAGTCTATTCGGCAGTTACCTTTTAAAATTGATTGCCTGGATCAATTTATAAGTCACTCATCTGCTTTTCTTTTGTTGTTTGTTTGCCCTAGAAATAATGAAATAATGATAGGAGCAGATGTTAAAAGAGACCAACAGCATAGGAAAAACAGAGTTAATATCAGATATAGAAACTTTGTCACCCATTTACAAATGGTCTGCTTTGTGGTGCAGAGATATTCTCAGAACCAACTAGTTGGTGTTTTGCTGTAGTAGTTTCTGTTTTTGTTTTCCCTGTGTGATACATGATGGATGATTTTTGAGTAATTTCCAATACAATGAATAATCTAGTCACATGATTTTTACTCTTTACAGATTCATTAATAATGTCTTCATATTAAAATAATGATTGCCCTTCAGTTTGTAACATTATTTTTCCAGTATTTTCTATTCCTAACAAACTAATGTGGGAGGTGTAGCCATAGAGAAGATACAAACAAATGGAGTAAGCTTACTGAGATCTGCAGATAGAAGGAAAGGGGGTGGGGGTGGGGGGGAACCCTGCTGTTGCTAAGTGTCTGAATCTGCTAACTGAATTGGATTTTAAAGAAATGTGATCTTTCCTTGATGCAAATATCCTTTGCACATAACAATAAAGAAAAAAAAAAACCTTTTAAAGTCAATATTCGGACAAAGGGGTTTTAGTGTTATAATGCAGACTGCTTATTTATTTTTTATTTTTTAATTTAGTTATCTGTTGAGATTTCTTTATCTGTGACATTTATGTGCCTTAGAAACTATATATGAGCAGAGCATGAAAGTTTGTGGCAAGATATTGTGGGTTAAGGTTTTTTTTTTTTTTTTTTCTTGATTTAGAAGAGCAAAGTCAAGGACAGCTCTGTGTGTTCTGCAAAGTTCAGCAGTAATATTATTATTCACACAAGTTGTCTCAGCTGTGAAGTCAGTACATTTGTTCTGGATGTCTCTTTATTATTAATGGTCCTTTCACCCAACTTTCTACATTTGTTTCGCCAACATCGCTCTTACCTGGTGACCAGTTCACCTAGATTGTTTTCAACCCCTGGTTGCCTTAAAGGTGAAGCTTTGTTCCAAATGTCTTCTGAAGGTTAGCTTTAACTGTTATATTGATATTGGATCAGGATATAGCTATGGCAAATGAAATAGTGAAACTCTCGTCCAACTTCCAAGGCATTACTCGTTCTGCCAAAAATACTGTCCCCAGCATGGTACCACACAGTAAAAAACACCACACTGTATCTACTTTAAGCAGAAGTGGACGTTTAAGTAGGAATTAAGTGATGTGTTGCCTTTTTGATGGCTCTTTGCAAACAGGCAAATTTCACCCAGAAAGAATAAGCATAAAATTGGATCAGTTTAATAAAAGTTGTGAAGGGAAGAAACCTTAAAAATATTAACCAGGAAAATATGACTTTCCATCTTGGAAAATGTATATTTATGAAAAGTATCGTTTTTTTTCAGGTATGAACCAAAATAGGAATTTCTCGTCTTTAAAGATGCTATCAATTTCTAGTGCATTTGAATCATAGAATCGTAGAATGGCTTGGGTTGGATGGGACCTCAAGGATCATCTAGTTCCAATCCCCCTGCCATGGGCAGGGATGCCACCCACTAGATCAGGTTGCTCAGGGCCTCATCTAACTTGTTCTTGAACATTACCAGGGATGGGGCATCCACAGCTTCTCTGGGCAACCTGTTCCAGTGCCTCACCACCCTCTGAGTGAAGAATTTCATCCTAATCTAAATCACCTCTCTTTTAGTTTAAAACCATTCCCTCTCTTCCTGTCATTATCTGACTGAGCAAAGAGTCACTCTCCGTCTTTAAGCACTGAAAGGCTGCAACGAGGTCTCCCCAGAGCCTTCTCTTCTCCAGGCTGAACAGCCCCAGCTCTCTCAGCTTATCTTTGTAGGAGAGGTGCTTCAGCCCCTTGATCATCTTCGTGGCCCTCCCCTGGACCCTTTCTAACAGACCCACATCCTTCTTGTGCTGGGGGC
The DNA here is from genome assembly GCF_013377495.2 of Cygnus atratus. Taxonomy (NCBI): domain Eukaryota; kingdom Metazoa; phylum Chordata; class Aves; order Anseriformes; family Anatidae; genus Cygnus; species Cygnus atratus. Next base: position 9,046,818 of record NC_066364.1, read on the forward strand.
CCCAGACCTGGACGCAGTGCTCCAAGTGGAGCCTCACAAGGGCAGAGCAGAGGGGGACAATCACCTCCCTCCACCTGCTGGCCACTCCTCTGCTGATGCAGCCCAGGATGCAGTTGGCCTTCTGGGCTGCAAGCATGCACTGCTGGCTCATGTTGAGCTTTTCATCCACCAGAACCCCCAAGTCCTTCTCTGCAGGGCTGCTCTCAGTAAGTTCTTTTCCCAGTCTGTCCTCATGACAGGGATTGTCCCAGCCCAGGTGCAGCATTTGGATTAAGTTTGGTTTTCCTTGTGCCACTTTCAAGGGTCTAATAATCTCAGACTGTGAATCAGACCCATTTATAATTTTGTTTTCATACACTTAACAATATTGCTGATGGAGAACTACTTATACTATCAAAAATATTTATATAAAGTACAAGTAACACTGCCAAAGAATTAATTAGCATGAGCAGTGGAGGTCACTGGAATGTGAAGTACATGGCTCTAACTGCAAAATCAGGAGCTGAACAAAATGAGATATTGGTTTAGCTTCAGTAGATTATTTTACAACGAACTCTGTTATCACACTGCTACCATTTCATCTGCTTGTCTTTCCTTATTTATAGAGTACCTTTAGGAAGTTATTCCAGCCTTTCAAGAGAATTTGTGGGGAGAATCAGGACTCAAAAACATATATCATAATCAAAGTAAAGTAATATGTAATGGAAAGAGGTTTTCAACTCAATACAAAGTAATGTTCAGATGATTTTTGTGTATGGGGAAATATGTACGCATGTTGGAGTAATGTGAAATGCAGAGCATCAAGGTGATAATATGCCACATTAGGATAATTCATTTTATACATCTTAAAATAGAAATGTCTAAGGAATGAGAGATGGAGGTCAGGAAAAATTCATGAATTCTTCCACCTTATTTTCATAAATCAATGCCTTAGGCCCCACTGAGGCAGCTAAAAATACATTTCTCTTTCAGATGAAGGAGATTAGGAGGTGGGAGGGAGGGCATGTTGCCTTGCAAATGTGGAGGATGTCAGTATTGTCATGAAAATTATGAACATATTGTGTAGGTGTTACTGCATGAGAGATGCACTTTTCCTTTTAGTGACACAGATAATAAGTCTTTTATAATCCACTATATACAATTTGAAATTTCACCTTTTCAACCTATTACGTTTGTGGTACAGTTTCTAAACAGATAACAGGAGAGAAGAAGTGAGGTTGAATAGGCTGAATGAGTGCTCTTCACTGCTGTGCAAAATCTGTGGATTTCAGGAAGAAAAAAAAAAAGGGGGGGGAAGAAAAAAAAAACAGTAAAACAGTGATGAACTGGTACATAGTGAATGCAATATTTTCTGACTCTTGGAACTATTGACTTTCCTGGGCACTACATTTATAGAAGACAGAATAACCAAGGTGAATGCATTTCATTCTGGATATCGAAGCAGAAAGCAGAATGGTATAGTTGACACTTTGGGACTATCTGCTTTCCGGTTTGTGAAACAGGTCTAAAGACTGCAGTCACTGCAAAATAGAAAATATGAGCAAGGCTCAGGTAAATGCAGTTCAAAAACCTACTTTCTAAATACATGGAGAGCCTTTACATATTCATCATGGAGAGGCAAAACCTGAACACTAATGACTGGGTCTTTATGGCACAAAAATTAAAAAGACATAATGCAGTGGGTGTCTGTTAATTGGAACAACTCTGTGGGTGGGCCAGTTAAGTGGCTGTCTTGATAAGGAGAAAAACAAAATCAAAAGTATATTTGAAAATAACTAAATTGAGATAAAACTGCACACAAACCAAAAATTGTAAAAATAAACAATTTACTTATTCCTTCTTTATAGGATCTGCTTCCTATAACATATTCCATGTAAGACAGAGAGTCAGTATCTTCTGCACACAGAAGACATTGTACCTCTTATATAGAATATATTCTAAATATGGGGACAGAAAAGGTAATGATGGTGGAACTCATTAGGCAGATCTTCATTTTTCTTATGCAGATGGAAACTTTGGAGCTTTTGAAGAAAAAATTCTTCCTTCTCACCGTGAGTGCGTGCATGCGTGCGTGCGTGCGTGTGTGTACTTTTCAGGTATTACTTGACCACTCCTGCATCAAAACATCAGTTTCTATCACATGATAAAAATGTTTTCTGTGCACAGATTATGCATGTACTTGTACATCCACTGTCTTGACTCCCCCATGTCCTAATGAATAGCATTACCAACCTTTGCTATGACAGATTCACTATGTCAACCATCGTTCCCATTTTCACATAACTACTATCACATTTATACCTTCCACATAGCAGCTCAAGGAAGCCAGTATCAGTTAAGCTATCACTTTTCCTCCTTCCTTAAATAGGTTTACATAGTTTTCCACCAAGGTGGCCATTAAAGGAACAGCTTCTTTCACACTATAACACGTTGTAAAACGTTGTAAAAAAACACGTTGTAAAACATGTTAGTGGTCAAGTCTGGTTTGTTCTTAATTCTGTTATTCTTAATTCTGTTGTGATGGGAAGTATTCTCCATTGCTGTGTGGTAGAATTGTTAACTCAGCTAACCCAAGCAAGGGTTTTCATTGTTGTTTTCCTACAGTGTTTCATCATTTTCCACAATTCCCTCCCGCCCTCCTCCCTCTTCTGTGATGCATATCTTGTCTAAAAAATAAATAAATAAAGTTCTTCGATACTTTTATGTAGTTATTGCACATTTTTGGACAGAGCTTCCACAGCTCGCTCTCAATCACACATAGGAATGAGGAAACAAATCTCTCTGATGGACTGCTCTTTTCATTGCTCATTTACCCAATCAAGGACAACACCAGGAAATTTAATATTTTATAGCAGTTCTGAACAAATGTATATATGTCCTGTGTCATATCTTTTGTTTGTGAACTACTCCTCAAGTTCTTCCATTTCTGGGTTCTCTTCAGTTTACAGAATCCTTTGTAACTCACATGGCCACAAAGAATAGATAATCTTGAATATAAAAATGGCATTATTATATGCACCACTATCAGTCACTTCAGCCAATGAATTTTCTGATGAAAGGTTGAAATAGGAGAATTTAAGTTGAATTTGTCCGCCTGTGTGCACGCTAGTAGGATTTTGCACATGTGGCCATAACATAACATAATGTTCCATTACTTAGGTCTTGAAGTATGTAGGTTTATATAAAACAGGAACTTCAACTGCATATAATACACTGTTCACCTTGTATTTCTTGATTTTCTTTGCCCTTCTCTTTGAGTGGCATGGACTTCATGGACATAAATAAAACATGAATCTACATCAAAATATAAAGTAAGTTTCTCATAGATGAATCTACATTATAATTAAATGACTAAGAGGTAGAAGCTCAAATTTGCTTGAAATACTGCTAAGAATATAAGTTGGGTTTTATCTCATAAGTTTTGAAAAATCAGGGTATGAGCAATTTTAAAAGTCTTTAGAAATATGATAGAGAGAGATGCTACCTGTAGCATCCAGTTGTGAAACACAAACTTGAATACTTCCGATCAAAAAACCCTAATATGTCTAAAACTACTGAAATCAGGTTCATCTCTATAACGCGACTGCATCATCAATCCTAACAGGGAAAAACATCCTGTATGAAAATGTCAGTCTATTAAGCTGAAACTCTAAAAAAATTCATTATATCTATCATCACTTAGACTCCTTTTTTCATGAACACAGGATGGTAAAAGGACTTTCCTCAACTAATGAAGTAAAATTTAATTGAAAGTAACTATACACTAAATAAATTATTTTACAGAGAAAACATAAATCCTAACAATATTGAAAATATCCAAAGGTATATGAGCCAATATACATATACATACACTAACATATGTCAAAGTTAGGTAGCCCATTTCATACTACTTAGGTCCTGCGGCCCTAAGTAAAATAAAAAACTTGTGATAGCAACCTAGATTTACAGTCAGTTGCCTAATGCCATTTCAATTGCCCTTGGCTTATCTACCTGGCTTCCAGCTGCTGATCCAGAGGTGCATGGTTTTCATATATCAATTCTGTCATATTAACTATGCTACTCAGTATGTTTTACATATGTAGTTGAAATATTTAGCCAGCTAAATTCTGTCCTCTGCTTCTTCGAGGAAACATTGGGAGATTTTGTCCTCTTACTATGGCATGCAGAATGGAAATACCAAACAAAAGAGATTTGTAAGCACATTCTAATGCCTTGAGCTGAGCAACAAAAATACTTTCTCATTTTCCTGGAGGGCTCCCAGTTTATAGCCCTGGACTGCCTGTTGAAAGGGTATCAATATACCTTCTTTGGAAAAAGAAGAAATGAAAACAAACGAACAAACAACAACACCAACAAAAACTTTTCCTTTTCCTTTTCTTTTTTCCTTTTCCTTTTCCTTTTCCTTTTCCTTTTCCTTTTCCTTTTCCTTTTCCTTTTCCCTTTTTCCTTTTCCTTTTCCTTTTCCTTTTTTTTCTTTTTCTCTTTTCTTTTTCTTTTTCCTTTTCCTTTTCCTTTTCCTTTTCCTTTTCCTTTTCCTTTTCCTTTTCCTTTTCCTTTTCCTTTTCCTTTTCCTTTTCCTTTTCCTTTTCCTTTTCCTTTTCCTTTTCCTTTTTTTCTTTTTCTTTTTCTTTTTCTTTTTCTTTTTCTTTTTCTTTTTCTTTTTCTTTTTCTTTTTCTTTTTCTTTTTCTTTCTTTTTCTTTTTCTTTTTCTTTTTCTTTTTCTTTTTTCTTTCTTTTTCTTTCTTTCTTTTTTTTCTTTTTCTTTTTCTTCTTTTCTTTCTTTTTCTTTTTCTTTTTCTTTTTCTTTTTCTTTTTTTCTTTTTCTTTTTCTTTTTCTTTTTCTTTTTCTTTTTCTTTTTCTTTTTCTTTTTCTTTTTCTTTTTCTCTTTCTCTTTCTCTTTCTCTTTCTTTTTCTCTTTCTTTTTTTTCTCTTTCTTTTTCTTTTCTCTGTTTTTCCAGATTTTGGAGAGAATCCATATTATTTAATTTGAGATATCTACACTGTAAATATCAGAGATATTACCCTTTGCACCCTTGTAGTCAATGAAAAGCAGATTAATTACACCTCCAAATTTTCTGATTTACCTGAAGCGTGGAAGTGTTTTGTTTTTTGTTTGTGCGTTTGTTTGTTTTTCTGGATGAGACAAACCACATTGTAAACTCTGTGTATCTCCAGAAAAACAGGGATGGTGTTCTGACTGTCTAATTTTGGATGACTACAATGTAGTGACTGCATCTACACCTACACCTACTATATCTAGTCAGTGAAATCAGCAGAGTGTGAGGAGTGTTTTGGCTCATCAGCATTAAGAGTAGGATCAGTTGCTGAAATGTACGCATATATCAGTTTTCATGCCATGGGTTACCCTCGCCTGTAGCTACCACTTTGAAAAATCTCCTGCAATGCTTATACTGTGTTTACCTATCTCAGGCACCTTAGGACATCTCAGATTGTGTCAGATGTCAACACTGAGGCAATTGAATTGTCCTAGTGCCTTCTTTAAAGTGAGTTGTGTTGCTCTGCAGATATCACTGTCTGAGGGTTCAATTCAGTTGTCTGATCAGAAGCACGAGAGACAGGACAAATGGGAAATCTTCCCCTTCTTAGGAAAGGTAAACTGAGATCAGGTGGGATGGCTCTGGGCCTCTGAGGTGACACTAGAACTCCTATATTTCAGAAGCTGAATTAGTCTTCAGATTTTCTTCGATCATACGGGGGGCTAAAGAGCTTGTTTGCCTGTAGACAACAGTGTAGATACAAGACACACAGAAGTTTAACTTCTAACTGAATCACACACCCACAGACAGGTGAGTGAATCTCATGCAGAATGCAGAATTAAACCTGCACTGTGTAATCCTGGGACAAATCCCTTCTTTTGCATTTACATTTGCATTAGTGATTTTTTTTTCCTAGGTAATATCCTAGCAAATGACTCAAATATCCTTGCATCTCTTTTCAGATAAAATGGAAATAGCATATTCTCATTAGGTAAAGATCTTCCCACACACCAATGTCAGAAATGTGAATTAGGCATTTATTTCTTTTTAATCAAGTGTTTATTTTGTTACAAATAAAGTAGTGAATGATATACATCATTCCCAGCTTCATGGCAATATGGAAATTTTTCACTTATCCCAGGATGCCCAAAAGAAAATCATAGCAGAGTAAATTATCATTTTAATTTGTGTCATGGGACATCTTTGATACCTTATCAACCTCAAGATATTTTACTGTGAAGTATGGAGTTTTTTAGGAAGCAAAAAGAGAATTGTGGATTTCCTTTCCTGATTATATTATGGTGTGCATGATATATCTACTTACACATCCTGTATATTAGTTAACCCATCCTTGAAATAGGAACAGGAGTATGAACTGTTCTTGATATTCACTTGTGTAAGCCCTGGGCACAGAAGATTCCTGCACTGTACCTACCGGCATTGCTTAGAGATTGGGTATCCTGTGCAGCCGACAGTGTGGCTGCTGTGCTCTGTGAAAGTATCTGAGGTAGTTGTGGTGGTTTTACCCTGCTGAGCAGCTGAAATCCACCACAACTCTCACTCTCCCTCCTCAAAGGAAAAGAGGGAGAAAATATGATGGAAAGGTCTCAGAGGTTGAGATAAGGACAGGGAGATCACTCAATGATTTTGTGGGCAAAACAGACTCAGCACAGGGAAATTAATATAATTTATTGCCTATAATCTCTTCAAGAACTGCTCCCATGTGGGTCCATACCACGGGGTCCATCCCCCAGGAGCAAACTGCTCCAGCACAGATCCCCCACAGGCGGCAGCTTCCCCCGGACCCCCTGCTCCTGCGTGGGCTCCTCTCCACGGGCTGCAGCTCTGGCCCGGGGCCTGCTCCTGTGGGGGCTCTCCATGGGCCGCAGCCTCCTCCAGGCCACATCCACCTGCTCCACTGGGGGCTCCTCCACGGGCTGCAGTGTGGAGATCTGCTCCATGTGGGACCCATGGGCTGCAGGGGGACAGCCTGCTCCACCAGGGGCCTCTCCACAGGCCACAGGGGAATTTGTGCTGCGTGCCTGGAGCACCTCCTGCCCTCCTTCTGCACTGACCTTGGGAGCTGCAGGGCTGGGTCTCACCCCTCACTCCCAGCTGCTGTAGCAAAGCAGATTTTTTTTTTTTCTTTTATTCTGTCTGCTCTCCCAGAGGCCCAACCAGTGTTGCTCCCTGTCTCAGCTCTTGCCAGTAGCAGGTCCCTTTTGGAGCTGGCTGGAGCTGGCTCTGATGTGACATGGAGCAGCTGCTGGGCTCTACTCACAGAGGCCACCCCTGCTGCCCCCTGCTACCAAAACCTTGCCACGTAAACCCAATACAGTAGTATCTGAGGCTGCACAGTCACAACCCACAGATGCCCACAGCATGTATCCACCAGATATGGTGGATATAATTATCCACGAGACTTATGACTTGTTTTCTTATCATACACCAAACTTTAGAATGTTTGGGAAATGGTGAGGACGCAGTTGTGTCCACATGGAACTGAAGCAGAGATGGTGTGCAAGTTTGGGAACTCACAATGTGTTGTACATAGATCTATTGAATCCATGGAGTAGTGCCAGGGGGTGCTTGTTTTGTCTTAGCAATAACTGTCTCTTGTCCATACAGCACTCAATATATCTGCCTTGTTTAGATACTTGTAAAGGTGAGTTCATATGCAGAAAGGGCAAAAGGAACAGTTCAGAATAGTGCAGAAATATCTCTGTTTGTGTGGAGCTTGGCTGGTGCACCCATATGTCAAAGTGCAGAACTTTATAGTGGTATTAGTTCAGGATTGAAGAAATTATGCCTGTACTTGCACAGTACTGTGCCTAAACTAATGAGATTATAACACCTCTGGTTCTGGCAGTAACTCAATGTTTTGTCTCTATGCTGTGCTGCATGGTTTTAAACATGGTCCTAGATGACTGATGAATATGCAGTGATTTCAGCATTTGATTAAAAAAATAAAAAATAAAAAAGAATATATAAATGTGGTATGAGACCTTATGCAGATTTAGATTGCCTATGAACAGCAACCTTATGCTAGAACAGAATTGCCCTCTGATAGTCCTGACCCATAGATGCGAGACAGAGAGTTATCTTTAATTCATCTTGGTCTTTTCAATCTGATTAAAGGCCTAATTTGTCAAATTTCTGTACATTATGTCTTAAAAATGCAGAATCTGAAAATCCATGTATTCTGATTGGTTGAGGTCAGCATTAGCTAATCAAAGGGCTGGGAGTCATTAAACATGCACTGATATTTTTGTCATCAGAGACTCACTTTACAAATTTAATCTCTCACTCTCAAATGATTCTTTTCTGATTTGCTGCTACTATCAGAATTCTTCATCTCCATGTCATTAACAGTCATGCTTTTCTTCTGTTTTTCTTCTGACCCTACTTCTTATCCCAAAACCAAAGATATTATCTGCCTTAGGCAGAAATAAACACGTCTTAGCAGACAAGAATCCCCATGGGAAATGCAGGTCAAAGGATGATGATCCCATAAAGCTTATATTAATTATTTTTTTATAGGTGGACAGTAAAGAAAGGTAAGCGCACTCTTTTTTTTTTTCTTTTTTTTTTTTTTGGTGAGGGGGAGGATGTGGGGTAAGAGGAGGTAAGAGAATTTTATGTCTGCAGTTATGACTAGATGCCTAGTGAGGAATTTTGCTTTGCTATGTTATTCTTTGTTCCCCATTGCTCATCACCTGCCCTTTATTGAAGGATGTTTATTCCTTATCTCCCTCTGCTCAGCCATTTAGGTTATTTTTTATATCTTTCAATCAAATATCTGAATTAACACAAGATCCAGTTTAAGCTGTTATGCTAGTTTGTGTCATTTTTATGGAAACATGCTGGAGAACTATCTCATGGACAGCTGATGACACAGCTCTAATGAAAAGCAATGGGATGCAGCAATGTGTACTGCCTGCTTTTTGGACTTTGCACCTGAAGATGGAAGGGGACAGGAGTACAAGCCCTGAAAAGCCTGGAAGTGTGACATTGTGAGGGAGATACATAACCACATGGTAGACAACTTCACTTCGAGCATATGTGTTAGAGAGTGGGAGCTAATCAGAAGAGAAGATAGACAAGGAGAGAACTGCTGTGAGTGTCTGTGTACTGCATACAATAACGCTTACCACTAACGACAGATGTCTTAGCTTTGTAAAGTTCAGAGACAGCTCTGATAAAAAGCTCTGCAGACCATTTATGATATTTTGTTCAAGAGACTCAAAGGAATTCTATAGGACTTGATGAAAAACGCTGTTAGCTCAGTACAAGGCCAAACAGGCCTAGTTAGTTAATTATACTATTAGTTTGTTTGAAATTGGTAATGGGCATAAATAAATAAATAAAATAGAATGGATGACATAAGAGGCAATTGGCACATAACTGAAGAATAGAAGTAGTCTTAATGACAATTGATATGGCTTCCTGGGGAAAAAATCAGTGTGAAACAAAACTACAAGCACTCTGAAAAGACTGTGTGTATGGAATTGTCTGTGGCCGGCTGTAATACAAAGTCTAAAACTGGTAATGAATTTGGTAGCAGCAGAGTGCTGGAAGCCAGAGCTGCAACCCAGCAATTTTAGGTGGTCACAGCACCATGGTAAAATAAAGGACTACTGAATATTATTTTCCCGAGATATCCTGCAGGAGAAAATACTTACCTTGGTGTGAATGATACTAGCTCCCAAATCATTGTTTTTCAGCACAAGAGATTGCAGCTACCTTCAGTTTAAAGTCAGGTTTAAAGTCAGGTGCTCAAGGAAGTTCATACACAGTAACAAATAGAGCTATCAGGCTCCTAATGATCTATTCTCCCATTGATACTCCCGGGACTTCACATAAAGCTCTCATTAATGCAAATGGAAATGTGCAAAGTACATGCCGAAATCAACAACTCCACCTATTGTTATAATAGGTGAATAGTCCCCTCAGGCTAGAAGTAACATTACTCAGTTTAATTTTTCCTTGACTACTTCTCCTTATGAAACAAATCATATTAAAAAAGTGTGGTCTTTTGGGTTTGTTTGTTTTTTAAGTGGATGTCATGGGGAAAAAAGTCAGTGAAGAGGATTTATCAAAAACGACATTCTCGTTATGACCCAGTTCTGACCCCATCGAGCCAAATCATCAATCACAGTGACAATGGGCCATATTTATCTCTGGTGCAACTGCACTGTAATTGACAGAATTACATTTACAAGAGATTTACCCTATAGCTGTTTATTAAGAAGTCTGGGGCGATTATTAGCTGAATATTTTCCTTTCTCTGCAGCTTGCATTAATGCATATATTATGCAAAGGTATATGTATGTTTCAGTTTGCTACAGATGTTGTAGTTAAGAATTCATGGATGTTTGCACTTTGCTGCTCCAAGTTTCATTATAATGGAATGTGAAGATAACAGGGCCACAATCTAGTTATACAGTTGAAAGGTTGACAGAATAATTTGATTGTATTCTGCTTATTTACCACAATATTCTGGTATACTTTGTGACTTGTAATAATTGCTAGGCATGGGACAACTAGAGCAGCAAGCACTAATGATGTCCTACAGCAAAGAAATATTGTTCCTAGATCTTTTATGACTGCATTTCCCCAAAACAACACATAGAAAAAGTGATAACTTATTTAAATGGTCCTAGTAAAAGCACAAAAATACTTGTCAGTGTCTAAGATGTCTACTCACTTTTTGTATCCTTCCAAATTTAGATGACATGTAGTCAATTGGAGTGATCAAAATAAGCATGTTCTATTCCACAATTGATTTTTTTTTTAAATCAAATTCTTTGCTAGCATTAACAGACTAAATCTGTTAAAGCTAGATGGTGCTACCCAATGTTAAATAAGCAGTGTATTTCATTTTTTGATTTTCTAGATGAGTAATTGCCTTTACATGACACTAACAGTCAGCTGTTCACTGGAGGAAATTGTATCTAACATGAATTAAGGCGTGTCTTAGCATTGACTCCATAGGGGCTATGATTTCACCTTTATTACATTAATTAAATGTATTGTGCAACCAAACAGAGCTCAAAATACTGACCAATTAATGAAAGAGCACAGATCAATGCTTAATGCAAGTGTCATTTGAAAGAGGGGACAGAATAAGCCCTGCTTTATTACAATGTCTCGTGATAGACACCTCACAGCTGCACTATATTTGTAGATAGATGTGGTAAGTAGCACTTTTCAGAACTGAAAATAGGCTTGCATTTAATATTTAGTAAATGGACCATATATGTGAGGAAATAATTTGCTAGCAGTACTACTGCTATAGTCCAGCTTAATAAATAGTTTGACTATTCACCAGTAGGTACTTGCATATCTTGTGTACCACTAATTCTACCACAAATTGATTCAAATTAGGTGGATTGACAAATAATCCAAACACACTGCTTATGCAGAGAAAATATAGTTCTTGGATTGTTTTAGAAGGAGAGCTATAGAGCAAGTTTGGCCTGACCAAAATTTTTGCAATTTTACTGGAAAACTTTATGAGATGTACAGTTAATGTGATGTGCAGTAACATGAGCTTTGTTCTGAAATTTCATGTGGGGTTGTGTTATCAGTCAATGTGTCCTAGGGATTTACACAGAAATCTGTTAATAGAATCCAGTTAACTTAAAACTATGCCATCAGTAAGTGTCACTCTCACTATCGGGAGACATTAGCTATCACAGCAGTGCCTGGGAAAAATACAGAATACAGCACTTGTACTTCATAAACAGTTGTGAATTACATGACAGTTCTTTCTGACTTTCTTTTGTCTGTTTAATCTTAAAATTTCTACTAGCACTTTTCATTGTTACCCTAGCACAAAACACAGATCAATTAAGAGAAATCAACATAAACTTTATGCTCAGTAAAATAAACTAAGTGTTGGAGGTCTTGAAAATTACTGGCTTTATCTACAACTTTGGCTCTATGTCAGTATCTCTCATTCAGTGGGTTACAACCTCAGGACATCATGAAATGTTACCAGGGGATTATAAGAGAGTGAAAACTTTAGGACAACATAAAACAAAGAATATCTCACTCTCTTGTTCTTAACAAATCCTTATCTTTTAAGACTCAGTAATTTCTCACAGTCTCTTGAAACACTCATCATGGCAATTACCTTTCTTACTGTTAGATTTGTACTATATAAAGGAGGAGGTCATACTTTTTTTTTTTTTTTTTAACAGCAATTAAGTAGCCACTGTATAAATGCTTATAAGTCATGCTTTCATTAAAATGAACTGATGCTTGTGATACATTGTACTAGCATTTGTTAGCCAATGCACATTAAAATTCTTGTGAGGACAATGTGGATTTTAACACATCAGCTGATAGGATTTATTGAAACTAGCCTTGATCAGATAGTGTATGGTAAAAGTACCGTGGGGTTTTAGCACATTAATTAGCATGTGCTAGCCAGTAGAAGTTGAAATTAACCTTTTTATCTAATGAAGACAGTATCAAAGACTAATTTTGTGGGACACTAAAGTTAACAAAATTAGCCAAGGGGACTAAGCAAAATCTTGCTACATTTTCTTTCAGAGCTAATTAAACTAGATAGACCAGGATTTTATGCCTATATTTGGAATTCACGTGTGCATTTATCCCAACATTTTGCACAATTGTAGTATGGTGTTACAACTGTAACCAGTGTGTTAACACTATTTGAGACATGGTTTGTATTTTCTTTGTTAATAAGATTGTTCTCATATGAGCTTTCTGAGCTGAAGCAATGCTAACTAAGAACCTGACCTCTGGGCTATTCCTCAGTAGTGTTCCTTTGATAAGTTTTTCTTCCTTCAGTTTCTTCCAGCTGTTCCTCAGCTGTTGTCTGACTGGTTGCTGCACCCACTCACTCACCCAGCTGAAGGAGGTGCTCTACCTTCAGTAAGTTTAATAGTAAATCTTTGCTCACCTGAATTGTATTGTTTAAATTTTGTTTGGTTTATTTTTTTTAATTATTATTATTTTTTTAACCAATTGCGTTGGTTTAAATTTTTATTTGCAGGAAGGCTTAAGTTTGGTCATCTCTGCAATGGCTGCAAAATCCTAGATTTAAAGATGATGATGAAGAATGAAGACAAATTTCCCAGAGAGGAAGAAACTGTAATTTCTTCCATCATACATAGGCATATATATGTATCTAGGGTGTTTCTTTTCCATGTATACCTGCATATGTAAGGTATACCTCAACATTCCTTAAGAGGGAGAAAAGATTGAAAACAGAATCATAACATGAAGAGCCACAGAAAAGATAACTTGTCTAAGAAGTGGTCTTGTTGAAGAAAGGACCACAAGCAGATGAATCTTGCTGTTACTTGAAAATGTAATTTGATTGGTATTTGAGTCAGATTTATTTTTTTTTTTAAGAAAAAAATAATGTTTTTCTCTTTGTGTCACTCTATTTTTCTTTGCTATCTAACAGTTTGTGCTATAATGTAGTTTGGGGAACTGGTCTAGCTGAAAAATAACCACCAAAGGACAAAATAATTATTCTGTTTTTTGACCTGCTGCATTCCAATTTCTGACTTAAGATACATATTTTTTGCTAGTCCTGTGGAAGGTGTGGCACCATGCAGAAGGAACTAGTTAGGTTGTCTTTAGAGCAGATCAAACTATGCCTGCGATTGATATGGGAAGTTGGACTGTTGATGTGGCAGGATGCCTTACAACTATTGGACTTGGCTAGTAGGTGTACGAAGTGAGGAGAAGAATGATGTGAATGTTGAAGAAACAGCTCTGGCCTATCTATTTCCTCTTCCCCAGCTAACCAGCACAGTGAACACAGTGAAGCAATGGCCCACTTGACGTTACTATTATTATTTTTTTTTTTTTTTAAAAGGGGGGTGGGCTGAGGGAGAAAAAAGAAAGCAAGGCCAAATTGCTTCACTGCTCTGGGCATCAAGCACTCTTTATAAAGCTTCTGATGGAATATATTTTTCTTATCTACAGGCAAACAGTGTATGTGTTCTACCATTACCCATCTCTTTCTATTTACGTGAGTGTATGTGATGAGACAATAGAGGATCCTGGCAAAGTACCAGACAAAGCCCAACAACAGCTAATAAGAGGAGAATAGCCTCTAGATTCCTCACAGGGAGAGGGGAATAACCAGAATTTTTGCTGTCCTGTGGGATGCAATTATGCTGTCCTGAACTAAAGAGTGACCAGTCTCGCCTCCTCTGTTTATCGAATGCAGACCTGATGTCTGGTTTCATTGCAAGCTCCCTGCCTAAGATGGATATCCTGAGGCCAAATTCAATAGGCAGTCAACCACTGTACCTGCCAAGAGCCAGTATTTTCAAAAGAATGTATGCCAGTAGATTATCATGTCGGTTTCAGTTAGAATCAACATTACTTTTCTAGTTCACTTAAAATCAAACACAGAACAGTCCAAGAGATATATGCATTAATTCCCAAACAGTTTATAGCACCATGGTTCTAATATGTGAATCTGACACCCAGAAGAATTTGGGTTAAATTTTCAGATGCTTTTGCGATGTTGGATATTTAACTTCTTTGAATCCCAAAAGAAGAAACTTCAGGATTAATACCTGGCTGTGTCTTCTCAGGGAATAAAAGTAGAAACAATATGCTGCAAACTGAAATATCTGAAATAGAATCAGCATTGCAGGTATCAGAACTATGTCTCTTTCAAGGAGGCACTCATAAAAATGTGGAAAAGCAGCTTTGAAATCTTTATGGGACTTTCTCCTCTGATGCCTTTCCAACAAAGGAGAAAAACACTGATTTTCCTGTTGTCTGGATTTATTTATTTATTTATTTATTTATTTATTTTGCTATGGAATTTGCAACTTGCAGGAACTGCAGGAAAAGACAGTAGTGAAACACACAGAAATTTTAACTTTGTCTTTTACGGGTTTCAGGTCTGACCGGTACAAATTTTTATTTTGTATGCACAAAGACAATGGGTTTATCACACTGTTCATCCTTGTCAGACAAACAAGATCTCCTAGACACTGTGTCCTAGATTCATACCATTCTCCCTGTTGATGTAAAGATCTTTAGGCTGTCTGTATATAACTCTTTACTGGAGAGGCATATGCCTGCAATTCAGAGCACCTAGGATCAGCATTGCCATCTTAACAGAGTGCATTATTGTAGAATGCTACAAAAAAAAAGTAATAACAAGGTAAACAAGCTCAGAGAACTAAGATGATAATTTAGGCATCTTGTTTAACTACACAGGATCAGATGGAGCAATCCAGGCTGATCACATTAATAGCTGTCATAATAATATCAAAAACAGTAATAACAATGATGTAATATTATTGCATATTATGGAAAACCAGAATCATGTTTTGTTACTTGTATGTTGTACCTGGGTCAGAGAAATCCCTACCATGAATATAGGCTGGGAAATGAGTGGACTGATAACAGCCCTGAAGAGAAGGACTTGGGGTGATGGTGGATGAAAAACTGAATATGAGCTGGCAATGTGCGCTTCCAGACCAGAAAGACAGCTGTATTCTGGGTGGCATCAAAAGAAACATGGCCAACAGGTCGAGGGAGGTGATTGTCCCCCTCTACTCTGCTCTCCTGAGACCCTACCTGGAGCAATGTGTTCAGCTCTGGCGTCTTGAGCATGAGAAAGACATGGACTTTTTCAAGTGAGTCAAGAGGAGGGCCATGAGGATGATCAGAGGACTGGAGTACCTCTCCTATGAAGAAAGGTTGAGGGAGCTAGGTTTGTTCAGCCTGGAGAAGAGAAGGCTCCAGGGAGATCTTTTAACTGCCTTGATCTAATGGAAGGTGTTACTGCCCATGTAAGGGGGTTGGAATTAGATGATGACTAAGGACCTTTCCAACCCAAACCATTCTATGATTCTGTAATAAAATATGGGTCATTTTCTATCAAACCACTATTATACTTAGTGAAATTATGAAATATATAACAATACAACACTGGACCAATCAGCTTTGTCATAGTGTTGGTTCTTTTGGACTGCCCATGATGAATAAATAGTCTGTAGGATCCAGATAAACTCTGAGGGAGTAAGCATACCCTGCTATATGTGAGTGGGCAGATAGACGGTGGAAGAGCCTGTATCTGTTCAAGACGAGAGAAAGAGGTATTAAGAAAATATTGTGTTTTTTCAATACAAAAGAAATATGAACCTTTACGGATTTTAATTTACATCCAAGTATAGCAGAATAGAACAAGAATATTAATTACCTAGAAAATATTTTATCTCCAGTCTCACTGAGGTCACAGAGAACTTTTGAGACATCTCACACCCTCACACAATTGGAACACTACCATGAATGTATACAGGTCAGGAAAATGAAAAGAGTTAGTTGCTTGTTATGTGAGAGAACAGTGGGAATGTATGGACCTCTGCATTGGCATGGATGATAAGTGAAATGAAAGTTTGTACAGTAGGATTAGACAGCACACCAACATTGGTAAAATTGTGGTGGATGTCTGCTAGAGACTGGCTGTTCAGGAAGAAAATATATATGAGACTTTGTTCAGAAAATAGGAAGATACTTCAAATTCACAGACTCTGGTCCTCACTGGGGACTTTAAACCAACCCAGTATCTGCTGGAGGGGCAGCACAGAAGGGACCAGACAATCCAGAAAGTCTCTGGAGTTGATGATAATTTTCTGATGCAGAGAATCAATGAGACAATGAGATCAGGTACTCTGCTTGATCTGATGCTTAGAACTGGTCACACATGATGGTGGGAGGTAACCTTGGCTGCAGTGACCATGCAGTGATGAAGTTCCAGATTCTGACAGAAGGGAACAAGGCAAAAAGCAGGATTGCAACTCCAGATTTAGGAGAGAAGTCTGGCCAGTTAAGAGACCTTCTTGAAAGAATTACATAGGATACTGTCCTGGAGAGAAGAGGAATCCACAAAAGCTGGTTGATTTTCAAGGAGCACCTCCTCCAAGCAGAAGAATGATCCATCTTGATGAACATGAAGTCAAGCGAGATGCCTCTATGGTTGAACAAGGAGATCTCGACAAAACCCAGAATTAAAAAGGAAGCATAGAAGTGGAAACAGGAGTGAGTGAGTTGTGAGGAATATAGAGATACAGTCCAAGTGTACAAGGATTGAGTTAGGAGATTTCACTTGCAGTTGAATCTGGTGAGGGATATGAAAGGCAGCCAGAAAGGCTTGTGTATATATATCAGCAGTGAATGGAAAACTAGGGAAAATGGGGTCCTGTTACTGAATGGGACAGGGAACCTTGTGACAAACAATATGGAGAAGGCCAAGATACTCAATACCTTCTTTGCCTCAGCCTTTACTAGTAACATTTGCCTTCAGGAATCTGAAGCCTCAGAAGGTCCTGAAATTTATTAAAACATTGGAGCATTTTGTTCCAACTGTTCTAACATGAGAGTGCTGGAACTGTTCAGCCTGGAGAGGAGAAGGCTTGGGGGGATCTTGTCAATGTCTATAAATACCTGCTGTGAGGGAGTAAAGACGTCTCTTTCCAGTAGTATCTGATAAACAGGACAATAGGCAATAGGAACAAGTTGAAATACAGGAAATTCCATTTCAAATAAAAAAGAACATTTTTTTTTTTACGGTAAGGATGGTCAGACAGTGGAAAAGGCTGCCCATGGACATTGTGGAATGTCTTTCCTCAGAGATATTCAAAATCTGACTAGATAACACCCTGAGCAGCCTGCTGGTTTTGACCCTGCTTTGAACTGGACATTTGAACTAGATGATTTCTAGAGGACCCTTCCAACCTCAACTGTTACACGATTCTGTGTGACTATGATACATGTTAAATTATGTCAAACTGAAAGGAGTGGTTACAAAAGTTAATTAAGCTGTAGTACATACAACTGCTCGTGAAATCATGGAGTTATAGTCATTAATATTTTGTCTGGTATTTTTAAGTGATTGAAGTCTGTATCATACCATTGCCCATCTCTTTCTATTTATATGTATGCACTGAATGATATGAGTAGAAGGCTCGAGGCAAGATTTTTTAGAGAAAAGAGAAAAGCTAAGCCAATTGAAAGCAATTTCTGAAGGGAATAACATCAAAAACAAGGAGGAGAAATATTTGAAAAAGAGGAAAAGGATTGAAGGATATTGAAGATATTATGTTTATGTGGCATTCTGGCATTTCTGAATGACCTAAAAAAGAATTACACCAACTGCAAGTTAGTGGATAAAGAACAAAAAAAATTAGGAGAGGCACAAAGGAAAACCAACAGAACATCAAGAGCATTTGAAGTGCTAGGAGGCATTTTCCTTGTGGAAAATGTCTGAATATCCTTAAGAGAGCTGATGAAGATTTGTTTAAATAGCAGAGCAGCTCGTTTAAACAGCCAGCTAAAAGCCTCAGTAAAACTTTACAAAAATAGGCTGTTTCTATGATCTGGTGGAACAGAAAATGAGAGCAAAAATACAGCATGTGTCCTGACAATGCACTTTGTCAGGAATTGGTCAAAACTGGCTTGACCTATGCACTGAAGTAGACTTCATAAAATACCTAGCATTGTCTATTTCCTAGAGGTTAAAGAACAGATAAACAGAAGAGATAAATAATGTCAGTTTATTTGTTTATTTGTTTTATGTTGGTTCATTTAAAGGCCTAAAGTTATATAAACTCTTATCAATAAATTAATAAAAAAGTCCTGCCTGATGAAAAATTATAATGAACAAATATTGTTCGATTTAAAAGTCTGTGATGATGATGAAGGGCATATTATATCAGCTGAAGCAGAACTCAGACATTATATCTTTAAGTTGTTCTACAGGTAACCATTAACTTCCTTCAAGAAATATTGTATTTTATTGCTATCTTCCTATTTCTGCCCCAGAAATTCTTTGGAAGAAACAATGAACAAAAAGAACCAAAAAGCAGAATATGTGAGGAATGGCTTCTGATCTTTTCTATGTTCAGCACTTGCAAATATGTACAAGGAAAAAGATCTGTGAATTTTTGATACCATTTCTACCCAATTGACACCATTCCTAAAGACAAAATACATGCTTGTTGACAATAATCTGCATTGCTCCAATTTCAGAAATACAGCAAAGGATACATTTGTATTTTAGAGAATCTTTTAGGACTTCAGCTTAATACTACTGTGGATTCAAAGCCCTGAAGTTGCTTTCACACATGAGTTACTCCACTGGCCTGTAGGAAAACTGTTTTAACAGCTCCTACAGCACAGTTCTCCCTGTAGCAAATCTCGGAGTTGTTCCCATGTTGTCTCAGTAACATTGTGACTTCCATTCACTGAAGGAGATCCCTCAAGTTAATAGTAGAGGACTAGAAAAAGCTTCACAATGATTTTGCATCCAGCACATCAGTAATCTTGAAAAGATTTACAATATGAGAGAAAATTACCTCACTTGAATAGTTTTTGCAGTCTAACAATATGCACAAACTTATATTTATTCTCTAGAAAATGTTATCAATATTTATAGGCTTTACAGAAGAGGATCTCCAAGTTGTGCACCCTTTCTTAGAGTGCTTTGGCTGAGATATAAAACTCAGTTAAATACTACAGAAGGCTCAAAAACAGGCAAACCACCCCTCACTCCCCTCCCTTCCCTCCCAAAGAAAAACACAGAACACACACAAAACAGAAATAAAGTAAACCAAACCAAACCAAAACAGCATACTGAAAAGAATTGTAAATAAGAAGTACATACAGTTTTGTAAAAATAAACAAACAAACAATTCTGACAAGGCATAAAGGAAACTTTTAAACACAAACCTCTCCTACCCCAAACAAGAAAGCATAAAACTAAAACCCTGCCTTTCCCTTTTAGTATACTCAAGTATACTAGTACACTTTTTAGTATACTTAAGCATGCTAAAAGCAGAAACAGTGGAAAGCACCAAATACAGATCAGAAGTTAGGGAAAGTAAATAAATGCTAAATGAAGTAATAATTCAGGGGGGGTGGGGGTGGGGGTGGGGAGGAAATCTCTGATCATTGAGGGTTACATCATTATACCATGAACTAATTCATAGAATCATAAAATCATAGAATTGCTTAGGATGGAAAGGACCTTTAAAGATCATCTAGTTCCACCCCTGATTCCATTGGCAGGGACACCTTTCACTATATCAGGTTGCTCAAAGCCCCATCCAACCTGACCTTGAACACCTCCAGAGATAGGGCATCCACAGCTTCTCTGGGCAAACTGTTCCAGTGCCTCAGTACCCTCTTACGGTGGACCAGATCATCTTGGAGTTTTTTTCCAACATTAATTATTCTATGATTGCGGCCTCATTGCAGCCTTCCAGTACTAGAAGGGAGCATATAAATAGGAGAGGGAATGCCTGTTTACATGTGTTGATAGTGATAGGACAAGGGGGAATGGTTTTAAACTAAGGCAGGAGATTTAGGTTAGATATTAGGAGGAGGTTTTTCACTCACAGGGTGGTGAAGCACTGGAACAGGTTGCCCAGAGAGGTTGTGGATGCCCCATCCTTGGAGGCATTCAAGGCCAGGTTGGAGGTGGCTCTGGGTAGCTTGCTCTAGTGGTTGGCAACCCTGCCCAGAGCAGGGGGGTTGAAACTAGATGATCTGTAAGGTCCTTTCAACCCAGGCCATTCTATGATTCTATGATTCTATGATTCTATGACTAAAGAATTTCAGCTGGGCACACTTGCACCCATGACACCCATCTCTGTCTTTTGGGCCTAGGGGGACTTCCAGATTTTGGAGTTCCCTGAAATTGAGGGTCTGGGCAGCTCTTATGGTCCTCAGGAGGTCTGTTTGGGGTGGTTGTGGCCCCTCCATCTGGGTCTCCGCCTCGGACTGGCAGTTGCAGCAGGCAGACACCATTTTGTTTCAGTCGAAGGCTGCTTCCTGTCACTCCAGGAACAGAAGAAAGCGGCCTACCTTCTGCCCTCTCACACAAACTGCCCGGCAAACTAGCATGCCATGGCCTGGCCTCTGCACTCTCCAGAGGCTGTCTTTGTTTGTGTAAGGGTGGCCACCACTCCTCCTGGCCCCACTCAAGCCTCATCAGCCACTCTCATGAGGGCTGATGGGTGCTGGCAGCTTCTCCCCCAGGGTATCCTTGATGCAGGAATCCTCTTGCCCCACTCCAAAATGTGCCTGCCCCAGAGCTGATCACCTCAGCGAGTGACAATCAAACATTAGTTAGAAGCATCATGTTGACTACTCCTTATTGCTCACGACCACTCATGAAAGTTGCCATTGAGAGACCACACATAGTTCAGACCAACAGAGTCAATTCTCCATTTGTCATTCACAGACTAAAAACCAGCTAGTCTTAAGCTGGTGATTTGCTGTGTTAGCAAATGACTTTGTTTCCCGATGAGTTTTTATGTTCAAAGAAGAAAGAAGCCTCCTGACTGGAATATTTCACTGTACATAAATACCAGCCAAAATGTAACCTCCCGAAAAAGCCAAATATGACACAGTTGCCTACTGTTTATTCAACTGTCAAGGAGCAACAGAATGACTAGAGGCAATCTGCATTATTTATTAGAGAGATGATACAATTAAGGCAAACCATTTTCCTTTTCAGAGAGGAAATATATGTTAATTCATGCACATGAAAAGTCTTTCATTTTGCAAGTACCTGTAGGTGGAGGTGAATAATGCACATTCTGCTATCTACATATTTCTAAAAGATTAGGCTTGCCAAGCAATAAAGGTTCCTTTATAAAAAGTCATGTATTAAAAATAAAGTGACTTTGTCTGACTATTTTTTGTCTCTAGTAAGCAATTAGCAAATAAGTTTATGTTTGCCTTGAAGTGATCAATGTTCAGAAGACTGCTAAGATGGCTCTTTAATAGGCAGCTGGTTGGCTGTAGGTCTTTTGAATGGACTGTGTTCACTGAAAGATGACCAACTAACTTTATTATTCTTGTTAATTGAGTTGCTGCCTGCCTGCAAGAGCATTTCAGGTGGGAAAACTGGTTATTTCATTTAGCAAACAGGAAATGAATATAAATTAACTCAGAAAGTATCACCTTTCATACACTGGCAAGACAAACCTGACCGCAATAAAATATATATTGGAAGACATTTTCAGTAGTTACAAAAATAAATTTTCTGCACTTGCAAATGGTAGCCTACTTCAATACTTCAACCCTCTCAATATTACACATCCACTTCATGAAAATATTATATTATTAACTAATCTAATATTTTTGATTAAAAATAAGAGATTGAAAATATAATTGACAAATACTCATTTCAGTTTTTTATTAGACTCACTTTTATAATATTCATCCTCTTTATCTGCATTTATTCTTCATACATTTTTAAGTGGTCCTATTTTACTGATGTTAAGTGTACAAGCGAAGAGAATTCCAAAGTCACCGTTGTGAATATTTGTGCTGGAAATGCCTGTGCATCTTTTCTCCACTGACTGAAAACATTTTCAGATTGCCTTTTATGTGTAGAAATGGGCAAGTCTAAAAGGACTTTCAACTTAATTTCTGGCAGATTTCAGGATAAAAATGATTAACAGGCTTGATCTGCACAACAGATGCTCAGAGACGTTACAGAACGGCATACCAAACAACACTTGTAAACCATGACTGTAATAATACCACAATCCTGCATGGTACTTTGCATCAGGTCAGCTCAGTTTCTTTTGTGAAGGAAGTTTCTGCCTTGATGCAACCAGAACTGCTCTGTGGAAAGTCCCTGTCCACACACAGAGCATCTCCCAGCCCAGCTGTCCCTGCACCCTCTGTTGCATATGTGTCCATTGAAATTCATGGGCTCTAAAAGTGACATTAAAACAACTGCGGAGCTCTTGAGGATTAAATCAAGGAGATGTGACCTAGGTTAGGCAGGCTTGTTTTTGCTCTTGTTTGCACAAAAAGGAAGAGGATTGACCTTTGTCTGACTGGAAGCTTATTTGCTGCATCAAACTTATACCACTTAATAAATGAAGAGAAGTACTGGGCCATGAGTTAATTTCTGAAGATTAAAAATGAAGTTGCTCATCATTATGGGTCTCCATGAATCCTCCTCTTTCTCTTTCTTTTTAGAATTTAAATATTTAAAATTAACATTTTAAGCTCCAAATTGTTTTAAACCTTCTTCATTTGGTTTAGATTTTTAATTCTTTACAGGTAGTTGTCACATTCCTAAATTACTAAGGTGTTAAATTTCACTATTGCTCATATGCACTAATCAAAGCAAGTGTGAATGTACTAATTAGTAATTTTACACCCTATCTGGCAGAGATAGTTTACTCTAACAGAAGTCATAGAATTTATGCAAAGTAGGGCATTTGGAGAAATTTGCTCTTAGAAAATATAATGTCAGGGTAAGTAAGTATAAAGTGAAGGACAAAAAGAGGACATGCTCCTTTAACTGTCAGTCTAAGCCAAGTGATGAAAGGATTTCTTTCCTCCTAAAAATGTTATATTGTCAGGCTTACTAAGTACCATCTTCAATTGTTATCTTAGTGAAGTGATTGAAAAAAAATAGTCACAGGAAAATTTTTAGCTATATATTTGTCTTCTGTGTGACAGGAGAAAAATAGAAGGCTTAATTTTTTTTTCTTTTTCTTTTCTTCTTTAATTCAAAATAAATTGATCTATGAAGCTTGAAAAACATCAATCTTTTTTTGAAAAAAATATCATAGAATATTTTCCCATCTGTACTTGAGTCCTCTCATTTTTCATTTTCTCATGAATATGATGCAATGAATAATTTCAAGCTTTTATCCTACAACTTTCTCCATCCATTTCCTCTTTCTCTCCTATCTATATAGCTAAGTTTCTATAGAGCAAAATATTTCAGAAGAGCAAAGTTGCAGAACTTTACATTTCTGTTGACTACTTTATAACTGTTCTGGTGTTGAAGAAATCTTGAAAACCTTCAGGGTTGATCAAGAGAAATAAAATGGGACAGTTTAAAAATCTCACTTGGAAACTAAATAATGTGAAAACTCTTTAAAAATAAATTTTTAATGAAAAAATGAACAGTGTAGTTAAAGTTTTCTATTAAAATAATTTGTGTTAGTTTTTTTTTGTTTGTTTGTTTGTTTTGTATACAATGATTTTACAACAGTTTTTTTTTTTTATGGTTAAAATCTTTAGCCCAAACCAATTCTCATCCAAATTTAGAAACTAGTCAACAAAATTCTGAAGATGTGCAGATTAAAAAATGAGCGATGCAGTTGTTAGTATTCTTTCAGTGAAATAGACAGGGTACCGCTTCATAGCCTTTGCATTGTGTTACTTTGAGGGTTATGTGTGTTTTGGGACTGTGGAATGGGAATAATTTCATTTTTCCACTGCAGGTAAGTATGTTTTTTTGTACTTAGTTACACATGCCATTTGTACAATATAAGAAGTCAACTGCTTTCCTGTATTGTTTTGTATCATGTAACAGCTAGTCCCAGTGTTCATGATAATGAAGATATAGAAGATCTCCAGGGAATTTTAGAAATTAGTCTGGGGTCTTAAACAGTACTCATACTATACCAGGTTTAGTAATGAGTATATGTGTGTATGAATTCCTATTTACAACATTTGTGGGAATAAAAATGTTGTTTTTGCAGAGTTAAATTCTTTAAAGGTAAGGAATGGGGTATTGAGATATGCTTGCAGTGATAAGAAAACTTAGCAGGCGACCTTGTAAAATGCAGACAACCAGACTCCTTAGAACAATTAGGTGAAAATCATGGTGTTAAGTCAAGTCAGATAAGTGAAGAAACATTACCACTTCAAACAGTAGAAAAAAAGTCAAAAGAAATTTGAAATTTTACAGGCCGGCAACTGAAGGCCATGCATTGTCTGTGGAGCATCAGATAGATTGTGAACCTGGATTACCCACTCAGTGGGGAAACAGGGGAGGATCCTGTCATCAAAAAGTATAGAAACTGTGTTTTGGAACCAGTAGGTGCGCTCCTGCTTGTGGGACACCCGCCATTGCAATCACGAATAAATTACTACTTCACTGAGATCCTTGCCTGAGCCTAAGTTATTGGCTACAGAGTGTTTCTCACAATTTGGGGGCTCGTCCGGGAGCCAGTCACCTACTGGGGAGCCCCACCGCCGCAGCAGCAGGAAGGCATGCCCTGCTGATTTCAGCGGTCCTGTGCATCGACGGTGGCGGTTCTGCGGAGAGCTGACAGAGGGCCCGAGACTGATTAAAGAGGCAGGATCCATGAAGTAGTGGGGAAGGGAAGAAGGTAGGCACTCCGGGTTTAAGAATTGATCCGGTAACTCTGTGCACAGACCAAGGTAAGAAATATTAAGTATTGCCTTGGGGGTCGGGTGAGACTCTGTGTGACGTGTGATTGAGACGTACTTCTGTACGAAGCGAGTGTGGAGTCCTGATCCGCAGTTCCGTAGCTCCGCGAGGGGCGTGGCTGGAGACGGACGAAGCATGAGATAAGGGAGAGAAAGGAAGAGTCTCGGGAAATTTGGTGTATGGTAAGCCCTTTCGCAGGGAAGTGCTTGGCAGTACACCATGGAAATTTGGTGTGCGGTAGTCCTTGCACGGGGAAGTGCTTGGCAGCACACCAGGGAAATTTGGTGTACAGTAATCCTTGCACGGGGAAGTGCTTGGAAGTACACCAGGGAATCTGGTAAACTCATAGGTGTGCGGTACCCCTTGCACGGGGAAGTGCTTGGTAGTACACCCCCATTTTCCAGAATCGGAACGTTAGTGTGTGGTACCCTGCAGGAGGGAAATTTCTGTAGCAGCACACTGACAAGGGCTAGGAAAAATGGGAAATATGAGTATTTCCCTGTCCAGGGGACAGGGAAATACCCCTGGGGGAGTGCCTACTGAAAGTTCTTCCTGAAGAATTATGAGAAATTGGAAAAATAATCTCAAAATTAGAGGAGATGATAAAAGAAAAAAAAAAAGGTTAAATACTGTGTATTAGTCTGGACAAAGGAACCAATTAAGGAAACAGCAGTATTTTGGCCAAAATACGGGCCTGATGAAAATTCAGGCTTTAAATTTATGTGTAAACAATAAGATTCATTTTTTTTTCGGAGGAGGAGCCAAATTATTCTCCCTATAATCCTAATATTGCACCGGTGGCAGCAGCAGTCGCTCCAGGAAGGGAGACGGGGACAGCAATTAACACTGTCCCTAGAGAAGAGCATACTCTAGGCTCTGGCAAGAATTAGAACCAGGTAGAAGAGGTACTGAGAATTTTGCCTTCCCTGATACTAACAGTACTAACACTGTGTATCCTCTTAAGTGAACTTCCCCCCCTCCTTACCAGCAGAGAGGTTAGGAGTTTTAAGGAGATGAAGTCTTTAATTGAGGACCCCAACAGGCTAGCTGAACTATTAGACCAG
Source organism: Cygnus atratus (assembly GCF_013377495.2). Lineage (NCBI taxonomy): Eukaryota > Metazoa > Chordata > Aves > Anseriformes > Anatidae > Cygnus > Cygnus atratus. The sequence continues at coordinate 9,073,113 of NC_066364.1, forward strand.
TTCCTAGGACCTAACTTATACTCTTGGGGGGGGGAATTATGTATATAAATATGTTGTTTACAGGGAAAGAAATGGGAATGATCAGGAGGAGAGCTGCTATACAAAAATGGGAAAGAGCTCATCCTCCAGGACCAGGGGTAATACCGGCAGGGCAGAAATAACCACTTGCCGATCCTGGCTGGAATAATAATAGTGTGCAACACAGAAATCATATGAGAGACTTGGGGTCAGAATGAGAAAGTACTTGGGGATGAATCCTGAGGACCCGGTATCCCAAGGGCTCTTGAAAGTTCATTTTGTGATTAAAGCCTGGCAAGATACACAGAAAATGCTCCAGAAGGTGGGGGGATGTAGTGAACAGTCACTGGGGGGCCCTCCTGCGGGAGGCCCTGAAAGTGTGTGTCAGGAGGGGAGATGAGAAGGAAAAGCAGAGAGTGAAACTAATGGTATTGACAGTGTAGCAGATAGTCAGGCAGAGGGTTGGAGAAAGAGGAAGAAAATCTTCAGGGGGGGTCAGGGCCAGGATGGAAAAGAGAGGAAGAGAGATGAAGAAATGGCAGGCAAGGAAAGCTACCCGTGTTGCGGCCTGAATCTTAGCAGGGACAGGCTTTGATGGGATGTTTTAAGTGTGGCCAGGCTTGCCACTTCAGGTAGGAATATCCAGAGTGGAAGAAGGAGGAGAGAAGGAAAATGGGATGAAATATGTTATACTGATATGTTGTTTCAGCATCCTGGAGGGAGAAAGATATGGAATTAAGTTGGCCAATGACTGAGACTTTGGTGAAAGTACAGGCTGGAGAAAGATAAAAAGAAGTGTAAAAAAGGGTTATTGAAGGTGTTAAAGGTGTGGTATGTAATGTTTGACAGAGCTGTTTTTTGAATGAGTTGGGAAAGTTGAATGAGCAGGGAAAGAGGATGTAGGCATTATCTAAGTAACAGTCTAGAAGTTTTGGTATATTTGCTGCGGTGTTTGGTCAGTTTCCCAAGTATCAAGAAGGGGGGGGACGGGGGGGGGGGGGCAGCCTGCTCCACCAGGGGCCTCTCCACAGGCCACAGGGGGCTTCAGCTCCGGCACCTGGAGCGTCTCCTCCCCCTCCTTCTGCACTGACTTTGGTGTCTGCGGGGAGGTTTCTCTCTCCTCGCTCTCCCAGCTGCTGTTGAGCAGCAGCTTTTTGTTTGTTCGTTTGTTTGTTTTTGTGGATGTGCTCTCACAGAGGCACGGACTGTGTTGCTCATGGCTTGTCTCTGGGCAGCGGTGGGCTCCTTTGTGGCGGCATGAAATTGTCCCTTATCTGCCACGGGGCGGTTTCTGGATTCTCCTCGTGGGGGCTGCCACTGCAGCCCCCCCAGAACCTTACCATCAAACCCAATACACTGGGGCAGCTAGGTCATTACTGGCCTGTAAAGTATCAGGGATTAAATTAACTAATGGAACCCTAAAAGCGATGGGGGTAGAAGGGACTGGGATAACAGTGCCACCTTTGGGGGATACCAAGCTAAGACTAGGGGATAAAATGATCTCTGGGCAATTATTGTATGTACCCAAGGCAGGGACTAACTTGTTGGGAAGGGATTTGATGATGAAATTGGGCATTCAAATAGTAAATTGTTAGACTGGAATAACAGTGTTATTAATGGAGTGCTCTCAGGCCCTGAGAGCAAAGATATATTCACCTCTGACTGGAAAGACCCTGAAATGGGGGCGGAAGCAACAATGCATATGGACAGTTTTACCTCAGGGGTTTACAGGGCCACTAATTTATTTGGGCAAAGTTCTAGAACAGATTTTGGAGCAATTATAACCTCCAAAGGAGGAATTACTGTTACAAATATGTGGATGATCTTTTATTGTCAGGACAGGAGAAAACAGTTGTGAAGGAAGCTACTAACAAGCTATTCAACTTTCTGGGAAAGCAGGGCATGGGAGTATTGAAAAATAAATTACAATATGTAGAAAGAGAAGTCAGGTATTTAAGGCATCTAATGTCGGAGGGAAAACGGGGAATAAATCCAGAGAGGATTCAGGGAATTGTTGAAAACTAAGAAAGAACTAAAAAGTTTTAAGAGAAAGATTTTTTTAAGGAATCAGGAGCCACGAAGTCTGAGGGAAAATGGATACTCCCTGATGGGAGAGAAATGCTGAATAAAGCACCAATGAGGCAAATATGATGTTTTACACCAAGAGAGTCATTGGGAGGTGCAAGCAATGTTTGATGTTGTGCTAAGAAAGTATGTCTGTGTAGGAATATACACTTTAGTGAAGCAAATATGCAGAGGATGTACCATATGTCAAAAGGCAAATAAAAAGGTCATCCGTAACTCACCTAGAGGGGGACGGGAGCCAGGGATTCGACCTTTCCAAAGTATACAGGTAGACTTTACTGAGTTACCTAAAGCAGGGAGACTTAAGTACTTGTTTGTCCTAATTGACCACATGACTGGATGGGTGTAAGCTTTCCCCTCCGTATCTGCCACTGCAAACACGGTGACTGAGGTATCACTGGAGCAAATAGTCCCTAGATATGGGATAGCTGAAAACATTGATTCAGATCAAGGAAGTCATTTCACTTCACAAGTACTGCAAGGGTTAATGCAGGCCTTAGAGATTGAGTGGGATTTTTACACCCCCTGGCACCCCTCCTCTTCTGGGAAGGTAAAGCGAATGAACCAGACATTAAAGAAGCAATTAACTAAATTAGTGTTAGAAACCCAACTTCCTTGGGTAAAATGCTTACCTTTAGCACTCCTACAGGTTCAAACAGCACCAAGAAACGATATAGGAATTTCACCGTATGAGATGCTGTTCGGATTACCCTGTCTGGGCAGAAGGGATGAGATACCACAATTCGAAACAAGAGAGTTTTCTTAAGAACTGTATTCTGGGGTTGTCCTCTTCTTTGTCATCTCTCAGGACCCGTGGGAAATTGGGTCCTGATTCAGACCTGGAAAAGATCAACTCTGGCCTGAATGGGAAGGACACTTCCAAGTACTACTAACCACTGAAACAGCCATAGGAACTGCGGAAAAAGGTTGGACTCACTATACTCGAGTGAAGGCATCTGTCGACCCTAGTACCTGGGAAGCTGTTCCTACAGAAGACTTGTTGGAAGCTGAAATCGAAGAGAAAAAAATCTCATACTGGACTCTGAGCTGGATAAAAGCTTACAATTGTAAACTAACCTTTTATTTTCACAGGTAGCTAATGAGTGTGACTTGTGATTGAGAGAAAGGACAGACCTATAGTGAATTGAAGTGCTCCCAAGGGGGGTTTGTTATAGTAGTAGCGTACATCTTATTCTTTGTATTGATAATTATTTGGAAACCTAAGGTTTAAAAATAATGACAGGGAAAAATCAATTATTAATTTTGTTTTTAGTGATTGTAGGCCTCGGAGAAAGCCTTGGTCAATTGGCAACTTGGAAAAGGCATGACCAGATAATAGTAAGACGGGATACCCCGTAAAAATATGGGTGAATGTGGCAGAGGGTTATGTACCACAATCTGTCATGTTTGATGCTTGTGAGGTGTTAGCTTGTGGAGATTTAAATGCCCAACGACAATTGAGCAGAGAGAACAAATAACTGGGAGAGACCCAACAGCCAGATTGAGAATAGCTGTATGGAAACGATCCTCTATTTCCATCAGAGAAAGGGAGAAACTCAAGGAGAAAACAGGAGAGAAAACAGGAGGCCCTCTTTGAAATGCGGCAGTTCAAACATTTGAGATTGAAACAGGGTATGGCGATGTGAATGCCTGGATAGAATGGGTCTAATATACTGTCCAGAGTCTCAACCATAGCAATTGCTATGCTTGTGCCTCGGGATGACCGATTGCCCAGATAGTGCCCTGCCCATTGAGGTGGACCAAGGATTCCCAGGGGATGCAATGTATGATTGCATTGTACCAAGAAAAGACTGCCTGGGGAAATGAGGCCTGTAAGTCTCTCTCTTTGCTGTTCCCTTTCTTGTGTGATAGCAATATCAGGGTTCCCCCTGTATTCTCTACAGCTATAGGTAACCATACAGCTTGCCTCTCACGGCAGGGTGTGAGTGCTACCCGTCATCTGGGAGAATTTCCCTTGTGCACGAGGACCTTGAATGCTACCAAGGACTTGATGGGAAACTGCTCAAGACTTGAGATCCCCAGGGCAGATCTCTGGTGGTATTGTGGAAGGAAGATCTTACGGTCCACCCTACCATCTAACTGGGGAGGCACTTGTGCACTTTTACAATTAGCTATACCCTTCACCCTGGCATTTGAAAGAGAAACATCACAAATACCCAGAAGAAGTAAAAGAAGCTTAGGAGTATCATCTGATGATAGAGCATACATAGATTCTATTGGGTGCCTAGAGGAGTTCCCAATGAACAGGAAGCCAGGAATCAAATTGCTTCAGGGTTTGAGTCACTGTTCTGGTGGGTAACAATCAAAAAGAATGTGGATTGGATTAATTATATTTATTATAATCAGCAGAGATTCATAAATTATACAAGGGATGCGGTAAGAGGAATTGCTGAACAACGAGATGCCACCAGCAAAATGGCTTAGGAAAACAGATGTTTGCGGAGAAAGGAGGTGTGTGTGTGTGATACTGAGCAACCATTGTTGCACTTTTATACCCAACAATACTGCCCTGGATGGCATAGTAACTAGAGCATTACAAGGGTTTACCACCCTTGCCAGCGAATTGGCAGAAAAATTAGGCATATTTACATCCTTGATCATAGTAGCAGGAGTTTGGACAGCCGTTGGTTGTTGCATTATCCCCTGTGTAAGAGGACTAGTACAGTGGTTAATTGAAACTGCACTATTGAAACAAATGACCATGAAGCCACCACCTTACTCAGATAAGGTGATGATATTAGAGGAGATGGAAAGCAAAGAAGGTGAAGAAGAGGAAGATATCTACCAAATTACACCTTAGAGAAAAGTTTTGCAAAAATCAACAATTTATAAAAAAAGAAAAGGGGGGAATTGTGGGAATAAAAATGTTGTTTTTGCAGAGTTAAATTCTTTAAAGGTAAGGAATGGGGTATTGAGATATGCTTGCAGTGATAAGAAAACTTAGCAGGCGACCTTGTAAAATGCAGACAACCAGACTCCTTAGAACAATTAGGTGAAAATCATGGTGTTAAGTCAAGTCAGATAAGTGAAGAAACATTACCACTTCAAACAGTAGAAAAAAAGTCAAAAGAAATTTGAAATTTTACAGGCCGGCAACTGAAGGCCATGCATTGTCTGTGGAGCATCAGATAGATTGTGAACCTGGATTACCCACTCAATGGGGAAACAGGGCAGGGTCCTGTCATCAAAAAGTATAGAAACTGTGTTTTGGAACCAGTAGGTACGCTCCTGCTTGTGGGACACCCACCATTGCAATCACGAATAAATTACTACTTCACTGAGATCCTTGCCTGAGCCTAAGTTATTGGCTACAGAGTGTTTCTCACACATTTAACATTCATTTTCAGATAATGCGTTTTTCTGTATGTTTCAAACAGGTACTAGCAAGCAGAAAACGGATTAAATTTCATTATAAGTCCAGTATCTGTAGCCCTTTATGGAATTAGTCTATGGAGACTTTCTTGCAACAGAACTTGAAATGGATGTTTGGCTTCCAGTATTTGAGCTTAAGTTATCCTTCCTTTTCAAGGTATTTCCAGCACTTGACAATTCCACCTGACAACATGCATTAGCAGGGTGACATTTAGGCTCAGTAAGATTCAAAGGTAGACTAATGGGAGATTACTTTTGCAATACTGTCTCTGATTTGCGTACAGTAAATTTTAGATCACAGGTAGCATAAAAGTTTGATACAGAGCATTGTGTCTCCTCTGTTTCCTTTCATAAGTCTCTCTCCTTCCTCGTCTTTCACCTGGTTTCTCAATTTTTGTTGTAGAACTTGTTAGATTTGTAGCAGCTAGCACCGGCACTTGCTGTTAAGGAGCATTAAAAATAAACCAGATGTGAAAAGTTTTCTGTTTTGAAAATATGCCTGCTGTAAATATTTTTAATATCAGTGAAAATGCAGTAAAGACATGCCCTGAGCCATGTGTCAGAAGGACAAGTTTATCTAGGCCTGCAAGGATTTATTTTTATTTTTATTTTTTTAAGAAGGAAACAGTTATGAAAACATGCTTTTTAATCACACCAGCTTGATAAAAAAGCTGTTGGAAAAAAAAAATAAAGACTGGTGTTGAAAATGAGTGTTTGTGACTAACACTGTAGAAAAAGGATATGACTTAAATAAAAGATAATTGCAGTACTTAAAACTACCAGGTATGATTCCAAAACGCAAATGTTTTAAGTAAGGATTGAAGAAGCCCTGTCTCTGGTGAAGTGTTTATTTTTTGTTGCTGAATATCTTGCAACAAGAAAGTAAATATGCCTAAATCCCTCTAAAAGGCAGATTCATTTCTGTAGGTGAATTGAGATGTTGTCATCCATCAGAGAAGGCAGTAGACAGGTATTTTGAAGCCTTGGGGCATCAGTCTATAAAGTGTTACTGAACTTCTGAATAATCTCCGAAAAAATTTTAATCATCTGTGTGTTTCCTCTTCATACCTTCTGTCTCTTTTTCATGATGGACTTATCTGGTCTGAGATAAGGTCCTCCACAGAACTTGAACTGTGCCTTGAATAGCCTTCTCTGGAGTTTCTAAGCAGTACTGCAATATGCTTAATAATAGAGCAAGTCACTGGCCACAGATTGCACCTTGGCAGATCCAGAGTGGAGAGCAGGCAAAAGAAATGTCACTAGGGAAGCATTGCCACATCAGAACTGACAGTAGAGGTTGGACATGGGAGTGGCTGTAGATTCTAATGAGTGCAAATGTGGGCTTTCCTGTAAGTGAAGGGAAGCCAGGAGCAAGAGTGATAACAAAGGCAGGCACCTCACCAAAAAGGGCACAGCCTCACTGTACCCCAGAAAAGTAAGCAGAGCATGTCTGGTGATGGTAACAAGGGTCAGCACAGTCCAAGGATCACCAAACAAATCTGCTCATAAGGTAGATCTACAGTCAAGTCAAGAACCCAAGTCAGCAATGCAAGGTGAGGATCAGTGAGGTACCCAGTCTGAGAGGCGTGGCTGACCTGGTCTGACATTGTGGATATCCCAATCTATGTGGAAAGTTGGATCAGTTGACTGAACCAACATTTCTGTGATTCTGGGAATCTGTGAGTTCTTCTATCTACGCTGGAAGAAATGGAAATGTAACTCAAAAACTGCAGTGGACGGAAACCTGTTTTAATAACAGCTTCACCATAAATATCTAAGACAAATATATTTTTCTGTACCTAATGACTCATAGGTCTATCAGTCTTCCACTGCTGTATATCCAAACAGCAGACAGAATCTTATTACAGTTCAATATCACAACTAGTGATAGGACCCAAGGGAATGGCATGAAGCTGCATCAGGGGCTGTTCAGGCTGGATGTTAGGAAAAGGTTCTTCACTGAGATGGTGGTTGGGCACTGGAACAGGCTCCCCAGGGAAGCAGTCATGGCACCGGGCCTGTTGGAGTTCAAGAAAAGTTTGGACAACACTCTCAGACATATAGTCTGATTTTGGATGGTCCTGTGTAGAGCAAAGAGTTGGATTTAATGATTCTTTCGGGTCCCTTCCAACTCAGGATATTCTATGATTCTATGATAATGGCTTGTGTTGGTTTCAGTTAGGACAGAGTTAATTTTCCTCCTAGTAGCTGGTAGGGTGCTATGTTTTGGATTAGGATGAGAAGAGCACTGATAACATGCTGATGTTTTAATTGCTGCAGAGCAGTGCTTACACCAAGCCAAGGACTTTTCAGCTTCTCGCTCTGTCCTGCCAGCGAGCAGGCTAGGGATGCAGCAGGAGCTGGGAGGGGACAGACCCAAGACAGCTGTCCCAAACTGGCCAAAGGGGTATTCCATACCATCTGACGTCATGCTAAACAATATATAGGGGTGGCTAGCTGGGTGGGGGGCCGGCTGCTCGGGGATAGGCTGGGCATCGGTCAGCGGGTGGTGAGCAATTGCATTGTGCATCACTCGTTTCGTACACATTATTATTAGTAGTACTATTATTATTATTATTATTATCATTAATTATTATTATTATTATATTTTCCTGTCTTAATAAACTGTCTTTATCTCAACTCACAGGCTTCACTTTCCCGTTTCTCTCCCCCATCCCAGAGAGGGAGGGGGGAGGGTGAGCGAATGGCTGTGTGGTGTTTAGCTGCCGGCCGGGTTAAACCACAATATGGCTGCATCTGAATGGATAAATAAAAGGGGACAGAGACTATTCTGTTGCTGAAACTAAGTGGCATGCCTTGTTTTGTCTGGGTTCAAACACACTGCATGTAGGGAACGGTTCTTGTGAACAGTGGCCAGGCATTATCTACAAGAGTGTTGGCTGAAATAGCCCCAAGCTGTGCCAGAAAATGAGCTAACAAATACACTGTAAGCATGACTGTGTGACAGTGCTTGACCTCATTTCCTGTCCCTGTTATTTTCTAATAAAAACATGTAAGCAATGTGTGCCTTGCTTAATGATTAATTGAAAATTTGTATTAAAAGCTTAGACATAGTGGTATGTACTTGCGTGGCAGATACAGATTACTGACTCACATTGGGGCCTGGCAAGATCTGGTGCAGTGTGTTTTCTCTAACTCACTCTCCCAGGTATACAAAACATAAAGAAATTCCAATACTAATCCTGACCAGATCCACAATATTTTAATACTTATAACCTCTTAAAGCCTCCTTGGACATGAGTTTTTCCACCCCTGTTCTTCAGAAGAGAGAATGAAGTATAAAAACATCATTAAAGGGGTACAAAATGCCAGCTTCATATTGATTTTATCTAAATGAAATGAGAAATAATAACCTAAATATCTTGGGGTCTGGATCTAGGTATTTTACCTGAGGTCACACAAAAAAGCCACACAGAATGCGCTTGAGTTGGATTTTCTTTAGCTATTAATAAACTATCTTAGAATAAAGGATCACCTCTCTCGAAGTAGGGAATGTCAAGCAAAAGGACTTTAGTATATTTATTGAGATTACTAGCATCTAGATGCTCCTTAGATTTTCATTGTTGATATGATTTTTGTGAGTAGATTGTTACAAGTATTTCAGGTACTAAGTGAATATTTAAAGTTATAATAAATTGACATTTCAAAAACCAGCTATGTGTTGAAAAATTGCTCCAGTCCATTTCAACAAGACTATTTCCTTACGTATTTTAGAAAATGACTAACTGCACTGTTACTGTTTTACATTTTTAAGTTTGAAAGCACTGGCCAAAGGATGTATCCCTGAGTTTTCCAAGGAGATAAATTGTCCCTTATTCACTGACCAAGTTACTTAATATGACATGTAAGAATGTTTTAATAGGTACCTGGATTTATGTGAAGTGTTTATCCAGAAGCTACAGAAACCACTACTGATCTTCCTCTGATTTATTTTTAAAAATACAATTTATTTGAAATCTTGTTTCTTTCTGTTCTAGGATTTTCTGTTTCTTTTTTCTTTTTTAATTATCTTCATACTTTTTAGCAAAGCTAAATGTAACCAGATGGGTCTCCCCAATTAAATTGTATTAGTGTTTTTCCAGTCATGCAAACCAGTCTATTTATATTAGCAGAGCAAAATCATATATTCATAGAATCCCCTTCCTATTTTAAAATGTATTTTACTATACATATAAACATAGATATATGTATAATATATGTGCGATATATATACATAGATATACAAAAATACATCTATATAAAATGCATATATAAATCATATACATACCTGTACAGTTATTCCAATGTATATTTCTTTTTGTATGTAAAGTGAAGTACAGTCACAAGGCATAGTAGTCTTCCAATATTACATTTACATGTTTAACCTTTGATAGATGGTTCTGCTACTTGAGAATCTAAATATGTTAAAATATATTTGGAAACACCTTTGTTTCTCTTTTAGAAACAGGAAACTGGGGACTAGATCCTTAGAGGTACTTACGCAGTTGCTGAATACACACAAAAACTGCAAATGTTTTAACCCTTGCCCTAGTCCTTAGCCAACAAAGCCAACCTGGGTAGTTTATCCTTGCCTGGAAGATTTATGTGGCTGCTTCAGGTTGTCAGCCAGAAGACCTCTTCTGGAATCGTAGAATGGCTTGGGATGGAAGGGACCAAGGGACCTTAAAGATCGTGTAGCTCCAACTCCCCTCACATAGGCAGGGATGCTGCCTACTAGATCAGGTTACCCTGGGCCCCATCCAACCTCACCTTCAACACCTCCCGAGAGGGGGGGCATCCCAAATTCTCTGGACAACCTGTTCCAGTGACTCACCACTGTCTGAGTGAAGAATTTCCTCCTAACCTCTAATCTAAATCTCCCATCTATTAGTATAAAACCATTCCTCTTTGTCCTATCACTATCTGCTCACATAAAAAAATCACAGAATCACAGAATCACAGAATCATCTAGGTTGGAAGAGACCTCCAAGGTCATCTAGTGCAACCTCTGACCTAACAATAACAAGTCCTCCACTAAACCACTAAACCATATCACTAAGCTCTACATCTAAACATCTTTTAAAGACCTCCAGGGATGGTGACTCAACCACTTCCCTGGGCAGCCTATTCCAATGCCTAACAACCCTTTCGGTAAAGAAGTTCTTCCTAATATCCAACCTCCTGGTGCAACTTTAGCCCATTCCCCCTTTGTTAGCTCACTTTCTGGCACAGCTTGGGCCTATTTCAGCCAACACTCCCTTAGATAATGCCTGGCCACTGTTCACAAGAACCATTTCCTACATGCAGTCTGTTTGAACCTGGACAAACCAAGGCATGCCACTAGTCTGTAACTGGACAAATCTACAAAGTCTCTTGGGTATTTTGAAATAATTATCAAAGGTAGGGCCCGGAGATTTGTAGTAAGCAGTAGTGGATTCACTTTTAAGGTCCCTTGAGACGTTGTCTTTAAAAAGCATATTCCAGGTGTTAAGTTTTTATTGATGATTCCAGGCTTGGAACATTTGAAATAAATGCAGAATAATAAAATGTTTCATATGAAGTATTCTGTGACCTACTTTCTCAGTCCTCTCTGGTTATGAGATAATGTTTGTAGGAAATGGAAGAATAACATATAAGACACAGTGATTTAGACCTCCTAACTAAACAAAGTTAGATATTTTTTCCTTTCCTTGTAACAGGAAGAAAGTTTCATATTGTGTTTGAAAGAGTGTATGAACATACATCACACAGCGGTAGGATGAGTTGCACTTAAAAAGGGTATGTCTTTGTACTCCTTTCATTGCTGGTTCATTTAAGAGTACTCATGGCATGTGTAAGCATTTTCAGAGAGGGACGATACCACAATAACCTGAGGACTGTAGTGCTACAATAACCTGAGGACTGTAGTGCTACAAATGTCACTTTTATGCCTGCCTCTGACACTGTCCTTCTGTCTGTTTAGGGTAAATCACTGTATCTAAAAACCAAAAATATAAGCTTGTGTATTTATTTATTTATTTATTTATTTTTATCAGATTATCAAGAGCTGTCTTACTTCTCAAGATATTCAGTACAATTTAGTAATTTATATTTTGCACACAGAAAAATGTGTATGTGCAGAATCTATTCCTGTATACCTGTGAAATAGGAAGTAGTAATGAAAACAGATGGTGGTTCAAAGGAAAAGGATTAATTACATAAACTATTCAACTAGAATAAAACATGACAAAAAATTAGTTCTTGCAAAATCAATGGTACTGTACTACAGTGTATTTGAAAACAACGTAGCGTAACTCCACACATACAAAAATGTTTATATGAATTCGGAAGATAATCTTATGTCAAAAATTTAATGGCAGTGATCAATGTATGAGATAAAGAAACTGGAATCCACAATTTCTTTAACTGGGACATCTGATGAGAGGTGTGTGTGTGTGTGTGTGTGAGTGTGTTTGTGTGTGTGTGTGTGTAGAAATATCTGCTCAATGTCCCATTGATATTCAGTCTTTCTGACTTACTTATGTGCTTTTGGATGAGTTTTGGCTAAAGATCTATCCCAGGCCATGAAAGAAGGGCCATAATGGTGAGGTAGAAGTTGTCAGGTAGTAGGCCCATTCTTTCAAGCCCAGAAACCTTGCATTTCTCTATAGCATGGCTTCTGTTTTTGTAATATGAGCCAAAAGATCTGATGAACCTCCAGATCATACAGATATAAATTATTTTCATTATCTTTTCTAGACTGTTATATTACTTTGACTATTCACCAATGCCACCACCAACCACCTAACGTATATCTTATGATGCAATTTGTAAAAGAAACACTGCTTAGAAATTTTGTCTCACTTGCGCTACAAACTTGTGCTTGTAGCAGATGGCTTATTTGTTAAGCTGATGCTTCCCCTCATATTCCTTTTCCTCTCCCATTTGGTTAGTATATAAGAAAAATAATGAAAACAGAAACTGCCATGATTAAATTTTATTTTTCTCTCCACTGCTGTGAAAGGACAAAGCAATATAATTCTTCCTTTCTTAAGCTCTGTATGGTCTTACTTCAAATCCATTTACTCTCTTCTTAATTTCTTTGGAATTGTGAAATGTTATTGTCAAAATTAAAGAAATTGAGAGTCATGAAGCTATCAGAGCCCTCACCCAGGGAACCAAATGCTGGGTTATATTGCTTCTCTTTTGCCTTCCCAAGTGAGTTCAGAGACAGTCCTGCATCTAACTAGCTGCACTGAACAGCAAATATATGCACCTCAGAAAAATAATGGAATTAAGAGGCAAATTAGGAGCCTAAGTGTGGTTACTATAATAATATGATATTCTTTGATGAAAATTAAAGAGGATAAAAGAAATGTTATAGGATGTACTTGTTCACTGGGAAAGGTCTTTTTGAAAAGCTTGATTTCTTAATAGTCTACCTGTTCCACAATTAAAGATTTAAATAACTCAGATTCTTGAAATTATCAAATACAAATGTGGGGATAACTTGTATGCAGACTATAGGACCTTCACTGGTTTTAAATGCTAGTCAGCAGAAGTATAGCAAAACCTTACAGTGATAACTTTATACCAGGAAATGTATACTAGGCAAAAATATAGAAACTTGTGGGTGATTAACAGGAACAAAGTCCAGGAGAATAACTGAATTATCCATGTCATCTCTAAAACAAACAAACACACAAAAATACAAGACATTTTCTTAGTGGATACATCTTAGCAGAGACAAGGCAAGTTTGCAGATCCAAGAGTAACCAGAAGAAACTCAATTACTTTATACATAGGAAATCACATAATGTGATCTAATTAACTTATTTAAGGGACATAGACAAGGCAGAGACATTTAATGTTCTCTTTGCCTCTGTCTTCAACACCGATGATGGCCTCTGGGACCCCAATTCCCCCAAAGTTGGACAACTGTGACTGCAGTAATAATAAACTCCACCTGGACACATATATGAGGCCCAAAGGGAATAATCCCAGGGTACTCAGAGAGATGCCTGATGTCATTGCAAGACATCTTTCAATTATTTTTCAGTGGTCTTGGGAATCTGGAGAGTCCCAGGTGGCTGGAAGCTGGCAAACATTATTCCAATTTTCAACAAGGGCAAGAAAGAAGACCCTAGTAATTACAGGCCTGTCAGTCTCACTTCAGTGCCTGGTAAAATTACAGAGAAAATTATTCTAGGAGTTACTGAAAAACACCTGAAGGAAAATGTGGTCACTGGTCATTGTCAACATGGCTTTACAAGGTAAAAGTCCTGCTTAACAAACTTAATTTCCTTTTATGATAAGGATACCCATCTAGTTCACTAAGGGAAGCCAGTTGGTGTAATCTTTTTGGATTTCAGCAAAGCTTTCAATACTATTTCTCACAGTATGCTTCTGGGGAAAAGAACTTCTTCACACTTCTAGCAGCTTACAGCTAGACAAAAACGTAACACAGCGGGTGAACAATTGGCTGATGAGTCATGCACAAAAGGTTATAGTAAATGAGTTTACATCAGTCTGGTGGCCAGTCACTAGTCCGGTTCTGCAGGGCTTTGTTTTAGGGCCAATTCTCTTCAATGTTTTCATGAATGACTTGGATGTAGGATTAGAAGGTGTTTTAAACAAGTTTTCAGATGATACTAAATTGGGAACAACTGTTGACTCCATTGAGAGCGGAGAAGCCTTGCAGAGAGATCTTGACAAATTAGAGAGCTGGGCAATCAGCTGTAATATGAAGTTTTACAAGAGCAAGTGACAGATTCTGCACGTGGGAAGGGTCACGCTGCGGGGATGAGAGGCTAGAGAGGATCTCTGCAGAAAGAGATCTGAGGGCTTTGGTTGACAGCAAGTTGAGTATGAGTCAACAGTGTGACCTGGCAGCCAGGAGGGCTAGCCGTATCCTGGGGTGTATCACACACAACATGGCTAGTTGGTAAAGGGAAAGGTTTGCCCTGCTCTGCTCTGTGCGTGTGCAGCCTCACCTTGAGTACAGTGTGCAGTTTTGGGCACCACAGTATAAAGAGGACATAAAGCTATTAGAGAGTGTCCAAAGGAGGACTACAAAGATGTTGAAGGGTCTAGAGGGGGAGATGTATGAGGAACAGCTGAAGTCACTTGGTTTGTTCAGCCTAGAGAACAGGAGACTGGGGGGAGGCCTCATGGCAGCCTACATATTCTTCTTGAGGGGAGCAGAGGGGCAGGTGTTGATCTCTGCTCTCTGGGGACAGCAACAGGATCCAAGGGAATGGCATGGAGCTGCAACAGGGGAGGTTCAGGCTGGATGTCAGGAAAAGTTTTTTCACCAAGATGGTGGTCAGGCACTGGCACAGGCTCCCCAGGGAGGTGGTCACAGTACTGAGCCTGCCTGAGTTCAAGAAGTATTTGGACAACACACACAGATATATGGTCTGATTTTTGTGTGGTCCTGTGTGGAGCCAGAATTTGGACTGGATAATCCTTGTGGGTCCCTTCAAACTCAGGATATTCTATGATTCTGTTTATTCCTATACTACTTCCTCCAGTTCTGCAGAATCCAGCTCTGAGACTTAGATAATTCCCTATTGCGCCTTTTTTTTTTTTTTTTCCAGCAGCCGCCAAAACGGGTCTATTGAAAAACTATTATTTACCATAACTTAAATATTTTTTTTTTTTTTTTTTTTTTATAAATACTGCACTAGCCATTATCAAGTACTTTTTTCCACCCAGATAGTGGAATAAAATTCTTCAACTCCATAGGACCCAAATGTCTTCAGAATAATTTATGTATCACAGAAATCAGATTTATGTATCTAGGTTGAGTCAAAATGAAGCTTTTGAACAGTTAGCCTAAGACTGAGATTATTTTCTCAAAAAGAGAGAATATTTTCAATGCAATTTTACCAGTAAAAAGAAACATCCAAAAGTGACCCAAGAAAACAGCCCTGAAATACTTTAAAGACAGAAATAATTATTAGAATTGTAGGAATTATTTTTTAATAAATAGTGTGTTATTTTTCTTCTAATACATTGAAATAAATACAGTCACTGAGGCTTTTTTTTTAAATATAATTTCCCCAAATTATTCATTGATACATTATTTGTAATTAATTCAGATATGCATGTAAGATCCACTTCTCCCATGACTGTATCAGAAATAAGACAAAATGGATTTTGTTTCCTGAGCATAGGAAAATATATAGCTATATAAGGAAAACAATCAAGAACAACTTTTGATTCCGCTGTACTGTGCATATACCTTTTCCTCTGCTTGTTTAGAGTAGTCAATAGGAAATCAATAAGAATTTAGAGTTCCAAATAGAAGTTAAAAGCCCAGATAATTTCTTGAATCTTGTCCAAGAAGATTAAATGGCTTGTCAAAGATTGGCAAGAGAGCCAGGGACTAGATCCAGATCTTCTAGTACCTTCCACTTTACTGCACAGATAGGGTTATCCATTTCCAGATGTTTTTTATGTGATACATGTCATCCTTAACAAAACAAAACTGTGTTTTGATTCTTTACTGCACTTCATGCAGTGGTAAGCGGCGTGTGTTTTGGGATAGGTTTTGAGGCTCCTGCACTGGCAGCAGCCTCACATATTTATGGTTGCTGTCAAAGCAACTTACTATTATTAATTGTTTGATCATTCTTAGGAACAGGCTGACAATGCTCCAAGTTTACATCTCCTAGAAGTGTATGAAAGTAATTTAAATAAATTAAAAAGCTTTACATTGGGTGAACTTAGGGAAAGGTTGCAGACTGAGAGAAAGGCAAATCCCTAGAGATTTTCTTTTTCAGATGATTTCTTGGCAGTTGACATCAATGAGATGACTGCCAAGGTGTATGGGCTGCAACATTTGAATCATATCATATACAAAAAATGGAAGTGTCCCACAGGCTACTTGAAAGCCAGATGTCAAAGGTGCTGAATTTAGCAGGATGATGTCCACTTGATAGCACCTAATTCTGTTGCAATTTACGAATTTTCATTTGCATTGCTTTCTTTCCTGAAGTTGCCAGTTCAGATGGGGTTTTAGACATGCCACAGCAGTCCTTGACCCAAACCTGGAAGTCTGGGTAGGAAAGAGAGTCAAAAGATTGAGGGAAGGAAGAGTCAAGGTGCAGGCTCTGTCTCTGGTTTTTCTCATGCCTATGATAGTGTTCCTTCATTCTTTTGAGCTCACCTCTACATGACAGCTTTTTCAGTTCTCTCAGGCAGCCAGCTGAAAAAAGCTTCCTTTAATTTACTTATTTTTTAATGTTTTCCTAATGCAACTCATAGGATATATGTGAAATGAATAGAAGAGAAACCAAACTTATCTGGAAACTTAAGAACCGCCTAAATCATTTGGCAAATAATTCTGTAGATGTTTCCACTGCAACAATGGAAAATGATGCAGCTTGTCCCTTCTCTCTTTTCCACTCAAAACCTGATGTCTGGGGAAGGGGTCACTTCGAAAGCAAACATGAACATTTTAAAGGTATGAATGCAATGAATATAAACATGACGGAAATCTATGAAATAGTTGCTTTGACTGTTGGCTTTTTGTTATTTATACTGTCATAATCCCAAATTACAAAACTCTAATCCCTGATTAAAGTACTGAATTTTTAAAATAAGATTATAATTAATTAATAATGTATATCATCCTACCTGGTATGAGATTGCAGACAAACACTGCTTTGTGCTAAAATACAAAAAAAGTTTTGGGCTTCACAAAGTTATTCATTAATATTCTGTGATTGGTGAAATCCTCTTGAATATCTCAGATGACAGAAATTCAAATGTACATTCAAAAATAAGCATGTTCTACTGTGATAGATTCCTCTTTGGCCAAACCTTTAATATTCCTTCTACTATGGACAAGAAGGGAACAGGAAAATTCCAAGTTCCAGATGAAAACTATCAGTACCAGATTGTGTTTGTTTGAAGCTGGAATACTCAAGATATTCATTAACATCTAAGTTTAGGGATTTCTTTTCAGCATGTTTACATTCGTTGCATGCATACCTTTAAAATGTTAATTTTGGGTTCATAATGTCTACTTTGGGACAGGCATTTTTTATATGGAAGTATAGGGATATATATTATCTGGTTAGTACCAGACCATTTTTATTTATTATTATTATTATTATTACCTCTTAATTTTCTCCTTAAAAAACACCAAAATTTTGGTTTTAGTTTTAAAGACATGGATGAAAACCATCACATAGTAAATAATCATCTAGTAGTCTTTCTCCTATCTGACTACATAGCTAGTGGGGAGGTAGAAATACTGAGGTGTAATATGCCCATGTTTTATATATATATATAGGTTTCTGATTTTAGCATAAGGAACAACATAATTTTACATTATTTATTATGAACTGTTTAAGGATTTTTTTTTCCCAGACATAAAAAAGTTTTTACTTTTTGCAGAAACTAAAGAAAACTGCTCATTAAGCTGACAGCTTAATCATAGTTGTTGACCCACTTGTTTGGTTTAAGAAATGACAGTAGGCTTTATTTATTGAGACTCTGCTTGTGTAATTACTGGGAAACAGGTGATTGAACCAGTGTAAAAAGTAAAAAGAGTAATAATAACTTTTAAATGATATGATTACTCTTCTACTGAAAAGGCAATATCTGAAGTAGAATCTCTTTTTAAAAGCACTTTTAATATGCAGCTTCTTAGGTGTATTGCTTTAAAAAACAAAAGAGCTGATATTCACGAGTGTTCTCTGTGGCTGTATAGAATGTTCTCTTTTTTTTCCCTGAATTGCTGTAATTACCGACTGTGTTACTTAGTGGGCCCCACACATTGTTAAATTTCCATTTATCTTAGCACATTAGCTATACTTTTTCATTCTTTCACTTTCCTTATTGTCTGTTTTGGCCTCTGTTCAGGGAAATATCCAAGCTTAGGGGGTTCCACTGGGACTCATGCCTGCACTTAAGTACTTCACTGAATCATGATGCTTTCCAGAATAATTTTTTTTTTTTTGTTCCACCAATAAAATTTCATAAGGTAATATGCAATCAGTTGGAGAAAGGACAAATAGAAGTGGAAGGGAAAGTGATCTCTCTGCATATATAAGTATATCCAACATCTGGAAATGACTTAGAAAAAAAGACTGGACAAAACAGCAATGCTGAGAGACAATGTGAAACCAAAGTGAAGAACCTGAAAAAGATGGTAACAGCTCTAATCAAGATTTCAACTTAGTTATGTATTTGAAAAGGCTATGGCTAGAATAGATTTAAATATACATATATATATATTAGTTTATATATATATATGGTTTTAAAGGGAAAAAAGGAAAAGGAGAAGATGTAAAAATAGTGTTTTCAACCTTTCATTGCTGCTTCTCTGTATTTGAAATACTCAGGAATCAATTTATCTAAGTCGTAGGAGTCCATCAGAAACTGCTCAAAAGTCAGAGCTCATTTTATGTAAAAAAAAGATGAGCAGTCTTTAGAATGAAATTATTGTAAGACAGATGTCTACAGAAAAGATTTTCATCACAGTTAGGTGAAGAAAATCCCATGAAATTTTTGTTCAGATGAAAAGAAAGAAGCATTTTTCCTTCAAATATTCACTGAGGTTTTTGACCTTTTCTGACTATTGGCTTTGCCCAATAAAATAAAAGAGAGAAAAATGTGTCTCCAGGTCCAAGCTGATCTGTATTGAACAATCTTATTTGCTGTCATAAATAGGTATAGAAATGTCTTAACATTCTTTATTAAAGAGAGACAGAGAGGCAGAGAGACAAAAATAGCTAAGATTTAAATTCCACAGCACTCCTGATTACCAAACCACAATAATTGTTTTCATCCCAAAAGTTTACTTTAATAAAAATGGAATGTTTCAAGAGAACCTGTCACTTTCAGTAATAATTGTACAAGATAGATGGAAATGTTTAATTACTACATTATCAAAAATGTATTCTTCTATTTGCTTAGCTATATTAAAATAAGTGTTTTTTTGTTTGTTTGTTTGTTTTTAATGTGTCTTACACATACAATATATATATATAGTAATATCTTACTAAACAGAAAGATACAGGTCAACAAATCTCACAATGTTTAAATCTCAAAAAAATATTTTTCATTATCTTGGTAATTTTAAAATATCAGTTTTTTTAAATTTTGTATTAAACTAGATATTTAGTTTAATACTAAAACACTAAGTCAACAACTAAGTCTTAGAATTTGCCAAGGAACAATGCCATTCGTGGTCTTTTTTTAATATTTACTCATTCTTTAGAGGATCGAGTAAAGGCTGTGATGATATGTCAATTTAAGTCTTCCATATTTTCACTAGTCTTTGTGAACGTTAGGCTGGAAGAACCTTCTATTGCACAGAACAGACTGCTGCTAAAATTACATTAAGTATGTTGTTTTGTGAGGCAAGATTTACTTGCATAAATCACAGAAAAGCTGCATCTATTTCCAAATGACACAATACCCCTGGACTTTCGAAAATTAATTTGCATTGCTTGAACTGAGGAACAAAGATGAATCTAAAACTGCAAGGAAGACTAAAGAGTCAAGTCATCCAAAATGAAATTGTTTAAGAGATTTGATAAAGCTTATGTGAATTGAAATTACTAAAATTTAGCTCCTGGTTCCATGTGCTTATCTGCAGAGTTCATTTTCCCTAGAATGTTCAAGGAAGTGTAAGTCCATGACTAAATAGTTGTTTAGTAAAGGAGTTTAATAAGAAGTAACAGCAGATCCATTTCTTGGGCTGGGAAATGCATGCTAATTTATGGAATGGTTTAATAATTTTCAAGTTCAGTCTCAATGTTATTTTCAGTGTTGTTAGTTTCTTATGCTTTGGTTTTAGATCTGTTTTTACAAGTGTACTGGACTCTGAAGCCTACACGCCTATTTGAAGTTTTCAACTTTGTTTACTGATTAACAATGCCAGTAGCTGCAGTTGAAATTGTATTCAATTTAATTAGCTTTCTTCACCCACTGCACAAATGAAGTATGAGTTTATTTAATGCGATGGTGTGTGTACAGAACCAGTGATTTGACTTTTGCTCTTTAATACATTCCTTCAAGTTGCTATACTTGGTGATTCATTTGCATCAGTAATTGAAAAGTCATCAATCTCATCTTGACTTGAGAGCCTTGCCACACTTGCTAATGATATGCATGATTGGTTATCTCTATAAGAATGCACCATATTTAAAAAAAAATAAAAAATAAAATAATAATTTACTTTCACTGAATTAATCAATATAAACTGCAATGATAGCATTTTAAAAGCAGCCCCTCTTAATCTATAGCAATTTAATTGTTCCTTTGGTGATAATACTGGGGTTTTTCCTTCCCCTCATTCCTAAGAATGAGAAGTCTTACTGTTATTTTCCATGGTAAGGAAAAGACACAATGACAGTAAAGTGACTCTTTACTTTAATCCAAGGATTAATCTTCAAGCTGTCATCCTATGGAGTGAGGATCACAATGTGATATGATCTTTTTGGTTGATTGGTTGGTTGGTTGGTTGGTTTTGTTTGTTTTGTTTGTGTGGTTGTGGTTTTTTTTTTGTTTGTTTGTTTGTTTAATAAAAACATTAATAAGTTATAGAACATTTTCAGAGTGTGAAGGGATGCAACAAGGAAGGCCCATTTGAAATTAAATCTGGTGCAGGATGTCAAGGACAACAAGAAGGGCTTCTTCAAATACATCATTAGCAAAAGGAAAATTAGAGATAATGTGGTCCTGTTGCCAAATGGGGTGGGTGCCCTTGTGACAAAGGACACAGAGAAGGCAGTGTTACCAAATGCCTTTGCTACACTCTTTACTGATAAGGCTAGCCTTCAGGAAAACCAGACCCCTGAGAAAAGAGAGTAAGACTGGAGAAAAAAAGACTTCCCCTTGGTTGAGAAGGATCAGGTTAGAGATCATTTAGGCAAACCTGATACTCACAAATCCATGGACATGCAGATGCACCCATGAGTGCTGAGGAAGCTGGTGGATGTTATTGGTAAGCCACTCTTGATCATCTTTGAAAGGTCAAGGAGAACAAGGAAGGTGCCTGAGGACTGGAAGACATTGTCACTCGTCTTCAAAAAATGTAAGAAGGAGGATGCAGGAAACTACAGGACAGTCAGCCCCACCTTTGCATCATCAGCATCATCCCTGGAAAAGTGATGGAACAGTTCATCCTGGATGTCATCTCTAAGCATGTGGAGGAAAAGAAGATGATCAGGAGTAGTCAGCATGTATTCACCAAAGGAAAATCGTCTTTAAGTAACCTGATTGCCTTCTGTGAGTCCTGGTGTCCTGGGAGTCCTGGTGGACAACAAGTTGACCATGAGCAAGAATTGTGCCCTTGTGGCCAAGAAGGCTAAAGGTATCCTGGGGTGCATTAGGAAGAGTGTTGCCAGCAAGTCGAGAAAGGTGATCTTCCCCCTCTACTCAGCCCTGGTGAGGCTATATCTCGAATATTGTGGCTCCCTTGTGTTCTGGGCTCCCCAGTACAAGAGAGACATGTAGCTCCTGGAGAGCGTCCATCAGAGGTGTATGAAGATGATTACAGGTCTGGAGCATCTCTTATGAGGAAAAGCTGAGAGAGCTGGGCCTATTCAGCCTGGAGAAGAGACAACTGAGGAGATCTTACAGATGTTTGTAAATATCTTAAGGGAGGGTGTGTCAAGACGATGGGACCAGCCTCTTTTAGGTGGTGCCCAGAAACAGCATAAGAGGCAATGGGCACAAACAAACACAGGAAGTTCCATCTGAATATGGAGGAAAACTTTACTGTGAGGGTGACAGAGCACTGGCACAGATTGCCCAGAGAGGTTGTGGAATCTCCTTCTCTGGAGATACTCAAACCCTGCCTGGAAGTGATCCTGGACATCCTGCTCTTAGTGACCCTGCTTGAGCAGGGGAGTTGGACTAGGAGATCTCCAGAGGTCCTTTCCAACTTCAACCATCTTGTGATTCTGCGATTCTGTAATAACAGTTACATTCTTTTAATAGCTGGTATTCCAGAATATCAAAATTTCTCAGAATATAATAAATGATAATAAAAACAATAATATCTGTACAGGTTAAATGTTTAATACTATATTTGTTTAGTAATTGAGTAAACCGAAGTTCAGAGGTGTTAAAAATGTAACCAATTCTTAAACATATCCCTTTACTCTTGATTCCAGCTGACTTGATTAAATGATGTCACCTCATATTCTTTAAGGGAAGGAGCAATCACTACGACTTAAGCTACAAACTGTCCCTTATGGAAGGTTACATACAATTCATTGCTACTTTGTTCAGAGCTCATTATATACAATATTTTGTTACAAGGAAGAGATTAACAACAGAAAGGAAGGCTACCTGTTGGCTTTCTGTGTCATTTTTGAACAGGGCTGCAGAGAGGGATGAGGAATTGTATCTGAGAGCTATGGGGATAGATCTGGCAGAGTGCAATCATTTGCTGCCTTTGTTAAAAGAACTATTATGTTTCCTAGCAGTCATTTGTGCTCTCATGTTTTGGAAAGCAAGGAGGCAAGGGTCAAGGACCAAGTCTCATTCCTTGTGGGACAAATTTCAGCTCTGAAGTAGCTGCAAAGACAGAGCTCCAGTGAGGATGAGCGTGAGTGCCCCTGCGTACCTGGTCACAAGGCTGGAGAACTGCAAACCAAAAAGCTCTGTCTTGTTGGGAGTAGAGCAGGACACTGCCAAGGTGGGGACTTGTTTGCCTCCATGCAGGCACACAGCCACACACAAAATAGTCGTTTTCTATGTCCAACAGAGTTTTTGCAAAATTTGTTGCAAATCACAGAAGCAGCAAAAACTGCTGGACTGGAGAGGAAGACTGGCAGGAAAGATCCACCCTGCAAAAGCTCAATCTGTATAGAAGGTATAGTTTCAATTTGTTTATTTTTTCCAAACATATCTGAGTATTCACTCTTTCAAAATTATTGCATTGTAACTCCAGCAAATGAAAACCTCTGGGATTTGGACTGTTTATTTAAGGAAAAGGTACAGGCAGATCCACTCAAAACTCTTGACAATTTTGGGTCTGTCATATGCCGCTTGAGAGAGAGTGTATTCAATGATGAATGACCTTGTGGCTGTCCTCAGCCAGCTGGAACCATGCTTCCCCATCCATGGCATGTATTAAAGTGTGCACCACAGCTGTTCTCCATCAGAAGCTAAGTGCAATCCCTTCAGAAATCTGTTTGCAATTAATTGTCTCCCTTTCTGAATTTGTCTCTATTTATGGGTTTTAAAGAGAAGAGAAGACTGCAGCAGAGTGTCAGAGGGAGAGAATCTGGGGATTTATGTTGATGTTCACAGGCTGCAGTTACATACGTTCCTTAAACAGTGCAGAAAGAAGAGAAGGATATGTAGGATTGACATTGGCGTCATACCCCAATATTCCTTAGAATTTCCAGGTCTAGGTAGCAAAAACATTCTATTACAGAAAGTTAGTTAATTCTTATTGATTGTTAATTTCAGTCCTCACTATAAGAATAGCTAGGTACTAAAGTGCATGTTGGAGTTTTTATTATTTTTTTGTTGTTGTTGTTTTAACAGCTGAAAAATGCTTGCCAGAATAAGAAAAGTTACTCTCTGCTTCTAAGTATTGTCTGTGTTCAGCTACTTGTAACTACCCATGCTTAAAGTCTAGCCAGTGCCACAACTTTGGAGTTCTGCCTATTTTAATTTTCGGATTCCCTGTAGGAAAATACATTTAATTTCCCTCACAATATAATGAAGAGGTAACAGCATTTGTCCTCTGATTTGGTCATTCATCTAATATATGGAAAACCTGTCTTCAAATTCTTTCTCAGTGGGATTGGACCTGAACTCAAGTACTTCATATCCCAGGAACATAACCTGTTCTCTGTGGTAGGCTGTATCTGTTTAATCTCCCCACTCAAGCTGTTTTATGTTGTGTAAGTAATGAGATATGCAGCAAACAGAGGTTGGAACTTACCTTTCCCATATTGTTCATGAATGCCTTAAATACCGGACTGTTGAATTTTTGCAGTTTATTTTTTTCTTGTCAGTTCAGTGAATGCCTAATTATACGGTACACAGAGTTACAGGTTCATTGGGACAGATATTGATCCCAGCTATGGAGAAACCTATGGGTTGGAGTTAACACCTCTGAGATAAGGGGATGGAGAAGAGTTTGAACTCAGCTTGCACAGCCCCTCAAAAAGTGGTCTATATGGTCTAAGGCTTGTGTGTCCTTCATCTCTGTTACTTCTCAGAGAAAGGATGATTAGTTTAGGTGCCAGGAGAAGATTAATGGCTGTAAATACAAGTGGAGATAGGTACCTAAAGCTCTCCACTCACTGCGAGGGAATATAGACACTTAATTTGGGACTGTGTATTCTGGTAATGGCAGAGTGCTTAACTACAACTTATTAAAATTCTGATCCAGTTCCCCCTTGTACATTGAGCCCCAAGAACTCTTGCTGAGACTAATCTAGTATAACTCTTATTTGTATGGTCGTGAGAGGACATCTTTTGAGTTCACTTACTCTCTTGTACTCTGCAAGACAGAACAAAAACTGTCACAGACTTAAAATACAACAAAATCAGCCTTTGCAGAGGACTCTGCTGGAAAGGCTGAGCCATTACAATGTTTACTCAGGAAGATGTAGTTTCTTTTAAATATGCAAGTTTATTTAAAATGTTTTTGATGAATATATTTGAAAAGACACACATATATAATAGTAAAGACAATGTTAATATCATTCTATAAATCAAAGCTTGTCCTCACCCATCACACTAGTTCTGGACACTATCTCAAAACTGTAGGCTTTAACTGGAAAGAATTCAGACATAGTAATTAACAAAAATAGTCTTGGATAGGCCTCTTATCTGGAAAAAAAAAAAAGAAATGAATTCAATAGTGCTGTTAGTGCTGTTTCCATTTGACTTAGATTTGAATATGACATATATTAGGTGTTACAAAACTGTGAAAGATACAGAGGTTGAATCAGTACATCTGTTCACCCTTCCCTTGTTTTCCAAGACCACAGGGACATGTAATGAGTCTGAGTGATAAAAAACTTTAAAGGGAGAAGCCTTTTGACACAGCAGCTAGGATAATCCATAGCTGTACAATACCAGTAGGACCAAAAGAAAAACAGGCAATCAATAAAGGATTAAGAAAATACGTGGGTAGTACATCAAAGTTATGACAAATAATATGCAAAAAAAAGTAAAGTAAAGCCATTGAACACTGCTGGTTCTTTGTTTAAACCTAATGGTGACTAAAAGGAATGAAGGATTGACACTCATTACATGCAGGCTCCTTCGTAATTGATCTCTGCAGCATATAATGCTAGTAATTTCTAAACACAGCATGGAAATTTCTGTGTTTTCACAAGGACTCTTTGGCTATGGCGGGCTACCTGACAAATTCAGCTATGTTAACAAACCACCTTGCTGAGTCTATAACTGGTACCTGCTTAGGAAACTTATAGGAAACAGAGCATGTGTAAAATTATGCTTCTTCAGATTTCCAACCACATTCCTATTATTCCTTGCAATGATAAACATTAAATACATCAGTGGACAAAAATGTATCTAGATACTGTACTGCTGCTCTATGGGACTGTGAGGTTATATCAACTTGCAAAATTAAGGAGAGAGGAAGGTCTTCTCAGAAATTCTAAAGCCAAATCCTTTAGTGAATTCACTCTATGCAGTGTTCCACAGCTACTGATGAACAAAAGCTTCTTTTCCATTGAAATGCAGAGCTGGACAGAGTCTAAAAAGACATCTAATCTTTTCATCCTCTTCCTCCAACCCTGGCAATGAGTCAACGTCCTCTATCTGTACCCCATGCTTAACAGTTCTTAAAAAACCTCTGGTGGCAGATTCAAAAGGATCACGGGATTACCAGTTCCAGTACTTAACTGTCTTTACAGTAAAAAGGATTTTCTTAATATTTGATCTGTATCTTAGTTACAAATTAAGCTGATTACTACATGTTGTACCCTCCATGGATACCGACAGCAATTGACCACTGTCCTGTTTTATGGCACCCTTTTACATATGGCCTAACCTGAGCAGGAATTAATTGAGAGAAGTCCCTTGGTCTGGCTTACAAAGAAAATAGACCAGATGATCACAGCAGTCCCTTCTGGATTTATGATCTATATATGTGTGAATCGTACATCTCTCCTGAGCAAAAATATCAAGTCATTCTGCTTTCTGCTTGGAGACAAATAGTGCAGCATTTCATTTGACAGAAATATCCCATTCTCCTCTGCACTTACACATTCTGGGAGCATTCCCATTATATTTGCAGAAAATTGCAAATTTGTTTTCGGTATGAATGACAAGTAATAAAATTAAACTATATTGTACTGTACTGGGTCACACACGGGAGCTGGAGCTTGTTTATTATCAGTTCCTCTGTTTTTTTCTTTCTTAGCAGATAGCTCATTATTTCCTACAAGATCAGTTATTTGAAATCTATAGAGTTGGCTACAAGGGTATGCTGTTTACCATTCTACACATCAGTCCCTTTCCTCCCTTTCCAAATATATAATTACATTTTTTATAGATGCTCTGCTATGTTTTTAAAAGGCATGTGTTTTTGTTGTAATATGAGACTCTTAGAAGCAAAGTGGGATGCTTTGGTGTTCATTTGCATACCAATACCCAGAATAAGTGAGGTTTTGTTGTTGTATTTTTTTGTCATTGTAGTTTTTTGTTGTTGTTGTTGTTGTTGTGTTTTTCCTGTTTTTGTTTTCTCGGCTCCAGAAATAAATGAAAAGATCGGAGCCCAAGTGCTGCTGCAATTAATCCCTTTCTCTGAGTTCTCTGAAATGTGAGAATCCAGAAGAGCATGGAACAGCCCCAGCACCATATCTTTTTGTTCTCTGGGTGTTTTGTAACAAGAGAATATCTCAAATCAGAAATAATGCAGTCACTGATAATTTGAAGTATCTGTAAAAATGAGACTAACAAGCAGCTTCCTTTCTGAGATGCATAGATATATCATAGTTCAATAAGGACTGTGTTGCAGAGGTTTGTACTCTAAATGATCTGCTTCTTTCTCTCTCTTTTTTTTCTTTTTTTTTTGTTTTTGTTTTTGATGTCCAGGTTGACAGTGAAATACTTTTGTTTTCCAGATGAGGAGCATGAACGTAGTCCTGTTCAGAACTCAGCACCAATCCAAACGTTAACCATGTTTACAGTGGGTCAGCTGCCATAAACTGGGAGTTATTTTAACATTGCACTCTCAGCTGACCTTTTTGTCCTGCATGTTATCTGTTCTAACAAAAAAAGAGCTTAAAATTAAAACAAAACTAATAAAACACCACCACCACAAAAAAACAACAACAACAACAACAAAAAAACCAAAAAACTTCCCTAATGAAAATAGGAAGTATTCAATTTATAAGTTTGTTTTCTATATAATTCCACCTACACTGTTATTTTAGTGATCTCAAAATATTGCCAAGCATTGCTTCCACAACTATTGTGAAAATACACGTGTCCTCATTTACCTGCCAAAATAGAAACTAATTTCTTTTAAATTTTTAGTTCCTTTTGATTCTTTGTTGTTGGGTTCCTTTTGTTGTATTTTTCCTTCTTTCTAAATACTGCTTTTCTGTATGCCTGAGGATGTTCTAGTGATATTGATGTGGTATTGTTAGTTTCATGGAGCAACTGAAACAAAAATAGAGTAACAGCCTTCTTGGGTTCTTTCTGGAGTTTTGAATTCTCTTTAGAGACAATAAGATACCATTTCAATGAATAGTGCTAACACAGAAGTGCTGATAAACACTAACCAAGTTAAAGTGAATTATGCTCTTGATAGTCTAACAGAGCAAACTAAAATCTCATATCTGTATCAAACAATAAAATGACAGGAAAAAAATGGACCAACATAAAATCTTTTCCATCTTTAATATTTTTGTATTACATATTTCATTAAGCATATCCATGCAGAATATTAAAAATAAAAATAAATACATAAAAACTGTAGTTTGCAGCAAATGATGATCTGCAATCCTTTTCCCCTTCCAAAATATTAATTTAAAATCCTTCCTTAAAGAAAGAAAAATATGGTAAAGATGACAAATATTCTCATGGGTGCAGCTGAGTATTTGATTTTTCATGTCTTCCTGGAATAATTCCTGATCTTGTTGAATGGTAAAATGGTAAAAATTAGATTACCACAGGATCTGCAAGTGCTCCCAATCTGATTGAAAATTCATGTACTTCAGAACCAGGCAGGGTAGGTTGCTCCTCTTGTTGAAACCAAAACATTTTCCTACTTTGAGGAAAAACAATTATGATCTGCAATAAAATGGTTAATTATATTTTAACATAACTTTACTTTGAGGTGAGTTTTAAAGCTGCTACAACAATATACATTTCAATAAATAAATTTGGCTGACAGCCATAGAAATGGGGTTATTAGGGCTAGCAGTAAATAGCATTGTTCCTAAGCTCAGTGAGTTTCCCATTACTTATTAAGAGGCACTGATACAAACTCCTTGGGGGAAAAAAAAATAAAATACAGTATGTGTTAAAGATAAAACCTTCATAGGATAGCAGATATTTTTTTTATTATTTTTGTCCATAGTCTTGATAATGGGCAATGAACCACACAAATAATGAGCCATAAAGAGAGAACTTGAGAACTGACTGTTGTGCGTGTCTAAAAGCAGTAGTGTTGGTTTTGTTTAAACAAGAGTAAATCAACCATGTTTGTTAGTTTTGTGCTCTATTTTAGACTCTTTTCAAGCATTTACTGTTTGTTTGTTTGTTTTACTATTTCTAAATCTTGTAGAGTGGTCCTCTAATAACAATGCCACATAGTGGCTCACCACTCATGGACAGTCTAGACGAACAGCAGCTAAAATACTGTTCTCTAATATTAGTCAGTGCACTACTACTTTGGAAGAAGTCTCTTTACCACTTCTCTTTAATACCTCAGTTCATTATTTTGCATATTGCTTTCCAGAAATTCCTACATATCTGCTGCTGCAGAATCTGAGAAATAATCCGTGTTTTGAACACCCAATATATTAAATATTGTTCATGCTGCAGATTTACATATGGTAATATATGTATGATTGATTGCATAGCACATCAAAATGTAACAAGATACTTTCCTATAACTGGAAAAAAAATGAGAAATGATTCATTAATTATTGGTGAATGTATCAGTGTCAGCCACCTGAAAATCAAGATAGTGGGATCTTTATGAACAAAAATCCTATAAAACAAAACCATTTTATTTTTTTAAGAATAAAATGTTTTTGTAATGCTTAGGTCTACAGATCATGGGCCTTTCTGTATGTGGATATTATTTCAGTATAACCTCTAACTTCTCATGAGATTTTATGCTTTAGAATCTTAAAAGAGTAGAACGACTTTAATGATATGTTAGGAAAAAGTGAAAAGCCTACAACTCTATTCTAACAGTCCTTACTTTTTAACTAAAAGAAAATCTGGTCACCTTCCAGTTTGGAGCAGCTGAGACCCATCAAACAATTGAAAACAATTTGTTCAAAGCTGGAGCTGTCATACTCTATTAATGTAAAAAACAAATGAAGTGCTGCTTCTGACTTCAGCTCACCACTTCATATGAGCACTCTCCCATTTCACTTGACAGTTGTGGACATTGAAATAATACAAAACATAACCCAATCAACAGACTGTGAAGAATATGGAAACTAAAGACAGATGTTCAAAAGCTATCATCACCTTTCAGCTTTGATTATATTGACATGGAACAAACAAGTGATAAATCAACTATTTTACAGTGTAATAAGCTTTATTCTACCTGTTAACCTAATGCCTCTTTGGGTGGTATATTCCAGATACAGGGAAGACCATAGGGCATTCTGTATTCAGGTAGACACAGAAACTAATCTTGTACTAAAATTATACTGAAATGTTGCTGTTTTTCAAGATGAGCATTACACCCAAGAGGGTTTTCTTGGATTTTCTTCCTACAATCCCTACACCTGTTGTACCCTTGGAAGCCCTATTATGTCATTCATACTAAGTCCTACAGTACTTTGTAACGCCCTAGGGAGAAACAAAATACATGGAGATTTGTATATTATTTGCTTTGTGTTGCTTTGCATTTCAGTGTTATTGGTAATGACTGACAATTATCCAACATGATTAATGACAATCCATTATGCTCTGGGCCAACTCATAAGGATGAAAGGAAAGGTGTAGTATTACTGCACAAAGTGGAAGTAGACTTGGAAGCCTGCAGCATTTAAATTAAACTTCTTGATATATCTTGAGTTTATGCACCTAATTTATCTTTAATGCTGAAAAAGACTTTGGTATTTTGCCAACCACAGGAAATCCAGTTCTTTAATTTCACTGTGATTTACAATGGCAAAATTTCCCCCTGAGATCCAGTACATAGTTGAAGGACTCACAGCAGACATCTTTTTGTTTGCAAATTTCTTGTCAGCTACCTCTATGATCTGATCATCTTATTTAAAGTCCAGTGAAAACAAAAGAGAGAGACTTCAGAGAAACTTCAGTGAGACTGCGGCCTCACCTCGAGTACTGTGTGCAGTTCCGGGCACCACAGTACAAAAAGGACATTAAACTGTTGGAGAGTGTCCAGAGGAGGGCGATGAAGACGGTGAAGGGTCTAGAGGGGAAGACATACGAGGAGCGGCTGAGGTCACTTGGCCTGTTCAGCCTGGAGAAGAGGAGGCTGAGGGGGGACCTCATCGCAGTCTACAACTTCCTCGCGAGGGGGAGTGGAGAGGCAGGTGACCTATTCTCCGTTATCACCAGTGATAGGACCCACGGGAACGGTGTTAAGCTGAGGCAGGGGAAGTTTAGGCTGGACATCAGGAAGAGGTTCTTCACCAAAAGGGTGGTTGCACACTGGAACAGGCTCCCCAGTGAAGTAGTCACTGCACCAAGCCTGTCTGAATTTAAGAAGAGATTGGACTGTGCACTTAGTCACATGGTCTAAACTTTTGGGTAGACCTGTGCAGTGCCAGGAGTTGGACTTGATGATCCTTATGGGTCCCTTCCAACTCGGGATATTCTGTGATTCTATGATTCTATGATTTAAGGGCATTATTAATCTCCAAGCACCTATACGACTAAGGAACCCAGTAAATACGAAGTGCTACAGAAGAGGGCTTCTTAATGGTCATCATTAATCCAACTCAAGGAAGAAAACTGTCTGCTGATCCAACCTGCCAATTGGGTTAAGCTTCAGTGTTTAATTGGAAACACAAAGCAGGTTCCGAAATTAAGATATTGTCATCGAAGGCAATGTTACCTACTGTGTACATCTCTGCTGGGCACAATGTTCTGCTGCCTCAGGGAAGGTGGTTAATAAATAACCCTTCTTTCCTTCATTCT
The DNA here is from genome assembly GCF_013377495.2 of Cygnus atratus. Classification (NCBI taxonomy): domain Eukaryota; kingdom Metazoa; phylum Chordata; class Aves; order Anseriformes; family Anatidae; genus Cygnus; species Cygnus atratus. The sequence continues at coordinate 9,104,916 of NC_066364.1, forward strand.
TAAATACAAATCCACAAAATCAAAACTTAAAAAAAAAATACACAGAATGACCCTGAATTCTAGGTTGTTTAGTTGCTTTGGTTTCACAGGATTTGTGTTTGAAGACCTGGTGAGACCAGTTTGTCTGCTCACGGTGTCCCGTGACCCAATTCGAGGGGATGGCCAAGTGCAGGAGGTTAAGGACTGAAAAGAGTCATCTCTTACATGCTTATTCATTTTACTCACAGCCTCTGGGCAGCACACTGTGGTCAGACCAAGACACAACAATTTCAACATTTTATGTTTGCTTTATTAGCAGCTTGATATGAAATGTAAGCAACTGAAAGATGTACATGGACAGCAGATTTACACTAACTTTAATGTTGTGTTTGTAGACTTAGATGACTTTTATGATAAGGCTGCTCTGTTTGTTTGGGGTGGTTTTGTGTATTGAATATTTAATGATGTTTTAATTGTTGGTGGTTGTTCTGATTAGAGTTAATCCATGTGGCACCTACAGCGTGCTGGCAGGGAGTGCTTTATAAATGAAAATGGTCATTATTTCTTACTGTAAAATACTGAATCACTTACATTTAGGGAAATGGACTGAAATTTTTCAGATGGATAATTTTATGAGTTCAGAATAAAAAATAATACATTTAGCTTGTTAGGCAATACTGCAAAGTAACAGTCTTGTTCAGCACATGGCTTTTTCTCAATTGAATAGACTCCATCTGGAAAACTTACAGCTTGCTAAGCAATGAGACAGATGTAAAGGTAGTATTTGTACTCCACTAAATGAAGCCAGAGGTACATTTCTGCCATATCCGTATAACTCCTCAGTCATGTAGAAAGAAATAGTGTTGTTTTTCGGTGGGTTTAAGCTGCTACACAAATACCCTAGGAACTACTGTAATGCTACTTTTCACCTTCAACATCTCCATGGTGCATGTGGTGTAGATGTTTCAAATCTACTGTATTATGACCGTGACTATCTGACTTTAAAAAAAAAATTCTCACCTGCCCCAATACATTGGATTTTCAGTTGTATTGTGTTACAAAGGTTTGGCTTCCTGCACAGGTATTTTGGGGTGATAATATGCTAGTACATATATCCCTATATGAGGTTTCATTGTGTAGTAATATTATAGCTAGACCACTCAAGAATTTGGCAAATGATCTTTTCCTAGCTTCTGCCAAACACTGTTGAGGTTGAGACAATATTGAATTTCTGATGTTAAATTTCATACTCTTAATAGCCATTTTCCTCTACAACAAGAAAAATCCCTGCAGAAAACTGTCTTCTCAGAGGTGCACTTACTGCTACTGTGAAATGCTAGACTGATGAAGTTGTAAATCAACAGTCTGTCCTTATCCTCGGAGTAGGTGTTACAACAATAAGTCAGCGCACACTTATTTAATTTGTCCTACTGATGTGCCTTGAGACTGACCTACAGAAAGTGCAACCTAGGAAGAGAAGGCTTTGATGTGTTCCCAGTGGCCTGAAATACTGCTCCTGAGGGCTGAGAATGCCCCTACCTAGGCAGTGTACTGTTGTCTCTGTCATGAAAGAAAGACATTTAGACGAAAAGCTCAATGTTGAAGAGGTCAAAAAAAAATTCATTAAATGAGATTTAGCTAAAGATGAAAATTTCTGATATGCTTCTTAAGATGATGACAGCTTCATCAAGAAGAGAGAGAAAAAGATTCTATACCCTACTCAATAGTTTCATACCTGGGTCACTGTTCTGGTATGTTTGGTATTGTTTCATATTGAAGATCTTGCTACACCTAAAGTATACTGATGGTGCTCTTAATCCAGCTGAACATAACCTTGCATTAGATATCTTACCTTTTAGGGTAACTAACTACCCAAAAAGCTTCCAGGTACAAGGAGTTATTTGCAAAGTTTTGTTTTTACTACAAAACAAAAACATGTTCTGAAACCATGAAAGCTGCTGTAAAAATGAGGATTCTAATCCACCGTTTGGAATAATAAGTGACTTCTTCACTCAGAGAGTGGTGAGGCACTGGAAGAGGTTGCCCAGAGACGCTGTGGATGCCCCATCCCTGGAGGTATTCAAGACCAAGTTAGATGAGGTCCTGAGCAACCCGATTTAGTGGGTGGCATCCCTGCCTATGGCAGGGGGGTTGGAACTAGATGATCTTTGAGGTCCCTTCCAACCCAAGCCCTTCTTTGATTCTATGATTATATAAGACCCAGAGCCGGTTAGTATAGCATATCATAGTGACACTGACTTCTCCTGCAGCCCAAAACACTTGAAGTCATCATTTTAAAAGCCCATCACTAGCATATAGCAACATCTTTCTCTTTATTTCTCCCCCGCCCTCTCTTTTCCTTCTTCAACATGTCATCACACCTGTATACTTTAATACTAGATTGTTCTGATGAGTAGGAAAGCAATGATTGCAGGATTGCATGTAGTTGCATTTCTCTGTGATCAGAAGTATATGAAATGAGCAGATCATAAAGCTGGTTTCTCATTGTTAATATTATTCTTATGTTGTAATTTGCACCTATCTAATATAATTATTGTTTCATCACTCTCTATGGTCAAAATAAAAGTAATAATTTGGCTAGGTAGCTTTTTAGTTTGTTTTTACTTTGAAGAAAACTAAAACATATTCCCTAAGATCCTTTTAAAAGGCAGGAGTAAGAAAATCATAAAAAAATAAATAAAAATGCTATTAAGTAGGCTGTAAATTTCAAAGTGATACATGAATGTAATAACCGCACTGGAGAGTTGGGAAAAATAATAAAAACAGGATGTTATAGTACTGACAATGCAAAGACTACAAAAATCAATAAAAGAAATTTAGGAATCTGAGATGTTGTAAGGTATTCACTGAAGTACAGTAGAATTTTGAAAAGTATAGACAGCTTATCATCAACAGGTCTTGACCAAAAGCAAAATCTGTTCCTCAATGGACTAAGTGTTCTGTGTACTAATGGTTTGTTGTTCTTTCTGGTTTTGGTCGGCTGTTGTTGTTTATGGGTGTTATTTTCTTTTTTGTTGGTTGTTTCTTTTTAGTTATTTAGAATATTTGTTTTTGTTTCAAATAAAGTAAAAACATGAAAAAGGAATTTGTGAACCTTGCCATTATAAACTGAAGCTGCTTGTATCTGGTTCTTGGTATTTACTACAGAGCTAAATGCAGTAGACATGTAAGTGTAATGGTATGAAAACTCTGAAAGTAATTAAATCTCATAGTAAGATTAGTTCAGTCCTTAAGATAAAAGGGTTGAGGCTGCTTTTGTGACAAAGAGCTGTGGACTTATAAAACCATAAAATCATTTGTTTAAATCATCAGTGTATTTAGCTGTTTCAGCAATAGATACTACAATACATTTCCATGCATTCTCAGCAATCAGTTACCTCTTAGGACTTTGCATGTACTCTAATCTCAGGTTCCAACAATTCTGGTTTGAAGGCAAAATTCTCAAAGATCTGTGAACAAAGAGTAATTTATTTTCCATATTATTTTTTTATCATAATTTATAACAATATAGTTTCTAGTATTTTCTGTCAATCTCTTTGATTATTCTTTTTTCATAAAAAAGCATCCTGAACTTATACTGCAGTCCAATATTTGCAATTATTCATCTTATGACAGTTGAGAGTAGTTTGGAAGAGGCGTAAGAACACTACAAATATGTTTCAGGTCACTCAAGTAATATGTCATTGTAACTAGTGCTTTTTTTTTTTTAAAAAAAAAAAAAAAGCCTGAATATTCGTGGAGCTTTCTTTTTTCAGAATGAAGGATGGCAAAGGAAGCACATTAGAAAAAGCTAATTGTCTAAAGACTACTAGAACATGTGAATAATATCATAATCTCATTTGCAGAGAAAGAACATTATATTAAAATTGACTGTGTACATTTAAATTTAAAATAGTTGGGCTCTTTCTCAGAGATAGGGAGAGAAAGAGACTGTTTGAGTTGAGTAGAAAGAATCTAGATTTACTTTTTATGGCATTGATAGCAAGTAGTTACATCATGCAAGCATACTGTCTGCAGTGGCTAGGTTTTGATAGCCAAACTCACATGGGAGAATGACAAATGGAATAATAAAAAAAAAAAAAAAAAAGATTATGAAGCTGTCTTTGAAGACAGACACTCCATAGTACTGGATAAAACCAGTGTTCCCCATACCAATAAAATCCAGGTCTGGCAACTCACTTGCTTAATATCAATGTGGACATAAGACCTAGACACCTCTGGAGCCCTTAGTCATTGCTGAATAAATAAATAAATAAATAACAACCCACACTTTATCAACTAGTCTAGTCTTCAAAGGCATCAATATGTACAATAAATTATAAAGAAGCCAAGATTAAGTCAGCCTTTGTAAAAATGTTATTTTCATACTTTCTTTTCAACAGGTCCCATTAGACACCAAACAACTTGGAGTTCAATATTTGTCCCACTATGAAAGCTCATCTGAAATATATTACATGCCTGGGGAAAACAATTCAGTTATTTTCTTAAAATGGTCCTCATTGAGTGGTGGAAAAGACATAATTCCATCAAAAAGAAAAATATCCCCTAGAAAAACTATAGTCTGACTATGTCCCCAGTACTACTTTCAAACAATCTCCTTCATGCAAAAATATAAAAAGACTACTTTAAACATTTATCTAAAAAGCACCTCTTAGGTATAATTCTAAATAAATTATGTTTAATATTTTGTGAGATCAATAATTTGACAGTTCTCTTTCTTGTGCTTTAATAAAACTACAGTCAGATATAGTTCAATATATTCAAACAGGCATTTATTTAAGTATCCTATAGAGTTCAGAGACTGGGTGTTAACAAAAGCAAAAGGATATCAAAAAAAGCTATAGGCTGGTGATAGATCTGTAGGTAAGCATCTGTATATGAAAGAAAAGTCATCATGAAGGAGAGCAATTATAATCAGCATATTAGCACCAACCAGAACAGAAGCATGAGTGAGTTGGCTGAGGAAACAGCAAAGATTTGTAAATATCTGAAATCACTACCTGCTTTGGCAGTGCCATAGGTTAGGGTATCTCTATACTAGCAAGTATACTAGTTTGCATGGAGCTCTGTGCAACATAATTTGGATTTACCTTAGGTATTTGAGCTAGCTCTTTCTTAAGCAATTTGGGTGTATTTGTACACTTCAGTGAGATTAGTCCTCAAAGCGCTTCAGCTTCCCCATCCACACATGCAGAGAACGTAATAATAGAACAATTCATATATAATAAATATATGCTCAAAAGTGTTATAAAAGATTTCATTTCATTATAGAATAGAAGAGTACCAAAAAAAATCTATAGCATTTCACAAAAGCAGAGCAAGGCAAATGCAATCTAGGGTAGGCATACTTTCTCCATAGAAATGGCTCATAGTACAGAGCATAAAGGCATCTATTATGGATTCATCTATGTTACTGTTTTGATTGAGTTCAGGGTGCTTTTGAAACAACTCCTGAGATACGCCTTCAGTATGCTTTGATTCATATCAGAGAGAAGCTTTGCGTGCATGGGATGGATTTCTTTGGACAGAAACTGAGCCTGATGATGTCTCCTGGCAGCCCAAGCAAATGCAGTCTGACTGCCAATGCTCCTTTATACATAGACTGAACTAGAGCCAGTCTGAAGTAAAACCCCTCAAAATATATAGTGTGGACATTTTCAGCCCCCATAGTTTCACTGTCCCCATCTACTCACATTGTACCACATCACCTGTGACACAGACAGAATTTTGTTTTCTCGGAGTAGAGTCTCAAAAAGGGTGGGTCTCAAATAAATAAAGGGTCCAGTTTCTTCCTCAGGTATGAGGAAGGTGAAATTCTTCCTTGGTGAGGCATTGGAATAGGCTGCCCAAAGAAGTTGTGGATGCCCCATCCTTGGAAGTGTTCAAGGTCAGGTTGGATAAGGCTTTGGGCAACCCAGTCTAGTGGGAGGTGTCCCTGTCAATGACAGGGGGTTGGAATTAGATGATCTTTAAGGTTCCTTCCACCCAAACCATTCTATGATTCTATGATTCTATGATTAATTCTATGACATATCAGATGTCATATCTATGCTTAGATATAAATCATACATGTTTTGAGCCACTGCAAAACATTTGTTACAAATATCTGAATTTACCAGTGCTGTGTATGCTACAGTTAAATTGCATGTGAACTAAATGTAAAATATAATAATTAAAAAAGAAAAATGGAGACATATCTCAAGCATTTATGTTGTGACTCTTACTATGTACGTATTTTATATTGGACCCACTGTCACAAAGTGAAAACAGGCAATATTACCTTTGCAAATGACTTTTTGACTTGCATTAAGACAAAGATTTGACTCCGAGAAAATTAATAGCAGGCTTTGGATAATAAAAAGAAAATATGTCATTATCAGTCAGGTATTAAGAGAAATGTAGCAAAACTGTTTAAAACAAACAAACAAACAAACAAACAAACAAAAAAACTGTAACCTACCTTACCTCTTCAATGTAACTGCAATGTATATTCTTTGAAGAGAAAATGGTAATTCCATTTCCAAAATCAAGCACTTAAAAGGGTTTGTAATCTAAAGTCATTTCATAGAAGGAGGTTGAATGAATTTATCAATATCCGAATCAGTGATATTTTTACCAGATCTCAGTTCAGGAAATCACTCGAGCATAAACCTAACTCTATCCTCCATTGGTGTAGTTTTTCAGCATATATCAAAATCCTACTAAACTCAGGCAAAAGTTTTCCTTCTGTTGAAGTCAACAGTACAAATACCATATATTTGAATGATGTAGGTTCTGGCTTTGCACATGATTCAAGTACTGTAATTCCTTTTCAGTACCTGATGGGTTTGGACTTCAAACTTCCTTGGAATTACCATTTGTTATTGCTTTAATTTACCATTCAAGGACTGTTTATCAGATGAGGGACAAGTGTTTTGTTTTGTTTCCTTTTATGTAATTTGTGGAAAACCATGGGGAAAAACTAACAAATAAAATATTTGCTTGTATTATTGCATTTTTTCTTAATGACTGAAGTTGTTGTTTGTTTGTTTAATGAAAAATACTTCATTTTATGGTTGTTTTTAGACAGCTGTTTCACTTATTTAGGCATCATTATTAATACAGCTGAACTGTCTTCAAAAATATTTGCTTAATTTTTTAAAACGACATCTTTTATCCTTCGATCCACAAGCAATCTTTTACTGTTATTGCATGTTTTGATTGCAACATATAACCAAGTTTAAAATAATAGAATCAGGAACGTTAAGTCTGCAAGGTCATGTATGTGAAAGCAGTCTGGTGCCACAGTCCACACAGAGTATATTTTTCCCTTGAAGGACAGCAAGAAACAAGAACATCCAGCTTAACTCTACAATTAACAATTAAATAACTCTGTAACACAAGGAGTGTTCTTAACTCATATACTTTTTTTTTTTTTTTTTTTTTTACTTTTTGTAAAGAGGACTCAATAGATATTATGAGAGCTTCTTTAGTACAGGATCTTTCTATAAACATATACTTTAACGATCTACATAAATGGCAGTGGCAAAAAAAAAAAAAGTTTAAACATTTAGCAATAGCTGTGAAACAGGATGCTAAAAACAGAGAACGAAGTTTGACAGTGAGTTCAGGTTTTGCTCTTAGTTATAGTACACATAATACCTAAATAAATCCATCCATGCCAGTGGCTTATGACTGATCTCAGAAGGTCAAAAACAAGTTCAATTACTATGCTGAAAAATTTCCCATTATCTACATAATACTGAGTTAACAGAAGTATTGTTACAAAAAGAAGTTTTGTAACACCTTCAAAATGCTTTTTTTTTTTTCTTTTAATAGGTATAAATGATTAACACTAAGTACAAGGTAAGCCCTTTTTACCTACAAAGTAAACAGTAATCTTAGATCAACAGTGTCAGACAAATTCTTATTTATGATATTTTCCAACATTTTTTGTCTGTCTTCTGCAAGCAAATTTGTTATTGTGTTCTGTGATGCCTGTGATGCTTTAATTTATTTTTATTCACACCCCCCCCCCCCCCAAGAGGTTTTCTATATTTTATAGTAAGGAGGGATTAGATAAATTATATTTTGAATAGAAATCAGAACCATGAAAAAAAAAATGTTCTCTAAGTACAGGTTCCTTCTTTGCTTTCTCAATTTTGACAATACACTTTCTGTACTCTGGACTAATTTTAAAAGGATAGGTAGAACCCATTTAAACTGCAGGTTGATGGCAGGTTGGGATATCCTCCTGGGTATTACAGTCTATAGTTAGTACTCTTTCTTGTAGAAGCAGTCCTTGAACCCAGATGTCCTATTCATTATTATAAAAAAGCTGAATCTTGAGCTGTCTGGGTTCATCAGGGGACTCTGACCATACCTGTGGGATTGTGCTTCCCTGGAGGCACTATAGTCATGCTTAGGAGTTTCCTTATTCCACTCAAGTTTGCAGGAGAGTATGACAAGTGTCTCACTGCCTAAATGTTTGTTCTTGCATCCCTGCGTATGAAGGTAGGAAACCAATGGTCTTGGATGGCAATATATATTTATGTTATGTTATATCCTATTTACAGTATTCATGGTGTTAACAAAAAGAAACAGATTTTATTGCTTTTACACTGCATCAGTTTATTTACTCTTTATCAAAAGAGGTTTTCTGATTACATTAAATAGATGTTCCTCTGCTTTAGTAAGTGTTTTTTAAGAAGGTATCAAATTAACATTCTTTATTAGGCAGCAGGGTAGTTAGAGTAACCTTGTGATGAGGTCTTTGCTAAATTTTGTTAGATTTAAAAAAAAAGCAACTCAAAGACAAAGTGGCTTTCTCTATTTATTGAAATTTCTGTACAAAAGTGAAGCATTCACACCTGTATCATATAACAGGTAAAGTATATATTAGGAACAGTTACAGATGAGAATCTCAGTGTCTGCCATAGGTTTAGGACCATATGTGAGTTGGCTCGATTACCAGCTATACAATACATTATTTCTAGGAGCACATATCATGAAGTAAACACTTTTACTGTTTCTCTACATGTAATTTATAGCATATCCCAAATAGAAGCGTTCTACTTCTATGCATGCATAGTAATCTTTACATGACCTGAGTAAAGTAATCTGGTTCAGGATGTAATATTTTCTGATGAAAATAAAACATTATTGTTCATAAACTTGTCTTAGATTTGAATGCGTATCACCGAGAAGTGATTCAGATTTTCCAGGATACTACAGGCCTGTCAGTCTGACCTCAGTGCCAGGGAAGCTCATGAAGCAGATTATCTTGGGTGCCATCACACAGCACTTAGAGGACAACCAGGTGATCAGGCCCAGCCAGCATGGGTTTATCAAAGGCAGGTCCTGCTTGACAAACATGATCTCCTAAAGGGGAGGTGCTCAGTGAATGAGGGAAAGGCTGTGGTTGTGGTCTACCTGGACTTCAGTAAGGCTTTTTATACTGTTTCCCACAGCAATCTTCTGAAGAAGAATAGATGGGTGTATGCTTCATTGGGTTAAAAACTGGCTGGGTGGCCAGGCCCAAAATAATTGTGGTGAATGGAGCTAAATCCAGTTGAAGGCCAGTCACTCAGGGCTCAGTACTGGGGCCAGTTCTCTTCAATATCTTCTTTATCAATGATCTGGATGAGGGGATCGAGTGCACCCTCAGTAAGTTTGCAGATGACACCAAGTTAGGTGCATATGTTGATCTGCTCAAGGTAGGAAAGCTCTGCAGAGGGATCTAGATAGGCTGAACCCATGGACTGAGGCCAAGATATGACATTCAAAAAGGCTAAGTGGTGAGTCCTGCACTTGGGGAACAACAACCCCATACAATGCTACAGGCTGGGGGAAGAGTGTCTGGAAGGCTGTCTGGCAGAAAGGGATCTGGGGGTATTGTTCAGTAGCCAGATGAGTTTGAGCTAGCAGTGTGCTCAGGTGGCCAAGAAGGCCAACAGAGTCCTGACTTGTATCAGAAACATGATTCTGTTCTAAGTAATTCTCACCTACTCAAGAAGCAACACATAATTCATGTTTCAGTTTGAAAGCGGGTTTGTTAGAATCACTTGTAGACTGAGTTGTTGCATTTGAATTTTAATTTGAGCAGAATTGGGTCAATCTACCTGTACTATTGTTCTGTTGGTCAATCTTCAGCCACTCCTCTTATTACAAGCTGTAAAGGTACCTACCCATTGCACTATGTTAGGTGATGAAGACAGGACTCCACAGTGGGAGCCTCACACTTGTGCAACAAGTTCTCTTCAGCTCCCTGATTCCAGTAAATAGGAATTGGAAACTTAGCAGTGGTAAAGAAGATAGCAGGAGCTAACAGCGAGACTGAAGATACCTTGGATGAGATGACTTTAAGGCACTCCTTTTCCCTGTAAATACTTGCTTAAATGTAGTAGCTTGTCATCAGGAAAGAACAGCTCTGCAAAACATGCTTTCCCTAAACTTAGTTCATATTGAAATGGCACAGTATGAATCTTCATGCCATCTTGGGAAAGTAACAACAGCTTGATGTTCAGGTAGCATTTCTTCTTGACATGGAGTAACTGTATCCTAAGTTTTGTTAAGTGTCTGATTTGGGCTTAAAAGATAACTGCAGTCCCACTTCTGTCTTTGGTTTACTTTGTTACCTTGGACATATCACCTCCCTTTGCCAAGTTTCAGTTTCCTCATATGTAGTATACTTTTGGAAGACACTCAGTTCTCTGGGAGAAATTGGAAAAAGGAACTGCAATTGTTGGTGCCAACCATTCAGGCAATAAGTGGCAACTAGTTTGCCAACTTTGCTAAGGTAGGACCTCTTTTTGTTTCAGAAAGCAAAACAAAACAATAACAACAACAAACAAAAACAAAATCAAAACAAACCAACCAACCAAACCAAACCAAAAACACCAAAACTGTTTAATCCATGCAGGGCTGAAGCACGAGGGCTCTTCTTATATCCTACAGACTTAAACTTTGTAAATATACTAAGGAGAGCATGGCACTTGTTTGTTTGTTTGTTTGTCAAAATAACACTTTTGCAAGACAGTGACCATTCATTTCATTCATTTTTACAAGTTTCCACCCTTTCTGGTAAGACGTACATAGAAAATATATTTCTCAGTTTATTGGTCTCTTTTTATAATTTCTTCCATCTCTTGAAGTACATTAAAAATAATAAAGTGATGATTTTACACAATGTTGAAGCAAACTGTATTTTTTTTTTTCCCCACAGTAAAAGCTTCCAAAACCAAGAAGGCAGTGAGATTAGAATCAATCACTTAGTCACATTAAGAAGGTAGAAGGAGTATAAACCGTGCAATGGAGTTACAAAAATTTCTGGTACAGTTTCCACCTCTCTCAGGAGGGCATTATTCTATGAATGCTGTTCATGGGGCTCTTATGCACTCAAAGAGTAGGGATTAAGATTTCCACCAGACTGTTAGTCTGAACCAACAGTTGCTATATTTTTGCTCTACTGAGAAAATAAATCAGTGAAAAAGAAATGTAGAGAAAGGAAGGGTTGAAACATTGTAATTTCTGAAATAATTTATAATGATAATAATGTTAAAATATTTCAGAAGTACAATTTTTTTTTTTTAAAAAAAGAAATTTCTGTGTCGAAATCCCAGAGATTTCTAGATAACTAGAAGAAACTGGTATAGTTGGAAGCAACCTGAGCTCCACCAGATTTCCTTCTGTATTTGCATTCTGTTTATGTCACCTGCATCTCGCTGCCCATCTGCCTGTGAAGACTTGAACCCCATCCTATATAACCATCATGTAAGAGGAATACTTAGGTCTCCTACTGGTATTCCTCATAAAACCCAAGCTCTTCTAGGTTTTGGATCTATAACATAGTCATAATTTTTCCAAAAGGCAGCCAGGGCCACATTTCTTAGCAACAAGCACACATTCAAATGTATTCACTAATATTGGCCACTGAGAGGTGAGGGAAAATACAGAATATAACTTCTATTTAAGCTCATCAGGGCTGATGGGAAAGGAGCAGGAAAGCAGACACAGCAGAGTAATTATAGACCAGCAGCCTTTCCGTGAGCATCTTCTCTTGAAGGGGTTGAGAAAACCTGCCAGAGTGCTACAGAAATTTTGACGAAGAGAAGCACTCAGAGGAGCACATTAAATCTGGGCTGATACCAGCATATGGAAGTTGAAGCCTTTTCTCATTATCTCAGCTGATTTTCTGCCAGGAGACACATCTGCTGGACTTCTGCAGGAGCCCTGTGGGAAGGTAAACCTAGGCAGTCACACCAGTCTGCTTAGCCATATTTACGTAACATTTTCATATCAAGGGATGCACTGGCTCAAAAACACATTCAGGGTTTATTGGGGATGTGGAAAATCATATGGGAGGCATGTTTGCCATCTGATGGGAAACTACATGGAGACCAGTGGAGAATTCACCTCCAAAAAGATGAGGGATGACTACTCTTCAGAATTACTTAGCAAGTTACTCAAATTACTTATTTGGAAAGATAAATTCCCTGTGCTGTTGAAATCCCAAATTTAAGACATGTGATTGAATTGCTGTTAGCAGTAATAATGGTTATGGTAAACTAATGGCAGTTTCATGCAAATTCTTTAAACTTTAACATTGTAAAGATTTAAAAGCTTAAGGCTTTTGTCATTTCAAGCCAATACTTTCACATTACCATCATCTTTTTGGAGTTAAAATACCTTATTTTCAAAGTTTGAATACCCCTAGAGGGTTTCATTTTTATACAGAGAGGCAAACAAACATGGCATGAAGCCACATGAATTATAGCCTTGTCTCTTACCTACTTGCCTGTGTTTCAGATATTTGGCACACTAAACTCCCACTTTCCACTTGCACGTGCAGAACACTCCAGGGCAACACCTCTAATATGTCTTGATGTATTGCATATGTCAAATTTTTTTGGTTGGTTGATTTTTTGTTTGTTTTTGTTTGTTTACTAAAAAGATTGCTCTCAATTTTAAATAGAAATGAATAATATTGTGTTGCAAACAGTTGACTTTCTGTTATCAGTTTTGTGATTTCCACCATCATTGAAAAGAAATATTATTTTAGTTAAATAAATTTTAGCTCAGGAGTAAAATTCTTATGGAAAAGTATGGATTTCATAAATAACTACATTCTAATGTCTTCTTCCATTTACTATTCAGACTTTATAAAGAAAAGATGTGATTGACCTCAGCTAATAAATAATAATAATAGCCTAGCAAGGAACTCGGGATTTGTATTGTGTACTTAAAAGCAATAACAAAAAAGCAAACAACCTGACAGAACCCCGTGTCTTTGCTCTCTGTAGTAGTTCTAAAGTAGTGAGATTACTGTAACTTATAAATGAGCAGTTTTAGATTAGATTAGTTTTAGATTACACCTCTGAAATGTGTGGCTGTATATTAATATCTCCTGGAAGAATGTTCCACTTTAGTTACTGAAGTTTATATCTTGAATTTCTTTCTAATGTCCAACTCTAATAACTGGCCAGTAGCCTCTGTTGATGAATCTTTGCAAGCTAAACACAAAGAGGATAGATTTAGATTAGATATTAAGAGGAAATTCTTCACTGTAAGGGTAGTGAGGCACTGGAACAGGTTGCCAAGAGAAGTTGTGGATGCCCTGTCCTTGGAGGTGTTTGAGGCCGGGCTGGATGGGTGGTTGGCCAACCTGATCTAGTGGGTGGCATCCCTGCCTACGGCAGGGGGATTTGAGTTAAATCATCTTTAAAGTTCCTTCCAACCCAAACCATTCTATGATTCTATGAGTAAGACACAGTTTGGTCTGGACAAAAGTCTTTCCCTGGAGCAGGTCAGACTGCTAGGTCACCGTCTTTCCTGATAGAGCTCTAAATTTTGAATGTTCAAAAGACTCCTACCAAATGTTTAATAAAATGTGAGAGAAGGAAGCTGTCATTCATGCAGGATTTCTACATTTCTGATTCTCAACTGAAAAAAACGAGTGCCTTGAATATACAGAAAGAGTCTTTCAACCTTTTCTTAAGGAAACACCTCATGCATCATCAAAAATTATATGTCCGTGTCCAACCTGTAAACAATTAATTGCTACATCCTTCACAGTAGAGGTTTCTTGGAGTTATGTTTTTTGTGTGTTTTTGTTTTTTTTTTTTTTTGTTTTTCCTTCTACTCTTTTTCCTTTGCATAGGTATATATGATATCTCATTATTAAGTGTGTTGGGAACACTTATCTGCATGGAGCAAAGGTAGTGAATTTTTCCAAGTTGTAATGATAAGCTAAAAGTAAACCCTGCAAGGTAAAATCTATTTAAAATGTGGCAATTTGGGAAAATATGTCCCTCAAGCACAGCAAACATACCATCAAAGTGAGTTAGCTACCAATTAACTTCTACATTTTGCACAACGGGCATTAAATTCTAGGATAAAAATAAAACCAAATGATGTATGCTTGCTCTCTGTGAACAATAGATCACACAAAATGAGCTTCAGATGTGGTATTTTTCACCATGTTTTCAGCATTCAACTGTCCTTCTGGAAAATATTTGTTTTCCTGTTTAAAAACACTTTTTTTCTATGCAAACTCATATCACTAGGTATGTGTAAAAAGAGAAACTGTAACTCAAACATAATAAATTAATATATGGGATCCTACACAGGCTCAGACACTGTGACATAGGATGCAGTTTTGGCACCTCTGTTCACAATAGGTAAGAGATATTGTTCTATCCATCACCCAGCTCTTAATCCCAAAGCCTAGATAAAATTATAAAATACTGTGAAAGCAAACAGTGCTCCAGTTAGTCAGCATGGCAACAAAAGGGGAAAATAATCAGAAAAAGTGCATTGGCAGGAGCAGTACTATTACCCAGTTTAGGCTAGAGTGTGACTGTTTAAGAGATGAAGGTCAAAGGTTCTTTGGCAGGAGTCAGCCTGGTCTATGGACCAGCTGTTCATAGATTCAGAGACGTGCCTAGGCTCTTCCTGCTGGAACCACTTAAGAAAGTACAGCATCCTAACAGAGATAAGGAATAGATTAATTCTGAACTCCAGTGGCCCAGGCCATGTCACTTGCACATGGGAAAAGAAGTGCACTGCTTTGGTTAGACTCAGCTGCAGGCATTTTGTTTATGTCCAGAAATGAGAATTTTCTGCATAATGTTTAAAGGCACTTCAGAAGCTTCTGCCATGTAAGTTCTAATGAGATGGTGTAGGTGATATTTCCCCTTCCACAGAAAGGAACATAGGTTCCAGATAATTAGGAAACAGACAAAGTAGCCTAGAAACCTAATGTATAGTTTCAATATGACTATTGTCAAGCAAGTCATTGCCTTGTTCCTCTTCCTTCTTGCACCATTTTTCAAGCTCCACTCATGTCAAACACTGTTTTGTTTTATTTTTAAGGCAGAAAATACTTGCAAATCATTCAATACAAGGTCTGCAGTACATAGAATGATCAATTTTCACCATACCTGGCCTGCCACACTGTGGGCTTGACAAAGAAGTATTATGTATGAGTCTTCACATCAGCCATACTCCTGAGACACTGAGTGACTTCCAGCACTACCAAGTGAAGAAGGTTTCTGTAAATGTGATACACATCACAGAGGAAACAGCGCACAACCCACATGTCAGGACTTCCCTTTCTGTGGCAAAACACACTTAGCACAGACAAGCCAGCTGCATTGGAGCTATGCTCCCATAATTCTGCACATAAGCCAGAGCATCCCAGAACTGTGGATGTCCCTGTCACAATAAAGCATATCCCGTCACTCAGCCCTCGAGTAGTTAGGAGCAATATAATAGTTGGCCTGTTCTTGTTGTAAAGCAATGTGAGAGGTGTTTTCCCCAGCGTGAGACAAAAAATATAGACAGATATCATCAGAAAGCACTTACACCTAAACAAGGCAGACATGGCTAAGGCAAGGTGCACTGAAATCACAGAATATAAAATAACATACACTGGACATTTTATATATACTGGTGCATATATATGTACATATACACATTTATATGTGTATGTAGGTATACACGTAGAGGGAGAGAGAAAGAATAAATTGCTTTTCTGACATTGTTAACTCATTTCTTGTAGGCCCCAAAGAACAAATGAGTGTTCAGGAAGGATTTGAGAGAACAGTGACTTGATGGGGACAGAATATAGATTTCACTCAAAAAGGGCAGATCAGAAGAGAGTAGGATGAAATGCTGAAAATAGAGATTTATTTTTTTATTATTTTTATTTTTTTTAAGATAAGCAAATATTTACCTAGTTGCCAATTGTTAGGGTCTGAAGGTGAAACCCTTCCAACACTGAAATCAGTGACAAAATCTTGACTGACACAAGAACTGTTGGAATTTCACCATGGGTTGAATACAAATTCTGAGATGTAGTAATTCCAAGAATACCAAATGAAAGTACATTTAAGTAGAAGTTCAGAGGTAGGTAGATACTTAAGTAATTTGTTATACTGCAATGCTTTGTGGTTGTCGTTTATTTTATTTTGCTCTGTTTTTCCATAATCGTATTTAAAACACTTACCAAGGTGATCAGCTCCAGTGCAGGCATGTCCTGTAGTGTAGCAGAGGAGCATGAGGGACCAGGGCAGGCTAACAGGCTGCAGCATGGCAGCCAGGGCATGGCACAGCAGTTTGTCTGTGAGGGCCTGCAGGGAGGGTGCTGTCACTGCCTCTTCAACCAGTTGTTGTGACCCACTCATGTGGAGATCCAGTCATGGCATCTCCTCCGGCAGAAAGCAATGTCCTCTGTGTCCCCTGTGTCCTCTCCAGCCACAGGAATCACCACAGCTACCCAGATGGAGCTCCCAAGAGAACATGGGGCCATCCAGGTCCCAGGCTGCAGGGTGTGCCTGAGATTTCTGTCAGGGTCGGATGGCAGCAGTGAGTACACCTGTGGGAGGTGTGCCCAGGAGGAACTGCTCAGCATGGTGGCAGAGCTTCAGGAGGTGGTGGGCAGGCTGAGTGAGGAACATTAGAGAGTCAGAGAAGGAGACTGGTGGAATCATACCCTACCATCCCTGACAGATGTATCAGCCAGCCACAACAAAAGAAAGGCAGGATCCCTTACCCTCTTGCCAGCTGGCAGGAGAGGACCTAAGAGACAGTGGGGAATGGAAGCCAGTTGCTGTTCAGGGCAGCAGGTGAACCACTTTCCTGTATGCCCCTTCCCTTCCTACCTCGCCTTCCCTGGTGCCCTTACACAGCAGGTATGAGGCTTGGGAACTTGATGGACAGGCAAACAATGATATAGATGAAGGTCCATCCAGGTTGGAAGGTGGTTTGCCTAGGGCAAGTCAGCCTATCCCCAGTATCACAACCACCTCCATCTTGGAAAAAAGGGTTGTTGTCATAGGTGACTCCCTTCTGAGGGGAACAGAAGGCTTGATATACCAAGCACACCAATCCCATAGCGAAGTTTGCTGCCTCCTTGGGGCCCAGGTAAAACATGTTACTAGAAAACTCACTAGCACTATATGGCCCTCTGATTATTATCCATTGTTGGCTTTTCATGTTGGCAACCATAAAGTAGTATAGAGAAGTCCAAAAGAAAGCAAAAGGGACTTCAGGGCTTTTAAGGTAATTGGTTAGAGGAGCAGAGGTACAGGTAGTGTGTTCCTCTATCTACCATTAGCAGGGAACAATACTGAAAGGAACAGGCAGACGCAGCTGATCAGTACATGACTCCAAGGCTGGTGTTACCATCAGAATTTTCAGTTTCTTAGTCATGGGATGGTCTACACAACATCAGGCTTGCTGTTGCCTGATAGGATGCAACTTTCACAGAAAGGGAAAAGGATTTTTGCACAGGCGTTAGCAGGGCTGACTGATAGAGCTTTAAACTAGATTTAGAGGGGGAAGGGGATAAAACTAAACTAAACACCATTGAAGAGTTATGGGATGGCACACCAAAATTTGAGGAACTGCATGCTAGTGAGATCCTTCAGTCTGCTCCATGAGGTGCTGGGTATAATGAAGCACATTTGAATGTTTCTACACTTTTGCATGAAGCATGAGGAACAAGCAAGAGGAGCAAGAAGCCTTGGCTCAGTCCCAGAACGACAACAGACACAGACACAGATTTCTAGGTTGGAAGAGACCTCAAGATCATCGAGTCCAACCTCTGACCTAACACTAAGTACTCCACTAAACCATATCGCTAAGCTCTACATCTAAACGTCTTTTAAAGACCTCCAGGGATGGTGACTCCACCACCTCCCTGGGCAGCCCGTTCCAATGCTTAATAACCCTTTCGGTAAAGAAGTACTTCCTAACATCCAACCTAAAACTCCCCTGTCGCAACTTTCGCCCATTCCCCCTCGTCCTGTCACCAGGCACGTGGGAGAACAGACCAAGCCCCACCTCGCTACAGCCTCCTTTAAGGTAACTGTAGAGAGCGATAAGGTCGCCCCTGAGCCTCCTCTTCTCCAGGCTGAACAAGCCCAGCTCCCTCAGCCGCTCCTCGTAAGACTTGTTCTCCAGACCCCTCACCAGCTTGGTCGCCCTTCTCTGGACTCGCTCGAGCACGTCCATGTCCTTCCTGTAGCGAGGGGCCCAAAACTGAACACAGTACTCAAGGTGCGGCCTCACCAGAGCCGAGTACAGGGGCACAATCACTTCCCTAGACCTGCTGGCCACACTGCTTCTTATACAGGCCAGGATGCTGTTGGCCTTCTTGGCCACCTGAGCACACTGCTGGCTCATATTCAGCCAACTATCAACCAATACTCCCAGGTCCTTCTCGGCCAGGCAGCTTTCCAGCCACTCATCTCCCAGCCTGTAGCTCTGCTTGGGGTTGTTGCGCCCCAGGTGCAGGACCCGGCACTTGGCCTTGTTGAACTTCATACAGTTGACCTCAGCCCATCGCTCCAGCCTATCCAGATCCTCCTGCAGAGCCTTCCTGCCCTCGAGCAGATCGACACACGCACTTAGCTTGGTGTCATCTGCAAACTTACTGAGGGTGCACTGAACCCCCTCATCCAGATCATCGATAAAGATATTAAAGAGGACTGGCCCCAGTACCGAGCCCTGGGGGACACCACTTGTGACCAGCCTCCAACCAGATTTGACTCCATTCACCACAACTCTCTGGGCCCGGCTATCCCGCCAGTTTCTAACCCAGCGAAGCGTACGCCAGTCCAAGGCCCGAGCAGCCAGTTTCTTGAGGAGAATGTTGTGGGGAACGGTGTCAAAAGCCTTACTGAGGTCAAGGTAAACCACATCCACAGCCCTTCCCTCATCCACCAAGCGCGTCACTTTGTCATAGAAGGAGATCAGGTTCGTCAAGCAGGACCTGCCTTTCATAAACCCATGCTGACTGGGCCTGATCGCCTGCTTGCCCTGCAAGTGCCGCGTGATGACACTCAAGATAATCTGCTCCATGAGCTTTCCTGGCACTGAGGTCAAACTGACAGGCCTATAGTTCCCCGGGTCTGCCCTCCGGCCCTTCTTATAGATGGGCGTCACATTGGCTAGCCGCCAGTCAACTGGGACCTCCCCCGATAGCCAGGACTGCCAATAAATGATGGAAAGCGGCTCGGCCAGCTCCTCCGCCAGTTCTTTCAGTACCCTCGGGTGCATCCCATCCGGCCCCATCGACTTGCGCACATCCAAGCTCCTTAGCAGGTCGCCAACCATTTCCTCATGAATAGCGAAGGCCACATCCTGCTCCCCATCCCCTTCCACCAGCTCAGGGCACTGGGTATCCAGAGAACAACCGGTATTGCCGCTAAAGACTGAGGCAAAGGCGGCATTAAGCACCTCAGCCTTTTCCTCATCCTTAGTAACTAGGTTTCCCCTCGCATCCAGTAAAGGATGGAGATTCTCCTTAGTCCTCCGTTTTGCGTTGATATATTTGTAAAAGGATTTTTTGTTGTCTTTAACAGCAGTAGCCAGGTTGAGCTCCAGATGAGCTTTGGCCTTTCTAATTTTCTCCCTGCACAGCCTCGCTACATCCTTGTAGTCCTCCTCAGTGGCCCGCCCTTTTTTCCAAAGATTATAAACCCTCTTTTTTCTGCTAAATACAAGCCGCAACTCTCTGTTGAGCCAGGCTGGTCTTCTTCCACGCCGGCTCGTCTTTGGGCACGTGGGGACGGACCGCTCCTGTGCCGTTAAGATTTCCTTCTTGAGGAGCGCCCAGCCTTCCTGGACTCCTCTGCCCTTCAGAACCGCCTCCCAAGGGACTCGGCCAACCAGCGTCCTGAGCAGCTCAAAGTCAGCCCTCCGGAAGTCCAAGACAGCAGTTTTACTGGTCCCCTTCCTGGCCTCGCCAAGAATAGAGAACTCTACCATTTCATGGTCACTCTGTCCAAGACAGTTTCCGACCACCACATCTCCCACCAGTCCTTCTCTGTTTGTGAAGAGAAGGTCTAGCGGGGCACCACCCCTGGTAGGTTCACTGACCAGCTGCGTCAGGAAGTTATCTCCCACGCTCTCCAGAAACCTCCTAGACTGCTTTCTCTGTGCCGTGTTGTGTTTCCAGGATATATCCGGGAAGTTGAAGTCCCCCACGAGGACAAGCGCCGACGATTTTGCAACTTCTGTCAGTTGCCTATAAAACTCCTCATCCATCTCCTCATCCTGGTTCGGCGGTCTGTAACAGACCCCGACCAGGATGCTAGCCTTGCCGGCCTTCCCGCGGATCCTAACCCACAGGGATTCAACCTTATCATTCCCAGCCTGGAGTTCCACAACATCAAAAGATTCTCTAATGTAGAGAGCCACGCCACCACCCCCTCTGTGCTGCCTGTCCCTCCTGAAGAGCCGATAGCCAGGCATTGCAGCACTCCAGCCGTGGGAGCGGTCCCACCACGTCTCCGTGATGGCAACCAAGTCGTAGCCTGCCTGCTGCACGATGGCTTCCAGCTCCTCCTGTTTGTTACCCATGCTGCGTGCATTAGTGTAGATGCACTTCAGCTGGGCCATCGCCTTCCTCCCCAGCCTAGCCATTGTTTCCCCCGGCACAGCTCCAACAAGCCTTGTTTGAGCCCCGTCCCCCTTCTTGCCTAGTTTAAAGCTCTCTCTATGAGCCCCGCCAGCTCCTGGCCTAGGATCTGTTTTCCCCTTGGAGATAGGGACCCGTCTGGGGCCATCAGGCCGGGTGCCGAGTAAAGCTCCCCATGGTGAAAAAAACCCAAAATGTCTGTGCTGGCACCAGCCTCTGAGCCACCTATTAACCACGTGAGCTTTCCATGTCCTCTCCGTGCCTCTCCCTTCCCCCGTAGGGATAGACAAAAACACCACCTGCACTCCCGCTCCCTCCACCAATCGTCCCAGCCCCCTATAGTCCTGTTTGATAGCCTTGAGGCTTCTCTTTTCAAGATCATCACTGCCAGCCTGGACTATCAAAAGCGGGTAATAGTCAGAGGGGCGAACCAGGTTTGGAAGCTTCCTGGTAACGTCTCTGACCCTGGCCCCCGGGAGGCAGCAGACTTCCCTATGTGTGGGGTCAGGCCGACAAATAGGGCCCTCCGTTCCCCTGAGGAGGGAGTCGCCCACAACAATCACCCTTCTTTCTTTCTTGGTGGAGGCAGTCCTGAGGCGTGGAGTCAACTTCCTCACCTCAGGCATCCTCCTGGGTAGGCTTCCTACCTCGTCCTCACCCACCGGTCTCTCAAGCTCCAGGGCCTCAAACCTATTGTTCAAGGACACCTGGGAAGGCAGCGCCGGAAGGGGAGGGCATCTCCTGCGAGGTCGAGAAGGGACCTGTCTCCATTCCTCCTCAACTCGCAGGTCCCCTCCCTCTGCCCGATGGCGACAGGGCAGGGGGTCCACCCCCCTTTGGGGCGTCTCACCCTGGTCCCTCTCCCTCCGGTCCTGCAGGGAGTTGCTCCACCAGTCTATCTCCCGCTCGCACTCCCTGATATCCCTCAACCTCTGCACCTCCTCCTTGAGTTCCGCCACCATGCAGACCAGGTCGTCCACCTGCTCGCACCTCACGCAAGCAGTCCCTCTGCCTCCCGCCGATGGCAGCAAGAGGCTCAGACACTCCCCGCATCCGGAGACCTGAACTGCCGCATGTTTGGACGGGCAGTCGGTCTGGGTGTGTACTGACTTCCTAGAGAAAGCACCATGCCTGGTGGAGACCATTGCAGCCCAGCTGACGGGAGAGTGCCGTTAGAGGAGGTGTCCCTATGGGCGGGTGTGAGCGCTCCGCCCTTCCTGCCCGCCCTGCCTGCGCTAACTGCCGCGTCACTCCCTGTTTGCCGGCCCTGGTCGCTGCGCTCTTGGTCGCTCGCGCTCCCTAAGGGCTGCCTTTGAACGGCCGGGGGGAGGAGCTGTCGCTGACGCTGCTGGCTCCGCCTACACCTCGTCAGCCTCCCTCACGAGGGCTGCCGGTGCCTGGCGGCTCCCTCACGTAGGCTCGATGCCCGAAAAATAGCCCTGCCTGTCCCGATCCCGCGCTCCGCTGCAGCACGCGTCTGCCCCGGAGCCGGTCGCCTCGGCAAGTGGATTTACATCATTGGTGTAAGCAAAACCTGGTGGGAAGAGTCCTGTGACTGGTGTGTTATGATGAATGGTTATAGGCTCTTCAGAAGGGACAGGCTGAGCAGGTGAGGCAGGGGTTGGTGCTGTATGTAACAAAGGAGCTGGACTGTATGGAGCTTGCTGCTGACTCCCTTGAGGGTGGAGAAGCCTTGCAGGGAGATCTTGACAAATTAGAGAGCTTGGGAAGTCACCAACCACATGATTTTCAACAAGAGCAAGTGCCAGATTCTGCACCTGGGATGGGGCAACCCTTATATATGTACAGACTGGGGGACAAGAGGCTGGAGAGCAGCCCCACAGAAAGGGATCTGAGGCTTCCAGTCAAAGCCAAGTTGAATACAAGTCAGCAGGTTGCCCTGGCAGCTAAAAGGGCTGGCCATATCCTGAGGTGCATGAAGCACAGGATTGCTAGCCAATCATTGGCAAAGTGATAGACCATATAGCCTCTTAAGAGCTTCTGCACCATATTGTCCTGGTTTCGGCTATGTTAGAGCTACCTCCTAGTAGCTGGTATGGTGCTGTGTCTTGGATTTAGGATGAGAATAATGTTGATAACACCTTGATGTTTTAATTGCTGCAGAGCAGTGCTTACACTAAGCCAAGGACTTTTCAGCTTTTCGCTCTGTCCTGCCAGTGGACAGGCTGAGCATGCAGCAGGAGGTGGGAGGGGACAGACCCAGGACAGCTGAACCAAACTGACCAAAGGGGTATTCCATACCATCTGACGTCATGCTGAGCAATTAATATGGGGTGGTTGGCCAGGGTGGGGGGACCACTGCTGGGGTATAGGCTGGGCATCGGTCAGTAGGTGGTGAGCACTTGCATTGTGCATCACTTATTTTGTACACATTATTATTAGTAGTACCATTATCATTATTATTATTATTATCCTTTCCTTTCTGTCCTAATAAACTGTCTTTATCTCAACCCACAAGCTTTCTTTTTTTTTCCCAATTCTCTCCCCAACCCCACAGAGGGGTGGGGGGAGGGTGAGCGAACATCTGTGTGGTGCTTATCTGCCAGCTTGGTTAAACCACAACACTTATTTTCCAGTGATTTGGAGGAACCCCAACAATATCCTTATTTCATAGATGAAGTGCAGGGACACACTCTTTCTTACCTGGGATGCATCCCATAAAACTGCCTCCTGCTTCAGAAGACATCTGAATAGTCTGTGCCATTCTTCCACAGAAATATATTGCAAATCTAAGGATGAGATCAATGAAGACCAATACTTGGAATTCAGCAATTTAAATACTCAAAGGGGCACATAATCATGCATGTAACCCTGGGACATATATACCTAATTTTATCCTTAAAGAAGAGAATATTCAAGAGAATATTTGGGTAAGGGGTTCATTTAGAGTCTGTGTTTCAGTCCAGCTGACTTCCATGGGAATGAGATTACTGCAGGTGTGTTTCTGTTTTGAAATTCATCAGAAAAAAGCTTTCAAGATTGTAGCAAAGACCTGGTTCAAGCATCAGCTGATGAGCTTACAAAAGTCACAGTAGTGGCCTGAATTCATTGTAAAATCAGACATTATCTAATAGAAGAATCAGCTGCATTTCATTACATTTTTAAAATTCATGTAATAATCATTTTATCTGTTACCCTCTAATTTTTGAGATTTTTATTATAGGCAGTTACACAATACATTTGAATGAATTTCAGGACTTAATGGTTCAGCTGCTGAAATGTTATTGTGTTTTTTTAATAAGAATAGATCAAAATGCATCGGATAAAAGTGTTAAAACTTTAATAAATATGCAGGAGTGAAGAAATGGCTCATGAAACAGGGGAGAGAGCTGAGCATTTTATGAGTAAGCACTCTATGACTTTATATCTCTAAATCCTTATCAATAAAACTTAAGTCTCAGCATGCAGTATTAGGCAAAAGCAGAATGTGTTTTTGAAGATTGCACTCAGTAACAATTTCTCCAAAGGATTCTTGTATGATTGATGATTTTTTGAGCAGTTCATTCTGGGTATGCCAAATCCTAGTTACTGTGATTGTACACAGAGGTCACAGTGTTTGTTTCTGTAGCTTGAAATGAAGCATATGGCTTCTGTAACTTGATTTCTAGGGAGAGAATACTTCCACTTAACAGTTCAGGATTTCCATGACTACACTTTAAAAAGGCATGTTAGTAGGTACAGTGTATATTATACTTAAGAAACTTGTTCAAGTGTATCATTGTATGAAGAAAACACAGAAAGGACGAGGTAACAGAAAGGTTTCTTAGTTTCTTATGTTCAAATCAGAACGACCATCAACAGAAAATGTGCCGCCTTTGTTTAGGTTTCTTTAAAGTGCATTAACTTACATGCACATAGAAGTAAAAATTTATGAACTGAAGCATAAAAATGGACTATCCACTAATTCCCGTTCTCATGTGTTTGGCAAAGGTAAAAATTTAATTCCAGTCAAATCTCTGGTGAGGATTTTCTTACTAACTCTTAGGTAGTTATAGATGTGTCTACTTTCTAAGTCTGAAACCTGATATATTCCCTCTATGTTTCTTTTACATGATTGATGCTTTCTAAATTGGTAAATACATGTGAAAATTGGACAAAAATAATGTTTAATCAGCCTCTTTTGTAGGCAAAGAGATATAATACCTGTATCTGTAATAATGCAAGGCCTTTTTGTTGTTGTTGTTGTTTTGTTTTGTTTTCTTTAGGCATTCAGTAGAAGCACTGGCTTGAGTGTAATGCTTCTTGATTGTGTTGAAGAGTGAACATGAAAATACTTCAATACATTTTTTGTTTGTTTTGTTTTTGTTTTTGTTTTTGTTTTTTTTAATAGAGGTGCTAGCGCGATCATTATCTCATCAGGGAGACCCTTGCTATTTTTATATGTTTTGTTAGCCACTACAGTGTATACCATCAATTTCACAGAAAAATAAATGCATAAGGGTGAAAGATGTTAATGATTATACTCAATTTACCTTAACAAGTCTCCTCTTCAAGGAAACCAGGACTTTGCCACATCATACTAGCAATTTGTACAGTCTTACTTCTTTATGTTTATGTTTCTCCTGGGGATCCTCTTTTGCATAATAGACAGCCTGGATTGAGAAATGGACTGAAATTAATCTCAATTTCCAATGCATTTTGAAGTAGGACGTCACACCATCGAGCTTTAAACTGCCATCTTACAGCTGACCAGCAGTCAAGGTGTGCTGTATACTCTGCAGCCAGTTACAGGAGGTTCAATTGGGAAATCCAACTACCTCTAGAAAATAAAAGAGAGCGTGTTTAGGTGAAAATTATTTCAGATGGTAAAGATATTTTGTTATATTATTTCTGGGAGACTCCTCTTGATCCCTGAGGTCACAGATAGAAACAGAAATCACTGTAACAGTACTGGTAAAATGAAAAGTATGACTTTTTGCGCAGGTACAAATGGACAGACACTCCTCTTCCACACTCTGATCTGGCTAGACCTACACCAGATGTGGTGTCTAAAATTGTACAGGAGTATTATTTTTTTTCTCTGAGTTCACATATTTTGCCTCTTAATGACATTTTAGTGTCACCATTTATCTAGATATACACAAATATTTATTTGAACTGTGTGAATATGTGAGACTTCAGTTTACAGATAAGACTGCAAACCAAATGCTGCTACTACTATGCTACTACTAATAAAGTCTGATTATTCAAGAATGGGAAAATTAGAAGATTATATTCACCTAATAGACCCTGGCCCTTAACAGCTGATACTTTTTTTTTTTTTGGAAATAGTTGTGATATGAAATGAGGACACTATATGCTATTCTGTTTGTAGAAAATGCAACTGAAAATGCAACTGAATCAATGTTAGCAAGCTAACTTTATTTGCACTGAATGTATGAATAAATAAGGTTCCTAATATTAAATAAGAAAATATTAAGAATCTAAGACAACTAGTAGAATCAGTTGGAGTTAAGACTGCAGGAATTAAAATAAAATATTGATTTGGAATTTTAAAAATTCAGTGACAAAAATTTCCCAAATGAAAGCAGGAAATGTATGACTGTATAGCTTAAAAGATAACTGGATAAATAATATCAAGAAATTAAAAAAAAAAATGAGGAAAAAAAGGGGCTGATAAAAGCAGTGTTGCACGAGACATGACAAGTAGAGAGGACAAGTGAGGTTTCCCAAAGGGAAGTTCTGATAGACTTGTAAAACTATTAAAAGAAATAGCAAAGGTCTCCTTGCTCAATAAAAAGGTAAGAAAATGTGGAAAGAAATAGAGTGAGAAGAGAAGCAAAATTAACAGTGTTGAATGTTTTCAAGAGTGGGGAGACTGAAAAATTTCTAACCCACATTTCTGAAAGAGCTGGGACATGAAATAACAGGCCCAGAAGCAAGTATTTTGAATAAATCTATCAAGATAAATCTAACACCTTGTTTGAGAATAGCAAATTAACACCTATATTTAGGAAGGGAGGATGGAGAAATGATCTAAGCTACTACAAGCTAATGTTAATATTCATTATACAGAAGGCTTTGGGATTCTTTCTTTAAACAAACAAGCAAACAGAAAGGGAGGTAAGTGGAATACAGAATGATGCACAAAGCCAGGTTAGTAAAAATAGATCATGCCTGATCTACTATTGAAAGAAATTTGGCAGTCAAATAAAAAGATGGTAGCTCTAATACACATAGATTTCAGGCAAAGTATTTGACATGGTGACAAAAAGAAAATACTGAGTTAAATTAGAAAGTGAATAACCATAAAAGAATAAAAGGTAGATGTTTGAACTGTAATAAACTGGGAAAATACTGGATGGAAAGAATTTATCAGTGGCATTTAAGGATTTCATTAGTTCCCTATGCAAAAATAAAAAATGGGGGAGATAGTAATAAAATTTACCAACAGTGCAAGTTTTGGAGTCATCATTAATATAGCGTAATATTTTTCTATTGTGCTGGAAGGAAGAGATGAGAGATGTCCCTGAGAATTAGAACAAAGAGGAGATGAAATTCCAAAGTACAAAATGCAATGTCATGCACTGTTGCTATAACAATTTTGCTGTAAAGTAGGATTTCATCACATCGTAATGATAAAGAGATAAAGCTTGTAGGGCTGACTGATCTCAGACTGACTATCACCAATATGATGTAACTAAGAAAAAAAGACAACATCCTTGGATGCCCCAAGTCCCAGTTCCTATATCCCACAGGAGTAATGTGGTAATAGGAATGGGGACAATCTGTATTTGAGAAAGAATAACTCAGACTGGATTAAGTGTAGAGAAAGGTATTCATGAATGACTAGGAAATATAAAACTTCTCTCATGAAGAGAGACTAAAACCAGTTGGCTTGTTAGCCTTGTGAAATGAAGGCTAAGTAGGGGTTATTCTAGCTTTCTGTAAGTATATCAGTGATGATAAACATCCAAGAGGGGAAAGGCTACTTGGCATAAGAATAAATGAAAATAAACTGGAACTGAATAAAATTTATGTTGGAAATTAAAATAATGTTTCTGAGAACCACGAGTCTGGAAAAGTGTCCAATACAAATCGGGCAAAAAGCTTAATTAATTTTAAAGTTTGATTAGTTTATGAAATGGGATGTGTAACATAATTGCCTGTAAAAGCAGAGACTGAACTCATTAATATATGAAGTCCCTTGCAGTACCATGTTCTTATTTGTGCTGAAGGCTGAAGATGATGTGGAGTTTATGACATATGATAATAATCCATTTGCATATTTAATGAAAACAATCACGGCTGTATGGCCACATATCTGATGTCCTTTCCTGCAGTACATTGAAATAATTGGCCAAAAAAATTAAAAGCAGCCTGGTCTGCTGAGTGCACACAATTTGTCATTTAGTCAGTGGTTTGTGCTTATTCTTTATCATCATCTGGCATTCCCTATCACAGAGATATTTTTATGGACAAATGAGTTAAAGCAAGAATGACAATATGCAAAAGAGATCAGAAAATAGCAGGCCTTTTTCTTCCTGTCTTTTATTGTTTGGTTAAGGAGCGTGTCGCTGTGATCAGCTCTCTAGATAAAGTATGTAAATGTTTAGAGCCTGCTATTCCTAGGCTGTTACAAATGTAGTGTTATCATAACAGCAATCTGATAGAAAGTGATAGGGATCAGTTCCCAGGAGGAGAAAGCTTAGAATGAAGTTTTGGTTCAAATAGCACAATGACATTGTTAGTTCTGGCTTTATGACTCTTATATGTTTTTTGCCTTCAGGTTATTGAGGTGTATTCAACCTTGCTGACTTGTATTTTGTTTGTTGTTGTTGTTGTTTTTATTTATTTACTAATAATTCTAATTATTTCAAGCTGTGCTTGTGATTATTTTAGTATTTAAACAATGTTGTCACCTAATGTGTCCTCAAGATTCATGTAATGAGAGGTTCCTATCCATATTTTCAAGTTGCTACCCAAAAAATAAAACAGGCATGTGTCACAGGGGAAAAAAAATCTCAATTCAACTTGTTTGAACAAAACTAAAATAGAAGCAGTTAGCACATAACTAATCAACACTCAATGAAATGTGCATTCAGGATCAACAACACAACAGATAAACTGCAGTATCAGTCATAAATCTTAATATGCAACTACATATCTCTAAACATTCTTCAAAGACTAAACTCAAAAAATTCTAATCATACCCAAATGTACACAAGCTCACAGCTACACAACCCCTCACAAATAGTGTGGGTTTTAGTCATGTGTATCAGGGTTTGCAGTCCCTACTTGCATGCCTCTTCCATGGTAGATGTGGTTGCTCTCAATTTAGGCATGTCCATGCTGCTCCCTGAAACCCCTATGTATATGCAGGGGAGAAACCCCAGCAGGTCACACACGCATACCCTGGGTTCCCCGCTTGCTGCCCCAAGATGCCCTTTGTTGGCCCCCCATGGCATCCTGGGGAAGGATTTTCATACTAGCCTGGACAGATTGGATGGTACTATAGAACAGCTTCTGGGAGCACTAAAACAGGTTTTTACTGCTTTTCTTCTTCTGTCTGTCAGTCAGACTGAATAGTCAGAACACTCACTGTTCACCCCACTACTGTTAATTTTTTTCATATTTTTAATACTTTTTTCAAGATGAATCTTTTGTTTCAAAAGTCCCTTTGCAATTAAACCAGATAATGGTCATCTTCCTTTTTAGCACTGCCAGTCTGGGGCAAATGCCATCAAGGCAGTTTTGTGTGTTTCAGCTACAGACACTCACATTTCTGCCTTAACAATGCTTATTAACCAGGCCATGTTTTCACAGAAAGGCCAAACAAGCTCCCCTAGAGATTGTAATTTCAATGCTAAACCATAAACCCCTCCTTAATGAGTATCTGTCATAAGCAGACAGTCAGAATTTTGTAATAGAGTTGACGACAAACCAAGAATATTAGGTGTACCATGCTATTCTGAAATCTAGAAATGAATGTCACAAACAATCAGGCAAAATATTATGGCTGAAACAGAGTTGCTTCTATAAAAGTCTGAATAACAAATGATCTGTTAGTATTGGAGTTCAAAACGTGGGAAGGCAGAGTGCTATTATTTTCTTGCCTAGTAGTTTCCATTTGAAATTTTGTGACAGGAGAATTGACCGGTCACTCAGTCAATAAGTCAAAAATGACTTATGTTTTCTGCTGAAAAGTCTGACAAAAGCAGGTTCTTAAAATTAGATCCCTTTTATAAATCAGGTTAAACATCCAGAATCTAATCTACACTTCTCACATCTTTATATTCTTGCCCATAAAAACAAAACAAAACAAACAACAGCAACAACAAAACACTGATGGAGAGTAGAACTTATGATTTTTTTTTTCCTGGTATTGAAAACTTTTCATGACCTTTCAGACCAAAAGGGTGATGCTGAAGGATCACTTAAGAAAATATATAACTTTACAAAGTCATCAGTCTCCTTTTTATCATCTTGCAATTTCTGAAGAGTTCAGCTGTTAGACTACAGAAGAGGATACCCAAGATGTATATGGTGAACTTGTATATAGATTAAGTACCTACCTTGTTCTCAGTCCATTAATCTCTAACAGTGGAACACATCCACACTTTTGAATGTAAACCTACAAACACACACAAATTGGTTTAATAAGAACAGCTAATACCTCCCTGTATAAATATTCTCTGCTATTATTCTCTGCTTTAATTCTTGCTATTAAGGAGGAAAAAGATTGAGCTAGCACTTTATAAGAATCTCCTTGTTTTCCTTAGGCTTTGTGAGTCATCTCTACACTTGTACACTCTTGCTTGTGAAAGAATTGATAACATCCACCTGATTTAGCTCCTGGGATGAGACAGCCAAATAACTCTTCTGTTCTGGGAAGAGCTCTAGAAACTTGTGTCCTGTTCCTGTCCTGTTCCTACCCTATTTATCAGGCAGTCCCTTTTCTATCCCAGATAATTTCTTATCATTACAATAAGCTTTTTGCTCATCTTATGTCCAGTCCAGCAATGTTCTGTCATGTCCTGCAGTCCTTTTATATGTCTAACTCCTACTGAGATCAGCTGAAAAGTTGAGAGAATCAATATTTATCCCTACTCATGACTTTTATAAAAAGTCATTCGAGTTAGAAATGTAACCTGACATCTGCCTATCTGTCAAATGTTGTCTTTTCTGTAATGATATCATAATCTGTGATTAACTTTTAAGACCTCAGAGAGTTAGCAGTTGTATGGAGACAAAGAACAAGCTTCTCATAAGTCAGCAGTGATTTGGGGTATGTGCCTTGAGGTCTCTCACAAGGTTTTTATTTCCAGAAGGACGGTTCATTGATACTGCATTTCTTGTATAGGTTGCAGTTCTTAGCACTTTTTTCTTAAACAGTTGAAGAATGTGCTGCATATGTCTGCTAAACAAGGGATGTTGGCGGAGAAATCTGGATCTGTAGTAGCACTCTAAAGAGAGACTCGCTTCAGACTGGAGTCCCAGTGCAGTTGTTCTCTCTCAAACTTTTTCCATTTATGATGTTTGGTATCCTCTTTCGATTGACCATTGACTCAAGAGTGAAAATTTAAATTAAAATTCAAGATTGAAAATCAGCTTAATTAAACTATCTGAGAATAAACTTGCTTTAAAAAGTGAGTTAAGACCATATGCACTGGACCTTTTCAACTTATCAGGGACCTTATTCTGTACCTCTGGTATCATGACTACTTATACATAAATTACTATGCATATCTAAGCTTACTGAATGCAATGGAAGGCTGTTTAATTGATATTAGTAAAACATGTATATACATTTTCTTTTACAATTATCTCACAGTCCTTGTATTTAACCCCCTTCTTTCCCTAGCCCTAGAGTCTGGATTCTGATTAAGAGGGTTTGTGCATTGCTGGAGCAGTGCTGCCACAGACGGACTGGTCTTACTGGGGGCATTAGCTATTCCTGAAAACCACTCTGAAAGTAAACACAATCAGGGACTATTATTGATGTATTCTCAGTAAAATGGATGTATATTGCTGGAAAATGGGCAACAAGTTGCAGTATTAGGACAAGCTGGCCTGGTAAGAGGGAGTGGCAGATCTAAAACAAAACAACAACAAAACATTTCAGGTTACATACTTTGACCTCTTTTATAATACAAAATTTGAATCATAGAATATCCCAAGTGGAAAGAGACCTACAAGGATCATGGGGTCCAAATCCTGGCTCCACAGAGGCCCACCCAAAAATCAGATCATATGTCTGAGAGTTCTGTCCAAATGCTTCTTGAACTCCTGCAGGCTCGGTGCTGTGACGTTTTCACTGTGGGGCCTGTTCCAGTGCCTGACCACCTTCTCTCGGTGAAGAACCTTATCTTAATATCCAGCCTGAAACTCCCCTGACACAGTTTCATGCTGTTACCTTGGGATCAACAGAGCTCAGCGCCTGCCCCTCTGCTGCCTGTGTGAGGGAGCTGCAGGCCTCCATGAGGTCTCCCCTCAGTCTCCTCTCCTCAAAGCTGAACATACCAAGTGACCTCAGCTGCTCCTCACGTCTTCCCCTCTAGACCCTTCACCATCTTTGTTGCCCTCCTTTGGATGCCCTGTAATTGTTTTATATCCTTCTTACATTGTGGTGCCCAAAACTGCACGCAGTACTCAAGGTACATACTGCTGTACCAGCAAAGAATAGAACATGCAGTTAGAGGAGAGTTGCCACAATAAGGACTCTTGGTTCTGTTTGTAGCAAAAGTATTCCCAAATGTACTTGAATATTAATTAAAGTTAGATGAAGCCAATATATGCTTCCTTCTGATACAGGTACAGTATACTGTAAGAAGTTTACAACATTCTTTATCTTTTTTTTTTTTCATATATTAATAATAAATTATATATTGTCTAAGAAAACAAAATAACAAAATGGAGATTTTTTTTTTTCTAAATCACTCTCTTAAATTATTTTCTACAGTTACTTCTCATATGTATTAAAGAACAAAGCCTGTCTACATTGGTTACAAAATCCCTTTGGGGGTGCCCAGCTGAAAATTGCTCATTTAGGGAAATAGAATAATCAATCTAAAAAATAAACGTGAAATGAATGGATCAAGTAGAGAATACGTTCATTTTTGGGTAATGAAAAATCTCTTCTGTGACATTTGCATAGAAATGGCCTGAATATATATATTTGGGAATATAACCCACACTGTTCAGCATGGAATGTTTTATTAATCATAGATCTTAAAGACAGTGAACATGGGAGGGGATAGATCAGGAGATAAATAATACATACAACAGAAATGGCCCTGAGATGAGTGGCTCTTCCCTTTATAAATATTACAAGCTTCTCACAATCCCCCAGGTAAGAACACAATATTCAACACTTAATGATGAGCAACAGCAAAAGAAGAGCATTTTAATTTAACATAGGAGGTAGTTCCAAGTCTATATTGGCTATCCTGAGAAGTGTATTACAGCTTACAGCTCTAATTTTGTTATATGGTGAATTCTGGTATATTCGTACTTCAGTACTGGAAACTGACTCATGCAGTAACAACTTTGTATCATATTATCTGGGATGAAATTATCTGACTTCGTATGAATCATCAATATCAGATTAAAAAGTGGCACCAAAGAATTTTGTATCGTATTGCTGTTTGATACAGTAATATCTAAAATTAAAACTTCCAGTCTCCGCTTAGCAAAAGATCATTTTGGGGGAGCAGGGAGGAGGAGGAATACATTTTTCTTCATGTATTCTTCTTTGAAAACCACATCCATTTTACAATAAATTCTTATTAACATACGAATATTTTTTTTTCAATTAAAAATCAAGAAGAGTGTGCTAAAATTTTCAAGAACCTTGATGTGGTCCCAGTCTTGCCCAGCTGACAGTATAGGATAACTCTGCCTAATTTAGGTGTTCTGAATCATGCTGCCATGGTCTTGAATGTACATTTTAAGCATTACAATAGCATTCTACAGTATCTGTCCTAAATCCCATCCCCAGAGGGTAACACTACTTGTGTGAGCATAAGAGCACTGTTATCAGGTCAGAGAAAAATCCATTCAGCTCTGTCTCCAACACTGACCAACAGCAGATGCATAGGGAGGCATGTAAGAACAGGACAGCATATGGTGACACCTCCCTTGTACATTCCTTTGCCAGCAGTGACTTATGCCTCTGGGACTTCCCAAATTAAAGGTGATACCTTTGTGTTTAATAGAATCCTGTCAATTTTATTTCATTAATTTTGCTCATAACTTTTGAACCCAGATAAGCTTTAGGCATCCACAATGTCCTGTGGCAGCCACACATATGAGAAAGCACCCCTGTGGCTTGCTTTTAATCTCTTACTTGCTAGTTTTATTTGATGGTCTCTGTATAGATGAGATAGTTTCTATTCATTTCACCTACTCTATGTTACTGCTGGTTTATAGACATCTGTCGAATCCTTTACCTCAGTGACTTCTCCAAGATGAGGAGTGTTATTCTGCTTAGTTTTTCACTATCTTTGGTCCTCGCTGTTGTCTGTCCCTCAATCTTTCCCAATGCTACTGTATTCTTCTGGAGACAAGGGAACACTGAACTATATTTAAGATACCTGAGGGATTTAAACAGTGGCATAACAACATTTTCTATTTTCTTTTTTATTTCTTTACAAATAATTCTTAATTCTGTCTGCTTTGGGCATCTATTAAACACTGAGCTAATAGTTTTATAGAGCTACCTGCTGTAACTTCAATATTTCTTTCCAGAACAGTAATAGCTAGTTCAGAAGCTGTCACTGTGAAAGTGAGATCACTTTGAATGCATACTGAAGATTTCTTTCCCACAACTCTGCTTGCCTGTCACATCATTTTTACTAGTGAAGCAGAACATGGACAGAACTGCTCTTTGCAGCAGACACAGCCCTACAGATTATAAGATAAATATCTTCCCTCAGTGGCAGGGTCTGTTCCTTTGGAGCCTAAAGAGTCAGAGAGAAAGATTCAAAATGAACTTCTTGCATCTGAAATACAGTGCGTCAAATGACTGAATGCCCTTTTGTGACAGAGAGATTGGAAAGGTAAACCAGGAGGAGCTATTAAATCACTGAGATAGATCTAGAGAACAATAGTATTGCCATAGCTATTGTATCAAAGGAACAGGAGGGAGTCATTGGAGCAGAAGGGGCAGATATAGCCCATTTAGACTTGCTGAACCAAAAGAAAGTGACAGAGCACTAAAAATGGGTTCTTACAGTGCCTCTACCTTCTCAAAATGTGAAGCCATACCTATTGCCAGTCTGATCCTGGACACCTGTGATAGGACCTTAAGAAGTGAGAGAGGGATTGCAAATGTGGAGCTGGATGCAGCATGATGAAACCACCAACCTCTTGCCAAAAACAGCCTGTTATATATAATAACTTTATTTGGATGTGTTGATCAGATATGAAATATGAGCATCTTCCAAACACTAGAAAAGGGTGAGGAGGTCTTTTTTGACAGAAAACAAAAAAACGTTTGATGATTACTGTTTCCATAATGACTTATCCATGATAAGGTCAGAGGCTGGTTTTATGATGACATTTCTGGGAAGCTTTACAATTTATCTACTCAATGGGGTACTGAAGATTATCACTGATAGTGATCTCTCAATCTCAAAGTAGTTTTTCCTTCATCTAAAATTCCAAAACTGAGGATTTTTTTTACTGAGAAATGAAGTCCATCTGTCTTTCTACAGTTATAGTTCAAAATTATGTCAACTAAACATAGGTGTATACATATGTACTTAGCTCATATTATAGTTGATGGAAAGCCATGCATTTGCAGCCTAATGAATGATCCAGTCAGTGACCCACTAGGTGCAAGTTTCAGCTGTCCAAACAGGAATCTGGTAATGTTTGAAATGCCCTTAGGTGTTCAAAACACCTGGCAGATATGCCAGGGGAACCTGGGAGATTGGAAATCATCTACAGAAGAAGCTGCAGGCCAGGTAAGATAACCTTTGATGCCTAAAATAAATCCACATCCTGTTTTGGCTATTGAATAGCAATTTTAGCCCTTATTGTCTGAGGAGACTGGATAATAGTTCAGCTGACTGTAAACTAGGTAGTTATATGATTTAAACATTTGAAGAGATGTCAAAATCAAGGTGTGTTGGGCATCCTGCTTGGCCACAAATCACCACTCCCAAAGCCATGGATCTAATTTAGGTCCTGTGTGTTGTGTCTACCAGCCTTGGGTGGATGTTTTGCGTATACCAGCCCTTCTCAAGTGGCATTTGTAGCTGTGTGCAGGAAACCGATTTGTACTCCTACTAGCTTGTCAGCACAATCTCCCACTAAAAAGCAATGACTGCATTGGCTATGTCTCTATTGATTATGTAGCAGCTTAGATGCATAGCTCACGATTGTGCTCATCTCTTTTGATATCTGCTTTTGATGTCTTCATTGTGAATTGAATCCTCTCCTCTGATCTGGCTTTCTGCACATCAACTCTTTCTCCTTCTATTTTTTGCAGGTGAACTGCCTTTTCAAGCAGTGAAATGGGAATACACAGTATTATTTCTCTGCAGAGGTTTGCATTCACAGAAGGACCTTAACTGAAAATCAGCAACATATATATTGTGATTTTAGCCTTAAATGCAGTCTGAGACACAAGGCATATCTCAGCTATAGCTTGTGTTCAACAGCTAATTCAATATATCTGTCTACATAAGAACATGCTACTGATGAGCCTCTGTTATGGTTTGTGAAGAGTGACACACACACATGGACACACAGAGTGAACCCACATGCTACTGACTTTTAGGAAATTTATTTTTGAGATCAGATCTTTGTGCAGCTTTCATAAACCATAATGTATTGCTCTGTGAGTTAAATACAGATTTAAACTGTTGAGGTGAACCTGTCTGTCAAGACCAGGACCTCTAGGGCATGTTCTGCAGCAGTGTATGGTCTCAGCAGACTTTATCTAGTGGTATTTCTGAGGATCCTCCAGCAGACGTAAGAGCTGGTATAACTCCAGGAGAGTTTTCTTTGCAGATCCAGGGTTGGTCATGAGGATGGAGGTAGAC
This sequence comes from Cygnus atratus, assembly GCF_013377495.2. Classification (NCBI taxonomy): domain Eukaryota; kingdom Metazoa; phylum Chordata; class Aves; order Anseriformes; family Anatidae; genus Cygnus; species Cygnus atratus. The sequence continues at coordinate 9,141,834 of NC_066364.1, forward strand.
TTTACATTTTCCTGATCCCCATAGCACTGGGTTAGCTTTATTGCTGTTTCATCCATTGTTTCAGATTCATTTCTTGATCCCTCCCACGTTTTTCAGTTCCATTGGCACAAAAAATAACAGGATGCTAGGTGGACCTTAGGTTTGAACTTGTTACTTTTTCTTCCTCCTCTCCTGTTTCTCTCTCTCTAATGTTGTCACTAATCTTGTGCAAAGATTTGCCTCATCCACACTATTTTTTTAAATCACATTGTGATTTGGGTGAGTAGGGATATTGTTCAGAAAATTACCTTCTATTTCTGCAGCTCTGTTGACGTTTACCATGGATTTAAATTCAAGCTGATTCAAGGTGATTTTCTTTTCTAGGCTTGAGACTCTTCCTCCTAATAGCAAACACATTCAGATGTACAAAGAAAAGCAAACCAAACTTTCAAATTTCTCCAGGTTGTCTGGAAATTAAGCCTTCCCAAATTTTCTTGAGGAGAAAAAATTATTTTCATCTTCCCAAATTTGAAGCAGCAGTTCTACTTTTTTTTTTTTTTTTTTTTTCAGGGTTTCTGCTGTTACAGATTTTCTTGTAGGTATTTTCATCTGAATATTTATATGCATTCTAGGTTTAAAAGGGAAGAGAAACAAAAACAGAAAAATAAACAAAAGACAGCTGTCTACTTGGAAAAACTTAGCTGGTTTTGCACAGTAAGTAGGACCATATGAATACCCCAGTGAAAATGCAGATTGATAAATATGAGCATCTCATCAAGGGTTTATGAGTGGCTCAGCCCAGATCTGAGAGGCAGAGGAAGACTCACAATGTAAATTCCCTTCCAGTGTGACAGGGGCACTCTTGAGGTTTGGGGCAGATGTCATTTCACAGGTGCAGCAAATGCTCTGTCTTCAACCCAACTGAATGAATGTCATGATGATACTGCCTTATCATCATAGAGAGACAGATTGCAGCCATGCCTTTAGTTGTGTCTGAGTTCAGATACAGTGCGTTTTTTTTTTTTTATACCACAGCAGAAGTGTTTGGGTAGGCATCGCTCTAGCTTGTTGGAGACCCTAATCTTCATATGATAAAATCAAGAGAATTAGGGAGAAGTATTGTCCTGTGTTTTTTAGCAAGGGATGCAGAAGCTGAGTCTGCAACAAGGAGATCCTGTACCACGTGTAGTATCCAGTGACCCTCTTTGCTCCAATTTGCTCCATTTGCAATCTTGTCTGTATTTGACTGTTACTTATAGGCTTGGCAGAGAGAGGGGAGAGGAACATAGAGCAGGACATGGAGGAATAGCAGTACAGAACTGTACAAAAGGAAAAACAAGGAAGATGCTGATTCTTGAAATAGTAACTACCCATTTGGTATTTTCTAAGGCTTATACAACTGTGAAGTCTCTCTTACTGAGGACAGAGTGCTGAGCTTTAAAACTGATCAGGCTAGATCCCTAATGTCTGATCATTTGTCTGTATTTATGTGGTCCTCAAGAACAACCACAAAAGGGAATGTTGCAAAGAGCACTGTTTTGGGGAATTTCTCTGGAGTTCCAAGATTTCTGATGCTCCACAAAATGGGGATGCATGATTAATTTTTGTTGCTAAGAAAAGTTATCCTTTTAACTTGCTTTCATCTTCTAGAAAGTCAGCTAAAGGATAATAAAAATAGAGCTGGTGGGATAAAGCCTCACTAGAGAAAAATCCATTATATTTAAAAGGAGACATGGAAAGATCAAAGAGGGAGCTAAAAGTGTCCTGAAGTACTTCAGAAGGTGGCTCACTTAGGGAGTATTGATCATCTCAGGACAGAAGTGGAAAATTGGCCAGCTTTTACTGAAAGAATTGAAGAAACTGTTGTAAAGGTGGAAAAGCAGCAAGCCTCTTAGTCTATACATAGGTTTGCATGCTGGTAAATGTTACAATTATTTGCAGCTATGTAAACTGTTATGTAAGATAGACATGACCTTGCCACCAGTGTTTTCAATTGCAATTTATTTTATTCAGTGTTAAAGATTTTAGTTCTGTTAGCATTCCTAAATGCAGAATTTCCTTTGTTTTCTCATAATTTAAAGTACAGTTTGATGCATTTCATTTATGTCATATATTGTAACAAATTTAAGGAGTACAGTTTTCTGTACTCTTGAAAGTGAAGGACATAATAAGAACTGTAAGAGGAAATCAGAACAGTGATTGTAAAAAATTGCATAGTTGTTTTGATACACATGTACATAGAGATACATACAGAAGCACATACAATTATCTAAGCATATGTCACATATATATTATTTGTAATATACATGTAATGATATTTAATATGATGTAATAGCATTTGTCCTGAATTAAAAAATAAGTAAAAAAGAAATATATATTTATATTCACAGGAAGCATTTCCAGGAAAACAAAAACAAACAAACAAACAAACAATGTCAACCAATGAAAAATTCCATTCCATCTGAACTGAAGAAAAATTACAACTTGTGTCCTACTACCCTGAATCAGATTTGCTTGTATCCTGCTACCTTTGTCAGATTTACTCCCTGCTTGCTATGATAGTGGCTTTCCAGGAGGCCAGCTGAAGCAGAAGCACTCAGGTTTTCTGAGTCCTTCTACTAGTACCAGTGAGGAAAGGTGGCCCGGCCTTTGGAGGAAGCAGATAGCTCAGTTCTGACAGCCTGACTGGACAATAATTGTCAAATTTACTTTCTGCCTGCAGAAAGTGAAGTTGACAAAAGCCTTCCAGGTGAAGAGCCTGGAGACTTGTCAGTTTGATTTTTCCCAGTGGAAAAATGGAATATTTGTTCACAAAATAAATATTTAAAAAATCAGTTTTGCAAGAAAGGCATGTTGTACAAGAAAATCCTTCTGATTGAAGGTTCCCAATTAGCTTCACTGACAATTTGTATTTGCAGCATAAAAGAAGGACAAAATATGCACTCCATGATGGTATAATGAGAGTCTGTGATTGGAAATTAGAGATATTGTTCAAGTATCAATGTTTGTTACCTTTATAATGCTTTATGGTTTGTTCTGCCCCTCATTTCAAATTCACCACACTCCACTACACGTATGGATACACCCCATGATCTTTGCTGAAAAGCTATAGGTGTGAATTGCTGTGGAAGCTGTATAATTTGGACATGCAAAATTCAATTAAAGCAAGTTCGGGTGGCCAGAAGAGGAGCTACTGTCAAGCTGATGCTGAAAAGGACTCCCAAAGACCTTTCAGAGGCTGAACTTCTGCAGCTGAAAATTTGAAACCTTCTCACAAAAGTGACTAAAAAAAAGACTGATTGTCTAAGAAAAGAGAGTACATGAGTTATTACGCAAAGGTGTTTGCATGACAAAAAAAAAAAGAAAAAAAAAAAAGATGGACTCTTTAAGGCTTGTGTGCTGTACACCCCCAAACATATGAGTTACTGCCATCATATAATAGGCTGAGTGACTTCAATGAGTGGGATATTGCTTCTGACCTGAGCATGAGTTTGAGCAGATTCTCAAAATCTATAGTACATTCATGCATGTGAGAAAACTTTTTTATGATTTCTAGCAATGCAAGTGAAAATAAAATGAAAATAAACTTCCTTGGTGCTGCAAAGAAACATTGAAGAAGATTTTTTGTCTCAGAAAAGTATATGAAATGTTCATGATTTTTAAGGTGCAAGTCATTGAGTGCAAAATTAACTCAGCAACATCAATGAGAAAAGGATGAACATGGTGCCAGTACAAAAGCCATAACAGCTTTAGGTATTTAATGCAGCAACAGCACAGTCCTACTCCCATTAAAATTGATGGATTTTTACAGGATTAGGTAATCCCAATGGAATTGTATGGGCAAGAATGACACGATGCACTTTGTGTTGTTTTGGTGACATTAATAGTCATCCCACTAGAGCTGGTAGATGTATATACAAGAGTCTCTTTGGTGAAAAAATAAAATAAAATAAAATAAAATAAATAAAATAAAATAAAATAAAATAAAATAAAATAAAATAAAATCTTTATGCATATTTCCTCAAATATTTGCTAAGGTACAGATCTAACCTGAGACCTGTCAGGGCAGATCCTTGGTTTAAACATTCTATGTATATAGTTTGGATGTTTAAAATGGGAAATTCCTGGCTTCTAATATGTGGCATTTTTAAAAAAGATTAAAGCTTTCCACAACTGTTTTATTAAGGAAAATAACCAGTGGCAAGTGTTGAGCTACTTTTTAATGTTTCCCAAAATAATGTCATTAAAGCAATATTTAATTAAAAAGCAGTTCCTGTATGATGATAAAACATTATATTCAATACTGAATTTGGATTATTTTTTTTCCAAGGTTCTTTTTGTGTGTGTGTGTGTGTGTGTGTGTGTGTGTGAAGGAAGTTACAGTCAGCATGCTACTCTACTGCTTTCAGTGAAAACAAACAAACAAGCAAAAAGCCACTGTTTTTCCATTTTTTCACTTTAGAAGTCTGATTTTTTGAAAAGATGCATATGGATTATCTGATTAAGAAAACATGGGGTTTATATGTTAAGTGTTCACAAATATATTGTTCTGCTTTTAAAAGTCTTTACATTTCAAACTAGAATTAGGGAGCAACAAACCTGAAGATTTGCAGTTGGGGAAAGAAACTTCTTGTATTCAGGACAATATGCTTAGCATATTTCAGGTCTATAAAATGGTAATTCTGCTAGCCATTGTTGTTGTTATTTATTACATTTTATTGCATTTCACACAGCCTCATGAGCCCATTCTGACAGAGTTATGTACTGCTGGAAGACAGTCTGCCTTCAGAAAGGCTTGTATTCTAAATAGTACAATAAATGAAATCAACATACAGGCAGGGAATATGAGCAGAGAAATAGCTTACAGAAAACTAAATTTGTAGGCTCAGTTTTATGTTGCTCACATTAGGGGGTTGGGGGGAGGGGGAACTAACAACATCAAATTCTGACCTCTCTTATCCACTTGTCCAGACTTTTTTCCGTATTTTACATAAAATATTCACAGCTAAAATCACTGAATATGCCGCGGAGGAGATGAGGTTTCTTTGTGTTTGCAGGTGAACACCTTTTAGGTGAATATCTTTTGCTACAGCACTGCTCTCGTTCTCTCCCTCCCCCTCAGCACAAAGGTGTTAGATCCCATTCTCCTTTTCAATTTTCTGTATATCCATAGTCTTTAGCTTTTATTTTCCTTTTTTTTTTTTTTTTTTTCAGTCTCCTCCTGACAGTTAGAAGAAAAGGGAGAGTCAAATTCCAATACAGGGAATAACTGCACCAGAAAGAGGAGGAAGAACACCTGGCAGCCAGCATGCACCTAGGGGAAATTTTGGTCTGTTCCTTCTCTCTGCCTGTACAGTAACGTGTATTGCATTTGAATTCAAAAGTAGACATCTATCAACATACTTTTTGTTAAAAAGACTTGATGGGATCATACACAATACCTTTCTCTGAATAATGTATTCCTACCCAACAAAGCCTGTCAGTCTTTTCTGGAGATAGGCAGTTCAGCAGATGCACTTTCTACATTCCCCATCTCATTAGGATAACAAGGAAACATGCTGTCATGACTCACAGTTCTTCAATGATCTATATGAACTAGAAGATATTTTAGCTTTAGTTTTCTTCATCCTCAATTGCCCAGTGTGAAATCTGTGATACCAAATCTCTTTTATTGTTCTCTGTCCTGTGCTAGAGTTCAATGGCTGGTTTCTGCTGCCCCAGCAGCCATTCACAGCTCTAACTGTACTGGTCTACCTAAGGTGATATGATATACTGAGGGCAAACTTTACATATGCTTTTGTCATTATATGGCTGTCAGGTCTGAAAAGCTTGAGCTGCAGCTTGTCTATTTATTAAATCACTGTCAGATGCTGGCACTAGGTCTGGAAACTGTGTTCTAGTTTTGAACAGGAGGTCAAAATGTCTGTGTTCACTACTTATTTAGGACTTATTCAAATGCTGTTGCTTTCTGTACTTTCGTTCTTTCTTCTCATTAAAAATTATTGAGGGAAAAACTTCAGTAAAAAAAACTGCAAGCATGACCTGACATAGTCTAGAAAGAATGTAAAATGTAAGTTAATACTACAACAGGTAAGACTACAATACGAAGGATGAAAAAGCGTAGATCGACTGAGGTCAGAAAGGACTTTTTGAGATCCTGTCCAAAACCGTTGCTTAAGCAGGGTCAGCCCAACACTGTGTCCAGTTGGGTTTTCCCAAATCCAGATTCCACAATCTCTCTGGACAACCTGTTCCTGTGTTTGATCACCCTCACAGAAAAAAAATAAAAATAAAAATCCCATTTTCTCAAATATTTATACACATTTATAAGGTTCTCTCTGAGCCTTCCCTTCTCTAGTCTGAACAGCCCCAGCTCTCTCAGAAGAGGAGCTACAATCTCTTGGTCATCTTTGTGGCCCTGCACTGGACTCATTTCAGCAACACCATAACTTTCTTGCCCTGTGGAGCCCAAAAACTAGACACAGCACTCCAGATGTGACTTTAACAGTGCTGAGTAAAGGAAGAATCACCTCCCTCAACCTGCTGGCAACACTCCTTCTAATGCAGTCCAGTAAGTTGTTGGCTTTCTTTTGCTGCAAGGATGCATTGCTGGCTCATGGTCAGATTGTTGTCCAACAGGGCCCCAATATCCTTCTCTGCAGAGCTGCTTTCCAGCCAGATGGCTTCCTCTGTACTGGTGCCTGAGGTTATTTCTCCCCAGATGTAATTACCTACAAAAGGAGCAGTAGTTAAGCAACTGTAACTGGGGAGTATTCTCAGACTGAACAACTGAGATAACGGTAACTCAGTTAACATTTTGCTTTTTACTTACAACCAGTAAAACCTCAGCAACTACCAATTCTTGCATTTTCAGTCACAGACCACAAAGCAGATTTTGGAAGTTTCCTAATAAGGGTACTGTGGCAGAATTTGATTTCCAGATAATTACACAGGAAAGGTACTAATTGTCCTAATGGAAATTATTGTAACTCGATAACAAAAGGATTTGTTACTGCAGCGTGATAGTTAAGTGGATCGCAAATTCAGAAATAAACCTTTCCCATAACTGTATAACACTGGCCCACAATAATTCTTCTCTTTTAAGATTTTGATGCAGGGATTTTTCTTTCTGCTTTGTGTGTTATTTAACAGTTTGTTATTATTTACATTTCTGGAAAAATAGATATGTAGCTGAAATGCTGTAAATAGAAAAGAAAGGCAGATGCTTCATTCTCTTCTCCACCACTATACAAGTAGTGATTTAAATGGATTTAGTCCTGAGCAATGGCAGTTGAAACAAAAGGTAAAAGAAATACATAATACATCTAGAGTGTTGTAGTCTAGGATGTGGCACTTGATGCCCTGAATACAGACAGAAATAAGATTTGCAAATTTTAAGCTCCTTGGAGGAGACACAGTATTTTTCTTTTTAGTTTGTGCAGACTTCATTTGCCTTTAATGGGAGGTTAGCCTATGTAAGGAATGCTGTATTGGGCTCTAAATCAGCTTTCAAACTATAGACTGTTGTCCTTACTGCATTTGGTAATTTACTTCCTTTTCTTCTTTTTCTACTTCTTTTCAGGTGCCATGGTAGTTTGGTGCTGCAGCTCTTGATTTGCTCTTACTTGCAAGAAAAAGGGTGAAGTGTAAAGACAGAGTCTTTAACAAGATGTTCGCTGCTATTGTAGTTCTTTGTTCGTATTGTTAGCAAAAGCGGCATGACCTTACATAATGTGACACATGATAGAAGAAATAATGTGACAAGACATATCAGACAAGCAGTGCTGCACACAAGACATATGACATATCTCATCCGAAATAAATATTGCTTTTAGCAAAGATAGTACTTTAAAAGGCATTTTATTTTTCTCTCTATCCTTCAGACCAAGGGTCATTACAGAGGCTAAACTTCTGTCCTTAATAATACCAGAATTCCAGTTGTTGAAGTTAATCTTTAACATTAAAAGTGTTTGAGATAAATCCAAACATAAATATGTTAAGCTGAATGGTCAGAAGGAGAAGACAGTGGGAATTTTTCCCCATTGACTGTCAAATCAACTGTAAAACTAATAGCACAATAAAACAGTTTTTGTCAATTAGAAATAATACAACAGAGATTTTATTAATTTGTGTCATATTGGTTGGAAAACCTCTTGCAAAACATAGAGTTCTGTGAATTAGTAAAAAAAATAAAAACAACAAAAAAATACACTGGACATAAGAGCATATATTACACCACACACTTGTCAACAGTAGTTTAAGTTTGTTCAGAATTTGTTATCACATGTTCAAACATAGTAGCTGTAGTCTAAGTTTTTAGAATAAGTACAATAAATAAATTAAGTACAGTCAATAAATTAACTGATATTAAATTAGGCCAAGTTCCAGTGACTAACTCTTGCGCTCCTGCATAGAAACTCCCATGCTTGAGAAAATAAAGGGATTATTTAGATCCTTTTGTATCACTTTCAATATATGCGACTACCTTTTTCTAAAGAGTGGCAATAATGTTCTAACACTGAAAAAATGAAAATTCAAAACATTCTTGGATATTGAAAATAAAGTATTATTTCTTCCTACTTGATGAATAGGTGAGCTAGGACTTGAGGAGACTAAATAAACTGCAGAAGACAACAAAGAGGATCAGTGACCAAGTCTAACATAGTATTGGCTGCACTGGTCTCCATTTAGATCAGACCATGGGGATGAAACCATAGGCAGATGTGTTGAGGGAGATGGAAGGGGTCATGGTAGGAAGGCAATCCTTAGCACTGCATTTTGGTTATCTGCTTTGTATCTGTTAAGCAAATGATTTAGCTACTGAATAGGCCCTGGCCTGTGGGTGAGTTAAATGAATAAGACTTGCTGAATAACTGGACATGACATGAGGAATCACTGGATGTGACAGGCAACAGTGAAAGAAGCTGACAAAATTTACAGATTGGTCCATGAGGAATAAATGAAGTCCACACATGGTTAAGGGAGAGTTAAGTGGGAAAAAGCAAGACCTCACAGGTAAATGAAGACTTTCTGGGGAGGAGAGCTTGCTGTGCTCCCTCCTCACTGGCCTCAGGATCCTAAACTGCACCATTTCATGGTCACTGCAGCCAAGGCTGCCCTTTAGCTTCACATTCCTCACCAGTCTTGTTGGTGAGAATGAGATCCAGCACAGCAACTGTTCTCATTGACTCCCTTATCACTCGGAGTGCATTTATCAGTGCATTCCAGGAACCTCATGGATTGCCTATGCCCTGCTGTGTTGTCCCTCCAACAGATATCAGGGTGGTTGAAATCCCCCATGAGAACCAAGGCTTGTGAACATGAGGCTGCTTCTGTCTATCTATAAAGGGCCTCATCTGTTTGGTCTTCCTAATCAGGTGGCCTGTAGTAGTCCCTCACTATAATGTCCCCTGTCCCTGCCCTCCCTTTCATCCTGACCCAAAAGCTCTCTGCCAGCTCCTCTTCCATGCCCATGCTGAGCTCCATGCCCTCCAGCTGCTCATTGACATAGAGGGCAACACCCCCTCTTCGCCTTCCCTGCCTGTCCTTCCTAAAGAGCCTATATCCTTCTATCCTGCCACTCCAGTCTTAGGAACCATCGCTCCACATCTCCATAATGTCAGTGAGGCCATAGCCCTGCAGATGGGCACATATCTCTAACTCCTCTTGTTTATCGCCTATGCTATGTGTGTTAGCATAGGGACATGAGTTGGGCCCCTGATGAAGGTGACTTACTGGCCAGAGTGGCTGGAATTCCTTTATGCAGCTTTTCAGGTGCTCTCCTGCTGAAGTGTGACCCTTCTCCAGGCTCTGGGCATCTATTGCTGATGCTGGCACCAAAATGGGAGGAGCAGGGTGGATTGAGGTTCCTCTCCCCCAGCAACTTTTGTTTAAATCTCTCCTCACCAGCTTTCAAGCTTATGACAGAAGATGTTTTTCTTTTTCTCTGACAGGTGGACCCCATCAGCCTCCAGCAGACCAGATTTCTCAAAATGAGTCCCATGGTCTAAGTAACCGAACCCCTGTCTGTGGCATTGGTCCTGCAACCATCTGTTGATTTGTCATATTCAGCTAGCCTTTTCAATCCCCTTCTCTTTGACCAGCAGGGCTGATAAAAATTATAAATAAATAAATAAATAAATAAAAAATACTTGTGCTCCAGAGTCCTTTACTGCTTCTCGCAGGGCTCTGTAATCCCTCTTGATACTCTTCAGACTGCTCCTGGCTGCATCACTGGTACTCACATGGAGCAGCAGCAGCAGATAATAGTCCTTAGGCTGTACAAGGCTTGGCAGTCTCTTGGCAACATCCCTGATATGAGCCCCTGGTAAGCAGCAGACTTCCCTCAGGAGCAGATCAGGTCAGCAAACGAGTACTTCTGTATCTCTCAAGAGAGTCTCCTACGACTATCACCCATGGCATTTTCTTAGTTGGACTAGTTATGTGGGGAGCAGAAAGGGCTGTCTTACTCAGTTCCACTCCCTCTGCAACAGGTCTTTCCTTTGTCTGCAGAGGGGTGAAGCAGTTCTGTAAGGGCACCTCAGGCTTTGGGGGAAGCCTCTTGCTCCTGCTGGTCCTTTTTGTTGCCAGCTTCCACTCTCCTATGTTATTGGTTCCCCACTGTTCTGTGAGTGCCGGTGAGGGAGTTTCAGGCTGTTTGGCTGTGGGCTGCGGGTCTCCTGCAGACTGTGCTGGGATCCAGCTGCCTAACTCCTCCTCAGCCTCCCTGATGCTGTGCAGCCTTCTCACTGCCTCCTGCAGCTGAGATGAATGCCCACCATTCTGCCATGAGGATCAGGTAAGGTGAGTGCCCTTTGCCTGTGAAGATGATATTTTCCCCTCCTTCACTTCTTATCATCCTGATCCAGAAAACCTCACTCTGACAACACTTCTTGAATCAATATTCACACATTCCATCTCTTTTCTGACCAGGTTTGGTTCCCATCACTTCCTCACTTTCTTATTATACTTTTTTTTGCCTTGGAAAATGTTGTTGACCAGATACCCTTAGAAGAGCAGATACTATCCTTCTACATACCCTTACAAAAGGAAGATAGAAAGACATTAAAAAAAAAAAAAAGTCAATAAATGAGAAGAAGGACAATACAGTATGCAAATTTTGGACCAACCTTGTTAGTGGGTATGTGCTGGCAAACCCTGCACTTGATCACTGCAGCCTAAATCACAACAATAAATCAAATCTGTTTTTCTGTCAACTCCATGCAAGCCAAATCTGCTTGTGCCATTGGGAGGATCTGGGGGATACTTACCAAGCTGGGTAAGGCAAACACCCAGGTGGATAGATCCAAGCTTCTGGTGCCATCAAGTCAGTGCCCATTTCAGGCTGACAGGAGCAGCACCTGCCCACTGCTTCTTTACAGTATTACCAACTGTACCCAGAAATGTGTCTGTGTCCCACATGTCTCCACTGGAAGCACAGCTGATGCTGTCTGAGATCTGCAATGAGTGCAAAGATGGTTGAAGACTGTGGAATTCAATATCCTTTTTGCTCAGAATCCTATTAGTTTTCTGACAAGAAAATTGTTTTGTTTATTTGTTTGGTATATATGCCCCCCACAGCTGATCTTCATATTGAAAGTTTTATTTCTTCTTTTCAGGTGAAAATTCCTTTTTTTTTTCAAGGTTATTTTACACCCCCTAAATGCTTGTACGCTGGCTTTATGTTTACAGATGTCCAACATATACTTCATTATAAATTCTCCTGTTTAGTCCTCTTTAAATCTGTTAAAACATGTCTTTGCTCATAACTAAGTCTTTTTATCCATCATCATTTCTAATGTGCTTTTCCATGCTCCTGTTGTATGGTGAGTTTCCGCATAGTATAAGCACCCATAAAGTGAGGTTTGTAGTTTCTCACTGCTTCACTTCTTCACTTTAAATGGCTTTTTGTTGTTCTGTATAAGACATTGGCCTGGAGTTGTGAGATACAGATATGATTTCTGGCCGTAAATGAAATCTATGGGACTAAAGTTTTACTCACAGGGCTTGTTTCTGCCTTGCCTGCTTCTCTGAATGATATTGGGCATATCAGCTTGCTTCCTGACCTCAGCTTCCGTCACTTGTTTGGAGACAATCATACAAATCTTTCATTGAGGTATGTTTTCTGATTTAATGGGTCAGAATCAGCTGCAAATAATTCAAGTGGCATTATGTGCTGCTATACCTATTGCTATTTAATTTTACCATTAAGAGAATAGGCAGGTTTGGGGCAACAATGGGGGAGGTTTCTTTAATGGTTAATATTTGTCAGTTCCTTTTGAAATGAGACCTCATCAGGGTGACCTTTTCCAGATGCAAACACTGTTTAGATAATGTTTCAAAATGCAAACATATTAGAAGAGGGATTATCCACAGAAATCATTCTAGTTGGATTAAAAGATTTACAAAGAAAGAAAATTGAACAGGAAGAGACACATGAAGCTATTACTTTCTTTTCAAATGTGCTGCTGCTGTCATTGGTTTGGCAAACTCCTGTGGGTCACATGCTAAGCACAGGAGTGTACTCCAAACATCTGTACTGTTAGAGTCAACAGGATTTAGTCTTATGCATGTTATGCCTTTTGGGGCTGCTTATTATTTCTCTCCCTGATGTAAACGGTGAAAATTCATTGATTTAAAGGAAGATGCTTCTGGTTTACATCAGAAAAGGTGAGCAAAGTAATAGACTCTTGAATTACAGTCCTCATATTAGCTTCTTATTTTTGCTCAAGAAAATATATACTAAGTGATAGTGCTTAACAGTTTGCTATTTAACAGAGTGAAAGAATGGCTGAGGTCAGAAGGTCACCTGAGGTCACCCAATCCAACCTCCCTGTTCAGGCAGGGTCACATAGAGCTACTTGCCCAGGACCATGTCCAGACAGCTTGAATATCTCCAGGGAGGCAGATTTCACAACCTCTCTGGGAAGTCTGTGTCAGTGCTCTGCCACCTACACAGAAAATAATTATTTCCTGATGTTCAGGTGGAATCTTCTGAGTATCAGTTTGTGCCCATTGCCTCTTGTCCTGTCTCTGGGCACCACTGAAAAGACCCTGGCTCTGTCTTCTTCGCACCCTCCGTTCAAGTATTTATATACATTGATAATATCGCCCTGACCCTTCTCTTCTCCAGGCTGAACAGTCCCATTTTTCTCAGCTTCTTGTCATAGGAGAAGTGCTACAATGCCTTCATCATCTTTGTGGCCCTTTGTTGGACTCTCTCCAGTATGTCCATGTCTCTCTTGTACCAGGAAGCCCAGAGCTCAACACAGTACTCCAGGTGCAGTCTAACCAACACGGAGCAGAGGGGAAGGATCCCCTCCCTTGACCTGCTGCTATCAATGCCTTGCCTAATGCAAGCCAGGATACCTTTAGCCTTCTTTGCAGCAAGGGCACACTGCTGGCTCATGTTCAGCTTGGTGTCCACCAGGAGCCCCAGGTCCTTTTCTGTCAGGCTGCTTTCCAGCTGGGTGGCGCCCAGCATGTCCTGGTGCCTGGGGTTGTTGCTCCTCAGGTGCAGGACTTTGCACTGTCTCCTGCACAACCCTGTGGCCACTCTTCCCAGTTAGGTGACATCTGTAAACTTGCTGAGGGTACACTCTGCCCCATCATCCAGATCATTACCGATGTTAACAAGGACTGGACCTAGTATTGACCCCTGGGGTACATCATTTAATTACTAGTTTCCAACAAGACTTTGTGCCACCCTCAGGGCTTAGTCATTCAGCCAGTTTTCAGTTCACCTTACTGTCTGCATTGGTTGATGATAAGCTCAACATGAGCTGGCAATGTGCCCTTGCAGCCCAAAAAGCCAGACGTATCCTGGGTTGCATCAAAAAAAGCATAACCAGCAGGTCAAGGGAGGTGATTCTGCCCCTCTATTCTGCCCTTGTGAGACCCCACCTGCAGCCCTGCGTTCAGCTCTGGGACCCTAGCATAAGAAGTATGTGGAAGTATTAGAGTGAGTCCAGAGAAGGCAATGAAGATGATCAAGGGACTGGAGCACCTCTCCTATGGAGACAGGCTGAGGGAGTTGGGGTTGTTCAGCCTGGAGAAAAGAAGGCTCTGGAGATACCCTATAGCGGCCTTCCAGTACCAAAAGGGGGCCTACAAGAAAAGTGGAGAGGGACTTTTTTTAAGACAGTTGTCCAATTCTAACATTATATGCAATGGTTCTTTGTCTGTGTGCTCTTTCTTCCTTTCTTTATTTTCTTACTCTCTTGAAGATGATTTGCAAGGTTTTGTTGTGGTTGTTGCTAGAGTCAATTGAGTTATGGGGAAAAAATAAAGATAGAATCTTATAGATTTCAACTGGTATAGAACTTTACAGTCTTATATCTAGGTCATTCCTCTAAGTTAAACTCTCAATAAACAACAAGAAAAGAAGAGGAGACAGCCATGTATGCTTCACTTTTGCATACTCAAAACATAGGGATTATGACTGGATGGTACTTACCAGATCACACTGTTTATTATAGCATCTATTTTTTCACACAAGTTTTGCTCTTACTGAAGAACTCATTTCGCTACATGTTAATTCCAATGCAATGAACTCCAGGAACAACCTAGCAAGAGATATATTTCCAAGGTGAATGTAGAATAGCATGGATAGCTTTGGACTTGGTTTGCTCTTGACATAAATGTCAAACTGAAGCACCACCTCTCTCCTTGAATCTCAGGAACCATAAGGCTATACAGTCTGACAGTTGGCAGCCTGATTCAGTGCCTCAAAAGTTATTGTGAAGTGGTGGCTTTTATTCCTTTTTTTTTTTATTTTTTTTTTAACCGCTTCCTTCTTGCGTCTTTTTTTCTTAGTTAAATGGTATTTTGTCGTTTGAAAACTGAATGACACATTAATTTCAAGCACTAATGGGAAACTTTCAACTTGAAATCTAGTCAATTTAAAGGAAGTTAAATGCAGTTTCTGCCAATGCATTTACCTTGAGACGTCCTGCCAGTGTTACATTTTTGCATTTACATTTTCGTATCTTTAAACCATATTTCTTTCTTGTTCTTGCTCTGTGAAAGACAAAGTCACTGGAGGATGATAGTGACAGAATGAGTGACTGTACAAAAGGTGTCCACAGAACTGTCTCTGTGCCATAAAAAGCAAGCTGAAAATTTTGCACGTTTTTCTTTTTAAGAAGAAATTCACATAATATGCAAATAGGTATTTAAGTTTCTAAAAACACACACTGTTCTTGAAGAGGTTTCTCACAAAATGTAAATCAAACTTTGTGTATTTAAAAAAAAAAATAAAAGATTTGTGTAGAAACACAAGCACAACAGAAAATTTCTGATCAGCCTTGGTACAAAAAAATCTTTGTCTGATATATGGATGAGAGCAAGAAAGGCAGATTCCCTAATCTCCTCCAATGCCTGACAGTAAAAGTTATTACTTCAGATAACAGTGGTTACAAAATTTTCAGAATGAAGTATGATTTTTATATTAACAGTATCCCTTTAATTACTTAAGCATAACATATCATCCCTGGCTGAATAGCGTCAGCTGCAGCTAAGAGCAAACGAGTTCCTACCATCTGAGATATATTCCTTCTATTTACACGGTTTTAAAGCCATGAGACCTTCTGTTTTTTTCCAGTTCAGAGAATTCAGGAGCCACCATCCAAACACTAATCTAAAGTGCTCTTTGCAGATTGATACTTCTCTTTGGGGATTAATTTAACCTGAAGATCACACACTACTCACAGGCATGCAGGTTTTTTGTTGTCTGTTCTAACTTAATTTCTATTGTGTCCATAAAGTTGCCTCTCTGCAACTGGTAAGGAATACTACAGAAGTAGTCAATAACCTTTACCATAGGCAATGGAATAAAGATCATGTGTCCCAGGATGAATACAAGCAGCTACAATTTGTTTTATTTATTATTAGTTCTAAAACAATGCCTACGGTCTCCAATCTGAGATTTCACTTCGCTAAGCACATTCTAGCAAGAACTTGCCAACAACAGCTCTCCATTCTTTTAAAACTCACCTACCAGAAGTAAATGATATTGATGTAACTCTTTACATGTAAAAAAAAAA
This sequence comes from Cygnus atratus, assembly GCF_013377495.2. NCBI lineage: Eukaryota > Metazoa > Chordata > Aves > Anseriformes > Anatidae > Cygnus > Cygnus atratus. The sequence goes on from NC_066364.1 coordinate 9,157,856, forward strand.
AAAAAAAAAAAAAACTTTTTTGCTTTTCTCAGATTTCTCAGATTTCCATGACTTCAGAGTGGGGTAAACTGTCCAACAATAAAGCACAGCTCCCTTCTAGAGTTTATTTATCTATCCAGTGTAGATACAGAAATGGTAGGATCATGGATCACTTGCCAATGTAAGCCTCAAAATATCAGATGGCTAAATCTACAGAGAAAATGATCTAACAGAAAGAAGTGTATTTGCATAAGTTAGTAGTAGCATCAGTCCTAAAGTTCAAGACATGCTACAATAAATCAATAATTCTTGTAGTATATACCCTTTTTTGTTTATTTATTTTATTTTTTCTATTTCAGACACATCAGAATTTATCTGTCCTACTTTGTTTTTCCTCTGAGAATGAGGAGAACATGTTGACTTTAACTATTAAGACTTAGATCACATTCAGATTGCGTGTCAACAAAGACACCCCCCAACTAACAAGTACTCTAACATATTTCAGTGATTCATCCCTCACCAGACAATAAAAATTCAGTGCAGGAGGATTTGTAGATTTCTAGAATTTAGATAGCTTTATTTTCATTAGCTTTCCCATAGAATGTGTAGTGCTTTTTTTTTTTTTTTTTTTTTTTTTTGAGGGGGAGGGTTCTTTCTTTTTTGGTTGGTTGTTTTGTTTGTTTATTTATTTTCTCTAAATATATCCAGCTATTACTTACCATATATCAGCAGCTATCTTATTACCAAATTTTAACTAGCACATGGCAATAATACTATGTTTTTCTTTATTTTTTTGATTCCTCTGAAAATGGGGATAGGCAAGAACAACTGATCCTTTTTCTTTTCCTTTTTTTTTTTTTTTTATTTTTACCCCCAACTGAACGGAGGAATATATACCAGCCTTTGAAAATGAAAATCAGGATAAAATTCCTGTTGTTTCTGACACTCTGTATGAGCAACTTAAATGTTGGCAGGGTGGCTTTCTGCAGAAGAAGAACCTGGAGACCTGGAGTAGGTGGCTAAATAAAGGTCTTGACACTCAGCGAAGGTGTAAATCTTTCTCACTAGATCACATCAATAGGCAATGTGATCTGTGTCAGAAGGTGATAAAAAATGGGAGAAACATTACAGGATATAGGCTGCAGATATCTCCTTGAAGACAGGCCCAGTGTACACCACAAGTTAAAAAATGTATTTGGCCATTGTAAGCATTTGTTTGTGAGAGCTTTGACTTTTAGTCCACAATGTCTTTTGAAATGTTTACTAAAACTAACGTAAAAATAAAACAACTTCTCCCAAACACTGAACATACAGTTGAAAGTTTGAATGACTGATACAGAATGATTTTCAGACCATTGTCTGTTTTCAGGATTTTGGATTTTCATTTTTTTTTTTTAATTTATTTTTTTATTTTTTAACAAGTACTAATGCAGGAAGAATATTGTTTCCTAAACAGTTTTACTATTTTTTTTTTCCATGTGCATATTTCCCATCTTTAGTTTGGCCTCTTATTTCTGTTAACTGCTCAGTTCTTTGTATCACAATTTCTCTTCTAAGTAGTTGTGAGTGAATGCATGGTTAAATGACCGTGTTCAAACCACATTAGATATTTCAAAGTCAGTGGTGAACCTGGACTTCTTTGGATTCCCACACAGAGTGTTTGAATCTGTATCAGGAAAATCACTTATGGTTTGGTCTGGTTGTCAGCTTGGTCGTAGAAGTCTGGAGATATGAAATAATGGAAAATGCATTCTCACCAAAATATCGAAATCTTTAACATAGGCTGAATCTGCTAGGATCACAGATATTATTTGGCCAGACCCAACTTGCTGCTCAGCAGTTTTGTGGCCGTTTCTCCTTTTCCTACAGCTCTAATGGGCAGTGCCTTATTCAACCCGAGGGAACGACATGGAGCTGGGACAGGGGAGGGTCCAGCTGGTTGTTAGAAAGCTCTTCACAGAGAGTGGTCAGGCACTGGGACAGGCTCTCCAGGGCAGTGATCATGGCACTGAGCCTGCTGGAGTTCAAGAAGTGTTTGGACAACATTCTCTGACACATGCTCTGATTTTGGGGTGGTCCTGTGTGGAGCCAGGAGTTGGACTCGATGATCCTTGTGGGTCTCTTCCAACATGGGATATTCTGTGATTCCATGATTGCTTTCTGATTGCTCTGTGATCATCCACCTTCACCCTGCCTGAGAATACCATCATATCCACCAAATGTGTACATCATTTTTTTCTGAAAGGGACAAGAGGACTGCATTTAAGCTGTTGAAAGATCACTTCTCTTTGCCTAGCATCCATCTCTCTTTAACCATGTTTTGACTTTTTTAACAAATACTGTTTTGCTCTAGCTACAGGCTTCCTAGCAGTCACATGTACATTTCCATCTTCAAGTTACTGGGACTTTTTTGTTTATCGTATTGACTGCCCTCCCCTGACCACTTAATCTTCTATATTTGTTATATAATATTTCACAAAAACGAAAAACAACAAGAACAAAAAAAATGTTGCTGAAACTCTAGATCTGAGTTTCTTTTTCAAGCAAGAGCTTTTATTTATGTAATTCCTAAAGAAAGCCTATCCACAGACTTTTACAGCAAGAAAGTAGATTGCAATAGCAGTGAGAAAGACAAAAAGAGATGCTTTATTAAAATCCTTTAACATTATCCATATTGACAGAGACAGGAATTATTGTATACCCTTTAATTTTATGCAGAGACCAAAGATCATCCAAATTCCCCTTTGAACGACTTTTCTGGAGTTAAGCTTGATCAGCTACAAGGTTAAGGGGTTTAAGGATTTTTTTCCATTCTCATCTGTACATGATAGTGTTTTTATGACTACCTTTTCTTCAGAGATTTTTTTTTACGGTTTATTTTTTTATGGCCTAATCATTAACTAGGGCTAGGATATTTCTGCTGAAATTCTGTCTACCTTTTCCCGAACAAGGGTAATGTTTGTCTCCAGGCAATTCCAGACCATAAACCATGTTGTATTGGGCGCTGTCATTCACACACCATTGTGTCTTCTGTTTTGTGTTAGTCTCCTTGAAGTCTGAAATCACAAGAAAGAAAAAAAAAAGAAAAAAAAACAAAACACTTGAGAGAGACACACCAGAGCCTACATTGGTGCAGAGAAGAGGGAGAGGCATATAGCATTCAAAAGTGGGAGCAACTATAAAAATCCTCCTGCTTGCATGAAAGTTATATATAGATATAGAATTTCTTCATTGAAAGTCTATTTCTTCATTGAAAGTCTCTCCTCCTATGCTGAAATTGACCTGGTTGTTATTATCCTGAAGATACAGAAATTCAGCAGCACACATTTCAGTGTTGGTACAGTCTCTGTTTATGATGTTGAGTATGGGACAAGACAGAATAGTCAAATCAATTGAAAGGTTCATGCTGACTTCTGTCTCATATTATTTCTAAATGCAGAATTAAGAAAACCTTGTCTGATAAGTCCAATTTCCGGTAATATTATTTAATTTTATATTGCAAATGTTTATTTATTTATTATTTTATAATCTGTTGTTTCTGTAGCCTCTGGAATTATCTTTCATTTATACTCTAACTTCACTGCTGGAGAATCATAGAATGGTTTGGTTTGGAGGGATGTTAATGATCATCAACTTCCAACCCCACTGCTTTGGGCAGGGACACCTCCCACCAGACCAGGTAGCCCAGGGCCCCATCCAACCTGGTCTTGAACACCTCCAAGGATGGGGCATCCACAATTTCTCCGGGCAACCTGTTCCTGTGCTTCACCAACCTCACAGCCCTTGTAAAAGGTCCCTCTCCACCTTTCTTATAGGCCCCCTTTTGTTGCTGGAAGGCTGCTATAAGGTCTCCCAGGAGCCTTCTCTTCTCTAGGCTGGACAACCCCAGCTCCCTCAGCCTGGCTTCATAGGAGAGGTGCTCCAGCCCTTTGATCATCTTCATAGCCCTCCTCTAGTCTCACTCCAATGGGCCCATGTACTTCTTATGTTGGGGTCCCCAGAGCTGAACATAGTACTCTAGGTGGGGTCTCACAAGGGCAGAGAAGAGGGACAGAATCACCTCCCTTGACCTGTTGGCCACACTTCTTTTGATGCAGCCCACAATACGGTTGGCTTTCTGGGCTGTAAGTGCACATTACCAGGTCATGTATAATTTTTCATCAGCCGATACACTCAAGTCCTTCTCCTTGGGGCTGCTATCAATGCATTCTCCACCTAGCTTATATTTGTGCTTGGGATTGCCTTGATCCAGGTGCAGGAGCACTTATAGTCAAGACCGAACAAGGACCACTTACAGCAATGAAGATTCTACATTAGCAAATTATACACTTTTAATGTTATTTTTATTTTAATATGACATATGATGTATTTCTCAGTTTCAAGTCTCCTTGACAAAACATAATTAATGTGAAAAATGCCAGTCCAACTTCAGTCTCCTTAGGATTTCTAATTAAAAAGCTGACTCATGGACTATACTGGTGAATTTACAGTAAGACAGATTAAGAGTAAATCAGTTGGTACTGATTTACACGGTTCAAGTTCATAGTGGTGTAAATGAGAGCCATGAAGTGGTGTAAACTTTCCCAGATCCCTAATGCAATTTGTTTTATGTAAGCTACACCACACACTTAATAGATCTCACTTTCTAAGTCATTTTAGAAAGTATCACAGCAATATGACTTTCATACAAGAACCATACATTTTCTTAAATTGACATTGGGAAGCATTTCTGGAATAAAGAAGGAAGTTTATAGCATTCTGAATTCAGTGATTCTTTGGTTTAAGTTAGAAGTGCACCATTATTGATCATGGTAAGGGAGTGGTTGCATGTAGATATCTTGGCTTTTTGCAGCACTAAGGGCCTTCCACCTACATTTCTCCTGCCTCTTTGGTGCTCTACACTCTTTCACAGATGCCATGGCAGTGTTGTCCCAGAGACTCTGTGGCAACATTTTTCCTTTGTTGTTCTCCTGTCTTTGTCTTCATGTCATTATTCTCAAAACATTTGCTGTCAGCATGAGCATTATCTCTTCTTCATCTCTTTTTCTACTTTTTTTTTTTTTTTTTTTTTTGTAGCCTTGACAGAAATGTGGCAACAACCAGTGTGGCAGGGTTGAGCAAATCCTGATGAAAACTATATTGTTTGTGTGGGAAAAACGTTATGGGGAAGAGGACACCCAGTGCAGCTCGTCTGGGACCCCCACAGCTTTTCTTCTCCATTCTCTTTCTTTCTCTCTTTTCTTATTTTTTCAGCATTAGAGCTGTTGTGTGACATCAGCTGTGGACCTAATAATAAATCCTCATCAATGTGAACTTGTCTCAAGTTAGTTTGCACAACAGAGACACTGTAAAGCTAAAAGACTAATAATAATAATCTAGCCAATAAGACTATGCCTATACTAGCAATGCAGAAGCACCTGGAACTGTTTCTTGGCATTGAGGCCAACTCTCAGGAGCAACCAGTCTCCATATAGCCTCTTTCCCACAACAGACATGGCTGTAACTGCTTTCCCTGCCAGGGGTAGCCCTGGAACAAGCTAACAGTTACTCAGACAACCTCAAGTTTATCAGACAGTGATTCAGCTTATCCTACAGTAGAGATCCAGCAGTTGTTTCGATCATACACACAGGCACCTGCTACCAGCTGAGCTAGCCTATAGAGTCTGAGACATCCTGATGAGGCTGGTAGAGATCATAGAGGACCTATGCAAGACATCATCCTGGACAAGGAAAGACATGTGAAAGCTTCTCAAATGTCACCTGGTATCCGTGTGTGGGCAATAGTACAGGTCCCTGAGAGCTGTTCAGCAGATCAGTAGTTTTACTCGGAGTGTTAATTAGATCTCCACCTTCTGCACTGGAAGCCTAGAAACCTATGCTGTCATTCAGTTACCAACACAGACATCCAGTGTCAATTAGTTTTGCTGTAGGGTATCCAAGAGATCTCCAGAACTCATGTTCAGGTATCATAAAAAACCTACAAGAAGTTTGAATCTCTGGAAAAGTAGAAGACAAAACACCATCAGGCTGCTAAAATGACACTAAAGTTCTCTTTTTAGGTAAGTAAACCTTCAAGTACATGAACAAACACCGAGTTTGAAATGACTTAACCTTGATTTGCCTTTGGGTGTTATGATGACGAGTGACTTCCAAAGCCTTTAAAAATAGTGATTGTTTTCTGACTTTCTTTCTGGAAAGATAATACTTTGCAAGAGCAATACTTGTATAAGTGGTCTCTACAACCAAACAAAACAAAACATAGAATTTGCACATTAATTAACAAACTGAAGTAAAGTAAGGAGTGGCTGCTGTAGGCTTCCATCTGCTGTAATATTTCATCTTATTGACTAACTTCAGAACATGAAAGTCACCTTGATTAAGTGAAGGTATTCCAGTCCCAACAGAGAAGGCAAGAAGTTTTTTCTTTCCTTTTTTTTTTTTTTAATTACCTTTTAATACTTCATTTCTATTAATTTTAACTGGTAAATTAAAATAATCTGCCACATATTAGAACTCATTCCTAGAAATACTATTGCACACCTTCAAAACCTGAGACTAAATATTAACACCATATAGTTGATAGTGGATCAATAATTTAATAATTACTTTTTTCCCAGAATGCTCTATTTACTTAACACTAGGAGTAAACTACACACATATGTACTTGCTTTCACTGTGCTTTTTTACCAATGGGGATATCTGAGCATTTTTATTGTGTTCTCATATACAAGGTTGTTGAAAGAGATTGAAAGATGAAGGAAGAGGAGATCATGAGAAATGAGAAGGATTATAAAAGTCTTAGAAATAAGCTTCTATTTCATTGAAACAGGTACCTATGTTGTTTGGCTTTAAGGAAGTTTTAAACCCTTATCTTAAGGATCCTTGTCACTGTAAAATGAACTGATGTTACAATGATTCAATACTGTGCTCAACGTTTTGGAGCTTGAGTGCTCTGCATTCATTGTCTGTGTCATGTAGGGTTGAGAGATAATAGGCAGCTACTGAGAGACCAGCATCCACTTGGAGGTGTCCTAGTGAGTTTTCCAAACCTTCTTTTTGGTCTTTGAGCAAAATATATATATATTTATATATATATATATAAAATAAAATAAATAAAAAAAAAGGAGAGAGAGAAAAAAACCAGCAGAGAAAAGTGGGAAATTGAGAAGTTAGAAATATAAAAGTTAGAAGCAATGAATCAGAAACAGAGGAAAAAGAAGTTTGAAGAAGTTGAGAGTAATGAGATGAATGGAGGATATGCAGGTTCTGAAAACCTCTGTTTACTATAGGAAAATGCACAAGGTAATTACACACTAAGGAAAATATTATGCTTTTAAATTTTTGGAGGGTATGCCTAGCTATGCTTGGTGTACTTCCACAAATCTGCTCAGAACTATGATACTTTACAGTTCTGCTTCAGCTCCCTATTCTCAAATCAGAGTCACATCAGTAGATAAGTTTCATTCCCATTCCCATTTCATTTCCCTTGGTACCCTTTGGTGAACTCCAGTGATTACGAGGATAAGGGATTATTTACACGTGCTAGATCCAGGCAGAGATCAGGCTTTGCAAACGTTTATTTTATGGTCTGCAAATTCATTGCCTTTTGTCACTTACATTAACCCAAGTAGTGATTAGCAGTCATGTTATTAACCTATTATATAACCTATTATATAGATAATATCAGCCTGGCTAGTACCTAAAAGCTTCAGGCTCATTTAACACGCTTTTTTTATTTTTTAGTTTCTTCCCTAGAAATGTGTTAGAGGTGTTTACAGGATTTTAAGAATCTCTGTAGATTAATCAATCCAAAAATGTTTTCTGCTTTCACTGTAGGTTTGATGACTTAGCTGAAGTTAAGAAAAATATTTCCATTTAGCATTTATTTCTAATTCATAAAATTGAAAAACTTCTAGTAAAAGATTGCTCAGATAGGGAGCTACCTTTAATTAGGTAGATAGATTAGGAAGCAGGTGAATAGGGAAATCTAGCAAGAAACAGACTGACTGTACTACCTACAATACACAGTGGAAGACTGTGTCTTGATCTGAATGGATTATGGTCTTGTTTAATCTTGTCTGATAGACAGGAAAATTTGCTGAAAAAGATATATTATTACAAGTCAGAATCCTTTGTGGGAAGCAAAATTTTGAGTCTGAGTCAGATTATTTTCTCATGTTTATGAGCTACTCTGAGAAAAGCAAGTAATTTTATGAACCATCTATAACCTGTTATTAATAACAAATATTGCTGGCTGGTCATTTTGACAGAGTACAGAAAACATGAACAAGCGGTTCAGTACTAGTCAGAAATGGAAGAAAATATTCTCTCCATTTCTCGGTCTCTTTTCTCTCAAATTTCATTATGTGATTATTTTCGTCAGGTTTATGTTTGCTTTAAAACTGCAGAAGGAGCTGCAGAGGAAGAACTCTTGAAAATGTCACATTTTGGAAATGGGAAACTTTACATTTTCATTCTCAAAATCTCAGATTTAAAATGAACATAGTCTGCTGTGTAAGGTATGAAAAGTTAAATGCAGACAAAAGAAATAATCTTAAACATTACTGAGTTCCAGTTTGCATTTGAACCTGTGCCTCACGCTTCCATTTTATATTTAATTCTGTTTCCTGGGTCTAATTGCTCCAAAGAAGAGTGATGAAAGCCAAAGACAGAGACCCTATAACAGTAAAAAATCTGCTTGTACTTACGCTTACTGGTTAAATAAATCCCTCTGTGTGAAGTCTATTTGTTGTGAACTCCTAAGGAAACAACATGTTTCAGGTCCAGAAGGTTCTCAGAGGTTGCTACTGGGTAATGTCAATAAGACTTTACTGCTCCTGACCCACACATCTCACCTTGCTTGCATTTTCTCTCCAGCTGTCTCCATGTACATGATTGGAGTGAACTCAGTACAATTGCTTTAAGTGGCCCAAAGTGAATGGTCTTGCTCCTTTCCCAGGCTTCTATCCCATCTCTGGAAGCAAAGTTGCCACACATGGTCCACGATGAGGTTCTGTTGTTACAGCAGAAAAACACTTAAACCCCATTTTTATACCCAGTTATTAAATACACTTGCACTTTGATAGAGTGTAAGGGGCAATGAACCCTCAGGGCTTCAAGGTGAATTGAAAATCCTGACTTATATTCCTGATCCTACAGCTATTTTGCCACTTTTGAGTAAGTTCTGGCTTTGCTTTTGTCTCTATAAAATGAATTATGTCAGAAATTTCTTGTCATCAAGACATGTTATGTGGCTAATTAACTTATATTTGCAATGTCTTTTTATGGCACTTATATTAAAAGACTTACATTGCTGTTGTAATGAGTTCACTCGCTTCCTATCAACTACAAATGAAGCAATAGCTGTTTCAATACTGAAGCATATTTCTACTCTTAATTATGGGCTAGATTATTATCACTCTCAGCCCAGCTTGAAGGTACTCTCTTCTCTGCAATATCCATTTCTCAGGTTTGTGCTGTTAGGTTCAACTAATTTATTTTTGTAATTGGAAAGGAAGTAAGTTTGAGGAGGCATCACTCTGCTTCATCTTGCCCATCAGAACTGAATAGCTTGTGGTCATTTGAATGTGCTAAGTATCCCAGGGTGCAGCCAGGAAAAGCACTGTAAAATGTAAATTGCATTGCACTGAAAATGTAGCAGCTGTTAGTTACAGTGAAGAACAGGAAGGAAAGGCAGGTGAGCCTTAGCTCAAAGGCGGTGTGCAGTGCCATGGGTCTCTGGAACAGGGCACAAATCCATTTCTGACTCCTAGTATTTACAACATCCTATTACTTTGGTATTATTTAGAAGTTAATTACAGGCCCCATCAGCTCCTTTGGCTCAACAATATTTCAGTGAAAAGTGTTCAGGCATTATGTGACTGGTTGCAAAGGAGATTATCAAAAAGTCAGAGAAGTGTAATAATCAGGGGATTTCTTTGTTAATAAAGAACTTAATGAAAAACAAATTAGTTAACACTACACTGAGTTGAAGTCTTGCTGGTGGCATATTTGAAATTAATTCAACAAAAACAAACTTGCAAGACATTTTAAAGTTTAGCAAAACAGCAAAATTATGTAGAAAAATTCTTAAAAAGTAGATCACCAACTCACATTTCTAGGCAGATGACTTTCATCAGAATAGTATCTGAACACTTCTGAGATGCTATTTTGAAAATCAGAAACCAGAAACCGTTCTGTTTAAAATAAGCAAGTAAAGGAATTAGCTGTATTGGAATCCACATCTACCCACAGCTGTGTTAAATCTTGCCATGGCGGTTTAGGAATCACATTATGGAGAAGCTGCAGCCAGTGCTTTATCTCCACTTTCTCTGGTGAGAAGACAAGCACGATGTGGCTGCATATGCTTCTGACATGCCAAGAAAGAGCCTGCTGATTATACCAGATGCTCAGTGTGTGACGTTTCTAGGCAGAGCAGGCACAACTAGGGTATTGTTGCCAGGATTACACCTATAGCACACAATTTTCTAGAGTTAACTGAAATCTAACTAGATTCTGCCATAACCTCTCAAAAAGCACTAGGTGGAAATCATGGTATCACCCTGTATCTTGCTGACTATAATGCATGACTCAAAGGGACAAACTTTTCCTCACCAGCTATCTATTTTATTTCCCCAGTGGTTTCTCCAGCATCCAGTATTTGTTCCCTTTTCAACTAATATACATTTCAGCTAGCGTGGTGTTTGTGGGCTGAATAGAGAAGAGCCCACTTTGTATTAATGTTTGCGTTCCCAAATGAAACATTCACAGGATAATGATAATGCAGTACAAGGAAAATTGTTTCACATTTGCTTTCCTTTATGTACTCTGTTCATGAATTGTGTGAAGATTTACAGTGTACGCATTCAGCATGAAGTCATGCATCAGTGCCAGAGCATTTCCTTGATTCTTCCTATTCTACTTTTCAAAGGAATAATATAATGCACATATATTTTGTTTCAGGAAAATGGATGATGACAAACCACAGTGAGGAAGGAAAGTGGATTATAATCTTAATAATTCCTACTATAAGTGCTAAAACATCACGGGTCAAGTCCCCAGAAGTCAAGAGGGTGTCTTGAAAATACACGAAGATTGGAAAAATTACAATAATTTTCAAGGTTTTTTTTTTTTTTTTTTTTTTTTATCTCTAAGTAATATGAGACACTTGGGATATGTTTTGTTTTCAAACTTTTTTTTTTTTTTAATGGAGTCCACCAGAATCTTTTTTTTGACAGAAAACAAACAAACAAAAAAACTTTCTAAAATTTATGTAGACACTTCATTCAAAACATCAGATTTGAATAAATCCATCATTATTTATTTTGACCTTCATACTAAGATCATGATCATGGCAAGGGGGTTGTCATATCTTTGCAGGCAAAGAAATATGTCACATAATAACTAAGTCATGGATTTGTAATGAAAATCCTTTTCAACAGGACTTGCAATTCCCTTATAGTCGTTTGGAAATGTCACATGGAGGTGAGTTCATTTCACCTAATCCAAGTTTGTTGTTTGGAATTTGTAATGGAAGAGATTCATATCACCTAATTCTATCTGTCTTGTAGGTGTCTAGCCTAAATGAGCTGCTAAGGTTCCTCTTATAGTTAATGGAGAGTGACAGGAACCTCCAGACTGCAATTCATTCCACCTGTCATACACATCTGTCCTCAGGAAGAGTGAGCACTTCTGCAGCCTGTGCTGATTTTACAGGAAGCTTGAGACCAACTCATTTCTGTGCTTATTTTCTGGACAACTGAAGTTAGGTGTAAGCAATCCCACCATGAAGTCCCTTGTCAAACACCACCACCCTCATATGTAAACTGGATTCCCATTCAGAACTTGAACCAAACACCAAACACCACATTGCACCTTGGTACTTGGTAGTTAAAATGAAAGAAACTTTTGTGCTTCTAAGCATTTGACAGCTTATGAAACAATTTAGTTTGTAATACATTTGCTTAAATGAAAACCTGATTAATTCCACTGTACTGACTTATTAGAACTAATAGGTTTTGTTACATGTGTTGCAATTTAAGCATTGTTAATTATTCAGAGTTGAGTGAGTATCACAAAACATTTGTCATGAATATTTGCACTCATTTTAAACAAAATTGTCCTTGGCAGTATTTGCAACAGTTAAATATTTGATTTTCATGTATACTTGGGTGAGACAATTTTCTTTTCATGAATATCAGCAGAAAAAGAATCTTACATGAAAATTCACACAAATATTTAAGTAAATAGTTTTACCTACAATATACTTGCCAACATCTTTGAGAATTGGTGAAGTGAATTGTCGTGCAGCTGCCAAAGTAGTTTGAGATATATTAATGATAAATTCTATATATGTCACTCGTAAGAGGGTGGGATCAGAGCCAATGTATAACACCACATTCAGTTGAAAAATGCCAGAATTGCCATTCAGTGATGCCTCAAATACATAAGTAGAATACCCACTGTCCTGGTTTCAGGTAGGAGAGAGTTAATTTTCCTCCTAGTAGCTGGCAGGGTGTTATGTTTTGGATTAGGATGAGAAGAGCACTGATAACATGCTGATGTTTTAATTGTTGTAGAGCAATGCTTACACCAAGCCAAGGACTTTTCAGCTTCTCGCTCTGTCCTGCTAGCGAGCAGGCTGGGGGTGCAGCAGGAGCTGGGAGGGGACAGACCCAGGACAGCTGACCCAAACTGGCCAAAGGGGTATTCCATACCATCTGACGTCATGCTGAACAATATATAGGGGTGGCTAGCCGGGGTGGGGGGCCGGCTGCTCGGGGATAGGCTGGGCATCGGTCAACGGGTGGTGAGCAATTGCATTGTGCATCACTTATTTCGTACACATTATTACTATTAATACTATCATTATTATTATTATTATTATTGTTATTATTTTTCCTGTCTTAATAAACTGTCTTTATCTCAACTCACAGGCTTCACTTTCCCGTTTCTCTCCCCCATCCCGGAGAGGGAGGGGGGAGGGTGAGCGAACGGCTGTGTGGTGTTTGGCTGCCAGCCGGGCTAAACCACAACACCCACTTTCGGGGAAACAACCCTGGACCTTTTAGAGTGACCTGCTGTCCTGGTTTTGGCTAGGACAGAGTTAATTTTCCTCCTAGTAGCTGGTATGGTGCTCTGTTTTGGATTTAGGATGAGAATAATGTTGATCACACCCTGATGTTTCAATTACTGCAGAGCAGTGCTTACACTAAGCCGAGGACTTTTCAGCTTCTCGCTCTGTCCTGCTAGTGGGCAAGCTAGACATGCAGCAGGAGATGGGAGGGGACAGAACCAGGATAGCTGACCCAAACTGACCAAAGGGGTATCCCATACCTTCTGACATCATTCTGCACAATTATATGAGGTGGTTGGCCAGGGTGGGGGAACCAGCTGCTGGGGGATAGGCTGGGCATTGGTCAGCAGGTGGTGAGCAATTGCATTGTGCATCACTTGTTTTGTACACGTTATTATTATTAGTAGTGTCATCATTATTATTTTCCATTCTTTTCTGTTCTAATAAACTGTGAATAGAGAAAAGTGAATAGAGCAAATAGGCTGCCATTCTCAAAACTGTATTGGACCTTAGGAAGGAATGAGTTATGTTTCAGAAGTGTCTCTGTCTTCATCTTCATGATCAAATAACAGCTTCACACTTTGCTTCCAGAAACCAATCCCATGAATGGGAAATGAACAAATAATCATAGAATGGTTTGAGTTGGAAGGGCTCATCTAGTTTCAACCCCCCTGCCATGGGCAGGGACACCTCCCACCAGACCAGGTTCCTCAAAGGCCCATTCAACCTGACCTTGAACAATTCCAAGGATGGGGCATCCACGGCTTCTCTGGGCAACCTGTTCCAGTGCCTCACCACCCTCACAGTAAAGAATTTATTCCTTATATCTAATCTAAATGTATCCTCTTCCAGTTTAAAGCCATTGCGCCTTTACCTATCACCACAAGTGCTTGTAAAAAATCCCTCTCCACTTTTCTTGTAGGCCCTGTTTTGGTACTGGAAGGCTGTTGTAATGTCTCTCCAGAGCCTTCTCTTCTCCAGGCTGAACAACCCCAACTCCCTCAACCTGCCTTCATAGGAGCGGTGCTCCAGCCCTTTGATCATCTTCATGGCCCTCCTCTGGTCTCACTTCATTAGTCCCATGTCCTTCGTATCTTGGAATCCCCAGAGCTGAAGGCAGTACTCTAGGTGGAGTCTCAGAAGAGTGGAGTAGAGGGGGAGAATCACCTCCCTCGACCTACTGGCCTCTCTTCTTTAGTTGAAGCATTCTGGTTGGCTTTCTGGGCTGCAAGAGCACGTTGCTGGCTCATGTCAAGTTTCTCATCAACCAACACTCCTTTTCATAAGGAAAATACATCCTCAATCCATTCTCTGCCCAGGCTGTATTTGTAGTTGGGATTGCCCCAGCCCAGATACAGGACCTTGCACTTGGCCTTGTTGAACCTCATGAGGTTCAGACAGGCCCACCTCTCAAGCCTGTCAATGTCTCTGTGGATGGCATTCCTTCTCTCCAGCGTGTAAACCATACCACTCAGCTTGGCGTCATCAGCAAACTTGCTGAGGGTGCACTCAATCCCACTGCCCAAATCACCAGTAAAGATGTTAGACAGCACTGGTCCCAGTACTGACCCATGATGAACACCACTCTTACTGATCTCTGCTTGGATATTGAGCCATTGACCGCAACTCTTTGAGTGAGACCATCCAGACAGTTCCCCACCCACCAGGTGGTTCATCTGTCAAATCCATGTCTCTCAAATTTAGAGACAAGGATATCATGGATTACTGTGTCAAACACTTTGCACAAATCCAGGTAGATGATTTCCGTTGCTCTTCCCTTATCCACCAATGTTGTAACCCTGTCACTGAAGGTGCAGTCTGCCCATAGTGACACCATGTTGGCTGTCACCAATCACCTCCTTATTTTCCATGTGCCTTAGAGTAGTTTTCAGGAGGATCTGTTCCATGATCTTGCCAGGCACAGACATGAGACTGACTGGTCTGTAGTTCCCTTGGTCTTCCTTTTTTCCTTTTTTAAAAATGAGGGTTCTGTTTCCTCTCTTCCTGTCAGTGGGAACTTAACTGGACTGCCATGACTTCTCAAATATGATAGATAGTGGCTTAACAACTACATCTGCCAATTCTTTCAGGACCTGTGAATGTATCTCATCAGGTCCCATGGACTTGCACACCTTCAGGTTACTTTGATGGTCTTCAACCTGGTCTTCTCCTACAGTGGATGGTTCATCATTCTGCCAGTCTCTGTCTTTGCATTCTGGGACTTGGGTGGTGCGGCTAGAGCACTTGCTGGTGAAGGCTGGGGCAAAAAAGTAATTGAGTACCTCAGCCTTTTCCATATACTGGGTAACCAGGTCTCCCATTTCCTCCTGGAGAGAGCTCACATTTTCCCTAGTCTTCTTTCTATCACTAATATATGGGATTCTGAGCAACCTGTTCTAGGGGAAGGTGCTCCTGCCCATGGCAGGGGGGTTGGAAGTAGACGACTCTTAGGGGTCCCTTCCAAACTATTTTATGATATTATGGCATATCTATAGAAGCTGTTCTTGGTCGAACCCTCCTCACTGCCCTCAGGATCTTAAACTGCACTGTTTCATGGTCACTGCAGCCAAGGTTGTCCTTGAGTTTCACATTCCCCACCAGTCCCTACTTGTTGATGAGAATGTCATCCAGCACAGCGCCCCTCCTTGTTGGCTCCTTTGTCACTTGGAGAAGGAATTATCATCAATGCATTCCAGGAACCTCCTGGATTGCCTATGCCCTGCTGTGCTGTCCTTCCAAAAGACGTTGGGGTGGTTCATGTCCACCATGAGGACCGTGGCTTGCAAACATTCTATCTGTTCATAAAGGGCCTCATCTGCTCAGTCATCTTGTAGCAAACTACACACTTGGCCCTAGAACACCACAATGTCACAGTGTTCTAGGGCCAAATGCTCTAATATATGGAAATAAACTATTTCTTCTAAACTGGGCAAGCCCTGAGCATTATGGACATGGTATACCCTACCATCAAAGTACAACACTCCTGAGAAGCATAAATGGAGCTATTACTCTCCACTGTTAATAAAGGGATTCCAAGCATCTACATTATTCATTTGTGAGGGTAGGTGAAATTACTCCTCCCTGCCTTGGATGAGATCTTTCAGTTTCAGCCTTTCCAGGAGGTAAAAGACTGTTAGGAAGAAGATCGGTCTGGTGGGATGAACCAGCAGCTGTTAAGTGAGGAATGCACTGGCAGTTTCTCAGGACTAAAGAGAGTGCGTGAATCCAATGCCTGCTGCTCTTTGAGCTAGTGCCTGGACCAATAAGCCTCCTGTTAAAATGAGCCTGCTGTGACTGTTTTGTTGGTATTTTTAATTTAAACAATAGCTAATTAAATATGAAAGCAATTAGTATTTCTGTTCAAACAGCTGTCATGTAATGTCTTCTGCTGCAGTTATAATTCCTTAGCAGTATTGCAAATGGTTTAGAAGCAATGGCTTTTGGGGAGGGAAAGGAGAAATAAAGCAATATTTTCTACGAGCATTGAAAGCCACTGACAGGTGCATTTTGCTTTTGCTCTTTCAATTTACAAGCATACAAGATGCTTACAAACATAAATATCCTTTGGATGGTGGTGGAACTTTAGGCAGCATTATGATATAGAGCAGAGAGAGAAATTCAGTTGCTGATGTTGTCTTCCAGCATTAACTGTTAAACAGTTTCTTATACAGGACCTCAAAACCTAAACAGATATGGAAAGTATCATGGTCTTCCTTGACCCTTGAGGCTCTCCATACATTCCAGTCTGATGACAGTGAAAAATTGAGAACAACAAGAAACTAATGAGGCATGAAGTCGGATGGAGTTCCAGTTCTTCTCTTGGCAGCAGAGTGTAGTTTACATGGGGAAAAGCTAGGATGTTTTTAGCTTTCCTACACTTTCTACCCTATCCCATAAGACAGTGGAGCAGTCTCCAATAATGAGTTTATTGAAGGAATCCTGGCTGTGACTGGATTGGTAGCAGTCTGGGTGCAGACAATGAATGGATTTCCCTGTGTGTACACACGTAGTTCGCATCTCCTCTTTCTCTTCACAGACCTGTGTATCTGTTCCTGAAGTCCAGGGGTTGTAGTGGAATTGCAGTCATGTATGTCTAACAGAAGTCTGGGAGAACTGCATACCTTCTCTGTGCTGTTTTTGCCTAATGTTCTTACATTTAAGCATGCCCCTGAAGCATTTCTAAAGTCTGAATGTGTACAACTGCTGTACTATTTATTATATTATTTATTATTAGGGTTTGTATCCTGACCCTTTGGAGCTGTAGACTTGCCACTCCTGTTATCTGTATTTCAGTCTTTTCTTTTGTAATTTGAATGGTTAAGTGGGATGGATTAGATATATATTTTTGCAGATTTATAGCAATGGATCCACAGTATTTTAGTTTCTTACTGATGTTATGATGGACATCTGTGTTGAACCATCCACTAACTAACCAATGTAGTTAAGCAGAATTGTCATCACAACCACATTCCATTCCTACATAAACATATAGGTAAAAAATGTATTTTAGACTTCTTAAAATAGATCTCTAGTTGCTGTAAATCAGCACACTTTCATACAACATTAAAAGATCAATTTAGTTTACTGCAGCTGAGAATTTGGCCCACTCTAGGCTTTGGCTGGCAAGAATACGAAAGAACTTCATTATTTCCAAGTTTTTTATTGTGAATAAATAATTGGCATTGATCTATGTTCAGTTACCTTGCATACATTATTAAACACTTGTTTACTAAAAAACCTTTACAGTTTGAAAAGAAAAAGAAAAAAAAAAAAATTCACTGGAAAGTATATTGAATCTCAGTATAAAATCAACCTAAGGAGTTTAGCAGTAAGGTGAGTGAAGTTCATTTAATTAAAAGATTGCTAGAGGGGAGACATTGGCAGATCAATTTTTTAAGTTTGTGGAATTATACATTGATATGCAAGTTTAAAGCTGCTGCCTCTGATTGCAGAATATAACAAATGGGAAACATTATATATTTACGAACCATTCAATATCTTCCTTCTTTTTTTCCAACTGGCTTACTGGAAAAGAAAAAAATATCCTTTCCAAGTTGTGACAGCTAAACAGACATTACCAAAATATATATAAGAAGGTGTAAACGTACATTTCGACATGATTTCTAATTGAAACTTCTCCACAGTGGGAAGCCAGGGAATAATTTTTATAGCTTAGGGTCACAAGGAAACTGTTTTATAAGAAATTGCCTTTTTGATAATGAATCTTAACTGATTATTTCTTGGGTTCATAATTTATTTGATAGGTTGCTACCATTGATTTTATATTTGGGGATTTTTCAGACATCCTGAAACTTTGAACTTTTTAGTTCCTCATTAAGAGTTATATCTTTAAAATATACATAGTAGTGATGTCAAAAAGTCTTAGTTAAAAATCTTTTTAGCTTATCAGTAGTCTCAGGACCAGAGGCCTGTCAATGCATGGCTTTAATGGAACCTGTCTTAAGAGTTGAAAGCATGCAACACACTGCAATCCAAAAGGTTTTGGAAGAGTTTATAAAGCTGGTAGCATCATCATAATTGTGAAAAATGTAGTATTTTGGAATCTTAAATATTTGTACAGTGATCATATAAATGGCCTTTTATGGGTTCACATAAAACTGTGTTATTTTTATTAATATTAGTATTATTGTTTACTATTATTGCAGCATACCACAGCACTTACTCTAGTTAAGAGTCCCTCAGAATTTCCATTACAAATCCCATTTTTGGAGGGGTTTATGACTCAGCCATTAAAATTCACTGCAGGCTAGAAATTGGCAAAGGAACACACAGTCTGAAGCAATCTGTTTAATGGAAAAATGGAACAAAATCAATCTGGTTGGTTAGAAAAATGGTTGGGGAAACCCACTACTCTATTAAGTAGTTCCTGAAGTTTGCTTTTTATTATTTTATTTTTAAAAAGCTGATGTTGTTTAGAAATAAAGCAATGAGACTATTCCATTGGCCCTGATTCATTTTTTGCCTATAGGCTAGAAAGTGATTTACATCCTTTCAGACTTAGTGCAAAACACTTGTTTTTGAATTGATAGTGTCTTATATAATGTAGGTGTATCTGAATTTTGAACATACAGGACAACAAGAAACTGAGCCTCTTGACTTATGGTTAGCCAGTGGGTGTGTTAAAGCTTCTATTTAACAAGTTGATCAATTGTACTCTGTTGGAACACAGGGAAGAAATCCCAGAACAAGAACTGCTACAAATCAGTATGTCCAAACACATAATTTCTTTGTTTGTTGCATCTTTAGCATGTCTACATTATATTTTGTCTGACTCTGAAGACTGACAATGTTTGTTTCTTCTTTTGTAACTACTTTGGTGTAGGTGTGTGAAATGTTTCATTGATGAGGTTTTCATGGTTATATAGAATCATAGGACCAGGAAATCATTGAAGTTGGACCTCAGGGGGCCTCTAGTTCACCTTCCTGCTGAAAGTGGTCTGCTCAGATGTGGTATTGCAGATGAAATTGTTCACTTCACTCATAAGAGAGCAGCAGTGGTGTAATGTAGTGAATGATAAAGCTTAATTATAAATAAGACAGCAATTTATCAAAATTTGAGATGGCAAAGTACATTTGCTTATTTACTGCACAGAGGACAGGGTAAATCAGATGCATTGGAGAGACCTTCCCATTGAGTCAGTAGGTTCAGGGTGGACTCCCTTGCTTTCTAAACTCCTTGAACTGAAGAGGTAAGGAGCCTTGGTGTAGCTGAATCTACTTCTAGTCCCAGACTTGGTCAACAGTTTATGTCTAAGAATTATATGTGCACAATCAATCTAAGATATAATCTTAGCAAAGCTTACACAATTTAGCAAGCTATTAATCACTTACCTAGGACCAGCTGCATTCCTTGCTGTAAGGAATATCTCGTGAGGTATAAGGGATCTTTGCAGCAGAGAGGCAGCCCTAATCAAGGGGAGATCCCATCATGCAGCCAGCTGTGTGCAGAAGAGCTCAAAGGGTTCTTGGCCTGCTTGCTATTTATAGGGTAAGATGATGGACTAACAGTCTTTTTTTAATTTTTATTTTTTTTTGGCTCATGCTCCATTAGCCCTCAGCTAATGAGCAAGATGTCTGTCTTTCAGCTTTTGAACCAATATTGTGTTCACTTTCTGCCTGAAAAAGGCCTTGGGTGCAATGTCCAAAGTTTAAGCAAGGCAATGACCAGACCAAAGTGGGGGGGCGGGTGGAGGAGAGGGGAGGTCAGGTACTGGGGGTATCACAGAGCACAACATCACATATGGGGTCCGTGCAGAAAGCTCATAACACTATCCACGCAAATTTTGAAAGCCTCCAAGGACAGAAACTGCATAGTTTCTTTAAGAAACCTGTTCCAAACTTTGGCCTCCCTGTACACACCTGCAAGCTGCTGTTAGGTCCCTTGAAGAATTCTCAAGGCTGAACTAGCCCATCTCCCTCAGCCTCAGCACCACAGCAAATGCTCTAGTCCCTAACCATCTTGATGGACACCACTGAACTCATTCATTTATCAAAGTCTTTATTGTATTGTGGATCCAAAAGTGGGTGCATTTTTGAGCTAACTAGTGCTGAGAGGAGACCAGTCACTTCCCTCAATCTCCTGTCTCCCTGTTCATGCAGTCCAGGGTGCTGGTGGCCCTTGTTACTGCCAGGGTGCAGTGCTTACATGTACAGATACCTGCCCACCCATCTTCACAATGCGTTTTCTGCAGAGCTACTCCCCAGTCTGAATGGTTGCAAAGTATTATTCTTTTCCAGACGCTGGACCTTCCATGTTTTCTTATTGAGTTTCATCACGTTCTTGTTGATCCAGTTCTCCATGTGATGGCAGCCTAGCCCTCAAGCATATTCTCTGTTCTACCCAGAGTTGGTATCATCTGCAGATTTGATAAACAAGCACTCCTCCAAGTCACTGATGAAGATACTAAACATGACTGGACCCAGGAGAGACCCCATGGTATTTCACTTGCTACCAACCACAAAATAAAGTAAAACCTATCAGCCCTCAGGACCCAGCCATCAAACAAGTTTTTAGCCATCTGTTTGTCTACCCATCCAGACTGTAATGTCCTAATTTGAATATAAGAATATTGTGAGAGACAGTATTTAAAGCATTGCAAAAATCAAGAGTAATGCTATTTATTTTTCTCTGTGTGTCCTCAAATCCAGTCATTTATTTTATCTTTAAATGGGACTCAGGTTTGTCAGGCATTTTTTTTCCCTTGTTAAATCCATGCTAACTGTTCTCGGTCACCTTCTCCTTCATCTGACTAGAAATGTGCTACAAGAGGGCTTGCTCAATGCTTTTCCTAAGAACCAAAATTATGTCAAATGGCTGTTAATTCCACATTGTCCTTTTAGCACTTTTTTGAAGACAGCAATGTACATCTTTCCTCTGTTATGAAAATGACTTCATAAGAATCATTGTATAAGACAACATCTGCAAAACAGGGATTTAGCTAATCTGAAATGCAGTACCTTTTGTTTTGGATAAAGGTGATTGTAAGGAAACAAACCTTCACTTTCTCTATTGTGCAGGACAGAACAATGGTATGTGACTGAGATCCCCGAGGCTATTGGAATATAAATTACAAGCTGTCCTGGTTTTGGCTGAAATAGAGTTAACTTTCTTCCTAGTAGCTGGTATAGTGCTGTATTCAGGATTTAGGACAAGAATAATGCTGATAACATACTGATGTGTTAGTTGTTGCTGAGCAGTTCTTTCGTCTAGTCAGTAACAGTTTTCTTCTTCTGTTTCAGTTTCACAGTCTCTTTCTTCAGGACAACTGACTAAAAATTTGAACAGTGTTCTCAATGAACACTCAGTTGTCCCTCAGAAACTGACATCAAATTTTTCTTTTCTTTCCTAGATATACCTGTCCTGATACATTGTATGGCAATTTTTATTTACTCCATGCTTTTTCTGTGACTGGCCAGAAATCCAAAGTGTTTTGCTTCCTCCTTGTTTTCTAATTGACAATAGACACCATATTCTTCCTTTCTTAGAAAGGGATAGAATAAACTCTTTGAGTTTAACTTTGAATGCATTATCTGGCACTTTGTACAAATGTACAATTATTTCTCATTTATTTTAATACAGTCTTCAAGCTCCTCTTACCGACAATGGCTTCTAATATTTTTCATTACCGATAGTCTTATGCCAAGTTTGGTAATGAAGATACTATGATCAATTTCTTAAGCATTACTTCTGGAAAATAATAAAAAGAACAATACTTGACTTTACTTTTAAGTTATCCTCAACCTGTTAAAGTCAATAATAATTTTTCACTACCTTCTTCTGTCGTTCCATTTGTTTGCTCTTTATCCAGCATCTAATTCTTATAATAATCTACACCTTTTGCAGTTTAACCAATGATTTCCCATATGACAACATGTCAAACAATTTACTGAAGTCCGGTTAGAGTAAACCTATTGCCTTTCCTTAATCTAGAAAATCAATTAACTCATTGAAGAGAAATATCTGCTGAGGCTAATGTGATCTATCTTTGGTGAATTCACGTCACATTTTATCTCATTTGCCATTTACTTCCATGTATTTAATTATTCCTTCTTTTAAAATATGTTCTAACTCCTAAATAATGTGGCATCCAAATTAATGGGTCTATAGCTGTTCAGATCACTTTCCTATGTCATTATTATTATTATTATTAATTATAATTATATAATTCTTTAAATATATTGTACCACTCTCAGAATATCAGATTTAATAAAAGTCCTTACTAGGGTGTTCCCGGAATGTCTTCTGACATAGTAATAGTAATATATCTCCTTAAGATGAACTGATGACACCAATACATATTCTGAAGACAAAGAAGTTGGATACTATTATCTTTAAGTTAAAGAAACATAATATTGAGATATTAGACCAAGACATCACATCACATCTTTGTAACTAAATCTGTACATTTTATCAGAAAGTGGAGGATAAAAATGAAATTAATTCCTTTTTTCCATCAAAATTTTTGTTTAAATTTGGATAAAAGATTTTACACTCTAAAAATTATTTAGTATATTACACAATTGTAATTGAAATTGCCTTTTCCAGCTCTTGAAGACACAGCACAAGTCATTCTCCAGTACACCTTCTGTTTCCTCATAAAATTAGTAAATAATCATAAGCTTTTTTGTCTATGAGTACAGTGATTGTTGAATTTGAATGACTGGAGAACAAGCCTGATGTGATGGGTGCATTCTAGCTGTAGATGGTGACAGGGCTTCTAGCTGCCAGGTCTTAATGCATGCCTTGGCTGGAGTCCCATCTATGTGTCCAGATGAGGTGTGAGTGTGAGTTATTCCTCTTGCTCCCTCATACTTGCGTTTTTGTAAAAACAAAAGCCAGATGTGTTGGTCAGAAAGGATATTTACACAGAAAGAATATTTAGCGATCATGTATAAAGGGTATTATATGTATCATTTAGAAGGAGCATGGAGGTAAATATACCCTGATATTATTAGCGATTGCTCCAGAGCAGTTAAGGGATTTGAGGCAAGTTCACTGGGTGTCAGGAATGATGAGAGGTCTGGAGATAGTATGCTGATAGGGAGGTAAGATCTGAGAGATATAGTGAAGAAAACACGTGAGCAGTGTGAAGGGCACCCTCCATACAAACATACCTTGATGCAGACCTGTCCTTAACAATCTGAGCTAGTTTCCTGTGTCTTCACTCCTGACGTGTGGAAATGAGGTAAAAGCTTGTTCTTATCCCATTGGGTGTTCTGAGGATAATTACAGCAAAGCTTGAAAAGGCTCATGTCCTGTGACAGTATGGGCTATACAAGTATTTAAGACACTGGGAACATTGCATAGTGTGATAAATATTGACCTTTTAAATAGCATTAGCTGTACAATCATTCCAGTGTGTATCCAGACTAATGTAAGTCAACACACTGAAGGGCATTCTTCCAAATACCAGAGAGCACATTTCACCATCATTGCATTCTGCATGTTGGTGACTTTTGTTTGTCAAAAATCTGCAGATAATTTAAAACTATAAAAAATGACTTATCCTCAATATATATGCAAAATGTTGTTAATCTTGCACAGGTAAGTATTTTACTACCTGATTTAATAAAGTATCCAAGTTAATAAATATAATGTTCCTTATGGATATAGGCCTGATGAGTTTGAAGGTAGGACTAAGACTCAAGGTCATAAGCATCTTGAACAAAAGAAGCAGGCACTATAGATGTACTTGCAAATGTGAGAGAGAAGACAAGGAGGAAGTCATATGCAATGCTTGTTGCTTGTTATTAATCACTGACAGTAAACATACCGTATCAGCAATACTGTTATAACACACACTGTCAGCATGCATTACTTTTCTACCACAACCAAAGTCTATGGTCTAATCTCTTGACCTTCTGCACACACATTTGGATTTCTTTGGGGATTAAAGAAAAGCATTTAAACACTATTTTTAATTCTTTCTTGTGTTTATGTCAGTTTAAATCTAATTCCAATTTTAAGTCACCTGCAATTGATAATAAGAATAGCTGCAAGCAAAGAGGATCTTTTTCCTTGTACAGCTATATCAATACATTGGGTTGTTTTACAACACTTCTCACCCAGGCATGGCATCTGAATTACACAGGGCAGAGAGTGTGCCATTTTCTTCTATTCCCTACATTACTACAACCCCAAAAAGGACTAACCCATAGAATATTGGCAAATCTGCTATTGGCAAAAAGCAAATAGAGGGGAGATGCAATTGGACTGAAAAGGTGATCAGAGGACTCATCTGAAGACACAGGATTCATTCTGATCTACTCACATAAAATACTTCAATAATATTTACTAATAATCTTTTCCATTGTAGAAAGGATACTTTGGGATTTTATTATTATTATTATTTTCAGGAAACTCATAGGCAGTTTACATAATCTGTCTTAATCTGTCTGTCAGAACTATGATGTTCAATTTAAACTAAAAACAGATATTCAAATAGTGAAACTTGCACTGATTTATTGAATTCAAAGTTTCTTTTAAAGTCACGCTTCCATGTGTACCTCTCCTATATCAGCTAAAGGATTGGAATGAGAGGAAAAAGAAACAGAAGGAGGAAGGGCTGTTTATATCTCACATGAAGAAATATCTCAAACAAATTTCTGAGATTGGATTCCCTATGGATACCTCTATACTAACAAATTAAATGTTCTTGAGAACATTTCTGGTCACTGAGGCCAGTTGGCAGGGACAAGCCTACATCTATCATAACCACTGAAAACAAAATGGCTGCATACAAAATGACTGTTGAAAATGGTGCCTAGAAGTTCCCAAGGACTGTATGGGAAATTGTTAATTAGGACAATGCTAAAGAATGATAAAGACCATTCTAACAATTTAAGAGTTGAAGTATAGGTAATATTGATGAATGCATTGGAAAGCTCAGAAATGTTACTAAGCACTGTTTGGTTGGCGGTATAGATGTAGCCCCTAAGAGGATGTAGCAAGCTGTCACAACTTAATTAATGCCGCATCACAACGGAAGGATACATGATATATGTATTATTCAGAACAGAATCTCAATCATCCAGCAGTAGAATTGCCATGTGAACCAAGGAACTGCGGGGCTGTAGAACAACTACATCATATTTTCAGTATCAGTAACCTTACAAGCAGTAGTCTGGCTTTGGCTTCAGAAGTTACGAGGATGCTACATTAACATCTAAAAAGGTAATAATATTAAAAACTCCTAATTGTAATATCTACTAGAACTGGCACATTTTAAAGTCTGTCCAAAAAGAAAAGATCCTACATTTCTACCTCTGCAAAGTTCTCTTCCAACATAAATAGATAGGTAGATAGATAGATAGATAAAATTATGGAGGAAATTAATCTGAAAGTTATTGAAAAAATCTTGAAAGACAAAACAGTCAAAGCAGTCACTGGTCACAGCCAGCATGGGTTCTCAAGGGGAAAGTCCTGTTTAATGAACTTAGTTTCCTTTTATGATACGTTTACCAACCTAGATAACCAAGGGAAATCTTTCAGCAAAGCTTTTGGTACTGTTCTTTTGGACCAGAGGAAATGGTATGAAGCTGCATCAGGGGAGGTTTAGGTTGGGTATTATGAAAAGTTTCACCCTCAATGAGAGGGAGATTGAGCACTGGAACAGGCTCCCTAGAGAAGGGTCCACAGCACTGAGCCTTCTGGAGTTCAAAAAACATTTGGACAAAACAAAAGTTGCTATCAGAAGCCCAAGGATTTCTTTTTATATATTTACATTATTTGCTTTGCAACACTGAGTGGAAAGAAGATATTACTGTGTGAAAATCGCACATTTGGAGGAGAAAGTGTCTGCAGTCTGCATGGAATAAGCATGAAAAATAAAAAAGGAGGAGAGGAGAGGAGAGGAGAGGAGAGGAGAGGAGAGGAGAGGAGAGGAGAGGAGAGGAGAGGAGAGGAGAGGAGAGGAGAGAAGAGAAGAGAAGAGAAGAGAAGAGAAGAGAAGAGAAGAGAAGAGAAGAGAAGAGAAGAGAAGACGAAAAAAGAAAAGAAAAAAGAAAAGAAAAGAAAAGAAAAGAAAAGAAAAGAAAAGAAAAGAAAAGAAAAGAAAAGAAAAGAAAAGAAAAAATAAAATAAAAGAAAAGAAAAGAAAAGAAAAGAAAAGAAAAGAAAAGAAAAGAAAAGAAAAAAGAAAAGAAAAAAAGAAAAAAGAAAAAAAAAGAAAAGAAAAGAAAAGAAAAGAAAAGAAAAGAAAAGAAAAGAAAAGAAAAGAAAAGAAAAGAAAAGAAAAGAAAAAAGAAAGAAAAGAAAAAAGAAAGAAAAGAAAAGAAAAGAAAAGAAAAGAAAAGAAAAGAAAAGAAAAGAAAAGAAAAGAAAAGGAAAGAAAAGAGAAAAGGAAAGGAAAGGAAAGGAAAGGAAAGGAAAGGAAAGGAAAGGAAAGGAAAGGAAAGGAAAGGAAAGGAAAGGAAAGGAAAGGAAAGGAAAGGAAAGGAAAGGAAAGGAAAGGAAAGGAAAGGAAAGGAAAGGAAAGGAAAGGAAAGGAAAGGAAAGGAAAAGAAAAGAAAAAAGAAAAGAAAAGAAAAGAAAAGAAAAGAAAAGAAAAGAAAAGAAAAGAAAAGAAAAGAAAAGAAAAGAAAAGAAAAGAAAAAAGAAAAGAAAAGAAAGCGTAACATCTTTATATCAGGTAAAGATAAGTGATATATCACAATGCTAAGGCTTACTTCTTGTCGGAGGCAAGCACAATTCAGAAATGAATGAAGAATATTTGTCTTGACCTAAACAAACACAAGCATCACTGCAGAGGCAAGATACAGTTGCAAATATCACAGGCAATAGTCAATTAGATGCATTGATAACCTTTGCTATCCAAAACAAATGAGCAAAATGATTTTAGCTTGCGTGAGTCTTATTTACAATGACTGTCACAGCTATATTACACTTTAGATTAGAGGCTGAAGAACCTCCACTGTACAGATGTGCCAGGAGCAGAGCCATCACTGCTTGCTACTGTTAATAATTAATGACCAAATACCTACAGTGCCACCCACAGGCACTTGGTATTTCTCCTGGCTACTAAGCAAGTTCTTGCCTTACATTTCTAATCCAAACGGAATTGAAGAGCACCTCTTTTTTTTGTTGTTGTTGTTACTGTTGTTTTTTCCTTCCATTGGACTAAATAACCCTACAACAAACTTGAAAACTTGCCTGACTATTAGAACATATCACAAAAAGAGGAAAACAAAAAAGGGGAAAAAGAAGAAATATTTTCAACTTCTATCATTATTTTCAAGTTAATGCTGACATGCCTGCCTAAAGCTTTCTACTAAAGTGGGATGAGTAGTCAACATCTGTTCTGAATTATTTATTTATTTTCAATTGCAGAAAATTGGCAGCTCCAAAGTCCCTAAGAGAAGGATAATTGTAATTATCTATGATGTTGTGAAAACTGTTTCAATGGCTCAGCAGTTACAGAGGGCCTGGGGTTTTTTCTCTTCTTCTACCATATATATTCCAGTGTGTGTAAGGATGTGGAAAAAAATGAACTCTGGGATTTTTTATTATTTTTTTTTTGTACATTTTGCTGTCATTTTTCCCCTCCATATCATTCTGAATGATTTTTTTTTTTTCTAATTAGTGGCTCCAGACCATACATTTATACTACACCACTTATTTTTAAACCTGATGAAATGGTCCAAGGCCTCCTTCCTTCAAAATGCTGTGCTTAAGTGGGCTGTTGCACCTGTGCAGATCTCCATAGATATTCAGAGGGACCTCCAAACCAGCAAAGCAAAATACTTAATATAATATATCTAAAAAAGACACAGAGGTAAATATTGTATTAATTCTAATAATCAGTTACATATAATGATCAAATGGGTAAAAATGCTGATTTCTCATATCTGTCATTTTTCAAAAGCAAGGAAGGATCAAATATCAAATCCAAAAAGTAAGTAATTTTCTCAGAATCCCATTTATCTTGCTTTTTGAAAGGAAAAAATCTTTAAAAAATGAATAGTGAATCTTTTATTGGAGGATGTCTCCAGCTCATCAAATCACTAAGGAAAACTACTGGAATTCTTATTGTCTGTCTTGAAGTAAAAAGTAGACAGATTCAGAAGAGAACTGTTTGCTCTGGAACTACAGAAAATAAAAATGGAGAAGGTATTGCCTTATATATCAAGACAAAAATGCATTAAATCTAAACACAAAATCAAGAGTGACATGGAATTATTAAACATCCATGGATAAAGATAAAAGACACATGTGACTCCTATGAAACATCAAATCCAGAGAACGTGTTGATGGCAATTTATTAACCACATAACAGTGACAGCTAAACGTAAGGTCTGGTGGGAGCGAGGGACTTGAACTAATTTAACATCTGATGGATAAGGAAAATATCAGGAGATAAAGACTAGATCTGTACTAATAAACTGAACAGTGCCAGGGATCATTCTCTAACATTGAGGCCAATTGGCACAGTCTAGCCCCATCCATGCTGTTAAACTCTCTTAGCCTCCTGCACAACGTGGTCACATCTGCACAGCCATTTGGGAATGGTCCCTGACCTGTACTAACTCCTGAACTGGCCCCAGAAATTGTCTGGCTAGTAGGCTCTGGTCAAAAGCATGAGCATTATAACATTTCAATGGCAAAGATGACCGAATTCTAGTGCTGTTTCCTGATCTAGTTCATTGACTAACCATTTAGTTATAGCTATATTTTCCAAAAATCCTTGTGTTAGGGAAAGAGGTTTGTTTTAGAATGTGCAGATAGTAGTAAGCAGTACAGAATACAGAAAAAAATGAAATGGTCAGAGGGTTGGTTGTTGGGTTGGTTGTGGGTTTTGTGTGTTTTATTTGTTTGTTTGTTTTTTGATTGGTTGGTTGGTTTGGTTTGGTTTTTACCTACATTTTAAATAAGATAATTATGAAAATAAACTCCATGTGATTAAGTTATAGCAGAATGGGAAAAAAGGCCAAAATAGGGAAGGAAGAGGTCAGAGTTATTTGAATAATTTGGGTTTCCATTGGTGAAAGATACCCTCAATCAGATTAAATTATTAGCCAAAGAACCAGCAATTATTTCCACAAATCTATGAAAAAAAATAAATGATTCAAAGCAGAGGAAAAATGCAAACAATAAAATACCCATATTTGGAATGGGAGAAAGGAGATTCCAGGGACTTTTGACCTCATTTTGATACCCCAAAAGATATAGGAACAAAATTGTTAATCTGCTTTTATGCAGCTGATAGATAAAAAGGTGCTGAGAAAAGAGCAATATGGATTTATCAGGATTTGACAAAACATGCCAAGCCAGTCTAATTTCCTACTTGACATGTTAACTGGCCAAACAGATATGGAATAAGCACTAGAGATGTTTGATAACCTGACTTATGTAAGGCTTCTAATGTGGATGCATGGGGCATTCTTACTAGTAAATTTGGGAAATGAGATCTTGCTCAAATGCAGCTGATGCAGAACTGGTTAAAAACAATACTAAAATACTCAGAGCAGAGTTATCACTATTCTTCTGCCTTACTCCAAGGATATTTCAAATTGGCCTCATGTATGGCAGTTCTAGATCAAGTATTTTTGATTATTTTCATTACAGACAGAAATGATAGAATAGTAAATAAACTTAAGAAATGTTGAAGAATATGAGGCTGGGAGGGGTTGATTCACAGAACAGTAACTCAGAGAGATCATGATGTATTAGAGAACTAGACTGAAATCAATAAGATGAAATTTGTGAAAGGTAACAGCAAAGAAGTATATTGAAGAAAGAAAAATAAAAAGATACAAATATTAAAAAGTGTGAGGGAACTGAAGAAGAGTAATAAAGAAATTGGGAGTTGTAGTGAACTATAAAGGGTATATGAGTTAAATATATGATGATACAAGACCATATATTTAACATATTTAACATAATGATATTACAATATCATTCTAAAGTGTACTAATTTCAAGGTGTATGCAGGATTAAAAAAGGTAATTATTTCATTATGCTTAAGTTACTAAAGTCATAGAATCATAGAATGGCTTGGGTTGGAAGAGACCTCGAAGATCATTTAACTCCAACCACCCTGCCATAGGCAGGGATGCCACTCACTAGATCAGGTTGCTCAGGGCCTCATCCATCCTGGCCTTGAACACCTCCATGTCCTTGATACAGTGCAAGTTTATGGTATTTGTAGTACTCATTAACAAGCAGGCTGTAGAGTCC
Organism: Cygnus atratus; assembly: GCF_013377495.2. Lineage (NCBI taxonomy): Eukaryota > Metazoa > Chordata > Aves > Anseriformes > Anatidae > Cygnus > Cygnus atratus. The sequence goes on from NC_066364.1 coordinate 9,188,605, forward strand.
AGAAGAAACCAACAATGGGAAAAATAAAAATAAAAATCAAGGAAAGAACGGTGAGAAAAAGATGAATAAAACAAAAGTTTAATCTAGAAATCAGAAAAGTAGGAGATGTTATCAGTAGTAAAATCTATTACATAGATCCAGGTTCACACAGGCGTAAAAAGGGTTTCTGAGTCTCAAAAAAAAAAAAAAGTCATTTAATCTTTTTTTTTTTTTTTAAATATATATGTAAATCCAAGGTGTTTCTTTTTCAAGTTTCTGATGAATCAAAAGTCCTTGAGACTGTGCAGCTGCTCACTGAATTTGATGTAACTTGTCAGCTTCACTGCTAGTATCAACTTTCAAGGTCTTTGGCTTCAGGGCACACTTGCCAAAATTATCTGCCCCAGGGCTAAGGATCCACAACTTTGAGCATCCTCAGGACAGACCTACTTTACTGCACTCCCCAGAGCTATAGCCTCCTTGGCTCCCATCATCCTTGGCCTTAGGGCAGACTGTCTGCACTACCCCTCAGTAAATACACACCCTCCAAACACATCTCAGCAATCTGAAAACAGGGAAATGAATATAAAGATTGCTATTATGTTTTCCAGTGCTGAAATTAGGTTTATATAACAGTTAATTACTACTTCTTGAGTTCATTTACACATAACCTTTCCTCCTCCTGCAGGAAGAAGAGGAAAAGAAGCAGTCCCAAATGTAATAATCAACATCTCACAGTACCAGTACCTGATGGATAGGATCTAACAATGGTGTTATGCTGTCAAAATAAACCCAGGTGCAGATTTTATAAGTGACATTTGGGGAGGAGAAGGGGGGAAGCAGTAATATCATTTTCCCCACGAGTCTTTTCAGGGTGCATCATTAGTATATGGAGTGAAGAACGTAGTCGCTGCCACATAACTTCACTGTCAGGCATTGCCCCCTCTAATGCAAAGAAAGATCAGACTGATTCAGTTGTGAAAAAGGAATGGAAAGATACAGAAGGAAAACAAAGACATGACCGTCTATTGCTGTAGACTGAAATATGCATGGTTTGCTACACCAGAGAGAGAAAAGAAAAGAAATAAATTCGTGAGAAACATGCTCCCCTGTTTCAAGGATTTAGGAGCCTGCTCTGGGGATCAGCAGTGTGGGATATATTTGAAGATGTGCTCATTTAAAAACATTATTTCCTAACCTAGAGGTAAAGGGTTTGGAAACCTCTGGATGTTTGTGAAGAGACAGGATCCATACTGAAGACATAGATTTAAATATACCTGTGGGCTGTACTCCTTTCATCTGTGCCTTGCTCTTGTGCAGTTGTGGTACTTCCCTCTGTACCAGACTAGTGAGGAAGGAGTGCAGGCCATGCTGGGTAAACTTTTTGTACCTTCAGACCTTTCATCCTCTGTTACACTGGTGGAAGTTATGCCTGAATCAAGTCTCTATAGTGTGAAATGCTAATGTAACCCAAATACATGAGCTATAATCCATAGCCTGGAGGAAGGTCTCTTATCCTTACGTCTGGGAGTGTGCTACTTTTGTGTTATTGAGTTGATTCTGCTAGCAAAATAAGGCACCTCCTGTTTCCAATCACAGGTGTATATTGTATGCATGCTACTCTGCTGAATTTCATATACCCTAGGGTTCCTCATGGGTTTTTATTTATTTATTTATTTTATAAAAACGATATAAGGATAATGTGACAAGGTGACACTTGATACAATGCACAAGTGAAAATCTAGCGAACTTTGGTGATGTTAAAAGCAACCAGAAGAGAGATTGTTTTGACTGAAATGGGTATTAATAGTCCCATAAGCCTAAAAGATTAGAGGATTTATCATACTCTCAAGAAAATGATAGAAGTAGCTAGTGTTCTAGCCCACCTACTGTGTCCTTACTGATGTTGGATACAGTTTATTTTTATTTCAATTTCTTAATTATGGCAGAATTATTTTAGCTTTTCAAAGTCCAACCTGTGTGGGCCATAAGGTTGAGATTCTTGTGTACACACAGGCAGAATTCTGCACAAAAGAAAAGATAAGCAAATAGATATAAGGCAACTAGCATGTTGCCAAATAATTACTCAGTTTTCTCCTGTAACTTTTATTTGTTGAGAGACAGTGGTTAATGCTGGATAGTTTCTAGTCCCTTAATAAGGTGGGGGGGGGGGGGGGGGGGGGGGGAGGAGGTAGAGAGGAGAGGAATAGAGAAATACATCTATAGCTAATTCCATGTTGAGCTGAGCTTGTTAAACCAGACACTCTGAAGCTAAAGAGTTACACAGAAGAAAAGAGGAAAGAGCTTTTTTAACTTCCAGAGAGAAGGTAGCAATAAACTGGCTTGATGATCACTGTTGTTAAATTGAGCCCCTTGGGATGCCAGGTAATTTGCTAGTAAAGTGAAAGACACGGTCTTTAGCAAGCCTGTTTGAACGACTGTCTAGAGGTTCCATCTTTACAGTCACAAATTCTGTAGCACCTTTCTTTGCAGGGGGACCTATTATGCTGCAACAGTCAGTTGATGAACTTCAGAAAGTTAGAGAAGGCAAAAGGCCATTTTCTCTGCATGGGCTAGATTCAAAAGCACTAAGAGTAGCACACTGAATGGAGAAGAGATGCTTTATTGTTCATCCGTAGGGCAACTGTGGAGTCACAAAAGAGATCTTCAGAGAGAGAAACATGTATTTAGAGTGTTGGGAAGTTTGTGAAGATATAATCTCCTGCTCCTAATAAATAATTGCTAGTTTGCTATAGAAAGTTTCTAGAATTCCTTCGTATTCTGAGAAATAGATCAATGGGTCTGCTTATTCTTCACTTATCAGTAAAGACTGCTTTTCCCCCAGTAGCTCTGTAGAGTGACTGAGTTTCAGAGTTTGTGGGTTTAACAAGTTCATACAGAGATCTTTCTTTGTACTTCACCATTCCAGCTTTATAGACTGTAAGTTCTAAAACAACTCAAGAACCTCACTGGATTATTGCTAGTTCCAGTTGCAACCTATTTCCAGAAAAGACAGTTATGCTCTCCCCGTGATATTTCTTCCCTATTTTTAAGGTAGGTTTGGATCCTTCTCATGAGCTACACCAGAGATATCAAGCCTTTCCATACTCCAACTCCTGTTTTCCCAGAGAAGGAAAAGGTACCCATACTACTATCTAACAATGACTAACATTCTCCTTTCCAGCTCTCAATACTAGAGCAGGAACACTCCATCTCCCATGCCATGGTTTCTGATCCCTGTATTGAGAACATCTGTGCATCATTTTTGCATTTTCATTAAGAAAGATGCAATAGTGGATCTTGTTTGCTCCTGAATAGCAATGTAGCCCATGTAGACCACTGACACAGCCTAGGCAAGAAAATTACAATTATAAATTGGCAAGGTAAAAATGATGATGTTTTAATGATGCTGCTTAAATATGATTTGCTTTTACTGATCTGGTAACGGATGCCAATATTGAATGTGCACTTTCTCTGGGTATGCACTCAAGTAAAATAGTTGAATTCTCCTCAGTAGCTTTTTTACTCCTTTTGTGTTTGCCTTTTGTGAATATTCTATGAAGTGAATTTAAAGCAGAATGCATGTGATAATAGCCAGTTTTAAGCAAATATTGGAGAATATTCTGAGCCTGTAAATACTGAATTTGGAGATGCAAATATTAGCATTGTAGTTCTGAATATTTTCAATGAACTTGATGTTAGTAGTCTTCCATTTTTTTTCTTTTTCACCAAACCATCATAATAACCACCACCGGATAAGTAAAAACGATGTCCCTCAATCTTTGACAAAGTGGGAGTAGTATCTTTATGGAAGACAAAAGAAACACTTTTGAACAGAAATGGATGCTATTGCATCAAAGTAACATCTAAATTCGTTTGCAATCCATGATCAAAGAACCACAGTGATTAAAACCCTGCACCCTGATGTCAGAAAATATGCTGCCTAAAGACTTATGCAGCTGTCCCGTCCCATCCCATCCTGCCCCCCCCCAAAACAAACACACACACACACACACACACAAAAAAAAAAAAAGAAAAAAAAAAACACTACAGAATGATCAGAAACACTGTTGTAACTAGCACCTTTCAGGTCTATTATTAGAAAACAAAGTAAGGTATTTTTAAGTTTATTTTCATGATTTTTACAAGAAATGCATGTGTACCTGGAATTAGTGAAGTTTGGAGGATAATACAGGGTCATGGGAATTACTATAGTACAGCAAATATTGTCCAGGTAGTCTGACATTATATTTCTGACAGAAAGCCAATACCAAACACTTCAGATAAAGAATGAGAAATCCTCTTACGTACAATTACGTTATAACCTGGCCAGTCCAAAACTCCTTCATTTAGTGGTTGTCTGATACTCTGAGATGTTTCCAATAGTCAGAAGTGACCATGTCAGAAACATTAAATCTTATTTTCTATTCTGATAGTCCAAACTTTTACTAGTCTCAAGACAGACTTGCAAATTACATTTAAGAAGAGAAAGCAAACCCAGAAAACTTTGTGTGGAAAATGCAAGTCCCATTTCCATTATTTTACATGATGTGGAGGTAGAAGAAGGAGGGTAGAAAACAGAGAATAAACTCAAATTTTCAAACATGTAGATTTCACAATGCAAATATCTAAACATTACTCAACTAAGACAAAATTTTGATTTAAACTCAAAATCTGTGTTTCTTTAAAAGTTGTATATTTCAAGCTACAAAAATATCCTAAATCAAGGACTATTTTCAGTTGATTTTTAACTAAACTATTTTCTTAAAAGAGCATTTTTCAGGCTAAAAGCTTTAACACTTCTTACTCACCTCTTGGTTAGTTTAAATGGTGATTTTTTTTCAGTGTATGCATACAAATGTCTTGATTTTTTTTTTTTTTGTATTTAATCACTGTTATCTCAGCATTATTACAAGAAATTTTTCACATCATGAATTAATCTAAAGTACAGGTGATTCAAAACACTTTTGCTACTTTTGGTATATTTAGATTAAATATTTGCACAGAGTAAAATATTGCAGAATATAGACTGCTCATAAATCCTCTAGAAATAGTAGTTGGTTTTCAGTATCTGTACAAAACACAGCATCAAAACAGGATAATGAGATATGTGGTTTGCAAAGGAAACCTTGAGTCAATTTATCTTCTATAATTTGGTGTTTTCTTACTTCTAAATTTTGGGTGGGTGGTTTGTACTTTGAAGTAACTATTATTTTTTCTTTAATAATGTTATTGTTTTCAGAATCTACTGCTCCATTATCACTTTCTGGTATTTAATGTATCCAATTACCAATACATGTCTTTCAAGTGTCCTTTATAATGCATAACAGCAGCAAGTGTTAATTATGTCCCCAACAGCCTCCTATATACACAGTTTACTGAAGAAAAAAGAGAGAACACTCACATGAGCACTCACATGATTATATTAATTACTAGGAGAACAAGAAGCCCATATGCTTTAAAATTTATACAAATGTTCCTTGGTTACTTGCTCTCCCCTGTGCATGTGTTTCTATTAAAGTTGAATTTGTCTTTATTATTATTATTATTATTATTATTATTATTATTATTATTTTGTTTCTGACACTTGGCAAGAGTATTGTTTCTCCTGTCTGAAGACTGCTAACCTAGTTATTCAGGGAAAAGTAAGGACATCTTTCAGTGATCTTGAAGGAATAGTACTAAACTCCCTTTACTGCATACTTAATATATAAATAGGAATCTATTATTTAATTCCCAAATCAATTTCTTCCTCCTTCTTTCTTGCTGGCAATTCCTCTGCCACAGAGACAAATCAGAGAAGGGTGATCTGGCAGCCAGGATGTAAGGCAAATGGGGTATACTAATAAGACAATCCTCTGAATGCATGCGGAGAACAGGAGAACAATGTAATTTTCACCATTGCCTCATTTAGTCAAGAATCTGCTTGCTTAGTGATTAAAATAGTTATTTTTTAACATACAGGTGTATCAAGAGGGGCTGTTGTTTATTTTTGGGGGGACCATGGCCATCCAAGGGTTGTTGATTGTATCCATACCTGTAAAATGGTATTGGAGCTTTTTCTGATACTCTTAGGCCAATTACCACATATTGACTGTGCCTGTACTGTATTAGCCTCCAAAACAGAGGAAACACTGGGATCAGGGGGAGGGAAGAGGAAGAAAGAATATCTATGCTGCCTACTAGCTTCATTTCTTGACCCAAATTGTCTCCTGTACAAGTCTCAGAAATTGCTGGAAGAGTCATGTATCTCAGGTCAACACTATCGGGAACCATTCCAATAATCTACCAGAATGGACAACTGAATCTATTGCTTATGCATCAATATGATTTAATTTACTACTATTGGTGTACCCTAAGTATATACTGATATATATATATATATATATACCTTTCTCTATACATATTTACACACATACATATGTTCATATATGCACATATATCATCATAAAACAAAGAACTGTATAAAAACAAAGGGACTCAACAGATTCATAAAACTCATTCTGATGTTCCATGTCAGGGTATCTTCACTGTCTAAATTAAAGGTAGTGTGAATATGCTGATACATGCTACAATCACACGTCTTCTTACAGTGTAGACATACCGTAATAATGAGTGTCAGTTAAGGTCTTGGTTCAGCTCTAATCAGTTTGTACTGCTCTGTGGTACAGTGAATGCATTTCATCTGCAAGTGGAGAGTGCTCCCAGCAGAGAGAATTCTTTACTTGTATGAAATCAGCACAGCTGATTCCCACAAATGCCACGTCAACCCTCTGGGATGGACATATACAAGATGAATAACAGAGTAGAAAGACAGTCTTTCACTGGTCTCATAAAAATGCTGCAAGTTAGAAGAGCCCTCAAGCTATTTTAAATCAGGCCATACTGGCTATCATATCCTCCTTCTGACTACAGGAATCTGACCCTGTTTAATTGTACAGTTTTGAAGAATGAAGCAAAACAAAGCAAACTCTTGTGTATTAACTTTCTTACCTGTGGTATGCTGAGCTGAAATAAAAGGTGAATCCATGGCATATTTCTTTTATACAAAGAAAGAAGGCAAGACAGAATATTTTGTTAATGTATAAAAGTGACAGTGTCACAATGGATCTCCCTGTTTTGATGCAGAATAAAAGAGAATAAGGTAGGGCACAAGACGTGGGGAAGGTTGAGGGTGTACTGACTCATTCGGAACAGTCCTATGTCATCTTTAGGATCTACGAATATTTTTCTCCTTGAACATTCAAATGAGTTGTTCAATGAGAAAAAAAAAAAAAAAAAGAATGAAATCACATCTTCTCTGTGTCTTTAATCTCCACCTGTTCCTCCCACACTGTCCTATCACTCCTGTTTCCTCTGACTACTGGCAGTGAAGGACACTGCAACAAACTAGCTTCTTTGGAGTGGTGTACAGGGTGGTCAGCCAGCCAGGATGCATGGTCATCAGGTCAAGCAATCAGATCGATGCTGAGGTTTTTCCTGACAATTTCCTGGCAGTGGGACACTAATCTGAGCCTTCCTCCTGTCCAGGTTTCTGATTTTGCTGAATATACATTCAGCAAAATGTGCTGGAGTTTTATTATCTTCCAAGGTTCAACTCCTGTGACAAATGTTGTCGAAACTGGCTAATGGATTCAAAATTTATTAGGTGGGTATAGCAGACAGCAGATATTGTGATCATAAGTTTCCTTTCTTTAGGAAACCAGGCTAAATACGGATTTACATTTTGTGCATTACAGTCACAAGACAGCAAGATAGACATTACAATATAACATCAGACTAATTGTCTGTTTTGTCTAGTATCCAGTGCCAGTGCTATTTGCTTCAGATGATGTTGCAAGAAATACTGTAGTGAGCAATTAGGGATTAACCTCTCCATAACAGAAGTTTCTTAATTCCCATCAGTTAGTGATTAGCTTATGCTCTGAAGCATGAAGGTTTATATCCCTTATGAATTTTTGTTTAATCTAATATAATTGCGGATGTTCTTGTTATCCATATAGCAGCTTATGCTGTTTTTTGTTATTATTATTATTATTATTATTTTGCCTTTTTTTCTTCTTTTGATCCTGCTGTGTTCTTGGCCTCAGTGATATTCTATGGTAATAAATTATTATAGAAATACAGTCTCTATCCCCAGCACTGTCCCTTATCTGGTACTATAATTATAGGAAAGTATAGAGAAAAACGAGAAATTGTGTAGATGGGAAGATTCACTTTCTATATAGACAATGCTTTCTAAACAGAGCTGTGTGAACTCAGTACATAAATATCAAAATACAGTACTATTTGTTTACTATAGAGGGTAGGATTCATCCTGCCTAACATCAGTGTCTGAGTTCATCAACTCCATATTATGGAGAAGAAAATATATATATTGGGGGGGGGGGGGAGCAATAAATCTATCTATTGTAGATATTAATACTAATATAAGTTGAAACACACCTTGAAAGTACCCTTTTCCCTCTATTCACTAGAGGTAGTGATTTTAACAATTGTCTTTGATATTGAAGTTTATAATAGAGACATTTGTTTTTAGTCAAATTAATACTTCTCTTTATGATCATTTAAGTTCTCAAAATTCAGTGTAGGTCCTTGAGCACTTCCAAACTCATTTTGCCATTTGTCCTACCCACAGGACAAGGGGTAATACCTTTAAAGTGAAAGAGCCCCATCCCTAGAAGTGTTTAAAGTCAGGTTGGATGGTCAGCCTGGTCTGGTGGGAGATGTCCTTGCCCATTTCAGGGAGGTGGAATTAGATGATCTTTAAGGTCTCTTCCATGATTCTATGGTCCCTTCTATGATTCTATGAATGTCTTCTCTGTGCTGAGAATCTAGAGAAACCCAAAGTTGCCAGCTGTGACTTGCTATCAGAAGTTGCAAAATGGACTGCTCTGCTAACCTGTAGGTATTGTAGGATCACAGTAGGGCAGGCCAGAGATGGGTTTGGTGGGACATCCTACCAGAACCAAAATGTAAGAAGTAAACATTGTAACCAGTTACTTTTTCTTATATTGCAGTTCAGAGAAAAAATAAAAAATGAAAAAAAAAGAAAAAAAAATCAAAACGGTGAAATAATTAACTTTTTCCAAAGCTATATTTCATTTCCTGCGATAAAATCCTATAGGTGAACTTAATAATTTATAAAAGTGTGGTCTTTATTCTGGTGCTTTTAGTTGTCTAAACATTAGAAAGTACTTTTGTTATAGACACAGATACATTTGACATTGCCATAAGCCTTTCAGTTTAAATTTTACTTATTTATGTCTGGTTTTAGTGTTGCAGTCTCATACTTTTATATATATAATACACATATATGTGTATATATATATGAATATATATTTTAATGTAATTTCCAGATTGATCTTGACTTACTTTGCTGTCATTGAGAAACAAGGAACCAGGACTAACAGAGCTCTAGAAAGACATTAACTTTGAACCAGAAGGCTTGAGTAGCTGTCCTTCATTAATGCTGAGTCTCACAGTGTATTGCTAAGATGGGTGATAACTACGACCACAGCTTTGTCCATTTTATTTGTTTTTGTCAGATTTAAATGAGATCTAAAATGGTTTGTGACTGGTAGCAATAGCAACTTTCACAGGAAGATTTTTGTTTGTTTGTTTGTTTGTTTGCTTTTGCTCCAAACAAGAAGCAGCATGCTCTTGTGAATAGCTGCAGAAGTAGTGGCTCATTGATGGTAGATTTTTGTTTAAATGGATTTGATGAAAGATTGCTTGGATTAAGTATAATTTGTTCTATTTTCAGTCAAAGAAAATAGCTGTTATTTTGCAGTAACATTTAATAAAGGCTTTCTACAAAATAGTCAATGGTGTTAGATTATATCTTTGTTATAACTTTAGTAATGGAAAACGACAACCTGAAAAATAAGGTGAAATCGAGATATTTTTATTTAGAAGAATAATTTTTATTTTCCGGATAATAATAAACCTATCACTATAGGTTACTTTGCATTTACCTCTGAAAATGTAAAACAATGTTGTCAGCATCTGTTTAATTCTATTTGACAATAACAATAACAAATTTGCTATTGTTTATTAGAGATTTTCAGAGAAGGCAGCTAATTTGTCTTTGATTTGAATCTCAAATACAACCTTTTAAAAAAACATAGCCAGGGATATTAATCTAAAATATTGATAAGAAATTTACATTTGAGAATATCTAATTGTAGTCACTACTATCACATTAACCATGAATTGTTTTTTGCTTTCTGGAAATTACAATTTCTAATAGAATTTAAGCAACAATGAGCTGACACTTTCAGGTGTGTTTCAATATATGTCATTTTTGCATATGAGAGAATAAATGCATACAGGTATTTGAAAACAAAACAAAACAAAGCAAAACAATATCTTTATTTTAGAAATACATTTCATTGTTCACAGACATAACAGCTTCCTGATCATAGACACTTTAGGCACTTGAATTTGAACAATTATATCTAACTTTTAAATTATACCTAATTCAAGCAATACATCATGGTTTCATACACCTGAAAGATATATTAAAAAAATTAACTCTTTTACAATCATTCAATTACATAAAATTTTGGTTATGAAAGAAGATCTGGAGGAAGGGTGAGAAATGAAGATATTGCTGTAAAAGGGAAATCTTATTTTTGTCTTAAATACGTCATGGAAAATTGCAGAGAAAACAAAACCAGATTATTTTAAGAAGTGCACTGTTGTGGGATGAGAAGCAACAGACACAACTTTCTGCAAGGGAAATTCTGATTCAATATTAAGAAGGTTTTTTATTAACAATGAAGGGTGTCAAAAGAAGTCAAGGTTGCAATTGGAGCTTGTGCAACATCCATTCCTAAAGATTACCAGAAACTGGCAAAATAAGGGTGAAAGAGACCTGACTGAACCATGACTTTGGATTAAACTTTGAAGTTGAACCTGCTTTGAGCAGGAATTTGGGCCACATGACCCCCAACATCCCTTCCATTATAAATTTTTCTAAGATTATGATTTCACGTAAATGTAGCCTGAAAATCAAAATAACAAATTGGAAGAGAACTAAATATTAACTGGAGATCAAATAAGTGTTCTGAGATATGCAATTTAAATTAACACCATGTGAAATGAAATAATGTTATGTCCAGTATTAGCCTCATGTTTGATTTCTTGCAGCACCATATTTTCAAGTGTATAGTTCACAGTTATCAGGGGAAAATCCTGACATTTAATAGTGTAAACAATGTATGTTTGGTAGTAAAATAGGGATAAGTTTACTCCAGAACTCCCTCACTCCCTATGCAGTACTAAAACCCATGACACCTCAAGCCTTCCCTCTCCATACTGTGGAGATAATTTACTTTATTTTGGGAACAAAAGATCTGGGTTTGAAACAATCACAGAATCACAAAATCATCTAGGTTGGAAGAGACCTTCAAGATCATCCAGTCCAACCTCTGGCCTAACACCAACTAGTCCTCCACTAAACCATATCACTAAGCTCTACATCTAAACGTCTTTTGAAGACCTCCAGAGATGGTGACAACCACTTCCCTGGTCAGTCTATTCCAATGCCTAACAACCCTTTCAGTAAAGAAGTTCTTCCTAACATCCAACCTAAACCTCCCCTGGCGCAACTTTAGCCCATTCCTCTTGTCCTGTCACCAGGCATTTGGGAGAATAGAATAGCTTTCAAGTATTAATATAAGAACTGTAGGAAGCTGCAAGGTGTCTTTATCAGAGTGGTGTGTATGTGCACTGATCTGGGGAGAAGCAGTATTGATTGAAACTGGATGAGCTGGTCAAATATTTTAGATTTAATCTATATGCAAATATTTTTATAAATTAAAATCATACTCCTTCTGTTTGTCTAATTAACCTGGAATTAATTTGTGCATGGTGAATATAAGTTGAGTAGATCCATTGCTTCTTGGTAGGAGCATTTTTCCTATCTAAAACCTAAAGATGAACAATGATTGCAGATATCTTTTTGAAATCCATCAAAAAAAAAATATCTGGATATCAAAGGAGTAATGTCATAACTGGACTCGATTGATTAGAAGTAACTTTATTAATGATACTTTTAGCTTGCAACACACTCTTTAACATGAGTGGAGAAAGAAATCCAAGTAAATTAAAGAATCAGATCTATTACACTCACTTCAGCAAATACATGAAATGCCAGTGTATTTTATTCAACTATTCAGACGTTATGATGCATGTCTTCAAAGCCAGGATGTGAATTTCTTTTGTCATGCAAGCTAATGATCATTTTGACAAATGTCTTTACATAATTTTTCCTTCCTTCTTTGAAGTATCTGGTTCTGGGATTTCTTAGGAGGAAAATGAGAGTTTGACATCCTGTTCTCATCGAATGATAAAGGGAGATGGATGGTTAAATATTTATTGAATGTGCTTTATTGTCTATATATATCAGGGGTTGTTTTGATAAGCCCATTTAATGAACTGTATACCCTGGATAACTTCTGAAGCATTTTAAGAAATATGATTACTTCTATTGATTTGGGGATACTAATAAATCATTGTTTCCTCATATGTTTTATAGAATAATATTCTAACTGGTGTTACTGAAATATATTTAGTGAACTATCAATCAATTATCACTTCCGAGGTGATATAAATTCCAGTACTTTATTATATAGCTGCGAGATTATCAAGTTGTCATCTACTAGGGTTTTTCTAAGTCAAAAGACAAATACATTGGTTTAGAGAGGTGAGTCAGAAAATCTCTCCAATAATGTTTTCATGCCTCAACAAAAAGGTGGTTGTATATTGCTAGCTTTCAAAATCTTTGCTAAACTTCACATTTTGCAGCTGCTTCGTGTCTCTAAAACCTCCCAGTCTTAGCATCAGGTCTGGTTATTCTCATAGCATGACTTAAATAACGTATGTAGGATGTGCTTCTCAAAACAATTTGATAATGAAGCAGTCTCCCATAGGAAAAAACACCACCACTACCACCAACAAAAGATAAATAAATAAGTTGGTGGTATGAGTTAGCAGAAATACTATATGAAGAAATAGATTTGCCCATTCAGCTGATACGAAAATTGCTGGATAAAATGATAACCAGCACTGCCATCCTTACGTGCTCAACTCCAGGAGGGGAATTCATCAGATTAATGCAGATTTCTTGAGGTCTCTCTATATGTAGATGGGAGGCAGTCTGATGTCTGCACTGAGATCAGCAATACCTACCATGCTGAACACTAGGAAATATGTAGCATTAGGAAACACCACAAAGGGTACTAGAAACCCTGTCTTGTTTTTGGGAGCACCTAACTCAGGTTAGTTAGTTTTTCATAAAACTGGAAAATAAGTGATGGTCAGAGTTTCCTCATAGGAAATGGTCAGCAGGTCAGAGTTTCCTTATAGGGATGATGTGGTAGAAATGCTGCTTTCATTTTGAATAGCAGCATAGATGAGGTTGTCATCCCGCAAGGTTTAGAATCTATATGACGAATAAACACATTAGTCACTTGGCTGTGGCGTATTATAGAAAAATGTATTTCTATTCCTCCCATTAACTGGTCCCGCTGTGCAGACAGGAATGAAAATCTTGGAGCAAGCAAGAAGTATATATACTATCCATTGCTAATTCATTCACTTGAGGGTGAAGAGTCCTAAGCTGTTTATATATTTAATGCAAGCAAAACACTCATAAAACCTGAAAAAAAAAAAAAGAAAAAAAGAAAAAAAAGTCACCTCCCTCACTCCTGCCATATGTTTTTTTTATTATTTTTTATTTTTTATTTTTTTCAAAAATGGCTGAAAAGCAGAAAATGACTTATTAGAGAGTGTGCCTAGTGGATCAGAATAAGCAAACCTGCTTTTTCGGTTAGCTATCAAACTTCAAGAACAGCAAGTAATTATTTCCCCTTTTTAAATTCATATTACATTAGCTGATCAATGCATTAAACTAAAGTAGCAGACCTGCAAAGAATGGCAGATGAATACCCTGAGTTTGCAATACTATCTATGAAACCCATTCAGACCAGGATTTAATTTACTAGGATTTGCTATTGATTGGGAATAAATGTTCTTTTACATTTAATAGGGTATATTTCAATAATTCTGGAGCTCCATCTCCAGAGGTTTGATGGATCCTGTTTTATTCAGAACAAAATCTGCATCTTTTCCATTTCTTTAAACTTTATTGTATTTTGTATTCTACCCAATAAAACAATCAAGTTTCTTCAGAGCAGTGACATTGTCTATTTTCTTGGAATTTCATGCAAGTAAAGTTACTAGCTGGGACTTTACAATTCTTTAAAACTGTTTTGGGAACAGAACCTTCCCTGCTTTTAAGCACCATAGATCTATAGATCAACAACAAAGAAGCCAATTTGACAATTAACACTGTGGAAGGACTTAGAAGAGTGCTGTCCTTTTCACGTAGCTTATCCCACAAGAAATGAAAGCATAGGACACACAATACCTCGTTGAAATTAAAGTGCCATTTCAGGAAGGTGTTGTGTTAAAAGGCAAATGAGAATTCGTCTTGGAGCTCACTAATGAATTCTTCTTTCAATCTGCTGACCCATTTTGTATGTTTCTTGTGATTTTTTTTTCTCTTTCAAATAAAGTAATACTCCTTAAATAGTCCAAGGTTAACCGTATTCCTTATAGTCTTATAATATTTTGCTGATTGGTCATACACCAATCAATTTTTTCCACACAAAAACCTTCAATTAACCCCCCAGTGATGGGGAGGTGGAATTTCCAGGTTAGGGTTGGAGAATTCCACCTCCTATCACCAGGGGTTTAATTGAAAACTTTTCTGAGAAAAATTAATTGGTGCAAAAGCATCAGTAAAATAACCTAAAATAGAAGGAGCACTGTTAATTTCAGTCTATTTAAAAGAAAGGGAAAAAAAAAAAAGATTAAAAGGGAACATTGAACAAGAAATAAACAAAATTATTACATCAACACAAAGATTGAAAGGAAACTTGTGAAATGGCCCTGCAAAGTCAAAAAATACAAGAAATCTTACCTTTAATTTAAATTACAATATGCCTAAAACAAGCACGTGAAATTAGCTTCTTTTAGAAACTCTTTCACAATCAGGTGATTTACTTCAGATTCAGAAACATAAATCAAATTTTAATAATCTCTGTCCCAGTATGAAGTCTCTATACAATCTGATACGTAGATTTTTTTTTTTTAAGTAGATGCTTTCTTTGCATAACAAGAAGCTGCAATAAATTAAATGGAGCCCATGAAATCTTATAATGCAGCCGGATAATGAAAGAAAATGTGCAATTTGAATCTACTATTGCAAATATATATATCTTTGCTAACAATGAGAAACATCCATTGTGAGTGGATATATCTGTGTGTAATAAACCTGTCTGAACATAGTATCTTTAATATTGCTCCGGTTTTTTGCATTAAGCATAACAGACTTTGACCTGTAAATTATGAAAAAATTAAGATACGCAGCAAGGAGATTTATGTCTAGTGTTGACAAATTATTCGTTAAAGTTTTATGTAACAGGCCCAGAGAGAGTATTAAATAAGATTATTATGGCAGTTCTTATAAGTATATTCATCTTGACTAAGGAGAGGTCGCAATAAAGTTTAGGACTGTTTACTTACAAAGCTTGTTTAATTAGGAAAAATAGAAATAAATGTTCTCCATTTGGCATCTTTTACAGATTTTATCCTTATTACTTCTCTCTCCCAATATTGTGAAAGATCAACATCAATAAAAGTAAATCTATTACATGCAATTTGACAAATCATTTGCTTAATGATTTCTAAATATAGAGAAAGATACAAAATTTCCTTCTGAAATTACCAGCACTTTATTACTTGTGAAAATTCTATGTTTTGAACAGACATAGCTTTGTATTTGGAGTGATCATTTGTAAATAAACAAGGTAGTTATCTCTGAAAGAAGTTAGTTTCTGTGAAAAACAACTCTGTATCCCTACTATAAAACATAGCAGTTTGTGTTATACTGTGCTATATGTTATACTTTTCTGCTGTCAGGTGAAAATTCAACCAATGGCTATTTGATTACTTTGGAAATATTTGAATTGATTTTTATTACCTAATCTTGTACATCTATAAGAAAGATGTATGACCACTCTTCTTGGAAGAACTGAACAACTTCTCTCTCACTTTTGATTGAATATGTAACACAGGCAGGTAGAAAAGAGAAAAACACAATAACAGAGGAAAAAATACTATTGAGTTTTGGGGAAGGAATGCACAATATTATTTCTAAGAAGTTTCCTCAACTAATGTGGTACCTTTCAAGAGAAACAAAAGCTTCTTTAATAATCACCGATACCTCACAATTCTCTGCAAACTGTTCTATTTGCAACCGTTTCACAGTTATAGAATCACAGAATGGCTGAGGCTGGAAGGGACCTCTGAAGATCATTTAGTCCAAACCCTGCCAAGCAGGATCACCTTGAGCATGTTGTGCAGGATGGCATCCAGGTGGGTTTTGAATATCCCCAGAGAGACTCCACAACCTCTCTGGGCAACCTGCTCATGTGCTCTGTCACCCTCACAGTAAAAAAGTGCCCCCTCATATTCAGCCGGAATCTCTTGTGCTTCAGTTTGTGCCCATCGCCTCTCATCCTGTGGCTGGGCACAACTGAAAAGAGACCGGCTCCGTTCTCTTGACACCCTCCCCTCAGGTATTTATACACATTGATGAGGTCTCCCCTCAGTCTTCTCTTTTCCAGGCTAAACAGGCCCAGCTCTCTCAGCCTGTCCCCGTACAACAGGTGTTCCAGTCTCCTAATCATCTTCGTTCCCCTCCTCCAGACTTGCTCCAGTAGCTCCATGTCCCCCTTGTACTGGGGAGTCCAGAACTGGACACAATACTCCAGGTGTGGCCTCACAAGGGTTGAGTAGAGGGGCAAGATCACCTCCCTCGGCCTGCTGGCAACACTCTTTGTGTATGCAGCCCAGTATACCGTTGGCCTTCGTGGTCACAAGGGCACATTGCTGGCTCATGGTCAGCCTGCTGTCCACCAGGACTCACAGGTCTCTCTGCAGAGCTGCTCTCCAGCAGGTCAGCCCCCATTTAAGTACTTATAACAATTTATTTATTGAAAATGCTTAGTGTGTGTATGAAGGCAGAAAAACAAGACTTGTTTTGTTGTTGTTGTTTTTTGTTTGTTCTTCTGTTTTTCTCTGACCACTGGTTGATTAGTTGATCATCTTTGGTGAGACATTCATCCAGTAGCAGTCCATGGAAAGTTCAGTAAAGCAGTTCAGTAAAGCTCAGAACCAGCCTATTTGCATTCAGACTACTGAAGGCAAGAATTCAAAACATACCCAAAGAATAAACATCAGAGAGTTGCACTCTGTACTTCCTGCTTTGGCTTTAGCCCAGTGTGAGAGTGGCTTTTTTTGCTTGTTTGTTTTTTAATGACAGTGACACAGTGACTTTTCTATGACATATATTTTATTACCTGTACACATTTAGTGCAAAACCATAGTTGGAATACCAAAATATCCTCTAAAAAATTTCTGTAGGAAGGATGAGTCTCATCTGCACACAAAATTTCTATTTTCTCAGGTGTTTTAGTACTCGTCACATGCTATATGGGATTATATATATATATAAAATTTATTTTTTTTTCCCCAAAATGTTGCATTCATGCCTAAGATGATTCAGATACTAAGTATATTCACTTTTGGTTGATGTCTGTCATACAGCCTAATTGTCACTATCAGAAATGCTATCCATTTATTGTAGGTACATTCCTATTTCTGCTTTTTATTCCATTATTTCTTACATCCTAAACTACTCATTTGGCCTTTCTTCTCCTATTTGCATATGTAATCCTTGTCATATTTTTTGTTCTAAATCAATTCCTATAATCCCTCACTGTGTAATAGCATTTGTCATCAATAGAAATGAAATCCCCAACACATTGAGGGAAAGAAAATTTACAGGTACTGGTTTCTAGCAGCAAGTTGTAATAGAAGCAGTGGGGAATCTTATTTGCATAAAAAGATCCATATTTGATGCAAACAGATGCAACTATGATGGATAGAAATTTTTCCTCTATCTTTATGCCATGGGCACAAAGCAGATAATACTCTACAACAGTGTCACAGAATTATTTTTCATAAGCTTTCATCTGAGATGTATAATAAAGATAGGAGTGTCCTTTGATAATTAGTGAGGATGGTTCCAAGTCTCCTTCTATCAGCAATGTAATACTAGAACTGAAATAAAAACTTGTAATTCCTGATCTCAGAAAATTCCAAACTTTGGAGAGACTGAAGTACTTCTTTCATCAAAAGATTAAAAAAAAAAATGTTTCAATGCAGTTTTAAGAAAATCTTTACTATAATAATGAAATGTTTAAAAATAAACAGTGTTGAACCTGAAAATAAAGATTCTCAGGTCATTTGTGTTTCCTAGTATTTTTGTATTTTTGTAGTTTCTATATGACAGACAGCAGGGAAAATCTGAGTGGCCAGTGTTTAACGAAACAACAAATTGGTGGACATATACATATGGTATGAGGAAAGGTCTAAAATCACTGAACTCATCAACACACACTTCATCAGACTGAAAAAGATGATGTAAAAAATTCCAATTTCTCAACTCTGTGTTAGTAAAGCAGTAAGATTTTCCAGTGATACTCATAGTGTGATTCCTGTATTGGTGCATATGGTAAAGCAAGTCAGGTTTTCTCACTGAATGTATCAGCAGAAAAGCGAGCAGTTTCATCAAGCCCTGGCTGGATTTCACTCAGTGTTTTTCAAAAGCAATATAATCCTAATAAGCGTTTTAGTCTTGCTGAATCAGCTCCTTCTGGGAAGAAAACAAACAAACAAACAAACAAAAAAAACTCATAAACAACTTTACTCTGTACCCAATAGATATTTCAACTTGAGGATTTGTCAAGTTAATAGAGCCTACCCACTCAGAGAAAGAGGGAGGAGGCCTTTCTAATTGGTGCCTAACAACTTACACTTAAGGGTCATTAAGAGGCAATACTAGAGATAACAGTCTTAATGGCTCTAGGCCACTCTCATGGGGAGCATGCAAGGTAGCATGAATAAAAGGGAACCAGACTGAAAGATCCGAAGACACAGCAGGATCTGGCCTGGCTAAGGGAAGGCAGATTGATTTAACTTTGCCACGGAAACTTGAGAGGACAATTTATCTCATTCGAGTAAATAAGATTAACTGTGAGTGATTACAAGATGGATGCATGTATGCATGCATGGATGGAGAGATAGAATATGAAAAGTATGTGTCATTGTTTTAAAATCTGTGTTCTCTAATGTATGTTACTAAAGTTTTAGGGAAGAAGTTGGTCAAACCTACCAGCTGACATTTGTGAATGGAACAAAACATAACTACATACAAACTCATTCAGTCTGGCCACAGTGTGAAAAACGTAAAAAGAAGAGCATGACCATGTCTAGGGATTGTGGTTTCCACACTGATAAGAAAGACCAAAGATGGTGCCCCCTCTGCTCCCAGGCCCCACCTGTACACCAGATGCTGAAGTTCAGTATCTAAGCTATCTCAGGACTGTAAAATGAAATACAAGGACTTCAGTAACTGAGCCACTTCAGCTGCTCCTTCATCATGCCCTGTTGGATAACGTAGTCATGCTCAGAGAAACCTGAGTGGTACAGAGGTTCAGCTAACCCTCTCCTGAGACAGGTTGTTTCTCATAAATCTTCTTCGTAAATCCCCAAGACAACTATAAAAAGGGATGAGGCTGAAAGGTCAGACAATTAGCTTTCCTATTTGTGAAGAAATAGCTTTCCTAAGCTTATTAATGTAAAAGTACCGGATGATATCGTCAGTTGCTATAAATCAGTGTAACTCTGTTGATTTCCGTGGAGCTGTGCTGTGTTATACTAGCTGAGACCATGTTGCCTCTGATATTAAATAATAATAAAAAGCCTTACTGTGAAGCAATCTTCCTACATTTGGTGAAATAAATGCTGAAATGTCAGATGCATGTTTTCCTAAGCAAATTTGATTCAACTTCCATACATCTTTCTATTACCTTAAGTGTTATTGATCTTCCATATGAAGTCTGCCCATTTCAGTTCATCTGATAGATGGTCCTCCTTGGACAGCTTTCAAATATTTTTGAGCTCAGAAAGGTTCAACTAAGCTGATTTCCTGTCTGATACAAGCCTTGGACTTTCATTCAATATCCCCAACGATGAATCTAAAACCTCTTGTTTACTAAAGCCTGCCCTCTACATAGGCAACCTGCAGAAGACTTTTGGCTTAAAAAGATGTGGGATTAACTTCTCCTGTTCCTTTCTTCTGGTGTTTGATTTACTCTGGTAAATATTTGTTGGTTTTCTTCCTTTGAATTTCTGTGGCTCTTTATCCCCTTCCCTCCTTCCTTCCTTCCTTCCTTCCTTCCTTCCTTCCTTCCTTTTTCCATGAATATTCCATTTTTCATGACTGCTATCTGTTTGATGATCTGTATAAAGGTAGATTGTTTCTTTGTGGTCTTAAATGGGCATCACCACCAACTTGAGTCTTGTTTCATTAGAAAGAGGTAAACACTGAGGTTAGCTCTTTCTTCTATGTCTATGATTTAGCAGAAAGTCTCTATAAATATCCGCATTTCTAGTAACAAGTGCCTGCACGATCACCCACTGTTCAGATTCTGGAAAATAATTCTGTAATTAAGGGTGGTCATTCTCCCTGATCCTAAGAGCCATGTCTACCATGGCTTCATATGGTAGATCACCATGAAACACATTTCTTAATATCAGGTTTCCAAGAGTATATCTTTTTCTCAAAGAAGTAGATTTACAGCAACTCCCTATACATCTTTTCCCTCCTTAGTGCATGTAATAGGATCCCTAAGCAGACTGACAAAGCTGATGTTTGTATCCCAATATTATGTGGCTTTTTGGAGTTTAATCAGATGCAGAGGAGTATTCTGATTATGGATACATTACATAATCAATACTTCCTATAAAAAATAATTTTCCTAATAACTGCAATAGCATTGTGTGCCAAAGTTAAGTTTACTAGATTTCCATTGTTATCTCAACATCAGAACAAGAAAATGTAAGTGAGGATGCTATAGTAAATCAAAGCATAAACTTAAGGAAAGCTATTTTGCTTTCACCTTCTTAACAGTAAAATCAAGCCATTTCCCAGAGCAACTCAGACGCCAAAGTCCTTTGTAGTATTCAGCTTCATATGTTTCTAGTCTGGGGCTTCACTTTTCACAGCATGCTTTCAATTTCCATCACATAAATCATAGAAATTGAAAGTGGGTAATATACACAAGCAGTTCCTTATGACATTTCCAGCACACAGTCTTCATTATGCTTCTTCATTTTAAATAAAAATTAACTGTGCTTGGAGCTGTGCAATGATGTTGATACATTACGCATATAAAAACAGGACTAATCTTTCAAGCACATACATCTATTTAGGATAGCACTAGCTATCTGCAAAAAGACAAGATAGTGACATCAACATAAAACTGTTTCTTTTTTTCATGTTGTTATATGCCAGTGAAAGTAGCTGAGTAGATAATGATGTTACAGGATGACTTTCCAAGTATACATGCTTTTTAGTTTTTATTTTGTAGAAGATGCAGAATGTTTCTCTTTTCTTATATTTTACTTATTTTTCTGTTTAAAACTAGAAGAGTCACAAAATAAATGTTTTGTTTAAAAATCCTCAAAGAGTTGAAATCCTCAAAAAGTGAGAGAGGGGTTAAGGGAAAGCATCCTACATTTGAGTGAAAAATTATTATTATCATGTCAACATTAGGAAGCTCAAGCATTTTACAGTCCTTTAGGATGACGTTATAAAGAGACAAAGAAACAACTATCTTTGTGTTTTGCTCAGAACTCAAATCCAGACATTCCGCTTTCTGGAGTGTAGACTTTATTTGTTTACCTATTATATATATATATATATTTATATATTTACTCATACCTATTATATATATATATATATTTATATATTTACTCATTTCAATCTTTTTTTTTTTTCCCATCTCCTTCTCTACCTATTTATATTTTATCTCACTTCTTCTTTCTTCTGTTTTGACTAAAAACCTTCATAGTGACTTTTCATACAAATAGGCACAGTCCTTTGAAAAACTATTTTACAAGAGAGATAGTAATAATTCTTTGATTAATTTTGAAGTCCATTGCTATTGCAGATATGTTGATGAATCTGAAAAATCTCTGTCTCAGGAGGACTGGAAACTAGAGTTATATTAAAGTCCAGAAGAGGACTTGGTCATATGCAAAGAATTGATCTATTTTTATCAACAAGTTGTGTAGACTTTCTTCAAGTAAAGGGATAGTTGTCCAAGGAAGCAGGTATATTTAATACAAGATTCATTTAAAGAATGCAACTACATAATGAAGATTCTTTATCCTGAAGATGCTGCTTCATCTCTATTGATTACAAAGAGGGTCTAAAAAACTAGCTCAGATACAGCTCATTTCTCTAGACATCTTAAGGTCAGTGGAATGAAACCTGTCCCAGAATTCAGTCTCTTGATATATGCCCATGCAAATTCAAGTCGTTATTGCTATGGGATGCAGAGTTCCAGAAAATTACTTAAAATAGAAAAAATCAAGACTGCATGATAGATAATAAAAATATACATGTGTGCATACATATTTTAGAGGCATATGCGTATTTACATACATATTGACATATTCCTCACATTGACATTTATATACAGTCTGACTTCATATGTAGGATGGCTTTGGCATAATCTTAATTATGCCCCTGTAACAATTAGCAGTGATTTTTAATGTTGCAAATAAGCATTCAAGGCTAGTAATACAAGTATGTTAAATGAAATGTCAAATGTCTTCCAAAACGCTCTTAAAATTAATAAATATGTATGAGATAAATCAGTCTGGTTGTCAAGTACTCCAGAAGAGGTACAAAAGATTTATTTTTTCAGCTGGATTCTCTTGCCACCTGAAGTCAAACAAAATTTGTGGATTAGATCATGGATCCGCACTACAATACCCAGGAAAGGGGACTGTTCCTTAAAGGGAGATTGGGATGTCTCAGAGGTGCGTGTCATGTATGTAATGCTTGCAGGTATAATACTTGCTCACCTGTGCCACTCAAGGCCTGTGGACAACAGCTGGACTAGGGGCACCAGTAAATATCCAGATTGTCTACTAAAGGTGCCTGGCATAGGTGTTACATTACTTTGGCAGCAGATAAAAGTTCTTTCTTGGTAAGACAACAGGGGACTATATGCAGCCAGTAAAGAGAGTGATTCGCTACTGGAGCCTCATCAGGGAAAGGTTTATGCAGAGCTTTATCAAGTAGGAACTTGAGTGAACTCTAGTCTGCTTCAATCCATGCCTCAGGAAAATGGGGATAATGGTATTTTAAAATTCTTGTTTGTGGGGAGTTGAAATTCTAATTTATAAAGTATTCCGTGATCTTTGGTTAATTGCACCATTCAAGGTGTTATAAAGCTCATTATTTTAATGAAAAATCTCACTCAGGTAAGAGAGGTGTTATTCTCTCAAAGGCAAGGAAATTATGTGGGAAACAAAGTACTGCATAATGAGAACATATGTTTGGGTATGGGTTTGCATAAGACTGTAAGGAAATTTCATTAGGAAAATGTTTCTGCTATAAGGTAAATCCAAGCACAGGTAGTGTCCTTGAAGTCTGTGACCATATGTTCAGTTCAAAGGTTAAAATGCTGGTGATAATTTTTCTGAATTCAGGAAAACTGAGGAGCTTTACAACATTACTGATCTTTGGCTAATTCATTTGAATGCATAGCAACCCTACCTCTAATGTAACACAAATAAGTTTACGGGGCTTTTCCTCCTAAATTGTCCTTTTTCCCATATAGTATTACCTAAGTGATGCCATGAGAAATCAGAGCAGCATGTCACAGGTAATTTACTTGTTATGGTTTGGGCTGTGATAAAGTTAGTTTTCCTTGTAGAGGCTCACACAATGCTGTGTTTGGGATTTTTAATGAACATAAGGGTGATAATACCCCAACATTTTCAGTTATTGCAAAGCAGCCCTTACACAGAGCCAAGGATTTTTTCTGCTTCTTGTGCTGCCCTGCCAGCTGGGAGGCTGGGGGTACACCAGGAGCTGGGAGGGGACACAGCCAGGACAGCTGGCCCAGACCAGCCAAAGGGATGTCCCACACCATGTGGCATCGTGCTCAGCAACAAAAGCTGGGGTAAAGAAGAAAGAAGTGGGAGACATTTGGAGTGATGGCATTTGCCTTCCCAAGAAACTGTTACATGTGGCGAGCCCTGCTCTCCTGGAAGTGGCTGAGCACTTGGCTGTTGATGGGAAGCAGTGAATGAACTCCTTGTTCTGTTTTTCTTGTGAATGCAGCTTTTTCTTTACCTAGTGAATTGTCAGCATCTCAACTGATCAGTTTTCACACTTTTACGTTTCCAATTCTCTTCCTCATCCAACCTGGGGAGAGTGAGCAGGCCGCCATGTGTGGCTTAGGTGTCTGCTGGGGTTAATCCACAACATACTGCAATGGTAAATAACTTGGAATAATTAGACACCATTTTGGTAGGTGTTTAGACACCATTTTGGTAGGTGTTTTTTTCCCCCCTTTATTTGTAAATTAATATACATAAATGTATATATATGAATTAATATAATATATATATGTATATATATGTATATGTATATATATAGATATAGATATATATATTCCATATATATATATGGAATTGGAATTTCTGAGTTAGGCCGTCAGCCCTGAAATCTGTCGGGAGGTGTCAACTGAAACAGGACTCATACACCAGATTTTTATTGTGTAGTCAGAATACAGGGATATGACAGGAAATTTTTGAAAAACTGCAGAATAATGTCTTACTGCCTGTCAACAGGGGCTGTGATAGCTGACAATATGAAAATTCTTAGTCCACTCTAGTGCAAAGTTAAATGTACAGAAATAAAAAACAGTATATTTTGCTTCACCACTGGATTGGGTTAAGAACATGCATGTAATGAGCTATTGCCACCTATCTGATGCACAGTGGTAATTTAATTGCATTTAATGAGGGGGATGAGAGGCTGGAGAGCAGCCCTGCAGAAAGGGATTTGGGGGTTCTGGATGACAGCGAGTTGAATATGAGTCAACAGTATGTTCTGGCAGCCAGGAGGGCCAACTATATTCTGGGGTGCATCCAGCACAGCATTGTTAATCAGTCAAGGGAAGTGATTGTCCTGCTGTTCTCTGCATTGGTGCAGCCTCAGCTTGAACACTGTGTGCAGTTTTGGATATCACAATATAAGAAAGACATGAAACTGTTGAAGAGCATCCAAAAGAGGGCAACAAAGATGGTGAAGGGTCTGGAGGGGGAGATGTATGAGGAGAGGCTGAGGTCCCTTGGTTTATTCAACCCAGAGAAGAGGAAACCGAGGGGAGGCCTCTTGGCGGCCTGCAGCTTCCACACAAGGGAAGTGGAGGGGCAGGCGCTGAGCTCTGCTCTCTGGGGACAGCGACAGGACCTGCGGGAAAAGTATGGAGCTGGGAGAAGGGAGGGTCAGGCTGGGTGTTAGGAAAAGGTTCTTCACTGAAAAAGTGGTCAGGCACTGGACAGGCTACCCAGGGCAGTGGTCATGGCACCAAGCCTGATGAAGTTCAAGCAGTATTTGGACAACGTACACAGGCATACGGTCTGATTTTTGGGTGATGGTGGTGGTGTGAAGTCAGGAGTTGGACTTGATAATCCTTGTGGGTCCCTTACAGCTCACGATATTCTGTAATTTGATGATTCTAACCTTAAGTCCACACATCTATGAGCATTTACATACAATATGGTGGGATTAGAACTCTCATCTGTTTATGAAAGAAAAAGTTGACCTTAAAGGTTTTACAGATATCAAAGCCTTGTTACAAACAAAAAGCTTTTTATTATTGTT
Organism: Cygnus atratus; assembly: GCF_013377495.2. Lineage (NCBI taxonomy): Eukaryota > Metazoa > Chordata > Aves > Anseriformes > Anatidae > Cygnus > Cygnus atratus. The sequence continues at coordinate 9,214,478 of NC_066364.1, forward strand.
TTTTATTATATATATTTTTTATTCCTGTTTGGGGACTGTATAGTAAATAGTGGCCCGCCCCCTGCGCTTTATATGGTGACAAAACTGAGACATTACAGTGCCAGATTTCAGTGCATGCCCTGAAATGTCACTCAGATTCCTGCACCAACTCAGTGGAAGAATGAATTACCCAAGGGCAGTCTGTCCCTTTATATGTTCATAAAATAACACATTAGATGAGTTTCGCTGTACTGAAGTCCATATGGAATCTTTTATGCTCTTTAATCATCTTCATGCTATTTATCCTGTTGAGTACATGAAAAAAAAATTACAGCTTCTGTTCATGGACCATGTACAGATTCTTTGCCACAAATCACACATATATATATATGTTGAAACCAGTAAACACATAATACTGTTTTTTCCCTTTATTTAACAGGGTCCAGATTTCATCGTGTTAGAGGCATTGAAAGAGATATTGTAAATGTGTTCATACTTCAAAGGAGTTCTGAAAAATACAAGCTAGTAAAAAAAAATATTAATCACCATTAATCACCATTAATATTGGATTAATAAGTAGCAGTTAAAAATATTTGTAATCCTGAATAACACTGAATTTTACTTGAGAAGAACTCTTTTGGAATACAGCCATCATCAATGTAATCTCTTTTTAAAATATTTAATATATTTTCATAATTTTTCTAGTAGGAAATATTATAGATTTATATAACAAAATAGGTTGGAAAAGATCTGGAGAAGTTGTCTTATCTAGTCTCCTGCTCAAAATAGGGATAACATTAAGGTTATATTAGGTTGCTTACACCTGTATCCAGTCAAGTTTTTAATGCCTAAAAGGACAAAGATCCCACAGCCTCTCTGGGCAAAGAGTACTGGTGTTTAACCACATGCAAGGTGAAGAATATTTACATGTAATCAGATTTTTTTTACTCCAGTTTGTGTTCTCTCTTGTTCTTTTCCTGTACATCATCGGGAAGAGTCTGACTCCAACTTGTGATGCATCTTCTGTATAACCAATCATTAGGAAATGGTAGATAATAAAATTCCCCTTAGGCTTCTGTCCCTAGGAGCAAACAAAGCCAGTTCTCTCATCCTCTCCTCATGCATCACGTGCCATCCCCTTTATCACTTTGGTGGCCCTCCACAGTATTTTTTCAGTCTAACTGCATCTTCTATCACGCAGGGAGTGGGGAGGACAAAACACGTTATAGTGCTCTCTGGTGCAGTCTCACGGGTGCCAGATACCTAAGAATAATCACTCCCCTCCATCCTCCATCTGCTGGCTAATACATCTCAGTGCGAGGCAGACCACTGTATAGGTGTACTTCTTGTCCACTGGGACAGACTCCAGGTCCCTTTGCTGAGGCTAGCACCTGCCCTGGTGCATAGGGTTATTCCATCCCAATCACAGGAGTCTCTCTTTGCCCATGTTTACCTTCATGAGATTTCTCTCAACTCATTTGTCTAACCTGTTGAGATGTCATACCTTTCACCACATCAGTAGCTACCCCCCACCTGGTGTCATCCTTGAACTTGCTGACAGTAGATTTCAATCCATCATCCTCATCATTAATAATTACATTTAACAGTATCTGTCTCAGTATTGACACCTCAGAAATGCTACTAAAAACACCCGCTGCCTGAAATTCAACCTGTTGATCACTACTCTGTTATATTTTACCTTATATATATATATATTCCTAATATATGCAAGCACAAGCTCCTGATTTGTGTAAAAGCATGATGTTTCTCATTAAGATAGGTCAAAAGACAAGTTTTCTGTGATAATGGATCCAATTACAACATTTTCATCTCTTCAGGTTTTGGCATGTAAGTTTCCAAATTCTGCATAAAAACCTTTGTATACAGCATTATATCTGATTCAATCAGGATAAAAAGCCAATGGAATGGCCTCAAGAAACTATTCTCATTTTTTTCAGAAAATATTATAGCTTTATCATTAAAAAAAAAAAGGAAAATGATTATATTGTTATGCCCATATTTATCAGGATGGAAACCAAAGTCTTTGCCATTTGTTCCATCTGTAGCAATACAAAAATCATATTAATCATTTTCACCATGGTGTAATCACAAATAAGCCAACTGTCAGTGATTATTGCCAATTTAGCATGCCTTATATTTATAACGTGCTCTGTGAATTATGGATGTTAATGATCTAAAAGTAGGATGGACTAAAACTGCCAAATTAAACCATCTGAGATCCTAGTTATTTGTCCCTCTCTTTTTGCTGCTATAGGGATCCTTTCTGGGATTGGAATAGCTCTCAAAATCAGTTATCTGGAACAATAAAAGTTAGTGATACTACCTTAGAACATTTTCTGAGAGCTGAGATGTTATACAGAAAAAAATCAAATAATATAGGTATTGATTGTTGGAGATGGATTGCAATACATCTGGTCAGAGAGAAATAAAGAGATTTGTATATACTCTTTTCCCATGATACATAAGTCACCAAAAGATAAATTTTACCACCTGTTTGCACCATTTCAGCAGTATCAAGTGAATACTTTTGCCTTAGTTGAACAACATCTGGACTTAGTCACCTCATGTATATCATTAGATGGATATACTCTCTAGTCCTAGTTGACTAGTGTGTGCCTCTCAAAAAGAAGCACAGAGATGGATGAATATAAATGTCTGTTTACATGAGTAGATACAGACAGATGTGATCTGATCATGCTCCAAACTGGCCAGATGGGAATTAAGTCTCCTCCAAAATGTGTAAAGCTGTGTTAACTTGGTTCTGCATCCAAGTTGGTAATCATTGGGAAACAGCAACAGAAGTAAGTACTAGCTGTAGTGTAGGGTATAGTAGCATTGGAAATAATGTGTTAGCTCTCGATTTGCAAGATCTGGAGAAGAAGGGAGGGAAGAGGCTCAAGGTGAGGATTCACCAGCGCAGAGTAGAGCAGGATGATCACTTCCATTTACTGGCTAGCAATGCCGTGCTTGATGCACCCCAGGATACAGTAGGTCCTCCTGGCTGCCAAGTTTCACTGCTGGCTCATAATCAACTTGGTATCAACCAAAACCCCCAGATCCCTCTCTGCAAGGCTGCTCACCACAATTTCATCCCCCAGATGATCCCCCCGATGATCCCCCCATTGGTGGTAGGGGGTGGTTGGACCAGATGATCTTGGAGGTCTTTTCCAACCTTAATGATTCTATGATTTTATCCAACCAACAGCCAATTTGGGGCTTTTCTCTTAATAGGGGCTTCCACTCTGCCCCCAAGAGGGTTTTGAGGAGAACCATGCCATGGCTGCCCAGTTTGGATATGGTTTGGCCATGGCTCCTTCTCACTGAGAAATCCAGGAAATGGCCCAAAACAAGGGGGGCTAAGGCCCACCGCCTTGCTGGGCAGGCAGTCTTCCCAAGCAGACTGCAGAGTTAGCAGCAGGCTTTGAAGACCACCTGATGCGTCCTCCGCAGCCTCGCTGCAGCCTGTGTTGCCTGCTGGTCTCCCACCAACAGGCCCTGTGACCTCACAGGGCCAGGAATAATATCAGGCTGTGGCTTATCATGGCTGCTAGTGCTGGTGGTCACTGCTGGAGCTCTGCTCAGCGTGACAGCCATCTCCACTATTGGTATTGTTCCTCAGGAGAGAACAGGATGAAGCTTACCCTGACTCTCCTCCTGGCCATGGCTCTGGCCATGGCTTCATTCATCCCAGGTAGCCTTGGCCTTTGCAGCCACTGCTGCTGGGAGAGGGTCAGGGTCAGCAGGAGCCTCGGCACCAAGCACCAGGTCCCCAACTGGCCCTGCAGCCTAGGCCTTTCCAGATGCCCCAGCTGGATCCGGCTCAGGCTGAGCACGGTGGTCCCTGCAGAGGGCCTGAAACAACGGCCTGTCGGCACAGAGCACCAGCTCTCCGACTTGCCCTACCCCTTGGGCCACTTCTGGGACTACCTTGCCCAGGGCAGGAGAGTCTGGATGCTTTGCAGCAACTGGGAGGCTATCTGCTTCCTCAGCATTGTGCTGCTTGCCCACGGCCTCTGGAGAAGAGTAAAGAGACGCCGCAGACAGGTGAGTGACGGAGATGCAGCGTGCAGGAAAGGGCCAGCCTGCAGGGAACAGGGAACTACAAAGACCTTGGCCACAAAGGCTTAACAGGAAAGAACAAAACCCAGCAGGTATAAGGAAGCCTTAGCAGGCCCCGAGCAGCCCTCAGCCTCTTCCCCAGGGACTCACTCAGCCGCAGCGCTGACAGCTGCTGGGAGCCCCTGGCACAGCCCAGGCCTGCAGGCAGTGTTGTGAGTCCCACTTGCTGCCTGGAGCAGGCCTGTGAGGCTGGATGCTCCAGAGGAAGCCGAGCTCAGCAGGACGATTCTCCACCCCCTGAGCCCTCATCCATGCCTTTCACTGTGCTGCTTCACTTGTCGCTTCCAGACAACAGGCCGGTCGGCCTCAGCTTCCATGGGGACAGACTGCTGGGTAAAGGATGCTGTAGATGATTATGCCTTGCTCTGCCGGATGGAGGCCAATGCTGCCTTCATTGTGAGGTGCCTGAAGCACCTCTACCAGCTCCACCTGCAAGAGCTTGGGTGCCCGCAGCCGAGGAAGAAGGCGCAAGACACAAGAAAGAAAAGAAAAGCCCCCTCGTATTTCCCTGGCAACTTCATCTAGAGCCTGCATCCTGTGGACTGGCGATAGGAAAGGCAGTGTGGCAAGTGAGTGCTGCTGTCCATGGGTTTGGGGAAGCTGATGCTTCAAGAAAATGGGGGAGAGGAGCTAGGAGAGGACAGGCACCCATGGCTATGGGTTGCCCCGTAGGAGTCCATGTCCCAGGAGAGGGGGGCCCACGTCTGGTGGCTGCCCACATCCCTGTAAGATAGCAGTGGCCAGGGAATGCTCATGACCTGTTGGGGTAGCCGTTGGACTTAGGACCTTCAAGGCCCATGTGAGGGTAGGCATTGCACCAGGAAAAGGGGCAAGTGGAAGGAAGTGCCTGGCTAATAATTCCGGCACAGCATTTTCACCTATCTGACAGTTCTCTTCAGATTGGTAGCCAGCCAGTGTGGTAGGAAACAGCCCTCCGAAGGCTCCTGTGGTGAAGGCACCTCCACTGACTTCACCCTCTTCTGCTGTCTGGATGCCAACATCGCCCTGATCATCACCTCCCTGCATGCGCACCACTGACAATGTCAGCTGTCCGCTGGTGGGTTGCCCAGCCAGCAAAAAAGCCAGCGGGGACTTGGCATCCATCTGATGAGGACCTCCAAGGAGAGTCTTCTTTTGCACCCTCCCAAATGTACTGCTGGGGCCTTCTGGCATCCCAAAGGACATGACTCTGCTTCGTTCCTCAACAGAGGACAGCAGGAGCATGTGTGTGCAGCGGAGCTGGCTGGGAGACTCTTGAAAATTTCTTCTGGTAGCAGACCACTTCTACCAGATGAATAAAGAGCATCTGTACAGGAACTTGTGTCCTTTTGGTACCAAAGGGCTTCACACAGGAGGCAGTGGGGCAAGTGAAGGCTGCTGCTTGCAGGTTTTAGAGAACACACCTGGAAAGGAATGAGGAAGCTGGGCTGGGAGAGAAGAGCTGTGAGGTGCCCCACAGGTGGCCATGCACCAGGAGGAGAGAGACCACTTTCTGGCAGGGTGCCCATGTCCCAATGAGGTTTCCTGGGGGTGCCTATGGCCCTGGGAGGTGGCTGTGGTTGATGAGTGCCCAGGACGCCATGGGTCACGTCACTCCAGGAGTAATTTCATACTAACTTCACTCCTACTTCATAACACACATTTGAAGGCCCTGCATAGGGACCTGGAAAGTTTGGATCAATGGCAGAAGCCAATGGGATGAGGTTCAACATGGCTAAGTGCCGGGTCCTGCACTTTGGCCACAAGAACCCCATGCAACGTTACAGGCTTGGGGCAGAGTGGCTGGAAAGCTGGGCAGAGAAAAAGGATCTGGGGCTGCTGGTTGATGCTCGACTGAACATGAACTGGCAGTGTGCCCAGGTGGCTGGGAGGGCCAACGGCATCCTGGCTTGTATCAGGAATAGTGTAGACAGCAGGGCCAGGGAGGTGATTGTCCCCTTGTACTCTGTTCTGGTGAGGCCACACCTCAAGTACTGTGTTCAGTTTTGGGCGCCTCATTACAAGAAGGACATTGAGGCCCTGGAGCATGTCCAGAGTCGAGCTCCAAAGCTGTTGAAGTGTCTGGAACACAAGTCTTGGGAGGAACGACTGAGGGAACGGATTGTTTAGTGTGGAGAAGAGGAGGCTCAGGGGAGACCTTATTGCTCTCTACAACTACCAGAAAGAAGTTGTGGGGAGCTGGAGGTCAGCCTCTTACAGATAACTAGTGATAGAACTAGAGGGAATGGCCTTGAGTTGTGCCAGGGGAGGTTTAGGTTTGAAATTAGGAGACATTTCTTCTCAAAAAGGGTGGTCAGGCATTGGGGCGGGTTGCCCAGGGAGGTGGTGGAGTCACCGTCCCTGGGGGTGTTTAAGGAAAGGTTGGACTTGGTGCTTAGGGACATGGTTTGGTGGGTGATATTGGTATAGAATCATAGAATATCCCAAGTTGGAAGGGATCCATAAGGATCCTCGAGTCCAACTCCTGGCTCCACACAGGTCTACCCAAAAATTCAGACTATATGACTGAGAGCAAACACTTCTTAAACTGACAGGCTTGGTGCCATAACTACATTCCTGGGAAGCCTGTTCCAGTGCATGACTGCCCTCTCGGTGAAGAACTTTTCCTGATACCCATCCTGAACCTCCCCTGTCGCAGCTTGACTCCATTCCCTTGGGTCCTATCGCTGGTCACCAGAGAGAATAGAACAGCACCTGCCCCTCCACTCCCCCTTGTGAGGAAGCTGTAGACCATGATGAGGTCTCCTCTCAGCCTCCACTTTCCAGGCTGAACAGGCCAAGCGACCTCAGCCGCTCCTCATATGTTTTCCCCTCTGGGCCCTTCACCATCTTTGTGGCCTTTCTCTGGACATTCTCCAATAGTTTTGCATCCTTTTTGTACTGTGGCGCCCAGAACTACACACAGTACTCAAGGTGAGGCCACACCAGTGCAGAGCAGAGCGGGAAAATCCCTTCCCTCAACTGACTAGCAATGCCGTGTTTGATGCACCCCAGGATACGGTTGGCCCTCCTGGCTGCCAGGGCACACTGCTGGCTCATATTCAGCTTGCTATCAACCAAAACTCCCAGATCCCTCTCTGCGGGGCTGCTCTCCAGTGTCTCATCCCCCTGATGATCCTCACATTGGTGGTAGGGGGTGGTTGGACAAGATGCTCTTGGAGGTCTTTTCCAACCTTAATGATTCTATGATATGTCTGTGCCAGACCCACACTAATGTTTTTTTCCTTCCTAGGAAGTAACTTAAATACTCATTCTTTCTCCTAACTAAGTAGGTTCTCCAGGCTCTCACAACACCATAAAAGAATGGAAAAGTAGAATGGTTTCCCCAACCAAATGTAGTAGAGAAGACCCAGTTCTTTTAGATATGAGATGCTTTAGTATGTAGGTAAATCTTAGTGTAAGAATTAGAAGTATGTGAAGAGAGGAAGAGAGGAAAACACAAAGATGCATTCCAGCAGACCCTCCAACAGTAATGTCTTTGACCATGGTTATATTCTGAAGATTCATTTGCATTCTAAATTGTTCTGGATTTAATTCTATAGCTCTTTCAGTTTGCAGTATTAACACAGAAATCCTATCCCATTTTAAATTAGGACTTCTCTCCTATGTAAATGATTCTCAACATGTGTAAGAGTTACAGGATTCAATTCATAATGTTTCCAAAGCATTCAAGATATTGGGTTCTTTAAAATGAAATTCTGAATTAAACAGGAGGTCAGAAGAGATGATCTAATGGTCCCTTCTGGCCATAAAAGTGATGAATCTATGACAAAAGCACTCTGAGATCATATGATGAAAAGCGCAATTAAATTGGCAAGTGTTATCTTGATGTTCCCATTACAAATCCCTTGAGCAATCTACCCCCGTCTTCCTCTCACCACCTCCTCTATCATTAGATTCCAGAAGAACATACCCTCTGTTAAAGTCATCGCTGCTAAAACCATTTTGATAGCTGGCTCCACACAGTCTCCTGCCAAATCCAGTGTTCAAGGCTGTGGGAGTGCTCACTTCTTAAGTGAAGACACATTTCTCCAAGGCATTTTGCACTCTCTTCTTTCACTTTGCTCAGCTAAAGGCTTTTTCAGGACTTTATCAGTTATTAATAATTGTGATGATTCATGATTTATTCATAACCATTTATACGTTTGCCATATGCTGTCTGCACATGCAAACTGTTTTTCTGAAGCATGCAAATGTGGCACAGTACTTCTTACAATTCATATCCAGTAAATAGATGATCGAGAAAGATTAATGAAATGAGAAATACAATAAAACATCCTGCAATAGATTCAGTTTTGAACTTTTGAATTAAATGTTGCAGAGTAATTGTCTTTAGCAGTATGAAAACTAAAACAAGCAGGAAGGAGAATAGCAAGAAAAGCCAAATTTAACACCACGAGCAGCACTTTATTCTGTTTTTAGTCTGTCCTAATGATAATCACAAGGACTATGAGCAGATCTACTCATCAGGGAAGATACAGCTCAGGACAAATAAAGGTGGTAGTATCTGCAGGATCACCTAAGTTGCTCTCTTCAAGCTTTCATATTAAATCTAAGTTGTTGGGGTTTTGTTGTTGATGATGGTTGGTTGGTTGGTTGGTTTTGTTTTGCAGTGAAACACTATAATAGCTTTTTTGGAGGATGGTAGGGGAAGAGAGAAAAATCAGACATGCAAATCCTTGAAAATTCCTAGCAGAGACAACCTGAAATGAGAAAGTTACTGCTTGTTAATGATTAAAAAACCAAATGCTTTTTATGGTAAAGCCAGTAACCAAGTAGTCATTTGTCACAGCCACACCATGACACCTTTTGTGGTGTGCTTCTGTTCATATGAAATCCCTGGCTTTTATAAGAGGGTAATTATTTAACATAAATAATGTATTCCAGATTTTGAGTGAACATGTTCATTAGCAGTGAGATGGGCTCTGTGGGGGGAATGATCAGTGTGTTCCAGCATAGAATCTTGAGGCAGAGGGACCAGCTCTGATCTGACTCTCATCTCTGCTCATCCCACTTTCTGTTGCATTTTAGCTGAAGGTTTTAGAACAGGATGTTTAATTTTTTACTAACTGTCTTGAAAGTGAATGTCTGAATTTTTACTAAGCGCCTGTAATTACCTACTATTATTAGTCTGTAGGATGGTTATAATACATTCGGGCTGTCATCATGTTTATAGAACTATTCTAGACCCTAACCTATCATGTCCCCCTATAGCAGGATCAAATTTATCTGTGTCATTCCTGCCTTTTGGCTGCCCAGCTGTCTCTTGAAGACCTCCAGTAACTTCACAAAATTCTCAGACAATCTGTTCTTTTTTTGCACTCTCTTCATCATTAGATTATTTTTTTTGTGTGTCTAACTTAAATGTCTTAAATATCTTTTTTTTTTTTAATCTTTTTTTTTTTCTCTTTTTTTTCTGGTTATTTGTTTTTGTTTTGTTTTTCTGTTTTTTGTTTTTGTTTTTGTTTTTCTTCTCAACATGAAGACATTTACAGTAATCTTTGAAATCCTAATAACATTCATGAGCTATTCCTTCATGATGCTTGGGAATCAAAAGTGTGCTACTGGTGGCATCCAGCACATGCAGACGTCTAAGGGGTGTCTGTATGAATTATTCCCTTGAAGAACTCATATGAAAATCACCTGCAAGGCCTTGAATTTCCACTGTTACATTTTACCGGAATAAAAAATAGATGATAATTTTGAAATTAGAAAACTCACTTTTTTTTCCATGATATAGCTCTGAATGAATGATGTGAAGCCATCTTCATTTCTCCATTGCTTTCAGAAAGAGCAGGTCCAATTTTACTCTCAGTCTGGCTACTTCCTGGATTTCATTTAGTTTTACAGAGAATAAGTCTATCATAATTTTTTCACTCTTTAGAGGAGAATCAGTCAGATCCAAAGAGCTCCAGACTAGACAAGACAAGGAGGTAGTCACCCTAACTGCTGCTCACTGGCATCCTTTAAACAAAATGCAGCACAGGCAACTGTGACCAAACTAGAACAGGTATCACTCTCCAGTTCAAACTCCAGTGTGAACCCTTCGCCTTTGTGAACCCTTTGCCTTGTGAACACAGACGCTCCCCTCCCCGCCTCCCCCCTCCCCCCCCCCAAAAAAAAGTAAGGATAAGTAAAACATCAAAAAATATGATGAAATAGAACTAGAATAATAGTACAGAAGTCTAAGGTCAGTATGCTCTACATGTCTTCACTTAAATACCTGTGAAATCCTGTTTCGGTGGATCCCAGACATTAGTATGTATTTAGTAATTTTCTTTCAAAGACCAAAAGATATTAAAAATCCTAGCTCTCTTTTTATTTCCTATGTTAACAAAAAACAAAACAACGACAACAACAACAAAACACACATTAAGATACATTACTGGTTCTTGCTAAATGCATCCAAATCCCAAGAATAATCTGTTAGGGAAAAAAATTTGAAAAGAATAATTGAAATGAGTAATTTTCAACTCATCAGAAATAGATCATATGCACATGGGTGGGAAAACGTTATTTCATTATTCATTTGCAGTATATATATAATCATCATTTCACAAATCCAAGTGGATTTTCATTTATCATCTACACAATTGTGTATTTCCACATCTTGGATTGCATCTACAGGATAGAGAACAGTTCATTTAGAATATTTATTTTGTAATATCATTTTATACTCTGGGAATTATACATTAGTTTTGATATATTTTAACAATGATAATACCATATATAGAAAAAAAATAGACAAGATATTTGGGCACTAATTGGGCTTTTTGTTAAGTTTTGACTTGATAGTTTTTAAAAACATGGCTGCAATGAATTTTTAGGCACTATTGTCTGTTCCGTCCATGCTAATCATTACCCTGTAGCACAGTGGGTCTTACATTTAATGGAGAAGTACGGAGCTCTTGCCAGCATTCAGGCAATTGATTCCAAAGAGGGGCACAATATAAATCAAGCGCAGAGCAAAACTGCTGTTCTACAAGCTCTGGAATAAGAGCACCCTTTTTCTTATCCAAGGCACTCAAAGACTCTCCTGCTGTGCTTCTGTTGATTGTACTTCCTTTATCTTCTGTTCAGTTTTGTTTTTCTCAGTGCCTTTAGTGCTGGTTTAACATACACCCTCCTCAGCCAAAGTTCACTTCCACTTTGTACCTTTAAAACTTTGAGAAAGTAGAAATAGGGATCCTCTGCACCTGCTTGCTCTTTGCAATTGTTCATCCCCCATAATTGCATAATATCAATCTAGCAATTAGGAAAGGAACTTAGCTTATTTGACCTGACCCAAACTGCCAAGACACCCTCTGTTCCTGTTGTCTCAATATGTATCAAATTTGCACACAATGCATTAACTGAAAGCTGGCTAGTAACCCAGAAATAGTAGTAAGAAAAGAATGTCATTCAGCTGGGGATAGCTCAAGTGATGTCCCATAATAGTGTTTATCTGAGCATTTATTCTCAATATATTTTATCACTGAACTGCACGCAAAACATAAAATCGTAACTGATAAGGATAACATAAAAAATGTAAGATGAATAAATATGTTAGCAATATAAAGTTATACTACTCAGCAATGCCCATTAAGCTTAAGGAAGTCAAATGTGGCATCATGTACATTTTATGGAGAGCAGTTTTTGCTTACAGCGCTAGAGGGAAAAAATAATGTTTATTTCCATTGTTCATGTTTCACTGACAATACTGGAAAGTTTTGAAGGTTCAGAAGAAAGCTACAGGAATAATGTATGGTCTGAAAAATTTCTATTGGTGAAAAGCTTAAAAGGCTCCATCAAGAGAGTATATCCCAGAAAAGGTTACAAGGTGACATAATCACAATCCATAATAACCACATGGGGACAAAGTGAACAAAGTCATAACAGGAGGCAATGGCTAAGGATGGACATTTATTAACAAATACAGAGAAAGGGGAAACATTTCCTGCAAGAATTATTGTCTCTATAGAAAGTTATATATTTTTTCTTTTTCCCTCCCTCCCTCCTTCTTTTTCTTTCTTTTTTTTCTTTACATTTTCTTTTTCATTTCTTTTTCTTTTTCTTTTTCTTTTTCTTTTTCTTTTTCTTTTCTTTTTCTTTTTCTTTTTCTTTTTCTTTTTCTTTTTCTTTTCTTTTTCTTTTTCTTTTTCTTTTTCTTTCTTTTTCTTTCTTTTTCTTTTTTTCTTTCTTTTTTCTTTTTCTTTTTCTTTTTCTTTTTCTTTTTCTTTTTCTTTTTCTTTTTCTTTTTCTTTTTCTTTTTCTTTTTCTTTTTCTTTTTTTTTTCTTTTTCTTTTTTCTTTTTCTTTTTCTTTTTCTTTTTCTTTTTCTTTTTCTTTTTCTTTTTCTTTCTTTTTCTTTTTCTTTTTCTTTTTCTTTTTCTTTTTCTTTTTCTTTTTCTTTTTCTTTTTCTTTTTCTTTTTCTTTTTCTTTTTCTTTTTCTTTTTCTTTTTCTTTTTCTTTTTCTTTTTCTTCTTTTTTTTCCCCTTCCCCTTCCCCTTCCCCTTCCCCTTCCCCTTCCCCTTCCCCTTCCCCTTCCCCTTCCCCTTCCCCTTCCCCTTCCCCTTCCCCTTCCCCTTCCCCTTCCCCTTCCCCTTCCCCTTCCCCTTCCCCTTCCCCTTCCCTTCCCCTTCCCCTTCCCCTTCCCCTTCCCCTTCCCCTTCCCCTTCCCCTTCCCCTTCCCCTTCCCCTTCCCCTTCCCCTTCCCCTGCCTTCCTTTCTTCCTGCCTTCCTTCCTGCCTGCCTTCTTGCCTTCCTGCCTTCCTGTCTTTTCCCCTATTTATAAATATTTCAGCCAGCTCTGAGAGAAAGCTCAAGCCAGACGTATTTACATCAGAACTCAGTTGCACATTTTACCAGTGAAATAAATATCTGAATGATTTGCTGAGGAAAATCCCGAATTTTCTGTCATAGAGGGGGTGAGATTCATCTTAACTAAGTTTAAGATATTGTAAGCATTGACATATATATACAGACTTTCTTATTATTTAGGAAATCTTTATAGGCATGATTTATATGCCCTGTTTTAGACACCTGTCCCAAGCATTACACCCTAGTAATGCTTATACCTTAGTTGACTAGATCAGATATTGGTGTTTGACTCATACTGATCAAACTTAAGAGAAACAACTCCTTACTTCTGTATCTTTAAATTAAGTTAGGTTATCAAAAGTTCAGGCCATGGTACAACAATCATTGGCAAAAACAATGTGGTTTATGATATTGTGGATGTTCCATCATTGGAATTGTTCAATGTCAGATTGGACGGGGTTTTGTGCAACCTGATCTAGTGAAAGCTGTCCCTGTCCATGGCAGAGAGGTTGGAAATAGGTAGTTTTTAAATGCCCATTCCAACCCTAACCAGTCTATGATTCTATGATTCAGGAAACCAAATTATACAAATTGTCTTCAATGAGCTTAGAACATATAAGTTTAGGATACCTTCAGGATCTCACCTGCTTGTCATTCTTAAGATGAAGAAAGACACAAGTATTATGTTTGCTTCATACTTTTTTTCCTTGCCATCAGTGTCAAAGTTACAGCTCCCTTCTATATATATTTTTATCTATATTGTTTTCTATAGATTTTTTTCTATTATGTTTGCAGACAATTCCATACAGGATGTCTCCTTTATTTATTTATTTATTTATTTATTTATTTATTGAAAGCGTGAGAGGAACAGAGAGAGAAAAAAAAAATCTCTTCGTGCTGATGTTTCTGAGAGAACAAGAAAAAATGAAATGCCAGATCTATGACATTTTAACCTGAGCCTATGTCACCGAAAATAGATAAAGAATCATGCTATAATTTGTTTCCTAGTGCTGTTACCGGAAGAGAAAATTACCAGTTTGTGAGTTATGAGTCTGTTGACAAGGCCAAATTTGGCTTTTATTCACACCAAAGTAACTTAATTGAAATCACTGAATTTGCACTAATGTAACTGTGAGCAGAAATTGACCTCTTGTGCCTACTGGAATATAGCCCAAAAGCCACTTGACTTACTTGTGCTTAAGGCTTGCTCTGTGTGAATGTCTACTATTTTGCTGGCAGTAAGTTATGTAACATTCATGGTTTAATGGTGCATATTCTACAAATAGGCTGGGTAGGTGCCAGCAGACTACATCCAAGCATTACTGCATATTTGCTTTGTTGACCTCTGTATGCATTTAATCACATGAAGTAGTTGTAGCTGGGACTGCAATAAGGAATTCCAACTTCCAAAATGTTCCCACTGTCACTATGCAAATGCTAGCAAAGAGTCTCTGTTGTAATTAGCCTAGATTTCCTTACAATATCTAGTTACAAAGGAGAATCCATGAATATTCATGGCCAAATCATTTGAATTACGTACATTCATGAATAAATCATTTGACTGAAAACAGGGTACCGTATGTTGTGTTTCATGGCTCCTGTGATTTATTTCATAGTGCTGCAATTTGTAATATTAGTAGTTATCATAAACTTTATTTTTCAAGCCTTCATTTCCAGCTGTGGCCATGGCACTTTTGGGGTCAGATAAGCCTTTTCTTACACCCCTGTAAGGTCAGATCCCAGCCTGGATACATAATGCAGATTTAATGCTCTTTTACTGTACACCCTCATTAACGCTTCTGTTAGGTGCTTTTGTTCTCTTAGTGTATGATACCAACCTCAGACAAAGGGGAAATACAACACACTTCTGGACTGGTATTGAGAAGGGAGATGCAGTGCTAGAGTAAGCAGTAAAGCTGATTGTCCACAGAGGTTGGTATCCATCCTTGGAGATTTTTCAGGATGAGACAGGATAAAATCTTGAACAAATTGCTCAGATCAGGAAACATGGAGTAAGAACTGGTGTGATGTTAACACAGCTAATAGCTGTGAGCTAAGCACTTGCAATACAGCCAGAGCTAAGGAAAACAGCAGTATGAAACGTCACTCATCTTAACAAAATCCATGTCTCTCTTTTTAGCTCTGTCATGAAAGAAATCAAACATATTCAATATGGAATTTGGTTGCAGTATTGCCCTTTAGAGAAGAGGCCAAGACAGACTTTCAGTTTTCTTTCCTTCTCTGTCTCTTTCTTTTCTACATGCACAACATTCTTCAGTCTGGAATATCTTAGAAATAACTGAGTTAGCAATGATTTATTCATACACTCTTTCTGCCCAAAGTTTGAAGAGCAAAGACAATATTATTTGGCTAAGCACAGTTCAAATGAAGAACACCAAAACTATGAGACAGAACAGTCACAGACTACAAGTACTTCCTGGTAAGTGAGTTCCTCTAATGTGGCTGAATAATTTACACATAATTAGCAAGGCAACTAAGACCTCATAATCAATATTACTTGAGCAAAGAAAAGGAAGGTATGTGTTTCTCAATAAATTATCTATCAGATGTATGAGACCAAAGTGTGGCCTGTCAACTGCATGACTAGATCTCTCAACAGCACTCAGTAGCGAATTAGTCCAAGTATTTCTATAGTTACTTCACATGGTTATAATAAAGTGGTCTGAAGACAATTTGCTTCCTGACAGGCATTGCCATCTATTTACAAGAGATATAGATGCTTTCATTAAATGTGATGGATGTGTTCTATCAAAAGCAAGTGTAAATGAAAAGTGAATATGAATGATTCACAATCTTTTCCTGCACCAGAATGACTTCAGAATAAGGTCACGTATACATACCCAGGTTATTGGCTACCCAAGTAGCTAAACTGTTGTAGAAAATACCTTATGCAAGTTCTAATTACTGCTAGGTATTTAAGTACTACATAAATATATGTTAAATAGCTTTTGTCATTACCAATATCGTTTCATTTCATGGCTGCAACAATGGAGGGACATTCTACATCTTCAGACCAAAGTTACACTGAATGTAGCAGTGCGAGTGGAATCAAAGCCTAGGAGTTCCTGGTTCCCTGAAGAACACCAATAAAGAATACCAAAAAAAGCAACATTAGATGATTTTATGTACAATAACTGACTTAATTGTTCCTCTGGGACTTCTATAGAAGGAGAAACCTGAACACATTCCCTGTGTATATATCAAACCACCTATTGCCTTCAGTATTCCTTTCTGGTCTCTCTATCACTGTGGCCTTTATATGATTCTGTGCTATGAAAAGAAGATTCTGATATGTCAACCCTGGTCATAATTACATTAGTCACAAATATAAAATATCTAGGAAGATAATTCATAACTGATTAGGGTTTGAAAATCAGTTTCAAGATAAGAAAAATTATTCAAGGGTTGTGTTTGTTATTGTGTTAAATAATAAACTCTTTTTATGATGAGATAATATATATATGGAAAAGAAAAGTGGTAAAGTTCTTTGAATTAGAAGGAAGCAATGAATATAGAAGAAAGTCAAATGACTGATACACACGAAAGAAATGTAAGAGTTACTTGGTCTCCTGTCTGAGTTCACTGAATTTATATTCACAGAGGTTAACTTCCTCAGCACCTCTTTTGATTTAAAAAAAAAATCAGTACAATATTGATTATAAAAGTAATGGATTATTACAAAAAGACTGTTGAGATGTAAAATATGAATGATAAACAGAAGGAAATTCTGCCTATATCAGATTTTTGTGACAGCTGAACTGATTGTGAATGCAAAAATAACAAGACAGCTTGCAAGCAGGCTGAATTCAACATAATAAGAAAGAACTTCACGTAGTGAAATATTGAAGAAGCCTCTGATTTCAATAAAGTAAATTTTGAAGATCTCAGAAGTCTATGAATTGGAGACATAAAAGTCTGTTACTGGTGTTCTTTATTCTCCTTCACCCTTTTGGAAGAGAAGATACAAGGGACTTACTGGTTATCCAAACAGCCTACCTGAAACATCCTCACGTCTTTAGGAGACTGCATAATCAGAATTCAATGGCAAGGCATGGCAATACACCAGAAGAGAAAAGATTAGAAGACTAGAGTAGAAAATAATAAGGGTAAACATGATAACAGGCTTTAATATGGGACGGTACTAGAAAGAGGAGAGTAGGAAAATGTTTCTGATGTCCATTGCAGATAAATGGGCTTAAGCTGCAGTAAAGGTAAGGTTATACGTTTGGAAAAACTTTTAAAATAAGGAGCTCTATAACTCTCGTAAAATGGAAAAAAATAATAGTAATAATAAACATACTGAAACAAAAAAGACAAAGAAACAGGCATATGGGATCTTCTGGATGACAAACAAAGGTTTTTGCCAAAGTTTGAGAGTAATAAAATCACTTCACAAAGGTGAAAAGAATATATATACTTTATATTCTGGTAGTAGTTTTAGTAACTGATTAATACCTATCAAAATGATATATTTTTTTTTCCTTTGGAGCAGATCTGGCTACCTCAATCTGTCTTTTATTCATTCTTGTCAATTTCTTGATAAATCTCCCTCGCCTGAATCTTTCCCCAACTTTCTCCTCAAAATATATCTGAGAAAATTTTTACACCTAGCATTTGACTTAAAGTTGAAGGTAATTAGTACATATATTTAAACTAAATGTATCCTGAAACAACAAATATGGGATACTGCCTAGGAGAATTTGTTTGTAGTGGAATCAAGCACAGGAACTGCTGATGAATCATCTGAGAAGTAAAAAAATGATAAAATTAAAAAGTAATACTAGATATTTTAATAAGAGAACAAAACTAGAGGACAGGAACATACTGTACCATAGAAGAGACATTTTCTTCTATGTCATTTTGTTACAGGAAGATTCTTTCTCTCCAGGTAAAAAATAGAAAGAGATAGGATTAGAATACCCTTTCCAGCATCAACAGTGGCCTATTAAACTAAAAGCAAAGGTAAAATCAGATAGAGGAAAATGACTTCCTAAATGCTTTATTTTGCCTCATTTTTAAAGACCTGACCTTCTTGTGGTCAAATGGTTTTCAAAAGAATGGCAATTGTTAGGAAATCCTTTTTTTTAAGGACTTTAGATTTTCTTGATGCTTTGTTTACCCTCTTCTGGTGTGAAATCAAGAAAAGCCCACAGCTTTCATGAAGAAACTGAGATTAATCACCGGGAAGGAAGGAGGGTAAATATGTGCAGAATTAGTTGCAAGGCTGAAGATGCACGGACTGCAGAATCTCACAGAGGAGTTAAAGACTGGCAATGAGCTCTAGGAATCCAGTTAGAGTAACCAGATAAGAAAAAGAAATCAGTATTTAGATCCACTTAAAACAAGTTGCTGTTGTGGGACAGTGTTAAATTCAGCTATATATATAACAAACCATGGAAGAAGAGCCCTTCCTGGTTGTGATATAGATTGAAAAGTCTTTGTTCAATTATCCAACTATATTAACAAGGCTGTTAATAACAAAACACAAAAGAGCAAACTGTAGTCTGCCTTCAAGTCATACTATAAAACATGAGCTTATAACTCAGGCTGCATTTTTTGTAAATGAGAAACACAGTCAGATAGACTGCAGCTAACAGTGACTGGAAAGAGAGAAATTCCTTTCCCTCTTCTCAGTTATTTTCCTCTTTTAACATAAACTAGTGTTGTTTTTTTTTTTTTTAATTAAAATAGATGTTGTTTTTTTTTTTTCTGTGAAATTAACATGACTCAGAAAATCTGAAATTATTTAACCCTACAAAAAAAAAAAAAAAAGGAAAACATTTGTTGAGGGGAAAAAATATTCTCTTTATAACAGGGTGCAAATGATGCTATGTGTTAGTGATCAGAATATAAATTTGTACAAGAGTTTTTTAACAGAGAAAAAGACTGTTCCTCAATTCTAAACTTTCTAATTTCCACCCTATATAGTATGTTAAATGGACCTTAATTTATATTGGATCTGATTTACATTTGGCACTACACTGGCAGAGAGCCTTAAAAAGAACCTTAAAAACTGGGTGTAAATATATGGCTTGCTGTAATTTAAGAGCATTTTGAGGTCATTTTATGCTAGCAGAGTGTAAGAAGATATTCATGCTTCTGGTGTCTAGACTAACGGGGCAAAAAGGCCTTCTACATCTCTGACAGAGCAAAGATTGATGAAGAAGTGAGACAAGAAGGCACCTCACCCTCACCCCAACACTTAGCATCAGGAGAAGCATCTGAGCCAGGCAGCTGGGACACCTGACCCCATGAACAGGAGCAGAAACTATGGCTGCTCAAAGCTGTGTCAGACAGAGGCAGCATTAAATCCACTCCGGGCACAATTCAGCTGACCCTGAAGATGCTGACTGCTTCTGAGGACAAGAGTGGATTTCTAAGTTACAAAACTATTCCTGAAGACTGAATTGCTTTCCTACTAAAACACCAATATTAGCATGATAACTAGCATCAGAACTGCCACTAATAATAATAAAGTGTTGTAATCCTGCTGTACTTTTGTTATTTTTTATTTCCCTAAACTGAAATTATATTTGGCCAAGGCACAAGACCAGTCATACTTCAGACATAAGATATACTGAAGATACATATCTATTAACAATACATATTTGGGTCATTCTTGACCTCATGGATCTTAATTTTATTCTTTCTGTAGAAGACAATTCTCAGGTGTAACACTGCTTGAAAATATCTAATATTCAAAAGCTGTGCATTTTTATTCCATAGAAGTTTAAAATGTTTTCTTCAGTTTTAAACTTTCAGAATTGGAAAAACAAAATCAATGTCAAAATGAGAATGGACACAGACTTGTTATTCTGAGCCTATTGTTCTATTAAGACATATTAGATTATCTCAGATAATGAAGATTCTCTTTAAATGAGACCTGCCTCTGGTTGTTATGAGGAAACAGACAGCTCATAACTTTCCATCCATACATACAGAGAAAACTAATATCCAATTAGAGCTATAAGCTTCTAGCTTCTTCATCCTAGGTTCAACAATATCCTTTTGAGTCTTTATGTCCTTTAAAAATTGATTACAAATGTTCTGGCATATCAGGTTTATTTCAAATAGGTAAAAATATACATTTAAATCACAGTGTTACAAGTATTTATTCATATTACCATGTGATCAAATAGCTGTTATGAGTATCAGTAAATAAACATAATGCTAGTCAAATACTGTACATATGTTAATAAATCATCTAAAAGAAAACCCATTCAAATGCTACAACAGCAGCAACATGCACGTCTATGCAATAAAAAATGACATATAATTCGCAACTTAGAACTCCCAACTGCATTTCTTCACTATTCACAGTCTCATAATATCCAATTACTTTTACAAATGCAATTGCAAAAAGTTATGCCAAACGGCTTTACATGCTTGTATCCACTGAGGAGTTGTTATAAACTTGCCAATCTCAAACACATCCTTAATCTCATTAGAGTTATCTTTTCATCCAGGGAACTTTGGCAAAATTAAAAGTTTAGTTTCCTTTATGATATGGCTGCTATTACTTTGCTCCTTGCACTGCAACTTTTATTGAAGGATCTCAAAGCAGTTTACAAACTTTAATAAATTAAGCTTCTTATCTCATTTGTCGCATAGATAAGTGTTACTATCCCTTTTTTGTAGATAGAGAGAAGTGAGGTATAGTAGTCTATGAATTTATTCATAAAGGTAAGCATCCTGTATAGCAAAGCTTAGAGATTGTGACAAAAATTAAATTTCACAGAAAGCTTTGGTATTTAATATCAAACATACTTTTATCATGAATGAACACAAAATGAAATATCAAGTTCAATTCATAATTTGGCATCTGACTATGAAATCGAAAGTGTATCACCTTGATAAAAAAAAAAAAAAAACTTTTCCTTCATGCAAAAATATTACAGAAAAGCAGCCAATCCTTCTCTTTTTTTTCTATGGAAAAAAAAAAAAAAGGAAAACAAAAACTAAAACAAAAACTACTAAGGCAAATAACAAAGCACTCTATCTGTCCAAGATACTAGGAGATAGTAAATTACAGTTTATCTTCAAAATCCTTACCCAAAATTATCCAGACACCAGAAAGGTAAAAAGAGCAGCATATGTTTTTCAACATTTATTCATAAAAAGCTTTTACATTTTCAGAACACTGGGAGTGGAATATTATGCATTAAGTTACGTATTACAACTCTTCACCTCTTTTCCTTTTTAGAAATTTTTCCTTTTCTAAGGTGAAAAGCCTTCTGTAAGCTTTACCAGTGTTTCCAGTCATACTTTAGAAAAACAATCATAGAATCATTAAGGTTGGAAGAGACATTCAAGATCATCTGGTCCAACCATCACCCTACCACCAATATCACCCATGAAAACATGTCCCAAAGTGCCAGGTCCAACCTTTCCTTGAACACTCCCAGGGATGGTGACTCCACCAATGCCTGACTACTCTTCCTGAGAAGAAATGTCTCCTAATTTCAAATCTAAACCTCCCCTGGCACAACTTGAGGCCATTCCCTCTAGTCCTATCACTAGTTATCTGTAAGAAGAGGTCAATCCCCAGCTCCCTACACTTTCTTTTCGGGTAGTTGTAGAGAGCAATAAGGCCTCCTCTGAGCCTCCTATTAAACAACCAGACTAAACAACCCCAGTTCCCTCAGCCGCTCCTCACAGGACTTGTGTTCCAGACCCTTCACCAGCTTCACAGCCCTTCCGGACATGCTCCAGGGCCTCGATATCCTTCTTGCAGTGAGGGGCCCAAAGCTGAAAACAGTACTTGAGGTGTAGTCTCACCAGAACAGAGTAAAGGGGAATGATCACCTCCCTGGTCCTGCTGGCTACACTATTCCTGATGCAAGCCACGATGCTGTTGGACTTCTTGGCCACCTGGGCACACTGCCAGCTCATGTTTGGGCAAGCATCGATTAGCACCCCCAGGTCCTTTTCCTCTGCACAGCTTTTGAGCCACTCTGACCCAAGCTTGTGGTGCTGCATGGTGTTGTTGTGACCAAAGTGCAGGACCCGGCACTTAACCATGTTGAACTCTGCCCATCGACTCATCCTGTCCAGGTCCCTCTGCAGGGCGTCCCTACCCTCTGGCAGATTGACACTTGCCCCCATCTTGGTGTCATCTGCAAATTTACTGAGGGTGCACTCAATTCCCTCATCCAATTCATGAACAAAGATATTAAAGAGGATGGGCCCCAACACCGGCCCCTGGGGAACGCCACTGGTGACCAGTCACCAGCTGGATTTCACTCTGCTCACCACCACTGTCTGGGCCTGGCCGTACAGCCAGTTTTTAACTCAGCAAAGTGTGTACCTGTCCAGATGTTAATTGTACAGTGTACTGGTCTGTTCAATTTCTGTTCAATTCAGGTTCTTATAGTGGTCTTTTCACCTTGCCATGTGAGCACTCTGGTACTGAATTGATACCTGGAAAATATAGGAACCTGGAGAAAAGATGAAGTGCTCATGGTGGCCAAGACCTGGAGGCTGAGAAAATGGTTTTGGTCAAACAGTCACCTTAATCTTACGAATACAATAGCGGCCATAAAAATTCAGACCACAAATCAGTCTAGTTCAGTTTTCTATTGACAGTGACCAAAATCAGCAAGGTGTAAAGAGAGAGCATTTACAGATGAAACTTCGCCTGTGTACTCTCCCATCCCCCAACCATTTATGTGTCAGGGATTTCTTGAGCCAGATGTGGTCTCTGTTTATTTAGTAACCATCACTTAATTACTCTTCTGTGAACTCAGCCTATCTTTGAACCTAGTCCTGGGTAAAACCTTCAGGAGTTGGTTAATATAGAATAAAATGATCTTGGGGTCTTATTCCTGAAAAATAAAATAAAATAAAATAATATAATATACTATAATAAAAAATAAAATAAATAAAATAAAATAAAAATAAAATAAAATAAAATAAAATAAAATAATAAAATAAAAGAAGAAGAAGAAGAAGAAGAAAAAGAAGAAGAGTGGCATAGTGCAAATATAGTGGATAATATATATATGTAAGATGCTTTTTGAGATTTTTCATGACTCACAGCTTAGTCTAGGACTTCAAACAATTTGTTACCTCTGAGATAACTATCAGCATGTAGGTGTCTTTGTGCATACTCACCATTTGGCAACTGGATGCCCGCAAGTTTAAAATCAGTTTTTTTATTTGTTTGTATGTTGTTTTGTTTTGTTTTGTTTTGTTTTTTTCCTACAGAATGCCATTGTCACTTAAATGATAGATTTGGACACCTTTAGACACAAGCCCGAGTATCTAGAACTCAGACTACTACATTTTCTTTACATTGGTTACAGTTATATGCTTTTCAAAAAAGCTATTTGGTTCATTTCTGTCAAGGGGATATGGATAACTTTTGTTGGCAGAAGTTAATAGTTGTTTTTCACTGTCTTGCATCAGCTTGAAAAAGCATGGATCTATTTCACAGTTCAGTGGATAATCTTGAGGGGTCCTAAAATTTCACAGCAGGGACCACAAAGGACCAAAGTGCATTGTCTGTATCATCCAGAATACATATTTTCGGCTCATGGATTTGCTTGATCTTTTCAATGATATTCAATGAGAGCTATTTGCAGAATTTTGTGATCCAGCCCAATGTCTGCTCTCATAACGAAGACTGATTAGTTGGTTCTCTGTATGAAATGACCAAGAAGTCCCTGCCATTATGCTGGAAGACAAGACAGGTTAAAGTATAAATGTTTCCGATGATCTGATGATTAAGTCATTCTATTCATGCATTAACACTTTGACGTTTTTGTTAGTTCTTGTAAAGTTTGTCTTCTCCTTCACTCAATCTCACTTATATTTCCACAGATAAGTTTTGGTTGATGATACTCTTGTTAAGATGGACAATACATGACTTTAGCTTGATGAGGTCAGGAAATCTGTCTTTCTCTAGAGTTCTTTCATTGATTGGAAGGGGTCAGTGGGTTGTACATATCTGTTTGCATGTAATAATGGGCATTACTCCCTTTATCAGGGATTATAGTGAAAGGGCAAGGAGTAATGGTTTAAAACCAAAAGTGTGTAGATTTAGACAAGATATAAGGAAGAAATTATTTCCTCTGAGGGTGGTGAGGCACTGGCACAGGTTGTCCAGAGAAGTTGTGGATGTCCCATCCCTGGAAGTGTTCAATGCCAGGTTGGATGGGACTCTGAGCAACATGGTTTAGTGGGAGGTGTCCCTGCTCATGGAATGGGAGTGGTGGAATTAGGTGATCTTTAAGGTCCCATCCAAACCAAACCATTCCTTGATGCTATGATTCTATGGTTCTACTTTTCTTCTGACTTTACTGATACCTTAGCTACACATGGAAAATGCAAATGTTATTTCTTATGTTGTTATCAACACCATTAGCGTAAGAAATGCATTTGAAAACCACATAAAAATTCACCTTGAGTCTTTTGTACTGTTTGGTCCTGAGAGCAATGGCATTTGTGTTTCTATTTTTTTTCAACCAGAAGTTAAAGCTCTTAGCTGTGAGATTATACTGCTTAGTTTGAAAGCTTTTGTGAGCCTCTATAGTATAGTAATTTTACTTTAGAGAGCATGTAATTTTAAGTTCTTGCATAACACTACAGATTTTTACGGTATTACTAAACTTTGTAATTTTATTTCCCAGTGACAATTAAGTGCACACCGATGTTATGGAATTTTTCCCTCCATCACAGCTGAATGAAAATGGAATGGAGTATTATATGGTAAGTTGGGAGTTCTGATCTCTGGAAATGTAAAAGGTTTTCTAGTTCCCTTGTTATGTATCCATTTCACACATAACCAAATCCATCAATTTGTTCATTTTTCCCTTCAGCAACCTACAAGCTGAAACTAAAAAAAAAGTGACAAAAAAACATATTCAGTCTGTGCTTCTTATTCCCTTTGCTACAGGTACAGCTGACAGTGTTAAAGATAATTAATTTTGATATTTCACAGATTGTATCTGCAAAACTGAATCTGTTCTAAACACTGGCTGATTGTAGAGGCCCCTTCAGGCACACAGGGTAAATGTTTTCTTACCGAATTGAGTTAGACACTGTATGACCTGACCTGCTGCCCAAGGTCAAACTCCAAGACAGCTTATGTCTAAGAGTAAGTCTGGTGTATGGTAAAGAAGATCCCAAGCATTGCCAAACTGCTTGTAGGACAATATGGAGAAAATTTTTGGTGTGACTACACAAGTCCATTCTAACTACAGTTCACATCACGGCTCCCATAACATCTCAGAATTCAAGCAGAGAACCGGTTATAATAATTCCATTATATACATATATATACATTATTTTTAGTAAAGACTGGGGTTTAGTTTTCTTTTTTCTTGTTTTTGTTTTTTCACAGAGACGTTTATTCTTCCCCTTCTGACAAACCATCTCAGAAAAGGTTTTAGTCATAATTTAACTCTGTACAACATTCTTATGCCAATTAAAAAAAAAAAAAGTTGAAATTTTATTTTATTTTCTTTTTTTTTCCATGTGGGGAGAATATGCTGAATTACTTTTACTCAGAAAAGAATATAACAGTTATCTTGTCCTGTGAGGCCAACCTAATATGTTATGCTGTCAAATCACAGACACTATAGAAAATGGTACCAAGTCATGTTTAGACATTGTTTTTCCACTCATTACCTAGCCATCACATACATTATTCAAAAAAATCAATTATACTATGAAAAATAAATAAGGCTATTCCTATTCCTCTGGGGAGTGTTTGCACCTCCAAGCTAGCTAATGTCATACAGTCTATAACTACCATCAGAAGAAACAAAAAACAACAACAACAACAAAAAAAGGAATGTAAATCTCTTGGAAAATACTCTGGTAAATCAGTTTTAAATATATGCTCTGCCTAGGGCTGATATGTATACATACATACATACATACATACGTATGTATATATATCAGGGTCTCAGTTGAGTTCTCAGCATTTAGAGAAAAAAATGTGGGTCAGAATGTCTGGAATCTGATTCTTCTCTTACTGCAGTGAATATCCAGCAATGTCAGAGGCATTATATCATCTTAAGGAAAAATAAAAACAAAAATGGAATAGATGAAAGCAGAATCAGACTTTTAGGTTGTATTTTTAGTTCAGTCGTGATTATAATATGACCCCAAGGATGATCTATTCTATCTGACTGCAACCACAGTATAGAGTAAATATAATAGTAAATATAACTTCATATGAAATGTGATTATGGGTACTGGTTGTAAAAATTAAGCTTCATGAATTAAATTAACATAATTAGTGTACAGGAATAATGAATGACAAAATTGGAAAGTACTTTCTAAACCTTTGTGTCTATGCCCCTACTTTTCTGTCAGCTCTATATGTACTGCTGGGATGCTTAAAACTAGGACTTTTTCCCATACTGACCATTTTGAAATGTTGTTGCAGAATGTCAGTTCGCGTATGGTTAAGAACATCTTTCTGATTCTAATTGTTCCCACTGCAAATTTATTAATATTGTCTCTCTCACACAGACTACCTTTAGCTTAATTTATCATATATAAATAACAATAACAACCTTTTTAGTCTCCCATTTTTCAGGATGAATAGACATAGCTCCTTCAGTTTTAACTCATACAATCAAGCTTAATTTAACTTTATCATTCTTGTAGCCCTTCTATATTCCAGATAAAGGAAAGAATATTTGCTTTGGATATACCTTACATATGTTGGGTCACACACTTCCATTTTCACATTATATTGGGATCATCTAAGATGATCAGATAATTCTCTTCGCTCATTTTAAAATGTTGGCCTCCAAGTAAAGCAAGAAATCTTGTTTTTAGTGTAAAAGTGCATAGCCATGTACACAGATATATTAAATTTTCCTCTATTTTGTAAGTCCAGTCCCTAAGGTCATTCAGTTCCTCCTGTATGATATTTGCATCCCCCACTACACACAAGATACCTTTGAACATCATTTCAACTATCAATTTCATTAGTTCACACCTATTTTGCACAAAGACCTTAATGAAATTATTTAATAAAATTAATCCCAAGATAAGTCTTTGAAGAAGCCACAAGTAACCTTCTTCTTTTCTGAAATGTCCCCTTCTAATAATAACCATTTTTTTCTCTCTTGGACAGTTTTTCTCTTATATTACATTTTTAGTTCTAATCCCTATGTTATCCATTTTAACTAGTAATTTTCTATATGACATCATATCAAATGATTTACTGAAACCCAGACAGATTAGATCTACTGTGTGTCCTTTAGCTGGAAAATCAGTTATCTTATCATAGAAAAATATCAAGTTACTACGACACTGTTGTGGTTTAGCCCGGCTGGCAGCCAAACACCACACAGCCATTCGCTCACCCTCCCCCCTCCCTCTCTGGGATGGGGGAGAGAAACGGGAAAGTGAAGTCTGTGAGTTGAGATAAAGACAGTTTATTAAGACAGGGAAAAGAATAACAATAATAATAATAATAATAATAATAATAATAATAGTATTAATAGTAATAATGTGTACGAAATAAGTGATGCACAATGCAATTGCTCACCACCCGTTGACCGATGCCCAGCCTATCCCCGAGCAGCCGGCCCCCAGCTCCACCCCGGCTAGCCACCCCTATATATTGTTCAGCATGACGTCAGATGGTATGGAATACCCCTTTGGCCAGTTTGGGTCAGCTGTCCTGGGTCTGTCCCCTCCCAGCTGCTGCTGCATCCCTAGCCTGCTCGCTAGCAGGACAGAGCGAGAAGCTGAAAAGTCCTTGGCTTGGTGTAAGCACTGCTCTACAACAATTAAAACATCAGCATGTTATCAGTGCTCTTCTCATTCTAATCCAAAACATAGCACCCTGCCAGCTACTAGGAGGAAAATTAACTCTGTCCTACCTGAAACCAGGACAGACACCATCTATCTTCATAAAACTTTGTTATATTTCTATCATCATATTTTCCAATTGCCTTCAAGTCTTTAATTGTTCTTACCTTCAAAATATATTTAAATAATCTTTGCAATATAGAATATAGGCTATCAGAGAAGTAGCAATGTGACCATCTTATTTTCTCTTTTGTTTTATACAAGATACTCACTCCCCCTGACCACCCAGGAAAAATAAATAAATAAATAAATAAAGTCCTTCAGAAAAATGTACAATGCATTACTTTTTTAAAAATCTGTGAGTGCACCTGCTGAAAAAAGTTTCCTCATTAAGTAATAACCTATATGAATATGTTCTGTTCTTGAAATTTGCATTAAAGATTTGAAATAAAAATTTCCCTTGTCTCCACATATTGTACAAGTTTCAAATATGCCTTCAAGGCTGTATGTTTAACTGCACTTAAAATAGGTTAGGTTCACCATTTCACACAGCTGCGATGGTTCATTGCTCCTAAAAATGACATCTGAATTCCTAAATCATTTACATATTTTTCAGACTGTTGTATACAACTTCTGCTTGGCAAGAGGGAAGTGAAATTCAGTTGAACTAACCTACCTCATTTGTAGATGTTGATGGATTATTTAATT
The DNA here is from genome assembly GCF_013377495.2 of Cygnus atratus. NCBI lineage: Eukaryota > Metazoa > Chordata > Aves > Anseriformes > Anatidae > Cygnus > Cygnus atratus. The sequence continues at coordinate 9,242,903 of NC_066364.1, forward strand.
AATATATATATATATATAAAGAGAGAGATTGCCAGATGACAGACTATTAATATTCGAATTAACAGTGGACTTAGATATTTCACCAGCCAGTGATTGTTCAGCCTGCCAACCACAGAACCATGACTGAAGGGATGATACAAGCCAATTTCTGTAACTGGCTAATCATTGTCATCAGGAAGCTTGCTATCAACGTAAGGGAAATGCAGTCTCAGGAGCTATTTTTATGCAAAACTAGACCAGGAATTTCAAAGACCTTCTCAGGGTATTTCTAGCACTTTCTAGTTCAGAGCAGGCCTCGAATTACCTAACTTTTTATTTATTTATTTATTTATTAATTTGACTTTTATTGTTCATTACTGTTGTTCATTCCATCCACGTAAACAAACAAACAAAAACAACAACAAACATTCTGAGAAATGACATTTTAAAAAACAAAAACAAAAAAAACCACACCTATTCTGCTTGATGATTTATTTCAGAATAGTTGTATTCCTTCACTGCATCATAGAAAGTGATACTCTTGCCTTTTACCCCCATGCTCATTCAAAGCCTGATTTGACAGGCTAGGGCACTGTTTATTCCTCTCTCAAAACTGTGTCACAATAATTTTACAGCCAAACAGTACCAAAAAATGTGGATACCATGGAAGAGGCAATGTAATTTCTGTAAGACATCCATGTATTTGTTCAGCATAGCCAAGCTTGAACCCAAGATTTTGCCTAATATAAATTCAGTATTCACAATTCTTAGAAGCAAATCATTTCTACAGGAATGGAAAACAGAGGGGAGAAAATAAACTTCCTCAGCCCCGAGTTTTATGTCTACTTTTGTCATTATTCTGTTGTTTCACATAAAACAATAACTGTTTTCTCCTAAAACTGTCTTCACAATTTAGGCATGAAACTTTCACCTCCATTTTATATGATGATTTTCTTGGTCTCATTCATAATCAGTAGGTGTCTTGAAAAACTAGAATGATAAGTTCTGTTCAAGTCTATGTAGCTTACTTAAGCAAATTGTTTCTCTTTCTGGTAGCTTTCAAAAAGCACTGACTTTTCTCCATTTTATAGAAAGGAAAATAAAGTACCTAGTTTGGATTAATTACTTAATTAGGAGACTAAAACTAAGAAACAATTTAGATGGACTTGATACTGCACTGTCTCTTAAATTCTATCTTTATACTGTCATATTTATTCAAAGGTGTATTTCTTCTAAAATAATATATTTATGAATTAAAACATTCAAGGATCTTGATTCAATAGAACACTTGATTTTATACTAAACTTCAAACACGTGATCCATATCTCTGAATCTCTGAAGTCCCTGTCTATCTCTGAAATTGCTTCAATGGACTAGAGAGAACATTTGAGATGAGCCTTTCGATTATTGTATATTGTATTAACCATTTGAGAATATGTCTGGTTTACTTTTTTTTTTTTTTTTTTTGCTTTATAAAGAGTTTTACTAAAAAATGCTAAATGGCTTTTTCAGCTGAAACTCTGTAGGGCTAAGAAGGCAAATCCTTCTGTGCATACTATATTACTTCTATTAAAATGATCTGAAGAACAAGTATTTCCAGTGACCTGTCTGCAAACATCTTGCTGAAAAATGTCATAATTAGCAGCAGACTCCTGCTGAGGCTTCGATTGCAAAGTAAGAAACTAACTTTGCACCTCTGGAAGTTTGTCTTTAAATGAAAATATCTCTGTTGTTTTCAACTTATTCCCCACTGAGCATTTGTCCATATCACAACATCGTCACACAATTTCGCATGATGAGCGTGGCAGCTCCTATGGGACAGAGGACCAGGAACAGAGAGGGATACACCCTAGACCTGTCCTCAGGCACCAAAGTGAATGACATCATCACACAGGGATTAGTGTCCTGTAAAATAAATGAAAAAATAGTGAAGAATTAGACAGATAGCTGGAGACCAGTAAACGGACAAAACAGTTACCATGAATTTGAAGAATAATGTAATGCTGTTTGTACTAGCCTGTTCCAAAGGGAGATACTGATGTCTTTGGAAGGTGTTAGCACCCACACTTGTCAAAGAGATTTCCCAGCTGTAGCCAGGAAGCAGAACAGTGTTGTTTTAACGAAGGACTTTAAGGATTAAGTTGATTAAGTCATAGAATCATAAAGGCATAGAATAATTTAAGTTGGAAAAGACCTATAAGATCATCAAGTCCAACCATCACCTAACACTATCAAGTCCACCACTAAGCTATATCCCTAAGTGCCACATCCACACATCTCTTAAACACCTTCAGGGATGGTGACTCCACCACTTTCTGGAGCAGCCTAACTACTCTTTCCAAGAAGATATTCATCCTGATCTCTAATGTAAACCTCCCCTTGCACAACTTGAGGCCATTTCCTCACGTCCTATCAATTGTCACCTAAGAAAAGAGACCAACACCTGGACTTCGCTAAGGCCTTTGACGTGGTCCCATATGACATTCTGGTCTTCAAATTAGAGATATGGATGGACCATTCAGTGGATAAGGCTGCACCCAGATAGTGGTGGTCAATGGCTCTATGTCCAGGTGGAGGCCAATGACAAGTGGTGTACCTCAGGGGTCTGTCCTGGGACTGGGACTGTTTAATATCTTTATCAGTGACATAGACAATGGGATCAAGTGCACCCTTAGCAAGTTTGTAAGTGCAACTGATAAGTGGTGCAACTGATACAAGAGAAGGAAGAGATGCCATCCAAAGGGACGTAGACAAGCTTGAGAAGTGGGCCCACAGGAACCTAATGATGTTCAACGAGGCCAAGAGCAAGGTGCTGCACCTGGGCCGGGGCAATCCCAGACAAGAGTACAGGCTGGGAGAAGACATCACTGAGATCAGCCCTGCAGAGACAGACTTGGGAGTGTGTCCAGAGAAGGGGTGTGAAGCTGGTGAAGGGTCTGGAACACAAGTACTATGAGGATTGGCTGAGGGAACTGGGGTTGTTTAGTCTGGAGAAGAGGAGGCTCAGAGGAGGCCTTATTGCTCTCTATGACTACGTGAAAAGAAGGTGTAGGGAGCTGGGGATTGGCCTCTTCTTACAGATAACTAGTGATAGGACTAGAGGGAATGGCCTCAAGTTGTGCCAAGAGACGTTTATGTTTGAAATTAGGAGACATTTTTTCTCATGAAGAGTATTCAGGCATTGGAACGGGTTGGCCGGGGAAGTGGTGGACTCACCGTCCCTGAGAGTGTTCAAGGAAAGGTTGGACCTGGCACTTTGGGACATGTTTTCATGGGTGATATTGGTGGTAGGGTGATGGTTGGACCAGATGATCTTAGAGGTCTTTTCCAACCTTATGATTCTATGATTCTTCACTTGTAAATTAGGCCCATTTCTACAGCAATTCAGATTTCTTTAGTTGCTGCCACGTGCTGGGGTATAATCCTGGCTTGTGCCAACAAGTGCTCATCCAGACAAAGTCCACATTTGGGTGTCACCATGGAACTGCTGTCAAAGGCAGCCTGTCTGAGGTGCACCATTTCATGGGGTAGAAAGACAGGTTGGTTGTATGAACATGAGGCCTTTGACTATAAAGCCAGAGAGTAAGTCTTGGGCCATTTATTACCTGGTAAAGCCAAGGTGTCCTCCTTGCAAGCTGTGAAAAGTACACAGAGAAGGAACCTAAATTCAGATCAGATACATCTCTGATGGACGTGGCAGCTATTATCTAATAGTTAAGACTTTACTCCAAGGTGTGGTTTGAAATCATTGGCTTTTTCTCCTTGCTCTGTCAGATGTCTTTCTGAATGATGTCTGCTGTGACTCCTACCATTTGGTCCTGAACTCTGCTTGTTTTGGGTGGGCTAGGGGATAACTGAGGATTTTCCTTTGGTAACAGAGAGCCTGGAAGCTTCCCGCTGGCACTGGGATCATACCTGCTCCTGCCCTTGTCAGCATCTTGAAGAATAAAAGCTGGATGTTTCCTATTACTGACATGTGCAAGAATTTTAACCAGATATAGTCTGCATTGTTGATGGCTTCATGAATAATTATGGCAGATACTGCAGAGCTCTGTGCTTTGGTCTGGCCCATTCTACCAGTTTCTCCTTGCCAGATTAATTTTGCCTACTAAAAAAAAAAAAAAAAAAAAAACGCTTCAGTTCATTTAAATAAATAAATAAATAAATCTCAGAACAATCAGATTTTTCCTACATTAATTAGCACATGTTGTGTTTTATGAGTCTTACATAGAAAGAAGCTAGGGAATTATTTAGCTTAAGAGAAAATATTAGAACTTGTCAAGATCTTTGCTGCAGTTGTTGTTGTTGTCTTTGTACTATGCTCTATTAATGCAGATGAGCAACAAACGTGCTTCTATAAATTGAATCTGACTATGGCGGCCCAAGAATAACCCAAGGCACAAAACTAGGGAAAAAAATAGAGACAGAAAATGTCCCTCATTATTTTACTATAAAAATCTTAATTAGTCCCAAAGGTTTTTGTTATAAAATTCAGGTAGGTAAGGCATAGAAACTTTTTGTCAAGCAGACTATGCAAAAAGTAGGACAGTGACACAAAAAGAGTTGCAAATGAAGCTAGACTTGTATTCTAACAAGTGAAATATTTATAAACCTACAGAGTTATCTGTCCATAGAACAGGTAGAGTAGTATAAATAAATTAAGATGCAGAAATTAATACATTCTTTTAGTTGAATTTATCCTTGAAAATTAATAGAGTTCTACCGGTCTTTGAGGCAAAAAACTGTCTATATGTTTGCTTCTATATTACAGGCAAAAGATTATTACTGTCTTGTAGTATGGTGGTTGTAAATTAAATCTGGAATTTGGCAGCAATTTGAATATCATAGGGAAATTATCTTTCCCTGTCTATGTCTTTCAGCCTCAACAGCTAGGATTTTAAAACTAACTTTACATTATTTTTATTTGCCAGAACTATTACCGACAGCTATATTTTAGCTAATCTAAAAGATCGTACTCTAGGAATGCACAGAACAAATCAGTAAATGCACAATAGCTTCTGGTACATCATGGCAAGAAATTAGTGCGTGAATATGACACAGGGAGAAATATATCTTGAATTCCTTCATTATGTCTCAATTTGACCTCTTTTTATAGTGTGTGATTAACTGTTCATACATAATTTTGTTCCGCTCTAAACTTGTATATTGTGTATGTATTGGAAAACAAAAAGGCATTTTGCTTACTCAAATGGTGAATGCATCCTGTTATTTTAAAACCAGCATGGATAGCTGGCCTAATGTTCCTGTTGACCTTGGTCATGATTCAACATACAGTTCTGACACACTGAATGGTGTCTTCGTTTGAGAGCTAAAACTTGTAAGCCAACACCTGAGTGTTGTTTTTATAAAGTTAATAGGTAATCTTGTAAAGTATTTCTTAGAGGTTTCTCTAGTTTCTCTCTGTTGAAAGCTAGTTGCAATCTGAGCATGACATGAAATCTCTTCTTGTGAATGGGAAGGGATTAACTCCAATCCTTTTTGCAAATCCCACATGGGCTGAGCTGTGAGGCAGGTGTGATGTCAGGAACTTGTACGTGAGCACAGAGACAAAAAGTGGGTATCTGTCAGTCTTCAATATTGGTAATAGGTGGGGTGACAATTATCTGCCTAACTCCTTCTTGCAAGTCTAGCCCTTAAACCCCAAATTTCATTGATTTCTGTACACAGATGTGGGAGGGAGTGACAGAAAAAGCTGATGTATGGTTTTCCATTCTTTTAATCCTGTTATGTTGCCCAGGAAAACAGGATGCACCTTATCATGTTAGTTTGTCAACTAAACATTGGATCATATTCCCTTCCCAGTTGTGGCCTTTAACCATTTCAAAAGGGACAGGGGAGGGAAACAAATAGCAGCAGATAAAAAGCAATCTTTATTTATGGCAATACAGACATAAAATTGCTTTCCCAGCTAGAATTCTAGAGATGCACTAGCATAGATCAGTAAAACAGCAGTTACTGGTAGATTTTGATACTAAAGAATGGACTTTACCTCAGGCATTTTCTTCCCCATCAGCTCACACAGCATTTTCTGTTTATTCACTCAGTAGTATTCATTGATCAATTACTCAGCTGTACTGGGCATATGGAAAGCAATAGTTCACTGGTGAATCTGAAAGCAGGCAAAATGCTTGTATTCAGTCTTTGTACTATTAAATACCTGTGCACTGTGTTTTATTTTCTGTAATCTACCACAAATCTTATAAACGATAATCCAAGACATTACTTGAAAAAGTAAATTAATTGTTTCAATTAAAAGAAGAAAAAAGAAAAAAGAAAAAAGAAAAAAAGAAAAAAGAAAAAAGAAAAAAGAAAAAAGAAAAAAGAAAGTATTGTAGTGAATGCTTATTTATTTAGGGAGGCAACAGTGAGAAAGTAGCCCTGCATAATCAGCTTTGAAGTACAGACCTCTGGAACTGGGATAGTTTTGTTAACGCTTATAAATGCACCATGTTATCTTCCATATGAATCAGTCACCAGTTGCGTTGATGACACTTTTGGTGTGTTACAGTTACTAAATGAATTATATATCTATCTCTATATAAATAAATATATATAAGTACAATTTATATATTCACAAGTAAACTGCACCAACTGTCATGAGAACAATGCTATGAAAAAAAGGGATGAAATCCTTTCAGTTCTCATCAGTAATTCTGTGCCTATGTGTCTTTAGAGAGAGAGACATTTCTACCATGAAGACCTTTCTAAAATATTTTAGGAAGCATATAATACAGTCATAAAGGAAAAGGAGAAAGTATTTCTCCACATGTGTAATATATCTTCAACATTTACAGAACAGAATATTTTTAATGCATATATGAGTTCAAAAAGCCCAGAGCTGGGAGAGACCAGTTGTATAAAGTTCTCTCAACATATTATTAAAAATGTAAAATTTATCAAACTTTATTGTTGCTAGAGATCCAGACCTTACCTCCCAAGACCTTTATTAATATTGCAAAGTTTGGCCATCTGATACCACTGAGAGTGTAACTCAGTTATTTTAAATGTGTTGTCAGGATACTTTTCTGTATTAGCCAAAATTAAATATCTAAAGCAAACTCTAAAAGCAGAAAAAGACGGGCAGTTAGAATTAAGTTTGCAGAAGGCCATGCTTTCTGGACCAACACAAGTTTCATAGCTGTCATAGGAGTCTAATGAATTGACCAAAAAAAAAAAAATGTGCTTTCAATTTCTTTTTCTGTGATCAGTGGGAACTTTCCTTTCTGGACCAGGCTGGGCTGGGTGGTTGCATTTTTTTTTTTATTTTAGGTCTTTTGTTTATTTAATACAAGTTTCAATTCTGGAAAAACAAATGAACAGAACAACAACGAAACACAACCCTTAAACTTCAAGCCTGTTATTAAGATACGGTGGTTTTTGTTTTGCTTTGTTTTGTTTTGTTTTAAGCTAATTAAAGAATAATGCCAACTAAAATGATCTTTCACAATTACTTTCACAATCCATAATCCAGGTTCATGTAGTCAATTATTTTTTATTTATTGACCTATTTAAGAGTTTCAGTTCCATTTTGCTAGTTTATTCTAGCTTCTTTTCCTGAAAGTTAAATTCTTGACATCTATGCTTATACATGAACCCATTACAAAGAAGTATAGTTTGGGGTGAATTTTGCAGACTCCTGTAGGTTGTTTTTTTTTCAACAATATTTCTTTTCGGTGACATGGATATATATATATATATATATATATATATATCAGTCTCTATTTACATGTTGCTCATTATCTTTTTCTTTTCATCTGAGCAACTTAGCACATTAAATGAATATTATACGAACATTTACCTATCAGACCTAGGCAAATAATTAGCTAGAACATTAAGAAAATTTTTCATATTTGAAAGTTTGTTAAGTCAATTCCACTGGATTTTAAGACCCATGCAATTAATCTTATTCCAGTCTGACAGATATGAATCTGCTGCTTTTCCCCATTCCTAAATGCAGGCAAAAGTGAGGTAGATCATCATCCAGATTTTAGCTCTCAGCTTGTTCTTTTCCAGAATCAAATTTTTTCTTAGTAGCTGCCTATTACAGCTTGAAGTGTGCTTGCAGAACATGCAGGTACATACATACATTTACACACAGAAAATAACTAGGAGCAGAGTTCAATAAGAAGGTAGAACAGATTGCTGTGACCAGGTGCAGGAACTGACAAGGCAAACATGCTGATCAACCATTTGCTTACATGCCTACTCTCTATTTTCCCTTGCTGCTTCTGGTCCGCCTTGATCACTCATTTTTGTCCACCTTTTTTCCCCTCTCCCACATAAACAACATGTCTCTAACTTTGTGTGTGTGTGTGTGTGTGTGTGTGTACATCCAGCAATTTTTCATCTCAAACTCTAAGTTCTTATATTCTGTTCACTTTGCTAAAACCTCAGGACAGGACCTACTCATCTATATGAATATCTTTAAAAAGTTTAAATTTTAATTGCTATTATCAGAAAATTGTTATTATAAACTTTTTTTTTTCTGCTTCTGAATTCGTTGTTATGTAAGTATTATTTTAATTTATTCAAATAATTGCAACCCTAATTTTATTTTCTATATTGTTAACATACATTATGTATGACTTCTAGAAAAAAATGTTGATTTAAGCCACACCAATTAATTGAGCAACTGTTTTAAAATATGACAGGAATGACATAGTGTTTTCTGATACAAATTTTCAGACAAGTAATTAGTTCAAAAGTACTTTCAATGATTCTGTATTTGCTTAGCACTCACCTACAATGAAATGGCCTACACATGTAACCACACAATTTTTCTTAAAAATTTCTTTTCATACAATTAATCAAGATTATTCACTACCAAATTCTGTGCATATGGTGGTTTTACCCTCCTGGGCAGCTGAACTCCACCACAACCACTCTCTCACTCCCCCTCCTCAGAAGAAGAGGGGAAGAGGAAAGTATGCTGGAAAGAAAAGAAAAAGCTCATGGGTTGAGATAAGGATATTTTAATTAGAGGGAAAAGGATCACAGAATTACAGAATCACAGAATGGTTGGGGTTGCAAGGGATGTCCAGAGATCATCTAGTCCAGCCCCCCCCCCACCCCACTCAAGCAAGGTTATGTAGAGCATGTTACATAGGATCGCACCCAGGTGGGTTTTGAATATCTCCAAAGAGGGAGACTCCACAACCTCTCTGGGCAGCCTGCTCCAGTGCTCTGTCACCTGAACTGTAAAGTTCTTCCTCATATGTCAATAAAACCTCCTGTGGTTCAATTTATATCCATTACCCTTTTTCCTGTCACTGGCCACCACCGAGAAGAGTTTGGCCTCATCCACTTTACATTGTCCCTTCAGGTATTTGTAGAGGTTGATAAGATCCCCTCTCTATCTCCCCTTCTCTAAGCTAAACAGGCCCAGCTCTCTTAGTCTTTCCGTGTAGGACAGATGTTCCAATCCCTTAATCATCTTCACGGCTCTGTGCTGGACCCTCTCTAGAAGTTCTACATCCCTCTTGTACTGGGGAGTCCAGAATAGCCCACAGTATTCCCGGTGCAGCCTCACCAGTGCTGAGCAGAGGGGAAGATCACCTCTCGCGACCTGCTATCCACTCTGCTCTTGATTCAGGCTAGGATCTCATTGGCCTTCTTGGACACAAGGGCACACTGCTGGCTAATGGATAACTTGTTCTCTACCACAACCCCCAGGTCCCTCTCCAAAGAGCTGCACTCCAGAAAGAGAGAAAAGGAAGAGAGAGAAAAAAAAAATAATAAAAAAAGAAAAAAAAGAAAAAAAATATCCTCTACTTCCCGTCAATGAGCACTGTTTGGCCACATCTTGGGAAACAGGGCCTCAATACATGTAGCGGTTGTTCGGGAGGACAGACGTCTTCGTAACAAGCACCCTCCCCGCCCCCCCCCAGTCTTTCCCTTTCCCACCTTTTAATGCTGAGTGTGATGTCATATGGTTTAGGTCAGCTGCCCTGGTGATGTCCCCTCCCCACTTCTTGCCCACCCCCAAATCCCCTGGCTCTAGAGGGGTTGGAAGGAGTCTTGGTGCTGTGCCAGCACTGCTAAGCAATAGATACAACACTGGGTTGATACCGATGCTGTTCTAGCCACAAGTGCAGAGTACAGACAGCACTGTATGGGCTGCTGCATGGAAAGTTAACATCCCAGCCAGACCCAGCACAGTGCACTGCCTTCAAGACCTAAAAGTCATGCTTAATACATTTATGTTTGCTGTTCTCTTGGCCAGGACACATCTTTGTTTGCACGGAAAAGTATGACAGAGTGGAATACTCCAGTTCTCTCATGGGTAAGTGTTTGTGGAGTCATTTCTCTCTAGTCAGTCAATGTGTCAGAGTCTGTGTTGAAGTAGATTAGGTTTTGATCATTTGAAACAGGAGACAGTCAATGGATCTTTAAATCATGTTCTGTGATTCCATAAAGGCCGGTATTTTATAACTGTGAGTCGGACAGGATGCAGCTCAGTTTATACTCTTTTCTATATGCAAAACAAAGTGTGCATTAAATTGGGAAGAACAACTGAATTTCAGTGGGAAGAATGCATTAGATTAAAATGATGTATAATCATAGATATATGATACTGTGCTTAGGAGCATAAAATGTTTCAAGAGAACAAAGTAGTAGACAAAGGTATTTAAAGAGCTGTTTATTTGCTTTATCATTTACAAATAGGTGAACAGGGAAAAAGGGACTAGCAATCTCTTTCAAATTAATTTTCAGCTGAGGGGTCTCCTGTATTAAGGTGATAAGCAGCTTGCATTGAATTACCATACAAAAAGTTAACTGTCTAAATAACTCATAACTCTAAGGTTATCTAGAAAACAAGAACAAAATGTTATTTGTGAAGTGAATAGTGATAAGAAGTGTGCACATACTAAAAGCCAGACAAGTTACCTATCTAGAGCAGGAGACTGCAGAAGCTCTTTAGTTGAACTCTAGAGCAATGCCTGAAATGTGGACCTTTCCTTTCTCTTGCTTGGCAAAATTTTCTCATTGCACAGTACCAAAATATTTTCTTTACTGATTATTATTCTTCAACCTGCTTTATAAAGACCCATTTTCCACCCTTAAATCCAACATACTTTAACTTAGAAAGAGGGACAAGTACTTATTTTTCTTACTCAACTGTACAGAGAAGTTTAAACATTAATTTTCAAAAGACAGGTCTGGTTAATTTTTTTTTTTGGGGGGGGAAATAAAAAAATAAATCACATACATGTTCACTCCCTGACTGCTAACATATCTGATCTACATCCCCACTCCACAACAACCCACCTTGTCTTTGTCTTCTCCAGTTCTCTTCATACAGCATTTCTTGTTCCTGGTATCTGGTGGTAGCTTTGTTGCTCATTTTTATTTTAATACAGTCAGTGTATGATAGGACGGATGAGAATGTCAGGAGACTTGAGATGGTGGAGCTTGTAGAGCTTGAAGCTCTACAGCTTCAATAGAGACTGTAGAGCAGTGGTTGATGGCCATATTCCTAAATGCTTGTCATGTCCTGAGTGCTGAAATTCATAGAATCATAGAATCATAGAATGTCCGGAGCTGGAAGGGACCCATAAGGATCATCGAGTCCAACTCCTGGGTCCACAAAGAGCAACCCAAAAAATCAGACCCTGTGTCTGAGAACATTGTCCAAATGCTTCTTGAACTCCAGAAGGTTCAATGCTGTGACCATTTCCCTGGGGAGCCTGTTCCAGTACCTGACTGCCCTCAGTGAAGAACCCTTTCCTGGTATTCATCCCGACCCTCCCCTGTCATAGCTCCATGGATTCCATCGGGTCCCATCGTAGTCCCCAGAGAGCAGAGATCCATGGCTTCCGCTCCGCTCCTCCTCATGAGGAAGCTGTAGAACATGATGAGGTCTCCTTTCAGTCTTCTCTTCTTGTACTGGGTCGGGCTGGGATGTTAACTTTCCCTGCAGCAGCCCATATAGTGCTGTGCTCTGCACTCGTAGCTAAAACAACAATGGTATCACACCAGTGTTGTGTCTGCTGCTGAGCAGTGCTGGCGCAGCATCAGGACTCTCTCTAACCCCCCTAGGGGTGGGCAAAGATGTGAGAAAAGAAACATCACCAGGGCAGCTGACCTAAACCAGCCAAAGGGATATTCCATACCATATGATGTCACACTCAGCAATAAAAGGTGGAAAAATGAAGAAGAGGGGAGGGGTGGGCTCTTGTTGCGAAAACATCTGTCCTCCTGAACACCGGCTTACGTGTATTAAGGCCCTGCTTCAAGGATGTGGTCAAGCATAACTCATTTGTGGGAAGTAGAGAGTAATTTCTTTCCTCTGCACTTCCACACAACCTTTACTTGTTTTGTTTTGTTGTGTTTTTTTCCCTTTCCCCCTCCCTTTTCCCCTTTCCCTTTTTTCCCTTTAGTTAAATTGTTTAATTAATGTTAATCTTTCCTTAATAATTATTTTTTTCCCTTTAATTAAATTATCCTTATCTCAACCCGTGAGTTGTTCTTTCCTTTACTTCTTCCCCTCCTCATCTAAGGAGGGGAAGTGAGAGAGCGGTTGTGGTGTTCAGCTGCCTAGCATGGTAAAACCACTACAGTCCTTTTTGGCGCCCAACGTGGGGCTCGAAGGGTTGAGATAACAGTAGAATTGATTAAAACGCTTACAACTAACACACTTACTTGCTAGTCACTATGTTCAGTGTCCTGTTAATATTGGCTTGTTTGATCATGTGTCATGCAATCCGTGTCATGTTCTCCTTTCTCCTCTATATCCGATCCGAGAATGTGCTGCAATCTGTGTTCGTTTTTTTTAATTCGCTGTGCTGCCAAGCACTGGCCTTGAGTTTAATCTGGCATTCAGGCTCTTCAGTGTTATCATTTGGGTCTCATGGAAACTATCTTTTAGAGAATATTCAGAATTACACTGCCTTCCTTTCCTCATCTGGAAGTCAGTTTATGAACAATATCAGGAATGGTACCTCCTCCTTCTTTCACAGTGGGCTAATTACAACAGTTTCTGAGTATTTTGAATATCCATGTGTAACCCATATATTACTATTTCTAATTCTGAATAACGGGTTTCCTCTTCTCTCTAAGATTAGTCGATTGTTTAGAAAGCTTACCCGGGAATCTGTCCCGAAACAGTCTTGTGGCAGGTGGCAAGGTGTGTGGGAGGATATCGGCAGGTACCTGTCACGGGTGTCTCCTCCAATAGTTTTGAACTTCACCCCTGAACAAGTGCAAAATCCTAAAAACCTGATAGAATGTTTGAGAGTCGTATGCCCTGACCTGGATAATGCTGGAGAATGACAGCTTGCAGCATTGTGCTGGGTTCTGGCTTACTCCTATCAAACACAGTTTAACATCATCCAGCACCTTGAAGAGAGGGAGGAAGTCTCTGAATCTGATGACCAGATAACACATGCTGTGACTGACCCAGAGGATCAACCAACTATGGTATCAGTCGCCCTCATAGTCAAGTCAAAACAATGGAAACGGAAGTCAGCTCATTTGGTAAGGGAAGAAGCCTTTCCTAAGAAGGAGGGAGAAGGGGAGAAGGCAGGCACCTCTAAAGCAGAGCCATCACAAAAACAGCAGGAAGAAGAGATGGAAATCATAAAGGAATCAGAAACCACTCGACCCCTATCCCTGAGTGAGTTGTGAGAAATACGAAAGGATTATGGTCGACACCCAGGTGAACACATCCTCAACTGGCTGCTTCGATGCTGGGACACAGGCCAATAGCCAACAGTTAGAAGGCAATGAAGCCAAACAGCTGGGATCCTGCTCTAGAGAAAGGGTCATTGACAAAGTAATTGGGAGAGGGACACAGGTTCTCAGCCTCTGGAGACGACTCCTGGCAGCTGTGAAAGAAAGGTATCCCCATAAGGAAGATATAGTATATCAAGTAGGCAAGTGGGCCACTATGGATAAAGGTCTCCAGCATCTGCGGGAATTAGCTGTGCTGGAGATGATTTATAGTGATTTGGACAATGCCCAGACACCTCAAGATCCCGATGAAGTACAGTGCACAACATCCATGTGGCGTAAATTTGTGCAGAATGCGCCATCATCACATGCCAGTACGCTGGCAGGAATTCACTGGGATAAGGGGATGGGACCAACAGTGTATACTATATCCTGCCAGCTTCATAAATATGAAGACAACCTCTCTGCTCCACTACAGGCCTGTGTCTCAGCTGTGGAGAAACTGTCCAAAAGACTCGACCACTTCGTAGAACGAGCATATCCCTCCTCATCCAGACGGAGTGATATTTCAGCCACTAAGAATCAGTATTTTCCTGCTCGAGAGAGAGAGTATCCAAGATGCACACCACGTGGCACCTTGTGGTTTTATCTGCGAGACCACAGGGAAGATATGAGGAAATGGGATGGTGTACCTACTTCAACCCTAGCTGCTCGGGTACGTGAACTGAAAGGAAATACAGCAGAAAGAAGAGGGGCTCCTAAGAAAAATGTTGCTCCAGTTTCTGTTGGGCAGTTCCCCAGAGGCAGTAGAAGAGCTGATGTTATTCTTGACCCTGATGAAGGGAGCTTCTCATTTGCAAGAATTAAGTGGCAGATACTCCAACCAGGACTAGAGGGGCCCTGCCTCTGGCCAGGTAGAGGAGAGGGATAACCGGATTTATTGGACTGTGTGGATCCGATGGCCTGGCATATTGGAACCACAAGAATACAAAGCTTTAGTGGACACTGGCGCACAATGTACCTTAATGCCATCAGGCTACCAAGGGACAGAACCCATCTGTATCTCTGGAGTGACAGGGGGATCCCAACAATTAACTGTATTGGAAGCTGAAGTGAGTCTAACTGGGAATGAGTGGCAAAAACATCCCTTTGTGACTGGCCCCGAGGCTCCATGCATCCTTGGCATAGACTACGTCAAGAGAGGGTACTTCAAGGATCCAAAAGGGTACTGGTGGGCTTTTGGCATAGCTGCTTTGAGCACAGAGAAGATTAGGCAGCTATCTACCCTGCCGGGCCTTTCAGAAGACTCTTCTGTTGTAGGATTGCTGAAGGTTGAAGAACAGCAGGTACCAATCGCTACCACAACGGTGCACCGGCGGCAATATCGCACCAACCGAGACTCCCTGATTCCCATCCATGAGTTGGTTCATTGGCTGGAGAGTCAAGGAGTGATCAGCAAGACTCGCTCACCCTTTAATAGTCCTATACGGCCAGTGCGAAAGTCTAATGGCGAGTGGAGGCTAACGGTGGACTATCGCGGCCTGAACGAAGTCATGCCACCACTGAGTGCTGCAGTGCCGGACATGCTAGAACTTCAGTACGAACTAGAGTCAAAGGCAGCCAAGTGGTACGCCACAATTGATATTGCTAATGCATTTTTCTCCATCCCTCTGGCAGCAGCATGCAGGCCGCAGTTTGCATTCACTTGGAGGGGCATCCAATACACCTGGAATCGACTGCCCCAGGGGTGGAAACACAGCCCTACTATTTGCCATGGACTGATCCAGTCTGCACTGGAACAAGGGGGAGCTCCTGAACACCTGCAGTACATTGATGACATCTTCGTGTGGGGCAACACAGCAGAAGAAGTTTTTGAGAAAGGGAAGAAAGTAATCCAAATTCTCCTGAAAGCTGGTTTTGCCATTAAACAGAGTAAGGTCAAGGGACCTGCACAGGAAATCCAGTTCTTGGGGGTAAAATGGCAGGATGGACATCGCCATATTCCAATGGATGTGATCAATAAAATAACAGCAATGTCTCCGCCAGCTAGCAAAAAAGAAACGCAAGCTTTCCTAGGCCTTGTGGGATTCTGGAGAATGCATGTTCCAGGCTATAGTCAGCTTATGAGTCCTCTATATCAAGTGACTCAAAAGAGAAACTATTTCGAGTGGGGCCCCGAGCAACAACAGGCTTTTGAACAAATCAAAAAAGAAATAGCTCGTGCAGTAGCCTTTGGGCCTGTCTGTACCGGACCAGCTGTGCAAAACATACTTTACACTGCAGCCGGAGAGCATGGCCTCACCGGGAGCCTCTGGCAGAAAACCCCAGAAGAAACTCGAGGTCGACCTCTGGGTTTCTGGAGCCGGGGCTATCGAGGATCAGAAGCCAATTACACCCCAACTGAGAAAGAGATACTCACGGCATATGAGGGTGTTCGAGCTGCTTCAGAAGTTGTGGGTACAGAAGCACAGCTCCTCTTGCCACCACGGCTACCTGTGTTACACTGGATGTTCAAAGGGAAAATTCCCACTACACACCATGCGACTGATGCTACGTGGAGTAAGTGGATAGCGTTAATTACACAGCGGGCTCAGATGGGAAAACCTAATCGCCCAGGAATCCTGGAAGAGATCATGGACTGGCCGGAAGGCAGAGATTTCAGAGTGCCGACAGAAGAGGTAACCCGTGCTGAAGAGGCACCACCATATAATGAGTTGCCAGAAGACAGAAAGCAGTATGTGTTGTTCACTGACGGATCCTGCCATGTGGTAGGGAGCCATCGGAAATGGAAAGCTGCCGTGTGGAGTCCCACAGGATGAGTCGTGGAGGCCATGGAAGGGGAAGGCGAGTCGAGTCAGTATGCAGAAGTAAAAGCCATACAATTGGCCCTAGAAATTGCCGAAAGAGAAAAATGGCCAGTACTGTATCTCTACACTGACTCATGGATGGTGGCAAATGCTCTGTGGGGGTGGCTGCAGCAATGGAAACAGAGCAACTGGCAGTGCAGAGGTAAACCTATCTGGGCTGCTACCCTGTGGCAAGATATTGGTGCTCCGGTAGAAAACCTGGATGTAAAAGTACGTCATATAGATGCCCACATGCCCAAGAGCCGCGCAACTGAAGAACATCAGAACAACGAAGAGGTGGATCTAGCTTCAAAAATTGACGTGGCTCAGGTGGATCTGGACTGGGGACATAAGGGTGAGCTGTTTGTAGCTCGATGGGCCCATGAAACATCAGGACATCTGGGGAGGGATGCCACATACAGATGGGCTTGTGATTGAGGGGTGGACCTGACCATTGAGGTCATCACACAGGTTACCCATGAGTGTGAGACCTGTGCTGCAATTAAGAGAGTCATGAGGGTAAAATCTTCCTGGAACAGGAGGAGGTGGTTAGGGTTTCAATATGGTGAGGCCTGGCAAATTGACTATATCAGACCACTCCCACAAACCCGCCAAGGCAAAAGGTACATACTCACCATGGTAGAAGCAACTACTGTGTGGCTGGAAACATACCCCATAAACTATGCCATGGCCCGAAACACAATCTTGGGCCTAGAAAGGCAAGTGCTGTGGCGTCATGGTACACCAGAGGGAATTGAGTCTGACAATGGGAGTCATTTTCGAAACACTTTGGTCACCTCCTGGGCAAAGAGGCATGGTATTGAGTGGGTGTATCACATCCCTTATCACCCACAAGCCTCTGGGAAGGTTGAGAGGTACAATGGACTGTTAAAGACTATGTTACGAGCATTGAGTGCTGGGACATGGAAACAATGGGACATAAACCTACCAGAAGCCACTTGGCTAGTTAACGACAGGAGGTCTGACAGCCGTGCTGGTCCTGCCGAAACAAAACCCCTACACACGGTGAAAGGAGCTAAAGTCCCCGTAGTGCATGTAGGAAAGTGGATGGGGAAGGCGGTGTGGGTTGCTCCTGCCTTGGGAAAAGGCAAACCCACTCGTGGGATTGTCTTCGCCCAAGGACCAGGGTATACCTGGTGGGTCATGCAAAAGAATGGGGATATCAAGTGCGTGCCTCAAGGAGATTTAACCTTGAGAGAAAACTAATCTGTAATCTAAGTTATATGTTGTAGGAAGATGCTGCAGGATCAACGACAGGTCAACTTCTCAAGGAACTGGGCAAGTGCAACAAGGACTTGAGCTAAGCTGGTGCTGGCATCCAGACATCCAACTCCGCCTGCTGTGAGTGACCATTTGGGCAGATGAAGACCAAATCATCAACAGTTCTTATGAACATTTTCCGAGAAAGACCTATAGAATGAAAAGACATACTTACCCATCAATCTGTTAAAGGACAAGGGACAACGGTCATGAGAATACTTATATGCTAAAGTATGGGGGACCTGAGAGTGACACAAATGTTATGGAATAAGGTTGTACTGGGTCGGGCTGGGATGTTAACTTTCCCTGCAGCAGCCCATATAGTGCTGTGCTCTGCACTCGTAGCTAAAACAACAATGGTATCACACCAGTGTTGTGTCTGCTGCTGAGCAGTGCTGGCGCAGCATCAGGACTCTCTCTAACCCCCCTAGGGGTGGGCAAAGATGTGAGAAAAGAAACATCACCAGGGCAGCTGACCTAAACCAGCCAAAGGGATATTCCATACCATATGATGTCACACTCAGCAATAAAAGGTGGAAAAATGAAGAAGAGGGGAGGGGTGGGCTCTTGTTGCGAAAACATCTGTCCTCCTGAACACCGGCTTACGTGTATTAAGGCCCTGCTTCAAGGATGTGGTCAAGCATCACTCATTTGTGGGAAGTAGAGAGTAATTTCTTTCCTCTGCACTTCCACACAACCTTTACTTGTTTTGTTTTGTTGTGTTTTTTTTCCCTTTCCCCCTCCCTTTTCCCCTTTCCCTTTTTTCCCTTTAGTTAAATTGTTTAATTAATGTTAATCTTTCCTTAATAATTATTTTTTTCCCTTTAATTAAATTATCCTTATCTCAACCCGTGAGTTGTTCTTTCCTTTACTTCTTCCCCTCCTCATCTAAGGAGGGGAAGTGAGAGAGCGGTTGTGGTGTTCAGCTGCCTAGCATGGTAAAACCACCACACTTCTCCAGGCTGAACAAACCAAGTGACTTCATCTGCTCTTCATATGTCTTCCCCTCCAGACCCTTCACCATCTTCATAGCCCTCTTTAGACCCTTCACAATCTTAGTAGCCCTAGATTGCCGGAGTGCTCAACGGCTCTTAAACATGAGGAGTATTTTCACTGTAATAAGCAAAGTTGTCATTTGGTTTTAAGACTTGTTTGCCATTCGCTTCCTCAGCTTTTACATTTCAAATGCTTTCTTGCATTTTTCCCCTGAATAGGGCATATGCCAGCTGTGAAAGTTTTGCATTTCCTTGCACACGATTAGACATCTTTCTGAGTATTCTAATGAGACAGTCATGGCAAGGAGCTAGCTTTATCTGCATACCATAAAAGCTGCTGAGAGCAAATTTAAAGAATAGTCTTAGAAGAAGCTGTAGGATGAAAGGGTCTGTTACCCTGTCTGGGTATCTTATTCAGTCTGATTCTTCAAAGTGTGAGTCTTTAATTTCCAGTCCTGCTGTAAGCCACATGTCATGACCTTGCTAAGTAGGTGGAAATCACAGGGAGACAAATAAGAAAAGGAGCTGAAGAAAGAAGGAGAAGGAAACCACAATTACAGTAGCAAGGACAATGGGTAGTTCAAAAGCAGAGCTTCTATTAGTTCAATGGACAGGTTTCCTTTCTTTTACTTGAGTGTAGTCAGATTGGTGTATCCTGTATGAACCACCAAACAATTCAAATGCTTCTACTGAGTAATTGAAATATGTGGTTATTAAAATTCTTTTATTTCCTTTTTTTTTTCCCCTTTTTTTCCCATCACTGACTTTTCCACTATATCTATTATTAAATCCTGAGCTCTTAAATACCTCTATTTTGATACTGTAAAAAGTTTCACATTCATTTGGGTACTGTGAAGCAGATAACATCTTTCTATAATATTCACGTACTACAAAATATTGAAGGATCAATCACCATTTCCTCACCTTTCAGAGGTAACATCCTTGGACATTGTGCCAGCTTGCTCAGTAAATGAAATAAATATAGACACAAAGATCTCAGCCCTGCAGGTGGATATGCAGACTTACCAAACTCTGCAATAGGACTGGAATGGATCTGATTCTGCTATTCTGAAACAAAGGACAATCTGAATTGCAGAGCTGATCCTAGCAACTCTCTGTCAAACATGCACACAAACAAAGATATTATCCTAACCAAATGAATTCTCTCTTAAATATCTCCAAGCTGATATTTTATAGCCGTTAGATTTCTGAAATGAAAGAAGAATTGAGCATTTAAAATAACACTATGACTATTTAAAAATATATAGGGGTCAATGTACAAGTAAAATTATGTCCACTAAAAATGAAATGGTGCTCTTGCCATTATGCTAGTAAAAGGAGAGCATGAACTTCAGAACTGATGCTTTTTAGCATGGTTATTACAGAAGATATCACTGCATTAATTTACACTTTGAGTTACTTGCTCATCTACAGCCATTGTGCATGACAGAGTAGCGATACTGCAGATTTTGCTTTTCTGTGCCATATTTTTGTTATATTTTATCTACAAGAACATCACATCCCTTAATATATTCCATGTAGTTTTTCACAGGTAGCTCTTTCAAGTGTGAAGTCTACAAGTGAGATGAAGATGGACAGAGATGTATTCATCAGGGTATCATATTCTTGGGATATCAATGGAAGAAAAAAAAAAAAGAAAAAAAAAGTCACTCCAAATTGTGTTGCTTTAGCTCCAGATGTCCTGGCCCTCACACAAACTTTGTAAGTGATAATCTGCCCTCATTTATCTGATGGCAGTCCCATGGCATTAATGACAGGTGGGGTTTACTGGAAATTCCTGAAGTTTACAGTGGCCTCAAGCTAGAAGACTTGAAGTTATGTGTTTAATGATGCAACTAATGCTGAATAATCCCAGGGTAGGTATAATACCCAGTATTTTCTTTCCTGTTAACTTCCCTTTTTTTTTTTTTGTTTTGTTTTTTCTTTTTTTTCCCTACATATGGATTTGCAATATTGTTTTTTTCCTTTGTTCCCTTTCCACATCCATAAGCCTAAGCCAAAGAGGAAATTGTACATAACAGAGAGGGATTCGGGCTTTTCAGAAATTTGATTTAGACCAAAAAAAAAAAAAAAAGGGAGTATAAATTCTGATGATAACAAACCCTTCAAACTTTTAGACAGTTAATGTATTTAGATACATAAAATTTTACTATCTTTTGCACAAGCAGTACTAAACTTGTGTTTTGTTTTTTTTTTTTTTTAATATGTCCATGTAAACCAGAGAAAGTTTGATATTGTTCTTCATATACTATGATTTATCAATCAAATAGAAATGTAATGGAAAGAAATACTCTGTATTCATTAAGAAAAAATATTTGATTTCCTGTGAACAATGGAAATACACGTCATATATATATATACAAATATATTTGTATTTATTGATATGTAAAATTATTCATGTATGGATGAATACAGACATATATGTATTGAAAAAAAATATTTTCCCTTATATTTTTTATTAGATTTTTATGCTAAAAATATCTTTATTCAACCAACTCTTTTTCATTACAAGAAGAATCTGCAAACAGACTCAAATGATGATGAACAAATTTAGATTAGGGTACTATTAAAAAAAAAAAAAGTATCCAATTCCCTAGGCAAGGGAAAATCTGAAGTGCTAGAAGGGAATGAAATAACCACAATATATGCCTCTAATGATCCTGTGTTCCTTTAAAAATCTCAAAGTTCTTTGAAAATAGAATAAGTGTAAGTGTCCCTAGTATTAAAAAAATTTTTAAAGAGACAGAGTGAGATGATGTGACTTGTTTGAAACTGGCCACCAGTTGGGAATGTTCTTCACCTTCCCTGTCTTCATCTGCAGCTTTCATCATTACTTACCATGTTTCTTTGTCAGGGTTGAAGGCTGAGAGGAAAAATAATGTCTTTTTTTAATTTCAGTTTGTAACAGCACTGTTTTTAATGCTTCATTTCTTCAGACACAAGGATTATCCTTTGCTTGAAAGTTCTGAGTCTGTAAAATATATACATAAATGAATGAACCAAAACAACATTACTTTTCATTATTCTTTGCCCTTTATCACACACAAAAAGTCTCATAAATAAGTTACAGAGTGCAATCCTCATCAACACAGCCTCCAGCACTTCTCATTTGGAGTCTCACTCATCAAAGGGCATTCTACAATGGTGCTTGGGCTGAGGTCATGGTCCAGGGGAGAAGGGCTTTTCTTCACAGAGACAGATGATAAAATTGTTATTTAGCTTTAGATTCACCAAGGAAATACATTAAGTTATATAGTTATTTTCATACTCTGAAAATCTATGATAAGAAATCTGATCCTTACAGTTTTCATGTTTTCTTGTTGCTGAATAAGATACTTGTGAAGATGGCAAATGTTGGTTTGTACTTTTTCCATGTCTGCATTAGAATAGAATTGAATAGAATAGAACAGAATAACAGGTCCTTACCAAATGTAAGTCAGTGTAACTACACCAATATACATCAACTTTCCATAAAGTTATTTAAAGCAGAGCTGTTAGAAAATATCTTTCTTCTCATAAATTTCTGTATGCATACATATATATACATATATACATTTTATATATAAACTAGTTATTTATTTCCATTTAGCACACACTGACATTTCTACTTTTTAAAACTTTATAGTGGCAATTATATCCAACTGCTACTTGAAATATTTCAGGTGAAATCACCCTATTCATGAATAGAAAAAAAAAAAAAGGTTTATACTGCTTATTGTTCTGATTGTTCTGATTATCATTATGTTCCTTTCTTTGTAGTTTAGCAGGTTCTAGCAGACGTGTTCATATGGATTCTGAGGCTAGACCCTTTGGCCCTATTGGTACGTAGCGTTTAACTTTCACTTTTCAGAAGGGGATTTGAACTTGGAAATGTTCGTTTTGTTTTGTTTCGTTTTTTTTCCTGAAAGACTTATATTACCACAAAAATTGCAGGACAGGATGCAATCACATCCCATAGGAATCTTCCATGGGGCTGCCATAAGGAATGTGCATACCCTCGAAATGTGATAGTCTGACATTCAATCTACACTAGGAAAATGATGTGTTTTATTATTATTTATTTTTTTAACTGACACTTGACTCCTCTGGTTTAGATTCAGTTTTATAATTTATAATTCAGTTTTAACAATCTGGGAAACAATGTGTTTTTTTGATTTTATTGAAGATTCTAAGAACAAAATTACTAACATTAATGACTAGATGAGCTTGGTGCTTTTCTTATGATGGCAATGTGTAAAACACTTCTCCTTTTCTAGAAAGAGCATCTCACCACAGCAAGCCATCCTTTTGCACTGCATAAGTTCTTTAGATTTGGGGTCTTTATCTCAATATGTAAGGATGCAGCATCATGCAGCCCACCATACTCTTCTGTGCTGATTTTAGCACTCATCAATATATTTGTAGAATTCCAGCCTGGCTGCTCAGTTAAAACTTTTTCTTCATCTTGTGGTGTTACTAGTTCTGGTCTTCTTGCTTCCCTGGGCTTATGATTTGCATATGCTTTACAGTTTATTTATGTGTTCTTTGTGCCTTTTGGTGGTGGTGGTGTGGGGGGTTGTTTTGTTTTGTTTTGTTTTGTTTTAATATAGTGTTAGGGCTCAAATCTGTTTGATGGAGTTTGTACACAAGCAGAATTAGTTAAAAGCCACCTCTGAATCTAATAATTAGAGATGAATGAGTACACAATTACCCATGCTCACCTCAGGCTTTCTGAACCAGCAGAATAATTAATCAAGCACCCCAGGCATGCTTGCCTTGAGAAGGAGTGATCTCCAGAAACATAATGCTTCAGTTCTGGGAGCCATCAAGGATGTTTTCCTTAGCCTGAAAAATATATGAATATATTCCCTCTTCACTTTGAATGACACTCGGTTTCTATCTAATTGCTTCTCTTTGTCTTAGATCTTAATCATTTGCATCACACTTTACAGAGAAAAAGATCAAAGATCAGAGGGTGAGAAGATATGAAATAGTTTTCTTAGCTAGCCTATTGTCATGTATAAAGATGAACATAAAATTTGAGGCCTATGGGGGTTTGTCTCTCCCTTAGCACTAGAAATACAAGGACAGGGATGAGACGGAAGGTTATGGGTTTTATCTGTTTCATGAATAAAAACAGTCTTCAGCCAGCAGAGCACATTTTATAAGCAGTATATTGACTAAAGAAACCCAATAACTTACTTAACAATTATTCGTGCACTATGTTCTTATATCAGGACAGGGGAAAAAAAATATATATATACATTATGAAAATAAAAGATACCAAAAAAAAAAAAAAGGAATTTCCTCCATTTTATTTCTGAAATATCATAGTACTATTGGATATTGGAGTTCTTATTATTCTAGAGCTAAATCTTCTTTAGCTGACCCTGCTTTAAGCTGGGAGGTAAGACAACACATTTTTCCACTTCATCCTTTCCATGGGGCTGTGAAAATGATTGCCAGATAATATAAGAACAAGTTCATTTGGTTTCAAGATGGGACAGGACAAGTACCTGGAAGATGAATCAGTTAGGAGATGCTAAATTGACAAACTATATGAAGCTTAGGAAATCCTCACAAACAGAAAAATAGTTGAAAGCTGGGAGAGTATTAGAGAAAACATGAGGCAGAATAATAATTAAATATGCTTATCCTGTCCTAATTTATCCCTAGAAATCCCCTGATGAAACCAGAACGCTGATCTAGACCTACCTGGGAGGTATGGTCTTACATATGCCTTTTTTTTTTTTTTTTTTACTATTGTGGCCCTAACAATGGCTGATATATTCTGGAAAGCGCTAAACAACAGGTAAAAGTTTTCAGAAAATAGGGGGGAAAAAACAAACAAACCCACATATATTGATTGGCTACCTTTGGAATATGGAATATTTATGTAGCAATACTATTCATACAGATATATGTATTTATACTGTTCATGGGTTATAATTAAGTAGGGGTAAACAAACAAACAAACAAACAAATAAATATAAATGTCATGTAAGTCCCTGCTTCAGTCAACTTTGTAAAAATACTTTGGGGAAAAACAAAAAGAAGAAAACAGATGAGGTCAGTCATCTGTTTTTTTATTATTTTGATTTTTTGATTTTTTTTCATAAAATCATATTTGATTTTTTTTCCCCATAATTAGTTATGATGGAATTCATTTTAACTGGGTTCACTTTAGCTATCTAAATCCATTAGAAAAGATTCATTCTAAGGAAAACCCTTAGGACAACTCAGTTAAAAATGACCCAGAGATGCAAGGTAATTAATTGAGGAGATTCTGTTCTAGCTTTGAAATATCTTCAGGCTCATATTTATGGAATTCCTTTACTCATCCTTGGTGGACCACCCTTTCTTATTTTTCCCAATTACAACAAATGTTAACAGCAGTATGCCAGAAGGTTCTGAAGCTGATAGCCTCAGGAGAATTTTAAACTGTTCAGAAGATGTCCAGATATCCTCGGAAACCTTCCTTTGTGTACCTGTTCAAAAACTGACATTGTCACACTGGTGGCTTCTAGCCAAAAAGTGCAAAATTTTTGCAACACATGGCTTGAAGTTTCTTTGACAGCTGATTCTCTGTCTTTCAAAAGACTAAGACGTGTGAGTCAACATTAGATATTTAGGGACAGATTTCCAGCTTAAATAAATTGGCATACTTCCAATGACCACTATGAATATACCTCAAATTTTACAGGCAAGCGATAGGAAATGAAATAACAAAGCAATATGAAAATGCCATTATTGAACTTGCAGTTGAATATCAAGCTGGTATTTACTGTAATAAATCAACTTGTAAACAATCTTCATTGCTAATTGCTCATCTTTGAGATTCTTAGTAAAGTAGTATTTGATTTCATTGTTTAATAAAATAAAATTCTAATAGATACATGTTTTAGGAATAAACAAGCTTTTAAAAACAACTAAAAGCCTGTGAACAGCTTAAAACCATTCATTTTGTTTTTATTTAAATGAAAGTCTGAAAGCAAAGACTTCACACTACATAATAACAATAATAATAATAACAGCTAACACATGGCAATCAGTATACAGCAAGTGGCATAGAGGAAGCTGCACAGTACTGCCTGTACCACCCGTGTTGTCTGTGAACTGTCTGTGCTGTATATGATAATCTCTAGCCAATAGGATAGAATGTAGTCGGTCCATCCATTCAGAGAAGACAAACAAGGCAATTTCTTCAGTTCAGTATTGTGCAACTCTTCCAGAGTGTTTTCAGCATATGGTTCTCGCTGGTTAGAAATATAACCCTCATGTTGAAATATTCCCTAGTGCTGTGCCACTCTTCTAGACCAGGGTTCACTTCAGTCTGTAGATGGTTGCTTCTAACTTCAAAGTCCTTGAGGTAATGCCATATTGGTGGAAAAAAAAAATAATAACAAAATGAAATGAAATGAAATAATAAAATAAAATAAAATAAAATAATAAAATAAAATAATAAAATAAAATAAAATAAAATAAAATAAAATAAAATAAAATAAAATAAAAAGCTGTTCTTACAGTCATGCTCCCCGCTTTGATACGAAACACAAACAGAGAAAGGATAACTACAGCACAACACCAGAAATTTGGTATGGGATAATTACACCCTGCAATGCATACACAAAGGGATTTTGGAAATACACATTGCAGCAGCCATAACATCCACCAAAGAAATCTCAGAGAAGTACTCTTTGTAGAACCACTGAGAAATATAATATTCAAAAAGGTATTAAATTACATTATTTTGGGATATTTTTCTTAAAGTAAGTGAAGGAAAATGTAGGTCATCCTGGATTAAAATATCACCGTTTTGAAGTTCTAATCCCCTCTCTAAGCACTACTCTCAACATAAATTTAGTTAGGACTTTATGAACAGTGTGAAGTGTTTTTATATGATGAACGAATAATGAGAAATGATCCTGATCACCAAGAAAATAATTTCTGCAAATCATATCATTTCCTATAAGAGATTATTTCAGCTTTCTACAATACAGCACTCTGTAGGTGTCAGTGTGCTTTTGTAAGTCACCTTCTGTATAATGACTGAACCTTACAAATGATAATAAGAGCTTTATATATTCATCCCATACATGTATAATATAATGAAAAGGATATTCATTAATTTCAACACTCCCCTCAGACACATGTAGAGTTTCTGGTGAAAGTAGAAGAGAAATTTTTTTTTTTATTTTTTTTTTTTCCCACTTATAGGTGACCGATAGATTTTGGGCAGGGTACTGAAGTAACCAATTGAAGGCTTGGCTGGCTTGCCTCCATTGAAGGTTCAAGCACTTGCCCTAGGGAGGATGTCATTAATAACAGCACGAAACGGCTACAAGTGGAGGTTTATGCAGTTCAGATTAGTCTGTCTGTCCAAGTACTGGTCTGCAATGTGGGACAATGCCAAAGCAGGGATGTTGACTGGCTGTCATAATGACAAACAAATCTTGAGTATGACTTTTTTGTCTTGATTTTCCTTGCTTTGAAGTTTAGAAGATCATGTTTTATCCCAGGGAAGAATGAGTCTGTTCTGAAACCACAGCTCTTTTTGCAGGGAAGGATAATTAGTTCCTTTCTAGTTGAAATACATAGAATGGTTCCATCTAGGTGGCATCTTTGTGGATTACTATGAAGACGATTTTGTCTGTGAGTGGATGTATTTAGAACAGGTAAAGTATTTACGTGTTTCTTCTTCGTTGCTAATTTAAGTAAGAATTGAGGCTTCTTTGGGATGCAGCTTCCAGTTAATTTTAGAACTCATTTGATTCAAGCACCTTCTAACTTCAAGAAAAACAATCACTATGGCATAGAGATCCTATCAATCATAGTAATGTTTGCATCCTTATTTAGCTAGCTTGTAATTAAAGGCAGCTAAAAATATCATGCATGAATGGCAAGTTTCTACTTTTTTTATTTAGCTCATCTCTTTCAGAGAGAAGACACAAGTCCCATCAATCACACAGTTGGTAACTGAAGTCATTATCACTAAAATTAACGCAATTATATACAAATGAATATTAATGAATCTTCCAGTCAAAATCTGGGTCAGTTTCCACAAATTTTAATAAAAATACAGAAAACTCCTCTTTCCCATTTAATCTTTTTGTCAGATAATCAGTACCAAATAGGCCACACCTTCTGTATTAAGCTAACATCACAGATCTAGATTTTAATGAAATTAATAACAGTATTTTTCCATCATGGTGCAAAGTGATGTGTTAATTAACATTGTTCTCACAAAAAGTGACACAATGTTACACTAACTTAACTTCGAAGTTGTCATTTCCAGTTGCCATCAGCTCTATTATAAGAAGAAAAGAGATTGTCAGCGCATTGTGCATAACCAGATGAGTGAAACAAGACTGCATTGTTTCAAACTCTAAAAAGATTGTATGATCCGAACTCTCACAGATCAATGTCTGTCTCCCCTGCAGGAAAGACCACCAGACAGTTTGTCCCCGCCTGTTTAACTCAAGTCACATTTACTTACAGCCAGGCTAAAGGGAAGGAGAAAGGGAATCAGTCAGTGTAGCTTTCTTTAACTATGCTTCACCCCATTTCTTTTACAGCTTTCTCAATAGCTTTAAGGTAGGTTGTGGCAACTTAACTGCACATGGAGAGACAGCACAATAGATGCAATGGCACCTCTGAATGATTAAGAAGGTAGAATGTAAGGTATTGCACACAGCTATGATCAGACTCAAAGGCCAATGTCTTTGGGAAAACTTCCCCATTGCAACTATCAGTGTTTCACTTTTATTAGAACATAATCCTTCAGAATACACTACAAAGATATTTTAATTTTCATGTATTTCTCTATTTGCTGAACACCGTGCTGGTGATAGCAATGAAGGTGTACATTTATACATTTTAAGGTGTGCATTTATACTCCTTTCTGCATTAGCTGAACCAAAAATGGAGGGAGTGAATCACCTGTCATTTAAATTCAGCTGGTTTTGATATTCTTTACAGAACATTTATTCTTCTGCCCAAGTACAGGAGCAGAGGAAGTCACTACTCTACTGCTGTACTCTTGAATGAGCAAGATCAGATTCAAATTCTGTATTATTGTAAGTATAGCGTGAAATTAGGTAGGCAAAATATGATCGCTCAGACTGGTGTTTTGTTAAAAACAGGAGAGTACAAAATAATTGTTTAACCTGTAACTCAGCACTCCTTTGCTATTATGCTCAGTCTTAGCAATAAACAGAAGTATATATTTCAGGGAAACAAGAATTTCATACCTACAAAAAAACTCATGTATCACACTAAATCTTCAAATTAGCAAAACCAGCAGAAAAGCAATCCACCTTCATTTTGTAGAGCACAAAATGGAGATGGATTTGAGAGTTATTTTTTTTCCATGCTGGTTAAAGTACAAGAGTTATCTATCTTACGTCTAACATTACCATGTCTAAAATGATTTCAATTGATCAAATGAAATCGATGGACTGGGAAAAAATGCATTGATTGTAAGTTTATGAAGTCCCAAGAACAACTGCAAGTGACCCGTGTGTGTTTATACATTGTGAAAACACTAACTGGGCAAATACTTTCTTTCATTTAACCTGATAACAAAATAAATTGTAGGTAGATGTTTTGTTTCATAGTAATTGATTGTCTTATTCAGTGAAAGATGTGCTTTTTATAAATAGCAACTGTTCATATACACAAGTATTCCCAGCTCATATTTTTTTCCCTCTAATGGAAACAAAACTTGAAGGAAATTTTCATTTTAAGGAAAATATGTCCTTATAAATATTGCATATGACTCACTTTCAAACAAATAAGAAAGAAACAGATAAAAAACTCCAGGGATAGCAATTTGTCCTGGTTTCAGTTAGGACAGAGTTAATTTTCCTCCTAGTAGCTGGTAGGGTGCTACGTTTTGGATTAGGATGAGAAGAGCGCTGATAACATGCTGATGTTTTGTTGTAGAGCAGTGCTTACACCAAGTCAAGGACTTTTCAGCTTCTCGCTCTGTCCTGCTAGCGAGCAGGCTAGGGATGCAGCAGCAGCTGGGAGGGGACAGACCCAGGACAGCTGTCCCAAACTGGCCAAAGGGGTATTCCATACCATCTGACGTCATGCTGAACAATATATAGGGGTGGCTAGCCGGGGTGGAGCTGGGGGCCGGCTGCTCGGGGATAGGCTGGGCATCGGTCAACGGGTGGTGAGCAATTGCATTGTGCATCACTTATTTCGTACACATTATTATTATTAATACTATTATTATCATTATTATTATTATTATTATTGTTATTATTACTTTCCTGTCTTAATAAACTGTCTTTATCTCAACTCATAGGCTTCACTTTCCCATTTCTCTCCCCCATCCCAGAGAGGGAGGGGGGAGGGTGAGCGAATGGCTGTGTGGTGTTTAGCTGCCAGCCGGGCTAAACCACAACACAATTATATCAGAATAAGTCTGAGGTTCTAGTTTCAAAATTATTTATTTTGGTATCAGTGGTTGCTTGTGCTTCCCATAAACCTCACTGATTATTATCATCTAATCCCACTCGCTTAGATGAAATCAGTGAAGTCACTCATTGGTCACTCTTTGAACAACATAAGGGAAGATACTTCAGGTTAAAAACCCCGTACCTTTATGATGTCATTGGAGGTTTTTGGTGTTAAGAGTCATGTTTTTTTATGTATGGCAATTTTTGAGGTATCAGCATTTTTTTCCAATCCTGATTTGCAGTTAAAAAGTCCTGAAAAATCCAGCTAATATCAATTCAATAAAATTTTTACTATCATTCATTTTGACAACATGTGTATATATATTTTTAACATTCAGTTTTTAAAATTCTGAACCCCTTATACTACAAAATAAATCTCATAAATGAAATTTTAAAAGCCTTCCATTCCAAAATCTCAGAAGGAAAATGCAGGCAGCTCCAAAATGAGTACTTTATTTATTTATTTATTTTTAATTGGAGAGTTGTTAAAGCTGACATTTACATATAAACAATTTTAGTTCTGACATGCTATAGTTCCATCCACTCTAAGTTGTATGTTCTTATGTTTTATAAAACTAGTATGTGTTTGTGACCACATTTACCTCTGAGAAGTATTCTCACATCTAATGAATTAGTTGGTTTGACCGGTTGACAACAAAACAGGGTTTCACTTCCCAAGGAACACTCCATTTGCTGTTGGAAAAGGTCAGGGACACAGAAAATTACTGGAACCCATTGTCATGTGGCTACATGTAACTCTTTGATGATTTCCTTGCGTGTTTGGTCTCCGTGTCTCCTGGTCTTCAGCTCATATTTCCATAATAGCAGTATTGGTAATGACTATTGGGAGTGACATCCTGAACTACTGAATTCAAGCTCTGTTAAGGTCAACAGCTACATGAGATAATCCTTTAAAAAGGATTTTTCTTGATCTTAAACTTTTTTGTTTTGCTATAATATTTTTAGAAATATTCTAGTTTTGAACCTGCATTTGTTCATAACCGACTTCCACCCAATTGTTCCTGTTTATTTAAAAATTTCTTTCCATTAAGTGTTTCTGTCTCCATTTTTTTGAAAGAAAGCACGTAGTTTTTCAGACTCCACCTCAATAAGCTAGGTAAAATAAGTTCTTTTACTTTTTATTTTAATGGACCCCTACACACCCTTTAAAATCCTAGAGGAGCATCAGTGCAGTTTCAGGCCTATTTCATCCCTCTTATGCACACACTGGTAAGTCTTTACAGGTGTGGTCTCAGCAGTGTCTTGTGCAAACATACAAATGCTGGAAATACTCCTCCAGATGTAACATAGGAGATCACTTGCTCTTTCCAAGGATACATAACATTAATGACTCACATTCACTTTGTCCACCTGAGATTCTTTCCTCTCCCCTGAAGTATCTAAAGAGAAATTCCCAAAGAAGGGTAAGGGTTATTTTTGTTTTAGCTACCCAAAAGACTTTGCACTTTGTGCTTTTACTCTGCTTCTGTTTCTAGTATTGCATTTGTCATAGCTTCCAGATTCTTTTAAATAGTATTTTGAGCATCCAATACATCTCCTCTGCAGCATCTCCTAGTTGTCTGACAATCCTAACAGTCACTAATCTGCTTCTCCTTTTGTGGCAAATTCAAAAATGCTATAGTAATAATTTAAAATATCTTGTCTGGACCATTTATGTGAACCTCACTGGAATATTTTATGGTATTTTAATCTTTTGGTACTGTTGAATTTTAAACTCCAGAACTAGATGTTGTATTACAGTGGCAAGCCTACCGATTCTCTATATAGAAGCAAGATCCCCACTGTTCTTTTACTGGAAGTTTCCCTTGATATATGCCTCAACTCCATGTTAGTCTTTTTGCTTTCTCCCCTGCCTCTCAACCTCACACCTCCTGCCCTTAACTGGCTTTTGTTCCTTCAGTGATGAGGAAGAGATGCTATAGTGGGACAAGATTACTGTATGAACCACCTCTTGGGAGCCTGTGATAGAGCATTTCCACAGTATTATTTCTCAGCTATCGCAGCAGAGGAAGGCATGAGCAGCCTATGTGAATTCTTCCTATGCTTTCCCTTGCAGTGTTCTCCTCCCTGGTTGAATTTCAGTGGTAGGCATAGAGCTCCCTCTACACATTTTGTCAATCAGATAAAACACTTTTGGATCCTGCTAGATGCTGCTAGATGAAAGGTACTAGACAAACATAAGTCATTATCATTAGCTCCTACAGCTCTCAACTACAGCTAAGAACCAAGAAACTAAACCAAGTTGTTAGGGACCATCTTAGTATTGATAAAAGAAAATAGTTGACATTTGCTGCTGGCAGTTTTACTTAGAGATATGTGTCTGCTAGTCTGAGAAAGATATCATCAGCTGTGTGTAGTCTGAGAGATCTCAGAGGAAGCAGAAAGAAGAAAGGCCTGTAAAGGACTGAGGTATTTTTTCTTCATGCTCAGAAAGAGAGCGAGCTTCTGAAACACTAAAATAACTAATGGGACTTACTGGCAGACACTGGTAAAGGAACTGCAGGAAAATTTGATCTTCCCTGTTATGAGTCACAACCTTGAATGTTACAGCTTCTGCATGAGTAACAGCATAGTTGTAAATAGAAGTGCTTCAGGTGCAACACGGGCATTGAATTCAGCATAGAGAGGGACACATATGGGAATGCATGAGAAATGACCTGATTTGTCCATGTTGTATTTCTTTTGAGAACACTGGTTATGAGACACAGGTGAAATTGTCTTTCATTGTTTAAAATTATACATTAGATACAGCATGATATACATAAATGAAAATTGTTAGTGTTACACATGCAGAAGAGAAAATATATAATTAAATAAATATTTGGAGAAAGAAGAAAATACTAAATATGCAGTGTGTATCTGTGTAAGAAAGTTACCTGCTCATGCTCTCTATTTTCCTAATGTTCCATTGCCCATAATTTCAATTGTTGAAAGAATTCCCATAGTTTCTCTTCAAAACTCTCAAGAGAGTTTAGATGAACCTCCATCAAAACTGCCTGGATTTCAGGATGGCTCCACAGGAGCCCAAGGAGGCTCCTCGGGTATTTGAGGGCAGGTGTGTCTCTGAGTTCTGCCTACATACCAGTCAGCTTGTGCCACAGGTTGCTTTCTGAGTTTTGGTGGTCTCTTCAATACAGACTGTAATTCTGCATCCCTGACCACAGTCCCTGAAGTCTTATGGATTAAACATTATGCACCTTTCAGATATTCTTCCAGGTTGAATGTCAAAGATGATCTAGTAATTAAAGAAAGGAGGATTTGACCTCAGTCCTGCTCTCAAATATTGCCTGTTCCAAAAGTATCAAAGTACACACTCCCTGTACAATAAGGGTTTTTGTTTTGTTTTGTTTTGTTTTGTTTGGGTTGTTTCTGCCTGTCTAGGACAGCAAAGACAGCTGGAGTAAATGACCTTCTGGAGAGCTCCGTTTCCATTTTTACATACAGAAAACTTCAGAGGTAAGCCCAAAGCAAGTTTTATCTGGACTGATTTCTTTATTTTTTTGCTTATTTTGAAGATCTGGGTAGCCACACTGAGCCCAAATATCACTGTGAATTGGAGCAATAATCCTTGTATCACAGGGGCCCCCTACAATCAGTGGGAGTACTCGCATATGTAAAGACAAATGTAGTGGTTTTCAGTATAAAAATCATGTTGTGGAAATTATTGCTGTTTGAAATACCGAAAGAATATATAGCCCTCATTGCCTTTTCAGTAAAATGCACAATTAAAGACAATTGTAAAAATTTTGATACCTCATTTTTTCTCCTCAGCTTCTGTTAAAAATCCATCTTTTCTGTTAAAACATGCAGATGTAACGCTCATAAAATGAGCTCCATTTAGGGACATATGGAACTAAATAGTGTCTACAGATTTGAAGAAATATTACACTGAAGCAATATATCATTACAACACCTTTGCAAGTACCTGGTAGTTTGCTCAAGAACAAAATGGATATTTATGTTCATTGTACTTTAAAAATAATATTAAAAAAGATTCTTAATGAAATACAGTCTGTGACCTTTTAGCTGTTTCACTGCTATTGTGGGAACATTTTTTTATTTTATTTTATTGTAATAATTATGTTAGCAACTTTTACTGTTTTTTTTTTTTGTTGTTGTTTTTTTAATTGACAGTAAGTATGATTAGGAATACAATAGCACCACCTGAGGCACAGTTGCTGCCTACATGGCTTGTCAGTTCATATATATAGGATCAAATTTAGCCTTGCTGTGAATGAGCATACTTTAATTATCTGTTATTTATTATAAGTTAAGTTCTGACAATATGCTCCATACTAATAAGAAAAAAAAAAAAATCAGTCCCACCAAGGATTCGTAATCCAATAAGCTATTTATGCAATTCTAATTTATGTTCTGTTTAAAGCATGCAGCCAATTAATTTATTTCTTTCAAAATTACAGCTGAAGAAGGCTAAAAGTCTGTTCTTACATTCATATGTAAGTATCTCAGTACAACCCTCCCTGAATTTCAAACATGCTGAACACATGGTGGCTATCTGAAAACAGTAAAGGTGCTGAGTGCCAATGTATTGCCAAAACGGCTAGTAAGTAACAGATTTATCACAGGAGCAGATCTGATGGTGAGAGCTGTCTGTTCCACTGTGAATGTAAAGCCAAAGTGTTAAGTCAGAGTACAAACAATTTAGCTAAGTGGGTCAGATTAATTACATTTGTAATATCAGGTTGTTCTGCCTAGAACACTACTCCTTGTTTCAGCTGTGCAAGCTTAGCTAAGGAGTTGATTGAGTACATAAGGTAAAAACCTCTGAGGTCAAATGAGAGGTCAGCCCATTTTGGCTGTTGCACTTTCTGTCTTAAATGAGCATCCTGTTGTTTTGCAGGCTACCTCTTGGGCATTAGTCCTGACACATAATAGGGACATGCAGAACAAGCATGGTATGCCAAGACCTGAGGGCTTGTGTGACCTAGTAAAGATTTTTGACCATTCATGTTTTCAGGGAAAATTGAAAAAAAAATGTAAAAACACATTTAATATAAAATCCCTACTAAATATACAGAATAATCCCTATTTCAGAGATAGGAAAATAAAACTTGTGCCTGTTAAGTTCTGTGTGAAAACCAGTGATGAAATAGGTCATAGACTTCAGAAACATACACTGCATGTCAGTATTTGAGTTGGGGTTTAAATTGGTGTGCAGTTTGTTGTAAATAAACATTAAAACTATTGGCAAATAAACATTAAGCAATGATTAAGTTATGCTTTTTTTTGATATAATATGTTAGCAAAACACTATTTGTTTGCTTTGGGATTTTTTATGATTTTTTTTTTTTTTCTGTTTGCTGTTGTCATTTGGATACCTCCTTATTGTTGGTTGTCTCTTTGTATACCACCAAATATTATCTTTTGGTAAATTGAACCATATGCTTAAACAGACCCTAACACTTCACTAAATAAAAGTGGAATTAATAGTTCTCAAATTGCAGATCCACTGTACTTTTGGTTCCCAAGAACAGCACAGAACCATGGAAGAGAAAAGTTATTCTAGACACCAAAGAGTTCTCCAGTTAAAATAATATTCTAATGAAACATTTTAAAATGAAATTTCTCCTACAGATTCATTCATCTAATTTTTAATGTATATGCAAGTGAAAAACAAAACAAAACAAACAAACAAACAAAAAACAAGTAAACCAAGCAGATTATGATAAAGCCAGTCATTATTTTGTTATGTCTGTATTGAATTCTGATGCAACACTTGCAGTTACGCAATGGTCAGGAGATCAACCCAGTCAAAATCCTTCCCTTTGTCTGCTCATTATGTTACAACAGAAAAACAGTCACTGATGTTCTTTGTCCTCATCAACTTTTAAGTTATTATAAATACTAATCACAGAAAAAGACACCCTATACCACTTTGCTGAGAATCTGTGAAAAGTCATGGTGAACAAGTTCACAGTTCTATCCCTTGCTTCCTTCCTTCCTTCCTTCCTTCCTTCCCTCCTTCCTTCCTTCCTTCCTTCCTTCTTTTTGATCCCACTGAATTCCCCATCTTGGTCTGCTTAAACAACCTTAAAGTAAGCATGACATTTAAAAGAATAATGTTTAGGCTGATGCGGTATCTCTCTATGTGGAGAGAGATACGGAGAAAAATATAATGTCTAGGTTAAACAGAAATACTACACTATGTGTATACTTATCATGCCTTTAACAGTATTTCTTTGTCTTTTCTGTATCCTTCTGCATCTGTTAAATCACAGCAGCAGAAGAGTTTGCATCATTACTGATGTTGGTGATGGCTGGTGATCTTAAGGTCTCAACTGAGCACAGAGTCTGTATAAATCTATGGTGCATCTATATCTTGCATGATATGTTCTGTTCTGGTATGCCTATCTGAAATAAGACACAGGAAAGTTCAGAGAAGTGAAAGAAATATTATCAGAAATATGTAACAGTTTTCATAAAAGCAGACAATTAATAGACTGAGAAGTCTTCAGTATGCTAGGAATGTGAGAAAGACATTAATCATTGTGACACGCTGAATAGCAGTAAGAACCATTATTTACTATGTGACACAGTGCAAGAACTAAGGACGACCCAATTTATTATTAGGTAGAGAGTTTAAAGCAAACAAAGGTAAGTGCTTCTCACACAGTGCATCATTCAGCTCTGGAATCCATTGCCATACTTTGCTTTAGGAACAAAAGCATAAATGAGTTTTAAAAGGTCAGACAGTTTCATTGGGAATTGATCTGGCAGTGGTGGTAAAACATTGTTCAGATGCAATCTCTGTCCCAAACCACCAAGTAAGAGGAGCTTGTAGGCCGTATGTGAAAAGAAGGATTTATCTTAAATATATGTGGTTCTTTTTTATTGTTCAATCAGCCCCTCTCACTGAGGCATTCCCAAAGATGGAAAAGTAGGCTGGATAGATATTTATTCTAACTCACTAAGGTGTATTTCATATTGTCTGTTATTTTCCTGGTACAATAGTTATTATCATTCCCAGCTGTCCTATTTTATTAGAGAAATACACATCTTGTTGAATGGCAGCTACATAAACTGAAGTTTGGTAAATTGGAAATGACAATATTGATAACATGAAATGTTTCAAAGAAGTAGCCCAACTGAAAGGCACCTTCCACCAGTAGAAATCTTCCCTTCTGTCAGACTTTTAGGCTAGCAGAGAAGACAGATTGAAAAGCAGAAGGGAGGGAGAAAGACTCTAGATAAATAGGTTAGATTAGTCTAATTAAGGATTGGCTGGGAATTAATAATCTTTAATCAGGTAATAGAAAAGATACAGGCAGAGACCAAATTAAAGACACAAGAGGAGGACAGATAGGGACCGTGTGAGAATTCAAGTTCCATTAGGCTGAACTCCATAAGGGTTTAAAATGGTGTATGGAAAAGCAAAGACCAGTTCAAACAGAAACGCAAAGAGCTTGTATTCAAGCCATAACATTTGCTCATTGAAGGAGTGGTGCTAACTGGTCTTTTTTGAAGAGCCTTGTTCAAGGCTTGTATTAATAATACAAGTTCAACGTCAAGGTTATACAATAATTTTGTGAATATTTTTGAACAAGTTTGCCCCAAAACAAATTATTCTTCTGACGCTTGTCAACATACTAGCAAACAGTTCCCTTCTGAGGTAGAACTGATCACTGAATACAACCATCTGACAGACTCCAAGATTCTGAGGAATTTGTTCAGGCACTACGTCAGTTCATGACAGAATCCATATTTTTAATGACATTTTTCTGGTCCTGAGGCTAACTGGCTAATCTAGTTTCCCTTGGCCTCAGAAACAGAGGTCCCTGACCCGTAATAAACTCTGGATTATGGCTGGGAAATCTCTGTAAAAGTGCTAAGCAGCTGAGGCCAAAGTTTGTCGACAGCTGTTACAAGAATTTATATGAATAGTCAAATTGCAGCAACATTTAGTTCACTAGTATACATATAGATAAGTCATTTTTTGTTCGGATTTGTACACCAGCTGCTAGTTCTATTCTTTACAAACATATGATAAAAAGACCTAATACCCTAGTAGAGGAGGAAATATAAAAGGAGTAAAGGAAATTGTTTTTGTCTTTCTGTTGCTTGCCCTATGTTGCCCTCCCTGTCCTGTGAGAAGGTGGATAGAGGAGGTGGGATTGTGTCTGGAGTAAAACACCTACACTTAGGTGTTTGCATGTGTACTAAATGACAAAATTCTCATTCCAGTCATTGAACAGGGCCTGGCTGACTATATATAGGTGCCTAACATCATAGGAAATGCCCAAGATCAGTGGTCTCCAAAATGGACTGCACAAGCCAATCCACTGGGAAGAAAGCACTTCTGTACCATTAATAAATAAATAAATAAGAGTTTATATTTATCTCTCTTTTTTTTTTTTGGGGGGTATGTTTTCTAATGTACATATTAGCACAGTAGTACGATATATATGTATATATTTATATTTATATTTATATTTAAATTTATATTTATATTGGGGGTACATGTTCAAAATATTTTATTGACGGGGTGCACAATCAAAAAAGTTTGGAAGCTGTCATCCTAGAATATCTGAGTTACCTGCACAGGGATGATAGATATGATGGTAACTTACAGGAAACTCATAGCCAATGGGAGAGGCAGTAGAAAGCCAGGCTGGGTGGACAGATGCCTAAAATGATGCTTATTGTGTAGACTTCTGGTGTCATTTTTGAGAAAACCAAGGGTCTTAAAGCATCTGTGTCAGAATGGCAAGTTTATGATAACTGAGATTTACCTTCAAAAGTACAGCTCGTTTATATTTAGTGGGACTGGTCATCTGACGTAACTGATACAGATAACTGTATCGTAACCATAATTCATTTGACTAGTTTGAGGACCATCCAGATGTACTTTGGCCAACTAACCTAGGATAGATCAGGCCACCATACGTCTGATGGGTGACGAATTATGTGGTTTAACAGACTACCATATCTGCCACCAAGTGGAAACATCTCAGTAGCAACACCTGTTAAGAAAGAAGCAAAGTAAGCATGTGTTAGGTAGATGGTGAACCAGAAATTAGGTCCTTCAATTCCAAATAACTGTTTGTATGCTCTGTAAAAAAGTAGATGAAAATAAACCTTCTATTACCTTTCAGTGACTATGTCATCTTAAATGAGGGAAAAAAAATAATAAAATCTTAGTTTATATGAAACCTCTGTGTACAGATCTTCAGCTTCTTTTAAACTGCTTGTAGTGAGGTCCATTACAGTGTATTTTAACCAACTGAAACAGGAAGATAGTTGCCTACTTTAAAAGGACTGTGAGACAAAATCAAATTAAATTAAGCTCTGAGTCATGAAAGAAGAGTTACCAGATGTCACCCAATTCCTAGATACTACAGGTTGTAGTAGTTAACTACCTTTTCAGTGTATTCTATTTTTCAGTGTGTTCTACACCACATTGTAAGTATTGCTTTAAAACAAACAAACAAACAAAAAAAAAACTCACATCTTTTGTTTTGTGTTTGTGTTCTTTTAATGTATTAATTTTAGTGTTCTTTTAATGTTTTTTTTTTTTTTTTTTTTTTTTTGTGAATGAATAAACCTATTGGTTATGCTTAGAGTCTTCAGTTAATTTTATTTTCCAAAAGTGAATTTAAAGTTTGATTCAAAGCCTAGTGAAATCAATGGGTTACCGAATTATTTCATTGAAGGAAGCAGATAAGGTGCTAGAATATTAGCTTGTATGTTTCGTACTGAAACTTGTCTAACATAAGTAACATTAAAAGAAAACTTCCCAAAATGCATCTCTATTCCAGACTAAGAGGTAGAAGCATATTTTAATTTCATAACTGCTTAGACTTCTTGGGAAATGGAATTATTTTCCTATTAAAGTTCCTTTAAAGTCTGAGTTGAGTTATGTTTTCCAGCCAGTGACCATTTGCTTCCAAAAAGTATCTTTAGAAAACTGGTAATGAAAAAATTGTTTTTCCTTATTCAGTAGATCATGGTATTATAGACTCATTACATTATTTATTTACAGAAATAACATGACCATCTGGCGCAGGGCTCTACCCAGACAAGAGTATTTCCATCCAAATATTTTTCCCAGTCTAGGTTTAAAATGTCCCAATAGACATTTTTTCCTTTAGAAAATATTCCATAGCATGACACATTGATAGACAGAGCATTTTCAGATGTTCAACCTCAATTTTATTATTTACATTTTCATATTACTAGTTAAATTTCTGTACTCACTAAAAAATACTTCTGATAGTTACTTAAAATTGACTTATTTCTAATATTTTGTTTAATTTTCTCACTCTCATTTGTTGTCCTCTATCAGTCATTTTAGTTCCCCCTTTACTCCCTGTCTGTCAATCTACTAGTTTGTTCAGAGCTGACTGTATATTTTGCAATGTAGTATCTTTTTGAATAAGATCCAAAAATACATTTTTTTCTCTAATATATTACATTGAATATTTATACAAGCACACCCATAAGGAAAGGAAAGATGCAGAAGATTGCTATAGAATAGAATTTTTATAATAGCAGTCTATTATTCCTTAAAAAGTTTGGGAGTCTTGGTAGAAAATTTTTAATTTCCTAGAATTAAAGTGTTGTGGCAAGAAGATTCATTTACTCTAGTTATCAGGAGGACAGTGAACAAACAAATTATTGTTTTTTATTCCTGTGTGTTTCTGAAACAGAAACTAGAATATTTCCTATAAGTTTAGTGACAATATTCTTTTAAAAAGCGTAAAATTGGTAAAAATAAAGAAGAATCACAAAAGTGATTAATAGACTGATAAAAATCCCATAAAATTAGAGTTTTAAAGATCTCAGTCTGTTAATTCATCAAATGAAAATCACTGCAATCTGATATTCCCACAAAGCAGAAACATTGGTTTCCTTAATCAGAGAAAGAAAATCATCAGGGGATCAAAGAAAAATCATCAGGGGATGAACAAATAATTGAATTTTCAGTTTAGAACTTAAATTCATATTTTTAACTCAGTGTGAATCAAATTAAAATACAGTAGCATACCTGAATTTAGTATCTCTCAAAGTATCTTCTCATATGAAGGATGCCACTCATCTGACACTGACAGACTCTGTGCAGGAATAGCTGGATTAAACTCTGTGTTGTAGAGGTGGACAGCCAAAGTGTTACAAACACCTACTGCCTTTGGTCACTGGCACACAGAGTATGTGGCATCAGGGCTTTCAAAGAGTGGAATTGACTTCACAGAGATATTGTTGACACTAGCAATAAGTCTGAATTTGTGAATGGAGGAGGAACATATTTTTTATTATATTTAGACCTCCATGTTTGTTCAAGTACAAATTATAGCTCAGATGATATAGCAAGGTCATAAAAGTGACCACAACAGAGCTGCTTTTTTTTGTTGTTGGTGGTGCAACATCACAGAGGTCCATTTGATGCGTTGTCTTTCTTAGTGAAAATCAAAGTAGCTAGAGATGGCTCAAATAGGACTTTCCATCACTTCTATGTTCAGCCTAGGTACATCTTCTGCTTCAGTGGTGACAACTGTGGTAGAAAGCTGGATCCAGAACTCCCACATGCTGCTAATTACATCTGTCAAAGTGCTTGAAGTATTTTAAATTGTAAACTTGATGGAAAATGAAGGGAATATCAATTGCTTGTTTATCTTCAGAGTAAGAAGGTAAGATTACATGAATACTAACTACAGGATAACTGGGAAAAGATTTTGGGCTCACACAAGATCAAAAACAACAGAGTCTGAAGGTTCTTTCTCTGTGCATGGTGCTCAGTCTCTGGAACTGGACTGTGGGCTCCAGGTTTTCTGTATTGAGAGCAGCTTTGAGGAGAAGAACCTGGGGGTGTTGGTGGATGAGAAGGTCAACATGAGCCAGCAATGTGCACTTGCTGAGCACAAAGCCAACAGTATCCTGGGATGCATAAAAAGAGGCATGGCCAGCAGGTCAGGGGAGGTGATTCCACCTGTCTACTCTGCTCTTGTGAAACACCATCTGGAATATTGCATTCAGCTCTGGGGCCCCCAGTATAAGAAGGACATGAACCTATTGGAATGAATCCAGAGGAAGGCCACAAGGATGATCAAGGGGCTGGAGCACCTCTCCTATGAAGACAGGCTGAGGAATTTGGGGTTGTTCAGCCTGGAGAAGAGAAGGCTCTGGGGAGACGTTATAGTAGCCTTCCAGCAACAAAAGGGGGCTACAGGAAAGCTGGCCAGGGACTCTTTGTCAGGGAGTGCAGTGATAGGACAAGAAGTAATGTCTTTAAACTAAAAGTAGGTAGGTTCAGATAAGATATAAGGAAGACATTTTTTATTCTGAGGGTTGTGAGACACACAAAGATGTTGCCCAAAGAAGCTGTGGATGCTCCTTCCCTGGAAGTGTTCAAGGCCAGGCTGGAATGGGGATTTGAGCAACCTGGTCTAGTGGGAAGTGTCGCTACACATGGCGGGAGGGTTAGAATTAGATCTTTTAGGTCCCTTCCAACCCAAATCATTCTATGATTACTCTGTGGTAAGGAAGACAACTCTAAACTTAGTAATTACTTAAAATGTCTTTCTTAATATGACAGCTCTCAATCAGATTGCCGTGTTATACTACAACTGAGTCTAGTTAATTTTTTTGATTTGGGGTTGTTGATTATGAAATGTTGGATTTATAAGACAGAAGAATTGAGTTGACTTCAAATGAGATAGGAAGGAACCAAAGGATTTTTGTTCTACTCCTCTATTTCTTTTA
The DNA here is from genome assembly GCF_013377495.2 of Cygnus atratus. Lineage (NCBI taxonomy): Eukaryota > Metazoa > Chordata > Aves > Anseriformes > Anatidae > Cygnus > Cygnus atratus. The sequence goes on from NC_066364.1 coordinate 9,285,902, forward strand.
TCCGTAGTTGCGCCTGCATGAATCATAGTCACATATTCAGGCTTTGTTTAATAGGTCAATCTCTTTTCCCTAAATTTGACCTTGTTATTTTGAAGCACCATATATCACTACCACTCCTACTGTAAAGTTGTCTGATTTAACAGGGAAGGTTCAGACTGGATATCAGGAAAAGGTTCTTCACCAAGAGGGTGGTTGTGCACTGGAACATGCTCCCCAGGGACATAGTCATGGCACCAAGTCTGTCGGAGTTTAAGAAGTGTTTGGACTATGCTCTCCGTCATATGTTCTGAATTTTTGGGTAGACCTGTGTGGAGCCAGGAGTTGGACTAGATGATCCTAGTGGGTCCCTTCCAAATTGGGATATTCTATGATTCTATGATTCTATGATTTTGATTCTATGATTCTATGATTCTAGTCTTCTGCTTCCAGATGCATATCATCCCTGCTCTTTTGCTCAAAAAACACTTTGTATTAAATATGTATTTCAAAATTACAAACTATTTTTTAAATTATCCTAGTGTTTCAAGAGTTGTCACAGGAAATATATGGAATGATTGTTGCTGCTATCTATAGGATACCCCAAGGAGCTCATTGGTGCGTTTCACAGGCTCTGGTCTGGACTACATGGAATAAGAATAGATTTTTTTATTATTATTATTTGTATTTTTTAGTTCACTAAGTGAATCAAACTCCCTAGACAAAATAATTTATGAACTTTGTAAAAGTTGAATGCATTTGTGGTATATTCAAAGCAAGGAGAAAAGAAAATGCTTCTAGATAGCAAGAATCCAGAAAGTGATGGGATGAAAAACTGAAATGAAATATGTATTGTTGGTTTGCCCCTCCCCCCATCCTCCTTTCTTAAGGCTGCTGAATCTGTGATTCTGATTTTTCTTCTACCTCTGTAAACCTGAAATATTTCATTGAGTCTAAGAGACTTGCATCTGAGTACAGTTAACAACAATAATATTTAAAAGCAGAATAAATTATGTGAAAACAAATTCAAATGTGTGCTGTACATAATTTAGTCAAAATAGGCATCTATATAGTGCATATTAAAAATGTACATAACTAATTTTTCCTGTTGAGGCAGTAAAGAAAATAAATGGCTTTTAGTGGTAATTTGAACTTAGCAAATTAGATTCCATTATGAAATTTGCCTATATACAATCATAATTTTCACTAAAAATAGATGTATTTTAGTGGGTGAAATTTTCTATTGTCTAAATTTCCTAGTGATCTATTTAATACTTAGTGTTCTTCAGTTCTCTGGAAGTCCAAGGGCATACTGAAAGACAAGGCAAATCAAGTTCCCTTTTTATTAAAATATCTTAAAGATCTGAATCTTTTCTCACTTTTTTCTCCTTTTTTCACTCTTAATTATATAAAATGTGTTGCATATTAGGTGTTCTTTTTTTTTTTTTTTTTTGTATTCAACTTGTCATGAAAATGGATATCCAAAATTAGGGCCATAAACATTTAAGTAACATGTTTCTCAAAACAGCAGAACAGGTCACCTGTATTGACTTCATTTTGTGTCTATGTATTAATTTAATTAATAAGTCCCCATTGTTGGACTTCCTGAAACATATAAAAAATATATATTTTTGCTGTAATCATACACTTTGAATCCTTATAGAGTTTGTGCTATAGTGTGACTTTTCTCTTCCACACATCCTCCACAGATTTGTATGACAAAATTGTAAGTCTGTTGATGGGAAAACAAGTATTCAATTTGTTAAAGGTTCAAATTTTTTACTCTTTAGGACTTAAATGAAAATTCCTCAAAAACTTACTATGAATATACCCTCACTTCACTGATTACATGATTAAAGTCAAAATTCCAGGGTCTCTTATGCTGCAGGTGAGTAGTTGAGGTAGTAGCTTAGTCACTATAATATATTTTTATAAGATTCTTATTCTGTTTTTCTGAAATCATTACCACCTGAGAGTTTCACCATAAAATGCTGTTTCCCCAAAGAATGTCTCTGATGAAAATTCCTGACCTGAATTATTTTGCAGTGACATGAGAGGTGTAAATCCAATTATTTCTTTTCAGTATCTTATCTAGAGTCCAAAAAATGTTGCGCTACAACAGTTCCTCTTCCTTCTAGTCACAAATACGTGCTGTTTATTTTTATGTCACTAATATCTTTTTCTGCTTTATTAACCACCATAAGTTTTTTTTTTGTCCGTAGCGGTGGTTTACTTCTAATTTTTTATTATTATTATTATTATTATTATTATTATTATTATTATTATTATTATTAAGGTTGTTGTACTGGTTTGTTTTCTGAATGGTTTGAAATATTCAGGAAAACATCTTCATGATTTTTGGAGAACAAACAAAAAAAAATCCATTAACCTTCAAAGTAATTGATGTGTTTTTCAGGTTACTGATTTATTAAGACACTTCGTGCACCTGTTCCAATCATTGGTGATATATTGTTCCACAGTAAGCACTCATTCCATCTTAGTTAAATAATTTTAGTTGGTTGGATTGATTATTATTTGTAAAAGCTTGCTGAGTTAGGATCTGTTACTTTTTTTACTATGTATTATTTTTAATCACATTTAAAACAATACATTGTAAGTATAAATTTGTCTGTAGATATTGAATAAAACATTTTCATATCTGCATTGAAGGTCTCCAGTGTAATACTGAAGATCTTAAGTCACTGTGGAAACCATCAGCCTGCAAATTCAATCTAGTCATATGAAGTCCTCCCAGAAAATCATGCATCATATTTTTTCAGGGATTACATACTGAAGTCTTACTCTTCACAGACCAGAAATCTAGGATTCTGGAAAGATACCACAAGACAGTTTTTCAAGAAAAGTTTCCTGGAAACTGGCAACCATTTTATCTGTACAATTCTTTAACATACCCACTGAATTCAGTGAATCTCCTAATTATCTCTCAAGAGCAGGCCATAGGCTGATTTCCTCTTAACATGATGATAGCTAAAATGAATTAGTTCTAAACTGTCATCTCTATAAAATAGGTACAAGCCATAGAGTGAAAAATACCCATTTCTTATTCTAAGCAAATAAAATTTGTTTCCCTGATTATCTAAAGTCTGAAACTGTCCAGCTCACTAGAAACACCTGGATCCTACAGAGAAATTTAAAATTTAGATTTTTGGATGTAATTTTCAAAGTAAGTTAGAATCTAAGTGGTGAGAATGCACTGTGCAGAGCCTGATATAGCACTGACTGACCCAATGTATCTACATAATACAGGGTCACAGTGCCGAGATTAGTACAGGACCTAAAAGCAGTATCACAGCATCAGATACTTGTTAAAGAAGACCCAATGTCACACTGATGTACTGTCCTGCATTTGGTCCCAGAGAAAGTTCATCAGTCATGGAGCCTATGTAACAACAATGGTGTTATTTGTTTGAACGCCACAATTTTCTTTCTCTCCAGCCCAAAGAATAGATTTTGCAGCTTATAGCAAGAAATTGGTTTACTCTAATGTAGCTGTCAGTGCCTGCAGTGGTGTGCAGATTATATTTCCCAACTCTTGGGACTCTCCCTGTACATAAAGAGGCATTCCACTTCAGTCTGTCATATTTGTCAATCTGACAAGGAAAGAAGTTTGTCAAAATGCCCTAAAATCACTTTGATATCAGACATGACTTAAAAGAAGCATCTTTAATCTATCAAATCAGGATGAAATGATGGTTTGCAAAGGAAGAGGAGAAGAAAACTCAGTTACAGATTATATTTACCAGCTGTCTTATTCCTTACCTTCTCATCTGCCGTACTCCTCTTGGAAATTTCTTAGAGCTCACATTTCGTGTTTGTTCAATACGTCTTCAGAATCCTACTTCTCTCCCAAACCAAATCTGACTCATCTGCCTTTGAATGTATTCATCCTGCCATAAGAAATGGCTCCTGTTTGCCGTGCCTTGGAAACAAGAGCATCCATTCTGTGGCAGAATTACTACCAATGTCTCTCTTCTCATTCTTTCCTTATTTAAGAAACTGTTGCATTAGTTTACACACCTGGCTTTGAACTCTGTGTTATCTATTCTCCCACCCCCTCCTCTGACCTCAAACCTCCTTCAAATTATAATGAAAATTAAGAAATTTCAACAGAATCTGGTTGGGGTTGTAAAAATGTCCCAGTTTTTCTTTAAAGCCCCTATGTCATAAAGCTGGCTCATTTGACCATGAGCCAGCAGTGTGCCCTGGTGGCCAAGAGGGCCAATGGGATCCTGGCATGCATTAAAAGGAGCGTGGCCAGCAGGTCAAGGGAGGTGATCCTCCCCCTCTACTCTGCCCTGGTCAGGCCTCACCTGGAGTACTGTGTCCAGTTCTGGGCTCCCCGGTACAAAAAATACAGGGATCTCCTGGAAAGAGTCCAGCGGAGGGCCACAAAGATGATACAGGGCCTGGACCATCTTCCCTATGAAGAAAGGCTGAGAGACCTGGGTCTGTTCAGTCTGGAGAAAAGAAGACTGAGAGGGGATCTCATCAATATGTATAAATACCTGAGGTGTGGGAGACAGAGGGATTTGGCCAACCTCTTTTCAGTGGTTTGTGGGATAAGACAAGGGGTAATGGTCACAAGACAGAGCACAGGAAGTTCCACACCAACATGCAAAAGAACTTCTTCATGGTGAGGGTGATGGAGCACTGGAACAGGCTGCCCACGGAGGTTGTGGAGTCTCCTTCTCTGGAGATATTCAAGGCCCGTCTGGACGCCTACCTGGGCAGCCTGCTCTAAGGAACCTGCTTTGGCAGGGGGGTTGGACCCAATGATCTTTCAAGGTCCCTTCCAACCACTTCAATTCTGTGATTCTGTGATGTCAAAGAAAACCAGGACGCTCTACATGTAAACATAGGTCATGTCAGAATACAAAATATTTAATTGCTGATTCTCTGATAGATAATTATTAGTGAGATTTAAGTAGAGTCTGAAAAAAAAAGGCACGCAACACTTTGTCTACTGTGTCCTTCCAGAATGAGGCTGTCTTACTCTGAGACCAAAAACTTTCAGTGTTTGTGAAGTTGCACAAATTCTGTGACACCATCTCTGTCTTTGAGGGCTTGTTCATGGGTCTGCTCTTACCAAAAGACAGCAACTTGCTTCTCCCAAGGCTGTTTCCTACAAGCTCTCCCTGCTTATTGGGTCTGTGCCTGCCTGGTCCATCCTGTATTCTGAGCTTTTCTCCATCCTCTCCTTTCTGCAGAGTTCCACCCCAGTCACAGTTCAGTAGGCACCTCTGCCTGGCACAGTCTTTTTCACAAAACTGATACATCCACATCGTAAATTAAGAACAAGACGAACAGACATACAAGTATATAAATATTTTTTGCTACTGTCACGTGCGATAAGAAATTTTAACTGAATCCTTTTCTTCCTAGATTCATCATACCCATATTTGCAGAGTTCATTTACAGTATTTAGCATGAAGTCTTTCTTACTAGAAAGGACATTATTGTCCCCCATAATCCATGCTCTCTCTCAGTTTGGGGTGTTTTGCTTCACAGTCTTTCTGGGAATTAAATACACCTAGTCTGTGAATCCCAAACAGCCCGAGGCAAGCAATAACATCTCTGGGCATGTTCAGTGACTGAGCTTCATTCAGCTAACTCTGTGTCTTTTGTGATGAAAAGATCAATGCCTTTTGGATGTGAGTTATAAGCTTGACATCTCTCCCAGACTCAAAGATCACTGAATTCATCAGCATTCTAGCAGGTACATGAAGGGATTTTGGATCTCGTCTTTTGATGTATGTGCCTAATTTTTAAGTTACATTTTAAGATCCTAGGTGCTCTTTTGTAAATCATCTTAAGTCCTTTACCAAAACTAACAGAGTAAATCTGTAACAAGTTTTGGAAGTGTGTCCAAGTCTTGTGAATCTCAGTCTAAGGTCTTTTGCAAAAGCTTTTTTTCCCCTCCAAAATCAAAACTATCCGAAGAAAGGTTTGTAGAAACTTTTCTAAGCAGTCACACAACTCCAAGGTCTTTGTGTATTCATTTTGCCTCCGCTGTCTCCTCTTTGCTGATGTTACTTTACAAGACCCTAATACTCTTCTGGCAGGAGTCTGCTTCCAATTTCAAGAAGGCAAACTCTTCAATCTCTCATGCCTGAAGGCAAAAATGAAAATCACTGAACAGCTTATCCAAGAATTACTTTTTGCTGAGACAGCTCCTCTTGTTGTCTGTTTCAAGCAGGAACGCAGAAACTGGTATTGTAATCCATTTAAAATAACAATGAACTTTGGTTTTCTTGTCAGCAGAAAAAAAAAAAAAAAAAGAAAGAAAAAAAAAGGCACGGGGGGCTTTTTTTTTAATCTCTTGGATTCATTTCGTTTACCAAAAATCTTCATCTGTGACCAAAGGCAAAAGCTGTGTTATATCTTAACTTTCAAAGCAAAATTTTTGTGTGTTAGGTAACACATAAAAAGGCAATGTAAGTAGTGACCTATTAGTGACCTGAATTAGTGACCTATTCACTGTATTTGGTAAATTTACTAATGTAAATATAAAGTCCAGAATATAGATGGTTATATAAGTTATATATATTTATATATATAACTTATATATAAGTTATATAGTTATATATAAGTTATATCGTTATAAATTATATATAGTTATATCAGGCACTTTTGACTAACAGATGCTCATTTAAACAGCTGATGCCATTTCAGAGCATTTGCTGAGAAAGATTCTCCACAGCAACTATTTTATGAGCAGTTTCAATCTTAATTTTTTGATTGGGTGAGAATCTTTAAGCTTTTCAGGCAATTAGGAGGGCCTGCAAATATCACTCAAAGCCTTTAATTAATCTGAGAGTATCCTATCTGGTGCATGAAGGTTTTGTTGAGACAGAAACCATCTATTTTGTTAGTGCAATCTGTATTCTTTATACTGGGACACTTAGATTTTTAGCCCCTCAAAAAAAAAGAAGAGAAGCAAAAGAGAAGAAAAACAGGTTTAGGCTGGAGTGTCCACAAGCACATTGAGAAGAAGGAAAAGCAATTCAGCTACAAGGACTCAGAGACATCCAGAATTCAGCTGTGACAGTTCATGTTTCTGAAACTCTAAAGGAAATTTTCACTTTGGGTGCTTTGCCTGGCAGATCAAGCACATACATCTACTAAGAACTGAGTCAATCAGAGCAGAAATATGTGAGGAAATTATAAATATAGGCATTAAGGATCACCTGGAGGATTCAGTGTCTTTCTTGAAGTGAGACTAAAATATTTGTTTCCTGTCCCAATGCTGGTGCTGTATGGGCACAAATTTGCAGGTTGCTGCTTTCACTTAAATCTGAGGATAGTCAGCTATTAACTCAATACCTGTTCTGCTGTTCACTGTGAAGGCTCCTTGCTGTTTGTTCACTGACAGGGCTGTGAAGTGTTTATAAAAGGATTGAGAAGCTGCCACTCTCTTCAAGCTCTGCCAGCTCTAGGAGATACACCCTGTGTATCGTGGTTATCCCTCAGAGACTGAGAAACCACCTCTGAAAGGAGATCAGACATGAGGTAGTGTCATGGTTTTGACTGGGATAGAGTTAATTTTCTTCACAGAGGCTTGTATGTGCTGCGTTTTGAATTTTTGATGAAAATAGTGGTGTTAACACACCAATGTTTTAGTTGTTACAGAACAATGCCTACACAGCCAAGGATTTGTCTGCTTCTTGTGCTGCCCTGCTAGTGAGGAGGCTGGGGGTGCACAAGGAACTGGGAGGGGACACAGCCAGGACAACTGACCCAAACTCACCAGAGAGATGTCCCATGCCCTATGGTGCCATGCTCAACAATAAAATCTGGGGAACAAGTGGGAAATGTAATAGGGAAATATGATGTTTCTTTATGGGAAAAAAAAATATAGGGTGAAAAGTGCTTCTGAATTTCCTTCTTCAATTTCATATCAGGACAACCAGGTCCTTGGCCATCACCTTGCCAAACAGAATAAGAAATAGAATCATGTGAGTTGGAAAAACCTTCTAAGATGATTTAGTCCAACCTTTCACCTAGCCCTGCCAAGTCCACCATTAAACCATGTCACTAAGCTCTACATCTACATAATTTTTGAAGACCTCCAGGGATGGTGACTCAACTACTTCCCTGGGCAGCCTTTTCCAGTACTTCACAACCCTTTCAGTGCAGAAGTTTTTCTTAATATCCAACCTAAACCTCCCCGAGCGCAACTTAAGGCTATTTCCTTGTCTTTTCACTTGGTGCTTAGGAGGAGAGAACAATATATATCTCTCTGTAGCCTCCTTTAAGGTAATTGTACAGCATAAGGTCTCCCCTGAGCCTTCTTTTCTCTAGGCTAAACAACGTAAGCTCCCTCAGCCGCTCCTCATAAGACTTATTCGCCAGACCCTTCACCAGCTTCATTGCCCTTCTTTGGACATGCTCCAGAACCTCGATGTCCTTCTTGGACATCGAGGGCCAAGAACTGAACACAGTATTTGAGGTGCAACCTCACCAGAGCTGAGTACAGAGGGATAATCACTTCCATAGTCCTGTTGGGCACATTATTTCTCATACAAGCCAGGATGCTGGTGGCCTTCTTGGCCACATGAGCACACTGCTGGCTAATATTCAGCTGGCTATCAACCAATAACACCAGGTCTCTTTCTGCCAGGAAGCTTCCAGCCACTCTGCCCCCAGCCTGTAGAGTTGTATGAGGTTGTATGCAGGATCCAGCATTTAGTCTTGTTGAACCTTATACAGTTGGCCTCAGCCCATCAGTCTAGCCTATCCAGATCCCTCTGCAGAGCCTTCCTACCCTCAAGCAGATCAGCACTCGTGCCTAACTTGGTGTTGTATGCAAACTTACTGAATGCGCACTTGTCCAGATCATTAATGAAGATATTAAAGAAAACTGGACCCAATACCAAGCCCTGGGAGACACCACTAGTGACTGGCCTCCAACAGGATTTAACCCAATTCACCACAATTCTTTGGGCCCTGCCACCCAGTCAGTTTTTTACCGAACAAAGCGTAGGCCCGTCCAAGCCTTGAGCATCCAGCTTCTTCAGGAGAATGTTGTGGAAAATGGTGTCAAAAGCTTTTCTGAAGTCTAGGCTGACCACACCCACAGCCTTTCCCTTGTCCACTGAGCACATCAGCTTCTCATAGAAAGAGAACAGGTTTGTCAAGCAGGACCTGCCTTTGATAAACCCATATGGACTGGGCCTGATCACCTGGTTGTCCTGCAAGTGCCGAGTTATGGCACTCAAGATAATCTGCTCCATGAGCTTCCCCAGCGCCAACATCAGACTGACAGGCCAGCCATATCCTGGGATGTATCAAAAAAAGCATGGCCAGCAGGTCAAGGGAGGTGATTCTCCCTCTCTACTCTGCTCTTGAGAGACCTCACCTGCAGCGTTGCGTTCAGGTCTGGGGCCCCCAGCACACGAAGAACATGTATGTATTAGAATGAGTCCAGAAGACAGCCATGGGGATGATCAAAGCGCTGGAGCACCTCTCCTGTGAAGACAGGTTTAGGCACTGGAAAAAGTTGCCCAGAGAAGCTGTGGATGCCCCATCCATGGAAGTGATCAAGGCCAGGTTGGATGGGGCTTTGGGCTACCTGGTCTGGTGGGAGGTGTCCCTGCCCATGACAGGGGAGTTGGATTTAGATGACCTTAAGGTTCCTTCCATCCCAAACCATTCTATGATTCTATAAATCTAATCACAGGTTTTGGGAAGAACAACATGCCAGCAGCAGGTGTAATATTCTTTCTCCTGACCATTCTACAGTTTGTTTTCTGCTGTGACACAAGTCAGGATGTACCTGGACCTGTACAGTCTGCAGGAAAAATTCTCAAGGTGCCATCTATGCAACTGAAGAAAAGAAGGAAGCAGAGGATGTGAGACCAGACAAATGTTTCTTCAAAAGTGCACAGAGCAGAGTTTACTCAGAAGGAATGAGTTTTAGGAACTCTAGCAGGGTTATTAGGATCAGCTGAGAGAAAAATGAATAAATGAATTAAATGTTTGGCTTGAATTGAACAGGACTAAGGATTATTATTACTTTAATTTAAGACACCTGATACATTTCTCCAGCCTGGAGAGGTGTCATATATTATAGTGCCAAAGTCCATTGTATCTGCATTTATTTCTTCATAGGTGGTAGCATCCCTCATTTGAATCACCATGTGTGTGTCACATTTATGGGATGTATTTTCCACAGTGCCAAGGAACATAAAGAGTCTCTAAGAAACATTTACAAGGTCACCTAACTCCCTTGACATAGAGATGGGGTGGAGACCATGCTACAACTGCATGTGGAATGAGATTTCATAGATACCACCTGCTGAAGTGTGGAAGGGGGCTTCACTGATACACCAGTTTCAGATCACTGAATAAAATTTCTATTAACTCCTGCTGAAAGAGTGTCACTACATAAGACTGTCAATCTGCCAATCTTCTTTTTGCATCAAGTAGTTATTTGCTTTCATAAGTGACATTTTTAGGTGCCACCAGATGTCACTATTGGTAGTTTTAGGTTTTCAATTAGATTAAAGAGAGTTACTTTCTTTGGAGACATGCTCTTTACTAACAGTAATGCATTCTACATTATAAACCCAGAGCAACCACCAAAAGAGACTGGCTTTTTAAACCCAGCTACCAATCTTCCATACAGAACTACTGCTTTCAGTTGCACTTTTGCCTTGAACAATGTTGAAATTTAGTAACAAATATATCAGGCATCTGCCTCTCCTGCAAGTACTGTGCTAATTACCATCTGATAGATTTGCATGAAGACTAGAGCTTTGTACTCCAATGAAAAAGAATAGAGGTTGTTTCCTCTTTCCTCATCCAATCTTCTCCCACTCCAGAACAAAGTTTGGCTCAGCCACAGAGGGTTTAGAACTTTTTACTGTTTCCCTGGCCACTTTTGTACAGGTGCCTGTTTTTCAAAATCTTTGAGTGCTACAAACTCCAGATGAAGACAGTAGGAACTGAAGATATTTAGAATAACCTTGAATTCTGACCTCCCTTTAATTTCAGAGCAGTTAGTATCAATGTGGTTTAGAGCTTCCAGGGAAGAAGGATATAGAGAAAAAAATAAAAAATAAAAATAATTTAAAAAATCAATCTTCCTGTAAATTATAAATATCTACTAGGTGATCTTCAGTCTTCTCTATACCTCTTCTCCTGCATTTCTTAAAATGGATATGCTGTTTAAATAAAGATCCATTTTATTTGCTTTTTTGTTTGTTTATTTGTTTTGTTTGATTGCTTTTTGTTTCTTATATATATATATATATATATATATATGGCACCTTGATAATTCAGAAGAATTAATTCTGAAGAGTCAGAAAAATGCATAACACATGTAATTATACATATATTATTATATGTCCTGGGAGGTTTATTGGACCTGTGGGTCTCTGTAGATGACTGGTTCATTGCAGCTGTTTTAGTGGTGACTGGTAGATACATGGGCATCACACCACACATACAGTAACCAACCTTCTGTTCTCTGCTTTTTAGGGTGAATAGAAATTTTGGAAGTGGCTGCAAATATGGCTGTAAATTGCCACTGAAATCTGAGATAAATTTTTCCACTGTTTTTCTGTTTTGTTTTGTTTTGGACACAGAAGCAGAACATAATCTGAATCCAAGAGAAGGAATTTGCAGGAATGTTTTTCCAATGGTCAGGTAAAGTGAGCTCTTGATCAGCTTCATTTGTACAACTTCATGTGAGACAACCTAAGGAGAATGGTCTCAAATTCAGTCTTACTGAGACTGGCCTGTACTGTCCATGGTGCTTTTGCAATTGTGAGGAGCAGTAAAGAACAAAAGTTCTTTATGTACATAGCTGCGAGAATGGCTTTCCCAGTGTTATGCCGCTTTGGGGTTCCTTGGATATCTCCAACCAGTAACATTTCCTCAGGCTTGGGCATAGCTGTGGCTATTTCACATGGGCAGAACATAGTCATAGATCTGAGCTGGAATAGATTGTTCTGACTCCACTGAACAGATTTATGCCAGCTGAGATTTTGGATTTTACTACTTAGGCACACCACCCAATCTCTCTTTATTTGGTTTTCTCTCAACCGATTTAATAACATTCATCCATTCTTGGAACAGAGTTAGCAGATTTCTTCTTTACTGAAATGGACTGAGTAGACAAATTGAATGCTTCATCATAGTGTATCAATTTTATCAAAATTAGACATGAACAATTGCTGATCAATTTCATTTATACTGAAATATTTCATTTCAATATTATTGTCATACACTGAGTGATAAATTTTATTTTTTTTTCTATGTTATGGAAAAATGTTCTGATCAGGCCAATCTAATATTTACCAAAATACTATTTTTTTTCCCTGTAACTTAATCACAGGAGACATCTTAGTGTCTTCTCTGTTTCAAGTTAGGATGAAAGAAATTTCAAAATGTAACAACTTCTTATAGAATTAATCTGCTGGGATTTTCAGATGTTCTTTGAAAAGTAAGTTTGTCAAACAAAAGCACAATATAGGGTATTAAAAATAATCTTTATTCATGTTTCATAAAACAGACAGGTTCACTTCCTAGTCCCCAAGCTCCATTTATGGACAGCATGAACCAATAAACTCACTAGAAAACATTTAGTGCTTGTTGAACATCCTCTGAATTTTTTTGCTGGAGAGTCTGGTCACTGTGAAAGTGATTACATGAAAATGCATGGAGGACACCATCACATAAACCTCACTTGTTTGGTTGTGACTCAGTAACTATAAATTAGTATTCATCATGGACTCTCTGACAAATAGGGTTATTATCAACACATGCTGTAAACATAAATCAGGTAGATATCAATAAAATTGTATTTTTGTTGTAGTCTTGTTTACAGATCTTCCTCTGGAATGCCACATAAATACTCTGAATGCTCTCAGGAAGCTTGCCACTCATGTTATTAGTTTTCTCTGGCTTAGAGCACTGACACTGATCATTTTCTGACAATGTTTACCAACAACAAAGGTGTCCTATTGATCAAACTTTCTCTCTTTTACACTCCTTCATGCCCATGAATGCTTTACATCACTTTGCCTTGAGCCATATAGAACTATAAAAACACAGCATGCAGCAAATGGTGTAAATAACTATTAAGGTTATGGTTTGATGTTGTGAATGACAGCAACAAATCATTACAGGAATTTGAAAGAATCAGTACTTCCATATTTCAGAAGAAAATATTAAAAGGAAAAAAAAAAAAACAACTGTAGCTTAACTTTGCACATTAAGAGCCTCTGAAGTCTGGATTGCTCAGTTTTAGTAAGATGCATTCTGCCAACGTTCTTATGTTGACTTGCACTGTAATCTTAGGGTGTAGTTATCACAGTGAATTAACTTATCTGCAGAGGAATGCAGTTTATATCTGCAGTGTGACTAGGAAAAGGACTGAATAGCAGAATCTGTCCCAGAGTGATTTAAAAAGCCTCAGATTTCTTTAAGAGAAGTGCATCAGTCATTTTGTGAAAAGCATGTGTCTAAAACTACACTCTCAGCTGGCTTGGGGGTTTTCCTTCTATTATACTGACAACATTATAGACTTTTATATTCTGCGATGGTTCCTCTTTCTTGGCTAACATTACGTTTATCACTTTGCCTTTAGATAGACTTAGTCTAAGGCTATAGTTGAAGAAATCTTAGTTTTTAGCAAGCAATACAAGAGGTTTGGATCTTCAGAATGGATTCCTCATTTATGGAGTTTGTAGTGTGCGTGTATAAGACTGTGTGTGTGTATGTTTGTTGGTTGTTTTTTCCTTTAAATAACACACTAAGCATTGGGAGGGGGGGGTGGTGTGGAGGGAGGAGGGATAAAAAATCTTTTTGTTAGACCAACTGCTAAAGGACACAACTCTGGCACTGTCTACTTTTTACTTTTCACACTTCTTTTTTCTTCAGTTCTGTGACTTATCAGAGGTATACTAGCAAGTGACCTTGCATAGATACCATATATGCTGCCATTTTAACTTAAGACTTTCATTTTCCCCTGGGATTTCTTCTGACACAAATACTTTTTTTGAGACTGTTATTTATGACTGTGACCTCATTTGCAAATGCCCCAACTGAGGACAGCATGCAGTAATGTTTATGGTTAGACACTTGGGAAAGTTCTTTCCAGACCAAGGACAGTTGTCTGAATTTCAGTTTCAAACTGAAGTAATCTAACAATCAGCTAGTCTGTTTTCTTTCTAATTTAATCTATCACGGCATCAATTTGGAAAAATAACAGCTAAGTATAAAATATGGTCCGAATCTGATCAAGGTAAGGCGTAATTGGCTGTAATATGAATCTCACTGAATGCATAAAGAGGAGCGTGTAGGGAGAACAGGAAGCCAAAGATATTTCTCATTGTAATGTTATGGGTACAATATATTCTGGACTTCTGTGCATTGAGTCTCTGCATCTTATGAGACGTATATTGGCCTGTTGGTAAATGAGAAATACAGGACACTGTCTTTTAAAATAATTTACAATTTGGTCTGTTGGTAAATGAGAATAAGGGACACTGTCTTTTAAAATTATTTACATTTTGCCACTCAAAATACAGCAAGGAAGTGTAGTGTAGTGGTAGAATAGTAAAAAGATCTATGATGCAATTCCGTATGCGTAAGCTAGTCTTTGGATTCATCCCCAAACGGTCCCAAAGGCTGAGCAATCTGACCCTGAGGAATGCTATAGTATCTCTATCATGTCCTTCCACACTTTTGCCTATAGAAAATGAAATGACAACCAAAAGTCAAACAAACCACATTGGCTTCCTGGACTGAACGACTGGGCTGTCTGTCTTTCCTGAAAGTTGAATCCACCCATATTAGTAAACTATAAAAGAAAAAGAAAAACAAAAAACAACCAAAATAAAAATCTCAATTAAAAAAAAAAAAAGTAAAAACAGAACTAAAACGTGAAAACAGGAAATACATTTGTATCATACCTAAGTCCCTGAGATGCAATAATACAAAACTTCAGATTTCACTGGCAGAGCAGTGGAACTAACATTTCTCTAGCTGCAAATCATGAAATTTGCTTGGTCTGTTGCTCCCAGTGAGAGATGCATGGGATGGATCAATCAGTGCCAGCCACCAGTCTTTTTCATGGTTGGCACTCTTTTTGCATCTGAAGAATGGCTAGTTTTTACACAAACTGCTAGTGAAGGAATTGACTGCTGGTTCTCACAACCACTGAAAAATCACATCATAAAGAAAATCCAGTCTGATGGCATTCTTTGCTGGAGAAGGGAGGGCTTTATTCATGTTTTTAAAGATTTATCTAAGTTATGAGCTAAAGAGCTAAACTTATATAGGTGACAAAAAAAAAAAAAAAAAAAAGTGCATACAGGAACAGATTAGCAGCTAGTCAAATTTTCAAGAATACCTCAGCTAGATGCCCAGAGAAACATACCCAACAAACTGCTCACCAAAATCCCCTTCTTTATGGTACGGATATGGGCAGATCAGAACCAGAGAATGATTCTAGATATATTTAATGTGTTAATTCTGGCACAGCCTATGGTATCAATTTTTGGATGGATGGGTGGACAGATAAATGGTCAGAAAGACAGATGGGTAGACAGATCCATTTTTTACTCTCTTCCCCTTACTTTTGTCTCTTCCTCTTACCAGAAATCACGATTAAATAAAAAAAAATCCTAATTCTGTACATCCATTAAAAATCACAGAATCATAGAATATCCCGAGTTGGAAGGGACCCATAAGGATCATCAAGTCCAACTCCTGGCACCGCACAGGTCTGCCCAAAAGTTTAGACCATGTGACTAAGTGCACAGTCCAATCTCTTCTAAATTCAGACAGGCTTGGTGCAGTGACTGCTTCACTGGGGAGCCTGTTCCAGTGTGCAACCACCCTCTCAGTGAAGAACCTCTTCCTGATGTCCAGCCTAAACTTTCCCTGCATCAGCTTAACACCGTTCCCGTGGGTCCTATCACTGGTGATAACGGAGAATAGGTCACCTGCCTCTCCACTCCCCCTCGCGAGGAAGTTGTAGACTGCGATGAGGTCCCTCCTCAGCCTCCTCTTCTCCAGGCTGAACAGGCCAAGTGACCTCAGCCGCTCCTCATACGTCTTCCCCTCTAGGCTCTTCACCATCTTCGTCGCCCTCCTCTGGACACTCTCCAACAGTTTCACGTCCTTTTTGTACTGTGGTGCCCAGAACTGCACACAGTACTCAAGGTGCGGCCGCACCAGCACAGAGTAGAGCGGGACAATCACTTCCCTCGACCGACTAGCAATGCCGTGCTTGATGCATCCCAGGATATGGTTGGCCCTCCTGGCTGCCAGGGCACACTGCTGGCTCATATTCAACTTGCTGTCAACCACAACCCCCAGATCCCTCTCTGCGGGGCTGCTCTCCAGCGTCTCGTCGCCCAGTCTGTACGTATAGCCAGGGTTGCCCCGTCCCAGGTGCAGGACCCGGCACTTGCTTTTGTTAAACTTCATGTGGTTGGTGTTCGCCCAGCTCTTCAATCTGTCTAGATCTCTCTGCAAGGCCTTTCCACCCTCATCTGAGTCCACAACTCCTCCAAGCTTGGTGTCGTCGGCAAATTTGCTCAAAACACCTTCTAGTCCTACATCCAAATCATTTATAAAAACATTGAAGAGGACTCACCCTAAAATGAAGCCTTGAGGGACCCCACTAGTGACCATCCGCCAGCCAGATGTGGCCCCATTTACCACAACCCTTTGAGCCCTGCCCGTCAGCCAATTGCTCACCCATCGTATGATGTTTCTGTTCAGCTGTATGCTGGACGTTTTATCCAGTAGGATCCTATGGGAAACCGTGTCAAAAGCTTTGCTGAAGTCCAAAAAGATCACATCGGCTGGTTTCCGTTGATCGACTAGATGGGTGATCTTATCATAAAAGGAAATCAAATTTGTTAGGCAGGACCTACACCTCATGAACCCATGTTGGCTGGGACCAATGACTGCATTGCCCCCCAGGTGTGCTTCAATAACTTCAAGGATCATCCTCTCCATAATTTGACCAGGCACTGACGTGCGACTGACAGGCCTGTAATTGCTAGGGTCTTCTTTCTTACCCTTCTTGAAAACTGGCACAACATTTGCCAGCTTCCAGTCCAATGGGACCTCTCCAGATTCCCAAGATCATTGAAAAATAGAGAGAGGTCTCGCGATGATGTCAGTCAGCTCTTTCAGCACCCTGGGATGAATTCTATCTGGACCCATGGACTTGTATGGATCCAGGTGGAGCAGCAAATCCCGCACATGTTCAGGGTCGGTTGGGAGTTTGTCATTCCCACCATCACGGTCCTCCAGCTCAGGGTACCCTGGGTCTCGAAGTCCATCATCAGTGTTGAAGACAGAGGCGAAGAAGGCGTTAGACGTCTCTGCTTTGCCTGCGTCATTGTCTGTGAGGAGACCCTCCCCATCTAGTAGCGGACCTATGTTTTCTTTGGTTCTCCTTTTTCTGTTCGCATATCTAAAAAAACCTTTTTTATTGTCTCCCACAGACATGGCCAGCTTCAACTCTAGTTGGGCTTTGGCCACACGAATTTTCTCCCTACATACACGAACAGCATCCCTGTATTCCTTCCTCGTCGCCTGACCCTCCTTCCAGCAGCCGTACACTTTCTTTTTTTGCCTAAGCTCCAGTAGATGTTCCTGGGTTAGCCAGGCCGGCCTTCTGCCCCGCTTGCCTGACTTCCAATATTTTGGAATCGCCTGATCTTGTGCTTTTAGGAGGCAGTGCTTAAAGATTGACCAGCACTGATAGACGTCAATGCCTTCAAAAGCAGTTTCCCAGGGGACCTTGCTGACTAGTTCCCTGAGCAGCCTGAAGTCTGCTTTCCCCATATGCAGGGCTGAAGTTTTGGTGGCAGTTTTCCTTCTGTCACCATAAACTCTAAACTCAACCACTTCATGGTCACTATGACCGAGACGGCCACCGATTGCCACGTCTCCCACAAGACCCTCTCGGTTCTCCAGCAACAGATCTAGGAGGGCACCTTTCCTAGTTGGCTCTCTTAGCACCTGCACCAAGAAGTTGTCGTCTAGCTGCTTTATGAACATGTGAAAATGACACTGACTTTCCCTGGAATAGAAGGGATCAAGTAAACTGGAGAATTGGATAAGAGCAACTTAGGAAAACAGCTCATCGAGAATTTATCTTAAGAGGAGAAAAAATGAATCGATATTGTACTGTATAAAATAAGATGATATTTCAGAAAAAAAAAAAAAAAAAAAGGCAAAATAAGCAGCCTCAGCAAAACAAGTCATTTTAAGCTTCAGAACTTTTTGCTGTCTCAGATCTGAGAGGTCCAGATCCAGTGCTTCAATCTGAAATATTGATAAATACAAGTAAATAAATGTGCGGAGGTCAGCATTCATTTTGCAAAACTGTTAATAGACTGTTTACTGTAACGTCTGAGACAGCAATATGTTATGAAGCTTGAAATGTCTCAGAATGTGTTTCCTGTCTGGACTGCACTTCCTGATTGGAAATCTGTTTTGCCTTGCCTTTACTTTGCTTAGTCTGTGGCATTGTGATTTCGTATCAGGCAGTTTGGCTATGGATAGGCACCAAGATCCTGAATGCTTAACTGCTGCATTTTTTAGGAAAATGGGGTTACATTGTCCTTTGGAGTACAGTCATATGGTCTCA
This sequence comes from Cygnus atratus, assembly GCF_013377495.2. Taxonomy (NCBI): domain Eukaryota; kingdom Metazoa; phylum Chordata; class Aves; order Anseriformes; family Anatidae; genus Cygnus; species Cygnus atratus. The sequence continues at coordinate 9,304,524 of NC_066364.1, forward strand.
CTGCTATTCAATATGCAGGATAAGTCATTACCTAGATCTAACATTTTTGCGCACAATATTTGGAGACGTCGTATTGAAACATTTTGTTTTCCAAATTCTTAGTATTTTAAAAGTGTCTGTCCTGGCATTCTTTAAAACTGTAGCATATTTTTTGGTGTTTCAGAGAATGTTATTCCATCTCCACACTACTAGTAGTAGGCTGGACCATTTGGATAAGAGTAGAAAAAACTAATAACAATGCAGAACAAACTGGGAAGAGAAGTTCAGGGATCCATAGCTGCAGGGAATAACCACCACAGAGTCTTTCAGGTGATTCTGTTAGGAAACCGGGAAGAGTGGTAAACACAGAGCCACAGAGCCACCACCTTGGTCCTTTCCATCCTAAGAACATTGTATCTATATCTTCTTTTTTCCTACTCCTTTCAGGGCCACTAAACCCTTTGCTGTCATATCTAAAGCAGCTGGCCATGAGACAATTTCACAGCAAAGCGAGACCCACACTGTCTTCATCATTTAACTACCCAGGGGTTTTAGCACTGTGTTGCACAGCACTCCAAATTCCAGGAACACTGCAGGGACACTGTACAGACTTTGACCTTGCTTAGAGACAGTGACGATCTATCAGAACCTATTTTCCAAGAAAGCAAAAAACATTTTTTTTTGAATCAAAGTAACCCTCAGACCACGAAAGATGTGTGCATGTGCACAGTCCCTGCTCTGAGCCAGGACACAGACCAGAATAAAGAAAACTAAGAGATGCACTGTGCAAATATGAAGAGGAAGGAGGGATGAAGCCTGAGAGGACTCCAGCTCCTTCCTCAGGATGCTGTCATACTTGAAACCCTATTCATAATACTACAGCCACGCATTGAACATAGTCCTTTAGCATCCCAGTCTAGATTTAACTGCACAATATACTAAAAGGAAGTTATTTACAAGATCTAATCATAAATCATAGAAACAGGATTTATACCAACAGGGAGTGTCATATTTTAATACCAGCTTTCCGATTTTGTTGGGGTCACACTACGTGACCTAAATAGTATCTGTCATGTTCAAGGAGTGGCACAAGAGCACAGAAGCAGCCTTAGCAAGTCTGTGTTCTTCTGGAGAAGAGCGACCTTCCATCGGCTTGGTTCAGGCCGCTGATGAACCGAAAGTGTGACAGTCTGCACATGTCTGTGGAGACATGCTTATTGTCTCTGACGGGGGATTAAGCTAAGCCGTGCCTGTGGGTATTTGAGTTGTTAGCTTCAGTGTTCTGTCAAATCCCTTTATTTTTATGGGTTGGTACCTCCCCCCCCCAAAAAAAAATAAAATATATTATTAAATTAATAAATTAATTAATTTACCCATGCGCTATCAATGTAGAAGTTCTTGCAAGTTCATGCTACTTACATCCAGGATATAGTACTTTGAGTTACTACATTTGGAGAGAAATTTTAAATAAAAGAACTCTTTAATTTTTTATTTTTTTTAATACTGGTTCACCTTTCTCTAGTTATTGTACTGTACAGATATTTTGTTGTATAATGAAATCAAGTGTTATATCTCCTCAATAGTGATACTCAACTATTTAATCTTTGCTGAGATGCGGAAAAGACTCTGCTATTTTTCATGTTAATTATAGTGTAGGAAGTTTAGCTAAAAAACATTTCATGAACTCTTTGGAGAACCTTGTGAATATTAAGGTAAGCCATGTATCCAATAAAAAATGTTGTTTTGATATGACTGAAACTATTCACTGCAAATTCCACAAATGGTCTGAATCTTAAAATGGGGACTATATTTTTATTCACATTTACATTTACATTTTCATTTACATTATTCAAAAGATGCAGAAGTATTGACCTAGAAGAGGCCTTGCATGCTCCATCCAGATTTTGCAACTGCTATTTACTGCAAATATTATTTAAGGATCATCTGTCTCAGACATTCCCTAAATACAGATCTTTAAATCCTGCTTAGTGTCTTCTAACAGATTTGTCCAGACTGAAGAAGATCAAAAGCCACAACCAGAAAGTCACACATAAATATACAGAGAGCATTGCCAATGCCTCTGCTCCTTTCAAAAGTCGTTTCTTACATCTGGACTATCTTGGGAAAACCAAGTACTTGGCTACCTTGTGTGGTGCTTTTACTTGGGTGGGCAGCTGAGTTCCACCATGGCCACTCATTCATTCCCCCTCCTCAAAGGGAAAGGGGGAGAAAATACCATGGAAAGGGCTCAAGGGTTGAGATAAGGATGAGGAGATCGCTCAACAATTATCGTGACAGGCAAGACAGACTCAGCATAGGGAGATAGTAAGGTTTATTGCCTATTACTAGCAAGCTAGAAAAGTGAGAAACAAAGAAAAGAAACCAAAAACACCTTCCCCCCATCCACCTGAAATGGTTTAGAAGAGCTGGAGAACAGACAAACAAACAAAAACCACATAACCCTCATACAATCTCAGCTAAGTATCAAAAAGTGGAAAATACTTCTTCCTAGCTGCAGGAATTATCTAGTAGAAAACCCAGCGCTTGAGATATATACAGTTTAAACAGAGTGCACATTACAAACATCTGTTATGGATTCAAAGTTCCTTTTATTTTGAAATTTGTTTGAAATAATGAAATAATTTCAAAGGAAGTTACAGTCTAAACCATAAAAGAATGGATTTAAACATGTTAAGCCTGTATTTTATAGAGGATGATTAAATATTCATTTTCCTGTGGGGCAGAAGTATTTTTCCATTAACTTATTGTTTATCCAACAAATCAAAAACCAAACAAACAAACAAACCAAACCAAAAAAAAAAAAACCCTCAGTTGATTCCAGTGATATGTAACAGGATTAATACTTACACAGAAATTAACAGAGTTTTTACAGTGAACTCTGATGAGAAGATTTTTGAAAGGCTGAAGAGTGGAGATTGGCACTCAACTCTTATTACTTCCTTTAGAAAACCATCACCTCAGTCCAAAATTCAGAAAAAATATTGTATCAACATTAGAAAAATGTAGAGCCATGAGCTCTTTGTGAGTTATATACAGGTTCATAACTATCTGTCTCTCATTCTGTTCTGTTCAGCTTGGACAATGATCATGACAAAATTCAGAAATCTGATAGGTGGGATATTTCTTGAGCAGGCTGAAGTTTTTCATATTTTTGAGTAAGAGGATCATTAGGGATGGTATTCAAGGATATAGAGAAGCAAGGTTTAGGGAGAGGAAGGATCTTTTATTATCTCTACTTAGAAAACCAGACATGCTTCCGGCATACAAACCTTTTTCTTGTGCCCTGGAAACTGGTCTCTTTTTATAAGAGTATCAGCTAGTTTAATAAAAGATATTGCTTCTCCCTACAAACCTTGTCCTTTGGATTTTAAGACACATTAAAGCAAGTGAGTTTTGCCCTGCTATGAGCACTTCACAAAATTTTTATTTCAAAGCGATAGTCAGAAAAAATGCTTCAACTTCAGCAAGTGATATAGACGCACAAAAATGTTGACTTTACATTCCTTTATATCTTTAGCCACCTCATTCCTGCTTTAGCCTACTCATGCTTACTTTCATCCTGCTTTTCTACTGTCATTACAAAGGGGTAGTACTAATTACACCAGCCTTCCATCTTATTTATGCAGATTAAAACCAGCAGCAGTACGTCTAGTGAACTCAGTGGGATCTTTCTTAGCAATTTCTGCAAATTAAATAATACTTGTTCCTGTACATGATATCAGTAGTTGCACTTCACACACATTTACCTATTTCCATATTTTTTATTTAGACATAAGACAGATATATATTTTCAAAGTTGCTGTCAAAAATATTTTAAAGTGCCACCTAAAAAATATCTTAAAATTGCCAATGGAATAACTGTCATGAGCAAACAGACTTAATTTCTTTCTAAAGTAAAAATAATCCTATAATACTTTTCCTCTCTTCTTAACCTATGTCCTGCTTTTCCTATCCAACTCATTGTACTATTCCTGTCCTACAATTCTCACTTGCTCTAATTATATTTATTTCTCATAGCTGGAGAATAATTATGAGTCAAGTATGTGGGAAAATTTTAATTAATGTTAATTTTACATTTAGATTATGCCCATGTACACATATATAAATAATTATATACAGTTCTGGAGTTACAAAATTTTTTAGCCCCAGAGTAAAAATGCCCAGAGTCCCAATGTGGGAATAAAGCATCAACATGGACAGACAAAAAACTGATATAGCACCGTTTAGAAATCAGACAATTCAACATATCACTGGAAGGGGAGAGGAGAGAGCAAAAATAGTGGTCTCATCTCCATCACAGGAGTTATTCATTTTGTTTTAAAATACTTTAGATAAGATTGTCATAGAGGCAACAATGTATATTTCTTTTCCTTTTAAGAGATCTGTTCAGTAAGGATGATGAGGCGCTGTTCTTTCCTGCAACCTATTCCCTATGTCTGTTTCTGTCCCACCATGTATTCTGTTATAGTCTCCATGATCCTCAAAATGCACTGGGAACAGGGAGCATACCCCTCCTCCTCATGGCATGTCTGCATTGATAATCTACAGAGTAGCCTTCATGTTTTTTGCCTCAGTCTGGTCTTTTCTTCCAGGATATTCAATGACCAAAGGTAGGATTCATCTTATCAGTTGTATCAGTTGATACTATGGGACAGTTGCTCAGACTCTTTACAATCAGAGAAGAGGGCAAGACACTTCAAGGGTGAAATTAATCTCAATCTGAAGTTGGGATCTGAAAGTGAAACCAATGAATTGCATCCTAAAAGTGCTTATTTCTCACTCTTACCTGTTTTGGGAACCTGGGCTGACTAGTTTGTGGGTCGATCTAACCAGTTATGAAAAGACATAGATTTCTGGTACGTCTCAAATATCTAAGCAGGCCAGGGGATATTTTCATCAAGTGTTCTCCTGAAAGTCACACTTAAATTCTGTCTAAGTAACATTTTAAGCTCATAAGTGTTTCTTTTGTCCTGGCTTTATCTAACCAACCTCCTTACATACTCCTGAAAGTCTTCAGTACAAACTGAACCACAGGAAATTCTGGCTGAATATGACGAGGTACATCTTTACTATGAGGGTGACAGAGCACTGGAATAGGTTGCCCAGAGAGGTTGTGGAGTCTCCTTCTCTGGAGATATTCAAAACCTGCCTGGATACCATCCTGCATGATGTGTTCTAGGTGATCCTGCTCAGCAGGAGGGTTGGACTAGGTGAACTTCAGAAGTCCCTTCCAGCCTTGGCCATTCTGTGATTCTGTGATTAATTCTTAGTTCTGTTTAACAACACTTTCACCTTCTCATTTTTAAGAAATCCTTATTTAAGGAATCCTTATTCCTTATCTTTCCTTTAAAAAGGCTTCAAAACCATTATTATAAATGAAATTACATGTATTCATCTATAATTAAAACACTGATAGTCAAAGGAAATAAAAATGTATCACTGTAATTTTTATTTTTTTATTTTTTTTTACATTATCAAAATGTAAAATGTTGACATTCTGAGGTTGGCTAATATATGGTAAATAAAAGGTCACAGGAATATCCTGGTGTTTTGTTGTTTAGTTTAGTTTAGTTTAGTTTAGTTTAGTTTTGTTTTGTTTTTCCTAACTTACCAGTTTAAAAAAAAAAAAATTGTAATAGATCTGTTTTCTAAACTGTTTTTCTGTAATTCTGATACTTAAGGAAAATAAACTGGAACCAAATGAAAAATATTTACTATTAAAAATAATTATGTATATTCTATTCTAACACTAATCTACAGTAAAGTGAAGGAAAAAAATAGGTTTTCGAATAACTTCCCAATTTAGAAACAAACAAACAAACAAAACTTACAAGACTGCAGAACTGATCTTATTGATAACAATTTTATTATTTTTGCCTGAAGGTTACTACTGTCATATGAACAAATTCTGTAGTCTGACTTCACCATCCCAAAAGCACCACAGATGAAGAATTAGACCTCAGGAATAAAAGAAGTTTCCTTTTCTCTTTCCTCCTACTGCTACACTGTAGTAACTTCCTCCCAGTGTATGCCACCAGCATTGTTTGTATTCCAAAAGCCCTGAAGTGGCTGAGTCAGTGTCAAGGAAGAACAGCTGGCCACTGTGCAATTCAGAGGTACCAGGATCTGTGATTTTTGCAGGGTGAGGAAAAGCATGTGCAAGACACTAAGGGAGAGCGAAATATCAAGCACAAGTTGGAAATGCACAGAGCATCCTGCAAAAGACTGTCTGCATCTCCGTGTTGGTGCCAGGACTGGAACAAAAGGCCAAGACAGCAACTGGGGGTGAATCCAGACAGACCTGGAATACTTACTACAGAAACTGAATCACAAACTGAAATTTTGTTAGCTGTCACTGACTGTATCTCCCATCAATCAGTGGCAGAAATATCATATGAACCTGTGTGTATTTTCTGCTTACATTTGAAAATAATGTATTTATCCTATTCCATTAGTGTATTTTAATAAGCATTGCTTTGGGACAGTATGCCTGCCAATTTATGTTTGTGAGGCTGTCAACAGAATTTACATGCCTAAGAAAATATGATACAACATTGCCAAAGCAGGCACTGCCTGTCAAATGAGGTTGTCATGGAGAAATGAGACATAGGAAAGCTCATACATAAAGTGGCACACAGAGAATGCCAGGGATTTTTTATTCCCCCTGTTGAGCTTAATAAATATTTATTTCAGTAAAGGAAGGGGTTAGGAAATAATGAAATTACGAGCCATATTGTGCAGTCATTTTTATTTAACCGAACTTTCTATTGAAACCAGCCCAATATCAAATCACCACAACAAAGGTCTTGCATTCTATACTGTGCTTTTAGAACCATTTTTTTAACAGTTTAAATTTTGGCTGGCAGTACACTGGCTTGCCTTGCAAAAGAGCAAGTCAGAAAGAAAAAGGCATATCTAGAGTACACCTTGTTTTTTTTTTTATAGCAGACCACTGTGGTGATTCTCAGGAGTCTTTGGGAGCTGATATTAATTAGGCATCTCTAAACAGTGCCCAGGTCTCAGACCTGTACTAAGGTGCCTCTAGAATTAAGAGGTATTTAATGACATTTTTGAACCCATGCTTATATCGTCGTTGAAGAATTCAGGCTTTCTGAGGCAAATAAAGAAGCAAATTCTTATCCAGTCTCTCAAAGCAGCCAATATAGTTTCTGCAAGATACTTGCAGTGACACCAACTTGACGTGTCAAGGAGATAGGAAGTAGCCAAGTGCTCTGCAGTTATTTTCCTATCACAATCTTAATTACTCCAGGGAGAAGATTAGATGCTGCTTATTATTTACAGTTGATTCATAAAATGGTGATTATATAATGAGGGAAAATATTGAAGGGAATGTCTTTTCAATTTTCAAACTCCCTAGGTAGAACTAATTCTCCCTAACTTTAATTTGTTAAAAGTTTTTTTGTCAAACTGTAAACTAGTCATTTGGGCTTCTTTAATGGAGAGATATAGGTTCCCTTAGACTATGATTTATCATGTTAGAAATTAGGTGAAATGACTCACCCTCCAAAAGCTCTTTTTTCTTCTGGTGGCACTGAAGGTGCCTGAGACAGAGGCCTGGCATTTAGAGGACTGAATTTCTGAGGCATGAAGTCCACCCTGAGCAAAGGTTCATGACTATCATGGACATGGACTTGAAGACCAAGGTGAAATAAATCTGCCACTGATGTTTGTGCTTAACTTGCTCTGTCTACAAAGAGATCAAAGACCAGTCTGCAGTTTCTTTCTCTTGTATCCAGGGCAACCTCAAATTTTTGATGTCCTCTAAGGGGAGCCTTGAACAAACAGCAAAAATGGCTGAATCAACACGGGGAATGGAATAATAATGTGCCACCTGGAGCACCAGTAAATAATTAGCACCCATTCCTTGTAGACTTCCAAAGCTGCACTTATTTCCAGGCACTTCTCCACATATCTAATGTCGGTTTTGTATCCAGCCCAACAACCATCAACCAATCAATTGGGTAACTGAATAGATGTGCATTTTCCTGCACCTACCTCCTGCACAGTTGTGCCAAATGCAATCAGTATGTGCAAAGTAGTAAAAACTATGCAACATTTGTAGGCTGGCTAGATTAGTATTTGCCTTATTTTGAAGCTGAATACACTGCTGAGGATGAATCTATGCATTTTTCATCATAGTTGCATTAAATAACTGACCAACAACTTACTCTGAACTGTAAGAAATATATAACAGTTTATCCTGCAACTTTTGCAAGATGTAATGGTATGCTAGCATATTATAAATACTCTAGAATAATTTATTTATTATATTCCATTAGTGTATTTTAACAAGCACTGCTGTGGGACAGTATGCCTGCCAATTTATGTTTATGAGGCTGTCAAGATAATTTACATGCCCATGAAAACAAACAACATTGCCAATGCAGGGTCTGTTTGTCAAATAATCTTGTCAGGAAGAAATGAAACACTACCGAGCTGAAGAGTAAAGCATATTCATTATTGCTGGCTACACAGATTCTAGGTGACACAATGAAATACATTTATGCCATTTTTCATGTATCATATGAATAAAAAAATGAGGGAGTGGGGTACTTCAAGCTGCCATATATTGTACTGTACAAAACAGGTTTAGCACTCAATCACTCTTGTTTCAATAATAATAATAATAATAATAATAATAATAATAAAAAATAGGAATATCCAGACCCCAGCAACATTAGTGGGTAAAATAAAATGTATTATTCATCTGGAAAACTGAGAATGCTACACAAAATCATGAATACTTCACAGTGGTTAAGCTGAAATAAAATAGCTGCAGAGCTGTCTAGGGCTGAAAAAATTACTAGGAAGAGTTCAGTCAGAAGTTCTGAGTAGATAATTATTGAGCTGCACTGACAAACTCCACACTTCCCTGCCAATTACTCCTTCTGGGCCATGGCTTTTAGAATAATTTAAAGCAGTAAGATTTAGAATCTTGTTCTCATAATTCCCGATAGACAGCTAGCCCTGCGTTCCCTTCTTCTTCTCCCAGTACTGAAACTGTACTCTTTTCCAAATTCTTCCTAAGCATGAAACTGCCCTTTGAAACAGCCTGAGAGAGAAAATGTATCCAGGATGAAAAAATCACCCCAAAATATTCCAAAGAAATAAGTCTCTTGCGAAAGTCTTCAGAATGATCACTGTTACTGGCTACCAGTAAGAATTATTTCAGAGAAAAATGGATAAGAGGCATGCAAAGGAGTGTCACTGTTTATCAAAAGGCTGTAAAGGCATTCTTATTTGTGTGGAGAAATTCACTGTACAAAGAGCAAACAGTTCAGATGTGAATAATCTCTACAGTGCACAGCACAGAGCGTGGTGGCAGCTGACGATATCAGCAGAAGCAAGGAGCCAGACAGTAAGAGCATGGATGATGAAAGAAGGATAGGCATACAGCTGAGAATCACAGGAGAGATGATAGTTCAGTACAAGTGAGATAAATTATAGGGGTACAAGATGAAACAGTTGATTAGCATAGATGCATATATGCATAGTGTCAACAGGCTGCTGTAAGGAAAGTACTGCTCAGATGTGACCACACCAGCTGCAGCACTGGAAATGGAAGGTCAGCTGTCCACGGAGCTCACTTCACTTGCCTTTCAAATGAACAGGCACTATATCCTAAATGTCTGAGGCCAAAGAAATCTGAAACTGTTACTTCAGGCTGGCCTGGTCTCCATACCACAGTCTCTATTTGAATATCTCTTATGTAAGGTAGGGACAGTGCTCAGTTAGCACCAGGAGAGGCCAGGGAGCAAGGTCCACGGTATAATCCACACTACTGTCCTTCCTGTACTTATTGTAACAGATTACAGGAAAGACAGCAAAGATGTTTTAAGAGTCTTTCCAAACTGAAGTTTGCTAGAGGTGATGTACAATCATTCTATAATGATACTCTAGTAGATCTGTCATTGAGCTGTTTTTCAGATGGCAGCTTCATCCTTTCTTGACAGCTATATTATAAAGTTAATGTTTGAGCAAAAGCCTTGCCCCCAGAAATAGATGGCAAGACTTATGCAGACTAATGGCACTAGTTTGCTGTTCTTTACAACCTCCTTGATAGAGGAATAAAGGTAACAAATTGTGTGTAGATGCATTTAGTTTATATGAGAGGAGGTAGTTACAAGTTAGAAAGCAAACCAAATTTTTTTTCTCCCTCATTGATTTTTAAAGTTTTTTAGATCCCAAACCCAGAAATTTAGGTGAGTGAATTTTCTATAAGGAAAAAAAAAAATAGTCTTACTCTTACCCATTTCTGATTCCTAATGGCAAGTTTCAAATCATATTTGAGAGCAAGCCTATCTTTGGAAACACAAGCACAGGTCTCAACATATGAACAAACCAAATATAAAGGGGAATCTGGAGTGGGGTTGGAATAGTAGTAGTGGAGTAAGGTACAGTACGAAGGTGACACAACACCTGCTCTGGACTCCTTACCATAGTAGAAGCAAAATAGAGCAAGTAGAAGCAAGATATGTTGTACAGAAAGGTGATGCTGTGATTAATGGAGGACGTATTTTCACAAGATAGTAAGAGAAAATTTAAGGCAGGCATAAAGTAAGATTTCTCCAGAATCCTTCCCAATACACATCAGTCCTGCCCCATCATAACCTCTGTAACTGCAGCACTGGGCTTCTTGAGCAGGTGCTTTCAATTGTGTGTCAATTTCTGATTTGAGCTATCTATAAGAAATTGCATCTGGCTTTCTTCATAGCATTCTATCACATCACCACATGTCTCTGTGATTGATTTAATTAACACTTTTCTCTTGCTCTCTCCCCTTTTTGTAAGCTTCCATTTATTTATATTTCCCCCCAGACTGTTGACTCTCAAGTTATGTAAAATATTTTTAGATACATTGCATCTAATGTAAAAGTAACACAAATCAAGCTGTCTTTAACTTTTCAGGCACATATATACCCTGTTTTAATGCGCCCATTTATGCTGCTGTGTAATATATCTTCACAGTGTTGGCTTAATCGCAAATGACAAGTGTTGAAAATGTAATAAAGACAGGGACACATTAATCCATTTTGTATAAAAATATGAAAAGGTAATCAGATTCTGAATGGCTGTATGCTTTAAAAATATACTGGCTGAGATTTCTTTTTCCATTCTGGATACTCACCAGAGATTCTGATTAGAAAGATTTCAGTATAAAATTGCCTTAAAATATTACAATTGTGCCAAAAATGCACTGAGGAAGTTTTATAAAATGAAAGAAGAATCTCAATCAGTGATGTGATGACCCCGAAGCTTCTGAAACACCTTAAATAATCAGGGAGGTCTGTATTCCTTTTCTTTTGCAGAATCTTATACAGCTTTGCCCATGGGTAGAGATGCAGGGTCTATCATTATCATTTCTGTTTCTGGATATCCAAAGCTAATTAAATAATTATTGTTAATAATTATTCCAGTCTCCACAGGCAGCCAAGAATACCTATGTAACAAAATATGTATAGAGAAATGTCATCTCTATTCTTTCCCTGCAAAAACAAGGAATAGATGGTAAGTAGTACTGTTTAAAGAATGCTTTTGCCCATCCAACACTGAGTAATATACACTTCTGTGGTGGTTTTACTCAGGTGGGAGGCCAAGCTCCACCACAACCACTCTCTCACTCCCCCTCCTCAAAGAGGAACACGGAGAAAATACGATGAAAAGGGCTCAAGGGTTGAGATAAGGACGAGGAGATTGCACAGTAATTATCGTGACGGTCAAAACAGACTCAGCATAGGGAGATAGTAAGATTTATTACCTATCACTAACAAGCTAGAGAAGTGAGAAACAAAGGAAAGAAACCAAAAGCACCTTCCCCCCCATCCACCTCCTCCCCTCGAGCAGCGCAGGGGAACGGGGGAATGGGGGTTATGGTCAGTCTATAGCGCTTCTTTTCTGCCACTCCTTCTCGGTCACTCTCATCCCCTGTGCTGTGGGGTCCCTCACATGGGATGCAGTCCTTGATGAACTGATCCGGCGTGGGCTGCCCACAGGCAGCAGCTCTTCAAGAACTGCTCCAGATATGGGTCCGTACCACGGGGTCCATCCCTCAGGAGCAAACTGCTCCAACCTGGATCCCCCACAGACAGCAGCTCCTGCCAGGTCACCTGCTCCTGCGTGGTCTCCTCTCCACGGGCTACAGGTCCGGCCCGGAATCTGCTCCGGCAGGGGTCTTCCACAGGCCGCAGTCATCAGTGCAGGTCCACCTGCTCTACCGTGGTCTCCTCCATGGGCTGCAGCGTGGAACCCTGCTCCACCATGGTACTCCATGGGCTGCAGGGGGACAGCCTGCTTCACCATGGTCCTCACCACAGGCCGCAGGGGACTTCTGCTCCAGCACCTGGAGCACCTCTCCCTCTCCTTCTTCACTGACCTTGGCGCCTGCAAGGTTGTTCCTCACTCCTCTCACTCTCCCAGCTGCTGTGTGGCGCAGCATGTTGGTTTTTTTTTTTCCCTGTTTTAAATATGCTCTCACAGAGGTGAAAAACAACATCACTTATTGGCTCAGCTCTGGTCAGCAGTGGGGCCCTTACCAAACATGGGGCAGCTTCTAGATTCTTCTCACAGAAACCACCCCTATGGCCCCCTGCTACCAAAACCTTGCCACGTAGACCCACTACAACTTCCCATTCCCTAGAGGATCCTTACAGCTTGACATAATGGTTTTTGTCATTGGTGGTGGGGGCGGTGGTGTTTTTTCTAGGAAGAGGAACTAATTCTTTGCATCTTTCTCACTTTTCCTCACCAACCTACACGGGGAATAAGGTAGTAGCTTTGAGGAGATCATTTAATCACACCAACTTGTCTCTTCAAATAACCATCCAACCTAGGCCACAATCCAGACATTTGTAATACTTTAAGATTCACTTCATCAAATTTGGTAGCTCAAAGGCTGTCACTTAATCCATTCAGTGGTTGTATTTAAAAGGTATCTTCCCACAGGTAACTTTCCTGGTTCCACAGCTATTTCCCATTGTGTGTAAAAGGGAATGTCTCTCAGACTAAGGCTATATTCAAAATGAAAGAACTTTTTAATTGTGATCGTTCTGTTGAGGCTGTAAATTAAATGATGAAATCCACAGAAGTCCTGATGAACCAGAAAATATTTCTTTAGTTATTTAACTTTGAGTAATTATAGCTCAGTGTCATCTTAACTCAAGCAAGAAATGGTGATCCAATTGCACCACTGAAAATGCAGCTTCTTACAGCGCAGTATCGCCAGTGTAGTTTATGTGGCATATTTATCTCTTTGTACTTGTTTATCAGTTTGAAGTATTTTAGCTGCCAAACATCAAGGTCAATTTTTCAGATGCTTTACACAGTTTACTATAAGGCTTCAAGCAGAGCTGATGGCTTTAGACACTCTCTCTGTGAATTATAGCGATTTAATAATTTCAGCAATCTTGCACTTACTGCTTCATTATTATTTCCAAAATAACTGAAAGAGTTCAGCACACATCTTAGAAACTTCTGTTCCTGCATGAAACCTAGTAAAATGTAAAGTCTTTTCAGAATATGAAAAGCTTTTGCAACATATAAGCAAGCTGTACACCTAAAAGTGATGTGGGAAGGAAAATGATTAGAACATTTCCCACAAGCCTGTGCAAATTGCACAAAATCAAGAATTGGCCTTGTCAATCATTTTTCATTTAACACTTTCAATTAACTTGAGATGCAGTAGGATGCCACTTTAAATTATCTACTTAATAGAGTAGGAAGGGGAAGGATTGGCTTCCTGCTGTGTCTAAGACAGTCTGCAACCAAAGTGGATTCAGCTCTACCTGCAGAGTTCCTCTGTGACCTAAAGCTGTTCGTCTTGCAGCAAAGCCTCAAAGGAAGGATGATAGTGGATCATCTCATAGAGAGATGAGTCATGGCACTGCTTCAGTGGGTATGTCCAGGGATTTCCTGTAGTATTAGTAACCTTTTATGCCAAGTGCAAGTGAATCCATTTCAATCTCTGCTGGCAGTATAGGTAGTGATATTTTCTCTAAACCACAGTCCTGTCTTAACCTCTATCTTGTTTCTTGTTAACCAATCTTACAATGATAACACCGAGACTGTGTCCATATTTCTGAACCATGGTAATGGCATTCCAAGATTAACAGAGATGAGGAAAGCATTCATTTGTCTTCCATGGTGATTGTTTTTACAAGGTTTCCCAGAGTCACAAAAAAAAAAAAAAAAAAAAAAGGTTATAAATGAGGGAGCACTGGAACAACACCTCTGGAGCTCTGCTTTGTAAAGAAACTTTAAATAGAAATGAAAATGTCACATTCGTGCACAGTGTATTTCACTCCTTTCCCCTTCAATTTCTGGGCTAAAAAAAATGCAGCTTTATTATAAGGGTTAGCACAGTCTGTCATTTCTTGATAAAAACCTTAGATAAATGCCAAACATAAAGTTATCTGATTATTTTCGGCTCACTGACTCTATCACACAGGACATAACTCCTATGTGATAATTTTGTTGATCCTTGGAAAGAATAAGATGCAGTAATTGTTGGGGTCAGATTGTCATCTCCTGCCATGCAGAATCATGTGGTTCTGCCTCCTGTAATTCTAGACTATTTCAAGTCAGATAGATAGTATAGAGAGCCCAGGTTGTTATAGATCTTTCCACAATAATTCACAGGGATGCCCAGGCCAATTGGAGCCACCAGCATGTCAGGGTACTTTGAATACAGTTCCATCATGATAAGAATATCTAGCTATAGGGTTAAAGGAACAGTTTTGAACCTTCATTTAGGTTAGGGATGAAAAATATGGCTGTGAAATCTGTATGTCATATGCGTACCCCTCTTTTAGGTTAGGACATAGATGGTTTCCACATGAAATGCTTTGGGCTTGTTGCTCATGTTACAACTACATGTCTGAGTAGGTATAAGTTGGTAGGTACAGGAATAAGTTTGCTTTAACTGTGCTAGTCAAGTGAGTCAGCTGTCTTTGAAATAGTTTTTCTTTCCCATGGAGATCAATGGACATAGGTGACAGAGATCATTTAGGCAGGTTTCTATTTATAATATAGGGTTTTTAATAATCTACATTAGAAGTGCAAAAAGTTACTATCCTTCCCACATTGAAACATGCTACTTGATTACATAGTGCCTTCAGACCATTTCCATGCAAAATGGAACAAGATGACCATTAATCACTGTTGGGGTAGTTTAAAAAGATTTCTTCTGCTTTACATACAGGTGGTTAAAGGCAATCACTGTGGACTAGATTAATTACTAAGTGTGTGTGTCTGCTTCTGAGTTTATTCTCTGGCTGCTATCCAAGGGAGAAAGAAATAGGCACTTCTGCACAATATCTGTTTCATCTTAAAGCAAACATCTGAAACAAGGCAGATGAAACTTATCTGAGTGAGACTTTCTCTCCATTAACATAGAGGGAGCACAAGGTGATTAACATACATGCAAGCATCTACACAGACCTAAATTTAGGGGAGATTAAGGTTCCTCTGTGCCTAGCTGAGGAAGTGTTAATTAACAAATAATATCCCAATAAAAGGAAGATGAAAGTAGATACTTAACATGAATAAGTCCCTTTCAGTGTACCCAAGTGCATTGTAAACTGGTAGTGATACAAAGCAGCTTATGAAATCTGCTGTCACAAGCATACAGTTATCAGTGTTTAAAAGGAGTATAGATGTGTAGACGCTTATATGGACTATAACCACATCTACAGCTGCAAAGTTATCATATTGTATACAGTATTTATTATATATCATTCTACGATCTTCAGGCAGATTCTGAGGAAGGGAAAACACAAGAGTGCAAGAACAATCTGTCCTCTCCAGTATCTGCTGATCTTTCTAATAATTTTCAGTGTTTCCATAGCTCCTGTGGAAAGGACAGATGAGCCAAAAAGAACAAATATATTTTGACTAGAAATAAAAATGTGAAAGAAAACTGGGGTTGTGAGCTTGTCTGTTTGAACTGGGGCTATCTGGTAAGTGGCATTTTATAAAACTGAATGGGGTTTAATGTTATATAATCTCAATCTGGAATTCACAATGTATTTCCAGCATTCTCTCTAAATGAAAATGTCTCTAACTTTAGATGCTTGCTATGTAAAGATGTATTCCAGCTGCCAGTCCAAGTGGATGCAAGCCACTTACCAGCCTATGCATGTCTTGAACACCACAGAAGTTTGCAAACAGTACAAGAGGTTAATATTTAAACTGAACAAATCTCCTAACAAAAGAATTCTTCTTTCATTTTTAGTTATCTAGATGTTGGTATCTAAATAACAGCTAGGTGTTTAAAACAGCACTTATATAGCACTTGATTCATGTGCCAAAACACTTGCCTCTAGTGCCATTTGAGACACTTTGTGCCGTCTAGGGTTCAGACCTACATGAATCTTGTAGATACGGCACAGTGTTGTGGTTTCACCCCGGTAGGCAGCTAAGCCCTACACAGCCACTCTTTCACACACACTCACAGTGGGATGGGGAAGAGAATTGGAAAGGCAAAAGTGAGAAAACTCATAGACTGAAATAAAGACAGTCTAATAGGTAAAGGTAAAGCTGCATGCACAAGCAAAGCAAAATAAGGAATTCATCCAGTACTTCCCATTAACAGTCAGATATTTAGCCATTTCCAGGAAAGCAGGGCTTCATTGTATGTCACAGGTACTTGGGAGGACAAATGCCATAACTGCAAGTGTCTCCTGTTCTTCCTCCTTTCCCCCATCTTTTATTGCTGAGCATGACATCATATGGCATAGAATATCCTCAGGACCAGTTGGGGTCAGTTGTCCTGACTCCGTCCCCTCGCAGTTTCTTGTATATTCCCAGCCTACTTGCTGGCAGTGCAGCATAAGAAACAGAGGAGACCACAACTCTCTGTAAGCACTGCTCAGTAATAACTAATACATTATTGTATTATTAACATTGTTTTCATCACAAATCAAAAACACAGCACCATATGAGCTGCATGAAGAAAACTGATTCCATCTCAGCCAAAACCGGTACACACAGGAATTAGAGGAGGCCTATAGCCACTTGGACAGGCATCTGGTAACTAACAGAGATAATCTAGAGAATCTTCCATGATAATAGATACATATCTATAAGCAACAGAATCAAGCCCTAGGTAGTACATTTAGTAGAATTTAGAGAATTATTTGGATAGCTGCAAAGTCCTTTCATGACTGGCCAGCTGAAATACAGCTTAACTTAGCTGAAAAACACTGACACTTAAATTTTGGAAATCCAAAGTTAATTGAGAGTGATGTTAACAGTTTTCTTTCAGCTGGAGAATGACCCTGTGTTAAAGATGATCTTGACTACATACCATAGCTAATGTGTAGTATAAACGTCCATGGAGAAGTGTATATTGACCATAATAATGGACCTAAGTAGACAACAAATTAATAAATAAGCAACTGCAATTTGGTTGATAAAGGTCTTCCACCCTCTGACACTGTTTTGTACTAGATGTGTACACTTTGTATGCTGCTCCCTATTGTATAAAGCTATCATCCTCATATCTTTATCAAGCTATGGGGAATCACTACTTGCTTTTAAATTAAATTACATTAACATCAAGTTAGATTAAAAAAACAACCAAACAAAAAAATCCAAAATACTACCACCACCACCAACAACAACAAAAACATAATTTTAAATTGGGAGTAGAAAAGTTAACAATATTAAATTCATTCAAGTAGGCAAAGCTGAGTAGACAAAACAAATTAAATTAAAATGATCCATAAATGATTAACACAAATTTTGTTTGGACCAGTCACCATGTTGTCTTTAAAACCACATCTGCAATCTGTACAGCATTTGGCTGCACATGACAAAACAAGATGTCTTCTGCTCTGACTAGAGCTACTTGCAATCTTGAAGGCTTTTATAGAAAACACTGGAAAAGCACTAATTCTTATTTTCAAAATGTGTCACCTAGAAGTAGATATTTCAGTATCAATAATTACATCTTATAATTTAATAAATAGCAGCTCTTCTAGATGAGGTCTAATTAAAGTATAAAATGTAAATTCTATTTCTGTTTACTTGAATCACTTAGGACTAAAGGGTTATAGTCTTCCTGTAGTACCTTATTCTACAAATCATTCCACTGATTACTTGTATATCTGTATTCTACTGAGTACGCTCATCAACATTTTTACTGAATCAGAGGAAATAAGATTAGAAGGGACTTAGAGGTCATTTAGTCCATTTTCTTTTCTCAAGCCATGATCAACTATATTTAGAACAGCCCTGACTGATGACTAAGATTTTACACTGCAAAATCTCTTTGGTATTACTTATTATTATTATTACTTTTTTTTTTAATAGTTAGAGATGTTTCCTTCATGCTTAAACTAGTTCTCCTTTACTTTAGTTTAAGTCCAGTGCTCCTTGTCCTACAATGAACATAGAGAAATCTCATTTGTCTCTTTTCCTCTACTCATCTGCTCATTAGGTTGTTGAAAACAAGCTATCACCCCTCCTTTAAGACTTCCTTTTCCGAAAAAAAGCAACCAGAGTGCCTTCAGTAAGTCAGGTTCTCTAGATTTCTTGCCAAACCCTAAGTGAATTAATAGGTCTGTGTAGCCTCAGCAGGCCTCCATCCATTGGCCCAGGAGCATTATACAAGCATTGACCCCAATACTTACCCAGCATGGTGTAGGCAGGTCTGCATCTGGCCCTGTCTCCTGCTCATCCTGACTTGTTCACTTCGCTTCGTAGATTGACCTCAGACATTTTGCAATTATTTGATGCTCACCAGCTTGTCAGTGGGAACTGTTATTGCCTTGATCTGACCCTGCTTGAGTATTGCAGGACTACCCCTGGGGTCACCATCCTGCCTGTGCTTTGGTCACCCTCAGTCCCCAGCTTGGCTTTCCATGTGGTGCAGTCTTACTCCTGTTTCTCCCTGACAGAATCATTTTGCTTCCCCTCTGTTGGAACCATCTTGAATTTGGGGAGTTTCTTTGTCTCTTTTTCTGATTTGTCAAGATCATTTTGTATTCTAGTCTTTCCCTCAAATCTTATTGCAGCCCCTCCTAGCTTGGTGCTGATTAGTAATTAAATAAGTATACACTTCATGCTTTTGAAATAATTAAGGGAAATATCGAGTGGTGGCAGACTGAAGACAGACCCTGTGAAATTCCACTTATGGCATCCTTCCAACTTGGCAGTGAACCTTAACAGCTACTCCCCCAGTACGATATTCTCCCCTTCTAGCAGTGACATATTTCCTCAGCTTCTTTAAGAGAGTCCTACTGAAATTTAGCCACATGACCTCTGTCTTTTTATTTTTTTTTTTCTTTTTTTCAGGAAAGCTCTTAACTTCTCACAGAAGGAAGCTGAATAGAAATGACATGATTTGTTCTTGGCTGCTCTTCATCTCCTTATAAGCATGTACCTGTTGTATACAAGTAGTTCAATTATTTATTCCAGTATTTTCACAGGAACTGAAGGTCAGCAGCTAGGTTACTCCTTACACCCATTAAAACTAGACAATACATTTTCCTTTTCCGGGCTTCTGAAGCCTCTCTAGTCCTTATGAGTTCACAAAGTTACTGACCCTGAGACTGTTTGAGTCAGTACCGTAAAGTGAATTTCATCAAGCTCAGACAGTTCAAAGTATCCAACTTATCTAGCTGCTCTCTAATTGGCTTCTCTAACTGCTCTTCTGGCCTAAGATTTTACCCTCTCATCGTTGATGGTGACGTAATGAACTTCCTGATGAACACTGTTATTGTCAGTGAGGGCTGAAGCAAAAAAATGCAGTAAATGCTTTGGCTTTTCTTTGCATCACCTGTCAGTAGCTCTCTCTCCTTGTTAAGCACCAGATCAACTCTGTGCTTGATCTCCCTTTTCCTCAGTAACATATTGCACTTACAGAGGATTCTTGTTTTTTTGTCATCCTTGCTGGAACACTTGGTACTTTTTTCCTTTCTAAATGTAGGTTTCTAAATCTGCTTTTAGGCATCTAATAGGAGCAGACTGCTTTTTCAAGGGTGCTAACTCAGCTGAGTATCTGAAGATTTTGTTCAGGTGCTTAAATGCAGATTTACATCTCCAACTTAAAACTTTGAAGTCTGAAAATGCTGGTTTATGTAAAGAAGTATCATATTCCACTTAACTGCTTTCAAAAACAAAATAGGACAGGTGTAGTAGTGTTTTTTCTTAACAACAAAAAAAAAAAAGGACAAATACTACATCTAATTTATCAGAGCTTTAATCTTTTTTAAGGCTGTTCTTTCAGTAAAATACTAATTTCTTTTCCTTTTGCACATGCAACGGTCAGAACCTTGTTTCTTGATTTAAAATTAAAACAATTACTTACTGCATTATTTCCTTAATAGAAAAGCCTTAAATTACCTCCCAATTTAGAGTGCCTCAGTGGTTTCTACCAATGGTAATCTATGGTGTCTAACTTTGTTTCCACTGCAAAAGAGAAGAATCTTGTTAATATTAACTCATCTTCCTCCTTCAGGCATTCTGAACAGTTCTAAATGACTTTCCCCCATTAATAGAAAAGGGAGGGAGAAAGAATCATCTCATGCTTAGGGCTGCAAACTAAGATTCCAACAGAAATAGCTCCACATGGTTCCTGTATGGTAGGGCTTCATGACCATGAACAAAATATTTACAGCTTTCCCACACGCATTATGTCTCTGAGCTACACAGATGCAATAGTACTGTTACAAGAGTTACTTAAGAGAATTCTGATTCCACGGACTGCAAACTCCATGTGCGTACATTACCTTATTCATCTGTGGAAACATGTTAGGACACATTTTATGCACAGAGATTCTCATTATTTGCCAGAGTGGGACCATACCTAATGATGATATTTCAGCTGATGTTTATATCACTTACCAGGAAATCTTATAAGGATGTTTATATTTATTATTATTATACATAATTTATTCCATTGGATCAAACTTTTCCCATGGCTAGATAACACCAGCTTGTTTTCTTCATCCTCTATACCAATCAGCCTGCAATCCTGTGCCACATTGTGCCAGAGAGTTTCATGGGGGCTGTAGAGGACTCTGTGACAGTCAGGCTATAATCAACAGAAGTTTTGAAATGTTTTAAAGGTTGAATATTGTTTTTCTCCCTTCAGTACACATTTAGTAGCTGAAGAAAAATTCTGATTTGTGTTCCATACACACTGAGAGAAGCAGGTACCCAGACTGTTTAACTTGTCTGAATCATTAATTAAAATTATAGGCAACTGATAAGAGGAATCTTTAATGAATGGCAATGGGCTCAGCTCCACATCCACTTTTGATTCCTGCATAACCTAATCACCAGGCATTGGGCACAAACAGGAACACAGATAGTTCCATCTGGACATCAGGAAGCATTTCTTTACTGTCCAGGTGATGAAGCACTGGCACAGATTGCCCAGAGAGGTTGTGGAGTCTCCTCCTTGGAGATCTTCAGAGTTTGCCTGGGCATGGTTCTGGGCACTCTGTTCTTTGTGTCTCTGCTTGAACAGGGGGTTGAACCCAGAGGTGCCTTCCAACTTCATCCATTCTGTCATTCTGTGATTTTGTGATCATATGCAAACTTATTCTTTTATTCTAGGAAAAAAAGGAAGAAGGAAAAAAGGGGGAGGGGGAGGGGAGGGAGAGAGAGGGAGGGAGGGAGGGAGGAAGGAAGGAAGGAAGGAAGGAAGGAAGGAGGGAGGGAGGGAGGGCGGGAGGGAAGGAGGGAAGGAAGGAAGTGTAAGTAAGAAAAGACTTTAAAAAAGAAATCAAATTATGGCTAGCCTAGATATAGGTAGTGAAACTGATATAAATTGGATATAATCAAGGAACTGAAGTCTCTCAAATACACTTTAATGTACTAAAAATAACCAAACATTCAATCACGAGAGCAAAGCAGAAATTATTCATTAAAAAGCTTTTTGAAGATTTGAAATGCCGTTTCCCATAGGTAAGAATAGGACTGAAAGAATAATTTTTACTCTGTGTGTTCATCTCTCTCAAATCAAAAATTTCAATTCTGGGCTGTAGGTCTTTTTTGGTTGGTTGGTTGTTTCTGGTTTGGTTTGGTTTGGTTAGCTTTGGTTTGGTTTGGTTTGGTTTGGTTTGGTTTGGTTTTCCTAGTGGAAGGTGGAAGCTACAAAAGTATTGGTTTTGATATTTTAGTTTTAAATTTATTGCTGGAAAAGTTGTCAATATTGACAATTACTAGCATTGTTCAGTAGGGCTTTTCTACGTAGATAAAGGTGTGGCATTGTTCTTATTTCAGTCATTGTTTTTTCATAACAGATGACAACCATAACTTAGTGCTCCTCAGCAAGCACTCAAACAGCCAAGCTCAGTTAGAGGAATTGAACAGCTGTTGGAACAACAAATGTGACCCATTTCTTACTCTGTTTGAGCGTGATCCCATAAAGACATGCTCAAGAGATGCATCATGTTTTTCAACTTATTCGTCAGTATTACCTTCCACCCACACTCTCAGTAAAATCACTCAACCACTGATTCTACCTGTTGGTTCTTCTTTACTTAATCTGACACATGC
This sequence comes from Cygnus atratus, assembly GCF_013377495.2. Lineage (NCBI taxonomy): Eukaryota > Metazoa > Chordata > Aves > Anseriformes > Anatidae > Cygnus > Cygnus atratus. The sequence continues at coordinate 9,327,051 of NC_066364.1, forward strand.
TGGATATATTTGGAGTTCAGGAAATAACTCTTTTTAGAGAGGAGAGGCCAGAGAGTGAACTTCAGTTAGTGTGAATAAGCAAGTCTATAGTCACTTTAATATCACTTTATTGAGAGGATTATCATTAAATGCATTAAATATTTACAGAAGCTTCAATTTCTACCATTTCAATGGGAATGGAGCCAAAATATGTAGGAGTGCTCCTATGCAAGATGTGGATCACAATTTATAGTACTCCATATCCTTCAGTAGAACTCACGAGATGAAATGCTTTTGACTAATGATCATTGCAGAACATGTCTCTGATAGATAGATCCCAACTTTTAAAGCTTTTTCAACAAGAAATTGCCTGGAAATCAACAAATTCATCTGTGATGAAAAATAATAGCTATTGATAACAACTTTGTTCCACTTATCTGGATATAAACTGCACATCCATATCCAACATCACTCCATGTTAAGTATCTGTGACTTGGGAACTGCACTTATGTATCAAGAGATGCATTCAGCTCAAGATTATGTACTGGATATCTCTGTTCTGCCCGAGCTTCACACGTCTCATGCTGGACTCAGTACTCCAGACATGCTATCACAAGTGCCAGGTAGAGGGGAATAATCATTTCCCTTGACTTGATAACTGTAGTCTTACTACTGCTGGCATCATGCAAGACCATCTCAAAATCCCAAATAATGTCAAGGCATTAATTATTTACTGCTTCTTACTTATTCTTCACTTATCCTATCAGACATTGTTAAATGCACCTATTTCCCCAGAATCACTGATCCCGTATATGTGGCTCCTCAGCTGAACTGCAGCTAGTCCTGTGGCTGGTCTTGCATACAAGCTTTTAGATTTCTCCATCCCTTCAGAACAAAGTTAAGTTTCTAGGCCGTTATGTCCCAGCAGCAGCTATATGTGCTCTACCAATTATAGTCACTTCTTAACTACTTGCTGGAGAACTGGAAGTAAGAAGGCAGGTGGCATTTTCTGTCAATTTGGAATGTAAACAAATCTTTGCAAAAGTGAAGAGAGAAACATTTCCAGTTTGGTCCTCTGCCCCATCTCTTGGGAACGGTGCCACTTTTCAGAGCAGGAGCAGGACACCACACATCTATATGTATACTCCTGAAATAACTTCTTTAGCAGCTGACCTATGCATAAAGATCTTGTCAGAGATTAGGCAATGTCAGCGATGTTCTCCATCCATGCAGTTCTAAGGATTCAAACCTATGAGTATCTTGGTATCTTTTCTATGTGTTTCAACATCATGCCACTTGCTTTGTCTCATACTGTCATTTTACTTATCTTTCCTGATGTCACAGACCTGTTACCCTTTTTCTATTTCTTGTTCTTCAGCCCCTTTAACAGAAGAAATTGTGCTGTTAACAGTGCACAGTGCAAGATGACATTGATTCAGTAACAAAACATGTCCATCAAAGTTTGCTGCTATGTTTCTGAAATTTTGGATACTGCTGCTATAGGCAGCATGAAGTTGGCCAGACAGACTTGCCTGGCTCTGTCAAGCCAGTGATCAGATCATATATCTTTTACAGGAACATAGTTTCAGTATTTCAAATGTCTTCTGGGTACATCCCTCTTTGAACTGATTGCAGAGTGGATTACGTCAAATAACAGTCTGAATGTGGTGTATAAAGCTTGATGATGTAAATATTACATAAAAAACTTATGAAGGGATTTTCTGAAGGACTGGAAGTGAGTACTGACCAGATATAAATACTCTTCTAGATTTCTGGCACAGATGGTGCACTAAACTGGGGATAGATGTTTTTCTCAAATATTAAGTGGAAAGCGCAGACTCTAATAAAAGTACATTCATTTTTTTGCCCTCTTCAAAAAGAGGAAAATAGGAAGATAGATTTTAAAAGCAATGCCATTGATTCTTCATTATTGTGTAGGATTATGAGATACTAGCCATGAAAATTCAAGGCTCATTTCAGCATGTATTGGATTTATAATCAATAAAATAATTACTTTATTCAATCTTAGGCACTGGGTCAATTAATTATATTTAAAAAATTATTTCTGGCTTTGAGGATTGTTTTACCTATATTGCATAGCAAATTAATGATATAATTCGGAAGAAATTAATCACTCTAGAAAGGTAGTTTTCTGTTTGCATTGAATAGATAAAAAGTAGAATGAACATGTATTTTAGTCAGGATCAGTTATATACATTTAGCATACACAGCTAAACTAATCAAGACTAATCACCATTATGCCCATGTCACAGAGAAAAATTGCTCCATTCACATTATTTAAATCAGATCAGGATCGAAGCAGGGTTTTTGTTTGCTTGGTTTTGTTTCGTTTTGATTTATTAATGGTGTGTAGTTAATTGACAATCAGTGAACTATACATCCAGGATCAATATCAACAATTCACCACATAAACTATAATACTTCACACCTACAAAATGTTAATATATGTGGACTAATTTCTAAATGTTCTTCTATAATTAATGCCAAAATTTCTAACCACATATCATAGAATCATAGAATGGCTCGGGTTAGAAGGGACCTCAAGGATCATCTAGTTCCAACCCCCCTGCCATAGGCAGGGACGCCACCAACTACCTCAGGTTGCTCAGGGCCTCATCTAACCTGGTCTTGAGCACCTCCAGGGATGGGGCATCCACAACCTCTCTGGGCAACCTGTGCCAGTGCATCACTACCCTCCAAGTGAAAAAATTCCTACTAACCTCTAATCTAAATCTACCCTCTTTTAGTTTAAAACCATTCCCCCTTGTCCTACCATTATTTACCCAAGTAAAGAGTCCTTCTCCTTCCTTTTTATAAGCCCCCTTTAAATATTGAAAGGTTGCAATGAGGTCACCCCAGGGCCTTCTCTTCGTCAGGCTGAACAGCCCCAGCACTCTCAGCCTTTCTTCATAGGAGAGGTGCTCCAGCCCCTTGATCATCTTCGTGGCCCTCCTCTGGACTCACTCTGACATTCCTCATCCTTCTTGTGCTGGGGGCTCCAGACCTTGATGCAGTGCTCCAAGTGGGGCCTCACAAGGGCTGAGTAGAGGGAGACAATCACCTCCCTTGACCTTCTGGCCACTCCTTTTTTAATGCAGCCCAGGATTATTAATGCAGCTGTGCACTGCGAGCTCATGTCAAGCTTTCCATCCATCATAACCCCCAAGACCTTCTTTGAAGCGCTGGTCTCAATGAGTTCTTCTCCCAGTCTGTACTTATGTCTGGGATTGCCCTGGACCAGGTGCAGCACCACGCATTTAGACTTGTGGAACCTCATTAGGTTCCCATGGGCCCACTTCTTTAGGCTGTCTAGGTCCCTTTGGATGGCATCACTTCCTTCTATCGTATCAGCTGCACCACTCAGCTTGGTGTCATCTGAAAACTTGCTGAGGGTGCACTTTATCACACTGTCTATGTCATTGATGAAGCTATTAAGTAGTACTGGTCCACCTGGACACATAGATCCATTGATAACCACTCTCTGAGTGCGACCTTCAAGCCAATTCCTTATCCACGGAGTAGTCCACCCATCAAATCCATATCTCGCCAATTTGTAGACCAGGATGTCGTGTGCAACCATGTTAAAGGCCTTGCAGAAGTCTAAGTTGATGACATTAATTGGTCTTCCTTTGTCAACTGATGCAGTCACTCCATTGTAGAAAGCCATCAGACTGGTCAGGCATGATTTACTCTTGGTGAAGTTATCCTGGCTGTCATGGATCACCTCCTTGTCTTGCAAGTGCCTCAACACTGTTTCCAAGAGGATCTTTTCCATAATCTCGTCAAGCACAGAGGTGAGTCTCACTGGTCTGTAGTTCCCCTGGTCCTCCTTTCTATCCTTTTTAAAAAGTGGAGTGATGTTTCGCTTTTTGCAGTCACCAGGGACTTTGCCTGACTGCCAGGACTTTTCAAATATGATGGAGAGAGGTTTGGTGACTACATCAGCCAATTCCTTCAGGACGCTGGGATGCACATTATCAGGCCCCCTAGACTTGTTCTTGTTTAGTTTCATCAGGTGATCTTGAACCTGCTCTTCACTTACAGTGGGTGGGACTTTGCTCCCCCAGCCTCCATCTACAGGTTCAGGAAAATGAAAGGGTTGGGAAGCCTGACTATCAGTGAAGACCAAGGCAAAGAATTTGTTGAGTACTCCAGCCTTCTCCATGTCTGTCATTACCAGTTCACCCTTCTCATCCATCAGAGGGGGTACGCTCTCCTTCGCCTTTCTTTTCTGAGCAGTGCATCTATAGAATCCCTTCCTGTTATTCTTTGCATCCCTTGCCAAGCTCAATTCCATCCTCGCCTTGGCTTTCCTTATCCCCTCCCTGCACATCCAGACCTCATCCCTGTACTCTTGTGCATATCCATTCACACAGTTAGCTATACAGACTCCCCACACAAACTACAGACCATGAGGGTTACCAGCACCCCTGTCTTTGGGAGGTTAGGTCCCTACTTCCCCTTCCCATGGGTGATCTGGGTGCTCCAGTTGTACGTATATTCATGCTGCTCCTTTCAACCCCCCCATGCCCACACAGGGCAGAAAGTCTCTGTGAGCTCACAGATGCATCCCTGGGTGTCTCCACTTGCAACTCCTGGCTGCCCCTCTCTGGCTGGGTGCTGTCTGCCCATGGCATCCACGGTGTTCAAAGAGTCAGTCCTTTATTCTGAAATTCCTTATAGCCTTTTTTTTCCCCCCATTTTTTAAGATATTTCTGTCTATTTTATGGGTTTTTCTTACTAAAGTAAGTAGCAGCTGCATTATTGGTTTTGTTCAGTGTTGACAAACTGTTCTCTAGTCCCAGCACTACTCTGCATGATACAGATTGAGTCACTGGTTTTATCTTTGCAGACTGGTTGCAGGCTCATATTACCAGTCTCTGTAGCATAGCCAGCTGATGGCACTGAATGGTAGAAATAGGAGAATTGAGTGGTAAGAAGTGAGGAAGCTGAAAACATGCTTGTCTTGCCCAACAGCTTGAAGCTTGTTTACCTTGACCTGAGGTTTTCAGAAAAACTTAAAATCTGAAAAAACTTGCAAAACTGTTAGGATTCCCCCTTCATCAGGGCACACTGGGATAACAAAATCAGGCAAAAGAGACTCCTAATACTAGGAGTGTGAGAATTAAGAAAATGTTAGCCTGCAATTTTCCAACTCATGTCATTGACTTTGATGCTTAAAACTGTATGGGCTTTGAATGAAGGTTTTTCACAATTGAAGGCACTGCTAGTGACTGTATTTGACTGTATATTGCCTACTATCTAAGAAGAAACAAGTGTATCCTGAAGTGTTTTTTCTGAGTGGCAGCATGTGAGAGATTTCTTTGCTCTACCTAGCTGCTATATTTAATTAAACTTGGAGGAACTTCACAGATCTGAGATGTTTACCTTCCTTGTAGAACTTGACCAACAGGATTAAACTTTATAAAGGAACAGAAGAGACAGACAGGCAGACACACACAAACTGTAATGATATATAAGAAGTTAGGCTAACAAAGAGATAAAGGGGAAAATGCTTTGAGGATTTTGCAAATAGACACATCTTTTCTCATCACTGTAGAAACAAAACAAAAACAAATGCACATAGGAAATTGGAGTGAAAAAAATGTTTTATTCTTCTTGGTATTTTTATCCAGAAACAGATATACCAGCTCTAGTTTCTAATGATGTTCAGAGCAAAAAAATATTGGAGGATTTAAAGCTTTCTAACTTTCATTTAAAACTGTCCTGCAGGGACTTCTACTACTGCCAGCATTTTCATTACAGACAATCTCCCATCATGTTGGAAAAATCCTCTGGATTTTGGAAGAAATAAAATTAAGGTAGTTCCGTAATACATAAATAGAAGTTTTGATTAATTAACTCAAAATAACCTTAGAAAAAAATATGAATATGGCACTTAAATCAATCAGTAGAAAATCATACAATATTATATCATTAGTACTTGTTGAAAAAAAATCGTTATTAAAAATTGTTATTAAAAATTCAAAAAGTCTGTATATCTGTATATATTCTTTTTCTTTGGAAAGAAAAACTGTTCTTTTTCTTTGGAATATCATAGAAGTAGGGGGTGACACCCAGAAAACACAAAGCTGTTTTTAAATAAAATATCTGATTTCTCAAATCTTTTTTTATTTCCTCCCTTATCTCCTCTAAGTTGGCAGCAATATGGTTCTTAAGGACCAGGAATCTTCAAGATTGTAACAACCCTCCCAGTGAGTCAGTGGATACTCAGCAGCAGCTTATATGGTCTGTCCATAGTTCAAGAAAGAAGCCAGTCATCGACCCATCTGAAATAATCAAGCAAATAGTTCAGTGTTGCATCCTTGTATTATGCAGTGTTACTACATGGAAATCATTGGAAAAGCAATCTTTTCTGTAGAGACAACAGAGGTTGATTCTTTAGCATAGACAGCACTCTCCTTTCCTTCCTTATGACATACATTACTTCAGTCCTTGCATCACTGTGTGCTCTCCATGTTTTGTTTCTGATCCTCTGCACTGCTTATGCCTTTAAATGGTGCTTTTGCTCATTTTATTAACATATTCTTATGGTAAGGTCATTAAAGCAGACACCAGCTGGGTTTGATCCCAAGACTGGTATTTTTTGAAAAAAATAAACAAACAAAAAACAACCACAACAACAAAAATAAAAAACAAGTCACCTCCATCTGTGTCTGAACAACCTCTTATCTTATCCTTGTTAATCAGTTGCTAGTCCACATTTCAATTTTTACTATTCTAATTCAGTTTAACACATAGTCTATTATACAGCATCAATTTCCTATGCTTCACTGAAAACATAATAGATATTTTTCATTTTCTTTGTCTAGAAAATCAATTATTCTAACAAGCAAAGGCTATCATATCAGTCCGTCATGTTCTTCTACATTGCATTTTCTCATTTTCTATATATCTCAATGTTTTTAATTATTCTTTCCCATTAAACCTACCCATGAAAGTTTTGCATGCGGCTGAAGGTAGGTTAGCAGATTAGTGCCTACCTTGAATAAAATGTATTATATATGCATTTACCAAATCGTGATTTTATATCTTCAGTATGAGAGATATTTATAAGAATTTACAATTAATTCAATGTGCTACACATTTTGTCATTCAGCAATGGTGTTTATCTGTTTTACGATTTGAATTTCAGGTTTAGTTCTGTCTTGGGTGCAGTCATTCCTATTTTATTTTTCTTCTTGCCTCCTATTGCCTCCTATTTTCTTCTTGCCTTCTATTTGCCTCCATTATCCATCTTCTCTGTGTTTTCCTTTGTTCCACATCTCTCTTTCCACTGAAAGCTAAAGTATTTGTTCACGGTTTGGACCATATATATTCTTCCTCTTCTCTTGTTTTGTGTTGACAGCTTGCATTTTATCCTTACTTTATCTCAATCATTTTCTGATTTGCAGGATTTCCTTCATGTTGTTTTTCCTTTTCTGTTCATTGTAGATGCTCAGTTTATGCATAACATCTTTGTTGATGTTGCTATTTATCTAGTTCGGAGTGCACTCCTTCTCACTTTTCCCTCCCAGCCTGCAATTTGCAGATAATTTTATTCACTTTTTGTTCAAGATATTTGAAGCTTCCAGTAAATTCAACTCTGACCTTGTTTTACTAACTGATTTTCTTGATTTTTTTAGAGCTTACTGCTTTGAAATCAGAAAGGGAGAAGACAGAAGATATATCTACCAATTAAGAAGCTAACAGAAATTTAAAACTAAGTATGAGATTGTTTCAAAAGGGTGAATGTTATTGCAATGAAAATCCAACAAACTTAGCACTCAGTTAAACATCATTTTCCTCTTCATGTGTGTAAGGCTTTATGGCTGTTGCTGTTTGTTGCAGTTTGCAAAATTAGTTGATTGAAAGCCATAATCCTCTGCAAGGTAGACAATTATTATTCTCATTTACAGATGGGTAAACAAACATTCAGGTTAAGTGACTCGTCCAAAGTTAATCAGTGGTGGAAGTGACACTTCATGCACCTGAGTGACAGTCCTATAGATTACACCAATTTAATGTTGTCTATGCAAACTGCAGATATGAGGGCAGGTTTGCATGCAATTTTTCTACTACCCACCTCTACCTAACTTGTCTTTAAATTAACCTGTTCCAAATAGATCCTGATAAACAATTATTATCGCAATGATAGCATGAACATTTAACAGAGGCCTTTGGAAAGTCAACAAAGAGAGCTCCATGGTGACTGAAAATCAATAGGGCAGAGGGAAGAATAAAAATGATTTTTGCAATGATTCCTTTTGAAACAAGTATTCGAGTTGCATGAGAACTCATGGCTCAAATAGTGTTGCACAGTCTTATGAATAGTAATGAAATCAAATCCTAAACAGAGGTATTAGATTTTAATTGAGCTATTCTTTAAAAGACTTTTTTTTTTTCATAGTGTCAAGGTCATATTCTCACAGATAAGAAGTTTATTATACAAGAGGAACAGCGATAATAGGCACCAGAGACATATTGAGTACATGTGGCATGCTACATGAAAGAAGAGAGAAAATATACTAAAAGCAATAATTGAAGTATACACAGAAGACATTCCCATTGATAAGTAGTTTAAATTATTAAAGCATATAAGAGGTTATTAAGTAGAGGGTGTATAAATTACTTTTTTGCTGAATATAACTTTTGTTACTCTATAAAACTTATTCTTCTTTTTAAATAAAGTTTAAATGCAATTCATTTTTTTTAAATATCTTTAAAAAATACTTTTAAAATAGATGTGTGATTAAAAATGTAATCCTGACGCATTTGTGATCAGGTTACATATACAAGATGCTAATGTTTTTAACTGTGAGTCTGAATAGCACTGATTTGAGCAGACCTGACATCTTGGCTCTGAGGACCTCCTAAGGCTTCCCTAGACTCAGCGAAGCCTTTAAGCATGAGCCAAACTTAAAATACAGAAGTAATACCATCTTCCTTAAGCAGAGTTTAGTCATTTACTACCGAAGCCAATGAGATTTAAGCAAGTGCATAAATAGTTTGGTAAATCAGCTCCTTTGCTTTTCTATTTGTCTGTATTATACCATACTGAGATTCTTGCTGGTTTATACCTCTCTATGGAGTCTCTAGCACTTAGTGTCTGTCTCCGCCAAAATTTGTGCTGCTTATAACCAATATTTGCAAAATTATATCTGGATCCTTTTTAGGTTTCAGAACATACCCTTTCTTTATAAAGTTTTGTTTTGTTTTGTTTTTGCTTTTTTTTTTTTTTTGGTTGGTTGGTTGTTTGGTTTTTCTTTGTTTGTGTAGTTCTGGATGGTCCATTCTAAAGAGAAAATAAAAAGCCATATGGATCTGTGGCAATGAGTTTCCAGTCAAGCTATGGGACGTGCAGAACAGTGCACAAAAGTGGGTTCTCCATGTTAAACTGGCTGTGTCAAAGGAGCAGGTATATTTTGCTGAAATGGAGAAGAGCTTTAATTCCTTCTCCAGAACCTTCCACCTGAATGCACACCAAACCATCTGCCTTCTGATATGCCATACTTCACAGCTAATGTATTTTAAAAAACGTGGGTATCACAGCCCCTTCTGATTCATTGGTATAATTTCCATTGCAGAAAGAGTGCCATTGTCTTTTTTTTCTTTTTTTTTTTCCTCCATTTAACCTTCCAATCATCATATTTGGTTTATTTCAGCCAGTAGCAGTGCTAATAATTATAACACAATGTGCTCATACAAAAAGAAACAGATAATATTCATGGAACAATATTAGAAAATATTCATGTGAACATATGGCACACAGAAATTACTATCCCATTAGCTGTTAGCTTTCTGTTAGTAAAAATTGGAGTCAATTTACTATTGACATGTCCATGCAAACAACCTAACTTCTGTATTAGCATATTCATAATTTTCTAGTCAGGAATCATTTCCAGCACAGCAACAGTGTTACAAAACCTATGTCAAAGAGATTTCACTTCTTGCAGTCTCATGTCTTCACTGTTGACATACATTGGTAATCATAACTGGCAACAACATTTGTAGAAAAACTAGTCTTATTTTTTGTCTCATGCCCACTACTTGCAGAATTTCAACATGTGAGTTATTAAAGCATTTTGTTTAGTTCAACAGTAGATTGAAAACTCTCTCTACATCCATTCTTCACAAAAGGTTGCTTATCAATATCTCTTATCAATATCAATATCAATATCACTTATACTGAGCACCTAGGTATATTTCTACTATTCAGGTAAAAATCTCTTTCATCGAATTCAGGGATTTTCTCCAGTACTTTTCTGGAAGTATCAGGAAAAAAATGTTATACTTCCAGAATAGTTTTTCATCTTATATCTCACATTTAGCTTTTTTTTTTTTTTTTTTTTTTTTTAATGCAGGCATTGAATTAAATCATATATACACAGAATTAGTTCCAAATATGTAAATCTTATGACCTTTGTTTTTTACTTACCAGAACAGCACATTGTTTTGCTTTCACATGTAATCTAAACACTAATTCTATTTTTCTTAATGGAGTACACTAGAATTAGATTTTTCTTTCTTTTTTTTTTTTTTCTTCCTTTCTTACCTACATACATCATTTTCTTTTTGACACCCTCAAAAGTTCATTAAATTCCAAAGGAATATAAATGCTGTCACAGCATGCTGAAGAACCTGTTTCTTTTCCAAGAAGCTCTAATTGATTTTTTCATGTTTATGTAGGAATTTTCTGAACCCTGAGACAAGGGAGCGCTCCCAGGAGTTCCTCAAAACACCACAGAATTCTAGGTGGCAGTCAAAAGTATTCCCATGGCCATGGTCCCCACTTCTCTGAAAGTATCTGATATTTATTTCAGAATGCAATTTTCATCTACGAATTTCCAGTAAACACTCTTCCTGCAGACATTTTCAAGCTAGTCGTAAGTATTAAATTCTCTTCCTTTACCTCTCATATTCTATTACAGCAGATTCAATTATCACAGGAATGAGAAAATCTTTCAGAAGTTTTACAGTGACATATTCAGTATTTGCTTTAAAATTAACCAGAATTTGCAGCAGTTTTGAAGTACCGGTATCTGAAATGCCACCGTTTCCACTGAGCTTAAAAATGAATATATGTCCACAATGCCTTATATACTCTCTGGTCTAAGCATTAATTTTGAGCAAATACCAATTATTAAAGGTGATTTCTTTTTTCCTACCTCTTAGCCTTGGACACAGTGTGATATTCATATTGATGGAAATTTTTGTACATTTATTGGTTGCATAAGAACAGAGCTATCTCTGCGGAGTTATTTATTCATGACTGATTTCCTCCTCTCCACCCCCTCCATCCCCTCTTTGTACTTATCAGTATGGTATGTTTAAGAACACTGGAGTTTGAATGGGCAGATTTTATAGGAGCCATACCATAACTGATTTTTTCTGCAAGGAAGACTTTAAAGCCTACAGCAGACTATATGACAAAGGCAATGTGACTAAAAGCATTCCTATTTACACTAAACAGAGACAAAAATCCTAATATGAAATAAGGATGTATTCATCTAAGTAAGCTGTTCAGCATCATGTCCACAAGGTGGGCCAACATCATACATTCCAATGAAAGGTTTTAGTATTGAAATAGTCATCTAATGGTGATTATGTCCTTATACATTTTCTGCTAAGACTGAGTGGCTGAAAACCAGCATAATAGCCTTGATGAAACAGGGTTTATATTCTTTCTTTATTGTTTTCTTACAACTTTTTAAAATTCATTAAAGGTATATTAGATGTATGAAAAACTTTGACTAATTTGATTTTCAGGAAGCATCATGATTTGCACTTGAGCTTAAAAAACAAACGAAACAATGGAATAGGATTGGAGGGGTGGTGAAATACATCTTTCAAATAAAATTCCAATTTTTCTGCTTTCTTCTTATGTTCCAAGAAAGGACTATATCTTTCAAGGTCTATTAAGAGAAACAATTGGAAACTTTGAGCAACTATCTCATTTTTTTTTATTCCTTTTTTTTTTTTCTTTTTCCCTACAGTTATTAAAATTAAAAAGGTTGCTTTCTGAAGTTAACAAAGATTCAATCAGTTTCAGGTGTGCTAATGAGGAAACATTTCTAAGGGGTAATTCTCTGACTTTTAATGGTGTTTTCACACATCCAATTTTAAGAAGTTATTATAGCTAGGCAAGTTGTCCAGCTCCTAATTGCTCCCTGTAGTACACGGAGAGTGACAGACTCTTCCAAAGAACAGGTTGGGAACATAAAGTACATGCTTGTGCAAGGTTACACAGCTGCACCATGTCAGAGCCAGCCCTGAATGCCAACAGATGGACCCCGAGGAGTGTGAAAAGAGGTTGCAGGGCTGCCCCTGCACTCAGGGCCCCAGAAGCATCTCCCCATGGTTACCTGGTGTTCAACACTCATGATATGACCGCAATGGGAATGAGATGTAATGGGATACATTGCAAAGATCAAATCTTCTGTTCAATCTTCTGCTTCTGATCAAATCTTCAAAGATCTGCTTCTCCCTTACCTCTGAGGGCAGAGGTAATTTGTGCTCACACATATATGCCAGAAAGTCTTCTTCATATGATGTGTTAAGATTTTACCTACAGGTCTTTCATCTTGCCAGTTGAAGAATAGCAGGCAAATTAACCTTCAATCAATGTTATGGACAATATGCACATTTTACTCTATTCTAAACGATAGAAAAAATAGCCCAAAATCAAACTGTTTTCTATAATTTTCACTCCTTTCATTTTTTTTTCCTTTTAATCAATTGTCCATACAGATGGTATTATTCATTAACTTGTTTGCCATAAACTAATGTCAGATGAACCTGAAGAATAAGGGTTTTTCGAAAGTTCTTCATGGCAACCAGTCACCACTTGCTTTGTGTGATTGATTAGCTCTGGTATTTTCAGAAATTTTCAGGACTTAATGCTCAACAAGCAGAAATGGGAATGAATTTTGACAACCTAGATGAGTAAAACAAAAGAATAGTAAATAAAAGGCTTTCTAAAACACTCTTTTATCTTTGTTCTTAATTCAGGATTTTCAACATCTGTGCCCACTTGGGCACCAGTTAAAGGCCATTTTTTCCACAGTTTTCAGCATGCACTTGCTAACTATATGAACCATTTTTTGAGCAAAAGATTGCAGCTGTGTTCACACCTTACTAAAAAAGTGGCAGTTCATTTAGGTACCTAGAGATGCCACAAGTACCTTGAAACAGTGGCTTTAAATATGGCATTCAGTGGAAAGGTACTGGAAGTTTCAGGCAAAGGTTATTTTATTCTCTCACTCCTTGACTGATATAAATTTGATAAGAAAGTACTTTTTAATAAGTACTTTATATTTTTATAAGATTTTATTAGTTAATACAGCTGGGTCTAAGGAGCAGAGGGGAGATGGAGAGTATAACAAATGATAACCAATTCCTCTCTCTTTTTTTTCTCCTCTCTTTTTATCTGCTTTTTGATGACATATACAAGAGTGTTATAAAACAGTGTATTTTTTTCTTTGTGCGGATCAGAAAGCATTTAGCTGCTTTTAGATTTTGTATTTTTCTTGATGCATTCTCTCAAAGTAATTGCATTGGAGTGCACTATATTTTCTAAAGTTTTCTCTTTCACAACATTTCTCTTATTAACATTAATGACAAGGAAATAAAAATGGATATTACTGAAGCATATTTATTTGTTGCATAAAAAAAATTACAGATACTATATCCTTTTACGGTCTTCATATCAACATCAGTATCAGTGGAACATTAGATTTATCTGATGAAAGCAGCAGGAAAGGTCTCCAAACCTCTCATTCATCACTTTTATGTCAGCCCTGGGGAAGGACTGGAAACTGTTGTCTACCAAAAGGTCGTAGCACTTCAAGTCCTTTTTTGTGTATTTTGTTTGTACCTTAGTATTTCATGTAGCTTCTGGAACAGTACTTAATTTGCCCTCAGGTTCCCTTTCAGAATTCTACTTGTATAGTGATTGAATGTATGTAAATATATGCAACTCTTTGCAGCTCTATTAATAACTGATGGAAATGAGCATTTCCCTCCACTGAGTGTTCTTTCCAGTTCCAGGAAAGATATGAGCATTCCTACAGTTGCCCACCATAGTCACCAAATGACACTATTTGAAGAGAATTTTAACTCCACTGCTTTGCAGAACAGTTAGAGGGATTATGGTCAAAGACACAAACACAGGACAATACTGTCAATATAACATCTTTATATACTCAGAAGAATCATTTTATCCTTTGCCTAACAGACATCTGCTCTTCCTTCTTCTGTTTGAATCCTAATTACTTTACCACGCTTCTAACACTACAGTTACTTTTCAGATATCATCTTCCAGGGTGTGCATTGTCTTGAAGATACTTCTATCATCAGAATGGTACATAAAGCTAATACTTCTTCGCTACTGTATTGTCTTCTCCCTCCACCTCTCTCCTCTATTAATCTGCTTCCTCTGTGTCATAAGATTTCTCAACAAAATATCATTGTCAAGTACCTCATCAGTTCTCTTTACGTGGTCAGTACAGCCAATGTCAGTAAGTTTGTGACATCCTAGTATTGGTACTGGTCAGTCAAAGACACTTCTGATGTAAGAAAGAAAGCATGAAATACTTGAGTGTATGCAAAGGTCTTTGCGTATGTCTGTGGATGTTGTTGAGAATATACTGGTGCTGTTAGCAACATCCTGAAGAACTACAACCTCTTTTTCCTTTTCATCTGATGATGTAAGAACATGGAACAATGGCTTAAATGCTCTTTCTCTTTCCTGGCGGAATTCCAGGTATACAGATGATTAAGCAGGTTTATCCTCTGTTTTGAAGAAGTACCACATGGTGAACATCCATGTTCATGTTGATGGTTCTTTTGCATATTGTCCTTTACTTCCTCCACAACAGCTGCTCATTTTCCTGTAGGCTTCATGGAGGAAGTCATACTTGCTATTTCTCTGCCAAAAGCCTCCTTCCTTCTTCTTCCAATTCTCAGCCCACAGAGAGCTTTCATAAAGGTCATGCAAACACATGTGATATCAATGTTTGTGTGAATACATGCTTGCATGCATATTCATGGCACTTTCACATTTGACAAATGTTGCAACAAACAGAATTTCTCTCATAGAAGTGTTTTTTAAAAAAGGCAAATAAATGGGGTCATAGCTACCACAGAAATATTTTTCTTTCATTTTGAAGAAACTGCTTGCAGGTACAATAGCATTTTGCTGGGCAGCAATCAATATGTATGAATTTGTCATGTGGTGAAAACTGAAGGCAATGAGAAAATTAAGTCCATGAAGCTATGCCAGCATATACACCAGCCAGACATTCTTAGAAAAGGCTACTAAGGATGTACTGTACTCAGACAAAGCTCAAGAGGAACATAATTTGCCTGTACAGCAGCTCAGATATTTCAAACCTGTAGCACTTCAGTTTTTTCTTTTTTTTTTTTTTCCCTGAGAACCAAATCTGTAGCAAAATGTCATAAATCAAACTCCTTTTAAAAATTGATCCCTCTACCCTTTTCCTTGTTTTCATAAGGTTGCAAAGAGGAATGTAGCAGAAAAATGATGCTTATGGCATACAAAATATCTGTTTCAAATACAGTGTCTTACGGGAAATGACTGGAAAAAATGTAGATCAGCAGAAGGCAAATAGGAAAAAAAAAAAAGTTTAAAAGACTTTCATTTCTTATCTACAGCTGTGTAAGATCCAGCAGTTTTAGGTGAGTTTCTCCGTAGGGTTCTGTAGCCCTATACAAACTTTAGAAAGAGACCCAGTGTGAATCCTTGCAATTTTTGTTACTTTGCCATACTTTTCCACTTCTAAAGTCAGGGGACAGATACTGAGCACTACTTTTGTAGAAAATAAAACTAACTAGCATTGTACTTATGCTAGCATAGTTTCATATATGTGATCTTGAAAAATATTAATTGCAATTTTATCAAACGAAATTTAACATAATAGAGACTGAAAAAACTATTGATACATAGGACAACAGCAGGTGTCACAGAAAAGGCACAGACTAAAAGCCAGGAGAAAGGTTTGACCATTTAGAAGTATTATCAAAGTATAAAGCAATGGCTTCTCTGTTATCTTTTTTCCTCCTGCAATTTGCCTACAATAGCTGCTTAGAGGGAAGGCTGGCTGAAGTACTGTCTGGCATATTAGGGTCTGAGACTAATTATGTATATATTACACAGATTTCTAAAGAACCAGATAAATCTGCAAAGTTGAGAGAAAGAATATATAGTTAAAAGACTGCTTTCATATTATGGGACTTAGAATATATACATCTCTGTATGATGATTTTAAAAGACAGGGTGGAAGTTGAACTCAGTAAGTTTTCCTCTTCCAAGTATATGGCTACCAACTGTTATGTGACAGACAGAAAATATATTTATTAATTATTAATTTTTCCCCAGTACCATTCTATACCATTTCATATTATTTACTGCTATTGGTTTCCTTTGACTCTTCCTTCCACTCATTATAATCTCATCTGATTCGTAATTCTTTATTATGTTTTCTTTTCAAATATGACTGACTCTCATTCTCTTTCTAAGAATGTATTCAATACTTTTTTTTTTTTTTTTTACAACCACAAAATACATGATCTGTCGTATTTCAGCAATTTAAATCAAGAGCACAAGTCTTTACTGTGCTCTTCTCCCGGATTAGAAAGCTAAGTGTTTCCGAAGTTTCTCAGAAACTTTCTCACAGGTGATTGTATTCCAGGAAAAGATACTCAAAGTCTAGTTTAAGTCTAAAAGAGAAAGATCTTAAGATTTGGACTTATTACACATGTAAGAAGACGAAACAAAAAATTCTCTTCCAGTGCAGTGGTTCAAGTAAGGAAAAATGGTCTCTGTAAGTCAGGAAGCCCATTTTACACTAATGTGGTAATATGTTACAAGTGGCTACTCCTGTTTCAGAAAAAAATAAAATAATAGTTCTGATGTCATAAGTCCATGTAGGTGCCAAATAAGGGGGGCAGTAGCATCTTTTTACATTAATTCACCTTTGTTGCAGGAAGCAATAAAGCAGCTGTCTTTAAAATAAAATAAAATATAAAAATGCAGAGATCCCATTATATCTTTTATCTATCTCTGTCTCAAAACTAAGAGAACTAAGAGTTGAAAAACCTTCTGGACTGCATACAAGCTTTGAAATTTTTTTTTATTTTTATTTTTTTTTCCTGAGGCAAGTCTGACTTATTTTTTGTCAGTATTTCTTTTGTTATCACGTGATATTTTCATGCTCCTTTCCTCAGGTGAAGTCTTCACCTTGGGTTTGTGACAGCATTGATATCTTATAACAACCGAGGCTGAAGCCACCAACAGGAATGACATTCCCAGTAGTGTATTCCCAGTAGAATGCCAATGGGAATGGCATTCCCATTCCAAGTAGTTTGCAATGGTGTGAAGGCAAGAAAGAAAAAGCTGAAGAAACCAACATACCTATGCATGCAGTCTGTAGTAGCAATGAAATTTAGAAGAAAAATAATGTCTCCCATAGTACTGTGGTGGTTTTACTCAGATGAGCTCCACCACAACCACTCTCTCACTCCCCCTCCTCAAAGGAAAAGGGGGAGGAAATATGATAAAAAGGTCTCAAGGGTTGAGATAAGGACAGAGAGATCACTCAACAACTATTGTCACGGGCAAAACAGACTCAGCATAGGGAGATTAAAGAAATTTATTACCTATTACTAACAAGCTAGAGAAGTGAGTAACAAAGAAAAACTAAAAACAGCTTCCCCTCATCCACACTCTTTACCTCCTACCCCCCAGGCAGCACAGGGGAATGGGCAATGGGGGCTGCAGTCAGTCCCTGACGCATCGTCTCTGCCACTCCTTCACGGTCCCTCTCTGCCCCTGCTCCACGTGGGGTCCTTCCCGCGGGATGGGGTCCTTCCCACGGGATGCCGTCCTTCCCGAACTGAGCCTGCGGGCTCAGTACCAGGGGGTCCATCCCCCAGGAGCAAACTGCTCCAGCACGGGTCCCCCATGGGCGGCAGCTCCCCCCAGGCCCCCCTGCTCCTGCGTGGGCTCCTCTCCACGGGCTGCAGCTCCAGCCCGGGGCCTGCTCCTGCAGGGGCTCTCCACGGCCCGCAGCCTCCTCCAGGCCACATCCACCTGCTCCAGCGGGGGCTCCTCCATGGGCTGCAGCATGGAGATCTGCTCCATGTGGGACCCATGGGCTGCAAGGGGACAGCCTGATCCACCAGGGGCCTCTCCACAGGCCACAGGGGAATTTGTGCCGTGTACCTGGAGCGCCTCCTGCCCCCGTGCTGCACTGACCTGGGTGTCTGCAGGGCTGGTTCTCTCACATTTTCGCACTCCTCTCTTCCATCTGCAGCTGTACAGCATTTTTTTTCTCCTTTCTTAAATCTGCTCTCACAGAGGTGCCGACAACATCACTTATTGGCTCAGCTCTTGGCAGTGGTGGGTCCCTTTTGGAGCTGGCTGAAACTGGCTCTTATCCAACATGGGGCAGCTTCTGGACTCTTCTCACAGAAGCCACCCCTGCAGCCCCCTGCTACCAAAACCTTGCCATGTAAACCCAGTACAAGTATACAGAAATAGATTTACAAGTGAGAATATAATTTTCTATAAAATTACAGTTGATTTTTTAGGACTCTACTTTTATAAAGTGAGTGCTTAAATCCATCCCAAACTGAGCACATTTTTTGATCACATGCTCTTTTTAGGGAAGTGTTAATTTAAGCATGTTTATGTTAGCTTGACTGATTTCAGACCACCTTTAATGAGGTGTTGAGCGCCTTTCACTGACACCAAATGGAAATGATATGGGGGGGCAGTTGCATTTCTGAATGAGGAAATAATCAAAGGGAATAAATTTTTGTGCTGGGTGTCCACAAACGCATGCATGTTTTAACACATTTCACAGCAAGAACTCCACGTGTTAAGGTAATCTGTAGTGTATGGTGGTAGGAAAGCATCAATGAGATGCGAATTATTGCATGACTATGGAAATACCATTTAAAACTTCGTGTAAGTATCAATAAATCCTGAATGGTCCATGCAGGATTCGTGGAATCCATTCCATCTTCACTTTGCTGTAGTTTCTAGGTAACTGTTAAAGGTGGGGTATCTGGCACTTTTATTGACCGTATTTGATTGGTCCAATGCTTTGTTCATGTAGATGTTTGCTTGTAGTTTATGCAAGAGAGGGAGAGAACATATCTGCATATCAGAACATCCAGAGATTCCTTTGCATAAGTTAGGGGTTAAGCATCCCTCTGCCATTACGATGTCACTCCTTTGTTGCCTCAATGAATGTTAGTTATGAGGCAATTTTATACCTTTCTCACATATAGTTGTTCCTTTTTAATATACCTCCCACCCTCATGAAAGAAGCTTGAACTGAACTGCTAGAGCTTTTCTATTAGGATCATATTTGTCATTATGCAAGTTGGTATTTAATTAAAGGGCTGCCATCCTTTAGCTGTATTCAATGTGAACATATTGTGTGTCCACATTTTTTATTCAGGCCAGAATTCCTGATTCATAGATTTCTTCAGTGAAATTGCTTAGCGCTGAAAGTTGGGCTTTGCTGTTCAGGTGAAATGGTTCAGTGCTACCTTTAAATAAGAATGTGTATTTTTCAGTAGTGCAGTGTTTTGTTCCCACAGTGAAGAATGTGATTCCAGCAAGTATGCAAAATGAGTGAAATAGTCGAATATGTAGAACATACAAACTCTTATACTAAATAGGTAGAACTTAAGCTACTTGTACAAACACTAGAGACTGTTTACTAGAATGCGCCCAGGTAGCAATAAAATAAGTTTTCTGAAGGGAAGAAATATTGCATTTTTTGGTGTCTGGAAATTACTGTGTAGCATATGATTGTTTTAGTTGTCAATGTATTATTCTCAAGACCTGTTGTATGGCTTAAGCACCATCACAATACAGACCTAAAGACATACTCTTTGTCAGAAAACAAGGTAAATTTTTTGTTCTCTAATACTCAGTTTTTATTAAAATACAGTTAGCTTAGGTCAAATGCTATTCAACAAATGCAAGTCATTGATTTTGCTGCTTTGTAATATAATTTATTCTCCTCATTCTTGTAGTATTCAGACACCATGAACATAATACATTATTCAACAAATACCAACAATTACTCCTTGAATAATTTAGTTGATTAATATTTTATTCCTGTGTTAAGACCAGCTCCATGTGAGGGATCTAATACTTGTGCCACAGCCTTTTTTCTGCTGGACCTTTTTGAAAAGTTTAAGTAAATGCAACAGCTGATATAGAACTTCTTTTGTAGTGTTGGAGTACAGAGCGAGGTAAGATACTTTAGGATAGTTTGTGTATCTTGTAGAAAAATAAGTGATTGTATCCCTAGATGTGTTTTTTTTTTAATTTTTATTTTAATTATTGCCTGTGTTTGATTGTAGTAGGTAATTAACAAACACAAAGTACAGAATGACTTACATCAGATGGCTAACTGTTATATATGGCAGATAACTGAGGGGGAAACTTGAATAAAATTTCAGCCCATTTGAAAATGAAAAACAGAAGAACTGAGGAAAACAGAACTGAATCAAGAATCCATAAACCTGAAAATGTCAAATCGACTTAAGTTTCAGGATTTGTTCATCAATTAAAACACATAAACATATGACATGATTGCAGTCACAGCTTCATCTCTCAAATCAAAATATTATGTGTGAGACTAGGTCTTCTTGCCGCTCTCTAGACAGACCCTTACAGGAGTCAGGTAATTCATACTTACTCAATACAGAAGTCTCCACATCTCAAAAAAACATTTGCTAGTTATAGGTGAGTGGCCTCATCTGCTGATCAGTTGCATTTTGCTGGTCCCAGGTAGAAAAGCATTGTTCAGGGCAAGCAAAACATTGGGTTACACAGCAGTGGGAGCACAGAGTGTAACCTCACTGGAAATGTATTCCCAGCTGTAAGGACCTGATATGTCTGGGATCATGCCTCCCAGATGCCAGGACATATATACATATGGCAATCGTAATCTGACACATCGGATGCCTGTCAGCAGGATCTCCCAGTGTTGTAAGACCCACTAGCTAGAGTCACACACATAGGGTCTTTATGACAACAAAGGGCCTGCACATAGAAAATCTGAAAATGAATTTTCACAACAGATATTTGTGAATTCCACTTCTATGGCTTCATCACAAAATCAGTCTTTTTCTCCATGTTCTAGTATATGCATTGTTTCAGTCCTTGCAGCACCTACTATATATTACTGCCTTGGTATCTTCTGATGGATAGTTTATCAGATATCTTCCTTGAAAGTGCAGTGACTGTTGTTTTAAAATGTTCACTAAATGTAGACCTTCATCAAGGTGAGGCTGTCTTCTGTTTAGATAAAATGATTATGTGTTTGCTTTCGAGACTGTAATATCCTCTGTATCAGTTTGCCTGCAAGTACATAATTAACCTGTCAGCCCACCCTGCAGTAATAAGTGTGATAGATGGGAAATATATTAGGAAAGAACCTGTGTGTGATATGCTTGTGAGCCCTACTTTATCCTTCAAGTATCTATCCTTCTAATTAGCACTGAGGTAACTGCAGACCTCAATGAATTAGCATATAACTGTTATCAATATACATTATTTCTTTTTGTTCTGAACTGCTCATTCAGATGAGATGTAAAAGATCTGAACTGAGTACTTGGGGACAGAAAATATAAACAAAATAAAATGGACATGTACTTTGAGGAACTGAGGGCCTCCAGTATTTGCAAAGTTTTTCTTGATAAATAAGATGTAGCATGAACTACAGAGTAAAAGTCCTGAAGAAGAAAGACTGACAAAAACATAGTCTCACAAATATTTAACATCAAAAATAAAGTGTTTATGATTCATATTGAAAATATCTACAATATCTAACTTTAAAATTAAACACTGTCACAATTACTGGAGGGCAAAACAGATGTTTGGTGGAATTGATGGGCTGAAGGTATCTCAGTGATGTAAGAGTTTGTACCTGCTGCTTTTCAGTGCAGTTCACCACTGAATGTCAAATGGATATACTCATTTTATATGAGAACTTTTCCACTAGAAAATATTTTAGAGGGTTGATATTGGAGAATCCTTTTTAACAATCGTAAGAAATGGCAGTATATGCAAAACTGGGGGGTGAAGGGTGGCTATAGCCTCTAAACCGTAGTGGCTACCTCTCCACACTGATAATAACAGAATCAGAATTGTAGGGGTTGGAAGGGACCTCAATAGATCATTGGGTCCAATCCCCCTGCCAAAGCAGGTTTCCTAGAGAATGATTAGCAGAAACAATTAAAAGAGCCAACTGAAATATATATGTGTGTGTATATATATATATATTCAGATGCTGAAGAACAAGTCTTATGATGTGAAACTTAAAGAGCTCAATTTACTGAACAGAAAGGTTGAGCGGTATGTCTCGATCATTGTGAATAGGTACTGACACAAAGAAGAAATACTTGATAGTGGATGTCTTTCAGTATGGCAGACAAAGACCTAACAAGATCAAAAGTCTGGAAATTAAAAGTAGACAAATTCAGCCTTGAAATAACAAAATAACTGCATTTTCCTAGCAGTAAAGGCAATTAAACATTGGAGTACCTCAGCAGATCTTGGAGTCCCTAAAAGAAGAATAGATTTCTTTCTGAAAGGGATGTTCCCATCCGATTTCTGGGGGGAAAAAAATAATATATATGTATATATATATATATATATATATATATATATAAAATATGTGGTCTGAATAGAAAATCAAACAAAAGATCACAGTTTGTGAGTGAGAGGTCTATATATGCTAGAGTATGCAATGTCTTCTAGTGACAACAAATATAGTAGACATAAATTATGAGAAGTAGGGTCAATTCATGTGGGTTGAGAGCCATATTAGTATAGTTACACTACCATAGAAATAGTTCAGATAAATATAGACAGTGCTACACTGTGCATACAACCATATGGATTTCTGGATCATTAAAAGTCTTTGCAATTTTTTTCTGGTAAAGGTGAAAAATGTGTCCTTCAATATGCCATGTGCTGATGGCATCATCAGCTTTACTTCCAGCAAGCCCTGCCTCTGTCACTTGCAGAGCAGTTATTGAAATTCTTGCCATTTTACATGAAATGATTGTCAATCATCTGGGATGCTGCACACAACCACACTTGCGTACAGCAGATGCACTGCCCATTCTTTCTTATTTTTTTTTCATTCCAGTCCAGTTTACTCTCAATTCTCCCATCAAAGTTTCTAAAAAGGCTTACTTAGACTTTGTAATATAGGTAAAATTAAACTCTCTTTTTCAAGAGAGATGTTCTAGTTATTTCTGACAATATTTTCCTGATTAGGCAAAAAAAAATAAAATAAAAAAAAAATCTCAAGAGGTTTCTAGAGAATGTATGTCACATTTTGTAATGCTTACTGCCACATTTCTTCAAATGGGTTTATATCATGCATAATACAAATGTGATACCTCATCCTCTTTAAAATTGTGCTGGATAAATATGACATTCTTAAAACTTTCATCTTCATCTGTGTAACAGTAATTGCCATCTCTTTGTTTTTACCTTTCTAGAGATCAAAACACTGAAGAGTTTACATTAAACTGGGAAGAAACTGGTCAGTAAGCTCTCCATTCCACAGACTGTCAAAATGAATTTTGTTGTGCATCAGGAGGAACACATTGTTTATATCACACAGAGACTGAAAGCCATGAGAGACTGAAATTCATGGCCAAGATCCCAGATGGGGCTGGGCAAAGGAGCTGCAGTCTAGCCCTTAGAGTATTTTAAAAATGACCTTTCTAAATCTCAACTGTACTGTTATTACAGTACAAGAAAAAGAGTAGTCTGCGAAAGGCAGAAAGTAGAAGAATGTTGGTCAGAGACTTTTCTGATGTTCCCTTCAATATATGATAAGAGACATTTTGTATTGGAGTGACTCATTGCTTAATGTATTTCTGCAACAGATCTTCTTGAGTTCTGAGACCTGTAAGGACTATTTTCTGTTAACTTGAATCAATACCTCAGTCAGCTTTTCAAGTGCTCAGCTGGGACAAGAACTATGAACAAGAGATGAGCAGCTCATGTACATATGTCACAATTAAAAATATTTGAATTACAGGAAATATAAATTTGGAGTATTCTAATCACAACTAAAAGGCAGAGAAGGAAGAAAATAATGGATTACTTTTAGCCGTTCCTGTTGTTAAAATTTGCATTTGAAATTGCAAGACGAGCAGTCAAGAGTTTGTCTTTTGAAATCTTTTCCAGATGTGACAAGCTACAGCAAAACAACAGATAACTCATGTGCTTTCATATGACACCTATTATTTTACATATAATGTTTGTCCTCCAAGGTGATTTTATTTTTTCCTTTTATTAATCCTTATTAATATTAAAGAGAGAATAGTAAAATACATTTTTTTTCTG
The DNA here is from genome assembly GCF_013377495.2 of Cygnus atratus. Taxonomy (NCBI): domain Eukaryota; kingdom Metazoa; phylum Chordata; class Aves; order Anseriformes; family Anatidae; genus Cygnus; species Cygnus atratus. The sequence goes on from NC_066364.1 coordinate 9,351,469, forward strand.
GAATGCATAAATGCTATAGCTAATCATTTCCCAACAATTATCGTAAAACAGCAGTGACATTTTCAGCTCTTCAAAGTTATGCAAATTACTGAGTGGGTAAGTACAGCAGCTCTTTTCTCTATTAGAGCACTGCTGTTTAAAGTGGTATTGCATGTCAAGGAGGGCAAGGTGCGAGTAGTTTGATTAGAATAATCCACCCTCCACCACCATCTCTTTGCTTCGTGCGACTACATGGTACAGACACCCACTGTCCTTTATTAAAGCACATTTGCATTTATAAATTAATGGAGATGGGCTGAAAATAAAAAAAATAAAAAATAAAAATAAATGTTTTGTTTTACAGAACCCAAAGGAAAGTAGGCAATTCAGACCTAAACTGTCTTTTATTCTACAACACCATCATTCAGTGTACAAGTAGTTTGTCTCCCCATGGACATTTATAGTATTAGAAAAAAAGGGAGATGAAGATTTTCAATATTAAATCTAGACTGAATTTTGAACCCAGAAGGTCATTCTGCTCTTCATAAGCCAGACTTTTATCTTCTGTTGTCATAAAGTCATGTGGTTATGGATCTACTCAGCTGAGAGATCGTAGAGCCAAATGACAAAACCAGAAAGAGCAGAATGGGAATAATCTCTTCCCATTCAGTGTAGCTTTGGAATAGTAGAAAATCATTTCCATTCATCTGGAGGTCAGTTTCAGAGATGACTGATAAAAAGCACATCTAGTGTTGTCCAGCTTAGCAGGTTTAATGCAGTAGTTCTTTCCAAATCCCCAAAAGAGACAGTAACTTCTTTCACCCCTTTCCTTTCCATGGTGCCTCAGTTAAACTGCCTATGAACACTCAAAGTGAAACTGCTGCTCTAGGATGTTACACATTGTCCTACTCATACTCATCCTACCTGAGTTTCTCCTGTCTGCTTTTTTGGGAGTTTTTGTTTGTTTTGAAATCATCTGCTGTCTTGTATCTTCCTCTTCAGTTCCAGCTCTGCTCGTGTACTGGAGGAACAGTCTAACTATTAAGCTCACAGCATGGCATCATCAGTGCTTCAGGCAGTAATGGTGGAACCTGATGCTCAAAGTCCTTTATGCACCAGAGTGCCCATGGCATGCAGTGCAGTTTTCCTCAGAAGTACCAGCACAGGTAATGAAAGTGATGCCATCATAAGGTCATGCCTGAGGGGACATGGCCTGCTCCTTTTTGGTTCAAGCAGATCCTGTTCCTGGCTTTGGAGTTAGCTCTGTATAAACACATCTGAGGGTACCTCACTAACATGTATTATGCAGAATGGACTTGCCTTTGTATTGTATACTATCTGAGATGGCATTTCTGTTGTGATCTGTATATAGGATTCAGTGCTTTCAAGAGACCTTTTGATTGACTATAAAAATCTACATAATATTAACAACATGAAAAAAAGGAAGTCAAACGTGAAAGAAGCCAGTTTCTCATTCTTTGAAAGCTAACTACTGGCCGCTTTGCCTGTCCTTCTAAGCCAGTTAAGTGGAAACATTGCTCCCTTGAACAAACTACATGTGAAAGCTATTAACATTGCCCAGTGCATATTTCTACTCTCTCTATAAATATCTCATTGAGATATTCAATTCTAATAGCTAAAAGGTCTAATATCTGTTCTAGCATTTGGACGGATGGATTTTTAGGGGTGTTTTTTTTCAATAGAAGAAATAAAGCCAACTCTACTCTTATCTTTTATTTTCAATTTAGCTTCAGAAATTAAATCTCTACCATATAATTGAACCAAAATTATCTACAACTTTCCAGTTCTTTTCATTCTATATAGCCATACTGTGAATAGAAGTCCAAGGCAATGATCAAGTACAAGTCACCTATTATCAGTGAATAGAACATTATACTATGCTGAAGAATTTTCCTTCATTTTAGGTGCTGTTCCAAACAATTTCATGGTCACAATGGATTTTCTTTAGAAAAAAAAAAAAAAATCAACTTCTTTCCTTCCAAAGTAATGCTGTAGTATTCATTGCAAATTCACACAAGCAAAAAGCAAGCTATAACATAGAAGATTTCCCTACACATGAAAAATTATTAGTTAATTCAAGAAAAGTGAATATAAGCAGAATATTTGTTTGCACATTTTTACAAAAACAGTATATTTGAAGAGTTTTGGGGTGCTCTTTTTCTTCATTCTTCTGTCCTCCATGTTGAAAACTAGATTTTGTAACAGATGCTCTAGCCCAAACATTAATATGTTATATCCTTTGGGCAGAATAAGCCTTATGTGCATCTTCTTTTACATCTTTCATGTTATCCATAGAGTTTTATGACTCCTGATCTCTGACTTTGTAGCTATTTCCTGCCCCCACCCAATGCTAAACCCTTCACTACAGAACTTGAACTGGGTAGTGAGATACGAAGACAACATATAGTAACATTTGAAACCCACAAAAGCGCATCAAGATAAGCCCATGTTAATGAATAAAACAGTGCCATGGGCCTGATACCAGTGATACATCATCCATTAAATTTGTTAAATTTTTGAACATTTCTTGGTGCACTTTTTCCTGGGCCGAGTTAGCATTCACCTAAGCAATTCCCAGGGATGTTCAGGGAGCCAGAATCAAGGAAGAACAATTCCTGTTAGGCAGTTGAGACACAACCTCCCAGTTTTGGAAAGTGAGTGTTTAGTAGGATGAATGTGGCTAGATGGCCCAACTGTCCTCAGTGTCAAAAACGCATTAACCCACTATTAAATTTATTGGTATAGATGCTCTCTCAGGCTACTGCCTATTTCCAGAGACAAAAATAAATTCTATACAGGTTTGCCTTTTCCCTCTCATAAGGACACAACATTGCTGATGATGACACTTGTGTTATATGTGAAATTGGCATGATGTAAACAAATAGGAAAACAACAGAAGGTATCATCCAGGCTCCATCACTTGAACAGCTGTGAAAAATTACACTGTGAATAAAGAACTTTTGAAAGCAGTTCTATAGCAGCTTGTCTACCCCTTGCAGACAGTCTTTTGAGCCCCATGCAGACAGAACTGTCATGTTTTGAGCAATGAATACAAAGTGCTTTTCTTCTATCCCATGTCCCTCCCAGGGGTATTCACTCCATGTTGCAGTACAGATATGAGATGCTTGTGTTTTCTCCACACCTTGATGCTGTGGCTGTCTGTGTCCATTAGTTGCAATGGAATCAATGTTATGGCAGCCCTCTGTGTTGGCACCACAAAAGATAAAATAAATAGTACTGTCACTAATACTAAACCTACATAGAGACATCATAATACAGCTACAAGATTCTTCAGGTACTCTCATGGAGTGAGAGTGAGAAAGGCCTGGAAATGTATACATCACAAAACATGGAGTTGAGGAAGAAATGTTCAAGAGAAGGTCAACACATAAATCCTACACATTAAAAGAGTAGGTGCCTAATTCAGAGTGCAGAAGGGAGGACCTCTCCCTCCCCTCCTATTCTGTGTTATGAATACCCTCTGTGCTTATGCACACAGCTTTTTTCTCCTCCCCCTTTCTCCCCATTAAAGGCTATAATTGCTCTGACAGACTTGATTGCTCACTCCATAAAGTCCAAAACTGATGCAAAGATTCAAAACAATAAAAGCATTTTTTTATTTTACTTTAGTTAAGGAACGATTAAAAAAAAAAAAAAAAAAGGAAAAAAGCAAGAAGAAAAAAGCAAAAAGAAAAAAAGGGAAAAAAAGGAAAAAAAAAAGAAAAGGAGGGAGAAAAAGAAAGCTCTGTTCATTTAAACTTGTTCAAGTTGCTTTTAGGAACTTAGATTCTCAAGTAATCCTCTAACAGTGAACCTGTCCACCTGCTCTTCAATAGTCTGCCTCTGCAAGCACTTAAAATTCACCACACATTAGCCATGCTCTGAAATGTGCTTGCATACACACAAGTGCAGAAATGCCATTTTTGGAAATTAACCCACTTAACTGTTGCAGTGGATCTGAGGCTGGATGTTAGCTCTTACAGTGGATCTCAGGCTGGATCTGCCTCAGAAAACCTGGAAAGTTAAACAGAACCAAGGTACAGGGCTGAGCCCTTGCTTGTGGTCATCTATGCTGAGGAATCGGGCAGTTGTGATCCACGTAACATTTCTGAGAGACCTTGGAGCTTATCTCTGCCTCTTTCTGTTGGAAGTCTTGTCACAATCAATGAATCACACAGAATTGTTAACATTGGAAGGGACCTCTGGAGGTCACCTCATCCAACCTCCCTGCTTAAGCAGAGTCACCTAGAGCAGGTTGACCAGTGCCTGTGAACGCAAGGCTGCTCTCACTTGTCTGCAGACGGATCAACTACTTGCTCTTCCCGATCAGGTAGCCTGTAGCAGACCCCCACTATAATCTCACCTTTACCTGTCCTCTCTTTAAACATATCCCATAAACTCTCAGTTTGTTCCTTGTCCATTCCCAGGCACAGCTCTATGCACTCCATCTACTCTCTCACATAAAGGGCAGCTCACCCTCATTGTCTTCCCAGACTGTCTTTCCTAAAGAGCCTGCATCCCTTTACTGCAACACTCCAGTCATGTAAGCCATCCCCATATGTCTCTGTAGTCCCAACAAGAACATAGCCCTGCAACTGCACACAGCTCTCTAACATCATGTTTAATCCCCATACTGGGTGCATTAGTATGCAGGCACTTTGGAGAGGCACCCCAGCATACTGAGTTTCTAGAAAGAGTTTGGAAGATTTCTCCACAATGGTGTCTTATAGGCACTTTCTAGCTTAAGTGCATGTGTTGGAGGTGATCCCACTTAAGCACCATTTTGTTGATTTTGTGGCTCCTCACTATCACATCAACCCATGGCCTTTGTTCAGCAGCTTTGCACTCCCTCTTAGGGCTTGTGGTAACTTTCTTCTCCCTTGTCATACTAATTTAAAGCCTTCCTTGTCCCTTCTCTCAACTCTAGCTTGATGGTCCAAGCACTCTGCCAGGTGTGGGAGATATGGCTGAGCTCAAGGGGCTGAAAAGACTAACACTCCTCAGGCAAAAGGCGGTGATGGGGGTGACGAACAGCACTGCTTTCATGTTTTAAGGGAACCTTCCTGTTAGGGGCTATCAAAAAAAGGTATCTCACATTTCTTATTGTTTCCCTGCACAGTGAAAAGAAAACTTGTGTTTACTTTAAGCAGACTGGATCATCCTGTAGCTTTCTTCACTTTGATGGGAATGTAGATTCCCGCTGACTTGCTGAAGATGAAGCACCACCTTACCTAGATGCCTAGGTTACATACACAAGGCTCTCCATTCACTGCAGACTATATGGCAAAATTCAATTTCTTTGGAACTGTGTTACTTTCAACTAGCTCTGCTCTTAACCCTACTGATGTTATGATTGTATCTTGAAAGCTAACCCTCCCTCTTTTCTCCCAAAAGAACAGAAAAAAAAAAAAAAAAGTACTTCATGAGGTCACCTTTTCACTAAATTCCTTTAGTCTGTTTTAGTTTCTGTCTGTCAGAAGCGCATAAGCTTCATGTACCAAAAAGGAGAAAAGCTAGTAACTCCTTTCAGCATTTTTCTAAAATGCTTTTAAAAGCTTCATTCTTGAAGCTTGTTCTTGAATTCAATTCACTTATGACTGGGATGTTATATTACTATTTTTTAAAATCAATTTCTCCCCAGACTCAGTGGATTAGTGACTGAAATCTGAAAGCTTTGGAGGAAAAAGTCTAAAATAGTATTAAACAAATGTTTATCTCATTTCCTGTAAGTTCAGGATCTGTTTTGGCAACTTTTCCTCCATCCTTAGTCCTTTAAGCATCAGCAGAATAAAGTGTTGTTTTTTTAAAAAACGTATTACCTTAATATATCATTGACACAGAAGATCAGGTTTACAAATTACTGGGCTTTTGTCTTTCAAATGACAACCTGGATGATTATAAACTGCAGACATGCTCAGGCATGTCATTATTGGTCAAACTTCACAGTTTTGTAAGCAGTTACAACACCATGTGTAGATATTTGCCTCTGCAATGTGCATATGAAACACTGACCACCTGAAATTTTTTACACACATAGTGGAATGGCATTAACACAACCCAAAATGTAAAGCCAGGAAGAGGCATTGTTGTTCTTTCTAACAATAGAACAGAGAGTGATCTTACTCATGTTAGCATTATGGCTTTACAACTCAGTGGGCTTTAGTGGAGATCCTCCTAAATTACTTCAGATAAATTAAACTCAAGTCTGTAAATGTTCTATTTACCTAATGTTACCCATCCAGCAATCTTAAAGTACTTTGAGAACATCAGTTAAGCTTCAGAATCGCTCCTCCCATGGTTTCCCAAGTGGAAAATAAAATGATAAATTTATGGGCATTTAAATCAACACCCAGAAAAGTTCTCCAAATTTGTGCAAGATCACAAAGCAAATCACCAGCAGGGCCAGATATAATGCTGTCCCAGCTGTTCTACTTGGGCTCTGGTACTAGATATTATTTTCTATTTTGTAATAATAACTTTACATTCTTACAGATTATTACTTTTGTCTTAAACTCTCTGTTACCCTGACTAGCTGCTGAGTTCTCAGTTGGACCATTTAGCATAAGTGCCTGTTCTAGTTATTCAGTCCATTAAAACAGAAATCAGACTACATTACCCAGAACTCACTTAAGCCTCCCACAGCCCTTCTCAGTCAGAGTGGTAGCCTGACAATGTTCTCTCTACAGAGCTCGCTACTAAAATCAGCTGGGAGTTCTGTGTTAAAATGTACAAATGCATATTTTTATACAAACTCAACAGTCAATATCAGGATTATCAGGTAATTTAGTTAGGCAAGCACTTGCTTGTGCATATTGAGTTAGATAGTTCATTACCCAGGGCTAATTCCTGGGATGCTGTTAGCAAGCTGCTTAACTTCTTTCTCTGCCTGCACAGTCCTCTGCTGTAAAAACACAGGCTTTCATTTTTTTTTCACTTGTAGGACAGCCTTGCTATTTGAATTAATCTGGCCATGCAGAATACGGGTTGCTTTGTGTGTATGTGGTTCTTGGTCATATAAAGGTAGCTAATCTACACAAGGTAAGTAATTTCCTTGGTTAGCAGATAGGCAAAATAAATAAATAAATAACTTTGAAAAATCATAGTATAGCCCTAATGCATGTTTTTCTACAGTCCTAAGAAGCCACAATTTTTTTATCATTTATGCCACCACAGAAAGTTTGGACCTGTGAGAGGAGGTAAGTGCTTCCAGTAAGCAAAGTGTTTAAAGAAGTTGCATAGGTGGCTCCTCAACACAAAAAGTCACAGTTCTACATTCCCCATGGTGGCAGTGGAACCAGAAGTAATGATTTTGGAGGATTCTTCCCCAGCTCTTTCTTCCACTATTTCTGCTTCACTATGCCATAGCATGAATATGACTTGTCTCCTTGTCCTGAGAGCAGCAAAAATCAATTTTCCCTACACTGCCTTGAACTGGCTGTGAGCACACACCTTTGCTTTGTAAATTCAGCAGTCAGTCAAGGAACATACCGGCTTTTGTGACATTACTAGACCACAAGTCTAAAGATGTTTGAATGCTCTGAACACTCATGTACATAATGTGTGTCTTTGCAAGACCTATTCTCTGTAAGAATAAACATAATCAAATTCAAACATTTGCTTGCCTATTACCGGCAGATTTGCACCATTTGTGGTCAGTCCATTATTACACAGCAACTACAAATTTAATTTGTTACAGAAAATGTTAAGAAGGAAGGATCTTTGGCTTCAATTTATCCAGAACAAATGGGCAAATGGAAAAAATCAAATCTGAATTTGTAGTTACAAGGCAATTTGGCCAAATGTTAGGCTGTGCTGTCCTATCTGTGGAGCAAATATGGTCCAAACTATCTCAGTGCACTGAGAGTATATAATTTGATGATGGCTTCTAGCGCTTCTGTGGCACAAACAGCCTGGTTTACAGCACATTCCTGAATTTTGGTTAAAACCTTTTTTTTTTTTTTCCCTTTTCCTTTTTTAGTTCATCTAATCTGATTAGCATGTTTTCTTCCTCAAGGATATGCTATTTTGAAAGATGGTGGAAACAGACAGATAGGCAAACACATAGACACACAAACACAGCCAAGTTAATCTGTGTTTAGAAATAGATAGGGATTAAAAGGACCCACTGAAAAATGTGGCATTTGCACTAAAATACATGCAAGTAATTTAAATAGTGAGAAATGATGTAGGTTTATCATTTCTCATATCTAGGCTATACAATTGGATCTCTCAGCCTTTCTCCCTTTGAGAGGTGCCCTAGGCTCTTAATCATTTTCATGGTCCTTTGTTGGACTCTATCCAGTATTTCCATATCTCTACATACCAGTTAGAGAAGGAGAAATTCAAAGGGCAAAAACACTGGGGATACCTGTGAAGATGGCATATCTCATTGCAGAACTGACATGGGTCTTCAGATCTCTTGTATGGGACTCATATGAGAAGTCATGGATAAGGGTCCTCGATAAACTTCAAAAGGCTGAATTAAAGTCCACATGGAGCAGTCTAAATTGTGCACAGAGGTTAAATTTGAGAGTTTAAACACAGTTGTCTACAGAGATGTTCTAGGAGAGCCCACCTACATCTAGCTGTTACTCAAGAAGGGGACATTTCCCCTAATTCCCTTGTCATAACTGTCAGTCTGGTGTGGATGACTTGAATTTTTCAGGGTTATATTACATGATGTAGCCGTGTGGCTATCTGAAGGAAGTCTTAATGATGATTAAATCATCATATCTTAATGATGTAAAAACTGGATAAAAGAAGATCACTCAAAGTAATGGAGATAACAATAGACTGGAAACCAGAAGCAGTATAACCCTGTTCCAATCAGTGTTGTCTGTGAGTTGAAGAGCTGTAATGAGAAAAAGGTATTATTGACTTTCATGTCTTAAAATGAAAGCTAGGTTTTTCTCTCTGAATTTATGGTATCCACACATGGCACAGCATAGAACAACATAAAAATACTAGCTCAGTGAGGTGCTAAGTATAATGTCTCCTTACTACTCACTCTGCCCACATGTTGAGAGTGCTTCTAGCTGGAATGAGCACAGAGTAAAGCCTTGATTAACCCTTTTGTGCCTATTGTCATGACTTACAGCAAAGGACAAGTACAGGGGTCAGCAAAATTTCCATGGACAAATTATAGTCTGTAAGAAAATTATAGAAGGTATTCATTAGAATTTTGGGACTGGTTACAAAAATATCTAATTTTTAAGTTCTCTGAAGTTGACCCTGAAAATTTCCATCTCCCCTCTCCTTCCCTTCCTCTGATCAAACATACTCAGTCATTGCAAATTGTGCACATCATGTGCATACTCTCATAACATCTCAAACAAAACACAAAGTCACCATGTAATTTTAACCTCATACAAAAAAAAAAAATCAAAACAAACCACATATTCTCATTGCTATCAAATTTATTTCTGAAAGGAGAAACTGGCAGAATGGGAAGATTCATTAGCCCTCTTGTTATTCTCTTCTTTCAGACTTCTTCCAGCTCTGTTTACTTTCCACTTCCCTTATGCATTTCCAATCCCTTACCATATCATTTTGTATCTGTCTTGTGCTCTTATTAGTGGGGTGCCATTTTAACTGAGCTTTCCATCTGTGAGAAAAGGAATCCTTGCCACAGATCTACCCAAATTTCACCTGGCCTATAGTTATAAAGTCATGGAAGAGATGCAGATTTTTATTTTCTAGAAACACTAATTTTAATTTTCTTTTTAATTTGTTTCTCATGGCATTGCCTAACTTTTTTATTAACTTGACACAATGGGATGCAAGAAGGGATCTTTATGAGCCAAATTTTCAGAAGAGCTCACAGCTTTGCTTTCAGTTGTAGCCACTGGTCCTTATCACATTTGAGTTCCAAGGTCCTGCTTATTACGTGACTTGCCAATCCAGGAAGAGAGAAGGGATATAAGTACTGTTTGCTTTCCCAGATAAATTAAAATAGACTTCAGTGGAGCACAAATCTGAGAAGAAACTACAGACTTTAGCTTAGGTGGAGACAGAATCACACTAGACATTAGAATGCATTGTCAAGACTGATCATTTGTTAACAACTAAAGGGAAGCATGTTAGAGTTGTGGATATGTTTAGACATAAAAGGTGGTAAGATGGGTGTGAAGGTTGCCTTTACTTGATTTCCAGTGATAGCACTGGTGGCAAAGTCATTTTAGCAGCCTTCATTGGTTTGTCACAAGTTCTGGTGTGCTGCAGAGAGTCTTACATGACACACTCCATTCTCAGTCTCCATCAGCTGAGAGTCTGTTATTCTCTATTCTCCTCCCCCAAATTCACCATGCAAAGAATCATATTTAGAACTTATGCTAATTCTTTTTCACATTATTATAACATAAAAATTCAAAAGCCGGATGTACTCAGAGATACTCAGGAAGTGATTGTCTTTGTGACATTGTTACTCTTGGACAGGTACAGAAAATGCAAACTACAAAAAATGTGTAAATGAATTTGAGATTCTCAGGTTCCAAATTAATATCCTGAAAACTTCTATTCCTGTACTTCCAGACCTCTGAAGGTACCTGAAGTTTTGCAGAACAAGTCCTACCTCTATGTGTACATTGAAGTCTAGGCTGAACTAAGAAGCTCTTCAGCTAACCGACATGCAAGTCAAGTCAAGTAGATCAGCCACTGCTTTTATGTTCTAAAATCCAAGACTGGATTCTTCTCACACAACCTGGGCATCTAGAAATTAACTATTCACCTTGACTCTCGCTACCTTAAATGGGGACAAACACCCCCGTAGACTGGTTCATCTCATCTAAAGATATCCCTTATGAATCACCCTGTGACAATATCTGTCCTCTTTTGACTGGAGAAAGAAATTAGAATGGTGAGTTTAAGAAGTAGTTTTATGCAATGTTATGTTTGGCATAATGATGTCACAAGGTATGCTAATCTGCATGGGATCCTATCCTTTACCCTGTACTACTCCACATACATTGAAAGAACTAACATATTTTTTAAAGTTATAATTTTAAGTCCATGTTTTAAATCCATATTGCTAATAAACTAAAAGTCATATCAAACCATAGCTTTGGACTTTGACAATGAACTTCTAATTGTTTGCATGAGATAACTCTTACCAATGTGTACATATTGGTCTAATGATCAGAATATTTGGCAAGAAGTCTAGAAGTCCTAAGAACCATATTTTTGTCCAATGGGTTCTCTCCTTACATCTTTACCTCCCAATGGTCAAAACTCAAATGACAATGTTTTCTGTTGGTCTGGAGTGGCGACATTCTCTCAACTTCCTCTTGAAGCACTTCCACTGTAAAGAAAACAATTAATTTTTCTTTACAGTCTAATGATTCTTTCTTGGATAGGAAGGACAAGGTTTCTAGTTGCTGACCAATTTTACATGGCTTCTTCTCCAGTATTCAGTCTTCCTGTTTGGCTCACCCACTTTCCACAAAGGAAAATAAATATGTCTAATTTATGCTCCATTCTCTGAGTTAGGCACCTCAAAGTTAAATTTGCAACAGAAAACTATACAGTACTGTGACTGATCTCTTTGGACTTATCCCTGATTAAATAAATTCCATTTACAAAATACTAGTGCGGAGCCAACCTTTCAAATATTCTCAAATGTTGGGGTACGTCAGCAAGAGGAGGAAGAAGGTCTTGATCAGGCTCAGTATAACTCCCTAGTTTGAAAATAAATAAATAACACAGATTTGAATGAACACTATAATTGAGGAAAGATAATCTGTGGATTCAACAGAGGGGAAAAAGGCTAATGCTTTTAAAATGTAGCCTGATTAATGAGGCTGTCATAGAATTTATTTATAGGTACACTGTACAAAGTATCATAATCTCTGGGCAGATTTACAACAAATTAAATCCATCATAGTTTAGAAATCATGAAGCTGATTTGACTCAAAAGAAAAATTCACACAAGGCAATCAGAGGATTATAGCTGAGGCAAAGAAGTTGCAAAGACCAAGTGTTCTCAAACTTTTCCAATGTGTGGGTCATATTTCCCTTGACTCCCCCTTTCTCCTCCTACTGGTCAACATACAGAAAATTTCACAGCTAGGTATCAGTCTTCTGTAATAGCAGCAATTGCCTACTTTAAATAGTGGCATTTAGAAAGTATTTAATGTAATTTTAGCTGTTTTTAATATAAGATAGCAGCTGTAAATGTAGAGGAACCCATGCTATACTAGGCAGTTCTCTGTGGACCTCCAGCAAGTGCTCCGTGAATCACTAATGGTGCATTATCTACAGTTGGGAGCTATTGATTTGGAGAAAGCCCAAATAAGTAAACACACAGACCTTGCAGTATATGGTGAAGGTCACTAAACATACAAAATGAAATTTCCCCTACAGCAATGTGTGTGGAGCATTTCATATACTGAAAGATCCAAAAATAAAATAAATAAAATAGAATAAAATAAAATAAAATAATAAAATAAAATGATAAAATAAAATAAAATAAAATAATAAAATAAAAATCAAATAATATTTGGGATTTCGGATATTATAAATATAATAAAGGCAGAACATTGACAGAAGAGACTCAGACATACAGAGACAAGACACAGACAGTCTAGGAAATGACAATGGAAGGACTCCAGACTCTTTTTGAAAGAATGACAAGCCTGCTAATGTAACCAGTCTTTAAATCCTTATTCCTAGGGATCTGAAAGGCTATACAAACTAAGTCAAAAGGAGTGGGAGAGAGATGAGCCTTTTGTAATTTTCCTGTCTCAGAGAAGATAGCAGCCAACAAGTGAGAAAGCATGCTTATAATTTTTTAAGGGTCGGAGTTTAAAAAAAAAAAAAAAAAGTAGTCTGGCAGAGCAGTTTGTGAAGTTGAGGGTCTGGATATGCTACCAGACTTGAAAAAGGTGAAAGAAGGAAAAACAAAACCAAAAACAAACAAACAAAACTATTATTGCAATCATTCAGAATATAATACAATGTTAAAAGGAGAAAATGCTTAGAAATGATTAATTTCCAAGCCTACCATCATGTCTTTGGATATCAATATAACATTTGATGATACCAGTGTTTTCCTCTTGTTCCTTTCACAACTCTATAAATGTTAACTCACAGGCAGCCTCACTAGCACAAGAACATAATAGCATATAGGATTTTGGTTATATTGAGCACTGGATAATTTTGTTGACTAAAACCCTTCAGCCTAGAAGTGCTTTATTTTCAGGCTCCACTGTAATTAGTTACAAAGGTTATTTGAGTGAGACGTGAGGCAAGGCTGGAAGGTTATTGTTAAATGAAATCAATTTCACCTCCTTTTTTTCTTGCTCTAACATTTTCTTTTAAATCTATAGTGAAGAAATAGACTATCAGACAGTCATTTACCAACAATGACTTGTTTGGTAGTTTCAACAATATGTTCAGAAACAAAGAAGGGATTCAGCTGATGCCAACCTTTGGTTTAATAGTTCTCTGCCTCTGTCAGGAATTACATATTCCAAGCATGGTCAACTTCTTCAGCCTTAAGGAAGACAGTGCTGACCTACATAAACTTCTCACACTTGAACTGAAGTTTGAGCAGAGGCAGCACGTCCCACCAGCTCTGTTCAGTCTCCCAGATTTGAACAGCCTCATACATTACTGATGCTCCATAGTTTGCAAGATCAAAAGAAAAAGGATGTAACTCCAGAAAACCTGGTCTAGTTTTATAGTGCATGAATTCTAAAACAAAGGTCTCAAGGAACCACAGTGCATCCCATGCTCTTTAGTGGGCTGGATGGAAGAAACATTCCAGCACAAGCAGAGTAATGGAGTCTTGGTTTAAGAACCATATTAGGGAATTGAAACTTGCTCAGGTGTGTCACAGAAGTGAGAGCTACTAACAGCGAAAAGTCATCATCCCCTTCTCTTATTCCCCTCTAATACACAATACATCAATGTTGCAATTATTCACATTCCAGATTCTGAAATGGTTGTTTTTGTGTTCATTTCCTTTAGCAAAATTTGGCAGACACAAAAAGAACCAGCTTGAGATGGATTTGTGAGTACACACATACCTTTATACAGACAATGAAATATATATATATATATTTTAAAGCTGAAAAAATATGCCTTTAATGACTACTTAAGTCCTGACTAGAAAAGATAGTTGCTGAAAGCATACCAGTGATTAGTCTCTTGACCTTTCTTCAACTTGAAGTCATCAGCTATTGTTCACCACTGATAATAATAATAACCTTTATTTTATGAGGTGAGTGACAGACAATCCTTAGAGACCACAGTCTTTCACAAGAGCAACATGCATGAAAAAGAAATTATATTTAGTAGGCTCGATACAGTGAAATTAATTCAGAACTTTTACATCAAACACTAGAAGCGTTAAATACTATGTAAAATAATAATAGTAACAATAATAATGCAAAATGACTTATAAAGAAAAAAGCTGTAGCAGAAGGTTGTGCAGCAGAGTAGTAAGTTATTTGCCCTTTACCTTTTTTTTTTTTTTCCCTTCTCTCTCTGAGAAGGAAGAAAGTTTCTGAAAGTTTTCTTTTCCTTTGCTGTATTTTGAAAGGGAAGAGGAAGAAAATCTGAGACTGTATGAAAAGTTACAGTGAATATCTTATCTTTAACAATGGCCAGTTCTGAATCCTTAGGTATGAACACTATTATACTTCATTTAAGAGGAGGGGATTTCTTCCTAATCACAGCCAGCAATCATCTCATGACCTGAAGCTGCAGTGGCTGCCCCCTTCACATTTTGATTCTTCCTAGTGTAATTGCATATGTTACTCTAGACCAGACTTGAATGGAAGTCCCTTTAAGAAAAACCCCAGGAGGTAGAGTTGATAATACGGTAGGTGGCTCTCATTCCTCAGAGTCATTATTGAACCAATCACACAATATAGTGCTAGGGGTCAGAATGCAAGTAGCAGTGCACTGTTCTGAATGAAACGTAAAGCCAAAACCCTGAATAACTGTGGCCATTAGAGAGAATTTTTACAAGAGTGAAGGAGCTTGCTCCAGCAAGACCTAACCTGAGGTATTGTACTTTACCTTCCTGTCAGTTCAGTCAGTCCCTTAGCCTGTATTAACAGTATATAGGAGGTCTATGTATGCTTAAATAACATTTCTCTACCCCAGTGGAAGGAGCTGCAATTCACCAGTGGGATTTTCAGTTTGACAGAACAATATAGTTTAACCTGTTAAACTATTATGATGATCACTTTTCCTGGAGGACTGTAGAGTAACTCCTTAAACACAATGTGCTTCCCATTATCCAATACAAATGTATTACTCCTATTACCTCCTAGCAAGCTGCGGAACAGAATATCCAGCATGAATACTGGGAAGATCAGTGATTGGTTGAAGATTTATTTGAAGGAATGTCTCCTTTACCCAACAATACTCATACCCCAGGTTAAAGGCTTTGAAGTAAGAACAGTAAGCAACTAAACTGAAGTTATTAGCTCTCAAGAGATTCTGAGATATTAGAAAATTATAGTATAATGTTCATCGATAAAATCTGAGTTCTTAAATGGCTTCAAGAACCTGGATAACTAAATCCCACTAAAATTTTAAAATAAACAAAATAAAATAATAAGAAAAAAAAAAACTTGATTAGGTAGTTTTGAAAATCTCTGCCTAATTTTGTAATTTGGTTTGGGGTCAGGGCTAAAGGGTTTCTGCCAGCTGAAAAGTCTCAACATGAGGTAACTATCTCTGAGTTGTGTGAAGCATCTTAATATGTATGAGTACTGTAAAGCTGTCAGGATGGTAATCTTCAACCCACCTAGCCAGAGAAGGATTCAAAAGTCAAATGATCCTACGTCTCATATCAGTCTCCATAGACTATGGCAGATAGATCAGGTGACTACTGGACAGACCAGCAACACTCAGGGAACTCTGACACTGGCTTTCTGTAAGCCTATTCTTGGTGCTTCACTTCAGTCATGTACAAAAATTGAGATATTTTTATTTTAAAGCTATTGTGGCAGCTACTAATGAGAGTATTGGACAAAAATGATGTTTTTGTAGTTTTTTTATTATTATTATTTATTACTGTCTAAACAGTACCATATTTCATTCCTATGCAACTTTCTTTGAAGAGTAAGCATCTGTTTCTAGGTATGGATGACGTCAAAATTTCAGGCAACCAGCTTGTCACATTTTTCTGTGTAGAGAAGATCTACTTAAAACCATTTTTAATGTTGCTAAAATATAGTACTAATATTTTTTCCACTTCCTAAGGTTTGAGTACATTTGCAACCTGAGAGATCAGATCTAAATTGAATGGATCAGCAAAGTGTACTACTGTCAATGAAGTTATGCAGGTTTACATTATATAACAGTATGGACCAAAGTGATAAGGATTGGCAGAAGAAAAGCAGCAAAAAATCTTGAAACACACATTTTTAAAAACACTGTAAGATATTATTATTTCTGCTAAGTATGTAACACATAATGGATATATAACATATTCATCCTTTTGTAAAGATTATGCAGTTTTTAATGGCTTTGCCAGTCAGGCATAATCTACTCAGCCAAAAGACAAACTGCTCCAATTGTATACTGTACTGCACATTTGTGTGTGTTTGTGTGTAATTGCATGCCTGTGAACAAGAGAGAGAAAGGCATTTACATCCATAGAAAGTTACTAATTAAGCAAATTAAAGTACACTTTTTTTTTTTCATCAAAACCTCAGATATTTTCTTTTGCTATTTCTTGTTTATTGAAAACTGTTCTTTCTCTAACACTATCCACAAAGGATTTTGTGAATTTTGTGGCTTATGTTGACTGTTTTGCAATTTATACTAGTGTGTAAAATATTCCCAGCACATACACTTAATCAAAACAAGCCCAATTAAGCTCAGTACTCCAGATTCCACCTCATTAGCTTTCTGTTCCTAAAATATAACAGATGTGATTGCTGCGGGCCATGAGTTAAAGACGAATTTTTCAGCTAAGCACTTACAATACAACCTAAAGTTATATGAAGATTTAATTATTACTTTCATTTTCATGGCTTCCTGTAAAAGATCATTTTTCACTTAATAGCTATAGCATTCTACTACTGCACTTTACCCACTGTTACAGAGCAAAGTATCAAAATATGGACGAAGATAAAGGTCGGGGTCCTATTTTCACTCTTGGCTTTATATATTGGATGGGTGACTTCATAAACTTGTAGGGCTTTTATCCTTTAAAAAAAAATACTCAAATTGAGAACAGAACTGGAATTTCAGCTTGCAGAATCTCATTTCTGCCTAAAAACTCTCACTGTGTGAATGATTGTGCAGCATATTTACTTGGCATTCTTCAAAAAGATCTTATGGGTTAGGGTACAGGCAATAGCTGACTACTACTCCCCTCAATTCCTGGTGCTTCTTAGCTGTATTTTAATGGTTTAGAACTACCATCTTTGGTATACCGTCCTGTATAAGGGAAAATATTATCCCTTTTCTGTAGATGAAAGGCCAAGAAGGATTATCATAAAACTAAAAGGGAAACAAAAGGAAGCACTGCCAATTTTCAGTAGCTGATTTTCTTTGTCAACATCCCAGTGTCAAGCTGGTGACCCTCTTCCACACTTTGTCCTTGTTACTGAAGCTCAAGTCTCTGGTGGGTCATGAAGAATCTCTGTCCAAAGCATAGCAATTCCAAGCATAATCCATATGAAATGGTCTGATATGTCTACGTGGAGATTTCCAAATGAGCTTGCTGCTCCCAGTAAATGAAACTTCTTTACAGATTTAGTGCTGATCATTAGTCACATCATCCTCTTTTCTTATTTCCCAGAAGATTGAGAGTCATCCTCTCATACTTGGGACCCACATTCTCACACTGTTTACCCAGTGGGGTTTTTGGCTACATTGTGTGAAACAAAAAGACAACATTTTGTCTGTCCCAGGACCTGTGCAGTGCAAGATCTGTCCCAATGCCTCAACATCCTGGTTCAGTAAAGACAACTCTGCATAGACCTGTGCACGTAATACACATCTAATCCTGTATAAGTAGGCATAAAATAGTCCTATTAATATTAGTAACAATAGTAGGGACCCTAAAAAGGTCTTCTTTGAATAAATTCTTACATAAGGTACAAGGCAGGACTAGCAATAAAAATTACACAAACAGCCTGATTCAACATTCTTGCTGCGTTATTATGCTGGATGACTTTTTAAAAGTCTGTGGTTGCTCTCTCAGTGGGGTGGGTATCTGAGATAGCTTAATTGAAGTCAATGGAGCTACACATTGACATAAAACTAGTGTACTTAATAGGAGGTTAATGCTCAGGAACTCAGAAAAAAATTAAAAAAATAAAATAAAAAAGGAGATGACAAGATTTTCCCTGAAACATTTTCTCATGGTTGAGATCTTCTCTTATTTGTACTTTGCTACTACATTATCTTTTTTTCTTTTTTTTTTCCTCCTCCCCAAAAGATTCATCAAAAAAAATGAGCATGTTTCCTTTGAGGTTTGCACTGAAAAGGAGACATAGTTTTCTGTTTGTTAAAATGTGCAAGGAGATAAATAATGAAAATTTCTAGTGATTAGTCCCTCAGGTCTTTATTTGTGGAACCCTGGCACAGACACACTTCAGATAATAGCCCAATTTAATATTTATGATGTGCTAGGTTTCTCTAAATATATAAATTTGGCAATTATCATGGGAGTTATCCCTTATTTATCTACTTTTGACTTTTAATTAGTAGGATTGCCATTTAATCGTTAACAACCTCCCCTTCCAAAAAACACCCTACCTTCTACTCCTTTGATGAATGTGCCCCCATTGTGTCACTATCCCTGTTAGAAAATCCATCTTAGTTATTCCAATGACAAGCTCTCATATAATAATACTACATCTACAGAAACAGCCTCTTGAAAGGACATCTCACATTGACTGGGCACCTTGCAACTTCTACACTGTTATGGACCCACCAGCCTTCAACAGACCAGCTATTAGGGGACTTACAAGGTGACCAGTGACCCTTCAAATCTTAGAAAAAATATTGCATTTGTGTGAGTGGATAGGGGAGGAGGAAGCCTAGCGCAGTCTGTTTAATTAAGCATAATAATATTCAATGTAAAGATTATCTCTCTTTCCTGACAATATAAAATAGTGTCACAGAAACGATACCTTTGTTAAAAAGTTCTTTCTAACACTAGTCAAGTCACTTCCACAGAAAGATGAAACTACGAGCTCTAACATGCTAACATGCAGCGATGTGTTACTAATAGCATCATTAACATATACCATATATAGCTGCATGGAGTGTCTTATACTGAGCTAGTGCCAAGTCCCAGTTTGTCAAGTTGGGACATGGGAATGGCAAAATAATTTCATTCACTCCACCAGCTAATTAAGACGGAGCTTAAAGCATGGAAGTTGAGAACCTTAGCAGGTCTACTGTGCTATTCCTCCAGGGTGACTTTGTAGGGAATAGTGAAAATGCTTAATATAGTCACTGTTGCATGTTAAATGATTGTAAGGGAAGTGTAAGTGGTACAGGTAAAATTAATAAAGGATGAACACTGCCATCATTGTGCAGTTTTCACTCCTCCCTCTCCACTCATCCCTGCTTTCATGTTTGCCCATACTGCTATAAGAACATAGTTATTTTCTAACATAGGGACTCTTGACATTTACTTTAAAATCAAACTATCTTCCTTCAATGTGATGTTACCCAGTGTGTATTATAGAACTTTGCCCTGAGAATGTGATGGGGTAATTTAGGACCCTTTCATCTATTTATGTTTCCTAGCAATTTCCATTATGAAGGAATCTTGTGGCTTTCTCATTTGAGGAACTCTCTCACCACCCAGCTTTGCAGCAAATGAATGAATGCAGTATCCAGTTTCTCATGCACTTGTTCACTGTTATTTTTCACCTTACACTGATGTAATTATTCTTTCTCTAAATCTGCCCTGTAGAATCAAACAATAATACACTTCAGCGAACTAAGTGTTTCTCTAATACCTGCAGCAAGCTCGTCAAAACAACAGCACTATCTAAATAGGTCCCAGCCCTGCATGCAAGACCTCAGAGTGCAGAAGTGAGTGACCATCTGCAAACTCCCATGCATTCAATTACGAAGGGAGAGAAGCAGGTCTGCATAGTGATACAGCAGTTCTCTCTCTATCAGACATGTCTTAATCCCTTTGGCAAACCCATACCCAGTTGCTGCTCAGCACACTACCTCACAGTTAAGAAGTTATTTAAGGTATACTGTTTTCTGATGTTTCCCCCTTTATGATTGCTTATTTGTGAAGATGCTAGATTAATTTGATTTTACAAAGCTGAGGTGTATACATATTGTCAACCAAAAAAAAATAATAATAAATTACTCAGTTAACTCACAGTTATATTTTTCTTTTTCTTTTTCCTTTACGCTGGATATTTCCCTTTGTTCTAAACTTTTTGACTCTGTTTTCCTGGTGTATTCTTTAAACTGTTAGTACATCTTCACATGACTGCCTGGCTTTTGCTGAGGTAGTTTTTTTTTTCTTTTTTGTTTTATGAAAAGCTTGGTTAACTATGACATAACCAACAATTTTTAAGGATACCTAATTCTGCTGATATGATTCTTTTAAAACTACTCCTGCTGATTTTAGTTTATCATACCTTCCATCAACAGGGGGACCTGGCTCTATATCTTTGATGTTGTTTTTCTCATTTTGTCATTTGATTAATTTTTGTTGCTTGTCTGTCATCCTTTCTGTTTATTCCCACACTTCTAGTTATGCTTTATTCTGGCTTAAATCCAATAAAATTAGAACAACAGCAACAACAAAAGCAAACCTGGTGTATAATATTTTATAAGCTAAACTTAAGAAGAAGACAGGATACATGCTCAATACCTACTTTGATGCTCTGGCTCCCACAACATTTTCTTTTGAGTTTTGATTTTATATTATCTCAGTGAAATAACTGAGTTAGAGTCACTTCTAGCATAATTTTCTGGAGGCAGAAAACTGGAAAGTTTACAACAGAGTCCTGTGCATTTTGAAACACAAACCTTTAATGCCACAGTCAGAGCTACTTTTGCTCTCCTAACCATTCTCAGGGACAAAAAAGAGAAAAAAGATTTGTTTGAAAATCCAGTCCTAATTTGTGATGATTGTCATCAAACAACATATGTGGAAATTAACAGTGATAGGACCCAAGGGAATGGAATGAAGCTGCATCAGGGGAGGCTCAGGTTAGATGTTAGGAAAAAGTTCTTTACTGAGAGAGTGGTTGAGCACTGGACAAGGATCCCCTGGGAAGTGGTCATGGCACCAAGTCTGCCAGCGCTCAAGAAGCATTTGGACAATGATCTCAAACATATGGTCTGATTTTGGGTGGTCCTGTGTGGAGCCAGGAGTTGGACTCAATGATCCTTCTGGGTCTCTTGCAACTCAGGATATTCTGTGATTATATGATTCTAACAGGACAGATTCTCAACTAGTGCAAACAGGCCAAGCAGCGCTGACAGCAGGGATAGTGGATTTATAACATCTGAGTATTCAGCCCATTTTTAGTCCAGAATAATAGTTGTCTGGCTGAGGGTAAAGAAATTATAACGAAAGGTCCCAGGGCATAGTCTTCAGAGAGTTATCATACATTTTTTGGATCCTGGAAATTCGTGAATTTGTTAACATTCTTGGACTAGTTCCCATTTTAGCTCAGATTTTGTATTACCTATACTTTAGTTCTTTATAAAAATGAAATGTGCTTCATCTCAGTCTGTAGATTCAATAAAATAAATCTAAAACCCAGAGCTGTCTTAGAGTCAAAGGGAATTATTCTCCTATAAAACTGTAATCTATCTCTCACTTGTTTGGATTTAAGTAGAATGAAATGAAGCTGCATTTAAAAATGGGACAGATGATTTTAAAAATATATTTTTGAGAACAATCTGGTGGTAGGAAAAGAGTGAATAGCCTGACCCATCAGCTTCCCTTCCATCTCCAACTGTTGTGATTCTCCAAGTGCTCAGAACATGACTTAGTAGCTTCAGAGATTAAACTGATTGCTTGTTTTTTTTGACACATCTGTAATGCAGCACAATATACATATTTGTACGAGATTTACATTACAGACAGAAAAAGGAACTGGAGGGTAGATTCTTACTATCAATTAGAGGTACTATTTGCACAGAAGGAGGTAACCTGTTGGATGTGCATTGATGTGAAATAAAAAGATTGCATGAAGAAAATGCAGATTATATGATTGCAATTTAACAGAAAAGAAGAAAAGACTCAAAATGAAATGATAGGAATGGAGTACAGAGGTGCTTTTGGTATTGCAAAGGACAAGCAGGTGTTTAGATTCAGAAAGTGTCATTATCATGACATTGTGGAAGTTGAATGGGAAAAGTGACTCATCCTACCAACTTCTGAATCTCTTGATCATGTAGGAGCCATAATTATTGCTAGAAAAAAAAAATTGAAAATATCAATTTTCTGTAGGATGGAGAAAGCAAACTGAGTACAACATTACAACATTGTCACAAATTAGACCATCTTCAGCAAAGACTGAAATAGCAAAAAATAAAAAGGTCAGATGTTGAAAGACATCATAGACTGCATGCAACCTACTGCTTAAATGCCTAAAAGCTTCAGAATTGCAACAGCCAGCATTAAAGACATGGTTCTGTGTTATCCAACACTTCGGGTGGGTATGCAGGTACCCACAGCAGTGAATGGTACATTCAAAAAACTCAGAATAATGTCCACAACCTGGCTCACCTATTTAATGACTGAATGCTTTAAAAATACTAAGCTAGTATGTAGAAACAGATAGAGATTGATCTGACTTCAGGGGATGGCCAGCCGTGTGGATATGTAAACAGAAACCTGGCTGAACATCTGGAAATACTGATCAAATGTTCCAAACTATCAAATTCAAAGAAGACCTGAATGAACCCCAGACCTCAGGTACGTCAAATCTTTCTGTAGGATTTTCACACATTTTAACACTTGCATTTCCAATTTGTGCAGACACTAATCCTTTCAGAAAGTATTTAGATTTGCTCCGTAAATGATGAACTGATACCTTCAGAAGAGAGAGTCAGGGGAAATCTCATATTCTGGTAGGCAGCAGTTTGCTTAGCTGCACCTAACTGGAAGTGCTTCTGCACACTTGCAGACCTCACGCATCACAGCAATAAGAAGGACACAAACAGATGTGTTTAGGAGCCTATTCAGAAAAGTAGCAACGAAGGATGAGGAGCAGGGGTGCTCAGCAGCCTCTCTCCTGCTGCCCCAATTGTGAGGCACAAAGATCACACTATGTGGCCACTCAAATGCGGAGGAAAGACATGAGAAGACAAGAGGTAAAACGAAGCTTCAGTAAAGCCTTTTTCTTCCACCCTTCCCTTTCTCAACATCATATCGCAGTAGCAGACAGGCATCAGTGTTGGAAGAGAAATAGAAAGATGCTCAGGCTGCACTTGCTGCTCAAATTACTGTGCCCAGGAAAAAAAAAATCAGGATAGATGGAAGGAGACTGGATCTGGTCTAGAGGCCATCTGTTTGAGTGACCATGCTCCCATTCCTCTCAGAGAGCTGCCTGAAGAAATATAGTGGGTAAATATAATTCAGTGTTGGTTATAGATACTCAGGATTTGATTTCACAGCAAAGTAGCTTCATCAGCTACTTGTGCTAAAGGTTAATTAAGATTGTACTCGTTAATATACAAACATGGGTTTAAATATGTGCATTTCTGTGAATTTTCACCAAATGTGAGATTACTTATGCTATTAGTATTCCTGAGATAATCCTTTGGTATGTTTTGGTACACATTTCTCAGTTCTTATTTCCACATTCTTTTAGACAGTGTGATCCTATGAATCACGACAGTTTCACATGTAATCACAAATATGCCAAAAGAACCTCAGTCCAGCATTTATTAAGATAAATATAGTTCTATTTAATTAATTATATGAAGCAGTTTTAGCAGATCCTCCAGAATGTGTAGATTAGTATAAAAATCAGAATCTCTTGAGGAAGTTATAGGTATGTCAGGGTAATCACAATGTCCCCTAATGCCTTTAAAAATGTAATATTTCCCAATCTTGTTTCCACATGAAACTGGAGCAGAACTTAAACCTAGGGCTGGGCATACTGAATAAAATAATAATTAATAGGTGTTTTCCATATTAACATTTTGGGTACTATTGAAATCTCTTTAGGAATCAATGAAGCTATTGATAATAAAAGTATACATAGAGAAACAGTATATGCAGAATATAAAACATAAATCCAGAATGCTTCTAAAAGAAACATAATTACTTCATATTTTATCATGGAAAGTTTTGCCATCATTACTTTTTCTGTTTCCATATAAACAAAAATACAGACACTAAGCTCTTCTCTAAACAAACAAAAAGAAAACACCTCAAAATTTATTTCACATAGGAAATTGGAATGGTCCATTCTTTTCATTTATTTTTATGAACTGCAGAATGATAAGACCCTACTCTTAACCCTATGCTATAATGAATCAACAAAGGATGTGCAACAAAATAAATGGAAGGCAAAAGTACAGTAAAAATTGTGGTAGTGAATACTTTTCACAGCATGCTGTCATCCCTTGGAATTAACTTCAGCAGGAGATTATTAAATCAAATATTGTAGAATGATTTTAGAGGGATGAATAATTTTTTGAGTAATAACAACAATATGAATATTAAAGTAACATATTACTACGCTTCAGAGTATAAGTTGATAGCTGTAGGGGTCAAGAATTTATCCTCTTCTCACCTTCCTTTCAACACATCTGGCTAAGTCCATAAAGGGTTTTTCCCCTCAAGCATCAAGCATTGGTCACTTCTGAAGGCGGTAGAAATGCAAGACTCAACAAATGAGGAGGAACGTATGACAAATCCTACGTTCTCTCTCATCATCATTATCATCTGGATGTATTTCACCTCAAGGAAAAAGGAGATTGCTTTTCTGTGTTCACCACCCCTATGGATGCAGTATAGATTCTTGCAAGTTTGTTTTTTTAAGTCACATAACATCTTAGTTCTCACATCTCATCAACACTTCCTTTGGGGATTCAATCTCTTTTTTTTTTTTTTTTTTTTTATTCACCCAGGAGATTTCATGAACTAGCCAATCTCAAGCTCTGAAGAAAGTTGAAGGGGGGAGGGGAAGGCAGGGACAGGGATGGAAGAAAACAAAACAGAAAGGAAAAAGAAAACAAAACAAGTGGTGAGATTTTCTGCTGTTGTCAATATTAGTTTGTCCCATGAGGAGGATAATGACAGTGTCTGTGGCACTATTCTAACTCTGTTTTTGAGAACTTCTTAGTGACCAGCAGGAATAGCAGTTCCAGAGACACAAGAAGAAAACTTTATGCCATGGAAGTTTCTTCTATTTGCACTGTCCTTGACAGCTGGCCTACCATGAAGTTTTGGGACTTTCATAGGTTGGATCCTATGCAATATATATACGCTTCACAGCATTCTGCTGCTGTAGATTTCAGTTGTGGTTCCAATGGCAGTGTGAAGCTGGAGAAAGATATTGAGGAGGATTCAGCTACTGAAACAGGAGAAATAGCTCCAACATTTTATATTTATTGGAAGGAAACAAATTTTCATCCATTAAAGTGCTGATTCTTTTTTTTTTATTATTTTTTTTTCACAATTACAGCATTTTAATTTGTCAAATTCTTTTCAATTAAAGAGGATGGAAGTAAAGTCAAAGCTCAACATATCAAGGCAAACCTCACTTAGCACCCATAACTCTCCTTCTTGCATCTGCTGGATTCAAAGCTCCAGGCAACCAAGAGATCCACTGCCTTCTACAAGCACTGAAAAAATCCTGTTATGAGTTAAAGTGGTAGCTCAGAAACCCACACTGACTTTACCTTTCCTCCCCAGCATGAAATGTTCCCTGTGTTTCTTGTTTTCAGAAACTTACCTGTTCTGTGCAAGAACAGCATGAACAATTGTACACCTAGAATAACACTGACGTCCTTTTTCACTTTTTCTCAAGAGGTTCTAGTAGTTGTGCTCCCTCTGTACAACACCATTCAATACAAATGAATTGCGTGAAACCAAAGCCATAGATCTAAGCAATGAATTGAACATTTGAACAAAATGATCAAGTTGTACACAATCCATAAAAAGAGATTTTTGCTTTCCATAAATGTTACTTTATGTGTAAAGACTTTTCACTATGAATATAGCTAAAAGAGCTCTAGTAAAAATATAAAGATCATCAATGAGAGCAATACAATATTCTACTCTGTGTTACGTCGCTGCCAGTTTATGAATAACCTTCTTGGCTTTTCATCAACAGATGTTGCTTCCTCTTCTACTTGAGTGAACACCACTGAATGGTTTCACAACTTTAGCTACAAAAATTATATGTTCCAACTTATTACAGCAAATAAAAAACACTCACTCTAAATCTTGCTGGCTTTCCATTACATCAGATTGACCTAGAAACCCTGATTCCTTGTCTTTATTTGTTTTCTGCAGAATTCTCGTATCTCTTTTGGTTCAAGTTCAACTGGTAAAAAGCTTTTCACTGGTCAGCACACTTAGCTGGTATACATTTTTGTTTTTTTAAGATAACTGTTTTCATATTTTTCAATAGAATGTTTTTATAGATGTGCCATGACCTATTATGTAAAGTATAGAAAACAGACCAAAAAAAAAATGCTTAGTCCTTTAAAATAAAATACTTATTCATTTGACTTGATGGAGGAAGTTAAACAAGGTTTATATTCTATCCGTGTAGACTGCACTCAGTAACAGTTTATGTAAAATTCTGCTGACAAATGGCAGAATCCAGCCTGACTGCTCTAGGAAGTGGAACAGACCTACAGTGGACAGGAAAATGTACTATCAGAACAATTAGGAAATAAAATCTATCATGATATAAGTTACTGACAAGTGTTAAATTGTTAAATTAATTCACTTTGTTCTCATTCAGCTTGGAAGAAATAGGCACAGAAATTACTTACTTACCCTAAGTACATCTTTGTCTCCTTCTTCTCATCTCCAACATCATTCGCATTTTCAGATTGACCTCAGTGTAAACTGTGAGTCTATGTTAAGTGTCATGCACAAAGTGTCAGAGGCGACTGTGCTCTGACCAAGACTACCTGTGCTGGACAAGCTATCAAGAGCAGAAATATTTTTGTAGTGGTCCTAGGAGAACCCCAGTTTATTTGGCTGCAGCTCTTATTAGAACACTAAAGAAAATCTATTCATCAAAGGCTGCATCTATATTAGATGCTGGGATGAAGCAATAATGTAGTTTTGCAATAAAACTCCAATAATTGCATTTACTCCATACAACTGCAGTTTCAGAGAGGATTAGTGGTACATGAATGAATGTTCTCTCTAAAGAAACAGAAATTAAAGATCTGTTTCAGGTGCAAGATAAATGTATTGCAACCCCTAAAGGGAATATAAAAAAACAAACTAATCACTGGTTCTTAAGATAAATTTGAATGTAGTTTGCAGACATTTTTGTCCAATGGCTCCAAATGAATCTAGTCCAAAGCTCATATATGCTGGAACCACATGATGAATATGTAAGGCCTTTAGCCTTAGTTGCTTTGTTCTACTGATCTTCTCCAGTTGTACTATATTACTTATTAGTATACCTCCAAGGGAACAGAACACAATTTGGATAAATTCACAATCTAGAAAGAGCTCCAGCAGAAACATGGGTCTTCCTCGCTACCAGCATCATAGAAGATGAAGCACCCACAGGACCACTTCATTCATTCACAGAGCACCAATAACTAATATTCATTGTTGTAATATTCACTTGTTGCAAAACTACATTATTGCTCCATCCCAACATCTAATATAGATGCAGCCTTTGATGAATAGACTTTCTTTAGTGTTCTAATAAAAGTCATTGCTTATTAAGTTTAACTGCCTTTAAAAAAATAATTATATGAGGTCTGTACAATTTGCAGCACAGTGGTTTACCCATATATCATCAAGGGTCTGTCTGGAACAGTACTAGTTGGTAATAGTTTTGTTTCAGATGTATTTCACATATGCCCATTGCCTACCACAGAAACAAGAGAAAATGCGTATTTACTGTTCTAGATGTCCAACACTCAGTTTTAGTTCTTCTTGAAGTTAGGAGTCCCAACAATCCAAACCAGATGCCCAGGCTCCCACTATAATGCATGAGCAGAGGGGCTATCTGAAACACCGGTATAGACTAGGTGACAAATACACTGAAAGCAGCCCTGTGGAGAAGGACTTGGGGGTACTGGTTAATGAGAAGCTCAACATGAGCCAGCAATATGCGCTTGCAACCCAGAAATCCAACTGTATCCTGGGCTGCATCAAAAGCAGTGCGGCCAGCAGGGCGAGGGAGGTGATTGTCCCCCTCTACTCTGCCCTCAAGAGTCCAGGATATGGAGTATTAGGGCTCCCAGCACAAGAGAGACATGAACCTGGAGTTGGTCCAGAGTAGAGCCACAAAAATGATCATCAGAGGTATGGAGTACCTCTCCTATGAAGACAGGCTGAGGAGGATAGACTTAAATAAAGAAGAAATTTTTACAATGAGGGTGTGGAGACACTGGAAGAGGTTGCCCAAAGAAGCTGTGAATGCCCCATTCTTGGAAGTGTTCAAGGCTAGGTTGGATGGGGCTTTTAGCAACCTGGTCTGATGGGAGGTGTCCCTGCCCATGGCAGGTGGGTTGGAACTTGATGATCTTTAAAATTCCTTCCATCCTAAACCATTTTATGATTCTATATGTTATGGAATATCCCTTTGGCCAGTTTGGGTCAGATGTCCTGGCTGTGTTGCCTCGCGGCTTTTTTGCAACCACAGCCTCCTCACTGGCAGGGCAATGTGAAAAAAAAAATAAAAATGGAAAAGACCTTAACACTGTGCAAGTCCTTCTCAGCAATAACTAAAACATTGGAGTGAAGCCAGGATTGCTCTGACAGCATTCTTCATGATCCAGCACAACTGACTGCTCTCACAGTATCAGGTTCATTTCTTCTGAATCAGTCCGTATTTTGGAGGCTCCTGTTTCCTCAAAAATCTCCAAATTCTAACAAAATACATCATTCATGCTTCTGTCAAGTACACATGGATTTCTTCTGTTTTATTATGGACAGTGAGCTTAGGTAGACTGAATCTATACCTCAGTAATGGTCACTACAGCCACAAGGTAAGATGGAGCTCAGAGACACTCTCAGCTGAGGAAACAGTTTTATCACACATGCAAGAATCAGTTTTGTTGTTTCAGAGTTACCTTATTGTCTTTGTGAAGACCTCATTTCTTCAGCTTCTCCTACTTTAGACAAATTACTGAGTAGGAAAGCAATTAGTACTTAATGCTATAATATATCAACTGTTCCAAATCCAACAATTGTGATTTTCTCAGACATTGAGAAATAACATAAAGAAAAGCAATGTGGTATGAACAGTAGTTTGCATTGCTATGGTTATTATTACCATTACCATTATTATTGTTACTATATGTAAAAAAATAAAATAAAAAAGATGATGTACGTATACTGTTAAGACTTTAAAAAAAAAAAAAAAAACTTGCTAAAATGTACTTCAAGTGTAATGCAGTGAGATTTTCTGTTATTATATTTGAATGATGTTTTTTCCACCCTCAAAAATGAAAACTGTTATTCTGGAACATGTGGTCAAGAAGTGTCACCAAGAAGGCCAACAGCATCCTGGCTTGTATCAGAAATAGAGTGGCCATCAGGACTAGGGAAGTGATTGCCCCTCTGTGCTCTGCTCTAGTGAGGCCGCACCTCAAGTACTGTGTTCATCGAAGACATCGAGGTGCTGGAGCGTGTCCAGAGAAGGGCTATGAAGCTTGATAAGGATTTAGAGAACAAGTCTTATGAGGAGCGGCTGAGGGAGCTGGGGTTGTTCAGCCTGGAGAAAAGGAGGTTCAGGGGAGACTTTATTGTGCTCTACCGTTACCCTAAAGGAGGCTACAGGGAGGCAGGGCTCATTCTCTTCTCCCAAGTGATAAGACAAGAGGAAATAACCTTAAGTTGCACCAGGGGAGGTTTAGGTTGGTTTTAGGAAAAATTTCTTCACTGAAAGGGTTGCTATTGTGGGTTTACGTGGCAAGATTTTGGTAAGAGGGGGCCATAGGGGTGGCTTCTGTGAGAAGAATCTAGAAGCTGCCCCACGTTAGATAAGGGCCCCGCTGCTGACCAGAGCAGAGCCAATAAGCACTGTTGTTTGCACCTCTGTGAGAGCATATTTAAGAAAAAAAAAAAAAAAAAAAAAAAAAAAACCATGCTGCTTCACAGCAGCTGGGAGAGTGAGAGGAGTGAGAAACAGCCTTGCAGGTGCCAAGGTCAGTGCAGAAGGAGGGGGAGAGGTGCTCCAGGCACCGGAGCAGAAGTCCCCTGCGGCCTGTGGAGAGGCCCCTGGTGGAGCAGGCTGTCCCCCTGCAGCCCATGGAGTACAATGGTGGAGCAGGATTCCACGCTGCAGCCCATGGAGGAGACCATGGTGGAGAGATGTGGCCTGGAGGAGGCTGAGGCCTGTGGAGGAGGCCACGGTGGAGCAGGTGGACCTGCACTGACAGAAGCTGCAGCCCATGGAGAGCCCCCACAGGAGCACACGCTGGGCTGGAGCTGCAGCCTGTGGAGAGGAGCCCACGCAGGAGCAGGTGACCTGGCAGGAGCTGCTGCCCATGGGGGACCCAGGTTGGAGTAGTTTGCTCCTGATGGGTGGACCCCGTGGTACGGAGCCATGTGGGAGCAGTTCTTGAAGAGCTGCTGCCTGTGGGCAGCCCCTGCAGGTTCAGTTCAGGAAGGACTGCATCCCATGGGAGGGACCCCATAGCGCAGGGGAAGATGGTGACCGTGAAGGAGCGGTGGAGACAAAGCGTCAGGGACTCACCACAGCCCCTATTCCCTCGTTCTCCTGTGCCGCTCAGGGGGAGGAGGTAGAAGAGGGTGGGTGGGGGGAAGGCATTTTTAGTTTCTTTCCTTTGTTTCTCACTTCTCTAGCTTGTTAGTAATAGGCAATAAATCTTACTATCTCCCTATGCTGAGTCAGTTTTGCCCGTCATGATAACTGTTGAGTAATCTCCTCATCCTTATCTCAACCCTTGAGCCCTTTGCATCATATTTTCTCCCCCTTTCCCTTTGAGGAGGGGGAGTGAGAGAGCAGCCGTGGTGGAACTCGGCTGCCTACCCGATTAAAACCACCACAGTTGCAAAGTACTGGAAAAGGCTGTCCAGGAAAGTAATTAAGTCACCATCCCTGGAGGTCTTCAAAAAACATGTAGACGTAGAGCTTAGTGACATGGTTTAATGGTGGACTTGGCAGGGCTAGGTGAAAGGTTGGACTAGATGATCTTAGAGGTGTTTTCCAACCTATATGATTCTTTGATTCTCTGTTTTATAAATACGCAAGAAATTACTTTTAAGTTGGTTGCAATTCCGTAAGTTACTGTATAACATCACAACAGCATGTTGTTATAGTGATATATATCAATCAAATAATGAGTTCAGAAATGTAATAGAATAATCTGCCACTTTGGGAGAACCAAGCTTACAACAAATTGGTCTTGAAAGAAAGATTTATTTATTTATGTATTTGTGAATACGTGAAGATAAATCTCTGGCTGCATCTACAATGCTGAAAATCTGACTTTTTCTGTTTCCACACCATGATAGGCAAAAACATTGTCAGAACACTGAGTTCAAGACTGCAAAGGACCTGTTGGCTTGGCAGAACCCCACTGGAAGGGTGAGATCAGTCCCACCAATCTTACCAGTATTTTGTTGTATAGTCTCTATTATCCCTGTCAAACAGAAAATTAGGATAAAGGTCTACCAGAAAAATATATCTATATATATATTATATAGATATAAAAAAAAATGAAAAGAATATAATTAAATGTTAAGTGGGATAAAAATCATTTGGAATGAGACTTGAAAACTTATCTTAGTGGCAAATTACATGTATTTTTATAGAAGGACAAGTTTGTATAATCAGATACATCCTATAGTGAATTCCCTTGTTTGTAATAAGTACTAGAATACAAGGAGAAAAAAATATAATAATTACAGTAAGAACCTAAAAGCTTCTAGATCTATTTGAACATTTAAAATTTTTCAGAAGAAACAAGGTGTTTAAGAAAGAAATATATGGTTTCCTTTTAAGGCTTCCTGGTTAATTGTGGTTATTTCATATTCCCAACTTGGAGGAAGAGAATTGTTGATTTCACCTTCTTTTTTCTTACATGGAAATAAAAGGTCAACAGATATAAAACTAAGGGGAATGTATCAGATTCAAGCTATTTTTGTCTGTAATCATTTATTAAGGAAAAGATTTATCACACACCTTCCACAGATGTATGGTAGTAGAGAATAATTTTTTAACTAATCTAATTAAAGTCAATTTGGGGATAGTAGTACTTCTCTAATTGTTTCTGAGACATACGCATTAGCAACAGAGAGTGTTGTGTTGTCATAGCAACAGGCCTAGGGTAATGACTTCAGAAATAGAATTGAATTATGTCACAATGGCAATTTGGGAACAGCTGCCTCTGTGCAAGTTTAGCTAGGAGGGACAGAGAAGTGTGCTGGATGTGATGAAACCATGTGAGTATTTGTGGATCCCACCTTTAGGTGCATAGAGAGAGCCCATGCCCTTCTGTAAGTGTTTTAATGCTTGGCTGAGGAAAAAAATGTGTTTTTATTGTGAATGTTTCATTTTAGTATTCTGTAGTTTCTGTAAAGTCCTTTCACAAGCATTAAGTTTGCTCAATGATGTAGCTGCACAGAGTAACAGATCCAATGTACGGGTGAGGGCCTCTGCACATTCTGTTTTTGCTACACATGATCAACAAATAAGGGTAGATAAATAAGAGTATGCTGTAGTCCTGCCATTGACCTCAAGTACTAAAGTATAAACAAGAGACTTAAAAGTACACCTGTCACATTAAAATTCAGGACAGCAATGTACTTCATCAAATGGACTGGCCTGTTGAGTAGAGTGTCTCAGGATGTAGTGTATGAAGATGCACTCCATCTGCTTTCAGATTAGCATTTACAGTGAGCAAGCTGCCTGACCTTAACATTTTTCATTTCATTTTTCACCTGAGTTTTGCTGGTTCTCCATGATTCATTCTTGGTCTAGGAAAAAAAAAAAAAAAAAGTGAACTCAGATCAAAATAAAAGGATTTCCTTTTCATTAATTACATGTTATTAACTTGACAAATTTTGTTATTGACTTAGAAGGCAAATATCTGGCCAGATTGCAACACAGCATGGCACAGCTCTCGTAAACGTGATTCAGGGTAGTTTATGGAAAACAAGACATCAGATGGTAAAGTTAATCTCCAAAACAGCTTTCTTTGCACTAATGTAGGAAAGGCAGGTAAGAGTAAAGGTAAGAGTCCAGATACTGTAAGAAGCAGAAACTGTGAAGGAAACTTCCTTCTGCTTCATACAGCTCCATATCTAGTTGTCAAGTATGAAAAGAGTAGTTCTAAGTTTCTTGGGGAGAGGAAAAAGAAGAGACTGTGAGATTGTAAAAAGAAAAAAGTGGAATTAGATATTTCAGGAAATAATACTAACTGGAAATATAGATTGGAAGAGTGTTTTAAGCAAAGTCAGAAACTTTTTAAAACTAAAACCTAATAGTTTAATGAACCAAGAAATCCATAAATTTTGATTATGGAGTTGTGTCCAGTGTTATCTTGGAAGATATCAATAAATTTTGATTATGGAGTTGTGTCCAGTGTTATCTTGGAAGATATGATTTCCACATAATATTTATCTGGTGCTTGAAGTTTTCATAATGCACTTCTATGTGTATTCCCTACTGTTCAGGAAGGGCTGAGGTCATACTGCAGACAGCAGCATGTTCTTTCCCAAATACTTACCTGTCTGTTTTCACAACATGTCTAGGAACAGAATGTCTTTGAAACAACTGTGCCTATGACAAAGTTCATTCAACCTGGTGGACAAGGTAAAAGCTATGGACAAGCAAAGGGGCAGGATGGATGGACATACAATATGATCACTTAAATCTTATTTCTCTAAGAAACCTTATTGAGAAAACAAAACAAAACAAATCAGAACAAAACAAATGAAACAAACAGCTAGCTTGCTGGAGACATTGTCTGGGAAACAGTGAAAACACTTCCAAACAAAAATATATCAAAGGACTAACGCTTTGAGCTTAATTCTAAACAAACTCTTGTTTATGTTCATACCAGAAAGTATACCAGAGTTCAATTTGAAGGGATGAGTAAGTAATTTTTCCTGGGTTGGTGGAAATCTGTCTTGAAGTCTGTGTTCTAACACTCCTACAGATACTTCTCTGTTCATCGGTCTGTCCTGCCAACTCTGGTGTGAGTGTGAAGTTGTGGCAAAAGGGATTTCCTATTCATAATTTGACCTGGTGGACAACAGCTTTCCTAGTAAATTGCTGATGTTGCTGAGGAGGCAGCAGTATCAAAGCCCTTGCGGATGAAGATACAACAAGTTTTGGGAGGCTTTGGCATTTCTATACAGTGCTGCTCCCTGAATGAAGCAAAGCAAGCTAGAGGAAAACTGTATGTCCTGGTAATTTTTTTTATTTTTTTTTTTTAGTTCTTCACTGTAAGAAAATCTAAATCTTTAAACCATTTGTTTGAAAATACAGTTTTATGGAAATGATTACGGGTGTGCTCTTTAACCTTGTTTGGAACCTGTTTAACCTCGCTTCAGTTATAGGAGACCTATGCTCAAATTTATGCTTACCATGATAAAGCAGTATTCTTTTGGTATTCTTTTCTTTGATGATTGCAAGTGAGGTTGAAAAGAGTTTTCAGTATGATTCTTCTTTTCCTTAGCAGTATCCAAAACTCCATATTATAGCTGATCTTCACCTTTGATCTTAAAAGCCTCACAGGCCAAAAGTTTCACAGGCCAAACAGAGAATGCTGATGAATATTTCCAGTTACCACCCGTAAGTTTTGTGAAAGAATAAGGTGCATTTCTGTAGTGGTATAAAGTTTAGTTGGAAACACTTCATATGTACGTCAAGTACAATTTATTTTTCTCAGTTAGAGCAATCACGTTGTTTAGACTACTGATAACGTATTTGTATGTAGGCAGCTGCCAACTTGTACAGCTAATCAAATTAAGCCCTGACAAAAAAAAAAAAAAAAGTTATACAGAAACATGTAGTTTATTGAGTCCAATTGTCTCATTTCAAATATCATGGGTTTAAACAAGTTTGGGGTGACTCCAGGGCTGGGTTCCCAGGGAGCCTTTCTTTAATTCCTGGCAGATCAGCCATAAGGACAAGGATTCCACAAACTATGAAATATCCAAACCAGATTCATACAGTGGATCAAGAGCCAGGTCCTCTGCAACCACCCAGTGGAAATGACAGTAACATCAGTCTAATAGCTAGGATTATTTGAGAAACAGACAAGAACACTAATTACCCTAAATTCCTGCAAATGTGTTTGCAATTCCAGCCTCTCCTATCAAGTTTCAGCAATGACAATGTCCTCATAATGCCAAAAGCTATTCTTTTGGTACTTCAGTGGTCATACCTGCAGACTGAAAATCTCAAGCAACAAGACACTAGCAACAAGTCATAAAACAGGACACAAGCAACAAAACACAAAACCACAGGCACAAGGTTGTTCTTTTTTGTTTGTTTGAAATGTAAAACCAATTTAGTTTTTTAAAAAAATATTTATTTCTCAGACACAAGTGAGCTCAAATGAAAATATGCACCCATTGAAATATATTGGAGTTGGGGCATACTCCTAAGACAGTGAAAATAAGTCTTGTCTCATTTTTGTCCCATCTGTCTGCATCCATCTGTTGTCTCTCATCTTATTGTTATACTTTTTATAGTAGAGACAGGTTTGCTTCATTATGGATCTGTATTTACTCAGCACCAAGCACAATGGGGTTCCAGTCAACAATCAAAATTTTGAGGCACTGTGGTTAGACAGATACATGTATAATAATACATGGAGAGGTATCATTTATGGAAATGAAGTGAGCTCATAATGCAAAAGAAAATTACATAATTGAAAAGTGCCAGGGAAGGATGGAATTTACAATTTGGTTAATGAGCTTAACAAATTAGCAACCTCGGCTCAGATTACATCCACAAAACATTCTAAGTGAAGGTGTAGCTAGAAGAATAGTGGAAGTAAGGACTATGTTCTTCAGTTTTTTTCAGTTACACTCTAAGATTAAAAAATGTGATCAGGTGTGGCAGAACTAAAAAGAGAAGAGATAGAGATTAAAAAATTATGCTGCTAGCCTTTATGTCATAAGGACGTTGAAAATAATTGGAATCCTTCAAGAATAAAAAGGAAATGAGAAAAAAAGAACATCCAGCCCTGCATATTTTCAGTAGGCCATGCAAAGGCTATATGATAATATGCTATCCAAGTAAATTATAAGATTATTTTGAATTAAACTTTGGTAAAATTCATGCAAATTTGCATGGACTAGTATCTACTGTATCTAAAATACTAAATAAAATACTGGACAAGCTAGGTATAGACCTTTTCAACAGCAGCTTTTCAACCACTCCTTGTTATCCTTCCTCTTTCTTATATCCCCATTTCCACTGAGTGAAGAGCATACATACAGCAGGAAGACTATTTAATGACTAAAGAAAGGAGACTTATTTAACTTTTTTTTTTTTTGAGAGAGAGACATGAAATTTTTATTAATGTGTTAAAAGGATTAAATATGTGATATATTATGATGTAAATCATAAGGCATTTTAAAACTGCGTAAATATAGAAGATAAAAATGTATATTGATATGATATCAGATCACCAGAATATTGAATATTAAAAGCTTTTGAAATTCCTTGCAAACATATTATTTTAATAAATAAATTAAGGAAGCATAGAATGAATAATCTTGAAGTACAACTAGATAGATCAGGAGACTGGTTTGACTATATAGGGAATTCAAGATTAAGTCTCAGTGCAAAAATGATGTATCAGAAGGTGGAAGTGAGTATATGCTGTAGAGGAGGAATACAGAAATCTTGCCAAATCATGAGGGATGTTGTTAGGAATGCCGAAACCTAACTCGTGTTGAATCAGACAAGGGAATTGGAGAGCAAGGAGAAGATCTTCTACTGCTATATAATGCTAAAAGAAAGAAAAATTATAGGGCAGGTGATTCAATGACAGAAGATGCAGAGAAGGCTGGGTACTCAATACCTACTTTGCTTCAGCTTCACAGACATAGTCTCAGGTTTTTTGTGTCTAAAAACCAGGTTCCAGGAAGAAGGCAACTATCAGCACTGGAAGAAGATCAAGCCATGTATCTCTTTAGAAACCAAACCCTTCTCAAGTCCATAGAACTCACAAGAATGCATCCAAGGGTAGAGATAGCTGGCTGCAAGGCTACTGTCTGTCAACTTCAAAAGGCCCTCAGATATTAGGAGAAAGGCAGATGTTGCATCCTTTTTCAAAAAGGTCAAGAAAAACAGTCCAGAAAGCTGCAAGCCAGTCAGTCCAAACTTAGTTCTAGGGAAAATCATGGAATGTGTCCTCTAGGAAGCCACTTCTGAACATGTGAAGCAGAAGGTGACCAGGAAGAGACAGCATGGATTCACAAAGGACTAAATATCTGCTTGATACCTACTTAGACCTAATTGATTGCCTCCTGTAAGGAAAAAAAAAAAAAAAAAACAGGCCTGTGGGTGAGAGTAGAACAGTAACTGTTGTGTATCTTGACTTCAGCAAAGTTTTTGACAGGGCTTTTTGTTGCTTCCTCAACATAATCCATGTATTTAAGTTGGCATGTTATGATCTAGATACATGAACTACTAGATGAATGAAATACTGCTTAAATACTTGGGCACAAAGACAGCAGATAATGGTTCATATTCTACCTGGAGCCAGGTCACACAGAGTTTCTCAGGGATCTACCCTGGGACTCATTTAATGCTTTTATGAGTGATGTAGAGAAAGAGGCAGAAGGCCACTCTTCAGTTTTTCAAATTATACTAATTTTAGGTGGACAGTAAATGATAGGGCTGCCATTCAGACACATAGGCTGGAGAAACAATCCTAGAACAAATTTATGAAATTCAACAAGGACAAATGCAAAGGCCTGCAATGGGGAAGGAATAATCGTCTGCATTAATTCAGGCTGGACACTGAGTAAGGATAGATCTGCAGAAAATGGCTTGGGGGTCCTAACTGATAGTAGGCTATACATGAGTCAACATTGCACTGCTGCAGTGAAGAAGGCTTACAAGGTCAGAAAAAATAAATTCTGTATGAACAAAATAATGCCTGA
Organism: Cygnus atratus; assembly: GCF_013377495.2. NCBI lineage: Eukaryota > Metazoa > Chordata > Aves > Anseriformes > Anatidae > Cygnus > Cygnus atratus. The sequence goes on from NC_066364.1 coordinate 9,389,699, forward strand.
TCAAGGAAGCTTCTTAGCAGACTTTAGACCACACCTGGAATACTGTATCCAGTTTTGATCTTCCCAATATAAGAAGGGTGCTTTTACAAGAGAGTTTAGCTGGTGGCCCCAGGATGGTCAGGGCCTGAGAACTTACCCTGTGAGGAGAGTCTGAGGGACTTTGGCTTTTTCAGCACGAAGAGCTAGCATGGGTGGGGTCTAACTGCAGCCTGTCAGTACTTTTGGGTAGCTTACCAAAATGAAGCCAGGATCTTTACTTAGGTGGATAGTGAAATAAGGAAAGACAGTAGTCGTGAACTGAAATAAACTTCTGATTTGATATGAAGAATGTTACCTATGAGAATAATTAAGCCTTGACACAGCTCATACAGAGAATCTGTTATTTTTTAGTATTTGGAGGTTTTCAAACCTGACAGGACAAAGTACAATGCAACCCAGTCTGTATTTACAATTGAACCTGCTCCAAGCAGATCAGACTAGAGACCTTCCAAACTGAATTATTCCATGACTTTTAAGAATATGGTGATACTGAAGACTGAGCTCTGCAGAAAATAAATAAATAAATAAATAAATAAAAATAAAAATAAAATAAAATAAAATAAACCAATAAATATAAAAATTATTGTTCAATATGACATTCTTCTGTAATAAAATGTTCAAAGAGACAAATAAAATTGGAGAAGCTGGAAGATGTTAGTACTGTGATAGATAATAACAAGTTTCTACGTGAAAGGCTTCAGGTCGAAAAGAAGAGTGAAAGAAATGTTCTGAGAGCACTCTATAGATGTTCTGAAAGAGAAACATATAATGGAAGTAAATTATATGGAAATAGAAGATGAACTGAGAGGATCTAGGGTAATGTTGTGAAGAGCAAATGCTGTCTAAGTTGTAAAGACTACAGAAAGGAGAAAAATATAATTTTAGACTAAATAAGGCCTTAAGAGAACAAGACCATTGAAAGATTATGGTATTTTTCAATCATTACTTTGAAATATATAAATATATATATAAATAAATAAAAATGATGGGAAGAGTGTTTTATCTTAAATTCAATTTTTCTGTTTGATAAGAATACTGAATTTAAAACACAAGACTAAAAAATATAATCAGTTAAGCCAGGAACTTAAAAAATCATTTGAAATTGAAAGGGTATAAGTGTAATACCAATTCTTCATGATGCTTTGGAACTATGCACCATGAAAAGCTGGCTCTGTCATAAGCCTTGTGTCCTTTCCTCAAGCAGAAGTACTGGGCACTTGAAAATACTGAAGAATTAATTAATTTTCCAAAATCATCAATGCTTTGGTCCAAGCTGGATTCACATTAAGATACTTTTTCTTATGAAAATATGTGCGGTGAAGATTCCAACTCTAACAGTAGTCCTCCTACTGCTTCTAATCACAGTAGTGATTAAGAAAAATCTTAGCCGGGTGTAACAGTGAGTGCAAGGACTTAATATAAATTTTTGCAAAACCTAGTAAGGTTTTCTGATAGCACAAATAAATAACCATAGATAGTGCACAAATATTTTTCAGCAGTAAATATCCAGCTTCCGATTTTTGTATCTGCTAATCATGAGAATGCCACATAATGCTTTCTTTGTCAGCTTTGTTCACATGCACTACCACACTGAGTATTTTATCCAGTCTTTATATACTCAGAGCCAGTCAGGAAGTGGTGTGGTTTTGTCCAGTTTGGTAGAAGAGTGATTAAAATCACAAACCTTATCAAAGCTGTAAAACTTATCTCCAGATCTTTCCATTTCCTGGGGCTGCTGCCTCCCACTCTTACCTTCTGCAGAAAACTGTCTCCCTCTAATTGCAGAACTAATAGTTAAAATTTGGAAACATATCCTTGAATACCAATTGAGTCCTTAGCTGCTCAAGCCACGGCTTAGCTGCTAAAGTCAGAGTCAGACTTTTTCATAAAAAGGGTGATAGAAAATCGGCGTAATAAGATACAGAAAGGATATTTCCAGCTACATTTTAGTTCAAATGAAAACAAATACAGCAAAATGTTTCAGACAGTACAAAACAAAACAACAACAGCAGCAACAGCAACAACAACCACCTTAGGTAATTAGCAATGAAACAAGATATTCTGACCCTAGGAGCAGTTTACCAACTCAAATTCAGAATCAGCAGAATGTTGCCACCCAGTTATAAAATATTTTTGTTCTATTTATCCTCAAAATGTCACCATGCAGATTCTTTGGAAGGATGGAACAGGAAGAATATGAGTAATGTGTAAGAAACACAACCTATCTCCCGATCTTTTCCTATATACTATTTCTGAAAATGTCACTAGCATGCTGAGTCTACTAATAGGATCATTAGCTCATCAAATCAGATTCAGAATCTAAAACTGAGAAATGAGACATGCTTACAAAATATCTCCGAAGAAATAGCTAATTAGGTGGAAGATGGCATGGTCTTGGCTCTGAAAAAGGTCAAACTAAAAGTAAGGCTTACAGGGTAGAATTTTAACAACCAAAACATAGTTTTGAAATACCAGGGAATAAGAATGCAAAGGACATTAGCATCCTATAGTCTCTTACATGTAAAGTGGTATGTGGAGAACCAGATATGAGACACAACTGAATTTCTGTCCCTTGCTCAGACAATCATATAGATCTCCAGGGATGCTGTTTCCCATGTTGGGGATATATGCCTGGCATACAACAAGCAACATGCGCTCCTACCAAGGCCCCTTCCCAAGTTTTACAACTTTGTGATAGCTATAGTTGTTGTCAGGTGGAATTAAGAATACAAACTGTATTCTTTTGTAAGAACTCTTTTTTGTATACAAATTTGATTTTGTATTCAATTCTTTTTCTATACAAATTTACTACTTATTAAAAAAGATAACATTAAAATAATAAAAATAAAATAAAATAAAATAAATTACATTACATTAAAGGATAGTTTACATGGAAATAGACATTACACAGTGGGACTGAGAATGTGCATGATATATTCAGAGTTATTATTCTAGGCTATAATTCCACTATCTACCTTAGTAAATTCATGTCTGTTTCCAGTCACAAATTATTTCAAATTTATGATGTACCAGTCTATATATATATCTATATAATACATTCAAAAGAATAATATAGCCAGTCATAGAAATTTTGAAATATTAGGTAGCAATGAATGAAATAAAATATTTCAAACATCATGAGTTATTTCAATACATATGAGGTGGTAAAGGGCTGTCATAAGAGATTTGAGGAGGTCTATTTTTACTCATTATAAAATGGGAAGGTGGGAAGAGGAACACAGCATAAAGAAGCACTACTTTTTTTTTTCTTTTTTTTTTTCCAGAGCAAAGATGCAAAAAGAGTACAGGTAGCACAGGATTTTATTCTGCTCCACAAAGCTGAAATGAGGATCTGGAGTGAACAGGATCATTATGGTTCCTGAACTTGTCCATTTGTGGAGAATTCAGATGGAAAAAGACAAAGGAGGATACAAAGAAAAGAAAGGTAGGTTACTAATACCAGTTTCCAAGGAGCATTCAAATATAGGATAGAGATGTGTGAGAGGCTGAGGCCAAAGCATGAAAAAAAAAGTTCTTAACGGACTTCTCCAAAGTGACAAAATTTAAAGAAGATGTCTTTAAATAAAAATGTCTTCCATTCACCTCTTGGCTACTTAAGACTTGAGCTTATTATGGACTGAACAAGAATCCTGGAAGCTACGTTTACACAATAGAAAGAATGGACCAAGAAGTCCTTGAAGTGTTAACAGAGAAAAAAAAGTCAAAGCCCCATATGTTTGAGATTAATTTCCCCATAAGATAGTAAAGACATAAAGTTTAATTTAAAATAAATAGGACTTGAAAACAGCTGTAGAGAGCCTAGTGCAACCTAACACATTTCCTCACTTACATGAAGAAATAAGAAGAGACAGGTACATTGTGTATATAAAAGCACCAGAAACTGCCAGAAATCTTCCAATTCAATCCCACACTGACATTAGCAAAAAATGACAAACCCAAGTAGACAATATAACAACAGGTTTATGATTACACCTCTGTTAGAGCAGCTGGCCACATAGCCATTCGAGTTAGTAGAGAAGCTGGAAAATGTCCAGGATTGAGAGAGGTACAAGTACAATGCTCACATGCTGTTACACAAGTGGAAAGCGGCAGGTAAATATTAAAAAGGAAAGAAAGAAAAAAAAAAGACAAGAGTTGAGAGGAATAGGAGAAAGTAAGACTTGCAAACAAGGATTGACTTATTCACTTTGTCATCAGAGATAGTCATGAGGACTGTGGTAGGTCAGCTGAACTCTTAGAGCAAAGGGGAGATCTACATATATAACAATAGCATCTGTCTACATAAATGTGATTCAAGGTGATACGATACACCAGCAAAACAGCTTAATAATGTTGTTTTTACAACACTGGAAGATAATGTTGTAGGAGAAAAGAAAGAGAAATGGAAAGAGAAATGGAAAGAGAAATGGAAAGAGAAGTCATCATAATGCAAAGCATCAGTGGAGACTAAGAACTTTGAATATCCATAATATATTAAATATCTAGAACAGGTTGCCCAGAGAACATGTGGATGCCCCAGCCCTGGAAGTGTTCAAGGCCAGGCTAGATGGGGCTTTGAGCAATCAGGTCTAGTGGAAGGTGTCCCTGCCCATGGCAGAGGGTTGGAATTAAATGATCCTGAAGGTCCCTTACAATTCAAATCATTCTATAAATCTATAATATGGACAATTATGTCTGAATTATTTGCACAGATTTTATTTATATTCAGTGGACAGGAAGAGTACTTACAGAGATGTAAGTCATCTCGTCCCAAACCAGACATTTCAAAATGGTCCTAATAGTACCCTTCAATATATATTCCTTTCCTGAAAAGGAGGCTTCAAATATGGACCTTCATAAACTGATATATACTGTATCAAAGTCTGAGGTGAAATTATTTAAGATTCCTACAACATACTAAGTTGACTAAACATGGCAGCCTGCTGCCATATGCAAATCTGACAATACAGTTAATAGAACCCTGACAGCATCTCAGTTTACCCCAAAGCAGACACATGGGGCTCGACTCAGTTGACCTCAGTCAAGAAAGTCCAGAAAGTCAAGAAAAGTCAAGAAAGTCCAAAGAAGGGCCATGAAGATGATAAAGGACCTGGAGTATCTCTCCTATCAGGAAAGGCTGAGAGACCTGGGGCTGTTTAACCTGGAGAAGAGGAGGCTCAGGGGGGAACTTATCAATCTTCTCTTGTCAATAAATACTTGAAGGGAGGGTGCAAAGAAGCTGAAACTAGCTCTTTTCAGTGATACGCAGTGACAGGAAAAGACGTAGCGGGCAGAAACTGAAACAGAATATTCCTCCTGAACATCAGGAAATAATTCTTTATTGTGTGGGTGCATGGAGTGGTTATGGAGTCTCCTTCCTTGGACATATTCAGAAGCTCTAGGTGTCTCTGCTTGAGCAGGGTGGGGGGTTGGACCAGGTGACCTCCAGAGATCCCTTCTAACCTCAGCCATTCTGTGATTCTCTGAGTCAAAAAGAGGCTAAGAATAACAATTGCCTTTTCTAGGTCTACACTTAAACAATTAGCATCAAAGCAATAATAGGAGTTCATAAAACAACTTCAGGTGCCCATTGACTCTGACATAGATCACAGGAAAATCAGTCTCCCAGACATAACAGATGCTGACAGTTTGAAAAGTACACAGCATTGCCTTGTGACTTGAAGCCTAAAAAAAAACGAAAAACAAAAAACAAAAAAAAAAAACAAACAAAAAAAACACCACTGTAATGATATGGAAGACAAACTTCCTTCTAAATGACTCCTTATCAGCTATCATGCCACTGTGTTAGAAATGCTGATGGTGCAACATTACAGATTAAAATCATAGGTTTTGTAAACTGAAACATTTGGACTGTTTAGCCAGCACAGTAAATCCAGTGCCAAATCACAGTTAAAACATACTGTAGGACTAGTATATGATAAAAGCCACAAGATCAACAGAGAGAATTGAGACCGCTGAAGACTCACTTGTTTGAAAGGCAGAACACAAACCTCCTTCTCCCAGTTATGTGTGTATCCAGATAGCCTCTATGAAAACAACAAATTATTATTATTCAGGGAATCCAATTTGCCTTGATCACCAATTAAGATGAAAAATATCGAATACATGACAGTAGTCTCATGCAGTCTGCAGTAGCTTCCAAGTGACCATAAACTTCATCTAGACTGTACTATGTCTTGAAATCATAAGGAAAAGGGAAAATTACAAATAAATAAAAAATTGTACATTATGAAAACCTCCTAAATGATTTAATTTTATATCACCTCAACCCGACAGTACCCAGTAAAGTACATATTCACATTATCCGTTCAGTCACTGTAAAGTGAGACTCATCTTTCTTAACTTCGGGAGTCTGAAGGCTAGTTGTAAAATTAAAGTTAATTGTCTAGGTTATATCTTTGAGAGAGAGAAAAATTTACAGTGGATCATTCATTCCATCTATTTTAACCTCCTATTTTAAGATGGGATGGGCTGAGTTCTGAAAGTATTTAACTCTCTTTGCTCACTATAAAGAGAAGTCTGATGACTTCCTTACTCTTAATGCCTAATTTATAGGTGGCCAGAAGCTGAATTTCATCCCCACACACATCTGTAAAAGAAGATTCAAAACCTGAATCTATTTAATGCATTTTCTTGTCATTATATGCACAGAGAGCAAGAACACTTTTCTTAAAAGGGCTGCTCTTGATCAAGCTGCCATATACTCCCAAAGCATTACATGGATGGCAGGAACACTTGCCAAAGAACTGGGGAACCTGAGCTTAGCCAGCCATTCTTGGGATAGTGTTTAAACCATCAGCTGTTCTGGGCAATTAAACCCTTCCCCTCACTTGTTAAATGAAGTCCAAAAGTACAAAATTCATGGGCCCTGAAGGACCAGCCATTTCTGATTTTTTAATGGAAAATATTTCTAAAGTGAAAATGTACAGCACAGGGGTTGGACCAGAATGCTCTTTATTTCTCTACTTGATCTCACTAGTTGATGGGCCACAAAAATTAGAAATTTGCATTTCTTTTGTCCTTTTAAATATAATAATAATAATAAATAATAATAATAATAATAATAATAATAATAATAATAATAGACTGCTGCAGACATTCCAGTATAAGATTTAACTGAGCAGTGCTACTATCTCAGGGAATGTGTATATGCCTAAGACAATAATAAACAGCACACTCAAGTAGCAAACTACTCTTCAGGTAGGTAGAGTGCATAGGTGTTGCACCAGGCTTTTGAGAAGCTTTCTGTTTGATGTAATATTTTCACACTGAAGACAAAGAGAAAGGTAATCAGGTTTCTCTACTCTGAAGGTGTGAAATTAAGCTTGATAGCAATATGTGCATACTGCAGAAAGAAACAGGAGAAACATATCTCTTTAAGTGTAGAACACACTCAGTTTAACTTCATATATGTGAAGTACACCAGCAAAATGTAAAATAATTTGGCCAAGGTTCACCAGCTTTAAATCAAAATGCTTCAATTAACTTGGGGGGGGTGGGGGGCAGGGAGGATTGTAAAGAGCGGGCACGGAGACGCACAGAAGGATGTCTAAGTCCAATACACAGCCTAGGAAAGTATGACGTATCAGGAGAAATATAGTAGCTTGAGCTGCATATTCAAAGAACAGAGAGAACTTAAGAGAACTTTAAAAAAAGACAACCCAGTGAGTCTCAGTGCTTGCTGTTCTGGTAGCAGAGGATAGCATCAGCCCACTAATCTGAACTAATAAACACTGTTTAAGCCATATTCAGCATTCATCTGTGGCTCCTCAGTACTTATAAAACTTTGAAGTCATAAAATGGGCCCATCTATACATCTGGATTTTCATTGGAAAGAGATATAACTATGATAGAAGGTTTGTTGTAGGCAAAAAAGCAAGGAACAATAGCATAACTTTTGTCAGTGTAGTTGATATTGAAAGTTCACAAGAAACTTAAGTAGAAAGTTATAAGAATTATTCCTTCTTCTTCCCCCCAGAAAAAAAAAAAAAAAGGAAGAAAAAAAAGAAGAAAAAAAAGAAAAAAGATAACCTTCTTTTTTATCTTCTGATGATTACAAGAGAGAACAGCAGAATCTTCAAGCTTGCAGGAAAAAAAAGTGTTTAGAGAGAAGGGCAAGTACGAGCTTAACTGTATAGCTATAGAATTTGCTACAGAAACAGAATGCAAAACTTGGCTGGCCTTTCATCATTAAAAGTACCTGGAAGAGCATTTCCATTGAATAAAAATATTTTCTTAGCCTTTTAGCCTTTAACTAAAACACATTAGCTATGTCAAAATGCCATTGAAAGAGCTAGCCTTTTGAAGGTAAAAGACAACAACTTTAAAAGTAGTTTGGGTATGCAGCGAATCCTGTTAGAGAATATTCCTAAATCTGCAATCTAGTGTCAGCAAATAATAGCATTATAAAAAAGGAGGGCAAGAGTTTGGAATTCAATGTATTTTGGAAAAGAGGATAGCAGAACATGGCAGTGTTGAATATCTCAGATTACAGCGGGTTTATATTCAGGCAGGCTAATATCTTTTATTTTTGTTTAGTTATTTTTAATTATCACAGTAAGATTGTTACCAAAATATAGGAATTCTTAACAGGAGAAATACAGGATGACAATAATAGAAAGGAAGCACTTTATTACTCATTTCATGTTCACAAAGTCCTTGGCCTGGCAGAGCAAATGATCAGCAGATGTTAAAGAGATATCTTTGATAAAGTGACAAGGAACCAGTGTTCAAAAATGTCCTTCCATAATTCAATTCAAACTATCAAATTTACATATTCATTTAAATCTATATACAGTCATACAGTTCACAAAGTGCTGGGATATCTTATTCTATTTAAGGGGTCTTAGAGCATCTTAAAACCTGTGGTGTGAAAACAGCCCAGACGGCACGTGTCGTCCCAAAACAAACACATTCCAAACCAGGAAATCAACATGTCAGAAGAATTTATCAACTAAATAAGTTAACAAAACCCAAATATCTTTTTTTTTTTTTTCTAGTCCCTATTCCAGCCAAGTACAAAATTTCAATCTATCACAAACTCTTGGAAGAGCAAATGAAACAGTGCAAGAGTGCAGTCCCATGCAGTGGAACTCAATCGTCTATAACTGAATGTTCCATCTATACTGGAAGGATTTGATTCCAAATCAACCAATACTTTCAAATAAGTACATTTGAGAAAATAGCCTGGGCCAGGAATCATTCTCATTTGGTATTTTGCATCCTTCAGAGGCTAAGAGAAATTAGTCAAAGTAATGTGCCGCAATTTTGCCATAAAGGCAAATCTTTGGCACTGTTTGGTAATTAAAAGAAACATAGCTTCAAGCCATTATTTTCTCTATTTTTATTCCCACTGTTTTCACCATTGCAAAAACATCAGCACTGGAAACAGTATCTAGAGATATGATTTTTTATCAAAAGACTGTTCGGCCTGTCAGGTCTAGATCATAGAAGAGCTCCTTGTTATAGAAGTTGGTTTTGAAAGTTTCCAAAGGATTCTGATGAGTAAAAAGATATGGCATGTCAACTCTTTTTGACATCAACCCTCCAATTATTCCAGAAAGAAAAAAAATCTGTTATGAAGCATATATATGCATAAAAAAGATTCATGGCTTGAATCTGATCGAACCCAGAGAAGAATTTAATAGCAGACTCTCTTAAAAATGTACTTAAGCAATTGTACAAGTAGCAAAAGGTTGAGCATATATATATATATCTGGGAAAATTCAAAGCCAGTCTTAAAATTGTGACATGGCTCCTCAGAGAGTTAACAACTCCATCTGTTCTGACATTAGAAGATCCAAATGCGTAAGAGACAATAGTATAGTGTGTCTTATTATATGGCCTGGGAACATTTAATAAATCTTTTTACATATATTAAACTGCAAAGATAAAATGCCATCAAGTTGCCTTGATTTCCTAAGGCCCAAAAGAGCAAGTACATGGGTATTTGTGTATCATGGGAAAATATTCCTATGGGTATGCGAGCAGAATTTCCTCACAACATGAATATAAAGTTTACTGTTAAAACACTTTGTAAGTTTTAATTAATCTTCTTTAAGACAAATTAATGCACAAACCACAAACTTCTGTTTGTAGGAAGAACTCATTTTTTGATATTCATACATTTCCCACCATTCATACTAATGCCAAGAGACTGAAAGAGAGAACAGAACACTAAAAAGTAAGTTAATGTGAGTACTGACTCTGAGACAAAACTATATCTAAAACTAATGCTAGGTCATTGCAGATGAACTTAGGATAACATGCAGGATAACTTAAGACAGTTTATTAAGAATAAAGGTCATTAAGCAAGGTAACAGATTTGTGAGGGTGCTACATAAAGTGACACACTAACACAAATCAATAGGGGAAAAAAAAAAAAAAAAAAGGATAAAGGACCAGAAGAACTTTTATCCTTGAAAATTTCCTCATTGCATTTTGTAAGGAAAGTCCCAGTGCATCATACATTAATATTCAAGCTAAGAAAAAAAAAAAAAAATCATTAGAAATTTATTGAAGGTCTTAGGCCATACTTGGCTGCAAGAAAATGCTTAGGTGACTTATGAGCCTTATAATGAGCAAATGAGAGAAAACTTTTTTAATTGGGTTTGTTTTTCTACCTCTTCATATTAGAGCCACAAATTAAAATGATGCATCTCCAAATATTTTGAAAAGTCAACAAGCTGTCTGAGTATTCTGAGGTGAAGTGAGCCATAGGAATAATATTTTCTATGTAATCAGAGATCTCCTTTGAAAGGTGCTATAAATATGTTCCAAATTGTTTGGTGAATTCACTGTTCACTTTGGGAGGTAATCCATCAGTAACCCCTTCTTTCTTTCCCACATGGTCTTTTCTTTTAGAGTGGGATAGGAAAAGGTGGTCTGTAAAACGAGGACAAAAATATATATAAATAAATGTCTATCGTGATCTCCTTTACTTTTTTTCTTTTGCTTTAAATCCTCTCTCCTCTCCTTTTTAATCTCATTCAGAAAATGTATAGTTCCCTATCTTCTCGAGAACAAGAGTGTATACAGAATGAAACTGATAACACAAGAGTGTATACAGAATGAAACCGATTTGATGGAATACAGTTTTGGACAGAAGAAAAGATTAATTGGTGTCCTAAAGAAGACTTCTGAAAGATGAATGGTCTTCATACAGTAAAAGTCCATGGATAAAAAGAGTAAGAGGGACAATTCCAGAGTCATAAAGATTTGTCTGTATTCTATTTGAAAGCAGAAAATTGGATGGTCAACAGAACCAGATATCTTGGGCATAAATGCCAATAACGCAGCCTCTGCCTGGTACTCTCTCCACTGACTACTCCCTCCAAAAGCTCCAAAATAACGTCCAATTTACTTTGCCATTGGGGGAAGATGTTGGATTTGTTCTTAAAAGATATTGTAAGGTTTCATCTTCACCATTTTTCGAACCCAGTCCGACTACCCTGCCTTTGTGTAAGAATTTGAGTTGGCAAATTGAAATCTGCCTAACTATCCCAAAAAGAGAAAGCTAGTGGGGATTCATATCAGCTCCACTTGCTGTGAAATTTCCCTCTTCTCAAAGTCTGAATTCACCAACATGCTTGTTTCACAGCAAGCTTGATATGACTCAGGAGTGTGCTCTGGCAGCCAAAAGGGCAAACCACATTTTGGGGTGCATTAAACAAACTATAGCCAATCAGTCAAAAGAGGTAATTCTCCCACTCTCTATTCAGTGTTGTTGCAGCTTCAGAAAATTTGTTTTAAAAAGTGGCAAAAATTAATTGTTCTTCTAACAAGATGTTTGACAAAACATGAGAGCTCTGTCCTAAATGCACTTCATCCAGAAAAGATTCAATTAATAAGACATTAGGTAGGTGCGGTTAATTACCTGTCTTTCAGTATTGAAGGCAAACGTGAATTTGTTTTGAACGTGTATATATATGTGGGTGGGTGCATAGATATATCTATACATGTATATATGTATGTATATGAAGTATGTACTTTAAATGTTCCTTCCCTAAATTGTTCCTAATCTCAGTCTTATTAATGTATTAAAATAAAAATAAACTTTAGACCATAGCATCCCCAGGTGAATTAACTATGAAGCTGGTTATGCACAATCTTTAATTCAAAATATCTTCAGGGAAGATGAGATTTAAATGGATGATAAAATATTTTCAATAATATAAAAATGACACTAAAAACTTGGAAAGACCTTGAGCAACTAAAAGAGTTAAATATTATCTGATTACAGGGAAAGGGAAAACAAGCTGAATTCTATTTAGAGTTTTATGTGGGTGGTAGGAGTCCTGTGCTGTTCCTATTTGTTGAAACAACATATTTACATCACTATATAATTAGTATTCTCCCTTGGGATACTGAGTTGGTTATTTGGATCAACCGAGGAAACCCTTTACAAAATGAAAGAGATTCTTTCTCCACTGTAAGTATCAGGGAAAATACTCTGTAAGCAAATACTTTTGATCTTTAACTCTGCAAGCTTTTGAGCTAATCTGGAAGAATTTACTCATCTAAGTAGCTTTCAGGAAGAGCTAACTTTCTGAAAGATGCTACTTTTGTTCTCTTGTAAGGAAATATAATTCCTGGAAAATTACATGACTTGAAAAAAAAAATAAAGTTCTACAGTATATACATAATTTTATTTCTGTTTAACAGAAAAATGAAATTTGTAGCTATGAAATCAATTTTTGAGGATTTTTAAACCATTGCTTTTGATATTATATGAAAACAATTTCTGTGTAGAATATCTTCAGGAATCAATACGCTCTTTAAATTTTTGCTTTGCTTTAAACCTCAGGTGACGAATATAGTTGGTTATCTGACTACAAAGAAATGTCAAGACTTACATATTTTATGGTATTTGTTTGAACCAAAATGTGGAAGAATTAGGGGAAAAAAGAAAAAAAAAAAAAAAAGCTGCAATTTCAGCCATAAAATTCAGTGTGTCTTGGTTCTTGAGAAAATAATTATCATGCACTTGAAGGCAAGTAATAGTATAAAAATGAAGAATGGAAAGCCCTGGTTAAAGACAATCTTTAGGCTGCTTCTAGGTCAACAGTTTGTTTGGTTATTCCACAGCCTCATCTCCATTTCCTTAGAATTTGTGAAGTTTGGTAGTACACTTAGTGTTTTTCATCCACTCTGTGTAAAATTATAAGAATTTTCAGTCTGTAAAAACAGAAATGACAAATAGACCCTCATCTGGGTCTTCAGAATGCACATAAGATCACCCAGACTGGATAAGTACAGATGCTGTAGAGTAGATATATATAGATGCAGTATATATGGTGGTACAGATGCTCTAGCATAGATGCGACACACTTGGACAACATTTTTTCTCTGACAGCAACTTATGTATTGGCTCTTCACATCAAGCCAGAGCAGTTTCTTTGCCTCCGGAACCTGCAGACTGACCTCTCGTGTGTACCTATGGTGGATAGAGGGTAATGTTTGTAACACACACTGATGCTGTATTCACTATTACTTTTAGAAAAAAGAGCAAGAAGCTAACCTGTATATCGGTTTCTTAGGTTACTCTCTCTCTATATATATATATATGTATATAGATTTATTACTTTTTTTTTTTAAAGATATCTTTTGTTCACTAACATGAATCCTCTGACTGTTACTAATGTGTGGGACATACCTTGACACTATAATGGTGTATAAATACTTTTCATCTCATCCTTGCTATTGTTACTGTATTTTAAAAATAATTGTGCATATAATTATCTGCTTTTACTCTTTTTTAAAATATATATTTATTCTATTATAAAATCCTATAAAAATGAATGAACTCAAAAGGAAAGAGAAACCAATTTTAATTACATTTCTAAATTAGATATCTAATCCTGATAGATTCACTCCCTTTCAAATATAACACTCAACAAATGAAACAGTAAAAATTCAAATAATATTTCTTTTATAACAAGATTTCATTGTACATTAGTTCTTTGCCTAACCCTGCAATAACCCCATAGGCATTGCAATTGCTTACTTGTTCTTCTCCTTTACTTGTTTTTAATGTTTACTTTTCTAACCAATCCTTAATGTTACAACATTGGATTTATTTACCTCATTAAATATCAAGAGAATAAGGTATTTGCTTCATATGACAGTACTTTGATGCTTTACAGGGCTAATGTCCAAAGTTCTCGGAGCACTTTTCATCAGTGATTTATATATTTCTCAATCTTTCCATTTTCATTTAGAACTATCAACTTAATTTATATATTAGGTGAACAAGAACACTAAAACCAGCTGAAGCCATATCAGACATAGTAAGGACATGAAGTTAGGAAGTAATTCAGAGTGATTCAATGGTGTACTTTAGGCAGATTTACTCTGGTCCTCTGGACTAAGCATCCCCAATGGATATTTCAAAGCTCTCTGAATGATCTGTCATTATTTCTTACACTGTAGTCTCCATTAGGAAAGGGTAAATATTCATTGCCCATGTGGAAAGGAACTACTCATTTAGTTGTTTCTAACAGAAATCTCTTTATTGTGTTATATTTACAGAAACCACTTTGCTAGCCAAAATAAAACATTGAAAATGGAAGGAATTGAAATACTTCAAAACTGTGCTTCTGCTTCTAAGAAAAACTGTAGTGTAGGTGGGGACATAGCAAGAAGACATGTCCAAGCCAGGGTGGAATTGAAAGTCACCTGTCTGAGCCGCAGAAATAAGTCAGTGATTCCCAGTTTGAGACTGTTGATTGAATAGCAACACAGCAATTGGAATGGCTATGATTACTGATTATGATTCCCATGAATCAGCCAGCGATAGGAGCTACTAAAACAACTGAGGTGATTTGAAGTTACACTTTTCCCCTTTCTGTATTTAAATTTGTGAAAGAAAGGAGAAGAGAGAAGAAGGAGAGGAGAGGAGAGGCGAGGCGAGGCGAGGCGAGGCGAGGCGAGGCGAGGCGAGGCGAGGCGAGGCGAGGAGAGGAGAGGAGAGGAGAGGAGAGGAGAGGAGAGGAGAGGAGAGGAGAAGAGGGGAGGGGAAGGGAGGGGAGGTAGGGGATGGTAGGGGAAGGGAGGGGAGGGGAGGGGAGGGCAGGGCAGGTGAGGGGAGGGCAGGAGAGGGGAGGGCAGGAGAGGGGAGTATAGTGTAGTGTAGGGGAGTGTAGTGTAGGGGAGTGAAGTGTAGGGGAGTGAAATGTAAGGGAGTGTAGAGGAGTGTAGGGGAGTGTAGAGGAGTGTAAGGGAGTGTAGTGTAGGGGAGTGTAGGGGAGTGTAGTGTAGGGGAGTGTAGTGTAGGGGAGTGTAGGGGAATGTAGTGTAGGGAGGTGGAGTGTAGGGGAGTGTAGGGGATTGTAGGGGAGGAGAGAGGAGAGGAGACGAGACGACAGAGAAAAGGAGAAGAAAAGAAGAAAAGAAGAAAAAGAAGAAAAGAACCTCTTCTACAATAAACTGCATATTTGTATGAATTATCTACTCTTGCTTCTTCTCTCCCTAATCTTTATTTACTACCTGTCTGTACTAGACTCCAAGTCCTTTAGATAGGAGTCCTTCCTGAAAGCAAAGCACTTAACATGTTCTGTGTGCTACCATAAATAAAATGACAAAATAGATGACATTTTGGATCTGGAGCCAAATATATATGTTGCCATTCATTCCACAACCTGATTTATCACTGCAATCTTTGTATTACACAGTGTCATTGATGGTTTGGCATGCACAGAGGTGACTGAGTATTTTCAGAAATAACTTTCATTAATAACTGAATCAAGACTTTTGCTGTAATGCAAAAGGTCAGATGATTGATTAACATATGGATGGCAGCTGAGCAGGGGAAACATTTTCAAAACTTTCAAATATTTTCTTTATAAATAATTACAACTCCTTCTTTTCTGCTCTCCAGTTATGAAAGTTTCTGTCACCTACTTAGTAAGCAAAAGCAGTAAAATGGGATTTAGAGGATCCAGCTATAGCATAAATGCCAGTTAGAGGAAGCAATCAATTTATAGTTAGTCTAGTGCTTGAAGATAGTTTATCCGTCTTTCCAATGAGCATATACTAGTGCAAAGCAACCAATTTATCTGACTCTCCAATGAAAGAAAAGGAAGTGCAAAGCCGCAAATGTTTGACAGAGGGAAAAAGAGATGCATCTCAACTGTATGGGGGGAAGAATGCAGTCAGCTCTTACCATATTATTTGCCATCTAATTTGTTTCTCAAAGATGTAACATTTATTTAACAGAGTAGCATTTTACTACATGTGGTGCTAATGGAGGTTAAATAAAAGACACAAGGGCAGCAAAATCCCTCACTTCTCACACAAGGACAAAACTGTTATGTGAGAGAAATGCAGATTAATTCCTCAAATCTCACAGCACTTTTTGACACCACTGGCTATGGGTTACCTCTTAAGTATTTGAAGATTTCGGTAGGGCTGACTGATTTAGATTTGGATAGGTTTAAATCACACTTGTCAATGTGCTATTAATTTTTAACCACAGTCATTTTTTCCCTAGACCTGTTAATATGCTAGGCAGTCCCAGGAAGCATAAAACTTTGACCCGTGCTCTCCAGCATTTGCATTCTGCACTTTCTGTAGGTTCTTTATTCTGTAATCAGAATTCTAACAATCCCCTCAACAGCATACCGATACAGAATCCACAGACCCAGATAAAACAGCCTCCCATCTGGTTATATGATTGTCAGACATGCATTCTTTTATATTAACTTTTCTTTTCTTACTCAGTTCAGATGAAACATAAATAACTTCAGCTAACTGCTAAACTCTACAGACAGCTCTGGTGTTGCTGTGTGATGGAATGATTTCTCCTTACAACCCACCAATTATTTCCATGTCTTTTCTGGACCTTGAGATCTCCTTTGGGAGCTACATTACTCAGAGAAATACAATAAGGCTGAGATCACCATTGCCTCAACACAATGCAAAGTTTAAGGCCTTTATGACAGACAGTTTGGAAATGAATGCAGCCCCATCTTCTCAGCATTTTAAGACAGATGACTACCCAACACTGAACTGTCTCAAGTTTTCAAACTGAGACAACATTGTAGAAATAATAGAAAAATTTCATTACAATTGGTCTAGCATGGAATTTATTCTTAAAAAGTTTGGTAGAATATACTTGTAGACTTCAAAACTGGTACATCATCATTTGAAAACTCTTTCATCTACATGATATTCTCCAGAAATACCAAACTTTTAGTCCTGGTACTTATAACTAATCAGTCATATTAGCTAATCAAATTAGCTGATCAGTCACTTGAAGTCTGTTGATGACATCTGTTCTGAGCTCTACAGTGTTGGTCAACTACAGAGCTCACTCTAACATCCCTGTTGGAAGGAGAATGCTTTATTACCTGAGAGGACTACTGTGCATGGCTGTCCTGTGTCTCCATTAGTCAGACTCACAGGAAAGTAAACCAAATGATGATGAAAAAGGTTTAACTCTGGACGTATCATAGTATGTATTGAAATGAGACCTGTAAGAACAAACTGCATTCTCAAGTGAGTCCTTTCCCATTCATTTTCTTAGTCACTGGGAAACTCTTACAGAAAATTCAGGCAAACAATTTCCCTGTATGGAAACCTCATTTCATCTGTAGAACTAAGCATTTATCCTGGGATATTCAGTTTTTCGACATGATATAAGCCTTCCTGCTCTCACTTCCCTCGGTTTTTCTTTTCTTCCTAAAGTTCATTTCTCTGGCAAAGCAATGCAATCTGAGAATTAAGACACCCGTGAAAAACTTAAGAAAATTCCTGGTCAATAACTTTCTTCAGATAGCATCAATGATATCACAACAACCCGGACTTATTTAACTTTTTTTTTAAAATATCTAACACAGATTCTGTATCATGCAGACCAATCCCCAGCTTGATCATCTAAATTGAATTTGTTGTATATTAGACAGATCTTTTTCCTCTCCTTGGCCTTTGGAAAACAAGCAGTTATTCTCCTTATAAAAATGTTTATTTCATTTGTTTGTTTTTTTTATTGTTTGTTTGTTTTTTGTTTTGTTTTGTTTTTTTAATCAAAACACTGCCAATCCATTAATCTTCTCTTTTCCAGACTAAACAAAGTGCATTTTGTGACATCCTCCACACTGTTCAGGCGTCTTGTGAATAAAAAATATAGGAACTGGAATCAAAAAGTGATTGTTTCCCTTAGCTTATGTGATTTCTTTTCCATCTGCTGTCATTACCTCTTTTGTTCTCTCTCTTTTTCTGTGACATTTATTCTTTTTCTGCATCCCTATCCAAATCAGGCTTGAATCTTCCACTATAGCTGGTGTCTCACAGGTCTAAGACAAAATATCCCTCCCCAACCCACCCCCCCCCCCCCCAAAAAAAAAAAAAAGTAAGGTTTTCCTTATTGCTTCTGTAAACACCAAACACATCCAAATAATTATTTAAGTAAGTAATAATGACTATTTTTAGTACAAGTCATTGCTTCCCCCTTGAAAATTCACTCTTAAATATTAGGTACCACTATTATAAGATTCCATCTTAATATCTTTACTAATATCTAATATCTAAATCAAATATTTTACCACCTAAATCTGTATTATTCATCATTGAAATTTTTATCATTTCAAAAATTTCAGTCAAACTTTGATTTTTCTGTCCCAAATCTTTTTGTTAAAATTAGAGCATCTTGCTTTTCTGTTTCATCTGTTGCCTTAGTTTTTCAGACTGGAAACTCGTAAAAGAACTGTCCCTTTCTATGTTTGCAAAGTACCTGGCAGAATGAGGTGTCAATCCCACCTAGGGTTCTCCTGTTATTGTGTTGCCAGGGAAAATATTTAGCTCTAAAATATCCAAGAAAAATATTTCTCTTACTACAGGCAGTAATAGCTGTTTTGAGATTGGGTGTGGAGTTGGGAACAACCAAAAAATCCAACAGAAAGTAAAAGTAACTGTTGCTACTATATTCTGTCTTTTATCTCAGTGGTCAAAAAATCAAAAGATTTAATGTGATAGAAGACAATAGTTTGGAGAAATAGCAAATGCATGTGAAATACAGCTTGAAAGCTCTCCTGTGAGAGACTAGAGAGGATACAAAGCTCTTTAAGTGTGTGGGGGGAGCGCTTTCTGTGCCATTAGTGTTTGATTAGATAGTATAACAGATAATGTAAGAGAAAATTAGACTCTGACAAGAAGCAATTGAACCTTGAGTTTTGACAGTCATATGTTGTGCACCTTATCACTTTTATCCTTAGGGCCTCTTAGATGACACATAAGGACTTTGTTCCAGTGGATAATTATTATAAGTGCATAGTGAAATGTTATGCCTTTTTTCCAAAGATGCATTGGTAAGCCCCAAGTGCCACTGCAGTGGAAAGCAGAGTATGGCCTGATTTTGCATGCTTTATGAAACAGTAACTGTGGTCTTTCTGGGCCTTTGAATAATACAAAGGTCACGAAATCAAGAGTGCAAAAGGTAGAAAAGCCTTCAAGTCTTGACCTGTTTGATTGGTAGACAGTTTTAAAATTCCTAGAACATATTAGAAAGTAAAGCTACTGGGTTAGTCTTCTCTTCTACAATTATTTTTTAAGTTAGAGTAATGTCATGAGTCAAGTAGTGTCTCACCATGAAGTGCTTAAAAAAAAAATAATAAAAAAAAAAAGGATTCACCTAAGATTTTTCAAAAAAAATATATTCTTAGGTAAGACTAAATGTGACGATGTGTCTTCTTTCTTAAAAAATAGTTATATATAAAAAAAAAAAAAAAAGAACTACTAGATTACTAAGAGGAGGTGAAGGCTGTGGGCAGTCTCAAGCTAATCATCCATTCAGGTGGAAGACTGGAATTTTATGTATAAATGGAGGTAGTTGCACTTATAACTGTTAACATTCCGCCTGCAACAATCACTTCCAAATATTTCAGTGAAATTGTGGGAGGCTCTTCTCTCACGATATATTAAAATACGAAGTTTTATGTAACAAATGGATCCAAGAACAACGGACTCATGTGATAGAGGAGCCAACGAGGATAGGTGCTTTTCTCAATCTCAGTGGGCACAAACTTTAATGCAGGAGGTTCCGTCTAAACATCAGAAAGCACTTTTTTACTGTGTGGGTGACGGAGCACAGGCACAGGTTGCCCAGAGATGTTGTGAGTTTCCCTCTTGGAGAACTTCAAAAGCCATATGGACGTGGTCCTAGGCACCCTGCTCTCAGTGGCTCTGCTTGAGCAGGTGGATTGGGCCAGATGACCTCCAGACATCTCTTCCAACCCCAATCACTCTGTGAATCTGTGAAAAAGACATAAGTGTTAATCAGAATTTTCTACATGGTTGTCCACTAGTCTTCATACTTTCAGGTTCAGGAGGAGTTCAAAGGGATCTATAAGCATAGCTCTACATAGAATGTTAGCAGCATCTATCTAAAACAAGTTTCAGAAAAACAACTTACTTTGTGATATTGTAGTTATTTGGGAGATTTAAATGCCATTGATACCATTATATTAAATCTAAATCCTAAGAAAATTTCAGTTTCACTTACTGAATTTAATATTTATCTAAATTTAATATTTATCTACAGGCGATTGTTGTTTTTTTCTGTCATCATTAAAACAAAGTGTAACTATATAAAAATTGATATAGTCATGATTTTTTTCTAAATTAGGCATGTCTCAGGGAAGTAGTGTATTCGCCATCCCTGGGGGTGTTTAAGGAGAGGTTGCACCTGGTGGTTAGGGCCATGGTTTAGTGGGTTACATTGAAAGTAGGGTGATGGTTGGACCAGATGATCTTGGAGATCTTTTCCAACCTTAATGATTCTATGATTCTATGTTCCAAGGAAAAGGGCTGTTCAGACTGTTGTGCTTTTCACTGCTAATAGACAAAACAAATAGTTAAAAATACTGTAAATTACGTACCCAGTAAATTATTATTGTAAACTATTTTATATTTGAAATTATTCAGAATAATGGTGGGTTCCTTCCTTCCTTCCTTCCTTCCTTCCTTCCTTCCTACTTTCCTTCCTCTTTTTTTCTCTTTCGTTAATTCTTTCATTCTTTCGTTTGTTCTTTCATTCTTTCGTTCTTCCTTTCTTTCCTTTTTTTCTCTTTCTAACTCTCTTTCCTTCCTTCTTCCCTTCTTTCCTTCTTGTTTCTAAGTATCTACAAAGCTTTGAACTGCAGAAATTGATATTTATTTTCTGGCATGGGAGGAAGAATATACACACAAATTAGGATGCAACTTGCTGATGTCATAATTCACTCAGACGTGATCCATATGGAGTTGCCCACAAATGCAGACTTGGCAAGTTCACCAAGTTCCAGGAAAGGCCTACTGACTGAACTTAGATATTTAATCCTGCATTTCACATGTTGATAAAATGAAACACCCTAGAACAGAGTACGAGTCTTTCACCAAGGTCATATTAGTGATCTGTGTAGATAGAAGTAACACTTTAATTATTTCTGTCTGATTTTTTATTTTGTATTCAGCCCAACCTAGCTATTTAGTAAGACAATAGGCAAATTCATACAACAAAAAATAATTGCAACGTGATTTTGCAAGGTCAGAGTAACTGGAAAACTAGTAGAGGTGAATTCATTGTTATTCATTTCACTTCAAAGTTAAATGTCAGTTCCCATGACCCAGTAAATGGAGTGTAATTACTGAAAGTATATAAATGATATAACTGGAGAAAAATCTGACTCCTGTAGATGTTCTTGAGGAAGTGTTTTTTTGTTTTGTTTTGTTTTGTTTTTATGCATCTGGGTGATTAAAAAATTGAACTCCTGGACAGCAAGATCAGTCAAATTACTTCCCCATCTCCTGACAGAAAAAATACACTTTGAAGGGCCTTATTAAGCAATCTATCTCTATTGAGCTCATTAGGTTCTGGACAGTTAATAAGAATATAATAGAATCTTGGATGTCCTTTATAACATAATCTGACAAGTTGAAGCTCCACTCCAACTTCATTTGGATGGGCAAACAATGAACCATATGCTAGTTTCAAATTCGGCTTAGCTTCCTTCTTGCTTTAGTGGGATTCATGCATTTATAAAGATAGCTTGAATAAAAATCAGGACAGCCAATTCAGCATCATTCCAATCTTTTTTTTTTTTTTTTTTTTCTTTTTCACATTGAATGCCAATTGCCACAAATCATCTCACGTTTTACTCTATAGAAGATAAATATAGCTACTTCTTAAAACATCCTTGTAAACTTCTATGCACAAAAAGCCATTTTAGTGTATGACAAGAATTTGTTTTCAGTCTGACAAAACAGTGCTTTTCTTTGGATACAAAACAGTGTATCCATGAACAACATCTACTGGCTCCTGACATATGAAGTATTTCTACACATACATGCATATCTTTCGTGTACAAAGACCCTTTACAAGTTATGTATAGACTTAATCTGTTCTTCTGCTCATTTTCTTCACCTTTTTTGAACATATGTTTTGACCTCTTATACCGTTCTTCCTCCTATTGGGTCAGAGATCAGTCCTGCTATAGTTAGCTCTTTATTTCAGTATCAACCTACTTCACAATAACACTGTCACAACCCCAACATGTAAGTCACCAGCCAGTTCACGTAAGTAGCTAATAGGGTGTTTTAAGCACAGAAGCCCGCAGTCTTAATAGCTGGTGGCACTCAAGGGAGTGATGTGAACAACCGTAGCATCTGTTCACCTGTAAATCCTTAGTCCAAATGATCATATACTCATTTGCAGCCGTAAAAGCTTCTCAGTCTGTAACTCAAGTCTGAAGAAGGCTCAAACTCCCTGCCTCTGAAGCAGGTGATAATTTCCCTCTTGTAGCAGCAAAGCCCTCATGCTTTTCCTGAAGAGAAAGAGCTCTCCTTGCTGCAAGTGTCCATTGTACTGTGGAGCTGACCTTTATGGACTCTGTTAAAACTATGCTTCTCTTCCCCTTTTCTTAACACCAACACAAAGACCGAAGATGAGAAAACTTTCCTGGTACATATCTAGTTGGAACTGAAATTTGGGTTTTATTAAAGCTCATCCTTCTTCTCATCCAAACCTGCCATTTCTTGAGTGTAGTGCCACAGGGAGTTCCAATATGACTGACTCAGAATGTGCTGCAAGTAGGATACATCCCTTGTAACATTGCAAGCCCTCCACTACTAATTCACCCACTCTGCTAATCAGACACCCTTTGTTGCTTGTAAGATCATCTGAATGTATCATTCTGAGTTATTTTTTTCACCCATGATAAAGCCTTGATGTACCTAAAGGCATGAAAGTCTGGAATAGCTTATAAAGTATGTGGAGAGAGACTGTCTATAAAAGCAGTCTAAATAACCTGGTCATTCAAAGAAAGAGAACTGTCATCAAAGGTCATCCAAGCACCTGGTAATGTCCAGAGTTGGCACAATAATGACCTGAAAGGAGGAGCGGGAGGAAATTTCTACAGCTATAAATATTGATTATTTTTTTATTATTATTTTAATAAGGTGAGACTAGTATCCTGCATTGGATCAGTTCTGTGAGTTACTGGAAGTGAATCAAGCTGGAAGAATCGACTTTTATTATTATTGCTGATTTGTTTGTCTCCCAGAACTCTGGGATCTCCCACAACACTGCTCTGACTTCATCAGGCAGTTCATGAGATGCACCCTGACTGGGAAATCAGAGGAAGGGAACTACTGCATATGAGGATACTGAGCACCTCCACTGTCTGTGCTAACACTGAATGTCACCTGTAACATAAGACTCTCCCTTTCCCACAGTCTTCCTTCAGCCATACATTGCTACTTATCTATTCCTTCAGTTAATATTCTTTGCTTTCCTGAAACTGAGTTCACCTTTTTCAGTACTGCTAACGTGTGATTGAAGTAGGAAGCAGCTGTTTATACAGCCTACCAAGCAAGCAAGAGTCAGACATTGGTGTGAATGGGTCTGGTTCTCCCACAGCAAAGTCAGAAGTGAAAATCAGCCCCAGAGACAGAATCTGCTTTTTTATTATTATTATTTATTTTTGTTATTTTTTTCTCCCTGTTTATGTTCATTTAATTTGCTTTTTCTAACAAAAGATAGGATAAAAATTCAACTGAAAGATCTGAAGTAGTCCTAAACTCTCTTTCTCTTCTCCTTTCAAAGAGGAAAGAAAACAATAACAACAACAAAAAAAAAACAGCAAATGTGACCTTTGAATCCTTTTAACCATATGTGGTCATCCCAAAGGTAATATGAATTGCTTGTGTTCAGGCTTGAACAGCCAAGTTAGTCTCTGCTGTATGTGAGTATCTATACTACAAGACCATACATGCTCAGTTAGTTTGGCTAGTGATGCCCTTTTTTGTTCAGTCCCTTGGTATTCTGGGGACATACTCTGTGTATCAATTGTACATTGAAAATGCTTTGTGGATGAATTCTATGAATTTATATTTCATTGCTGGTGCTTGTTGAGATGCACCTGCAGGATACTAGCCTCATCTTGACTTCTGGAGCAAACCTTGGTTCCTGTCTAAAACATATGTGTATTTTGTTTTTGTAGAAATCAGACTACATGAAAGTCTGGTATGAACAAGACTGGTACACTGTTGTCAGCATCTGGGTGCAACTAGGACATGAGCATGGGCACTCATCAACTTGAAGTGCCTGAGGTCTGCTCTACACAGATGTCGTCTACCATTCTTTCCAAAGTTAATTGTGAAAGATTCCATCTGTCCTGCTGGGAGCTATTAGGCCTGTGTCTTCTTGGCAGGCTGTCAGCTCAAGAGAGAACAGAACCCAGCCTATCCAGTTAGCCTGGACTGATCCATCAAGGAGCTCATGTGAAAGAAGTTAGTATGTCAATGAGAGGAAATTAGAATAGCAATTTAATAGGAGCTATGCAATGATGGGAATATAATCTTTAGCTATGTCAAGCAGGGATGATTAAAAGAAGAGAAACAGGAAATGTAAAAATAAGAAGGAAGGAAATTTTGAATTCCTTTTGCTATCAGTTTTTGTTGTTGTTTGGTTGGTTTGGCTGTTGTTGTTGTTGTTTATTGTCTGTCTTTTGTAAGAAAATGACAGATAACAATAATTTGACTTGAAACCCTAGACCACAAGTGACTGTTTAAGGTTATAGCAGTAAGACTTTTGCTAATGTTCTACTCATTAGAGTCAGGAGATCACCTCTTACTACAGCATCAGTCATCTGTGCTTGTGCAAAGTAGTCATAAAATACTACCGACTCCAAAATGTAAATAACAAGATGAGGCCATTAATGCACAATAGAGGTACAGACATTTTGAGCCCAGTCTTAGAACATTCTTGGCTCTTAATAAATCACAGAGTGAGACACAGAGTGATTGAGGTTGAAAGGGACCTCTGGAGATCTTGTAGTCCAACCTTCCTGCTTAAGCAGAGTCACCTATAGCAGGTTGCACAAGATTGCATCCAGGTGGGTTTTGAATATCTCCAGAGAAGGAGATTCCACAACCTCTCTGGGCAACCTGTTCCAGTGCTCTGTCACCCTCAAAGTAAAGTTTTTCTACATATTTGTCTGGAATGTCCTGTGTTTCAGTTTGTGCTCATTGCCTCTTATCCAGTCGCTGGGCACCACTGAAAAGTCTGGCCCCATCCTCTTGACACCCTCATTTAAGATATTTGTATACATCGATAAGATTGATAAATGACTCCTCAAGAGTAGAAATATAACCTTCTATTTAAAATAAATAAATAAATAAACAAAAACAAACAAACAAACAAAAAAAGCCACAAATAGAACAAAATAAACCACAAATAGAGCAAAAGCCTCAGATACACCATTGTTCTTTTGACTATGTGGAGTTCTATTTCACTGATACCTTTGTAAAAAAAACTGTTACAAAAGGACATTCCACAGTTGAGCATTCATGAGGAGAATCACTGACTTAAGCCAGATTATCTTCTTTTTCCAGTCTGTCCGATACCCATTCTATGTGGTTCTTGCAGAAAGCGAAGAATGTAGTACACTCTTATCTCTTGGTTAACTCTCCAGCTCAATAGTATGAATTTCTTATTTTGTTTGTTTTGTTGTTTTGTTTCCTCTCTATTTAGTTTGCTCTCATTAGAGGGGAAAAATTGCTTCTCCAAACAGCTGTTCTTTCAATAAAATGCATCAGTTGAATCCTGCAACTCTACTTATTCATGTATACATATAATGATACAGATATAGAATTTGCCATACAATATCTCCTCCTCCTAAGTATGCTGTACACAATGAGGTGTGACTGGACATCATAAACAACCCCATACAATTTTGTGTGATGTACTACCCTAGCTCTGCTGCCTGCACTTTAAACCCCACATGATTTAGATGGCATAAAACAAACCACAAAGACGAAAATTGACAGAAACAAAACAAAGTGTTTTTATTTGTCACTACCTGCACTTGAGAGAATGATTTTCTGAGAAATACGAGTGCATCTTTTTTTTTCTGTTTGAAATGAAACCATGCAATGAATCATGCAGTGGTTTGTATTACATGAAATAGTCTCCCATGGTCTCCTGGGAATGTCAGTGAGCCGTAATAGGCACTGGAATTGTTCACTGGATACTTGCACTTCTGAAGAAACAGAGCTTTACATCTGCTATATCCATAGCCCTCAACAGAGTTACTTGATCCTTGGTGCTGTGGATGCACAGTGTAGCTAGCAGCATTCCTCTAACTCACAGTTCAGAAAAAAAAAAAAAAAAAGAAAAAAAAAGAGAGAGAAAATAAAAGAATAGCTCTTGCCTTCTCTTTTTTTTCCTTACATACTTCTGGAAGAAGATAACTTTCAAAACCTGTATCTTGCAATAGGGAAGAAAACAAATGCCTGCTTTTGAACTAAGAGCTGTTGTATCTTGTGTGAGTTTGAGGAACATGTGCAGATTTTTAGGTTTATGCACTATACACAGAAGAGCCATATTTTCAAGATCACCACTGTGTAAACAAGAAAAAAAAAAAAAGCAGACCAAGATTTCAAAAGGGTTTAACTACATCACCATGTTATTATTAGCATGAATTATGCTGATCTACAAACTGTGATTTCTGATTGGTACCCTGAACTTCTACTTCAATAAATTAACAGGTTTAAAAATAGTGGGGAAAAAAAATAAATGTAATTATCAAATAATTTCAGAGGAAACATGCTGTCTGGTTGCAAGTTAAGAGTTTAATAATTTCATTATAAGAAGGCAATAGCCTTCTGATCAACAACATTTTAAATTTTTAGTGCTGTTGTATAGATCTATATCAGACAAATTAAAACCCTTCTGCATTACAAAGTTATGCTAGTATTGTCAAAGAAGGTACGTGACCTAGTTGACTAGTGCCTACTGAATCTTTTGACAATTCCAAGTTAAATGTCTATTTATTAATTACTTTCATTTCAAGCCATGTAATGATTCTTGGTGATATATATCTAATTATTGCTGCCCCTAGTAATTCTAGGGGAGCCTATCTTTTGTAGAGTCCTGAAGTCTAAGAGTCTTACAACACATTTATGGATATTTATATTTTAATTCAACATACTGGGGGGGAATTCAGTCTGAGATGACAACTTATACATCCAAGTAACTTTATCAGAAACCAAATTCCACCCTTTAGGTTTGATGCAACCTCACCGTCTGCTGTCAGGAACTGTTCAACAGTTCATACTATTCAGAAATAATACATTACGAGGTCAAAAGATGAACGCTATGTTAGAACTGTCTTCCAAATGGAACTTCTTTGCCTACAAAATTCAGACTTTAAATGTATCTTCATTTCTAAAAGGGAAGAGAAGTAAAAATCTAAGCTTTTACTGTAAGGCACAATGTTCCAAAAAACTTTATTTAAACTGCTCTGAAGCATTACATTTTGATAAGGTAGAAATCTGCTGTTCTGATAAAGCTGGAAAAATTGCCTCATCTTTTTTTTTTTTTTTTTTTTTACTTTTATGTATTAAATGATAATACAAAGTAAATGTCAAAATGAAATGTTTTGACCTTATCAAAATGTTTCATTTTGGTAATTTTCCCATCAAGATTTTAAATGAAATTGCTACATTATTGAAAAACATTTAGGTGTTGTTAAATTGGCATTTTCTTCTGGCAACCTGTTTCATTGGAAAAATCTTGACGCTGCCAAATATGGCATTTTTCTCCTGTAGATCTGTTTGTACTGTTTCAGCCTATCTTTGTGGGGTATATTTGCCTTCAATTCAAGCTGAACTGAAATTACTTTTTCTAAACCATGAGTGTGGGGATGGGAACTGACTTATGCTACCTGTGGTTTCTTTGTGGTTCCCAAGATGGGGCTATTTCTTATGATCAGTAATGTGTCATAGTCACACTGTGGTTTTCTGAGTACTCAGTTTTGGGTACAAAAAAGCTAGTAAGAACTGTAGCTCTTAGCCAGCTATCTATCTAGCCCAGTCACACTGTGATGGGGTGGATAGTTATTGCCTCTCTCTTCTCTCATCCTTGTCCTTTACTTGAGCTCTCTGAGCACGTGTATATGGCTCTTGACCACATGGAGACTCTGGTGTGCATCTCCTAGTGTGACTATTGATGGCCTATGGGTACTTCAAGTTATTTTTCTCTTCTTCCTGTAGAATGCTGGGATGATTAAATCATTTATTTAGCTGTATTTAATGGACTCTTAAAAGGCACATTACTGGTTATAGAAAAAGATAATGTCAAAGCACCCAGCACTGAAATTCCCTCAAGTGATTCTGCAGCCTGGGCAGTGAGAATTTCTTCATAAGAGTTCAGTAATTTGATTTCATGCTTTCTTTTGGGGCCCAGAAATAAATGCCAAAAAGTTGTCTACTGGGAAAGACATGCAAATCATAGACAAGTACAGAAAACAATGACATTAAATAAAATTATTGGCAACGACTGATTCATCCCTCAGTGTTTGTAGGAAGTTAAAATTCTGTCACCAGCTAACATTTACTACATATGACACTTTTACTATATTCTTATTCATTTCTAACTTCTTCACTCTGCTTCCCGTCTTGATTAAAAGACTGTCTTCCATCTTCAGACATGATTCAGTTGGAAAGTTGAAAACAACTCTTCCTTGAAGGACAGGATTTACAGTTGAGCTAACTTGTCTCTAAATAGGAGCAGCAGTAAAAATGGCAAATAATGGGTTGATAGGAAAAAAAAAAAAAAAAGACCAGAAAAATAACCTCTGAGTAAAATAACCTCTGAGTAACTTATGTACTATTCTGCATCATGTGGAACATTCAGGAGCTGTATTTTGAGTAATTTGTTGTTGTTGTTGTTGTGTGCAGAAGGAATTGCAATCATATACATTTATTTTACCTAACCTTTAACAGAAAATAGTATATTGCAGAGCAGAAATAATTCTAGTTCCAGTAAAGAACTGAATACTAAAAACAGTTCATGACTCCCTCAAATTCTCTTGTTAGACTGTAACACGACAAACATGTATTTGGGTTTCAACACTGGCAGAGGGGATGGGAGTGGATGACAATCAATTTCATTCATAAACATACATTAGAGACAAATAGTGCATAATTTAGATTCTCTCCTGGCTTGTTGAATCTGCAGGCAGCCATGCTTTATGTTGCATTAACATTTTGATTGAATGAGCAGGGTCAAAATCATCATTTTTCTCATCTAGAATAGGAAAACTATTCTGAAGCCAATCATCAATCAATGTATGTAATCAGCCTTTTTAAAGTACCTTGGGCTTAAACATAACTGTCTCTCTCTTGCAATAAAATCAAAATATCAATTTTTTTTTCATTCAATAGGACTAGCACGTATACAATAAAATGTAAAAGACCAATAAGGACTTCAAATGTGTTTTGCTATTAACAAGATTATTGCAATGGATTTATTCCAAAGGTTGCACCATTTCAACTCCATGACCTTTGGTATGTGAATTAATTTGCATATAATTGTTTATACATTATTGTAAGGCATAATATAACCTTGCTACTTTATTCATTTTCTTGAAGTTAATGGCTTTTAAAATAAATCCAATAAAGTCAAAGAAAATGTCACTAATATCAACCAAGTATGCCTTTCAATATACTTTAATAGTCACTGACACTGTATAAGCAATAAAGCACCAAGAACTGTCTTTTAACAAGATACTGATTTTCAATAATGTACTGAAGCCGTCCAGAATTATGTTGGTGGCAAGTATCAGAGGAGTAAAGGTGGTTAGTAATTACGTGGCAAGTTTCATTTTTAGCGCTTCACCAATGATATCCAATTTGACGTATGGGAAATGGAAACAGTAAAGGTTAAACAACTTGCCCAGGTTTACATAGTGAATCAATGGCTGAGCCATTTCCAGAGGGAGAAGTTCATATAGCAGCTTATCTTTGCATCCTCATCACTTCACTTTTACCACACTTTGTGTGTGATACTTTTAGGATACTTGTTCTACGGACTGAAAATTGACTGGGACAGAGTTTAGTTGGTGGCTAGGACTATTTCTGCCAAATCTGTCAAGATCAGCCTTGTAAGAAGTAC
This sequence comes from Cygnus atratus, assembly GCF_013377495.2. Taxonomy (NCBI): domain Eukaryota; kingdom Metazoa; phylum Chordata; class Aves; order Anseriformes; family Anatidae; genus Cygnus; species Cygnus atratus. The sequence goes on from NC_066364.1 coordinate 9,420,189, forward strand.
AAAGTCATTCGTTCCCTTACTTTCTGAAGAGGAAGAGTAAGGCTTATACACCTTAAAAAAACACATTATCATTAACAGATTGTTTCTATTCTTAACATAGATATAGAATCATAGAATATCCCGAGTTGGAAAGTACCCATAAGGATCATTGAGTCCAACTCCTGGCTCCACACAGGTCTACCCATAAATTCAGACCATATGACTAAGAGCATAGTCCAAACGCTTCTTAAATTCCGACAGGCTTGTTGCCATGACTACATCCCTGGGGAGCCTGTTCCAAGGCATGACAAACCTCTCAGTGAAGAACCTTTTCCTGATATCTAACCTGAACCTCCCCTGTCGCAGCTTGACACCATTCCCTTGGGTCCTATCACTGGTATCAGTCTAATACAATTTTACCTTTTCACAACTGTGTGCTCAAGCAGTAGTGAAAGAAACACTCGGTACTCCGTGTACTCAACTTCAGTACACCTAGATGTCATATGCCTAGTTTCATATTGAGGTTTTCTTGACAATTTAGATATCTCCATTGGCCCAAATCACTGCTTCCTCTGTTAACTTAAACATCAAATAATATCTCACAGATACAGAAACCAGTGGAAAACTAACTTATGAACGCTTAAGACACATATGCAAAATATATGTCCAAGGGTGTATTGTCTTTCACAGTAAGATCTAAATATCAGCCCAAAGTAAATCTATGGAGAGTATAACAGCCCAAACCAATAATTTTACAGTCTTTTGAGCTCATAAAGCATTACATCTTTTCTTTGAATGCACTGTAGAAAATGGTCCTAAAAAACTCCAGGAACATGCTGTTCTTTGCCACTAATAACCTGATTGCTGAATGGTATGTCACTAGAACTCTCTCTGTAATTGCAAATCAGAGAATAGTTCCTGAATCTCTTGGACTTGCTCCAGGATAAAGGTCAGAAAGTGGATGCCTGATGGTTACCCTGCAGATCTTGGACCCACAGCTGAAAGTCTACCTTTTATAGCTCAGAGACTTATAACGTACATTTTAATTAAAGCTTTTAAACATGTAATAGTCAATGCTAAATGTAAGACCCTACCTTATTATCATTGTCAGGTGAATATCTATATCCTTGGAAAGTTGACAAAGCCATTACTTGGCTATTCAAGACAGTAATCAGATTTTCTGAGCATCAATCAGCAATCATGATGTCAGGAACATTTTATCATGAAGTCAGGAATACAGAGGGTTTTCATAAGCTAATCAGCAGGCATCAAATAGACAATCAATCTAATTAGTGGCTCACATTTGCGTGGCAATCACAGCTGCCAAACCTAGACGACAAATTTCATTAGTAATGAAATCTGAGAACTATGATTTGTGAAACCTATCATCAGATTGGAATTGTGGTTATTTAAATAGTAGAGTTGTTATGGTAGTTTGGGTCATTTGGGGAATTTAATCTGCATGGTGGGGTTCTCGTACTGCCGTCTGTTTTGTCTTCAGGGTAGATCAATATCCAGTCTCACAATTTTCAAAGAGCTCATCTCTCAGTGGTTATCATAGATTCAAATCTAACACTCAACATTTGGGCACTTCTTTTGTTTCCAAAATGTAACTGGAGCTTTTGAAGCTCTAAATTTCTTACCATGATCTTTGAAAAATGCTAGGCCAGAGGTAGCTACGTGCACAGTTCTACTGCAGCAAAAATTTCTAGAGCTGAAAATTTAAGATCCATATGTGCATAATCATGCATAAATTAACCATCTACAAAGGAAAAAATAACCAACTAAATCACGAGGAGAAAATGTTCCTGAGATGCAATATGCCACTTATTCACAAGAAGAAGAGATAGTAAATCAATTAAGACTTTTTTTTTTTTAATTTTTTTTTTTTAGGAAACAAAGTCTCTTGTCCATTAAAAGCTAGTATTTTCTAGGTTGCTTTCTTTGGCTATATACCGTGTCCAAATCTGCACTACCTTGTAAAATTACAGGTGTCGCTGCTTTTGCCTGGGAGTAAGGGGATTGACACAAGTTCCTTTTAAACTGTATTATAGTAAGATCCTATAACATACCTATGTGTTGCCATTTTAGGTTTTAGTCTCAACAGCTAATATGTACCAATTCCTTTAACTGAGCAGGTGAAAATATCCTCCTTTAATGTCACCGTATCATGAGTAATGGAAAGAAACACCTGGAATTATAGATCAGTAATGCCCCAGATGTTGCACCTGTAGAATCTTCAAAATGAGTGAGCTACAGAAGTACTCAATTAAGTATTTAGGGTCTACTAGCCCAGTTTGTTATACTATCACCTTGCAACCAGACTCACAATTAATTATAGAGCCTGTTTTAACAGTGGTACATTTTTGACTTTACACTCACAGAGTAATGGAAGTACTTGATACACATGGAAAAGACAAACACATATTTAGGCTACTCTGTAAAATGCACTTGAAGTATACTTATGAATCAGTTCTGAATATTGGATCCCTACCTTATTCGAAACTTTTGCTGATTTTGATTGGAACAGTCCTGAAATTCTTAACACAAATATGGCAGAAGATTGCCATAAAATGCAGAAAATGGCAGAAATACAAAATATTAAGTGAAAGTTGCAGTAGAAAGGAATATATAAGCAGCTTGGATTCTTTTTCTTTCAAACTAAGAATCACAGTGTGAATTGGACTAAATGCCAAGAATAAAGTTAACAGCTTAAAATGAACAGTTGAAATTAACAGGTGTTATAGCATATGCTAGATTTAACTGCCAAGTATTTCACACCTTCATTAAAACCTTTCATGTCAATTTTAAGGAAACGTTAAAATAAAGAAGAAAAGTATAGCTTAAAAATGAATAGCTAATTGTTAAGTCTCAGAATCAGAATATACAGTGGCAGAGAAACTCTCAGTTTGTTTTGTGTGGGAATATAATTTAACTGGCAAGATATTCAACTAGAATGTATCACACTCCATTCTAATTCACAAAACTTTGTGTTTGACCTTTAAAAAGTAATGTGACCTACAAAGCATTTCATTAGGGGAGTCAATGGAAAAAGAAGGCATTCTTGTTTCATGGGGGTATGTCAAAGGCGAAAAGGACCAAGAGCAGTGAGGTGCACAGACTGAGTGCTGAAAGACCTGAAAACCTGTAGCCCAGAAAGCCACTGTTGCTTTTGTTAATAACAGGCCACAGACTTTCTGCTGAGATTACAAGGTCTCAGCACTAGCCTGGCTAATTTGTGTTAATTTATCACCATAAGAGACATTTTTCTTCTGGCCAAGTGGCTATAGTTAATTTGTTTTGCTTTGCTGGTATAATCATATTTTTGTACAAATATGAGTAACAAGTAGTTATTCTGTGCAGAAGATATTTCTGATTCTGACAATGTTGTACAGAAGAACATAGTCTTCTAAAGAAAACGGAGGCCTTCACAGAATCACAGAATCATCTAGGTCGGAAGAAACCTCCAAGATCACCTAGACCAACCTCTGACCTAACACTAACAAGTCCTCCACTAAACCATGTCACTGAGCTCTAAATCTGAACGTCTTTTAAAGACCTCCAGGGATGATGACTCAACCACTTCCCTGAGCAGCCCATTCCAATGCCTAACAACCCTTTCGGTAAAGAAGTTCTTCCTAATATCCAACCTAAACCTCCCCTGGCGCAACTTTAGCCCATTCCCCCTCGTCCTGTCACCAGGCACATGGGAGAATAGACCAACCCCCACCTCACTACAGCCTCCTTTAAGGTACCTATAGAGAGCGATGAGGTCTCCCCTGAGCCTCCTCTTCTCCAGGCTGAACAAGCCCAGCTCCCTCAGCCACTCCTCGTAAGACTTGTTCTCCAGACCCCTCACCAGCTTCATTGTCCTTCTCTGGACTCTCTCGAGCACCTCCATGTCCTTCTTGTAGCGAGGGGCCCAAAACTGAACACAGTACTCGAGGTGTGGCCTCACCAGAGCCGAGTACAGGGGGACAATCACTTCCCTAGACCTGCTGGCTACACACTGCTTCTTATACAAGCCAGGATGCTGTTGGCCTTCTTGGCCACCTGAGCACACTGCTGGCTCATATTCAGCCAACTATCAACCAATACTTCCAGGTCCCTCTCCGCCAGGCAGCTTTCTAACCACACATCTCCCAGCCTGTAGCGCTGCTTGGGGTTGTTGTGCCCGAGGTGCAGGACCCGGCACTTGGCCTCGTTAAACTTCATACAGTTGGCCTCAGCCCATCGGTCCAGCCTATCCAGATCCTCCTGCAGAGCCTTCCTACCCTCAAGCAGATCAACACATCCACCTAACTTGGTGTCATCTGCAAACTTACTGAGGGTGCACTCAATCCCCTCGTCCAGATCATTGATAAAGATATTAAAGAGGACTGGCCCTAATACTGAGCCCTGGGGGACTCCACTACTGTCTGGCCTCCAACTGGATTTAGCTCCATTCACCATCACTCTGGGCCTGGCGCCCCAGAGAGTTTCTAACCCAACAAGGTGTAGGCCAGTCCAAGCCATGAGCAGCTAGTTTCTTCAGAAGAATGCTGTGGGAAACGGTGTCAAAAGCCTTACTGAAATCAAGGTAGACCACATCCACAGCCTTTCCCTCATCCACTAAGCGTGTCAGTTGGTCATAGAAGGAGATCAGGTTTGTCAAGCAGGACCTGCCTTTCATAAACCCATGCTGACTGGGTCTGATCGCCTGGTTGCCCGTCAAGTGCTGCATGATGACACTCAAGATAATCTGCTCCATGAGCTTTCCTGGCACTGAGGTCAAACTAACAGGCCTATAGTTTCCCAGGTCTACCCTCCAGCCTTTCTTGTAGATGGGCATCATGTTTGCTAGCCACCAGTCGACTGGGACCTCCCCCGATAGCCAGGACTGCCGATAAATGATGGAAAGCAGCTTGGTCAGCTCTTTCGCCAGTTCGCTCAGTACCCTTGGGTGGATCCCATCCAGCCCCTCGACTTGCATACATCTAAGTGCTGTAGCACGTCGCCAACCATTTCCTCGTGGATAGTGAGGGCCACATTCTGCTCCCCATCCCCTTCCACCAGCTCAGGGTACTGGGTATCCAGAGAACAACTGGTTTTGCCGCTAAAGACTGAGGCAAAGAAGGCATTAAGCACCTCAGCCTTTTCCTCATCTCTTCTAACTAAGTTTCCCCCGCATCCAGTAAAGGATGGAGATTCTCCTTAGTCCTCCTTTTTGTGTTGATGTATTTATAAAAACATTTTTTGTTATCTTTAATGGCAGTAGCCAGACTGAGCTCCAGATGAGCTTTGGCCTTTCCAATTTTGCCCCTGCACAGCCTCACAACATCCTTATAGTCCTCCCAGGTGGCTTGCCCTCTTTTCCAAAGGTCATAAGACCTCTTTTTTTTCCCTAAGCTCTAGCCATAGCTTTCTGTTCAGCCAGGCCGGTCTTCTTCCGTGCTGGCTTGTCTTTGGGCACGTGGGGACAGACCGCTCCTGAGCCTTTAAGATTTCCTTCTTGAGGAGCGCCCAGCCTTCCTGGACTCCTCTGCCCTTCAGAACTGCCTCCCACGGGACTCGGCCAACCAGTGGCCTGAACAGCTCAAATTCTGCCCTCTGGAAGTCCAAGACAGCAGTTTTACTGGTCCCCCTCCTGACTTCGCCAAGAATAGAGAACTCTACCATTTCATGATCACTCTGCCCAAGACAGCTCCCGACCACATCTCCCACCAGTCCTTCTCTGTTTGTGAACAGAAGGTCAAGCGGGGCACCTCCCCTGGTAGGCTCACTAACCAGCTGTATCAGGAAGCTATCTTCCACGCTCTCCAGAAACCTCCTAGACTGCTTCCTCTGAGCTGTATTGTATTTCCAGGATATGTCTGGGAAGTTGAAGTCCCCCATGAGAACAGGTGCTGGCGATTGTGCAACTTCTGCCAGCTACTTGTAGAACTGGTTGCAAAATGGCGGCAACACCTGATTTAAATGGCCCACTGCTGATGCTGCTGGCTCCTCCTATGCCTCGTCGGCCTCCCTCACGAGGGCTGCTGGGTCTTGGTAGCTCCCTTGGCTGCTTCGAGTGGCCTCAATGCTGGAAAGAAAGCCCTGCCCACCTCAGTTCCCCGCTCCGCTGCAGAACACGTCTGCTCTGTAGCCGATCGCCTTGGCGAGAGTGGTGGAGACAGAGGTTATGGTGTAGAAGAGTACTGGCTCGTATGGGGTGGTAAGGCTTGACACAGATTTGGCACTAGAAATTGCACTTCTATAAACAGCTCACTAACAGTCCATTAAAGTGTAGGCCTGGAGCTGGACCAGACTGGTCTTAGGGGTAACAAAGAGAACAAAAAAAAAAATACTAACTATCATACATAAAAGCCACCATATATAGTAAAATCAGTTTCAACATGGAGCTGCAGAATGATGAAGAACAAGATACATTAGCAAACATATAAAAAGGACACCAAGTGGATCCTAGCCACAGAGATAAGGACCCAGTGGAGAATGGGACAGTGAGCATAATTCCACGAAAGGGGGATAGAAACTGAGAAACGTGTATAGCAATATTAGTTTTATTATTACTGTTGAGACTTTTTTAGGATAAAAGTGTTCTTTCTTTTTGTATAATAATTAGATCTGGATTAAGGCTGGTTCTCTGAGTAGGTTGTTAAGATTTCTTTAATACAATACAAAACATTCTTGGCTTTATTTATACGGAATATTTCTTCTTGACCCCCACACAAGATTTTGAGCATAACAGACACCATGCAGAAACATAGACGCAGCTGAGATTCGTATAATTTTCCCACCCATAGCAAGATCTATTTGAAAATTCCACGAGTTTTGTACCTGGTGAAATCAACACCAATGAATCTTTAAGAAAACATTTCCTGTACAGAAATGTTGCTTTCTCCCAAGGTGTTTTTGTTTATCTGTTTGTTTTTTTCAGTAAAACACGTGTTTAAAATGTATAAATCAATGGACAGTGCATGCCGACATTATTTATGTTCTTTTATATGCAGCTTGGAATCACAGTTAAAACATGCTACAAACCAATTCCCTGGGTCACTGAGCCTGCAGTTGTTTTTATTCTGTGGTTATTATTTTGAAAGAGAAATGTAAACTTTACATTATATCATACAAAATGGCTCTTTTCTTCCTCACATACTCATAATAAGGAGTATTATCATTTATTTGTAGTCTGGTAACACCTGGAAGACCAAAGCTGCATTATTACTGGTATTGTACAAGTATACAACAAAAACATGCCCCCAAAAGACAAAAGACAATCTCAATTGAAGTAAAGAGACAATATTGTCTATTCAATACAAATGAGGTATGCACATGGGAGAAGTGAGGTGTTCACAAATATGGGAGCATGTATCACCAGCGCACATTAGTTGCTTAATCAGTCAAAGTATTTTGAAATTTCAGAAGTTAATTTTGTGGGGCAATAAATAAATATTTCAAGTATGATTTTCATGTCAAAAAGCTTTAAAGGGAATAGGAATATTTGAATGTAGCACAAACCTAAAGAAAATCTTACTGTTTATTGTACTAACTTTCTGTCTTGTGCAGCTATGACAAAGGACAAATCCACAATACTATATCAAGGTTCTTCTAAAATAAAATAATAATAATAATAAAAAAATAATAAAAAGTTAAATCAGGGGGCTTTTCTTCCCATTTCAGAAGCTGCTCTAGAACCCAATTCCTCTGGTAGCTTTATGCATGCATTACGATAATGCAATTATAAAATATTTATTTAAGCTAATAGCTATTTCCTTAGGTGAACAAATACTGTGCTGAAGAGTGCCGTAAAGAAGAAACTAGAAATGGAATCAGAAAGAAGTATATTAGTCATTTTGGATTTTGAAAGCAAGCAAAGTAATTTTTTAGTGCAGATGGATATTTCTAAAATACATTGTCCTTAACCATGGATGAATTGTGAGGAGAATGTTTAAATATGTAGCTAAGCATGAATACATATCTCTACTGCTAATAGAGTAGCTTATTATTTTTGAACTTTTGAGGAAATCATAACATTGCAAGTTTTGAAAGGTGACTGGGCAAAATATTCCATTTTTCCCGTTTTTCTTTTTGAATTACCTATTAAAATAAGTGTTTTTATGATGTACTTTTTCTGTTCCAAGGTGTTTAATTAAATGCCTTCCTCCCCCTTTTATCCTCCTTTCTTCCTTCCATTCTCTGACTTCCTGAAACTGTAGAAATGGACAGCTGTTTTAGCCAGTGGAGCATAACAATCTCTGAATAAAATCCAGTAACAATACAGATATAAATAGATGTATTTGAGTTAGTGATTTGTTAGCTGCATTCTTTTTGTTGAGAAATGACCATCTTTTGAGGTTGCAAACACTTTCCATTTCATTTTTCCTTTCTTCAATGGAAGTGGTAAACAATTTTTTTTACTATTATTTTATTTTTGTTTTTATTTTTCCCTTTGGTTTTTCAGCTTCTAAATGAGAGGAAATAGGAAAAGAAGAACAATGAAAATAATAATTAAAAAAAGACAATTATTAAAATAAAATACCTTATATGGTATTCATATTTTTACATAGGAAATTATAAAATATGAATATCTTACATCTTTTCCATTCCCATTTTTGCCTCAGATGCCCTTTGAAAATATATTGTTCAAGTAGGCTATTTATTTAATGGATTTAAAAGTAAAAACAGGAACTGGTTCAAATTATAATTAATAATACAGATATTTTTAATATTCATTCAGTACTCTAAATCTCTAAGCACTGACTGGAAGTCTTTGTTATGCTATATTTGTGTAGCAATCTAAATAAAACAAACGGTTTGTTTCTGCTTACTTTGTAGCAAATAAGGCATGCATCACATCAACACCTTAATAAATAGTACTCAGCTGGTACAGGAACACAGCCAAAATGCTAGAAAGGCCCATGATAGAGAGGGTTCCTCATGGTCAGGTTTACATGACGTTTGGAAGTTTGAATTATCATCTCTCAGGTACTACAGATGACTAAACAATAAACTTAATTCCACCTTCATGCCTACCGATATTTTTCTTATTGCCAGCACTAAATATACAACGAAATTATTAATGATAGAAGGACTATTTTCTCTTGTTGGCTTGTTTGTGGCTTCTGCTCTAGAAGTGAAAGACGTTTATGAAAAATAATTGGAAAAACAAATCAAGTTTGTATATTCTAGCACCATGCTTTGACCTACAATAATCCTGGACGATCACAATATATATTGTGTTCTGAATGGAAAACATACCAGACAAACATCCTCTGTGTGACTGAAATGAGTCATAGGCTACTCACAGCTGGGTAGCTTGATGCTGCCAAATTTTTTTTAGGATAATTAGATTCTACTTAGATACTGGAAACATCACAATTTTTTAACCCAGCTTTTGTGTATAAATTATAGATTTTCCAAAATATCAGCATTTTCTATTTTGGGTTTGAATGGGCAACCTGTGTTTAGCTCAGTGGGCAGGCCTTGTGCTGTAAAGAGCCAAAACATGTTTAGTTCACATTTTATATGTCTTTCAGGAAGAAGCCTTCACCATAAGGCCTCCAAGGAGCTTTAATATTTCTGAAGGGCCCAAGACATCAGAGCCCAATGATGTAAGATTACTTCCTTTGTAATTCCTGAAAAAGTTTATTTGTTTCAGAGTGACTCTGAAATGAGCCAGGTGAACTTTCTGAATGGTCCCTGATACCCCCTGGGTTGGGGGTACATGAAAGACAGCCTTTACATGGAACTGCCACTTTGCTCAAATGAGTATTGCAGAAGGGAACTTCCTGTCAAGTGACTGAGGGACCCAAGGAAAATCCGAATTGTGATATATTTGGTTGGTTCTCTTTTTAATATGTTGTAGATGAAAACAGTCAACCGCCCATGAAAAAGGGATGCCTGTCTTCATGTCCAAATTGTGGCCAGGGGAGAGCTGCATCCTGCAAGGGCCATTCATGCAATCTGGAGGACATTAAATTAGGAAATGAAAGATTTGCTCTGCATATCTTTATCTTCCATGAAGTCCCACAGCCTCTGTTCCGTTGCTTTAGGCTTCACTTGTTTTGCTAAATCCTCGTCCTCCCACTGTGCGGAGGCTGAGCAGGTTCCTGCTCCTGTGTCAGCTCAGTCAACCCAGTCCCCAAAACTCTCCCATGTCAGTGCAGAACTCACGCTGCCACTGGCAGTGCATCCTGTAACCAGGTGTGACTGTGGACTGGCAGAAGCAAAGATACCACACAGCCCATGCATCCTGCTAAGCAGCTTAAGTAGACTACTCACTTTGAAAACTGATGTCTCACAGTCATGATTACACATACGCAGATTTAAATATATATATATATATATGCAAAGAAAAGCAACAGGGCACTCCTCCTTTAAAGGCAAACCTAAAGACCCCATTTAAAACATATTTTCCATTCTATGACTTTGTGGGATGTAAATTATTCAATTCAATTCAATAGGAGAAGCCACATGCTGGCTACTTGTTTTCTTTGCTTATTTTAAATATTCTAAAATCAGACAGGTTTTTTAGTGTAAACAAATGTATTCCTCTTGCTATTTTGCCCTCTCAAGATCCCTGATAATGAGAAGGGAGGCAATCCTGGACCAACTAGCATCATGGGCAGACTTGCAACCTGCTTCCAAAATCCTGACTGTTGCTGTAAGCAGTTGAGATGGCATTTCATGTGTCTTATGTCCTTTACAGCTCTGTCCTGGTTTCAGGTAGGACAGAGTTAATTTTCCTCCTAGTAGCTGGCAGGGTGCTATGTTTTGGATTAGAATGAGAAGAGCGCTGATAACATGCTGATGTTTTAATTGTTGTAGAGCAGTGCTTACACCAAGCCAAGGACTTTTCAGCTTCTCGCTCTGTCCTGCTAGCGAGCAGGCTAGGGATGCAGCAGGAGCTGGGAGGGGACAAACCCAGGACAGCTGACCCAAACTGGCCAAAGGGGTATTCCATACCATCTGACGTCATGCTGAACAATATATATAGGGGTGGCTAGCCGGGGTGGGGGGCCGGCTGCTCGGAGATAGGCTGGGCATCGGTCAACGGGTGGTGAGCAATTGCATTGTGCATCACTTATTTCGTACACATTATTACTATTAATACTATTATTATTATTATTATTGTTATTATTTTTCCTGTCTCAATAAACTGTCTTTTTCTCAACTCACAGACTTCACTTTCCCGTTTCTCTCCCCCATCCCGGAGAGGGAGGGGGGAGGGTGAGCGAACGGCTGTGTGGTGTTTGGCTGCCAGCCGGGCTAAACCACAACAGTCCATTTGGCGCCCAACGTGGGGCTCGAAGGGTTGAGATATCGACAGATTTGACCAGAGTGTGTTAAACTAAAATTGGTATAAGTATTCAACCTGCTTAATAGTTGCTAGTCACAATGTTGATTGCCTTAATCTCAAGTCTGCTGTACCTGTTTCCCAAATTGAGTTTTATAGCAAGTTACTTTCTGTATGTGCTCCCTGTCGTGCTGTTTATCCTCTCCGGGCCCTGGTTTAAGATTGTTATGGTACTGTGTGGTGTAACGATGGCTTATGAAATGATGAGATATCTGGTCATGACTCTAACCTGGTATTTGTACTCAGCACTGTCGTCGACTCTATACTTCGGCAACCATATCTCAGAAACTATTAGCAATTACACCTATTGCCTTTTTTCATCAGGGAGTCAGTCTCTGGAGGGGACAGGGGAAGATATTTTTTCCTACCTGTTCACTCTCCCTTCCTCCTTCACCACCCTCTTATCCCCCGAGCTAGTTACGGTAGCTCTCCAAGATGTTGAATATCCTTGGGATACTCAGACCAGCATGTTCTTGTTGTTATGTCTCCTGAATGCGCTTCAGGTTTTGTTTAAGGTTAAACAACTACTTAGGAATCTCATCCGGAGATCTGTCTTGAGGCGGGATATTTGCGAGTGGCAGGGAGTGTGGGAGGATATGGGCAGGTTTCTAGGGCAGTGGGCACCTCCAGTGTTTTGGACATTCGCCCCTGAACAACTGCAAAATCCTAAAAAACTGGTAGAATGCTTGAAAAAAAGGTGTCATGACTCTGGCAGTTCCAAAGTGACACAAATCACTGTGGCGTGCTGGGGTCTGGCCTGTGCCTATCGAGCTGCAATTGATGCTACTATCAACCTAGTGACAGACCCTGCGGCCGTTCCAGCTCCAGCTCCCGCAGCCGTTCCAGCTCCCGCAGCCGTTCCAGCTCCAGCTCCCGCAGCCGTTCCAGTTCCAGCTCCCGCAGCCGTTCCAGCTCCAGCTTCCGCAGCCGTTCCAGCTCCCACAGCCGTTCCAGCTCCCACAGCCGTTCCAGCTCCAGCTCCCGCAGCTGTTCCAGCTCCAGCTCCTGCAGCCGTTCCAGCTCCAGCTCCCGCAGCCATTCCAGCTCCCACAGCCGTTCCAGCTCCCGCAACCGTTCCAGCTCCAGCTCCCGCAGCCGTCCCGGCTCCCGCAGCTGTTCCAGCTCCCGCAGCCGTTCCCACTCCTGTGGCTGGGTCAGAGAAATGAACTGTAGCAGTGCAAGTTGCCCCTGCAGAGGGTACTCCAACCCCTGTGGCAGACCCTGTGGCTGGGTCAGAGAAACGAACTGTAGCAGTGCAAGTTGCCCCTGCAGAGGGTATTCCAACCCCTGTGGCAGACCCTGTGGCTGGGTCGGAGAGGCGAGCTGTAGCAGTGCAAGTTGCCCCTGTAGAAAAGGTGAAAAAATGGTATAGAGACTCAGGTCATTTAGAACGCAGAAAGTCTTCTGCTAAGTCTGGGCGTGGAGAAGACGAGGCTGGGCCATCAAGTGTGCAGGAGGATGAAGATGAGGATGAGGATGTCAGAAAATCAACAGTAACTACCCGAACCCTATACCAGCGTGAGCTATGAGATGTGCAAAAAGATTTTGGTCGCTGTATAGGTGAACAGCTTGTCACCTGGCTGCTCCGGTGCTGGGACACTGGAGCCAATTGTGTGGAATTAGAGGGCAGGGAAGCCAAGCGGTTGGGATCCCTTGCTAGAGATGCAAGCATTGACAGAGCAATTGGAGATGGAGCATGATCTCACAGCCTCTGGAGGCGTCTCCTGTTAGCTGTGAAGGGAAGGTATCCCTACAAGGAAGAACTTGTATGTCTACCAGTCAAGTGGACCACCATGGAGAAGGGAATCCAGTACCTGAGGGAATTAGCCATACGGGAAGTAATTTATAAGGACCTAGATGACGCACAAACATCCACAGATCCAGATGAAGTCCAGTGTACTCGACCCATATGGCAGAAGTTTGTACAGACTGCACCATCAACATGGGCCAGCACATTGTCAATAATAACCTGGAAAGACGGTGAAGATCCCACAGTGGGTGACATGGCTAAACAACTCCGGGAGTACGAAGGAAATCTCTCCTCTTCCCTACAGGCCTGCGTCTCGGCTGTGGAGAAACTCTCTGAAGAGTTCCACCAACTTAAAGAGAATTTATCTTCCCCCCCACCTGAACAAACCAGTGGCCACCAACTAAAAGAGAATACTTTGGAGAAACTTTTTGAAGAGGTCCACCAACTTAAGGAGAATTTATATTCCCCCCCACCTGAACGAACCAGTGGCCACCAACTAAAAGAGAATACTTTGGAGAAACTTTTTGAAGAGGTCCACCAACTTAAAGAGAATTTATATTCCCCCTCACCTGAACGAACCAGTGGCCACCAACTAAAAGAGAATACTTTGGAGAAACTTTTTGAAGAGGTCCACCAACTTAAAGAGAGTGTATTTTCTTCCCCACCTGTACAAACCAGCATCTCGGCTATTAGGGGTAAACGCGCATCTGTGCAAAGAAGACAATATGGTGGGTACACACCCCGTGCCACCCTGTGGTTTTACCTACGTGACCATGGAGAGGACATGAGAAAATGGGATGGAAAATCTACTGAGACCCTAGAGGCACGGGTACGTGAGTTGCAAAAGAAAACAATCGGGAGAAAGGGGTTCTCTGAAAAGTTTGCTGCGCCAACTTCTAGCAGGCAGTCTTTTAAACACAGAAACGAAGATTCTGACCAGGACTAGAGGGGCCCTGCCTCCAGCCAGGGGGAGGAAAGGGACAACCGAGTTTATTGGACTGTGTGGATTCGATGGCCTGGCACGTCTGACGCACAGAAGTATAAGGCTCTAGTAGACACCGGTGCACAATGTACTCTAATGCCATCAAGCTGTAAAGGGCCAGAGCCCATCTGTATTTATGGCGTGACAGGGGGATCCCAGCAGTTAACTGTATTGGAAGCTGAAGTGAGTCTAACTGGAAATGAGTGGCAAAAGCACCGTATTGTGACTGGCCCGGACGCTCCGTGCATCCTTGGCATAGACTATCTTAGAAGAGGATATTTCAAGGACCCAAAAGGGTTCCACTGGGCTTTTGGCATAGCTGCCTTAGAGACAGAGGACATTAAACAGTTGTCTACCTTGCCCGGTCTCTCAGAGGACCCTTCTGTTGTGGGGCTGCTGAGGGTTGAAGAACAGCAAGTGCCAATCGCTACCACAACTGTGCACCGGCGGCAATATCGCACCAACCGAGACTCCCTGATTCCCATCCACGAGCTAATTCGTCAACTGGAGAGCCAAGGAGTGATCAGCAAGACCCATTCACCTTTTAATAGTCCCATATGGCCAGTGCGAAAGTCTAATGGTGAGTGGAGACTAACAGTGGACTATCGTGGCCTGAACGAAGTCACGCCACCACTGAGTGCTGCAGTGCCGGACATGCTAGAACTCCAGTACGAACTGGAATCAAAGGCAGCCAAGTGGTATGCCACAATTGATATTGCTAATGCATTTTTCTCCATCCCTCTAGCAGCAGAGTGCAGGCCACAGTTTGCTTTCACTTGGAGGGGAGTCCAACATACTTGGAATCGGTTGCCCCAGGGGTGGAAACATAGCCCTACCATTTGCCATGGACTGATCCAGTCTGCACTGGAGCAGGGGGAGGCTCCTGAACACCTGCAGTACATCGATGACATCATTGTGTGGGGTGACACGGCAGAGGAAGTTTTCGAGAAAGGGAAGAAAATAGTCCAAATCCTTCTGAAGGCCGGTTTTGCCATAAAACAAAATAAAGTTAAAGGACCTGCATGAGAGATCCAGTTTTTAGGAATAAAATGGCAAGATGGACGTCGTCAAATCCCAATGGATGTGATCAACAAAATAACAGCTATGTCTCCACCAACTAGCAAAAAGGAAACACAAACTTTCCTAGGTGTCGTGGGGTTTTGGAGAATGCATATTCCAAATTACAGTCTGATTGTAAACCCGCTCTACCAAGTAACTCGTAATTATTTTTCCTGTCTCAATAAACTGTCTTTATCTCAACTCACAGGCTTCACTTTCCCGTTTCTCTCCCCCATCCCGGAGAGGGAGGGGGGAGGGTGAGCAAACGGCTGTGTGGTGTTTGGCTGCCAGCCGGGCTAAACCACAACAAGCTCCTGCCTACAGAAGTGCAGTTTAACTCAGAAATAGCCCTGTGAGTATGGAAAGAAATGAGTTCATCTTCACATCTTATGCTTTAAGCTTTGTTTTGGGGCTCAGAGCAATTTCTCTGCTGTAGATTACATGGCTGGGTACCTCTGGGATCCCTTCCCAATTTAAAAAGGCCAAGGGAGCAGCATATAAAAAACGAACTCTTCCTGGCATCTGCTTCTAGACATTTCTCAGTCACATGTTCTTCCATCTTCCTCTCCAATTCAGAATAACAGAAAAACACAGTTCAGTAGTCTGTGAACATCCATGCCATCAGCTGGAAATTTTCTGTTTCCTACAATGAAGAATTTATGGATGGTATTGCCTGTCTACCAGCTCCATGAGAAAGTGCCCTACAAATACATTCCCTTCCACAACCATACTATGATTTTATTATATTTCCACTTTACTCAGTTTCTGATTTTCCTGTATGAGACACCAGCATTGCCTTTTATCTCTACTGATCATATCAGTCATACCCAGTAACTGGCATTGTGACAGTCAAACACTTTGGTGAAAAAATATCATTCTGGCCATGGAAGGCCTTAAGCTGCAGATCATCACACATGGGATGCCAGTTGTGGGATGCCACACATCTATGTGTGCTTGTGTGTAAATCACGTTTTATTTTCAGTATTCAGTTTTGGTCACTCCCTATACCTGACTGGTTTGACTCAGTAAAAGAGTTTTTATTCATTTTTAGACAAGTATGTCAAAATGTTGAATTACTGCTTTTCCATTCGTGTTTTTGACTTATGTACTGTTGATTTCTATTTGTCTTTGTGAAAAGGACAAAGTAGTGTCTTCTATGAGAAAAGCATCTTGGTAGGGTTTTAGCACTGAAAATTTCTTCAAAGATGAGTCACAGTTCTGTAGGTTTCTATTGCCCTTTGGGAAAAAGAAGAAGAAAATAAAAAAAAAATGAAGAAAAGAAATGTAATTATACTCTACATCACTTAGACAAGAGAAAAGCAGAGATGTTCTTTTTTTTCTTTCTTTCTCCCCCCAATCTCCCTCCATTTCTCCAGCAGCTTCTGTGTATAAATTATACATTTTCTTAAATATCTGCATTTTCTATTTCAGGTTTGAACTGATAACCTGTGTTTTTGCACAGTAGGCAAACCTCATGCTGTCACAAGCCATGGTGATACAGCCTCACACTTCACTTCCCTTCATCCCAAGGAGCCCTTTGCTATTATGTCATTAGAGATAATGCGAAGCTTTGAATCGAAACACCATAGACACCAGTGATGCATGACAACCTTTCTAGCCAATGAAATGCCACTGTACAATGGGAGCCACTCAGTCACACCAGCCCTTGTTAAGAGGAGATAATCATTTCTGCAGAGCATAGTGTTAAGCCATGACAACTTCTCCAGCTAAGGAGCTGAAGGGGCTTTGTGATTTTCCTCTAGGAAGATGCAAATGCACCTGTCAAGACCGCAAAAATTACATGTATGCACTAAATACCCTTTGAAACAGTTCTTGCTGCAGTGCAATCCACAAAACACTTTATATGGGGAGGAGGATTGCATGTGTTTTCTGATTTGCTTGTATTTTGGAGAGCTCAGAAGCAAAGGACTTTCTCTTGGTAGAGCTCAGAGTAGCTATACACTGATTGGAGCTGGGTGTGAAAATATGTGGTCCGCTAAGTCTTACAGCAAATGATCACCATTAAAATCTTTTAAATCTTTTATGAAAGATAGAGAAGACAAGCAGACAAAGTATTTGTTATGTAAAGTATTCAAGGAGACTTTCATTTTAACAGCATCCTTTATTCCCCTTTCTTTTAGCTGCAGAACATTTTTATGAGGAAAATTCCCCAGTTGATAGTGTCTTTTTATGCAGTATTAAGATGATATTAACTCCCCCTTTGGGAGAGAAAAAGAAAATAAAAAGTAGTTGGAGCTTCTTTTTTGTCTTTTTATTGGAATCTGGGCCAGTTCCCTCAGAAAACAAAACAGGACAGGCAAATACACAAAGGGAGTAGGGAAAATAGCCAAGAGGGGAAAAAAAAAGAAAAGAAAAAAAAAAAAGCTTCTGTTTGTACTGCTGACTGTGATTTGTAACCTTGCTGCTGGAGAAAGACATACACAGCACATAGTCTTATCAGCCACTCCAAGACCTGGCAAGCTTGAACCAGTGTCAAGCTGTTTAAGACATTACTGTTAGCTGCCTTTCTAGTCATAGGGTTAACGAGAGAGAGAGAGAGAGAGAGAGGGAGAGACTTGCCAAGCTAAGCCAGATTCTATTTAATCAGAGAATGTTGGGGGGAGGAGGGGGAAAGATGAGGAAGAACAAGGCTGAGAGTTACACCAAGGGAACATGACTCTTCTTGTAACCAATACTCGGGAATCAGCCAGGGCTGGTGGAGAATAAGCTGTCGTTATGTTCTTTCTGTGTCTCTCTTGTCTCTTCTTCTCTGATCTCTCAGGATCAGAATCACCAAAATATAAAAGTGTCATTGCAAATTCTGAGTTCCTAAAATATGGTGGACCTGGCAGCTGAAATGAAAAATTATATTCCTTTCTGTTTTGTTGTCCTCCTAGCAGTACTGTCAAACTATAGCCCAGTATGGTGTATGGCATAATATCCATTTTCATCTTTTTATTCATCTGTTAAAGTTGATTTCTGACATGCTGCTGTTGTTCCATTGCTTTCTTATCTTTGTTATTCTAATTTACTAGAAAATCAGTACCATCTTCCAAGGTATCAGAAAGCCCCTTTTTTTTTTTTTTTGACTGATTTCATTATTTACATGGAAGTTTTATTTACTTTCAAAAGCAATGATTTATAAAATGGTCTTTTGCTTGGTCTTTTGCTGCCTTGAATGATGCAGACCATAGATTTCTATCCTGCAGCTTGAGTGAGAGATCATTTCCAATGTTTTGTCCATGCAGGTCTGTTAAGTTATGCCTAAGATCAACTTCCCATCCCAGCCACACCACACTGTACTCGTGCATCCTCTGGAGTACCCTAGCAGTGCAATGGGGATAAATTGCCAGAGCGTTTTACACTTCTTTCACTTACAAAAAGCTGTCAAGAAAAATCTGATAATTGTATTTGATCCACACCTATAAGAACTGTGCCAGCTCTGCCAGGACCTCTCTACAAGCAAATGGGTTGACTCCTGTGCTTGTTCAAGCACATCCTCAGCACATTGAGTGTGCTGGTCCTAGCAGCAATGAAGGGGCAGAACATCCTTGGATGGCAGCTGAGCCATCTCAGTTCAGAGGCAGACTGTTATGTGTTATGTGTTATTTGAGAACAGTTTATTTTATACTCAGCACCAGCAAAGTATTTCTATATGTTACAGCAGGTATATTTTTTTGATTTATTGCCCCTATCTTTATTATTACCACCTCCTATTTTTCTGTTTTCAACATAATCCATTTGAGACCTGTCTGGCAGACACTGCAGGTAAGTAAGAATCTAAGATATGGAAGTAAGATCTGGCTCCAGGCTCAGGTAAGCCAAGGAAAAGTACAGAGGTAAAGAAAAACATTGGCAGTATGTTTTGCATTGTCCTTGAGAATGACCAAGTGAGTGGGGTAGATGTCTGCTTCACCTTATGCTGGGCACCTATCTTAGCTTTGCCTATGGCATGACTTAATATGCTGACAGGGAGATCAAGAGGTGGGGAGAGGGCAACAGGGGTCACAAGAGGGTCTCTCTCTCTTGATTTATATCATCCTGCAGCAGAGCTGTGGGGAGGATATGGCCAAGTTTAATTTGCATACCTGGAGAATGTATTTCTGTGAAAGAAAAACTTGGTGGACAGCCACGAAATCCTCGGGGCTCTAAACCCTATTCTGTACAGTGCTAATGAAATCCACAGTATCAGATTTAAAATAATAATAAAATAAAAAGAATCAGTTTTACACTAAATCAAGAGAGAAAGTTAGACAACAATGTGTCTATCTCAGCTGATGAGTTCCAGATAACTTAATGTGTGGGATTTATGCACCCTTCTTCATCTACTGTGCCACTCTTTGTCTACTGACCTCAAAGATAGCCTTAGGCAGCTCAGACACCTTGTTGGGAACTACATGGTTGATTTCTAGGGCAACTGGAAAGCTAGAGAAGATCTCATTCTTCTTCTCAGCAGATCTCCAAAGAGCCATCAACTGGTCTTCAACTTTCTCAGGGACGTATGTTCCTCGCTTAGTCAATATTTTATGTGGAAGTGCAATCCCACTATATTCAAAAACAAACCTGTCAGAAGATTCAGACGGCTATAATTTTCTTCATTTCCCTGTAATACAACAAAAGGCACATTCTATTTCAGCTATTATGTTTAAAAAATACATTTCCACCTTTATGCCAACCTGTGAATAATTGTTTAAGTTTTCCAGTCAAGTGCTTCAGGTACTGAATCTTTATCCTAGCTTTATAGATTTAGACTTAGAGCAATAGTATTATATTTAATCACTTTGTAGTGTGCTATCTCATTTAGGTATTTCTGACAAGTAAGACACTTAACATCTTTACCCTTTTTGCTGTTCCTTCCTTGTTCAAAAGAGAGCAATCATGATTCAAAATGAGACTGTAGTCACATAAAAATAGCCTGTTTTTCTTAGGACATTTAGGAGTTGTTTTCTCTCTTTTGTAGACCTGCTTGAAAATATAACAAGAGAAATGAAGTGAAACCAGGAAAGCACTTCCAGGAGTGGGTCTGATGATGTAGTAACTTACATTTGAATATTTCCAGGTACTGAAAATAATTTAATGTTGCTACAAATGACTGGTATAAAAGTGGGCATTGCTTGAATTTACCCCAGTATCTATTCTAGAGTACAGAAAGAGTCTGTAAAAGTCCATGGGTCAAACACACTTTTATATCTTTATTTAAAAATAAAATAAAAAAATAAATGAAATTTAAATCACGTAGTAACTTTTTAATAATTTTTAATTTACCTTGGTTGTCGGTCTAAGAATCAGTTGTAGATGGTACCTGTAGAAAGAAAGGAGTCATAAAGTCATAAGAAACAGCCACATAAGAAAGGGACAGTCAGCAAAGGGAAAAAAAGAGCTGTGTGAAACCCCCAGAAGATATAAACTATGACTATTCCTCTCTCATTTCTGTCTTAAGGCATGGAGGTTTTGGTTGGCTTCTTCCCATCATCCTGTTTCTAAACTGATAGAGAATCATCCTTCAGTAGGTGCTTTCAGTTTCTACATTTTCTTCCCAGATCTAGAAACCATGTGTTATGTAAAAGAGCAAAGCAAAATCAAATTAGCAATATGACTTGTTCCACTGCATATTTCAATATTTACCATTTTGTCCTTTAGTTGTCTACCCTGCTTGACTAAATTTGGGGATTTTGTTCAGGAAAGGATCATACAGTCAGGCTTCTGACTTATTTAGAGTCATTCAGAAAGCTTTCTTAACAAATCTTCAGCTGTTGGGACTTTAACATGCTTTAGAAACTCCCTTTAATCTGTGCAAGTTTGCTGAACTGAAATTACTGGCTGGGGGCCATGATCCAAGTTCTGTTGAAGTCAATGGAAGTTAGTCCAATTATTTCAATGGAGCTGGATCTGTTCCATAAGGCAGTGACCGCTTGAAGTTGGTTTGCAAAAGCTGAATTTCTTCTTTTTCAGAGCAGAGTCACTAATGGGGAACAGGCTGTAATGTGGCTGAGGGAGTATATACTTTATGCATACAGCATCTAATTAAACACATCATTCTATACTGTCATAAAGCATTTCCCACACTAAGTGTTGTTCACATTACTCATAGGAGATTTAGGTTTTCAAAATCCCCCACAAAAACATCCCAGCTGTTCTATATACTATATCTTATAGCACTTGCCACTGTGTGTAGGAAGGATAATTAACCTAAAGAACATTATATTTCACTGCCAAATGCTAAATGTTAGGATTATAAATTTCTTAATACAAACAACATATTCAGAAACAGTAGAGGAGATAGAAATGGAATATTCTTTGAAAAGGTATTTCACTAAGGGACTGGATAGCCCAGGCAATTGTTACAAGGTACCTTAAAGTCATCTTTTCAAATTCTGTACTCTCTAACAAATCAGTAGTATCCAGCAGTGATGGGAGGTACTTGAGGACTTAATGCGGTAGATCTGACTGCACACAGAAGTAGTTCTGTCTTTTCCTAGTCACACACTATTATTCATAAAGAGACTAATTCCTTTGTGAATTCTATGTTCTTGAAATGCTTGAAATATGGAATTTCTGTCCAGTGAGACATTTCAATTTTTAAAAGAATGTATCCCACATAATAATGGAAAAAAAAAAAAAAGGGGGGGAATACTATGTAGTTTCCTGTATGTGTTTTCTTTTTTTTTAATTATTATTTTATTTTATTTTTTTTAAACAGGCTTCATCAGTTTTGTTCACTAAAATCAACTTTGAAATTACACTTTTCAGGTATTCCCAGTCTCTCTCTTGTTTCAGAAATGTTAACTTGTCCTTCATAGTTGTAAGAGCTTTTGGCAAGTTAGAGTTTAATATTTCAGAGTCAGGAAACACTCCAACTACAGGAAACCCACACTTCAAATACAGACACTTCGGACTCCAGAGATTGCTACTGCAGAATCAGGAAAGTAACTCAGGAACATCTGCTTGAGCAGACACCTGAGACTTAAAGGCACCTGACTCTGCAGAAGGCTGAAGGGAAGCTCTGGATTGTTTGAGTCCACTGTTGTCAGTTTGGTGACCCTCTCCACAGAAGTGGATTCTCAAATCCAGTGTTCAAAAGGAGCTTAACTGGACCTTTTTGACTTTGGCAAATGAGTTCTCTCAAAATGAAATAAACTAGAAAATCTTTTCAATGAGAAAATGAACAGCCAACCCTAATATGTTTATCCTTTCCTATTTGTGGTCCTTGGTATTTCTATATGATTTAAGAAACTTGATTCCAGGTAGTACTATCAGAATAGAGTCTAAAGTAATTCTGTGGCCAACAAAAATGGCCTTTGCACTTGGTCAGACCTTGCCTTATTTTCCAATAAAAATCCTAATCTAAATTCAATGTTGTAAGGATAGCTTTTCTGAACAGACATTTCATTCTGATTGAGCAATTCTAACTGTTTGTCCAGTACCACATAGTGCTTTACCTAGAGGGCAAAGAACTCAGGAGAGAAGAAGAGTAAGAAGGAATGAAGGAAAGAACAAAAGAAAGTAAGATAAGCATGGAAGAAGAAGCAAGGTTCTGAAATAATTGGATATACATTTTAACAATCTGACTGCTACTGTAGGGACATCCACAAAGAAGGCATTTCAAACTTATTCTGGAAATTTTTGATGGAAGATTAGTATTCTTTCCCAAGTTTGATACTTTAATTACATCCTCTGCCTCCTGACTTTGAACCCTTCAAGCTAAAAAAGAACAACAAATAAAACCACCCACTATGATGGGGACTGACTATGCTCCACTGCACTTGATGTACTTTTTGCCAATGGCTCTTACAGGAGTAGTTCTGGACTTGTGATTGCTTGCTCTACAACCTCTCATTCCTATATTTCCACACAATTTTCAAGAAACAGTCTAAAGCCACAAGTCATCACAATTTCCCTTCAAAAGCAACACAGCACAGAAAGCAATAAGCCTATCTGAGTAGTGATCACTTTAAGAGGAGGCAGTCAAAGGCTTTATTTTACTTTTTTATTTTTTGCATTTCTTTCTTTATTTCCTTGTTTTATTAAAATCCTCGCTGCAGTCAGGATTTTGAGAATGAGAATCCTCACTACTGACAACACACACAATTATTACTGTGATTTTTTTCCGGGGAAAAATGCAGGTGCATTGTTTTGTACTTACTCATCTGAAGAAGAAGCTTTTCTCAGCATCATGGCAATTATTTAAGAGATGAAAATTACTAAGTAGTTCATCTCATTTTTCCAACTGTCAGTTTTCTTCACTGTCTTTTTGTCCTTGCAGAAAGTAAAAGCATCCAATATGGTTTCCTGTTCTGTCCTTAAAATAAGTATGGAAGAAACAGACTAAAAAACTGTCCTCTCTCCAAGCTTGAAAAATATATTAAATTATTGGCATAAACTTATCGCGAGTTTTTGTTACAGAATTTTCATATGAAAGATGCCCTAAAACACATTTCTTGATAACACTACTGTAAGCAAATAACCTTGATGTATTATTAACTCATTTACAAAAGTTTTAAAAAGGTGTTCCTGAAAATAGATGCTTTAATTGAAGAGACAATAGAGCAGCATATGTACGCCATAATGAAAAGACAGAGCTTTCCAGTTTTATTACTTGCAAAATATTGACAGCTAAAACTGTACATTTATAATGGATTTTAAAGTATAATACAAAAAAAAAAAAATCAAGTAATGAACTTGAACTCTTTCATTTAAATGTCAGCTGAATATCCATGAAAAAGCTCTTTAATTCTGAATAATGCATTCTGAGTAAATTTTAACTGTTGAAAGCTAAGCAATTTCTACACAGTGATAAAACTGTCTAGTTCGGCCTACAGTGCTGTATTGCAAAGGTTCCTATTGGCAAACCTTCTTGCCTAGGCTATCTTTATTTACTCACTGATAATACTGCATCAAACATTTACAATGAAGCAAAAACTGACTGCAAAAGCTATACATATACACATCAGGAACAGTAAGGAAAGACTTAATTTTGATTCAGGAAAGTGCTTAATTCTTCTGGGGGATTTGAGGATGACACATATGCATAAGTGTAGAAACACTCACATATTTAATGTCTCCAAGTATTTTCTGGTGATGCTATTAAAATTGAACTCCTGCTTGACGAAGAAACAGAAAATATTTGTATAGCTACATAGAAGAATTTTGCTATTCTATAACTAATGACTGATATCTTCAAAATATCCATCTTGTTTAAGAAAACGGTAACATTATATTTCAGGACAGATTCAGTTCTTTTTTAGTAGTATATACTTCGACTGGCTGCATGAAAATAGCCTACTGGATCACACATTTCTGATCCTGCTAATGATCAAAATGGTTGTCTCTGGAAATCACACAGGAGTTTGCTCACAGATTTACATTTCATTCTCATGGTCTACGAGAAGACCTGGATGCCCACAGTATATAGCACAGACATAACCAAAAAGCAGCATGCAGCTCCTGATGTGTTATATTGTCTTCTGAGGAAGTAAATAGGCAAGAGATTTTGAAAGGTATGTTGTGAAAATACGTCTGAAAATATGTCTTCCATAAAATTTTGATGGCACTTTGAGCCCATATCTGTAGTACTAAATTTTGGGAAATAATCCATTATAAAATATGACATGAGGGTTTTTTTATTATTATTATTTTCAAGATTAAAAAAAAAAAAAAGACTTAATTCCTAAGTAGCTTTTAAACTTTCCTCTTGTAAGTGAAACTTGTGGATTTTTTTTGTGGGCTTGTAGTGTTTTTACCCTGCTGGGCAGGCAAATTCCACCACAACTGCTCTCTCACCCCCTCAAAAGAGAGGGGAAGAAGAAATGTGCTGGAAAAATAAAAATAAAAAATCTTATCTTACAGGTTGAGATAAGGGTAATTTATTAAAGGGAAAAGGAGGAGGGTTAAAAAAAATGGAAAAAAAATATTCTTTACTTTCCATCAATGAATGATGTTTGGCCACATCCTGGGAAGCAGGGCCTCAATATGCCTAGCAGTTGTTTGGAAGTATAAACATCTTCATAACAAGAGCCCTCCCTCTCCTTCCCCTTTCCCACCTTTTATTGCTGAGTGTGACACCATATGGTATGGAATATCCCTTTGGTTGGTTTGGGGCAGCTGCCCCGGTGACGTCCCCTCTTGCCCATCCACAGCCGACTGGCTTTGGGGATTTAGAGGGAGTCCTGGTGCTGTGCCAGCATTGCTCAGCAATAGGCAAAACACTGGTGTGACACCAGTGCTGGTCTAGCTACAAGTGCAGAGCACAGAACTGTATGGGCCACTGCCCAGAAAGTTAGATCCCAGCCAGACCCAATACAGGGCCTAAGTTATCAGCATAATGAACTAAAAGCAAGAGAGTGGTTATTAATACATTACTGTCCTGATAGCGACCCATTTATGAAAGAGTTCTCTCAGAGAAAGAGTTCTCTCTTATCTACATAAGTTGTTGTGAGATCCTTTTGCATTTCACTTCCTCTATATATCAAAATTTCTCTCCATCGTAGGCAAACTTAATAAGAACAAAGTTATTCATCTACCTAAATGTTTAGCGAGACTGAGGGCCTCTGCACTACCTCTTTAACCTGAAAGTAATTCAAGCAAATCTGAAACACTTAGAAAAAGAAAAGCTGGAATCAACAGGGTTCTTTGCTTTCACACTGTATAAATTTATGCTGCAACACGGGCACTGACATTTCATTCTTTGCTGTAGTCACACAATACTGCATAGCAGATCAAATGTAGCAATTAAAAATGTTTTGAAACTGCAACTCCTACTCCATAAATTACCTCAGCCTTTTGTTATAGAACAACCAAGTCAACTTCCTGTTTGTGCTTAAACTATTCACAGCTTCAGCTGATGTCCTGCAGTGTCTTTTCCAAAGGTCACACCACAGTTTTCGATTCACACATTTGATTAAAAATATAAGAATCACAGTGTCCTGGGAAATGATCTGCAGTAAAAATAGATCAAACTACCTGCTGTTTCCAGGATAAACCAGGTTACTGCCTCTTTTCCCCATTCAGTTAGCATTGCAAATAGAGGAGCAAATATGCATATCTGCAGAAATCATGCCGCTAAACGGGGGAATTATATAATTTGAGGTGTTTGCTTTATGACCAAAAAAAAAAAAAAAAAAGCGAGGCTTCTGTAACTATTAGCAAAAATGCTCAGGTTAAAATATGGTCAAGAAAAAACAAGGGACAGAAAACTAAGAGTACTTAGATTTTTATAAGGGCTAAGTTCTCATTCTTCTTTAACTGCTGCAACATACCTTTGCACAATTGCTTTCAGAGCATATTGTCATAACTTTCCTTACACTGATTAGCATCCTCCCTGAAGTCCCATTTGCATTTAATGAAGCTGCTATGGAAGAGACTCTTCAGAGAGAGCCTATATGTTGTCCTTTCTTTCTTTCAAGGTCATGTCCCTGAATATGTGTGGTAGGATAATTAAATGTCTGCTCCTATTATCAATAATCCTGATACTTTTGTGTCCAACATCCAGAAACTTTGAAACAATACCTGCAGCATATGCTACAAAATCCCTGTCCAAAATGAGTGAAATACAGGAAGCAATGCAGCAGTGAAATACATCTCTGTCAAATTACAAATTCCTTTGAGTTATACAATTATCTCCATTTTTTAATTCAGCAACTTCATTTTATGTCATGAGCTCAATTCATCTAATCTCATCTAATCTAATGCAAGATTATGACATTGTCCAGGAAAAATATTCATGCCGAACCAAGTGACAGTAATTAAAATTTCATCGCTTTGCTGTATTTTCAGCTTTTCTACTATATTGTCCAAGGAGAGATTAGTGCAGAATCTCTTAAATAGGAGATAACCAAATGCTAGAGAGAGCATGTGGGGTGAGGGTTCATTTTAAAAGCCCAAAGGCTGAACTGGGGAATCTTCCCTGGAGCCCATGCTTCCCAAAGGAATACTTGGATAGATTCAGAACTGGAAAATTCTGACTAGACTTTACCCAGACCCAGTAGTTACACAAAGAAAAACAGGGAATGTGGTGTTGAGACAATCTATAACAGACTGGTGAGCATTTTGAGTGGGAATGGGCCAAGTTTTAAGAGCAGACCTAACACATGTTCTCTCAAATGTAAATTGGATTAAAAACTGTTCCATTTTACTTACTCTACTGTGAAATGACATTCTGGTTTATTAGCACTGCAGGTCCTGACTAAAATTTAGTAGGATCTTTATCTTAAGAGTGACTCTACGGTGAACTTCACATTTATTTCATGATTTTTGTTATTGCTTTTTGTTATTGCTTTAGCTAAATTTAAACTGAATAGAGCATCATGTTTTTCTTTTAAGCACAAAGAAAAGCTGTCAGAAGAGACTGAAATAACTCTTTGTGAGCCCTCATTGTATCTATATGCTTGGCCCATTGGAAAATAACATAGATAGATGTCCAGATAAACAACTAGTGGCTTTAATCTAGTCAACCCCACATTCATAAACACATATTCCTGGCCAATTTCTGCTTCCAGTGACATCTGATCCCCTCATTTACAGGTAGCAGTCCTGCTATGGGATCTGCCAGCATGGAGCTCCACTAAATTGCCGTCACCTGGTCTCCTCGTAGCAGGATTGGAGCTGAAACCCACAGTTTCATAACAAATGTTATTAAGCTGATAGACTAGATGATAATCATTTACATGGCTATTCGGTGAAGAAAATGTAGTGACTGAATTAAATGGCCCCAATACCATGCAGAACATTGGCAAAATATGCACTGTCCCTTTCAAGATCTTTGCCTTAGAAGAAAAATAACTCCAGATATTGATATTCTTGTTTGAATAACCTTTCCTATACATCATTCTTCTAAAAATAAATAAATAAACACACATTTAGATTTCTTTACCAAATAAATATATATTTCCCTGGTCAACATAAAATCTCAAATTGCAATATTGGAAAAAGAAGCCTTGCAAGTTCCCACTTTTATTCTGTCACAACTTAAAAATAGCCACAGCAATCTTTTTTTGCCACTATATTTTCTGAAACTATACTGTATAACATCACTACATCGTTTTGATAGCTCACAATTGCAAGTCTGCTTTCCTGATCCAATTTCAACTTGATATTTTTGCAATAGATCATATCACAAAAGTGTAGCAGTCAGAACAGAAATTTAGCATAATTCCCATATTTAGGGCTCTGTCAACAGATGTTGAAAATACAAAGAGACTATTTAGAAAATAAAAGTCATGGTAAATGGACATTTGCCTATCAAGTCTGAAAGTATGGCTGGCTACCTGGGTTGCCAGCAATTGCATACATTATTGTCCTTGAACTGTAGCTGTAAATGCACTAGCATACAGTGATGCTGCCCAGAGAAATAAATCAGTTTGAAAGTAACCTACTTCTTTCTTTCAAATTACTGTTAATAACATTTTGCTTTTGCAAGATTAATGTACTTTAGCAAAGATACAATGAAACCAATTGTCTTGCCTGTGTTCCAGCTCTCAGTCATGTTGCTGCTTTTTCCTGCATTACTTATGTATCTATTTCTAAGAAAATTTAGAGTGAGGATGTACAGTACAGAAGATACAACAGATACAGATGAAACAGCAGTAGCAAAGTAGCTTTCCTAATACATTTCTTCTAAGACAAAGGGAAATTTTCTTAATAAGAGAATGCCTTTCTCCCCACTGAAAACTAAAGCTAATGGGATTTTTTTTTTTTTTCCACTGAGACAGAACAGAAAAATACCAAATAGTACAGAGAATGTCATCTCAAAACTTCATGGATTCAGTGGTTCTTTGATGAATAGCAGGGTTTTTTTCCAACAGCTCTGGTTTCCGGGGGTTCAGTCCTAGGGTACACAGGCTTGTTACGGAACAACCGGATCTCTGCCACTGGGGAAGTCCCTTTAATGAAATAAAACTCCATGTGTGTCAGCACCTTCACTCTTAGGAGGAATCACAGAAATGTTTTCTTGTCCAGTTTTCTGCCTTAATGCCACTGTAACCTTTATAAGCATTTTTCCATCTTTTTTGGACTCTGCCTGCTCACCTTCTTGAAGAGCAAAATCCTATTTAAATGAGCACACCACTGCCTGAGGTCTAGGTCAACGCATCCACAGTGAGGTGTTATCTGTGACTTCACAAAACTCTGCTGGCTCTAAAGCGTGTAGCCCTAAAGCTGGAGTTGAGAGAGTCTTACAGGTTTTCAGCTCTGCTGAAGCATTGCAAGACTTCCAGACTGCTTTCTGTGAAGCTAAGGCTTGAGGGCAACATTCTTGGGACAAGCTTGCATGATGGGATTCAGCTGAGCAAGCATAGAGCAAGGATTCATTTCAAGGTTAGGACACCTAAATGAAGGTGCCTACAGGTGCATTTGGGGTCTCACCTCCCATTGTGGTTTGTGGAGAACTAAACAGATTTCAGCCCGCCAGCCACTGGGGACACAGCTCAGTTGCACAAAAACTGGCACCAGGTACTATTTGAGATGTCCCATGGTGTCTGAGACATCCTTATACAGTTGGCAGATACAACACAAGATCTGCAAACGCAGGTGAGGTGGAATGTACCAGCTCAGACTGCAGGATCTGAACCATACCTACTTCAGAGTGAGCTGAGCTTGCCCCCAGGCTCCAGTGACTGTAATAACTAGACTTCTATTGACTGTAACAGCAGGATTGTCCCCCTGCATGCCTGTATTCACCTACTCGTAGGCACCTCTGTTTTGGTGTTTCAGTGCTGAACTATGCATCCACACATAAATTCCTAAATTTGCGAGCTGAACACCATCCCTATGTGTAAAATTATCACCTGAAGCTCCCTTTTAGGTGAGTCAGTAGAGAGATGCATCTCTAAAGTGCAATTTCTCCTGCCTTAGTGTGATAATTCAGTGCTTAGATGGGCCTACCTATATCCGTTGACATGTTGGGATCTTTGGGTAAATTCAGGGGTAAGTGTTTGCATGGGGGACATATTAAAGAAGGGATTCCATTCTGGAAACATGTCTCGTGGATTCCTCCCTTATTTCCAGCTGTTGGACTGGAAGTGTAACAGCCTTCTGTGCTCTGTGCCTAGTCTAGAAGCCATGTGTAGACAACTTGAATACATTAGGGCATCTCCCTGAACACAGAAATCTACATTTAGTTAACTGAATCAATTCCATAAAGTTAGTTTAAATTAATTCTGTTCTGAGTACCCACAGCTGGGGAGAATATACTAGCTTACCTAAGCTATACCTCAAATTATAAAGGAAGGACAGAACTGTCTCACTTTTTCCCCACCAAATGCCTTTTTTATTTTTAATTTTTCCTTTCCTGAATAGGATGCTCTGCCCGTTATCTTAAATAGAATAGATAGTGCTTCCCTTCTCTAGGTGAGTAAATGGCTTTTTGTTGTACTAGGTGCCATCTGTTTTGCATTAAATTTATATATCATTTTTTCCAATGAGATGGAAAAGTATGCACCCCTATATCTAGTAGCTATTAAGCATTGCCAATTGAGGAATGAATCTTTCAATGAACCCTAAAATTATGTCTTGGTCTATACATTAAAAATATATATGACAAATATCTGAACAATCTAGCTGTTTAATGGACTTTATGTTTCTGGTTCTTGACTGAGACTAGACTCAATATCATATTCTAGAATGACAGCCCATTTGGGATAATTCCTAACCTCTTCAGAAACCATAGCATATGACGACAATGGAAATAATTCTGACATACTAGACTCACACATACAGGGGAAATACTTACCTTTCAGCTTGCCCTGAAGGATAATGCAGGGCTAAGCTTTCTGTCTTCCCATGTTGACAAGTTTGCTCATTGTCCACTCATGGTCCCAGACTCATCCTGAGAGTTTCAAAACAAAGTTAGAATGTGGGCTTGCAAGAGCTCTATGTTTAAAACATAGTAGAGACCTAGACTTACTCTCTTATCTCATCATTTCATTAATAAAATACATATAGAAATGCTTCTTTGTCTGCCTTCCTTCATTTAGATTTATCACTAACTCTATTACTAATGCACATCTGTAATCCTGACCTCATTCACAGCCTGAGGATTGCAGTTGTATTTGCAACCATATCACTAGTCATGAATTTGTTAACCTTAAGGGCAATCAGAGAGATATTAGAGAGACAATGCAGACAGCTAGTGCTGAGTGGGAGTACTGTGCCTAAAGCACCCGAATACAGAACAGCTGTGTTTTTCAGCAAATCACCAGAACTCACCTGAGATGTTCAATGACTCATAAATTTCATTTACGACCCTGGACTATTCAGACTGTTGGCACCACAACCATTTCAGCATATTCCCTACACACATAGATTTTCCTCCCTTGAAACTCTTCAGTTAACCAGATTATTTCAAAGCTCTTGCTGCTGTCAGTTCAAATGCTGATCTTCTGTTTGCCTTCAGAACCTCATTGGCTTCCATGCCTACACATCTTGTCACTTCTTCCTGTCAACATGAGCACCACTGCAGCTGCAGAAGGGCAGCAGATAGTAAAAGCTCTAAGGCTAAGTGGGTAAGTGAGAATGAACAGGAAAGGACATTTAACTCAGCTTGACATTGTAGGTGACATTTCTAATTTCCAAAAGCCTTTCAGCCCTTGCAAAATGCAGAATGACAAAGTTTCTATGAAAGACTGGCAGACCCATCTGCCTTGCTATAAATGTTAACTAGTTACATCTGTGATGAAGGTCAGAGAAAGGCTGGGTAATATTTGTTAGAGATGAAAGAACTGAAATAAAAAGGAAAGATTTTCTTTTATTGGGAGCAAGTTTCTGTGAGTTCATCATCTCATAGGATTTTGCAGTTAGGGTCCTCACTTTTGGACTCCCTGATTCCAGAAATTTTGCATTTAATCCAGTGTAAGAGCCTTATCTACTGAGGTTAGGATCATCTCCTGGAAAAGTAAGCTGTGGGCCTGTATAAGCTCAGCCTAAGGTGAGCCTGAAATGTGTGATTTCCTAAATCTGAATAGTAACTGTCATCTGTACAGAAAAAATAAAATAAAATAAAAATGTACTGCTTAGGATTAGTATGATATTTCTTGGGAATTTTGGTGGAGCCTTCCTTTCCTCAATTTCTGATTATTGATGGCTTTTAAGTCTCAGTTAAATATCTGGCTGTTATTTAGTTTATTTCTGAGCATATGCAGGTGACTGGGCTTAGGTTGTTGGAGAAATAGACAGCCTTAGATTATGGCTTGTCTGGACATCTAAATCAATTTGGGTGGCCCCAATACATAGTTTTCCCTGAAAGTAATGGAAGAATTTAGGGAAACTGTATTTTGTTGAGGGATGTTATATGGAGAATATTGTAGCTTGTAATGATGTGTGAAATCTAATTATATAGTAAAAGAGAGATTTTCCTATTTTTTAATTGTGCTTTTCCCCAATACCTTCTCTATCTTGCCTAAATTTGCATATTTTGCTTTTTAAGCATTTCAGGGAAAATACATCACTCCAATCCAAACGTCTATATGAACATGTGTTTTCACATCATTTTAATATAAAAGACTTATCTATGAAATGTGATCACTTTCACTTAGCAAGGCAGACAGACGTGATGTTTCTTCCACCTTCTTGGGATATGACGTCTAATTTTACTTGAAAGTATGTGTACTTACTCCACTCAGATAAGCTCATATTGATGTCTGTAATAAAATACCCCCAAAATTGAATTGCTACCAGCTTTGCATTTCATTATGAATGCTTTGTATGCCTCTGATAAGTATTTGCCAGTTTGGATTTTACCCAGGCTGCTAGAGTCAATGCGTCTGATATCCCAAAGAAATGGCTGTTGGTCTTTATTAATAACAGGTCTCCAGGCACCCGGTTTACATTTTATGTAAGAGTTTCATGCTTCCAACAATATCATGCACTATAGAACAATGCTGCACCACTGATTTAGTGCCTGCTTCCCCCTAACCTCAGTAGTGGTGTGTTGCTTTGCAGATCCTCTATCTACCAGTGTGATTTGGAGTTCCTTGTAAATACAAAGATTCTCACTGTCTTCCTCTTTTATAATTATAATATTTATACTTACAACACATAAAGGCCACAGTCAAGACTGTCACTAGCTCTGCACCTCATCATAAATTCTTTGTGTGCTGGTAGTAACTGTTTGCAGTTAACCCAGAGCCTGACAATACACCTAGTATAAAGCATCTTTTCTCTAAAAAATGATGATGCTGGTTGGATGAGACAGACTATCAGAGGCACAAGGAGTTCTAATGATTACCAGATCTAGGTACACCATTAAAATAGTCTCTATTTCAAACTTTTCGTTCGTGACTTTCACACATGCCACTCTGACTGTTTTACTCTCATTTTCACTTAATCTTCATGTTAACAACATTGTCTTTCCACTCCCATGCCCAGTGAGTCAGGTGCTGCACAAATATATTTGTACCAGTACCAGGAAGTTTAGAGACTTGTAGTATTTTGGATTCAAGCTCTAAGCTGACAAAGGGTGAATTCTGTTCCACTTACTAAACAGCAGTAGATTGTAACCTAAAGCAGACAAATGACTTTACAAATAATAATAAAATGATGTTACTGTCATAGCAATGTATTTTAATAACAATACCAGGTAGGTAGATATTCTTGTGTGTGAATGTAAAAATAAAAACATCACAAACATGACTTTGCTCGTGATCTGAAAGGCATGTCTAAGTACAGATATATTCAGACCCTCACAGATTCTTTCATATATCTCAGCTTCGGACATATATGGCAGTTACAAGTAGAACAGCTTAATTTGAATGAACTGAAATCTGGTAATTTGGAGAAAAAAAAAAAAAAAGAGAAAAAAAGTAATGATTTCAATTCATTTTCTGACTCAGACAACTTCTAATTTTTGGCATTAATGTAGCTTTTAGGTGAGGACAGTGAAGTTCTGTTCCATTGCCTCATCAATTTTGGAAATGTTATTTTAACTTAAACCTGAAACACTTCCAGAACCTGTTCAGAATAAGAATGAGAAAAATTGGATACACAACTTCTCATAATAGTGACACTGGTTTTTAACTAATGCTGTCTTATAATTTAACTGCTCTGTGAGAGAAGCAAAGAATCTTTTATATCCATATCATTTGAATGAATGTTATTGCAGTCAGCAATAACAGAATTCCTAACAACAGAATAACAATTGTTGAGTGCACATAAAATCTCAGTTGATAGATACAGATTGAGAAACTAAAAGCTTCAGGCAAAACCCATCATTATTTATTTGAAAGATGAGTAATCAAATTTATAAGGCTGATTAGAGTGATACATAATCTAAGACTTGGTAAGGTACCCCTAAATTTTCAAAGATTTAGGTGAGGATTTAGCTCTTCGCAGTTGATAGGAGTCACGCAGACTAAATTACATGCATTGCTCTGAAAATGTAGGGAAATGGCCATTAAAGGGGAAATGGCTCAGAGAATGCTGTATAAGGTAACTTGTTGTTTGCATACTATTATATGGAATTGCAGGCTCTGCAGTAACTCTTAATGGGGGAAATTTATCACTGCAGAGAGGACCTGTCAAAGCAGAGGTCAGGACTGACAGACTGACAGAGAGAAGAGAAGTGGCCAACCAAAGCCTTTTCTACAAATGGAGGAAAATATTGGAAGAACAGCGCAGGCATATTTGTGGAGAGATACAGGCATCTGAGGTCACTGAACAGGAGCCACTGTAACAATGTGCAGAATGTAGGAGTAATACACACAAAATATGTAGAGGGACTGATGAGAGTGCCTCTGACAGTATGGTGACTGTACAGTGTCTGACTGTATCAGACAGTACCTCTAGCTGGATATTACCTTCTGCTAAACAAGAAACTACAGTTCCAAGCTGTGTTTTAGTGAGGTGCATTTGTTAACTCTGACATTACTTGCCTTCTTCTGCCATCATCCCATCACACTACATTCCTGTTGCACTGAATTCTGCTTTAGAAAAGTAAGTGAAGAGGTTTTGCTACTCAAAACTCAACCTGATGTAAGTTTTTGTTTTGGTCCAGAGAGGAACCAAGAACAACCAAAAATGAGGAGGGAAGGAAATAAAAAAAGTCCAACTTTCTCACTTCTATAAAATGTGGGAAGGAAGCATGATGACATTGAGAACTAGAGGCAAAAAAGAACTTTGCATTTAATTTGGACAATGTTAAGTTTCATGTAATGGGAAGAGAGGAGGAGATGTGAAAGTCATAGATGTACATATACGTAGAATACTTACTGGATTTGAACAGAGAGTCTGACTAGAAACTGGAAAATAAATTTGTGAGACAGTATCAAAAAGATGGCAACAGAATGGTGTGACCTGGTGAGATTAGCCAAAGCAAAAGTGTAAAGAGAGTTATATATTCTTTTCCTTTTTTACAAAAAGAGTTCTGACTTGATATACTGTCTGCAAGAGTGCCATCTGGTGATCCACAATTACACTACAAAAATGACCTTCCTAAGCAAGCTGCAGTTAGAGCTACTGTACAGATATTTCAGTAGCTCAACCCTCTGCTGGTTTCATTAGACCAGGACACTATTATATGCACTGTACTGAGAAAATAAAAATCATTAGAACTCACAGGGGAAAAAGCAGGAACAAACACACTTAACATTCAAATAAAATACAAGCAAATCTTTAGCATAGCAAGCACAGAAGGTATGCGTGTAAAATCTTGTTTATGCTATGAGGATGGAAAGGTGCTTTATATAAAAAGGAGAGTTTTGGGGAGTATTTATATAGGTTTTTAACACTCTAGTTAAATCTTCACTCTAGAGTACATAAAAATGTTAGATAGTAAGTAGTAAAGGCAGATTCAGTAAGGCTAGCTTTTTGTCTTCAGAGCTCTTTCTAAATTTACTTATTGATGTTTATTTGTCTGACAGTCTTTATAACTAAAAATTGCTGGCACTTCTCCCTATGACCTCCTGAAAAAATTCTCACAGACAAAACATGTACCTTTTGTTGTTTTCATCTTCTTCAAACCTTCAGAAGAAACTATGAATTTGAATTATTGTCTGTGATTTTTTTCATTATCACAATGGAAGGTTCCTGTTTTTGTCAATTTAGGATTTATAGGACCTACAGGACTTGCTTCATATAAGAAGGAAATGTTTTATTCAGCAATCTGAAACAGAGTTAATACACTAAGAAATGATGTTGAGGGGAAAATTTTCATATGAATTATACAAATGAAATCCTTGTTCATCTCCAATATCTAGAAAGTAATGACTCCATGTTTACACTAATGTGAAAGTCTAGATTAGGTTTGTACTCAACTCATAAAATACCAATATAAGTAAGATATGGTACAGTTCAAACTCTCCTCTCTTGCTGGAACAGCCGCTCTGAGCACCAATAAGCCATCCAGAAGAAAGAAACAGGGGGTCCATGTTAACACATCTAACCAAAGAGTCTGAAAGTGTATTATTCAATAAGGTAATTATGATACTTGTAAGGGAAAGGAGACATGGGAAGATAAAGTGACTTGCCAGATATCATATAGAAAGTGCTAGTAATAGAGTCCACCTAAGCCTCTGAGTCTGAGTCTGGATTTAGACCCTAGACCATACTGTTTTACCACAGAGACCTTTGACAACTCAAAGCAGAACCAGAATCTGGGTTTTTAACCCAGTGTATTTTTCAAACACTTGAAAAATAATTTCTATAAAGAACATTAATTGCCAATTTAATCAGTCACATTTATCTTCATTTAGATGTAAGTGAAGATTAAGTCTCTCCAGGGGGTAGGAAATAGCTGAAATAAACACAAAGCATTGTCTTGTGAGAAACTAACCACAAGCTCATTAAGATTAGCTATTTTGTGGAAGACTGAGAAGTAGTAAATGAGATACCTAGTTTGAGAAAGGAACAGATTCTAGGAAAAGCAGTCAGAATAGATTTGCTTCAGTACCAGGTAAAATAGCTGAAAAGCTAATTAAAGATAGAGGAACTAAACTGCACACATGAACAGCAGTTAGCAGGGATTAAGCAGAACAATTTGTGGAAAAGTAAGTCTTGTCCTAGATATGCTAGAATTGTTTTATTGTAATAACAAAAGAGTGAATAAAGGAGAACCAGTTAAAATAGTTTATGGGGACCTCCTGGAAGCCTTTGATACAGTTTCCTACAACAGCCTATTAAAAAGGCCAAAAATTGACTCCACTGGGAACAGGATTTTGCTCCGAGTAGCTAGAGTGTGCAGTATTTTTAGAAAAAGGCAAGGTCACAGAAAACAAACTGAATGGAGGAAGGAATGATTTGACACACGGAAAGATATCAGTGGGATGCTCTGAGCTTCCAAGTTAGGCCCAACACTGTAAAAGTGATCTATGTGAAAGGACAACTGAATCATCTGTCAGTAACAGACATATCTAGAGGTACCTGGAGAAGATTTGGGGAAAAACTTGAAGATATCTAGTAATCATACAAAGAAAGACAGAAATATTAGGTAATCTAGCTTGTAAAATGGATTATTGAACCTTCTACTATGTCTTAAATAACTGCAATAACTAACAGAAGGAACCATATGACAAGGATCACTTCAGCTCCCTAACATAAACTGTACCTCGGTTGAAAATTCTACTCCTTTTCTGTTGTCCTTCACTGATGAGTAGTTTTTTTCTGTTCTATTAATAAAAATAATTCCTGGTTCCTACCTCTTTATGGTTCCAGAATCCATTTTACAATGACAAAAAGAGCCTATAGGCTCACAGTTGTGCATACAGTTAATGGATTGGCACACAAATATCGAGCATTGAATATCTGTGCATAGAAGTTCAGAACATGCAAATCTTTGAGTGCAGTGATGCATGGTTAGGACTGTGAATATGATTTTTTTTTTCTGTGAGTTTACAACAAAGCCTAGCTTGAAGACAGGAAGGGCAGGGGTTTAAAACTACAAACTCTAAGTACAAGTGAAGAGATATCAACACTTTATCTGTGGAACAACATGTATGCTATCAACGAAAATCTCTTTTTAACACCTCAGAAACACTGTTAGAGATTCTCATTTTTGCCTCTATGAGATCTCGATTGTCTGCTTCACAACTTAGTGTTCACACATCTGAGTTATTGGAATGGACTAGTATACAGTTGTATAAATTCAGAGAGAAAATCCATAGTTTGTGCAAATGATCTCAGTTCTTGTGTAACTTTTCTGAGAAACTTTGTTAGGTAAAAACCTGTGTCATTCAAGTTCAGCTTTACTTTTTCAATACAGGTCTGTTACACAAGAACTAGACAAATCTGGAAGAAAAATGGTTCAAGAACATCTGATCTAATTTGAAAGAACAAATGACTAAGACAGAAACGAAGGCCAAAAAAAATGAAGGATTATGACAATAAGACAGCTTATCAGATAGTTTTATACACAAGCTGATGTTTGCCACTCTTTGGAAAAAACGTTTGTATTTTCTATATAGACGCAAGTGAGTTAGGACACTAATCTTGTTGTTAATACAACAAAAAAGTCCTAGAGGTGAAACAAGACAAGAACTCTGAATCACTCACACAGGTATAGACTTCATGGATGTTCTTTCATGGAGGTATACAAGTATACACGTCCTACGTATGTGTGTAGGGCAACTGGGCATTCTTGTAATTACATTACAATTCTTGTAATTCCAGATGCAGTTAACTACGCTGACAATGCAACACATGGCCATGCTTATGGTAAGTGCTCAAATGCCCTTTTTATTCCTGAAATTATGTGCACATCTTTCTAGAGATCATGTCCCAGACCTCCTTCTCTCTCATGTGAAACCAGCTTTAAAGAAGAAGTGGAACTCCTTCAAAAAGAATGAAAGGGAATTCCTATGCTGATAGTGGTATTGAATAATGGTCATAGTAACACTATGTATTTTCCTTTTCTTTCTGCTCAAATCCTCAAAATGATAAGCCAAAATCTCCTCTGAGAGTCATTCACACAGTTTTTATTCTTGTACTGTTATCTTACCGTCCCTCAATCCCAGTAAGCCAAAACTACCATCACCCCAAAGTTAATTGGATCTCATCGTGCCTGTTTTCCATCAAGAGTGAGGTTCACATATTGTTCTCTTACTGAGTACTTAAAGATGGATTCTCAGAGTGTCTATTTGTATGAAACATGTATTTCAGAAGGTTATGTACCGGGATTTGAACTATGCCCTATGTGGCTCCTCGTAGAGTCCTTCACTCACAATAGGTAAATGATTTCTTAAGAGTTGAATATTAACTCCCTACTTAAAATTTGCATTTACATTCAGTAAAGACTTTCATTTGCTGGTTGTGAAATTAATCTTTTTTGTTTTATCAAAGAAACATCAGCACTTCTAAAGCCAGAGTGAAAGACCCATTAACCCTTTGGAGAAGTATTAAAAATGATATTTTTTAAGTATAAAAAGTTAAGGAATAGGAAAACCTTAATAGGTTTTTTTTGAGATCTCTTTAAGCAAGTGGGCCTGTCCTAAGAAAAAGGACTTGGGGGGGGGGGGGGGGGGGGGGGGGCAAGAGAAAGCCTTCCAGCCTTCCTCTGAAATGGTAGAATATACATATTAGATATTTTTTTCTTCCCCAAAGTATTAGATCCTGGATATGAGAGCTGCCAAATGCAAAATACCCTTACCTTCCCTACCGCAGCCTGAGACTTCACAGTCAGTTTTTTATATCTGTATCCTCCTTCATCACACAGTGTTAGACTAAAGGAGAGCAAGACTGCATATTGCAGTGATTTCAGTAATAAAAATACCATTGTTTATCCTTAACTTCTCCCATATTTCAACTAAATTATTTGGTTTAGTTACTGATTTTCAACACACAGGAAATAATGTCTCCAGTGATGTCTTGTTCCAAGATATCATCACGTCCAGCTAGCTAAAAAAACAATTTCATGAACAAGCATTTCCTGAGGCACTAAATCACTGAATAAGGAAGGAGTAATAGCTACCATTATGGGTTTATTCTCACAGATCGAAGTTAAAATAGCAAACAAACAGCAACCAGCTTAATACCTGCATCTGATTAGTATCATAGCTGATGCAAAAAAAGATGTTAGATTTATTTTATGCCAATTGCATAGATATGTACACACATGTACATGTATAAATTTTCACAAAACTATCGCCACAAAAAGTATCATTTAATTTCCCTGTGGAAACCACTCCAAGAAGTGCAAAACAAGTGTATATGGTCTAGAAAAAGGCAAATACAGCTGCCTTCTGAAAGGAATGGTAATGAGCTATAAATCTTTTTCGAGAGAGAAAGGGAAAGAAATATGTTATTCATTATGGTTTCTCTGTGTGCCCTAGACTTCCTCCCCAAGTAAAGTAAGAAAGAGAAGAGAGCCTTGGTTGCAACTTGTGAAATAAGAGAGAAGCTGTACTCTGAACTGAAACAGTGGCTCAGAAAATAGGATGTGTATATTTGTGAGACCTGGAAAATTGTATTTGGGGAATTACTTCAAATTTATTCTGATTTTTGAGTCTTTGGGGGAACAGAGACTTTTCAGATTTTCTCCAAAAATATGGAAATTTTACACATACATCCTGAGGAATCTTTTAGGCAGATACTGGTTTAATAGATTGCGCACTCAAGAGTACATAAGAACTTCACACAACAATTAAATCTTCATGTTAACATCACATGCAGAGATGAAATCACGAGACCCCAGTCTTCGATTAGTGAAGTTCACTCTTGCCATTTCTATGACTATTTCTATTATTGTAGTAGCATGTCTAGGCTCTACCGCAGGTAGGCATTGTGCATTATAAAACTGATAGTCAAAGATACTCCTTGCTTGAAAAGTTTGTAACATAGATAAATGAGACTTTCAAAAAGGGGTAAGAAATGAGACATTTTGTCTTTGTCCTAAAGATGAAAAACAGAAGCAGGAAGATATTAAATGACTTCTATGGAGGAAATATATGACAGAGCAGGAACAGAAGCTACACTGAGCACTGATGGTTTACTAACTAAAGCACAAGACCATCCTCAATTTCAGAACTTATTTAAAAAAATCTGGCCCTTCTATCCAAATCTTGCTTTCAAATCTGTTGAAGTTTAACCACTGTATGAAATACCAGGAAACTTTGTGATTTCCCAATGCAAGAAGAAACTCTTAATGTCTTTCTTATAGATTAAATTTATGATGCAATTTCCAACCTATTTTATGTCATTTTAGCTAAGAAAACCTCTTGAGATTTCCTTTATCTTTGCTTTACATCTTCTTTTTATCAGTGTGTTAATGTTTTGTCTTTTTGTCCACATATTTTTTAAAACCGCTTCTGCTCACATAATTTCTGTAACTCACAGTATGAAATTCAAAGGGCTAAATCCAGTGAAGGAAACAGTAACAGCAAAAGCAAACTTGTCTTCATGTCATTATATAACGGATAGTGAGATAAGCAGGAATTCTGAGACTGTATGAAAGGAATATGAAATTTAATAGTAAATCCACCAATGAGCTGAATAAAATGCATGTAATTAGACTGTTGCCTGAGAAAACATTTTTAAAGATCGGTGTCAAAACCCAGCTACCTAGCCTCTGAGAACAAGCAGGTAATGCATCTGTATCCATGCCTGCATTTTATGTATCTGTACTATTTATGTAACTCATTCAACTTGATTAGGCCATGCTGTAGGCTCCGGATAGTAAACCACATTCATTCTCCCCCGAAAGCAACTAGGTATATTATTGTAATACAAAGATGTTTGGACAAGTTTTTAAAATCCTATTGTGTTTTGCATTTTAAGCCTGAATGGCATTTCATATTAGCATCAAAATGTATCAGCAACATCATGCTGATTTATTTTTTAAAAGTTTCAGCTTCTAGGTCGTCAGAACAGGAACTAATTACTGATTATAAATCATTCAGACTCTCAACTCTACCCCAGACTTTACATACTCAACTCATAATAATCTTATATCCCATGCAGTTCCACATCATTTTTTCAGGCTTAGAAGCATGAACTGGGAACATCAGGGCAAATAAAGATACTTATCAAATAGGAGCATTTGATACTGGTCTAAAATAATGAAATGAAACATAGGAGTGATTGCAGTGACATTTCACAGAGAGAGTGGTCACACATTGGAATGGGCTGCCCAGGGAAGTGGTGGAGTCACCATCCCTGGAGGTATTTAAGAGATGAATGGATGTGGCACTAAGGGATGTAGTGGTGGTTGGATTTGATGATCTTGAAGGTCTTTTCCAACCTAAATTATTCTATGATTCTATGACTCTCTGACACTACAGGTCCAGCCTGTATCTATCACCAAACAGAGCTTAAGAAATGCGACACCAGTAGAGCTCATCCATATGTTCACTCAGTGTAATACAACAAACACAGATATACACTGTGGATTTTCCCATAGTTTTAGCCCACTGGGCTACAATCATGCAGGCAGATAATCCATATGTAAGTTTATGCACGTCTGTTCACACAAAGAATCAGAGAATGTCAGAATATCCCATGTTGGAAGGGACTCACAAGGACCATCAAGTCCAACTCCTGCATTCACACAGGACTACCCAAAAATCAGACCATGTGTCTCAGAGCATTGTTGAAAACACTTCTTGAACTCCGGCTGACTCGGTGCTCTGACCACCTCACTGGGGAGCCTGTTCCAGTGCTTGAGCACTCCCTTGGTGAAGAACCTTTTCCTGATATCCAGGCTGAACCTCCCCTCAAGCAGCTTCATGCCGTTCCCTTGAGTCCTCTCACAGGAGTCACCATTGCTATTCTTGTGCTCATAGTAAGCTCTGGAGTTGGTTAGATCTTGGCAAGTCTCCAGAGTTAGTTGTAGGCACTGTGAGTCATCTTGCCTGCAGTGTCAGTCCCTTTTATATCTAAATGAGGAGAAATGGTCATTGTTATGGTGTGACTCTGGTGGTTTGTTTGATAACTTTATACCTGGTCAGAAGAACTGGTTGCGCTGCAGCAGCACAACACTGCAAGACATGTCACCTTCTAAGCTCAGCCCACATTTACCCTGGAAAGAACAGCGTCACCACTTTGGTCTGAAGTTCCCTTTTTCAAATTGATTTATTGTAGTCCAGAAAATGGGAATTAAAACCCCTTCCCGAGCAAAAATACAGAGACCCACAGCAGCAGTGTTCCTCACTTTGTTTCTCATGGGAGACAATATCCCCTGGTACCATACATCTTTCTTCTCTCGTAAGCCAGGCAGGATTCTCATGTCATTTCTTGCCTGTCTCCATGCAATTCCTTGTACAATAAACCTTAGACTCTCTCTTTCACATATGTCCTAGGACTTCTGTCCTCTAGGATTGTATCAAATCATCTCTTCTCTTGGAAAACCCCACCCTTGGTGCTGGAGCACAAACACATCCAGAAAGAAGGTTGAACTGGGTCTGAGAGCACATAAAGTGATGTCTTAGGTCAAAGACCAGACAGGTATTTCCTGAGGATGTATTTGCAAGGTGCTTCTGCCCCTGGTGATGTGAATTTGCAGGAAGTGGCAGGTGCAATGAAAATAAGGATTTCAAATGCCAGATCTGAACCTCTGGAACGGGAAGGCAGACTATTAGCTTCAATTTCTAAAAAAAAAAAAAAAAAAAAAAAAAAACCTGACTGTTTTTTTGGTTTCTCTTTCCATGAGGGGGATGCTGGTGGCAGGATCCCCTCAACGGTCTTGCTGCTGGTTTACACAAGGGAGTAATTTTCATTGGAAACTAATCTTTACCATGTCAGAGGCTCAGTGTCAATTTTACCTGTGTTTCTTGCTGTCACTGCTATTTTCCTCAGCAGCAGTGCCACTAGCCCTGCTATTAGCCACTGCTGGGCTTTACCTCACAAGAGCCCAATGTCTCTTTGCTTGAAAAGTTACAGGAAGTAGCAGCACTAATAACAGTAAAATGATGTTAAAGGAACTGCTGCTTAAGGGTAAAAGAGGTTAACTGGGCAAAGCTACGTTGGCCTGACCCAGGCAGGATCCCAACAGCAGGCTTAAAGTTCACTAATTTACATTCACATCCTAACCTGAGCTTTGCAACTGGAGCCCATTTCCAAAGACCTGTCTAAATAAGGGCAATCAGGAAAATGAGCCTGACTTAACAAAAAATGTGACTTGAAAGTGGATTAACTGACTTACATTTCTGACCGCTCCTAGGAAGAATAAAAGTGAACTTGTTTCTATTTATTTCACATTTGGCAGGGAACTAATTCAAACATATCTTTTTATTTCCCCCCCAAAAAAAAAAAAAATTAATTATTGAATTTAATTAAGTTTAATGGGGTCACTTTAAAAGCTGATTCTTATTAATGTTGAGGGCTATGCCTTGTAAATGAGATCTATTAAAAAAAAACAAAATCACTAGAGATTCAAACTTTCCCACATCTTCCTTGGATCCTTCTGCAGGACCCACTGTTAATACCTTGCATAATGTTCTCTTGAAGGCCAGAGGTAATGTGAAATATTTTTGCT
Source organism: Cygnus atratus (assembly GCF_013377495.2). NCBI lineage: Eukaryota > Metazoa > Chordata > Aves > Anseriformes > Anatidae > Cygnus > Cygnus atratus. The sequence continues at coordinate 9,464,680 of NC_066364.1, forward strand.
TTATAATAACAGTAACAAATGGAAGCTGGGGAAAATGAGTTACTTGGTGGAATAAGATGTGGAAGTTGTATTCTGTCCTTTGATAACGTTCTTGTCTGAATCCCAGGGAAAAAAAGGATGTATAGTTCCTGCTGGAGTTCTCTTGCAGCCTGGACACAATCTTGTAGACTTCTACCAAACTTCTACCATCTCAGAGGAACTACAAGAACATTGAGGAACAGCAGTTCCACAGCTGTTTGTAGGATCTTTGCATATCACTTGAAATGATAATCCGAAGGAAATGAAGTACAAATAAAGGCATCCATCCCTTTAACAAATAGAAATGTCCTTGTCTTGAAAGCCAAAAGATCTCTATTATTTTGTTTATTCTACTTCTAGTTTGCTTGATATACTTCTTTACCCTTTTGTACCTGAGCTTCTTCCTATATACAGTGACATACAAGTTCCTCTCTTGGTGAGCCATTATAACAGGAGAGATCTGAATGGCAGGTGCTGTTTAATAAGCTTCTCTAGAAGTAGCTACAATTAAATAATTTTCTTTAATAAATAATTTGAATATACAAAAATAGTCATATATGTCAAAATGTTCCATACTGTGTGATATAAATATATTATCAACAATTTTAAAAAAGAGAGAAAATATCAAAGCAAATGCACAGTAGAAGAAAAATACTCACCCACCTGGGCATAACTCAGAAAAATAATAATTTTGTAAGACACCTTCATCTTTAATATCCTTCAGGAGCTTCTGCAAGGCTATAGAAAGCAAGAGGCTATTGTTCCCCCTCCTCCCCCCAATTTTTTTTTTCTATTTAAAAATCTTTTGGCTTCATCACAATCAACAAAATATATGTGCAATCATGAAAAATAGCCTGCAGCTCTGCTGGATGAAGCATATCAGCTTGTTCTCCAATTTTAGAAAATTCTATTTTATGGCTATCAAAACTGCAATGAGGAAGCAGAGTTGTAAAGAGAAGTTGTCTGAGAAACATGCAGAACTCTATCTTGATAAAAAGGCTAAATGATGCCAAAACAAAGTCCTTATCAAATCATCCTAAAAAAAAAAAAAAAAAAGTTGTAATGAAAAGGTATGATGCACCAGGGAAGCACTCAGATTATATTGTTATGTATGTTTGAGAAAGTAAATTGACAAGTGGAGAAAGAAACATAATCTCTGATATATGAGCAATTCTGAAACTCTTTCATGGTGAATAAGTTGATCCTTGTCCCTGCAAAAGAGAAATACAAGTAAATAAAACACAAAAGTCCTGACCTTTCATCTCCTTATTGCAATCCTCTGACTTCCCTGTTCTAATGTCATTCTGTGAAATTTTGGATTAATGGTGCAAAGAAATATTTGCCTTGATAGTAAAGAGTTTCCAGATTCTCCACCTCTGTTTTCATTGCCACATTATCCTTATTTATAGTATGTAAGTCTGTAACTTGACAAGACTCGGTAACGCTTTACATTTTACAAGTCTAGAGACAAAGCATCCTGCTTGTCCTCTACACGTTTAGTACTGTCAAATCATTAAAGCTCTCCCAAGGGTATCCCTCCTTGCCAGATCTGAGACCTTATTAAGATTTACAGGATGAGTTTGAGAGTGGTGGACAGCAGTAGAAGCATATTTCCCAACTGAATTTGCACCAGACAGCTAGCTCCCAGTCTTAGAAGTTAGTCTTATTTTGCTGAAATTGCTGTTTCTTGGGGTTCATAAATAATGATAAACAACAGTGACAAAAAAGAAAAAAAGAAGCTGAGAATAAAAACTAGAGGTTAATCTAGAAAGGAATCAAACTGAAAAATGCACTGTCCTGATTTAAACCTCACTGAAGTCAAAGGGATGTATGGGTTGAGTTCAACAAGATCTACACCCTGTAGGAGCAGAAAACGTGAGAGTCTCTGAAGCCCACTGACAGTGTGGAGCTCATATAGATATAAGAGATTTTGGTCTTCACTCCTAAGCCTGCCACATGTATCTCAAAAACAAACAAACAAACAAACAGCAACAACAACAACAAAAACACAGCCAACAATCCTCACCAAGCACAGACTTCTCTAATCTCTCCTCTTCCAGAGAATTACACATGCAGAACTCAAGATACAGTAGGAAAATTCATCCAAGCAGTAATGACTATAGAAAAAGACCTCAGGGGAGAAAAAATCAACAGCCACCTCTCCCTAAAACACTACATAGCTCTTCTTCCTTGATATCCTTAAAGAAATCAAAACAAGGCTGGCAGAGGCTGATGTTTCATAGAAATCATAGTGGGAAGGAATTAGAGAGGACAGTGATGAAACCAGAAGACCTAGGAGATGATGCAGCTTTCTATCCTCAGAGAAGCGTGTAGGACAGAGTAATAGTAATAGGTAAAGTCACACACTTTACAGTTGATGCCTGTGGTAAGAGGGGCTGTAACTGCTAAGTAGCAAAAGATGAGATCTTGGTAAGGAGGAACTGGAAATGAATCCTAGCAAATACAGCTGGAGGAAAGTCATAACCTAGTCCAGAGCTCTACTCCAAAGCATGGTAAGCTTTGGATAATTTTGAATTCTAATTCTGTCCTTCAGTGTGTTTGCATTTTCTCCCATCTCGATGTCTCCATCTTTGCAGACATTAAGACACTGAATCCTACTCTCTGATTACGGTTTTCCAACCAGCTTTGCATCAAGATTTTGGTTGTTTATTCTAGACCATATTTCTCTAGTTTGCATATGAAACTGACACGTCAAAAATGTCTACACAATGATGTTGAAACAGAGGATGTCTACTGTTTCTCCTCTGCCCACTGCAGAAAGGGCTGGAGCTGTAGGATAGAAATTCATGGCAGGTAGATGAATCACCAAAAACAGAGATGAAAGCCTCACTGTGAAATGAAAGACAAACAAAGAAACTGATATTTCAAGTCAGTGTTTGGAGATTTCAAGACACCCTGGAAGTTCATTTCACTCTGCTGAAAGATTTTAGTCTGGATTAGTCAGTGAACCTAACTGCAACTTCATTTCTTAATATATTTATTTTATTAGGCAAAGACTCTCCTCCATTCACATATAACTTACATCTCCTAATTTCTTTGCATTTCCATTAAAAAAAAAAAAAAAAAAGATAATGGAGGAAATCCCTAGGGCAGCAGGTGATTAAAGTCCACTGGAAATCATCTGTTCCTCTACCTGACCCTCTAAGAGCTCAGACTTAGGGGTGTGCTATTTAGTTGTGTTTTTTTTTTGTTGTTGTTGTTTTGTGATGTTAATTTCATGTGTAGAGGCCCATACTATCAGTCTTTTTTTACCTTCGTACCCATCCCCAGAACTATGAGGAAATCTGATACACCTTCACCCTCACTCCCTTTCTGACAAGTGTCAGATTTGTCAATCACAGAGGGATGATTCAGTTCATGAAAATATGTCACACTAAGTAGAATTTTTGCTCTGACCTTCAGCTCTGCCCTCTACTGTGACAAACAAGTTTCATTTCACCACTCAGAGAAATCTGTTTATTTCCAGCAAAATATAACATCTTTCTTCCTCGCAGAAAGAAAAAAAGTCATATCCAGCTGAGGAAATGTAATAATTTCCTGATTTTACTTCACTTCTTTTTCAAGTCTAGGTGCAACTTCTTTATATACAAGAAAAAATCTACAGGAATCATTAAAATTGGAGCAGGAAATCAATCTTTCAATTAGATTTCATCTTCTGTTTACTGGTGATGGGAGTCTTCATACGGAGTATGTACAGTGTAGAGCTGGTTACAACTAATAACAAAGAAATGCATTTTCAAATAAGTACTATCTTTTCTTTGATATACTTATGCAGGATCTTGTTATTTGCTGTCCATGAGCACTCAAATCATATCTGTGCATTTTGAAAATACCCTGCAACTTATGATTGTTATTACACATGATTGCACATCCAAAATTCCCCTTGAAATCCACATGAGTCAGAGAATAATAGATGTCTGAGGCTATTACTCAACACTGGAGGACGAAAGTTTCACTGTGTCCAGATGATTCAACAACTTAAGGGCTAGACCTACCCCCAGAAAAGGACAAAGGGCCCAGAACAGAGCTTTAATGGACAATAAGCTTTGGAGAACCTGCCCGAAGACTTAAGCAGTTGAAGTTTGGAGTCAAAACCACCTTTCATTCAACTTTTACATGAAAGTTTCCTTGGAAACTACTAGTTTCACTCTGCACACATTCTAGGCTGAGCAGCTAGGAGCTTAACTGCAACATAGAATCATAGAATATCCCAAGTTGGAAGGGACCCATAAGGATTATCAAGTCCAACTCCTGGCTCCACACAGGATCACCCAAAAATCAAACCATATGTTTGTCAGCATTGTCCAAACACTTCTTGAACTCCTGCAGGCTTGGTGCCTTGACCAATTCCCTAGGAAGCCTGTTCCAGAGACTGACCACCCTCTCAGTGAAGAATCTTTTCCTAACATCTAGTCTTAACTTCTCCCAATGAATCTTCATACTGGTCCCTTGGGTCATATCACTGGTCACCAAAGAGGAGAGATCAGTTCCTCTGCCTCCACGCTCCCTCATTGAGCTGTAGACCGTGATGAGGCCTCCCCTCAGACTTCTTTAGGCTGAACAAACCAAGTGACTTCAGTTGCTCCCCTTACAGCTTCCCCTCCAGATATTTCACCGTCTTTGTTGCCCACTTTTGGGCACTCTCTAATAGTTTTATATCTTTCTTATAATGTGGCACCAAAACTTCACATAGCGCTCGAGATGAGGACACACCATCGCTCAGTAGAGCAGGACAATTCCTTCCCTTGACCAGCTAGCAATGCTGTGCCTGATGCACCCCAGGGTACAGGTGGCCCCCCTGGTTGCCAGTGCCACTGCTGACTCACGTTCAACTTGCCATCAACCAGAACTCCCAGATCCCTTTCCACAGTGCTACTCTCCAACCTCTCATCCTCCAATCTGTACATACATCTAAGATACCCTGTCTCAAGTGCAGAATCTGGCACTTGCTCTTGATAAACTTCATATTGTTGGTGACTGCCCAGCCTTCTAGTCTATCAAGATCTCTCTGCAAGGCCTCTCAATCCTGAAGGGAGTCAACAGCTCCTCCAATTTTTTTATCTTCTCCAAACTTATTTAGTATGCATTCAAGTCTTGTGTCCAGAACATTTATGAAAATTTTAAAGAGAACTGGCCCTAAAATAGAACCCTGGGAAACCCCACCAGTGACTGGCTGCCAGCCTGATGCAACCATACTTGCTATAGCCCCTTGAGCACAACCCACCAGCCAATTTTTCACCCATTGTATAGTGTATTTGTCTAGCTGTATGCTGGACTTTTTGTCCAGAAAGATACTGTGAGAGACAGTATCAAAAGCTCTGCTGAAATCAAAAAAGATTACATCAAATGGCTTCCCTTGGTCACCTAGACGGGTAACCGTGCCCTAAGAGGAAATTAAGTTAGTTAAACAGGACTTTCCCATCGTGAACCTGTGTTGGCTATGACCATTGACTGTGTTGTCTTGCAAATGTTTTTCAATAACTTTCAAGAGGGAAAAAAAAATACTTGAAAACATAAATTGTTGTAAAACACAGAAAAAAAAAAAGAACGTTATCATAGTCAGTGATAGACATCGGAAAATATAGATAGATAAGCCAAAACTCCCTTTCTTTTTAATTAGTGTTTCTCTCTTACTGAGCTTTCACTCCCCAAAACTGTCTTGTGCACAGAATTTCTATTTGTCAATTTTAATAACTTTAGAGCAAAATTCTGTATTCTCCATGTAGAACGTACATTTACTAGTCATGGTTTTGTACACCTATGCCAGGGAAGACTTAGCGGCTTACCTAGTGCAAATCGAGTTGTTTAGATAAAACTGGAAGTTGTGATTACATAATCCATGATCATTCCATAAAGCCTGTTTTTTAATAACAGCATATAGACCTTTTTTTTTTTTTTAAATTCCCTGGATTTTTTTTTCTTTCCTTAAATGTATAAATATCCACTGAGCACCTACAGACTTCTGTTTCTTTGCTTCTGAATCCCAGCACCTAATCTTGCTTGTATGTCATGTACTATATTACAAGGAAATTAAATGCAGTTCAGTAAATTATCCACTTCAAGTTGTGGCCATTTCAGTAGATAAAAGAAGGGTTCTTTATCTTCTATTTGTTTTAAATCCCACTAGGATGCTAGCTTTATATTTAGTCTTAGCTTGGGCTTTGCTGTGAATCTTCAAGAAGGCTCCTCAAGTAGAGTTATAATGAGCAAAGCAGTCTCGAATAAAAGTAATCTCAGACTTTTAACACAAACACTGTTTATTGCACATCTAGTGGTAGTGGCACCCTATCTAATTCCTAACAGCTGAGACTTTGGAAACTAATAGTAGTGAACCTAACATTTTACTCTTGCTTTTAACAAATATCTAATCAGAACACTTAAGAAAAGGGATTATCATTAAATCAGGAAACAACAGTTTGCAATGTGTGAACAGCTGGAACACAACTGAGTCATGCTACAAGATATCACCTTGGATTTTAGGGTACTTATCAGAATTAACACAGAGGATTTGGGTTTTATGTTTTGTTGGTGGTGGTTAGTTGTTTGCCTGGTTAATCTGTTTACTTCAAAACTCCAGAATTATTAGTGACAGTTTGGTCTACTAGTTAATGTTAGTCAGTGCTAGAAACACTGGTACTATAGTGCTCCAAATGGGTGAACAATAGTCCCCTGTCTTTTGTCCCTAAATCACAGTGTATATGGACCAGTATTTTCCTGCTGGCAATTGTTAATGTCGAGCACCTGATCTGTAGGTAGATACAGATACTGTCTCTGGTCTGACGTTCAAAAGAGCTGAAAATGTAAATTTCTTTTTGAATCAATCCCCTGTTCAAACAAGATTACTTTGATAGAGATGACTAAACAAAAGATCCAACATGTAATTTAATGCACCCAGACTGGGAAACTGTTTAGTTTTCCAGAAGAAGGGGTACCTATATCATTCTGAATGCAGCTCATTCCAAATAAACAATCCCTGGCCAATGCTTAACTTCTTGAATAACCTTAATGAGAAATTTAATGTTGATGAAAGCGATAGGTATTCAGTTCCTCCAAGAATCAAGCCCTTAATTAGTTATTAGCTTTGACTAAATAGTTATTAGTTTTGACTTCAGTGCCAGGGAAGCTCATGGAGCAGATTATCTTGAGTGTCATCATGCAGCACTTGAAGGGCAACCAGGCGATCAGACCCAGTCAGCATGGGTTTATGAAAGGCAGGTCCTGCTTGATGAACCTGATCTCCTTCTATGACAAAGTGGCACGCTTAGTGGATGAGGGAAAGGCTGTGGATGTGGTCTACCTTGATTTCAGTAAGGCTTTTGACACCGTTTCTCACAGCATTCTTCTGAAGAAACTAGCTGCTCATGGCTTGGACTGGCGTACGCTTCATCGGGTTAAAAACTGTCTAGATAGCCGGGCCCAAAGAGTGATGGTGAATGGAGCTAAATCCAGTTGGAGGCCGGTCACTAGTGGAGTCCCCCAGGGCTCAGTATTAGGGCCAGTCCTCTTTAATATCTTTATCAATGATCTGGATGAGGGGATCGAGTGCACCCTCAGTAAGTTTGCAGACGACACCAAGTTAGGTGGATGTGTTGATCTGCTTGAGGGTAGGAAGGCTCTGCAGGAGGATCTGGATAGGCTGGAGCGATGGGCTGAGGCCAACTGTATGAAGTTCAACAAGGCCAAGTGCCAGGTCCTGCACCTGGGGCGCAACAACCCCAAGCATTGCTACAGGCTGGGAGATGACTGGTTAGAAAGCTGCCTGGCAGAGAAGGACCTGGAAGTATTGGTTGATAGTTGGCTGAATATGAGCCAGCAGTGTGCTTAGGTGGCCAAGAAAGCCAACAGCATCCTGGCTTGTATAAGAAACAGTGTGTAGCCAGCAGGGCTAGGGAAGTGATTGTCCCCCTGTACTCGGCTCTGGTGAGGCCACACCTCGAGTACTGTGTTCAGTTTTGGGCCCCTCACTACAAGAAGGACATCGAGGTGCTTGAGCAAGTCCAGAGAAGGGCAATGAAGCCGGTAAGGGGTCTGGAGAACAAGTCTTACGAGGAGTGGCTGAGGGAGCTGGGATTGTTCAGCCTGGAAAAGAGGAGGCTCAGGGGAGACCTTATCACTTTTTACAGGTACATTAAAGGAGGCTGTAGCGAGGTGGGTACTGGTCTGTTCTCCCACATAGCTGGTGATAGGATAAGGGGGAATGGGCTAAAGTTGCGCCAGGGGAGGTTTAGGTTGGATATTAGGAAGAACTTCTTTACCAAAAGAGTTGTTAGGCATTGGAATGGGCTGCTCAGGGAAGTGGTTGAGTCACCACCCCTGGAGGTCTTTAAAAGACGTTTAGATGTAGAGCTTAGTGATATGGTTTAGTGGAGGACTTGTTAGTGTTAGGTCAGAGGTTGGTCTAGGGGATCTTGGAGGACTCTTCCAACCTAGATGGTTCTGTGTGGTTCTGTGATTATGCAATTATATCCTAATGCTTAACCACACATATTTTAAAGAGAACAAACAAACAAAAAACAACAACAGACAAACCTATTGACTTTAAAAATGTTATCTACTTCCCCCATCCAATTGACCTTGAAATTCTCCTGACTTTCCTGGCTTTTCTTTTTCCTGACTTTACACACCTGAGCAGCAATATTACTAAAGTCAATAGAAGCATTTATATGTGTAAGTTCTACTGAAGATAAGTAAGATTTGCACTATCAAACCCTAAAATTTTTTGATTAGCAACAGTCCACAGAGGAAAAGATAATGGTGTACATGGAAAGTTGAACTAGGTTTGGTCTGAGAACTATATATGTTTCCTCTGATGAAAATGCCATTATAATCTACTTGTGGAGTAGAAATTGCTGGTAGCAAGAAGTCTTTGTTAGCTAAATCCTGTTCGCAGCATTTTGAACAGACCGTAGTTTGGTGAAAACGTAAAATGTTTCATTAGGAAAGTATGACGTTCTCAGAAAACAGTAGCTCAAAATTAAATATTTTTCCAAAGTTCACACCCGTAGTGTATTAATAATTAGTACTATAACTATTTAACCCCTAGGAGAGAAAAGTAATTTCCGCTTTTAAACATTAGCCAGCTCTATTCTAAGCCAGACGTTTCTGACTAAGCCTAAACAAAAGGATTATATTGTATACATTAAACAAGGAATATTTAAGCATATATCTGATTCTTCACTAGGAACACTGCTGCAAGTGGACTAAAAAATTAAGCTTTTCATATTTGCTTCCCGGTGGAAGCTATGTAAAACAGAATAATAAATGATTGTCACTTCATTTCAGAACATAAAATTAATCTTAGAAAACAGAAAAGTCATGAACAATATTGCAGCAGTATTTCATGGTTCACTGGTTATTATCACTTGCCAACATTAAGGTCACAAAAGAACATTTCTCATTTGTTGCCTAGAGTATCTGTGACTATATTCCTATTGTCAAACCTAACCTTTTGAAGAACCACAGAGGAGAAAAAAGGAGAGAGAAAAAATATTTTGAAGTGTGGTTTCTTTTGCTGCAGTATGTGTAAAAAAGGAATATTAAAATTAAAAGCCTCAAGCTGCTGGAGATAGAGCAGGTTGCAATCTTTATATATTTGGTCCTCATTGAGAGTAAAGCATTAAAAATACATTAACAACAACACCTGCTGCATTCCCTTGAGTCTGAAACTACAACTGCCCTGACCATCACTGGTAGTCAAACCTTCACATGATTTAAAGGGAGGCTGTGAGTGAGACAGAAGACTGCATACATTTTTGCAAAAATGACCCATGCGTAGAAAAAATTACTTTGGAGGGTAACACAGAACCATTTATTTCTTGGTCAGTGATTTGAAAATAATCATGGCTATTAGTGTACACAGATGATAAATATAATCTTTATGGTTAATCCTGAGCACAAATTCAAGAAACTTATTTAAAGAAAGGGTTGTCTATGCAGGTCAGTTATACAGAATTCTGTCCTTTTTTGTCTCTAAGGTGAGGGACTGAAACAAATTGCTTTGCTCGATCCTATGCCTAATAGAAAAGTACCCACTTCATTCACTCAGCATATTTATCACTAATTGATCATTTTACGTTTGAGCAAGGAGATTCAGCACAGTCAAGAGCCTGTAAGAACTATTGCTTTATTCCCACTTATATTTCTTCTAGAAAGGCACTTTCAGCCTCTGTGAAAGGTTCTCAAAGGAAGACATGCAATTAATGGCAATAGGATACACCAGCTTTGCAAAGCTAAGGAACTACATAGGCTACGAATCACAATACAGAAAGAGACTAAGTCTGTGCTATTAAAGTTAAACATTCTCCAGATTCTTCAGCTGTCAAGAAGTAGCCTGAGTCATTATTAAGATCTCATGGCCTTCAAAACAAAATGGTAGCATCCAGACAACTGTTTGAGAATGGTCCTCACCTCATGCCCCCTCCCCAGACAAGACCACAATTTGGTAGAACTACTTGGAAAAGGCTTCCAGCATGCCAGAAACCCTTCCAGCAATTGAACAGCATGCACAGTTGAACTGCAGTGCCCGGGAAGGCTCAGTAGCACCCTTTCCTTTACTGGTTCAGTTGCAGCCAGAGAGTCCTTCAGACATTCAGGGGGGGTTCCTTATGTGATGTTGCAATTTTTCAACAGTTTCACTAAAGAAAGCAAAACCAAACCAAAACAACAAAACCAAACAAAAACAGAAAAACACCCTGTCTCCCAACAGAAACTAAATCCAAGCGAGAATTAATGAACAAACTGTTCGTGTTCTGTATATTTAAGAAGAAGTAACTCTTAAAATATTAGAAGATCACATTTGAGTTTGTGATACTGGAACATTTAGCATTTGGTAGACTACAGCATCCATTTTGGCACTGATATATGGGTAATTTATGAACATCATCTCCATTAACATTAATGGAAATTGCCCAAGTCAACTCCCCAGTGCATCATATCAAGAGCAAACTCGTACATCTCCTGTGATTCCTAATAATTCAAACACCAATGGTGAATAGACCAGCCTACAGATTATACTCCAGATTGAGTGGAAAAAACAAAACAAAAACAAAATGAAAAAACAAACAAAACCACCAACTTTCATACTATAAACAAACTCCCTCCCTCCTTTATTTATTTATTTATTTATTTAAAAAGCATTCTCTAAAGTGACATCCTGACTGAGACTCAGTACTGTAGGAGTAGGGTAAAACAAACAAACAAACAATTAGGCATGTTCCTGCTAGTGATTTTTTATTATGGGGTCATGAACTCTTTCCCCCTGACTAGCCTCATTCTAAAATAAAGTGACTTGCTTAAATATAAAAGTGCTTGTGTTTTGACAGCTTTCCTGCTCTGCTTTTTCAACCTGAGAATAATGGGCAAACAGAGATGAGTTGGCAAAGTGTTTCCAGTTAAGCATATAGGGAGCTTCTTTGCCAGTCTCTAGAGAGCAGTTCTGCCTGGAACCCCCAAGTGTTCTCCTTGGCCAGAAATTTATTTTGGAAGCTATTTAATTCGTGCATTATGCCAAATCCATAATAACTTTTTTCCAATATATTATTGCAGAGCGAGTATTCAGGAAAGCCACATTATCAGCAATGATAGCTTTTTGCATTTTTTACTTTAATGTTTTTATATTGACAGATCCCCAAGCACTTACTAATTATTAACCCAAGGTGGCAATTGAGGCTATCACCAGGATGAAGCACGAAGGCTGGATGAACACCAAAGACGCATATTTCACTGTCTTCCATACCCTTCATGTTTTCTATTTAAAGCAACATTCAGTTTGGGAAATGCAAATAAATGAATAAATGCATGTACAACGTGTTATAAATAAAAATCCCTTAAGCCCAAGTGAATGAAGCATTACTTGTAGGCTGACACCCTTACATAGCCACCTGGAAGCCTCTGCAGCTGAGCAAAAGAGGAATGAGCATTTTCCCATATTCAGCAGAAAAAGCACATAAATTCATATCTGACCTAGAATCTGGTTAGGAAAGTTTTTCTCTCAACACACTGTTAAAAAATTAGAAAAATGATTGATAAATATGACTGATGCTTTTCAATAAATAAAGCAAAGGTCAGAGTATCTCCTTTCGCTGTTGTATTTCAAAAGTAGCCATGCATAAAATTCGCTTTGCTACAAATCCTAAGCTGGAGATATGTTTACTGATAGGTTCGTTAAGGTTCATGAGGCTTTTCAGAAGCTTGGACTAAGATCTGAGTCACTTCCAGGTGCCAGAAGAGGATACAGACAGAATTTTGAACAAACCAGGTGAAATACAAAAGGTTTTTGTTTAGTTTCTGCACAAAAAGACTTTTCTCAGTTAGGTTTTGTTTAGACATTTTGGGTTTCTTTCAACCTAAAAACCAATGTCAATATCTTGTCTTTCCCAAACTGATAGTAAAACTAGTCTGGGCAAAGTCCTCAAGTGCCAAAACCTCCAAGTTTCACATAAAACTGGGAGAATTGATCTAAATCCATACACAGTGAGACAGATAATTGAGAAATGACTGATTACTGAGAAATATGTAAATAATAATAATAATAATAATAATAATAATCTGTTGCAAATATTTAGGGACAGTAAGAATGGCCTCTGATTTTGGCTAGCATTACCCCAGCAATAGTCAGGAATGATGTTTCCTCTCAACTGAATCTAGCCAGAAGGTGGGTCTGTTTCTTTCATGCACCAATTATACAACCATTTATATTTCTACAAGGAATTCTTAAATAATGCACATTTTCTTACAGTAAAACACTGATAAGAAGGTTTCTATAGAGAATCTAAAGAATAAAACTGAAAAATTGGAGGCAATCACACAAAATGTTTGAAATGTTGTGAGTAAGCCAGGTAAGCCAAGTAAGCTCTAGAAGGGTGATGCCTTATTACCATCAGATCTTCCTCCTTTTGTAGTCCATGCTGAAATGCACAAGGACACCAACTAGGCTCATTGAATCTATTTTATTAAAACATTCATAAAAAGATTCCCCCTGGACCACACAGGATTAACAAATAAGTCTCAGGCAGAAAAAATATCAAAGAGCATCTGTTAGACTGACCAGGAAGGAACTTTAAAGAAAAAAGGGGATTGTGCCCCAGAGATAAGGTATTCCTATTTTCTCTTTTCACAGTTAAGGGAGTCATAATTCACCAAGTTCACAATAAGTTATTAACATTGGTTTGTAGCGGCAATTGATAAAGCAGATTAAAAAAATGGTGAGAAATTCAATAATGGCTTGAAGCATTAACACACACACACACACACACTGTGAATTTATACCACCTTAAGCCACAACTTGCCAATATCCAGGAGCTGTGTGTTCTCCCTCCAAAGGCATATATTTACCCACCCCTTGGCACTGCCTTTTCTGGGGTGGCTGTTGCGGCAGGCTGGGAGTCCCCAGACGGAGTCTTTGGATCTGCTAAACCATTACTTAATCACTTGGAGATGATTTTCTTTTCCATTGATTTTGGGGGAGTACATCAATCCCCATCTGGGCAGGGGTGAGCCCAGCTCAGGCCCATGTCTATCTCTGCAATAGGCTCAAGGTTAGGGCAGCCCAAAATGCCCCACTGAGCAGCCCAGCCTCCAAGAGCCTAGGCTCTGAGCTGGTGCAGTAGGACCCCACCAGGAAGGTAAACCATGTTTTTAAGTGAGTGGAAGGTTTTGAAAATTAATTCAATTTTATCACAATGCAGTTGGTACTGCCTGGCTCCCACAACATTGAGAGAGCCGTATTTCTCCAGCCAGTCAACACTAGCGGTATCCACACCGCCATCGCTATAGCTTCATATGAACATTGGGCTCTACACCCTGCCCCAACAATGCCGAGGAAAGTTTTACCTTTCTTCCACTGTTTTATCACACACTCTTCTTCCCAATCCTTCCTCCTCCTACTGTGTTGGTACCACCTTTGCAGCAAAAGCTAGGAGTTAGTGAGTGAAGTCTCACCTGGGATCAGCAAATATTTCATTCCCTTCATCTTTTAGAATCATAGAATCATAGAATCAGAATATCCCGAGTTGGAAGGGACCCATAAGGATCATCAAGTCCAACTCCTGGCACCGCACAGGTCTGCCCAAAAGTTTAGACCATGTGACTAAGTGCACAGTCCAATCTCTTCTTAAATTCAGACAGGCTTGGTGCAGTGACTGCTTCACTGGGGAGCCTGTTCCAGTGTGCAACCACCCTCTCAGTGAAGAACCTCTTCCTGATGTCCAGCCTAAACTTCCCCTGCATCAGCTTAACACCGTTCCCATGGGTCCTGTCACTGGTGATAACGGAGAATAGGTCACCTGCTTCTTCACTCGCCCTCGCAAGGAAGTTGTAGACTGCGATGAGGTCCCTCCTCAGCCTCCTCTTCTCCAGGCTGAACAGGCCCAGTGACCTCAGCCGCTCCTCATATGTCTTCCCCTCTAGGCCCTTCACCATCTTCGTCGCCCTCCTCTGGACACTCTCCAACAGCTTAATGTCCTTTTTGTACTGCGGTGCCCAGAACTGCACACAGTACTCGAGGTGCGGCCGCACCAGCGCAGAGTAGAGCGGGACAATCACTTCCCTCGACCGACTAGCAATGCCGTGCTTGATGCATCCCAGGATACGGTTGGCCCTCCTGGCTGCCAGGGCACACTGCTGGCTCATATTCAACTTGCTGTCAACCACAACCCCCAGATCCCTCTCTGTGGGGCTGCTCTCCAGCGTCTCGTCGCCCAGTCTGTACGTATAGCCAGGGTTGCCCCGTCCCAGGTGCAGGACCCGGCACTTGCTTTTGTTAAACTTCATGTGGTTGGTGTTCGCCCAGCTCTCCAATCTGTCCAGATCTCTCTGCAAGGCCTTTCCACCCTCATCCGAGTCCACAACTCCTCCAAGCTTGGTGTCGTCGGCAAATTTGCTCAAAACACCTTCTAGTCCTACATCCAAATCATTTATAAAAACATTGAAGAGGACTCGCCCTAAAATGAAGCCTTGAGGGACCCCACTAGTGACCATCCGCCAGCCAGATGTGGCCCCATTTACCACAACCCTTTGAGCCCTGCCTGTCAGCCAATTGCTCACCCATCGTTATGATGTTTCTGTTCAGCTGTATGCTGGACGTTTCATCCAGTAGGATCCTATGGGAAACCATGTCAAAAGCTTTGCTGAAGTCCAAAAAGATCACATCGGCTGGTTTCGCTTGATCGACTAGATGGGTGATCTTATCATAAAAGGAAATCAAATTTGTTAGGCAGGACCTACACCTCATGAACCCATGTTGGCTGGGACCAATGACTGCATTGCCCCCCAGGTGCGCTTCAATAACTTCAAGGATCATCCTCTCCATAATTTGACCAGGCACTGACGTGCGACTGACAGGCCTGTAATTGCTAGGGTCTTCTTTCTTACCCTTCTTGAAAACTGGCACAACATTTGCCAGCTTCCAGTCCAATGGGACCTCTCCAGATTCCCAAGATCGTTGAAAAATAATTGAGAGAGGTCTCGCGATGATGTCAGTCAGCTCTTTCAGCACCCTGGGATGAATTCTATCTGGACCCATGGACTTGTATGGATCCAGGTGGAGCAGCAAATCCCGCACATGTTCAGGGTCGGTTGGGAGTTTGTCATTCCCACCATCACGGTCCTCCAGCTCAGGGTACCCTGGGTCTCGAAGTCCATCATCAGTGTTGAAGACAGAGGCGAAGAAGGCGTTAGACGTCTCTGCTTTGCCTGCGTCATTGTCTGTGAGGAGACCCTCCCCATCTAGTAGCGGACCTATGTTTTCTTTGGTTCTCCTTTTTCTGTTCACATATCTAAAAAAACCTTTTTTATTGTCTCCCACAGACATGGCCAGCTTCAACTCTAGTTGGGCTTTGGCCACACGAATTTTCTCCCTACATACACGAACAGCATCCCTGTATTCCTTCCTCGTCGCCTGACCCTCCTTCCAGCAGCCGTACACTTTCTTTTTTCGCCTAAGCTCCAGTAGATGTTCCTGGGTCAGCCAGGCCGGCCTTCTGCCCCGCTTGCCTGCCTTCCGATATTTTGGAATCGCCTGATCTTGTGCTTTTAGGAGGCAGTGCTTACGAATTATTATTAATTATACAATGCTTACTAGCAGGCTTTTGCTTACTAATAAGACAGGACTGTATTCAAAGTCCTCCTTCTGAATGAACTCTGCTAGAAATGAGACTCTGGTTGGGTAGATCATTTCACTAACAGGGTGAAATTAACGTTTATTTATTTTCTCCGTATACAATTGGGTACTGTCTCTTGCTCATATGCTCAGGATCAAACATTTCCTGAGGTAGTATCAGCAAGGAATTTCCCACAGGTAAGGTTGGTTGGAAATCAGTAGTACAGGATACTGCATGCCTTGTAAGCTCATCTAGATATATTTTGTCCAATTGATTCCCTGCCATCACATTGGCCTCTGGCATTGTTGGTATTTCAATTTCAGCTGATCTCTGCCTGTGATGCATCCATATTTATGTCTATTGAGAATTAAATAGCTTATAACTGAGGTTACTAAGTTCAGTACAGGAAATGTATTTCATGTCCTATCCCTTACAGCTTTAAATTCCCCATAAGATATAGTGAAATACTTCCATAACCTGAAACACCACCTACTTTCTAAACCAGAACCTTTCTGCAGTCAATGTTTTGCCGATTCAATGACAGGAGTATTTTTCCCAAATGGAGAATTCAGATGATAAGGCAGAGTGTACTGATTTCTTTCCATCACTGTTTTCATACATCTCCCCCATACTGTCTCTTTCCATCATTTATTTACCTTGTTCTTTTCTATTCAATATACTGAGGGCAAAATCAGGTTATTAGTTATCTGTTTGTAATAGTGGAAACAATATAGTGAAAGGACACCCTTTTATTAATGCCTTTTCTGTCCAAGCCTATTGCTCTGCTAATAATGTGGGAAACTTAACAGAGGTCAAAACTCATCCTGACCCTAAAGCTACTGTACTAGCTTCAGACTCTATTATTCTACAAAGAGAAGGGGAGAGGCTGTTTGAAAGTGCTGCATTTCTATCACTTAATTTTCCTTTTCCTCTAGCAATTCACAAAGTTTTAGAAAGTATGGCTCTACAGTTAAATATGCTTTGGACTATGTTTCTGAACAGCTTGCAGAAACTACAACATAACCTAATGAATGTTCTACTTGAAGGCTTGGCCTCATTAATTGGCACTGATATCCTCCTGATCTCTTCCTTCCTACTTCCCAAGAGAAGTGTCAACATTTAAAACTCAAGATTTGTCTGCTGATATTTTTAAAGAGGTAAATAATTTAATTCATAAGACTGTGAAGTACCTGTTCAATCATAAATGTGATTATAATGGAGTTGTTCTCTGTAGAGAGGATGGAAAAGCTGAAAAACTAATTGGGGTTTCACCAGTCTATTTCTCAATTATGCTGAAGATAGGGATAAGATTTTTAATGTAGGACTGCAGAGAAACCCCAGCTAGCTTGGGTGTTAAGTTCAATACAGAGAGGGTAGGATATATGCCTCTAAACAACTTCTGCAAATTAAAAATCTCCATCTAAGTCATGTGTTATGGCTTTTTATGATCAACAGGAAAAAGCAGGTTTTTCTAAAGCTCAATTTATCTGACCTCTTTTAGGTGTTTTAGGGAAGGATGAATTTCTGCATGGAATTGTCTTTTCCTCCCTGTGAAGGGAATCAGAGACAGACTACCATCTTGCAGCAACTCAGTTCCATTCTTGGACCATGTTCAGTCTAGGTTGTTCCCCCAGCTTCTCCACCAACATCTCAGACTGCCTTCCTCATTGACATAGTCACATGTCCTCCACTACTGGTCTGAGTTTGCTCATGGCTGGCCTGGGTATTCTTCTATAAAAAAAAAACACCTTGCATTTTTAATGTTATTCTGGCAGCATAGGGAAGAAAGAACAAATCTCCAGTAAATCCATCTGGTCCAATAATGTTTGACATTCCATGTAAGGCCAAAGTGATAGTGTGGCTTTCTAAGGACATGTCTAAGAGCACAATAAAAAGATAATTTCAGATAGTTTCTAGATGCATGCCAGGGTTCATCTGAAGCTGCCAGTAAATCTTAGGCTGGTAACATTTAGCTGTATCTTAAGTGTTTTTCTAGAAAAGTTATAACTCGCTATTTCATTTTTAGGATATTTCTGAAAAGCATCATAATTTTTTTTAAAGCTTTTCCCTTTTCAGTCACTCATATAACTTGTTTTTACTTTTCAAAAAGTTCTGCCAAGAAAATATAGCCATATATAATTCTTATTCCTCTTCTGATTCTTCTTATTCTGATTCTCAATTTCTAAGCACAATAAAGCAATAGACCTCTTTCACCTCAGGAAATTATCTCTATAAGAATTACAGTCTTCAAAAAAAAGCACAATCCAATACTTAAAATATATTATAATTCCCTATTTATTTATTTATTTTAAAACTATGTTCTAAATTATTGAAGAAAGAAAAGCTGTGTATAGAATTCAGGTGAACAGGTAATATAAAAATTAACATCCTTCATAGTACAGTGTCAAAAATATAGGGAAATAACAATAGGGAATGGCAGAGTGTCACCGCAGGAATGAACCCTGCTTGATGAATCTAACACCATCCTGCAACATTTCTTCTTTCCTTGATACATTCTTATGACCTCCAAAGATCTCAGAAATACAGATTCTTTTCAACTTTGCCACTTCCCACAAAGAAGTCTAAGGGCTGAAAAGAACAGGACATCTTATCAGAGCATATCATCCTGAAAAAATATAAAGGAAAAAGTTTGCTAGAATTTGTGACCAAGGGAAAAAAAAAATCCCTTACAAAAGAAAAAACTTTCTGCTTGCAATCATGTAGTTCTAACGTCCCTCAAATAAAATCAACATAGAAGATGACTTGTCATGATATCCCAGGAAAATAATTATTATTTAAGCAACTTAAATAACATAAAATCAAAGATATATTTATGAAAGGCAAGAACTATCTGAGCTATAGCATTGATGTTTGAAGGCATATGAACATTTCACTTTTCAAAATACCAACAGCATTTTCTCTTTATCTACATAGACAAACAAATAGGATTAAACTCTGTTTACCAGACTCATGCATTTACCCCACTGAAATCCTGAAGTAGAGCAGATATCCTATAAGCCTCAGACTCAATGAATTGTACAGATATTACTCAGACTTTAATTCACTGCAAGTCTCTTCATGACGTAATGAAAATTATTCTATTGGCTGTTCAAAAATTATGGCAAGCTACTGTGCTGTAAGAAGTATGTTCCTATTTATGAAGTTCTAGCCCAGCCATAATAGTGAGTATGATTACTCCATTCTGCCCACAATATACAGTATAAGGTTATAGAGATATTCTATTTTAACAGATGTCTATAAGACCCCAGTCTCCCCTCCTATGCATTTTATGCATCATGCTATTTATGATCATAAAAGGAGTTAATTATAAATATAAAGGTTCATTGTTCTCTTAACATGGAGATGACTTTTATGGATTGAGCAGTCTGAAGACCCTTTTACATCCTCCATGTGTGCATCCCGCACCTGACTAGTGCATAATTTTGCACACTACAGTCCATCTTCAGGACTGTTCTCAACCAGTAATGGAATAACTATGTTAGAAACATGCAAAATATGTTATTCAAGGAACTTAAAAAATCTCATTTTAAGTGGTTAAATACAATAACTCCCACAAAAAGAAATCTATATTTTCCCACACACATACCATGTAAACTGAAAAAGAAGAGGAAGTAAGGTCTCAGTTAATATTTCCCTTTTTCTAGCAGTTTTTTAGAGACTGATATCTCCATTCACTTTTTACCTCTGTATATGGAAAGACCGAAGCAGACTCTCTACTTGCTGTTGTGTTCATATCCCTTTCCTCCACAGACAGATCTCCATCTGTTGCTGACTGTCTACTGAATCCCCACTTTTTCTCTAAGCCAGCACCCTTAAAACATAAGCAATCCTTTTCATCCCCAGTGCAAGAACAAATGGAAATAAACCTGAT
Organism: Cygnus atratus; assembly: GCF_013377495.2. Lineage (NCBI taxonomy): Eukaryota > Metazoa > Chordata > Aves > Anseriformes > Anatidae > Cygnus > Cygnus atratus. The sequence continues at coordinate 9,484,708 of NC_066364.1, forward strand.
GAGAATCACGGAGAGATTTCCCTGCTGATAGGACATTCAGCACATCCCAGACTGCAGGTTATCTTCCTACTAGAATGTATATATGTCCACTCACATAGTGAATATCCTCTGATTTAACTGCCTACAATCAGATCAGATGCTATCATAGTGACATCATACTGCACTCAATTTATATCATTTTTGTGTACAGCATCTTCACCCTCCAAAAAAGGTCAAAGCCTTCAAAAGCTGGTTACATGACCAAGTAGTTTGCACACAGAGTAATCAATGTCCACAATATGAAAGCATGATGCTCCAAATCCTAATATAAGGAACACTTCCAAAGTACAAAAAAGCAGACCAACTTCCATGAGGTCTCTGAAGATGACATATATCTAAAGGCAGATGCCCAGATATATTGCATATTATTCAGATACATGCTCAAGGAATATAATGTCACGTATTTCCATAAGAAGATGGATGTGTCCCTAAAGTGGAAACTCCTGGCTTGTAGGATGTTTGCCTTTCTGACAGTCTCTGAACCTCAACATGGAATTTCTCAGTCACCTCCACAAATCTGTCCTCTATGAAAAATAACTAACAGTTTCATAAGTACATTATTTTATTCCATTTTATTTTGTTCCAAGATTTTGTTTTAAGTTTAACCTTGTCAACTGCTACAGTAGTTTCTGATTCTCTTGGAGGTAACTAAATACTCAAGAATATCAGTCTTTATTAAACAATAATAATTCTGAACTCAGTGATGAAAAGTGCAAAATTTGTGGGCTGAAATTCTCCCCCAAATTTAATCATAAAATGAAAACTGAACTAAAAATAGTCTCTGGATTTCTGGATTTTTAACATATGTTCCAAATGTGTGGTTTTTTTTTTTTTTTTCAACTGGCAAAAAGAAGTTGTTCCTTTCTATAAGGAGACTCAGACTTTGTAACACCCCAGGCTTTGTTTCCAATTTGGCAGGAGTCTGGAGGTCCAAGTGCCTAATGTGCTGATATTTACATATAAATTGACATATTTTTTATCATTCTGGATATTTGCTTGAACACATATCTGTGTGAGATGGGAATAGAGATCTGCTTGTCCAAGATCACTAACAAGGCTAAGCTATAACTGATCAGTTCTGCCCTTTCCCTCAGAAGCGGATAAAGACCAGTACAAGAATACATTTTAGGACACACTTGCCACGCATGGTTTTATTGATAGGTACTGAAACACAAAGCAAATCAGCATGCAATCTGCCAGTGTTCCTCAGCTGCTCCATCTTTTGAACCAGTATGAACAGTTTAAGATCTAGTGTATGTGTGGCCAGAGGAATTTAGGACAACCTACTGCAGACCTCTCTGTACTAAAACAAAGTCATCCTTCAAAGACTACCCACGCATGAAAATAAACATACCTCATCCTATTCATAAACATTAGCTTTTTAGTACATGCCTGTGACCAGGTCTCTTTGAAATTCTGAATGTCCTGTTTTTCAAGTGACACAATGAGGGTACATATGAACATCTGCATGTATATATGTGCTTAACACTCATCTGTGCCTCTTCCCCAAGCTGAAGGACAAAAAAGATGAAGTGCTGCTGTCATTACATCATCATGCAATTGCTGTGCAGCTTTCTTTAGCCTTGTAATACAGGGGGTCAGATAAAATGGCCAGGAAGGTCCATTTTAATTGGAAAATCCATTAAATAGATGAGAGGAGCAGGAAATGCATACTACAAAAAATATCAGCGTTAACCTAATTTTTGCTTCAAGATCATATACTGGAAAATATTTACCAGAAATACACAGAGCTCAAGGCAAGGGTCAAGCAGCAGAGGGCTGAACAGATAGAGAGCCATTAATATAAAGAATTATAGTCAGCATAGAACTGAGAATAATGCTGTGGATGCTCTGGCAAAGACACACATACAAAAGGCTTCTAAATGAAATCAATGAAGCAGAATTTCTGATAGTTTAGCAGCACACTCTGGCTTGGTGCTGCTGAAAGAGGGAAAAAAAAAAACCACTAGGGGAAAAAAGTAATAAACTCTTGCTACCCATGGGCAGACTTCACAGCAGTTGAATGAGACAAATAGAAGAAAGCATCCGCTACTGCCCAAAGGGAAATGTAATGACCCAAGTTATCACCTGCCATAGAGAGAGCCCTACGGAATAAGACAGAGGAAGAAACCTGGGAAGTTATCTGAAACTAAAATAGGGTCTGAATTAAGTGTGAGTCAGCAAAGCACTGATGGAATTGAAAGAAAATTTTGATAAAGCACTACCATTCACTTCACCCACTCTAAGATAAATTATTGCCCAGTCTACTCAAACCTAAACATGACCAGTGTAATTGGAAAAATATTATGACTGAATTGTTACACTAGCATTGTTTATGCTAGAAAAAGGACAAGTTTAGGAGTCTCAGAACAAAGATTGAGGGTGGCCCAGCTTTTATACCCACATACCATTAACACAAACCACAAAGACCATTTCCAAGTCTAAGAGTATTTTTTTGTTTGTTTTTCTGCAGTACAAGTCCTCAAACTTCATCAATGCTTTAAAAATTTACTGTCTTTGTTGAAACAAATCACTGCTGTGAGAGAAGTCATCACTTGTAGAAAATTTAGCTTATCTTAAGAATTACCTTCCCCCCCACCTTGTATATCAATATCAGGAAGTAGAGATAGGGAAGCTTTCAAGAATAAAAAGACTTCCCTGTGTATAAGATCCACGTATGTCTTTGGCTAGAGTTCTTCACAAGCAATGGGCAAACTGTGAGGAAAATGTTTGAGTTATGGATTAAAAGAATACAGATTCCCCTATTTTTAAAGGTCTCCTAGGTTTATTTATTTTCTGAAAATAATAGAACTCATTTTTCATCATGTAATGTAGTTAAGCTAAGTATCAGTATGCGCTCATTCTCTACCACTCTCTCTTTTTCTTTCTGGCAGTCTTTATCTATTTGACAGAAGAGATTAACATTATTGCCTTGAAAGAATATATCTGGCCCAAATATTCCTCTGAAGTCTCACATCCCACATCTCCTTTAAAAAACAGTCTGAAAATTCGAACTTTTCAAGGAAATGCTAGCATGAAACATGTTGACCCATCCTTCCTCTGCCCTTTGAATTGATGAAATATTTGTTGACTATGACCTAAATGTGTCAATCATTTAGCAGCCTTGAAGTTATATTTTCCAGTAAAAATGTTTTCTGTGGAAAAAAAAAAAGGGGGGAGGGGGGAAGGAGGGGGGATGTGTGTATTCTCCCCATTTTGTCACTCAGGATTGTAATATACCATCTCAGTGCACTTTCTATGTATCATTCCTTCTATATATTATTATTAGAGGCCTTCTTAATGATGTCCTCTCTAAATACAACAAATTATTAAAAATTGACCTGCTGACATGACATAGAGATGCCTACCCAAAAGATGGGGAAAGGCATAAAAAGTGACTATTGGCTCCTTAATTTGCATCTGCGAGAATTGCAGGGGAGATTTCTCTTCTGAATGAAGAATTAAAAACATGGCCCCAGATACTCAGGTTTTTAAGCAAGGAATACAAAATAGTGTTGGGAGGTATTTGTTCTTCCTTTTTTTTTTTTTTTCTTTATCCTCAATAATCCTATAACCATCTTCTTGCATCACCCACCTTCTCTAATAGTTAGAACATAATCTATTTCCCCCCCACACATTTTCGTCTTTGGTGATCCATAACTATTTGTTCTTGTATTGACGTTTTCCCCTACCTTAAACAATTCTTTCCCTTTCCTGTTGTTTATTCTCCCAAGTTTGCTTTTAAGAATTAATTATGTCCCTTTTCAGCCTTATTTTTAAGAGGCTAACCAAGTCCTGCTCTCTTGAACGTGCATATATTGCCTTCTATTGCAATAAAATGTACTGCAGAGATCTCTGAGCTAGAAGAAATACAAGCTAGTCTGTCTACATGATTCACTGCAACATCACATGGAATTACCAGCTTAGGTCTGAAATTAATATAGCCTCTCTTCTGCAGTACTACATTCCTACTAATAATTTACTTTCTTCTGTCTCCTAACCTCCTCGCTCTTTTCCTTCTCTGCCCTGAGTGATCAACTTAAACACACATTTCTTTCTTTGCCTGTGCTTCCCCCCCTCTTCCCTGAATAATGTTCATTTCCCACTGAAAAGAATTGGGGAGTTAGTGTTTGAATATTATCAGTAGAAGAACACAGACTGCAGCAGAGAAGAGCAATGCTGTACTCTTACAAGGGATCAATTGAAAAATGTGGTGCCCAAAATGCAGAATAGACAGAGTTAAGATAGACGATGTGAATCATTTTGCATTTATTGGGCTGATAATGTAAGACACTGAATGCGCATCACATCTACTAAACTCAATAAAAGTTGAGAACAGCATTTTTAAGACCTGGATAGAAGAAGGGGAGCAGAGATGAAACAAGTAATTAAGATACTGTGAGAAAGCATGATGAAGTCATAGAAATTAGGAACAGAAGGGATATTAGGGATGGTTGTCTGGTTCATTAATAGCCAAAACAACTTTTTCCACTGCAGCACATATCCTACAGATTCTAAAATCAAGCTCTAAACACAAGACATAAAATATTTGTGCTTGGTAGGGAATGGCCAATCCCAATTTTCCAGCTCTCTTTCAGCCTATGGAACTGTTGCCTAATGACAACAAATGAATAAATAAATAAATGCAATAAAATCCCTATAAATAAAACTACCATACTTTTTCTAAATTGCAGAATAACTGCTCTGAATCTTGTGCTAAAAAAAAAAGGGGGAATCCCAATTTTCCAGCTCTCTTTCAGCCTATGGAACTGTTGCCTAATGACAACAAATGAATAAATAAATAAATGCAATAAAATCCCTATAAATAAAACTACCATACTTTTTCTAAATTGCAGAATAACTGCTCTGAATCTTGTGCTAAAAAAAAAAGGGGGGGGGGGGCAGGGAGAGAAAGAAATCACATAGTCCTCTTAAAGACAGATGGAAAACTCCATTGAGCACCATCATGGTGACCACCTGCTGTGTTCTGAATGGTAGGTGATAAATAGCATGCAGATGTAAAATCGTGGGTCAGACACTTTCAAGCTCTTTTGCTTCTCATCTCTGCATATCACAGACTTGCATTGTGTCAATTCAAGTCTACAGAGATCATTAAATACATGTTCCGTACTTCTCTGCTGATAGACATACATTCTTTTTGAATCCCTTCCTATAGCACTTGGGATTGAAAAGATCTACTCAATGGAAAATGAGTTTAATGAGTATCTTGAAAATCTTCCTGAAGACTGTTTAAGTAGGAATCAAACTGCTTCGTTTTGTGTCACAGAAATCAATGCAATATTTCTTGAAACACAAGATGGTGAAATATGACTACTTGGAGTTTAAGGTTACCTTTTCAGTCTGAAAAAGTGTCATAGGGTTATAGGTGAAATATGCAAGTACCTCAGTCTCGCTGACATATTCATATAAATAAATTTAATTTTAATGGGAATTTTCACTGGTTAACAAATGACTAAGGAGCACTGCATAAAGCCCAGAGGTAGTAGCTAGTATTTCAAGGACATTTTTTTCCCAGAAGGGGATCACACTATATAACATCTACATGTAACAGTTTTGAAATATATATAACTGGGAAGGTAGAGATATAGAATAAAATAACGAAATAAGTACATTTGCATTTCTGAAAATCATACCTATCCCTCATTTCTGTACACATCCCTACAAGTGAAGAACTGCATTGACAGTCACACGTGCTAGAGTCACAAATCACATTTCAGAAGTGGCATTGAAAACTCAAAAAAAGATCCCTTAGTAGAAAACATGGCAAAAACTCAAGATGCTGAGGGGAGCATGGTAGAACAAAAGAGGAAGAAAAGAAGTAAAAATAAATAAATAAAGAAAGAAAGAAAGAAAAATGAACCTATGTAAATATCATTGTGCTGATCTAGGGTTTTAGAAAGCCCAGACTCTCTACAAGAAAGCTTAGAAAAACCTGCTTAAAAAAATCAAAAACCTAAAATCAAGCAAAAACTGGCAAATCAGAAGTTACTGGACATCAGACTCTCAGATTGAAGGTTTTGAAGTTAAGGAGGGATAACAGACAACAAGAGAGAATAAGTATTCTCCCCCCTCCCCCCTCCCCCCCCCTCAGCCCAGCTATTTATTTCTTCCCCCCGTTTTCTCCCTAAACAAAGAGAAAAAAATGTTTCTTACTACAGGGCGTGGACCATACCATCACAGCATTACAAACCAGAAATGCTTAGATGAAAATGCAGAGGGCAAGCCCAGCTGGTGACCAGTCACTGGTGCCATCCCTCAAGGTGGGCGCTGAGGCTGGTGGTCTTTAATGCCTTCACTCAAGAGTCAAGCAATGCCACAGAAGGTACCATCTGAAACTCGGGTGAAGTTGATGTGTTTGGAGGACAACTGCTCTTCAGATGGATCTAGCAGGCTGGAGAAATGCTCTGGTTTGAACCTCAGACAGTTAGACAACAGCAAATGAAAAATCCAGAATTTGAGACAGAGCTACCCCATGCAAGGGTACGGGCAGGGGCTGACTGCACAGAGAGCAACTGGGAAGAAAAGGACAAGTTTTAGCAGCATAACAGAATACCACAGCCAGTCTTTTTCCTTTCTTTACATAAACTTTTATCCCTTCCTTTCTGCCACTCAACTTAAGAGCTGGAATAAGACTGAGAAAACAAAAACTAAAAAAAAAAAAAAAAAAAGAAAGAAATTGAAGGGTTAATACACTTGAATATTATAAAAAGCCCTGCCATGTGTTTTGAAAGCCATTTGACAACACAGAGCAGGAGGTGTGGTGCCCTGTAGTTCAGAGGGTACATTGTTTACCATGAAATGCCGGATTTGCATATGATAAGTACTTTCTTTTATTAAAAAGCAATGCAAATAGTCACACAAACTCCTCTGTAAATAGCAAAAGAGAACACTTAGCCACCCATACTGAGGATTTACACCAACTGAAACAGCAGCCGAATCTGTCCCAGACATTGAAAAATACTCGAGTTATGTCTGAGAAATTTCTCTAAGTAATTTTTCTTTCCCCTGTTCTGTGGCAGCTTTGCTTCATTTTCACCTATACAAAATCAAAAAGAGGTGAGCTCCTCCTGCACATAAGAAAGAACCTCATATTTGAAACTAAGATTTCAGCCTTTTGTGGTTTATGAAACCCTACTGGCAAACAAAGCTCACAGAAACCCTTATAACCTATAGGATACAGAGTTTATCTTTGCTCTTATTAGATCTTCCATACGTTTTAATCTCTTCTCTTTCTTTGCACACTTTATAATAACACTCTCTTCAAGGAAACACTCTTTAATCTTATAATTTGAAAACTAATTCCATTTCAGCTGTCCTTTTGGCAAGTGACCTTTTCTTCTTCTTTTGCTATAGGTAAAAAAAAAAGAAACACCTGTCTTTCTGACTTTTATCCCTGCCCAGCATTCTGGATCTTAAAACAGTTCATCTACTGAGGTTTTTGACAGCAATAAAATTTCTCATTCTGAATTTCTCAGTGAACAAATCTCAAAAAATGTTCCTTCACAAAAGCCATTTCATTAATTTGTCTAAATACATTTCTTTTGTAAAGCAGGTTGATTATTTCAAAATGTCAGGGTCTGGGAGCAGCTTAGAGAGCTATCCTGGCAAACATTAATGACCAGATTAAAAACAAAGTGTAGAGACATGACAGCAAGGTGGACCAATGACTGGTCTGCCATCTGTCACTGATGGATTAAAACAGTCTTTCTGTGCTGATATCTAGGAGACACTAATTCCAGTCCAAATACATGGATTGACTTATGCAGAAGGAGATTTACTAAGAGGAAAGATTTTTTTTTTTTTAAGTCAGCTATAATCTCACTAGCACAATTTGCTCATCCTAATTATAGGAAAACTCATGTCCTATGTACTATATTTTCTAACTACCCCATCTAATTAATTGTAAGTGAATCATTACAAATGATTTATGTATGTCATGAGTGGACTAAGGATAAAATAGTTAAAAGCTGTAAACCACTGGTTTAATTTTCATAGTGGTTTTACCAGTAAAATGACCATCGATCGTACAAACCCATAAACAATTTGAAAAGGAAGATTTCTCTGTCAGTTAAAGCAGCATGAATCCAATTTAACTCCACTTGTTTCGTATACATCCACACCAGACTGAAGCAATATTACCACTACATAAAATCTCAGTCACTCCACCCTAGAATTTAAGTTGCCTTTTATAGGGCTTTTAGATGGAGGTGTAGGCTGTGCTGAATACCCTTTTTTGGAGTGACAGTGTGCTCTCTTAAACACAGAGAAAGTGCAAACGCTTCATTTAGACTAAATGAGACCAATACTGTTTAGTACCTCTGTTAGCAACCTGAATTATAGGACAGGACACTTCAGCAAGTTTACAGATGACATCAAATTGTGAGACCGGTCAACACGGTGGAGGTTGCCCCTCAGAAGGATATAGACAGAACAGAGAACAAGCCTGACAAGAATTTCATGTGCTGCATTGTGTTTGGGTGCCTCATTACACAAAAGATATTGATATACTGAAGCAAATTCAGTGGAGGCTACTCAGCTGACCTCGGGGCTGGAGCATCCCAGGAGAATCTGAGCAAGCTGGGTCTGTTAAGACTGGAGAAGAGAAGGCTCGAGGGGGACCTTATTGCAGTTTATATTTACCTTATTGAAGTACACAAAGATAGAGCCAGTCTTCTTGGAGGTGCACAGCAGCAGGATGAGAGGCAACAGCGACAAGTTGCAACATGAGAAATTCTGATTAGATATACAGAAAAAAAAAATTACCATGAGGGTTGTCAAATAATGACACTGGTTGCTCAGAGAGGTTGGAGAACCGCCATCACTGGCAGTGTTTGAGACTCAGCTGTATAAACATTTGAATGACCTGACATGAGCTTGAAGTGGGAGCTTGGACTAGTTGACCTCAAGAGGTCCCTTCCAACCTAAATTATTCATTGATACTGTAGTTGATATTTGGATGGCTAAAGCTAGCTCACATTAATCTTACCCGAACAATTCTTCACATTAATAAGATCAAAGTTCTCAACAAGTGAATGAAGGACTTAAAAACTAATTTTCTAGATTAATTTTGATTTCACACACATACACACAAAAGGCTATTAAAGAAAGTCACAGTATAATTTTTAGGTTATTGACGTCGTATAAACTCATCCTTCTAGAGAATATTGGTCAGATTACAAAGAAATGGTAAATATGGTAACACCAGACAACAAGACAATGTTAATCTTGTTACAGTATGGTTTCATCTTTTCCTTATTTCAGATCTTTGAAGTTAAGATTAGTAAATAGCAAATATAGTAAATATTTATTTACACTAGTATAAAATAGTATACATTTATTTATACAAGTATAAAATTCTAGTAAAACTAGTAAATATACCTGTCAGGAGAAGGGACTTACAGTAGTTAGAGTTATTCATGATTCTATCTCCCATTTTTGAATGTTGGCTGTAATTTTAACTAAGAGGGAGGATCTTTAAGATTGTAAATTCCCTGTTTTCTCTGTGCAGCATAACTTGCTGGCTAGGCAAATTAGACTTTTCATCCTACATTTTCCATTTTAGAGACAATTTAAATGTATCTTTTATTTAAATGTGCTTTATTAAATCCTAATGAAAAAGGCAGCATCCAATACCTACTAGGCTGAACAGGGCAATAAAAGAAGTCAGTATCCAACATAGGAATACTCTCTGTATTGGGCTGAAGTCTAGGGGAATAGAGAGGAAAGTACTGATTACATCTGCGGGCTGATGCCTTAAAAAAAAAATAAAAAATTGCTGAATAGATCATTCCATCACAGTATGACATCTCTTCCCTACCCCTCATTGCCAGCCAGCAGAGCTAGATGAATATGAGAAGAGAAGGCTGAACTCTGAAAACAAATAATTCCAATTTTATTTTGTCAGCTGCTGCCCACACTTTAAATAACACAATTGGCCCTCTACACAAAACTACAACTAATTTATTCTAAAAACACTTCAGAAAAAAATGAATTTTCAATAACAGCTAGATTATTTGCAGCTCCTGAACAGCACTTAAAGGGACAGGAATGTTTGTTCTGTCCATTCTCTAATTAAATGTTTTGACTGAGATGGTTTCTTCATGTACTATAATGGGGTGGGGAGATTTGGCCTGTTGCAGAGCAAGGCCAGGAGGCAAAGGTCTGCAAAAATTCTCCTGTGCCAAAATTCTTCCTCAGCCATGCAAGAGAAAAAGCCTCAGCAGCAAGTCAGGTGAAACCTCCAGCTTCCTTTCTGCTCATTGCCTGCTTCCCATCTAACCTGGGCTATATTCTCCAGCCTGCACAGGCTGGAGAAGTGAGCCCATGTGAATCTAATGAGATTCAACAAGGCCAAGTGCAAGGTGCTACGCCTGGGTCGGGGCAATCCTGGGCATGAGTGCAGACTGGGAGAAGAACTCATTGAGAGCAACCCTGTGGAGAGAGACTTGGGGGTTCTGGTGGATGAAAGGCTGAACATGAGCCAGCAGTGACAGAAAGCCAACTGCATCCTGGGCTGCATCAGCAGAGGAGTGGCCAGCAGGTAGATATTGGCGACTGTCCCCCTCTGCTCTGCCCTTGTGAGGTCCCACCTGGAGCACTGTGTCCAGGTCTGGGGCCCCCAGCACAAGAAAGATGTGGAGCTGTTAGAGTGAGTCTAGAGGAGGGCTACAAAGATGATCATCAGGCTGGAGCACCTCTACTTTCTTCAGAAAAGCTGAGAGAGCTGGGGCTGTTTAGCCTGAAGAAGAGAAGGCTCCAGGGAGACCTCACTGCAGCTTTTCAATACTTAAAGGGATCTTATAAAAAGGATGGAGAGGAACTCTTTACTTGGGTAGATAATGATAGGACAAAGGGGAATGGTCTTAAACTAAAGGATTATAGATTTAGATTAGATATAAGGAATAAATTCTTTACTCTGAGGGTGGTGAGGCACTGGAACAGGTTGCCCAGAGAAGCTGTGGATGCCCCTTCCCGGGAGGTGTTCAAGACCAGGTTGGATGGGGCTTTGGCCAACCTGATCTAGTGGGTGGCAGCCCTGATTATGACAGGGAGGCTGGAACTAGGTGATCTTCAACGTGTTTTCCAACCAAACCATTCTATGATTCTATGATACTATATCAATACAAGTAATCTCACCAGCAACAGAGCGGTTTCCTTAGATTTGAGGCAAGCTGACATAGTCCAGCTGCATACATGCTATTTAACACCCTTAGGCACCTGTGTGGCTTTGTCCCTAGGTCCTTTTGGGAAGGGTCCATGACTTCAACTAGCTTGCAAACTGTGCTGGAGAACCATTTGAAGGACCACCAACTGGTCCAAGGCAAAACTGTACTGGCAACCATTTAAATAATTTAACTGTCTAGTATACAAAATTCTGGGACACAGGCCCAGCACTGTTTAACTTATGTGAGTAGAACTAGACTAAGTATCTAAAAGCTCAGGATTCTGGACCTTCAAAGGGGAAAAAAAATGTGTAAGAACTATAAGATTATTTTGTTTTTCGTAGCACTAGACTAACATTTGAAGCCAAATGTTAATAAGAAATCCTTTATGTCCCTTCTACAACAAGCCTACCTGACAATCACTACAGCTTATTTAGGGTGTTTTTACAATATCAGGCAGGGCTGCCCAAGAGTAGTAATCTACAGATGGGAAGAGTTGCTGTTAGGGCCCTGTCATTTTCATTACAGGCATTTTGGAGGGTTCATTCTATTATTAATCTGGTGTGGCTGACTGAGCTTCCATTAGTGGCTGGACAAAGTTAGCTGTACACCTTTTGGGTTAGTTTCATTGCAAGCAAAACCATTTTTGGGTGCTCAAAGACTGCTTCCCAATGTGAAGCAAAACATGGTCAGAAAGCACTTGGTTCACTGGGCAAGCCTCCTCTGAACTAAAATGTTAATGCAGATGCACCCCAACAGGGCATTCAAAAGATCACCAGAAAGGTCTTGGACCAGCATCATGAAGAAAGAAAATGCATGGGATGCTCAGCGTAAGTCCTTAGTATAAGCATGAAAAATTTCTGTCTGGAAGAATATCTGCATATTGTTCTGAAGGCAATGTAACTGACCTCAGAAGTCAGACTGGTGATGGTGAGCTTACGGCATGTGTTGAAACAGCGTTGAGGTATTCATGCATTCCTCATTTTCAGAGGAGGAAAACGCAGACTCCACACTTTCAAATGTGGGTAAACGCCCATTTTAAAGCTACAGATCCTGGAGCAGTGCTGTCCATCAGGTTTGGGATCCTTTCTTAATTAAATTACTTGGCAGACCATTTCTCTGATTGTCCTCATCTCTTTTGATAAAATACCTCCACAGTTAAAAATAAACTAACTTCTTAAGGTAATGTTGCATATGGCAAAAAAAACGTAGAGGTTTGGTTTTCACATCATTTACACTGATAGAAATAAAGACTAACACCATCATAATAGCTAATTATACCAGTTTGAGAGAGATCAAGATGAAGCACTAAGTGGTTGTAGGTTTGTTTGTTTTTGTTTTTGTTGTTGTTGTTTTTTTTTTTTAATCACTTGTTTTCAGGAAGATCTTTGCAATGCAATTTTTCCCCTCCTGACTACTGGCTAGGTTCTTGAGGTAGTGGTATCTTCTTACTCAATTAATTTCATAACATAAACTTGCAATAGGAAAAATGTCATTTAAGCTTGAGGCAGTGTAATATGGTCATATCCTCCCCTGTTAGGTGTTCTAGTAATTGGTTGGAGCGCTGTACATTTTTACTGAGTCATCAGACCAAATTATTAAAGTTCCAGGAAACAGGTATATGACTCATTTGTACTTAATAAAAAGAGTTGAACAAAGGAATTTAAAAGGAATTGGAATAACAAAAGTGGCAATGACTATGTGTAGGTAAGCAGTAATTCTTCATGTTCCTAGCCATCATACATACTCTATGCTAATCTGTATAAGTGGTAAAGAAGTGGACTTTAAGAAGCAAACATCAAAAATTCACACTGTGGTGCGAGAAGAATAGAAATAATTTGAAAAAAAAGAGAGGTGTAGCTGGATATATGGTAAAGCTTTTTCCCCAAGAGGACAGTCCAGTGCTGGAGCAGGTTGCCCAGACTTGCAGTCTCTACCCTTCGAGGGTAGACCCTATCATACATACAGTTTTACACATGTGGAAGGAGGAAATGAATACATTAACAGAAGAGGGTAGAACACCTATTTCGTGTCACAAAGGAATATTTTTCATAACAGACTTAGAAAGGTTCAGCAAATATTAAGTAGTCGAGGTGCTGGGAGCACCAAGAAACTGTTACAATTTACATTCTACCTCCAACAGTTGTACTATAATGTTGTTTACTTATATAATAGTATTCAATAGTATATGCTTAGCTGACAAAAAGACAAATGACTGATCATTTTCATATGTTAAAACATTTTCTACCAAGTAGGATGATTAAGCCATTTATAAATTTTCTATATTGTTTGAGATAGCTTGGCTAACTACTACACCACACAGCCCCCACACCTCTCCCCCAAGGACCTTTTATAGCTGAAGCCAAACAGATGGTCACTCTGATCATTTTAGATCACCCACAGCAACAAGACAATAAAAGCATTATGATCAGCATGACCCACACTGAAGGAAGAAGTCATACTCTGCCTAGCTCTGACCCTGCTATTCTGTCTGTGACAATGCGGGAGGAGTTATTAGATTTTAGATAGCCTCAAGTTCTCTTATTGACTGCAAAGACGGATTCCTGTTCCTATTGACCACATTCATTTTGTATACAATTAACTTCCTTATTTGTGCTTTCTTTGGATGATAATTATTATAGGTTGTCTATTTCGTTGTTCTGTTGAAGGTGTCTCAGACAAAAATCTGTATCTATAGATAGCACATATTCCACTATAGTTTATCTTTCAGATATAAACCTAAGAACCCTTCACAAGGACATTTTATACTCCCTCACCTGTTTTTCTTTTTAATGAAGTTCCTATTCTGTAGGCCTATCTTTGCAGGTTTCTTACTTTTTGAATCATTTTAAGCATATCTCAGATAATTATATAGGCTGGAATTAATCTAAAAGTTACATGTCTTATCTAGGCTAGTCATCTAAGGTCCCTCTCCTGGCACTGGTGAGAGACTGGCACCTCCAGAGGGCAATTTTCATCCCATCTAAAAATAAGTGTATAAAATACTATAAAAGGCATGAAATTAATTCTAACAATAATGTTAAATTTTGAGCTTGGATACAATTTCTACTGAATTCATATCATATCTATATCCTACATGAGCTTCATCTATCGCTTCATGTGTTAATTATTCTCATCTATATTAAATATTCTGTATAACGCTTCTGAAAATGATTAGGACAGGCCAATAACTAACACTAAGAGCTTATCATGGTTTTTAAAAGTCCTTTGGGGCATTTTTCATTGGAAAATGTTGATTAATTGAAACTGATCCTTTGGTCCAGGATGGAATTTCTGGTGAAACATACAAAAAAAAAGACAGCTACTCTTCTCTGAATAGCAAGTAGTCTGGTTGTAATACCAATTAAGTGTAGAAACCTTTATCTTTAGGATGGGAACTTTATCCAGTCTCTGCCAGTTTATGTAAGTTACTTGCTCCATTGGGATATAAGGTGATTTTAATGGTCTAATGAATCTATAACTAATGACAGAGATTGGATAATTCCATTGAATAGTACTGAGGACAGCCACAAGCTTACTTCTGATATAGCTTACCTGGCTGTCCCACATATCCAGGTAGTTCCTTAGGTACCAGACTTATCTGGGGAGATGATTTTTTTTTCTAATTTTTTGTTCCCAGAAACAATCAAACAAATGTCCCCACAACCCAGCCATAGACAAAGTCTCATATTAAAAAAAAAAAAATCTCCCCCCCCCCCCCAAAAAAAAAAAAAAGGAATATGAATACATTTTAAATGTTAGGGAAAAAAAGAAGGAAGGACTGCTGTTAAAGACAACACAAAATGTTTATAAATACATCAACACAAAAAGGAGGACTAAGGAGAATCTCCATCCTTTACTGGATGCGGGGGGAAACTTAGTTAGAAGAGATGAGGAAAAGGCTGAGGTGCTTAATGCCTTCTTTGCCTCAGTCTTTAGCGGCAATCCCGGTTGTTCTCTGGATACCCAGTGCCCTGAGCTGGCGGAAGGGGATGGGGAGCAGAATGTGGCCCTCACTATCCACGAGGAAATGGTTGGCGACGTGCTACAGCACTTAGATGTATGCAAGTCGAGGGGCTGGATGGGATCCACCCGACGGTACTGAGCGAACTGGTGAAAGAGCTGACCAAGCTGCTTTCCATCATTTATCGGCAGTCCTGGCTATCGGGGGAGGTCCCAGTCGACTGGTGGCTAGCAAACATGATGCCCATCTACAAGAAGGGCCGGAGGGTAGACCCAGGAAACTATAGGCCTGTTCGTTTGACCTCAGTGCCAGGGAAGCTCATGGAGCAGATTATCCTGAGTATCATCACACGGCACTTAAAGGGCAAGCAGGCGATCAGGCCCAGTCAGCATGGGTTTATGAAAGGCAGGTCCTGCTTGACGAACCTGATCTCCTTCTATGACAAAGTGGCACGCTTAGTGGATGAGGGAAAGGCTGTGGATGTGGTCTACCTTGATTTCAGTAAGGCTTTTGACACCGTTTCCCACAGCATTCTTCTGAAGAAACTAGCTGCTCATGGCTTGGACTGGCGTACGCTTCATCGGGTTAAAAACTGTCTAGATAGCCGGGCCCAAAGAGTGATGGTGAATGGAGCTAAATCCAGTTGGAGGCCGGTCACTAGTGGAGTCCCCCAGGGCTCAGTATTAGGGCCAGTCCTCTTTAATATCTTTATCAATGATCTGGATGAGGGGATCGAGTGCACCCTCAGTAAGTTTGCAGACGACACCAAGTTAGGTGGATGTGTTGATCTGCTTGAGGGCAGGAAGGCTCTGCAGGAGGATCTGGATAGGCTGGAGCGATGGGCTGAGGCCAACTGTATCAAGTTCAACAAGGCCAAGTGCCAGGTCCTGCACCTGGGGCGCAACAACCCCAAGCATTGCTACAGGCTGGGAGATGACTGGTTAGAAAGCTGCCTGGCCGAGAAGGACCTGGGAATATTGTTTGGTAGTCAGCTGAATATGAGCCAGCAGTGTGCTCAGGTAGCCAAGAAGGCCAACAGCATCCTGGCTTGTATAAGAAACAGTGTGTAGCCAGCAGGGCTAGGGAAGTGATTGTCCCCCTGTACTCGGCTCTGGTGAGGCCGCACCTCGAGTACTGTGTTCAGTTTTGGGCCCCTCACTACAAGAAGGACATCGAGGTGCTTGAGCAAGTCCAGAGAAGGGCAACGAAGCTGGTAAGGGGTCTGGAGAACAAGTCTTACGAGGAGCGGCTGAGGGAGCTGGGATTGTTCAGCCTGGAGAAGAGGAGGCTCAGGGGTGACCTTATCGCTCTCTATAAGTACCTTAAAGGAGGCTGTAGTGAGGTGGGGATTGGTCTGTTCTCCCACGTGCCTGGTGACAGGACAAGGGGGAATGGGCGAAAGTTGCGCCAGGGGAGGTTTAGGTTGGATATTAGGAAGAACTTCTTTACCGAAAGGGTTGTTAGGCATTGGAATGGGCTGCTCAGGGAAGTGGTTGAGTCACCATCCCTGGAGGTCTTTAAAAGACGTTCAGATTTAGAGCTCAGTGACATGGTTTAGTGGAGGACTTGTTAGTGTTAGGTCAGAGGTTGGTCTAGGTGATCTTGGAGGTCTCTTCCGACCTAGATGATTCTGTGATTCTGTGAAGGAAGGAAGGAAGGAAGGAAGGAAGGAAGGAAGGAAGGAAGGAAGGAAAGGATTTATTTTTTTTCTAGACACCCTAAATTTCTATTTTAAACAGAAAAGATGGATAAACGATAATGAGGTTGTATATAAAATACAAGTGTAATAAAAAATGTTGATTTAAAAGGAAACCATGATTTACAAGCATGATGTTAATTCTTTCACAGAAGGAATAACAGAGGGAGCCTAATAGGAGCTGTTTAGAGGAAAGACATATTATCAGAACACATCATTACAGGAAAGGATGGCAGAGGATTAAAAATGAAAGACTAAGGCGTCACAGACAGCAATTGAGTGAAGTGGCCTGAAGGAGGTTGATGAAGCAGAGGTCTGAAGGAACATCCAGTCAGCAGAGACACATTTCAAAATATAACCCTTGGTTGTCCTGTAATCATCTGAAAGGCTGAGTTTTAGTAAAGTATCCTATCTCTTGCATTTTCTCTAATTTCTAAATTTATACAGTAGAACTCACCTTGACTTTTGGCATCAGCATTGCAGATATCTCAAGCTAAGTCACACAAGGTTCATTTTCTGAAGAAAAGTAGCTACTGTTTGGGTGCAATTCTCCCAGTCTATTTTCATCACCTTATGAATCACACACCAGAGAATGGCAGTGATGCACTAGCCTGGAAGTAAGCATCACTCTTTGTTGGAGCACTGCTTTGGTTTCTCTGCCTTTCGTCTGTTATTTATCATCTGCATTGTCGGAAACCACTGATTTACCCCTCCAGACAACTTCTCCCTATTAGATACATTTTTAAAACCTCTACGGCTTATATTGTTTCACATAATGCACTATGACTAACAGTATTATTTGTACATGCAGCTGCCTAGCCAGTGAATGCTGATGTATTTTCAGCTTTTGATAGGGAGTACACTTCACCTCCACAAAAAAATTATTATAATAGCAATCAGATATAAGAATAAAGTTATTGTTCAGGAATATCTGTGAAAGAAAACTATATGCTCTTCCTATCTAAGCCAGTCTCCTTTCAGCATTTGAGACTTCTGAGTCACACAAAGTAAATACTGTGACCAGAAGTCTGGCAACTGGGAGGTGCTCTTGACTCCTGGAGGGTACGAGAGGCTTTGCATAGGGATCTATGAATCTCTCCTGAATTACTTCTCCTACAAAGACAGGCTGAGGGAGTTGGGATTTTTCAGCTTGGAAAAGAGAAGGCTCTGTGGAGACCTTACAGCAGCCTTCTGGTTGCTGTAAAGGGGGCCTAAGGAAAGCTGGGGAGGGACTTTTTGTCAGGGAGTGTAATGATAGGACAAGGGGGAATGACTTTAAACTAAAAGAGGGGAGATTTAGACTAGATATAAAGAAGAAATTATTTACTGTGAGGGTGATGAGGCACTGGAACTGGCTGCCCAGAGAAGCTGTGGATGCCCCATCCCTGGAAGTGTTCAAGGCCAGGCTGGTTGGGGCCTTGAGCTACTTAGTGTGGTGGGAGGTGTCCCTGCCCGTGGCAGGGGGGTTGGAACTGGGTGATCTTTAAGGTCCCTTCTGACCAAAGCCATTCTACGATTCTATGACCTAGATAGATTGGAACACTGGGCGATCATCAATGGCATGAAGCTCAGCAAAGGAAACTGTCAGGTTCTGAACCAGGGATGGAACAATGCTGGACAAAGGTATGGACTGGGAGATGAGTGCCTGGAGAGCTGCTCACCTGGGGGGTGCTGATCAACAGGAGGCTCAGCATGAGGCAGCAGTGTGCCTGGCAGCCAAGTGGGCAAAATGCATACTCAGGATGAAAAAGCTCATGGGTTGAGATAAAAGCAGTTTAATGAGGGAAAATCAAAGGCAGTGCATGTAAGCAAAGCAAAAAAAAAAAAAATTAAAAAAAAATAAAAAAATCATTACTCATCAGCATGTGATGTCCAACTACTTCCTGCACTTCCTAGGAAGCAGAGCCTCAATAAATATAGGGTCTGCTTTGGAAGACAAATGCCTTCATAACAAGTATGTTATTCCACACCACCACCACCATGTTTCCTTCAGCTGTTATTGTTGAACATGACATCGTAAGGTGTGTAATATCCCTTCAGTTAGTTGGGGTCTATTGTCATCTCTCAACCTCTTGCCCACCCCCAGCTTACTGGCATTTAGGGAGGAGGTGTGGCTAGAGTGACAGCCTTGATGCTGGGCCAGCACTGCTCAGCAACAGCCAAAAAAACACTGGTGCTGTTATCAGCGCTGTTCTAGACGCATGTGCAATGCACAGCACCGTAGGAGCTGCTGTGGGGAAAGATAATGCTGTCACAGTCAGATCCAGTACAATGGGATATATCAAATATGTGGCATGAAAATGAAAACCTTAAAAAATGTCTAGAGTAATTAGATACTATGGAAGAGGTGTTCAAAATCTACAACCTTTGTAAAAGAAAAAAATATATATATTTGAAAGTAGAAACAAGAAAGAGAAATGCCTGCATTCAAATCTGTCTTATCATCTAACTATAACAAACTCTGTGACTGGATGTTTAAAACAGGGATAAGAAAGATACTTCAAGTAGCTGTCATGGATTTTATTTAGTGCACAGAGTCTTGAAGGTGTTATATAGAAAAGAACTCTATATTCTACATTATTCAGTTTTGAAAAAGTAAAGTGGAAGAATCACTTGATAGAAATTTCAGCCCACTCAAGGATATAATCTGAAGGGATATAATCTGTTGCTACATTTTTTTAGATACTCCCATATCTGTGTGATACAAAATTATTTGCCTAATAGAAGTTATTGATCCAAGATCTTGAACTGCTCTCTTTTGCTATAATACTTACTGTATCATATTAAATGCTACCAAAAATGAAGTGAGAGTTGAAATAGAAATAGGCACCACTACTACTAAATGTGTAAATGCTATATTTACCCATAGTGTCGAGCAAGTCAGAAATACAATTAAAATACATATATATTTGACCAGATGAAATTGTATGTAGAGAAAATAATTTTTAACATATGTCTGAGTCTAGATTCATATGTTCTTTTGTGTTCTGTCATGTCTCCTTATGGTTAGTGAACTGTTTGGTTAGTTTTGAGACAGTTTATTCATTAAGTACACTAGGAGAAAATTTAAAAGTGAAGAACTATGAAAAGAGAATTTTGTGAGAATATCACACAATTTTTACCTCTAAAGGCAAATTAAACCTGAAGAAACATAGTTAAGGGAAAGATGTAGTCCCTCCAGTACTTGAATAAAACAGAGTGATTTTCTTCAATTTCACTTAGCACAATATCAGGTCGAGAAAAAAAGACAAACTAGTGGTTAATGCTGCAGAACAAAAAGGATTGTAACTCTATCACTGAGTCAAACCCAGAACAATCAAACACTGAGATTTCTCAATGTCTAATGTGTCTAGTGAATTATGTGTTATACACATTAAAACATTCAAAACAAATTGTTCTTGTCACAGCCATACTTTCTAACTGAATTCTGTTTATTTTCCAAGTACAGAATACTCAAGCATGGGATAGACAAAGTATGAATAAGACTTACATAAACTCTTCTATTTTATAATTATGAAATTGGAAACAAGTTTTTTTTGTGGGTTTTTGAGTGTATACATGCACATATTTTCTATATTATAATGCCATGCCTCAATGCTGAGGGCTTTGAGGAATAAATGAATTTCCTGTAATGTGCTAGATAAAATCTTCCATTTTTTATGGGCTTGTAAAGCAAGTATTCACACTGATGCCAACTTCCCTTTAGGGGTTATTTATATTTAGTGTGAAAAGTCGTTAAAATTTTCAGTCACTGGGTTTTCCTATAACCCAACACATCCTAATGATTAGACCGCTTCACATTTCTATTCCTTCTCTTTACCAAAGCTATGAGAAACAGTATTATCCTACAATTTGACATAGATATATGGGAAATATTAACAAATCAGTTGAATAAACCACTTTCCTTATTGGATCACAAAGATATATTCAAGTCTAAACATTCAACTGAGCTTCCTCCCAATTACTTATTGCAGAAAATAACTGATTATTAATTAAAGCCTTGTTTGCCCTGGAGATTTTCTGCACCAGTTGCCACCGTAAGTGGCTAAATAACAGAATCATTGCAGCAAGTGTAGAGAGGCACGGCTGATATTTGCATTAGAAGTGTTTACCCCTTTTTTTGCAGTCTGAATAGATCCAGCAGTGCAAACAGCTGCTTCATTTGATTACGCTAAGGATTTCACTAGGGCAACTCTGTTGATAGTCCCGAATACAAAGACTAAGACCTCACCCCTTTGGGTCTGTGGCTTCGGTTTTGCTTCCGCACTTCCCCTTGCATACACAAATACTATAGTTCAAAAATTAAACAGGTGCATGAAAAATGGCAGGTGTTCTCTCAGATGAGCCCTTTTGCTTGCCATGCATCTGCCTTCTGAACTCTCAAACTCCCTTGCTGTTTGGCTTCTCAAGCATCTGTCATTTGACTTCTCTACCTTGCCATTAGATGCCTTCGGTGTTATTCTTTTTTTTTTTTTTTCCTTGATAGATGTTTCTCAAATGTTACCTCAGCCCCCACCAGAGACTGCAAGGTAGCAGTTGCTTCTTTCACTAAGCAACACATCCTATTAATGTTAATTTAATACCAAGCTATGCCTTAGATCCAGGGCATTTTAGCTGCTTGCTGGGGAATCAGACCACATGTGCAAAGTCTAGGTAGGTAAGAGCAGTCCTTCTTCCTCAAAACACTTATTCTATTGTACTGTGAATATCTAGGTTGTTTTCATGCTCCCTTTTATTTTGATTAGTTTTTGACTGGTTTTGGTTAAACACCAACAAAAATTTTAAAACGTCAAAGACATCTAAATTTGTACCTAGGCAGCTACAAAAAAAAAAAAAAAAAAAAAAAAAGGAAAAATCAGAAGCAGTGAAAAGTCAGAAATCTTTCTCTTTTTCAGAAACTGTCTTTGGTAATTTTGAAAATATGCCCTTTATACTGATGTGATGAACTGTGGAATCTAATCTATATACAGTCTAAATGGTCTAAAAATGACAGCTAATGAATGGGCGGATTTCCTGCAAATAAATATCTTTCATGCCTTTCTTTGCTGTATGGTTATTGTCTAATTGCTGATTGTTAGCATTGCAGCAATGGCTTAAAGGATACAAAAAACAGGAGCTCTTGCTGTACACAGCTAGGAAGCAAAAGTGTCTTCACCCAAAACTTAGAGATATGGAAATAAGATCTACTACTATACATATAGTTGTTCTGGTTCCGTCCAAAGGAATTTCACAGTCTGTGGATGAAGAGGTAGAGAGGTTTAGTGAATGAGACATTTGCTCTGACTGGTATTTGATATTCCTTGGCAAAGATTATCTATCTGGGCTGTGATTCCCTGCATAAACCAGGCATGCAAGTTCCACTGGATCTGTTTTCATGAAAGGCTGTGACCATTCAACACAGACACAGACACAGACACAGATTTCTAGGTTGGAAGAGACCTCAAGATCATCGAGTCCAACCTCCGACCTAACACTAAGTACTCCACTAAACCATATCGCTAAGCTCTACATCTAAACGTCTTTTAAAGACCCCCAGGGATGGTGACTCCACCACTTCCCTGGGCAGCCCGTTCCAATGCTTAATAACCCTTTCGGTAAAGAAGTACTTCCTAACATCCAACCTAAAACTCCCTGTCGCAACTCTAGCCCATTCCCCCTCGTCCTGTCACCAGGCACGTGGGAGAACAGACCAACCCCCACCTCACTACAGCCTCCTTTAAGGTAACTGTAGAGAGCGATAAGGTCGCCCCTGAGCCTCCTCTTCTCCAGGCTGAACAAGCCCAGCTCCCTCAGCCGCTCCTCGTAAGACTTGTTCTCCAGACCCCTCACCAGCTTGGTCGCCCTTCTCTGGACTCGCTCGAGCACGTCCATGTCCTTCCTGTAGCGAGGGGCCCAAAACTGAACACAGTACTCAAGGTGCGGCCTCACCAGAGCCGAGTACAGGGGGACAATCACCTCCTTAGACCTGCTGGCCACGCTGCTTCTTATACAGGCCAGGATGCTGTTGGCCTTCTTGGCCACCTAAGCACACTGCTGGCTCATATTCAGCCGACTATCAACCAATACTCCCAGGTCCTTCTCTGCCAGGCAGCTTTCCAACCACTCATCTCCCAGCCTGTAGCTCTGCTTGGGGTTGTTGCGCCCCAGGTGCAGGACCTGGCACTTGGCCTTGTTGAACTTCATACAGTTGGCCTCAGCCCATCGCTCCAGCCTATCCAGATCCTCCTGCAGAGCCTTCCTGCCCTCGAGCAGATCGACACACGCACTTAGCTTGGTGTCATCTGCAAACTTACTGAGGGTGCACTGGACGCCCTCATCCAGATCATCGATAAAGATATTAAAGAGGATCGGCCCCAGTACCGAGCCCTGGGGGACACCACTTGTGACCAGCCTCCAACCAGATTTGACTCCATTCACCACAACTCTCTGGGCCCGGCTATCCCGCCAGTTTCTAACCCAGCGAAGCGTACGCCAGTCCAAGGCCCGAGCAGCCAGTTTCTTGAGGAGAATGTTGTGGGGAACGGTGTCAAAAGCCTTACTGAGGTCAAGGTAAACCACATCCACAGCCCTTCCCTCATCCACCAAGCGCGTCACTTTGTCATAGAAGGAGATCAGGTTCGTCAAGCAGGACCTGCCTTTCATAAACCCATGCTGACTGGGCCTGATCGCCTGCTTGCCCTGCAAGTGCCACGTGATGACACTCAAGATAATCTGCTCCATGAGCTTTCCTGGCACTGAGGTCAAACTAACAGGCCTATAGTTCCCCGGGTCTGCCCTCCGGCCCTTCTTATAGATGGGCATCACATTGGCTAGCCGCCAGTCAACTGGGACCTCCCCCGATAGCCAGGACTGCCAATAAATGATGGAAAGCGGCTCGGCCAGCTCCTCCGCCAGTTTGCTCAGTACCCTCGGGTGCATCCCATCCGGCCCCATCGACTTGCGCACATCCAAGCTCCTTAGCAGGTCGCCAACCATTTCCTCATGAATAGCGAAGGCCACATCCTGCTCCCCATCCCCTTCCGCCAGCTCAGGGCACTGGGTATCCAGAGAACAACCGGGATTGCCGCTAAAGACTGAGGCAAAGGCGGCATTAAGCACCTCAGCCTTTTCCTCATCCTTAGTAACTAGGTTTCCCCTCGCATCCAGTAAAGGATGGAGATTCTCCTTAGTCCTCCGTTTCGCGTTGATATATTTGTAAAAGGATTTTTTGTTGTCTTTAACGGCAGTAGCCAGGTTGAGCTCCAGATGAGCTTTGGCCTTTCTAATTTTCTCCCTGCACAGCCTCGCTACATCCTTGTAGTCCTCCTCAGTGGCCCGCCCTTTTTTCCAAAGATTATAAACCCTCTTTTTCTGCTAAGCACAAGCCGCAACTCTCTGTTGAGCCAGGCCGGTCTTCTTCCACGCCAGCTCGTCTTTGGGCACGTGGGGACGGACCGCTCCTGTGCCGTTAAGATTTCCTTCTTGAGGAGCGCCCAGCCTTCCTGGACTCCTCTGCCCTTCAGAACCGCCTCCCAAGGGACTTGGCCAACCAGCGTCCTGAGCAGCTCAAAGTCAGCCCTCCGGAAGTCCAAGACAGCAGTTTTACTGGTCCCCTTCCTGGCCTCGCCAAGAATAGAGAACTCTACCATTTCGTGGTCACTCTGTCCAAGACAGTTTCCGACCACCACATCTCCCACCAGTCCTTCTCTGTTTGTGAAGAGAAGGTCTAGCGGGGCACCACCCCTGGTAGGTTCACTGACCAGCTGCGTCAGGAAGCTATCTCCCACGCTCTCCAGAAACCTCCTAGACTGCTTTCTCTGTGCCGTGTTGTGTTTCCAGGATATATCCGGGAAGTTGAAGTCCCCCACGAGGACAAGCGCCGACGATTTTGCAACTTCTGTCAGTTGCCTATACAGGGATTCAACCTTATGGGGGATATATACAGGGATTCAACCCCACAGGGATTCAACCTTATTATTCCCAGCCTGGAGTTCCACAACATCAAAAGATTCTGTAATGTAGAGAGCCACGCCACCACCCCCTCTGTGCTGCCTGTCCCTCCTGAAGAGCCGATAGCCAGGCATTGCAGCACTCCAGCCGTGGGAGCGGTCCCACCACGTCTCCGTGATGGCAACCAAGTCGTAGCCTGCCTGCTGCACGATGGCTTCCAGCTCCTCCTGTTTGTTACCCATGCTGCGTGCATTAGTGTAGATGCACTTCAGCTGGGCCATCGCCTTCTTCCCCAGCCTAGCCATTGTTTCCCCCGGCACGGCTCCAACAAGCCTTGTTTGAGCCCCGTCCCCCTTCTTGCCTAGTTTAAAGCTCTCTCTATGAGCCCCGCCAGCTCCTGGCCTAGGATCCATTTTCCCCTTGGAGATAGGGACCTGTCTGAGGCCATCAGGCCGGGTGCCGAGTAAAGCTCCCCATGGTGAAAAAACCCAAAATTTCTGTGCTGGCACCAGCCTCTGAGCCTCCTATTAACCACGTAAGCTTTCCATATCCTCTCCGTGCCTCTCCCTTCCCCCGTAGGGATAGACGAAAACACCACCTGCACTCCCGCTCCCTCCACCAATCATCCCAGCCCCCTATAGTCCTGTTTGATAGCCTTGAGGCTTCTCTTTTCAAGATCATCACTGCCAGCCTGGACTATCAAAAGCGGGTAATAGTCAGAGGGGCGAACCAGGTTTGGAAGCTTCCTGGTAACGTCTCTGACCCTGGCCCCAGGGAGGCTGCAGACTTCCCTATGTGTGGGGTCACGCCGACAAATAGGGCCCTCCGTTCCCCTGAGTAGGGAGTCGCCCACAACAATCACCCTTCTTTCTTTCTTGGTGGAGGCAGTCCTGAGGCGTGGAGTCAACTTCCTCACCTCAGGCATCCTCCTGGGCAGGCTTCCTACCTCGTCCTCACCCACCGGTCTCTCAAGCTCCAGGGCCTCAAACCTATTGTTCAAGGGCACCTGGGAAGGCAGCGCCGGAAGGGGAGGGCATCTCCTGCGAAGTCGAGAAGGGACCTCTCGAAGGGACCAACACTTTTGTCAGGGATTTGAAAATTGATATAAAACTATTGCTGTTAAAACTTATAGCTGAAGTGAATGATTTAGAAAATTTATTAATGCAATGTAGTCAAACAAAAAAATGTCAGAATCAATGGAATTAGCTTCCATAGTATTTTAATATGTATTTTAAAAGCATAGAAACAAGAAAACAAAACAAAAACAAACAAACCAACAAATATTACTTAAGATCTGAAAACTAATGCCTCAGGATTGAATAAATAAGTTACCTCCCATATAGCTAGATTTTACAGAGAACTAGAAGGGGAATAAAATATGATTGATAATTATGCTCTGGGAGAAAGAATAAGCTTCTTGGCTGTGTTGAAAACATCTCTTAAGAGGACTATGAAGTTGTCTTTGAGGGTCTTATTCAGAACTTGCAAGAATAATCTTCAGAGTATGCAGAAGAGCTGCCTAAGAGAAGAATATTAACTGAAAGTAATGGGGTGGGGGAGAAGAAAAGGAAAAAATTCTGTTTATGGTCACTCCCCAGCCCATTGTTATAGTGTAATATAAATAGAGGTCTTGAGCAGGGACTATGCAATGAGACTTTTGGGTGTGACGAATAACACTGCACTGCACAACAGAAGACAACATGAAGTATACTTAAAAAATAAGTCATCACTTTGTAGGTATAGCAGTCTGACCCTCAGACTTTGTAACAAGATTTGATTGCCATCGGTGTGAAAAAAATATTTAACTTTCCATACTTCGAGGAAGTTAGAAAGACAAAAATGCAACTGTGACATTTGAGGAAATGAAAAGTCAACATATAACAATGTAAATCACACATAGCAAATACAGCTATAATAAACATACCTTTATCCATCTTAGATACAATGACAAATACTTTCAAAATTCAAATTATATTTTACAGCCTAAGTAAATATTAAAAGGCCGCCAAATCTGCTAGCATAAATCTCTGTGACCTCATAAGTTTTTACCATGTGCATTAAATAAAATGAGAATGAACCCTGAAGGCATTTTTACTCCGTGAAGAGAACACGCAGGTAAAAAGAGATAGTTTTACCAGCTCCTTTCAGGAGCACTATATTTCTGGAAGACTGTTGGAACTGTGGGTTTGCCTACAGACAGATTTCTTATTATTTTATTCTTATTATTTTACTGCCAAAGCTATGGAAACAGTGATAAATTATTTGCATGGTGATGGCACCCACCATGCAGGCATGGTTATCCACCAGTTACCATCAATTGCACCTCAAAGGGCTTAGAGCTGAAGAAGAGAGAAAACACACCACTGTGAGAACAGCTGATGTTGGGACAGTTGTGGTCACTGTTGTAGATTGCATCACTTTAACTGGATAAATTGTGTTTCTGCAGGCTACACTAGGGAATACACTTGGTACGTTAGCTTTCTCCAGCAATGGGTTATGTGCATACATCTATTTTCTGTGAAATGCAGCGCAGCTCACTCTTCATTGGAGGGCCGTCGGGGTGAGCGTGTGCCCAGGTGATTCCAGAAAAGCAGCTGATGATCTCGTCAGTTCATATCCTAGTTTCTTCCCCATCTATTTGTGCCTATGCCTTCAGTTCACTTTCTATACTGTTAGTAATCTCAGCCTGTCCCTATTAATAATACTTGAGTAAGTCTTGCAGAACTGCAAGTGCAACCAGTGTTTCAAGCTGTAACCCTGCCTGCACCACATACAGAGGCTTAAAATTCATTCTTTTCTGATATTTTGAAGCTTTATGTGTAATATTTATCGCAACGCATATTCTCAGGAGATAAGAGCGGATGCATGATAAATATGTTATCTCCCCCCCAAACAAACAGACATCCATCTGTCTATCCAAAAGATGGTGCTTGCCAGCTGTGCATATATAAAGAGTAAATGTAAAACCAGCTGTTCAGTCAGTTCATCCCATATAGTGAGGTTGTCACTGTAATCACTTTGGCTGGGAAAATTTCCAGTCATCACACTGCTGCTCCTCATGAATCACACTTGTCAGGAAAACGTCAGCATCTTTTATATGGCATTTGGTTATTTTTAGGATGAATGCTACAAGTGTATTTAGGGCAATTACTTTCAGAACTTGAGAGAAATCTATTGATAACACTAAAAACCATATGTCTGGCTCTCAATTCAAGCAGCAGATTTGATGTTTAAATCAAAGTGTAGTTATCCTTCTAGTGCACTTTGTAACAACCAGCCCCAACAATAAAGCCCCAAACATCCTGGATTTCTGAAAAGATATGGATCAGTTGCAACAATCCAGAGAAAAGCAGTGACAGTGACTTGCTAGAGATCTAGAAAACATGGCTAGGAGGAGAAATCTGAATAACTGGTATTGTTAAGGAAAAAAAGAAAAATGACTGAATATAGGAGAACAAATTTCAAATAGGTTAAAGGCTATCACAAAAGGAAAGGCAGTAATTTGGGCTTGTTTAAATTCACTGCATTTACACTGTGGCAGTAAATATTGAGGCTGGATATTAAGAAAAAAAAAATCTATGGATTAGGACAAATGGGTAAGCTAACTTAAATTTAAGCATATGCTATGTGTATAAACACTTGGACAGGATCCCATAACTTCTATTTAAAGAATTAAAAAAAAAAAAAATTTTTCAGAGATACTGGTACAGATATACACTATATGAACATACAGCAGTATCCTAATAGCATTTCAAGTTTGATTTAACTCTTTGGAAACGTTTGAACAGAAGTAGTTTAAGTATGGTTATAGTGTACAGCAATACTGTTTTTAAGGCACAGGTTCAATAGAAAAGTTAAAGGTGACTTATAAAAGCTCTGTGGGTATCTGCTAGTACTGCTAATCTACAGACAATGGGTTGATGACCTGCATTTTTCACTGAAACATCTTTGTTTAGGGAGAGGTACTGTAATGTCAGGAGAACAAGGGAGTGCTGCCTTCGGCTGGAACCAGTGATTTCAAACTTGCCAGAGCCAATTTTTCATTGATGTATTACCAGATGAAGAGGGTTTTCTATATAGAATGGTTTAGGTTGGAAGGGACATCAAAGATCATCTTGTCTGACCTTCCTGCCATAGGTGGGAACACCTCCCACTAGACCGGGTTTGCCCAAAGCCCCATCCAACCTGGCCTTGAACACTTCCAGGGATGGGGCATCCACAGCTTCTCTGTGCAACCTGTTCCAGTGCCTCACCACCCACATCCTACTACTACCCCAGCTTGTGATATACACAGCATCAAAGCATTTTTCTCCTCCTAACTTTTCAGGACTCCAACAATTTACCAAAGGATCTTTGCTTACAACTGAAATATCTTTGATGGAATAGCACATTTTCATGACATTTCTTTACGGGAAAAATTGCTTCTGTACACCACCAGTTTTCTGAAATGTGGGAAATGGTTGGGAAAGCTCCTTTAATTAGATATGCATTTTAATCGAAATCCAAATTCCTGTTGATAGGATTCAAGGTCTGCACCTGAAAATACTAGAAACATAAATCTGTTTCAATGTGTGTTGACTTTCAGGTTATGTTTACACTAATTAGTCTACTGCAGCTCTATATTCGATAAAATATATATACAGGTGATTTGTATGCTGCTTGGGATTGTCAAATCAAATTGAAAACAGTTTAGTTATTATCAGTGGGGTTAGCTAATGTTTTCTTTTAATTTTAATTTAATTTAATTTAATTTAATTTTTTAATTTAATTTTAATTTTTAATTGCTATGGACGTCTGTTCTCCAGGAAACATCAGTATTTTGTATCAACTTAGTTTGAAAACATTTCTGAAACATGGAAATGCCTTCACAAAGTGAAATTCTGTTTTTACCATAATGGTAGATAACGCAGTCAGACTCTGCTACATGTTTCAGAGCTGTACAGTCTTGAAGCTCAAGGATGCATTCCTTCTCCATTGATAAAATAGGAAAATGCTATATGATATGAGGAAAAACAGATTGCTGACTACCAAAATAAACTATGCGAGACTCATTTAAATTAACTGTAATTCTGATTAAAGTCATTACAGGCACAGATGATTTTTGGATGTCAGTCTCTGATATTCTCTGACCCATAAAATACAGTCATAATATGAAGCTAAATAACTGCAAATTTACTCATGACTTTTTTTTTTTTTTTTCCCTAGAGCCTTTGCCCTTTGAATTAACTCTGGTCTTAGAATAGGATTTACCTGGATTTACCATCATTGACTTCTGCAATATCAGCTATTCCTCTGAGGTTCTCTTTTTTTTTTTTTTTTTTTCTCCCTCCTTTTTTTAACCATGGCATTTTTAGTGTGTACACAATCAGGTGTGTCTGCAGTATGATACAGTGGCATTCTTACATGTGTACATCTGACCACTAAGATACAATTTTGTACTTAACAGGGTACAGTTAGGAAAAAAGAGATAAATGAAGAAGGAGTCATATGAAACAAAGCATCTAACAAAACCTTAGACAAGGTTTTAGGATATTATTCCTTCCATAGACTTTTCAATAATAGTTCACAGTTACTTACACAGAGCCTTTGATTTGGTGAGAAAAGGAGCTGATTAATTAAATCTAGAAAACTGGGCTGTGCAAACCCTGTAGGAATTTGTGAGCTGAGCCCTGAAGTTTGCTTAATAGTTGTTGGATCCAAGCAAACAGCTTCAGGCTTGCTTGGAGGACAGAGTTTAAATACAATAAATAAATAAATAAATAAATAAAAATCTTCGGTCACTCTAAGGGAAATCTTTCACAACCTTTTAACCATCCTGTCTAACTGACAAAGCCTGGAAACTTCACCTCATCTTTTAGTAGTTTTGTAAACTACTTGTTGTTAACTGTATGTGTGACATGCATATGACCCATTTTTTGCTTTTATTTTGTGCTGTAGATGCAGAAAAGAAAACAACCTGCAGTGAGGCAGGGATCAGAGATGTCTGGAAGTCAATCAAAGCTTGGTCAAAATGATCAGTTTACTGCTTGTTTTATAAACTATTCTAAGAGAATAATATATATATATATGTGTATAATGTATAACTATAAAACGGAGGAGTTCCTATTGCCTTTTGGAGTATTCTTGAAAAGAGAGACTAGTGTATTGAATTCCATGGATTGTTACACCCCCACTACTAAATAAAGTGCATATCACTAAAAATATAAGGGAAAAAAAAAGGAGATAAATTGAATAAAATTGAATGCTCTTAGGAATCCTATCATAGTACCCATTTTATATGTTTCCTCTCAGTTCCTTTTAAAGATCACATTATTTTAAAAAATGTGTTTGGGCCAGGTGAGGATGTCTGGCTGTATCTCACAGCCTTCGAGAACAATAAAGCCTGCACGAACTAGGAGAGATTCAAAAGTTCAAGAGGTGGTAAGCAAATGAAGGGTGAGATTCATGTAAGAGGTGAGAATCTGAAGTGTTACAGACAACCTGAAAAAAAATAAAAATAAAAGGAGAGAGAGAGAGAGAGAGAGAGAGACAGAGAGAGAGAAGCAACAACAGATACAGTTAGGAAAAAATATAAATAAAAAATCCCTGTAGGTCACTGGAGATTTTGGGGCAATCCAGAAAATCAAGTTGTTAATAACTGAGTCTGTAAGCAAGGAATTGCTCTGCAAGGACAGAACAAATACAGGAAAAACAAGTCTACACATTTTTTTTTTAAGTTTTATTCTCTTTCTTGTAGTCACCTTTGTAGTCACTTAAAGTTTTACAGAAGCTGTCTATTCTAGTTCTTGTTCAAATAAAACTTGGCTTTTGAGAATATAAGCCCCCTAGGTCTTTTGGGGATGCTCATTATAAGAAAAAAAGTTTAGGTAGATTCACCTTAGACCTCTGAATCCTGTTATAAACTCATTTATACTTTTGACCTCCAGAACATCCTGGGGCAAAGACAACCACAATTTAGCTGTGCATTCACTTTATCAACAGTATTCTTGATTTTGTAGACTACCACCTTTTTCACAGTCCTCTCTTTTTTCTCCTATATGAAATACATACCTACAATGTCCGTGTAGCCATTCACTGTACCTCTTCCTAAATTGTTATGTAGCCTTTTTGAAATGGGATTTTTCAGAACCACAGGAAGATATAAGAATATTGTGGATTAATGAACTTACATAAAGATGTGTTCTATTTTGGATAAAGTAAACTGCTGTGATAGCTTTATAAAACCAATCTGTCGTATTTGTTTGTGTGATAATAACTTGAGTTCATGAAGTGCTAATGAAATTATTCCAGTCAACAGTGAATTGGTAACAAAAATATCAGTGATATAAATAAGTGGGTAAATGAGGATTTTCCTATTTCAGACAGAGAAAGGAGGCAGACTGAATGCTCTCCTGATGAAAGTTGACAATAATGTTAATGATTAGCTTGGGATGAAAAAATTTCAGTTAGCTAGACAGTGTTTCTGTTGCAGAAGTTTAAAAAACTTGCTAAGAAGTCTCTGGGTATTTGGGGGGGGAAATAGTTCATTAGCACATTTTATGCTACCTGACCTGAAAGAAAGCATTTTTTTTCAGTCAAGGAGAGCTTTTGTGTATACTTTGTCAGAATTTTGCCTGTCCTATACCTAGGTAGGTCTGATGCCATGTAAATAAAAATAGCAGTCATAGTAATAATAGCCTAAGCATTCCACGGTACAGATTATTATTCTGTGAAATGAATATAACAAGTCCCACAAAACTTCTGTTGACCTCAGTCAGTCAAGAATATTTAAGGCACTAAATATTGCTCTGCTGAGTAATCTACCATCTGTTTTAATAAAGAAGCATGAAAGAATATTATTCGATCAGAACAATGAGCAGAGACCATGAAACAAATATTTAAAAAAAATGGAGGGAACGAATGCAATGACATACAGGGCTAGAACTTATTTCAGAAGTCCAGCCTTCTGCTGTCAAATGCTGCACATAACTCAGCCTCAGCTGGAATTATTGCGTGCAGTATTAAATTCCTTACAGAACCCAAATTGCAGGATCAGGTTGATTGCATTTACACATTGATTTCATGCTCAGATTCATTGATTCATCTCTCAGAAGGCGAAGGACTCTTCTGAAACTAGTAGTGTTAACTAACATGAGCAATTGTCAGTTATTGACACTCATGTTTCATCAACTCTCTGAGAATCAGATTTGTTACAACACCACTGCATTTATTTATCCCTTGAATTCTACCATGTTTCCTTATTCTCAACAGGTACAGAGGAAGCCAGATGCCATGTAAGGATGGAGGGAGAGATATTAACATAGATGAAAAGAGGGAAGGAAGGAGGGAAGGAGGGAAGGAAGGAGGGAAGGAAGGAGGGAAGGAGGAAGGAGGAAGGAAGGAAGGAAGGAAGGAAGGAAGGAAGGAAGGAAGGGAGGGAGGAAGGAAGGAGGGAAGGAAGGAAGGAAGGAAGGAAGGAAGGAAGGAAGGAAGGAAGGAAGGAAGAGAATTAATGTGTGTCATAGAACCACCAAATGGTTTGGGTTGGAAGGACATTAAAGATCATCTAATCCCAACCCCCTGCCATGGACAGGGACACCTCTGACTAGACAGGTTGCCCAAAGCCTCATCCAGCCTGGCCTTGAACACCTCCAGGGATGGGGCATCCACAGCTGCTCTGGGCAAGCTGTTTCCAGTACCTCACCACCCACTATCATGGTTTTGGCTGGGATAGAGTTATTTTCTTTGTAGACACAAAATACTGTGTTTTGAATTTTTGATTAAAGTAGTGGTGATAACACACTGATGATTTACTTGTTGCAGAGCAGCCCTTTCACAAAGACAAGGACTTTCAGCTCCTCATGCTGCCCTGCTAGCGAGGACACTGTGGGTGCGCCAGGAGCTGGGAGGGGACACAGCCAGGACACCTGGCCCAGGCTGGCCAAAGGGATGTCCCACACCATGTGGCATCGTGCCTCAGCAATAAAAGCTGGGTAAAGAAGGAGGAAGGGAAGGACATTTGGAGTGATGACATTTACCTTCCCAAGAAACAGTACATGTGATGAGCCTTGCTCTCCAGGAAGTGGCTGAATACCTGTTGATGGGAAATAGTGAACAAATTCCTTGTTTTGTTTCTTGCCTGCGCTTGTGCCTTTTGCTTTCCGTAGTAAAGTGTCTTTATCTCAAACCATGAGTTCTTGCACTGTTACCTTCCAATTCTCTCTCCCATCCCACCTGGGGAGAGTGGAACAAGTAGCCGTGTGGGTTCTGAGCTTGCCTGTCAGGTTAAATCACAACACCCTCATAGTAAAGAATTTCTTCCTTATGTCTAATCTAATTCTACGTCCTTTATTTTAAATGTTAGCTCTTGTCCTATCACTATACACACTGATAAAGAGTCTCTCTCTTTTTTATAGGCCCCCTTTAGGTACTAGAAGGCTGCTAAAAGTCTCCCAGAGCACTCTCCTCTCCAGGCTGAATGACCCCAACTCTCTCAGCCAGCATAACAATACATTTGAGAAACACTGCAGAAATGAGCATGCCATTTGTTTTGTGAGAGGTCCACCTATAGAGAGGTCTTTGGTGGCAAAAATCTTCTAAAGAAACATGTAAATTTATGCAGCAAAGCCAACAGAGATTTGAAGGCTCCTTTAAGAATAATATATTCCCTTCTTGTAAAGGTCAAGGTGTGTCTGCTGTTCTCAGCCAGTTATAAAGAACTCAAACTTGGCTCCATGTGTTACCACAGAAGCTTTCCAGAACATTTTCCCAACTTAAGAAGAAAACAGCAACAATGATAATTGAAATAAACTGTCACAAGCAATGAAATGCTCATTAACTCTAATTGCGAGCATTTTCACTTTTCATGATAGTTACGAAAGGATAAATCAAGGGAATCAAAAACTTTAACAAACCTGCTAAGAAATCCATGCATTTTGACATCCCCTGCCCCCTTCAGCCAATGCAAGTAGCAGAAAATGAGATCCTTGCTGTGTTTCTGTAAAAAGAAAAGACAAGAAACAGCCAGCCTCCGCTGACTTCTTCACCTCCATTAAGCACTGACTCCTCATGAAATCTGTAAGTAGCTCTGTCCTATATGAGATGGTGAGAGTTTCTAGCTTGGAAGACAGGCTGCACACTTTCTGTTTTTACATCTGATTTATCCCAGCCTGATGAAATCATCCAGAACATTTATTTTTAATTGCATTAAGAAATTAAGAAAAAAAAAATAGGGAAGAAAAGGTAGACCATGTCCCCTTCTTTGCTCAATCATCTGTTAATCAATTTTCCGAATAGAAAAAACTATTGATTGGCACTCAGGTAAGACATAGCAAAATCCTCCCCAGAAAACTGGACTTCTCCCTAGCAGCACTAAAAGCAACAGATAATCCAATAGGCAAAGAGCAGCACATGACCCATGGTCACAGACTAATCTTGATTCAGAAATCATTGGTTTTAATGTGATATCTTCTTCTATAGACCTAAACAAATCCTTTTGTCTCTCTCTGCTGCTTTCTCTCCAGGTTTTCTCTTGTTCTAATTTATAAACTCTTCAAAATTAGGAAGCTTTTCCCATTTCATGAATTTTAGCACCCATTGCAGCAAATAGGATCCCTTTATTGGTTTAAGGAGTCCAGTAACAGTACAGCAATTAATATTAAAATGAAGAGGACAGGTAAACTTTCTTGAGTATATCATTATACCATTTTTTAAGATTTTCAGCTATGTTGAAATAAGCCTTTACCATGTTTACACCATAATTTTTAACATTATTAATTTGTTGACACTCCACTAATTGCTACAAAATGCAGAAGATGGCCTGGTAGATCTGAATCTGGCTTCTCGTCATAGGTTTAATACAAATTTCACGTGGTGAATGCTCAGAAAGAATAAGATTAGATGGAAAGATATGGCCATATATGTTTTTCTAAATCTTAAAATAATTCAAGGGATATGAATAATGCCATTTCCATATGTCTTTTGTATAGTCTTTGCTTAAACATACATTCAGAATTACATTACACCTGCAGATTTCATTTTGTTAGAAGCATTAGCAGATGCCAAAAAACATTTTAAACAAACCAGCTCAGTGGAACTGGGAAGTAGTAATGTATCGTTTTAAAAGAATCCTGAGGGATTTTGAGGAAACCATTCATTTATCATAATATCGAACTCAGTTCTTCTGGAACAATCATACACATTTTCTGTCTTTTTGTTCCTATTTATGGGAGAGATCTAGTTTATAAACATACAGTTTCAACAGTAGAGGCAGATGTTTCTGATAACCTGGAGAGCTAGATTCTGTGCTTTTAATTTGGACAGCTGAAGGGCATCATTCTTGATAACTTCAAAGACCCACCTTTCTCTATTGCCTCTCTTTATGGAGAACTTCAACAATATCTTCACTAGGTCAAAGTTAGATGCTTAAACTGGGTGGGTGGGACACTACTTGATGATTTGCTGCTTGTTATATGGTCATGGTGTTGACCTTCTAGAGAGCTAAGCTTTATAATATTTATATGGGAGATATAATCCTAGGCCCAAAATGTCTGCAGTCAAAATACAGAAGAGAGAGACATGATGGAGGGAGATGGAAGTGGAGAAGCAGATGTGAATTTGAATAAGAATTTAGATGTGAGGCTGAGAAGAAAGAACCCACATCTATAAAAGACCCAGAGCAGTAACTGCATCTGCAGACCACCCTACCAATACAGCTTATTAAGCACAGTCCTAGAGACACAGAGCAAAAGGGGAGAGAACAGCAATGTCAGCAAAGATTTTAGAATGAGAACCTCTACCTTAGCAATCCCAGAAACAGGTTCAGTTTGGAAAGAAGTGCACGTCCCATGCTGACGGGACATGCAACAGGGGAGAGGAGAGCACCAATACTGGCATCCTGTCCTGAACACTAAAATGCTTCATTGTTTTGCTTTGGCTTTTGATATTTTATGTTAAACTAAGATTCCAATTTATCATATGCAATAAATATATAACAAGCCTTATCTTACTGCTAATAACTTCTAAGCCACGTCCTATTTTATTTATTTTTCTCCTGCATAAAAGCCACTTTATAACAACAACAAAAAAATCTGCTGCTCAGGGTTGTCTAGGAGCAATCTGCATCGTGATTTGATTATGTACTAAGCATTACTTATCCCCATCTGAGAGGTACCCTACAGGGAAAAGCTCCGAAGAAGACACTGCATTAAGGAAGATTGGAAGTCTGATTGCATTCTGTTTCCATCTCTCTGCAGGGCTGGCTGTCAATGGCATTCAGAAGCCGCGCAGCAGAAAGGAAAACAACTCCCTTTCTTTACCATTGTGAGTCAATCAGTGATTGAAGCATCTTTACCCAGTTAAGGTCTGGCAGGGGATGTGATCCACAGTTCACTGAGAATTTGCATTGACTTCATACAGTTTGACTAAGGCCTGTATTTTTCAGGTAGAATTGATTATTTTATACTGTCACTGAAAGTGAAGGAAAAAAGTGCATAAATCTTATAGTGAAGATGCAGTTCATAACTATAAACATTCTCTCAAGCAGTGAGTCTGAATCCAGATGGTATACAATATTAAACTAGAGAATCTGGATCCAGATGGTATACAATATTAAACCAGTGATATCTCTCTAAGCACATTTAAAAATAATTAATATTGCCATGGATTTCCTCCAGACTTTTTCCCTATCATGAATATAGAGCAGTATGTTCCCTTAGGAGGGGAAAATTGCAAAGTTTCCTGTGTTAACCACTAAGTAACTTATTTACTTTCATCATCATGATCCAGTAGGTCATGGCTTGAATTCTAAGGATTGAAAAGACCATCAGATCTCAATTGTTTTCCACTGAACAGCTTCATGGAATAGTGTCCCAAGTGTGGGAGAGCTTCCCCAAATGTCCTCAAAATTTGCTTTACAGGATTTGTCTTAAGTGTCTGGAAGAATCTCCTAGAACCAAAAACTTATATAATTAATGTCATTTAAAATAAACATGAGAATATGTAGAAACACACGTAAACATAGAAAGATGAGGGGAATGGTTTTAAACTAAAAGAATGTATCTTTAGATTGAGGTTAGGAGGAAATTCTTCACTTCAGAGGGTGTTGAGGCACTGGAAACAGGTTGCCCAGAAAGGTTGTGGAGCCCCATCCCTGGAGGTGTTTAAGACCAAGTTAGATGAGGCCCCAAGCAACTGATCTACTGTGTGGCTCCCTGCCTATGGCAGGGGGTTTGGAAACTGGATGATCTATGAGTTCCCTTCCAACCCCAAGCCATTCTATGATTCTGTGGTTTGTCATACTAGGCTTCAATTTATTTTGACGTATAAATCCTACAATCTGTAATACAGAAATCTTCACATCTTGGAAAAGTTCTGACTTTCTTGTCAGAGTACTTTTTTAATTGTTTTTTTTTTTTTAATTTGAATATTGGCTTATAAGATTGAAAAACAAGACACTTTAGAAATTCAGAGCTAATTGTCTACTATAACATCTTATCTGAACAAACAGAAAATAGCTGCATTGCTTGCAAAAGGTAGGACCAATTAAAATCTCACTCTTTTTATATCACATATCACAGAGCAGCAGCTGGATGGAAAATCAAGAAGTAAAGATGAAGAATGCAAATGTGTCTACAAGTTAAAAACAAGACATTTTCAAACAGAAGTTTATTGCTCATGAAACAGGGAGATTGGTGTCTATTTTAACATTTGAGGGTCAGAACCTCCACAAATATCAGATAATTTAACTCCAGTAAAGCAAACATACAGCCAACTGAATATCTGCCCTTGGGATTTCATATGCATCCTTTTGTTTTCCTTTATGTGAAATAAAATTAGCACAGCATACTTTTTGCCCTTTCTGTATGAAAAAATGTGTAGTGTTTTTCCGTTGTTGAGTCTGTGCTTGTCCTCAGTTTTTATTCGAGTGTTTTAATGCTTAAAAAGTTCTAGCATCCCAAGGGACTACTGATGAGGTTTTGCTTAACTCAGTCAACACCCTTCTATGTATACACAGATTAAGGTCTTACTGATATCGAGTCACTGTTACCACATCTGGGCAGATTTCTTTTCATTACCATATTTGCAAGTTTTCAGTCATTCAAGATTAGCACAATATGATCTATGATGATTCAAATATGATATATTTTTTAAATTACTTAGCATCATTGTTCAGCCTATTAGACAATCTATTAGCTTTTGATTTTGATTCAAAAAGTTTGAGATTTAATGTTAACTCCACTACTTACTTGCTTTTTGAATTTGCACAAGTCACTTTGTCTTAATCTTCTCTAATTGCTGTAACTTGAATGAGGATTGCTGAATGTCCCTAACAGCTTCTAGTGTCACTGTCATCAGAGCAGCAATAATAGCAAACAACACTGCATTACAAAAAATATCTCATAAAAACAGTAGTAATTTGTATATTGCAGTTTCAAATATTTAGACAATTGACAAACATTTCCTTTGTCTCTGCAGACCTTCAGCTTTGCAAAGCAAGCTAGAATATATTTCCAAGGCAAAGAAAACAAAACAGAGGGAAAAAAAAAAAAAGATTAAAATGTGACAAGGTTAATATTACTAAGATGTTAGGGTATGTTAGGTATCTGCAGAAAAGGAAATGATAGCCTTTCTGACTGAAGCAGCATCTCACAGGGTCACCTAAAGATTTCAAAACAATGAAGACAAGTGCCAGAATATTTTGATTCATCTTGACTGTGTTAGAGATGGTAGCAGATGATCTCGCCTCCAAAGTCAGAAATAACCACCCAACAGCTGCAAAAGCATTTGCTTTTTTTTTTTTCTTGTTTTTTAATCTATTTCTGTCCTTCACCCTGGTGTGTCTCATTGATAAACAATATAACCTTGAAAAAAGGAAAAAAGTGTTCTGCATTCCTTACTCACAAACTTTGTTTCTTTTAAGATACAGATTCCTTTAGCCCATGACAGGGGATATTGCAGACCTCAGCTTCATAGGAACAGACACCATGTTTTGATACTGGTTTATCATAAGTCTGCATTTCTATAAACTGCAGCTCCAACCTGCACTCTATATTTACTTGCTTGCTTTCTCATCAGCAAATCTGGATGTTGGATGAGCTTGAGGGAAAGAGCATTGGTTTAGATGGGTTGAAGCTGGAAAGCTGTGACTGTGTGTGTCACTGCTTGTGTAAACTCAGCTCACCCAGGTATCACCTTACTGAGTAATGAGCTGTGAGAGAAAGAGACCAGAGGAAAAAACACATGCAAGAAAGGATTGAGTCTGTCCTGGCCAAACAGTGGAGAACGGGTCACGATGCTGCTCTGCTGCCCCTACCCTGCTATGGGAGATTATCTGAACATGGATCACAGGGGAGGCACAGACCAGACCACCCTTACGTAGGTGAGATGCAGCTCCGCTTGCTGAGCTGGTAATGCATGGGATGTAGGCACTGCCGTGATAAGAGCATGAAGGGGAGCCAAACAAGCGACATGCTCTGAGGAGCTTGGCAGCCCGCAGCAGGACCCAGCCACATACGCTGGTTTGGATGCCCATAATAACCCTGTTGTGAATTTCTGGGCCAAATGGAAGACTCAGTGGCCCAGACCATAGCCCACAAAAGAGGATAGACGCTGGGGAGTCCTTAGGGGCTTTCTGTTATTGCAACAGATACAAATGCCTGGTGTTAGTTTCAGCCTCTGGCTAGATGAACACTAACGAAATTGCGTGTAGCTTTTTGAGCTCATGGCAGCAACTGGAAGACGAGAGCTTTCTTCTCATTCTGTTGGCTCCTCAGGGAACCACGGAATCATCCCAGTAGGCAAGAGATCTGCGCTATTCATGACTCCTATATAA
This sequence comes from Cygnus atratus, assembly GCF_013377495.2. Taxonomy (NCBI): domain Eukaryota; kingdom Metazoa; phylum Chordata; class Aves; order Anseriformes; family Anatidae; genus Cygnus; species Cygnus atratus. The sequence goes on from NC_066364.1 coordinate 9,525,330, forward strand.
TACCTGCCGTAAACATATCCACCATGTCTAAGCTTCAATCAACGTTCAGAATCCTGTATGTCCACTCATCCAGTGCTACTCATTTACCAGCACCCCATTATCCAGCCCATTAGGGAGTACATCAAACAGAATGCACAGCTGTTTGTCCAGCAGTTAAAATCCCCATATATACTCTTGTCCTGTTTGCAAAGCTTAGGCACAGCTCAAAAGCCAGCCATGGCAAGAGAGATAGCTGAGCTTTTTGCTTGTCGTTTTGTTTTGTTTTTTTAAAATACACAACTCAGTATAGATCACTGATTTCTAAGAACCATATTTCACCATTCTTGGGAGTCTAGCACGGGAATAAGAGCGTCTAATGACTCTCATTATTAAAGTAACTTTGCATGAGACACAACAGTAGTTTGTTCCCTCTGGTTTCCCACTAATGTACTATGCAATGCGATGTAATGATGCAGGAGAGTTACCTTCACACAGACGTTTTTTCAAGTGATGTCCTCAGCTTCTCTTAGAAGACATCCACTGATTGATACACCAGTAAGACTGGAACAACATGACTATATTTCAGCTGAGAATCTACTTTACATAACAAACACTAAAAGATGGGAGCTTTCAGCCAAGATGTGATGTCAACAAATAAGAGCACATTTCTAAACCTTCATGGAAAATCTCTAAATAATGGGACTCTCAGTGTAGTGTTCATTTGTATTAGAAAAGGACTCTGATTTAATCAAACCATATCTAAATCCCTACCTGAATCTTGCATCTAATATGTTTTAGAATAAATTTTCTACTACTCCCTTTACCCACCCCCCACTTAGGATACTGGCAGAAAATAATGAGCTTTAGCAGTAGGTAGGTGTTTAAACCTCTTCTGATCCTGAAGATGTAGAAACAGAGCAATTGAAACCCTCTGTGGTTTAGTTCTGATGTGTGCAGCAGCCCAAGCAGGACTCTGGGTGAGGATTGTTTCTATACACTTGATATGCAGAGGATGACACATGCAGGAGCACCTATTCTCTCTACATTTGTTTGTCTAATTTTGATGAGACACACAATGAAATAGCACATCAAAGGAACAGCATAAAGCTTTGCCTGTGGGGGTTTGCGCCTAAGCCAGCTGTAGAAAATTATATCCTATCAGCGAAATCGTTGGACAACAATGAAGACAGCAATGAATGCCATGAGCTAAAGATGTCAGCACAGACCATTCAGAGCTTGAACTGAAGCCCACTGCAGCCTTTCACATCATAGCAAAAGGTTTTGGACTGACCTGCTGACCACAGACCTCATTGTAAGGACTTCCTTCTTCATCTGACCCTTTCTTTCCCAGCTGACTACAGCCTAAGAAGAAGTACATTCTCAAGCAAACGAGATCATGTGTTACAGATACTTCCAGCAAGGAAAGAATATACTATAAAACATAGCATTTTAGAACCACTTTTCAACATTCATTTTATCCAGGTCTTTCCCACTGTAGTAGGCATTGCCATTTTTAGATTCATCCTGGCCATAATCAATAACCTATATCATTTTACAAAAAAAAAAAAATATTGCAGACCTTCAACAGTCCCTAAATGAGTATCAGTTTTCTGCACACATCTTCATGTGGCATTTTAAAAGTCAGTTTCACAAAAATGTACACTGATAAATGTCTCTAGCAAAAATTGTAAAAATATTATTTGGTCAATATGTATTCCTTGCCAGCAGAGAAATGCTAAGAAGCACATCACTCAATAAAACTTAAGATTTCAGTAAAGTTTCTTCAGTTCATACATGAGCTGGCACAGGAGTGAAAACAAACTGGATGCATATTTAAACCTGGGATAAAATACATCAGTGTGATTCCATCTATACTGTAATGAAAGAGGTCAGAGCTGCTTTCCATTACCTTTCCTGCTGACATTCTGGACTTTTCCCTTTGCAGTGAAAAACTCTCTGGCAAATGTGATGTAAATAGAGTGAATTTCCCCTTGTTAGCACATCCCTCCTTTATATACACCAGACCTGGTTGCTAGCACTAGCTATCTTGGAAAACAGGTACTTTACCTCTGAACACAGTGAGGCCTGATACTTTCAACCAGGTTAGGTAGGGTTAATGTCCTGTGAACTCTTAAATTTAATGGTCATAATTTGTACCTCCCCACACCTCATGTTTTCAGCACTACCATTCCCCTATGCAGTAGCTGCCAGATGTAACCCCATGGGGTGGTTTTATGTTAGTCTTAGACAAAGCAATTCTTTGTACTGATGTTCTGGATACCCAGACGTATTTTAAGGAGAAAGGTGCTATATGATATGATTATCATTGCTGTACCATCAATCTATGTTTAAAGTGTCTGAAAGATCCTTCATTATCTTGTTAGCTGAAAGTGTTTAGTTTTGCTGCTTTATTTATCCTCCTGGTTTCAGTTTCTTCCTTTAGGTATCTTTGCTATTAATACATCTGGTCTTTTCATGCATTTTCTTCTATAGGGAGAAGGTACAGAGGCAGGGAAATCCGATGGTCATCCTTCATGCAGCATGAATGCAAAGATAAGGGATGTTAGGGCTAGCAAGAGTGAAGACAGTAATACACATTTATCTCGAAGAGAAGGGAAGGGAAGGGAAGGGAAAGGAAGGGAAGGGAAGGGAAGGGAAGGGAAGGGAAGGAAGGGAAGGGAAGGGAAGGGAAGGGAAGGGAAGGGAAGGAAGGGAAGGGAAGGGAAGGGGGAAGGGAAGGGAAGGGAAGGAAGAAGGGAAGGGAAGAAGGGAAGGGAAGGGAAGGGAAGGGAAGGGAAGGAAGGGAAACTATGTCACAGGAATCATTGTTGTAGCACATATTTACAAATGGGGTTCCTCCCATTTGGCAGCAAAGCCTGTGGGGAAGAAATCAGAAACCTCTGAACTCTCTTATCCCTTTCATTTCCTCAGAGGAATATAAACTGCATACTGACCTCAGTATCAGCTCTTTGCCTCACTCTGTTTTGCAATGTCAGTCATGACACTTTCAGGTAAATATATTAAACTTTGCATATTTTGAGGTTTAGATCACTTAGCCTTCCAGCAAGTCTCTCAAGAGTGTCTGGTTGGACCTACTCAGAAGCAAGCTTTTACTTAATTTTAACACATTTTAAAAATATAGTAAGACAGTGGAGAGGGGAAGAAAAAAATCATCAATCAGAAATTGAACTAAAGCCCATGAAATAAAGCTCTCGTCTACTAAAAATCATGCCTTTGCTAATGTCTTCTAACTTAAGACATAACATGGTATCACTCATCTTGAAATTTCATTTATTCAAATAAGTGCTTAAAAATAATGTTTTTCACTTCCTAAGGAAGCAGAAAACCCAGCTGAGTACTTACTTTAGCCTTCACTTATAAAAGAATATCACAAAGGCAATAAGAATGTGCACAAATACCAAATGAGTTAAAGCCAAATTTTTCAGATGGACAGTAAAATATATATATAATATATTATGATATCCTAGACACATTGAGTAAAATTCATCTGCCCTGTCATTGGTACCAAAGTTAGTAGCATAAGTCTACGTTGTCAGTAGAGTGAAACTGGCACCTCCAGAAGACAATTGTTTTCATTCAGAGATAGGTGCATGTGACAGGTTACGTGAATCGCCCTTTGGAGATGCTTATGTCTCTCATTAGCTATGGAGAGACTCTACAGTGGCATTTTGAAGTTTGACTATTCCATTATAGGTACCTTAAAGGAGGCTAGATTAGTCTCACTGAGAATGACCTTCCAACATGAAGGCCAGGTGTCTAAATGATATGTTAAGGAGCTCTAGAAGCACCAGAAAACTCTAGTTAACTCCAGTCCAAGCTCAGAAAAGAGAAAATAAAAGGCATTATAACCATTTAAAAATAGAAACATAAGAATCCAAGGGAAAGAGAAATGATGCCATTAAATAGGAAATATTAGACTAGAGAGTGTAGAAAGCTAACCTCAGCCTATACAAAGTCACCTTTGAATAGTCACAGACAGTTAATGCTGCAGGGAATGAGATCCAGAGGCCTGAAAATGTCACTTTATGCATTGTTAAAAGCACCTGTCTTCAACACAAGAATAAACAATGGAAAACACACTACGTGTATTAATAGCAGAATGAACTGGGTGTTTTTGAGTTTTGCTTTTTCCAATGTTGCAAATACATGTTCAAGGCATTTAACTATTACGAGTAACTGAATGTTTATTACATTTCTATCCATGTCTTGAAATCTTCCACTAGACAAAATTTACTGTCTCTAATCAAAAGACAGCCAATGTCATCTAAAATGTAACACTCATAGTAGCGATGTTTATATTTGCCTTTATCTTAAAAATAAAAAATAAAATGAAGTAAATTCTGGTCCTAGTCACTCTGTAGTAGCTTTGTCAGTGGAGCCTTTCAAGATCAGAACATTACCCCAAAACTTGCTGGCAAGTGTCACGAACTATGAAGCACATTAGTAGGCAAGAGGTTTTGAATAAAACCTCGGTCAAAAACACAGAGGCCTCTAACACACAACTCACTGAAAACTCAGTAAGAATTTAAGAGTGGGCAATAAAAAGCCTGAGGGGTGCAGTTTGTAAAATATGCCTGGGGGAGGCTGTACCAATGATTAGGCATAAAAGAGAGTCTATGAGGCTGAGGAGTGCAAACAAAGAGGAAGTTTTGACATTGAAGCTTTCCAGTTCTGACAAGGTGTTGAGAGGGGGTAAACACAGCCTGGCAGCCCCAGCAACTTACTCGACACTGGGCATGGTTAAGATTCCTTCTGGAAAAGATTGAAGGTGGGTTCAATCTACTGGTTTGCCTTCAGAGAAACTATTTCATGCCTAATATAATGAAGAAGAATGTCACGGTTTTCAAAGAATGTCAGCTGTTCAGCTTGTCAGGATCCTTGGGTCGGTCCGAAACCCCAATTTCAGGATAAGCACCAAGCTGCCCTTCTTTGACGCCTGCTTATTATTAGCTAGTAAAGGGGTCTTAGATCCTAACTCACTTTGTCTGAGTCATTCACATCTAAAAGGGATACCTGATATTGAGTCCTACCAATATTCAGTAGGACTGCATTGTTTATGAGCCAAACTCAACTTGAAAATGAGCTTTGATGTTTTCCAAAATTCTTTTCCAAACTCCTTAAAAGGTCAAACATCTTTTACTCCATGCATTGTATCAGAGACAGACAATAGTTCACCTTTATGAAGAGCTTCTGCAAGACTGTTATTTTAATGCAACTTGAATTTAGATGCAGCTTGTGGCTACATGGTTGTAAAGTCAGAATACTTCACCATAGTGTCTTCCTAAGAAGAAGCTGTGACTCTCAGTTGCTGTGAATGTAAACTTTTGCTGTTGACTTCAACAGGAGTTAGGCTCCAGGTTTTCAACTTGCATGATTAAATGATTGTATCATCATCACTTGATTTCTCAGTTGCTTCATTATTGTTCAAAGCTGCTTTATTTATCTGTTTTCCTGCCTCCACTTAAGTAATATTGTAATGTCTTATGAAAATTAGTTTTTGAAAAACACAAAAGCAAGGAATGAAAAACAGGACCTCCTATCGCCTCTCCAAGTAATCAAAAGCTGAATCTAAATAGTTCTATGGCAACAGGCAGAGAAAAGTATATTTTCAATTACTTTATTTCCATGTGTGAACTGCACATCCAATCACACTTCGTGAATAAGTAAACAATTTAATTTGTTTTTATTTATTTGTGTGTGAGCATGGTTTTTCTATTTTCTTTTTGGTAGAAAAATCAGGAAGAAATGGGGAATATAAAACCCACCCAGCACTGGCAAACTTTTCTCATTACACCTCTGAGCAACAGCAGGATGGGGAAAATAACAGATCATTATGTCTGATGAGTATAATTACACTTTTTCAAAAAAAAAAAAAAGGGGGGAAATCTAGGTTTATCACTACACCTGGTTTTTTTTATAGATACCTTTAAATTCCGCTGAACATGCAGCAGCAGACAAATTATTCCTTCTTGCTGTTTGATGGCCTCCAGTAACGCTTAAGAAAAATTGTTTTCCATTCCACTGACTGTAAAATAAACAAAACAAACCCTTCACTAAATGCTCTAAAGGCCAAAGGGTCTCAGTGAATGAACTTCAAATGACTGCTTTGCTCATCATAGAAAAATCCATTATGTGATTGTGTTTAGAAATGGTCCTAGCATATTTTGGGCGCTATGGCATTTAAAATAATAAGGATTAGAAATAAATAATAAACTGGTGAACAGGCAGAAAGTAAGTTGCTCCCTAAATCTAAATACGAATGTATTTCAATGTCATTTTCTATACACAGAGAAATGCATAGAACTAAATCAGTTCTATCATTTTATCATGAACATTATGTTTTCCTGTACTTTTCAGCTTACTTTCATTCCTTTCATGAAAAAGAATCTCATGACCTTTTCAGTATTAGCCTCAAGACTAGCTGAGAGCTATTCTTTTCATATAGAACCCAGACCCCAGCTGGCTAGCATGAAAGCTAACTTTGCCGACAAATCTCTAAGAAAACATGCGATAATGTTCATCTGTATTTGGGGGATTTTTTTTTCTTTTTACAGAAGCTATCAATGCATCTAATATAACAGTTTCCTGTAGGTTTTTAGGTTTAACCAGTACCCTCTGAGACCAAGCACTAATTAACATGCTGTCCTGAGTGTTATAGGCTAATAAAAGATCGAATATACAACAGAATCGTAAGACTTTCTGGTAACTGCCTTTCTTTACTGCATCTGCTAGAAAATGTACTACTGGTGTTTTAAGATTCCTCACCTCTTATTCATCATCCAGAAAATAAAATCCCTGTAGTAATCTGTTCTTCTGTAAGCTCCATTAGGAGATGATTTCCAGTCTCTCAGTAGGATTTCCAAGAGCTTCACTGTGAAGTTTATATGAAATTTCTTATTAACAGAAAAACAGTCAGGACAGAGCTTTCCTTCGAAGATTTTTCTTTGGTTTTGTCAAGTATGTTTCTCCTACTGGTTCAAAATCATCAGGAATATCTGTGGACAATAATAGATAACTAATACGGAGGATAAGCTTGAATATCCAGTGATGAACTTCACATAATACTCCTAAAAAACGACTTTGGAACACTATTTAAGGTATCTGCAGGAGCTCTTTAAAACCTACCCTCGCACCCATCATTGTCTTCAGGTGTTCAAATACTTTTAAAATAATGGTCTAAGAACATAACACCAACATTCCTCTGATACTAAGTGAACTTTTATCCCTCTTCATAATGAAATAGATCTCAGTAGAACCTCTGTCTGACCAAGACAATCAGATTGCTAAAACAGATTTTTCTCCCAACAACAGATACAGCTACTGGGAAAGCAGGTCTGTGAGCCTCCAAATGGAGCTGCCACCTATCCACTCCTACTTTTGTTCTTGGTAAGAGCAGAAGCCACTCAGGTTGATTGTTTGCATAGGAAGAAACACTAAGCGTCTGGGTTGTGTATATCCTCCACCAGATGCTGTCCATCATCTTCAGAGAAACTGGCAAGTCAAATGGATCCATGGAAAGGATTTGATCAGTAAGATGTCCCCTTGAGCATGCTGAGGGACAGGAATACAGAATAACACAACTTTCTTGCACTTTGGAAGTTGTGGCTATGACACGCATTTCAATGGAGATTCCTGATCACAGACTTTTCAGGGAAACTTTATTAACAGTAATGAACCTTCCCTGCAGACATGTCCTATCATATCTTATCCATATACAGCAGCATCTTTGTCTAGTATTAGATACTCTGAATTGATTCTTTGGAAAATTGCCATTAAAAGCTCTTGGTTGGAGAATGGTCAAATTACCTGTACAATAGTGTGGATTGGACAGCCCTGCGGGCAGTATGTTCTAGATCACACAAGGCTCAGAAACTGTCCATTGTCATGCATTCAATTTTGTCTCAGAAAGTACTACACAGGCAGGTATGGATCAGGCAAAGCTTAACTGGATAAAGGGATAAAGGACAACACAACGTCACTGCTCACACCATTAGTAAATCATCTCATCTAGTGTTGCTTTTGTATGTGATGCAGCAGATGTGAATGACAACTCAAAATACAAAGGGAAGGCAATGCTGAACAGCTACCAAATATGACTTGGTCATAGGAGGATACCTCACACAGGTTGGTATTACTGGGGAACACAGATTGATATTACTGGGGAAGTGGAACAGAATTTCTTTAGTGTCTATCGCTGCCTAACTTGTACATGGCAAATGCTGAGCTGATGTTATCAGGATAAGACTAGGACTGCTTCCAGACCTATTCTATGTAATTGCATTTGGACATGGAGGTGTATGGAAATGAGAAGAAGACCTTTCAAACCACTGGAAAACAGTCACATGAAAAAATCAGAAAGTATTGATGCCTTCTGTGTTTTTCTATAGTCTATTAAGACTAATTGCTTGGGTGGGCTCCCACCATGAACTGGTCATTAAAAAGAACAGGTGAGGTAACTATAATCAAATGAAATATGAATGACATCAAAACCATGCATGTACCACTATGCTTTGCTTCTTGCAGTAAAAACAGCTTTCAAACCTGCAATACAATCTTCCCAACAAGCATATAAATAAAGCCACACCTAATAATATTCTTCTTCCTATCCAGGCTGGTTGTGGCTTTGGGCAGCCTGCTCTAGTGGTTGGCAACTCTGCCCAGAGCAGGGGGGTTGAAACTAGATGATCTTTAAGGTCCTTTTCAATCCAGGCCATTCTATGATTCTATGATTCCTTGACATACTGTGATGGACAAAATTTCTTTCTGCATCTATAGATATGAAACTTTTCTACCATTCAAGGTAAACATATGTTAATTCCAGAAAGCTCTGGAGAAATAAATAAATAAATAAATAAATAAAGCTTGCTTTCTCTGGCACAGAATTAGTTCCAGCAATAAATTAAGCTACTACATACAATATTTAGAATTGCTACTGACTCTGAAGACTCAGATAATCCCCACAGAAATAACATGTCTGTCACACATTTCTCTTGGGTTATGGTGCCATTTGCCAACAAGGGGAGATCTTTGATAAGAGAAGAGCTATTCAAGATGATTTTTTCAGTACTCCCACAGAAGTCAAGACCTGAGCAACTTCTTAAATGTTGACAGAAGGCATGATAGGACCAATTAACACTTCAGAACATTTTAAACACAATTTTGACCTATGAGCTTGCTGTGGAACTCAGAATAGGATTTATACCCACTCGATACAAAATAAGTGACAGGGATAGTAATAAGTGATAGTAAGACAGACTTTTAGAAACATTGCCAAAGCCTCCAGAAGAGGTTTTACATCTAAACTAAGAACATTCAGAAAACATTAAAGTCCTCGTAGAATATGGATTTCTGACAAAAATTAAAGATACAAGTTTTCTACGGTCTACAGCTATGTTAATGTACTAAGCTGAGAGGGCATGGCCTGGGTCACTAGATTTCAAACATCAATTCTATTCAGGCTTTAAATCTGTTTAGAGGCACTTCTGACTTTGGTCAAGGTAATTTTCACATGTCTACATCGTTTTGAATTGCCAGAGAATTTGGCAGCATGGATAGTATCCAGCCTTGAAATATGAGCACTATGTATTTTACAAGTCTATACTTGCATTAAACAGCCTAAAAGATAACACCTACTTAACTGTAAAGCCCGTGTTGCTATTTTTTGGAGGGGCAAACAGAACAGGTACCTGAGCAGAGTTGTGTGAATGTATACAGGAGGTAATTGGTCACTAAGTATTTTGGGCTTTTACACTATCTTTCTTTCTGCTGTCTGAAGTGTAAAATTAACTTCTTTTTACCTAGCTATTCTGCAACCACATCAGGATACCTCTCAAGCCTTCCTGTCCCAAAGTCTTTAGGACCCTGGAGATCCATAATTCTCCCAGCCCAAGCACCCTTTCTTTATCAACACACTTAAAACTATTTCTTTCAACCCTTCTCATTTACCTTGTCCCAACTTCCTCACATGAACCCCAAATACATTCATTCCTCCCAATACATCACCACAATCCCTATCCTAGTCCTCTCTCAGAGTCTTCATTTTGATCCATTCCACTTTCTAAATCTTATTCCACCTTGTTCACTTTGACAAACAGTACCTAACGATGCCACGTACAGTCTGACCTACCCAGTTAAGCCTGACATCCCTCCAAGTTTTATTTCACCCATAGCTCAATTTTGGGCTCTGATGTAGAATTTTAAAATTCAGACATAAGGCCCGCCTAGACAGGAACCTAGAGGGCTGCGAGAGGACAACATGACAAGGAAAGACAATCTTAGCTGTATTTGAAAGTCTTACCTATTAGAGTCTGAAATTTCGTCCATAGTTGCTTGAGTTGGGCATTTAGTATATAGAACAAAGTTTTCATAGAATCATACCATAAAAGACCTTGGGCTGGAAGGGACCTTAAAGATCATCCAGTTCCAACCCCCTGCCATAGGCAGGGATGCCACCCACTAGATCAGCTTGCCCAGGGTCCCATCCAACCTGGCCTTGAACACCCACAGGGATGGGGCATCCACAACCTCTCTGGGCAACCTGTTCCAGTGAGTGGAGAATTCCCTCTTAACATCTAATCTAAATCCCCAATCTTTTAGTTTAAAGACATCACTATTTGCCTGTGTAAAAAGTCATTCTCCATCATTTTTACAAGCACCCTTGAAGTAGTGAAAGGCTACAATCAGGTCTGCCCAGAACCCTCTCTTCTTCAAGCTGAACAGCTCCTGCTCTCACAGCCTTTCTGAAGAAAGCAGAGGTGCTCCAGTCCTCTGATCCTCTTCGTAGCCCTCCTCTGGACCTGCTCTAACAGATCCATATCTTTCTTGTGCTGGGGGCCCCAGACCTGGACACAGTACTTCAAGTGTGGCCCCACAAGAGCAGAGCAGAGGGGGACAATCACCTCTCTCAACCTGCTGGCCACTGCTGATGCAGCCCAGGATGCAGTTGGCCTTCTGGGCTGCAAGTGCACACTGCTGGCTCATGTTGAGCTTCTTGTCCACCAGAACCCCCAAAACCTTTTCCACAGGGTTGCTTACAATGAGTTTTTCTCCTAGTCTGTACTCCTGTCTGGGATTGCCCTGACCCAGGTGTAGCGTAGCACCTTGCATTTGGCCTTGTTGAATCTCATTACGTTCACATGGGTCCACTTCTCAAGCTTTTCCAGGTCCCTTTGGATGGCATCCCTTTCCCTCTGGTGGATTAACTGCACCACTCAGCTTGGTGTCATCTGCAAACTTGCTGAGGGTGCGCTCAATCCCACTGCCTATGTCATTGATAAGGATATAAAACAGTACTGGTCCCGAGACAGACCCTGAGAGACACCATTCATCACCAGCCTCCACCTCAACATAGAGCCGTTTATAACCACTTTGTGGCCATCCAACCAGTTCTTTACCCATTGAATAGTCCACCCATCAAATCCATCTCTCTCCAATTTGGAGATCAGGATGTCATGTGGGACCATTGCAAAGGCCTTACAGAAGTCCAAGTAGATTATATCAGTGGGTCTTCCCTTGCCAACTGATGCAGTCACTCCATCGTAGTAGGACACCAGATTGGTCAGGCATGATTTACTCTTGGTGAAGCCATGCTGGCTCTCATGGATCACCTCCTTGTCCTTCATTGCTTGCAGGAGGATTTGTTCCATGGTCTTGCCAGGCACAGAGGTGAGGCTCACTGGCCTGTTGTTCCCTGGGTCTTCCTTTCTACCCTTTTGAAAAACGGGAGTGATGTTTCCCTTTTTCTAGTCACCAGGGACTTTACCTGACTGCCAGGACTTTTCAAATATGACGGAGGCTTGGCAACTCCATCAGTCAGTTCCTCAGGCCCTTGGGATGCATATCATCAGGCCCCATAGACTTGCACCTGATCTGTTTCATTAGATGATCTTGAACCTGCTCTTTGCTTACAGTGGGAGGGACTTTGCTCCCCCAGCCCTCATCTATGGGTTCAGGGAAATGAGAGACATGGGAAGCCTGACTGGAAGTGAAGACTGAGGCAAAGAACATGTTGAGTTCCTCAGTCTTCTTCATTTCTGCTCTTATTGGTTTTGTTTTCTTGTGGTGTGAGTTTTTGTTTGTTTGTTTTCCTCTCCTACTAATTGCTTGGTAAAGGGAAAGAGAGTGAAAAAATATTTTTAGAGTTGTATGATTTCTGCTAAGAGCTCATATTGTTGATATGGAGTGCTATTAGCATTAAACGTGTGTAAGGACTTGAGTTTGAGAGTCCCCTGTACTGACACCTCATTTGTTTGCATTATGAAGAAAATATGAAAGTAGTACAGTATACATAGAAGAAATTTATTTCACACAGTCAAATAAATAATGTAAAATGAGGAAAAATGTACAATAGTAATCAGAAGATCAGCTTGCAATCTTAGATTTAACCAGCTCTGTGACTAGAGTCAAAATACTTAGATCATTCAGAGGAATATTTCTGTAACAAGTAAATATGGCTTGCTTGCTTTCTATGAGAAAAAGATTGTCTTTGTTTCCTATAAGTCTTTGCAATAGATTCACAGTGTGTTTAAGGGCAAAGTAATAGCCATTATCTTCTCAAAAAAAAATAAAAGTCATTTTATGAATATTATTTTACCTGCTCTGCTGGGAGAAGAAAAAACAAACAAACAAACAAAACAAAAAAAAAGGAAAGAAAAAGAATCAGGTTAAATCATAATCAGGTCTACATGCAGAAAGCTGGGAAAAAATATTCTAATACATAAGAGGTAGTTTTTTGTTGGGTGGATAGCATCCCCGGTCAGTTTTGTGTTTATGGCTCAGTACTAGTGAAACATTTTATTTTCACATCTTGAAAGATCATTTCAGGGCTGAACAAACACAGCAGATTCAGCAGCAGCTGGAATACAACTACTACTGTTCACCCTTTGGAAAGTTTATGAAAGCGCTGGTATGGTTCTGAAATATTAAAAGGTCTTCTGAAACTCAGAGAGAAAACAGCAATGTAAAATCAAGGGTCTGGTCTGGCTGAGTGGATAAAGTGTCACCCTTTTATTCTGGGGACCTAAATCTTTCAAGTCAATATGTGATGTAGAAAGGCTTTTATGGTCATTGGCTAGTGGCCATGAATTCATATCAACAAAAGTAGCATAATTCAGACGAGGGAAGAGGAAGAAATCAAAGTGTAACAAGGCTTGTGTTATAAAAAGGCACAGTCCCTCACTTGGAAACAGTCTTGAACAGTAACATCTGACCCAAAGCTCTTGCTCCTGGGAGAGAGTTCAGATCACAATTTGCATTTGTATGTTTCAGCTTGACTTAGCTCTATACATCTAACAAATTTTACACTTTACATGGTTCCATATTTGACATGACTCTATTACCATGGTACCAGAACACCTCAAATTTTGATACACTTATTCTTTTAACCCTGTGCGGTAAGGAATACTTGGGCAGAGACATTACTTACATTTACACAGACAGCTTGACTTGCAGCCAGAATATCCAGAGTGCTTAAGATTGCTGGCAGTAACACAGGAAAATCAGTAGTCCATAAAAAGTTTGAACTTCAGCACAGTAGCTCTGGCAGTCCTTGGGAAGAAGGCCAGTGCTCCAGGCCACCTCAGGGCATGCCAGGTTGTCTCATCCTTGTATTCCAGGCTCAATCCTAAGGAAAGACAACCTGATGTTGCATGCAGGATTCAGGCTGAGGCCAAAATGACAGGACAAAATCACTATGTCTCTCTTAAGCCTCACCTCCCTCAGACGCATCTTTAAACACCTCTCCAACTTTTCATTTCAACAATTTGTACAGTGTTCTGGCAACACTCCTGTATTTCATATCTAATACCTTTGGGTACCTTTACACTTTCCAAGACAAGAAAAAACCTTTCTTGTTGCTCCAATGGTTCCACAGTTATCCCCACATGAAGAGGGAGAAGGGAAGTAATTTAAAATTATTTTCAGTCTTTCCACCTGCTACAACCTAACAAGCAGCTATCAGCCTTACTGCTCTGTTTCTCACTGGTGGGTGGACTGAAAGCTCTTTTAAGTAACATTTATCTCCATCGAGCCAACCAGGTAAGGGTCTGTAATGATCTGTTCCTACCTGGTATAATTGTTCACATCTACTTCTAAAATATCTCTACAAATATTTTAATTGCCAATAATTAACTGCAGATATAGAAGGAAAAAGGTAAACAGATGCTCACAGCTGGATTATTCCATGATTCTGGACAGCTTTAACACTAGATAAGATGCAGTGTTTGGATGCAAATCTGGCATAAGTGATCCCATACAAAACTATTTCTTCAAGACATCCCAGAACACATCTCAACTGCCCTATATGAAAAATAGCTTTTCCTTTCCAAGTGTTTATCCTCTGATTAATTCACAAATATCGGGGTCATTTCCCTTCTTATTTTAAATGAGGTTTATTGCAAGAGTCTTTTTTCTTATTTCATGAGAATTCCCTTTGAATGTCATAGTAGACCTTCCATGGACTGGGTTCATTTCTGTAACAATGGAAATGTCATAGCGGATAAAACTAAGTACATCAGATTCAGCAAACAAGCTCCAGTATTGTGGAAGTCATCTTTTATTGTTGTTTAAAGAAGCATAAGAAATATTCCTCCTGTATATGAATAAAAATATATACATCTTAGTATTGTAGAGGATAATAATGGTCTTTTCTTAAAGCTAACTTTCCTGACTTTTTTAAAATCTAATTTATTCTTTGGGCAGTACAAAAATCTGACAGTGAGTTCCAAAGCTGAAACGTGTGAGAAAAGCATTTCCTTGCATTTACCTTAGACTAGTAGCATGACAATTTCATCAGATGGTCCCTATTTCTTCAAACATGGTCAACAGTAAACAAAGCAGTTCATCTTCTCTGTGCTATTTATTATCTTATATAATATATAATTTTGTTCCTTGGTCATTTTTTTTTCTCCCCAAAGATCCATAATCCTAGCCTAACTGATCTTCACGAAAGTGTCTTCATAATGCCTTTGATCTTTGTTGATCTTCTCTGTTTCAACATTTTTTTCTGTTGGAAAAGGATGGACAAAACTGCATAGAGTATTCAGGACACGAGGTGATCCTGGCTTTATACAGAGGAAAAATTATGTCTACCATTCTGTTTTTGATGCTTTCTTTGTTGTTCGTACTGTCTTTACTTTTCATTGAGCACCTTTTAAAGAGATAACTACAACTCTAAGATGTCTTTCCAAAATAGCAATATCTCATTTATGAATCTATGGCTGTGTACAAATTGTTAGGACTGTGCTTCCTTGTATCTATTACTTTTCATTTATCAGCACTGAATTTTGTCTCTCATTTTATCTCCAATCACTCAAAATCACAACATCTGCTTACGCTTTTGTTGTCAGTTTCATTTTGTCACCTTGAAGAACTCTGTAGTATCAGCAAAGTTAGTCACCTCATTATCCGTTATTCCAAATAATTTATAAATGCGATGAACTGTACAAATCCTAACAAGAGCCCCTCTGTCTGTACTGACAATCTTTTTGTGAAGTGAAAACTGCAAAGCTGTCCCTACACTTTGCTTCCACCTTTTCACCTACCATTATGCTTTCCTTGATAACTTCTATTAGTCTTGGACACAGCTGACAAAAACTACATTCAGGATTCCAGGTGCTGTTTTGGAATTTTAGCAATTTTAGCTTTATAGGACACTCACACTCATTTTCTGGTCTAAATTTCTTTTTTTTTTTTTTTTTTTTTCCTTTAAATCTTAGCTTAATATGCCAAGTAAATTGTCTTGTAGTTGGATGAACCAATCCAAAGTCAAAAAGAATCCTACAAAAAGAAGTCCTGATGTTTACAAAATCAGCCTTTTCCTTCATCATATAGTACCAATTTGAAATCAAAAGGAGTATTTTAACCAGTTGAATCACAGCCTATTGACTCCTGCCCTTCCTTACAGCTACCCCATTTCAGCAATTCACATTTTCACTAAGCATATTGAGGATATGGAAAGGCATTAAAACTTAGTGGTGTGACAATGTTGTGGAGGTGTATTAACTTAGTCAGATTTCATGCTGACTTTGCAGTGATAAAAATGAGATGAACCAGTGGGTAAAAAATACATAGAGATGTAATAACCAACCTGCTTCTTTCCTACTCATCTCTGGCTTCATGATGCTGAAAATCTCACTGCTTCAGCCTGGGGAAAGAAATCTTTCCATAATCCTACAAGAGTTTACAATCTACCATACAAATCAAAGTAATATGGTAATCAGCAGATAAGCACAATAACACATGTGGCGTTAAATGAAGTCTCTCGTTCTCTCATGGGGGGAAGAGAGAGACTTATTTGTTCAATATACCATTATAAAATTATCTAGTTTTAGGAAGAAAAAAAAAGAAGAAGAAAAAAAAACAACAGAGAGCACATTTTAAATTCTTATCTTTTTGCTTTTTTTGTGAAACTTATTGATGAATAATTTAAAACTGTGTCTTAGCTATTCTCCGTTCTCTATAAAAATGTAATCTGACTTAATTATGTGTCATCACAGTAATAACAGTAAAAGAAATCCACTCCAGGGATGAGTAGAGCATACAGTGTTTTATGGAAAGTCCAAAAGACATTATTTTAATTTATACAAAATGAGTTTTAGCACTTGAAATACTTTTATTCATAAAATTGTTTCCAAGCATTTCACAGGCCTCCTACCAATAAGGAAAGTTTCACAGCAGAAGAATACAAAGGATGGTGGCAGCCTTGGTTAGAGGATGGCTGCCTGTTCATGAGGATTTTATGCACTGATTCTTGAACTTAAGGTTGGCAAGGAAAATTTTAAGCACCAGAAATAGAGGAGATGGAAAACTTCTATTAACCCAAGACAAATCTATTTAGTTGACCCCTATCCATGTCACGTCAACAAATCCATGCTGCACAATTAATTATTAACAAAATTAGCAACAGCTTGTGCTGATGTTTCTTCAATATGTAAGGACCATTTCATATGAGATCACACCAAGATGGTATTTAAAGCCATCTCCTGCCTAAAACTAGATATTATGTTACTAAGAGAGATGAACAACCAGAGAAAATGAATCCAGAAGCAGTTTTGCTCTATATGCACACTCTTTCCCATCTGAAAATTCCAAAGCATCTCTGTAAAGGGGCATATTCATATTTGCATCCTAGTTATACTACCTTTATGTCCAGGTCACATATGTCTAGGGAGACTACTGAATTTTTGAATGGAGAAGGGGCTCATAACCTGGTAACTAAGATGGGCATTCTGTGGAACAAGTGAAGTTTAATAATCAAATAACAGCCCAGCTCACTAACTGGAATTGTTTCTGTCCTTAGAAAGCTGACACAGTCTTATTTTCTAGCATGGAAGATCCACCTATTCTACGATAAAATATCCAAAATGCAAGTTAAAATTTCAGAAACTAACGTGGGAAAACTGACTTATACTTTATAATATTATTTTTACAATAATATAGAAACTACCCTAGAACTACCACCATTTGTTTCCGCATATGGGGTAATTTAAAAGACAAGTTGGTGGAAAGCAGCATTCAATGTTATTTTTTTTCCTTGTTAGTCCTTTTACAACATAAATTTTTATGAGACACCATTTGCTCAATAGGACTGCAGTTATTGTAAAGGGGCCACAATTTTTCGCATCAAAGTCACTCACTTCAAGAAAATTCAAATGGACCAAGCAAAAAAGTGAAGCTCAGTTTTCAGAAACGAACAATGATGTTGGGCAGTCAGTTAAAAACCCTTTCAAATGTCTTTTGTTTAAAAAAAAAAAGAAAAGAAAAAGAAAAAGAAAAAAAGAAAAAAAAAAGATTTTGTGTCTAAAGAGAACAAATGATCAGAACCTTCTGAAGGCCAAACCAACAAGCCAGTGCAATGAGTGCTCAGCTGCACACACAGAACAGAAGGACCTAGCCTCTCTAATCACACCGGGACAGATGTTTTGCACCAGCCCTCTTTCCTCAAGTGTCTTTTGAAAACCTAAGCTGTGTCACTTACACTTGCCAGCCATGGCTTTCTTGTTTTCTTGTCCTCATTTCAGAGAAAAGATAGATTATTGCCATTCTTTTGTTATAATTAAATAATTTATGTACTAGGCTGTACTAGGCTCTCTGTTCATGTCACAGTCTCAGTAATGGCCTTCACACTGTTTCTTCTCGTAATATATGCAACTTGGAAGTATTATAATATAGATTAAAAACTGTTTTCATCGAAGCATATAGTCTCGCAATCAATGATCCTTTTGGAGCTGATTTCAGATCAAATTACGGCTTTAGAGAAAAACTCATAGAGGTTTTCATGATGTTGAAGCTAGTGCTATCAGGTTTCAGCATATTCAGACAGAATGTAGGAATGCAGGAGATTGTAAGTATGACACTAAATCACCAACTTGTAGTAGTTGGGTAGTTGGTTTTCTTTCCCTTTTTTTTTTCTTTTTTTTCATAAAATTCATAAAAGTTTTTTTTTATGTTCATAAAAACTGTCTTTTTAAAAAGTGAAAGGGCAGAATGAATGTAACTAACTTTGCTAAATGCACTGCAGTTTTAATGCCTATCACAAGGGAACAAAGCAAAGATTAAAATGGCATAAAACAATGGGCCTCAGAAAAGAGACTTAAAAAAAGAAAAAGCCCAACAAAAACAAAACCATGACGGTCTGAAAGAGCTGCTGTAGCAGAAGGAAATAATTCACTGAAGAATGGATGCTGAAAAGAAGCAGAAATGAGTGGGTTGAATCGATGGGCGTCATTTCTCCTTTTAGCAATGCAGAGGTCAGCAGAAGTAAACTGAGTGAAGATTGTAACGTCAGAGGCATGCACAGAAAAATGTCTAGAATCCACAGTTGTCTTCTGCAAGACCACGATCCTCATTCTTTCTCCAGAAGAACCTGATCTACTTTCAGCTTTGACTCCCCATTTATTTTTTGACTGGTTTGATTTTTTGACATGAATGTGAAAGTGAGCTTAGTTGGAAGCCAAACTTTGTCTGAAGTGTTCATAAAATACAAGATTTCTGGGGGAAAAAAATGATATTTTCTAGTAGGATTTAGTTCTTTTCCCTCAATCCCTATCCTACTGCTGTAAGTCGGCTGTCAGTAGGCTGCTAGATAAGTAGGATTTTGGACACCTAATTTAGATATTTAACCTTAAGCAACAAGCACCCTCTTTATAAACCTCCAAAGGCATACATTTTTCTCTAGACTTCTACAATGAAAGAGTGAGCTCCCACACAATCCAAAGTGGAGTGAAATCATATAGCCAAGACTAGCAGTGTGTGTGTTGGCTGTATGTTGCCTGGTGTGCTGGTATGTTTTGTGCAAAAAAAATAAAATAATCACACTAAAGAACTAGCTGTCACTTCATGTGTTTAAAAGCATGCAGAAACCTATATAAACTTTGTATTTGATGACATGAGCTTCTCTACAAAATAATTCAGCTGAAGAAATTACCATGAAAAAGCATGAATTTATCAGCACAGCTCCAGTTTACTACATATGACAGCATTCAGAGAGAGTTTAGCAACATCTTTCTAGGACTTCAGCAATTTCAGGGCAGAATAAATGTAGGCCACCAAACGCTAAGGCTAATTGTATGTACCAGACACTCCTAAACTCTCTGTTAATAGGATCACTATTGTTAAAGATGTTTTAAGGAATTAATGTGGTTGCTCAGATCCTCACAAGGAATCTTCCAAGGCTCATTACTAGTTAATGGGAGACTAATGTTGTGGAAAAAGGAGAGACTTAACAGAATTTATTAGCTTGCAAGAGACATCTCTGAGATATAAGGAGAATACAAAGGGGTTAAAGACTGCTGCAAACTCTCCTACAGAGATAACTAGTTATACAAAAGGGTAAGTGCTAAAAAGCTTTCAAGCACTTCCTCACCTGACAAGGTTGGGAAAGTATGTATTATCTGAAAGGCAGAGCATACTTTTGAGAAGTAAGAAGGAGGATTCTTTTTTGGCTTGCAAATGCCTGCCTATCAGACAGGAGGGGATTTACATGGGAGTGTTCATTCGTCTGCTGCTGAGACAGACTCACTGGGAACGATTTTAATAGACAGCAAAAGGATAGTTAGAGTTGCATGAGTTCATCCTTTTTGCATTACAGAAGCTGTCACATCCTTGTCTCTCCTCCTCCTCTTAAAATAATAAATATTAAAATAATTCTGAAGATAATTCTTCATCATCTTCACTAGGAGCTGTTGGATGCATGCTAGTTTTAAAAGTCAGCATACTTTTCAGATGTGCCTGCCTATAGGATCATTAACTTCAGATCAGCAGCCCCCTGGGAACAAGGTTATGGGCTCCGAGTCCTGTGTTTGAGACATTAAAATATACAAGAACAAGAAGTTCTCTGTGATGAAATGAACCTTTTAGGTCACACACGATATACACCTGCTTTTCTGGTGTTCTGTTTCAGTGCCAGGTTATCACTACGGAAATTTGCTACTGTTTTAAAGGTTTGGGTTACCACAGAAAGGATGAATTAAAAAGTACAAAATTTCAGAAGGCGTGGGTGCAGCATGAGTACATGGAACAAGTCTGGAAGTGACACACTGCGACCTTGGGTGCATGACTCGATTTGGATGTGTGTTTTAACTGTATCTTCTCTGTATAGGTAACAATATCAAATATAGGAACACTTCTTATGATAAAATGTATGGATAGATGAATGGATGCATTCTTGATAAGTTCACCTTATCAAATTTTGACTTTCTGTGTAAGCAGAAGACATCACTTTACTGAGACTCCTATCTATAGAGGAATTTACCTTCCTATACTGGAAGCATTAAAAAATTCAGCTTTATCATATAATCATTTAAGTTGGAAGGAATCTCTTGAAATCACCTAGTCCAACCCCTCTGGTCAAATAGGATCAGCGACAGCAAGTTGCCCAGTACTTTGTCCAATTGTTTTGACTCTCCAGGGACAGAGACTCCACAACTTCTCTGAGTAACCTGCTGCATTGCTTGACCACACTCACAATCAAAGAGTGTTTTCTCATGTTCAGATTGAATTTCACCTGTTTTATTTTATGTCCATTTCCCCCTGTCACATCACTGGGTACTAACCGAAGAAAGTCTGGCTCTCCCTTCATTCCCTTCCATCAGGTGTTTATAGACACATTGATAAGATCTCCCCTGAGCCTTCTCTTCACCAGGATAAACAGGGCTCTCTCAGCTTCTCAGACAGAAGATATCCCAGTCTCTTAATAATCTTTGTGACCCTGTGCTGGATGTGCCACAGTACATCTACATCCCTCTTGTACTTGGGAGCCCAGAACTGGACACAGTACCTCAGGTGTGGCCTCAACAACGCTGAGTAGAGGGAAAGGATCACTTCTCTTGACCTACTAGAAATATTTTGCCTAATACAGCCCAGGAAACCCTTGGCCTTTTTTGCTGTGAGGGTGCATTGCTGGCTCATGGTCATCTTGCTATCCACCAGGACCCCAAGGTCTTTCTCAGCAAGCTGCTTTCCAGCCACTCAGCCCCCAGCATGTACTGGTGCATGGGGTTAATCCTCCCCAGATGCAGAGCTTTGCATTACCCTTTGTTGAACTTCATAAGATTCCCCTCTGCCCATTTCTCCAGCCCGTCAAGGTCTCTTTGAATGGTGGCATGACCATCTGGTGTATCAACCAGTCCCCTCAGCTTTGATTATCTGCAAACTTGCTGAAGGTATGCTCCATCTGTCTGCCATTTGCCCAGTAAGGATATGTGAGATGAATTCCATCCTATGCGTTTACAGCATCCATTAAAGTGTGACTCTGAACTTAATGTGAATCTATAACGTTATAAGTTAACTTAATGAAATAGTAAGAACAACTATGTTCTGTACATCTTCCTTACCTCTCAGAAATTATTGAAGTTACCATCAGAGCAAAGGAGTGACAGTCAAACATCAAGAAAAGCAGAATAAAAAATCAGTTGTTAGTAAATGATAATTCCTATAGAAGAGAAAGTCCAGATCTTGTCTACAAGAAACTCAGGAAATGAAAAACAGGTTAATAAGAAGTATGAATCTAAGATAGATTAGTTAAGTCTCACAATTCTTGTATACACAGCTGCTCAAAACTGAAGTGGTTAAATTTGTCTTAGCTTAATTCATTTCTAGTATGTATTAAATTAAACAAAATTAAGGTCTTCTTTACTTCTAACAGGGCTATCTACACAGGGATTTAACATAGCTGAAGTGTGATCTTTAACATTTAATTTGGATTGACTTTCCTAAATGTCCCAATGCAGAAGAGTCCTATTAGTGGCAAAAATTAAAACCAGACAACAGACAATGGATGCCAGCCAGGTAATGGTAAAAAGTAATTAAAAGAAGACAAAGAATCTTTCCAGAAGGAATTATGAGAATCCACAGATTCTGGCCAAGAGGTGATCACAGCAGTTACCAGCATACAGGAAAAGAGCCAGCAACAGATGAAGGGTAATCATAAAACAGATCAAATACTGTCAGTTAGAGACTGGCATTGCAGAAGATCTGGAGCACATGAAAAGACACAGAATTACTGTTTTTAAATGCCCAGATGGAACTGGGGAAAAAAAAATGAAGAGAGGAAAAACAGCTAGCCTACTATACAAAGAAATGGAAGAGTTTTAATAAAACAGAAGAATCTCTTAATTCTAAAAAAATCAAGGTAGTAGACACAGTT
Organism: Cygnus atratus; assembly: GCF_013377495.2. Lineage (NCBI taxonomy): Eukaryota > Metazoa > Chordata > Aves > Anseriformes > Anatidae > Cygnus > Cygnus atratus. The sequence continues at coordinate 9,547,972 of NC_066364.1, forward strand.
AATGAGCCTTTAGAAATGCAAAGACTCCAAAATTAGAAGCTGGAAGACCAATAATCTTTCAGAAGGGAAAGACACTTTGTTTACAAGAAATAATTACTATGGAGTCTTTCACCTTTATTTCAGGGCACAACAAAAAGACAGTGGGACTTGTATTGTGTCTGCTCAGGTAATATTATTATCTGTAAGGGAAACAGTGACTGATCCACATACTGCTTACTACCTCTTCCTAGTAATACATTCTACAGAAAACGGAGCAAGATTCCAAAGTAAAGGAAATTCTTATCCAAAGTAATCATACAGCACCACAGGTGGACACTGACTTTTTCTAGAATGCTTCTCTGCACCTGTACAGAAAGACTCATTACCAAATAAAATCACAGCTTTACCTGCTCTCCAGACAGGGCATGGTGACCAAAAAGTAAATCTACAGCTTCACTGATGAGCTTTGCTATGAACTCATGCTGTCCCTTACTGCAAACAGCCTAGGAGGAGATGGATCGGCCAGCTAACACACTAAGTAGCCTCTTTCCATGATGCTCATCACATCATTCTGTGTACTAAGGACTTCCGAAAATATTATTTTTTTAACCTTTGCAGCCAAATTCACCCTTTGGGGGAATTGTTCTTTACCCCACTTACTTGCAAAATACTTTTTCATGAGAATCTGATACTTTTTCCCCACAAATTTACGAAGCGTAACAGAGCTGAATCAAGCACAGGTTTCCATAAAGCACCCACATCCTTCCTATCTTACACGCTCAGGCCAAAATGCATGAGATGAAGAGAGGCAAGTTTCAGCCTGGAGACTCCATGGTAGTACAGCATAGAAAGCCCTAAGAAAATTTCAAACTTTAGTATGGCAGCGGAGCCTATACTGGTAAGTTGAAGAGTGCAGGAGATCAAATATGAAGAAAAATGAACATAAGTGAATTCTCGGTGTTTGGGTTAGAATTACCCCAGAGCAGTGCAGCACAGACAGAATCTGATAAAAGCTTAATTTGGCCTCTCTTTCCATGAAGGTTATATATCAGTTTTGCCTACACTGTAGGCTTAGCTGAAAGCTTGCTTTGCCATTTATGAGACATAGGTTATATGTATTATAGTCACCACAGGAGTGCCAGAAGAAATACAGTTTGTAACCACATTTATGCCAATACCTGCTCTTAGAACCCTCATCTGTTACTTTGGTAAAATTTCACACTTCATAAAGTAGGAACTAAATCTAGCCATATGCAATTCATTCTTGCCTAAATTAATTTACAACAAAAAGACTTATTTCCTGCCCTTGGTATAATCTGACTGGCTTTTGTGACAGCTGTAAAAGGAAAGCTGCTAAGAGAGACAATCACATCCGACAAAAAAACACACTAATGAAATCAGACTTTCTAAAGGGAAGTGATTTTGACAGATCAAAAATTATAGTTCTGTATGGATACTACCCAAGTTGTCAGCCCTTCTTCCCACAGTAACAGCAGGCTCTGTTAAATTTGAGGAACACTCTGTCTGCTCATCATGTTATGTAAAATCAACCTCTAGCCATATCCGGGTGATTTCCTATGGTGAAAGACTCAGAAACAGAAGGTAAAAATTCCCCATTTGGCATCTTAATCTTCTATTAATGATGCAACCTGTACTGTACCATCTGAAAAACATGAATCAACACTGAGCCCACCCTTCCACAAATAGAACTCTTTACCCCATAATGTGGTGATCTTTCTCTTTCTAATTGCTTCTTACAGATTTTTAAAAGGCACTTTAGTCCTTAAGTGTAAAATTTGCATTCAAACTACTGTACAAGGAAATACTAACAATGATTTTGAAGTAATTCCTTCTAACAAAGAGCACAGACTTCTGATCACACACCATCGGAGAAGATGGAAGTGTACATGAAGCATTTTTCTTATCTCATTAGCAGCCATTAGAAACCCACAGGGGGAACATAATGACCAGTGGAAAAAGGGCAGAGCAGACTTCAGTGAACAGAACAGATGTTTAGTGCATATAGATATTATCCAACACTAGCATCAAACTAGTGAGTTTGGCCATTTAGGACATCTCCTAGGAAACCATCAGATAACATTAAAAGATATTGACTAACATAAAAGGAGCTGCAGGGGAAACAGTGTATATTTGATAGAAATGGGATGTGCTTCTAAATGCAGCAGTTCTAATTTCTGCCAAGGAGAAAAAAAAAAAAAAAAAAAAGGATGATTTTACTAGATGCATATTGTGGCTTTGGTTAAAAGGCTTAAAATTTGCTGTACATTTCTGTATCTTGACATTGCAGTCTTTAACTAAGCAGCATATAAAATGCACTGCAAAAGCACATCTCAAAGAGAAAGCATATAAGAAGATCTCTCTTAAATACATTGCAACTTGTACAGCACATAACCTTAGTTTGTTGTTCTTGTTAGTTACTATTTTCTTTTCCCTGCCAGTGTTTTCTGGCTGAGTTTTCCACATAGTCTGAGGGTTGTAAAACTGGCAATGGTATTGGGCATTTCATTTCCTTTAACATCCTTTGAGAAAACCTTCTTTTCCACATTACCCCAGAAAACAACTGACCAGGTCCATCATTCCATGCAAAGTATTCTTACTCATATCTACAACATTTAACCTCTGCAGTTTGCCCAGGAAGACATTTGATGCAATAATATATTTTCATTTCCTTTATCCAATGTTGTGGCTGATCAACAATGCTTATTGGCTGATAGTTTCTTTTTAGAGTGCTAAGGATAACTTTTCCACTGTGATTACTGTTTTGCCCTCTCTACAATCAGCACGCGGAAAGGTTAGTTCAGAATTTGGCTAATGAGAACTTTGTTGATCTGTTCAAGTTGGCTGCTATGCCTTTTGGGCATGACCAATCAGAGCATGAAGTCTCGGGAGATTTGCTGTCTCTCTCTAGCCTTGGCTAGTGACTTCTTGCAGTCTACCAGACCAGCATCAATATTCTGTGCCCAGCTCTCTCTATCTGTGGCAAGGGATAGAGGCACATATTCACCTCTAGATAAATCCCAAACTGTTCATGCACATTGTGTTCCTTTCTTCAGTTTGGTACATTTGCTTAATATGTTCAGGTCAAGTCGTATCAACAGTTTAGCTGAATTCATAAAACTATGGGGAAGGCTATAATTTAAATTCAGGAATAGAACATGAAGAAGGGAAACACTTCATGAACACTAGTATTATTTTTTTTCTGAATTGAGACTAATCTAATATACACACAGTTCCTTACAGTACAGCTGTAGCAGATCAATTACGGCAGTTTTAAAGGCAACTAGTCCAGCCCATACATGCCATGGAGTTAAAGCTTTCCAGAGAGTTGGGGAGAATTGAAGAGAAGATAATGGATCTATTTCTTAAAAGATCCATCCTTTTAATCCTGTACACCATATGGCTATCCCAGCTTTCCACAGCTTCTCTTTAATACTCTTGTATATATCCCATGTTTTTCTGGGAAACTATGCATGTTAGTATGCAGACTATCAGCATGGCACCAACACACTGCTTAGGTGGGACACACCAACTCTGCTTTGGGAGGTGATTGTCATCTGGCCAGAGATTTTTGAAAGGACAAAGGTCTGTCGTCTTCTAATTTGACCTGAGACTCTGTTTATATAACAGACAAGCTATCAGAAAAAAAAAACCTTCTCTGAACTACAAACCTAGGTGAACTTTTTTTGATGTTTGCATTTTATTTTTCAGATGAAGCACTGCCAAATAACAGCTGCATAGACAGTTAAGCTTGATCATTTACAGAACTGCAAAGGGTTTGATTGATCAGCTTAGATGTCAGCAATTTTGTAATATGCTTGGGCACCAAAGGAGCAGAGCAGGTTGGGAAATGCAAAGGGGAAAAAATATTGTGTATTCTGATTGTGTCCTTCACACAAAATTACAAGCATTTTCAGCAACAAAGTAATTCACTTCATCCAATAGACTGCCTGCAAGTTCGGGACAATAAAACTGAAGAACATCTTTAACTGACAATTTAAGTTCAAATCATTTTTGACTGGCAAGGTGTGGTATCATCCAGAAGAATTGATGCTATGGTAGTAGCTTCAAATTACGGGGTTACAGTGTGTCTACTCAACATGCAGCTCTTATCAGGGGAGATAAGGGGAGTGATAGGAAAAAAATGGATAGCAATAAATGCTTTCTGTAAGCTCTACAGTTAATTAAGGATAAGAATTTGTATACATATTTATACTTGAGTAGAACTCAGAATAAAAATTAAAATGGAAGATCTTGACTGACACTAAGTACATATTGTAATTCTCCTTTCAGCACCATTTTCCTATTCAGTCCTCTGTATGTTGCCTTTTTTTTTTTTTAAGAGAGGTCTGTTGAAAAAAATGCATCTCCCTGTCAGCAAAGGAAATCTGAAACAATGTGGTTTTCTGAAAATGGTGGTTTACTGAAATTATATGTTTGTGTTAAGCCAACCCATTACACCCCCTACCCCAAAATAATTCAAGGCAGGTTGTTGTGTCAGCAGTTGTCACTCTTTGTTAGTAAGCGTTAGGGCTGAGATAACCACTAATGTCCTTCTCTCAGCTCATGGGTATAAAGGGCATTAAAAGCATAGACAAAAACTGCGTGTTTTGAAACCAAAAAAGTAAAACCCTCTCCTAGGCTTTCAGTTAACAGTAGAACTGTTAGCACATTTTGTAATGAGCTTCTCACCCCAACAGATCTAAACAATATTCCAATATCTGCAACCTAGAAATCCACCCAATTGTAAGAGTTCATTAAATATTACAATAAATAAATCAAAACAAACTACATTGAAAAATCCCAAGTAGTTTAAGGAAGAATGGTCCACTAATACCAGAATGTACACCTAACAAGTTAGAAGCATTTGAGATTAAAAATCCCTGACTCAAAATGGATGGCTGAAAAGTTAGACCTAAGTGGATCCTGGTTAGTCTGCCTAGAAACTATCTTTTAACATTTTCAAGAAGAGGCTTTGTGGACTAAAATCCTAGGGACTAAACATACAGCCCCTAGAATTACTGCTTCATATCACAAAACCGGCCTTAACAGATCATCTTTACTCACTGGGACTTTCATATCAACACAAATAGACCCAACTATCCCCACTGGATCAGCAGGAATGCCAGACTGATACAAACAGGAATCCATTCTGTCTTACAACCTGAGAGCACTGATATTGGCTCTTCCCCAATTACTATCAGAAAGATTGTATTGCTTCTCCAAATGATGTGTCTGTTTTGTCAGCGAGAAGGAAAGTTTCACAATGACTGTCTCAAGATTCAATATTAGAACTATCTGTCACTTCTATTTAACTGAATATCCTTTAAAAAGGGACCCATATAGATGTTGATTAATTAGCTTAATGCTCTTATACTACTCAGTGTTTTTTTCTTAATCCTTCTTTTGTGCACTCTTTAATTATGCAGTTGCTATTTTAGAAAATGTATTTCTTTTCTTTAGTACACAGTTTCTTGTGTCTGTGCAAAATACTGTGGTTGAAGGACTGCTCTCTAGAAATCCCTAATCACGTTTAACAGTTTAATGTTGCACAGTAACAAGGTTGTGTTAAAGCAATTGACCCTTTGGATCAGCTGATTCCATGGAAATTAGAACAGCACTTCTTCACTCCTCCCTCCCACATGCCTCACCAAAGTACAGCCACCTCAGATGCAGGCACCTATTCCGGATAGTTGGGACCCTTCTACAGTGAATAACAAGAAATAGGCACAATTTATCTTACAATAGTTATCTCAGGATAGGGTCGATTGCCCTCTGCACTGCCTGCATCTCTCCATTGACTTCACAAAAAGCTTAAAAGAATTCGCTTAGAGAAGACATCTAACTTTTAGATGGATAATGTTAATCGAGATGAATCCTTGCTAGATGTCAGTATATGATTGCTGCAATGCTGGCTGTCATATCAGAAATGCCACCTCCACGTCCATTGTTATAGATGACTGACTGTAAAGCGCAGATCAAAAGACAGAGTAGATTGGGATGAGTTTCTTTTGTAATGCGAATTCGCCTGAAATATATTGTGATTGCTTTATCTATATAAGTAGTGTTAGAGATGCACTTGTGCGCTGTTAACAGGAGCAGAATGTTCCTTAAAAATACATCTATTCAGTGTTCAGCATCTTCTTCACTGTGTTCCAGAACTTGGCATTTTTATTGTATTAATGTTTTAACCATGATATTTTAATGTTTTGTCCCGGATATTTCTTCTCATAAACAAACTACCAGCCAAATACTTCCTGGCTTATTGTACCAGTGTTTGACTATGTCGGGCTTTCAATCACAGCTTCATCATGTCTCTGAAAACACCCTTGGTCTTCTGGGTAACATAAGCCCTGTGGCAGGCTAACCTATTCAGAGAAAAGGTCAACAAACTGTCGGAGCAACGCACGAAGAAAGCAAAACCCGCCGCACAGCTGAGAGCTGTGAAGTTGCCAGGAGGCTGGGGAGTGGATGCGAAGAAACTCCCTGCCTTCCACACCGTGCTGTGCTTAGGTCTCTGGATTTTTAAACCTTCAGACTTCCAGGCACTCTCCTCACTTTAAATAGCAAACAGGAATCAATTTAACTGTCAGCTGGAGAAAGCATTCAATATGTGAGACAAATGGGGATCTGGATTGGGGCCTGGGGGTAGGAGGCAGTTGACTGAGACAACTTCAGAAGACAACTGCATAAATAATGCCAAGCTTTTTTCCCTACCATATTTCTAGGCTTCCCAAAGAAGTTGTCAAGATGAGTTTGATAGTAATCACAAGGCTAGGCCTACACAGGTCTGCCAGGGAGTGAAAAACTGAGAGACGTTAACACTTAAGAACACTGGAAGAGGACAACCCTGCCATGTTTAAGTGGTCTAGTAGGTCTGTCCCACAGCTGGCTCATGCCGAAGGAAAATCCTGCTCTGCAGTAATCTGGGCTCCATGAACCAGATTCTGATTGGTAAATCCCTCCAGCCCCAGCAAGACCTCCACAACAGCCAAGCCCCAGCAGTACAACAGGAATACAGAAACTGTCAGAAGGCCCGTTTTGACGGCCAGCACTTCATCCTCTGACACAACCTAGTTGTAAGTTATACAGGAATTTCATAGTGTTTAATAGTAATGTGCACAAGGTAAAAACTTTAAAGTCATTAACAGTATAATTTATTAGTTAAGTTGTGCCAATGCCTATCAATCAGACTTTAAGGTTGGTTCCAGAGAGGTTTTTGATCTTCTTCATATTGCTTTGCTTTTCTTCTTCCATGGCAGCATTAGCAGGCGACTATTACATTATATATCTACTCAGTCCTCTGGTGAGAGACCATTATGTTCACAGATCATTACTGACATCCTGACATTTGTCATCTCCTTTCATAGCAGTTAAATCTTGCTTTATCTGTAAATGTCACCATGTCATTTATTCATGAAAAGGGGTCGCATTCCCAAAATAGTACACTGAGCTTTTAAAAGCAAAGTTGGTTTTATTCACTGTGGTAATCCTTAGACAAACTTCACTGCTGCTAAGTACTTACTTTTTTTCCTGTATAGTTGTTTACATCTCCACATACAGATTTCAGGTTTACTTTTTTTTGAAAATAAAATCCTAACAGGAAGCAAAATGACCTAGATGAGAAAAAAAAAAAAAAAAAAAAAGGTGTTTATTCTTTCAGATTCCTGTATTTAATCCACGTGGATTTATCAGCATGGAATGTACTGTTGCAAAGTATAATTTTAATTTGACATCATACTGGCTGAAAACCCACTGGTTGACTATTTTTACTAAGGCTTTGGTATGTAGTTCTCAGCTGGACTGTATTTCAACCTCACAGAAATGTAGTTTAAATAATCCTTGATAATAATACTTTTTCTTTCTCTTCTTCAAAGGTCTTAAAAGTTTAATTAATAAAAGTCTAGGCCCACCCTGTGAGATGCATGGATGTTATCATCTGAAAAGTAGGGAAAAGCAACAGAAGCTGAGGCAAGCAGGACATAGGAAGGACTCTTACCATGCTCTTGGAAGAATCAGTCCCACATGCTGCGTTTGAATTTAGGAGGGAAGAGCCTCCTTCTTGCCTAGTTTATGTACCAACATGTATGTTGATAGTGTATGACTTCCTTTATCAGATAAGCTTATATCTTGTTTCCCTTTTTCACCTGTTCAGACCCGAACATTTTAGGGGATCATTGAATCATTAAGGTTAGAAAAGACCGCCAAGATCATCTGGTCCAACCATCCCCCTACCACCAATATCACCCACTAAACCATGTCCCTAAGCACAAAAGTTGCTCAATCGTATATCTTAAGGTTGGTGTGTTTTCTTGATATTTGTGGATTTCCCTTTTGAGTTCTTGCTCACTTTTCTATTGAACCCATCTTAACAGCCAGGCATGTAATCTGGAACTCCACCTTGCTCATTGTAGCACTAACATTATTTCTTGAAAAAAAAAAACAACGGGCTGTGGCCAGATTTTAAAGCCAGATTCTAAGGTAACATGAATTATCTCAACAGTTGGGATCCAGATCCTTGGATCAGAGTAACACCAAGGCATATATATGCATATATGTATATATATATATGCATATATACATCTGCTCTTATATATGAGTATTTATATATGCATATATATATAGCTTATCTAGTGATCTGCCATCTTGAGCTTTTCTATACTGATAAAAAAGTGGTTCACTTCTCTACAGTAATTTCCAAATCATTTTACAAGCTGTATGAAGTATATACAGCAATTACTTTTCACACCACTCACAGCAGCTGCTTTATGAGCTCAGCAATGCTACACAATAGCTGAAGGTAGAAAACAATAAAAACTGAGGCCTGAGTTTACCAGGGGGCTAAAAGGGCTGCAGCTTCTCCATTAATGTTGCCCCCTGAAGCATATAATCAACAGCTGGATCCATTTCTGAAACTGTCACTTCTCTTTGAAAACAAAGAGAATAATTTAAGTAAACCAAATGGTATCATAGAATCACAGAATCATTCAGGTTGGGAGGGACCTCTGGAGGTCATCCAGTCCAACTGGCCACTGAAGGAAGAGCCACAGTAGAGCAGGTGACAGGCCTTTGCCCAGCTGAGTTTTGAGTGTCTATAGAGAGCACCAACAACCTCTGTTCCAGTTTTTACAGCCCCTGTAGTTAGGAAATTATTCCCAGTATCTAAACTGGAAGTCCAGTGCTCCAGCTTTTGATTTTTACTTATCATATCACCAGGCATCTCAGAGGATACCCCAGAATCTTTTCTGGGGCCTGAACAGGCCCGTCTCCCTCAGCCTCTCTTTGCTCCTCAGCCTACCTTGTGCTCCAGCTTCCTGACCAACTTGGTGTCCTCTGCTGGACTCTCTCCAGTTTGTCAATGTCTTTCTTGTACTGGCGCAATCCAAAAATGCAGGTGTGGATGCAGTCTGGGTTGCAGTCTTACATGTGACAAATCAAGGGGAGAATCGTCTCTCTCAGCCTTCCCTGCACTGCTGAGGTGTAAGCCTGGTCCTCCAGGTGTCACTGCTGAAACTCCTGTGCATTTCCTCCAAGTGCTTCAGGTTGCCATAGTTTCTACTTCAAGTTTTCAGTGTCTCTTTTTCTGCCAATTTTCCTGCCACTTTTTTTCCCCAGCATGTTTTTACGACTTCCAGTTATGTGATTTTTGAGACCAGCTGGAACATAAATGCTCAGAGCTGACGAATAAATAAAATGGTTGCTTTCAAAAAGGTAGCAGACTAAATTCTGTTCTCTGCCAGCTATCTGTTGAAGTCAGGGTCATTACATCTACTTAAACCAGCTGAGAATTTCATCAAGTATTTGACCACAGCTTCAGATCACACCAGGTGAGGGACCAGTGTTCCTGTGGAAATCTGTAGTATTCCAATTATGCTGAGTCTTAAATTTAGACACACACTTACTTTTTAACAGTATTGAGCAAATTGCATTTTCCAAAAAAATAACAACCTCTCTTCCCTACTGAAGCCTGGATCCTGACATTTGTCTCTAGAGTACTTTTTGCCAAGGAACCAACAAAGGAGGTCACATAATAAACCTTTATTTGTAACTATTATATCTGAAAGACTTCACTATCGATATAAGGGGGAAAAAAAAGTGTTATTGTATATTTTTATAGGATTTATGAAGAATAAGACATGTCTGTAAAACTTCCTGAAAATAGCCTTGCTGAATGTTCTAAGGAACCTCTACTTAATGCTGGGCTAGGCTTCAGGGGAAACCTCTTCCTTTTAGCATCTCCACTGAGCATATTCTGCATGAAAAGAGATTTAATCTCAAGAAGCATATACAACTTTTTCCTCTTGAGATTAAGGGTAACATGTTGTTTTAAGATTTCACCACAGTAAGGCAGAGTAAGTAGTGATAATCAAAAGGAGAGGAATTAGAGCTCTGAAAGTTTATTTTGCTGTTGGTGTACTTCGTCATGCGAAAAACATACTGGATGTAATTCTGGTTTCATGCAAGCCACTGGGAGTTTTGTCACAGGCTTGAGCGATGTCAGGAACTGACACCATTTCTCAGACTGACAGTAGATTTTTTACATATCATATAGTATTCTTGGTGTGAACTAAAAGATCCTACAATTAACTTCATTTTAGTTTGCATGAAGCCGTATTTTTTCCTCTCTTTTGCTGTCTTCTGCTGGATTTTTGTAGCTTTCTTAAATATACTGCAAAGTCACTGTGCAGGAAATATTTTTGTTTGAAGCATATTACTAATATCTCTTTGTGTGTGTATGTGTGCAAATATGCATACACAGACACGTACAAAGAATCTTTTATCAAACATTAAAATGATATTGTGGATATTAAAATAATTCTGTTTTCTCTACTCACCATGAAGCCTATTTTCTCTTGATAACTACAGCAAACTCTATTGACCTCTGGAGACTCGCACTTATATTGCATATTGCCTGTTAAAACGATTGGAAAAACATCTCCCCACTTAAGCGGGTGCTGCACTGGTTCATCTGAGATTTTGTTCCTGAATCCTTAAAATGAATTTTGAGATCAAATGCTGACAAGCAAAGTAACATATTTCTTACAGCCAGATTAAACTAGAAAAAATGATCCCCCCCCTTCCCCTACAAAGTGCCTTTTTTTTAAAAAAAAAAAAAAGCTTTTATTTTCTCTCAGCACCTTTAATCTCTATTACTTTCAGAAATATCCTTCTTTATGTACTCATGCAAATCAAAATCATTGGCTTCAAACCTTCATCTGCTTTCCCAGTGTTATGCCTAGCTTATGGAGTGTTTGTATTACTAGTTTCGTCTACCCCACTGATCAATTGTTTGACCAAGCACCTCTCCAGCTTATGGTCTGAAAATGTTTGTTTAAATCAAATGCTGACCAGTGACAGGGCTGCTTGTTGAACAGTAGTGCCTATCATGTACAAAAATTGAATCACAATAAGGCATGCTGAAGCAGGGATAATCCACTTTTCTACTGGCATTTGGCTTATAGCTATGGCTCATATTTCATGCAAAAGCATGGCTCACAATGAAACTGAGAGAGTGGTAAGTGACAAATGGTGGAAAGACTACCTTCTGAATTCAAGGATTGGTAGATTTTTTTATGCCCTGGTTCACAAAGACGCTTGTACATGCTGCTGGCATTCTGGACCACGATTACACACTGGAAAACACAAGGAGTATAGGAAATTAGGGGAACATGTCACAAGACATACCTAATGATGGGTGGTCTCCTGCTGCATTGCAGGCATTCAGCAGTGGGTCTACATGGCGAGGCTCAGCATGGTTATAGCTTAAAGTGAGGTGTCTGTATGTGGGTAAGGATGTCCTGGGATCATCTGAAACATCCAGATGTCTCTGTAGACACCACGGAGCAGTTAGCCCCCCCACATGTGGCTCACACCTGGGAGAGTTATCAAGCACTGGGATGCCAGAGCCAACCCACTGGCTCTGCCAGCAAGGAAGATATCTCAGGTCTGCCACTTGGCATCTCTGTGAGACTTGAATGCAGAACCTGAGCACACTTCTGAGCACAGGCCTGTAGCTCTTCCTCTGCCTTCTCAGTCATGAAAGGATTTGGCCTTCCATTACAAGGGCTAAGGAAACTGGGTTATCCCCAGCCTTTGGGAGAGCAAGCAGATAGTTCCTATGTTCCAAGAATATCTGGATATCTGGCAAGGAGTCTGCCTCTAAGATCAAGTCATGTGCATGAAGCCAAAAGGGTAGAAGCCAAGACTTATACTTACAAGTCAGCAGGAGGAAAATCTTATGATGTCTTCTCCTTAGACTATCCAGTTGTCTGTCACTGTGAAAAACTAATGAATTCACTGTATTGTTACTGTCATGTCCTTAAATCACTGCAAAACAGTTTTAGTAGAACTCAATAAAATCAGATATCACTTAACAAACGAGGCTCTAAAGAGACCCTAGCTGCATGAATGGCTATTTTCTGTATCACTCAGGAGACTGATTTCCCAAGCAGCAAGCAGAGTATATATGTGATCCTGCTGTGTACTCCCAGTGGTAGAGCTTTGGTTCTGTACGGCAGGGTTTCCCCCAGTTTGTAACAACTGGGACAAATTAGATGACAAGCGGCCTTGGAGAGGCTTTCCTGAATTATTCTACAGAATTTACACTTACATTTTGTTCAAGTGACACACTTGTTTTGTAAGTGTTTTGCTGATTCCCTAACTGTACCATCAACAGGAATCATTTTGGTCCACTATTGCTGCCAGTGGAAGACACAATAGTACTATTGGTCTACAAAAGACATGAATTTCTGAAATGCTTCAGAAACAGCCCAATTTTCCCCAGAAGAAATGTGTTCCAGGCATATCCCACCACTGAGTGAAACTCAATTTCCTTTTTCCCTCTATACAGAATATACAGTAGCATCAAAGGGACCCATTCCAGCTCATGGAGGAAAAATTATATGTATGTGTATATTAGAGAACTATACGGATAAAAGCCAGACTTTATATAAATGTAACACCTGTGGCTCACTCTCCCAGCTGAAGAGAGTGTGCATATGCTGAGGACTTTTGACCAGACATTTACAGAGATAAAAGCATGAACAGCAAGTCTGTATGGTATTGTATTAGAAGTTTCTGTCTTAGTGCAATATGTTCAAGTAAAGAGAAGGCATTCCAAAATATATTTTATCTATTAAATAGACTTATGTAGGTAGGCTCCCATGGGTAAGTTTTATTCCACCTTCTGAGATGCGCTATGGTCTTTATGCTAAATTTTGAATAGAAGGAATCTGATGTGGAATAAAAGATTTGAATAGTCCTAAGAATAGCAGAAGGGTGATGGGAGCAGCCATAAAGGTGACAAAAGGATTACTGGGTAATTTGCTTCACCACGCCTTTTACAAGCATATTTCTTAAACAACCCCCATGTACTCCTACTACCCCATGAAAAGGTGGCTGTCATTTTCCACAGTGCTTTACAAATGTGGCAGAATAAGAAAAGAACAGATATGCAATTATAACATTTTTTCAAGATGCTTTAACACAGGTAAATGCATGCCATAACTTACTAAATCCTAAATAACTCCCTTTTCTGATCCTCTGAGGATTACTGAAAATCCAAATAAACCACCTGGCTATTACACATTCATTTGCCTAGCAAGTATTTTGGATGCCCTCCCATTAATATGTCATTTGAAAGAATATTTAGTTCAGTGTGAGATGAAGCGTCACCACACAGGTCATGCCTAAATCAACAGAACAGCTTGTCTCTCTCATAGCCAATCTACATATAATTGATTTTCAGCATCCACATTCAGTGAAGGAAACTGTTTCTTTGAGAGATTTGAGTGCCACATTTCACAGCTCCCTACACACAGCTTTGGGTATCGTCCCTCTCGCGTCGCTAAAGCATCAGTGAAAAACTTTATACTACACCATTTCCAGATGATGTTCTTTTACCCATTGCAGCTGGGCAAAAAGTCATAAAAACAAAGTTAGGAAAGTGATAACTGAATTTATTAAAACCTGCTTTCAAGCTCTTCTTTTACACTGACTGTCACCCACACAACATGATGTTCAGTGTTAGTGAAAGGTGTTAAGCAGACTCAGCTTACTCTTCTTCCTCTGCACTTTCTTGGTTCTGGGAACAAAGAAATTACCACATAAGTTGAACATATGAACAGACTTTTAACATTATCACCAGTCTGATGTAATTTCCATAATAGCAAATTGCCATATGATACCAGCCTAGGCCACAGCACTAGAGCTGAATTCCACAACATCAGTGTGTAATTTGGATTCCAGTCTGGTTATAAATCTTAGCACGTAGCTACTTCATTGCTAACAAGGAGTCACACCACCTTGGTACAAACACCCACAAAACTGTGAAGTATCTGAAACAGACTGGGTAGAAACTTGTGGGGGTTTTTTTTGGATTTTTGAAGCTCTCCCACAGATAATGATGCAGATACACATACAGATCCTTGGAAGCCGCCTTATTGTGAAATTGTCCTTCTGAGAGAGGAAGGTTGCATAGCTGTGATATTGCACCATGCTTGGGGAGGACGGGCTCCTGCCTAATGTGAATTAGGGAGGCATCACTAGAGAACTTTTCCTTTGCCATTTTGCTAAACCCACACTTGAATCTAATCCAACTGCTAATGATGGCAATGGAAATCCTTCCTGTTTTTTTCAGCAACAACGGGACTATGTGACAAGTACTTTTCTTCCAAAGACCAAAAGTTCTTGAAGAGCTTTGTAGTTGTTAATTTTTATTCTTATTATATTCGCCTTGGCATACGACCTGCATGGTTGAGTCTGGGGGGTAACACAGGAGGCAGGCACAAATGTCAGAATTCTTGAGCCACAGGAGATGAAAATGACAGAAATGTAATCTTAGCTACAAATTAGCAAGCCAGAAAGAAACTAAAAATGTTCATTTGTTCTTATCCTGTTATCCAACATTTCAATGAAGCAGTGACAGTCAGTACAGCTTATTTTTTTTAATTCTTGGGAGATAATTATTATTTTACCTGAAGAATCCATGAGTCATCTGAAAGGAGCATTGGCAGAAGGAAGCAAGCTTTGTGCTGTAAAATGCATTGCTACCAATGAATATATAATTTGTGCTTCAAGCCCACAGATAGTAAAAATACAAGTAAAACTCCAAAAAAAACAAAAAGAACTGCTATGAAATGTAAGATGGTTCTTCTCGTGAGTACCATTAATGGAATACGAAATGGAATGATGAAATATATTTCTCAATTTAATATTTATTTTTCTTGCCTTCTTTTCTTCTTCTTTATTCTTCTAGACACATTCATCATTTGCCAGGTCCTGCACTTGGGGCACAACAACCCCATGCAATGCTACAGGCTGAGGGAACAGTGGTTGGAAAGCTGCCCAGTGGAAAGGGCCCTGGGGTTGTTGGTCAATAGCCGGCTGAATATGAGCCACCAGTGTGCTCAGGTGGCCAAGAAGGCCAAGGGCAACCTGGCCTGCATCAGAAATAGCATGGCCAGCAGGACCAGGGAGGTGATCATCCCCCTGTACTCTGCTCTTGTGAGGCTGCACCTCGAGTACTGTGGCCAATTTTGGGCCCCTCACTACAAGAAGGACATCAAGGTGGTAGAGTGTGTCCAAAGAATGGCAATGAAGCTGGTGAAGGGTCAGAAAACAAGACACATGAGCAGTGGCTGAGGTGATAAGGGTTGTTTAGTCTGGAGAAAAGAAGGCTGATGGGAGACCTCATTGCTCAGTACAGCTAGCTGGAAGGAGGTTGCAGCAAGGAGGGTGTTGGTCTCTTTTCTCAGGTGATAGGACAAGTGATAGGACGTGAGGAAACAGCCTCAAGTTGTGCAAGGAGAGGTTTAGATTGGACATTAAGGAGAATTTATTCACAGAAAGGGTGGTCAAGCTTTGGAATGGGCTGCCCAGGGAGGTGATGAAGTCCCTGTCTCTGGAGGTATTTAAGAGATGTGCGGATGTGATACTAAGGGACGTGGTTTAGTGATGGGACTTCGTAAGTCAGGTTGAAGGTTGAACTTGATGATCTTAAAGGTCTTTTCAAACTTAGAGGATTCTATGGTTTTATGATCTTGCCATTTTCCGGTAAAATGTATTTAAGAATCCAGTAGATCCTGGCTTTGCAGCCATTCTCACATAAAATGATCTCCAGATGCAGAAGGAGAGCATGTTTAATGGATTTTTCCATGGGACATGGAAAAAGAGGGCTGACTCACACCATATGAGGCATACATCAGTACGTTGCAACATTTGGATTAGCACATCCAGATCTGAGTCCTGGGTTATGTACCCTGGACAGGTGACAAGCATTTGAAAAACATGTGGGTTTGCCAGCCTGCTCAGTTCCGTAATACAATATCTGAAGTCATTACAATATTTATGTATATTTTAAATAAAAGCAAAAGACCTATTAAAATAAGACTCTGTAACTAAAACACAAAACCAGCACTGAAAATGACAGGTTATAAAAATCATAAGATTAGGTTAAAATAATTTAAATTTAAATTTAAATGGCGTTATTTTTCTACCTTGCCCTCTCTGTCTGTCTTTCTCTGCCTCTCCATTCCACCCTCCTAAACATGTAGAACAACTTTAGTTCTTTAGTTTTATGTTTCTCAAAATTTTGACCTTGTATTTCCCCCCTCCTTTTTTTTTTTTCTCCTTGAGAAAATAAACATCACTGGACTCAATTATATTGGCACCTTAATATTAAAATAATTCAATATATTTCATAATACACAGTAAAGAAAGCCCAAGAGATGGCAACTTTACAGAGAAGGAACTTAACAAACAGACAATTTCCTTCTATCTTTTCAAGATACTCATGCATTTTCCTCTTCCTTACTCTAGTTCCTTTTACCCTGCTCAAAAGTCTCTCTAAGCTCCTGGTTGACCCTGCTATGTCAAGAGTACACACTGTACTGCACACTTTGTTGTTGCTTTCTCTTCCCTGCATCAAGGAAAGAGTTGTTCTTCTTTGATCCTTCTCTTAGCTGCATGACTTCTAGTTCCATCTGTACTGTCTGCTGTTTATAAAATAATGTGTTTTTATTTTTCTATTTCCTGACAAATAACCTCATTTTGATATTTCGTTCTTCATGCTGAATGCCCATATGCCTTATGTCTTTCATAACCGGGGGATGGTTGGTTGTTTAGGTTGTAATTGAATGCCTAGCTTGAGACCAAAGGGTGAAATTTTACGTTGTTGAGGGCAATTTATCTGCATGAGTCCCATTACTGTGAATGGAAGGTAGGTGGCTAAATCCCAATACAGCTCACAAGAAATATATAACTGACTCTCCATTCTTCAAAAATAATACACTGGATGGGTTATTAATTGCATAGTCCAATTTACTGGGACTGAAAGACAGACCTGTTTAATTTTGGAGGTTCCCATATGTGGGTTTAAAATTAAAATGGCAATTTGCTGAAGATTATACAAAAGTTCAACAGTACATCAAAAATAAATATTCCTTGATAGTTTTATTGTTCTTTTATACTTAGAAGTAAGACCTTCCGTATTTGTACTGTTTGGATTGTTTGTCTGAATAGTGACAAATTCTTCATGCTGTGGTAGGAACTGGCATGCTGAAGAATACCAAGGACAAAATATCCAAGAACTTTTTTGTTGATTTACAGTGGCCAACAAGGCAAGCTTCAAAGAATGAAAAAATGAACCTTGTATTTCTAAGGTGATTGCTTTTTACAGTCATTAGTTATTGACTTGTCTATTTGCCATTTATGCATTGCCCTACCATAATGCTTACCTTTATTTGTATCTTTTTATTTTATCATCTCAGTTTTTCAGTAACTTACATTCAGTTTTTCTCCTCTATTTTGTATTCCAAGAGTCACATCCCTATGCCAGATCATTAAGCTGTATGATCCATTCTTAATCCAACTGCTACATGGAGACACAGTACCAGCAAGAGTGCAGTCACATCCAGAGGATGCAACAGGTTGAAAAATGACCTTTCAGTCACACCATGTAGCACAATGAGGCCCAAAACACTTAAGTTGGGAGGGAGAAGCCACAGAGAAGAACAGAATCAATAAGTAATTCATGAGGATCCATATAAAACAGGGGTCTGTTCTACTAAGCAAGTGGCAAGTTTTCAAGAGCCATGACTAGCTACAGAGTATATTTCTGTGTATGCAAATACTTCATAATTACATCCTATTAAATAATGATAAAGAATATGCTACATGGTCTCTGCTTTTGGCTGAACCAAATAGCTTTTCCCATTCTTGTGCAGCATATGGTTTCTGATGATTGGACTATCACCTGAACTCTTCATAGCATATTTTCTGTTTTAATTTTTTGTGATGCTAAGCAAAACCACTGAGTTACTCATCACAAGTGATGACCGACACTCCATCTGCATTGCAAATGTATGGGGATATCTATGAAAAAGAGCTTTTTCACAGCTTCATGAGCAAGCTAAGAAGCGACTGAACAACTGGAGACATACAATAACAGAAGGCACGGGCAGCAGCCAGGACAGCATCTCCAGGCACTCCATATGTGGACTCTCTGTTGCCTACAGCAAATAAACTTCTGAAGCCAGCAGTGGTAGGAAAGCTGACAGAACGAATTAAAAAGTGGCAGCGGGGAGCCAAATACTGCTGTAACACAGGTACCAGGGAACTCCCTGAACTCTGGGTAGGACAGGCAGTAAGAGGGTTGCCAGTGGCAGAGAAAAGCAGTAGAGGACAGTGATGCACACACAAAAGCTACTTTCAAGGTCAAACAAGGAAGGAGTAGACAACAGCTGTAATTACTACAACTGCCGTTCCCAGGAAGCCACAAAGGAACAGTGTCCTTTGAGGTATGATGGAAATATGAATTCCCGCATGGAAGTAGATCTGGAACAGAGGGTTGTCATGAGTGTATGAGGCTGACTTACGGCAAACACTCAGGAGCTGTCAAAGAACTGCCAGAAAACACATGAAAGGTGAAATCCCCAGAGAGTGAATGACAAGTGGAAATGAGGCTCCAACCAGACAAAATGCAAGTGTGTTAAATTTGCCCAGAAATTCCTGAAACTCAAGTTAGGTGACATTACTCATTTTCCAGTAAGGAAATACAAATGTTCTGAGCATGCTCCAGTCTTGTACAAATATTAAAAACTGACAGAAGAGGTGCTAACGCGTGAGTCATGAATCATTATCAAAAATTCCAGCAGCGCAGAAGCAGCAAAATGACTTGTTGTGCACCAGAAATGGCTTCCTGCGTGTAGTTTTCCTATACGTCACTCTTAACACCACTGTCTATTTTCTCATGTTTTATTATTTACCCTGTAAAGTGCAAATTTCTTCTTCTGTTCCGAAAGTCTTGTCACACGTATACAGACAGTGTAAGATAAAGTGATAGCTTTCTACACAGTTCTATTATAAGAACTTGAACATCAGCCCAAATTACCTGTCATCAGCTGTTCAAGTCTTCTTTCCATTACTGACAAAACAAATGAACAGCTGCTTGCTCCACAAACCTGTGTACTGAAAAAAAGAGGCACACTAATAAAAATGGCTGTAAACAGCAAGCAAAAAATATATATAAAAGTTCTAGGCATAATACCAAGTGGGTTAAGGCCGCCTGCATTCCCAGCTAGACAAACAGCAGAGAGGCTGTGTTATAAAATGGTCGCACTTACAAAAGCACTTCAGCAGCAGCTGCTGTATAAATATGAAAAAAAAACAACCTTCAGTTTTTGTGGATATAAGCCTGTGGTGATTTTTTTTTCTAAGTGCTGGAAAAAAAGATAAAAGTACACAAGTATCATGAAAATCACGTAATCATTGTATACTAGGACATGAGTTTCTATTTATTTAGGTTCATTTATACGTTCTTCAAAGTTCATTAAGTTTTCAAAAGAATATCATTGTATACTTTTATTTCTTTTCTGTGTGTAATGTCAAGAAGTAAATGGCAAATGTGCTTTTCTAGCCAAGGAAATTTGTTGGTTAAAAAACTTAATATGCCCTTTCTCTCCTTCCCTTTCTAGTCTTCTCTTTCCAAATCTATTTTGTGAAAGAAAAAGAGGGAAGAGAGAAAAATTAAGAGGAAGTGTCAGGCAAATTATATATATATATATATATAATAATAATATAATTATATATATATATATATATTTCAGAAACTCAAAGAAACTAAACTGGAAATAAAGCATAATATAACTTTTTGATCCAAAATCAAATTAAAATGATTTTAACCAAACGGATGACAGTGGGAGAGGAAATTCTATAAAATTATTCTTCTCTTTCCCTCTTTATCATCTTCCCCATTTTTCACCTTCCTTTTTGCCTTAATTAATAATTTCTCCCAAGCCTCTTTGGAACTTGCAGCAACACTGATAAATGTACAATGTGTCTCTTCTACGTTAGAAAAAAGATTTTGAAATTCATAGTTTTTAAAGCCAGAATGAATAATTGTAAGTATTCAGGCTGTTGCTTGGTGCATCCCAAGCCACGGAAACTCACCAGGAATTTAACCAAGCTCATCTCTTCACTTTGCATGGTAGTGTATCATCTAGATATGCACTTATGGCAATGAGAAGACTCTATATCCTGAGATAAGCTTTTACAGTCACCAGCTGTAACAGTCACACAGCTACCTCCATTGTAAATACAGTGCACTTTAATTTCTGCACTGACGTTATGTTAGTTTAAGCTTTCAGCTGTTGGATGTTGTCTTTTTTTTTTTTTTCGTTTTTTTCTGGTAGATTAAAGAGCCTCCAACTATCAAATACTTATTTATTTATTTATTTATTTATTTATTTTCCCACTTGTAATGACAGGTTACAACCTCTTACCCTTTCTGGACATACAAATTGATTGTGCTTCTTTAGTTCCACACCAGAAAGCACATTTTCCAAACCCTGAAATGCTCCTATAGATCTTTTCCAAACTCTTTTCAAATTGTCAATACTCTTTTTGTAAGGCATTGGGTTGCTTTCATCTAATTTCAGTTTCACTAAGTTTCCCCACAGTTGATGGAGGGAAATTCAGCACCTTATGGTGATGTTTCACCTCACCCTAAGACAGGCATTTCAGCTAAGTCAGATGAAGCACATTGGAAAGTGCCTATTTTCTCTGTTGACTTTAAAAAGAATGAAGTTCTAACACAGGCATCTTAATTTTTTGGGTATCTTTAGTGAGGCACATGAATCCCACTCAGTGTGGGCACCAGGGGACAATT
The DNA here is from genome assembly GCF_013377495.2 of Cygnus atratus. Taxonomy (NCBI): domain Eukaryota; kingdom Metazoa; phylum Chordata; class Aves; order Anseriformes; family Anatidae; genus Cygnus; species Cygnus atratus. The sequence goes on from NC_066364.1 coordinate 9,569,135, forward strand.
TGGCTGTCTAAACATAGATGTTCTATGTGATTTGAGACACCGCGCGTATCCCACCTGGCTGCTGGCTGCTCCAGACAGGCACCAAGCGACCATGGATGCTGGGTCACATTTGCCAGTGACACACGCTGTCAGTGAAACTGTAAAATATCTAGATATGTTCCATCAGGACAATCAGTCTATGAAATTATTTTGTGATCTCACCAAGACACAGGATCATTTGGAAAAAAAACAACAAAAAAAACCCAACAACAAAAAAACACAACAACAAAACACACACACACACACAGAAAACAACTTACTTTCCATAACGTCAATTGACTGGCATCGATTATACTTAAAATCTTATTGCAATTCATCCAAGCTTTTTTTCTACGTAATGTTTGGGCTAACTAGCAAATTGTTTTCAAGGTCAGTGATCTTACTGTTATGTTGGGCAATGACTATTTCTTCACACTTCTGGAACTGTCTTAGAATATTTAGCTTTACTTAAAAAAAAAAAAAAAAGAGGATTAGTACAGACAGCTCCACAGACAAGTAATATTCTTGACTGAGAATTATCTGTAAATTCAAAAATATTTGGTGTTGCTGTTTAGCACTCTTCCTCAGAAGTGAGAGAAAATAAAATATTTAAGTCTTCTTTTAGAAAACAGACATATTATTTAATCCTGCATTTTTTCTACCAGGGTGCACAATTTTACTATCCATAGTTTTATAATACTCTGAGCATTTTACTCCTGCTTAAAGAATTTTTTATCTTTCCCCTATTAACCATAGATTTTCAACTGATCCCTTTAGTTTTCTTTATCAGTTCTCTGCATTATCTAATACTGATTTTATTCATTGCTATCAGGCACCATTTTTTCCATTATTTTTTAATCACCAACTTCACCCACCTCTTAGCCAGGATTGCTTTTTAACTGAAGAAAATACCTTTTGTCAGTGCAAAATTCTGTTTCTTCAGATATCCGACACAACTTCTAAAAACTATTTTCACTTATCAGCTATAGTTCTTTTCTTAAATAATTTTCCATTCTGGTTTGGTGCTAGTAGGCTACCTTTTGGAGTGCCCATTTTATAATTAAGGAATGAGAAACCTTGAACTAATGTGTGTGTGTGTATAATGTCAATCTTTTTTTTTTTTTTTTTTTTTCTAAGCAGCCCACAAATCTTGTAATAAACCACAAATGTTTGACTTTTGGAGAATGGAAAAACAACCTTTTTTAATACTAAATTTTCTAATTAGAATTTTAATTCTAAATTAACGTGAAAATCTTTTGGCTCTTTGAATAGAGCTTTTCAGGGCTGCTAAATAAGATAAAGTAAGGATACTCTAAGATTCTGTAGTCATGCATGGGACCCATCTTACTAATTCTAGCTTTCTTAGACATCTGTGTTTGGATAGGATGAGTGGCACCCTAGAGGTATTTATCATTCACTGTCAATTCCAGGAGTCTAGCCAATGACTTATACTAGGTGCCAAACTTGCAGATGATTAAAGTTACATAAGAAGAATCCATCTTGTGTTCGGATCTCTCTAAATTATCTCCTTTTTAAAGAACCCCAAGTAATTCCTCATCCATTTCTTTACTGGTATCAGAGCACAGTCATGTTGAATGGATTGGTGATCAATGAGACTGACACTGTGAAGTGATTTGTGAACACAGCATGGGTGGCCATTAACATTAATTTAGACATCTAGTGCATTTGTAGAAAACTGGGATTAGGTGCCTGAATTACAATCTGAATCCCTCTAGATACCAGAAACTCTGAGAAATTATTAAATTAGGGATAAATTTTAAAATATGTAAATATACCCATGAGAATGTCTGCTGTTATTGGTTGAAACAGAGAAAATTACATAGAAACAAAAGAGGATATGTTCATCCAGTAAAAAGAGGAACCATGGGACCAAAACCTTAAACCAATCTGAAACCAAGCAGCAGAACACTGTGTGAACACATTCGCATTGTATCACATAGCTACTTCTACTTCATTGCATTGCTACCTCAAAAGGAGGACAACAATGAAAAAAACATTAAGATAAAAAATCACATTACTGTCTTCCAAACTACCTCAGATATTAAGCCTTCTACCTTGCTTAGAATTACTGTGTCCCTATGAATAACTGCTTAATCCTACAATATCCAGAGATGTTTCAGGAGCCATCAAATAGGGTAGATGAAAAGTAAAATAGAACTAGTAATTTTATATTCACATTTTGGAAAATCCTTTAAATCCTTTTTTGTTGTTGTTGTTTTCCTTTTGGTTTTCTTCTTTACTAAAATTTTTTGTCCAGGACTATAGCTGGAAAAGTTTTCCAAAAAGGCAATCAGGTTAAATTTTTTTGTTGTTTTTAAATTTTCAAAAACTGAGCAATTCTCAGCTTATGCTGTAGCCTTACCCTCAAAGGGACAATGGAGCAAGTTATGCTTGTTGTGTTAAAACAGTGGTTGTGATTAAGAAGACTTGTAAGTACAGTATATAGAACAGTCTTGGGAACAATAATCTGTTGAAGAATCTGTGATAAAGGAAATAACCGTGTCCCTGAAGCTCATCAATAAAACATTCCTGTCCTTGATTCGAGTTTTCCTTACGGAACTTTTAAAAAGTTTTTTCAACCATGTTATTTAGTGGCATAAGCTGGCAAGAAGTAGAAGTTGTTATTTTTATTTTTACAGCTCTGAGTAGAGCATTGAGAAAATGCAAAGGAAATTACACACCTTGCACAAAAGCAGTTGAAGCAATAATTGGTAGATTTTGGTTCTTTGGATCTTCCACAGTGACAAGACCTCCTCTTGGCTACAGGCAGGAGAAAGTCATTGTGGGTTAGAGCAATATGACTGTACAGTTGCTCAGTGGAGTAATTAATCATTATGGCAGGGACACTTTACATAGATAAAAAATTTTGCAATTTAAAGTTACAAACCTGCCAACTGCCCTGTTTTTGACACTTCAAGTTAGAAATGGATCTTCAGAATAGAATGCAAAATTGAGCAATGTCTGAACATCCACTTTGTGATTAATTAAGAATTAGCAATATTTATTGTTCTGTCTGTTTATATGTATTTCCGTTACCATGGCATTATTAGCAGCTTTCTTGAGGATTATAGCCCCACTATGCTAATGAAATGACAGAACAAAAGACAGTCCCTAGGTATTAAGAAGAGCTCAGCACCGCTATCCTTTGGGCCAGATAAATTGAAGGACTGCAGTAAAGGTAACGAAGGCTGGGAAACAACATCTATTGAGAACGTGTCCATAAATGTCACAGAGCAGGGATCTTTTCACAATAGTGCCACGACTGTACACAGCGAACCCTACAGTTGACTTGTTTTGAAAATGTGGTCCCTGTATTGATAATCAATATGTTCCATTGTGACAGAGCAGACATATAAATGAATGCTTTCAGTTTAGATTGGATTAAAGGAGGCTGCGGTAGCGAGTGGGCTGTGCAGCAAATGCTGCTGCTTTTCTAATTGAGCTACTTGCTTTTGAAAGAGTCAAAGATCTCCCTGGTGGACATAACATGGGGTGTGCTAGAAGGATAAGGTTAAAAGAAAGGAGGCTAGAGGAGTTCAAGGCACTGTTTATTATCCTGAACATTTCTGAATAAAGAGAGTGTTAGCTTTTCAGTGAAGAGAATGCAGCAGTCTCACTCTTGACTGTACTGATTTGTAAGAGTGTCTCTCCCCTTAATCTTATTCTTTTCACTTTAATCTGTATGTTTTAGAAACCTTATCTCTTCTCTGACCCTACCTTTTGAGTTAATCCCTAGTGTCCCACGCCTCCATGCCTGTCTAGTCCTAAAAAGACGATCATCATTTCCAGTGGCTCCACAGGGAATAGGAATGTACAGCATTCATCCAAAGGTCTATCCATTGCCACTTCAAAAACCCTGTGTTTTGTATCCACAACAAAATGGTCACCACTGACATGTGTTGGGCCTCCTGTGCTTCCTAAAACTTTTTTTGGGGTGGGGAGAAAGAAAGAGGGAAACAGAAAGAGAGAAAGAAGGAAAGAAAGGAAGAAACGAAGGAATTATTATTATTATTATTATTATTATTATTATTATTATTTTACAACTGAGAAAATCAAATCAAATTAAGTTTCACTTATAAGAACATGTTTCCAGCAAAACTGAGAAAACTGGATGCAAAATACAATAAAGTTCTGGAGATTAAGGTTTCTTGCACTGAGGGTACAAGAGACACTGTTAAATAACCAGGGACTATGGTTACAGTCTCATTTCGAAAATAAGCATGGGAAGTAGGCAGAAGTTTTGTGAAAAGTCACAATAACCCGAGAGAAGAATGATGGGCAGGAAATAATCAAAGAAGTTCTCTGCAAAACTGAATCAGACAGGCTTTTAGTTCAAGACTTGAACTAGACTTGTCCTAGAATTTTATCTGGTTCATAAGAGAATTTGCTTATGTTCCTTATCTAGGCTTTTTCATAAGCAAATTAACAAGGGGATGGTTCTTCCCATTTTGTGCCTCTTTCTTAAGTTTTACAAGAAAGACTTTGCAGGACCAAATAGTAGAATGGATTGCCAGGGTGGCAGACAGTCTGAATTTTTCTTCTAAGCTAGGATCTTCTCAAAATGTTCTTTCAAAGAACTAACCAAGGTTCATTACTTCCCTAAAAAAAAAAAAAAAAAAGAATTCCATTAACATAACCACATTTTTCTGTAGCAGATTCATAAAGAAACTGGGGAATTTGGGTTCTACCCAAACGGTACAGTTGTTGTTTTTCTACTTGCATATGAAGGACATCTAATGTCTTTGATTCCATTATAAAGGAATGACAGAGATTCTTCTTGTGCAATTTCAAGCAATAACTGCAGCTGTTCCTTTTCTGGCCAGTGCAATGTCACATTCCCATTAGCTGTGTGATTTCTGGCACGTTGCATTGCATTGAAAGGTGCTTTATTTTCACTTAGAATCAAGTGGTCATCAGTTTTAGCATGCAACTTGAAAAACTGAACACAGAAACAACCTTTTTGCTAACATACTTGTCTTATTATGAAAGATGACAGACAGCACAATATGGAAGATTGAGATTTAGAAACGTGAATTCAGTAGGAAAAAGGAATTTTTCATAGTTGATTGCAATCTGATTTGTATCATAGCACTTTTTTTTTTTTTAAGCTTTCTGTCTTGTCCTGATTTCTATTTCCTCCTTGTCTTCCCATTTATACATTGCTTTCTTGAAGACGTTCTGGAGAACAAAGATACAAGTGCAGCTCATTAGATTGAATACAGTGTGAAAAACAAAATAAAATAACAACAACAAAAATATTTTGCTCTTTTGAACTTTCAAACTTCCTTTTCTTATGCAAATGAACAAACAAAAAATCCTCTGCCTGGCTTTGTTTCACAAATCTGTGGAACATATTAGTGGCAAAGGGCATAACCTTGCCTTATATTCTCTGAATAGGACTGTTGGACTGAAGTGGGCACAGTGGTTTACCATACTAATCGATTTTCAGGATGTATGAAGGCAGAGAGGGCATTTGTAAATATGCTGGCAGAACATAACCTTTCCACAAAGACACCCATCAGTGTAATACAGCACAGATCCAGAACATGTCAAGGAGATGAGCTGTGGAGCAAATAATGCCATCTGTACTACTCATGATGTTCTTGGACCAAAGTAACAAAAAGATGTAAATGAATCCCACATTTATGTTCACAGAACACAGCCATGATTGATAATAACCTACCAATATCAGTGGGATTTTTTAATACAGTGGAATATAAACAATTTTGAAGGAAAACCTTCATATGCATAATCAGAAAATTAATAGCATTCTGCAGAATAACTCAGTATCTAACCTTTCATTATGCAACGTATCACCCATGGAAGAGACAATAAATACTTATAGATGTGTTCAATGAATTCTTCATTTAAAAGTTTGTTGTATTCACCACTTGTAGATGAAGATTTTTCCAGGAAATATGTCACAAAAGGCATTTTTTTATCTCACCGAAATTATTTGGGGTATCTGGCAAGTATCTCTCAGGTACTAAAATTGCTGACAGAATCCAGTTCTACATTTTCAAAAGCAAAACCACTAAAACTTGAAGAATGTCCATGACACACCTTATTCAGAATAAAGGCATAAAAGATTAATGAGGGTGACTATATACACACTCTTTGCACTGAAAATGAAAAGTTAAAACTCTAAGTCTGTGTGGGTCTCTATGCCAGGACCACACAAAGCAAGAGATTCAGTTTGAATTTCTATGGTGATGTAATTTGAAGCATTAAAATAAAACAGCCAGTTACTAACTTCAGAAGATGACAATTTATAAAGCAGCTCCTGAGTACTGTCAGTGATTTCATTTCAAAATACATTGTCCATTTTTTGACCTCCATAAAGGCATTAAGATAAAATTAATGTAGACCATGTTACTCATACATAGTCATAGCTACCTCCTACTTAAATTATTAGGAATTTTTCTATTAACCTGAAAGAGAAAAAGGTTAGCCCTGTACTCTAGGCAATTAATATCCTGAACAATTACCAAAATAAATTCTAGTAGTCATTGCTTCAAAATGAAATTAATGAAGTCTTTCTGATAATCTCAGAATTTGGACTCTCTCCAGTTGTTTTTTTCATAGGTTCAGCAATATCATAAAATAAAAACTTCCCCTGCCTTGATTCTAGTGGGGATTAATAAAGTTGTATGTAAATTAATATTTTCCATTGACTTTATGTCACTTTTTTTTTTTTTTCCTTTTTAAGGCTGATCCAGATTCTGATTATTGAGAAGAGCTGAAAAAGAAGAATGAAGTCAAAGAAATTTATGGGAGATAAATAAGACAAAAGACTAAATAATTACACTAGCCAGTCCAAGATTTTTCTGAAGTGGAAGTGCCCACCTATAAATGCATCCACCATCACCAGACAAACACTATACTAAGCATATTTATGTCTGTGCAACGTCGTTTTTAGTTTGTTACAATCACTGCTTTGATGTTCATAATGTGCTTCTCCATATCATCTTCCTCCTTCTACTTCTCCTTGTTCTCCTCTCCTTGTACTTCTTCCTCTTAGAAATTGTGGAAATAGGTGTGCATGCCTAGGAAAGTAGCAATTAGTAAATAGAGATATTTCTGCAAATACATTTCCTTATATAAGTATCTCCATGATGTACCTTTTTAATAAGCATCCATACCAACAAAAATTGAAATAAATGGTTATAGATAAGCAAACAAAAGAGATGTTAATACAGCTGAACTTGAAAACAAAGGAACTCAGCAAAATGTTTGCATTAACATTTCCAGTTATAGTATGGACTAAAGCTTTGGTCTAATATTTATATCCCTGTGAGGCACAAAAAGAATTTCCATGCTTTAAAGACTAGACAGATAGCTTCTGAATGAAAAAAAGACTCACAGTAAAATTTACAACTGTCTTAGGAAACCTGTACTCCAACTTGCAGTATGAGGGAGTCACCATCAAGAAAAAGAACTTTTGTATTTAGTTAGTATATAAAAGCATGCAAAAGCAAGAGGTGAGGTTCAAAGAAATTTCAGCTTAGGCTTTTCTTAATAAAAGCATCAAAACATGGGAATCCCTCAAAAACCCTTTTGCCAAATTAGTTGAAAATTTTCTTTATTTAATTTTCTTTAAAGTGCTTGTTTACAATCTTAAAAATGAAGGAAAAAAGCTTATTGCTTAATGGAAGCAATCAGCAAATTTTCCATTTAAGAACAGTCAGACAAAACAAACAAACAAACAAACAAGAACAACCAAGGCTAATTCTGTTTTTATAGATTACCCATAAAGAAATTCTTTACAGCATTTGTCAAAAACTAGAAGCATTTGGAGAAAAAAGAAAACAAAAACAAAAACAAAAAAGCCTCTGTGATGTAGAAGGCTCTCTCATATTCTCTTAAAATAACATCACAAAAACCTCCTGAGGTAGGAGGAATATTGGTTGAGGCAGAACCAAAGATGTCCATTCCCATGCCTGCACCTTTGTGAAAGCTGCTTCATCAGCTGTTGAAGAAACAGGTGCTGGCCTTTCGAAATGTTTCCTCATCCTCATGCCATGTAGAGAGAAAACAGAAGAAAGACAGGCACTCTTTCAAACCAGTAAGCACTTTAACAACATAATGAAATGAGGCACTCGTGGCTGTATTTTATCCATGACTATATCCATTCTCTTCCCATTACCAAGGAAAAGCTACCCAGTTACGTCTGCCAGGATGTACAAGCCACCATGACATTGGGATGAACCACCTCTGGACCTGCTTATTTCTCATCCCTAACTGCAGTGACAACTCAGCTGACTAGGCTATATAGATGCTAACTGCTAGACAGCTGAAATCAGATGGTTTGAACCCCAGCTTGTGCATATACCTCACCAGCACAGCATTCTTCCCACTGCTATATCCTCCACAGTTTGATATGAGACCGAAATTCAATTCTGTTTTGGTGTGCTCGGGGTATATAAGGTATTATTTGCAAGCAAGAATTCCCATTCTGTTTGTTTTGCTGGATACTGTGAAACAAGTATACATTATCTCAATGAATAGTGTTTTCAAAGATGCAGAGTCATTAGCATTCAGCAGGGATGGTATGGAATTGCAAACGGAGATCACAGAAATAGAAAAATATGACAGCAGCTTGAAGATCGAGTATGGAAGGAAATTACTCTTTTTTTTTTTTTTTTTTTGACTTAAAAAGATTGATAATTTGTCCTGACAATCCTGATTACAGTCTTCCACCAACTGGCACTAATTAATTATAGCATCTTTAAAAGGAATCACTCATTCATTTTCAGATTCAGATGTGTAAATGATGATGCCAAGAGACACTTTTCTGGTCACCTAGAACAGTTTCCCACAGAAGAAGCCAGACTTTATTCCTGTGTGAATCCTTGATTCAGATCAAAAGATATATCTCAACAGGAAGATATCTTTTAGAAAACAAAACCCAATTCTGATTTTAAATTTCCTACTGATGGAGAAACCCTTGGTAAAATGCAGTGAAGACAAACAAGGCTTTTTTTCAAAGATGTGTTCACACTTCCAGTCTTAGTTTGCCTAACTTCAAGTCCTAGAAAAAGGCTCAAGTTATATTTTGCTGTTCAGATGGAAGAATATGCTACTATGGCTTTGCTAACCAAGCAGACATTGATTGGATGTTATCCACACATTCCCTAATCTTCTCTTTGATAAACTAAATACACAGAACTAATTTAGTTCTTCAGTATAACATGTTTTTCAGTTCACTAATCATTCTCATGGCTCTTCTCTAAATCTTCTCCCATTTTACAACATTCTTCATTGGATATCAAAAATGATCCCAATACAGAGGGGTCACTGCAGAACCCAACAATATAGTAATTTAATCTCTCTATAACTTCTCATATCCTCTTGTGAATTCATGTAGTGGTCTCATTAACCTTTTTGCCACAATGTTATCTTTAGCAGCTCATTTTCATCAGATTAACCCCCATGACCTATAAGTCCTTTTCATGCTTCCTGCTCCCAAGAACACATTTCCAACCCTGTATGTATAACTGACTTTTTTTTTTCTTTCTTTTTTTTTTCCTGCCACTGTGACTACGTATTTGATGATACTGGAAAATAACTTTTCTGTGCCACAATCCCAAGAATCAAGGTAGTAGCCTATTTTCTTATTTACCTCTTCATGTATCTTTTTCTCAATCACCAGTACAATTCTGTATTTTCCAGAACATAATACATGAATACATTTATAGTGAATAATGGATCCTACTGGGGCTTCTCAAAGAATATGGCTGCTTTCTAATAATTCCCATTTCCAACAATATTTCAAAGCCTGGAAATTACTTTTTTTTTTTTTTTCATTTTCTTTTAATCCATTGAATGATTTTGCACCATTCTTCCTACCTCTACAGATATATTTCTGTAACAAATCAAATGCCTTGGAAATGTCTAACTATACTAAATAAAAAGATGTCTCAATCAAACTTGTAACCTCATAAAAAGTATCAAGCTAGATTAATAAATCCTATTAACATAAACCAGTGTTCATTGGCATTAATTAAAGTAACCTCCTTTAACTCTTTATTAATTGAGCTGCATCAACCATTTCACTATTGTTCCTGAGATCAATGTTGGGGAAATAGGCCCATAATTATTACTGTTGTCCTCTGTACCTTTCAAAAATATTGATGCATTCATTTTCTTCCAAACCTCTTTTGTTTTTTCAAACTAAGGTTTCCAAGGCCAGTGGAAAGCAAGCAAAAGCAGTCCAGAGAAGGATCCAGACAGCTCTTCCAAAAAATCTGCAGTGGCAATGGTTAAAACGAGCTGAATAAAAAGTATGTAACTTATGTTTTGTATAAATCAGCTTCCTGTTGAAAAGAAAAAAAGTTGGTACAGAATATGATATTAATATCATATGATACAAATGAGCCATTCCATTTTTTTTCCCAGATACAGTAGAAATATTTATATAACTCATCATAACCAACGGAATGCATTCAGTCAGTATTATGTGTGAAGGAAGAAAAAGAAGCATATTTTGGTCTTAATTTGTGTGGGAATCTAACAATAAGGGCTGTTTTTCACCTCTGCCTAACACAAATGGAAAGATGAGAAAAGTTTATGACCCTGTGTCTACCTCACATGTCCACATAGCAGTATATTTCCCATTAATGTCAACAAGTATTACAAAAACACATGTGGGGGTGACTATATCAGTAAGTAGCGAAATTGTTGTCTGACTACTATGCATAAATTTCAGAACACAGGTGATTCAGCTTGCATTAGTTACCCAGCCTGCAACCCACAACACTCACACTCATTTAACCAAAAGAAATAGAAAACTATCAGCTGGCACAAATCCTTCTCCATTAGGGCTGGAGCTAGTCTATCTATTCTCGCTTACTGCTTCCGAGTCACTATCAGATTCTGTTACTGTGGAAGAATTTTAATGACTGTTTATTTGCGGCTGGGTTGCAGACACCACTAGTAGCATTACTTTCTGCAAGTTTTCTAATTGCTGAAAGTTGTAGGCGCTTGTATGTTGACTAGTAGAACTGAATTGACAGCTAGATATATGTTGCAACTACTCCTAATATATGTTCACGCTGGGTTTATTAAACCCAAATGTGCCTTCGCCTTCCTGATTCCCTTAATACAGTGCTTATAAGCATGGGGATGAGCACTGCCACATTGCCTGACACCACTATGTAGCTGTTCCTCTTAGACTGGGGCTACAACCATTCTTGGGAAGGCTGTCTCAGCTGCCCAGTCTACAGAAAGGATATAAAACTATTTCTCTCTTGGCTACCGACACCTTCTTTTCAGCTCAAGATGCAGAGACTTCTGGTTTTAAGTTTCAAAATGTTCCTGGGCTAAATCTCAAACGACAACTAAAATGGCAGCTGTCACCCTGTTACCATGACAGCAGAGTCTGAGGCAGTGATTCCCGCGCTAACGATGGGGGAGCAAAGCATGATTAAGCCACTTGGAGCTCTTGCTAACACTAAGGCACCCTTTGTAGAATTACGGACCACAGCTGTCTGCCACCAGCACTGCCTCCGAGCACAGAGGCTGCCCAGCATCTCTCCCCATAATGGGTGATTTCTACCCTGAGAAAGGGCTCAGTTCTAAGCCTTCTGTTGTGCAGAATATATCTCAATAAAGTAAGGGGTGATATCGGAGAACTAAGGAATTAAGACGTGCACCTTGGCATAAAACATGGCTTTCCTGCATAACTATGCCTTTTCTAATAAATACAGAGAAACTGAGTTGCTCTGCAAGGAAAATCTCTGACCCCATAGAACTGGGCCAAAAAGCAATTTGGGTTTAAAGGTAGCTTGGGTTTAAAGGTAGCTTCTACTGCTATGAGTAGGCCCTGTAAATTCATTGCAGTTTTGTAAATGGACTCATCCCATTCAGACCACATTGGAAACCACTCATCACTACGCTTTATAAGGCCTGAAACAGGCCTTATAGTAGCAGTACATGGGGAGAAAGCAGACTATTCAATATTTTGTTTTAGCTATGCTCCCCTAGCTGCAGCAAAACTATACAGAAAACTGTCCTGCAAGTCTAACTTGCTCTTCAAACCTCCAAAGATAAAGATATTGGACACATTGTCCTAACATAATGCCATATGCAAATTCACAAATATGTCAAATTACAATCTGAAGGAGTAATTTTTTCCTATGTTGATGAGATAAGGATTCCAGTTCAAATACAATCAGAAAAAATAAATACAATTCAATATAACCTTGAAAGCTGACACCAAGTAGTTACGTGGTAAATTGAAATAAATTATGTGAAAAATGAAAGAAGAAATTCAGCAGAAAAAGTCCATACAGATATCCTATATTTCAGTCATAGAAATCTAGACTTGTTTAAGTCATTTGCCAAGGACTAACTCTCAGCTATTGTCCCGATTTCAGAGATCAGAAAATTGCTGCAGAGCAGTTAAGTTATTTGCACTAAACTAAAGAGGAAAGAAATTTCTAGCAATGTTTTTCGGGTTCCTATTCCTGCACTTCAGCAAAATCTTCCTAAGCTATTTGATCTTCATTATAAGTATAAAAAGTATTACATCATATATATACGCAGTATCCTATTACTAGCACGTAGAGTAAAACCTATATATTTATGGTTATTTTATATCTGTAATATAAATGATATTTATATGATGTCTTCAATGATATACACAATGAACAAAAATGATGATTATGTATGGCTGCTTAATAAAGGTATGTAAGTTATAAATGAAAGCCACGCTACAGGAACATCTTGAATATTTTTAAAATCACATGAACTAAAAGAAGGAAACACTATGCACTTCCTTTCTGCTTTGCATTTCTATTCATCTGTTCAGTCAATCCTATTTCCACTTCTTTTTTTTTAGGGACAGAATGACATAGATTGAATTCATCAGAAATCACACACACACAAAAACACCACAGAACTGAGCTCACGATCCCAAAAGGAAATCCATGCCTAATATCCCTCCCTTACAGATATTGCAGAAACTAGTTTAGCCAATTCCTACTGTCATGTCAGAGTGGTCTCTTAAACACAGATAGGGAACTACACAGAAGGTAACAGTTAACAATCTTGTAATGATACGATATCATGTTCAAAATAAACACCAAATATTTAAATTCTCAATCCTCCACAATGAGGCTGGACCAGTTGCATGTCAGATACATTAGTGGGTGAGGTGAGATAGGCAGGAATGTGTAAGCATGTATTGTGGAAACTGAGAATGGGGCGAGATGGAGAGTGAGTGCAATACAAGGAGACTTTTCAACACTATCAAGAACCTCACCCTAGACACTTTCTCCTCATTACATTGGCATCCGGGAGCAGATGACAAAGTGATAATGGAATAAGGAGACATATCACAAACCTCAGGAAGCTGGGGCAGGAATCTGCATTATAGTCAGGATGTTGTAATTGCTGATATGAAACACCAAGATATGTGCCAGACTTTATCAAGTGAAGGGTGATCATTCAAACTGGCATAAAAGGAAACTGTCCTTTATTTTCATTTTTTCAGGGACCCACCACACATCCCTTTCCCTGATACACACAGAGACACCCACACATACACACACAAAGTCATTATAATGTAGCCAGGCTGAACGGAGACTTGCATGGAGCACAGTGGGTACATCAAATTCGAGTCAAGTGTAAGAAAAGAAAGAAAAGGACAATGAAAATTCTACAAATTAAAAGAAGTTCATGGTGAGAAAAAAAAAAAAAGACCTGAAGGAAATTCAAGCAATATAGCGATATCAAACATTTGAAGGTTACTAATGTGTAACTGAATGCTTTGACCAACATATAGTATGATTAGTTTTCTTGGCATCAACAATAAATCAGATATAAGATAGTGATTCACAGTTCTTTATGAATTGAATGGATGGCAATAGAATGAGTTCTGGGAACAAACAAGTCTGCAAAGTGGGCAAACTGAGGCAGTAAGTCAGGAAGGTTTGACTACACTGGTGATACAAAATGGACTTAGCCCTGTAAAACAATCTCGGGCTTCTGCTGTGTCACCACATTGGTTACATGTCATTAGATCAAGCTGTCTTAAATTGGCACCATGCCAAAATCCTACTTCAAAAGTCATCTTGTAGAAGTCATTTTAAAACTTGCTAGAAAAAACCCTTGTTCTAGCCTAGAAAGATATTTAGGAAGACAGAAGAAACGGGCTGTAGCCAGTTTCTGGCTGCTAGTAACTTCCTATCTTGCACAGAAAGATTATTTTTCATACAACCATGAATAATTCCTACATAATTCAGATTTCCAACAAAAAGCTAGTAAAAACAGTGGTGTGTCAAGCACAATGCTGTGAATAAAATGAAACATCTTGAGAATTAGAATGCAAATTGTGATTAACTTTTGTAAAAGATGGAGCTAATGTACTGTAGTCTTAAATGTAATGATGTAACTGGAACAAAACCTGGCCATTTCTTCATGGTGATGTCCTCTTTGCCAATAAATGTAATAGAGCCTCTCCAAGCACCAAGTCCTCAATGCCTGCTTGCATTGGTATCATCATTACACATGGTTGCCACGTCGGGTTTCATCTAGCACAGGTATTTGGTAAGAGAAGGGAAATGCTGTTTCTGGAAGTGTCTTTCTATATTCTACTGAGTATAGAGGAACATTTGAAGAACATACTTAGACTAGATAATGACTTTTTTTGTTGATCAAAATGAGTGTGATGAATCTTACATAGGTGTCTGGCCCAAGCTAGAATTTTTCTTCTTTCTGAGGTCAAAAACAAGTTTGAATATGAACAGTGCTTTCTTCCTCTTCCCTTATTCTACCACTATACAAAGAGGGGATTATCAAAACATTTCATTGGTTCCTGAGTACAAGAGGACTCGAGGTGCACAGGCAGCCAAAGAGTATAATGCCGTTTTTTTTTTCTTTCAGTCTTCACTTGATACAGTGGCTGTGATTAGATGTCTAACACAATTAGCATCAACGACAAAAGAGTAAGAACCTGGAATGGAAAAGGAAAAGTACAGGTTTAATTCCACTTTGAGAACCTGGATGTTTTTAAACTGGCTGGTCCTGATGAAATTCACCTGAGAGTACTTAGAGAACTGGCTGAAGTGGTCTCAGAGCCCTTAGCAATTACTTTGAGAACTGAATGAGGGCAGGTAAAGTTTCAGACAACAGAAAAAGGTGGTCATACTCATTATCTTTAAAAAAGTGAAAACAAGTGTAGATCAGTCAATCTAATTTCAATTACCAAAAAAATACTGGTTCAAATATTCAAACATCTGAATGGTAACAAGGGAATAAAAATCAGCCAACATGGATTTGTCAAGAACAAATCACATCAAAGCAACCCAGTTTCCTCCTAGGACATGGTGACAGGCCTGTGTAGTGTATTGAAAAGAAAAATGCCTTGACTTTGGTAAAGCTTTTGACAATGTCTTTTATCACAGAATCACAGAATTGAAGGGGTTGGAAGGGACCTTAAAAGATCATCGGGTCCAACCCCCCTGCCAAAGCAGGTTCCTTAGAGCAGGTTGCCCAGGTAGACATCCAGACGGGCTTTGAATATCTCCAGAGAAGGAGACTCCACAACCTCCCTGGGCAGCCTGTTCCAGTACTCCATCACCCTCACCATGAAGAAGTTCTTTCACATGTTGGTGTGGAACTTCCTGTGCTCTATCTTGTGGCCATTACCCCTTGTCCTGTCCCCACTAACCACTGAAAAGAGGTTGGCCAAATCCCTCTGTCTCCCACACCTCAGGTATCTATACACATTGATGAGATCCCCTCTCAGTCTTCTTTTCTCCAGGCTGAACAGACCCAGGTCTCTCAGCCTTGCCTCATAAATAAATAAATTCCTCATAATTTCCTCATTATGACATTTTTCTATGCAATCCAGGTTCTTCTGAAACTACCATAAGGTAGGGACACAACTGATTGAGATGCTATGCATAAAAAGGAACTGTTAAGCTGGAAGGATGTATCTGTGAGGTCCACTGGGGACTAATTTGAAGTCTACGTCTATGGACAACTTTCAGTAATAAACTGCATGATGGAGTAGAGAATATACTTGCTACTATATTCAAAGTTGGGAGACACTGAAAAAGCATCTGGATGACAAGGCTGGAATTCAAACTGATTATTACAAAATGGATAAATGGTCTGAAGAGACTGGGATGCAATTTAATAAGGGCAAAAAAATCAAACCTCCACTTAGGTGAGAGTAACCGTCTCCACAATTATAGGATGAGGAATAACAGTTCTGCAGAAAAAGGGTTCATGGGCTATAGTGAATTATAAATTGAGCATGAGTCAGCAATGCTAGGCTATTTCAAAGACCAAAAAAAAAAACAAACTTCATCCTAATCAAGAGAATCACATAGAAGACATCGGAGATAAACTTTCTATTTCACTCATCTTAAGTGCTTTGTCTAGATTTCAAATATCATCAAGAAAAATGCTGACCGACTAAAGAGACAAGAATAATCAGAAGGTTTTAAACCATGACCTTTGAGGACAAATCAAAATAAGCTGGCTTGTTTAGTTAGATAAGTGGCATTTGAAGAGCATTTTGATGGTCTTCAAATATGTGAAAAGGTTACTGCATACAGGACAGGAGCAAATTCTGCTCCTTATCAAATAGAAAAGGAACAAATCACCCTTGCCTAAAATGTAGCAATGGAGAAAGAATGGTAAATATTGTTAAACACTTGAATAAATTGTTTAGGGAAAAGATGGACTTTTCTAAAGTGGAGATTTTTAAGACTCAGTAAGCTGAACATCTATCACAGATGGTTTAGGCAGAGTTGACCATGCCTTGGGGCAAGAGAATGTACTGGATAACCTTTCAAGATCTTTTCCAGAGATGTGATTTTTCTGTGATTTGTTATGTTTGACTCCTGTGATAACACAAACACATGGGATATAAGAAGGGAATTTTTCCAGTAATTTATATGGAAGATCAGGTTTACTTATATGAATGTACTACCTCTGAAAAATAGTTCTTGATGCGACTGCCTCTACCACTTTGTCACACACTGTATTTTAAAATGTCTCCAAAACAGACTCTGTTGAAGTCAAGAAAGAGGGCACTGGAGTTCCTAGATGAAGTGACAAAACTTGCCATAGGCACATGTAAAAGAGAGAACAGCACCATGGAAGACCCAGAAGAGTGCTCTAAATTGCCTTAATGGGTTGAGGAAGAAATGTATCTCAAATCAGATTTGTTGCATGTATGTATGTGCCAGTAGCTGTCAGTATCTCAAAAAGAGAGGGAGGAGGAAGTAACAGCTCCAGTTGCTCTTGACATGATTTCATTTAACTCGCTAGGTCTCTGACCTTTCAG
This sequence comes from Cygnus atratus, assembly GCF_013377495.2. Classification (NCBI taxonomy): domain Eukaryota; kingdom Metazoa; phylum Chordata; class Aves; order Anseriformes; family Anatidae; genus Cygnus; species Cygnus atratus. Next base: position 9,586,476 of record NC_066364.1, read on the forward strand.
CATTGGTGGAAATTGAAGTGAAAATGTAACACTAAGGGGGAAAAAATCATGCAAATAATAACCTTTAAAACCACTGAGTCCTTTTTTTTTTTTGGGGGAGAGAAATCTGATGATCCAATTATGCAAGTCATTAGGAAAACAATGCTGAAATTTTGTGGCTAATGGGACTTCAAGTTATATTGACAATGAAAACCAATTATACTTTCAAAACTTTTTTTCTCTATCTGCAATTGCATTATTTTAATGAAATGGCATGTTAAACCTCAAGTAGCCAAATGAATGTTAATTATGGAAACAGTTGAGTTAACAAGAGAACCCCTCTCTTTCCATGACCCCATAATTTCACAAGTCTGACCAGAAGCATAAAGTCATTCATTTTGCTTCTAAATTTGATGTTGTAAATATAGCAGTCTTCAAACTCTTCAGAAATCCTGCTGTATAATAAAATTTATATTAATTTTCTTAAGAAGTACTGAGGAACTAGAGCTGAGCCACAGGATGAAACCAATTCCAAGACTTGGGAATATTTAGATAACGACCCAATTCTTCCAGGTCAGAAACAATTCTAGTTTAACACATTAAAACTTTTCTGCTTTAATTGATTTTCCACTATCTATTTATCTTTCTAATTGGATACTAAGGTGCCAGGTAAAAAATCTGTGAAATTCAACCAGTTCATGTAAGCAATTTCAGTAAGTGAGAGGGCTGATGGGAAATTTTACAAGGTTACTGAATAATTAATAGAAGTCACAAAATAAAAACAAGTTTTTGACAGTTGCTAGTGTCATCAAGCTGACTGCAGAATTAACCTGTGATTCCCTAAAAGATTTTCCTTGCTGCAATAATCCATTTGAGGCTTTGTGGAGCTGAATGTACAGAGAATTAAAAAATTATAGTATAGTAGAAGTGTGTGGGTTGGAGGAAACCTCAAGAGATGATCTGGTCTAGCCTTAGTCTGGATTATCCAGGTCTCTGTCAACCCAGCTCTTGAATATTTCCATCAAGAGGGATTTCACTACTTCTCTGGGCAACCCACCCCAGTATTGTTCCCATGATGAAGAATTTATCTCTTTATAGGATTTTTTCTAAAGCAACTTCTGCCTCTTCCTTCTTGTGCTTTTACCATACATCCTTGTGAAGTGAGTGCCTTCATCTTCTCCATAGTTACATTTCAGGTATTGGCAGACTGTGAGTAAATCCCCCTGGAGCCTTCTCTTCTCTTGGCCAACCAAACCCTATTCCTTCAGCCTTTCTTCATATGTCAAACTCATCAGCCCTCTAATCCTCTTGCTGATCTGTTTTTTTTTCCTTTTTTTCTTTTTTTTTCTTTTTTTCTTTTTTTCCTGTTTTTTGGTGTCTCTTTTGAACTGGGGAAACCCATGATGGCTAAGGCGTGGCCTAGCAAGTGCCAAGAGGAACAACCACCTCCCTTGATCTTCAGGCTATACTCTGGTTACACAGCTCAAAACACAGCTAACCTTCATTTCTGCAACTGAATGTGTTATAAAAGCATAACAACCTTGCTTTGATCAAGAGCTGAGTGCCTGAATACAATGAGCTGCAGCTAGCAGAAGTTCTGCATAAACAAGAGCTGAGTGTGATGAGGCTTGATAGGGGCACGGATCAGCAAATGGCAGCACAATACCTGAAACCACTGGAAAGGTATACCATGATATCATCCTGGACTGGTTTTATTGGTAGCCTGTGCCAACATCTGGATACAAACCCTGGCCCAGAACCTGGAGAAACATCAGCTGCCTTTAGCCTGTCCTGCTGCTTCTGCCCCAGGTGCTGGACTTCCACGTATCTACAGAAAGCCTGTCACGAGGGAGATGGGTTTAAGTGGTCTGACTGCTCTTTTCTTAACATAACAATCTGCAAGAATCTAAAAACCTTGCCAATTTGCCTTCAGCAGTTGTATCACATATGAGTGAAAGAAGAGGTGTAGGCTTCCCTTCAGTGCAATTGAAATTCATTTTTTCTTGCCAAACAAAAACTTTCCTCTTAAAATGTGCATAGGACTGCAACGGTATCAGATAGCTTATAGTCTACTGTTTGGCATATGATTTTGGCTGTGAAATCAGTCATTTGGCTTCACAAATATTTTTAGGGCTAAATTTATTTGGAGGGAAAATAGGAGTGAACATAAGATACAGAACATAAGAGTATCACAGAGTATCCATGCATTAGAAAAAATCGTTTCCATCTTGGTCACAAAGCTGTTCTATGAACGTGGACAAATTATTCACATTTTTGTGTGGCTGTTCTCCTCATCGCTCTTGAGCTGTTTATTCATACTTAAGTGCTTTGGAGCTGACATTATCTTTGAACAAAAATAAGAGATAGTACAGGTGCAATGATCGTCACTTGGTTCTGAAGTACAAATGACAAAGCATAACTGGACCCAGACTCCCCACAGAGGTCAGAAAATCTTCTTCCTTATTTTTTAAGAAAAATAGACAGAGAAACAAGTATTCTATCAACACATTAATACTGAAAAATATATAGGCTCATAGATAATTCATCTGGAAAGTGACCTCCAGAGGTCACCTGGTGCAACCCTCCCTCCCTTCCCCCCTCCCTCCTTATTGCACCATTTGTGGCTAACTGCTCTCCTGCATTAAAATACAGGTTTCTTACTGCACTAATTAATTTTTGCTCTTGTTCTGAAAGTTGTATCACATCAGAGACTTAGAAAATCTAAAAAGCGAATGAAAACTTATTAGATCCCTGTGCCCAAGCTTTCTTGCAATGTGCTTCTTCCAGTAGCTGTAAGAGTCTTGCTTTTGGTTCGCCTTCCACATGAGAAAAGGCACTTCTGAAAGTGGCTGGAGTGAATCCCATTTGCAGAGCCAGATTTTGAGACACTTGGTAGGTCACATGCATTTTAGATGTTCCTACTAATTAATCTAACTCCAAAATTTATCACAAACATCCTGCTTGGCATACTGGATATTGCTGTCCCCTTGTGCAGATGACACCTCATTTCTGATGTGAGAAAGCGTCAGCCAAGACAACACATAAAAAGTGAGGCTTGCTGAAAGTGGAGGGATTTACTGAAATGATAAGGATTTGCCACCTGCAACAACCCAAGGGAAGACCAAGAAGCAAAACAAACTGAACTACACGACAGATATTAGTCATGTCTTGTAACGCCCAGCTGGAGGAAGGTGGTCAGATGTTAAGGTGATCAGGACAGGATCTGAAGCAGTATTGAGGGGAATGGAAACAAAGCCTGAACACACTCAGAGAACCCACTAAACAACTCACTTGAAATAATAAGAATAAAAGCCAGAGGCTGACCGAACAGGCCAGATTAAAAGGGCCACCTCTCTGGTGTCCATGCTTAGGAAGGCTTCGTTTTACTGATGTATTAAATCTAGATTTTCTAATCAGATTTTTCTTAAGGTGGGGTTTCCTGGTGTACCAGGAAAGGAGATGTGTGTCTCTAACAATGTCTGCAATTCATCACAAAGAAATGTCTTGCTATTGATATGTTTTTTACACATATATTTCTCACTGGATGCAGCATATCAGGGATCCTCACTTCTGCCATACTCTACTAAGCTGACATTTCTTATTCACAACCAAATAAAAAATATATTAAGTTAGTTTGTTTTCCTCATTGAAATACACCCCTAAATCATCCTTATCCTTTGTTTTACATATACAAAGACTTATTTCTTCATTCCAGCTTAGAATATTGACCTAGCTTTCATAGCAATACCTATTTAAAATTCATCCATTTTGATGGGGAAAAAAAAAAGTGACAGCTGCTTTTAATATTCTTTTTAAGAACACCTATAACAACAGCCAGAGAATCAGGGCAATTTTGTTAGCCAAGAGCAGCAGATAGGGTTGCTTGTTTCAGTCTCATCAGTTTCATCTTTGATTTTAATAAGATATTTTGAAATGGTTGATTTCCCCTGGAGAGCTTGCAGTAATTCAACCTGGTCTAATGAAGTCCTAGCTGTCCTCAATTTCTATTGAAAACAAAAGAATGCAGACATCTCCTAAAAACTTCCAGTGCCCAGGACTCTAAATTGATATTTTTGTGTCATGTATTTACTGAGATCCAAACCCTAGACTCCTTGCATGAGAAGATAGTGCAGGAGAATAACATGAGCAAAGTATGCAAGATCTGAGATGAAAACAATATTGCCTTTCTTCAACAGCAAAGTCAACTTAAATTTCCATTGTATGCTCAAAAGCCATATTAATTAACTACTGTCTTAAAATAATTTGATTTTTTTTTCAGGACTCTTAAAAACCTCACCAATAAAATTTAAGAGAACCAACCAAACAGAAAAAAAGTCCAGAATTTCTAAATTTGCCAGCAGTTTTACATCAAGCAGTGTGACAGGATATACAAGTTCACTGCTACTGACATCAGCTCAGGTGCTACCAATTTGTGATAATTTAACTGTACAGTAAATTTAAGCCCCACTGCCCAGCCAGTGGCAGAAGGAGCCCTTAAAAGAACTGCGTGTGACTGGGTGGGAGAGAAAGGAAAACATCTCCTGGCAATAAACACTGATCATGTTGAATCCTCAAGGGCAGAAACACTACCTTGGGGCCAAATTTTCTACCAGCTAGTTTCCGTGGTTTGTGCCTGCCCTTACCCTGCTGTACACATGAAAGACAGAAGAAGCTTTGCCCCAAAAGAGCAAAATTTAACAAATAGGGTAAACATATTTATTCTTTCATTGATAACAGTATCCTGCCTACAGACTCAAGAGGGCTGTAGCTGCTTTTTTTCAGCACATCTGTCGACCAACAGTAGCTGTGCTTCCACATTTAGCAACACTGCTAATAATGGTGTTTTAGTCAAATAATGTTTTTTATTAACAAGTAACAGTTCCCTGAACTGGCATTGCAGAGGGCACAGTGCAGAGGCAGGCATGAGCCAGAAAAGAAAGGATAAGGAGTGGCTACCCTGGCATTGACAATGGAGAACTATGGGGTGCCAGGTAAGAGATGGCAGGAGTGCCAGAACAGCCCCAGTCTGCATCCCACTTTCCAGCTAGCTACTCCTCTTGAGGTGTTTCTGTGCTACAGAGCAGTAACACAAATGCCATCTGGAGCACAATAAAGGGATGCATAGGCAATGTTGTGAAATAAGTAATGACTGATTGTACTATTATTTTTTCTTCTGCACTTTGTTTTAACTCCTTTGTGAAGATCAAGATCTGAGCTGTGTTTTCATAAAATGTTTTTAAACTCAGACCATGTACATAAAAACTCATAGGCAGCCATCAGTTAAGTCCAGTAAACTTTCAAAGGAAGTGGCTTATAGTCTGAAACTAATTTCTATTCCCAAACCAAAACAGTACATACAGCATTCAGAATAATACTATTAGGAGACAAATTTAAAGATGCTGTTCAAGCAATACTGCAGCTTTATTGCTACTGCATAGCTACCTTCAAATGAATAACTTCAATACAATCACTGCAGTTTAGTGCACCTCTTCCCTCACCTCTGCCTTTTCTCATCAGAGCAGCACCTCAGTTCAGTGCTGAAAGCTTGGCAGTTAATTTACAGAAAGCTTTCTGTGACATGCATGGGCACTGCAGCCTCCACGGAAGACAACAGGCAGCATGCCCGTCTGTCTGTCCTGCAGGAAGGAATCTGCCACTTAAGGCTACAGAACCATCTCCCTCTAACTCCTATATTCGATCCTCTCTGCAAAGCCTGGTCAATAACCAATCTTTCATGGTATTGACAGCACAGAAAGCTACAGTAGGCACAGTTACATATCTCAGCCTCGGGGTCGGTGGGTGTTCAGGTAAGATGGGTGGTGACGACTATCTCCTCCTCAAGAGATCCTTCTTCCTCTAATCTAATGGAGGCAGAGCTTGGTCTTGTTAGGGGAACTATTTCCTGTCCCTGGAGAAGTGCACTGGGCTGTGCAGATTTACCACAAGGTGACATGAAGATCCCATTTCCTCTTCCATGACTAGGGCAGAGGCTGCTGGTAGGGACTCAGCTTACCTGCAGTCACTTCTCCCAGGGCTGGAGCAGAGAAACTGTATCAGTAGCTTGAACGCCCCAGAGACATAGAAAGCAGAACGTAGAGGAAGCACAGAGGATTTGCACAGCAGAAAGTAGGTCCTGCTTCTGTAGGATGGGAGATATCAGTGTATAGCATCAGAACATGAATAGTGTTTGACATTAGCCCTGGCAGAGTTCAGAGTGGCTTTTATATAGTACTATGTCTTGTGTTGCTTATGCTTAACAGTGATGATGTTGCGATTATCTGGGTGTACAACTGTGCAAAACCACAGCAGGACTCTGTGGGCTACAGTGGGTCACAGTGAAACCAAGCAGGGCTTTATGACCAGCAGACATCAACTCCATTTCCCAATACCTTCAGATCTTTAGACTTGAAAGTGTTCATCTCCTGTGCTAGAAACACAGACTATCCCAGGCAATAACCACTATTTCTTCCTCTCTGTTGTTTTTTCCTGCTCCAGGCTAAATAAATAAATAAATAAATAAATTCAAATTCACAGAAAAAAACGTAAATGAGTTTCAGGCACATATTCAATTTGTGGCAAATAGATTATATGGCATGTATAAAATGCAACTTTACTACACTTCTCTACATGGGAATACACACAAAGGAAAAGAGGAACTTATAATAACCTTATACATAAAAGAAGAAGAGTTTTCATTCTGTTTGTCTATACAGAAACAAAGAACTAAATGTCTGCATGTAGGAAAGGCTTGTTTCTTTCCCAACCAGGAGGGAATCTGTGCAAGTCCACAGGGTTAAAGCAGAGCCCTCGTGCCAGGTGGAGAGGATGCAAATTTTATATACTGCAGCGCCATCTAGCCCAAAGAAATAAAATACCACGTTGGCCAACAGCTGCTGAAGGACACTTTCTAATGCTAAATGTTAAGCTCATAAATAATTTCTGGCCCTGGATGAAACTTAGCTTGTGGCTTATTGTATGGCATTTTAATCATTTTTATTCTACAGCATAAATGTAGCTGAGCAATATATAAGCTCCTCCGGGAGTTATCTGCTACAGAAAATAACTGACATATGCTATTTTCATTATTTCTCATCCAAACTGAACCTTGAGATAAATTGAAATAATGAAATAAATGAAAACCCAGGGCATGTGTATTTTTGTGGATGTTTTGGTGGAAAACTGAGAACTTTAATAACACAAGAAAGGAAAATAAAAATATTTCTAATAATGAAAGAAAGATCTTGCCAGTTTAGCCAGCACAGAATTTTATTAGAAGGGCAAAAAATCTATAGTGTATTACATTATTTCTTTTTATTTCTAGAAATGTCAAATGAATTCCTTAGCTATTCCATACAAAGTTCAATTCACTCCCACCAGTTTGAAATTATATAAATTAAATATCTGGTTTTGGATACAAGAGGGTTTAAATCCATCAGGGAAAAAAAAAAAAGAGAGAGAGAAAGACTTTCAAAAGTCTAGCTTGTTTCTTCATGCTGATGTTCAGTGTAGTCAACTCAAAATATGATCACAGATCCCCTAACATGTAAGTTTTCAAAGACAGCATTGCTGATATTGTTCCACTGTTTTTCCTTCAGGTACACATTCTGCAATTTTTAAAGGATTTCTAGTTATATTCATAGCAAGGAGGAATTAATTTTAATATGAAGTAAGGGCACGTCTACCTTTGAAATTTATTACAGAATAAGTCATTCTCTCTACTCATTATGTAGGGAAACTACATAAGTACTTCATATTCCCCTGTATACACCTCAGTTTTACTAGGACAGATCTGTTTCTTTATAGAATATACATGAGTCTCAAGATTAGATGGGGTATTTAATTTTTTCATTTCTATGAGAACAAAATTTTCATAATTATAATTTTTTAGCTTCAGGCATGTCTTCCCACACAAAGGATAACCTAAATCTGAACACTAGGTGCATATCTTTCCATAGCAGTGTTACTCAGCTGGCCCTGAGAAAGCCAGCTCAGGAGTTAGAAACCATATAGATCCGCTAAGAGCATTCTTTGAGAGTCTAATACAACACGTTATTCAGCTAATTACACAGAAAAATCAGAGCTTCTATATCACCACAAAACACTGCACTGTAACATAAAGACATACTCAAACTCTTAAGTTACTGGATAAAACCTTCTCCTCCAAGAAAAAATACCTGTGTTTGCTGCTGAATGAGAAGCTGGCTGTAACCACACCCACATTGATTTTAAATTGTGTATTTATATATAATATAATATAATATACTATACTATAATATAATATAATATAATATAATAATATATATATAATAATAATACTAAGAATATACTGGCACACAAGTGGCCCCGTAAATTTTAAAAAGATCAGTCAGAAGGGGAAGAAATGTTGTGAAGACTTGCAGCCACAAAGAAAACCAAATATACATCAGCTGAAGAGTTGAGATTTCCTTAATGGCCAAAATCCTGATAAGCACATATGGGTAAGTAAGTACATGCATAGAAGCCCACACCGACTGGAGACTGTGCTCACCCACAAGAGCTAGTGCTCACCCACAAATGAAGCTTTGCTGAGCATGAATTCTGAGCCAGGAACCACTATGGAGCAACGGTGATGTAATGTTTCACAACTATCCAAACATGTTTGTAAGCTTTTCTTTTTCAGGCAGTGCATGTACTCTCCTATTTAAGGGTCTTCATCACATATATCCAGCAATCAACAGGATACTTTTCTCCCGTTTTGTGATACCGTCCTCACTAAATAATTTCAGCTAATTAAAAGATGACTACGTTTACCAACAAGCAACCAATCTTTTTTGATGGTCAGCTTCTCTCTCTTTTGAAGCAGAAGCTGCTAAGATTCATGTCTGTGTGCACACATATATGTGCATGTGTATAGTTGTATTGACTTGCAAAGAAAATCCATAGTCAAAACAAGTCATATAAATCTTCTCATATAATGTGCTGTATTACTGTTCCTTTGCTTCCCTCCAGCAAAAGTATGATTTTCTTGTAAAGCGTAGTATGTGCACCAGTTAAAAGGTGCAAGTTAATCTTTTTTATTTTTTATTATTGGTACTTACAATAATATTAAAAAAAATAAAAATGAAAAGGGTCGTTTGCTTCCATCAAAGGGTATGAAGTTTACAGACTGTGGATTACAAAGTCTTTATATTAACACTTACTAATTAATAGTTCTGCATTTTTACATAATACCACTGTATCATTAAATGTTTATATAACATTATGTTGGAAAGGAAAGGAAGGAGGAGTTCTATTTTGCATATATTCAATGTCTAATTAGGTTTCATGTTTGGGCTTTTGACCCTGCTTTCAGCTGGGAGCCTGAATTAATGATTGAATTTCTGTTCGGCTGGTGACCCTACTTGCAGTGTCACAGCCTGAGCTAGGAGAATCGGTTCTTTGGGATCCCTTGGCTCATGGTACTGTGTTCTCCTTGTACTGACTACGACTCCCTGGGAGACTCAATTAGGGTAGGATCAAGTTAATCTTTCTTGCACCAAACTCACTCTTAAATTTCAGAGGCCTAATGAGGCAGGCCTTCAAAAACAAGTTTCATATCAATGAGAAGAAGTAGATGATCTTAAAGGCTTTCCAGGCATAGAAGTCATCTATGTAATTTGGTACATAAAACAAAACTGGCAGATTCTCCCTCTGGAGTCCTTCAGAAGCATCTGCTTTGTCTGCTGACCACACAGGGAATTTTGATGTTCACCTTGGGAAGCCTTACTGGTCAGACACACAACATGAATTAGCAAGTCAGATGCCTGTGGGTGGTGGGCTTGAGCCTAGGTTTGTGCCATCCTATTTTAATTTATATCTCTTATACGCTACTGGCGTACACATTTCACAAATTTTGACATATTTACTCATTGAAAAAACAGGAATAAATAGGTGGAAAAGAGAGAAGAGATAAGATGAGTCCTGAATTTAAATGACTGTCATGTATAAAAAATCAAACTTACATTCCCAATGGCATCACCTCTGAATTTTGCCCTTAGAATTTACATTTTATCATCCTCATCAAGATCCCCAAAATGCTTCCCTTCCCTTCCAAAACAACTCTAAGCCTTGCAGCATAAAATATAGCATAGCCACCCAGGCACCAAGCATAATAAAATCTAGTAACAATAACTCAAATATGTGTCTCCTTGTCTGAGTCACTTTAGAGACATCCAGAAACATAAATATATGTTTTCCCTGAAAGGTAACAGTTTTCTTCCTTTTAATCTGAAATAAAATTCTGTCCCCATCTCCCAGGGAACTAAAGGTGACAATAAGAGCTTGACAATGTTCACGAGATGTGCTTTTCACATTAACATTGCCAACAGCTGCACCATAAATACTGGGTATACGGAAAGTGCATTCAATCATTATAGGAGGTGCAATTTAAAATGTGAAATTCACTCAAATAAATCAGAAGAAAAGAGTAAAAGGATCAAAGTCTCCAAAACCTGAAATGTACCGCTTCTGTGTTCCAGCTTTATTTGCAAGGAATTCTAAAATCTACTGGAACAAAATATTCCCCTTAATGTTCTGTAAACCGCTTATGAAATACCAAGCTTTGTTCCGTTCATCTTCCCTTTTCCTGTGCTACCCCCTTGCCAGACGTCAAAGAGCTCATGCCAGATGTCTGCGAATTCATGGCTTATGAAGGGCAGGACTGGATGAGTGAAGGAAAATCATGCACAAAAGACAAATATACAACCCTCCCCCAACCTCCTCTCCTTTATCATACCCAACACATAAACACATTCCACACAGAGCCGGGAGCCAATATGAGCATCTTGTAATTATTTGAGATATTGCACATGCTGCTGGACCTCCTGCTTTCAGCCCTGGAGGTCCCCAGTTCCATTTCAGAGTATACTAGATATGATGGCATCGATTGCATGCTCTCTGCTAGGTTTGCTCTGCATGCTGGAGACACTAAAGAAGGGGCTGTAGAGATGCTGACAGCAGTCCTTGCAAAGAAACCCTGCCAGTGAAATAATGCTCATGCCCTGCTGGTATACGCAGAGTGCCCCGATTAAATCTGAGAGGGGGGGCAGGAACTGCAGCAGTGAGTCAGGTCGATGTTCTTTCTATCCTTACAACCCCAGATACCCGGTGAAAGAGTATAAGGAGAAGAGCAAGTACAGGATGGAAAAACCTTCCAAAAAATAGACTCCTGAGCCAGTCTCTATCCAGGACACACGTTTAACAGACCACCGTGAGCTTAGCTGACATTTCTGAAGTAGACCTAGTGACTATTTCAGGAGCAAATGGGAAATGCCATATTCCTCAGTGGACTGTTAACAAGAAAACAGCCTGAGATAATACAAAAATTATTATTCACTCTCTAAATTTCATAAAAGGAGTCTGATCTGTACCACAGATACTAAAAAATCTTCTATCAATTTATCAGTTCTCCATATAAGACTTTTTGCTTCAATATCCACATTCTTGAACGTTTCATACAAGATAATTGAGGTAATTTCCTAATATCTCCTTTTAACAAAATTAGTTCCATTAAAAAGTGAAGATAAAGATGGGGGAAGAGAGGAAGATATAGAAACTGCTATAAAACGTAACTGATTGATTGATGGTCTCTTTAATAGACTGATCTAATGTGTCTAATGTGTCTGTGTCTAATCCTAGACTCATTTGAAACCAAAAAAAAAAAGTGTTGCCATAGGATAGGCCATTTTTATAAGCCAGAAACTTCAAGACTAACAACAGTTTTCATAGACACATCTTAAAGGCTGTCCTTATCAATTACTAGCACGGCCAGTTCAAACAAAGAGGATGAGAAACACATGAAGTACAGAATAAAAACTCTCAACCTCCGGTAGTCACCTAATATCAGGAAAATCTATTCTGGAGTCATTGCTCCATTCTCTCTGTACTTGTGAAAGATAACTTCAAGCTACATATTTACAAACCTAGCACCAGTCCTCTTTCTTCAAACCACAGTCCCAGACCTGGAAAAGTCACCCTGACATTTTTCTGGGATCACTGTAAAACAAGGCTAAGAATTAAGGCTGGACAAAAACGCACTACAGATGGCCTCAGAAAGCAGCCCATGGGGATGGGCATTTGTAAATAAAAGCGGAGTATGACGAATTTTTAATTCTGAATCTCCCATTCAGTTTTTCCTTTTATTGCAAATAGTGTACTTTCGAATCAAAATACACGAACTGCCTCTGTGTCCTGACATTCTCTTTCAGTCTCTCAGGGCTGCTGGAAAGGAACAGTCTTTTGATTTATTTTGCCCTTCAGAGCCTATTACTCTTATCCATCTAAAGTACACATGTTCCTTCTACACTGTATACAGAAATGTCTCTCGTTTCCAAACAATATGCATTTTTTTAATGACACCCTAGTCTTTACAACATTTTCTATTTCTGAAGCAATTCTAAATGAATGAAATGAAAAATAGGCATATATAGAAAATTTAGGGTGCTTTCAACATAGCATACAAACCTCTGTATCATAAATGACTATTTTATAAAATGATGCAGTCCTGGTTGATTTCAATTGCAGTTAAAAGTAAAATAAAGCCATTTCCTGGTTGATTTCAGATGGAATTGCAGATAGTTTTTCAATATGACCCTTGGCAGTGCTTAAAAAAGTGGGGGAAAGAGGCAGATAAGGTACTGAATGAAATAAATGTATCCAATCTGAACCCAGTTACTTCAGAAGTTGATAGCATATTGGAAAGGCAATGCACAACCGGCAAGCTCAGCCATAAGAAACTTAATGATGGATGAAAATGAAAAACGTCAGGATGCCTATTTATCTGTGAGAATTAGAATCCTTTAAACAAGTTATGAGTGAAAGAGCTGTAGCTAAACCGGATTTTAAGCCAATTAGAAATGAATGAAAAATCTAATATAAATGGACATCATCTTTTACTAATATTAGAAAAACAATACTTTCTACATTTTATTGGAGGTGATAAATTTATTGTGACACCTGAACAGGACAGCTATTTCATACTACAAGACAGTTTCTTCTGCTTAACAAATAGCCAAAACTAGCGTTCAGTTTTGAATTTTATTTCCTGGCAGTGAATCACTCATAATGGTGAATTATTTTTATTACTTTTACCTGTAATAGATGGGTTAAAAACAAGCTTTTATTGGCATAATCAACAATAACAACAACAAAAGTTTGGACTGTACTGCATCATTATATCATTATATGTAGGGAAATTTTGTCTAACAATTCAAAAGTTAAGCTGTTCATCTGCAAGATGTATGTTAAGTTATAGGGAAGCTGGATTCTGGTCTCATCTGTATCTCTGAAAATGTATATATCTTTACTTTCATAGCAGTATAATTGGTCTGGTCTACTACATCTAACTTCCCAACATGTTTGTCAATATTAGTTGGCCATTATATTGTGCGTGGCAAACTTATGCATTACATCAACAAATATTATCCTTTAAAAAACCATAGGCGAGAAAAACTTCGGGCTGTGAATTACCTTTCCTCCCTTCCTACACACACAGAGACTAAAGCAGCGAGAAGCAGAAAAACCTGCAAGTTCAAAGACGTTATCACAGCCAGCTTCCTGGCCTGCCCACAGGGGTGGCTGCCCCCTTCTTGGGCTGGCAAGAAGATGCGTGGTGAGCAAACAGGAAAGTTTTGGAACCAGCAGGGCTTTACTCTGCAGGCACCATGGGCAACAGTGGAGAAATGAGTCCTTAAACCTTTTCTTATCCAAAGACTGGAGCTCCCTACAGAACACCAAATAGGGTGGTAACTGACAAATTTCGCTCATATTCCTTCTGTGGAGGGATAGATAGAAGATGCTTGTAAGGACCAGCAATGGGACACGCTGTCCTACCATCTAATGCAGTTCAAACCTACTGATTTCAAGGGGGGGTTCTGTGACACAAATGACAGCAGTGATATGTCCTTCTGTAACCTCATTAATATGCTACTTCCCTGGGAAGTTGTTACTGTAGATCACAAGCAAAAATGACACCAGACTATGAGCAATGGTAAGTCTAAAACACAAATAAGTAAGGTACTTACTACTGCTGTGGTCTGGTACGTCATTACACTGAATTGTTTTAAGGTCAAACAGATACTGTAAGAGTATTTAAAAAATGGATACATATGAATTGGATATGACCATATTTTTTGCAGAGAGCTATTATAACAAGCATCATTTTTCTTTCCTCCATTAACTCTGATCTGCTACAGCTTTAATGTACACAGAAAAACTTAGATTATGCTATGCTCAGTATCTGCAGTATCGTCTAACAGAAAAACAGGTGAATCTGGCTGACAATAGATAAGAAAATCATTATTTTTTCTTAAATATGTATACTGAAGCACAAAGTCGTGAAACTGAGAAAATTAAAAATTTTACCTTGAACAATTTATGCTGTCACCCAAAGCAAAATTTTGTATTTCCAGCTCTGAATAATTACCAAACTATTCCTCAGAAATTTAAGAGATACGTATTTTTATTCTGAAAAGAAATACAAAAGCAAAAGCTTACAAGAATACTGCCACTTGAGTGACTGCTTTTCCCGTCCACAGTATAAGCTTATTTTAACACTGAATGGAAATCTTCAATTGGAATGCCACAATGTGTTACTTTAATTCCATGTATGCAGCTCTTCACCATCCTTATTTTTCTAGTATTGCATTATTTATTTATTTATTTATTATTTTGCTGAGGACATCTAATCCAATGCTAGGAGCACTTGCCTGGTATAATTACAAATACTTCTAGTCCTTGAATAAGCTCTACAGGAGGAAACAAACAGAGTAAAAGAAAAAAAAAAATAAACAAATTGAAAATCTCCAAGTCCTTTTTCTCTGACAGTTAGCTACTGTTTCCATAGTCCAGATTTTTGGAATGATGTTGTACGAACAGATGTTCCCATACCCAGTCTCTTAATATGCTGAACATTCATAACTTTGAGAAAAAGGCCTTGGAAAGATTGCTGCTTATACAGCTTTCATTATCAGCATCCAAGTCAGATAGTTTTTAGTAGATTCCTTCCCACAAGAATGGGGAAGCAGGGCTGGTCTGAGGGATGTGAACAACCACTGGAGGCCCAGGTCACGGAGCACAACTGGGCTTGGAGGCACAGTTGCGTGGTAACAGAGGGGGAAAGTGTGAGAAAAGGCAGGCCAAAATCTTGACTTTATTGATGGCCTTCAAGGTCATAATGGCGGCTCTGCCAAAAATTAGGGGAAAATGCATCAAAATCTTTCTTCTGTGAAGCTCTGTGAAAGATAGCAGAAGGAAAGAAACAGCTCACGGTTAAAGATCCGGATCCTCACTGCAGAGAAAGGTGATGTTTTTCAACTCATCTAAACAATTCAGGCTCCTATGAGCATTTCAAAACAGAAAAATATCAAGAGATGAAGAGAAAAAGTGAAAAGCCTGGGAGATATAAAGAAGGTCCCCAGATGTGTTACCCTGATTCATGCGTCGTGCCTTACCACGTGCCATAGGCTGGCTTTGGCAGCTTCTGAGAGAATTCCTTCTAGTGGCTATCACATGCAGAGCCATAATCCAGGTGTTTTTAGAAGAGCCTGGGGCATTTAGCTGATGCAAAACTTCCTTACAGACAATTTCACTATCTGCCAGTCGACGCCTCACAGAAAGGGGCACACAGAAGTTCTTGCAGTGCCTTACAAGTGGTAGAGTAAGCTATGGTTGGGTGAAAAAGCACTTGTCTTCATTGCCAGCTACAGACCACTACATGAACATCCACACCTCTTCACCTCATTACCAATTTGAAACTCTTCTAGGATCAAAGCTGGAGACAGGACCCTGCACAACCAGAAGAAGGACCATGGGAGAATGGCTTTGCAATTTTCCTTCCTGAGCACCACTGGTAGCACTTATGTTGCTATGAGCCATATTTCTAACAGCATCAAGAGTTTTAAACCATCCTCCTCATCACCAGTTCTGTTACAATGAGCACTGAAGCATACTTACTTAACATACTTACTTAACACTTAGCATATGCAAAGCTAATTAAAACAAAATTCTAATTATTACCTTTCTGTTTCTGAATCCATACAGCATCGTAGATTGATAATTAATTAAAAAATAAAATTAATTATGCATCAGTATTTGTCTCAGGTTATCAGCAGACAATCTATGTAAAATATGATATCTGGTTAAATATAGGTCACCTATTAATTAATAACATTATGACCAAACTAATGGATGGAGGTCTTAGTAATCCATAATAATGGCATTAATGAGAGCCATGACTTGCATCTAAAATATATTAATGTGCAATTTGAAGAAATAATAGTATCAGAGTAGCATCCGTTTACTCTCATCAAGCCCAAGCCTTGTCAAAAACACAGGTTATTCTCTTTCAAAGACAACATATCACTGGTTACATTCTCTTATTGATGCATAAATATCTACACTCCCAATCTGGCACCTCTGAGGAGAGACCATGCCCTGTTTTATTTCTCAAGTTCTATTAATTATGTTTATTTATAGAAGACAGGACAAAAATATTTAGAAAGCAGTGAGTGCACTCCTGTTCACATTCTCTGGTGTTGAAAATGATGTCGATGTAATCAGCATTTTTAATTATGTCCTTGAAATACAGGAAGTTTGCAAATCTCTTAGATGTTAAAAACAGAAGGAGGAAAAGAAAAAGAAAAAGAGGCAAGAGGTCATCTGAAATAAGAATCCATTCCTCAGAAGGAAACCTTAATTTACAGACAGTCCTGATTACTGTTGGTTTACCAAGACCTTGCTGAAACAGAAATGATTTATTTGTGGCATGACCTTGACAAAAATACTCCCTTCTGCAAGGAGAAAATTGAAAAGTAATAGCTGCCAATGACACATTAGTATTGAAACTCAAACCTGTGTATGCAGATTCCTTTCACTGCTTTTTTTTTCTTCTTTTTTTTTTTTTCTGAAGTGGTAAGAGAATGTCTCTTGAATTTCATTCATTTAAGATTCAAACCTCTCACGTACTGAGCAGTGCTGGAAGATGCTGAGTACTATGAATTTTTCCCACCATCACCACAATCATCCCCTTTGGGAGATAACGAAGCTTTGGCCCAGCTTCCTGCAAGATCACATCTTTAGTAATTAGTTACTTGATCCAGCTCACTATGAAGTCGATGCGAACCTTACTCTTGATTTCATTAGAATTGTACTGAGCTCTCAATAAGCTGTGTGAGTTTCACCTGCATAAAGACTGTGGGGTTTGACTTTAGATTAATTCCCATCTTTTGAGGGGCCAGATTTTGCAAATTCAAAAAATCTCTCTGTTTTGCTGAAATCAATGCAATTCAAAGGAGGTGCTAAGCTTTAAGTTCAACACCCCATCTGTACCCTGCCTTTTGCAGTAGCCATAAAATTATTCTAGGAGACTGGATTATGGCAGCCTTGTGCAAGCAGATATGCTTAATGACTCTTTTAGCTAATCTGCACAATTGCCTCAGTACGTAGGACATGGTTCTTAAACATACTTGCCAGTGTGCACAGCAAATGCTTTAAAAGTTAAAAATCTCTAATTAAATACATGAAATAGGGCTTTGGGGGAAACAAAAAGCCCAGCATACAATTAGCATCCTGTAAAGTCTGAGGTAGAGCAAGATCATCATATTGTGCCCCAAGGTAGCTCACATATCTCTACCATTTTACACATCTCATATTAATAGGCCAACTGAGTGAGAAATGGAGTAACAGTAGCCAAATCACAGATAAAACTCCAGGAGAATTTCTGACAGATTGCAACATAATTCCACTCTTTTTGTTTATTTGTTTGTTTGTATTTTAGTTGCCAGACTCTTTCACAGATCCATTTTTTAATGCAGCAATTTATTATTTGTTCCTTTAATGGTTTCATAAAATATTTACAATGGTCTGTTTAAATAAAGGAATGACATCATGCATAAAAAATGAAAAATAATGCATCTGTAATAAGCCAGAGGTTACATTTAATGAAACAATGCCCATAAATGAAATTTCATTGTGAGTGCTGATGATGCTCATTTCAGATGAATGCACTTTGTATTTATTAGTTTTAAGCATGTTCACCCTCAGCTTCTGTAATCAGAATTACAATATCCACTCAGATGAGAAAAGTAATTAAATCATTAAGACATTCTTTCTTAGGGCTGGGTGATTCTATGGATACGCAACAGTTGGCTGGCTCCAGCTCTAAGCCCCTAGTGCAATAGATTAATTGTTTTCTCATTATTTTCCAGGGGGTAACTATCCTCATAACAATATGCAAGTACAGTCTAAGTAAAGGCTATGAGCCTTGTCTGCACAGCAGCAACATGTGTATATATCCTTGGGCTACTGGCACAAAAGGCAGCAGATGTCATGTATGAAAAGCAATGGAAAATTATTTGCCACATCGTGACTCATGAATGGCTAAGAGATGGCTATAGGACACTCTTAAGGTTTGACAGATATTTAACCTTGACTCCGTTTGTTTAACCTATGTTCAGTAGATTAGATGCAATGTTGTACAAATAGAATTCACTTGCATATATAAACTTCAATAGAACCCCTTCCACAGAAGGATAAATTATGAAGTCTCTTTTCAAATACTCAATTGTTGTGTCTTTATGTGTTGCAAGTTTCCCAGCAACTGCCATGGAAAAGCTAAGACTTACAGTCCATTACGGTTTGTACAAATATTATAAATGCAGCTAAGGTCACAATGGGCCTTCTGCTGAGGAATGACCATGACTATTGAGAATATTCTCATGTGGTCCCCTCATGGCATCAGCCCAGTGCCGCAACAGATGAAAGTTTCAATCTCCCCAATTCATCCCCATCTCCTACATCTCAGTCCCATGTATTTTGCGTTCCCAGTGTAGAGACTATAAAAATCACATTGCCAAGGCAGGAATCGGATGATACTACCAGGATGGTGGGGTTATGGGAGCTGATGGAAGAGTTAAAAACTTTCTAGCATTATTTTTAAGTCTACTCTTATTTTGGTGCTTCAAAAAGTCTTTAGAGAAGGAATTTCCAGAGAACACACTTCCATAGTTAAAATCATAAGTATTATTTCCACATGTCCCTGATTCACTTACAGACTTGCAAAGCCCCTACTACTGGTGCCCGTAGTCATCTCATTTTAGACGTATACAGTGAAGATAACTACATCTCAACCTTATGTTCTCTTTAGAGTCAATGAAAAGAAATAACTCTTACAGTGATTCATCTGATCCTGAAGCACACCCCTAAAATGGGTCAATGCTCTACAGATGCCCATCTTGTCAGATTAATCCTATTCTCAAGTATTATCATTTTCTCCTAAATGTATACTTACTCTCTACCGCAGAACAATAAATTTTCCAGTTGTGACTAACTTCCACTGAAAATTAATGAGATTTATAACTCTAAGGTGCTTTAAACTTTACTATTCTACATAACCACAGAGAGTGAAAAAAAAGAAAGATGGTGTTAATATAATGGTAAGGTGCCAAAAATAACATTAATGCAGACACCATGCATATTCTGCAATTTTTCTTGTAAGGGCTCTGGTGGAAATCATTCTTTCCCACAGAATACTTGCATATTTTAAAATATTCCAGCTTCATATGAGGACAACGTAAAATTACATGAGGAAGAGAGAACAGGACTGGCACTCAAGCAAGACCAAGGATTAGGCCTTTACCTAAAGATGAACACATTCCTATCCAAGCCAGTAGCCTGAATCAAGCACAGCGAAGACTTGAAAGTGCATCTTCTACAGGTGTCTTGGCTATCGACTATTCTGTGCACTCAGTGTCTCCTTTTGATGAGAGATTCCATTTTGAGCCCAAGAAACCATTTCCCAATAAAAGATTAATCAAAGCCAACGTATTTCTGCCAAAACTTTCTGTTTCAACAAATTGACATATTTTACCAAGAAGTATTTTATCAGAAGATTCCCAAACAGCTTTACTTACTTTTTGCAACTTAAAACAGTAATAATCTTCATATTTCACTAGGAAAAAAAAAAAAAAAAAAGAAGTTGGAACAGTTATTAGAAACTTCCTTTTGTGTTATATTTTGACATTTAAGTGGTAAGGAACTTAAAAGTTAATAGTAGCAGATTACTGAGTTTCTTGTTCCTCTGCTAAGAAAAAGAAAGGGGAAAGAGCCCTTGCATAATAAGTTGATTTTTAAATGTTCCAGTTAGACTTTGAAGTTCCTCATTCACTGAGTTGAATGTTAGTGAGTACATTTACATTTTCTGTGAGCTTTGTGTTAAACTGGGTAAGTAAAAAAATGTTTTTTCAATCATGTATGACTCTTTATTTTTATTTTCCCTCAAACCAAGAAAAGCATTAAAAGAATCTATGTGTGAAGATTTGAGTGTCAAGCTTCAAACATATTGCTGCAGTTCTGTTCAAAATAATAATAAAAAAGTAGTTACATGTATTTTTAAACAACAGAAAAAACTGTTCTTTCAACATAAACCTATAACTCAGAAATAGCTAAAGGAATTGTATCTCCAATTTTATCAACTCCTCAAATATACTATTTTCCCAGATACATACAAGCATGAAAAATGTCAAGTTCCTAAATGAGTGTTTCAGAAAGATATCCAATTTTTAGGCCCTTAATTACTACATATATGACCGGTTGCTGCTATTAAAGAGCAAGTGTAAGCCACTGGTCAAAATAATTGCATTATAAAATACATCATATTTTTAGTCATCATTTTGACACCTGACAAAGCATTGATTTGACAGTGAAACTATAAATTCAGACTATTAGAACTTCATTTCTGACATTAAAACAGGAAAATCACATTGTTACAAGGACAGAACAAGTCCTCTGATCAATATGCACGCAGAAGATGTTATTCCACACATGAAAAATAATTGAAAAGCCATTTTGCTCAGATGTCTGTATGCTCCTTTGTCTTTATTAACTCCCAAGTTTAGAGGATACTAAGATACCTGGAAGCATCCAGAGGTCAACAAAGCTGGTAAAAGGGCTGGAAGGCACGTCTTGTGAAGAGAGACCAAGGACACTTGGGTTGTGTGGTTTGGAGAAAAGGAGACTTGAGAGGTGACCTCAGAGCTCCCTGGAGCTTCCTGAGGAGGGGAAGTGGAGCGCGAGGTGCTGGTCTCTGCTCCCTGGTCACTGATGGCAGGATCACACGGGAACGGCACAAAGCTGCACCAGCGGAGGTTCAGGCTGGACATTAGTAAAAACCTCTTCACCGTGAGGGCAGTCAAACACTGGAACAGGCTCCCTAGGGAGGTGATTGGTGCCCCATGGCTGTCAGTGTTCAAGAGGCATTTGGATAATGCCCTTGATAACATGCTTTAACCTTTGGTTAGCCCTGATATTATGAGGCAGTTGGACTCGATCTTTGTAGGTCTCTTCCAACTGAACTATTCCCTTCCCTTCCCTTCCTTTTTCTGCCATTCCATCTTAATATGGAGATAATGTTAAGCTTTCTGCAACCTGCAAGCAGTTTGCCTTCCTGAGTTTTTAAAATATACTAACCAAACAATACCATGTTTTGTCAGGCATTTTGACCCTTTCAATATTGACCCTTTCAATAATATATAAATTCTGACAAGGATATTTTTACATTCTTGGGGAGAGCTAATAACTTGCAGTGCACAGACAAACAGTTTAAGATTGACCGCTATTTTAAATGCTAGGTTATAGTGAAAATTCTTAATGATTTTTTGCAGTATATTTGAGCTGCTATGGTGAAGCTGTTACCTTTGCAGGTAAGAAAAGCTGTAACAGGAACACATAAAAAAAAAAAATAAATGAAATATCTAGAGGGGATGAACTACAGAAATGTGCTGATCAAAAGCAGTAACAAACACGGATGGGTAAAGGGTTCAAAAGGAAGGGAAACCATGGGAGAAAAAAAAAAAAAAAAAAGCATGTTGTTGAAGGCTTGCACAACAAAGAGATTAATACAGGTAGAAAATCAAATAGCTATTAGAAAAACGGACCTGCATCCATCCTTCAGCCTGACTAAGGAATTTTTATTGTGGACAGCTGTGACTGCAACAATAACAAATCAAGCAGGTTTGGAACTTGCCATTGGAAAAATTTTTGAACACTTTTCCTTTAGGAAAACCAAAATGATGGCTTCCCAGATGCTGCACTGGAAGGCTCTTGTCCATTTCCCTTTCTCCCAGTTGACAAAATGCTTCTGTGGCCATAGCTGGAAAGCTGAAAAATTCCACTGCAGTTTTCTCAAATGGAATTTTCCATCAAATCTTAGCCACAAAAATGCTGGGGGCTTGCCTTCTCATCTTGCTTAAGGGTTATTTTTTTAAAACATTTTTTTCAAGGGATATAATTTCCATTTTCTCATCAGTCATCAGTTAATAATAAACATTCTGTCATTTAAAAATGGTTTCTGTTTCTCATAAATCTCTACAACACGGAAGTGAGCATTTTCAACAATCTTGGGATCTTTCTACTAATGTAAGTACAAACAGAAACAAGGTAAAACTGAAAACACTCTCAGACCTTAACTGAGGATGTTAAAGCCAACTACTCTGCTTGGTGTGAAAAAAAAAATTATATAATAGAGCTAGAACTTTCTCCTGTGTTTATGGGAACTCTTCAGAGTTTCCTTTATAAAGCAATACTTATATACGGTGTCAAGACTCCCCTTAAGTGCCATCTGAACCGCATCCAGATATACATGACAAGGTAACACAGTACTTTTATATTTTTCTTTAAATTTTAAAGAGGAACATTAAATTCATGTTTAAGTAGCAATAACTGAAATATTTGCTCTACAAATTCAAGGCTGAATTTATTAATTCAATAAATTTTGTCCTTTCTTCTACCTATGAAGTCACCAGAAGAATCAGATTACTTTATACGTACTTACTCAGCATACTGCTGAATGAGACCAAGCCCTAATGATTCTATATTAAGTATATATGTTTTTTTTAATAATTTGATAAAATATTGGCATTTGAAAAACAAACAAACAAAAAAGCAACACATTCTCCAGAATTTGGAAAATAATTTATTGGAAAATTTAAAGAAATTACTTCTAAAAGGCGTTTGAGCTATATCTATTTGCAAATGTTGGCTATATCAGCCTTACAGCTAAGAATTTGCTACTGCAGTTTCATGAACAGCTATCCAAATCATGCAACAAATAGCATTAGTTTCTTGACCATGTGACCTAACTGTGCTAAACCATTTTCCACATTGGCACAAATACAGCTTTGATTAAATAAACTTTCTATGCAGGTTTATAATTCACCAGCTCTAAACAAAGTGTTACTTGTACAAATGTTCACAGACAATAATGGGAGAACATGCTGAACTGAAATCTATTTGGACAACTTTTCAGCAGCAGATTTCCATACTACCCAGTCATCTCTGTTAGTTTGTGGCGCACAGTGTCTGACAACTGAAAAATATGTAAATTGCTCTATACTTGTTATGAACACTCCTCCAGATTTTGTTCAAAAGCTGTAACAGACTGGGCTGCTCAGCATAATTTTTTGAAGCATTTGCAAAGCTTGTACCAGATCCTGCCCTCTTTCCATATGTATACCCCTCATTTGATTTCCATGGCAGAAACGCCCATTTAGCTACATAAGGAAAGTCATTTAACCTCAACTCCATTTCCCTCAACTCTATTTTCCTCCCATTATACACACACACTACACAGAAATTTTCAGTCCTGGTTATTATTTATGGAGAGCTTTCAGGATTACCTTTTACAGCTGATTTATAAAAGTAATCACCTGCCTCAGACCAAAATGTAGCACTTGAACTTAAAATGCTTCTTCTGGTTTGAAAGATGTCATCTGCTTCAATGAAGTCCCTTGTATGAAGTACGGATAACTTTTTCAGATAGAAAAAAAATCCAAAATGAATTTAAAAATCAAAATAATCCTTTTCCTGAAACCACTTAAATATGTATGCAGCTTGCATTGAACAAATATTTTATTTGTAATTAATTGTATAATGAGATATGTGTATTGTGAAAATATATACACACATATTTCATTGACAGCCATTGAACCAGTAATACTTAGAGTTCAAAGTGGATTCTCTTCTTTACATACGTCTTTAAGAAAAGGCTTGATTCCACCTTAAAGGGACACATTATGCTAAATAAGTCTGATTTGTGCAGTATCAAAACCACATTCAAAATCTGTCTCCCAGATATACAGACCATTTTTTGGATCTTGCACAGAGTCCTGCTCTAACGGTCTCCACTCTACAAAGGACCCTCTACAGCATCTGTCAGCAAAAGGGACTGGCTGGTAGAAGACAGAAGATATTCCTAGGGGAAGGAAAAAACATGCCACCTTTGAAACGAGTAACTTCTGACACCCATTCCGAGCTTTTTACTTGGTACCTTGACCTGCTAAACCTCTGCAAACACTGCAGCAACCACACCGTAACTTCTACTTGAGTTTGGCATCTGACAAACAGTATCTTTTGGCATCCAAACAGTACAACAGACCCTTTTATCTTAAATAGCGAGTTCAACGGTACGGATATTACATTTGGTTTATTTTTCTTCTATATAATAAATGAGGCTGCGTTTATTATATAACAGAAGGTGGCATTCCAGATTGTTTGCATGATGTAGACACAAGGGTTTCATTTTTAGCACACTTCGTAAGTATTTTGCATAGACAGATGAAGATGCACAACACACTGTAAGCAAAAGCAACATTTCATGCCTTCATTTCATAATTAGACTTAGCTCTTAACAAGTCACATTCTAATTCCCACCAAGCAAGTATGAAGAGGGCATCTGATCTCAAATACCTTATTCATGCAAAGAATAGGTTCAGCTAAAGTGCAACAATGAATAAAATATGGGAAACGTATTTCTGAAAGGTTATTTTACTGTGTCACCAAGTTAATTCTGGCACAAGATGACTCAAACCATCTGCAGCTTGAACAAGAAGAATTAAACATTTTGACAGGTCTGAAACCTCACACTTTGATTTTCCATTTTTTAAAATCCCAGTTTAATTCCACCTCACTCCTCCCTTTTTTCTAATGCGCTCTTTGCCATTATCGCTCCATTAAATCCAAGTACTGAAAGCCCCCCACTGTTTGACACTCATAACCATAGGTTGCGAAGGTTGAAATGAAGTGCATGTTAGTTTGAGAACAGTCACCTTGCTCAGAATGCAGACTCCAGAACTTTTTGCAAGGCTGACTTGAGCAACCTAAATGTATTACCCACAGTTTGTGTGGGTTTGAAATGCAAATGTTTACTTTCTACTGTAACATAAACATGATTTGTTATGCAGGGCACTGACACTTCTTATCATACCTCTAAGAAATGGTATAACTGCCACCCTTAAACACATTTCTTAACTCCAGGATGCTTGAAATTTATACTTTGGATAACAACAATGTGTAACAGTGAATGCATAAACCAATATATACTGACCCTCATTTGAAAACTTAGGACCTAATTCAGGAAAAAATCTGTGGCATATACTTCTGTTTAAGCAAGCATTAAAATATTGCTATGAGGATGGAATTCCTAATGTACTTAAGTTGTTAGAGAGTTTCACTGTATCCCAGTCTTAAATATTTTTTCTTCCCTTGTCCCTTTTCCTTGCCATCTGCCTTTCAGTGTTAATTACATCTATCTGTCTAAAATTTTGCCACATGCTGCATTTTTTATTGAGCCAAATGATACAGTGCACATGCACTTTACTGGCGAATTTATGGCTAGAGGGCCCTCTTTTTTCTATCCTTTATGGAGAAGAACAGTTCTAGTTTTAATGCTTTGGCACATAAGCTTTAATAGCATCCATGCATCTGCTTCTGAGCTCCTCACTTAAGCTCCCTGTGCATCATCCAAGATGGAAGCTATAATGCAGAGAGAACATTTCCCATCACTTCATTTCACACTTGTTTCTCAGTACTTTTTCATTACTGCTGAGTACATAATCCTAAAACCTGGAAGATAAGTGAAGAAGATATACCAAAGAAGGTGTCTCCCTCAAAAGGAAGCCTCAAGCTTTCAGAGAATGAAATTCAAGAATTTCAAGCAAGGAACACAGAGACCCAAACTTCATGTCTGTTCTAGAAGTCTGAGTCTTCCCTACTTCTGAGTTTCTGGACTCTGAATGAGTGACAGGATTTCTTTCTGCTACTGTATTTCCCATCTTTAAGTGCTATAAATACAAATATTAAAACAAAACAAAACAAAACAACAACAACAAAAAAGAACAATCTTAGCCAAGTAATTACAGGTAAATAATTTTGCTTTTTCGTTAAAATCTGAATTACATACATCTAGGATTTTTTTTTTGTTTTTAATGATTGTTGCTTAATTTGTAACTGATAGCCCCCCAATTTTTTTTTCTTTTTTTAAAACCCAAATTAGATGCAATTTCTACATGAAAGAAAAAGGCAGTACACAGTTTTAAGAACATTCCTTAAATGTATGGGCCAATCCAATAATCAGTTTTAAGGAATAAAGCCATTAACATTTTGTAATGTCAACCAATTCCTTTTTTGTAAACCCATTATATACTTCTGTTTGAATTTAATCACTTCCTAAGCAGCTAAATAATTGTTTCAAGCTAATGAAAATTAGTTTTGAAGTTGTTAGTAGAAATGAGAAATCACCATATCCATATTAGTGCTTCATAGTCCTAAATAATTGATACCTCAGTTCACATTACCGCTTGGAGGATACTAGCAGCAAACAAAATTATTAGTTTCATTTTGTCAGATAACTTGCAAAGCACAATTTCTTATGGTTTTTAAGAGCATGTATTTTGAAATGAAAATAAAACTACACTTCATTATGCCAAAAAAAAAACAAAACAGCCTCCAGATTTAGAAGCACAATGTTCCACATTTTGTTGTGAAGACGTAATAAAGAAGCAAGAACAGAATCATAAGAATTCAGTGGCAATATGGAGTACTGAGTACTCTAGATGTTTTTAGTTCCTTTTAGGAATAAGCCCTAGAGAACTTTTTTCTTCCTTGCATTCAAAATCTGCCTTATTTGCTTCCAAAGAGAGCTATGCCTGGTTTGCACCTCTCAAGACTGGGCTCATTGTTCCCAGTTTGCAGACACTTCAAGTGAGTTTCTCTTTTGTTGTCGTTGTGGAGTGTGCTTTGTGGTCAAACAGCTTTCCCATTATGCTAACAGCAGTGATAGATGGCACTTCTCAGGCTGCCAAATATTTCACAATCCATAGTATCTTAAAATTCAGGAAAACATGAGTGTGAATGTTTCCAGTCCAAAGTGTTACAAGGACAGCATGGGAACACAAGCAGCCAGCCAAGTTCTCCTCTGTTTATAAACCACCAGAATTCCCACTTCAAAAGAAATCTGCTGATTTACAACAGGTGAGAACTTCTGTAGAAGCAATATAATTACCTTTTGATAACATACTACTATTTTTCTTTAATGTTTCATGACTCAATGATGAATACGCTCTTCTCTCCTTGTCTTCCTATGAAATCTGCAGTAGTTTATCCCTCAATATTAATTGTCTCTCTCTGTATATACTAATGATAATAATAATCTTGTGATCCAGACACCATGCTTGGGAGTAATAATCCCCTAGGTTTTATAACTTTCTGAGGTTCAGCTTATTCACCTCTCTTCCTTTCTCATTTTTTAAGAATGTACCATACAGACTGTCTCCAGAAGTTCCAGACAAGTTTCTCATGGCAGCCTTTCCCATGCAGCAAGTCTTTAGTACTTACTCAGTTTAGCTGTACAAGTTGCCGGTGGCATGGCTTTCTCTGATTTCCCTGAAAAACTATTCTGTGGTCTATTCAAACTCAATGTAAGGGAGCTTTTTTTTTTTTTTTCCATAAAGTTGATAAGTTGTTTATCTCAACTAACTCTATTGCCTTTGAAAAAAAAATCTATTCTTTAAAATTCTTGATGCCTTTCCATGCATCATTCTACAACCCCCACTCCTACATAATCACAACTTTATGTAATGAGCACTTTCATCCACAATCACACTTCCTGTAGCCCCACAGCTATTATGTTCTTGTGATAAAAACACTTTCTACTGTGACATTCTTTGCCAGCATGAGTTCACTGTTCTACCTGAGCTGGTCTTGTTTCCCACATCACCCTCTGCTACCCAGCCATCTTACACCTACTTCTTTCTCTGGGTAGGCACATAAAGATTTGTCTGAAACAGACAAAATCCCTACTTTCTAGCCTTCTAATGCAGCATGCCATGGCCCTTTCTCCACTCATAAACTAACACATGACAATCCTCTTCATGCCCACGCTTGAACTCTTCAGCACATCGGCCACATCTACATTGCCAATAGGGAATACTCCCTGGCACAAGCTTATTCCTGGAGCATGCACAGGAACAGCTTGGGAGACTACGTTACCTCAGGCCAGAGAGATGCCAAGAATCCTCGGGACCACACAACAGTCAAGTTACAATATCTGTGCCACTGACCTTGATTTCTTCGAGTATTTGGATAGACATACTAGAAACCAAATAGTCCAAAGTTATTTCTTCAGTGTGAAAAGGTATATCCTCTCTTCTGTTCACAGGGGTCTCACGAATTATAGACTTTCATTAAGAGAAATGTATAGTAGGAAACATTTATTCACATAACATGTACCTGAACAAGGAATATGGATCATGGGAATTAGAGTCAGCAGGTAGTGGTTTACTTCATGTAAAATCAGAGAGGGCCACATTCAGCATGATATCCTTGGTCTGGGGCCCATAAACAAAGCTTTTTTTAGAAAATTTTTGCAACACAGCATGACTCTAAATTCCAAAAATCTAAATGAATTCTAAAAAGACATAATTTAAATCACCTGCATTCCTCAGATCATGGTGAACTTATTATTTCTATGCTTTAAAAGCTCTGATGCTGAATTAGATGAAGGGAATGATGTCTGTGGCTCAAATAGATGCCAAAACAGAATAGCTTTAAAAATATTTAAGAAAAAATCGAAGGAAGCTATCATGATAGACTTTGCCCCTTTATATACTGTAACCTTCTTGGGCTATGCTTCAAAATGCATCTTCCAAATCACTTTTATCCATGGTGTACTGAGTGCTCTCATTGCCTATTTCTATGTCCAGTCTGTGTCTGAATCAAACACAATTCTGGTTTTGTTAATACTAAATAAAGATAATTATGGGTTGTCAAAAACACTCCGAATGGAAAGTATGTTTCCTTAGAAACATTTTTCAATAGAAAATTTTCAGTTCTTTCAAAATATTGTTTTTTAAGCAAAACTGAATGTTTCCTTTTATTTTGAGCAGTAATATTTAATTCTTTCTGTGATTCTGTGATTTCTACTTTTTTTCTTTCTCATTTAATCTTTCTGAGGCAAAACACATATTAACAAAATAAATTTTGGTGGAGATTTTGAACAAAAGAAATTATTTATCAATTTATTTTGATAAATCATTTGTTTTTTTTTTTTTTTTTTCAATTCCTATCTCTTAATGCCTTCCTTTATCATTATAGTTCTTTACCATTATTTGAGATGACTCTTGCTGGGAAAATTTTTAGAGACTGTAGAGTCTTTGCACACTGTGATGTTTTTATTGGGAATGGATTATTGTTTAGGAAAAAAAAATGATTGAGAGGGCAGGAAGCCTACATAGAAGAAATATTACAAGGAACTTCTAATCAAGTAGAGTTCTAAGAAAAGTTTTGCCTGATTAATGACTTCACGTTTCAACCAATTTTTACCAGGAATGTAGGACTAGAAGGGATCACCTGTGCTACTGAATGTTGCTTCTGCAATGGGACACCAAATGAAAGATTCATTGCACATTGATTCCACTTGTCCTTCCTTTGTGTGACGCTTCACATAAAGCATCAGCAGTTCCTCTCGTACAACCTCAAAGAACCTGATGACCTAAAGTAGAAAACTCAAAGCTACAACTACAGTGAACCTCTGAAGGGAATGTGAAGAGACTGAATGTGTTCCCAATGTCCTGCGCCACTTTTGTTATTTGGTATTTAATAAATAAAGATTTACTGTGACTCAAGCTCAGTCTCTGCCATTTACCTACTCTCATCTAATTCGTCATGCATAAGAACATATGAATCTTATGAATCCAGAAAGCAGATCATATCCTACAGTGCAGAAGAGAGGGTGAAAACTAGTACCTGTCAATCTAAGCTGAAGACTCATACCATCGTGTCTTGAATATAATGGCTCCAGGGAAACCAGAAGAGCCTATTTCTGCTCTTGCACAAAGGTCAAAGGAAAGCGACTCTCCTCACACAATCCCCAGAAGTCATCTGTGGATCATCAGGGAAAAATCCACCCTCCTTTAACCAACCTCAAGCCCAGAAAGATATTAATATACAGTGTGATCAAGTGACTTGGTCTTGTTTTCAAAGACATCAAATCTCCAAGGACTTGTATCAAAAACTTCATTTCCAGTCTCCTTAAATTCTACTATTTTGATCTACAATTCCTTTCATTAGTTTACCAAGTATCATCTTAAAACAATGTCCATTCCTTCTCCAGTCTGCTATGTGGAAGACGATTCCAGCAATTCAAAATTTTTCTCTTTTATTTTTTTGTTGTCGTTCACAGACTTGCTGAAGATTAATTTTGATCTTGTATACATCTTATCTTTTAACTTCCAAACTTTTTTCCTATTTGATATTTGTTCTCTGAAAGTATTTGCAGAAAGTTACCTTACCACTTTTGATACTCAGTTGTTTAGGTTAAAAAGGCAAAATCTTTTGGTCTGCCAAATAAGGTTTAACCAATGAATGCCATCTTAAAATGGAAAACACATGAAAATGAGAAAAATCCTTCACAGTTTGTAGCATCTTCCAGCTAAGGAAGGATGTTTTCTGTCTTCCAATTTAGAAATCCTCTATTTATAGCAGAAGTTTTTATTACTGGTTTCTGAGTGCCCAGTCGTTTGAACCTCTAGAGTTTCATACTTCTTATTTCAGTTGCCTGAGTCATCTGATACTCCCCTCACCCTTTTTTTGATGGATGATTCCCAACCCACTCCCTGTTTCAGCATTACCTCCCAGCTTTACACCCATTTATGAATTTCAGAAGCTCATATTTAGTTCCCTACATTTAGGTCATTAATGAATACATTAAACAGGATCTGTCATAGACTGATCCCTTGAGGATACTACCAGTAGCCTTTCTCCATGCCAGTATCCCCTTTCTGCATATCCTTTCCTTCCAACAGCTCTTTAATCCACCCTACTTTCCCTACTAATTGTCGTCATCCCACCTACCATATGAATTTCCTATGCAAGGTTGTAGCAAGTGCTTTTCTGAAATCTAAATAGATAAAGCCTCTACATTACCCTGCATAGGAAGGAAAGAAATAGAAAAAATAAAGATAATAGGCTAATCTGACAAAAATTACCTTTGATAAAACTCAGCAGTAATTTATCTAGTTTTCCATTTGCCTTTATTCCTTAATTATCTTTTCCTTCAAACACTTTTCTAATTCTCTGCCTGGTAATAGGGTTGATTTTAGGTATAGACTGGGGTGGCAGTTGTCAAGGTGAGCCACAGTTCTGATGTCTGTTTACCTTGCCCCCCACGTCCTCTGTGTCTTGTCTCTGCTTTCCTGACAGCACTGGGAGCAGGAGGCAAGAGTGGGTCACGGCCATCTCCTGCTCTTGGTGATAGTGGAGAGATGGAGGTAGAGGAAGAAAGCAGAATGGGGCCAGACTGGGCAAAAAATTAGAAAAAAAAAAATTAAAAGAGCTCCCGGTCATAAGGGAAAGAATAAGAGGGTGGTTTCAGAGAAAGTAGGAGACTGTGTTCTGTGCCGTTATGGACTGAAGAAAGAGAAGTCCAGCCAAAAGAAGGACATCCTGTGGAAATAAATCTTATCCTGGAAGAAGATGAAGGGAGAGGAAGGAATATATAAAGGGATGGTGACACAGGAGTAAATTTTGTATTAATGGGATATATGAAAAAAAAAAGACGAGGCTCTGGGGAGGTGAAAAGCCTGAGAGCTCTAGTTCTGACTTTTCATAGACCTGGTAAGGCAGGCTATGTCCTCAGCACATAGTCCATGCTGAGCCTGCACCAGTATCCTTTCTGTGGGATGAAGGCTTTCTCAGGGAAAAAACAGAGATTTGATTGGCACAGTAGTGAAAGAGGAAAAGCACCTGAGACCTATGGCACTCAAAATCTCACTTATCTCTTCCAGTTGTCTCTATTTCACCTGAAATTTTAAAAACTCTTCCATCCCCTCCCTTATTGCCTACTCTGTCCTCCCAAAATCCTCCTTCGCAGGACCACAAAACTGAAATATCCCTACAAAGAGGACAAAATAAATATCCCTGATCCTCACCCAATGCAGTGACAAAATTCAGTTTTGCTCACAATTAAGAAGCCTTGAGATGGCTCCAGAGAGAAGTAAGAAAACAGTAAATTGTGGAGGATAATGGGGACTTATTTCAAAAAGATTGCTATTCTCTAATTGTGGGATCCTACTGCACCCATTATGTTTTAATGAACATAAAAGTTCATTAAAATCCTTGCTGCTGGACTTGGTATTTCCTGCACCAGTTTCTTCAGTAATCTAGAATGGAGATTATCTGGATTTTGTCACACTGAGCAATCTATGATTTGCTTCTTAGAGCTAAGTTTTGTTTCTTCTGCTTCGCTTAGAGCTACTGCATGTAGTGCAGTTACAATGACTGACTTATAATTGTGTGTCAGAGATAGTATACAATATACAAAACAAAGGGTTAACACACTAATCTTCTTGAATTCAAACAGAAACACCCCAGTGGAGCCAGTCACTGAGATAATGAAATTATAGCTCAACAGGAAGATCCTGAGAAAGCAGTGTAATGGTTTTAATAAACAAGGATTGCTGATGTTGGGGAGGGAGCCTTTCTAGAGGCTTAATTAATCAAAACAGCTAGGGAACACCTAAGCAACTGCTATAAATATTCCAAGTAATTGTTCTTTATGCAAGTACTTTACCGAGCCAGGATATAACTTCCTAATTTAGCTGAGGCACGATATAGAGACTGTATACAATGTCCATACATTCATAAAGCCATAGATATGTTGTAAATTGTTTAACAAAATTATTACTCTGTTGATTGGCTAGGAAATATGATTAGGAAAGCAAAGTCTATCATCTAAAATGAGATGTTATTTGTATCATTTCCCTGCAAGGGAATTTACAATAAGAAGTTGTATCTTAAGGTTGCATGCCAAGGCAGTTGTAATAGCTTGGACAATGTTTTCAATGGCGTCTTTTCTTTAATAACGAGTGATTATTCTATCCTATATGAGGAAGGAGTCATTCAGGCAAATACCTGGTTCAGAGCAGGATTTCTTCCATGTACCCATGCACTCTCCATGAGAAATGTACCACTCTAACAACACTTTTTATGACATCCAGGCGTCAGCGGAACCAGCTGTCGAGGCTAATGGAAGTACACAATCTTCCTGATGAATTCTGGAATAATCCAAAGGAGAAGATGATGACAATTACCTTTGAGACACCTGCCTCTAAAATGGCACATGCTCATTTTAAGCAGCCTGTAATCTCACCTTGAGTGACTGCCAGGCTTCATTTGGATCCTTCATGTTTAATATATTATTTAGATTGCATGGTTTTAGGCCTGAAAGGAAGCAATTTAGATTGAAATTAGCAATAGAGTGTGGAATTATACTGACAGACAGTGGAAGTTTAGATAGTTATTTCAAAAATATCACTCTCTGCTCTATATGTGCCTCTATGGTACTAAAAATGTTTAGAGTGTTAAGACATCAC
Organism: Cygnus atratus; assembly: GCF_013377495.2. Lineage (NCBI taxonomy): Eukaryota > Metazoa > Chordata > Aves > Anseriformes > Anatidae > Cygnus > Cygnus atratus. The sequence continues at coordinate 9,620,171 of NC_066364.1, forward strand.
AATTAAATGCTCAGAAGTAACAATTCTTAAGTTAAGAGGTCAGGCTCTGGTTTTTCTCCTTTCCTTGTTTTTAGGTGCATTACCAGCACTGGAATATCTCATGCACCTCTGGCTGTTGCCCATGATCAAACTGAGAGAAATGCAGGGAGGGCCTGTAAGGCTGGCCAAGGGAGAGGAGGAGATAGATCATGAGAGGTAAGCAATTGCTCACCTCGAGGTACACCTCTAGAAGGTGGCTCAGTTAGTCTCGGAAATGAAACTTAAATGGAAAGATAAAGCTAATTAGAAATTAGAAATTAAAGGGAAAAATGGTGAAAGCTAAAGATTAATGTTGGTAAGAGAACAAAAAAGTGTAAATCGACCATGAATACCTCGATGCTGGAGACTGGAAGGAATGTCCTAACTCAGTACAGCCTCTTGATGACAGTCACAACAGCAGAAACCTGCCAAAATTTTAACTCTCTTATTGCAGCAATCATAACTGTAACACTGCAACAATGGCACATTTCTTATTTTAGATCACGTGGAATGCAGCCCTAAGTCCTTTAAGTTTTGCTTTTGGAAGAGTTTTGATGATTATTGTCCAACTTTTCTTGCAGAAAAATGGGTCTGGAAACTTTTAGCCAAACTGGTGAAAGTTTCTCAGTAGAAGGTAATATCAGGAGCACTTTGATATCCAGAAATGTATCTGTTAATGGTGTTCACTATGTGTCATGATATATGGAATTGCCATTCATCTTAAACAGCACGCAGTTATTCAAGGAAACTACAATTTGCAGACACTGACAAGCTCTCATGCATGAGTTCCAGCTTCATTTCTTTTGCTTGCTGGGGACCACATACCAAAAGCAGACCCCGATAAATCAGTTATATTAGTATTATCTGGAGGTGACACAGGCATGGGCACGCGTGATGAGGTATCTACAGAAAAGCAGCAGGCAGACTTTCTAGTCAACATTGGTTTTAGTTGCTTCTCTTAGTCTAGCAACATTAAGTCTGTTTTATCAAAATGCAGCTATATGGCATTTATCGTTTAACCATCCATCCATTCTTTTTTAAATGGTGCTCACATTACTATCTATGCACCAATCTTAGTTATACCTCCCATCTGCAACTTTATACTGTATATTTAAGTTCTACAGAGAGTAGAGAATTTTTTCACTTAAAAAGTCTCCTAATTTACTGTTTTTTAACATGCAGCAGCTTCTACAGCTTTTTTATTTTAGACATTTCTTTTCTTTTCAATCCAGCCAACCTTCAGTGGTAGTGTGTATTTTAGGAAGCTGTACAGCCATCTGGAAAGGCTTTTTTATTTTTTTGGTTATGTTTATCCTTTGCACTTTTCAGATTTCTGTCAACGTCCATGGTAACAGCTGCTATAATACTCTCCATGGTGGTTTGAGAGCTGCACAATCCAATGCGGTTTGCAGTCTAGACTTCAAGCAACCACCAATTTGTAAGACCAACAGTTATTTTTTTGCCTTTAGAGACTATTATATAGGTGTCATTTCTCTGTCCCTTTTGCTTGTGGTTTATTTCAAGGTTGATTGATCAGAAGACTTTATGCATTGTTTTTTCATGCACATATGCATATATATATTACATATATATAAAAAATCCTGAAGATGTTTTGCATTACTTTATTACTTTTTTTTTTTGTCTTTCTAGCTGCTATCATCTAGCTCATAAATGAAATTATTTTCCTTGTTTGGAGAGCAGAAACTCTGAGGGCTGTTGCAATTCATGTATACCTGTATTTTATTTTTCATGAACTGTAATAATGTGCATAGGAATAGCATGATTCACCCCCACAGAATTTAGAATAAATAAAGAATTGTATCACCTCCAGGTAAAAGCATGAAAACTTTTTCAACAGGTAAACTCAGTAAATAAAGTGATTTTTTTAAAAAGCAGCTGAATATGAGAGAGACATTTGTGACAGTGAAATGTATCAATCAAAGCTGAAATTTGGGAATGCACTGTCTACTGAAAGTGCAAAAAAATTTCCTAATGGCTACAAAATATTTTGAATCAAGGTTCATAAAGAGTTCATGTAATTACCGGAAGGAAGAATGTTCCTATTATTTGCTAGCCTGGGATTCAGGAGTCTAACGGCATCTGATCTATATTCACAGATGAACTTGCCTGACTTTTAGGGACCTTTGCTCCAGAGAACATCAATAGCTTGGAGAAAGGTGTCAGAGTATTCACAGCTGAGCAAAGAGCTACCTGCATAACCAACAGCAAATACCAAGGTGGGATTTGGGCCTGAAATCATGCGTCTTCGAGGCTTAGTTGTTTTATACCTAGATTTACCTCACAGATCTTTTGAGGCATGCAAGGCAGGTGCCTGGTCTAATCTGGAAGCTGATGTTCCCTTCATGGTCACGGGAGAACATGCAGAGTGATTAATCCCACCCTAAGGCCTAAGCAAGCATTTAAGGAAACTTCACTGGCAAAAATCTGTACAGCTGGAGGATTATACAGAGATTTTAATGACTGTATACTTGGAATTCAGTGTTTAATTTCAACCTGCTAAAAAACAACTTCTGCAACTAAGTCTGTGAGCTGGGACACTGAGTCTCAGAACCCTATCTGTCCAGCAAGGATACCATTGTCTCTTTCTATAACAAAGTTTATGTGGAGAAATATATTTCTGTGATTTATTCAGATTTTGCAGAAATGTACACGTACCAAAGAGAGAGACTTTACATCAAAGGAAAATTGAGATTCTTACTTGGAACTTGCCTTCCAGCTAGCTAGGCTCTTCAATTCACCAGTGAGGACTGACTCTTGCTTTCCACATGTTAAACAGAAAAGTCAAATTGTGGCCAGTAAATTTTTATGACCTTACTCTACCTCTGTATCAAACTATCATGGCAGTGGCTCTGAAAAATATTAGCATGGATGTATTAGGCAAAAGCCTCCTTAAAACATTTTATTTCTCCAAAATTTGACCAGCTGCGAAAAATATCACAGGAAAAAAAAAAAAGCCTCATGAATTGCTACCCAGTACAGCATGTTGAACTGTAGGCCCAAAAACGTCAGCATATCAAGGAAAATAGCTCTAGGGAACCCTGAACATCATCCAACAAAGAGAAATTTTGTATACAATGTAAATATTGGACTGCCTGTCTTTTTATATTGTTATTGCTTAGCTCTTTACTGTTTAACCTATGTGGTACTGTACCTGTCAGTCTCTGTTGCACCTGAAAGTTTCTGTAAACAAACAGCATTATGATAAATCTCTTGAGTTTCCCTGAGGCATTTTTTCTGCTGCTGGAAGCCTGAGGTCACTGTGCAGTCAGTCCTGCAAATGTCCCCCTTGACTATCAACTAAGAGGGCATGAGTCTGGATGCTCTGACGCTGGAATGCTTTAATAAAAAAACTCACAATACAGAGCTTTGGGAATCAGCATCTTTAGCAAGTTTGTGAAATCCTTTCATTTCTTCTAAGTATCAGGAAAAAAAATCGTGTCAAACTGTCAACGTGTAAAAGAAATTGTCCCTGAGCACACTGCTAAAGAACGGATATGTAGCGCGAGTCACACTACTTTATTGCGATCCGCTGACAATTCACGTGAAGGCGCATGCCTCCTCCCAAGACTGAAGCTAGACTGAAATGAATTACCAGTTTGGATTAAACAGATAAATAAACTTGGACATTGTTTTTTCACTGTTAGACTGGAGGTCAGATCCAAACAATCAAGGGAACAGTAGCACCTAAAAAAAAGATGTTGAGATCTTGCATAGTGATTCAGAGAGTATAAGTTATCTTAGTCTCTTGATGTAGCACTACACCTAAAGAACAACCCTTATAGAGCTACCCTACACAGATGTGGAGCCCTCCAGAGCCGGACAGCAACTCCTTGTCCTGTCTGACTCATGGCTATGTGCTAGAGGTAGGATACATCTCCCTAACTTTAAGTATCTTAAAGTCAGTTGTCTGTCTTCATGTTACCTTTAAAATCCACACAGAAAAGCAGGATGTTTTTTTACCTTCTGTTACATGAGGTGAAGTGTTTCCCTAGATGTGCCTATTTGTATTTGTCTCCACTGACTTAGGCTTGCATGGATAACTTTCATATGTGCACATCATTTCAGGGATATGAAAGGTGGCTTAACCTATTTTCCATCAAGTTACATAGCTGCATATATACTCATAGTACTACGATGTCACTTATTTGCAGTGACTGGGCCATTATGGGAATTACTAGTTTTCCTTTTTTTTTTCTGTCTCTCTCTGATATTTTTTTTAACATGGACCAAAATAGGCAACTTCTGTTTTTCTCATTTGTCAATGAAGTTTTTCTGTATTCCTCAATGTATGTCACTAAGAGAATTCCTGGTATTCCTGAGATCATAACTCATGAGAACTATCTGATTTGAGCAGGCAAAAATAAGTTTTGCATATTTCGAGCAGATGACTTTATCTCAGAGGAAAGTTTAAGTCAACAACTTAAACAACTCAGTGGCTTCACCCTGATGGGCATCTAACCACCATGCCGCTCTCATTCCCCCTCAAAAGGAGAGAATATGATGGAAAAAGAGTCTCACAGGTTGTGATAAGGACAGTTTAATTAAAGGAAAAGAGACGAAAACAAGCAAAAGCCACATGGAAACAAAGGGAGAAAACACTTATTCTCTACTTCCCCTCAGCAAGCAATGTTCGGCCACATCTTGGGAGGCAGGCCTCAGTACGTATAGCTGTTGCTCATGAAGACTGTTTTCCTAATGAGAGACCCCCTCATTAGTGCCATCCCAAACAGACCAGCACAACACCTGAATGGCTACATCACAGATCTGCCCCCTTCCTCCCCTCCATCCCCACCCAGACTGAGATGTTTACGGGAGGTCAGAACCCAGTCTTGCAGCTTCGTTTTCAGAACTACCTTGTGTCACAAAATGACTCGCCCTTCCTATTTTACAATTTATATGTAGGACAAGTTATATGATATCCTGTATCATGACATGTACAGGAACGTGAATATATTCTACTTACAAATCTTAACCACGAGACATGAAAACACCATTATGCCATGTTTTGTTTTGAGACAAGCAATAGAGAAACCATTACTCCATATAAACTATTTAGACAGGTGTGCAAAGGAAATAATATTGTTAGACTTGCAGAAAATCCCTGAAAAGTTTCCACAGACCTAAAAAAAAGTTCTTGCTGTGTAACTTAAGTTACATCAGAGCTTGTGGGAACTGGAAAAGAAGACACTGCTTGTAACACTAGGAGGACATCAGCAAGATCAGTATAAGAACATTGCTGCTTCTTTGGACGACTTGAAACAGCCAAAAGACAATTTGATGATCAAGGAAGGCTCATTCAGCCCATGTCTGCAAGCTAGCCAGGCATACAATGAACTATGGGATCCGTTCTGACACTCTGAAATCTCCCCGAGCCAATCCGTGAGGATTTGCAACACTCCATCACCCATCTATCTCTGTGTCCTTGCCCCACTCACAAGGCCTCCACAGGCAGCTACCTGAGAAGCAATGTAGACACCTATATAAAAACCAGGTATATAGCCAACATTTTTTATTACCTCTGCTAACAAAAATTGACGTAGTGCAATCTCTTCTCCTATCCTTGTATTTTCCATGACTACTCACTACAGACCCTGTAGGATACATTTACACTGAACAAGCCAGTACACTATCACAAGCTGTATGAAATCTGAACCCCCCCCCCCCAAGATCTATTCCAAAATTGCCATCGTGTCCTTATAAACAGTACATATTTACAGCCATTCAGGAAGCCCAAACATGCAACCGAAGATCTGGGTGCTTGCTGGAACCCCTAGACATCCTCGCTGCTACAAGAAGATGGAGCAATCAAAAACATTTTTAATATGCTGGAAGTATCCCTGACACAGATACATGCACAATGCAAGCATCTACCATTCTTACCATTCTCCTTCTCTCTGCTACTGCTTTACCCAAAGGTACTTCTACCCAATTTAGATGGACAATTCCTACAGACCAAATGCCGCTCTCTCAGCCAAGTGTGCTGCAGTCCTCTCCAGCCAAGCCCTTTGGGGTGTCCAAGAAATGCCTTGCACCCATCCAGGAAGAACAACCTCATTTACAAAACACGCTCTGCCTGCATAGATGGTGTTTTTTGTAACATCTCATGCCTAGTAACAAGGTTTATCTGGCTCTTTACGATCCAAAGAGAAAAAAAAGTGTATATATATTCATGCAGACAAATGAAGCATATACATGTGTCTTTATAGATCTGAATATCCTTCTTGTGCAAGTCATTTTGTCCTTTAATATAGGAAATAAGAGCCTTCACAGAAAATAGTATCATGCAGATTTCTGATATTTATTATTCCAAGTGAGATGATGAAGTTACTTTTCCATACAAAAGTGGGTGCAGTGAAAATTGTGTGCGAGTTGCCTGCACATTTGTGTTTTGAAGGGTTATTGATGTGAATAGCAGGTGAAGTGTAAAGAAAAGGCTCCAGCTGTTTCTTGTTTTTGAATTCTTCCTTGGTGCAAGCACCGAGAGTAAATACTGGAACAGGAAAAGTTAAAGTCGTAAGTGTCCCAGTTACACTCAAAGAGAAAAGAACTAAAACCCTTTTTTGCTGGTGTGCCATGCAGTTCTGCAACACTGATTTTATTCACACATAGTGCACAGCTGTTTATTGAGTCTGACCCTTGAGGGGACGCCAAAGAAACACTGGAAATGAAACCACTCAGAAAAGACAGTTTTCCTTTCCTGTTTACTTGATAGATGTTTCATATTAAAAAACAACAACAAAATCAGAAAAAGAAGGAAACATTTCTTATATAACAGTGACTTGCAAATCATTTTTTCAAATATTAGCATAATTATTTCAATACTTCTGATGTTTTTCCCATCTTATTCTCCAGTTGCTTTGACTAGAAATGAAAACAGTGGAGAAGCTACCATTGTTATTGTTCAGGAGACTGTAAAATAAAACTAAGAAATGCTGTCCTTTATTAGAATGATTTAGTAACCAGACCATCTCATTTTTTTCTACTGCCTTAAACGTTACTATAACCAGCCTTAAATATGTCATTGCTATTCTGTTTGATTGTTTTGTCAGAATAAGAAATATAAAATACATAATGGATTCAAATAAAGAGAGATTGAAATGCGGTGAGCACATTCAAATCCCTGCAGATCCAATTTTGTGGGGAGGGAAGATGACTGTGAAGTGTTGCCTGAGCATTTTTAACTACAGACTCCTGTAGACCCACCTTACTTAATACAGTCCTTCTTGAAACAAATAGTCTCATTATTGGGATATAAAAATTTAAATAAAAATGGGACCCATCATTTTGCAATTGAAATTTTTAATAATAGTGAAGATAATAAATGTCTTTAAAATGATGCCTTTGACACCTCACCCCTTTCTGCTTGCATGCTTCTAGCCACCGATGACAGAAATCTTCACAGGTGAAAGCAACTTCCACAGCTACCAATTCTTCATCTGGTATCAGACAATTCATTAAAACAAGAGAGAAATGTTATCTATTTTAAGTGGTAGACTGCTATACTTCAAGACTTTTGAGGTAACTCTGATTTAAGATTTTCTTTTCACGTAGTTTATATTGCTATTGACTCAGTTCTAGTATGTGTGTCAAAAATTCAAATTTTAAGTCTTTGAATAAAGAGAGAGGAGTGGTCAAGTGAATGGAGGAAAGAGAAATATTCTTCTCCTAAAGGACAGCAGGATAAAGTCGTAAACTACTTGAGAAAGCTACAGCAAAAACAGTGTTTGAACCTCACCTCCAAAAGCTTTAAAGAACCAGGTCAAGAGGACTTGCTGGAACACAGAATCCAAGCTACAACCAGAGACAGAGCTGTCAAGAGCTGTGATGACAGTTCAAACTCAAAGTTGCTTAAAGAGCGCGCTAGTGCAAGGGCTAAATGATGAAACAACTGAAAAAGCAATTTGTAGATCTTTGAATTAAGGGAGATGAATACATGCAAAATATTTTCCAATGGGATGGTCAGTTGGCTATTACAGCACTGGTATGAGAAATGCAGATTTTAATTAAAAAATAATTGGCATATCCAGTTCAGAGTTAGTGAGAAATGTTTCTCAATGTGTTAACTTTCAGATTACTGCAAGAAGACAAACGGGTACAGGTTTTTCTTCTTCCTTTTTAAGCCATCTAAGCTGGAGGTCAAATGTTTGGATAAAAGTAAGTCTATGCAAATTTGCCTTTTGTTGTACATAGACTATCTTTTCCTATTATAATATTTCTGAATTTTATGTTAAAGTTATAATGCTCTTAATCTTCTCCTCTGTGATATCTACAGCAACAAGGACAATGGTGGAAACCTTCAGCCTGAATAGTTCAGCAGCTTAGGCCAGCACATGCATTCATCAAATGCAAATAATGTCAATGACAGTCGGTGTTATTCTGTTTTATTTCAACAAATCTCAAAAGCTATATTTAAAAAAATAATCTCAATAAGTGGTTTAATATTTTGCTGCAATTAATGCTCTTCTTTGGCTTAAGTATACTGTCCAATCATTAAATAAGCTCTTCCAATCTCACTGCCCTTTACGGAATCCATTGAAAGTCTTTTCCTCTGAAATACACAGAAGCAAATAGTGCAAATTTTAGAAGAGGGGAAAAGAGTACGACAGCCAATTCAACCTGCAGATTACGTAACTGTCTCCTTTTATAAATGAAATCTCAGTTTTTAAGAGTATCATTGAATCACAGAATATCCTGAGCTGGAAGGGGCCCACAAAGATCATGGTGTCCAACTCTTGTCCCTGTACAGGACCACCCAAAATCAGACCACATGTCTGAGAGCGTTGTCCAAATACTCCTTGAACTCCAGCAGGCTTGGTGCTGTGACCACTGCCCTGGGGAGCCTGTCCCAGTGCCTGACCACCCTCTCATTGAAGAACATTTTCGTAACATCCAAACCTAAGAGTAACCACCTCACCTTGAAGAACTGTGAATTGCACCACCATAGAAAGTTTCTTAAAGCTAAAATTGGTAAGAGGATGTACCCTATAGTTGCGAGCACAGGCGTTCCCTCACTTAAAATTTCACACCAACACTGGCACCAAAGGAATTGCTTTTCTGATACATTATGAGGGAAACCAGGCTATTTTCAGATCTTTATTTTTAAGGGCTAGATTCTCCTCCTTCTAACCATGTTGAATTGTCTTACTGCACAAGCAACCCACTCTAAGATACTGATAAAGAATAATAAAAGCAGGAGAACCTGCCCTTAGAGTGTTATGTATCATTCATATACAAACAGCACATTGTTTTATCATTAACTACACAGCTCTGCATTTATTTTAGAAGTCTTCGGTTATTTTTCTAAGCATTCACGATTCACAATTAAGTCCTCAGAAAGCCAAACTGCAAAGCACCAAAGAAGTGGCTGGAAGCTTAAAAAAAGACAAATTCATAATAAAAATAAAAGCATACCTTTCTAATGACAGATGGCCAATTAACTACACTGAATGATGTCATCCGATAACTGCATGGAATACCTTTCAAAAGTTGTTCTGTATCTCAAGAGAAAATTATGAGATTAATGTGGATAACAAGAAAAAAGTCCTTACTGTTGTACAGCACAAAATGCTGAAAACTGGAAGCCCATCCAGACCTACTTGCCTTAAGGCACTCCAATTCTTGTCAACAGCACACAAGGGACAATTGCAACGTAGCATCATATTTAGATGTAGTTGCAACCCTATAGCAGAACCTACCAGGTACATGTTCACAATTTTAAAATAATTGCAGTTTTTGTACCCCAGCAAGAGGTACTCAAAATCTGTAGCAAATTCCTTAATTTCCCAGGAACCATACATCAGAAATCAAACCAGTTGATCATAAAAGTCCTCTGAGGTCTTTAAAACTGGATTTCTAATATTTGTGAACTTCACTTTAATTTTTCCTTCTTTTGAAGCAGGGGGTTAAATTCATGCTTGTTGTTGTTATGTAGCTGCAAATAATATTTTAACCACGGAACGAGTCAGATGTAGCATAGCAGCATCCCTGATGAGTAAGGGAAGAATGGAAGACATTTTCCTTACAATCAGCAACAGGCAGCAAGAACCTCCTTGGCACCACCTTTTTACTTCCAGAGCACATCATTCCATTCCACAACTCCCTCCCTGTGCTACAACCAAACATTTGTCTTGTCCCCAGGCCCAAAGCAGATGTCACTGGCCCTGTCGTGAGCCTTAACTCCACTTACTCTTTCTTTTAAATGCAGAGTTTTAAAAAAGTATCTTCTGGTGAGATATGCCACGAGAACCAATGGGAGAAAGAAGGGATGCCAAGCCTAAATTCCTTCAGGATGAAAAACTGGGAATAAAAAATAACCACATTGAAATGTACAGCCACACAGAGCTGTAACCCCAAAGAGATCCCTCTGCTTTCCATTCTCACTAGAGCCTCATTCCTCACTTGCCTGCAGTTTTCACTGCTTTTTCACATCACTCTTTCCCACGCACCCATTTATACCATGTCTATACAGATTTTTTTTTAAATCCAAGATCACCTCATCTTCATTTTTCTGGCTAATCTTCAGCACAAACCACGTAATCTGATTCACAGTTTTATCCTTCGTTCCCTTCATTCACTTCCACTCAGCATCCACATTTACTCACTTCTCATCCCTTTCCAACTAACCAGTCCATAGCTGAAAAACGGTATTACTGCTGATTGGAGAGGAACAGAGCAGTTTTATCCTCCTGCCCCACTGCTGAAAGTCCACAGACAGATTAGTTAGATGGCAACAAGTCCTATTCATTGCATAAAAATAGAAAGAAAAATGGTGGAAATCCAATTTAGTATTATTCTCTTCCATATTAATACATAAATAGCTTGGAAAACCAATTTCCTCCATAAATTTGACGATTGTTATAGATGATGCTGCCTATAAGTATATGCATTTAAGGACTTCCACTTACAGAAAAGCATGCAATTATGTCTTTGCTATTAACTATGCTACACAAAGATAAATGTTATTTAAACCTGCTGCAAATTCCAAAGCCAAAGAGTTTTCATAACTAGGTCATTTAAAATGAAAATAATTCAAGATTGGTCACTTAAAGCAAAATCAGGCAGATGGAACATATTTAATTTTAGCAAATTCTATCACTTCATAAAACAATTCAGCATTACGTTGCTAAATCTTACACTATACGCTTCTTTTTTTTCTCCACAGAATTAAGACTTCGCCTCCTCAGATCAGCTTGGGAAACTTTTCACTGCAAGAATTATCTATAAGAAGAACTGAAAAATAAATGGGATTATTTTATTTTTGTGCAAATGGCTTCTTATGCCGATAACTTCTTTTGTCTTTTGTATCTTCAGTTCAGGAATAGTTAATGAAAAGTCTCCACCTGGTGGCCAACTCTATTTTGGTGAAATAGGAACATTGTGCTACCTGTCCAGCACGCTTTTTCAATCTCTTACCAACTGAGTCGAATTGTTCTTTCAACTTTTTTTCCGATTAAATAAGGCCAAAAATAGGCTGTGGATACATCATCATCTCCAGCCTACAGTGATATTCACAGGTGCCTCCCACGTTTGTAATTTCACAATCATTCTGATCAGTACACTATTTTATCTGTGTCTTGTTACTCGGTTTTATACACACAATCCTCAAGGAGCCCAAGCAGGCAGAGAAAAACAGAGCAGTACACAACACAAACTGAAAAACTCTACAAGTACCTCCTGAGAGGAACTGAAAATTTCACTGCACATTTGGAGATAACAAATGGAATCCCCTCTAAGATAAAGAGAAACAAGAGAACAGTAATTAGGGAGAAAAGATAGTTGGTCAAAGAACGCTCTGAAAGTTCATCTACTAGCATCATCGGAAGTGGCAAAATCTAATGGTGATTTTAAAGAAATTTGTTTGTGGATTCCCATTTGCCATGTGTGAATGGTCACTTCAGTGCCACAACAGATGACAATATACCATCTGGTGAGGAAGACACGGCATTGAAGTTTAATAATTATTAGGAAAAAAAATAATTCCAAGTAAGAATTTAAAAAACATAGTCATCATCTAAATGTACCATAAACCACAGTTTTCTCTTGTTGAAAGCATTGCAATTATTTGGTAAACTTAATGAAAATACTAGAAAATTTCATTTTCAACAACTTAATTTCCCCCCTCTTTAAATCTTCTTTGAAACACTCTTGTGCCTGATCCAGCACTTCATCATTAACCTCGTGTTTTCAGCATCTCTGCTCAGCTAAGCCCATTACTTGTACAACTGCTCATTGATTTTGACAGGGACAAAAATAATAGCATGCCATAATCACCAGGACAGCTTTGGACTTGATGATCCAAAATTAAACAAATGTCTACACTCCCTTTGGCATCAGCTATCAAATCATAACTTGGAGCAGATACTGTGGATTCACATTGGAGTACTGCAAATTTATAGCCCATGGGTCTTTTAGTAATTGAGAGTTTATACTCCAACTTGCAAAAAAGATAGAATGCTGTAAAAAGCATTTCTAAAGCCACCCTAGAAGAAACTGTCTCCTTTCTAATATAGATTTCCATAAACTTTACAAACAAAGAAAGCTCAGATCATGCATGCCTTATGAGCTTTCAATGGAAACTAATGTAGGGATCACTTTAAAAAAAATAAAAAGGGGCATTGAAGAGCTTCCATGTGAACAGGACAGAAATTCTGTGTAACTGTACAATGCTGCTCTTCCCAGAACAGCAGGTGAGAAGACCAAAGTGCCATCTCAGGCAGTCACTGATGCGTGTGAAACCATTTCCTGCACATTGCTGGGTGGTTCTTGGCCTGCAAGAATGTCGCTTTCTTTGCCAGGGTTTGCAAAAGTGGAAGAACATACTGTCTAATTGGTTTTAAATTAATTTGTTGTCAAATCTAGCAGCACGGTTTAGATTTGGACTGCTGCTAGTAGGACAAGAAGCACAAGGGGTCTAATCAGGATAAGATCATTTATGTTGCAGCCATCGCAAACACCATAAGCTCCCCTGGCAGACACCGGAGAGAAGTGTGCACTTTTGGGGAGCAATTCATCCAACCTTTTTCAGACACCTACTCTGGAGTGAGATGCATCACAACACAGAAGTCTGTTTCTTTCCATTTTATTGAAAAAGCCTGTGGTAATTAGCTCAAATTCAGATGTTTACATTCCAGCTTAAGTCTTTCACATCCATTTCAGAAAGTGTGAAACTCCATTTCGTGAGAGTAGCCAAACAGAGATGACTGTCAAGCCAGGCTCAGTTTATAGAAGGGAAATTTGGAAGAGCTGTGGTTTCTGCTCTAACAACCACCTCAAATATTTATTTAAACTAAGGCTTATCATTGCTGAGATGAGCTTTCTGAACACTGCTATAGATGTCTTCTGAGATGGGTCTCCTACATCCTTTTGTTTTGGGACTGTTCCACTTCCTATGAAATACTTACACAGCCACTGAGGCAGAGAACAGACTCAACAAATATACCTGGATTTTTACAGCGCAGCTTCAAAATTAACCTCCAGGCTCTCCTGTGTACCCATCCACACCATAAACTAAGTATTACAGAAAGGAGAGCACCTACAAAATATCATATAAGAATGAACAGGACTTTCCCAGATGGACCACATCACAGAATAAAATATTTCAGAAGCAAAATATACCTCTGAGGTCACCTCCTTCAGCCTCACAGGAAACAACCTAAGCTTGTTCCTTTCAGGCAATTCATCTAATCTAGTTTTAAATAAGCCATATAATAAGGCTTCTACAGCTTCCCCTGGGAACTTATTCTACAGACTAATAGAACTCATTTTCAGGAAGTTTAAATTATTTTTAATTTCCTCCCATTACTTCTAGTTATACATATTATACTTCATACAATAAACCTTTGAAATACAGTAAATAGCCCCCTTTAAAAAATAAGCACAGCTAACCCTCACCGTCATTAATCTGATGGATTTCAACAAAGTTTTCTTTTACAAACGAATTTCATTCTGATGAAACGTTTCAAAGTAAAAAACAAGCATATTTTTTCTATTTATAACCATATAACAGATATAACAATGTTGTAATGTTCTACAAATGTAACCCACTCCAAAATTAGAGTTATAAGTACCAAGGAAATGTATCAGGTATGTCTACTCCCTTAAATTGAAAACCCTGCTTGTTGAAAAAGATTCAGACTACAGAACATCTTTAAACATGGAAAGGGACAGAAACTTGCCATAAGATTCTTACTGCCTGGATGGAATAAACAATCATTGACAAAACAAACTCCTGGTTTATTAATAAGCCCTACTTAGCTCAGCCAAATGTACCTTCCTAAGCACACATACCTGTATAAAGCACCTCCTGGGAAAAAAAGCCATTATATGAAAAGTCTCAAAATTGAAGGAAATAAAGCAGGGAAAGTGGTTTTGGGCATTGTAGTATATTGTCTGTCATCATTAAATCACATTATGATGCTACCCTAGTGTTGACAGCCCTACTAAATTAAATTTGTTCCCAGAGAATGGCATGGAGATAAGTTAGGTGTGTCTATACTACATCTCCTACTATGTCATCAAGCATATACGTGCATTGCTATACATTACCTAGACTGAATGCAGTACAAAGTCTGGTATGGAGCACTAACACCACTGCCCAGATCGGAGCAAGCTCTCCACATGAAACCATCCCTTCCCAAACTATCACCTGAACTAGTTCAGGTATGTCTACTATACACTGTGCATAATCCAAGAAAATAATAGTTATGAGTAGCTAAGGTTGGAACAGACTTGTCTGACCCCCACTCAGCGCAGGACTAGCTTCAGAGCCTGGGCAGGTTGTCCAGGGTCTCGTTCAGTCAAGGCTTGAGATCTCTAAGGAATGGAGAACACACAGCCTCTCCAGGCAAACTGCCAGTCTTGTTGGAAATCCTTTTTTTTTTTTTCTTGTATCTGACTGGCATTTCCCTTGCCGCAATTTGTGTCCATCATTCCTCAACCTTCTTCTGTAAAATGCTGTGGCCTGTGAAGAGTCTGTTTTCTCTCTAACTTCAGTTTAGGTCTTTGAAGAGTGATCTAGCCCTGTACCAAGGCAGACTTCTTCACCTCACCACACAGCCACGCTGCTCACTCATATTCAGCCTGTTGTCCATCAGAAACCCGAACACCTGATACTGAATACACCTTTTTCTTTTTTTGCAGAGCTGCATTCTAGCCAGTTGGTCCCCAGCTTGTACTGTTGTACAAGATAGTTCCATCCCACTTCCATCCTCCTTAAATACCAGAAAGCATCAACTTTTGGTGGAAACAAAAGTGAGCAATAGGTTTAACTTTTACAATACACCAGAATATTTCTGATGAAAACTAACAGCATGAATTAGGGTGCA
This sequence comes from Cygnus atratus, assembly GCF_013377495.2. NCBI lineage: Eukaryota > Metazoa > Chordata > Aves > Anseriformes > Anatidae > Cygnus > Cygnus atratus. The sequence goes on from NC_066364.1 coordinate 9,635,533, forward strand.
TGGACTATGTTTAATAAATTCTGACAACGGACATCAGGCAGAATGGTAGTGTCTAGGTTCAGACTTGTTGTTTAAAAAACCTTGCTCAGCAGCTGCTATACCTGCAGGCCCCTGCAGTCACAAGCTGCCTTCCTGTCTAATATCCCAACTCCCCAGGCACTCGGAGCTATGCTACTAAGCATGTCCTGAACTATTTCAGCACCTCAGTGCTTATCTCCCACATACACGCAGATGGAATCCAAGTCGGGGCCTTTTTCAGCTTACATCCTTTAGGAACCAAGCACTCAAAACAGGTGTTCTTTCTTACCGCCTAGCTCTTAGGGGTCCACACTTACAATAAGGGTACTCTGAGAGAACACACCATATAAACAGCATGGGACAGTGCTTTTTAGCCTTTTTTTCCTCCAAGAGTTGCCAGAGAAGACGGTAGCAAATGCAAAAGAACAGCTTAATTGTTAAATCATCCAACCAGGAAATGTGAGACATTTTCAGTTTGAGAGTGTCCAAAACCATACCTTCCATCACCAAACTATAACAGTAAGGTCATTTTTCATTCTTTCCTCTCAAAACTGTTTCACTGTGGATAAATTAGTGAACGCGTCACAGAAGCAAGGCTTTAGAGCACATATCTTAACCCCTGTATTTCTGTGCCCTAGCAACTAAGCTATAAAACCATGCCCTCTCCCTTGTGTCCATCCCAAGTACCTTGACACACTGCTATACGGCTTCAGTAAGAAGGGAAAATGTTTTTTCTCAGAATGTCATACAATCTTTAGAAGCTTTTACTTGTGGCTGTGGTTTAGTAGGAATTTGTTCTTGGAACTCCTAACATCAAAGCCAGTGATGTAAACAGTGCACATTATAGGAAAAATGAGCATTATCTTCTTATGTTTTATGAATGACAGCTTATTCAACATAGTGAGCAATCTGTAGATGCAGTGTATTTTCCTGAGCTGCATCGAGAGAAGTGCCCACTTAGATGTCACACCAAGCCAACTTCAGACAGCCGGCTGTCAGAGCAGACTCCACAGCCCGCACCATGACAAGACGCAGATGTTTCAGGACACGCTCCAAATGACTTGTGAATCTGAAGGGAGCCTGAAGGCTGCCTAAAGCAGCCGACCTGAAACACCAAGCACGGGCACCTGAGATGCCACCCCTTCCTCAGCCACCTTATGTTGCAGGTAGGTGGTTCTTCCATCCTCTAGCTCCTCATGAAATTAGAAGCCTAATTTATCTCATATTGAAGTTTCACCTTTTAAAGCACATAAGGTGGATAAACTTTTATAAAGTAGGCTGGTACATTCAATCCAACTGGAGAAAATACGAAGTTCATTCTCTATTTCAGACCAAAGTTGATTTTTTTCCCCCTCAATTCTTTCAGGTGTGTGCTTTAGTCCCAGATGTATCAGTCATTCAAGTTCTCTTGCTGGAGGTGCCCTGCTTTGCAGAAAGGATGCAAAATTAATTAGGGAAAATAAAGGGTGGAAAACACAGAGAACATGACTGGATTATGGAAGTTGTAGTGTCTGCTCCCCTAGCTGCTGCATCAAGGAGTGTTTTACATACAAATGCCTCAATTCATTCGAGCAGAAATTGGAGCATAGGTTTCCCCCTGCCCAAAGAATTGTCTAGCTCCTAGACTTGACTCCTGTGACTGGAGAAAAAGAGACATATCACAGCTCTTTAATACTTTTTGTACAGTAAAACAGCTTCAAGGGGGGGAATAGCATGCTTATTGCCTGAAGGTGGAAAATGAGTGTCTGAACCCTTGAAGGCAAAAGGGGGAATACTGGCTTAATGCAAAAGTAAGTGAAATTCCACATTATATGGAACGTCAGATTAGAGGAGATCAGTGGTTCCATGGCTTTAAAGAAAATGAACATAATTAAAAAGCTTGATCATATATTTTGTGTTAAGTTTAAACTCCTATGAAATCAGGGTGATTAAACACTAAAGAATTAATCGGAATCAAAGTCTGTCAAATAGTGTTTTTGCTCTCAACACCTTGGTATTCCTTTAAAGTAGAAAAAATATTAAACTCATTTAAACCCCACTTTTACTCCATTTCCTTTTATTTGCAGCATAATAATTTCACAGAACTAGGTCTGGTTATACTCAAGGGTCACCCAGTTGGATTCCTGATGTTTACTGCTCACTAAAAATTACACTGCAGTCACAATTTTAATTCCTTCATTATGCAGATCTAGACATGGTAGTCCTAGAAGCCTTCTTATTAAATCTGCAGGAATCAAGATGGCTCTCCCTAAAGTCAGTGCAGTGCTGGATAAGTATTTTCATGATTCTGCTTTCACAATGTTTATTATTCTTAAAAAAATCTTCCTCAGAGACAAATCAGGGAGGTTTTCAAATGTTTTTCAAATGTTTCAAAACAATTAAGAAATTGAAATTTATTGGGCATTAATGGAAACAAGCATTTCTAAGTTTTTCCATACCCAGTCTGCAAATAAAATACCTATATACCTAGAGAAGCCATTTGGCAAACATTCTTATATTAGACCTCCCTTAAAATAACTTCCTTTTTTCCTTTCTCTGCTTAATCTAACATTTCACTTTTTCTCTGGACAAATACAGCAAGATCATCACTTGAAAGAAACTTATGTAATAAATACCTTGAAAATGCCTACCAGGAACTGTGCACAGAGCCACCAGATGTCAGTGCAGCTCAAACACGGTTAATCAGGATCAAGCAGCCTCCTCAGCCTCTGAAACATGCTTAGCAGAATTTGTCTTTGAGAGGCACTGTCGCCATACAAACATCTCCTAAAGAAATCCAAAGAGGAGTTAAGCTAAAAATCACAAACTCTTTTCACATCAAGTGAAAATGACTGTTTCTGTCATTACTGGGTTTGTCAAAGAAAATGTCACAATACAAAACAGAGCTTTAGAATCAAAAAGTTGCTCAGCAAAGATGTACGGTTGTTAGCGTATTTGGCAGTTTAAACATCCTCCCCAGCTCCACACCCTTGAGCCTGACTGCACCCTCAGTTTTCTGTCATGTTTGAGTAAAAGAAAGCACTTGCTGACTCTGTACTACATGGTGCTTGGTGACCAGCCCAGGATCGCTTTCCCTCAGATAAAGAAGCAAAACTTGCTTTTCCTCTCCTATCCAGCCACTAGCATTAACGAGATGTAATATCATTAAGTCCTCCTTTCTAACCAAGGCATCTGAAATTGGTCAGTAGAATCACAACTTTTGAATGCTGGAATAAGAGCAGCGAGCATCAGAGAAAACTGACAGCCTGCAAAACTAAGATTTTGTTTCTTAGAAGATCAGTCTATAAAAAAACAACTGTGCATTGAAATGTTAAAAGAAAATGTTAAGGTAGACTAGAGAACAAATTATTTCTTAAAGACCTTAAAACAACGTTGAACATGACACTAAAAATTGGAATGCACAGATAAGATGGTCTACAAGAAATTAAGTAACCCAAATATAAAGTGTACACAATTAAGAACACTATCTTTTTAAGTTAAGTGTATATTCTTACCTTTTTCAGCATAATTTTAGGTAACAGCTGAGTTCAGCTGACCAAGCATTTCCAGTTTGACTCAACTTTAGATACGAATACATAAAAAGATAGCTATTTGTAAGAAACAAGATGATCCCATCTCTAATCAATCCTCTATTCCACTGCTTAGAAATAAACATCCTCTTTCAGTATAAGGTATGTGCTATTCAATGCTGAGCAACGGATTAGGTACAAGCCACCTCTAACACTGCAAAATTGGATACATACAATCCTCTGCAGTCATTAAAAACAATGTCACAGGCTCTTCTGCATCCTTAACTTTGCTTTTATGGAAGAGTTGATCACTTATTAGTTTCTAAGAGTTCGTCGCCATGTTTTACACTCATATTTCCTATTTTTTCATTTGCAAACTTGAAAAACCTTCAAACATGTAGTGAGCACTGAAACCTAAATTTATGCCTGAAAACCTGAATAGCTATGGTTCCCGGCCCATACTAACATCTAGTAACTGGTCTGACATTTCAATAGTCTTGAATCACCACCCCATATCACTAGTAAAACCTTTTTCCTTCCGTCTGCCTTTCTTGCTAGATGAATCCTTAATCATCTCTTTCTCTCAGGCCCACAATTTCTTCTGACTGACACAGTTCCCTCTGGAGATAGCATAAGGCTCCTGCTAAATCAGTCAGAAAGGAGCACCAAAATCAGCAAGAGGTAGTCTTACTCTCGAGAGTAATGCTGCATGGTAAGTTCCTCAAACTCATATATCTCACTGTATGGTTATACCATCTTACAGCTACCTTGAGAAATATGTAAAACCAAGAAAAAGACACCCACTCCCACAAATACCAGGTAGGCTTTTGGGGACACTGTAAAATGTCAGAGCATTTGAAAGATCACAACCTTTTTAACAGAGTTCAAATGTTCATCAATACACACTGTACATCTTTAAAAATAAAGCAAAATGTTTCCCAAAGTAACTGCAAGTTACTTTGCAAGTAATGGTATATAAAGCATACCTACCTGTCTGCCACAAAAGGCCTGGCTCCCTTTAAGGTGTGAGTTAAGAGTATGAGAGCAGCACAGAGCAGATGCAGGGTGAGGGAGTCATGCATCTCATGCTAGCAAGCTGTACAAGTGAGCCCACAGAAAGGCTGTGCCATTTGTACAGCATTAAAAAGTAAAACTTGATTCGGCACACAACAGATACAATCTGCTTCACAGCTGCTGGACTAGACAGCAAGGACTGCTCTGTGGCACCATCCCACAAAGAAAGTAGACACGTAGCTTCAAATTCTCGCTAATGCATTCACCAACCACAGAGGTCACAGGAAGTTTCAAAACATTCAGAATGATTTAGGCAAGGCATGTTATGCACAGAAAATAAGCATTTTATTATTCATGACAAAAAGGCAGAATACTGAATACATCATTTTTAATTCCAAATGCAACTGGCTCTTTATCACTTTTACATATTTAAAAAAATCAAAATAATCAATGACATGTATAAACAAATGCATAATGTACAGAAAAATATTTAGGATGTACAACCAAATGATAAGCAATAGCTTCCAATTAAATTTTACCAAATCAAAGTAGTATTTTTACTCAGAATTATGCCTGCCCAAAGACAAATAGCAAAAGTCATCTGAACTCCCAAATCCTCTGACAATTTCTCTCAACTAGGTCACAAGCATAGCCTCTTCTACTACTTAGAAGGAGGATGCTGTTACAGATGAGGCTTGGGATAGGGGAAGTGCACACCAAAGAAAGAAGACTGGGAATAAAATCCTTAGCAAGACATCCCAGCAACTTCATTTCACAACTGTAACATAACCCTATAATGCCTGATAGTTCATACAAACAATGACTAAAGCTGTTATCTTTATTTTCATTTACAGTATAATCCTGAAAATACTTTCCCATTATCTAGTCTACCTTAAGGAGCTTGGCCATCAGAGCTACAGAAATGATAATTTCAAGCTAGATTCATTACGTGTTTAAAATAAAACACAGTCTTGCAAATAAAGCTAATTTGCAATTAGCAGAACATCAAAATCATACTCATAACAGCACTTTGGTTTTTCTTTTTAAACAACCTGCCATTACTAGGCTCCATTTTGTAACATTAGGTAAGTATTGTACAGCCACCTAAAATAAGGCACAGTCTATTTTACATTAGCAAAAATCAAATTTTAAAATGTTAGTTGCACATTAATACTACACAAACAGAACTGCCATTTAAGGTATTTGGATAATCTTTTAAAAAAACAGACACCCAAGATGTGCTGTTAGAACCAAATGATAGCCAGAAGTTAGAATCAGTTAACTAACCCTTAAAACTTTTATGCAGAGGCACTTAGTTTAAACTAAGTACTACTTGGCACTACAAAGAACATAACCCCGTGAAGTAAATATACAGTTATCACTCAATGTGAGTTGAGTGAGCTTTTTCATGCAGTGAAGTAGTACTTTTTCTTAATCTGCAGCCTAATTATTATTCAAATAAATGTCTTGATGGTATCTTCACACTGTCTTTAGAGACTGGGGTTCATCAGAATGACAAGTCTCAACCAGTACTTCTGATAGTAGATTTACTGTGTGAAATCAATTTTACTTTTTGTATCATCACAGTGCTGAAAGACTTCATAGTCTTAACCCCCCCAGTGTTACAAGAACCCTTATTAGCGATGTATCAGGACCCTCTTTCCCGACACCTTTTTTGGAACTTTTATCACAAGCAGTCCTATCCTTCAGATACTTTTGTTTCATTTCTTTGCTTTACGTCTACCAGAAAAAATGAAGTTTTTCTGGCTTAGGTATAATTTGGTTCACAAAAGAAACCACAGCAATTAGAATTTGGATAATTAGGCTGCAAGCACGTTTTGGCTGATTCAACTCCATCAACTGCAATGCGGCAGCACCTACCTGCAGAGTAGACTGCATGGCCAGCAGCAACTAAGGCACAAGCGAGATTATTCTCCTCACACAGAACATCAACCTCTAACCTCATTCCAGAGCCATAGTGCTTAAAATGGAATATGAGATCTGGTTTACTAAGAAGCTTTTGAAACAGAAATTTGGCTTTGTCACTCCAGTATTCCCCTGTGGCAGGAACTATACCATGTAAACAGCAAGAGTAAGCCAAGTGTGGTAAATAAGACAGACTTTCTGGAATAACTTTAAGTCTATGGATTTCTGAGCAAGGGATGCTTTTCAGAAAGCCATAATCAATAAATGTAAGAACAACAGACTGACTTGTCACTTCACTAATTTGTGCTCTGTTCCACTGTCCTTCCAGTCCAAACTGGATCAAGCAGCTGTTACCAGGAGACACAAGTTCTTCTGGCAAAGCTGGCAAGTCGTCAGGAACATCAGAGAGCAGCAAAGACAAGTTTTTCATGGAATCAAATAAGTCTTCAAACTGGATGCTGAAGTTTGAAGGATCAGTAACTGCAGTTGCAAACCCAGGATACCTTCTGCCACTCTGCAGCAGTGTCCATGTGATTGAATTTATCCTGTATGACTCCTGGAACTCCATACAGTCTGTATTACTGGATTTTTCCAGTCCAACAACAGTTGTTAAGAGCTGATTCAAATATTCCTGAAGCAGAACTTTCCCTACTAAGATATCTACTTCCCAGATATGAGAAGATTCCAAGTATCTCAGAAACAAGATCCTTATTCCACCATCTAGGAGTGCATTTACTACATGGACAAATGGAACCTTATTCATTTTTTTTAACCAAACCCATTCACAAAGCACAGCTTGTTTAGGAATGCTTTTCATCTCATCACTGAGAATCTTTGCATTATTTAAGGACACCATCTCATAGTTGCCATAATCTATAAAAAAAACTAGCATTAACCTCTCCCTGATAAACATCTTTATCACTTTCGATCGATACCACTTTAAGTTCCTTTCAGATTTTACCATGCACTCCAACCCTTCTTCAATGTTATCCACCATAAGTAAACCACTTCTTTGTGCTTCTTTGACCAGCATGACATTTAAATCATTTAATATTTGCAGATTTTTAAGTAACTGTACATGAAATTCTCCACCCGCTGAAGCATTAATTATTTCTGCTCTTTCTACTTGGTCAGTGTTTAGATCTTGAGGAGGGACGTTTAAGCACATTTTAGAATTATTTTTCATCTTAGCACTCTGATTTTTCCTTTGACCACCTAAGTCACTCACAGACTTTCTATCTTGAGGATTATCATTTGTAACCAGAATTTGTTTTGGCATATGTTCCCAACTAAATATTGGTTTGTTTTGCAAACTTGTCCTGCCACTTTTCTTCTGCTGAAAGCCATCAGAGATAGACTTTCCATCACAAATTATATCCACTTTCCACTGCTCTCCATCTTGCTCTAAGAATTTGCAAGTGACTAACTTATTATTTATTTTGTTTACAAAATAGGAAGTACTTTCATTAGTCCAGCTTTCATCAGGAGCACTTTTCACTGCACTAAGGAAACAATGAATACTGAGCCTTGGCAAAGTTAACCACTTTTTCAGAATCCTGCACATTTTGGAAAGGCTTACAACTGCTGTATTGCCATAGTCAATGAACTCTACCTCAAAGGAGTTTCCTGATTTCAGAGTTTTAATAACTGCCCTATAGTAAAAATAGTCAATGGCATGCTCTGCTAAAATGAGATCCCCTACCATGAGCTCACCTAAGCCATTGTCATGACCTATATTCACCATGCTTTCATTTAATTCTTCTGCTAGTTGAATTATTAAGTTTTCATCCTCTGCAAACTGAATATAGAAACTCGATGGACTATTTATATGAGAAATATACCCTGCTACTTCAGAATTCACCTGAATACCACGTTGAGGAAGACTGATTAATTTTGGAATATTTTCATTATCCCTTTCCTGCTGACCTGTATAATTTAGTTGTTCAGTACAAGATTCAGAGAGAGCATTTACAGTTATTTCCTTTAAACTTAAAGAAGGATGACACGGTGATTGAGAAGCAGACTTTCCATCCAGAGGTTTCTCTCTGTGCTCCATAGCAGCACTGTAAGGTTTTAGAAAACCTGGTTCTTCACTGCCCTCTGAAGTTACCAGCTCTGAGGACCCACAACACTGGTTTTGTGTTCTACATGTAATTTGTTCTTCATCTCCAAAATTCTGTCCATTATCTGCCTGGTAATACTTACTGTCTACTTGAAATTCCAGTTCATTTTTCAATTGAATCCTTTCAGGACTTTCAACATTTATTTCACCATTATTTTTGTTATCTATGTGTTGCATCACTCCATAACTTCCAACAAGTTGTTCTGTATAATTTGTCACATAAGCCAATTCTTCTAATATTTTTTCTTTAACTTTCTGACCTACTTGGAGCTCTCCATCATACAACTCCACAACAATCTGGCCATCTGATTCTCTGGATACAATTACAGCTTTCAGCAGCTTACCAAGGAAAGTTTCCTCAAACCATCTAATAACCCTTGCTGGAAATTTTGCGTCCTTAAGATCTGACAGACAGCATTTAATGGCTTGCATGGGTGTGAATATTAAGTCAGTGGCAGAGTCTGGAATAGGCATCAATTGGTCTCTCTCTACCATATGCTTATTTCCAAAATCCACAAAGTCAGCACATAGATAGGATGTTGATTCCACAGGAAAAACCAAAGCTCTATAAAACAGACCATCTTCAAAATATCTGGCTATACATAATCGCGTACTGATGGTATCATATTTTGCATGATTTGCCATCTTACTTATTTCAGTAACATTTCCCATCAATACCTCTATCGTTTCACTGTTTCGATTAAGCTGGCAATAGAATTTTGAAGGGCTATGTATGTGAGTTATATAAACCTCCTCCTCGCTTCCAATTTCTATATTAAAAGATGAGTAATAAAAACTGTACATGGAACCCAGAGGTGCAAGTCTTTGCAATCCAATATATTCAGACTGGTTGAGTCCACATTCCCTGAGAAACTCCTCCGCACTAATAAATGGAGTCTGTAAGTCAACTATATTGCATAAACAGTTTGGACTTAAAAGAATTAGAGCGTAGACAGTGCAAGTCAGTGGTCCTCTAGCAAGAGAAATGAAGTCGTTAAAATGTCTACACTTTTCTTCAGGCCAATTAAGTGAATCAATCTGTAAGGGTACATTTTTAAGCGCACACTGAAAGGCTTGACTTTCCAGAGTTAGGAAATCTGGAAGGACAGCTTGAAGATCATTAAGTAGAACTCTTTCCCGATAACCATAGTCTACAAAGAACACATCAACTTCATTTGTGGACACTTGCTGCAAAACACTAGCTCTGTACCACTTCCCATCTTTGGGACATTTAACAACACAGGCAACCTGCCCAGTTTTGTAAGGAATGGTATGCTCTTTATAGTAAGTCTGGATTTGCTTCATTAAGGTATTTAGCTCTGGCAGTTTACTCTGCAACTGGCATGAAAACTCTGCTGGGGAAACACTGTAAGAACACACCACTTCAAAAACAGCTCCTGGTTTAAACACAAGCTCTTTATAAAATATTTTTTTCTCAGGTACTGGGACCTGGGAAAATGACTGAGACCTGACCTTATGATTTTCAGAGAGAGCATCTTTTCCAAAGGAGGACAGTGTCACTGGTTTTCTCAGCCTAGAAGACGTGCTTAATGTTTTTTCCTGTTCAAATACCTGTCTATTTTGTGATAGATTATTTTTATAAATATCAGAGGTACACCGTGCATTTACATATTTTTGCTTTAACTGGAGGGGATTCTGGGCTTGACGTTTTTTTGACAGATTTAGAGCAGAAACTGGTCTTCTTTCCCAGTATTCTGCATATCCAGCCTGAGCCATAAGTGCAGCAACATTACTTTCCTGCACAGCATTCCTGTACTGTGCATTAACAATGTATTTGTTGTTTTGCTTTCCAATGACCTGAAACAGCAGCAGTTTGTTAAATACAATCTGTTTGAAGAAATCAGTTTCCTTTTTAACCCACACATCTTCAACAGGAAAAGTGCAAGCAAGTTCACAACACACAGCTAAAGCCGGCAAAGCAGCAAACTCTGGAAGCAATGTTTTCACATCATAACAGGGTACTGTATCTGTATTCCCAAAATCTAAAAAGTAGACAGTAACGCTTACATGAAGCACTTCAGTGACAACACCCCGATAATAATGCATATCTTTGCTATACCGGGCACAGCACAGTAGTCCAGGTTCTGGGTTTTCAAGGACCCAGTCACCAGCTCCACAGTGGTTATATGCATCTGCAATATTTTTCATCAGGGCTCGAAATTCTTTCTGATATGCACATGTCTGAATCCAGAAGTTGGATGGATTTATGACATATACCACGAAAGCAGTATAGGAAGTATTCATCTGCATTTTTACCCTTTTGCAGTGGCTTGATAAAGACCTATCCCATTCAGGTAAGCAGTTCTTTGTCTGTTTATTTCCAGTGCGATTTTTAGATGAACTCCAGACACGTGCTTTGTAGCTTACACCAGTGCTAGAGATTTTTGTTTCCAAAGGTGGGACAAATGATGCAGCCGCCTCATTCAAGTTCTCTGGATGCTTAGCATTAATTCCAAAATTTTGATTTTGCAGCGTAATATAATACAAGTGTTTCCTGGCATTGAATAAATCAACACAGACACACACAGAAGTCTGTCCTGTCAAGGCCTGTATAAATCTTTTCAGCTGAAGATTTATTATTGCTTCATCCTGATTCCCAGAACAAGACAGCGCACATGGAAATGAAATCATAGGCAGCGACATGAACTCTACGTTAAGTTTCTGAACACAACTAGATGGCACAGTTTCAATACTACCTAAATCCATGAACCAGACTTCCACGTGGTTGGGCAGCAGCTGTTTTATCACTCCTCTATGCCACTGTCCATTTTGCCTTTTAGCAGCACAAAGTAGCCCTAAACTATCAAAAGATGTATTATTCTCTGTACTGATAGCTTCATAGTACAAACACATAGCTTCTGTCAAATTTTCCAGCTCTTTCTGCCGTTCCTGTATCTGACAGTAGAATTCACCCAGGCTTATTGCAACAGTTATTTTTACATTTACTTTACTACCAGCTGGTAGACGTGGAAAGAGATCTGGAACTGGCCAAAAGTCTGATGGTTTCTCAGAATTACTAAAAGTAAGCAATTCCTGGACTGGACGTTTCTGTTGCAACAACTGTGGCATTCTCTTAAATGTTTCTGGTGGAAACACTTTCAACATTTCTACAATAAGACAAAAGGAATCTCCATCAATAAGTTTTCCTAACTGCAGTTCAAGAATATCACTAATGACCTTTGGTACTTCCAGAATAAACAGTTGGTATGATGTCACAGATTTCACATGACCTGTAATCTGCAATCCTACCAGTGATGAAAAATAGTTTATGGCTTTTGGACCCCATTTTTCTCCAAGAGGAAGTATGTTAGCAAAAATCCCCCAAGCTACTTTTGGAGGCAGCTGAAAAAAATCATCACCAGCAGAAGCAATATGTATTTCCTCAACCACTAGCACCTGTCCAGTGTCTATAAGAAAGGCCTTACAGATATTCTCTTTCTTTTCCAGAACTTTTCCTCTATGCCATTTTCCTTCCGCATCTTCCACCAAACAAGATCCACCAATGTCAACGTTATCTTTTACTTTGAATACACGTTGCATTTCATTTTGCAGTATGTGGTAGTCAAGTTCACACCCCACCTTGCATTGACCTTTGAAAACTATGACCACGCATTCTGGATGGCACTCTATATGAGTGATCTTCAGATTCATATCAACTACTTTTGGTGAAGGAGTCAGAGATTTCATTCTGTCTGCAAAGAGAAGGAGCAAGATCAGCCTGACAATTTTCCATATTTCCTTTATTAACTAATTCCTTATATGAAATTTGTTTTAAAAATGTTTTAACGGCATATTCTTACAGTTCTGGCTAGAACATATACTGAACGTGTAACTGTCACGTTTTATGCTATTGTGATATACTTGACACAATTGTCTTTTTACAAAGATATTCAGGTAATAACTCAAAAAAGTACCTCTAGAGCTGCTCTCATTGCTGCAGTCTACATTTCTCACTTGAGCATAATTTATCATCAGAAAGTGGTTCCCAAAATGATAAAGAGAACTGAAGATATCAGATGCCTTGGTAAGGGGAATCACAAAGGTAGGAAGGGAAGGGGGCAGATAAGACCAGGAAAATACCCGTTTCTTTTCCCAAAAAAATGTATTTCTGCTCAAAAAAAAGTGGAAGGCAATTCATGTCCTTTATAAATCTCTGGTGATCTGATCTGTATCCAATAAATTCAACCACAGTGCTCTCCGAAGGAGATCCAGAGTATCACTGTACTAGACCTGCAGTTACATGAATTTACCTGCAAAAGTATTTCTAGTCTATTTCTCTTTCTTTTTTAATATAGGAATTACCAAGGACTTCTTTTCACACTGTGCTCTTTTTATGTGACTTTTCATGTGAATCATTTCTTCAAACCAACGACATCTAATGCTCTGATTTACCGTTTACTTCATCTTTTGAATTATATTCATTACACTATCACATATAGCTTTAGCTTATTTTAAGTTTTCTTAATTGCAAGGACATACAGAATACATTATCTATGTCTAACATTTCTGCCATGCCCATCAACTAACAATTGGGTCAAATATGTTTTGTACTGTCTTAACTTGTAGTGCTCTGTAACATCTGGTTCTGACAGTTTAAATACCCTCAAACCACTCAAACTATGCCCTGACCTTCATCTATAATTTGGTCTTCAAGATCAGTTTCCATTTTCATCCAAATTTGGACATTTCAATGGATCTGCAATTCCACATTGTTTAAAAAGGCAATACATGCCTATAATTTAACCAAGAAACTCTATGAAGTACACCACTGTTCTAACCAAGTAATTATGGCAGTCAATGTCTGTCAAATGCAAAGACAGCTCATAAACACACAAAATGGGCAAAACATGCTTGATCTATGACTTTTTAGATAACGTTAAAAGTGAAGCTTTCAATTTGAACTAGAAATTATTAGTACAAGACTTTCCTCATCTTGCAAAAGATTTTTCAACAGAATTGGAATAGAAGCTCTTATCGCAAGTATACATGAAGTAGCTAGTGATCATACTTCAGAAGAAGAAATACTGATCCCTGTCATTCTTTATTCCGCTGTAAAGCTTACCACCATAGAATGGTTTGGACTGGAAGGGACCTTAAAGAGCATCTAATTCCACCCCCCCTGCCATGGGCAAGGACATCTTCAGCTGAAGGAAGATGAGATGACACTGTAGATACTTGACTTTTCAGAAAATAATAAATAAATAAACACAACCAAAGGACAAAACCAACCAAAAAAACCCCAACACTCTCAGTAAAAGCAGTACCAAATCCAGATCTGACTACACCTTCTTTAAGCAACCCCCCCGCTTTGTGCTTTTCCTGGTAAAAAAACAAAACAAAAAAAACACAGAAAGCTAAGTTCTGTGTTTTTTTTTTGTTTTTTTTTTTTTTTTTTAAGTGAATGAAAACAACCTTCAGAAAATGATCTTGTCTACCTGGCAGGCACATCTGACCGTAACAGAGAGAATCAAATCATAAAGGTGCATCATCGATGCTTTGCAAATCTCATTTCTTCCACTGTTTTCATTTGTTATGTGTTCCAATTTGGGCATCAATGTTTTTTCCAGTTATCATAACCCAAATAGCAGCACCACACCGAAACAATCAAATTTTCAGAGTTTACAAAGTGACTTCTTGCTCTTTACTCACCTTCTATACCAGATATGGCTTATGCTTTCAGAACATACTTCTTAGAAGCCTCAGCCCTTATAATAGCAGCTCCGCACCTCTCTAGAAGTTAATAATAAATTCATTAAAAAGTAAAACTCCTGTTCTCCTTCTCTAAACACTCCTCCTCCCAAAAACACCCTGAAGAAGTTCCTTATATCCAGTTTAATTAAAACGTTAAGATTTCAAAAAACAACATTACAGGACTGAACCCACCTTCCTAAAACCATAGTAAGACCTTTCTTCATTGGAAGTTAGAAAGAAAAAAGGGGGAAAAAAAAAACCAAAACACACATAGCCAGAACACTACAAATACTTGCTAAACAAGACTGGTCACACAGCTACTCTTGCTTGCTGGGCTTCGGCCAACCAAAAATCTATAATCTATCACATACCAATACAATGCAGATTTACAGAATGATGAAAGAACTTCTAAAGTGCAACCAAAGGTAGGACAGGAGTGAGAGTCTAAGGGATTTGCACACCCTCTACAGCAGCAGCTCTGCACAGGGCTGGTTGACACCCTAGCAGAAGCAGAGCATGAAGCTGGGCTCAAACCCACAACACACACATAACCCGCAGGCGACCGTCACCCCCGAGCAGCAGCAACTTTAACACTCACAAGCATGAAAGGTACGTGGGAGAGCCATAACCACCAGAGCACGACCACTTCCCACCACCTCAACGCCGGACCGACGAGCAATATACCGCTACTACCACCCGTCCCACGCCGGCAAAATGGCGGCGCGTTTACTTCCTCACACACATATACACGCTCTTCGGAGGGGCGGGGGGCGGGGCTTACGGTTGATTGGCAGCAGTGCCGTGGAGGCGCCCAGCCAATCGACACGGCGCAGCGCAGAGGTGCAGCCTCCATCTTGTGCTGAGCGGGGTGGGGGGAGGCGGTCGGGGTTTGAGGCGTCGTCCGTCTGTGGGTTTAGTTTGTTGCACAGGGTCACATTGTTGGTTTAGTTTGTTCGTTTCCTTACATTTGCTTTTTGCAGCTGTCTGTCATAACAGTCTTTAACCTTTTTTAAAGATGCCTGTGAGTTGCAGGTCATCAAATCTTCAGGAAATACCTCAAGAGGCTTTGAGAGCTTTCATTCTTTCCCATCATCAAGAATTTTTCCAGAATGGAACTGAGTGCATCTTAATAGGAAGTTTTAAATGTCCCGCATCAGCAGGATCTGGTGCATGGAACCAGGGGAGAGCCTTTACAAGAAAGTTGTGCTTTTATTTATTTGTTCATTTATTTATTTATTTAAAATTTCTTATTCAGAAAGCAAGTTTAGTGAGGTGGTCACAACAAGAAACTTGGTATGATAAACAGTCTTGCAAATATCAACAGATGTATGGTACTGCTCCGTCACAGTTTGAATTAATTTGTGCATGTATAATAGTTTCTAAGGGCTTACCTTCACTTTTTACAGCTTTTTGCCACAGGTCAGGGTTCTTGCATTGTAGTTAATATTTTCTAAACTGGCAGGAGAGAAAAGATGCTTTTGCAATATCTAGATACAATAATCTCCAAGTACAGTTTACAGTGAAGGCTGGATTATATACGTTAAATCTATTATACCTACTTGAATTAACCCTAAAATTGAGAGTACTCAGTTTAATTTCGCAGGTAAGTGCGCATGGCCATGATATTCTATCTTTTTTCATAAGATTTACTCAGAACGAAAAATGTACAGGTCTATCACTGATACACCTTCAGTTTTATAAACCTGGAAAAAATGCCTAGTGTATTCTTGAATTATTATGTTGCCCAACAGTATGTCATTACTGGCAGACTGCTTTGGAAGACTGAATTTTGTGCAGTTTGTTTTGTTCTTTGATAGAAAATAAGGGTATACGTATTCATTCTGAACTGTAGGGTTGTTTACTGTCTTCAGTAATGCAGTGTAGAAATGTCCTATGCACTTCCTCTGTACTCCAGTCTTCCCATTTTGGCTCTTTTCAGCTGCAGAACCTATATGCTGTTAAACTGGCCTTGGCAATCTGAGGTAGCAACAGGGTTTCACATCCATACCTGTCTTCAGGTAGTTTCTCATGAAGGCTTTCCTGCAGGAGGCATCTCACCCTTCCTGAACACCTCTAACAGGAGGTGCAAACTTAAGGAAACTTCTCAAATCTTGCAAGTAAAGATTTCAAGAAATCTGGAACAGTAATTTAACAGCTAAGTACATACCACACTTTGTTCATATAAATCTGTTAATTTGCAAATACTGTATTATCTGCTGATTTGGAGGTACTGCATTTTGCATTGATGTACTGACAGGGCTTTTTGGGTGTTCTTTTAAGAGTAGTCTAAATTTAAGGTTTCTTATTCTAAAGATCATCATATGTTTAGCTCTTTTAGAGATGGATGTCCAGTGTATTTCTAAAGGTAGAATACTACTATATTTAGCATAGTAATAAATGAATGAAAGACTCGCAGTACTGAAATTTTCCCTTCTCTAAGGTGTTTTTAAGCAGTTTAACTAGATTAATGTAAGTATTTTACTTGGTGTTAGATTATGAGATTTCACATCCATCATATTGGTCTAATTAGGCTGAGTTAGGTAAAAATGGAGTTCATTAGTATCGTGTTTATAGGGAGCAAAGGTAAGACTGAAACTTGTAAAGAATTTAGATTATGGCAAGATTATAAACCTCAGACTGAAATTTACAATCCAAGGTAGACTTCTAGTCATCCTCTTCAGTGCGAAGGGAGAATGCTGCCTCCGTATGGCAATAGGGAAGGAGCAATCTTGAGTTTATGAATACTAAATGTTACTACGGGATATGGGGTGGTGCTATGCTTTCACTTGTAATTTCAGCTAAAGTCAGTGCTGTTCTCCGATTACAATCCAAAATTCACTTCTAAAGGCACAGAGCTATCACTGTTTTTTGTTTTTAAAGGCAGCAATATCTACATCCTTTCTTACTTAAATTACAGTGGCGATGGCAGCTGTAATATAATAATCTTAGGGCTAGAACAGTCAGAAATGGATTCTTTCAGCATGACTGAGTTTAAAAACTGTGTGCCACTTCCCTGCAGAGTGCCTTAACCATGTGCAGTTATGCATGGTGGAATGCAGTTTGTCCCTCCTTTTTGAAGTTGTGCCACTGTGGGTGGGAGGAAAGGAAAAGAGAAGATGACTGGACAATCTGTCAGGGCAGATTAGTTGATGTAGCTTTCTCACCTTTTTCTGGGAAGAGAGAACAGCTATTTATGCCTTTGTTACAAAACTTATTTGCAATTTTACATTACTTCAACCAGTGAAGGAATTGTCTTTTCTGACATAGGGTGGCATTTTTTGATAGCTCTTTGGTTTGCTTTGGTATAATTTTTTTTCTAGACTTGGTATCTACATTGGAAAGTGTCAGGTGTACATAAAACATTTCCAAATCTCAAAAACTAGCTCCTCCAATAACATTTCTGAGATGTGAAGGGTCACTAGAGGCCTTTGTAAGCATTCAGGAAGCATATAATGGCCAAAAGCAGAAATAACAGTATTGATACGACCCGTAACATCCCTACAGTGAACTTAGACAAACTTGCAAAATCTACTGAATTTTTATATTTGAGTAGTGAATGTTTTAAAATACTGCTGAAACTGCGTGTCATTTAGTACTAAATCTGAAGTGGTTTACCCAGTGTTGTTTACGGGGTAAGTAGAACATCCAGCTCCAAGTTTTCAGTTTTTCCTCTGTTGATCTTTACAAACACAGTATTGCTGTTATTCCCACAAAAAGCTATGCTTTCCTTCCTCATTGTTATTGTGAGGTAACCATATTTTTGCTGTTTTATCCAGTATGGAAAGTTAACAAATTCTGGTAAGCTTATTTATATCACATTGACAGAAATAAAAGTAAAATAATACGATGTAAAATAATATGAAAGAAGAATTAACATTATATTTTATTTGTGAGGCTTTTCTTAACAAGTCTTGAATAAAAAATGTGTGTAAGATGAAACTCCTGAAGTGAGCCTCAAGTTGTATTTTGTATATATCAAACTAGTTAACAAGGAAGCACTTCATGTGAGGCCAGAGTATTAGTCTTATCTTCAGGAAATTTTTGCTGTTACTGTTACATAGACCTTAAAAACAGTTAATGAAAAAGTAAAACTTTTCACTAGAAAAGCCTTTTGTGCTCATGGTATGAGATGGCTGTATGTACTCCTTTTTAATTCTGTAAGAGATGACGATCTGACTGTTTTACTGTGTTCAATATGCTTTCATGTTGGGTTTCTTGTGAAGAACTGGATATTAGTTTTCCTTGTGGATGGAAGTGTGCTATAAAGAAAGCAAACCTGTTCTTCTTACTACATGTTAGCACAATACCAGAAATGCCAGCTGTCTGCCAGGAGGTAGAACATAGCAATGTGGGGGGGTGAGCAACAGCTGAAAATACTGTTCAGAACTCTCTCTCCCTGGAGGGGACAGAACATAAGACAATGTAATCCTTTATTAAAAAAAAAAAATACATGGATGCTGAAACATTATCCAAAGGATGCCTTGTGGATGGCATAAACGTTCATCTCCCAGTCTGAACACCAACAGTAGTCTCAGTAGTCTGCAGCCTTCCTAAAGCACCCTTGGTGGGTGGTGAATATGGGTTTGATTTGATTTGAGCTCAGCAGTTGGAAAAATCCTGGAAATACATTGCCATCAGGAGGATACCACATAAGGAGAGGTGAGGAATTGTCAGATTCTCTTCTGTAAGAGTTTTAAAATAAGAGTGAACTTCAGTGAATTCCTTGGAGGAGGGGTGGGAGAGCTGGTTAACCACCTACGTCTGTGGAAGGCAAGAGTTATGGTTTACAAAAAAGAGGGGAATATGTCCACAGCGGAAGGGAAGAGAATGTTTTAAGACTTCATCCTGTTCTTAACATTTCCTTCCTGATGATGGTTCTGTAAATGATATTCTGACTGGACTGAATCTCATTCTGAAGCACCTGATACTCAGCAAGAATTATGTAAAAATCATAACTGCTTTGATTCCACTAGGGGAGAGGAGGGGAATTAGACACTGCACATCCTACTTTTAATCTGTTTTCTGGAACGTGTCCTTTATTGTTATGATTATTTCTGAATAATATCATAGAACTTACTAGAATAGATGGCTGTTACACTTTTTCATTTTTAGGGACAGTCTGCTGTAACAAAGCACTTTGAAATTGTCTTCTATAGGCTTTGTTTACTGGGTCATTACATACTGAAGTTTATGGGCGGAGGAACTTGTTCTGCATGGTTTGATTCCAGCCCTCTGACTTCAGAGTCTCATGAAAACTTGAAAATAAAGCAGTGTTTATAATAAAATAAAATAAACGCAGCAGCCATTGATGTCTGTTTATTGTATGTAAAAAAAAAAAAATGCTTTTCAAAAAGGCAAAATAGCATTCCTGTTAATAGCATTTGTGATTGTCTTTTATGAAAGTGTCTTTGAAAGGGAATATGTATGTGACAGACAGGTATAACTGAGTGGCAACAGCAGAAACACAAGATACTACCAAGTTCTGAAAATGAAGAAAGCCCGTTTATTTAAGATAAATCGCACAGTAGATGGAGCACTGTTTCCAGCTTAGGTAAACCCAGGATTATTGTTTTAAATTATGAAATTTACATTAGAAACAGGTGATATAAAAATAATCACATCGTTCTGTTAGCTTTTCCCGAAAAGGTGAGGTTGTTGTTGAGGCTCTCAACAATTTGTTGAGAACCTTCCATACTGCAAGATCAGTATACCACTGTTTGTTCTTTCTTTGTTTCTGAAATCAATCCAGAAACTTTTTTGGTTTTGTTTTGTTTTCTTTTCTTTTTTGTAGTATTCAACAGACTTAAACAGCAGGACTCTAAATGGTCATCTAAAAGAAAAATTTTGTGCGCTTTTTTCTATTTTCTTCTTAAAGTGTATCCTCAATGGATCCTTTTTATGTTTCTGTTAACTTGAGTGATAGCCACTAGGTGGCAGGAACAACCACAAGTTTAGCAGGATGCTTGAAAATAGGCTTGTGTTAGTTCAGTAGGAGGAAGGAGCACTAGAGTGATTAATTCAGCCTGATCTATAATGAACTATGAGAGTGCATGTGCTGCAGAGTTTCACTAGAAGGGTCATCACGTTAATTGCACAATTTGAAACTACTTGAAAAGTCCAGGCAACCTGGACTAACTCTGAAATATATTTAATTTGCTATACCTATTTACCTAGTACACAGTCAGACTTCCATTTAAATTATTTTAGTAAATGACATGTCAATCACACATCATACTTTTGCTTTATTATTATTAATGTATTTTTTAATAATTGCTGCTACAAAGACAGTCATTAACTTAGCAGTTTACATATCAAAAAGCAGAGCACGGAGAAAGCTTTTATGAAATACTTTCAGCAGTAGGTAGTAGTTATTGCTTCTTAAAATACACATTCCACTTTTCAGTGTCAATGACTCTTAGAGAAAGGAGGAAATATGCCCATTGTATCAGAACATACAACCATTTTACAGTTAAAAGAACAAATTGAGACTTGTTCTTAAACAACGGAACAAAGCATAAAGTAGAATTTCTGTTAATTGGGGCCACCCAAAGCAGATGAGTTTTGTTGTACTAACTGCACCATACCAGTACAGCTATGTAGATAAAGTCCCAGTATTAGTGGTTAGGATGAGTTTCTCTCGTGCAGTTTCCATGGTGCTGTGTAGTAAGGCCATGCCACTATATCATCTTCCATATCAGTTAGACATAATGTAGAGCTGTGTATAAGAATCATAGAATAGTTTGGGTTGGAAGGGACCTTTAAAGATCAAGGTCAACCCCCCTGCCACGAGTGGGGACTTCTTTCGTTAGACCAAGTTGCTCAAAGCCCCATCCAACCTGGCCTTGAACTCTTCCAGGGATGAGGCATCCACAGCTTCTCTGGGCAACCTGTGCCAGTGCCTCACCACCCTCAAAATGAAGAATTTCTTCCTTATATTTAATGCAAATCTCTATCAGTTTAAAACCATTGCCCCTTGTCCTATCACTACATGCTCTTGTAGAGTCCCTCTCCATCTTTCTTACAAGCCCCCTTTAAGTATTGAAAGACTTCAATGAGGTCTCACTGGAGCGTTCTCTTCTCCAGGCTGAATATCCCCAACTATATCAGCCTGTCTTCACAGGAGAGGTGCTGCAGCCCTCTGATCATCCTTGTGGCCCTCCTCTGGACCTGCTCTAACAGGTCCTCGTCTTTGTTGGGCTGGGGGTCCCAGACCTGGATGCAGTACTGCAGGTGGGGTCTCACAGGGGCAAAGTATAGGAGGAGAATCACATCACCTCATGAACTTAATCTGCTGTGCGGGTTGAGAGAATCTCAGACTCCATCTACATTAGCAATTCCTGTTGCACGCTCAGAGTAGATCTGTAAAGAGAAGTGATTGGAGCTGATGACCCACTATCCAAATCAAGTAGCTTTTAAAGCCAGATTACTTAAGGTAAACTCTAGCGTGGTCACATGGACTGGATGCCCACTAGAATTTTGAAAAGATTTTTTTGGGGTTATTTTCATTCCAAAGGATTCAGGTTTGCGCACACTGAGACAGGTCTGCAGTGCTGATAAAACCGAGGTAAGTGGGGATGGAAATTCACCTGTTCTAAGCTAAATTTAATGTAGAAGCACCCACAGGGAATCTACACTTTGCTCTCAGTGGGTAAATTCCCAGTTCCTCATCATGGTAGTGGAAGAGAAAGGCTAATGGAGAGGCTGAATATCACTACAGGAAGAGGAGTAATCAGCTTCAAAATAGAACTTTAACAATTTTAGTTTTTTAGATTCAAAAGTTCTATTTCTAATAGTAAATTCTGTGTTTCTAAAACTTTTGCATGTAGATCAAGACGTCTGGGATTTTTTATATACTGAGATTAGTTTTCTCTGAGGGAAAAATGAAGTTGCATGTGTGATGGCAATTCTGTTATTATTGAATAATATTTCAATATTTCAATATTGAAATGCATCAGAAATATTGAGTAATAATAATTCTGATGCAGAGTCGAACAATCTATTGCATGTAGTGATGGTGGGTAAATTTGAGTCGTGGGATCACAAGAACTAAGAGGTGGAAAAGAACCTTCTCAATCATCTAGTTTTCTCTAAAAAGACAAACTGAATGATCTAATAGGTTTTTAACATTATTCATTTTTATGGTCCATATCGATTAACTAATTCTGGCCCCAGCCGTACAAGCTGGATATGAAGAAGGAAGTTTAGCCTCTTGCAGAGTTTAATGAACACTGTGGGGTGTCTGAAGAGGTACATGTTTTGGGTTATGCAGGTCTGACGACACTTGTATGGTCTTAATTCATGCTCACTTAAAATTTTAGCAGACCTGTGTGTGAATTTTACACGTTCAAGTTAAAATCAAACTTTCCACAGTATTAACCAAATAATTGTTTTGGCTCAGACCCTGTCTATGAAGGTATCTACTAGATGCATAAAGTTTAAAGATGGCAGTTTTACCTGGAATCTCTGCGCACACTTTTCATTAAAACATGAAAAAAAAAGAAAAAAGAAAAAAAATGTAAAGGAAAAGGCTTTGATTATTTAAACTTCTTCATCTCAGGTTCAGGTCTATAATCTGTAAAAGACCTTTTTATTCAGGAATGTTGGTCATCTCTAATTCCTGCTGTAGCAGTGCTCAGCATCTTTTTGAAGCTGAGGTCTATGGTTTTAAGCTAGTTCCATGTTTGTTCTTTTTTCTCAAAGGCCTTGCAGTGTTAGACTTCGATGTTAATCATTATATCTCTCTTGTTAAATATTTTCCATCTTGTCTCTGTTTACAAACACAATGAATTCCCTAAAGGTGTTTTCTGGCATTTGTCATCAGTCATTTGCATGAAATTTGAAGTCAAAGTGCAAACAATGGCAGTGGTCATTACAACATGTGCTTGCTTTTCATATTTTCAGCACAACCTGTTCTCTCATACCAGTACTCTTGGATGTTCATATGTATGTGTGTGGCCTTTAATACCAGTTCTGTTTTTAGTGAGTGGCCAAATCTTACCTTTGGATAGGTGCAGGAAGCGTACTGTTCTCTGAGATGTCTGCATACATTATTTTACCCACTGAGGTTAGTTTAGACATAAATTTTAAGTTACAACATCTTAAAACATTTTTTGTTCTTTAATTATTCTCTGGTAAATTTTAGTTATACAGCATAAAGCAAAATGTATTTCTGCATGATGGGTCTTTCAGATAATACTGGAAAAGTATGATATACTACAGCAGTTTTAATTGCTGTAGGGTGCTGATCCATCCTTGGAATTCAACTACAGGATTTTGTCATCACAAGTATTAAAGGGGCAAAGACAGGCTGAAAATCACACCAGCACCGGGGGAAAATTTTGTCCTTATTGAAGCCAATGGCAAAAAGACTTCACTGGGGCCAGGATTTCACTCCATATATTTAAGGAACAAAAAAAAAAAAAAAAAAAAAATTTACATGTGTTACTAATACTGTGTGGAAAGTAAAATATATTCTTTTTTTTTTTTTTTTTGGTATCTGATTGGCTTTTCATTGTTTTTGTTACAGACTCATTTTGAGTCTCTTGTCCCCTAAAGCACAAACAATATATATGAAGTTAACACTTCAAGGTCTGATTGCACAGTCAGACTTGCACAGATGGATGGATCTCATTGAATTTTTCAGCTGTGAATTTGAATATAGCATCAAGACTCGAAAGATGACAGTAACGTTACTGAAAGATAGAACATAGTAGCATGATTTTTTTAAGTGAAATTCACTCACTCTTGACCCAGAGTTTGGCCACATTCAGGAAATTATGTAAGTCGCACCTCCCAGTCCAGACTTTGTGCTAAGCTCTTTTCCCAGCATTCAGTCTACTCTTAAGTTTTCCCATCTCTGTCATGTAAAGTGGTATTTCTGGGCAGGTGGAGATTTCTGCTTCACATACTTTACTTTTACATGCAATCTAAGCCATGTAAAACACATTCAGGCCATGTACATACTAGGTTTTTAGTGCCAGCTCAACGGCCTCAGTGCAAAACCTGGTCCCGTTATGCTCTCCACAAATGTGCTCTGAGGTTTACCAGTGCATTGTACCTTGGTTTCAAAACAGCAACATCTAAAACAGTGGCTAAAAAGGCTGAATAAACATGGTTCCAGTACTACCCCGTGGATTTCCATATAAATTCTTATAATAGTACTTTTTTTCTATATCGATTTCTCAGTTTAGAACATTCCCTGTTACCTTATTAAGAAATCACAAGGCACTACTGGATATCGTTAACAAAGTGTTTCACGTCTACGTTAAGAATGGGTTCCAAATACAGAGAGAGCCAGTCATCTTCAAAATGACCACATTTCCAAGGGGAAGTTGTGCACAGCTCATGTCCAGCCCATATGTGCACAAAATTAATTTTTAATTCCCATGTACTGCTAAACGTCTATATCACTAAAGTGCTTGTACTTGCATTTGATGTAATCCATGATCATACGTTGACATACATAATGTAGCAAGGCCACTACATGGTTCTATCCATTCTGTGGATGGAGCTTTGACAGTTAAAAGCAAGAATCACAGAATCATCTAGGTTGGAAGAGACCTCCAAGATCACCGAGTCCAACCTAATACTAACAAGTCCTCCACTAAACCATATCACTAAGCTCTACATCTAAACGTCTTTTGGGATGCTTCATTACCTGTGTTATGTTTGAAACATTAAGATGTTATCTCAAGGTTAAATTTAGATAATATTTTCTGAAATGTGTACATGTAACTTTCAGTAGAAAGAGAAAAAAATACCCTAATGGAAATCAGTGACAGATTCATCTGTCATTTAAACTCATTAAATGAGTAAATTTGTTAAATTTGGAATGGTCCAAATTTTATATCACATGTCTGACTATTTTATGATGATTCTTATGTGTGGAGTAGTCCTTTGTCATGAGTCAACAAACACTCTTTCAGAAAAGTCCTAGGCATGATCATAGATTCAGCTTGGGACTATTTTGCAACAGATTTGGATGGACATCAGCCTGGTTTAGAGACTGAAGAAGTTTCAGTAATGAAGGTGCAACTGAATTACAGCAATTGAGTGCAGGGGCAGATAATAATCCCAGGTCCTGCTTGGCACGCTTGGTGCACAGAAGTAGACTCTCTGTGCGGATATCTAAGGACATAATTTCATTCCCACACGAAAAGGTACACAGTGACTTTTCTAGGTATTTCGTTGGCAAACTGCACTGTCACTGCCCTGACTAATGTAAAAGAAGGGCAGCCAAGTGGGCAAACCACATTTTGGGGTGCATTAAACCACAGCATGGCCAGCTGGTCAAATGAGGTGATTCTCCCACTGTATTTAGCACTGGTGGGACCTCACTTTGAATATTGGGTGCAGTTCTGTTCTCTACAGTTTAAAGGAGCTGTTAAGGTACTTGAAAGTGGCCAGAGGAGGGCAACAAAGCTGGTATGAGAGCTGGAATGCACGTCCTATGAGGAGAGGCCAAGCACACTTGGTTTGTGTGGTTTGGAGAAAAGGAGGCTGAGAGGTAACCTCAGTGCTCTCTGCAGCTTCCTAAGGAGGGGAGGTGGAGACGGAAGTGCTGGTCTCTGCTCCTTGGTAGCTGCTGATGAGGGAACGGCACAAAGTTCTGCCAGGGAGGTTCAGGCTGGACATTAGGAAAAACGTCTTTACTGTGAGGGTGATCAAACACTGGAACAAGCTTGCTGGGGAGGTGTTTGGTGCCCCATGGCTGTCAGTGCTCAAGAGGCATTTGGATAATCCCCTCAGTAACATGTTTTGTTTTTTTTTTAGCCCTGAAATGGTTGGGCAGTTGGACTCAATATTTGTAGGTCCCCAATTTCCCTTGTGTCTGAAGAAAATTGCTTTGAAGCTTAGCTGACAGGTTGTTTACTGCAGTTTTCTGTGTTACATGGGATAATGCAGGGGATGGGGAAAGGTAGGGGGCGCTTGAGGTCACATTCATGCAAATGGTCATAGTGGTCCATGGAAAATATTTTCTTTCATGTATTCTGTGTCAGGATGATCTTTCAGTTGAACGGGTCAGTGTGGTCTGCAGTTGAGCATTATCAGTTGATCTGAGCCCTAAAGTGTTTGCTTTGAATAATTCTTATCATTTTTCCCCCCCAAAGAATTACACAACATGCAATACCTCTAAAAAGTCTTATCAGGAATCTTTTGAAGTAAATAAAATATATTTTTGCCCTTTAAGGCTTGACTAAGTAATTGACAAAATATGAAATCATTTGAGAACTGTATGCCAATGGAAGTACGTATCCAGCAAAATAAAAATCAGAATGTAAATGTGTATTGAATAGAAGCAAGTCTGTAAACATAGTAGCTTTAAACGTGATAACATGGGTAAACAGTAGGAAGGATAGAATTGCACAGACTTCATCGTGGATTGTGCAATCACGTTGGGGACCTTAGGCATGTACTTCAATTGCTAGCCTGCTCTGACACCCACAGTCTCCAAATAGTGTATTTGGTGCTTGCTTAAACCATTCTCCACTGCAGTCATACCTTCAGTTGCAGTGTCAGCATACATGAGAGAAAAGCTGCTGTACCTTCCCACAAAATAGCTGGACTGAAAGTCAAATTATGTACTGGGTTCTTTGAGTTATAGAATGGGTAATACAGAATGAGTCATGAATGGGTAAAACATAATAATTGGACCCAAAGATTTTCCGTGAAAAAAAACATTGAAGGTTCATATTTTTCTCAAATTAATATTTTTGGCATTTTCTGTAGAAAACACAAATACATATTTTGGAGCAATTAAAACAAAAATAGAAAATCAGACAAAAGTATGAAAAAGTAATTATTTTATTTACAATCCAGAATTATGCCAAGAGCTTTGAGAGACTGGGGAGATTTTGTGCTAAATGAAGGAAAAAACAGCCTTAGTAGAATTTTTGTTCCAGTTTTGTATTTTCTGAGAAGAGTAATTGATATGTTTCTGTCACCTTAGCTATGAGACTGATTCAGAACTCTGACCTGATCTGCCTTTGTCCTTAGCTTTGATAAAGGTGAGTGAGACCAGGAAATTTCAGCACTGAAAATGTACATAATGCACTGGTACAGATTTTGAAGCTACATCAAACATCACAGCTTAATGTTTTTTGAGGCTCTGTAGACTTCCTAGATTTCTCTTAGACAAAGCCTTTCTAGTTTGCATTTTAAATGCTGAACTGTCTTCCTGGTATCATGTCCCCATCTTTTCATAGTTCTTTTCAAGCAGACTAACATTTTTTCTCTTTAGTGCTGCCACATCAAATTTAATTACCACGTTATGTGCCTTAGAGTAAGAGTGTTCCCATAGATGCCTTTGAAACCACAAGTGTGTAGACAGCCCAGTTCTGATAAAATTATTTTCAATTATAGCTTTTAATATATATTAAAAACCTCTAGTTATACTTTGGAGTTGAATCAGAAAGCTTGACACCCAAATCAAGTGCTAAGTGAGGAGTAGGGCTCAGACACAGTGCTGGGATACCAATGGTTCTCAAAGAGCAGTTCAGCACACATCCACCTGTACGAACTGAGTTAAAATTTTGTCTTGAAAGCTTTTTTTTTTCCACCTGAATAGGAAAACATCTTTTAGCCACTAGTGATACTTAGTATCATGTAAAGTGGTGACTGTCATTTTCTATCAAACTAAGAACAAACTTGCAACAAGAAAATCCTACTCTACATTTTTATTTCCAGCTGCTTCAAAATTTAGAAACTTGATAATTAGCATATCTTAAGTATGCCTGCTGTAGGAAAGATTCACTATAAAAGAAATTCCTAGCTGCATTTGAAATGTATATTTACCTAATTATTTTATTTTCCCTCTTAGGAGATGGTGAAACATAAATATGTGCTAATTAAGTCTGTTTGTCCAGATGGATTGAGGCCAAATTTCAAGACTAATTTAACACCTGATAAAACAGTGACTTGAGAAAAGGATCCTTGCAGACAAGCCTGAAAGGTAAGGATGATTTGATAATTTTCAAGAAAAAAGAAATCATATACATTTTGCAAACAAGCTTCACAAACAGGTCTGCAGAAATATAGGCTAAGGTGTAATTATGCTAGTCTATGTGACTGTTCTCACATGAACCTTTCCTTGGAATCAATAAAGTCAGTCATGCTTATTTCAGGGAGTGATTCATTGAAGATAAAATGTATAACTAATCAAATGATATAGCAGAATAAACAGATCGTTCAAGCTGCAAAACAGCACTTTAAAAATTGGGAGACTGTACCTTGAATTTGGTAAGTGCATAAACTGTAACTATTTGAGCTAACTCATATCGTTTTTTTTTGTTTGTTTGTTTTTTCTGTCATTTTATCTCCATCAGTTCCTAAAGACATGAATAATTATGTGTATAATTGCTATTCATAAGCACAAGCCCAAATGTACAAGAGAGCTGGGAACAGAATCACACATTTCTGTAAATAAGCATTTTCTTAAGGAAGACACCACCCTCTTAACACTTAAATGATAAAATATATAAAGGAGTGAGTATGGTCTGTTGTGTCCATATAGACATTTTTAATAGTATTCCTCATCCTAATTCTATGAAGTGAGTGCAGATGAGGAATGCACTGCATACGTATTCTTCATCACTCCTAAAGGTGCTCAGAACTTAGTATTAATTGGATCATAATATCTTACTTTTTGTTACGTATCGCAAATCCTGGATTTATTTCACAGCAGCCTTCAAAACTGCTGTGTTACCTCATAGAACATTGCAATGTAATCAGTGATGGAGTTAATTACACTCGTTGCCTTGCTTGGCTGTAGTAACTACTAATTTACATTTTTCTTTTTCTGTGTCAGAGATACAGATACTATCTTTTATCATTCATTTCGGTTGACTTTTTGTTCTCTGCTTACCAAGACAACTGGTCTAGGTCTCAGACTAATAATAATGTCTATTCATTACAATAAAATATTTCTGTTTTGTCACAATTATGTATCACAGAGCTAAAAAACATAAATGTTACATTGAAAAAAATTACATTAATATCAAAACCTTGTCTTTACATCTGTGGGTACTCCTCATCCCCATAGTTTATCCTATGAATCAATTTCAAGATCAGAGGTACTGCAAACACAAAAAACATCTAGCAATTTTTGGAGTGCTTCTCAGAAACAGCAGATTTTTGTGATGAAATGCATTGCATGTTGACTGTATAGTACAGGCATATATTCATTGCCCATAGGCTACTCTTGCCTATACCAGCAAAGTAACTTAGATAGTGACTGGAAGTAGAAGGCTTCCATCTGATCAAATTAAAATTTGGGTGAAAACAGGAAGCAGTCTGCATGAATTGATGACAGCATTTCTGTTCCTTGCCTTCAGTTTCTTAATATCTCACTAATCATTACACTACCTACATGCCTGTCACATAACTGGAAAGAGGACTTCATCCACCTCCAATAAACAGCACATAAAAGCTAGCAGCTACTGTGGGCACATCCAGCCTGCTACTTCTGTGAGGCCTGAGAGAAGTGGAGGCACTAGAAGCAGGCCGGATACTCACATAAGACTGTTATAGCCCATTCTCCTCACACTAAGCTCTATTCATCTAAGCATGGCAATGACTGTAGCTGTCTTAAACAGAACTTCTACTGTCAGTGGAGTTTAAAAGAATAACCCTATTTTGGACTAAGAGGAAAGGAAGCTGCACTTTTATGGGGATTTCAATGTGAACAAAACAACGGAGACATCATTTTTCTAGTAACATCTTAAAATTAGAGAACAATCATGAGCCAATTACTTTTAAATGTACATAAGAGAGCGTTAGCGGTATATTTTCATAGCATACTAGGTCCTGGAAAACCGCGATGCAGACAGTCACACAGGATTGAAAATACAACAGGAACAAATACAGTGGGAGCTAATAATCAAAAAAATGAAAAGTGACAGCAATGGCTGTAACTGAGAAATTAGAAAGTGAAGAAAAGTCATAGGAAAAGCAAAAAGATAAGGAGAAAAACATGTTTGGGAGACTTACAATTTTAGAAGTTTTAAACAACAAACATGGTCAGTGAAGATATGCTGTCAATAACAATGCAGAATATGCAGAAGTTTTCTAGAAATATTTTATTTTCATTTTGGGAAAGGATGGTAGGTGACTATAATAAGGTCATGCTCGAGTATTTTCCACTCTAACAGCAACTAATGAAGATATTAAATGTCAGCTATTACAATGCATACTTTCAAATAAGCACATAGGGATGTGCTTGCATCCAAACTTTTTTTTTTAAAGCTGCTTGAGGAGGTCTCTGTGTTTTTAATGCTGATTTTTATAAGTCTTCAGTCACTTCTTAAGGACTGGAAGAAAGCTAGCATAGTGTCAAGAAGTGGCTATTTTTTATTTAGACTGTAGCAAGGTTTCAAAATAATGTTCCATAGCAACTTGAGACCCAGCTGGGGAGGTGTGTTCTGGGTGTGTTCATTGTAACAGTGGCTAGACTGTAAGGCTTCAGAGAATGGTTAGTATACGATATAGTCCACTGCTGGTGGTTGGTTACTAGTGGTTTTCCTTGGGGCTCAGTACCAGGCCTGAAACTATTCATGGAGGTTGTAACATTTAGTATCAAGTTTACTTCTTGAAAGATATTTGATCACAATATTTTGATTTAGAAATGCAATAAATGTACTGAAATCTCTGTACAAGCAATTGCAATGTGCAGTTGGATCACAGTACAAATGTAATTCCCATTATTAGTCTCTATGCTCAACTGTCACAACGCTGGAAATCCCCAGTCACTGGGAATGAACTGGGTTGAGCCTGTTGCTCTCTTCAAAATTATTTTGCTGTTTTTTAAAATTTTATACTCTTCTGTTGAGCTAGCTATTCACCCTCCCCCTTCCCCCCCCCCCCCCCCCCATGCTAGTCTGGCTAACACAGAGATGCATTCACACTCTTAATGAACTCAGGGAGAAACATTTACACCATTGGTTTATCCATTCAACTGTCGATAGCTGTTTATCTAAAACAAAGGCCACCCTCTGGTCCGTTGGTGTTGAGGTAGTCAGCTTTTTTGCAGCAGCTGTGGTTAACCCCATCCAATATTATTCTCTAAGCTTAATAGGCCGTGCCCATCTCCACTGAGCTTTCTTTCATTCTAGGAGTTTTTTCAGTGAGTCAATTCCACATCTAGGGTTTTAATCAGTCACAAGCATCTTCATTAACAACCTGGAAGATGGAACAGAATGCACTCTTAGCAAGTACATGGGTGACAACAAATGGAGGGGAGGGACTGATAGGCTGCAGGGCAGGGTTGCTACTGAGAAGGCCTTGGACAAACTAGAGAAGTGGGCTGACAGGACCATTGTGAAGTTCAGCAAAGGTAATTACAGAGCCTTGTATCTGGAGTGGAATAAGACTGCAACAGAACAGTCTGGGATCTCACTTGACAGAAACCAGCACTGCAGAAGGGGAACTGGTAGAAAAGTTGAACATAAGTCAGCTCTGTGCCCCCCCAGCTATGACAGCCTGCCTTATAAGAGGCTGTTTTAGAAAGAGAGCAGCCATCTGGGGTGCTGTGTCCTCTTTGATTAACTCATGTGTGAGATAAATGGAGCTATGCTCTTCTCAGGGATGACCAGTGGAAAGCTGAGGGAAACAAAACACAACAAGGGATATTCCAGAGATATAAAGAACAATATGGAATTTGAACCAATAATAGGACAGATCTCCCAGGGAGATTGCAGAATCGCCATTCTTGAAGATTATTCAAGTCAGCTTGCCCTAAGCAACCTGCTCTAACTTTGAAGTCAGCTCTGCTTTGAGAAGTGATTGGACCAGGTGACCTTCTGAGATCCCTGTCAACCTAATTTACACTATGATTCTGTGATCTAACCAGTAAAGGGGATCAATCATTCAGTGCTCAACTTCCTGTCATAGTTTATGGACTTTCTTATACACAGTTTGACTGCTAGGATTCTGTTACTGCCAGAAATCAAAATGGAAGAAGGCAGATAAGATATCTACTTAAAATTGTCAAAATCATTAAACTTTTCTGCAAGAGAACTTGTATGAAAAAAACAACAACTACAAACTCAACTACACGAACTCTACAGAAACCCTCAAAAATATGAAGGAAATGTAGAGGTAGTGGCACAAATTTACATAATATTTGACCTAAATTCATATAGAATATAAGATTTAAAAAAAAATCTTGTATTTGGATACTCCACATGTGAAAGATGCAGCTTTTGAAAACACTCTTCAGCTGTCTCAGTCAATGTTTTTAAATGCCCATAATGTCATAGAAATGCCTCTGTGTTCTGAACTCATCTTCAAAATGTTTCATTTTCAGAACAAACGGATTAATGTAGTCTTGAAAATAACTTCTCACCTTAAGTTTTAGTTACTATAGTATTACTAAGAACATTGTCATTCATGTTTATTCTTTTTAAGTAAAATATCCAATGTAACATTCAAAGTGTATCTTTACTAAAATCCTAAATGATTCATGCATCATTTTTTCTTAACTATTGGTAGAAATGATAAATAACTGATTGTTGTAGGATTTTTTTTTTCTGAAAGATAGGTGATTTGCTTGTGGCTCCTTCCTTTAGCAGTCCCCTTGCCCTATCCTTTGGTAGGGTGGAGCCAGGGTTCCTCTACTCATTTTTATCTATTTCCTTCCCACATGGGGTTAAAAGAAATGAATGTGGACTGAGCCTGTGTGTGTGTAATGCAAGAGAACCAATAGTGGGGCAGAAACATAGTTGAAGTTAGGCCATATTATAGTCCTATACCCCAGTACATTCTTAATCCATGAAACCACTGTGGTTGTCATAAGAAGTTAAAGGAAAACTATTATTTGGAAGAAGGAGGACTTCGTTACCACTTACCTCTAGAGTATAGCGGTCCTGGGATCAATTAGCTAGCATCACAGTGACAGCTCTGAAAATTGAAAATGGACACAATAATGATGAGATTTTGAATAAATCGCTACTGTTTCCTGGTAACACTCAGACTATTATCTGGGAGTGGAACAAAAGTCAGTTGTTTTCTTTACAGTCTTAGTCAGAAGCGTGAGTATTAAAACAGCTGTCGATGAGTTCACTTGTTCACTTACTGTCTCGCTTTCCTGACTAAATGTATAATTCCTCCTCTGTATTTTTCCTTTTCATAGTCTAATCAACCAGTGGAGAATGAAATAATTGGAATACTTATGGTCTCTAGTTAATGGTAGAACAATGAAACTGTCCTAGATATGATGTTCCAGATTCATTTTCATTGAAGAGACTACAACTCTACCTCCTTGTATTTCCTGTATACTTTATGGACTTGGAGAAGCTAAGATAGGACAGGCTCTGTAGATGAAGTAACCAACTATAGTGTTATAGTTGGTTCTTAGCCAAAAACAACTTCTGACAAGCACTCTTGTGAATTTTTTCAACTGCAAAACCTGTGCAGTATTTGTACAGGGAGCAAGTAGTCTTATCAATAGTGCTGACTCTACCAGTGTTTATCAGTATTGTGCACGTAGGTTAAAACTAGTGTCAGTAAGTGAATGAACTCAAGCCTGAAACCAGCGTCTGCCCGTACCTCCTGTTTATCCCAGTCCTTATCAGAGAAGTTATAAAGAAGCTGTTTTTTCTGAGCCCATTTGGATTATAAAGAAGCAGCAAGAAATAGCATGCTTTTATTACTAGGATCCTAGATACCTGGACTTTGTACATAACAAATCTCTGTTGGCTGCAACCTTTGCACAGCATAATAAATGCGTTTGCTGCGTGGCAATGAGCTCATAGAATTAGTGGCAGAAAAACAAAGAAATGTTTTGAAGTTAGTCATGTAAAACTACTCTTAAACACAGAAGGAACTGCTGCTTTATAGCAAGTGTATGCACCAATTGATTTGAATAACAAAATTATCTTAATAAAGGAAAAAAAATTCTTTTTCTTTCAGTACTGTTAATTAATGGTAGTTTTATAGGACTGTTTCAATTTCAAACTCAAACACGGAAGTTGTATATAAGCAAAAAAAAGCACCTTTTAACTAGAAAAACAACTTAATACATGGCAACTGTAATGTCAGATGTACTTTGAAACACTTTTTGGAAAACCAAGATCAGATAAAATAATTCAAATTTTATTGTATTTGTTTTTACCTAAACTTTTTTTCCCCTGAGAAAAACAGAGAAAATATGCACAAGATTTTCATAAATTTCCCCTTGGAAATTGTTGGTCAAATAAACATTTCCTGTAACTATGGTATTAGCAGTCAGAATTTTTAAGGGAACGGGCCTGGAAGAGAATTTCTTAAAGCATCCAGGCAGCTAAGTACAAGTGGCATACATGTAATCACATAAATGAGTGACATAAATGGAAGACATTGGGTGCATTTTTGCATCACAAGAAAATTAAATGCTTTTGGAAAGCTGTCTCTAGGCTTTAATCTATTTTCATAGAATCATAGAATAAGAGAACAGCTTGGGTTGGAAGAGACCTTAAAGATCATCCTGTACCAACTCGCCCTGCCATGGGCAGGGATGCCACCCACTGGATCAGGTTTCCCAGGGCCTCATCCAACCTGGCCGTGAACACCTCCAGGGATGGGGCATCCAAAGCTTCTCTGGGCAACCTGTGCCAGTGCCTCACCACCCTCTGTGTGAAGAATTTCCTCCTAACATCTACTCTAAATCTCTTCTCTTCTAGTTTAAAACCATTCCTCCTCATCCTGTCAATATCTGATTAAGCAAAGGGTTGCTCTCCATCTATTATATAAGTCATTTTTAAGTGAAAAGCTGCAATGAGGTCACCCCAGAGTCTTCTCTCCTTTAAGCTGAACAGCCCCAGCTCTCTCAGCCTTTCTTTGCAGGAGAGGTGCTCCAGCTCTCTGATTGTGGCCCTCCCCTGGACCCTTTCTAACAGCCCCACATCCTTCTCGTGCTGGGGGCCCCAGACCTGGACGCAGTGCTCCAAGTGGGGCCTCACAAGGGCAGAGCAGAGGGGGACAATCACCTCCCTCCACTTGCTGGCCACTCCTCTGCTGATGCAGCCCAGGATGCAGTTGGCCTACTGGGCTGCAAGCACGTACTACTGGCTCATGTCAAGCTTTCATCCACCACAACCCCCAAGTCCTTCTCCCCGGGAATGCTCTCAATGAGTTCTTCACCTAGTCTGTACTCAAGTCTGGGATCGCACTGACCCAGGTGTAGCACCTTGTACTGCGTCTCGTTGGACCTCATTAGGTTTCCGTGGGCCCTCTTCTCAAGTTTGTCCAGGTCCCTTTGGATGACATCCCTTCCTTCTGTTGTGTCAACTGCACCACTCAGCTTGGTGTCATCTGCAAACTTGCTGAGGGTGCACTCGATCCCATTGTCTATGTTGTTAATAAAGATATAAAACAGCACCGGTCCCAGGACAGGCCCCTGAGGGACACTGCTCATCACCAGCCTCCACCTGGACATAGAGCCATTGACCATCACTCTGTAGGTGCGACCTTCAAGACAACTCCTTATCCATTGAATGGTCTGCCCAACAAATCCATATCTCTCCAATTTCGAGATCTGGATATTAGGTGGGCCCTACAGAAGTCCAGGTAGATGACATAGGTTGGTCTTCCGTTGTCAGCTGATGCAGTCACTCCATCATAGAATGCCACCAGATTGCTCAGGCATGATTTTTCATCTGTTTTGTAATAGAAAAAAATGCAAGATATTAACAAATTACTCTTTTTTTTTTTTTCTTTACAAAAGCAGTCCAGGTGTGGATTTCAGAAATATATATTATTAAGTGCCAGAATTCAAACTAGCCCAGTTATTTTTAATATATATATTATATAGGGAGGTAGTGCAAAATACTGCGCATAGAAGTGGGTTGGACTAAAACAAAGCCTGAATTTCATCCATTTGCTCTCAAAGGGCAAGGTTAAAAAAAAAAAAAAAAAGACCTTCAGGCATATGAAACAGTGCAGTTGGGATTTAGGTAACTAAGTTCAACAGAGTGTTTCATATAAATCTTATTTGGGCACCTGAGATTTTGTGGGTGCTTATTTTAGTGAAAACTTACTGTGGTGCTGAAAATGTTACATGTTCCCTGAAGCATCACCACCTTGGCTTTCCAGTGCCTGTCTCTCCTGTAAGACCATTTATGATTTACAAACAAGGCATGTCTATTTCAGCTCCTTTGGGAGGTCAATTCAATCAGTGCTCTCTCAGCACCTCTAATATACATGGACAGCATTTATTTCATCACACAGTACAGCAGTCACAGATAGTTTCATCTGAAAGTACAGCTGGAGTAAGCATCAGACTTTTGTATAGCAGTCTAGAGAGTTAAACCAATTGTCCAGGAAATGGAAGTCAGGGTTTCCAGACTACTTTGTCCAGGCATGTTTCATCTGATTTGCTTAGCTTTCAGGTGACTGCTCTAACCATTAGCTGATAGATAAAAACGCGATGGGAACCAGTCACCACCCCTTGCACTAGATAATTTCCTACAGTCACCACCCCTTGTACTAGATAATTTCCTAAGTTAATTTGAAGAACCTCCTATTTTTACTTCTATTCAGCTATTCTGTGGGCATAGCCCTGCATTTCATGCTCAGTTAAAATTTCTACCTAGATAAGAAGTCCTGAGCAAGCAAGGAATACCAGGCTAAGATCTGTTCCTTACAATGGTAACTAACAGGTTAACATTGTCTTTTAACAATAGTAATAGTGATAACATACTGATTCCTTGAATTAAAATCAGCTTTAAGTGCATTTCAGAGAAATTATCTTTAATCATATGTGTTCTTTAATAGAAGACACATTGTAAATCTTGTGCTTTCCAAAATGCACAAAATAAAAGCAAAGAAAGAAATGGAAAAAAGCAGCAACCAAATCACTCAACAGAGTCAAGGAAGTAGAGAAGCAGCTAAACTTTCCTAGCAACAGCTGACAGTGTTGCAGGGGTAAGAAAAGGTACAAGACACACCTTTAAGTTATTATTCTAGCTATCTCTATTATGAGGAAGAGACACAGGAATAAGAATATGGTAGAGATGCAGGTGGTTACTCATACTACCCAGCCTCAGGTGCCTTATCTATCTATTTTGTCTCCATTTGCAGATGCTCAGCAGAGAAAGATAAGAACCTCAAAAACATTGCATCTTTTCAGATGATCTGAAGATGCAATTGCATTCATTTTTTAGTCTCAATCCAACATGTGCTTCTGAAGCAAACGTCACCCTACTCTGCTTTGATTCATATTTTCAAACTGTCTCAAAATACACAAACTGGATTAATTTCAAATGAAATTAAAGCAGGGATGCACCTTAAGCTATTCAGTCCTAGTACATATTCATTCTGTGGGAGCAAATTGAAATTAATCCAAAGTCCACAAAAATGTGTGTGCTCTGGCTATTAGATCCTCAACATAAATAGTTTTGTTCTGTGTGTCCACTCCTTTTTATCTGCAGTACTTGCTAATGAAAGTATATCTTGATTCACCCCCATCTTTCTACTGACTATAGGTGAAGCTAGAAAGATTTGTCAGGTCTGAGAATAGGTGGCTGAATAATCCCAGTCTCATTATTTTTTCTTATTTACTCATTAGCCACCAAAGAAGTCTTCAGCTGCTTATTGTCAATGTGTGACAAAGTTTAGTTCCGCAAAAGTACCATATTTTAAAGTCAGACATATTTCTGCAATCAAAGTACCCTGTAGCTTAGAAATAGAAAGCTAAAATAATCTCAAATTACACAGAGTTTTGGACTATACTGGTGGTCAGAAAAGGTTAAAACATTGCAGCTTTGAGAAGCAGTAGATGTGAAGTGCAGACGGATCATAAGGTTTGTAACCAAATGTTGGTCCATTTTGGAATGACTAGTTGGGAACCCCAAATATTATACTTATTAAAATTAAATAGAAAGTAAATATTGGTGTTCAACCTTCAACTCAGATATACACTCAATGTATTCTGGCTTAATTTATTTTGAAATAATTTAAGTCGTTTCTTGCCAGATAAGCTGGTCTAGCTGTCAGCATACATATGATTAACCCTAAGGAAATGTGGACTTAACCCGATGTTAGGTTTCATTTGCTGCAAGCTAGGAGTGAGCACATGGAGAACTACTCTGGCAGTTGTCTGTTGACTAAACTTGTCTGTTTGACTAAACCTTTAGTCTGTTTGTAGTGGATAAGCATTCAACCATGAGAAAAAAAATAAAGCCACTTACCTTGCATGTTATTACTTCTTTTCTTTGGGGTAACGGGGATTGATATGTTTTATAATTCACTATAGAGTAGCGGGAATGGTTTGTGGCTTAAATTATACTGAGCTGCAAAACCCAAGATTTTGAACCATGAAAATTAGTTCTGCAATTTAACAACTTCTGTACACCTCTTTGTAGATTAATATTGTGACACGTGCTTACATTCAGAGAAACAAAGGGTTAATGGTGAGGATAGCAAAATAATCATTGTAGAAACAGTGGTCACCAAATAAATGTTTAACTAAAATAAATTTGCCCTAGATTTCTTTGGCAGAATAACCAGGACACTGAAAAGTACACAGTGGTCTTCCCAGCACTTTTTAGTCCCCTGTTTTTTGCGAAATTGAAGGTTTAAAGAGCTCAATTTTCTAAATATTTCACTTTCTATTAGAATTTGATCATGAGAAATTCTTCTTAGATCTATGGAGGGTTTTCTAGTAAAATTTTTCTGCTTTTGTGAAAGGTTTTTAGAAACTCACAAAATATGTGATGAATCTCAGTCTGAAAGACCCAACTTTGAAGGTTTTTTTTTGTCTTTTTTTTTATTTTTATGCTGCATCTTATCTATGAATCTTTGTGGCTTCCACATACTGTTGGAGGGAGCAGAAATGCAAACGCACCACTGGGAGGGTTCATGGCAACATGGTACATGACAGCTTTTAGCAAAAGAGTTCTGGCAGAACTGTGAACCCAATAGACCCTGACTGTAACTTTGGGCCAAAATCTTTATATTTCAGTAGCCTTTACATGCTGTCACGCATTCTGTGAGTAATTTGAGACTCTTAGTCCTAGCATGTTCTGTGCCAGAGCCAGTCCAGCTTGGAGATCTATGAGTGTGTTGACAATATAAAGCCAGACCCACCTTCTTTTTTAGCTTAACTTCTTCCCCTAGATTATTTTTTTTTATTAAATGGATGAGTAATGAAGGCTTACAGGACTGAAAGATTTTTGAAGAAAATTTTTTTTTGTCTCTTTGTGAACAAAAACTCAAAAGGGTGAAATCCTGATGCTCTTGTAGTTGATGGCAATTCTCCCATTGACTTCAATGGGGATAGGATTTCTTCCAAAGTGCACAGAGTTTTCTCAAGTCAAAATGTAAGCACACAGGCTTATTAATAAATGCACAATAATACAGCAAGCCAAAGGCAGTATAAATACTTAAACAGAGTGTGATTCTGTTTAAATGCCAGTAGCGGACTTACTTTTGTAAGGATGTAAGGACTTACTTTTGTAAGGACTGTAAAGGATCCAGATGCCACAGCTAGGATTTCTCACTTTCAGACATCTGGGTTCACCGATTGTTATTCAAAAGGAAATAATTAATAAAGAAAAAGTGGCAGAGTGGTGCTATATATGTTATGGCACAGGACTCTATAGTGATTATGAGCTATTTTTTAATGTTTTAAGTAAGCGAGAGATGAATTCTTTTTATATAATCCTTACTCCACCTTTTTCCAAGAGAAAGTGAAAAATAACAACTGGAGTTAACAGAACGCAGATGAAAGTATTAGGAATTTTTGAAACTGTAATTTCAAAACATGAGGAAACATGAAGGTTTTAATGAATTTGCTTCCCATTTTATAGGTGTCTCAGTTGGAATTTGCATTTATGTTTGTTAGATACATGTCACATTACTGACTGTTTCCTTCATCGAAATAAGTAATATGTGTTTTGTAGGTTTGAGTTAGTATTTAGACATATTTTCTGTAGGCACTGTAACTGGCTGAGTGCAGCAGTCTGTTCATTTCGTCTGTACTGCAAAGGAACACCTCCACTAATTAACTTGATGGAAATGACAAAATTCTCTTATATAATACTTGAGTTTGCACGTTACTTTTAAGTGTCTTTTACCAAAGAGGAGTCTGGAAATCATTCTTCATGCCTGTAAGGGAAACAGAAAAGATTCTTTATGTCTTAAAATAGACAGATTTGGAAAAGAGAGAAAGGTCTTTTATGTAAGTTGTCTCTTTCTGTGTTTTTTGTTGTTGTTGTTGTTGTTGTTTTTGTGTTTGTTTGTTTTAATCCTATCTTTGAAGGACTGGTGACCCTAACCAGGGGTTGCAGCAACAACCTTATAACAGAGATCTGATAAGCCTTTGAAGTAATCACCTTTTGTCTAATCATTTCCAATGACGTGTCTTACACTGAAATTATTTGCAAGTTGAGGAGGGAAGTACCTGGTAAAAACATTTATTTGAATCCATGAATACATTAATTTTAGTTTAAGGAAACGGTTTTTTGCAGTTAGTACAATCCTAAGAAGCCATATCATACATGTAAGACTACCTCTGCAGAAGACTGCAAATTGAAATTCATGTCTACTCATGACACTAAGCTTGGAGCAGTGCTCATTTCTATAGTGAATGTATAAAATACATGCAAGTGCTGACATCCTCTCCATTATAACTTATGTTAAGAGCTGGAAACTTTACACAAGAACAGAATAGTTGTTTACAGTGAATTCCTTATTGTTGTTACAAGCAATGCAATTTCCTTTACATTGCTTTCCTTAAGGCACGGATAAAGGACCTATTTCAGACTATAAAAGACAAGTTATATTTGTGGTTTGTTCAGGCTCCCAAGTAGTAAATGCTTTATTATTGGTTTAGAAAGAACTGTGAATTGTGATATAAACATAGAAAGCATATACAAAAACAATTTAGATATCTGCAGAACTGTAGTTTGATCTCATCTTCCATAGCCTTTCTCATAAAGAGGAGGAATAATAAAAGTTTAGAACATTCAAGAACACCCAGAGGGTGAAATTGAGCTGAGTTTTTGTAAACATAATCACATAATCGTTATGCATCATTTTTAAGTAACTCATCAAAGTTAGACTACTATAGATGCACAAAGGTAGATGAAATGATTTGTAGGTAATTTAAAGGCATTTAGGTAATTTAGGCATGTAGGTAATTTTAAGGCATTTAAAGTCTTGTTTAATTTCAGCAAGATCTAAGTCTCCTAAAGGATATACTGTAAACATTCTTAGACACCGAAAAGAGAAAATAAGCACCTTCTGATATTTTCTAAAATCTCTTTATTCTTTGGGATTCGGGAGAGCTCATCTAATATATATTTAGTGTTTAGCATTCAAATCTGAATGAGCTGTCTAAGCTACCTTTATATTCAGTGAAAAGAACTAGGCATGTTTAGCACAACTCACTTCCACTGGTTTGAATTTAACTTTAGGAGATGATTTGTGCCTGGAGGTACCTTTTTCTCCCATTAGCTATGGGACAAACCTAGGTTCTAACTAAAATACAGGTATTTGTGTTAGATGTGTTTGGTCAGGTGAATCTGCAAGGCCAATTTAAGATTATAGATATTCAAAGTTAGGTGAAATTAATCCCACTTTGAATCTATAACAGTGGGTGACTAAATATCATTAAAATGTTGCCTGAGGAGGTAAATCAAGAGAAGTAATTCTTTATTTACACATTTCGTTTGTACCTGTTCTATTTTGCATGTTCATCATGGGGAAGAGAGACATTTGAAAATGAGAATCTGTGTTTTTTTCATATGAATTTCTGAAAATTCAACATTTTCTCAGGCCATGAAGTGCATAATGGGACTCTTCTGTCAGTAACTAGTTGCCAGTGGATGAACTCTGAATGTATTTGGAGCTTCTGGGAGATGTATTTTTACGCTAACCAGAAGACTGCAAGGACATATGGCACTGAGGAAACTTAAAACATATACTTTAAAATTGAGAGAAGAATTTAAAAAATAATAATAATAATTTTTAAAAATGGAATTTTGATACAACATAGCTTTTAAGTCTTATCCCAGTAGAAGAGGCTTGGTAAGAAAATCTTCCATAGGATTTACTGAATTTAATAAATAAGACTTCTTTGTTTCCATGTCAGGTTATTTCACTGTATGTCTAGTGCAGTCCTCCCTCTCCTTTTAAAAAATAGTCTATAATCTTGACTGATTTCATTTTTTTTTCCTATCCTGTTTTATAAAATGCTGAATATCCTTTTCCTCAAACTACTGTTTGCTTATTTCTCAGCTCTGGAAACAGATCATCTGCTGTCTTCAGCTGGGCTACCATCAAAGAATCACCATGGAAGCAGTGGCCACATTTGTTGGCTTTGATTTGTTCATGTCCTCAAGTTATGCTTTTGTCAAATTACAGCCCTGTAGTTCAGAAAGACAGTGGTGTCCAAAGACTTCAATAATGCTTGCAATGCATTTGCACAGTGACAGAAATATGTAGAGAAAGAACCATAATAAGACATTTAGTTATCCAGTGTTTCTAGGACACAAAACATCCTTTTCTGCTTCCATGGAACATGTTGCTCCTGCCATAAAATGCAGCAGGTGATTAAGACCGTGGTACTTGTAATGGAGCCTGTTGTGATAACCCTTGAAGTTCTTTCCATCAGGTCTGTCTCTTTTTTTATCTAGGAAAATAGATTCTGTCAATCACCGCATCCCGGCAAACTCCCTCATATCAAAGTATCACTTATTTAGTTCCTTCTTTTTTAATGCCTTCGTTATCTGTTAGGTTAACAGGTTTATGCTAAGTTTCTTTACTTTGATCTTTCTTCTTTTTATCCCATGTACTTTGCTCCTTGACCCCTTCCTCAGTTGCCCTGAGCTCAGCTTGGCATATATCTTTATAGAAAGGACTGCAGTGCAATCCTGAATTTGGTAATAGGGAGGCATTCTGCTCTCAAGCAGAAACAGAGCAGGGCAGAGCTTTGTGAAGCCTCACTGCTCAAGAATTCACCCAGCTTTTCAGGTGGGTTTTGCTGCTTTCTGTCAGCTTTGTTGTTTTCACAACTGCAGACATGAAAAGTTAGCCAGTTTCACTTTGTATTTATTGTAGTATATTCAGTCTATGTGTATAACTTTGAATGTGAATTGTCTGTCTCATAACAAAGCTAAAATTGCCTTTCCCTTTATTTACCATTAAAAAACAAAATTGGTACTGCAATTGTAACAAGGCACTACAAAATTATTATTTTAGGAGCTTTACTGATGCAGAAATAATTGATGCTGTACATTTTCTTAATGTGTACTGAAATATGCATATTCGAAGACAAAGCATTTATGATGGCACTGCGTACTTTGTTGGAGATATTCCAGTGAAGCAGCTACTACTCTGTCCCAGAAGCAATTGTTCTGAGCCTGTGCTCTGTCCAGGGTTTCACACGAATTCCCAGTCAAACACAGGTCATACTGAAGTCTGCAGTGTAATGATAGGTCAAGAATTATTACCTTTAAGCAATTTCAGATACTTGTGGAAGTGTCAGCATTGTGGCCAAGAACTCTGAGAACTAATTTACACTGCAGTTTTACAAATACAATAGTGAACACAAAGCACCTCTTTAATCCACCACAAAAAAAGAATGAAAGGTAGCACTGCGTTTGTAATTCCACAATAATTTGTTAATCTAACGAGGCCAAATGCTTTAAAAAAATTAAGCTCTCAAGTTTGTATTTAGTCTTTGAAACA
Organism: Cygnus atratus; assembly: GCF_013377495.2. Lineage (NCBI taxonomy): Eukaryota > Metazoa > Chordata > Aves > Anseriformes > Anatidae > Cygnus > Cygnus atratus. The sequence goes on from NC_066364.1 coordinate 9,679,498, forward strand.
AGAAGCTTGAGTTTATAGCAGCTAACTTTTTAATCAACTTTTTAACAATCAAGGCTACTAGATTCTGAAAAAATTACCTGGTGTTCATTTTAGTTGGTTAAATATGCAGTCATATTTAGCATAGTTAGCAGCTTCATTTTAATTATTACCATATTTCTAAAGCTTGGCTCAGATCTTTTCCATCATTAACTTTTATTACTCTATCTGTATCAAACAACAATAAATATGTAACCAAGAACCGCCCTCTTTTAACTATGTTCATGACATCATGAGTTTTTCACTGTTGAATTTGTGACTGTAGTAAAGAAACACAATGCACATGGTGTACCCCCAACAATCACTTGGAAATCATTCCTCGACTGGTGTAAGTAGGTAACTGTAAGCCAATGAAAAGAAATCTTTAAATTACTCATAAGAATTGTCATGGCTAATGACAGCATAAGTGCATTTTAATAGATTAACCCCACAGATAATGGTTGCTACGTTCTACTAATGAAGTGTCAATATTAATTTACAACATTAACTGCTTTATGAAGTGCTTTGTATGACCATCACATTGCCTGAATTACAACAGAAAGTAAATTAAAGTTTAGAGAATGTTTGATGAGTTCTGCTGTCAGTCAGCAGTTTATTGAAATGCCTCCTATTCCTAGTACTTGTTTTCTTGCCACAGAATGGTATATACTCTAATAAACTGTGATCTATTTTTTTTTTCAATAAATATCCCCATTGTAGGAAAAATTAAGCATTCTAGGAGAAAAGCCAATGAAGGGTGAAATGGTATCTGTCAGGAGGGTGTGACCATTAAAAGAAGTGGTTATCCTTTCTGCTAAAGAACGTTGAGATGATCCACAGTTGGCTTTGTAAGGTTTTGAAATCTACATCTGTGGAAACGGCTGTCCTTAAAGCCTGTCCATGTTACTCCAGAGCTTACTGCATAGTTTAGAGGAAATTATTTTAAACTTCATTCCTCTATATCGATTAATACTATGTGTTTTTTAATAAAATCAGTGTTTTATGTAGACAGATTTCTTGGAAGCAGGCTGAGTAGCTTGGGTTTATCAGATAAGTTAGAAGAATAACTGTCACAGTAAACTAGATGCCTCATTGAAAGCCAATGTCTCCTACCAGTTCCAGTCATTGTGGAAAAATAGGTCTGATTTAATGTTTTTTGCATTATGTGGATTTTTTGTATATGAATTTTTATCTGAAGTGTAATGAGGCAAATTTCTTTAGTCAAGCCAAAATTTGACCTATTGTAGATTATAAGGGAGTATTTGACCTATTAAGATTATAAGGGAAAGAATCGCTCGGGGGAGGAGGGCATGTGTCAGCAATGTGCCCTTGCCACTAAGAAAGCTAACAGTATTCTTGGCTGCAGTAGGCAAAGCATTACCAGCAGGTTAAGAAATGTGATCTTTCCCCTCTACTCCGCATTGGTGAGACCACACCTGGAGTCCTGTGTCCAGTTCTGGGCTCCCCGGTACAAAAGAGACCTGGACAGGGTCCAACATAGGGCTGTGAAGATGATGAAGGGACTGAAGCATCTCTCCTATGAGAAAAGGCTGAGAGAGCTGGGACCTTTTAGCCTAGAGAAGAGGAGGGGGATCTCAGGTATATCAATACCTGAAAGAAGATGGAGCCATCTTTTCAGTGGTGCCCTGTGCCAGGACAAGAGGCAGTGGGCACAAACTGGAACACAGGAGGTTCCATCTGAACACCAAGCAGCACTTATTGTGCATGCACATTCACATACAGTGGTGGACTTTTGAACATTATTAATTGCATAGATGATGGAATCTATATGCAGAGGCATAACACCCCTTAGGCACCTAATTTCCATTGATAAACTGTTCTCGGTGCATTTGAAAATCTTGTTTTTGTCTTCCATTCTCTGACATAATCACATTTAGTAAGAAAACAAAATGTAGTGCTGGACCTGAGTATTCCAGTATCATAATTGTTTAATCTATGGTTTTCTGCGTAGTTGTCAGCCTTTGACAGTAGACACAATTCTTATTTTAGATACAACATTCCTGAAATTTTAGGGTATGTTTTCAGAGGGATTTTTTGTCTTTGTGCTTTTTAGAAACCTGTCAGTGTTTGAGGAAAAATACTCTCTGATGTTGCAATGAGGGGCTTCACCTTTCAGGGTAATGTTTAACTTTAGGTGCAAATGTCCACAAACAGAAAGGTCTTTCTGTAAGAACACTGCAGATTTAAGCTACTGATCTCATCAAAGAAGTAACCACTGTATATTTTCATCATTCTTTTAATTCATTTCTGCACAGCTGCCCACATTTCTGGAGCATAAAGCTGGAAAGAACTATCTAAATCCTTAGGATCACAGTCCTGTGTGCTATCACAAGCAACTGTGTTTTGTTATGCTAGTCATAAATGTATTAAACTAGGCTCTAAATCTGTTTGGTTTTGTCCCCTAGGATATCACCATTCCTCTGCAAAGGCTTATATTCTGATGCATAATTTCCAGTCTTCAGCCTAGATGTACCTTTGACAGCTTTATTTTGGGCCCGTGACATCATCATCCTTAAGCTTATATGGCTTTTCTCTCTTCCAGTGGATTTACAGGGATCATTCGTAGTCCTTTCAAATTTCTCTAGGACAGAAGTGTCAGGCTGCTTTGTCCCGTGGGGGACTTCAACTTCCCAGACATATCCTGGAAGCACAACACAGCCCAGAGAAAGCAGTCTAGGAGGTTTCTGGAGAGCATGGAAGATAGCTTCCTGATGCAGCTGGTTAGAGAGCCTACCAGGGGAGGTGCCCCGCTAGACCTTCTGTTCACGAACAGTGACGGTCTGGTGGGAGATGTGGTGGTTGGGAGCTGTCTTGGGCAGAGTGACCACGAAATGGTTCAGTTCTCTACTCTTGGCGAAGTCAGGAAAGGGACCAGTAAAACCGCTGTCTTGGACTTCTGGAGGGCTGACTTTAAGCTGTTCAGGTCACTGGTTGGCAGAGTCCCTTGGGAGGAGGTTCTGAAGGGCAAAGGAGTCCAGGAAGGCTGGGCGCTCCTCAAGAAGGAAATCTTAACGGCTCAGGAGCGGTCTGTCCCCACGTGCCCAAAGACGAGCCGACGCGGAACTAGACCGGCCTGTCTGAGCAGAGAGTTGTGGCTCGAGCTTAGGAGAAAAAGGAGGGTTTATAATCTTTGGAAAAGAGGGCGGGCTACTCAGGAGGACTATAAGGATGTTGCGAGGCTGTGCAGGGACAAAATTAGAAAGGCCAAAGCTCATCTGGAGCTCAATCTGGCTACTGCCGTTAAAGATAACAAAAAATGTTTTTACAAATACATCAACGCAAAAAGGAGGACTAAGGAGAATCTCCATCCTTTACTGGATGCGGGGGGAAACTTAGTTACAAAAGATGAGGAAAAGGCTGAGGTGCTCAATGCTTTCTTTGCCTCAGTCTTTAGCGGCAAGACCGGTTGTTCTCTGGATACCTGGTACCCTGAGCTGGTGGAAGGGGATGGGGAGCAGGATGTGGCCCTCACTATCCACGAGGAAATGGTTGGCGACCTGCTACAACACTTGGATGTACGCAAGTCGATGGGGCCGGATGGGATCCACCCGAGGGTACTGAGCGAACTGGCGGAGGAGCTGGCCAAGCCGCTTTCCATTATTTATCGGCAGTCCTGGCTATCAGGGGAGGTTCCAGTTGACTGGCGGCTAGCAAACGTGACGCCCATCTACAAGAAGGGCCGGAGGGTAGACCCGGGGAACTATAGGCCTGTTAGTTTGACCTCGGTGCCAGGGAAGCTCATGGAGCAGATTATCTTGAGTGTCATCACGCGGCACTTGCAGGGCAAGCAGGCGATCAGGCCCAGTCAGCATGGGTTTATGAAAGGTAGGTCCTGCTTGACAAACCTGATCTCCTTCTATGACCAAGTGACGCGCTTGGTGGATGAGGGGAAGGCTGTGGATGTGGTCTACCTTGACTTCAGTAAGGCTTTTGACACCGTTTCCCACAACATTCTCCTCGAGAAACTGGCTGCTTGTGGCTTGGACTGGCGTACGCTTTGTTGGGTTAAAAACTGGCTGGATGGCCAGGCCCAAAGAGTTGTGGTGAATGGAGCCAAATCCAGTTGGAGGCCGGTTACTAGTGGAGTCCCCCAGGGCTCAGTGCTGGGGCCGGTCCTCTTTAATATCTTTATCGATGACCTGGATGAGGGTATCGAGTGCACCCTCAGTAAGTTTGCAGATGACACCAAGTTAGGTGCGTGTGTCAATCTGCTCGAGGGAAAGAAGGCTCTGCAGGAAGATCTGGATAGGCTGGACCGATGGGCTGAGGCCAACTGCATGAAGTTCAACAAGGCCAAGTGCCGGGTCCTGCACCTGGGACGCAACAACCCCAAGCAGCGCTACAGGCTGGGAGATGAGTGGCTGGAAAGCTGCCTGGCGGAGAAGGACCTGGGAGTACTGGTTGATAGTTGGCTGAATATGAGCCAGCAGTGTGCTCAGGTGGCCAAGAAGGCCAACAGCATCCTGGCTTGCATAAGAAGCAATGTGGCCAGCAGGTCTAAGGAGGTGATTGTCCCCCTGTACTCGGCTCTGGTGAGGCCGCACCTTGAGTACTGTGTTCAGTTTTGGGCCCCTCGCTACAAGAAGGACATGGAGGTGCTCGAGAGAGTCCAGAGAAGGGCAATGAAGCTGGTGAGGGGTCTGGAGAACAAGTCTTACGAGGAGTGGCTGAGGGAGCTGGGGTTGTTTAGCCTGGAGAAGAGGAGGCTCAGGGGAGACCTCATCGCTCCCTATAGGTACCTTAAAGGAGGCTGTAGTGAGGTGGGGGTTGGTCTATTCTCCCATGTGCCTGGTGACAGGACAAGGGGGAATGGGCTAAAGTTGCGCCAGGGGAGGTTTAGGTTGGATATTAGGAAGAACTTCTTTACCGAAAGGGTTGTTAGGCATTGGAATGGGCTGCCCAGGGAGGTGGTTGAGTCGCCATCCCTGGAGGTCTTTAAAAGATGTTTAGATGTAGCCCTTAGTGATATGGTTTAGTGGAGGACTTGTTAGTGTTAGGGCAGAGGTTGGACTAGATGATCTTGGAGGTCTCTTCCAACCTAGACGATTCTGTGATTCTGTGATTCTGTGATTCTGTCCCCTCTTAAAACAACACTTTTTGTTTCTGTATTGATTCAGAAAGTTCTCCTTGCCTGTCTAGTTTGAATTCATGTTTGCTGAATATGGGCAACAAATGCTTATAGTATTCTGCATGAAATTCCAGCAGTACTAGGGAAAATAATTAGCAATTACTGTTATATTCTAGCAGGTAATAAGTAGTATATCCCTATCACGATGCAAATGCTTTCACTGATAGAGCCTAAGATTACAGCTGCTCTCCACTTATGCCACAGCTCACCATTCATGGTTATCCTGCACATAAATATATGTAAATCCTTCCCTTTCTCCTTTTTTTCCTGGTATACATGTTTCTAGCTTAAAGCAGTAGTTCAACCTTTCTGTTCTTAAATGTTCTTACCTTTCATTTTGTTTAGTCCCTTCCTGTGTGATCTTCTAATCTCTTTGTTGACTATAGGCTACATCCACAGAAAGATATACTCAGATTTACTCTGATTTTTAACTGTGCTCTTTTTTCTCAGTAACTCACTAACTTTGATGGCACAGTCACTGCTGAAGTACCTCCCTTCATCACTAGAAAGTTCAATTGACATCTTCAGTTCTGGTCCTGCATGTGTCCCAAGATATGTTACTGAGAATTGAGGTTGATGTCAATTTAATTTTCAGACTGAGTTTAACAGTGTCTTTCTATCAGCTCCTTTCTTCCCATCTTTCCTTTGCTTGCTTTCTTTTACAGCAGTTGTACTTTCCGTCTGGAGTTTTAAGTTCTCCCTTAACACTTCCAAGATCTAACTTCTTTGTTGATCTACTCCTTTTTCTTATTCATCTGTAATACTCTGCTTATTTTAATAGTACTTTATGACAAGGTTATTAATTCAGTTAGGTTTGCAGTTCTCCCTTACAAGTTTTTTTCCCCTTGTTTAATATGGAAATTCCAAACTGGCATTGCAGTAAAGAGATTACATTCTTCCTGCAAATACTTAACATCATGCTCTTCATTTGATTTTTCAGTGTTCCCTAGGAACAATTTTCTTTTCATAAATGCTTGTCAGTGGCTGAACATTCCTCATTTTCTTAGAAATACTGATCAACAGTCTACCTATTTTCCTTCCCTTGTCAATTTTATATCCTTCTCCCTTGGAAAAAAAAAAAATCTCTGAAATTCCACTGGAAGAATCACTGGAAATAATACCACTTCCTTGAATGTTTTCCCCAAACTGACAATCTAGACCTGTTCCAGTATGAAACCAACAGAATCATTGTTTTACAGCATAGCTTACAGCGAATAGTTCTTCAGGCTTCCTCAGATTCATTCATTCACATCTCATATCCTTACTTTTGGCAAACATTACATCCTTCCGTTCTCTGGATACACTTTGATGACAAAATATAATGGCTTTGATGGCATATTAAATATTTCTTAGTAAGATGTTTCCCAGGTTTTTAGACCTGACCTCTCCTGAATTTGATAAGAATACCAGGGTTTTTACTTCCTGCTTGTCTTCTGTCCTCAGGTCATGGCATTCCATTTAATCTTGCAGTTCTTCGTATATTATCTTCATGTCTCCTTGGACTCTACTCTCTGAGACTACAGCTACACTAGTAATCTAAAGAGAACCATGGTAATTGGGCCTTACTTTTTCTCACAGCTAATAATCAGAGTCCATGACCTACTTTTATCCCAACCTAAGAAGCACTGTCTCAAATAATGCCTGGGCACCATTTGAAACTTACCTGAAGTCAGGATATTGCATGTGAGCACCTTGTTTGGTGATACGAGAGAATTTAACTTGATGGGCATGGACTGTACCATGCCACTTGGCCTCAGTCAGAAAGTAATCCTTGGTCCATGTCATTTTTTAATATAAACAAACCTGGTTGTCCTCATCACCCTTTTCCCCTGGTGCTAGTTTCCTTTCTGTTCTTCTTTTCCAGGCATTTTCTGCCTTCATCTCGTTCTTCACTACAGCAAATCTGTTTGTCAAATAAGTCTTTCTGTACGAACAGGTCTCTTTTGTTTTCTCTTCATGATAATTACTGTCTACATTTTGGGGCATCTTGTGCATACTTGAGCAGCCCAATCACTTAGCCAACTTCTTGATTCCATCCTTAGATTTTTTCCCCTTATATTCTATTTTTTAATATTCATTCTTTCATTCAGGGCCCCATTCAAAGACAAAATGCATTCTAGTTGTCTGGACTTGACACTTTCCTAACCATTATTGTCTTCTCTTTCTGGACACTAATTATAAGCGGGAAAACTGCCATCCCAAATAGCTTGTTTGTGGTCTATTTCACTGCTGACCATTTGGTCACTGATCAATGGTCACTGCTGACCATTTTATCTAACTCTACTTCTGTGCTATGGGTGAATTAATTGTACATCAGTAGTGATTAAAGACAGAAAGGTTCCAGCACAGGCTTAGCTAAGAGCTGAGATGGAAATGTTAAACCCATATGTAATTTCATTTCAGAGTATTTTTTACCAAAATTTAAAGTCATGGGAAATTTTCACTTTCCCAACATAAATCTCAGATAACTGAAATTCTACATTAAGTTTGATATTAATCCCATGAAACTGCATAATAAAAATTCTTACATCTGACCTTCTAAGCACAACTGTCATTTCGAAGAATTGGAGAAGTTTTACATTCTCAGCTATAACTGTTTCAAACTCTACCATCCATCAACAAGGAGCATGATTCCACATTCTATATTCTTTCTCACTCTATGTTCTACACTCTGACTTGGGTGCATCAGAAATTATTTCACTTAAGATACTGGGAGTATCAGTACAAGTTTGGTGAGTAAATTTTACTTTGAGAACATAATTTAATCTTTTAAGTTTGTTTTCTAACACCACTATAATCATGCCTTATCAACTAGTATTCAGACAAGAAGATAGATTTTTATAGAATATAAAGTAGGCACACAGAAACATCTGTACTCTCCCAAGCAATGCAAAATGATTCACAGTGAAATGCTAGAAGCTATTTTCTGTGATGTAGGGGTCTGCAGATAATCTAAATGTCTGAGTACCCATTACAGTCAGTGGAGATCTATGTGTTTAATCAGATGTTTAGTCACAGGCATTTAGTACATGGTTTTGAGATTTCTTTTGTTACTGAGGTAGTGATATCTATGATACATGATCTATATAAGAACCTATAAAAGGTTCTTGCCATCTTGGAGAGGGAGGTGAAGACCAAACACAATACTCCAAGATATCAGATGAGTTAAGATGTCCAATTCATAAATTAAATCCTTTCTGTATCCTCATACTGTTTTATCTTCAAGTTTAAGTCTCTCTTGTCTGTATTTAGATCAGCATACACAAGTATTCTCGTTTCTATTTGTACAACATGACTGTGATATGGTCCCAGTCCAGCTAGAAGAGAACATCCAGGATATTTGCTAAACTAAGAGATACATAAATGAAGAGACTCAAACAGAAGTCCCCAAAGCTACCCGTGGATTTGTATTTATTTATTTTAGTTTTTTGATGAGATTAAATAGACTTGGGCATCTGGTATCATTTGTTATTCAATGGATTGTCTTTTCTGATCTTCAGTTGCTAACTGAAGCGTGAAAATCTCTTGTAAGATCTATGTCATATCTCTAACCTCCATGCAGATATTCTTGATATCCTAAAGAGTTGAAAATAGAATTGGACGGCTGTATTTCAACAACTGATTCCACATACATGTACTTCTCGGATGTCTTCTTGTACTACAGGAAAAGGAGACTCACTATTTTTTCTCTTTCTCTATATTTGTAATTATTTTCTGTGCCTTTATCTTATCTCTTCTTATCTCCTCTTCAAAGCAAACAATGGCAGTCTCTTCACTCTCTATCAGATTGGAATATTTTCCGTGGCTCTGACCTGTCTATCTGATTCTTCTCGGTTTCCACTATATGCTCTTTGAACTTTACCACAGGAACTGAATAATAGCTGTTTGCTTCTATTATTTTTGTTCCTGTTGAGAAGATACCATTGTTTGTATTATTATAATACATTTGGACACTGTTCTCCATTCTCTTCCTTCAATACATTACTGCTTTGCTTTATTGCTCTCCTCTACACATTGACTACAGTTCTGAAATGCTCACAACTATGTGCATATTCCTGTCTGCCCCCAAATTCTTACCATTACAACGAAGCACATCTCATTTAAACTTAACATCTGAACATTGTAGGCCTGAAGTCTACACTGCAACTCAAAATGGTTCTAGAATAGGAAACTGTATATCTGGAGGATATAATGCCATTGTATAAGCATTGCATCATGAGCTTAGGAAATGGAAAGCATGTTATTGCAGGAAGCCACACAATAAAGCACTCTGAGGTTATGCATGTTTTAATGCAACAGAAGAGGCCATTTTAAGGAGCTGAAGTGTGTGTGATGAGAATCTGCTTGGTTGTTATTACAGAGGAATTCTGGATAGGATAGAGGATTACAAGGGCTTAGTGAACAGGAAGGTAAAGAGAATTTCAGCAATATAGCACCAAAGCAAGGCTTAGCAAAATGCTAGCTATGAGGAAGAAGAAATTAAGGTAACACTGGGATAGTGTGAAACAGATAATAATAACAGATAAAGGGATAAAAGTAAAGACAAGAAGAGGTAAACACTGGAAAATTTCTTTAATTTAAGCACCATTGTAGTAATGAAAAATCAAAACAGATGCCACGTAGAGGAGGAAAGATGATGAAAGGTGAGGGAACAGAAAGGCAAATGGTGGGGCACTCAGCAGAGAAGTGGCTGCTGAGACCATCAAACAAGAACAGCCAAAGAAGCAGCTTCAAAATGGAGCCAAATCCTCACACAGAGTAACATAACTCCATCATTGTCAACCAATTAATTCCTACACATACAGTAACACTTAGTGTTGTATTTCTCTAAGAAACCTGTCCATTCTCATTAAATTATGTAGTAATTGGTATGTTGAGATGATGATTTTCTTAATACCAAAAAATATAATTCCGAAACTCATTCTTGCCAACTAAATAAATATTTAGATTTTTTGTTTAACTTGATTAAACTTGTTTTCAAGGAGCTTAAAAAGTTAACTTCTGGAAGTTTTCCTTCTGTTACTAAATAACATCTGAACTAAATAACATCAGAACAACAGGATGTTCTCTTTTCTGAGATCCAGCTTCTATTGAAAGATGAACTTTAACAGATTTTTGCAGTTTATATCTCATCTTAGTGTTAAATGAGGGTTGGTTTCATTTGAGTGATCAGCATAATGAATAACGACATTGTTGGTAGAGAATCGGATAACATCATACACAAACATAAAACAAAATGCTGCATCTTCACTGAACCCTTAATGTAAATGAGTTTTAACTTACTTGACAATCAATTGCAACCACTTATTATCCAGAAAGAGGCATTTTTTTCGAAGATGTGGTGGACTGATTTTCAGACCATCAGCCCCCACAACAGAAGATGGGTAGAGAACATATTGTATGCCCAGTGTAAGAATCTGACCACATTATTTGATGCTTAAAAATGGAATTAAGATGTGGTATCACTGTAGCCCCTGGGACATCACCAAATGTGTAAGCAAAGACAACAAGGAGTAACATGCTTATTTCCATTCTCATGCTTTCTTGCTATATGGTGGAGATAATGAAAAAACAACATGATTTTACTAAATAAAATGTAATTATATTGGAAATAGATTTTAACCAAGAATTTTATTTGTCAACAGTAGAATTGTGCGGTTTAATCAGCAAAATACTCAGGTGCACAGGTAATCCTAAACCACTGCAATAATCTGCTGCACATATGCAAAGCCTCTTCAACCTTAAAAGGCATTTTTTTCTGAAATCTGTGTGACCCTTGGCCTGTCCTAGAATTTAAAATCACAACTACTACAATGATGTTTCTAATTTTGAAAAAAAATTTACCCTGTGAAGGAAACAAAGCCCACTGCTCATTAAGGCTGTATTTATAAAGGTGATCAGAAAGTGAAAAGCCTTTGATGTCAGTACCAATAACCTGAGTGACATGTCCCCTTCCTTTTTAACTTTTCAGAGCCTCAAGCCTAGCAGGTGCTGTTCATCATTCAATAATGAAATTTATAACTTGGTCCGCATATAGATTAAAGTTCAGTCCCGACCTGACAGCCATATCTGCTATCACTTTCGTGGCTTCATATATTTCATTATCATTTGTAGTCATATCATACAAAAGGTACTGACTTTTTTTTTCTTCCTTGCAGCATCAGCACTTTCATAAAATGGAAAAAAAAAAAAACAACTCCTCCTCAGATGAGACATAGGTAAACCTGATTATTTCTTTAACTATCATGTGCAAGCTTAATTCACGGAACCTTCCTTGTGGCCTTCATGCAGCTAGTACCTCAAGGGGTGCATCTTCTGGAGTGTTGGTTATCTAATGTTAGAAGAAAGCTAGTAGTGAGTGCTTCTTATGCTATATAAGGCAAGTTAGTCAGTCCCTTTGTGCTTCTATTCCCTATAGATTATGTGAAGACAGATTTTTTTTCTCTTCCTGAGCAGAGCTGTGCCTTGAAAATGCTCTGGAATGATCTCGTAGAAATGCATGTGATATTTTGTAGAAATTTGTGTTGTACAGTACCAATCAGTTAAAATTCTTGAATTGATGGATCAGCTCTGATGCTGAGTGAAGCCAACCTGTCAGACTCCTTGACTTTGAGTGATTATTGAACAGCTCAAAGAGCAAAAAGAAAAAACAAATTGTTCAGAATGGTGGAAAAATGAACTCCCAAAACAACTGGAAAAGATTTAAACATTATTCCTTGGCGTATTTGTGAGCAACAGAAACAACCAAAAAGAAAAACAAAAAGAAAAACAGCAAAAAGAAAAACAAAAAGAAAAAGAAAAAAGAAAAAAAGTGAGACAGTAGTTCTGTAACTGATAACTCTCATATCCAAAGCTTTATTTAATTGAAATGCAGAAGGCTGTGTTAAACCATAGTGTGCACATTTGAGGAACGTGCTATTCTGTAGAAAATTAGCATATGTGACAGCTAAATATTTGAAAAGAAAGAATAAAAATTAAATTAAAAAAAAAAAAAAGAAAGAAGTTGTTTCTATGTTAATGAACTCAGCGTGTAAATCTGGAAAACAAATTGAGTCTCTGAGAAGTGGCCAGATGTGGAGATGAGGAAAAGCTTCACAGAAAACACAGTGGTGGAGAGAATCATTTTGGGGAAAGCAATTAGGATTTTGTAAGCAGAGGTGGCATCCTGTGTATGTGAATGTCTGTGGAGACAGCATGTGCTCTAACAGTATGAATATGTTGGAGGGTTGAAACAATGAGAGAGCTGAAGCAAAAAAGTTTACAGAACTTTGAGCTGGAGTTCTCAAAAAAAGATGGTTCACTGAACCACTCATGTCACGATGCTCTGGTACGACATGATATCTCAGAGGGGCTGGCCATAACGGAACATTAGAACCTGGACAAAAATGATGAAGAAAAACTGCCACTGGTTCAAGAGCAGTTACTGGAACAACATTATAATTTTGCTGCAGGAAATCCCTGAATTGTCATTAAGAAAGTAAATGTGTCTTAACTTTTTTGCAGATGCACTGAACAAGTTGTACCAGTAACACTTTTGTTTGTGCTAAAAGAGACAGTAGATGATCAAGCTTCCAGTGGTGAGCTTAGAAGGAAATAGTGAATGGAAAGTATAGATAGTGGAAACTGGAAAAAAAAAAAGGGGGGGGGATGGAAAAACTGCTATTTTAGAAAGACATTAAGCACTTCAACATGTCACCTTGTAGGAGAGAGAGAATAAAGTCAAGGTTTGCAGGATTCTTTGTAAGAATCTCTTGGCAGAATACAAAACTGAATTTAGAGAGCCCAACCTACCACAATTCAAAAATAAATTTCTTTGCCTAGGGACAACACAAAATGAAGGAACTGGGAGGCTTAATACTTTGAAAGGAAAGTATGAATAAAAGCTTCAATAGAATTGCAACATTTTCATGTTAGTGTAGAAAAAAGGCAGACCATTTGCCCAGGAATATACTCAAAAGAACTAAATAAATATGTAAAAAGGAAACATTTTCCACTACCTACAAGGAGAGAAATTCTGGAGGAGATGGCTTATGCCAAATATTTTTCTACTCTTGATGCCTCAGCAGGCTTCTGGCAGCTGTTCTTAGACAAACAGAGTGTATGTTTATGCACCTCCAACACCTCCTTTGGGAGACACAGTTTCCTCCAATTGCCATTGGGTTGTGGTTAGCACCATAGGTGTTTCGCCAGAAAATACAACCATTTTTGTCTGATGAGGGACATGCTAAGACCTAAACAGATGACACTGATCTGGGAAACACAGTAGAAGAGTAAGACCAATGTTTCCAAGGAGCTCCCAAAGAACCTGAAGTGCTGGCCTTGACCTCAACAAATAATAAAGAAATGTGAACACCGTTCTAGTATGTATATTTCTCAGAAAATTAAAAGAAAAAATAAAAAAATAAAAAAAAAAGAAGAAAAATGGGAAAAGATGCAAGAAAAGAGATGAGAAGGGAGAGGAAGGGAAAGGAAGATGCACAAGGATTCTTTGCAACATAGGAAATTTAGTATCTTGTGTGATTTCTTCCATCAACTGTTTGTATTGCTGCTTTGCTAAAGTCATTGAGTGAAATGAGATGCAAAACTTAATAAAAAATCTGCATGAGTTAAGTGAAGAGGCCTTTGCCCTTTGAGTAAGCATAAGTTGAAACTGGTGGTGGGTGTATCCAGTCAACTCAGATGGTGGCTGATAGACCACCTCTGTCGAAGGATTTGACTAATATCCAGTGACCAAAAAAGGAAATGTAAAAGAAAAGTATCATCAAGAAGAATAAAAGGCCATGGTATTAATATATAATTAAAGAAAGATTGATGGATTTTGTATATGTATCACTATTAGAAAAGATATTGTTGGTATTACCAAAACAGAACTGAGAAAAACAGTTCCTCTCTGGAAAGGACATGTATAAGAAGGAGGCAGTTCACTTTCAGGTGAGTGATTTAAGGTTACAGACTTCTTCTATACAGCTGTGGACAAAAGTATAAAGACAAATTTTGATAAATTGTTCTTTCTAGAAACAAATCCGGACTGTGAATGTCAGGAGAGCTCTTTAAGACTAAGGCCTTACAAAAAACGCTGTGTTAACACACAGTATGGCTAAGAAACAAATTCCAAGCCAAAATTCTTTATCAGTTTTAAGAGGTTCAGTTAGAGTATTAGCTCTGTTTTCTCTTTATTGGTACTCATATGACCATCCCTAAATACAATAGGAAGAATGTTACAACGATGCTCACACTTCTCTGAAAAGAAAGGATCAGTGAGTATTAGTGCTGTGGAGGCTATCAGGGCTTGCCATATGTGCCATAAATACAAGCCTCCACAGCCAGTGTTATGGAATAGGACATACTAAAAATACTTTCTCCTGCTGACTCCCAGTTATATGCTGGCAGTAGATTATTGTGCTGAGCTTCCTTAGATGTTTTTTCTAGATTCCACACGCGACTGTGACCATCAAGTCCATTTTCATTATAAGTGATATACTGATGTGTATGATGTGCCATTGCTTATGTGCAAGAGTTCAGGCAGTTTGAAAGTAGGCAATAAACGTACTTAGTCCTGAGCTCCAAGTCCCTGCTCAGCAATATCCTGCTCAGCAATAAAGCTGGGGGAGTTGGCCAGGGGAGCTGCTGCTGCTTGGGGATGGGATGGGCATCAGTCAGCGGGTGGTAAGCAATTGCAATGTGCATCACTTGTTTTATGTATTTTTGTATCATTATTATTTTCCCTTCCTTTTCTGTCCTATTAAATTGCCTTTATCCCAACGCAGGAGTTTTACCTTTTTTTCCAATTCTCTCCCTCATCCCACTGGAGACGTGGAGAGAGCGAACGTCTGCGTGGTGCTGAGCTGCCTGCCCAGTAAAACCGCAACATCGTATTACGCTTTCATTTAATCCACATGTGCAGTGAATACATAGCTGAAGCTAGAACTTCTCACTCTCAGATATATGTCCTAACTACTGCACAGGGGTTGTTTCATTATTCACTTGCCTTATTTCTGGGCCTGGAAACTTAATATATTGGTAGCACAGTAGTCCCAGGTAGATCAGGAAGGCTGCTCCCCTCTCTGACCACGGCACAGCAAGTTCTGTAGTTCCAATGTAAGTGCGGCTGTTCCAGTCTTTAAAGTAAAGGAATGGACTCAAACACTTATTTTGTTCATGTATAGGTGAGGAGGAATTAGAATTAGCCTGCTAATACCACAGCTGGATTGAAGTCCATGAAGGACAGAACATCAAATGATCCTGCCTTCAGCACGTGTTTGGACTCTATGGTACCATAAGGCCCTCTAAGATACTGTAAGGCCCTGAGCATCCTGATCTAGTAAGATCTGTTTTGAATGTAGCATTGCATTAGATGACTTTTAGGGGTTACCCTACAAACTAAATTTATTCTCTGATTCTATTATTATGAAGTCTTCCACATCATGTCAGAGATCATCCATATCCATTATAACAATGCACATATTATGTCTGAATGAAATTATTTCAGCATATAATAAGCATTGTCATACTTCCTACAATTCATAGGGCCATTGATTCAGTCTATATAGTGATTTGATTTTTTTTTCTTATTTCATCAGCATTAATAAATGCTGTACATTTTCCTAAACAAACCATAGAACTTCATTTAATTAATGGTTAATTAGCATACGTTGATGACTTTTTTACCCCATTTAAGGAATTTTGCTAGGCTCTCCTAAGGCAAAAAACCTGAAATGTGCAGGACCAGTTCCTTTCTAAATATAATTTGTTATTTTTTAATAATTTTTTATATTAGTATTTAATCTTTTTGAAAGGAGAGGTGAACAGAGTTACTGGTCTCTGGTATTACATTGTGCTTCAGCAATGCCTGGAGTTTACCATGGTGAGCCCCAATGCTGAAACTCCCTCATTCTATGTAACACAGCCAAAAAAAAATCCTTAAGAGAAAAGAACCAGTGAACACAGCACTCACTGCAGACAGCTTTGTCCAAAGACGGATGGAGAAATACAATTGAGGTAATTGGTTTTTAGATCAGGACCAAATCTGTATAGATTAGAGGTATACAACATAAACCAAAGTTTGGAGCTACTCCCAGTGTAGAACACTGGGGAATGAAGTTCAATTTTCTGTCATCCTTTCAAATCCGCACTGATACCCTCTGCCTCTCTTTGTCAAATGGAATGCAAAAGATGCAAAGACGTGAGAGCTGCAATGCCATCACCAGACTTCAGAATGTTTCCATCTCCAAAGCCTTTGTTTCGTTTGCAAGAGTGAAATTCAGTGGAGAGAGTGTGACTTGGCCAAAAGTAATTGAGAACATGCAAAATAAAATGAGATAATACCATTTGAAACAGTTTGATCCAGAAGATAAACTGTTCTGAGGTCAAAGCTCACGGGTTCACAGAAATGGTTAAATAAGAACTTTATGTTGTCTAGCTCCATGTGTATATTGAATCTTCCAATGGTGATTCCTTGGTGACGGAACAGATAAAAGTAGTGTGTGACATTTTCTGGTACCAGCAATGAGAAACACCTGCTGTCCCTTGACTAAGTAATACAGCAATATAAACCTGTCCCGGCAGAATGGTGCACCCACATTACCTACATGCTTATCATGCTTGTGGGCTGAGTCATGACTTCTGTAATCTAGTTACGTCCATGCAATGTCATGTTAATTCGATCAGCCTGCCTCTGCCTGGGCCCAGAGAAACACCTGAAGGTGGCGAGGAGACAAAGGCAAAATATGGAAGTAGCTAACAAATCTCTGAATCCTGAACACTGGCCAATCCAAAGCTCTGTTAATCTGCAGTGCTAAAGTGAACAAATAAATAGATTTTAAATAATAGTGAAAATCTCTTGATATTTGAATGCAGAAAGGGATCACATGCTAGGAACAAAAATACGATATTATTGTACAGTCTCTTTGGTAGAATCATGTTACAAAGTAAAATCACTTTTATTACAACACATACTGAGGCAGCTGTGGACAAAAAAGTAAACAAAAAGCTATGTTGCTTTTTGGAAGTAAAAATAATAATCTGTTGGTTGTTGTATTGTATCTGATTGGTGTGAACCAAGGACAGAAACAGAAATGGAAAAGCCTGAGAAATGCTTTCTTTTCATGATGTTTCCAATGCTGATGAGTTCAGCAAAGAAAATAGATTTCTGCAAGAAATCTCTCAGAAATGGCATGTTCCAATTAATATGACCAGACAGAATCCTAATTAAGATATCTCCTTTATTGAAAAGTATGCCCCATGCTTACTGTTTGGTTGAACTGACGCTAGGAGATACGTGGTTGTAGCGTATGCTGGAATGGTAAGGTAACTTAACCGTGAAGTCCAAGAGCGAAAAGATACAGAGAAATAAGAGACTTTAAAGATAACTGCTATGATGCGTAGTAACATTTTAAGGGAAAAGGAATTACCAGTTAGCTAAGCCAAAATTTAATTTTTGATTCAACAAGCTAGAAGGAAATATTTTGATTTGGGAAAGTCAAAACATTTCATTTTGATCAGATATATGAAAATTAAATTTACTGAACAAAATGTTCTCAACTATTTCCATATTTATTTTATTTTATTTTTTTTAAATGAAATTAGAATCACAGAATGGTTTGGGTTGGAAGGTACCTTAAAGATCAACTAATTGCAACCCCCTCACCTATATTAGTTTCAATAGATTATGAGTAGAGAGAGCATTCAAACTACTGGGATTTCTCATGGCATAAAACCAGTCTTACCAATGTAAATATTCCTAAACAGCTTTTTATTTGTTTGTATTTGAATTTAGTTTATATTTGTAGGCTTTTCTTCTTCATTCAGATGTATTTGTTGTCTGAATTTCATAGTTCTGCTACAATTAACAAATGAAATGGAATTTAAATTAAGGAGACAAAGGAATCGTACAGAGCTCACTTTCAACATGAATATGACCTGATTTGCCAGAATATTACAAGTAAATTAATTTTTATTTTTTATTCTTAGAAAGGCATATGACAAATTTTAGCAGAACAAAGTAAAAATTCTTAACCTTTCATTCTTCTGCCTGTAAAAGGAAGATGTCTAAATTGCACAATATTCTCATCTTCTCAAATACTCATACCTTCAAGCCTTTCAACATCTATGGTGAAAGCATGCTGCAGTGATCATTTCTTCCAGCTATAATTTATGCATTGTAAGCTTTCCTATGTAAATGTGGGAAATGTATTTGAATACATTGGGAGATGCTGTAGCTGCGGGCTTTTGTTTTCAAAACTCTGTTAAAGAAAAAAAAAAAAAAACAGTGGAAGAGTAACATATATCTAGTATATGCTCAGTCTTCTGCCTGTGGGGACTCCCAGCAACCAAAGCAGTGCAGTGTTTGGAGCGCAGTGAGGATCTAGATCTCTCACCTTTGGACCTTTGGCAATTTGCTCCGAGCTTTCTAAACCGTTTGCCTCAGCTGCTTGCTACAGACTATATAAGTGAAGGTCCAAGTCAGAAGGCTCACTCTCCCTCTGAGGCAGTAGGGAAGAGGTGAAGAGGGGAGGAAAAGAAAAGCAGAGGAAAAGAGAGAGCAGCAAGAGGGTTCGGGGCTCGCCATGGGCCCTGTGCAGCTCTTGCTGCTCTTGCTGCTGCTCAGCAGTGGTGTTCTCACACGTAAGTACCGCCTTTTATGGCAGCGCTTTTTGCTGCTTTATTTATGAACTCGTTAAAACAATGATAATGCAAAAATCAGCAAGACAGTGGTTTATAGAATTAGAGAGGGTAAGTGTGGTTAAAGAGGCCATCTCTTCCCTTCGGAGGACTAGGCAACTATAGGAGGATCCCAACATAGGAAAAACCACAAATGTTTTCTGGTGCCTTTTGATCAGATTTAATGTATTTTACAACTTATAAGGAATTCACGTAGTTTATTTGGGCCTGATTGTTTTTCTGTAATGCGGTCCTTGTTCACATCCATGGAACTACTGCAGCTTACAGTTCAGGCTTATGCCAGGTTTTGCTGAACCATGTCTGGGGTGTGTGAAAAAAAAAAAAAGGGAGCAATAAAGCAAAATGTATTTGGCAGGTAGCACTTAGGTTTGAAACACAATTTTGTGTTAAGGAGACACAGCCATCAGTAGTAGTAATAAAAGCAGTAGACCAGCAGAGGTTTCTTTCTAAAATCAGAAAAGACAGTCTGGATCAATATGGTGCAGTGTATTGTGAGCTATCTCTTTGCTTCCCAAGAAGTGACTTTTCAAAATATGACACTGTAGTGTTATGACTGCCGGAACCTCAAGGAGGGAAAAGAGTCTGGGGCCAATTATGCAGTTCTGAACCACTGTCAGGGTTTATATGCAGATCCAAGTCAGCATAAATACACCTTTGCAGGACTACCATTCTGTTCCTGACTGATGTTACAAAATTTTGAACGATGCACTTGTTTCTAATGCTTAATATTAGTGTTATTACTGTTGCTACTATATTACAATAGAGTGGTCAGCCTTGGAATTCCCATTATGGAAGCCTGGAAAGTCTGCAGGAAATATTCTGAAAAGTGTTGGCATTCATGTGTGATGTCCAAGGAATGACATAGCACCACATGAGTGCAGCAAACTTACTAGGATATATTTTATTATATTTACAATAGTCATATGGGATGTGTCTAAGACATAATGGAGCAAACAATTCTTAAATTAAATAGGCCTTCAATTCATGTTCTTTTTCTCCAAAGTGTGAACTCTGAATATTCACACTGGTTGCCAGAGAAAGCATATTGATTGTTTAAACAAAATAATCAACAAGTATATTTATCTTGATCGATATAATTCAATCCTATTTATTGCCCTACATTGTTTACCAAAAAAAGATTCTTGGAATAAAAAGGTTTAATAGCAGAGAATTGTAGTATTACTTATCAAAGTTGTCATTTTTCAAATGTACAAAACGCGAAATAAGCCATTCATTCATTATGCAGTATTTCTGTGTTCCAAATAGACAAAATGTTTAAAGCAAGCAAACTATGTTACAAGGTGTATTTCATCTGTCTACCTCTGAATTTTGTGCCTATTGTTTAAACTTTTTCATGTAATACAGAACCATTAAAAATACTTGCCAACCTAGAAGCTGATCCATCTCCTTGTAAATCAAAGTAATTTAATTCAGTGAAAAGTACATCAAAAGTTGGTATTAATTAGACAGGCCTTACAGTGAAAATGTAGTATTTCCTTTTATATATACATAGTCCTTGCTTTATGACTATAAACTGCCTGTGCAACTTTTAATTCTTGTTTTTATTCTTTACAGAAGAAGAAACACCTGAAAATGGAAATCCCGGATGTTCAAGTAACTGATTTCTTGCATCTGCTTCTGTTGTCTCATGTTGCTATATTAACTAAATACAATATTCAAAGCTTTTTCCTATTCCACACATTTCTGCCTCAGAAATAAGTGTAACAAAAGTGATGACAATATTCTGAAGTCTTAACTGTCATTTATTTTAAGTATTTAATTATCCATAAGGCTTAACCATAAGAATATCAAAAGTTTTAGTAAAATCAGAAGAGATGAGATAGCGTTTCTAAACTTTTTAAAAAGCTCCCTTTAAGAAGCTTTTTTTTTTTTATTGTTTTGTTAATTTCTTAATTCTCAGGTGTGAATTCCTAAATCTGGAAATCCCTGTTTATCAGATGTGAAGCTTTACTAGTGAGGTTATGCACATTACACTTTACCATGAGCTGAACCTCACTTCTGATGTACTCTTCACAGTGGCTGCTAAACCCACAGAATTGCAGCTGGATATCTAACTAAATAACTGCAAAATAAATCATCAACTCTGTCAGCAAGGACAGCAATTCCTTAAAACAAGTCAAGACTCAGGAAATGCTGACTTTATGCCCTGTCTCCATAATGAACTCTGACTGGCCCTGACTGATTGGTTAGACACATAATGTTCCACCATAGGGTCAAAGTACCAAATAAGTTGTTTTGTCCGTTGTCCCTTTTGATCTTCAGGCTTTTTTTTCAGTTGTTGGATACTTTAGCACCACCGCCAGGCAACTGAGGCTATTTCAGCTGCCTGAAAGAAATTCAAATTCTTTTCTGGGCTTCACTGCCAATTTCTTGTGTATTTTTGATATAATAAATTCGTTGGTATTTGCATTTCTAATCTTATCATTTCCGTATTCCTTTTCCATCTATTCCTGTGCAAAAGCAGAAAATGAAGCAATAATTAGCCTTTTGGCTTTAGCCTAGCAGATATTGGTATTGCAAACATTTCTGAGAATGTCCGGCTAAGCAGTGATAAAGTCCAGGACAGTAAAAAGTAACGGGGATAGTGGTGATTTTTTTTACTGCAGTTAAATTTAAGGTTAATTAGATGACTTAAATCATTTGTCAAATGTTTGTCAGTAATGCTGGTTACTATATGGTAGCAAGTATTAATTATATTATATTAATTCTGTCGAGCACTTTCCTGAAAGTAATCTAGTTAAAACACTATTAAAATAGTTAAAGCTTATAAAAATTATAGTCCAGTGAGGAAATACAATATCCATAGTAATGTTCCATTCTCCTCCCTAAGTATGCAATTCTGTGGTATATATGACAAGATACCATTTCATTTGCCCTGTGACATGATAAATATTTTATAAAAGAGGAAGAGTACACCTACATTGATGGCAGGTGTAGGCAAGCAAAATCATACAGATTTGATGGTGGGCATTTGGGTTTATAGCAAGATGACTGTACCTTTTTCTTCTGCAAAAGTAGATCAGATATGTTGAGACAGTCACAAATAACCACATAGTAGATATTTAGGAAAATGAGTTTCACTCAGCATCACTGTAATGTCACAGTAGCAGTGAGCTGCTCAGTCCGAACAGAAGGAACAGTTATTTCAGGTTCAGATACAGCTAAAATGCTTTAACACAGTCACTGAAAATACCTGATCATATGTTTAGTTTAAAATGATGCCTGTAAATATAATGGGAGTGAATTGTACCCGAGGATATTATATGGCCTTCATTATACACTCCAGACACAAAAAGAATATCTTATAGCTCTGTATTTGACACTGAGCCAAAATATTCTTTCTTTATGTCTCTGTTATGATGTTCATTTTTGCTTGTAGGATTTAAAATTACAGACAAATTGCCTCTGAAAACAACAGCAACACATTAAATAATGGTGAAATTCATCTTTTTGAGGAATCCCATGATGTTTTATGGCTTCCTTTGATATAAAAGAGAAACACCTCCACTAATCCTTCCTCCTGCCTCATCCTCGCTCAAAAACTGAGTGTTTTTGTCTTGCAGTGGATGGTCTTTATATAGCAAATTTTATATAGCAAAAAGTTAACACCATTAAAAAGTCTACTCTAGTGAAAATCATTGATCTACTAAGAGAATTCATTACAGTATATCACATTTCAGGAAGATGTTCTGTAGATTCAGATGAAATAGTAAAATGGTAATGGAGAAAGCTACTTTTGACGTTCTATCCCTTTCTGTGTTTATTTGTTTTCAGTCTTTCCCATGTGATTTAGGTAAAGAGTTTCTTGCATCTTTGAATTATTAGGCAAAAGTCTTAGGCAATTTTATTCATTTTATTAAGAATTTAAAAACTGCCATTTGATTAGTTTATTTTTAAAGTAATGGGGTCATTCTTAAAACGGTTCCACATCTTAACTTTTCTGCTGGTTCTGTCATTAACTCAATTAGGTGTGATTTTGAGGCCAGGTGGGGTCATATTGTCAGTTCGCATTCTATACAGCATTGGACCCAAAAACTTATGCTTCCTCCAAAAATTTTTGTCTGAGCTATAGCTACTTTAGAAAATATCCAGCTGACATGAAGGCATTACTTCTCTGTCTAAAAACTCCCCTATAGCAAGTACAAAAGAGAGTAGTGGGGCACTTATGCTTCCTTTACGAGGGGCATTCATTTTAGTTACACGACATTAAGTATGTATTGTAAGGATCTCAATATGCATAATCCTACTAAGTGATAAAAGCTCTCTTGCTTTCCTAATTGCAGAAGATGCAACCAGATTTAAACACCTCAGGAAATATGTTTACTTATATGAAGCAGAAACATCAAATGGAATCACGGGAACAGCAGATTCTCGAAGCGGTTCAAAGATCACCTGCAAGGTAAGGAAAAGAGAGTAAATACAACTCTTTGGGACTGTATACTGAGTAACATAGGAGCTGGCAACTGAGAAACATCCTTCAGTGTTTTTCCAAACAGGATTATTCTTTTGAAAGTACATGTTGAGAGCCCTGAAGACTAACCCTCCCTATTCTAGACAGAAGGCACTTCATACCTTCATACTACTATATTAGTGTTCTGTCTTGATTTGGCTGTACTTTTAGGGGAGAGAGGAAGAAGACCTGGTAGTTGAACTTTGCTTCGCTACCAGGCTGAATGTATATCAAACAATTCTAGAGGTTAAACTAAGACAGCTCGCTGATGCCATGAAGACCACTTGGTCACCTGTTGGTGGTAATAGTCAGGCCAGGATCAGTGCAGTAGGGGTAAAAGGCTCCACAGGGCATTAAACTAATGTCCATCCTGATCCTGCACCAGCTTGCCAAAAATATTCCTTTTTAAATGTTTTTTCAGAAGTTGAGTAGTTGGGGAAAGTATTCTGTATTTAGCTCACACAATTTGACAGGCTAAACATCAATCATTATAATGACTCAAGTTTTCATACAATTTTTCTAGTACTATAAATTTTCAGAACCTAGGTTGCTTGTTTACCGTGTGTATACTCCATGCCATTAGCCAAGCCAATACCTGCTTTCAAGTCTTCTACCTCAAGCTACCTTAAGCTGTTTAGAGCAGTTTGGAATCTTTCCCAAGAGCTGCTATCAGCACGATTCTGACAATTTACCAAGCCAAGGAAGACTATGTTCTCAAAACTGGATCTGGAAACATGGTAATGAAAAAACAGATAAACACATCCTGTTCGTGTTTTCAGGTTGAACTGGAGGTACCACAGCTGTGCCACTTCATCCTGAGGACAATGCATTGCTCCCTAAGGGAGACGTTTGGCGTTGACGCTGAGGGAAGATCCATGCTGAAAAAGTCAAAGAACTCTGAAGACTTTGCAAATGCCATGTCCAAGTAAGCAATATCAATTATCAGTACAATACATCGATATCAATACATCAATACCTGTAGCCTTAATACTGAACAGCTGGTAATGTTACAGCCCTGACTATGCTCTTCCAGGCTTAGAACACACTGATGATAAGGTGGCAGGTTTATACGCTATTTCCACAGCAATACTCTCTCTATTATATTTAGGGCTAACTTGATACAGTTCTCGGTTGTGACTAGGGAAGTGTTGTTTTTTTTTTTCTATCCAGAATTTTCACGTAGAATGTCTTTGTAATTTGTGTCATTTACATAATGAAACTGTTGGTTAGTCTCCCAATAGATTACTGCAAGTGGAAGGTTCCTTCTTATAAGGAAATTCTCAAATGGCTGTCTGCAGCCATTTTGAGATCATTTTCCATTGCTGATATGGTACAAAGACTGTGCAACAGAAAGGCATTTGAGACTGAAGTCCAGTTTTCCTATCATGATCTTTAATGACCTATGGGACTTATCTTTTCCTTACTTATCTGCTTTCGTAGCTTACTGCTATTATTTCCTCCACCCAGCTAGACCTCAGTGCTCTTTAGTGTGTTGTATTCATGCCCCTTTATGCATGCTTCACTATCCACTTCCTCTTGTTTCCCAAGCCATTTTAAGCCATAGATTTTAAAACAACTTGAGGAAGTGTTAAAATATTTTTTTCAGAAAACAATCACGGTTTTATTTAAAAACCGCAACTAGCAGAGAATCTTTCCCATCTTTTTGTAGCCTATTGCAGTAGTTAATAATTACCTCATTCTAAAAATTTGCTTATCTCCTCTCTGAATTTGTGCAATTCCAACTTCCAGCCATTGCTCCTGATATTTACTTGTCCTTAGATGACGTAGTCTGGTGATATCAGAATGTCCTTGGTTAGAATTTTGCTGGGAAATACCTACTTTAATAGTAAGACTTTGTAATAGTAGTAACAATGAATAGTAAATAATCATAGACCAAAATAAATGTGATGCTTTAGGTGTAGCCCATCATTTTATTGATAGCATGTTCTTCACCATGTGGTTTTGACATGTTTTCATACTAATGTTGGGGATTTTTTGGACAGACATGAGCTAAAATTCAGCATTCAGGATGGAACAAAAGTCAAGCTGTATCCAGAGAAGGATGAACCTTTGAATGTCCTGAATCTCAAGAGAGGGATTATCTCAGCTCTGCTCGTGCCAACAGAAACAGTGGAAAATGTAAAAACAATTTCTATGGTAAGTGTTTTGAAAACCATTCACATTATTTCCTTAACAAATGGAAGAAATCTCACCTAGTAGAATTACTCCTAAATATAATTTTCAGAAGACCTGGAAATTCAAATGAGAGAGGGTGCGTTTCTGCTAGATCAGAAAATGTCTGACAGCATGAATAAAGGTACCAATTTCTTTCTTCTCTCCAGGATACTATATATGGAAAGTGCAACACTGAGGTTGAATTCAAATCCAGGAAAGGAAACGTTGCAGAAGATATATCAATTAACAGGAACCTGAAAGTCTGTGACAATTTCAGCCCAATCAGAGATTATGTCAGTCCCATTGCCGTTGTGAAGGGATTAGTAAGTATACCACTAAAATTCTGTAATATAACATTCTTCACTGCATCACTTAAAATGATAAACAACTACTAATTTTGTATTTATCTTATAAAAGCTTCAATAGGTTTTCTGTACCCTTGCGTAAGAACAGACTGTGATTTTGCTGGCTGTCAATAGAGAAGAACAGATGCAGACAAAAATAATATAAGTACCATCTTCCATGTTCTTCTCATGATTTTTTAGAGGAGACCATCTCATAGTTTGTCTTCTATAGGGGAGTTGGTACTATTGATTACACAATAACCTATCAGATCATGTACAAATTGTTTGTTTAGTGGGTCAAAATTTTCAATATTTCCATTTCACGTAAAACATACAGTCCACCAACACCCTGATATTTTTGTGATGTGCAGGACAGGGCTCTCTGCCCTAAAGTAAAAGTTTTGACGTACTGTTCAGGCTATTAGGAATACACAATGATCAAATGCAGTTGCTTCCATGAATATTTGCAGACTTCTTCCTGATAACATGGCATCTGTGCCTTTGAGTGTTTTTCCTAAAAAAAAAGGAAAAACACAGGACTTCATATAGTTCTGAAAAAATACATTTATTGATTTCTGCCACTTCTACAGCTTGTTGTAGAAATCTTTAAAATGTGTATAATAAGAGTGAAATTACAAAGAACATCAGCTTTTATGCGGGGCCTGAACTACTTTAAAAATTAAAAACTAGTTCATATGAATGAGTCCTTTATCGTAAGCAACAGGGGATCGATCATGAAGTAACTACTAAGCCAAACATCACAGTGAGGCCAGAGGAAAAATTTCAGTGGGATTTTTGTCTGTGAAGAGACTTAAGAATAAAGATTACTACTAGCACAATTTCCTCTTTGTGTGAGAATGATTACAGTTATGCACCATCATTTTCAATATACTGTAACTGTTAACATTACAGAAGAAGTGTGGCAGCCTGTAAAACTACATTTGTTCCTATATTATTCAATAAAATGACTGCCATATTGTTTATTTTACAGAACATCCCATTATCTACCCTTTTGAGTAGTACTCAATTCTGTCATTACAATATTGATGCAAAGAAAAGGCATATAAGAGATGTTGTCTGCAGTGAAAAACACCTGTTTCTGCCTTCCTCATACAAGTAGGTTGCTCACTACTAAATATAACACTTCTAAAATTAATATTTATTTAGAATGATGATGTATTAAATTCTGCCATGACTTCTTCCCTAAATATGCATTTTGTTCTCAAGGAGGCAAAAAGCATAGCAAGATCCCTCAAAGGTATTTAGACTCATCTAAAGCTCTGAATATTTCTTTGTTTGCTAGAAATCGTTATGGTATGATGACAGAGGTCAACCAGACACTGAAGCTTGAAGATACTCCAAAGATCAATAACAGAAATTTTGATGGAGGTACAACTGCGATTCTCAATAAATGTCAAATACGGGAAATTTCTTTTGTAACAGTGAATTCATTAAAGATGTGTTTGAGGGCACCAAAAAATTAAAACAAATTTTAATGAATCTTCATTGATTTAGACATAAAAAAGATTTGGGTAGAAGCGGGGGAAAATTGAAAAATTTAAAAACACTTTGAAATTCTAAATGATCTTTGTCTTTTTATTTTAATTTTGAAATTAATCTTTATAGTTAAAAAGTTATAAATAGTCTGGAAAATAATTTAATCTTTTTGGAAATGAGCTTAATAATACTTTCTTAGTTAACCATAATTCCTTTTGCAGCTTTTAACTTCAGCTGCCAAATCTAAACAGTTCATGATTTCTATAATTAGGTTCTGAAAAACCCTTCTTTAAAATGCAATTCTTATTCCTAGTCAGAGTATATTTCTCCTAAGATACGTTCATTAAAAGTTAGAAAAGCAAACTCTGCTAATATGAAAGGTGTCAAGGAAATGTTTTCACGAAATTTTAAGAAATTTTATGCAAATAAGTATCATGATTCTGCTTTGGAGAGAATTGTATTTAAACTCTATTCCATTATTTTTACAAACTCTTCAGCTGTTAAATTTCATCAGTTGTGGTATAAAACAATTTACAGTGTTGATATTAATTATATTGCATATAGCAAAAGGTAAAAATGAACACAGGTCCTTGATAAAGATATAAAGAATGCTATTTTTTCATTGCTAGATGAACTGGAAGAGAAAGGACTTGCCCTGGAAGTTGCAGATGCCAAATTTTCTCGCCAGGGTGATGCTGTTTTGAAAATTCTTCAAGAACTGCAGAAACTTGCAGCCTCCCAGCAAAACCAGCAGAGAGCAAGACTCTTTTACAAATTTGTTTCTGGACTTAGAAGTTTACACAACACCACTCTTGGCTCTCTTGTACCAAAGATGATGGAAACTTCAAGGTATGTTCCAACAGTTCATTATACAAATACAACATGTATCAAATACATAGCAAAATAATTTCAAAGTTGATTTGCTTCACACTCCTTTAAATTGTAGTTTAATGGATGTAAAGATTGTCTTTCATAAAGATAAGTATCATACTAATTATCTAGAGAGAGAAATGAGAGTAAGTAAGAACTTTGAATTTAATATTTTTCCATCAGAAATTCTTGGATGGTAATGACAACTTGAACATTAAATATATGAAAACAGTATAAGAATTTAAATAGGTCTGAAAGTTCTAGGTTTCTGTGAAGTACTAATATTGCTTGATCATTATATGCTCAAATCTGCCAATCTTACTGGAAAAGCTGAACTATAAATTAGAGTTGAAGCACAGCACAGAGTTTTTCTCCCAACCACCATCCCAAGTGTGTATGCCTGATGCAATCCAGTGAATATGTTATTACAGCCAAATATCTTTTATCTAATTTTTCTCAAGGACAATGTAATACCAATTTCCAAGAACACAGTATTGAAAGTGAGATTTTTTGAGACATGAGGGCACAAATCTTTGGTCTGTCCTCCACTCCCCACCCAGACTATTCCTGTCCTGGCTGGACTTACACATACTTCATGTCTTCAGTCTGTAGAAGGATCAGAGCCTCAGTCTAGTTCAATATATTTTAATACAGAAAGGTATGGGAAAGTCTGAGGTTGTGGAGAAAAAAAAGATATGCCTGTGTAATGACAGTATTGTTAATACTTTATTCTTGTTCATATCTAGTCATTACATTGTAGCTTGTAAAACTAAGAAACTTGTTTCTGATAAGCAATTGCATGACTTGCTTCCAGTCACACATTAGCATACATGTTTTATATTAACACACCTTAATAAACACGTCAAATGTTTCTTTCAGACATGAAGCATGCAAGGATAACAGCAAACAAGGAATTAATTAACCAAGGCCACCCCTTTTCTTTTCAGTTCCTTCACAGTTCAGGCCCTGACTCAGTGTGGGACTCCAGAGTGCTATAGTGCCATTCTTCAAATACTGAGAACTGGAAACGTGAATCCACTTGTGGTAGACTTGGTTACATACACACTGGCACTATTGCCTTCTCCAACTCCAGAAAGAACACGGGAAATTCTTAACATGGCCCAGTATCAGCCAAGTAGAGCTTCTTTTTATGGCTTGAGTCATTCTGTTACTAAGTAAGTAATGGTAGCATGTAATTTTACAAAATAACCTCAAGAAAATATTACAAAAATAAATAGGCATTTCCTATTTTCTCCTTTTGTTTCTAATATCTCTATTGCTTTAGGTTCTATAATGAGAAGACGATTGTGACAGAGGAAATAATGAATGTTGCAGACTTCATGATGTCACTGCTTGGCACTGATTGTTCTGGGGATGCTGAACTCACATACCTCACACTTAGGGTATTTTTATTTTTTCCTTATTGTAGCACGTGTATTATTTTACTTCTATTGGTGGAGAAAAAAAGTTTATCATTTTTCTATGTTTTTATCACTGACAGGCTATTGGAAACATGGGTGCAGTAATGGAGAAAGCTAAACCCAGCCTGAAATCTTCTCTTAAGACATGTATTAGAAATGAAGCTGCATCACTTTCAGTTCAGAAAGCAGCCATCCAGGCATTCAGGAAAATGACTATTACTGAAGAGGTAAACTGGGTCACAAGAACCAGCATAAACTGCTTTCAGTTCACCCTGACTGTTCACATAAATAATTGAATAAACTAGGACATTCCTATTAATTCATATTTTTTCTATCTCCCTTTTAGCTGTCTGCAGCTTTTTTGGAACTCCTTTAGTTAGTTTAGTTTTTGTTCACACATCTGAGAAGTTCTGCAGACTTCAGATTTGGTGGGTGTTGCTCCTTTGAGATGAAGCTGCTTTATATAGACAGTTTCAATTCAAATGGGAAGTTTGGATCTGTTCCTGTCAGAGTAGCTTAAATGAAGTTCTTATTTGAAGCTAGGTTTAACTAAGGAATTAATCCAGATTTAAATGGATTTAACTAAGAAAAATCATGTTCCTATTCTATACTGTCACTTTGTTGTCATTGTTATTAGCAGTAATAGTGAGATTTATGTTTATATCACAGTTATATGAAAGCACCTCCTACAGAATGGGTGACATTATACAGTGCACTTCAGCTAAGTATAGTGAAAAACAGTTTCAACATCAACAATTTCCTACTCTAAAAGATGAGATCTTGTTTCCAGACAAGGTTTAAGGAGTCTGGGACCTGGAAGCACCTGGAGCTTACATCCTCAGATTTAGTATCATTTAAAACTTTTGACTTTTTATTATTGTTATTCATTATTTTCAAACTATGTTTTTAATTTTCCTGCAGCAGAATATCTTGATGACCTTCTTTTCTTAAACTGAATGATACTCTTTTTTCCCAAATTTGAAGGTTTTTCCACAGACCAGAACACTTCAGATTCCCAACAACAAAAAATCATTATTCTACAAAAAAATAAAATAAAATTAACCTGCCAGATACAGGATAAGAAAATCTGTTTTAACCAAAACAGTAATTTCTATTAAAAAAATCCATGAAAAGAAGCTTTATCAGAATAATACCTATGAAACACATTTGGTCAGTTTTAGAAACAAGGTGCTCTGTATTTACACAGTCCTAAAAAAATACATCCTAGAAATTCTTTCACCCTATATGTTCCCAAAGGAGCTTGACACTATGTCTACTAGCCAGCTCATCAGTGCAAAACATATCCTTCTCTGTTTACATAGGACCGGTCAGCACTTTTGAAAGTGTTCCAAGGGGATGCACTTGCAGACAAACGTCTAGCAGCCTATCTCATACTGATGAAAAATCCTTCCCCAAGTGATCTTACAAAGATTTTGAGAGTCCTAACAAAGGAGAAGAATGAGCAAGTGAAAAGCTTTGTAGCCTCACACATTGCCAACATCCTAGACTCTGAAGAAGTAGGCATTGAAGAGTAAGTAAAATTTTGTTATATACTGCTCTCCTAAGAAGAACAGTTTTTCCATAACTGCAGTGGTTGTTATATTAGAAATGCAGTTTTTGCATTTTTGTTTGTTTGTTTGTTTGGTTTGGTTTGGTTTGTTTGAAGAAGAACATCAGCTGGGTAAATCTATCTTTTTGTTAGAGCATTGCCAACTTGCACTCTTGCCCTTAGTCTTATTTTTATTATTAGTATGTACAGAGAGCTAGCCATTTACAGTCACCTTAGTTGTATGAATGTCTACAAGGGACACAAGAAATCTTATACCTAAAGCTAAATGCATTTCTGGAATTCATACTAATCATTTTTGCATTGCTATCCTCTTTCCTAGTCTTAAAAGCCGGCTTGAAGAAGCTCTGAAAGGAAATGAGGTTCCAACAGCCAAAGATTTCAGAAAATTCTCACAAAATTATCAGGTTTCCAAAAGAGTTTCGGTACCTGGAGTCGATCCCATCTCTGCCAAAGTAGAAGGAAATGTGATATTTGATCCAAACAGTTATGTTCCTAAAGAGACTATGCTAAAAACCACCCTGGATATATATGGATTTGGCCCAAGCGATATCTTTGAGGTACAACAATTACTGAAAGCTTTTGCTAGTATTCAGCTGTTTTCTTTCTCACTTCTGTTTGCTTATAACAACTTTTCGTGAATAATGTATTGTTTTTACAAG
Source organism: Cygnus atratus (assembly GCF_013377495.2). Taxonomy (NCBI): domain Eukaryota; kingdom Metazoa; phylum Chordata; class Aves; order Anseriformes; family Anatidae; genus Cygnus; species Cygnus atratus. The sequence continues at coordinate 9,711,349 of NC_066364.1, forward strand.
CTTTGGGAGAAATCTAAAGATCACTATGCTTACAAGGAGACTTTCATTTGATCTCAATGGGCTTTACAGCAAGCCATCCATTATGTGATGTCACTTGCCACTGACTGGATGGACGACCCTGTTGGAGTTATTGAAGGCCTCAGCTAGGGTAAAATGAACCCATCTGTAACAAATTGACTTCATGCTAATGAGTCATTACTGGCACACTGAAGTACTCATAGTAGATTCTAAGTGAGATACAGCCTATGTGTAGGTTTTATGTTGGACCTCGACAAAGAAAGAAAATGAATCGTAAGACCTAGTATTCTCTTCTGTTGTATATCTTCCCTTAAGAATCAGAGACTTGTAGGATACACTTTAAATGCATTTTTTGTTCCCTAGAGAGTCTGTTTGTTGTAAAGCTCCAAAGAAGTGGGGAAGCTCTCTCAGTTATGGCATTGTTCTGTTCATTTCAGCTTGGCTTGGATGGAAAGGGTTTTGAACCAACACTGGAAGCTTTGTTTGGAGAGAAAGGATTTTTCCCAGACACTGCAAGCAAGGCCCTGTACTGGGTTGACGGCAGAGTGCCAGAGCAGGTTTCCAAAGCTCTCTTTGACTACTTTGGTTACTCCCAGGATGGCAAGCAGGATCAGGTACAGTTTGAAAACATTATCTGTGCAGTACAGCATTCCTATATTTACTCAGTAATTGCAGCATTTACATGCTTATTGTATCTGAGCTTTCTCCTTTTCTGGTACGATAAAATGGAAATCCTTAATGCTATTTAGCAATGCTCTTTTGTAATTGCATGTGGGAGAGGCCTTTGTCTGGAAGCAGACAAAATGGCAAGAACTGCACGTGCAGATTACCTGACATTAACCGAGTAATTGTTCTAGATGTGTGATCTTACAGATTTCTCATAAACCTACTTTACTACTTTCTGACTGAATTTTCAGGAGGTCATGAAAGGAATAATGCTTAACCTTGAAAAACTGTTAAAAGAATTAAGCAACAAGGAAGCTCCTGAAGGAAGAGCATATCTGAGAATCCTGGGAGAAGAACTTGGGTACTTGAAACTCAATGATTTCAAATTGCTGGGAAGCATGCTTTTAAAGAGCATTAAAACTCTTCAGAGTATTCCTGAAATGGTATGTTTCTGGTGTACTAATATGTGTTATTCATTTGTGTTTTTTTTTCTACAATTTTTTTAAAGTTTAGATTGTGTTGATCTATATCCATTCTATGTAAAGAATGGATATTTGATGCCAGTGCTGGTCACATAAAAATAAAATTATTTAAAATGAAATACCAAAATGTAGTCTGAAGGACTCTGAGGAACCTATAAAGACCCCTTAATAACCAAGTGGAGTCCTCCTGGAAGATGGGTGAATGGAAGGGCAGAAAAAAAGGCAGGTTCAGATCTTATTGTATGACTGAGATATCTACTGGAACAATGCCCAAAATCTCAGTGCTTGCCAGTATGTTTTATTACTAGTTTTTTTATTATGAAAAATGTACATTAATATTAAACAATAGTCTATCATCTTAAAAAGAAAAGGAGATGTAGTACAGTTTAGGAGTATTTAGTAAAATGCTGCTTTCAATTAAGTCAAAAAGTGTTTTGCCATTGATTTTTGAGAAGCCAGTATGTTACATGTCATCTAAACCAACTCACTTTCATATGTGTATGTCAAGACAGGAGATAAAATGTAGAATCCAGCATAGATCTGTTAATTTCCTTGTTTGATTCGCAGATTGCACAGGCCATCTCAAAAGGTGTTGACAGAGACTTATTTGTCCATTACATGTTCATGGACAATGAGTTTGAGCTCCCAACTGGAGCAGGTTTGCAACTGAAGTTTGCCTTGTCCGGAATAGCGACACCTGGTGCCAAAGTAGCTGTGAAGCTTCATCAAAAAAGTGTAAGTCTCAACAGCTCTCTTTGTTCCGTCTTCTCCTATTAATCTGCAATTTTATTTAGGGATTAGACTGTAACACCAAAAGAATGTTAAAGACTACAAAATATTCTTGAAGTCAAAAACAAAAACAAAACAAAAAAAAACCCTAACTTATTAGAGGTTAATATGTGGTAGTTTACATTACCAGTTAATATGTGGATATTTACATTGAAGTGAGAAGTAACACATATGATAAATTAAATACGAGATATAATGAAATGTATGAATGAAATGTACTTTAATTACTCTTTTACAATAATCCTTTTAATCTCTGTGTAGTTCTCTATGTATGCTTTCAAAATGAGAGTAGTGCAAAAGCTACAGCAAGTGAATTAGTTTTTCAGACCAGTTAATAAAAATTTTTGATGCAACCAAATCAAAGTGAAAAATTTGCTTTACAATTAAATATTGAAAAAATGAGCTAAAGGAAACATTTTTTATATGAAATTAAACATATTTTAACATTTTAAAAGTTAAAGAGGGTGTGACAAAATTAATTCTCCAGTTAGAGTGGAAAATTTTAAATGAAATATTTATATTCTTTTTTCCAGTTTTAGTAACTATTTTACTCTATTTTAGTCAATATTTTATATAAAGTTCTCAATAGTTGCAGTTCACATAAACTTTTAATTTCTTAACATACACAGTATTTAAGTAAACATTTTAAAAAAATGCCCTCAAAGTTATTATTGGCTGCTTTTTAGTATCTTGTGGAGTGTTTTCCAGAATATTGCATTCTGTCCCTTCTTTCTGTAATAGCTAAACAAAAGCTTGAAAATTAGCTGTCTTCTGTTTAGAGAATTTCAAATCTTGGATCCATTTTTTTTTTCCAAATACCTTACTCATTGCTTTTGAAAATTGCTATATTTTTTTTCTACAATGGTTTTTCTTTCAGAGCCATTATTTAAAAATACATGCAAGTAGCTTAACATACTTTCCTTCTGCAGCATGAGTACTTGTACAGTAAAGTAGATAAGGTTTCTTGGTGATATTATCTTGCTGTATTTGCTACATGACAGTTACCACTTATGTGCTCCCTCAGCTGATGTGACTTGGGAATCAATTATTTTGAATAGCAAAATCAATTATACAAAACCTACCTTTAGTTTATCAATAATGAGGGTATTATGTTTGTTTTCTAAAAAGTGTAGGAAGCGTATTGTAAAAATACATCTTTTTGGTTTTATTAAATAGATGCAAGCAGAACTCATTGCTAAACCTTCAGTAGCAGTTGAGTTTGTAACACACCTGGGAATAAACATGCCTGAATTTGCTAGAAGTGGCGTGGAGATGAATTCCAATATATTCCATGAGTCTGGAATTGAAGCACATGTTAGTGTGAAAGCTGGACAGCTGAAATTCAGCATTCCTGCTCCAAAGACCCCAACAAAGCTCCTCAGTGTCAGGTAATGGGAACTCAATGAGAACTTTCAATGCTGTGTTCTTGCCTTCCCTTCTCTTTTTTATTTTTTTATTCTCTCACATTAAATTATTGCAATAGCAATGCCTGCTAACTACCAAATATTATTTCATTAAGCCCCTTCCTCAGTAAGTTATTTTATTCAGAAAGTAACTTTGTAACCTTACTAATCACACAACATATGTGTAATATCTGAACACCTGTCCTGGGAAATAAATGGCTCACTTTCCTGTTCCAGCAACACATTACATTTGGTGTCTCCAACCAAAACTGAAGAGATTCCACCTCTGATTGAGAACCGAGAGTTCTGGACGTCATGCAAGCCTCTCATTGCTGGTCTAAATTTCTGCACCAAATTATTGTACTCTAATGCCAGTGCCACAGATGCAGCTCCATATTATCCCTTGACTGGAGAAACCAGGTAAGTTAGAAAAGCTTTGACTATGTCTATTTTGTGTTAAATAACCTTCCTTCTCAGAGCTTAGTATCTACAGTACACTCTCATATAAATCTTACCTTTAAAAATCTTCAAATTACAGACATGAGCTTATCAGAATGAGAGCTATTGAGAATTGTATGTTTTCTACTGTTTGTGGTCATGGCAAAATCAGTTATTTACAAGACATTTGTTTACTCCTTCTTTAGATATGAACTTGAAATAGTGTCCACAGGAGAAGTGAAGGAATACTCTGCAAGTGCAAACTATGACCTACAGAGAGAGGGAAACGGCTTGATAGACACTTTGAAATTTGCTGTCCAAGCAGAAGGTAAGAGTCTGAAAAATTAGTATGGTTTAGCTTAGTTTTGAGCTATATGTCATTGAATTGGAAAAAGATTGTTATGAATAAACCACAATAGAGGTGTTTACAGTATAAAATAGAACACTGTTTTCACACCAAAATAGGCCAACACTTTCACTTTCATTTCATTTCATTTCATTTCATTTCATTTCATTTCATTTCAATGTTTTCAATCCTGGTGAAAGATCTTCATGATGAGAGGCAGATTTTGCATCCCAAAAAATGCTTTAATGTATTTTAAATGAAAATGTGGTGTTGGTGAATGAAAGAAAGGAAAAGGAGAAATTAACAGGCTCTATATAGGAGAAAAACACCATTTCTGATAAAATATGAAAGTAATGCATACAAATTAAGAAAAACTGCATAAAAATAAAGTTTTTAAAGGGAGACAGCAACTTTAAGTAACAAAGTTGTGACTGGATTAATCCATGATGGGTTTAGAAAATGAGGAGAAAAAGATGACCCAGTTTCTAACTGAAATTCATCAAAGGTTGCCTTAGATCCCCAGGATGATATAATTTCCAGTTGATTGGTTTTTGATTCCTTTTTAGAAAAATCCACAAGACTCCATAGTTGTGAATAACCAGAGTACATATTTTCTAGGTGTAAAGCAGCATGAAGCCACACTGACCTTCAAGTACAATAGAGACAGGAAGATTTTGACCAGTGATGTCCACATTCCAGATGTTGATATTGACTTTGGTACAAACTTCAGAATTAGTGATGAATCCACTTTGGGGAAGAAAGCATATACCTTTGTCTTGGACTTTAATAACAAGAAGATTCCTGAAGTTACTCTTACTGGCCAAATAAGGTAACTCAGAAAACCATTTAGACTTCTTCAGATACTTTTGGATAAGATAGCTGAAGTTTTTACTGAACGTTGAAAATTTTGGAAAACAATATCTCATTTTTGGAGAAACTGCACATTCGTGTATAGAGACATATAAACTCATTCTTCAAACCCCCTTTAAAAGCCCTTGAAATATTATTTTATTTGTTACCCATCGCATATACATAAAATAACTATGCCTAATACACCAACTGATCCTTCCTACTACATGTATAATTTCTGTTGGAAGATTCTTGAGGTAGTTCTGCCATGTTTGCAAACATGATTACAAGAATGACATTGTACTAGTGTTATTGCAGGTGTGATAGTCAAAGGATATAAACAAGGCAAGGTTTGTTCAGAGAGGTATTATCATTTACTAGATATATTCAGCTCTAAAAAAAAAATGTTATTACATCTCCCCATGAAGGAATCTAACAGCACTCAATAAGCAACAAAACCAAAAATAACTGACAGCTTCCTGTAAAAATTCCCACGCTTCATGATGAGAATATTTCCGGGAACATCTACAGGGGACCTAACAAAAATGTTCAGCCTGCCAGGGTTTCTAAAATTGTCTGCCTCACAAGCCCGTGGTGAAATGAGCTGATCACATTCTTTAATAAACCTCAATCTTCCATGGAATTCTGTGATCTTGATGGTGCCCCAGGGAGTCTTTGTCTTTGCTGTTCATGCAGAATTGCCTCTGATATCAGTGGGAGCTTTGGACAGATGTCAGGGACCTCAATTCCCTTTCATTTGCACTAACATAATATTAGAAGTTTGCTCAAGTCAACAAAGTCACAGAGATAAAATAAATGTGAGTAAAGGAAAATGAAGCCCGGTGGCATAATATATTTTGTCAAGTGTTTTACTTCTACTTGATTCATGGTCAAACTCAGTATCCTTAATAGAGAATTCAGCTTGAGTTCAGAATTTGGTTCAGGTAGAACATTAATAGACAGGTAGATATTTTCATCCATTTCAGTATTATGGATTTATATGATATATAATACGGAATTATTCTTGTATATATCCAAACAGCTGCATTATAACAATTTAATTTAAATTTCACAAAGTAACTGATAGGAGCTGAAAACATTAATTGACTCATAAAGAAGTATACAAGTTTTATGCATTCTATCTTTTGTAACATCTATTATGCTTTTACTTTAGATTTAAATGCTGAAATTGCTCCTGAGACATAGTGAAAATGTAGAATAAAATGTTTTACATTTGTATTTACATTTTGCTTTCACAGATATGCTGGAATGGAAGAAGCGATGTTAGGAGGCACCATTTCTATTCCTCGCCTGCAAACTGAACTTAGATCTGAAGCATTGGTTAATTATTCACCCACCAAGGGATATCTTCAGATGAGCTCAGCTGCAACAACTCATGGGAACACAATTTCAGAAAGAGTTCTTTTCAGATATGGTAGGAGCAAAAACATAAGCCATGTGTACAACCTATACTTTTAAACAACTTGTTACCTTAGTTTACATTATACCCCTAAATTGAACAAAAATATACTAATTTTACTCTTTTCTTTTAAAATAATCATTTTCAGATTCTGAAAAAGTTGAGCTAGAGTGGAATTCAGGTGCCAGTGCTGCTGTGAAAAGAATGTCTTCTGGCTTCCCAGTGGACTTTTCAGACTACCCAAAGACTTTAGAGAAGTATACCAATGAACTGCTGGATCAGAAGGTTGCTCATACGGATATGACTATGCGACATATTGTATCACAATTTATTGTGGTATGTTTCAACCTACAGTAGATATTAATTACAACATGACTGCATAGTCCTAACTAATTTTTGCCTCCCCCAAGGAAGACAAAATGGGTACTACTTGTAAAAGCACTCATCAAATTGAGTACGATTTATATTTTCAACTTTGATCAAGCCAACCACTTTACCAGATGGCTAGTGCTATACTAATAGTTATGCTGGCTTTCAGATAACTTACATAACTTAAAGGGTTGGAAAGTCCTAAAACTTTGTTTTACTTTGGAAAACTTTTCTCCTCGTTGCAGGCAACCAACACCTGGCTGCAAAAGGCATCAAAAGATGTTCCCTATGCCCAGACTCTACACGCCAAACTACGTGGACTGCAGGAACTGAGCATTCAGAAAATTAACCTGCCTGTTATCACCATTCCTGAAGAACTTTTCCTGAAAAGGTAGATAGAGAAATAAGGATAATCACACAGGAAACTGAAAACAGATATTTATTCCTATGTTTGTGTTATTTTATTTTATTTCAATTTTATTTTATTTTATTTTATTTTATTAAACATTGTGGAATTGTTGTAAACATCATAACATCAGAATAATAACAAAGAATTTTAGGACCAGAGAGACTAAATTATATAGAGGAAATGATGCATATAATTAAGTAAGACAAATTTGAATCCACACTAATCACTCCTGCAGCATATGAATGAATACATCCTGAAGTCTTGTGTTGTATAGTAATGAGAACTGAGCAAAAATACAGTGTTCAACACCTTTACTCTGGAGTCACAGAACTAATGAAGACAGATTTCTCATAGATTTGTGTTCTGCATCCCTACAGACACCTTCTCTTTGGCCATAACCCTAACATCTAAACTTTTTCCTGTGCAGTCCTACTGGACAGTTCTTCCTATTCCCCTAACACTCTGGTTGACCTTCACTGGTATAGTAGATGTATAAGTACCCTGACTCCATCTGTCACTTGCTCAGAGGCAGCACATGCCATGGTTGTGCACATATGGGCTGGATACTTGCACTAGTTTGAGCCCATCTCCTCCAGCTACTCTGGATTTCTCAGAGTTTGTATAAATGTAATTACTCTTGAGGCTTTTATCCTTCTGTCAAATTTGATAGAAATCATCCAATATATTAAAAATTTCTGAAAGGTAAGGCCTGACCAACAAAAAGAGGGACCAGCAACAAATAAATAGTATATTCCTTCTGTCTCTAGGAAATTAAAAAATAAATCAGCTGAAGTGGATCTAGTCATTAAAATGTTCATGTGCCTGCCAGAATTTGATCTCATTGCAGTTTCTAGCATATATTATTCTTGCCAACTAGTGTTCATACCATATTGCTTCTCTGCTCATGCATAAGGATTCAAGGAGCAGTGGTGCTTGGTAATATCTTCAGTGGTACACCCACAGCTACTACTCTGATAAATCTTGTTTGTATAGTTTGCTCATGAGTTAAGGAAATACTGATTGATAAAATGAATGCAAAGAACTAAAGAAGCTAGTGTAAGATTGGATTATATAAACAGACGGGGAGAAGCGTTGCATTTTATCTCTTAGTGCTGTTTTTCCGGATATCGTCTTTCACAGAGGTAGTATAAAATGTTACATCCCTATTTCTTTCATTGCATTCCTAAGCTAAGTATAAGCAAGGAAAATGTTTTTTCCCCTACATTCTTACCAATAGTGCACATTGGAATAATAGGAATTTCTACTTCTCTGTGATGTTGCTTTTTTAACCATTTCATGTAAGGAACAAATTTTTTAAATGTTTGCTTAATTTTCATCTTAGGAAATAGCTCTAAGTGTAAAAAAGAACATTTTGTAATATAAAAGACCAGTTAGACAAACAAGAAAAGTATCTTTGCCAGCTTATTGTTCATGAACAAATGAGCAAAGTTTCCTCCTGTTTTGCCTTTTCATAACACATATTCCCCACAAACTTTTCAGCTAACAATCCATTTTTCCAGTCCTAAATCCTGGTGGAATGCTTACATTTTTATATATTTTTGTTCAGATTAAAATAAATAAAAAAATATCCTGAATATTTGGATTAAACTTTTGAAATGCTTATGATCAGAGAAAAATTCTTGCCAATTTAGGTTCTTACAACATCTAATGCTAGTGAGACTTTTCATACCTATCTGTAAGAATATATCATTAAAAAAAAAAAAGAATATAATCACTTTTTTCTGGTACTCAGCATGACACCTTGCTGAAGTGCAGCATGACTTTTGGAGGAATTATCTTTTCCTGTATACCAACAATTTTCTTTCAAATTCCTTCATTTTCATGCCAATACATCTTTTCATGAATATGCATAAGGCAGATTTAGATTTGGATTCTTAGATTAGAAAATCAAATGCAAGATTCATAACAATTGCATGTGTGGCCCCTTGAATGACACTCTCTACCTGTGAGCTAAGGTTATTTAAGCTCTGAACAAAGACTCAGGAATGTCTGAATTCTAATCCAAGGCCTTATGGAAATATTGTGTTTCTGGACTACAGGTTTCACAGCCTGGTCTAGTGGAAGCTGTCCCTGCCTATGGCAAGGGGGCTGGAATTAGATGTTCTTTAAAGGCCTTTCCAACTCAAACCATTCTATGATTCTATGACTACTTGATCTCTCAGTCTTCCTGATTATGAAATAAGGGGAAAAAACATTGACAGAATTCAGATATCAAAAATGCTTTCAGGAGATTCTGATAGATGAGTGCTTCAAAAATGCTGAGATGATCATTACATTTCTCTCTAAACCTAAAGTCAGGACATTGATATAACCATGTAAGCCCAGTATCCTGGGAATAGTAGGAATCATTTCTGTGTATATGTCATGGACTTGCACAGCTTTTAACAGAATCACTTTTATTTTCTAGTGAAGGCCGGATCAAATACATCTTCAATAAGAACAGTTTTCTAATTAATATTCCATTACCATTTGGTGGAAGATCATCCTACGACATAAGGGTGCCACAAACTGTTAAAACACCTCCTCTGGTAATGGAGTCAATAGGAATAAATGTACCATCTCAGGAATACAGAATCCCAGCATTTAATGTTCCAGAATCCTATCCTCTTCTTGTGCCTCTACTGGGTACTTTAGAGGTCTCTACTAATGTGTACAGCAACTATTACAACTGGACAGGAGCATACACTTTGGCTAATAGCAGCACAGAGAAAGCATCCAGCATAAGAACTACTTACACCACGAATGCTGATTCAGTTTTTGAGCTACTTTCCTACAATGTGAAAGGTAAGAATGTGTGCTAATATTGTAATGCTGGCAAAACTATTTAAATGACTTTATTTTATACATATCAGGTACAGCCCATTTATTTTTACATTGCTTATTTAAAGAAAGAGGTTGTGTAATCTCAAATCACTTTCTCTGTGTTTTTGAAGACACAATGTGAATCCATTTATTTAGGCACTAAAGGAGAAGTCAGATAATTTGTTAAAGACTTAAGGTATATATTTTCAAATATATTCCATACCAAAGGCACAGTTCTTCAGAACTGAAGGCATGATCATATAAACATTTGTGTATTTCACAAGTCAAGTGTTTTCAAAATCAGGCATGTGTGTAGGTATGCCTCCAGTTTGTTTTTCTCTCTCCCTCTCTCTATATAGGTACACAAATATATATTTTTTATTACTTATATGTGTCCATATACTGCCGTAACTATATGGCAGTTAGCCCAGATTCAGACTAGGCAGTTGTTAAAAGTGGTGTTCTTTTAAGATAGTTCTTATACTGGAAAAGGTCAGGCTAACTTTAGTCTCTTATCAACTTCCCACCTCATATGAAGTATGATAAAAATGACATTTTTAGAAAAGGAAATGTTAGCTATGTTGTAGTTTCAGCTATTCTTGGGAGTCCATCTTGTTAATTAAATTTTAAATCATGACATAACTTTGCATCATCTCATAATTATATTTCATACAACAATATAAAGATTTGATTTATTCACTGAAAATTTAGCCCCAAATATAAAAATATTATTTTTTTATTTTTTTTTTTTTTAGAAATATTCAGGATCAACCAAAATATTTTTTCTTTTAAGCAAAATAGTATAGTAACAGTAAGTGCAGTTCAAGTAGTAACATAAAAGCTTAGTGACATCAGACAAAATCTTAAAGACAAAACGGTATAGATTACATCACTTTGTCATCTTTTGTCTTCTTTTTCCTATTTCAGGTTCTGGCGAAGCATCTTATAATAGAAATGGATTCACCTGTGCATATGAAAATCACCTGAAGCACAGACTCTTAACTTCAGTTTTTAAATTGTCTAGGACAAAGAGTTATGAACCTAGTCTAGTTTCAAACTGCACTGTATCACTTATGGCATCGAGTACTCTGGGTCCTCAGCTTTCATTTTCCGGTGATATTGTTTCTGAAAAAACAAATAACATGAACATCAATAATGTCAAGATGGAAGGGCAACTGGAAGTGGCTTCTGTCTTTGCAAGAAGCATTTATACTATGTCAAGCTCATACAATGAAAAGAGACAGGTTTTGGAAGGGAAATCAAATCTGAAGTTGGATTCTCCTTACCTGCAAGCTATGAATCAACTATCTGGTAGATACAGTGATGATGTATTTTCCATTACTTCGGTTTCTGATGTACAAAGTGGACTATTAAAGAACACAGCTTCACTGAAGTATGAGAATAGCCAGCTGAAAATGACATCTGAAACAAATGGGAGGTATCGACAACTTGCAGCTGTTAATAAGCTTGAATTAATTTTGTCAAAGAAGATGGCAGCACTTCGCTCTGAGTACCAAGCCACTTACAAGCAAGCCCAGTATTATGCCTTGTTTGCAGGTTCTCTCAATTCCCAGGATCTTGTTTTCAACACTGATATCTCTCTGACCGATCAAAGGAATCGAGCAGCACATAAGTCATCACTCAATGTTAATCAGTATGGTCTAGCTAGCAGTGCAACTACAAATGTGCAATTTAGTCCATTGACAATGCAGAGTGAAATGAATGCCAAACTTGATACTGCTGGAGGCTCTATGTCACTATCCTCTTCTGGGCGCTATGGTAAAAACAATGCAAAATTCAATCTTGGTGGAAGAGTCAGCTTAACGGAAGTAACGCTGGGAAGTGAATATCAGAGTACAGTTCTGGGTATGGACAATAAACATGTTTTAAACTTCAGAGTTAATAGAGAAGGACTCAAGTTCTCAAATAATTTGCAAGGGTCATTCAAAGAGATTAAGCTGGAGTACTCAAATGACTTGACTATTCCTGGTTTATCCCTAATGTTTTCTTCAAAGTTAGACAACAGCTTCAGCGTTGACAAGTTCCACAAGCATGGTTTTGATCTGCAGTTGCAGCCCAAATCACTCACAGCTAAGCTGAGCAATAATATTAAGTACACCAAAACCGAAGTTTCCAACAAAGCAGAACTGCTCCTCGAGCTTCTGAAGCTGAACTTGGGTGGCAATATGAGAGCAGCCTATGGAGCAGATGAAATAAGGCATACCTACACTATTACATATGCTGATCTAGCTGCAAACTTTAAAACAGATATGGTTGCAAATGTTCAAGGTGCAGCAGTGAGTCACAGAGTTAATCTCAATATAGCAGGACTGGCTACCTCAATTACTATGAACACAAACTGTGATTCCAAATCTCTCCGGTTCAGCAATGCTCTGCGTTCCACTATGGCCCCATTTACTGTCACTGCTGATGTCCATACCAATGGTAATGGAAAGCTGATTGCCATGGGTGAACACACAGGAGACCTTTACAGCAAATTCCTGTTTAAAGCAGAGCCTCTTGCTTTCACTTTCTCCCATGATTACAGAGGATCTACCAGTCACAGCTTCAAGTCTAGAGGAAGATACACTACTCAGCTTGATAACAAAGTTCATATGCTTTTTACTCCATCAGAACAGTCCAGTGCTTGGAAATTGAAAAGTCAGCTGAACAATAATGTATATTCACAAGATCTCAATGCTTACAATGATGCAGAAAAGACCGGTGTGGAACTTAGTGGAAGAGCTTTAGCAGATCTCTCTGTGATGGATACATCAATCACACTACCATTCACATCTGAAGAAGTTAACATCATTGATGTATTAGGCCTCAGGGGCAGTGTGTCAGAGCCTCAAGAATTCAGCATCTCTGGCTCTGTGAAGTACGATAAAAATAAAGATATGCATGTTATTAACCTACCACTCTTGGAACACTTACCAGTCTACTTTGAGCAAATCAGAGGTGCCATGCTAACCACACTGCAGGCTGTACAAAGTTACCTGAAAAACATTGACATAGATCAATATATGAGACAATACAAGGCAACTTTGGATAAACTCCCACAGCACCTTAATGATTACGTGGAGAAATTAGATCTGAAAGGCAGAGTTAGCACCATGAAAACTAATCTGATTGCTTTCACAAAGGACTACAGAATAACATCTGATGATCTCCAAATTATGTTGGAAAAAGCCCTGGAAAATCTTCAAGAAATACTGCTCCAGCTTCAGGTCTATCTGATACAAATTGAGCAATACATCAAAGACAATTTTGAACAGTTTGACATTAAAGCACTTATTGCACAGCTTCTTGACCAAATAGTTGAAAAAATAACAGCTCTAGATAACAAATATAACATAAGAATGACTGTAGTTGACACTCTTCAGAGATTACAATTTTTTTTTCAAGAATATTATCCCAGCAAAATTGGAAGCAGCACAATGGCTTGGATTAAAAATGTAGATGATGAGTACAGGATCACTGCTAGAATACAGGAGAGCCTAGAACAACTCAAAATTCAGATTCAGAATATTGATGTCAGACGCATTGCAGAAAAATTGAAACAGCAGATTAAAATGTTTGATGTTAAACAAGTTTTAGAAAAATTGAAGCGTTTATTGCCAATTAAAAAAATGAAAGAAGTTCTTGAACAAATCAAAGACTTTATTCTAAATTGGATGGAGGATTATGAAGTGTCCGAGAAGATCAGTGCTTTCCGAGGTCATATACATAAACTGATTGTAAAATATGAAATTGATAAGCAGGTGTATTTTTTAATGGACAGAATGACAGAACTGCTTAACCAGTACAGAATAAAAGAAACTGTCCAGAAACTGACTGTCTACCTGAAAAAAATTGATGTGAAGACATACTTTGATAAAATTCTTGCTTTTATTGATGATGCTGTCAAGAAAGTGCAAACCTTTGATTATGCAATGATGATAAAGGAAGTCAACAAGTTCCTTGACATGGTTATAAAAAAACTCAAGTCTTTTGACTATAACCAGTTTATTGATGAAACAAATGAGAAAATCCAAGAAGTAACACAGAAAATAAATGAGGAACTCAGAAATCTAGAACTTCCACAGAAAGCAGAAGCATTGAAACAGTATATGAAAGATTTTAGTGCTGTGATTTCAAAATACATAGAACAATTAAAGGACACCAAGCTTGCTGCCATAATTAACTGGCTCAAGGAGCTCATAAACTCAACAACATTTGCTAATCTGAAAGCCAAAGTAAATGAGCATCTGGAAGACCTGCGAGAGAGGATTTCTGACATGGATATCTCCAAAGAATTTGAATGGTATCTTCAGAAGATAAGCCAATTCTACAATTCTGCTGTCATATACATTTCTGAACAGTGGAACATAGCTTTTAAAAAAATTGTTATTTTGGCTGAAGAGTATGATCTAAAAAATTGGGCTGAAAATTTAAACCAGTTTGTTGAAACAGGATTTAAAGTCCCTGAAATAAGAATTGTTATAGTCACTATACCTGCCTTTGAGTTCAGTCTCCGAAGTCTTCGCGAAGCAACATTTCGAACACCAGACTTCGTTGTTCCACTGACTGATCTGCATATCCCCTCCTATGAGATAAATATTAAGAGACTAAAGGACATGAGAATCCCAATGAAATTTACTACTCCAGAGTTTACTGTTCTAAATAGCTTTAAAGTTCCATCTTATACAATTGACCTAAATGAGATTAAATTGCAGATTGTGAGAACAATAGACCAACTCATGTCTGGTGATTTTCAGCTGCCAGCAATTGATTTGTATTTTAAAGATCTGAAGATGAGAGATATGCCTTTTTCTGACATTTCTTTCCCAGAATTACAAATGCCTCAGTTTGAAATACCGGAATTATTGGTTCCAAAGCTAAATCTAAATGAGCTCCAGATTCCTGACTTGAAGATACCAGAGTTCCAACTTCCACGTATCCCACATACAGTGACTGTCCCTACATTTGGCAAGTTGTCTGGTGCTTTCAGAGTTACCTCTCCATTCTTTACACTGTCTACGCAAGCTGAAGTTCATAATACTACAACATCTGTAAACAGTCCAGAATTTGTGACCTCCCTTTCAGCTCAAACAACATCCAAATTAGATTTCCTAGTTTTTAGTGTTATTGCAGATTCACGTCTCTTGGCCCCTGAGATGAAACAGCTGAACATTAAAAATTCCATGAAGGTCAACCACAGGTTCCTTAAAGTTGATCACAGCAATGAAGTGGTATTTTTAGGGACTTCTGTAGAAGGTGAAGCTGAAACCAGAGCAAACTTCTATACAACAAAAAATTCCATAGGACTTCAGAATAAATTAATGGTCAAGCTGCAAAGAAAAATTTGGATACAGAGTGGAACAGCATATTCCCACAGACTGAATATTCCACAAGCTGCCTTCTCCAGCCAGGCTGATTTTGTCAATAATATGACAACAGAGGTGGAAGCAGGACATATATCATTTACCTCCAATGCTAAAGGAAACTGGAAATGGGCTTCTCCTAATTTCTCTGATGAAGGCACTCATGATTCACATGCCACTTTCAGGGTTGAGGGTCCCATTATTATATTCTTTGGTGACTACAGAATAAATGATAAGTACCTGAAAGTCAGCCAAGCTGTGAGATACGAATGTGGTTTCCTAAACTATGCAACGCTTCAGATTCAGTCTGAAATTGAGTCACAGCGTGTGGGGCGTAGCGTTCTGAATGTAAAAGGCACAGTACAGCTTGGAGGAATGAAAGTAGAATTAACAGGCTCTCACAATGCTCGTCTCAATGGACGGATTACTGGGACTGTGAATAATGAGGTTTTCTTCTTGGCTCAGCCTTTTGAAATTCGAGTATTAACAAACAATGATGGAAATGTGAAAATCAGCTTCCCAATGAAATTGACTGGCAAAATTGACTTCCTGAATAACTATGGTCTTTCACTCAGTTCTTCTGTTCAGCAGGTCAGCTGGCAAGCTACTGGCAGGTTCAATCAGTACAGGTATTCCCATAATATGTCCGCTGGCAACAATGATGACAGAATTGAAGCTCATGTTGAAATGAGTGGAGATGCCAACCTAGACTTCCTAAATATTCCTCTAACCATTCCTCAGCTTAATGTTCCCTATACTGGAATCCAGACTCCTCAGCTAAAAGATTTTTCACTGTGGGAACGGGTAGGCCTGAAGGACTTACTGAAGACTACAAGACAATCATTTGATTTAAATTTGAATGCTCAGTATGAGAAAAACAAAGACATGCATGTAATCCCGCTTCCTTTAGCAACAGTGCATGAAGCACTTAATAAATACATCACTTTCTTCAACAAATATTTTGAAAGAGGAAGAAACACAGCTTTAGATTTTCTCACAAAGTCGTATAACGAAGCCAAAACAAAATTTGACAAATACAAAATACAGACATCACTGAACAAACTGCCACGGACCTTCAGGATTCCAGGATACACTATTCCAATTGTGAATGTTGAGGTTTCTCCTTTTACTGCTGAGATGCCAGCCTTTGGTTACATGCTCCCAAAAGAAATAAGTACAACAGGATTCACAGTCCCATTTATTGGCTTTTCAGTACCATCTTACACATTAGTATTACCTTCTCTGGAACTTCCAGTCCTTCATGTTCCACAGGATCTACGCACTCTAAAGCTTCCTAGATTCAGAATCAATAGCCCATCAAACCACATCTTAATTCCTGCCATGGGAAATATTACTTATGACTTCTCATTTAAATCCAGTGTGATCACTTTGACTGCAAATGCTGGGCTGTTTAATCAGTCAGATATTGCTGGGCAACTTAGTATCTCATCTTCATCTGTTTTTGATGCACTACAGTTTAAGCTGGATGGTTCAACCAGCTTGACAAGAAAAAGGGGGTTGAAACTGGCCACAGCACTCTCTCTGAGTAATAACAAATTTCTAGGAGGAGGTCATGACAGCACTATTAGTCTCACAAGGAGGAACATGGAAGCATCATTGACAACAAATGCACAAATTAACACACCAGTATTAAAAGTGAATTTCAGCCAAGAGCTTTCTGGAAATACTAAGTCTAAACCCACGCTTTCCTCTGGGCTAAAAGTAATGTATGATTTTAATACTCCTAAATATGGCACCAGTGCTAAGGGAGGAGTTGCTCACAAATTTGCTTTGGAGAGCCTTACATCTTACCTATCAGTAGAATCATCAACAAAGGGGAATATTGATGGAGTAATTTACACTGGAAATTCATTTTCTGGAACTCTGGTCCACGAGGCAAACACTTATCTGAATGCTAATGGAGCCCGGTCATCTCTCAAGCTTGAGGCCAACTCCCAAGCAGATGGACTCTGGAACAGTGAAATGAAAGAACTACTTGCAATTGAAGCATCTACTCGACGTGTTTATGCAGTCTGGGAGCACAATGGCAAAAACTATGCACGATATACACCTCTTTTCACAACAACGGGGTCTCAGAAATGCAAAGCAACCTTTGAGCTGGCTCCTTGGAGCATGTCAGCAGATCTTCAGATTCAAGCCACTCAGCCAAATTCCTTCCTGGACATAGCCTCAATTAATCAGGTTGTCCTAATGAAAATCAATACTGTGAACCAGAAAGTTGGCTGGAAGGGTGAAAGCCAAATTCAGTCACTATCTTTGGGACATGATATGCAATTATCAAATGAAAAATCAAAGGCAAAGTTTGATATTTCTGGATCTTTGGGAGGATACATGGACTTCCTCAAAAAAATGAAGTGTCCCATTGCTGAGAAGAGCTTATGGGATATCCTGAAGCTGGACGTCACTACCAGTGCTGACAGAAAACAATACTTAAATGCTTCAGCATCCCTCGTGTACACAAAGAGTGATGATGGTACCTTCTTCCCCATACCTGTGAATAAGCTAACCGATGGCTTCACATTCAATATTCCTGAGTTACATCTAAAGGTTCCAAGTCCTGTCTTCAGCACTCCAGAGTTCAGAGTTCCTTTCACCACTCTGCAGGTCCCAGCCTACACCATTGACTTGCGCAACATAAAAATTCCACAGACACTAAACACGATGCCATTTGACGTCAATTTACCCACACTGCCAAGACTAAGATTCCCCAAAGTGGATGTAGGAGCCAATTATATTACATTAGAAGAATACAAGATACCATATTTTGAGCTGACAGTACCTGAATACCAAATAACTGTGTCTCAATTCACTCTTCCAAAGAGTATTTCTCTTGGCAGTTTCCATGTAAATCTGGATGAAGTAGCTAATAAGATTGCAGATTTTGATTTCCCTACAATTACAATTCCTGAACAGAAAATTGAGGTCCCCCCTCTCAAGGTGTCCTTGCCTGCTGGAATTTACATTCCATCATTTGGTGCCTTGACTGGATCTTTGAAAGCTGTTTCCCCTTTGTACAATGTCACCTGGAGAACAGACTTATCAAATAAAAAGGACTCCTTTGAACTGTCTGTCGACTCTACCTGCAGCTCAACATTACAGTTCCTGGAATATGACTTGAATGGTAAGACATTATAATTCTATGTGCCACAGTTCTGGGGTAAACACTCCATACTGTTTTTCTGTTTAGCAATTACATTAGATTATACATCTCCTTTTGTCTTCATCATCATTTTTTCATAAATTATTATCAGTCTTAGTCAGACACCTTGAAGGCTAATTACAAGTCATATGTATAACTAATGGCACACTCTGAAAAGAAATGGAAGAGATCTCTTTTTTCATATAGAGGTTTCTTACTTTAAATTGCGGACATCATAACGTTTCCCCATTGCTTAAGATAATACCCTTAAATGAGAGAAAGCGGGCTCACTTTTTATGTAATTCAGTTCAGATATATAAATGCCTACCTTTTTTCTTATAGAATCATAGAATTAACCATTAATTTTCATAAATAACCATTAATGTTCATAATTAATCATTATGAATTAAACATATTTGGTTTTCAAAATATTTCAACTCAGAAAGCTCAGGCATCCCATATAGTTTTTAATTCTAGACTTTAGAATAATAGTAAAAGCATACATAAGAACAAAATTATAAAACTCTCGAGAGATTAAAATCTAGAATCCCCATTTCTGGTCTGCATGAATGCAAAATTTTATACCCCTGTTATTATAAACATAGAGGAAAATTTAATTTTAAAATATTCTGGTTGAACAAGCATTTTTGTATCTTTTTATTTGGGGCATTATAGTCATTTAGTTTCTTGAGGTATAATTTTGCATACAATGGAAACAGTCCACAACTGGCCTAGTTGTGGACTAGCTCAACATGTATTTTGTATTGTTCTGGTAAAACATACTTTTGAAACCTGTTTCACAGCTGTTTCAAACTACAAATATGAAGGAGACATGTTTGTTATGAAGACCACTGGCAGCCTTTCTCACCGTGACTTGAGTGCAAACTACAAGCAAGATGTCAGTCTTCGGGGATTTGGGTAAAGATTTGTTCTGACAATCTAATTTATAATAGACAAAAGTGCCAATGATGTACTTCTTGCTTTGAACACAAATGCCCCAGAGTGCTTTGCTGTAATTAGTAAGAACCTATGTAACTAATCTGTCATTATTGGTGGTAACTTTTTCTATCTTGAGATAGCTGAAATGCTATTCCCTCTCAGTATTTCCAACATAGATTTTCTGAGCAGCCCTACTTCATATAATTGCTAAGATATAAACCCAGCATTTCATATTCAGAGCGGTTCTAGATCTGACCATCAACAAAGCTTTTTCACTGGAACCCTCTGTCAGCACAAGTCATTAAAGAGTAATTTTTATTCACAAGTACTTGTACTAGGGATTACAGAGTTGGCCTTCTAACTGCCTGTTTTGATCTCCAAGTGTTGTGCTGATATATCCAAGGGACAGAAGTCTGAGAAGGCAAGTACAAATGCAGATACAAAATACTGCCTGAACTTACGTTGATGGAAAAAATTGAAGTCAGCTTATAGAAGTCTTTAGAAAGCTTACAACAGGGCAGCTACAGGTTTTGATTTGTTGTCATTATTCAATGAAAATTCTCAACCGAGCTCAATATAGTATCTAAAAAAAGGAAAATTGTAGTAACATGAAGTTTTGAATATATTAGGCTAAATCCTAAGAAATTTGGATAATAAAGCCCTACCTTCTTTTGATGACAAAGGTATTGTTCACATGGACATATATATAATATCATAGGTAGTGCTATATTTAGGCATACTGCATTGTGTACTTCCTTAGGGCCTGTGCTGTCTTCTTGTGTTCATTATAGCTGTGTATTCTTTGTTGTAGAGTTGTGGCCAACACTGCATCACTAGACGTCATCAGCCCAACATTTACTGATATTCATGTACGTTATCAAACGACTGACAGCACAATATCCTCTTCAGTATCTACACCTTCTGCTGGGACCTTAGGCTATCTCATTGAAGTAGAAACTGACATTCTGAAGAAGAAATTTTACTACCGAACTCGGGTAAGCTTGATATGACCAATAACAAGCAAAAAGGTTGGCGGTGGTCAAAGAAAAAGCTCCCTTTTAAAATTTGTGTATGTTGATATTAAGACATAAGTTAAACACCCTTTGTCCAAAGAAAAAGTGTATTATCAGTAATTATGTTTTTTATTTCCTACACTGGCCTTGCCAATTCTAAAAGTAGCATCTATGTGAAGAGACTGTTTCAGCTTTTTTCCCTCTGCCATGATCAAGAAAATACACCTGCTGAAAGTGAAGTACAGAAACAGTTTTTGATAACCAGACGATCAGGCTTGGTGTATACTTATCAGACTACTTAAAATTATTTCAAAAGTTGCCCTTATAGGAATCAAGCCCCTGGAAGTGGTCAGACGTAATGTGTCTTCTTTTTGGATCCATCAATACATTATGAGAAGTAAAAACCTTTTTAGATTTGCTAACAAAAGATGCTATTATTGGCATACCACAATTACAAAATATTTTACCTTCCAAGATGATAAACTAATTTAAGAATCACCATCAACTCATAATTCATTATTTATTACTGAAAACTGGAAAATGTGTTTATGTAAATAGATTTGAGGATCTTTAATTACTCTAAGTAGCTTTCACTCATTGTTTCATTGATTTAAATGATTGCAAAATGAAATCCTCTAATGTTTTCATATTAAGGAAAGGTTGTTTAAATTCACTTTAAATAATTTCAAGAATGAGCGGAAGGGTCATCTCCTAAGTAATTGACAGGTTTTATGAGGCCTCATAGCATTTAATAGAAAGGAAAGAAAAATCTTATTTGCAGTCTGATTTTAAAAACAAACAAAAAGACTAAATTATGTTGTGGTACTCCTGTGCAAAGAGGCATAGCGTAACTTGATACAATATAATTTGTTCCAAAATAACCTTTCAAGATGGGAGCAAACATACCATAGACAAAAATTTGTAGTGTATATATCTTAATATATATTAAATTTAAAGTTATGCAAAATGAAAACATTGAAATACACTTACTATAAATAACGTGGGATTTGTTTTATTTACAATCTATCTTTTGGTTATCCCATCTTATATTTTCAGTCTGCTCCTCAGAAGGACATTGACATATTAAGCAGTGAGATATCCTTCAAGAATCCTCACCTGATTCAAATGAAATTCAACTGGAAAGAGGATGCTGCCAAAGACTTGCTGTTGGGTCTAAAAGACAAAGTACCTAAAATGACAAATGCAGTCTATAGATATATTAATCGGTACCATAAGGAGCATATGGGACTGGATATTAGTGCTGCCACCTTGAAGATGAAGAATATAATGCAGAATAATGCTGACAAAGCATACGCATTTGCTGCAAAACAAATAGACCAAATAGATGCTCAGCTTCGCACAGCTGCCAGTGAGGCCTCTGGCAAATATCAGGAGATGAAGGTGAAGGCTAAACAGCTGTATCAAAAAGCAGCAGATCAAGCTGGACAGATTGAATATCAAAAACTAAAAGCAAAGCTTTTGGATGCTACAATTGACATAATTGAAGAGTATCACAAGAAAATAAAACACCTAATTGATTCAGTCATTGAGTTCCTGAAGACCACAAAATTCCAGGTTCCGGGGCTTTCTGAAAAGTACACTGGTGAAGAATTATACCTTATGACTACAGAGAAGGCAGCAAAAACTGCTGATATATGCCTTTCAAAACTTCAGGAATACTTTGATGCCTTGATTGCAGCTATTAATGAGCTGGAAGTCAGAGTTCCTGCTTCTGAAACAATTCTTAGAGGTCGTAATGTACTTGATCAAATTAAAGAAATGCTGAAACATTTGCAGGAAAAAATCAGGCAGACGTTTGCTACTCTCCAGGAAGCTGACTTTGCAGGAAAGCTTAACCAACTTAAACAAATAGTGCAACAAACTTTTCAGAAGGCAGAAGATATAGTTAGAAGCTTGCAGTCCAAAAATTTTGAGGACATCAAAGCCCAAACACAACAGCTGTACAAAGATGCAATGGCTTCAGTCTATGCACAGAAACTTAGATCCTTGGCAGAAGATGTTAAAAAATACATTTCTCAGGTGAAAGTTTTTAGCCAGAAGACATTCCAGGAGCTTTCAGAAAAGCTGCACCAGCTGCTTCTCTATATAAGGGCATTGAGGGAGGAATATTTTGATCCAACTACACTTGGATGGTCAGTGAAATACTATGAAGTAGAAGACAAGGTATTAGGATGGCTGAAGAATCTAATAGACACACTAGTGAATTGGCACACCAGGTATATTGAAGATCTTGCTGATTCATTTACACGCCTGACAGACCAAGTAAGAGAACTGGTGGAAAAATACAGCCAGGAATACTATGAGCTTATAGCTGATGTTGAAGGGAAAGGAAAACAGAAGGTCATGGAACTCTCATCTGCTGCTCAGGAAAAGATCCGATACTGGTCTGCAGCTGCTAAAAGGAAAATCAATGAATATAACAAGCAAGTCAAGGCAAAACTCCAGGAGATCTATGAGCAGCTTAGTGATTCTCAAGAAAAGCTAATCAGTGAGGCCAAAAAGTTAATTGATCTAACTATAGAGAAGTACTCTGCACTACTGCAGTATATCTCTGAGCTTCTTCGTTGGCTTGAGCAAGTAACAGCTGACAGCATAAAACCATATATAGCTGTTCGTCAAGGAGAGCTTAGAATAGATGTGCCATTTGATTGGGAGTCCATTAACCAAATGCCCCAGAAAAGCAGAGAGGCACTCAGAAAAAAGGTGGAATTAACACGCACACTAATTCAGCAAGGCATTGAACAAGGCTCCAGGAAATGGGAAGAAATGCAAACATTCATTGATGAACAACTTGCCACTGAGCAGCTGAGTATTCAGCAGATTGTAGAAAACATACAGAAGCGCATGAAGACCTGAATGGACATGCAGAAGAGAAGTGATAAGTTTATACCACAATGTATTTAAAAATAACAGCAATCAGCATACTGGAACTTCAGGTAGATACTGTTTGAATCTGAATTTGTAACTGAAAACTGAATAATCTACAGTAGGTTATTTTAATAAGCTTAATAACCCAATAAATGAGTTCTTTATTACATTTTTGTGTCATTCATTACAGCTAGTTTCACTTGGACCATAGGGCTTAATCCAACCATTTTCAAGGTCAACGGGAAGTCTTTGCATTGATTTCACTGTATGTTGGATCAAGCCAGTAATGTGCAATACATATTGTAAATAGTTGCAAAAGCTGCAGAATACACAGAATAAACAGGTTTAAAATAAAGGTCGCATTTATAAGCCAGGTGAAGAACAACTTGGAAACACATTTATTTCCCAACTTAGAACTACATTCATGGATGAGTTTGGGAGAAAAAGAAGAGGAAAGGAGCGCAAGAGAGCACACAAAAATAAGAAAAAAAGTAATGAATTCCAGAAAAAATATCAAAAAGCAGAAAAGATTATCATTGAATAGAAATCTGAGTCCTGGACAATTGCAGATAACAACAACATTCTATTGAGAAAAAGAAATCTACACATATATCAGTTTTCAGAAAGCTTTGCAAAGAAATTTAGATTTTTTTTCCTACTGGCTAATTTATGATTCAGAAATACATGGGTTTCTTACCTGTTTCCCCATGATACTTCTGTTTTGACATCAAGCTGTCTAACTTTTGCTTATCATGTATTTAGGTGACTGTCAAAGTTCCACTGACATCGCTGAATATGACGGGAATCGAAGTGTTTTCCCCTCAGTCCCCTAGGCAGGAGCCTAGACCTCATTTAAATGAATTCCAAGTTTAAAAAAGAATTTAATAAAGTTGAAGAATTTCCTCACAAAATAGGACTACTTTGAGGTGGAATATGTGTGGAACTGTAATGGTTTCTTTTCAGCTATTGGAATACTGTATAGATAGTCCTTGAAAAAGGCCTACTTAGGCTGAAATAATGTTATCTCTTTGAGAATAAACTCTTTAACAAACAAGACTAGAAATTCTGTGTACATGTTTGTTTTAATACAATCAATCCAGTCTGGAATATGATTTTTGCTGGTTCATTAATGGGAAAACAGAAATTATCTCATTGATTTATTTGCAGTCATGACCTTTTAGAGCCTGGTTTCAACCCATGGTACAAGGGGTTACATATGGGAAGCAATGGATCACTAGTTTACAAATACCTGAGTAAGTTTTGTGGCAGCAGATACATATTTACAGCACAGAGCAGCGTCATGCAAAGCTAGTAGCTCAAGTCCTGGAAACAGGAGTTCCTAGTGCCCACACTGAGTTTATGCAGTAATAACACTCCCTGCTCTGCAGCACGTCCATGCTGATCTAGCAAGATCTCAGAGCAGGCTGGGCTATGTAGCTTTGACATCCTATTACCAGATATTATCACCTGAGTAAGTCCCTGCTCATGGCAGGAGGAGTTGGAATTGGATGATCTTTAAGGTCCCTTCCAACACAAACCATAATATGATTCTTAGTCTGCAACTAATGATTGTTCTCACATATGCTAAATTAACCCCCAAATCAGAATGAATCTAGCACAGTTGTATATACACAACTATCTAGCTTTCATCAGAGTGAGCATCTCTTAGAAAATAAGGTAATTCAGTTTTCTCTTTAGCTTTCAGCCATCACAAGTTTAAAAAAAAAAAAAAAAAAAGTTCTGATCCTAAATAAAACTAATCTGTGTATATCACCCTGCCCAGGGGAACCGGAGATATAAAAATCCCTGTTTACGTGTTCTCTTGAGTATATTAATAAATAAAGATGTTGACTGCAGAGCTTTTTCACCTTCATTCACAAGGAAACTGAAGCCTATGGGTCATCTGATCTTTACTCGATGTCAGATTACACAACTCATTTCCCTGAATTTCACAAATGTTTAAGCACAACCAGATTTCTCAGATCCTGTCTGATTCTTGCTTCCCTCCATCATGACAAATGGCCCTGTGAAACAAAGGACAATAGAAAAAAATATAGAAAAGTTATGGGAGAGGAGAGATTTAAAGTTCTGTTTTCTTTTGTTTTCCCCTTCATGGCTATTTATTTCTGTCCATCATCCATAGTTCTTGGGAGGATTATAAATTCTGAAGAAGGATTTACTTATAAAGAATGGGTTAACTGAATAATAAATATGTCAAATAGCATAAATACAGGCTCTCTTTGGCACGAGTGAAGATTCCCAAGAGCAAACACAATAGTTTGCACACTAAACTGTGGTTAGGGGTTAGAGGAGACTTCCAAGTCTCATAGCAGCATTGCCGCCAATTGGATTAGAGCTCTCAGCCCTGTAATCGATGTGACAGCCATCTTGCAGTCATTCCACAGTTGGTTTGGGGAGGGCCTGGAAGCAGAACATTGATCTCAAAAAAATAGATCTTGCTGGAACTTAGCTGCTGTAAAATCCCCACACCAGAGATGTCATCTTAAGCACCCCTCTGAAACCGCTGCCACGTTTTGACGGGGGGTGGGGCAGGAGGGTGTTTGCCTGGCATGCACAGGTATGACCCACGAGCATGTACAACTATATGTAACTTTAATTTCTATTCCTGTTTGGTTTTCCTAATTTTTTCTTTTAGGTTCTAGCAAATTTTACTTTTTTTTTTTTTTTTTTTTTTGCCATGTAGTTACATGAAATGTAGACAAAACCACAAATATTCAAATAATGGTGCAATTGACTCCGCTTATGAAACTTTAGCAATATAATCATTTGAAATATTATTAGTTCCATTTTGGGCTCTTTTTCAACCTCGTTTATTTAATAAGAAATAATATATTTCATTAATTTGAATTGTGTGGGAGATAACAGGGAATGAGCAACTATCTGGGGCTCACTGACATTGTTTCTTTTTTCCTATAGTCTTCCTCATCTGAATTCTCATAAATGCCAGAGGGGCTTTTCTTTATAATTTACAGCAAGTATCAGACATAGAGCAGAACTGGTTGTAAAAGTTTAATTAAGTGAAACATTTTAACAAGAATTTCAGAGAACAATATGCCCTGCTCTAACTAAGTGATTGTAGAAATAACATTGACAAGAAACGTGTGTGTTCCTAAATGAAAAACTTTCACAGACGTAGGACAGCAAAAATGTTCCAGAATTTAGGTTATGCAACTAACTGGAGCTGGTCTTTTATTAAGTGATTTAAAAATACATGTATACATTTGCTGTGTATACACAGATTCTACACACATACCCACATCTAAGCTTACCGTATAGTGCATTATCCATCTCCATCTCTATTTTATGCTACTGATAATTGCAGAGCAATTGTCATTATGGCCTACTGATACCTTACAAAGTTTAAATTGAGTTATTCAGTAAGTGACACCAAATTTTGCACTCCTCTTCTGCTGGCAGATTTATTACTCAGACGGGAAAGCAGAATTTATTAAAGGCCATACGGACGTACAGAACTGCTTGTATTCTGTTGCTACTCAGCCAAATCCTGGCCCAGATGAAATCAATGGCAAAATGTCTATTGGCCTCAGCAGCTGTAGGCTTTGGCTAATTATGAGTATAATTTGAGAAGCACTTTATGATCCTGTAGGACAAAAAACTATATTGTTATCTATAAAAATCTACACAAATATATATATATATATATATATTTGCAAAACCATGCAGACAGGAAAATTAAGCACTAACAAATTTAAGACAGGCCAGAATGAAGGTTGCCTGTGCAATGCTAACCAGAGTCTCTCTGTATACCTAATGATAGCCAGTTTTGCCTAATATCACAAAGAAAGTGTGCTGGGGCCAAAAATCCTGGGTTCTGGTCCCATGCTTTAAACACGGAAATACGCTTATTCCTCTCACCACCCTCTCTCTGATTTCATTATCGATCCAAGGCATTGAGGGAAACTGGAGCCTTGCAGAACAAAAGCAAATTTTGGAGGTTTACAAGACCTGACCAAGCAAACAAGCAACCCACCCTGAGCTTAAGGCTGTCCTTGATTTGAGTGGGAAGTTGCACTAGAGACATCACAAGGTCCTTTCCAGGCTGAGTTATCTCATCACTCTCTGTGACTAAAGTGGTGTGGCATTATGTTATGGTACTTAACACCATACTTACTCTTTGGTAAATAATCTATGAGAAATAGCCTCCTTCATAATGCCAATGCATCATTATACAAAAATATAGAAGTTCTGCCATATCCCTGTGTGTAAATGCATCATCGTTCTGACTCCAATCATGAGGCACAGGACCCAGTATCCAGCTCAGAAGCAACCAATAATCTGAATACTTTCTATTGCTTGCCTACCACTGTTTTGCCAGCCTCTAGCAAAATATGCATAGATAGCAGCATATTTCTGATAAAACCTTTATGTCTAGCAGGCATCAATCCTGTTGGAAGACTGACAGAAATTTTGAATGCTGTTGAACTTGTATGATTAAGGCATATTTCAATAACAGGAATTTAAATAGAATGGTCAAGGTGATCATGTCATGTCCATCCATCTGCTATCTCTGCTTTGTGCAACCTGATACCTTATCATGGCTGAGTTAAGGGGAAGTAGGTGTCAGGGCATGTTTGCTAGGAGGTTCAAACTTCTGTCTTTAGATTGACAGTAAGATATCATAACAGCTCTTCAACTATGTTTGTATTTGAATTGTCTTCTCTCCAGAAAATAGGTTTATTCTCAACCATACACCACCACCCAAACACCCTGGGAATCTGCACAGTTTCCAGGGTATTACCTGCCAACTATTTCATATTATTTTTTAGTATAATGCATCATTTCCTTTGACCTTCAGTGCCTGTGATACTGACTTGTATCAACCTGGACCACCTACTGCAGAGATCCTCCTTAATTTCTCTTTTATACTTCTGGGTTCCAGGCACAGCAGAATATTTGAGCGAGGGGATTTTAAACCTGCTTTCACCTACAGTGTTGAAAACTTTTTCTTTTGCATTCTCTTGCAGAAGAAGCAAGACCTCGCTGTTCTTTTACTGATGTGAATCACTCTGCAGTTTAGATGGGCCAAGGCCTGCCCTACCCTCCTTAAAGTACTTCTCTGCAAGCTTGCCATATATTGGGTATGTGTGTCCATAACCAGTCAGTTATTCCTACAATGCTGGCTATATACCTACATGAGTATAAGTTTGCAAAATCAGGTGGGTAGTATAGGTAACATATGACAAATTCTTCGTGGCCAACACTATCATTCCCTACAGCTGTATCCTGTAATCTTTGCCAGTACCATATTCATTTTATAAGCATCCTGAATTCTCTCTTCAGTGTGATTCGTGACGGTTTAGACAGAAGTATCCCTGCCTTACCAAACCATGAAGGCTTTCCCAGCAAGCAGGAACACACCACAAAAGCACATTTTGACTGTGATTTGGTAGCTGTTAGGAGAATAAACAGCACTGATAGATCTTCTCAGAATGGTTGGAGATAGCTCATCTGCTAGCCTGGGCATTGGCAGAGGGAGAGGATCAAACACAGAGCAGCAGTTCCACCACCAACTTCTGGACATAACAAAGGCTGTATGAGATACTTACACCAAACTTTTTTTGCCAGGTGTTTGCTGAAAGCAGAGGTTATACTCTACTCTGTTATATACAGAGGCTATATTCTGCTCTGTTTTGTGTACAGCTTTGGCTAAGGATGCAAAGCAAGTAGTTAGCCTTCATAACTTATTTTTCTTTTCCCCACACTTTTCTCCTGATAGCACTACGTTTGCCACAGTTAGATGTATCCCAAAATTGTAGCCAAACAGAGGAAAAAAGTGAGCATACACATACTGATTATTTTGCAGTAGTACCTTTTTCAGTATTTGCTATGATATTAAGACATTATTTCTGAAAAGCTTGATTTTGTTTTTATTCAGGACCACCTTCTGTAAAAAGTGATATATGGGTGCTCTTCTGTTCAAGTGTATCATTGCCCTGAAAGCACTGATAACTGTAGCTCTTTGTGCAGGCTTGAAAGCTTTTTCATGCAGGAACCTCCAGAAATCACTCCATCTGTTAATGTACAGCTTTGTCATCAGTGTCCTAATCACCCTCCATGGCACTCAGAAATGACCCTGAAATGCCTTTTTTTTTTTTTAATTTTATTTCTAAAGCCTTTAATATTCTTAAGTTTTCAATTGGTAGCCAACCTGAAAGACAGTCAAGATCCAAACCAGTAGCAAAAAGCTATTAGACCCCTATGCTAACTGAATCAAGCTTCTGCATTTAGCCAGAAAAATCCCCGTTTCTTGCGTGCACATGCACTCCCACAGACCTCCCACTCCCACTGGGGCTGTAACACACTGCTGTAAAAAAGGCAGAAAAGTGGAGAGGTGGTATGACTGTCTCTGAGTTTCAGTGTACGTGTTAATTGTGCTTTCCTGCTTCTAATTTAAATTATTTCTGGGTCACTACCTTTGAATACTATCAGAGAGTCATTAATTAATAAAAAGGTCACACAGACACCTACGGCATTTGTCTTCTGTGACACTTCAAATAGGCATTTCACATTGTTAACAGGCTATTTGTCTCTCCATAATGCTCTTTCTCTGTCTTTATTACATTTGTTTCTTTAATAAGCTTTTGTTTTTCTCTATGGTAATGACTGGCTTACAACTTACAACACAGAAAGTTATGCAAAACCGTTTATTTGAATGTTGCGGAACAGAAAGCCAGCCAAACTCAAAAGAACGCACATCCCTCACACACAGCCCACATATGCAAAGCTATGAAGTCAAATGCATTACAGCAGTACAAACCCCACCTTGTCTCTCTCTCAGACACATCTGTCTATATGCACATACATCCATGCAAACACACGCACATGTACAATGTACATTACTGTCAAGTTAACAGCCTAAAGTTAAGCCTAAAGTTAATCCTTAATTCTTAGGTCATCCCCTTCATTTCAGCACATTGAGCTAGCCAAGTCTTCCCAAGATGACTGTCAGCAGCTAGCTGAGGTAACTCTTCCCACTCAGCTCCCATTAGTTCAGCAGCATCACCAATGATGTTCCACAAAGTTCATCATCCAAAGCTTCAATTCTTGTTTAAACAAAGAATCGGAAAGTTGTATTTGTAAAATGTCACAGTGAAACATTTTGACTTTTTTTTTTCTCCTTTTAGCTGAAACACCCTGATGAATTTGGTTTATAGTTTTGTGATATGATCCAGTTGGATCATATTCAGCATCTGCCAGTTCCTTCTCCAAAACATTCAAACTGAAATTTTCAGACCCTTTGAGAAACAAACTTTAGTTTTAAAAATTAGCATTTTTATTTTAATAGTGGGGGATGATCTCAGCAGCAGGTGACTTCTTTGTAGCCATGCATATGTGTATGTCATTCAGACCTTCAGGTCCTCCTTCTTAAGCTTTCTAGAGAATGTCCCTATCTTTCTGCTTTCTGCAAATCTTAATAAATACCCCATGACTGATTACCCTCACAACATATTACACATTACAGAGGCAGGATCTAGTTTTAATAGCTCACGTTCTGGATTAAAGTTCAATTCTTAGGCCAGCTTTGGATCCAAGTTCAATTCTTAGGCCAGCTTTGGATCCACTGCATGATTTGGTCATCTTACTTTCTCATATGTTAATTTCCCAGCAGTAAAATGGGAATTATACTTCTCTACATTTCAGCAGATTTGTCAGAACAGAACTAATTCATGACTTGGAGATAATCTAATAACTCTAATGGTGTTGAAGACCTTGACATAGATAGGCACATTGTAGTGGCAACAAGAAATCAAGATACATGTATTGACTTCTCTCTCCCATCATTATGTTTATTGTTTTAGAAACTTGGAGTTGATTTCATGTGTTAAATCACTCTGAAACACTCTAATCCACCCCAAAACCATCATACATACCAGGCATCAAACATATAACACTCTCATACAGATAAATGATCCAAGGAATGGACTCAACGGCTGCTAGCAGTTAATTTATATCGTGGTTTTGCCATAAACTTTTAACTTTGGAAATAATCTGCCACCCGTTTCAATTTTTGGCTGCCACATAATGCACCTTTGTGAAGTCACCTTCTGTCTAATAGAGATGTTTCTTTTTATGGGTGAACATTTGTTTTAAAAATAACAAATAGTTATCTCATTTACTGTTCATAAAAAGTGTGCCACTTAACCGTATGTAACCAAGCCCCATTTCATCTGGTTTAATGTTTAGCAAGGCATGCAAATTCGTAGATATTACAGGGAGAAGATGATTTATTTAATAAAATTACATTACTTTTTTTTCCATTAGAAAAAATAATTCCAACTAAAAAACTGTTTAAAGTAGAAAAGCATAGCCTATAAAGATTGATACCAAAAAGTCAGCACATACTGGAAAGTCTGATGCTAAACTCAGCTGCTCCTTCACCCCGTCTCCACTTCTGCTCCATATGTGGTGTGCAGCCAGTCTCTATTTCTGAAGTCAAGTACTCCCATAGTGATTACTGATGTCCACCATAATGTAGTTAGCAGATAGCTCATCTGCTCTACTGTGGATAAGTCTGCAACAGAACTTTTTCAAAAACATTTTTTTTTCTTGTGGGTAGTATAAAGGTTTGGATATATAAGATAAAATATGTAATATGCAATGTACAATAATACATACATACATTTACAATAACAGAATCATAGAATCAGATAGGTCAGAAAAGACCTTCGAGATCATCAACCATCAACCTGACCTACCTTGTCACACCACTAAACTATGCCACTTAGTGCTATGTCCACTCATCTCTGAAATACCTCCAGGGACGGGGACTCTGCCACTTCCCTGGGCAGCCTGTTCCAGTGCCTGAACCCTCCCTCCATGAAGAATTTCTTCCTAGCATCCAGTCTGAACTTCCCCTGGCACAATCTGAGATTTCTTTACATCCAATCAATTTTCACATGAGAAAAGAGACCAACACCCTCCTTGCTGCAACCTCTTTTCAGGTAGCTGTAGCGTGCAATGAGGTCTCCCTTCAGCCTCCTCTTCTCCAGACTGAACAACCCCAGTTCCCTCACGTGTCTTGTCTTGTTTTCTAGTCCCTTCACCAGCTTTGTTGCTCTTCTCTGCACATGCTTGAGCAACTCAATGTCCTTCTTGTACTGCAGGTCCCAAAGCTGAACACCATACTTGAGGTGCAGCCTCACCAGTGCCGTGTACAAGTGGACAAACACTGCCCTAGTCCTGCTGGCCACATTATTTCTGATGCAGGCCAGGATGCCATTGGCATTCTTGGCCACCTGAGCACACTGCCGGCTCACAACATTTGTATGTTATATCTACCTACCCCTATTCTCCCAATGGACAAAAAGTTGAACGTGAGTCAGCTGCATGGCCTCTTGCCCAAGAAGGCTAACTGCACACTGAGCAGTGGCAGCTAGTGGGACAGGGAAGAGATCCTTCTCCTCCATTTGGCATTTGTGAGACCACATCCAGATTGCTATGTCCAGTTCAGGGCTCCCCAGTGCAGGAGAGTCATGAACATACCACAGTGTCCAGCAGAGGCCAACAACCTGGTCAGCACACAGCATATGAACATGACGGAGATGGGTCTGTTCAGTCTTAAGAGGAAAAAATTATTGGTGTCTTCTGCAACCTCTTCCGTGGTTAAAAAGAAGAAACAGTCAAGCTCTTCTCAGACTGAAAAGACAACAAACAATAGATAATATCTATATGAAGAAAAAAATATCACCCTGTGACTGTTCAAAAACTAGCACAGGGTCCCAGAGATGTTCTAGAATCAAATTCTTTGGAGATGTTCAGAACTCAAATAGACACGGTCCTGAGCAGCTTCATCTGGCTTCACAGTTGAATTCAGCTTCAAATCTGGATCTACTTTGTGCAGGGTGTTGGATCAGATGATCTCCAGATGTACCTTTGACTCCAAATCATTCAATTTCATGGGAAGGTCTGGACATGTAAGCACCCCAAAAAAAGTGAAAGGCTGTGAGTTAATAGTCATTTAATGCTAGAGATTCCCCAGAGGAAAGTCTATTTATGAATGCCCCTGCCACAGGAGAGTCTTCCAGTGGAATTCATGATCAATCATGCAACACAAACATGTATTAAGCCTGACTTCAGTGCTTCTTGAGCTCTCAAAACTGTTTAGTAATGTAAGTGGAGGAAGCTCACATGTTCCCCACTCCCATTGGAAGTCACAGAAAATTGCTCTAGATGACATTTTATGTTCGTAGACTCCCTGCTTTACTGCTGTTGTTTATCTTCAGCACATGTAGAATCTGTTTTTGGGAAAAGATAGGCCAATAAATGTGATCTTTTGTTTAGATGTAATGCATTCCTCTTACTCATTAGATGGCTTTTCAAGATTAATCTAAGAATGTTGCTCTTGCAGTCAACCAGATAAGGCATCTTTTTTTCTTTTGGGGAAGGGAGGAATGAGATGTCTACAATTTTTTTGGCTAGAGCAACACCGATATTTTATGCAATTGGGCCTTTGTTCTTAAAATAAACACATGAACTTGGCTTAAAATAAGTAGTAGAATTTGTTTGTTATTAGAATGCACTTGTGATTAACAGAACCACTAAACAGCAGCTGTCCTTGTGCACTGTGTGAGATGACCACACTTTCCCCACATACTTTGGAGGACAAGAATGGCATGTGCTATGATGCTAAGGATGTCGGAAATGTTGAGGATGCCTTTTAAATTACATTTACTGCTCTGTGTTTCTCCAGCCAGAGAAGCGCTATAAGAAAGCAAGGAAACTGAGCAAGACAAACAACCTATGCTCAATTAACTTTATCTCTGAGCTTGTCTTCTAAGACCAGGCTGTGAAGTCTAGTTTGCCTGGGAAAGTGCCCTCTGGGACAAAACAAAAAAGCACACAAAAAGGGCATTCATGCATTTGTGCTTGTCTTTCTAGGAGTGCCCATAGCACTGCAATATACACACCAACCGTAATGTGAACAGAATTTGGGAAACTTTTTTTTTCAGCTGGCTCTTCAATCCTGTGTATTCAAAGTTGGTTATGTCCTTTTCATGTCCCTTCTGATATGACCCTGGAATTATCTGGTATAAAGTTGGGGGGGATTTCTCCATATTTTATGCTTCAGTTAAGCCACTGGTCTGGCTGCCAAAAGGTGCAGTAAGTGACTCTTAGACAATGCCCCTGTTCATTAAACATTTTTTTTCCAGTATTGTTCTAATGAATACTGTGGTTTGGGCTTTTTGATTTTTATTTATTTTTATTTTCACAGGTCTAGCCCCCTCTTTCCTGTGTGTAATCTTGCTGCTTGGCCAGGTGACCCTGGGTGGCCTGCAATTTGGGGGGCACAGCTAGCTGATTCCATAGGCTGATCTTATTGCATCCCTCCTTTTTCAGGAAGTCCTTTCCCACTCTGTGTATCCTTCATTCCTCTCTCTTCTCCTTTCTAAACCACATTAATATATCCTTAATGTTCAGATCTCTGTCTTACATCCACCTTGCCACAGCTAGGATCCCTGCTCCCAGTGGGGTTGTAGTCAGACAACTTAGGAAATCAGGCATCTCAAAGTGGGAATCTATCCCACAGAGGAGAAGGCTTTTGATATCAAGTTGTTTGCACAGTGTGTCTGAATACACATTGTCCCTGCGGTGTCTCTCCCAGCTACAGAACCACCTCCGCAAACCACCAGCCTTTGTAACTATAGTAGGAGGACAGTGCATTGGAACAAATCAGGGCTGGGAAAGGGATATTAAGTGCAGGTTAAAAATATTTATTTCATAGCATATGCATGAGACTCGTCAGATTTTCTGCCAGCCAGATGGGCCAACTGTAATCAGTGTATGGGCAACACAGCTTTCAGAGAGGAATGGCTCATTCTGAACCACACCCTGACTGCAAACCCTGCCCCAAAACTTTACCTGGGCATGGCAATGAGACAGGGAGGGGAAAATATTGGAGGGACAAGCTTACATGGTGAGTAGAGAGCTAGAAACAGAGAGTGGGTCTTCTTTGTCAGCTGGGAAAAACTCTCATCTGAACTACAAGGAAAGAGGAGCTACAGTTGTGACATTTTGATCTTTCCTCTTTTACAGAAGTAGATAAGAGTTAAAAAAATATATATTCAAAATAAATATCCCAAATTAGCTAAAATATTCAGAACAATCAGGACTGACTTAGAAATCTATTAAAAGCTGATAGACTGTAGAGTCCTAGGTGACCGAAGATCTTCTGGTAATGATACTAAAATTTTAAAACTAGGCATGTTGTGGGGTTTATCAGCAGAACCTGACACATCACTAGGACTTCATGTCTTCTGTCACTAAACAACAGCTGAGAGGAGGAAAGTTTATTTATTTATTTATTTTATGTTTTTAATCTCTGTGATATTTAAGTTTTGGATTTAAGCACCTAAAGGACTGTGTGTGCCATGAAATTGTTTTGTGTATGTAGCCTTAAGACTCCTTTCACAATAAATCTGCCTGGGACAACTGAGCAGACCCTGAACTGTTTTGAGCTAATCTGTCTCTAAAAGCAAGTGTGATTACTGGTGAAAATATCATTGCTATATAGATTTTAGGGTGCAAAACTCATGGGCAATACCAGATTGAAGGAACTGCAGTGGAGGAACTGCAGTGCAGTCCATGGAAACCAAATAGCAGCTTTGAGAAAGGGGTGTTTTCCGAAAGGTTACTCACGATTAAGAGCATTCTGTGCTAAAGAATGAGACAGTGACAGCTCCAGTGACAGCACTGACCTGAGCTAAAGCCTTGTAAATGCATGGATGTAATGAGAGGAGGAAGAATTTTCTTACACCCATCTTTTCCCCACATTCAGTATATGCACAGACCTCACATCATTGCTTGACTTTCACTGGTCTAAAACACTTGAAGCACATTACTTTTGGCAGCTCTACAGTGGGGTCAGCAACCTCCAGCAAGAGCCAGTAACAAAGACCTCAGGTGCAATAACATCTTAAATCACCACAGCTGCTTGTTTGGCACATGTGAGTCACAGGTCCATGTGGATGAGTATAAAAACCTAAAGGTTACGTCTATATTAGTAAACTAAACAGTGTCAGGGCCATCAAGCCATCTGGAACAATCTGATTGCATCCATAATATTAAACTCTGTTAACTTCTAGAACAGGACAGACACCTTCATGTTGCCTATTGGCAATGGTCCCTGGCCTGCACTAACTCACAAGCCATACCTAGGAATTGTCTGGGAGATTGTTAGTAGATCTAGGCCAAAACCATGCCAAGGACTGTTCTAACAATTGAAAAGAGCAGATGAGTATGTTCCAGTGCCTGTACCCATGCCTTGACACTGTTTAATTTACTAGAAGACATGTACCCATAGTTTTCCAAGTGTCACTGATCCATTTGATGTCCCTACGTAGTTTGGTCTCTGCAGTTAGATATTGAAAACATATGCAGCCTGACAGTACCTCTTTACTCTACGCACTCATAATCGGTGTATTGGCATGCTGCGCCCAAGCTTTCCTCCAGAAATATACATTTTTTTTGATGGTTGCACATGAATACATCTCTACTTGGAATAAAATAAATAAATAAATAAATAAAAACCAGCGTGTATTTGTCAAGCCAAGCATACTTTCAGAACCGGCGCAGTCTGGAATGCACATCTGGAATGTGCAACGGCGTTAAGGGATCCTGAATACCAGAAGAGCAACAAGTTGGGCTTCTGAAGCACAACACTTAAAATATTTGTTGCACAGGCTTTGATTTTCTCTGGTTGTCAGTCCCCCACAGTCACTGCTCTGGTGTGAAGTGTCTTGGTGCTTTTAACCCATCAAGTCTTGGTAGAAATCAATAAGGTTTCTGGTTCTGGTCCCACAAATATATGTTAAAAATACACTTCTTGTACAACACCTTTTCTGGAAATGTGAGGCCTTTCCTTCAGCCATCCTAAACATAAGGTCATTCTTAGAAACTTCTGAAAATATACGCCCAAGCAAGTTTCCTGTGCACAGTCCTGCTCAGACACTGGTCAGACACGCCAGCCTCCTACTACAGCTCTTTAATAGCACACAAGTTCGTACATGCCACAGCTCCTCCTGCAACCGCAGCTGTTGCCCAGGCAAAGGCAGCAACAGGTCCCCACATCCTTTCCACCCCCAGCATGTTTCAGAGGGTCCTGAACACAGAAAATTTTGTGGTTTTCAAAATTCTTCCTTCCCCACCTGAATATCAGAAGTACCAAGGGACGTAAGACCATCAAGATTAAGTTTTTTCAAGACTCAAGTGGGCTTTAGGTGCACCTGAAAATCATTTATGATCATAGAAAAAGAAAATTCATCCTCCAATGCTCAAATTTTTGCAGATAATCAAAATAACATGGGAGAAGTGTTTTGCCCAAAGATTTTTGCATTTACTACCAAAAACAGCACAGGTTTGACCACTGCCTGTTCTGCTTCTCACTGGTTCTACCTTCCCTGTGGAGAAGAGCACTGGGGGTTATAACTTAAGGGCAATAAATCCAGAAACCTGAGAATCCACAAAACAAGCCCAAAACGTAACTTTCCCCCTTTAAGTTGTTGGCTGCCTCTTTGCTTTAGCCTGCTTTCCTTCCAAATGCAACATGTTTTTTGGAACATCAACATGCAACATGCTTTGCTATCATCTAGTTAGTTCATTCTTATTACAGATCCCTAAACAGATCTTGGTTCTTTATAAATTAAAAAAAAATCACCTCTCATAGAAAATGCACGAGACATAGAATGCTCCCCACCCTCCCTATTTCAGAAGGACAATTCTACCAGTTTCAAAAGCTTTCTTCCTGGTTGTTTTACCAATGATTATTTTTAATGTGGTGTCAATAAATACATTCATATTTGGAGCAATGTTGACTTGAACAAACAAGAAAAAAAATCAAAAATAACCTTTCTCCTATATATATTCCAAGAAAAGGGGTCATGTTATACACTCAGTAGTAATTATGAGGCGACCCCATAAATTATTGTCCAGTGATTCATGTTATTCTGTAGACTTTAGGTCATACACTTCATTTCAAGCTGAAAGTGCTGTAAAGGATATATTAGACTCTGGAGGAAACAATGAGAGAGTACAGTGTACACTCCATATGGGTATCATGGGAGACCTGGCTGTGAGAAAGCACTTTCCAGCAAAATGCTCTGAAATTACTGCAATGAACCTGAGCTGAAGAAGCAACTAGACTGCATGTTTGCTTGCTGACTTGAGGGGGGGGGTGGTTCTCAGCTTGTCAGCAGAAGCAATGACTAGAATTAAATCTCCCTAAATTCTTTGTTCAGTGCTGGACAGAAGATTAAGCGTAATAAAATTAAGGTGGTTTTGCTTCATAACACAACTTACCATGATTTGACACTGTATAGCAAGAGTGGATTTACCTCATGTAATGTTTTCTTCAGTCCACCCCAAAACACTTTCTGCAGGAGACAAATAAACCTAAATTTTAGAAGTGGGAAACAGGCATGAAATTGAGTAAAGTGTCCCATGACCCCCTAGAAGCCCTCAGCCCCAACTGGGAGTATGTGGGCCCATCCTATAAACTTTTGACCTCAGTTCTCTGAGCCATTTATTCTTTCCCAACCTGTATCTCCACGAAATCAGTGCATGGCTGACAGTTCCTGAAGGAACCCAGACAAACTGTCTCTGCTCAGTTGACTGCCAAGAAAACAATTTACCTCTCAGAGAAACAATCAAAGCTGGCAGGGGGAGGAGGGAAAACCCTCACTAAGCATGGAAATCTGGGACAAGAGGCAGCGGGCACAGGATGAAGCACAGGAGGTTCCCTCTGAGCAGGAGGAAACACTTTCTTTATATTAGGGTGACCAAGCACTGGCACGGGTTGCCCAGGGGCTGTGGAGTCTCCTCCCTGGAGATCTTCAAAATCCACCTGGACGTGGTCCTGGGCATCCTCCTGTGGAGCAGGGGTGGGACCAGGTGGACCCAGAGGCCCCTTCCAGTCTCAGCTATTCTGTGATTCTGCGATTCTCTGAACCTAGCTTTATTACTGAAGATGAACACGTCTGTCCACAACTAATTCTCTCTCCACAAACACTGAGTACAAAAACCTTCCCTCTTCATTCCATGGTATTGAAAGCAAGTCCTTTTTTCCACCAAACAAGCACCTACTGATCTGTTTTCAACCCATCATACTCAAACATTCTGTCTAAAATCAGGGGCACAGGTAGGTAAAGGAGAGCCTCACACTACATTTTTAAAAGTGAGATGGCTACAACAGATGCGTTTCTCCCCAAAGGAAAACTTGCACAATGCTACAATACCACGGACATTTTTTATTCACTTGAGCTTTGTGCTGGTTTTTGGAGTCATGCCTCTCATGATGGCCTTATGTGAGTGGTTGCACCTCAACTGGGGAACTTGGCACAGCCAGGACTGTTTGACTCTAACCCACTGCTGACACCATCTTCATTAGTATTATCTGACTGTTTTGGTCTCTACAACAAGATAATCACAGCCCTAAGCTGCTTATTGGGAATGCTCCTTGGTCTGTATTAACTTTAGAACTGTGCCCAGAAATTGTCTGGGAGCGTGGTAGTTGTTTGAGATCAAAAACATGCCAGAGAATTTTTTTAAAATGTAATATTGCAAACAATTGTCTCCCAGTCCCTGCATCTCTGCTCTGGCTCTGTTTAATTTACCAGTATCGACATAGCCAGGAAAACCAGGACTAGTAATTGTACCAAAATCCCATAGGCTTGCCATATTGTGAACAGCTGCTGGTCCAAGCAGTGTTGCCTTGCTAATGTCTTCCCAATCACCAAAAGTCAGTTTTACCCTTTAGAAAACATTGCCAGTATTGCTGTCTTTCTCTTTCCTTTCCTTTCCTTTCCTTTCCTTTCCTTTCCTTTCCTTTCCTTTCCTTTCCTTTCCTTTCCTTTCCTTTCCTTTCCTTTCCTTTCCTTTCCTTTCCTTTCCTTTCCTTTCCTTTCCTTTCCTTTCCTTTCCTTTCCTTCTCCTTTTCTCCTTTCCTTTCCTTTTCTCCTTTCTTTTCCTTTCTTCTTTTCTTCATTTTTTTCTTTTTTTTTTTTCTTTTAGTGATTTTTTGTTGTTATTTATTTACTTCATTTTGTTTTTGAGAGGCTGTACCCAGTAATGTACAGCCTAAGACCTCAGGCTGTGTCACTCCTGTCCAGCCAGTCCCATCCATGGGCTGCCCAGACGCTGCTGCAAGGAGTTGGCTGCAAATCAGACCAACCGTTCTGGCAGTATCAGTTTCCCCCAGCTGGTGTCCTCCTGGCTATCTCACACCTCATATCACCTCGCTAAAATGCCAGTGTCCAATATATGTCAGGGAAAGGCATCCCCACAAGCCCTTGTGAGGATGGCAGCTGGAGGGGGCTGCCCCAGTCAGACCAGTTACAACCTTACCCTGCTTCCCACCCCACAGCTCACAGAGCCCAGCAGAAGTGAGCTGTACAATCTTCCCTGCAACAACCTCCTTCTTTCTGGGAATTCCTAGACATTGACAGAGTTTTATCCAGCATGAAAGTGCACGTGCTTTACACTTCATATGTGCGGTGAGTGGCACATCCCCTTTGGGTTGGGTGGGGGGCAGAAACAGACCAGCTTTACTGTGCGTGTGCATGTATTCCTCACCACATGATGACAGAGGGATGGAAGCAGATTATCTCCAAGTACTTCCAGAGGAGTCAATGCAGCCACCAGAACAAGATGTTGGAGCACCAGTGCCCTGCAGCATGGAAGAACTTTTGCAGTGTCTGGAGGATTGCCCTTTTCTTTCCATATTTCAGCAACATTTTGTGCCAATCCATTGATCAGACTATCCAAGATTTTTTGGGTGTGCTCTTCTCCATTTATTATCTAGCAGGCAATGAATAGAGGGCTTTTGCCTGTAGTCCTGCCTAGTGACAGAGCCCTCAGAGGGCTGCGGTATGCTTCATGGTTAGCTGAACCTCACTAAAAAGCCTGCATTTGCTGTCAGTTGCTCTCCAGGAACAAGCTGCCATGCTACTGTAATATTATTGCTTACATCCCAGTGTTATAGCGTGTGATACAAGGTGAGGAGAAACATGAAGCAATAACTTAATGATAAGGACTGTCCTTTGCTGTATAAAACAATTCATCACTTCCAGACAGATTTACTTTTCTCTCTTCAAGCAGTTTAGGGCACGTGTGAGAGCTGCTGCAGAAAACAGCCACGGGGTTGCATGGTGCACCTTTTAGTGGGTGGTCCTGCCAAATATTTTTGCACGTGGCCTTCACGTTGGCCCTAAAATGGTTTCCAAAACAAGGTCAAACAAATGCATTGGAAACTACCGCTGCCATCATTCAGGGAGTGAACAGCATCAAAACATTAAAACTGTGGAGTAAAACATACCATATGTTGCTGCTGTGACCGCATCCAGCTTTACCTCGTTGGCTTTATCAGCACAACACATCCAGGCAGCGTGCAAAGCACCTTGGCCGAAATGCGCTGGTCAGTCAGACGATGGCACTACAGACCCAGCTCCACCAGCTGTGTCCCGCGCTCATTAAAACGTCCCTTGGGCCATTCATTATTCTGGTTTCATTTTCAATCCCGGCTTTCCCCTGGTTACCTGGTTGGAAACTGTACCCCCTGATAACTCATCCACCCGCACAGGCAGCCCATAGCAAAGGTTGCTAAGAGAGGGACTGCCACCTGTTAAGAATCTGTGGTTTGGGGATGCAGTGAAGTGTGCTCCTTTCCCACACTAGTATTTTAAAAGGTTATAGATCATGTGTGCATAATAGGCAGAACATTAGGTCGCTTGTCTCACTTACAACAATAATCCATTTTGATATGGGTCAGGTTGACACAAAGGGTCCACCCATACCAGATCTATTGACGAAACTGATCCCTTTCCCCCAAACTAATGAAATTTTCAACTAATGGGTACTTAAGTTAATAAAGTGTGCCACACATCTGCTAGAAGCCATTTGTAAAATAAAGCGCCGGAGTTCAATTTTGAGATCATTGACATAATGTTTGAGTGGTATCCCACAGGGACCCAGCATGGGACCAAATTAAGGAGAGTAACACAATAAACGTGTGAGAAATAACGTTGGTATATAAACAGTAAGTAGGAGCTTCTCTTTCTTTAAAGGAAGTGTAATACTGCTTGGGGTTCATACCATCACTAATGAATTGAGCAGGACAAATCCTGATCTCCCCTCGCAGCCAATGGGCATTTGGACAATGACTTCAATAGGGCCAGGATTTAACCTGGGGAATTATTTTGACGGAAATTGGCAACAAGCTGGTTCTTATAGCTAAAAAGTATCTTTTCACTGAACATGTGCATGTCTAAAATTCTCCTCTCCACGCTATTTTGTCCTTTCTTTTGTGGAGGAAAATGGAGAGGAAAAAAAAAGATTTCAACAGAGCCTGAGAGATTTATTTTTTAATTCCTGAAGTCACCTAGCTTGATGGAATTCAAGCTAAATGTCTCTTAGCAGTAACAAAGCTCTCCTTTTCTACAGCACTCAGGGATTAGACACAGGAATCATTCTACTTTATCAGATGAATTTTAATAGTCTGCTTTCCTATGCCACATACTGCAAACCAAGGAACAGCCTGGAGTATCAGTGACTGTTTAATCATCTTCAATGGCATTGTTCGTTTTGTTTTGTTTGTTTGTTTGTTTTTGTTTTTTTTAATGTATTTTTCAAAAAATTGTATCACTATATTTGACCTACTTTTTTGTATGAAAAATATTTTTCATTTTAAAATGACATTGAAAAATGAAAATCATGGAAGTTTAGATGACATTTATAAGCATTTGCTTTTTTAAAAAAAGGTAAACCAAACATCCTAAAAAACAACAAAAGATTTCTTCAACAGAAAAATCATCTTACTTCTATAGTACTTCTGTCATACTTTGAGGAGGGAAACTAGAAAAATTACCGTACTAAAACTAAAATTTCAGTTCAAAACAGTGAAAAGGACTTACATCACTATTTACTGGTTTCTCCTCAGAGTCTATATAGAGGAGAGATATGCCAGTTTTATAAGCAATATCTCTAAATTTCCATCTTAACATATATCTAAAACAGTTTTTTTCAGTGAAATAGGCAGAGGCCAGATGATTTGCAAAGGCTACAGTGAAGAATCATCAGAGGTTATGCTTTGTCTTTGCCACAGATTAACATTTACTGTCTGGTTGCAGATGGTGAAACCTTGTAGCAGACAAAAGCTCCAGGCCTGCCTTTGCTGTGCACGTCCCATAGCAGAACTCTTCAAAATGCTGGTAAATTGTGGTGGCATTTAAAGGAAATACTGGAAATTAATTATTTTTCCTAATAATTTCCCATCATTTTTAACCTGCTTTTTAACCGTATAGATAAACACTGTAAACCTTCTTCTTTCCCTCTGTTCAAGCAGTTTTCCTTAGTTTCAGCTTTAGCTTTGGAAAACAGGCAGCAAACACCCATACAAGTTCCTGGGCTGAGCCTAAATCTGGCCTTAATCTAAATGTGGTTGAAGCCTCCTTAACCACCCCGCACTGGCACACGTCCCCTCTCATCCCTAAGCACATACATGTGCTGTTCCAAGAATAATGTTTCTCACAATATTTCTCAGCTTTCAACACTGATCCCAATTGTCTTTTGCAGTACAGAAACAGGGGAGGTGGAAATAGCTGGGGATGTGCAGAGGAAGATCCCACTCAAACTTCACTGCTGTGAGGCTGTTTTTTCCGAGCTAGTTCACTCCAGGATACATCCATGCAATAACACCATTTCCCAAAGCAGTTTGTTTCCCTGTTCACGATCTTATATCATGCAAATATATGGGAGCCTTCTGGCAGGTTGCAGTGGGGTTTGAACCACATTCCCCTTTTTTGATTAAAAATAACTTGAGTGGACTCAGGTGTCTGTTGTGTCTGCCATG
Source organism: Cygnus atratus (assembly GCF_013377495.2). Classification (NCBI taxonomy): domain Eukaryota; kingdom Metazoa; phylum Chordata; class Aves; order Anseriformes; family Anatidae; genus Cygnus; species Cygnus atratus. The sequence goes on from NC_066364.1 coordinate 9,755,609, forward strand.
GTTGCCCCCAGCTAAGCCTGCAGGTGGGTGGACACAGAGTAAAGTTTGACTTTGGTCAGGGCAACCTCCACCCTCACATGGGTCACCCAGATGCCAGCCTTACCAAATTTATCCTGCTCTCAAATATCACCCTATGGCTTTGCTTCAGACACAGCTCTGGATCCCAGACTCTGCACATACAAGGCCGCAGCCCCTCTGCAGATGCTTGCACAGATCCTCTCACTTGCAACACACGAGCACACACACAGTTCTCCAGCAGCTGACCAGGACTCCCCTGGTCCCTCCAGTAGCCAACTTGCCCACGGACTCACCCTCAGAGCCCCACACACCTGCTTCCAGTGCACCAGCAATGGTACAACCCCACTTGATCCAGTTGCTGGCGCTACAGACACTGGGACCCTCGAACAACAATCAGACTCCAGGTGCTGGCACTCTGACCCCCATACATACACATGTGCAGCAAATAAAGGAGTCCCTCAAGCCTGATTTTTTTTTCAAATGCACCTCTGGGATTAAAACAAACAAACAAACAAAAAAAAAAACACCATCTCTACAAACCCTGCCATATTTTCCCTGTTGCAGAATGCTTCAGCTGCAGAGTTCATATTTCAGAGCAGTCTGAGTATCAGATTTTTGCACTAGAAGAAACAGAACCACAGAGATATGCTAACCTCACCTACAGAGCAGGTCAATGATAGGGCCAGGAGTGAATTCCCAGTTTCCCAGGTCCCAGGAAGGGTAGAAGTCTAACCCAACATACATTTTAAATCTCATATTTTATCTCTCCTGAAATTTTGCCTGTTCATTTCTAGCCAGCAAGACTCTACTGCTTTTCAATCTGATTAGACTAAGCCACGCAGATGCCAGGTGAAAGCTGATGTACTTCTCCTGGATTGGAGACTTAGTTATTGGTTTGTTTGTTTTCTCTGCAGATGGATTGTCTGTCATTTTTTCATAAGCACATTGGCAATACTCCCCTACTTGGACTCACCATTAAAAAGAAAAGAGAGGAAAAAAAAAAGAGAGAATGAAAGAAAATTAAAAAAAAAGAATCCAACTTGCCTTGTGACTTGCTCACAGGACTTAAATTTTGGGTTAATTTCAACACATCAATTATTTGTTGAGATACTGAGTGATCTCATTTCACGTAAAGAGAAGAAAGGGATTAAAAAATCACGCAAATTGAAGAAATTTACATCCCCTTCCAAGCCTGCTACTTACTCACCCCCCATTCACTGAGATGTAAGGAGAGACTGAGTTTGATTTCAGCTGTGCTAAAAGGCAGAAAGGAGAGCTGCAGGCACACAGGGGTGGGAAAAAGACAAGTGTGGGAGACGGAATGGGGCAGGTTCACGAGTGTATAACTGGTACATTTGGGACAACACTTGTAAGGTGAGAAAAGCCAGCCATGATGCTGATTATAATTTCAGGGTGGGTTTGGGGGGAGTATGGACAGACTGACTTCGTCTCAGTGTGTCTGTCTGGGGTAGCAAAGCCCAATCATATATATATACACATATATGTATACACATACATACACATATATATCCACCTTGCTGAATTTATGCCAGAACAGCACTGTCCCACCTCTCAGTACTTAGAAACCTTTTTTTTTTTTTCTTCACCTAAAATTTATGCTTTACCCAACTATGTTTCTTCCTGTGTATTCCAGGACTCCTCTGAAATGTTCAGGTCAATCCAAAATCTTCCTTGGCAAAAGAGAGGAAAGGATCATGATTACCACAGCAGATATGTGCTCATTCACTGAGAGCCTGAGCCAGCCCAGAGCTAAACAGCTTGGACAGGCACTTGAGAGCCACGTTCCTGGGGAGGTAAATCTGTGTCTCCATAGAGCATCACAATCCAGCCCACACCTGGGACATGCTGGTGGCCACTGCAGATGAAAGAGAGCCTCACAGCTTTCTGATCCACAGATCTTCCTTAGCACTTCCAGCAGTATAAAACTCTTAATGGGAGTGGAATCAGCCCTGGCTGAAGTGCACGTAACACTTAGCAGCTTTTATGGACAAAAGACCCTCCTTCCTCTTTTTCCTCCCATTTGTTACTCTTAACTCCATTGACTTTAGTTGATTTCTTGCATTATGAATGAGAGGAGAGGCCACCCTAGAGGATACAGCAGTATGCACCAGGACGTGACTCCAGCTGGTGTCTTTGGGAATGAAGCTGCTGCAACTAAGGACACAGTGGGACTGACCTTTAGCTGCTTGGACTCATCTAGTGGACCTGAGGCAATGGAAAGTCATCACCCCTCCCAGGCTGCAGAGTCAGCAAGTTAGGTTTTAGCAAAATCTTCTTGAAATTGCCAAGTAGAGCTGATTGGGGGAAAAAAAATAGACCTTCTATATTTCATATGTTTTCATTCTGAAGTATTGCTCTTTTCCATTTTCTTGATTTCTCCCCATGTTTCCAATTCAAAAAGCATTATGGGAATAGCCACCAACATTTTTCATTTATCAAATACAGGGGTTTTGACACATGATATATTTTAACATGAATTTCCTTATGCTTTCTATAAAAATGTATTAAAATAATATCAGGGAGATCACGAATTATTTCCTGGTCAAAACACATGCCAAAAGTCTACTTGCCCATGCTATCTTTTGGAGCAAAGAAATTGCCATCATATCTATTATCAACTCTTCCTTTTCAGGGAAACACCTGCAGAATCTGCATGGGGAAATCTGGCAGAACTCCACTTCAACCTCATCGTGCCTCAGTGTTACTATTATAGCCTGAGGTTAAATTCTGCTGGCAACACACATTTATGTTCTGGAAGCAATTTTTTGTTAACACCTATGGTAGCTCTTAGCGTCGAGTTACTTAACATGACAATTAGTAGGAATCACAGCAGTGGTGTTCCGTTTTATGCCAAATTCCTACCAAGAAACCAAAAAGGGAAATAGCTATATCAAATAAAGAAAAGAAACACCACCTGATTATCATTTGGAATGAAGAAAAAAGTGCCAGACTCCATGAATCCTGCAATAAATTTTTGTGCTCTTGATTTTATGTGAATAATACTTAGACATTACATCTGCTATATATATACATACATACATATATGTGTCAGTGTATGTTTTAGAGCTAATAGTTCTCTGTAGTCCTTTGTTTCTCCCAGATGGGCTATGCTTTTGCATACCTGCAGCTTTGAATTGATACCTATACCCACACAGTTTTTCTTCTGAAAGATCACATTTTTCCAAACAAGGAAAATTTGCTATGAGCTTAGCAAAAGAACCAGGAGATCCCTGACAGATATGATGTTTTCAAGTCCAGCTTTTACCTCTCTGGAAAAATGGAATATGGAGGTCACATATCAAAAAGTGAATGAAATATTTTTCACGTGCTTTTCAAAATTTGTCCTCTGCTCATCAAATCAAATGGAGTTTCCTTGTGCTAACTGTGCAATAACAGCATACTGCAGACCTCTGGAACAGCATTCACTATTGCAGTGTAAGCACAAGGTGAAATCCATCTACAGCTCCATCCCACATACCTCACACATCACCTTTAGTAAAAAGCTGCCCGGAATGACTGCCCCTCAAAGTATGTGGCCATGATATACTGCTGCACAGAGGCAAGAGAGGAATCCAGCCTAGAGCCTTTTAAAGATAAAGCTTCAACATTACATTGTAAATATCTGTCTGTTTATACAGTAGCAGGTGCAAGCAAATTGGAAGTGGAATCAAAGATGAGTTCAAATGCAGGGTAGCTGGATCACATGATGCAGTCATGGCACCCTGAAATGTTCATATCATCACATTTCCTTTTACTCTCTGTTAGGTTTAGATAGCCACACGAGCATAAGGAGACACATGGTTTTCCTGAAGCAGTAAGAGCATATTGCACAGAGCTAGGCAGATCCATTTCTTAACAATCTGGAATCTAAATAATTTGAAGTATATGTTTAATTATTGATGATAATTTCCTCATCTCATATTACCTGCCAAGATTTCCGTGCAGCTACTCAATAAAGAGGGTAGAGTTTCCTACAGGCAGGGTGTGAAAATCAAGAGCAGTTTGCATTTACTGCAAATTTAGTGCAGTCAGAAAAAGTGCACATTGTCAGGACATGCCCATGCTAAACATCACTGGTAGTAGCAGTTACAGAAACAGGGACCATTGCAATGCACAGTGTGTGACAGCCCTCAAACACAGTTTGGCACCTAAATATCTTTGTAAACTTTTTTCTAGGCATCAACATAGGAAGAGAGAATCTGTGTTCCAAAGACAGTAGATTAATTCTTAAATTTCCTAATAGATATGCATTTTTTCAAAGAGAAATCCCAGATTTCTTAGACAAGAGTGGAGGGAAAAATATGCTCTGCCTTATGGAAACTGGAATAAGATTGTGCAAGCAGCATAAGCAAACTCCATCTGTAATTGTCATCTCCCTGGTGGGCCACACCATCAAGCATCTCTGAGGTCTGTCATGGTCTCTTTGCTCTGTGGCCAATAAGGACATTCATCAAAAGCTTCAGGTTCCCAGCTCTCACAAATGGGTGGCTCCACTTGGGAATGAAAGGGTACAACTGTATTGGAAAATAGCCACATTATAACTCCAGAAAAGGAAGGGATTTTGTAATAAACAGGGAATATCAGAGACAAATGAGAAATAAAAAAGTAATGAGCCCCCTCCAGTGTCACCACATACGTGATTAATGAGACTTAAGGAATTCGCCAATAGACTCTCCAAGCAACTGAGTTTAGTTTCAGTGGTATGCAGTCAGGTTGTATTTGTATTCAGAAATCCCAGCTGTACTTGATACCCAGGACTATTCCATGTATGTGAAAAGAATTACATGCAATTCAGCTAAGAAAAGAAAAAGAAATCACCATTCAAACATAGGACATTTTTAAGGCCAGGATATTGTTATGGACATTTTTGCTATCTAACAGTTTCTCTCCTCCTTGCTTTAAGTGGAATGCAGGGAAATTAGAAAGAGCTGAAGTTATTAAAAAGTTGTAATTTTACAGTGGTCTTCAGAAAATTTCAATGTGTGTGGTATAAAATGAAATTAATGAATTTTTAAAAGAGTAAAATACAAATGCAACGTGGTGGCAAATGAAGACAATGAAGCTTGGTCTGCCTGACTTCTGTCCTGTTACCTAATTCACATGCTTAACTTCTTGAACCTGATCTCACTGTCAAAAGAAAGAAGACACACTTCCCACATGTACTTTATTTTTCAGACTGTTGGATTCAGATCTGAAAAGTCCCCTGTGCATCTTGCACACTGGTCATCTTTCCATGTGTTGGAGGCCACACACTGGGTCTTTGAGATTGTGGCAGTAAGACTGAAGACTAATCGACTTCACATCTGTAGAAAGCTTAAAGAAAGAAACCTGAATAAATATTTCAAGGGGTGGATAAAGTAGCATTTATACAATTCTGGTCCATTTCTAATACCCACCGAGATCCCCGGCTGTTTCAGTGTGAAGCCAGAAGTAAACCAAAGTTGAGTTCCTTTCCCATTCATAGTCTTTCTGTCTCTACTTAAAAACAATATTTTAAAACATTTAAACCATATGGTGTCTTTATAGAGAGTTTACATTTTTCTGCAGTCAAAAATATATCGATAGCTCCTTATTAGCTGATAATATGATATGATGATAATATCTTAATAGCTGCATAAGAATTAAAATATAAACTAGGAATAGTACCCAGCCTAAAAAGCAGGAATCCACATCTTAGGACAATCCAGAAAAGGCTATAGTGGTTGCATGGGGTTTGGTTGGAATGTCCTATGAGGAAAGATTATGTTTAGTCTGGCAAGGATTCACTTGAAAAGTGGTTTAATGATAGTATACAAAACACAGACAACTCAAATCTGGACAAAAGACAGAAGTATTAGAGAACCTAATTTCTTCAAATACTGTAAGATGATTAAAGTAAAAAAAACAACCAGATCTTATTGTAACAGACAACTGCTGGTCTTGTGTAGCCCTTTAGCCTTTTAAAAATAACCAGGAGAATTGCAGAACAATTAGTAGAACAAATATTTGTTCTTACAAAAAGCATATTGAATAGATTTGGAACACAGGATGCAAGTAATTATTAGAATCAAAATAGGCTAATGTTCTCCCAATGCTATTTGTAAAGCAATTTGAGTTTCATTATTAGAATGTGTATTTAACATATCATTTTGAATCTCATTACATGCTATTTGGACTAAATTTAATAGGATTATTATTTTTGGCATTCACGGTCATGCAAAGTCCATAAACAATGTTTCCGAACCCTTTAATACAAGAAACAGACATATGGTGTCAAGAAATGAGCAGACCTTTCTGCATTTTTAACAGCACGCTTATAAAATACTTTTCATTCCTATATTTCTAGGAGTATCGGTGAATGTTTCACAGTTAAAGTATTATCTATCCATCTATTTGATTATCTATTCTGTCTTCTATGCATCAGAATAACCATGTTTTGATTAAAAATCTTATTATGTTATTTGTTGCCCCCATTTTTGGTTCATTTTTAATTTGTTTTCTAACACATTTCTGAAGAATGCCTTAATGCTTATGAGGTGATAGAGAAAAAAACATTAGAGCTCATCTCGTTCTAAAAGTACGAGAAAAGGAAACAAGACAAATCTTATTTCTTAAATATGAGAAGTCAAATTGTCTCCTCTCCACACCTAACATATTTTCTAATACACACTGCGAAGCTCCCATGACTGTCAGTGCGCTGCACAACAGTGTCTGCACAATGAGGCAATGTCAACAGTAATATCAGAGATCAGCCATGAACAGCTCAAAACAAGACCAAGGTGAATGCTGTCCTGTCCTTCAGATACATCCCACCATGCACATAATTTGTAGCTTAGTGTTCTTCCTGTTCGTCCACTTCCATCTCTTCTTCCAAGCTACAAGCTACAAGCCAGGAAAAAAAGTAAGCAGAGAGACAGAAAGGGGGACCAAGAATAGAGGGGCTGCTTCAGGTCTGCAGCCACCTGTGAGTTCAAACAGTGCAGGAAAGCTGGGACAAAGTGAGCTCATATGTGAAAACAGGGCATAGCTTCCACTTTAGGCTGGATGTCTACCACATGTTAATGTTACAGGATGAAAATATATGAATGGATGTGCAGACAGAGCTTTAAAAGCTTGCTTTCTCCATACCCCATCAATCTCTGCTTGCTCTCCATCCCCCATCCCATAGCACCTCCTCTGACAAAGGCTGAAAAATCACTTCTCTCACTTGCTTCTGCATCATGGCAGGTATCATCCCTGACCAGCTGTGAGCCTGCCATGGTCCACTGGAGGTGCCAAAGAACATAAGAATAAATCTTCTGTAATACACCAGCAAGAAATGTTTGGAGGTTTGATCCCCCTGAAATCAGTCATGATTGCCCAGATAATTAGTGCTGAAGAGACAGAATTAACCTCCTGACAAGACATCAGATAGAGCCTTCATTACAAGGGGTTATATGCATAGTATTTAACTCAATGTGATAAGTATCCACAAACTTCTGTCAATGGATTTTGTGTGGGAGAAGGAAATTTAATAATAATAATAATAATAATAATAATAATAATAATAATAATAATAATATGGTTATGGTGATTTTAACCACTACTCTGGTGGCAGGAAGACATTCAGAAGAGGAACCGAAAACGCCTCAGTAAATAGCTGGTGCTGCCTGACACGATGGATACCAACCCCATCCAAGTGATTTGCTTCTGAGTTTTTTCCTTTAATCTTGTCTAGTCTTCGTGCTAAATTACAAGCTCTTTGGAAGAGGGACTGTGCAAATGTTTACAGAACACCTACTGCAAGAGGGTCACGATTACGACTTGGCAGCATATAAGAAATAATGAAGAAAAGAATGAGAATTGGGCTCTTGAAATGGCATTGTTCAACCTTCAGTATCCCACAAAGATACAATTGAAAGTAACTAAATAGTAGGCTTAGTCCCACAGGTCTGAAAGAATTCCTAAAAGAATTTCCAGCCTCTTCAAAACAACAAAGGAAGCTGCCAGTCTGGCATGTAAGAATAGATTGGTGCCTGGTGGAAGTAAATTCCTTGTTGGAGGCAAACATTTCAATTACATAGCAGGAAATCCTATAGCAAAGGAGTTTCTGCCACAGATTATAAGGACTTGACTCTATACCTTGTGCAGCTGAGTGTTGAGAACATTTATCTGTCTTCTCTAAGCAAGAAAAAGAGAGAGACTGTTCATTTAATGCTTTTCACCCTTAAACAGGTCCTGGGATACAAGATCGCACCCAAGTATCAATGAAACATAGTTCACTGTGAAATTGCATACAAATAAACAGGAAGCAGGGGGTAATGCCATCTCAACTGAAACTACAGAGTAGTCAGTCTGCAATATTATGCAACTAGAAACTGGCCAGGGATGTGAAGTTCAGCAATTAGTTGTTTCCCAGTTTGTTAATAAATCCTTCAAGATCAAAGCTTTCCAACAAATGTTGTTCTCATCAGAAAATTTATTGCTTTATAAGAAAATTTAGGTTTCTGTAATTCTAAGTAAGCTTTCAATTGCAGTTAAAAAAATGTGTGCAATTTTAACTTCTTGTTGTATTTCAGTACTGTGAAAAACTGAAATATTAATAATTACCACAGAATTATGTTGTGCACAGGACATAGCCTGTATCTTACATCTGAGCTATCCCTTTATGAACTGAATGCTAGCTCAATTAGTAACTCATTTGATTAACAGACTTCCTGTTGAATTATGTGATTTTGGGAAGCAGCTCAGTATTATTTGAGAGAATCCTTTTCCAACACTGTTTTGGTATAAATTTGGTTAACTAATTAAATGTGACAGAAACCAAGGCAAAAAATAGATGCTAGATTCATGATTTGTGGACAAAAGAATATTCTGATTATTCTGTCTGCCTCCCTGTTGCAAATATGGTGTAGTTTGGGGAAAAAGGTCAAAAACAAAAGAAATGGGTTAAAACCAACTGTTTGTCAATGGCTTACTTCTCGTTTTTCATTTAGCACTAAAACTGGAAATAAGTCAAAAAATTGGGGAAAATTTGGGAAAATTTGTAATCAAGCTTGGAATTAAATACACATTTTTCCTCTGAATAAGATAGTGTTTATAAGAGACATTAAGATAGTGTTTATAAGAGACATTTAAATATGATAGTGTTTATAAGAGACATTTAAATATGAAGTGCTATATAAACAGTTTTATACTACTGTGACTAAATCAATAGAAAATAATGACAAGTAAAATTCATGCAGCCCCATACTGTAAAAGGAAATCTTTTAAGGTGTGCGTAATGCTGTTTATAGTGAAGGACACTTTAACCAGAGGCTTTATGTCTCTTACCATTCATCCCGCAGATGCCATAATGACCAGAGATCTATGTCTGCCACCACTGTCCTGTCTTCAGCTGATCTCTGAATGTACCTTACAAGCTCAAGTGGACAAACTGTAGAAAAGAGAGAGAGGCCAGATTTATTCTGTGTCTCCGCAAGGTGAGTGTTTTTAGCTGTACAGCTCTGTTCAAAATCGAACTCTTCTTTTAGATTTTAAGATGCTAGTTTGGAGAAAGGCAGAAAAATGGAAATTTGGGGAAAGATGTGTGAAAATATGAAGAATAGATGCAAAGAAACTATAAATGTTGATTGGAAACTTAGAAACTTAAGAAGGTAAAACCATCATAAAAATAGATTTTGAAACAACATCTATCATAGAAAGTCTGTAAACTTTAATAACCTTTTCAGATCAAGCTTCTTTTGTTAAAAAAATAAAAAATAAAAAAATAAAATAAAAAACCTGCTCAGAGGCAACAGAGCCTCCATTACAAGGAATATTCTGCACAAGAGAAAACGGTATCACACTTACAGAAAAGTCCTGGCGTAAGCCAGCCTGCGTTCTCTGCCTGGCCAAGTCTTCCCATCATTAGTGCTTCAGAAGCACAGAGGCATATGGAGAGTCAAGGGTCTTTGAAGGTGCTGGACAGCTCAAGGCAGGTTCCCAGGGATGATTTGCAATAATAACATTGAACAATCCCCACTGACAGTCCACACAACCGCGTCCCTTGGGTCTACTCAGGAGACGGGCAATGCTGTACTGAAGGTAAACGCAGCCTGAACAACTCGGGCTAACCCCTCAGTAAAAAACAGCTAATATGCCAGAAATCCAGGGGCCTGAGTTTTATGTATGTTGTTAATGTAGGAGAAAGCAAAAAGCATGAGGCTGCCAAAAGGCATAAAGTAGAAATCACAGTTTGCTGAGCAGTCGGGACTATTTTCACACTTTACCTTTCATTCCAGCAAACCATTCCTTACAATGCTTTGCTAGACTATATAGCATGGTTTCTCCCAGGAGGAATTTTTTTCTTTCAGCCCAGACACTGCTCCAGCATGGACTGCTGCACCAGAACCATTTGCTGAACTCACAGGACACTGAACAGAACTGCACAGCCAAAACTGGGCACCAAATTTGTATCATTGTCTGGATTAGAAATTATTATAGCCAGAAACAAAGGTGTATCCCACCCCAAATAACTTTTTCCAGCCTTTTCCACATCCATCTTGCCTCCTCCCACAGGTTTATTTTCTAATGACTATTCATAGCTACATGTTAAGCAAATATATTTGCTCATCCCACTCCTCATTTGAAATTCAAACACAGAGAGCGTGATCCTAAAAGACTTCATAAATAACACGAGAGGTCAAAAAGTGAGTCCATCTGAAGACCTGCCTCGCTCTCCCCAGGGGGTGAACCTACCCCTTGCTGCTTGGAGCAGTTTAGAGAAACCTGCTTATCCTGCACTGGGATCCGCAGAGGGGTACCCTGCTCATAACACAAGCCCAGCTTTTACAAAAACTGGCAAGACACTAGAGAGCGAGAGGGTCTTTAAAGTGGACACACTCTGTGTTGGCAGTTTACGTTGCCATTCAGTGGGAAAGAAACACAAGTCAGTCGTTTTCAAATGAAGCCACCAAATCGCAGAGATCGTGTTTTATAAGTTTTCACAGACAGTGGCGAGTCCCCAAATGACTCATTTCTTGGTGGGGGCTTTGTGAAAGGCGCTTTCTGAGAGTTAGGTTTTCTTTTAGCTGGGGTAATATATTCTGGTTTTGTTTTAATGGTGACAAATAGTAGAGTGTAACTTAAAGTTCTGCTTGCCACAGCTAAGACCTTAGATATCACAGTGCCCAACAGGGCATTGTTTGCAGGAGGATGGTCTGGGCTCTGTTTCAAGTTTATTTTTTGTCGTTGTTGTTTTGTTTTATTTTGTTTTTAATTGTTTGTTTTTGAGGTGGGTTTTTTGTGTGTGTGTGTGTGTGCAAGGCTGTGTGTGTGTGTGTGGGCAACATAGATAATGGATCCATTAGAAATTATACCTGGGGAGCCTCTCAGAGCAGTATTTTGTAGATACATTGAATATTTTTAAAAGCTAGATTTTTGTAAAATATTTATTTTGATAGAATATTTGTTCATGCTTTTTGAGAGGAGAAAAATATACTTTAGTCCATACTAAGGATTTGTAGTATTGGTTCTCAAAGAAGGCAGATCCAGTTTGGTTAAGCTGCTATAACCTGGCTGAAAAGCTGATCTAGAGTCTGGTATCAAATACCCTGAATGTTCCTTTCATAGTCTAATCTTGGAAGAACAGGTCCTGTAAATGAGATGTCTCAAAGAGAATTTCTTATGAACCAGTAAAAAAATGATGAAACTGATGCAGTGGCTTAGATTCTATTTATTTATTTATTTATTTATTGGAAAAGGAGGACAACAAGAATTCAGGAAAAAGCCTGTAGTTTTTGTTTGTTTGTTTGTTTTTGTTGTTTCAAAAAAAATTGCCTCCCATCCTGTTTTCTCTTACTCAAATTGATTCAAGCCATCTCATTTCAGGCACTTACCTCCAGCAACCAAGACAGAGGAGCCTATATATGCCTTTAAGTTCCTCCTGCGGCCAGTGGATGGAGAAGGGGTTCCAGAGCACGAAGCAGGCCATCTGAATCATCCCCTGGAACAGACGGTTTTCATTTAATACTGGGAGTCAAGAAGCTCCTACTTGCTAAGTATCTCTGGATACTGAGGATAGATCTAGGCTGCAGAATTCAATGAAGCATCTGAAATGTTTTTTTTAAACCTCTCAGCACTGTGAAGCCAGGTCTGCCATAGATTATTGAATACAGCCCAGAAGTGTCCTGAGAACAAGAACAATGTGGGAGTAAAACCAGTGACTGATCTCCAAGTGCCAATCTTTCCTTCTTGGGCAAAAGCCCTCCATGGAAAAGCATATTTCAAGTTCATGGTCTAAAGGTTTCCTTGTGTGTCATTCCCAACGTGTTTACTTGGTTGTGTCCCCTCACTCTGCAAGTGGCAGAGTAAGAGATGGAGGACACGGTAGGAGACCCAGTGATGAGTGGGAAGCAAATCCTAGGGTGGAAGCAGATGAAGTACAGCTTCCTCAGCTTTCACTTCAAAAGGTGATGGTAAAATAGGGTCTACCCTAAATACAGAGAATAGCTGTCTTAATTACAGGGAGAGCATGTGAAGAGACTTGGGCTTCACAAATGTTGAGTTAATGGAAAAAAAATGGCAAAGGAGAGAGATGTAGGTTCCCACTGAGGAAAAGCCTCAGTATGGGCTGGGTCTCTGTCAGACATCTTAAAGAGCTGAGAGACTATTTAAAACAAAGAACCAAGCAAGAAAGAAAACAAGCAAACAAACAAAAACAACTTCCTTATGGCAGAAAACATTTCCATCAAATTTTGCCTCCTTCTTAGAGACTAAAATCAACCTCCTCTCTGAGAGAAATCTTCATGAGCTCAGGTCCCTTTGGTTCCAACACTTGCTAAACTTCTTAAAAATTAAATTTTGTTGTTTCCTACCAGTGCTGTGATTAGAAGGAGAAGAGGATGAGGCCAGGTCCTGTTTCTGAGCTCTTGGAATTGGCCATTTTTCTCACAGTCCCTAACCATCTACTCTCACTTCAAAGTTTGTGTCCTACAGCTTCTACTTTCTTGCAGCCTGATCTGAATTCCAACAGCAACATCTCAGCTTTGATTTTCCATCCTCCCACCTGTCCTTCTAATAGAATACATAGGAAATATATAAAAGAGGAGCTGGTTTCTCAAAGTGCAGTGATTTCAGAGACCTGAACATTCATAACCTGTTATGTGAAGGTAAGGACTGAAGTCCATATGTACTGGTTTCTGCACATCTTGTAGAGTTGTGCAAGACTTCTACTTTTAACTACTGTTAATGAGTTCTTTTAGGACCCCTTTATCATCTTTGAAGGAAGATAGATTTTTCCAGCAAAAAGTCTGAAGTCAAAGCAATTTAGGTTAAACTCCAGATCCAAACCACCTTCTGAAGGAACTGGAGACCATTGAGTACCATGTGCCCCTGCAGTGCAGCCCACCAATTCTTTAGCTATTTAAGTGTCGCTGGCTACTTGTTAATATCATCCCACCCCTCCACTAATGCACATACTATAATGAGGGTACACAGTTATCCAACATGGAAATTAGGGCACTCTTTCTCCTTCACACAGTTTAAACTTTCCTTTCAATCTTACACCACAGCTATATTGAAGCCTTGGCTGGCATGTAAACAGAGCTTAAAACAACTACTAGATATATCACGCATAAAAAATTTAAATAAACTGTAGTTAGGTTCCCAGGTGACAGCTATGCACATATAGACATTTATAAACCCTATATATAATAAAATAAAGTGATGGCAACTTTATTTTTAATCTCTCAAACTAAATATTAATGGTGATGAAAGATTATTTTAAGCGTACATTCAACTGCTGATCATTCATCTGCATTCATGGATGGTAACCCTGTCATATTGCTAGTGGATTTTCTTTCTCCTGGAGTCTGATGGAGTATCTTATTGACATTTATGAGGCAACTTTTCTTTTTCTTACTTAAAAGCTGTCTTCCACACAGGGTTGACCATGCCAAAATATACACCTGATTTACGTGGTGGATTTGTTGGGCACAATTGCCACTACACATAGTCATAAATGATGCAAGAAACCCATTAACATTTCCAAGCCAGCATTCAAAGCTGTTTATTTAGATGTAGCCAAAGCCATGAGCTGCCTGGATAGATCTCAGCCTGGACAATGAGTTCAGCCAGAGCTCTGCCAAAGACAAACTGCTACTTTGCTTCCAGGTGCTTGTCCACTACAGAAATTACTTAACACCTAAACTGTCAATCAGTGACGTTATGAAAAGTCACAGTTTCTTAAGCCCGTGTCTGCCGAGTGTAGATGGCACCAGCTTAGTCCATCAAAGCAGTGGAGTGAGATTTTCCACAGTACTTATTTCACTGGACTGGTGTGTAACTACTTTCAGAGGAAAATAAATCTTTCCAGAATAATCATTTAACTCAACAAGCTTTAATCCAGCAGAGCATGCTGGCATCACCTATGTATATAATAAATACATGTCTAATAAATAAATGTCTAAAGAAGGCTTCATGGAAACAGAGTCACATTAACGGTGGTCAGGGTTTTACATCAGTGCCTATTAGACCACTCTCCAAAGCAGTAGGCTGCATTTCAGGTCTGCTGAGGAGGTTTTGCTTTCTTATTCAAGCGAATGTGGTTTACCTCAAGGGAAAAGAAAACAGATCATTTGATCATTCGCAGTAGGCCTGCACGCCACACTGCTAATCATGAAGGACTCATGGAAATGCACCAGGTGGAAGGCACCACAAATCTAATCCAGGAGACCTTTCCCTGTAGCAGGCTCTGGGGACCAAGCCCTTCAGAGAATAATAAAACAGTGAAGGAAAATGCAAAAACAAAATGCAGAAAGATTAATTAAATAAAGGGCAGCCTTCCAAAAAACCTGTAACAACTCTGTGAAATGTGTTTTCAACACCACAATACTCATTTTCTGTTTTGTCTCACAGCAAAACCATTACATGTAAGTGTTGCCTTTGAAACTCCAGAGAAAGACACTGATGAATGTTACACAGCAGACCACAGGCTGCCAAAACTAACAGATTTCTGTTTAGAGACCCTAAGAGTGAAATCCCTGTGAAGTAGCAGAGCTTGAAGAGTAATTAGCCACAACCATAACAAAACAGTTAGCTACTCACCACTCAAATCTCTATGACTTCTCTGTTGTTTCAACTGACATTGGTCTTGCAGGTTGCTGAGCATGGGCTGTCCGTGATAGAAATGGTTAGCATAGAATATAGAATATCCCGAGTTGGAAGGGACCCATAGGGATCATTGAGTCCAAAAAAACATAAAAACATAGAGCATAAAAAATAAAAAATAAAAAAGCATAAAAACATAGAGCATAAAAACAGCCAAACTGGTAAGATGTAAAAAGGGCATTTTATTATGATATACTAAAAAATGCCAGTATTAACAAGCAACACCTTACCTTTTCCCAGTCTTTAAAGATTCAAAGCAAAATTAATCTAAATACAATAACAGTCATTTTGGTGGAGACAAGATCAGGGATACCCATGGCCCAGTAGTTATCAGTTCCTCATCAAGGATTAATTCAAGGGATAGAGGTTTATTTATATATTCTCATGAGCTGGACAAAAGGAAATTTCTCACTCATTTTTTATAACTTGTTGAAGATAATTTTTGCTAATCTATTCCTATCTTTGCCCAAGAAAAAGGAACCAAGCAACTTAAGTCCAGTTCACATATCAAATTAACTGGCATTTCATTTGCTGTGCTTCCTGCATCTGCTGGGTGCACAATGGCAGAGTGATAAAGTGACAACTGTTGGTTTACAGTGGTGATCCCAGAGTGACTGGGATCAGTAGTGGTACTCTTCTAATAGAGCACTTGAGAGAAACCTCATAAATCTCATAAAACACAAAAATACCTTTTTAGTTTTTCAGAGAAGATGAACAGACTAGAAAAACATGAAAAATAACACTTTCATGGTATCAGCACATATTAATCATGATTAATCATTAGAAAGGTAGGGCTTTTAGTAGTTGTAGTAGTAGTTCTCTGCTTCAGTATTATTTTACTGATTATTTTCTCTGTAATGTTGTATGTAAATTAATAAGCACCTGTCCTTCACCTCCCAAAGAACCAATTTATTATAAATAATATGAAAATAACAACTTAATAAATTTGAAGTTGAAACCGTATAGAAACGTGAATTTTGTAAAGGAAGTACACATTAAGTAAAGTAATAGGGATCAGATGTTTCAATATAAGAGACCTTTATTTTCTCTAGCCCTCAGTGAAGCAAAACCTCACAAGAGAACACCTTTACATTTTGCAGAAATGAAATGTGAGATTTCCTAATACTTATACAGTCTCTTTGCCTAGGACTTCTAAGAGAGACACCTTAGGAATCATTAAAATGACCGATTCTAGTTAAGTTGTCATAGGCCTTTCATAGTGATGAAATCTAACAGTGGGGTAGCAATTTATTGAATCTAGTCTACTTTTATTGTACATATTTCAGCCAATTGCCATTTTGACTATCCTGGCCACCCTTTTGACAATTCAGTTCTTCTGTAATTTTCAACACATCAAGAGAGCAAACTTGGAAAAATGCCTTTCCCACCAAAACTACCCACAAATTGCAGAATCAACACTGAACTATTTTGTAGTGATTATTCCAGTGACAGGATTTGAACTCAACATCCTCTGATCCAGGGGACTGAGATAATTTATTCACTCTTTATGAAAATAAAACCCAGCAATGTCCAAAGGAATTACCCTCTTCTGTAGGCTGAAACAATTATATAAAATGGTTTCCTTGTCAGCTGCAGGAACAGTAGTCCTTTTGACATCACCATTTTTTCTAATGCTGTCAAACATCAGTCTAAATGGAAATAGTGGGATTCAGCATTATAGCCTCGGACTTGCTGACTAGGAAGTGTCAGGATTACTATGTGATTTAGTCAGTGTCGTCTTTCTTCCTGACCTGTTGTTCAGTTTTCTATGGCAGCTATTTGTATTCTGTGACCTCTGCAATAAAATGAATAAAAGTCCAGATTTTAGAAAAGCCTGCTTTCTGATCATTCTGAGGTGGAAAGAGAACTTTGTGCGCTATCTAAATAGGGTTGCCCCACTTGACACAATCGCACAGACGTCTGTTTCAGCCTGTCCGTGATAGATCCCGTCACTTGTTGTAGGGTTCGTTTTGACATTTCAGGCTGTTGTGGTTTAGCCCGGCTGGCAGCCAAACACCACACAGCCGTTCGCTCACCCTCCCCCCTCCCTCTCCGGGATGGGGGAGAGAAACAGGAAAGTGAAGTCTGTGAGTTGAGATAAAGACAGTTTATTAAGACAGGGAAAAGAATAACAATAATAATAATAATAATAATAATAATAATGTGTACGAAATAAGTGATGCACAATGCAATTGCTCACCACCCATTGACCGATGCCCAGCCTATCCCCGAGCAGCCGGCCCCCCCCTCCACCCTGGCTAGCCACCCCTATATATTGTTCAGCATGACGTCAGATGGTATGGAATACCCCTTTGGCCAGTTTGGGTCAGCTGTCCTGGGTCTGTCCCCTCCCAGCTCCTGCTGCATCCCTAGCCTGCTCGCTAGCAGGACAGAGAGAGGCTGAAAAGTCCTTGGCTTGGTGTAAGCACTGCTCTACAACAATTAAAACATCAGCATGTTATCAGCGCTCTTCTCATTCTAATCCAAAACATAGCACCCTGCCAGCTACTAGGAGGAAAATTAACTCTGTCCTAACTGAAACCAGGACACAGGCTTTGCCATTGCAGTTGCTCCTGTGGAGGCCCTTGCTCCCTTAAGCAACATCTGGAGTCTTTAGTATAAAATTGGCAAGATCTGGACCCCAAGCTGTCCCATTACCACAGGGCCTATCAGGGGTAATAATTACAGAAATTACTGAGCACAGGTGTGTGACTTAGCATAGAGATAAAACTACCTCCACCTCCTCCACATTACAGCCCCTGTTATACCATCACAATGACTTTCTGTATTATGTATATAACTATTCCTTCACTTCAGAAAGTCTCTTGCTGAAAACAGCGAATCCATGAACTGGTTTCTTACTGTAGATAATCCCCCTTTCAGCTGCCTTTAATCAGTAGCTTGGTTATCCTACAAATCTTCACTGTGAGAGAGGAGCCATCCAACCTTCCTGCCCACAGCTCATTTCCTCAGGATCCCAGCAGACCACCAGTCCTTCCAGGAGCTTCTTCCTCTGATTGCTCCAGGTAATTTTTCACAGAAACTCTTTCCTGACAAAGCATACTAGACAGCATATAATAGCTCCAGCAGGATTGTCGAGAACAGCAATAATGTTGCTGGAAAGACATATGTGACAGAGTTATCGCAAAACTTTTCTGAATCTCTATGTTCGTGAATGGAGGCTGGAACAGGAACAAGGTCTGTTTTTATAGGAAGATGCAATCAGAACCTGTGCAATTTAGAACCATAATTATTCTTTAAATCCACAGGAGCTACAAAGGCATCGGAAAAGAATTCTGCTTAAAGCTGAAAATAATGTTGTCAGAAGAATAAAGTCTCCATAAAGAAACTCAGGTTAAAACAAACAAACACCTTTTTAATCTTTGGTGGACTTCAATCCCAAGGTGGAGCAGTGTTTAAATAGGAAGGGTGGACTAAAAATCATTTAATCATTTCTACCTCTACTCAAGTGTTTATAATTTTATCATCAGAGCTTTCTGATGGGGTTACCTGTGACAGCAATGGGCTTGGCAGTCTCAGGCTTACTTTTGTGCTCCTGCACCCAGACCTAGCACTGTGATAGCCAGCTTCCCTGTGAAGCTTAAAAATGACAAAGACGATGGAATGGCAAGAAAGTAGTTTCACCATTTTGCTTTCTCTAATTCTTATGCTACTCATTTGTTGTATGATATCCTTCTGATACCTCTTCTCATTTTATATCATTTCTAGTTATAATATTTTAAACTGTCTTCATGCTTTGCAGTAAATGTCAACCCTCTTCTACAGAAAGAGCTGAGACGTGATTGTTACTGCTCTGTGTTCACAGCAACTTACCTTCCCCCTGCCAATTTCTATTTCCATAAAATAGGGAGACAGAGAAAACTTTCAAAAGGACAGAGAAGAGGCTTTGCTACAGTTTAATTTTCTGTTAGCTAGGCAATTATATTTCCAAAATAGTTCTGAAACCCTTCCATATTGCAGTTCTCGGTTATCTAGCCAGAGGACACTGGAAAGTGATAATGAGGTGTTAAACACCAGCCTTGTTCCCCCAGATAGACCTCCTGCCAGCCATTTAACACTTGCTCAGGTGCTAAAGCTATGAAATATGTGTTTTTCAACAGCATTTAAGCACTAATAAATTATCAAACAGTTCGAAAGTAGCATGGCTGGATGGGAGATTGTTCTTAACCTGCAGCAAGCAGAGCCATTGCGGGTATGGTGGGACAGACTGGTCAGTAAGGTTTCCACAGCAGTAGATGCACACCTGGACAAGCCAAGGATGACTGCCTCCCACTTCCACATGCCTCTTTTGGAGATGGAAAGCTAACTTATTTGTGAGTGTCTGCCTGGATTAAATCTTGAGATCCTCTTCTTGAGTGTCCTGGGTTTTATGTCACCAGATGGAGCTACCCCATCCAGATGCAGTCCTCTAGACAGGTCTGTTCCCCTTGCCCCCTTCTCTCACTACTAAACACCCCTCGAGCGTGGCTTTCTTAAATCTTTTCTGAAGCAACGCTGTCAGAAATGCTACCCGCCAGCCAGCAAAAAGATGTCAAGAGTTATAATTCTTTGGGAATATACATTTTACATTCACACCATTATTTCTCCAATAGAAATAATGTTTATGTGGATTTACAATTGAAATCAAAAGCACCAAAATTACTCAGAATCTAAACTATCTGGCTGCTAGCACACTTTTGGGAGGTACTAACAGAGTACGCATAAAGCTGTCATGTCAGCACCACCCCTCTGCATCAGATACACCCAGTCCTGCCCAGGGATGGAAATTACTTACCACTTCATGCTTCTTTGCCCACATTCTTCATATCCATGTAGGATTTGCTGTGGAAATCTCATGGCCTCTATAAGTGAACTTCACTATGTGATACCAACATTTCTGGCAGAAATGGGCTCAACTGGGCTAAAATATGATCATCAATGGTTAGATATACACCCACGTGCACGTACGTCCTGACAAGTGCTTCCTATATTCTGAAGCTGTTTCTTCACCCAACAGTGGTGTAAGTCAAGAATCACCGCAATGCTGCAACATGGCTTCACTGGAGGTAAAACAATAGCAGAAATGAATAAAGGCAAGGCCCAACGGGAGACTTGAATGTCTAAACATAGGCATCCATTTTTGCTTTAGGCATTTCAGAACATCCTACCTGGCTGCCCCAGAAGGCTGCAGACTCCTGCAAGTCCTGTGCCAACCTCATGTGAACACCTCATGTGCACTGGGCCCAACTGGGATGGAGTGAACCTTCTCCATAGCAGCCCATATGGTGCTATGCTTTGGATTTGTGGCTGAAACTGTGTCAATAACAGATCAATGTTTTTGTCATCAGTGAACATTGCTTGCACAGCATCAAAGCTGTCTTTCTGTCCCACTCTGCCCCACAGCGAGCAGGCTGGGAATAGGCAATAGGTGGAGAGGGAACACAGCCAGGACAGCTGACCCCAACTGACCAAAGTGATATTCAATAACCTTGTGAAGTTGTGCTCAGCAATAAATGCTCTGGGAAAGGAGGAGAAGAGAAGGGGGGACAGTTATGGTTATGGCATTTGTCTTCCCAGGCAATCATTGTGATGAAGTGGCTGGACATCTGCCTGCAGATGGTAAATAGCAACCAAATTCCTCTTTTTGATTTGGTTGTGAATTCAGCTTTTGCTTTGGCTATTAAAATGTTGTTATCTTAACACATTAATCTTTTTGCCTTCATCTTACTTTCTGCCCATCCTTCTGGTGATAGTGAGCAAGAGAGTGGGTGGGTGTTTGGCTGTTGGCCTGGGGCAACCCACCACACCTGGACACCTAAGCATAGCACTAGATATCTGTATTTAGGCATGAGACTTGGTCCCCTACTGCTCACCCATCAGGAAAGTTTTGTGTCAGAGTAATGGGTATATAGAACCTGAAAGAGAGTAGAAAGAAATGGAAATGAAGCATAGCCACAACTTAGCAACTATTCATTATCCATTTTGCTTGGTGTCCCAATGTGAAGAACATGATGGGATAGAGGCTTACACATCTCTTCCATTTATATACGGCCTGAATCTAGCCCTGTCCATGTTTGATTCAATTCCTGATACTGGATTTGCTCTAAGCTCTTGACCATCTAACATGGCTGAAAAAAATAAATTGCAAGCAGTTCTTTGCAGTAACAGCTGTGAACTAGGTGAGAGGAGCTGGCCTTGTTCATTACTAAATTCATTTGGGATTCCTTTTTAATGGCTAACCCAAGGAGCATAGCTCACTTATCTTCTCTTGGAAGAAACTGAGCCAAATGCCATGCAAATATACATTTCCACTCTATAGCTGCATTGTCTGATAATCAAGATTCTCTGCTGGCAACCAAACATCTCACATACTGCAAGTCTTCTGTGAAGAAATGAAAACAAACAGTTAAGGAAAAATCACTTAACAAAAAATTTCAGCAAAACTGGGCCAAGTGGTTTCAGGCTCATCTTTCTCTGTAAATAAAGTGGTGAAGAGAATGAGATGTTTTAGTGAAGTGCTCAGCTCCAGCACAGATATAGATGAATGAAACCAATGTAAGCACATCTAGAAAATGTTGAGTAGGGAAATTGTTCCACAAATGCTTTTTTCCCTTTCTTCTTATCCCCCTTATACATGCATTCCTCAGGAAAAGTGCTGTTTTGTTCTGGCAAAAAGATTCTGCAACTATGAATATTCCTATATCACTAACAGAAAGATGTATCTGAGGTACAATGTAACTTGTAAAGTTGTATTGGAATGGTCCAGTCAGTGAGTTCTGTGCAAAGGCAATGAATGATTCAGGATTTATGCTGACATTTCCCACCCTCTTTAAATAAAAGGTTTAGATTCCAGCACAGTTATTCTCATGTACTATAGACTATACTATTATACCTGCTATAATAATGTAAAAAGACCTTGAAATAAGTGTAATAGGTGTCTCACGGCCTCTTAACATTGCCAGAATGTTTCATATGTATTTTATAGAATATTTTATTAGATAAAGGCTATGAATCCTCATTGCTATTAAATTTTAAGAGCAAACATCTACCAGGAGTTACACAGACAGAGCTGGTCTGGCCTCAGGGGAGAAAGCACAAGATGACATTTTCCAGCTACAGAGTTTGTGGCATCTTGCATTTTTGGCACTGAGAAAAAGCAGCAGCTTTACTTCAGTTTACTTCTCATGTTTGCACACATGGATGGTGCTACTTACAGAGCAAGTATTTTAAGAATCTGGAAAGGGTAGCTGGATGGCATCAGTGATACTTTCTGATTTTCATTAAATACCCATTGGTCTTTCTAATCAACTTGCTCTGAATCAAGTACTGTGGAAGGTATTTGCAAATAACTTCTTGCTGACTTTCTATTATTATTTTTAAAATGTGATAAAAATGGCTAGAATTATAATAAGTGAAACTTTCAGGGACTAGCTGTCCCCAACCTATTGTCAAGAAATTTTTTTAACAACACATGTACGGTAGATAAAACAACAACAAAAAAGAAAGAAAATGTTTTTAAATCCGTGGAGTGTAGGTATTCCTGCTTTTTATGTTTATTTGTTTGTTTGCTTGGATTATAGCTGAGTACAGAAGAGGAAGAGAATTCAATGAAAAAAGTCAGAGGAGGGCAGCAAAGTTGCTGATTTGTTGGTCAAAGGAAAAAAAAATCTGATTTATCCTGTACAATAATCTGGGCCTTGTACTTTCTACCATTTCTGCACCTTCCACTATTAAAATAATCCCTAATATACTACCCAGATTGGAACTCTGCTTGTGGGTTTGAGTTCAAAGACATGATTTATTTAAATCACTTAGAAAAAAATCTTTAAACGAAATACCATATCACTTCTGGTGTTGAACTCGACATTACAGTCCAGAGGCTAAAAATAACAATTTTATGTAACAGGCTAAGATTTTAGAAAGCATTACCAATTCATAATAAATATTGACAAAAAAAAATACTATACATACACTGCAAAATTTTCATCAATGGATATATTCATCATTCAGCAGTAAGGTCTAGCTTTGGATTCAGCACTGTTCTAGGCAGGGATTGGACCAGATGACCAGGGATGGGACCTCCAAATCTAAATTATTCTGCAATTATTTAACACTTAAACTATAATTTACAAACTACTGCTATAGATTGAAATTGTAATTGGGAAGAAATTTATGAACTTTTTTTGCACTTGCAAGCTCTCAATCCAAATTTTGCCATTCAGAAGTATTGCAGACTTATGTGATTGTTCATATTGGTCAATATCTGATTCCCAGGATTCGCATGAGTGACGTGTGTTGTTGGGTATCTTTTCCAAAATCTTCTAAGTAGTGATTACCTGTATGGCTTGCCAGCAGAGCACTGTGAAATCGCGAGATGCCCTAATGCCTGATGGCTAGACGTAGTCAAAAAGTTGAAGTGTGTCAGTGGAGCTGCTGCCATGCATGCACTCTTCTCTGTTGAAAATATAACACTATTTATTTTTAACTGCTGTTTCAATGGCAGCCAAGTTACATTACCTTGCACTCTCCATGTGCTAACAGTATGTTCAGTCAGTTGCAGCAGCTCAGATGTACTATACCTTGTCAAGGAGAGGTAACATGACGACCTTTTTGAGCCTCCCTGTGTTTCATTCTGAATTTTGAGTGAAGTGATTAATTACTGAAGGGTGATCAACTCCCAGAACAGTTCTTCAGAAGATCTAATGAAGCCTAAGCATCAGACAGATGAGCAATTTGCCTACTGGTGCCTGAGAGATGCACTTCAGCCCCCCACCTTGTAAAAGTCTAGGAATTGGATGGTGCCCTAAATGAACAAGGACCGTTCCACAGATTGAGTGACATTAAGTATTCCCAGAGGGTTTTTTTTTTATTAGGTTAGAATCAGTTCTTAAATCAGTAAATTTTGTGGAAATTTCCCATTCCAGAAGTAAGTAAATATTGAAGAGTATATATATTTTACTTAGCAGCTACCACAGAAAAATATACAAAGCAGGAATATGTTAAATGCAAAACCTAATTGGTTAGAAAAATGTGTTCCTTTGACAGGTCTGTTTCTTTAACAGAGTTTTGTTAAAGAGGGC
Organism: Cygnus atratus; assembly: GCF_013377495.2. NCBI lineage: Eukaryota > Metazoa > Chordata > Aves > Anseriformes > Anatidae > Cygnus > Cygnus atratus. The sequence continues at coordinate 9,779,836 of NC_066364.1, forward strand.
ACCATTGTTTCATGGAATACCCTGTGGTTTAATACATAAAATATGCAGACATTTGATATATCTCAGCTCAGTTTTGCATTGTATTTTAATTTTTGGTCAGTATAAATTTATCTCTAATAATTCTCCATAAAAAAAGGCTTCACTTTTCTTCAGTGCTTGGAAAATGCTTTCTCTGATCAAGTTTATTCCCTGTAAGTTTATTTTTATTTGTCCAATTCAGATAGATAACAATGAAGATATACTTCAGTAATTAAGAGCTGAATGGATTTTGGAGGCAGGATTCTCATAAATCATAGATTTAGTATCGTACCAGCAGAAAGGTTTGAAAGGGATCAAATATGAGGGGAATTTTTTGAGTTTTGTGAAATGTCTTATTTGCTGCATTCCATTTTCCCAGTAGACTGGTGAGGATGACAGTAAAACTGGAACAGGCTGTGCAACTCTGAACAGAAAGGAATGCCTTTAAAACTAAAAGAAATAGGATACATAAAAGGCTTCATATCTATTATATCCATCCAATCTAAAACTTGAACACAGAGAGGAGCCTGTAGATCTAAATACACACCTAATAACAATATCTGCAGAAAGGTGAACATGCTATGTTTCCTAGAGCTACGTGAACATGCAATGTTTCCTGGCTTTCTCCAAGAGATGATGCTTCTCTATCAGACAGAACAATCTGACATTTATAAATATAGTTTATACATATCTAGGGGACTATATATATGAGGCAAATCAAAAATATGGAAATCTACGATATGCATATTGGTCATGTGTAATGCGAATGCACAGTTACAGGAATTAGGCCTGAGTAGAATAGTCCTGAAAGCCAGAAACAGCTTTATTTTGTTATCCTGTGTGCTTCATCATTTAAAAGAGGTTTGAGGGGGTAACACTAAGGAGCCAAAGTGCTGCAATTTTTTCTGTAGTTCTCTGTGCATGCTGTCAGCTAAGCCATTAGCAAAAGGGTGTGATGGACTGCATATAACTGGCACATCTCAAGTGTGATGGAGGGGACACAGCAATGTGCGTCTATTCTAAAAATGCTCAATTTCATCTGAGAATTAAATACTTGCATTGCAAATGTGCTTCCAATATGAAACGTCTCTGCCAGTATTCAACCTGGGAGTGAGACAAACATCTCAAAATGGCTTTTGTAGGACAGACTCTCCATCCATTGATTGAAGACTGAAGGTCTTCTCAGTGATATGTCTTAGCTTACATGGTGTGGTGGTTTTACTAACTAGCTCCATGGATAACACAACTGACACAGACCTGACTTGAAGAATTTTTCATAGTGTTCTTTGTTGGATGCCATGCGATGTGATCACAGTAGTTTCTTCAGGTCTTGAGGGAGCAAAGTAGGGTGATATACAAAATCTCTTTCAGGATAGTTGGGTTCAGGGCCTATATGTCATATCTATCTATTCACAAAGAGGAATAGCTTAAAATGTTATCAGAAAAATGTGACTGATTCACCCAATGCACTGGTACAAATTTCTTGGGTTTGCACAGTATCAAGCAAAGCTGTCAAATTTAAAAGGATACCAATTTAAAGTTAGTTTATTACGTATCTTGGAAATATTTCAAACAACATACCTGTCCTGTTGTTTCTTTTTCTTTGTTCTGGGTTTTTAAGACCACCATTTGTTTCATTTGATCTTCAGCTTGTCTAAATTCCAAATAACACTAATGGAGGTATGGTAATGTGCTCCAGCTTCGACCTGATGCACAGACAGATTTGGAGATTTTCCACAGAAGACATTTGTTTCCCACACAAATGGAAAAGGCGGACTGTAGAAGGGGAAAGCAAAACTGCCATACTGCTTCCACACAGCGCTGTCAAATAAATTAAAGTTCCAGCCCCAGAAGGGGAATCTGGTGAGCAGAACTGTGAGCACAACCAGTGCCCATTAATGTAGACAAAGCAGGGGTTATGACATGCCTGCTAAGGGCCGTAACCAGTTATTGGCCTCGCTTTCCCACCGGTTCTCCACCGATGCCCTGGTACTTCTTAACAGTTGAGATATTTTGAGCCCCTGCTTGCCTCATGGCGTTAAATGGCTCAATTAACTACATTAATGGGTTCCTTTGTGAGGAATTCAGGGTGTAGTTTTCGCACCGTAAGGAATATTATACAGATAGACTGGCATGCACACAGGCATACAAGTGTGTCAAAGCACTCTTCCACGCTCCCCTTCCTACATGACAGGGCAATAAGCCAGTATAAGCATATAAGCCTGTACAACCATCCATACTTGTGAGATGTATGGCTTTCATGAGAAGAGGAGACAGTGTAGATCAGCCATGATATAGCTGGTGAGGATGTCAATTTTTCAGAGCAGCACTCAGTAACTCAGAGTTGTTCTTTGTAGAACACATCATGTCACAGCATAATGATGCTTTTGCCTTCCACTTCTACCTTGACAGGCAGTGCTAAACATGTAAGAAATGGTACAAATGATTCCACCAGCCCTACAAATACTTCATACCTTTTTTAAACACATATCATCACAGCAGCAATAGTTTGCGTGTATTGAAATTCTATGCTGGCTTAGTTCTAATGCTAATCACAGACACACAAATGAATTTAATAGAAGAGAATTCAGGTCCATAAAGAGCTCTGCCAAACTTCAGAAGCCCTAAAAAGCCAGACAGTGAAAGAGTGAATTCTACCTTAGATACAGAACAGGTTATGAAAATTTTCAAACCACCAACCTTGGTATTGCACTTTTCTCCCTTGCATGACTCCACTCACTGAATTCCTGTGTGGAAACAGTAAAAAAAGAAAACAGATTTTAGCCCAGCTCATGTTGGGGTACTCATCCAGATTCTTTTCCTCTGAAAGACTTGGTGAAGCACTCAATAACGTGTTGACAACATACAATCAACTTTTGGTCACTTGACTATACTACACCACAGCAATAATTGCATTTGAAGATGCCAAAAGCATTGTCTTCAAGGGTTATAAATATTGTGTTTTTTCCTCATTATTGAACCTCAAGTTTTGTGTAGACAGTCTCTCTGTCAAAGCAGCAAAGTTCCTTTAAAACAGATGAATGACAACACTGTTGGTCTTTCATTCGTATACTTGTTCTGATGCTCAGAGAACTCCTTGCACCACTCTTAATCTGTCACGTTGAAATGACATTACACATGCTACTTACATCAGTGACGGTGTTCAAAAGCAAATTCAGCCACAGACAACTTCTACAGGAAAATTCATTAAGTTTGTCACAGGGAATATCAACTGCCATGTTCAGGCTCTTTTTCTATCTGTTGGATACCCAGCGTTTTCAGTAACTTCACCTCTTCCTAGCCATGAACATTTTTGATGTTCGTCACCACTACATTATTTACTCTTTTCCTAGGCTAATTCTCTTCCTTCAGCCCATATCTGTCTTGTCTGAAGGGATTGCTGCCTGCTCCAGCCCAGGTTTACACAATGTTTGTAGGATGCAGCCATAGTTAACTCATAGCTCCTCCTGAAAGACATAACTACTGAAATTCAGAATAAAGTAATAACAATGACACTTTATAATCCAGGGTAACTGCCTAATCTCAAATAATAACTGGACTCCTTGTATGTCAATGGAAAGAAAAAGACTTTAATACCTAACTGCCAAACGCCTGAGTGAAGACATGAACTTCTCCCACAGAACTTCTTAAACATCTATGCAAAATCCAGACCTCATTGCAGAAGCCAAACTTATATTAATGTGAGCAGTGCCAAGATTTCACCCTTAGTTTTAAGTTCCAGCAGGATAGAATGCCAAACTTTGGAGAAAGTCATGGAACTGAGAAAAAATGAGAAATTAGAAAGTTGGGGATGCAATAAAAATTAAAAAATGAATAATGCATTTCAGCTGAGCTAGAACTGGGAAAAACTGTCAATAGTGACAGTGCTGTTTCAGCTGGGATTGGATTCTTGTTATTTCATGAAGAACACTTTAGCAGAACAAGAACAATTTAGCAGTGTATTTTCTGAAAACTATCTCCAAGTTTCAGTCCAGATACCAAAGATAAACCCTATTCTTCCTTTTAATGTATGCCTTCTTTAACTACTTACCTATTTTTACATTTTACTTGTTAACACTTTTCCAAGTTGCTCAGCTTGATTCTTCACTCCCTCTGTAGCATGAAAGCTTTATTGTTCCTTGTGAATGCTTCATCACTTACCCCTCCCAGCTCCAAGTTTTGGCACGAGTGGCCTCTTTTCAGCTTCTGTGTGAAGACCACCTGCAGCAGACCTTGAAATGACTAACACGGAGGCAGGCTGAGATCACCTTAAACCTGAGTTTCAAAAGTGCTCTACAGCTCTTGCTGTTTCCTACTCCACAAAACGACTTCATTTCCTACACCACTGCTAAAGTAATAGTCCTGAAAGAGGGAGCAATAATTTATAGTAACTCTTCTTAATACATGAACATTAATTTTATTTATTGTACCAAGAACCAAATGTACTAGGGACATAGTCAGTGATTGGCATTTTGAAGGAAATATGGTAAATTACTCAAATCTATGGGTATAGCTGTACAGATTTATAAAACATTGCCTTTAATAGCTAGAAAATGAAATATGACTAGTGCTGAGGTCGTGTCCAATGTTCATTTTGCTCATTTACTGTTGCAGGTGGAGTTGAAATAGTTGCCAATTCAAAAGATTAAGGTTTTGTTGTTGTTGTTTGCTTGTTTAATTGTTCAATTGATTGATAATAATATATTGAAAAATAGATATGGGAAATTAGAATAAATAAGAAGTGTTATTTAATAACAAACATATAAACTCAGAAATAATAAAAACTCTATTTGTGATTCTTTATCCTTGAACAATAAAGTAAATATATACGCATTAATGGGCCAATCCTATGAAGAAGACCAAATACTAGGCAAAGAACACTTTGTCTGTCTTGTGCTGTGTCTGGCAGAGGATGCCAAACGGAACTGCAGACAGTAGTGATGTGCTGAGGCTGATGATATTTACAGGGTCATTAATGACAGCTCAGTTCTCCAGCTATTCTCTTAATCAGGTAAGAAATATATTGAAATCAATGAAATTGCTCAGGATTAACAGCAGGGTGACTGAGTGCAGAATCAGCCCCAGTAAGAAGATTCCTTATAGTTCAGTGTGGAGCTCAGCAGATAAGAAAAAGTTACCGTTTTCAAACATCCCAGAGACACAACAGCCAGACACATATACAAAACCATGTGTTAGGGAAATGAAATTAGCAAGCGGTGTCATTTGTTTTAGCATATGAACACATCTGACAGGCATGAGCTTGTCTCTGATGTGTTTTCTTGTCAATGCTGGAAAGAAGAAAAATGTGAAGCTAGGTAGGAATGTTTCTGAATGTGATGCTCTTTTCTCCCCATTTTTTCCCCTTTCTTTCACTAAAAACACTGGAGATGTTTAAAATCCCTAAATCATATGAGGCATATTTTTAATATCTTGTACTAGGGATAACCTTTTTAATAGCACTGGAAATCCTTATATGCCATATCTAGGTGTATCCAGATGGATTGCTTCCATATGAAGACATTTTCTTTTGCCATTTTTCATTCTATTGTAACTATCTGTAACGTATGCTTTTTATAATGAAGGGCTACTCTTAATAACCTTGTATTTATTTATTTTTACTTTTTTTTAGAGAGAGCAGATGTGATGAAGTGAATGAGAGCTATTGGTTTAATAAAGCACAGTCATCTTCCCTCAGATGTTACAATAAAACAGATTAAATAGAGCTTTAATGGAGAAAGCTCCAATGTTACTTCTGCTGTTGATAAATGGTCTGAAATTTCATTTTCTCTGTTGTGTGTATCTTGCATACGTGCCTATGTTTAACTGTTTAGAATCTGGCACTGTAATGATATGAAAGAAAAGAACCCCAGGATCTCTAAATGGCTCATTATACAAATGATTATTCCTAACTGATAGGGAGGAGTGAAAGGTGATAAATCCTTCCCTCTCAATTAAATTCTTTTCATGAGAGTCTTTAGTACTTTTCTGACTATAATGTCAGTCAAGCAATAACAGAAAACTCAGTGTCATTATGGAAAAAAGCCATTAAAACCTTTTTAGGGGTAGAGAGAGGGGATATGCGAATATACTTCAAAGAGAGGGTCTTGTTTTCCTTTTATTCCCTCAGTATTTCCATGAAACCTAAGGCAATGACATCACAACAAAACAAGGTTGCCAAGATATACTACACAAAAACATGTTTTCACATGGTTACATTTTCTGCAAATTATAGTTCTTGGAGTATAAATCAGAATAATTGTTTAAATCAGAGTGACTGTTGAAACAGATTTACAGAGATCAAATCAAAAATGTAATAATTCTTGTGGTTTCACTAATGCTCAGAGCACCAAATACTTCTGAAAATTTTGGTTGTCAGTTATATATAGTGTTTACATTAACATGCTGCTTGAACAGAGAAAATATATATTTTAAGACGAAAATGTGAATCCAGGGTTACAAGAATGTTTCTGAAACAGCTAAGTCATCTTGTTTCAAGTAAAACCAGATGTTTGCTTAAAGTGAAAGGCAATCATTTCTTTTAATTATGTTCACTGGTTAGGCCACCAGGAATATCCATATGTGCACACAATGATCCGATTAAAATCAAAGACCTTATGATGGAGAAAGCAATCAACAACTGAAAGACCACCAAATGACATGCAACGCACTGACCTGGATTCCTCTCTGTCCATTCGCTATTTTCACTCAGCAGGTCCTACAAGAGGTACAGTTAGGTTCTCTGAGACCCATGGGTAAGTCACATCTCCTGGTCTTAGTAGTGTCTTCATGACCGGTGGCCTGCTAAACAGTAACTCCAAATGGATGAACCAGGACTAAACACAGTTCTGAACTTTGCACATGGTCAATACCTGCAAAGAATGTTCAGTATGAAGTAAGGAAACAACTGCAGTGTTCTCCTTTTGTCTTCTCTACCTTTACGATATGTGATGTTGTGGTCAGTCTGGTGGAAGAGAGAAAAATATGGACACTCATACCATAGTTTACATTAATAATTCACCCGAAGAGACAAGGATGGATAAATGGGTCGAACAAGTGGATTTTCATGTCCTGCTGAGATCCTGTCTGTAGATGTCACTTGATCATGCTTAGCAGACTGTAAGCACAAAGTGTCAGCATGGGGCTTCTTAAATAACCTGTTTTCTAGCAGCTCTGACTCTCCTGAATGCTTCACATACGTATATATCTGTCTGAATTTTTATCAGTGACTGATTGCATTGACTTTACATCGCTCTTCATATTTTTGTACTTTCTCTTTACCACTGCGTTGCTCATGGATCTCTTCACAGTTCTCCTGTGATGAAACACCAAAAGCTTTGGCCTGTGGGAGGATGTGCACCTTCCATTGGTTTACAGGTCAATAAACCATCCTTTGGGAATTGGTATCTACTTCTACTAGGACCTCCTCAACTTTTCCATGATCCTGCCAGTAACCAAGTACAGCTCCATAATGTCCATTTCACTGTCAGTGACAAGTATGTTTGTATCTCAAAACTCATGCATATTTATTTACTGCATAATGTACACATAATATGCACATAAACACATATTCACCAGACATATATGCACACAATGCTTTGCAGATGCTTATAGAATAACATCATATCCTCTGAATTTTTGTAATATTCTTTCAGCAGCTGAACATTTTCTCCAGGAAGACTTGGCCAGTTAATGACTTCTTCTGTCTACAGTTTTCAATTGGTACTACTTAAGCTTAAATGTATAGGACCCTTTTTTTCTGAGGAACACATCTTTTCCAGTCAGTCTATGTTTACTTTTCTCCCCTAATATTCTCTGGATGATACTCTATTTTTGGAGTGATTTTTTATGTCAAACAATTTCTTCACCAGCTTATGAAAAAGAAAAAGAAATAAAAAGAAGAAAAAAAAAAGAAGAAAATAAAAATAAAAATAAGAAGGAGAGGAGAGGAAAGGGAAGGGAAGGGAAGGGAAAAAGAGGAGAGGAGAGGAGAGAAGAGAGGAGAGGAGAGGAGAGAAGAAGAGAAGAGAAGAGAAGAGAAGAGAAGAGAAGAGAAGAGAAGAGAAGAGAAGAGAAGAGAAGAGAAGAGAAGAGAAGAGAAGGGGAGAGAAGGGGAGAGAAGGGGAGAGAAGGGGAGAGAAGGGGAGAGAAGGGGAGGGGAGAGGAGAGGAGAGGAGAGGAGAGAATGAAATGCCATAAAATGGATAAAGCGTCTAGGTCCAGTGAAGCCATTAGGACTTTTTACCCTAATTTCAATGAGCACAAGAAACATTCCTTTGTATTTTGCCATGCTGCTGTGACAGTTAGGTGATTTATTTTACACTCACCATTTCTGTGCTGATAGTGTTCTCCTCCCTCTGTTAGCGCATGATCTGGGGCGAACCCTTATGCTGCTTTGCTTTTGTCTTACCATCCACTCTTTTCAGCAAAGTCCCTGACTGAAGGTGGGATCCTTTCCTTCTGTCCTCATTGCTCTGCAAGACAAGTGCCTCTGTGTGTCTTTTGATACGCATATATCAGTGCTTATATATGTATATATGTATGTTTAGACCCATCTCCATGATAATTTTGTTTTGGTCTTGTGAGTCTCATACAGCCTTCTAAATGTTCCTCTTTCACAAAGCTTTGCCTAACTGCCAGCACTCTCACAGGGCCCTCAGCGCATTGTAGTCCATTCCTTAAAGCTCTTCTCATTGTTTTGACTAATAAGCAGTTACATAAAAACGTTGGGCCAGAATAATTAGAGAAAAAAATTGTGCAGACCCTGCAAATTTAGCAGCGGACACTTGATCTTTGCTGACTGGCTTGTAGATGCTTTTGCCAGCAATGTCTTCTCCAAAGCATACTCCTGTCTTGAAATATAATATCTTCACCGGTTTTCAACATGAGAGGAACCCAAACTAGTTAGTATTGACATGAATGTACCTCCAAGTACTGCTGGTGCTGCTAGATGGAAAGGAGATGGCATTACTGTTGATACAGAAGAGCAGGCTAATTTGTAGCCCAGCAGGATCCCAAAATATGTCCAAAATATTATTTATGACTAAAAGTCATAAACTCGAGTAAAGGCTGACTTTATTTTTTACTTATCCAAGTCATAAAATATACAGGCACAGCAAATATAAACAACAGCAAAACAAGCTGAGCATGCTTTCAGCTAGCTTAATCATCTCAAAACTCTAAATATTACCTCATGGCAGATGGCTGCTGGAGTCCACAAAGGACTACACCAAATCCTCTTTCCTGTTCTGAACAGACCACCCCTATTGAGGACAGTTCCATCCAAGTGCATTATCACATATCCTGTCTTGAAACAGAAAAATTCATTTCCTTGTCACCATTTGGTGAGTCTTAAGCTGGAAAAGGGCCTACTGCCTACCTTCCTCTGGAAGAGACTTGCAGATGGATTGCTGTCTTCTGGGATCTTTGAAGGAACAGTCAAGAATGTTTCCCCTCCTTACTGTGCTGGTCTGGGTGAGTTTCTCTAGTCTAGTTTTTATACCTTTTTCATCACTAAATTCTAAACATTCACCAGGGGAATATTTAGTATTACAAGCAATATATGTTGTATCTATTGTGAGTTCCTGCTCGTTCTCATTTATTCTTCTTTTCCATTCTGCCTCAGAAGCAGTACATAATTCTTATAATGCATACTTCTCTCTATACAGCACCATTAAGTATCCTGCTTCTTATCTGAGACTGGCTCTAGAAAAGTACAGAAAATTACAGAATAATATGAAAAAAGGTCAAAAAAGGAGTAAGTAGAAAAATTAATGTACCTACTTGTCCACACAAGGTCGATATATTTGCCATGACAGACACGTGCTTATCTGGCTTTAAAATCCTCCAGTGATGTGTGATTCTACAGCTTCTCCAGACAATATAGCCCATTCTTTGACTACATCTTTTTTCCTAATAGATAACAAAATTGTCCCTCACTGCAAGTTACCAGTTACTTCTTGTTCTTTGCATCATGGCTGTGAAGAACAAATTGTTATTCCACTCTCCTGTGTTTCAAGAACTTAAAAACAAAACTTGAACCTGAAGCTCCCTGAATATATGAGCTAGATTCAGCATATCTGGAATGACTTAATTAACAGAATGAATTCCATGTGACTTATTTGATCAATCTGAACCGATCAGTCTATTTCAAATTAGGCTGACAAAATAATTTCCGGAACTTGCAGACAAATTGTAGTTTGGAAATGTCATTGTAGAAATATCAGAAGTTTGCAAAATGAATAAATTTTTACAGCTACTTTGTGAACTTGGAAAAAGTGAGGCTTAGCTGAGAAAAGTCCAATATTTGTCTTTTCTCCCACTTCTCATTTCATTTAGCCAGAAAATGAACTGTGTTCAACAAAAGTATGTTTTATACCAAATGATATTTAAAGTAATTATTTAACATCTGTTAAATAAAGATTAATAATTAAGCAGCCTGAAATGCAATCATTATTATAGTTTACAGATAAGGGAAAAGAATTTCAAAAGATCTTAAGTAAAGTACAAAAACATGGGCTAATCTTATGAACAAATGAAAATTCATAATCCTGCTTAGGCCATGGTCTGCTGGTAACGTATTCGTAATTAAAGTACTGTGTGATTTATGAAAGTCAAAAAGGAAATTACTCTAAAACATCTACAGTGAATGCTTATAACTAGCTCCCAGTCTCCCAAAGGACTGGACTTTAACCATCATCAAAGCTCAGTTAAGAAGATCTTTGACTTGTTTTGCAAAATGTTTGCTTAACTTCTTCAACTCCATCATTTAAATGTGCTTGGCTCAGTCAGATAACTGGCATACAAGGTTATGCAAGGCTTGTAATTACAGTATGATTTTTTAAAGGGTATTTTGTAACAAATGGAGGAGTCTATTTTTATTCTATTTTCATGTTTGTTGAGGGAAATGTTCTGAAGAATTAATTGCTATTAACATTTGAAACTGCACAGCAGTAACTATAATTATGATTACTTTTCATTTTTAAAATTTTAGAGTTTCAGTCTGTGTTCTACTCATTAAAAAATCTGTTCAATATATGAACACTAGTCTAACATTCATATGAGTATTAGGCAATGACAAAAATGAAAAGCATTTCACACAGAAACAAAGTTCCAGAATTGTTTTAATTTTAGTCTTTAAAATATATCACTTTTACCACATTTTAAAAATGCAAGCATTGTTTAAATTTGCCACGTTAAAACATATTATGATCATTCTGATGTAATATATAGACTATTGAGTTAAAGAAATTCATAAATCAGAATATGAAATCTTAAGCACAGTGTTCCTGAGTTTTCTTGAGTCATGATAACTCAAACTCAGAAGAAATCCTGATGGGATAAAATGTGGTAATATAAGACAAAAGTCTATTGCCAAAGATAAGAAAAAAAAAAAAAAAAAAAAAAACAACTTTCAATTATGAATACAAGTTGAAATAAATACAATCAAGCTTTCGACTTCATGATCCTGTTTGAATCATAAAATTTCTGATAAAAAAGCTGAGAATGAACTATTTGTTGGTATTGAAGAGCAAGATGTTGTTCAAGGCTTATGTCAAAGTAAGCCCCTGTCATTCATGCATATTCACCCTCACATTTTGGTCTCCACTGCAGAAGACACCCATTGTCTGCAGGTGGAGATGCAGGTAGCAGAACTGATTCACCACACTGGCAGTGTTAATCTTAGCCTGAGAGCTGGAACTGATTCTATGAATGAAAAAGTAGCAGTGACCTTGGATAAAATAGAAACAAACAAACAAAAGGATTCCATGATATTTGCTGAATTAAAAAAAAAAAAAAAAAAAAAAAAAAAAGCCTTTTAGCACTTCTTGGTAAGTGCAGATATACATTTTAAAAGCTACTTTAACTAATGAAAATTATTCAGCTGGGATCTAAGATGATTGCACTTTTATACTTCATCAGTGCAGTGAACATACAGGATTCACACTTCATCAGTGCAGTGAACATACAGGATTCACAAATTACTAGTATTTATAGTCTTTTTGATCTTCTCAATGCAATTGGGAAAATGCAGTACTAACAACAAATTAATTGGAAAATCAACAAAAAAGTTTTGTTCAATCATAAAAACCTACATTGAATGAGATTCTAATTCAACTTTCCTTTTAAAATATGTAAATACCAGATTGCTGGCTCTGTTCTGTGACTTTCAACCAGGGTCTGGAGACAGAGGGAGAGCAAGGGACTGCAAAGCTCAGCTGCAGCTGAGAAGGGACTAGGAGGACAAGTTCTCCCTAATGGTCCTCTCCCATTGCCAAGTGAGCCAAGAGAAGGTGAGACCATGGTTCTGCAAATGCAGATGAAGAGACCTGCAGGTAGAACTTCATTATGTGCAACCTCACAGACTGTTAATGGTACTCACAAGCCACTTCAAGGCTGCAGTCAAAAAATTATCACAGTATTGCATGAACATATCCAAGAGAACTTGAAAAAAATGCTCACATTTTGATTGAAGCCTGTCAGTAGCAGTCCAGGCTATATATATGCTGGTGAATTCAATATGTGGGGGCAGTGAATTAAGTAAGTAAGATGTGGTGAAGTGAAGAAGCTAAAGGAAACAGTTTTCTGCATATTCCCCGTTCCTCCAGAAAGCAGCTCCAGAAACTACCTGGAATTTGGGTGAAAAGATGAGAAGATGTCTGTTGGTGAAATTATCATTTTCCATATCGCTATTGCACCTGCAGTACCAGAAATTCTTATGAATTTCAAGGAAATTCTACCATTTCTCACTTTAAGGGATAAGGATCTTGCTTGGAATAGAGTATATGAGTCCAGGGAAGGGTTTTATTTGGCCTACAGTCATGTTATTTTGTCATATATCCGAATTTACCAACAAATTTAACTCTGTATACCAGATTCAACCACATTTGTCAGCAGCACAAAACAATTCATATATATTACGTTCCTAAAAGATGTGGGAAACATGTTATTGCAGAAAAGACTGCATGTGACCAGCCTAACTGTCACAGGAGCTGCTGTGCCTTCTCAGGGACACTGCTAGACACCAGAGAATCCATTCAGAAAGATTCCCCCATAAAACAAGGCATATTCTGGTCTTCATGGGAAGTATTTACATTTTGTTTTCATTTGATGGTTGCTTGCTCAGGGTCTTTTGAGGAAGCTGGATACTTACATTGTTTATCACTTATGGTGAAATATTTTTTCTGAATACAAGACCTTGAAGAAATGTCCCAGATTTTACAGGGAACAACTTTCTGGACAGCCGTAGAATTATCACATCCAGTTGACTGGTATTATTTTTTCACCAGCTGACACACACTTTGTCCCTCAATAAGCATGTCTATTCTGAGTAAATGAAAAACAACACTTTGTTTTAAGGGAAACAAAGAAGAAAGCCCATTTTCCTCTGTGTACCACGTATTCTTTATTAAGTGGTCTCAGATAATAGAGTTTTTACAAAAATCATACAGGTTGCACATACTGCTCTTAATTATATCTTTTTTCCCCTTTAAGCTCATGAAACTCTATGTTCAGAATTAAAATCACATTGAACTACGGCTTTATGGGAAATAATATGCAGTAGGTTTCTATCTCTCCAACTGTATTTATGTAAGAAAAATATTCTTTCCACTTCTATAGCTGAGTTAGAAAATTCCATTATGTATTTTATAATATATATGTTATATATATGCTTATGTTTTCAAAAGACTGAAAACAAGGATTTGAAGATGAAGAATTAGTCCATTTCATAAGAGAAGATTCCTGAAGGATGCACGTTCTGCTGAACGTCTGTGTACAACATTTCGTATTCAAACAATGTATATGGAGCCTTTTGTCAAGCTTTCAAGCTTTTCAGTCCTTCTGCAATCCTTATGGTTTCCCAAAAGGTAAACATTTTTTTCCCAGGTGAAGCAGTTGAGTTGCAACACACTCAGTTTGCTGAAATCAAGTTGTGAAGTCAGATAGTAGTTAATAAATACTGATGGATGAAATCTCTCCATTACTTCTGCTTTGATGTGATGTCTTTTTGGATGAAGTCACGTATTGGGTTTACGTTGCAAGGTTTTGGCAGTGGAGGGCTGTAGGGGTGGCCTCTGTGGGAACCGTCCAGAAGATGCCCCATGTTAGATAAGGGCCACTTTCAGCCAGTTCCAAAGGAACCCGCTGCTGCGCAGAGCTGAGTCAATAAGTGATGTTTGTGTCTCTGTGAGAGCAGATTGAAGAAACAGAAAACAAACAAACAAACAAAAAACTTCTGCTGCACAAAAGCAGCTGGGAGAGTGAGAAGAGAAACCCAGCCCTGCAGCTCCCAAGGTGAGTGCAGAAGGAGGGCAGGAGGTGCTCCAGGCACACAGCAGCAGTTCCCCTGCGGCCTGTGGAGAGGCCTCTGGTGGAGCAGGCTGTCCCCCTGCAGCCCATGGGTCCCACATGGAGCAGATCTCCACGCTGCAGCCCGTGGAGGAGCCCCCGGTGGAGCAGGTGGATGTGGCCCGGAGGAGGCTGCAGCCCTTGGAGAGCCCCTGCAGGAGCAGGCCCCGGGCCGGAGCTGCTGCCCACGAGAGGAGCCCACTCAGGAACAGGGGATCTGGGGGGAGCTGCTATGCTGGAATTGTTTTGACTGTGATGATAATTGTTGAGTGATCTCCCTGTCCTTATCTCAACCCTTGAGCCCTTTCCATTGTATTTTCTTCCCCTTTCCCTTTGAGGAGGGGGAGTGAGAGAGTGGTTGTGGTGGAGCTCAGCTGCCCAGCTGGGGAAAACCACCACAGGTCACAATCAGAAAAGTCTGTGAAGAAAATCTGAAATGTAGATTTCATCTGACACACTATATTATAAATACCAACACATTGCAAGATCATATTATTTGAATTCCGTAGCTTTAAACGTAGAAATTTGTCATGCATTTTGAAAGAAATACAAGTAGTTACTTGTCACCAAAAGTGCCTCTCCATTACCTTCATTTTCACCGTTCCTGACACACGGTGTTAGTCTAATAACCAACTGATACACAAACATAACTTCTAACAGCTTGAAACCAGCTTAGGAGCTTTTCCTTTGCAGAATATATACCAGAGTGTGCATTGTCAACTTATGGGAACATAGTATTTCAATATTTTTGTGTAATTAAATTGATGATATATTTCCTTTAATTATGTAATTTTGAAAATCTCTTGGAATATATGGAAAAATAAATCATATTATTGTTTCTCTTTTTAGGCCCAGGATGTTTCTTCTAAAACACATTTTGTTGTATTGTGCAATATATATAAAGTGCAACTTGCTGGAAACAATATTCTTTCTCATTTTGCACCATGCACATACAAGCTGGCGTTTCTCAAAATCAACAGGCTGCAAATGTCAATGAGTGCCAAAGTTTAAATAACTCCATTTTTGTCACAGTGCACATTTTCAAGTATTCTTCATATAGTTTTCCCGGTGTCTTGAAAAGAATTATACATGCTCTGATTCTTCCATTGTAGTAATAGTGTAGTAATAGTTCATAGGAAAAAATAAACACTTTGCAAACAAACCTGAGGTGTCCTTCCAGCTGGGAATTCTCTTCCCAGAATTACTGGGAACACAAGAAGCTTTTATCTTACCACAATGATCCATTTGAGCTCTCTGCAAGTCCCACACAGTACATCCGTGCTTGTCACAAGGAACTGATCTACAAGCATGACCTTAGATAAGAACACGATGTGCTTCTATTACTGCCATAATGCTGGGGTTTGGGCATTTCTTAACAACCAGAATTTTAGCAGGAAGGGATTCCCCTTCAATGTTTTGCTTGAATCGTTTTTACACTCGATTTCATTTCATGTTTTCTTATATCTAATAGCGTACTATGAACATCCAATTCACTTCTGTGTAGACTGTACCATAAAAGCCTCGTAATAATTTTTGCTGGTTTTACTAATACACATCAAATCACCTCCTCCTTTTTATACTCACGTATCATATTCACGTTTGTATCCAATACTCTACATTGTTTACCACTATTTGTCCAGCATGATTTTTCATCTCTTTTAAAGATATGAATTTCTTTTTCACAATATTAAAATACATGTAATTTAACAGTGCTCAGATGACCTAGATATTCTGTCCAAGAGTTTCAGTCACGGTATATACTTTAATAAATATTTTATAGTTCCATTCTTGCCATTGTTAAAAATATGAAACAACAAAGAAATAATTCCTAAGGGAGCCACAGGAAACACACCTGCTTGATAAAGACTCTCCACTTAAATTTATTTGTGCTGTTGGTTAGGCAGATTACATCTATATAGTATGTGTTATGTTGATTCCATGCCCTTTCCATCTCTTAATGAACGAACATCATCAACAAAAATTAAAATATATAACACTGACCTTTTTCTCTAATCATCAGTGAAATATGTTGCTGTAATGTTGCTACTTCGAAGTGTTTCAACATCTATTTTCATAAGCAAATGCTGGCTGTCTTTAATTAAATTCTTTAAATTTATTATGAATCAGGTCGACTAATGCATATTCTGTCCTTTTGTCTGAAATCAACACCATCCTGACAATCCTATAATCAGGATGATCATCATGTTTCTTCTTTTTACACACAGGCTTGGCACTAGCTCTTTTCCAATTGTCTGGCATTTCCAGTGTCTTGAAATACTCACTAACAGTGAACGCTATTGATTCTAAAATCTGCCCTAGGCAGCTCTTTTAAAACTCTCAAATACAATAAATAAATAAATCTGTATCTAATGCTTATAGTTCTTTAAGAACTTTGATTATTATTAGAGAATGGAATGGAATGGAATGGAATGGAATGGAATGGAATAGAACAGAACAGAACAGAACAGAACAGAACAGAATAGAATAGAATAGAGTCGAATAGTTGGAAGGGATCATCGAATTCAACTGCCTGACCACTTCAGGGCTAACCAAAAGTTTAAGCACGTTACTAAGGGCTTTGTCCAAATGCCTCTTGAACACTGACAGCCATGGGGCATGCCCTCAGTAACATGCTTTAACTTTTGGTTAGCTCTGAGGTGGGTCCCTTTCTGCTGAACTGCTATCCAGCCACTCATCTCCTAGCCTGTGCCTGCGTCTGGCATTGCTCTGTCCCAGGTACAGAAGACAGTACTTACTTCTGCTGTTGTTGAAGACAGTAGTTACTTCTGAGTACTAACTCCATGCTGTTGCTGGTTGCCTAATGCTCCAATCTATCTAGATCCTTCTGCAAGGCCTCTCATCCCTCCAGAGAGTCAACGTCAACTCCCAGTTTAGTGTCATCAGCAAACTTGCTAAGGATGCATTCAATTCCTGCATCCATAATATCGATAAAAATGTTGAACAGGACTGGGCCTAGAACTGAGCCCTAGAGAGCACTGCCACTGACTGCCAATGTAAATTTATTACCTGTTTTTTTAAATTCAGAATGCAAACATTTATTAAACAGGTCTTTATTTATTTATTTATTATTTATTTATTTCCTTTTCTAACAATGGATCAATAACACCATTAATTTTCTTCTTGTTTCTCAGAAAGCCCTTTTTTCACATTGCCCTAACACTACCCATCACATTTCCTCTTCACAGTGTCAATTTTCTCCGGCTTCCAACATAATATATGTAAGTATAAAATCATTATTCTTGCTACACCTGTTATATAGGTATTGTTACTGCTGCTTTCATTGCTAAGCATTTTAGTTCTTTTAAACAAGCTTCCTCTTTTTTTCAGTTGTGGGATTATACTGTTTGGGGTTTGCAGTAAACAGTTTTTAATTACCATTCACATTTTTCTGATTAAATTTTTCCTCCCAGATGACTTGATTCGTAATTGTTTTCAGCTTCATGAAATCGATCCTTTTAAAGCACAAAGGGTATGCTCACACACACACGCATGCAGACATTAATACATGCCTATATGTGTGTGAGCATTTCAGAGTGCGTGCGGGTGTGTTTGTGTATGTGTATTGTACAGCCTTACACAGATGGTTAGGATTTTATTATGTTTATACAAAGCAGCTATAATCAAGTCACAAACAATTGAGCTGAACCACAAGTGCTGGGAAATTCCTCTACAAACTTGATGCCTAACACAGAGCTGCCTCGCACTGTCTGCAACCCTCTCTGACTTAGGCAATCAATGTGTATGACATCCTGCAATGCTCAGTACATTCAGTACTGGCAGCGTACAACCACCAGCCAGCATTTCTCAGCCTTCTGACGTCCCCCACAAGAAACCCTTCATCATTCTCCATGCACTGAAGATGGCTGCTGCTTATTCTGTTTGGTGATAGCAACCAATGCTGCTGCTTCTGCTTGCTCTGCTGTCACACCAATCCATAAGCAACCAAAAGCATGTCTGCAATCAGCTACCGTAAAACAAAGCTGCATTGTTGTTTTTTTGTTGTTGTTGTTGTCTGTTTGTTTGTTTTTTACAATTAATGACATTAACCCCTTTTCTCCCACCCAGTTATACTCTGACTCCTTTGCTTGTTGCCTAAATTCTTGATGTTACTGTGTGGAACAGTTGAAAACTTTTAAAATGAATATACATTAACCTTAATTCATTACATAGGTCATAATATGTAAGTAGTGTGAGACAGTATTAGAAATAAACCAAGATCACAATATAGATAGCAGCATAGCAGAATATAAATTCAAATTACAGATTTCTCCATTACTGAATTATAACCATTTTAATAGTAAGTAAGATGATCGGAAAATATTGAAGAAGTTTAAATAAGCAGGGGATTTCCATGAGCAGAGATTGGAAATGGAATTTAATCAAACCTGACCAAAAGCTGTACATTCTATGGTGTCAGATAGATTAATTTTGTATTAAAAATTAGAAATAGATATGTCTGCCTTATGCATATAAGGGTAATTTAGCATTAGTGGTATCTGATTTTCCTGTATACAGTGGTATGCAAGTTTTTAATCTTTGATGAACTAGTAAAAGAAATGTTGGGCTCATAGCTGCTGTTTATTTTTGCATAGTTTCTATACATAAGGGAGCTTCAGCTGTTACCTAAAATCTGCTTTAAAACCCAGGGAGAGAAATGCAACCTTCCCCCTGGAAGGATTCAGTGTCATTTTAGGCACTGAATTATGTCTCACCTGGCCTCCATCTGCCTCTTCAGAAGGGAGCAAAGTTTCCACAAATCCTGAGACATTTCTCCCAGCTCCACTCAGGTATCTTAGATATTTTGAGGCACCTCAAATGTCCTTGGGTGCTTACATTTAGGGAACAGAATCCCACTCACAGCCTCTAACTTAGGATTGGGTAGGCAGGGTTTCTTTCTTAACAGGTTGGCCATCTGCTATGAGTTTTCAAGGTAAACAGCTTCACATTGAAACATTTATTCTCTCTTTTTTTTTTTTCTTAGCTGTAGTCATTCTCCTTTGTAATTGATCTGATGGTATATTTTATACATTTCATATTAGTGCCATATATGAATTCATGTCTTACCTATATTGTACTGATCTTAATTTTCTTATCAATTCTTGGGTTTCAGATCTAAGGCAAAACTTTGATCTTAGTGTTTCTAAGGCATCATTCTGTTTCCTGCCTTCCCTTCTTCCATTCGCTCAATGCCTCCTTCATTTTGAGATTCCTTCTTTTCCTTCTGCAGCAGTGCATGTCTGACACGCATCCGCTTTTCTGCACTAAAAGTGAACAAATGTTTCATTAAAATTCAAGACAGCCTTGCAAAGATTGAAAGTGGGATGGACAAGACAAAATATTCAACTCTCCTTCTCATGCAATAGCAACATCTCCACACTGTCTACACTGAGACCTGACAACCTGTGAGTGCCTTCAGCTCTTTCTTCCAGGCTGTTTTCTCATTGTGCTCAGAATACTCAGCATTTTCCTTGAGCTATGCAGAACACTGCCTGATCCTGATTCTGAGCATTTCATAAAGCTAATTTCTCATATCTGTCTTATTTGTTTGCCTGGTCATCAGTTATACTTTCTTGAATAATAATAAATGATGAAAAATGATAATGATAAGTGATAAATTCTCTGAAATATCACACTCTTTTTAATGTCTAATTGTTGAAATAGTTTCCAACCCTGATTATTCTCTGCATTATAACTAGTACTTGTCCTCCCAAACCAGAAGTTTTTTCATTTTACAAGTCAAGAAAGGGAACTGAGGACCACAATTACTCATCAGAGGAACTGCATATATGTCAGATGTGCTTTTAGCCCACTGTGATTTTGAACTAAAATGTTTATTGAAAGACTATATTTTTATAGATGTTAGTTTACTCAGAAGCAAATGTAGCCATGTTAAATGTACCTTTGCAGTATAATCTTCTTGGTGAGGGGCCAGGTAAAGATCAGTAGATTAATTGAAATGTGTTGTCTTGGGATCACTCAATAGTCATCAGAAAAAGATGAAGGAATCTCCAGGGAGGTTTAATTCCACTCATTTCAGGATGGAATTAAACAACTTTCTGCCGTGTCTACTTCCCTACAGGGAGCGTGCAGCTCTGGATGTCAGACACTCAGCATTTCGACAGCTGAAGTTAAGTGGAAAGAATTCCATCCTATACATTAAAGAGAGGAATCCCCTTTTCTATATGTCATTATAAATGACCACAAAGAAAAATTATGTCTAGCCTCTGCCTTTGTTAAGAACTTGATTTACAACAGCCCTTAGGACATTATCTGCTGATTATTCCGAGAGACTAATCAAGTAAAGTTTAACTAAATTTATGGTACACCATATCACATCTCCACTGTTACTGCTGTGGAGAAGACTGCGCCTTAATCTCCTCTTTAAACACAGTTTTCTTTAGGGCTCTTCTGATGCTGTAATGTCTATAAAACCAACTAGTAAATGAGGATGTATTTACCATAATGAATATGTACCAGCATACACAGTGGTTAAAATTACTGTTTTCATTAACTATACCAAACATCAAGATATTATATTTAAACTTTCAGATTTAATGTCACCAGGCACAGTGTATGCTCTGAAATGGACCTGTGTTAGCATACACTGATGTCGTGAACCATAATTCGGGCTTTTGGGAGCTGCTGGTAAAGCAGATTTTGTCACGATTAGTAGTAATCATGAGCTGGAATCAGCACGGGGAACTACCACACCTTTCACAGAATCACAGAATGCTTGAGGTTGGAAGGGATCTTTGAAGCTCCTCTGGTCCAACCCCCCTGCTCAGGCAGGAACACCCAGAGCAGGGTGCCCAGGACCACATCCAGGCAGCTTTTCTTGAAAGCAAAACTGACTGAATGCTCCCAGTCCCTGAAGCTGAGCTTTATCAGAACACAAAGCATTAAATGAGGAAAAGATGTTAAATGGTAAAAAAAGTTCAAAATAAATCTTACCTGAAATCCATTGTTGACCAACATGTCAAGTTCTTTCCTCCCATCTTGCTCTCTGACTTCAGCATTTCCCTGGTTCAAATGAACCACACCTCTTTCTTTGAGAAAGACTCATTCTTCATTAAACTCTGCAGTGTATTTATTCCTGTCTCCTCTGTAGTCACCACTTTGCTCTGCCTCTGGAAGGTCTCACCTGTCTCAGCTCACAGCTGCATGAACAAAGCAAAGGGGTTGCCTTCCTAGCAGAGGAAAATGTTAACACTGGATAAAACAGGGAGCAAACATTGTTATAGCACTGACACTAACAAGTTGTGAAATTCAAGTGGTGCCATACTGCTCCTCAGACCCCACAGAATGCTCTCAGCAGCATTTGTTTTAAGTGAGCAGAATTTGTACCTGCACTTCTACATTATGTTGTTCATAACATAATGCTCCTCTCTTGCTAAACACCAGCTTGCTCCTCATCATTTCAGAAGGGCAGGTTAGCGCTATACATGTTGTAAAGTTCAGAACTGGATGCAAAATGACAGGTTATGTGCCTAGACCTAAACATCTGTACCTATAAGCCTCTCTGCTTGCCTTTCTCTGTAAGCCTTCCTCTGCTTCATCTCCCAAGGGCACCTTAGAGGTTATTTCTTGTTGTATGCCAGCTACTATCTACCTCTCCAAAGTCTATTTTCCCATAAGTTGATCAGAAGATCCCATAAGAGAGATACCATGTTCTAGAGTGACATTCTGCTTGAAGAACAGATCAGAAGCTCCAAAAGTAATAAAAACACAGTGAATTGGATGAAATTTTAATCAAATCAAGCATTTCTGCATGTTTTCTAGAAGGAGAGCACTACATTACAAATTTATGGAGTAAGTGGCTGCTCCATCTGTGCTTCATCCTAGTCTTTAAGAATATTTGAATAGCTACAATGGATACACTTGTCATTTGTCTAAATTGAAGGGTAGTATTAGTCATGTTTTTGCCATTGAACTACTCTGTCATCTTGTGCAATTCATTTCACGCTCTGAACTTGTTTCCAAGCTTTTCTTTCTTTATTACTTTTTTTCTGCTTATGTAGAGATCTGGCTTTTGATTTCTGTTTGAGCAATGCTTGGTACATTTTGGCCCTGATGTTGGGTGGGTCTCTTATAAGCTACTGGAATATTGTCATCCACATCATCATGTCATACAGGCTGGTTTCTGACCTCATGTCCCACAACATGATTGGAGGCCAATGTGGACTCTGAAAGGAGTTAGACATTGCCCTGACATACATGAACATTACTCGCCCAGAAATCTCTGGGAGTTTTGTGTACAGCTGAGGGCAGAGTTCGGACCATAAAGTTTAAGTACAAGCATCTGGGCACAATTTTCTCCAGTGAGCAGGATTCCAAGTTTCTGTAACATCTGCTGTGGGAACTATAAGTACTTTATATTAATGTTTTACACTGTGTTAGCTATAATCGCCTTTTTTTATGGGAAAAATATAGTCATCTCCACCTGGTGATTCCAGTGATGTGGACACCTGTCTGCTAGGAATTGGACTGAGACCATAAATGCTTCTCACACAAACAATTGAAAGGCTATGAGATGGTAATGGCCTTAGGTTATGATTTTCAAGAAACCCATGCATGCTGTTTTGTTTTGCTTTGCTTTCCTTTTTCCAGCAGAACATCATTTTCAGATAAGCTCCCATTTCTTTGTAGGGATTCAGCTAGTTCTATCACTTCATATTTTGGAAAACGGTTTGGCTAAGAGATAACGAATGAACTCACACATAGGAAAGAATCCTTTAACAGTGCTGCTTGTACGTAACCCCCACAGAAACCAGAACAATACCGTATAACCTGTTGTTGTTCTTTTAATTCATTTCCTACTCCTATATTCAGTAACTTTATAGTTACTGAAAATGTTGTAATGTTTTCCAACAATGTCAGTCGTTCTTTTATCTGTTTATGGTTTCTTGTTGTTTGTTGTCAGTCTTGTGTATGTATATGGCTGAGGCTGTACAGGGAGAAAACAAGAAGGGCCAAAGACCACCTTGAGCTCAATCTCACTACTGCTGCTAAGGAAAACAAAAAATGTTTTTATAAATACATAAACAAGAAAAGGAGGACTAAGGAGAATCTCCATCCTTTATTGGATGTGGGGGGAAACATAATGATAAGAGATGAGGAAAAAGCTGAGGTACTTAATGTCTTCTTTACCTCAGTCTTTAGCAGCAAGACCAGTTGTTCTCCAGGTACTCAGCCCCTGAGCTGGTAGATAGGGACAGGGCGCAGAATGAAGCTCTCATAATTCATGAGGAAATGGTTAGTGACCTGATACTCCGCTTGGATGTATGCAAGTCTATGGGCTGGAGCGTATTGAGGGAGATGGTGGAAGTGCTTGCCAAGCCACTTTCCATCATTTCTCAGCAGTCCTGGCTATCAAAGGAGGTCCCAGTTGACTGGCAGCTAGAAAATGTGATGCCCATCTACAAGAAGAGCTGGAAGGAGGATCCAGGGAACTACAGGCCTGTCAGTCTGACCTCAGTGCCAGGGAAGCTCATGGAGCAGATTATCTTGAGTGTCATCATGCAGCACTTACAGGACAACCAGGTGATCAGGCCCAGCCAGCATGGGTTTATCAAAGGCAAGTCCTGCTTGACAAACCTGATCTCCTTCTAAAGGTGACGCACTCAGTGAATGAGGGAAAGGCTGTGGGTGTGGTCTACCTTGATTTCAGTAAGGCTTTTGACACCGTTTCTCACAGCATTCTTCTGGAGAAGCTGGCTGCTCATGGCTTGGATGGGTGTACGTGTCATTGGATTAAAAACTGGCTGGGTGGCCAGGCCCAAAGAGTTGTGGTGAAGTGGGTTAAATCCAGTTGGAGGCTGGTCACTAGTGGTGTCCCCCAAGGCTCAGTACTGGGGCCAGTTCTCTTTAATATCTTTATCAATGATCTGGACGAGGGGATCAAGTGCACTCCCAGTAAGTTTGCAGACGACACCAAGTTAGGCACGAGTGTTAATCTGCTCAAGGGTAGGAAGGCTCTGCAGAGGGATCTGGATAGGCTGGACCGATGGGCCAAGGCCAACTGTATGAAGTTCAACAAGGCCAAGTGCTGGGCCCTGCACCTGGGGCACAACAACTTCATGCAATGTTACAGGCTGGGGGAAGAGTGGCTGGAAAGGTGCCCAGAGGAAAGGGACCTGGGGGTATTGGTCGATAGCTGTCTGAATATGAGCCAGCAGTATGCTCAGGTGGCCAAGAAGGCCAACAGCTTCCTGGCTTGTATCAGAAATAGAGTTGCCAGCAAGAAGGACTAGGGAAGTGATTGTCCCTCTGTACTCGGCTCTGGTGAGGCCACACCGCAAGAAAGACATCGAGGCTTGGAGCATGTCCAGAGAAGGGCAACAAAGCTGGTGAAGGTTCTAGAGAACAAGTCTTATGAGGAGTGATTGAGGGAACTGGGGATATTTAGCCTTGAAAAAAAAAGGAGGCTCAGGGGAGACCTTATCACACTTTACAATTACCTTAAAAGAGGTTTTAGAGGGGAAGAGGTCAGTCTCTTCTCCCAAGCACCAAGTGATAAGAAGAAATGGCCTCAAGTTACACCAGGGGAATTTTAGGTTGGATATTAGGAAAAATTTCTTCACTGAAAGGATTGTGAGGCACTAAAACAGGCTGCCCAGGGAAGAAGTTGAGCCATCATCCCTGGAGGTGTTCAAAAGATAAGTGGGTATGATGTTTAAGCACATGGTTTAGTGGTAGACTTGGCAGTGCTAGGTTAACGGCTAGACATGATGATCTTAGGGGCCTTTTCTAACTTAAATGATTCTATGATTCTGTGGTCCTAATTGAAAAGGAGTCTTTGACTACTTTTCATAATTAAAGCTAATTTTTCTTATATAAGCAATCAATAGTGAAAAGAAGCAGATTCAAATAGCCCACACTCAGATGTATGCTGCCATTTGTGGACTGTTATCAGTACTTGAGTCATGTAGTTTAAAAGAAGCTGGAATAAATCTGCACTGTTACTTTTTTACTGTGGTTATGAAATATCATTATAATAAAACATAAGCTTTAGTTGAACTATAGATGGAGATATACAGAGTTATGTATATATTTTAACTGGATACATTATATCTGGATATATTTTAAGTAAAAATAAATCCTGCAAGAATCTTCCTATTGGAGGAGGAATATTTTACCTCTCCTACTCTGATGCTTACTTTAATTTGAAAACTATCCAAAAGGCATAATTTTCAGCTTCATTTTTTATTTAGTTCTTACTGTCTGGCCTGTGGAACATGGATGAAGGAAAAGTAAACTTTAGTGGATATTGTTCCATAATTTCCCATTTTTCTGTGATACCCTGTGTTGATAACCAATATACAATTCCCTATTAAAAGGAAGAATATATTTATGGAAATCAATGGGAATTCAGTCTGTTTCAGTACAAGAGTAAATCAAGCCCTAGATTAGTCAATCTATCAGTCTACAGTACCCTGATACAGTACCAGCATCAACAGAAAGGGTTCCTGAATGTAAAAAGTGAGGATATATAAGTATTAAGCATATAAAGATAATCTGTAAAATGGAATGTATGCATAAATTCCGGCATCCTATTAGAAAGCCATGCAGGAATCTTTATACCATAAGTAAAGAAGAACCACTGTGCAACCTTCATCTCCCCTGAATGAACCCCAGTATGAGCCTCCTGAAGATAAACTGAACATGCTAAAAAAAATTGGTGTTCAAGGGCATGCCATGTGTCTGCAAAATCCTGGGAAGAAATTTCTCTCTTCCTTTTCATTTGTAACTCTCAGGTCACAACACCTAAATGACTTGTAATATTGCCTACTTGAATGAACATCAATGCATTATGAGAGGTTTTTAATCATGAGCTATGTGTTTGAAAAGTTGCAAAGCCCAGTGGCAGAAGTACTTTTAATATTTGCCTCTGAGTCAGGGGTTAGCAGGCAGGCTACCAATATAGATGAAAAAGGGTGGTTTGCTAAAGAGAACTTAGAGCCAATATGGGAATACAATTTTCCTCTGCTTGTGATTTTCTTCCTGCCGATTCCAGCTCCATGCACTGACATAGATTAATGAATGCATGTTTTTGCTGGATAAGCAGGTAGGGAAGTCACAGACAAAAAATTCCACAAAACCTTTATTTTTACCATACTTGAGTTGTTGCTAAGGAGTAAGTTTTCTTGCATGCAAAGTAAAATGAAACTGAATAGATTCAAATTCTCCTGCTTAAACTGCATGTTATTAACACTGGCTAAGAAAAGTCCTAATTTTCTGGCACATTCAAGCAATATGCCTTCAAAAGGAAAAATTAATAACTTGCATCTTACCACAAGAATGGACTGTAAGTGGTATTGCCAATCAACAGCTTTAAGCTCTTTGGTTGTTTGGATGTGAATGGCCTACGAGAATCTTTCTGGATTCACCAGCATTGTGGGAACCTTCCATTTACACTTGGCTTGGGAAGTGTGAATTCTTATTTTGCAAAGAGCCTGGGGATGCTGCCAAAGCTAATATTCTGGGGTCCATATGTGTTAAGTGACCGGCAATTCTGGAATACAGCATCAAGAAGTCAAATGGGGAAGCCTCTCAGAGACACTTCAGCCAAGTAAAGGAATTTGAGTTTTGTCAAGAATAATGTAAAAGGAGAGAAGTGGCCAAGAACAGATCATTTGAATTTGGGGAAAATTTAATACAAGAAAACTTTTGACCAGACTATGTGCATTACAAGCTGACTTTTTACAGCAATTGTCTGTGTTGTTCTAAGTGACCTGCACTTGTTTTAACATTGATTGTGTAATATGAAAAGTCACTGCACTCAGGATTGTGACCTCTGAGACCACAAGAAGACACATTTGCTACTAAATATTTTCTGCATAGATTGGAAAGGCTATGTGCCAGCTAGTGCAAAAATCCTGCCAGTGATATAGAGATATAGCACCAAATATTTACAGATGATAGTTACCCATTCATTCTGTATTAAGGATATAAATCATCATTGTGTACTTTCTAATATTTTACCAAAATCTAGATAGCACTAAACATATATATATATACTTTTTCCTTTCACAGTTGTCCACCAAAGTTCTAGAAGTTGTCTCATACATAATTCAAGTGCTTAAAGTTGGATATATTCCTAACTCCGCTGTTCTGAAGTGTTGATGTGAAGGCGTGCAATGATGTATAAGTTTCCAAACATTGCTAAACACATATTCTAAAATATCTTTGAGATATGAATATAATTGAGTTCATAGAAGTGGCCAAAACTGGGAGAAATGTATCTAGCCTGTAGCATGCAAATAGCAGCTCTGATGAATATCCTTAAAACAGGACGTAAATGATTCCATCTCTTTTACATAGCAGTTAATTGATTTACATGTAATATAACGTGGGTTATTTTCAAGGAAGCTTCATGATAATAACCGCTGTAGTTATCACTGCTTTCCTGGTTTCCAGGAAAGGTGAACTGTTCTTAGAAAAACACTGACAAATATTAACACTGTGCCTGAGATCATTTCATGAAATAATGTTGATAAAAGCAGAGCAAATTAAGAATACAGTTGGCGATCAGGAAGGAATAACCATTAATTCAAATTTTCTGCAAATAAGGATATTGTACAAGTGTATTTGAAATGAAGAGGTACTTGAACCTGAAACAGATGTTTGTGAATCCTTTTTTACCGTATCAACAAATCCTGCTTATCTAAGTTCTTCCAGGTTATGAATAAAAAAGTTCACGAATACTTCAAATCATAAATCAGTAACTGTCAAATAATATTAATGAACATATATTGGGCATGAATTGTCATGGTCTAGTTGCAATCTGATTGTGTTAAGTAAACAGGAACAAAGGAAATCAGAGTTTGAAGAACAGTTCGGTGTAAGTACTAGTTCTAAACATAAATCATCTGTTCCCAGTCACTGGTACATGGCAGTGAACAAAAATAGGATATACATGTGCAATTTGTTAAAATGCTGTTAAATACAAATACAAAAGATTGTTTTTTCCATATTTTTTTTCATTAAATGAAAACAACAATTAGAAAAAAAAAATTTTGATTTTATTCATATTTAATGGCCTACCACATTACCTTTGTGCATAACCCATCACAAAATTTGGGAGCATGTAGGCTACTTTGAAATACTGTCATGTGAACTATCTATTAGGTAATCTGATAAATGTCAGTCCAGCATCCTTATGCTAAGTATTCTTTAGACTCTCTTAGTTGAATGAGTGGGACTGCTTTTATTGTGTAATGCTATCTAATGTCAGTAAATACATTCACAATAAAGTCATCCAAGTCCTAGTAAATGGTGGTCTGATTAGTCTGATTTATACCTAGGTTCTCAAATAGGAAGGCAAACTAGCTTTTAATGAAATTACACCAGAACGTGCCAGATATTCACCCTTTCCTTTAGCCAATGTTCTCTTTTTGGATATAACTTATATTCTTTTATCAGAAGAATGTCTATAAATGCCCAACAACTCTTGCTAAAAATGGGTGTTATCGTCACTCACTATCCTATGATACTGCTGTCTTAGCAAGAGCCTCTTATTTATTTTATATGATTAGCTTGGAATTTTATTCTTGAAGGATGGGGCCTAACCACAGTCTCTTCTATCTTAGTTAAATTGTCTTATATACTGGAAAATGAGCTTTCCCTTTGAAATACATGGAGCAAGCAAATAAAAGTTGCCTTCAGCTTTGTTAAATGCCACATGGCTTAAAACATCCAGGAATATTAAGCAAGGGAATATTAGTCAAGAAGAATGATCATGTAGAAGGATCATTCACCCTGCATTTATGAAACCAAGGTTCAATGCCCAATGTAGGGCTCCTATTACAGGTCTAATCCATCAGGGAGTTAGTTTGCTAAGTACCTCTGAGGATACAGATCTTAGTCTATATTCCTCCTCTTTAATGAGGCATTTATGCAGGCTTGTTAGCTGCTGCAGCCTCTCTCTCTAGTTGATGGACAGAAACAGACAACTCCTTGGGTGCTTTAACTCACTGAAAAATGGAATGACTTGGGAAGAGGAACCCCAGGAAGTAACTGAGGCCAGCTGAATGAGATAGAAGGAACCCAAGATCCTGTACCTCACTTCTGTATTTAAAAAAGATGTAAATAACTTGTGTATGTGTACTTTATAGGGAATTTGTGAAGATAAACACCATAAATGTGGCAAGACCCTGCGATCCTGTTATATCGGGTCCAGTAGAAATACTTAGAAACTGAACCCACTGTAACTGTTTCCTAGTTGTAAGAGATTCTTCTTTGTGGAAGAACAGCTCACATGTTATAGGAACCATGGCAATGTGGTTAAACTTGATACACTACCTCTTTGCAGCTCTCAGATCAGAACTTTTTGATTCAATAATTGTATCCAGAAGAAAACTGGACACCCAAGGCAATAGGTTGTGGTTTGTTCTTTGTCATTTTCTATTTCTTTCTTGAAATAAACTACCATCTCCTAGTTCGTTAATGACTGATCATAATTTTTTTCAGACTTGAGGCCATCTAAAGCTACTCATGCACAGTTGCCAAACAGGTAAAAGCAGATCTATAAGGATCTTGTGACCTTATCAGCCATTTCTGCTTCTGTATTTCATATGTTTCTGTTTAAATCTCAGTCTTCGTTTTACCTTCCTTAGAATGTATCATATGTTCTTTCACTGTGACTCACAGACCAAACTGACATGCCAGGATGCAACAGGACATGATGTGCCAAGCTGTGGAACACAACAGATTACAAAAGTGGTACAGAAATATGGCAGGGAAAACAAACAAACAAACAAAAAGCAAAGCACTTTTTTTTTTTTCAAAGTAAATGAAATATCTATGAAATATTGGTTGTTGCCCAGAGAGGTTGTGGAGTCTCCTTCTCTGGAGATATTCAAAACCCACCTGGATGCCATCCTGTGTAATGTGCTCTAGGTGATTCTGCTCGGCAGGGGGGTTGGACTGGGTGATCTTCAGAGGTCCCTTCCAACCTTTCCCATTCTGTGATTCTGTGATTCTACGAAATGTCCTGCCCCATTCCCCCTCATCTCCCCTTGTATGGCCTATCTTTCTATCTGAACATATGAAATAAAGAAAGAGCTGGAACAAGCCTCTCTGAAAAAGTGTTTAATCACTATTTACAATCACTTTACAATTTACATTTACAATTTACATTTACAATCACATTACAATCACTATTTACAATGAAAGATATTTATCTGGAACAGAATAGGGTTTAGAGACTTATTTCCCACTGTCCAACACATAAACTGGGCAGGGCTGAAGTAGCTCAGCTGGGCGAGCATTAGACTGAAGATCGACTGAAGATCTAAAGGTCCCTGGTTCAATCCCGGGCTTCAGCAGTCTTTCCCAATAGTTTTGTGGGGTTTTTTTGACCTGGACAAGCTTGAGAAGTGGGCCCACGGGAACCCAGTGAGGTTCAACAAGTCCAAATGCAAGGTGCTGTACCTGTGCCAGGGCAATCCCAGACATGAGTACATATTGAGAGAAGAACTTGTTGAGAGCAGCCCTGCAGAGAAGGACTTGGGGATTCTGGTAGATGAAAGGCTCAACATGAGCCAGCAGTGCAGGCTTGCAGCCCAGAAGGCCAACTGCATCCTGGGCTGCAAGAGCAGAGGGGTGGCCAGCAGGTGGAGGGAGGTGATTGTCCCCCTCTGCACTGCCCTTGTGAGGCCCCACTTGGGGCACTGCGTCCAGGTCTGGGGCCCCCAGCACAAGAAGGATGTGGGGCTGTTAGAAAGGGTCCACGGGAGGGCCACAATCAGAGGGCTGGAGCACCTCTCCTGTGACAAAGGCTGAGAGAGCTGGGGCTGTTCAGCCTGGAGAAGAGAAGGTTCTGGGGAGACCTTGTTGAGGCCTTTCAGTACTTAAATGGGTCTTGTAAAAAAGATGGAGAGTGACTTTGCTCAGTCAGATAATGACAGGACAAGGGGAAATGGTTTAAAACTAAAAGAGGGGGTATTTAGATTAGAGATTAGGAGAAAATTCTTCACTCAGAGAGAGTGGTGAGACAGTGGAACAGGTTGCCTGGATAGGTTGTGGATGCCCCAACCCTGGAGGTGTTCAAGGGCAGACTGGATGGGGCCTTGGGCAACCTGGTGTAGTGGGTGGCATCCCTGCCCGTGGTAGGGGGGTTGGAACTGAATGATCTTTGAGGTCCCTTCCAACCCGAGCCATTCTATCATTCTATGATTCTATGAAAAAACAGGTAGCAACCTAAACAGTTACTACTGACAGGCTAAATGTGAACCAGTGATCCAAAGGAGAAAAGTTCTGTAGGCAATCGCTACTTATGTCCTGAATTATGCAGACTGATTTGATCACTGAAACTGGCTGCTCATTTTCCCTGTGTAAGTCAAGGTTCTACAAAATCTAGATGAGTCTTAATTGTTGCATACAGTTGTGGACAAGGTGTCCAGCTCTTAAAATGTTCATTTCCCCCAATGTACAGAAAAAATCTACTTTAATTCTCTTTAGCAAATACATACTTAGGACATATAAATTTTGTTCCCTAGCCTCTATACCCTTTCATTCATCACCTGTTTCCCTACTTCTTCCTGCTCTCACATCTTTCTCATTCATTTATTTAATCCTCTTTTTAGCTTATACCTGACTTCTTGCTATTTGTTTTCCCTTTCTCATAAAATTAGGTCCTGGTTGCTTTCCTGTATTCTCTATTGCATCTTTGGAAATTCCTCCGTCGCTGTTACCTGGCAGTTCTGATCTCAGCTCTGCCTCTGATCTCTGCACACAGTTTCTGTTTCCTATCTTCCTCCTGATTACTTAGCAACACCTTCAGTTAAGCTGGCTCGTGTCCTAGGTTCCTTTTATGAGCATCTGGGAACAAGCTGAAGAGCTAATGTCATATAACCAGGCATTTTCAGCATAACATTCATAAATGCTAGGTTTTGGGGATTTCTTCTAGGTAGGTCCCACATAAAAAGTAGTTTGTTCATGTGTACAAACCTCATTTTGCTTATGTGCCATATTTGGATCCTCTTCAGTGTTAAGTAGTGCCTGAATTTGAGAAGATTGGTATGTACAGCATAAATGCATTATAGTTATTCAATCTGCTCTAGCACATGGCTACCTGTCCTTAGATTGGTTTTCTCAACAAAAGGGACCTATAAGACAAGGGTGAACATTACTATTAATTAACTAATTAGTCTGTCCTGTTTCACAATGTACATATGGCCCACATTAAATGAACTTAAACTTCATTTCCTAATAAAACTCTCTCACTGCATCAAAACTAACAGCTCATCAAACTAATAGTACAAAAATGTGCTCAAGCAGTTGGACAAATGCTGAAAGAAAATTCATTACAAATGTGAGATTAAATTAATAAATGAAAGATTGCAAGAATGCACTGGAAAAATTTTGTTATTGATTTCTGGCAATAGGATTTCATCCATCTTTAAGTGTTACATGTTTGCACAGCATGATAACATTTGAACATCTTCATTGTTATGAACAGTGATGACAAAATGTCTAGAGGGCATGAAGGACTGTCTGGGTCTCATCTCTTCTAAAACTGTTGAATGGTATCTGTGGGTTTCTGTTGAATAGTTATGGCCTGAAAAGATTGTTTGTTGCAATGGATTTATTATTATTATTTATTATTATTATTTATTTATTTACTGGTTTTTTGAGGATCATGACTCACTAGATGGAGTCTAGTGAGAATGGAGTCTGAAGCGAAAAAGGGTTTGGAACACTCCTGAAAAACAGTAAAATGGTAGATAAGCCATATTTTCTCTGCATGATCCTTCCTTTGCTAGACCCTTTGACGGTGAAATTTCTTTGTCTCTTTGTTCTTGTCCTCTACTTTGTCCTATGGGAACACAACAAACATGGTATTATACAAAAAATAAAAAATGAATTTTACCCCTTGAAAGAACTATAGAGTGGTGTGTACATTGGTTTCACTGCAAGAACCAATGCCTTGAAATTAGGCAATAGCGAGACAGTTGAGATGAACATGTCAGTTGCACCAGGGAAGCTAGCTATGGACATGTTACTAAGAGAAATATGTATGGCAAAGCTGTCAGATCCATATTACTCTATTTTCATACCATTGAAAATGGGGTAGCCACATCCAGTCTACGTAATGGGAATGGTCCCTGACCCATGCAAACTCCTCAGCAATGCTCTGGGAATTGTTTAAAAGATCTCTTTAGCCCAAATGTCTTTAACAATTTAACCATAGAGATGGTCAAGATTATACTTCTAGGAATGGTCCCTGGCAGAAGAAGGAACCAGAAAAACATTACTGGCATAGCTTTGGCTTTGTTTGTACCAAATACTATGACAAAATGCTCATCTCAAATGAAGGCAGAAGTCCAATAAAAATTGTGGGTGCTGTTAAATGTCAACTCAGAATGTCCTCTTTGGTTGTTTGTTTTAGGTTAGATGTTGGGGTTTTTCACTAACTTTGATACTAACTTTTTGCTCCTGTTTTGCTATGTCTTAGCAGTTTTGGATAGTATATGACAGTTTAAGACATAAAGACACATGTCACACATGCCCAGTGTTCATTGTCTAAAACTCAGACAATATGGTCCCAACTAGTTCCTTAAATGCTGTGGGTGGCAAAAGTAAACATCTTTGGAAGACAATCCCTTCTTAAGATAGATATCTAAATTTGGTGTATGAACCATCCTATGGAGGTATCCACTGCTTTTGATTGGCCTCAGTGGGAGACTAAACAACAAGACAAGATTAGCCATTTTTCTTTTACACAGCAAAAAGTTAGACAAGGCAAACTGTATTTTTAACTTAAGCTAGTTGTTTAGGTATTTCCAGAGGGCAATTAATTGTTTGTTTGTTTTTTGTTTGTTTGTTTGTTTTTGTTTGATTTTTGTTTGTGTATACTATTGGTATATTTAGAGTTCACCATTTGTTTTGGCTTTGAGGGCTTTGGACCAGAGAATCATAGAATCACTGAGGTGGGAAATCATCAGGTCCAACCCTTCTGTTCAAAGCAGGGTCAGCTAGACCAGGATGCTTAGGACCATGTCTGATTGGATTTTTAATATATCCAAGGATGGAGATTCCACACACATACACACACTAAAAAAAGGAATCCTGTTCCATTGTTCAACTGAAGGTTTTTTTCTTACATTGAAACAGAATTTTATGTATTTCAAACTGTGCCCTTTTCATCCTGCTCTGTCACTGGACACCACTGGAAAGAGCCTGGCACCATCTTCTTAACTGTCCTCCATGAGGCATTTATATACAGAGATAAGATCCTGCTGACCCTTCTCTTCTTCAGGCTGAACAATACCAACTCTCTCAGTCTCTCCTCTTACATCTGATGCTCTTATCCTTTAATCATCTTTGTGACCTTTTGCTGGAGTTGCTCCAGGATGTCCTTGTCTCTCTTGTACATTGGTTTTCTAGTCTTTATTGTCATTTTGCTATGCTGAGGGATGGACCTTCCAGACTAATGTGCTGGACACTTCTACTCCATCCAGTCACAAAAATCTGACTATTATTGCAGATATCCATCCTAAATAATATCCTTTTGTACGTCCAATATAAGTACTTCTCTTCCATTGCTTATATCCTTCAAAAATTTGTGCCTATCACCTAAGGTAGGTGGTGAAGCTGAACCTTGAAAGTAGGTACTAGAGTTCAAGCAATTTAATCTAAAATACACTTAAAGCCTCTGTGTCCTTGCCTACTTTTGGATTCAAAGTACTAATACCTTCTAAAAACGCATCTGTGATCTTAGTTGAACAAAACTCTTAACAAAGAAGGATAAGAAAATAAGGTGTAATTCTTAATGCTTACTTGTGACTGATTAATAAACCTATGCAATGGAGGAAGGCTCAGAGCAGATGGTCAAGAGCAATGTGCTCATCATATATGTATATATCCCAATATAAAGGGGATCAGAAGGTGGTCTCTGTTTTAGATAGATGGGGGCTGTGTAGATCAGCTGACCATATCAGTTGAGTGGATTGACTCGTTGTGTAAATGTTTGTTCCTGAGTTAATAAAATGAGTGCAAATGTCTTCCTGAGTCAGCCAGTTCAGCACAGGGGTGGAAGCGTACACGTCTCAGCCCAACACAGAGCATAAAAACTGAACAAAAGACCTTTGAAGAGAGCAACAAGCCTGAGATGATTTCAACCCATGTATTCCTTCACAGTGACTGGGGATGCTCAGTGTCAGAATGGTGAGCATTATACAAACACAGTTAATGAGAATCATGTTTGCATTGTGATTCAGCTATATGTTGCTGTTAAGAGTAATTTGTAGTTGTGATTTTAGTACATTGCTGTACCACCCTGCTAAATCAAAATCCCATATAGTGTCAAAATACCTTCAGATAAGTAAAGTAGGTGTTAAACATTAACCTATGTACATAGGGAGTACCTAAAAGAACCTGGTCAGAGAGTGTTGGATTTTGACACTACTTCAATATATGTTTGATATTACAGTGCTAGAAAAACACAATTAGTATTCAAGTTTCAGTTTGCTTGATCTTTGATGAGTATTTGGAATGAAAAGTAAATATTCTAGTGGTTCTCCATGACTGTAGTTCAACAACTGATATCATAAACAGCTGCATAACAACTGATGCCATCTATGCAATATATGATGACATTGGCTTAGCAAAGTTTGACATATACCATTCCATTACAAATGTATGGCTTCATCAAACAAAATCGTGTATCTTTCCTTAGTTAACTCCTTCTCCAGAAGTTAAGAATGCTTCTACAAAGGAAACAGTGGGTGGTTTTTAGGAGAAGTTGATGTAAACATGGTAACAAAAGGAAGGGCCAGCAAGCAGATGGTCTTCTGGCTTCTCATTTTAGAGCTACTGTAGCAGGTGTTGAAAAAGCTTTCCATCTTCCTGATGCAAAAATGGGGGGAAAACAACTCTTTTGGAAAACCACAGAAAAGAGTAATGACTGCATATTCTGTCATATATCAGTGGGAAACATTCAAAAAATGCAATTCCTTTCATGGAATTGATTAATATTTCAAACAAATGTGTACCAGGCAAAGGAGATGTGGCTATTCACAGTGGCCATAAATTACTGCAGATTACTCAGGAGAAAGGTCTGGGAAATGAACACCACTTTTCATGAGGGTCAGGATGCTGTCATGAAAATAGTTTGTATTTACATTCTAGCATTTTCATAACATCAGACCAAGCCATTTCAGAGTAAGCGTTCTTCTGATTTCACTGGATTGCAGCCCTTTGTTTTCCTTA
The DNA here is from genome assembly GCF_013377495.2 of Cygnus atratus. Taxonomy (NCBI): domain Eukaryota; kingdom Metazoa; phylum Chordata; class Aves; order Anseriformes; family Anatidae; genus Cygnus; species Cygnus atratus. The sequence continues at coordinate 9,816,433 of NC_066364.1, forward strand.
GAGGCCTCCCTGCCACTCACAACAATACAAGTGTATGTACAGAAACACACACACACAGATAGGCAAACACAAAACCACATTGCATCCAATTGTTAGAGAACATTTAAAATTATCTGTTGTGAAAAAGCTACGAATATTAAAATGAAAAAATAGTTAATTCCTTTCTTTCTCCTGTTTTTATGTTTACTTGGAAAAAGGGGAAGCACACACAGAGGCTGGGAAAAGACGGAAAATGTTAAGAGCTATCATTCAAAGAGTTCTCCCTTACTGATTTTTTTTCAAGTCTAAAAGCCAGCTGAGATTCTAAATCTCTCCTCTGTCTTTCTTCTGCAAAACACCACTTTACAGTCATAACCTCCCTTTCTGAGATCTCACACACACTCATGAGGTCAGCTGGCTGGAGAGAAGACACAGTTCCTTCATTTTATTGACTCCATAAATAGTCAAATAAGAATGATTGTGCTCAAGTTTCAGGGAACATCTAGTTCACACCAGGTTGGCTCAGTGGATTACCATTATAAATCACATCCTTTACTATTCTTCATCATATTATTTCTATGGTTAATCTTGTAATTTGTAATTTGAGTATCTATCTTGATCAGAAATTAATATCTGAATAGAAAGGATACTGTTCATCTGGTGGTATAAATGACTGATGCATCAACTTCATTAGTATATTGATTACAGAAAAATCAAAACAAAAACAAAAACAACAGTATACTATACTTATTCTGATTACTCGATTTCACTTACTTCTGCTCATTAGATATTCAGAAATAATCTCAGATTTTGAAAGGTCTGGATTTGCATATCCAATTTGAAAAACTCACTTTTGATCTTCTGGACAAGTTGATTTATTTGATGCTTTTGTTAACTGCAATTGAGGTACTGCTGACTAAGGCCTCAACAAGATGTTCTATTTTTTATAATTAAATGAAATTGATTAAATAAATTTCAATTAAATTAATCTGAGACATCAAAATTTGTAGTCATGTCTAAGATCTTTTTGAAATGAGCATCATAATCCTCAGAACTAATACTACTTTACTTTTCTTTACATAGGAGAATATACTCCACATATCAAACTCAAAATAAGGACTAATCAGGATTTTATTTTCTTAGTATAAATCATGAATATTTAATATGAAGAGTGTGGCATTTTAGAAATGTAAATAAATCTGATGCAAATACAGGAACAAAAGTCCAAACAAGTAACAAAATACTTCCGCATTTAGAAACCTCAAGTACTAATAGCCTGTGAGGGAGAAGAGGACGAGCTTCCATTAGATTTATCTCTTGGTCATGATCATACACACATAGAATAATTTTGCCTGGAAAGAACCTCTGGAGACCTCTGATGCAAAACCCTGTTAAAAGCAGATCAGGATGCTCAGGGCTTTTTCTAGTCAAGCGTCAGTATCTCCAGGGATGGAGATTCCACAGACTCTTTGGACAACCTGGTACAGTGTTTGACCACCCTTAGGGTGAAAAACTGTTTCCTAATTTGAAGGATATAAACAATGGATGAGAAATACTCATTTACAGTTACAATGTGGGATGTATCTGAAAAAAATATTTAAGATGATCATCTGCAAGAACCGATGGTTGTGATTAGGTGGCTTAAAAGCCTCCAACCTAATAAGAGGGACGCTCTATCTCTTAGCACAGCAAAATGAATTGGACAGTAAAGACTAGATCCAGTGCTTTCTGAAGGCAGTGGAAAAATACATTAGAAATAACAGTATTAGAACTGTAAGGAGGAAATATTCTTGGCTCTAAGGTCAACTGGCATATCACAGCTCAGCATGGACCCTTACAGCTAAATATTCAAATCCCACCCACATCTGGTGGTGTCATCAGACTTCCAATTTTGAATGTTTCCTGGCCCACAGCAACCCCAAACTATACCCGGATATCGTTTGGGAAAATGCCATCTGGCCGAGGACTATGTGAACAGCTTAACAATAAGGATGCTTGCATGTCAGTGCTTGAACTGATGTCCTAGATCTGTTTCGTCTGCTGATATAGCCAAAGAATCCAGTGGAGTATCTTAAGAATTTTTCCTACCTCCCCCAGGTGTTTAAATCCAGAAACATTTAGTAACAGAGTTTAACGAATGTAAGTCATAAAGACCTCAAAGTAGAAATCAAAATCTATGTCCCACAAACAAACAACTTCTGTCCTTCTGCCAGCAAAAGTAAATAAATAAATCAATAAATAAATCAGAAAGAATGTTCCAAACACCTACAAATCAGTATTTTATTGGATGAAGTAGAAAAAATGTGTTTCAGTGAAGTAAAGAGTGTATTAGTAACAGGCTTTATCTTCCATCAGAGAACAACTAGTTGGAGCGTCCCTGAAGGAAAGAGAGACATCTATGTGGCGGTCAAAATCCAAAACATGTTCAGATTTACAGGCGGGAAAAAGAGAGCATCTTTAACTCCAGTCTGGAACTAACCAACAATCTGTGAAGTTGCATCATCTTCTTCCTGCGCAATGCACCACTAACCATAAGAACAGCTGTACTGGGTCACATCAAAGGTCCATCTAGTCCAAAACCTTTTCTCTGACACTGGCCAGTAGCAGAAATGTTAATAAAGAGGAATGGACAAAAATCAAAAGCAGGGATCTGAACAGCCATGAACTTTGAAATCCAAATCCTCAGTCAAGTCTTAAATTATTCAAAGAACTTCTATCCCTAAAACAGGTCCAATCCCTTCCCACCATCACAAACCCTCTAAAACCCTCACACTAGATTCAGTGTGCATCAGTGTGTGTGTCTGGAAAGAGGCAGGAAGCAGAGAGGAATTCCACAGCTTGAACTCCATGCTTTGTAATAAACTCTGCTTTTAAAACATTGTGGAGTTGGCCCAAGAGAGTTGTATCATTCTGCTGCTTGTTTCAATAATCTATTAAAGACATACACATATTTGCATACTCTCTCATTCTCCATCTTTTCATTTTCTGACCAGCTGAATAAATGTTGATAACATGGTAAATACCCCTGTTTTTAAAATAGCTCCATACCTCAAGGATGTGCATTTATAAGATTGTTGGACTTCTTCATGACATAATACAAAATCTTCTGCCAAAGGATGGACTTTATTCGAAGGCCAAATTTTAACTGGAAACACCCTTGTTTTTTAGCAGCAGAATGCCACACACTGTGTGTGGGAAGACTCTTGTCCAAGTCAGCCTTGCAAGGATTACTGAAATCCAAATGCTGTTCACAAAGAACTGCACCTGAAAATACTCTGATCACTTGTATAGTCGTGGATTAGTTTGGTTAAAAATACACATAGGCCTTCATCCTCCGCATAGCTGGGGTACATAGCAGAAACAGGAAGCCAGCAGTATGTAGATTCTTCCAACCTGGTGTTTCTGGTGCTGTAATTTACATTATAACCATCGTTGCAGAGCTTTGTTTTCAAAGTTCACACCTGTAAATTGAATCTGAGTGTGCCCAATTTGCTCACTTCTGCCAGTAACGAACCTCAGTCTTAACTTGAAGAACAAGTTGTCTTCTCTGAATAAACCAACAAAGCACCAATTTAGCAATGAGAACCTTTCCCATGCAAGCAAAAGAAAGCTCGAGCCCAAGTGTATGGAGGTGAAAAGCTAATGCTTCTTACTTCCCCCATCACATTGTATACTTCTGTTCTTTTTATTCTTACGGTAAGAAAAGATCTCTTTTGACAACACCCAGAATAATTGCTTGCATGCAAATGAAAACACTGTTTGGCCAGATACCTTCCTTTGCAGTTTCAAAGATAACATGGGCCTTATAATCTTTCCTTGAAAGGGAAAGAGAAAGAATTCCTCTATTTCAGACTCAGTTATGACCACAATGTTTTGCACCTGCAGCAATAAAAGAACCTAAGAAAGCCATTTTTTGCCTAAGAAAGCAGCTCCTACCGCAGCAAAGGGAGGGATGATCTGCTCATGCGAGTGAGTGAGGAGCCTACAGGCATGGGCAGGGGCAGATCTTACTCTTCTTACCCCAGATGGCCCAAAAATATTGGGCAGAGGATCAAAAAGAGCATGTGACAGTGTCTTTTTCCACAGAAAGAGCTAACACCACCTCCTTGTGAGCAGAAATAAGCTTTCAGTCCCCTAATTGTCACATACACATATGATGGTGTGTGTTTGTGTGTACTTCTGTATTTGTTTGTGGTCCAGAGGATGTCTTAGCAATGAAGTTTCAACTCTTTTCTCATCAAAAGACACCTGCCAACAGCTTCCCCTCTCACTATTTCCATTCTCCTGCAGCTTTCAGGCTTAGGAGATGGGCAACCAGACATCAGAAAGCATTTCAACAAAATGTTTACTCTTGTAAAAAAAAATCTAGCAGGAAGCAGTGCATTTTTATGTAATGCCCATGAACTCAAATCAATGAAAATTTCAGTTCCTCTATAAACATTTCAGCCAGCTCTGAGCAATATACAGCTGACACTTTCTTTGCTCCAGGAAGCACTAACCAGCAACAAAGGTTTCAGTCCAACCCATGACGTTAGCAGAACAACAGAGTGCCATGCCATCCAGTTGACTTCTGAAGGTCCGCTTCTGACCACCCCTGGCAGGGCAGGTGGCACTGATGCTGCTTTCGTTGCACAGACAGAAACTTCAGCAGTCACCAGAGGTAAAGTTTGGAGCCAGCAGGCAGAGAAAAAGGACTTCTGCTGAAGAGGTCTAGGCAAAGCCCCGGTGGTTCTCTTTGAGTCTCTAAAAGTTTACTTTTCCCCATATTTCGGAATTTTCAGTAGAAGCTAAAGTTTTTCAGCCCTGTCCTTTACAACTCCATAAAAACAGTGGGGGATCGACTCAGCTTAATGTATATGAAGGGAGCGGGGCTTGCTTTCCAACCTGGCAGTGTCTCTCCTTTGCTTGCTGAAGCCAAGCACGCTGCCAGCAGGCCCCAGGTGTGCGCCACATGAGCAGGTGAAGAAAATAAAATATGTTTATGTGTACTGCGATGACAGTTCTGAATCCACAGAAAGTGTAATACATGACAAGGAGTGCGGCTATCCCAAGATACCAACATTTTGCATGTGCACAAACAGGCAGAAATCCAAAGGCACTATGCGTTCACCTCCTTGGAAAATTCCCTGGACTTTTGCTCTTTTGAATGGATTTTTTTTTTCAAGTTGATTTGTTTGAATTGTATCGTATGAACATCACACGGAGCCATTATCTGCTAATGTACATTTTAGCAAATTAAAAAGAGTGATTTAAAATATATATGTTAGATATGGTAGAAGTACAACAACCAGAAGACCTTACCCTTTCAAAGTCTCTTCAGTATTTACATGACTCTATGACCAGACAGAAAGAAAGAGGTAAAGATGTTTTACATGTGGCTTGAGGAGATGTGGTCTCATATATTAGACCTGAAGATATTTTTATACACTAAACTCCTTCAGTTTGGTACATGCTGAAACTTTCTGTTAAAGTTAACACACAAAAATCACGAATACATCATCCAGCTCATTCAGATTCCAAAACTGAGGTTTGGAGCTAAAGATAAACCTTTCTTCTTTCATCTAAAGGATACTGTCTAAATATATAAGTGTACAGTCATACACCTGCTTGATCTAATGCCTCTTTCCAGCATGCTTGTTGACATGGGGGGCACAGGAGGACAGGAAAGAAAGCAAGATAGAGTGAGAAAGAGCATGTGTATGTATATGCTTTTCTCCTATCTAGCCAGGGCATAAACTTTAACCAGAAGAATAGGATCGTGCTAGGTTTAAGTTGAACAACAGAAAGCAAATCTGGCCTCCTGAGATTTTATTACCATCTTCGTTTTTTTTTAAAAAAGGACAGTCCTTTAAATTGCAATCTACAAAGTAAATAAAGTATATATCTAGAAGTCTATCTGTTTTAGAAACATGAAACAGTCCTAAGTTCAGGTTGGGAGGTAGAGAGATGGTGGCTTACAACCAAAGGAGTTACTAGCTACATTCTGTTTCCTGAATGTGCATTGACTGCTCTGCTCAGTGGATTGTTACCAGCTTCAGCATTTTTTAAATATTTCCCATTAGCCTTTATTTGATATTTTATGCTTCCCCTCATAAAACCTTTAAACAGATTAATTGTGCCTGTGATGTTTGTTTCTTAGTACAGCTGCTCTTCCTTCCAGTTTGTTTTATAATTGTGATGTCTCAAAGATATCCTCATAAAACCGACGGGTGGATCTGCAAACAACCAGAGTTTTATCAGAGAGGAAATCCAGATTAAAGTTATTGGAGAAAACATTTGAGTAATGCTCCATGTTACCAAAAAAAAAAAAGCTAAATATAAATATTTATTTTATCTCCATACATACTGCTAATCCTGTAGTTTATATTATTCAGAATATGCAAATATACAGTTCTGGTAAAGTAGGATGTCTTAGAACAAGTAATGAATCCAACCTTGGGAGTCTGCGAGTAATACAAATTGGTTTAGGGGCTGTCATGCTGTACCTTCAACAAGTGCTATATTTCAGGATTCTTTTGGTTATTAGTTGGAAAGGATGGGTGAGGCTTCTGACCAAAGCAATTGCTAACTATAAAACCAGATCAAATAAAGGCTTCAGTATGAAAGAGCACCTTTAAAGTCCATTTGTGAGATACACTGTTCAGCTGTTAAATGTCTTGTAAGTTTTCCAAGAACTTTGGTGAGCTTTCTTAATAAAATCTATATTATTTTAATTGAAGATTAATGATAGGCTTATTAAAAAATCAAAAACTTGGAGAGGCTTTCTGTGATTATGAGCAAGGGTCATCACACTACATTACTTTGGAATGTTTTTATAAGCTCTGTCAGTAGAACTACACTTTAAAAAAAATCTATAGACCAACTTCTTCAAGTCTGTTTTTCATTTTTAAAGGATATAATCTATTTTTTTCTCTTTCGTTTACAAGTATTTGCACAAAAGCAAAATATCATCCAGCCATGTAACACCATTGGGTCTAATTTCATTATCTTTTGTAACTGAACAACCATGGTCAAACTGATATCACTACACAGGTGTAAGACAGGGAAGATTTTGCCTGCAGACAAGCACCGGATTGTATAGAGCAAATGGAGACAGCATGTATGGAGGGAAAACAGACCCTGATCTTCCATTTGGTGGCACAGAGAGGGGCTACTGCCTGTTATTGGTCTGGATAAATACAGGAGAAATGGTGCAGCAACCTGTATCGTGCCAGGGTGTACTTGTGTCTCAGGACGGAAAGCTTTCATAAAACAGACAAAAGTCCTTTGGGGCTGCTACAGGTAGTAAAGAAGACCATAGAAGGCCACCAGCATGAATCAGGGCATGAACAGTTCTGACTGTCACATGGCAGACAGTCACCAACACAGTGCTTTTAGTGCTGACTGCTGTAGTTTGCTTTTTTTCGGGTGGATTAAAAAGTAGCATTGACTATTGTCATATGCTAGAGCCAAGCAACAAAATAGAGATGTCCAGAACAGGGGTCTGGTGGTGACTTGACATCTCTTTGTAACCTGCCTCCATGATGGAGGAGAGCATTATTCTCTCATTTATTGCGCAGCCATCTATAAGTGTTGTCTCTATCTGTTTAAAGGGACTCAGGATTCAAAAAGTGTCATGGGTAAAAGCATAAGCCAAGTTTTCCATAATGACCAATGCCCAATTTGGGATATTCTGAAAGAAGCTGAAAGCAAAGAAAGTCAGCCTCCTCCAAGACAGCAAAACTAGATACTCAGAATGTAATTAGCAATCTAAAAGTCTTGGTCACAGTGATCTGGATTCATGCCACATTGAGGCAGCACAGTCACAATTATGATTGCTTTTGCTTTCATCCATCAGTCAGTGCAAAGATAGGTATCTCCAGAAAGCAATTCAGGCTGTGCAGGGAATCCAGGTGCTGAAGCAGACTGAATTACTCCTGGTGGTGCCTATTTCTCCAGTAATTAGAAAGGGAACGTACTGCAGCTACAATCCTAACTCAGGCACCTCAAGTAGGTTACCTGAATCCAGGCCTCTGTGTTCAAATATCTTTAATTAAACATAAGTGACTTAAGAAACCACCTGTAATGGTATGCATATTTTTAAACAACTTCTTAAAGTGCGCAGTTATCAGTCATTGGTAGAGAGAGTACAACATTCAGCTGAGAGAAAGAATATAATTTAAAACAAAGGCTTCTATCACTTTTACCCAGATGAATTAATGTTCAATAGAACTGAAAAGGCAGAAGCACATGTGGACAATTCCTATAAGCAATGGTGTCAAGATATTCCCTTCTATTGCTAAGTGTTTGAGTTTGAAATTAAAGAAGAAAGATAAACATCCTAAAACTTCCTCTAAAAAAAAAAAAAAAAAAAAGTTTGCTAAAATCAGGGAGAATAACAGTCTTAAAGATATTTCAAAGAGGAAAAATGCAGATGTGGGTTGTGATTATGTAAAACCTGTGTTATTTTCGAGCATGCAAAAATTTTGTTAGCCTGATTGTTGATAAAAAACATTATTTATAAGATTAAAATTCCCAAACATGCCCTCATTGTTACACTTGCCCTTTTTGAAGGATCTTTCTCCCTCAGTGGAGGAACAGCATGCGCTTTTCATTCTTTGCATTTCCATGCCATGAGCTCTGTAATTCCCTTCCAGTTCCTCCCTCTCCTGATAACTGGGTTCCCCTTCTTTGCCAGTTCAGGCTGTTCGTGTCTGTGCTCCCTGCTTCCTCTTCTCCTCCAAATCAAACATGGTGATGCTCAGCTCCATCTGACCCAGGAGTCTGCGTGCCCCTTTTCTGGCCAATTGCAAATACGTTAAGGGAAGCTGTAATAAAATCGTCTCCACTGTGCAGCTGGTTCTTCAGTCTCTTCTTTCTGTTCCATAACATTTAGGCACTTCTCAGCAAAGACAGCAAGGAACAACCTTTAAAATGCCCAGTTCTTGTCTGCTTTTTATCTGAAATCAGTCACATTCTCTTTATTCTTACCCTGAAATTTTGGAAAGCATTAGGAACAGCATTTAAACATTAGCAGGAGAGATGGAAACAGAAAAATGACATCAGCTAGAGGAATAACACATTGTGAATTTTAAGCACCAATTCCCATACAATTATTTGTGTACTAGGCCTTGAGATGCTGCTCAAAATTGATTCCTTTTATGAAGCATGACTCAAATAATTGAAAAAACTTATTCTTAAAACTCAAAACACACAAGAAATGAAAAGGCAGCTATTTCCACTTCAGAGGTATTTAACTGAAACAAGGAAGACAAAATCTCTTAGCTAAGGCCACACAGCTTTCCTTCCTCCAACAAATTAAGTGCCTGGGCATGTGCTTGGCACCAGAACCTGATTGTCTGCACTGTCACGCTGTCAGAATGTCACTGGCTTGGCTTTAGTCTGGGTGAGCTAATATTTCTTTAAAACCATTCCCAAGCACACCTTAGGCATTAGGAGGGATCAGGGACTATTTTTTGCCTGAAATTAGTTTTGTGATGGTGCCCTGCTTTGGACAGTGAGAGAGCTGAAGAGTGTGGATATGAGCCATGCCAGCTGGTCTCAGAGACAGGAAATGGGCACCAGCCTTGTTTAGTTTCCCAGAGGCATAGACACAAAGAATCAGTGATAGACACAGGTCTGGAATGGATCAAATCCATCCATACATCTGAGACTTGTAACTATTTTCATTTTCCAGTCTAAAATCTATACCACTGACTAAAAACGCAGTGCTGTGTTGCTTTCCAAACTTGAAACATGAAATAAAAACTGAGAAAAGCTCTCACACTTTGGTTAGCTTTCTCATTATCCGTTAATAATTATGCCACATAGTTCTCCATCAGTGTGGCTATTTCAATGACAATTTGTAATGACAAGTCTGTTCCCTAATACTTCAGGCTGAGATTCAGCGATGTTCAATCTGCAGGAGCTTCTCCTGTCTCCCCCACAGCAGCAAATTCCTGACAAGCTCCTGGAGACTGCAAAATAAAAGCAATTGTAAAGTTCTGTGTGAGAGGTGCTGGGGTCCTAGGCCTTTGCAGCCACTGTTATGCTCTTCCCCTTGGTGACACCAATTCCTGCAAAAGTGACAACATTCTTTGGTCATCATGACAATTTAGCTGGTTTGGTGGTGGGCTCTGAAATCTAGAAGGCAGCAACCTATTATTAACCCTAGTCACATAGTCTAGCAATCATTTTGACTTACTACCAACCTAAGCCATATTTGAACTGCTGACCAAGAAGTGAAAGGCTCTGTATCCTGTTACCAATATCCTAAATCATCTAGCCTCCCCTGCAACTATATTTTTTGGATTATTATGTAGGAACAATAATAGAATACCCCATAAACAGGTTCTTTAGATATTCAAACATGTCAGGTTGTACTTTCTAAATTTTCAGATAATTGTGGAGTAAATATTTGTTAAATGAAGTATTTTACATCTGTCTTGGAGCAAAGCGATCTTTCTGTCAGTAATACCACTGAACACTTGTAAAAGTATGCCGGCCATTACAGAGTTATGCACTCTTGGCAAATACAGTCTTTGAACTCATGTTACTGTGCTGCCAATAAAAAATATGTTCTTTTTTATCAACTGGATGTCTTTCAATTATACAATCATTGTCTGACAGAAAATCAGTTGAAATAGATTTTAAAATAGCTTTTTTTTTTTTTTTAATTTCACACCAGTTGGCAAAAGGTTGACATTTGTTTGCCTAACTCTCAAAGAGACATTTGGTGTAGTTCAACAGTACAGAGAAAATACTGTATAAAGATCAAAAGGGAAAAAAAGCATGTACACTTTTCCATGAAAGACAACACATGGTCCTTACAGAAGGAAATGCTTCATTTCTTTCCCATACATCAGAGCTAGTCCTTCACCTCATCATTATGTTCATCTGCAGGCAAAATGAATGGTGCTGGATCTGGAGGCCTGGGCTGACCGATGTTTTCATAACCCCTTTTAATACTATCAGAACACAAACAGCAAACATCTAAAAATCAACTGTTCTTATGACCCTGGCCTATTAGAATAAAATAGCTGGATTAATGTAAACTGACATATACACAACCTAACTCAGATTATACTTTAAATTGCTATAAGATCTTTCCTATCATTGTAATCACTGAAACTCAATGGAATTACTTTTTACTGATTTAACAGCAGCTAACCACCCCCCTTCCCCCCGCCCCCCCCCCCCCCCCCCCCAATCCCTCCATTCAGAATTGCACATAACAGAGCATATGCACCGCCACACTTTATTCATCCCAACATGAATCCTCAGGTACTCAGTATCAAAGCCGTTCTGGGCTCCAGGCACACTTTGCTCATGTTGAGTTTTTCATCAGCCAGCACCCTCAAATCCTTCTCAGGCCTGCTCTCAATCCATTCTCCACCCAGCCTGTAATATATGCACAAATAAATTTTATTTCATCCATTGATTTGTAACTGACAAAATATACTTCCAAAACCAAAGATGTACAGTGTCTACTTTTCTGAAATATATGCAGCTCTATAATTTTTACAAGCAGTGCTATTTTCTATGTTTACACTCATTTTCTGAAAGTTACTTTCAGCTATGTCCCTCCTATGAAGAAAGGACACACTTTTATTTTCAGCCATGTAATCACCCTCTCCATCTACTCTTCTTTCTGTGTGCAATTATGCTACTAATTGCCTAAGTGTGACTGCATTGATGTGGAATTATGCACTTGACCACCCTTTATGTAAGTTAAGTTCATTTTTAACAAGGGAATTCTCTTTCTCTTTATGAGTTGTTCCTCTTTGCAGTGCCCAGGAGCACCACGAAACTCATATTTTCTGCCACATCTATTGTCCTATTTACCTGCATTTTAAGCAGTAAATTGCCTAAAATTAGACAAGATGAAGCTGAACCTTAGAGTAACAGTCACTTATGAAGAACAATTATTCCTACCTAGCTAAGAAACCAAGATCACCTCTGACCCTGCTGTTTCACTATCTTGTATAAGTAGAGAATATAGATGACTATATTTGTATTTGAAATATAAAACGTAAACTGTCTTATTGACAAGAAAGAGAAATAGACTCTTTTGGAAAGTGATTCACTTCACTTCACTTAACTTAGTGGTCTGTTTCGGTAATTGTATCATAAAAGTCTCTGTTCCTCTCCACTGACTGTAGTAGAAGTTTTGATGATTTGCTCAGGCTTGTCTGCATTATAGATACATACATTTGGCTATATGAATGCTGTCCGAGGTATCTACACCCTTTGACAGGAGGCTTGTGGGATTTAAAAAGCCAGAAGCATATCGCTCGACCCTCCTCAAATAACACACTGCAGCTCTACCAATAAATCTATAGCCATAAAGGGACCAGCTCCAAACTTTTTCTCATTTGTATAACTTCTCTTCTCCGTACCTAAAAAAACTTTTCCATTTTTTCTAATTTACTTGTGTCTTGAATCACTGGAGATCTTACCTTTCTTACCTTTTTTTTTTTTTTTAATTTTATTTTATTTTTATGGCATTTGATGTGAGGCAGGCTTCTTTATGCACAGCTCAGTGGTCCAAATGAATGCAGTAGTCACTAAAATAATTATACCAAACAACTAAGTATTGATTAGGCATGTTTATATCACAATAACTCAGCTCAGATACAGTGTAGATGGTAGAAAAAGAATCAAATTGTGCTCTGATTCATTATGTCTCCTACAGGCCTTTGTCATACTTTACTCATTAGATATGAGATGCTCTGTTGATAGAAAAAAAAGGAAGGATAGAAATGCAGACCATAATCCTGCCAGGTGCTGAATGGTGTTGAGCATCCAGTGAGGTTTTATAGCTAATGAAAACAATGTGCATTATGCATCCATAGAGACTAAGTTCATATGAAACATGTTATATCTGTATCTGTATAACTTGTGAGGACATGGTCATCAGGTTCTAGGGCAACAGAATGTCTCTAAGAAATTATCCTTCCAGGAAATGCACACTAGAGATGTTCCTTCAAGTCTTTTATTTCCATCTTATTCAATAGTGAATTGACCTGAATGAATTTAATGATAATGAGATATACAGTCTGTGGAGTGGAGTTTCTTTCCCTATATCATTGAATAAAGTTCTATTATACGCTGGCTTGCAGTGTCAAGCCTCAAAAAAAAGGCAAAACGTCTTTTTTTTTTAATGAATGAAAATATTAAATATATTATGAGCAACAATTCAGGTAGATTTTTTCATGTATTTTACCAGTGAAAACAAACGAGAACGAAAGTCAAGTAAAAATTTTTTAACATTGATATACTTCTGGATGTTTGCCAACTTTAATAATCTAACCTCTGTTTAAATTAAAATATCGTGTCAGCTTTTAATACAAACCCTACATGAGTTGCAAATTCGCAATATGTGTTAAGTCTAAAAAAATCATCATCTATCATTGCACTATTTCAGCAGTGGCAGCTGGGTGTTTTTAAAAGGTTTCTATGAACACAGATCTTAGTTTAAATGTAATATTATGTTATATTACTCACACTTGAACTGACCTTCATAAATATCAAATCCTTACAATTATAAGTCCTGACATTTAATACTTTCCTGCAGACTAAGCGGGACCATGTTACATTATAAGGTCACTTGTCATCTGCAGCTTTTAGAGAAACTTATCATTTTAATGAAGACACTAACTCAGACACATACAGTAATGAAATTGTAGACAAACATACTTCAGACTGGCTCAAGGGTGTGTATTCTCGCTGTACCATACAGCACTGGAAGACTTTAAAAATGCCTTGCTTGTTCATTGCTCATCTGTATTAACCAGCAGCATATGCTTTGCATTGTTGCCATAGGAAATGACTTCTTAAGTGGTCCTAGTGAACACTGAAGGGTTAATCCTTCGCACTCTCCTGGGATGGAACTAACAGGCTTCCCCAAAGGTCTGCTCTTCCCCAAGCAGTAAGGAAGGAAGCTGTTCTTGCTCCCTTAAGCATTCATCAAAGTAACTGGGCAAAATACCAGATGGATCCAAAAACATGTTGTACCCATAAGCCTAAATTATGCCACTTAACTTTAAGCACTTTACTGAACCACCTACACCTTGTTCTCCCTCTAGAGTCAATGGCAAGTTGGGGCATTTCTGGGCAGCAATTCAACCAGCTAAGAGTGGAATACTTCAAATAAAAGACTGGCAATTCTAGCAAAACCAAGGCCAAAACATGGTTAGTTTCAGTGCATCCACACTTCATCCTACATTGACCACAAACCGTTTGTAATGCCTATAATGTTCAGGTCTAGATAATAATAGAAAAACAGTGCAAGAAAGAGAGATTTTCTTTCACATGTGCTCCACCACAAAGCTGAGTTCCTGCAGATCTTCCTACTATAAATTGATCCTATATTTGCATTTGCTTTTGTATTTGTGAGAGAAAATAAGTCAATAATACAAACAAGCAAATATAGGTAATGTTATATGCGACAGAGTAGAACCGCAAATATAAATATCCAACACACTAAAACTAGAAATGTCATTCCAGATTGCCACTGGCTAGAAGGTGCCCTTCCACAGCAGAGATTATAAACTTTGTGAAACTTTGCACTATCTACCTGTTTTTTACAGTTCAACTTTCAAAAATATTAACCCTCTTTTAGCAAAATGTGAAAAAAAAAATAACCCCAAAACATAGCTGCTAAATATATGTATGGTCCAAACAAAGAGACCTGAAAGAGAGGAATAAGAGATCACTATTTTTCAAAAAATGTCTTTGCTTTCCAGACCTTCATCTATCACCAATAACAAGAGTGGAATGGATGACAAAAAAAAACAGAACATAAAGATGTCAGAGATGTGTCCACCACATGAAAGTGATATTCTTTTCACATTAACAAGGCCCATACACTAATAGGCCTTCCAGATGTGCTTAAATTAGTGATAGTAAAGCTTGAATTGGTCCAGAGATGGAGTCACATCAATGTGCAGGCATGATAATCTTTCATATGGTGATCAAAGTGATAATCATTAGCATTTGTATAACATATTGCACTGATAGTGCATCCAACATTTTTGGAAAGGTCTTGGACCCACGCACACCTTATTGACTTGATGCACCTAAGTGACTTCCTAAGTAAGGATATCAGTCATCTTAGCATCACTTCAAAGTCAATGGAGAGAAAGAATAAGGATATCAGTCATCTTTGCATCACTACAAAGTCAATGGAGAGAAATAAGTGCCTGAAGGCTACTCCTATACACGGAGCAGGGCATGAACACAGACAGTACAGCATTACCAACCAAATTATTAAATTACTAGTCCATGGAGCATTGTGATCCAAATCAACTTGTACTGTCCCAGACAAATTCCAGGCATAATTTCAGAATTACCACAAGCAAAGATCCTTTTGCCGTTGGCACTCTGGCTGTGGGCATACTGTTTTGGAGAATAAGGGAATTTATTAATATGGACACTATCAAAGAGTGCCAGCTGGCCTAAAGGCCAAAGAGAGAGCCTTGGTACTGTTTACTAGTATATGTAGCCCTAGAGGGCAGTTCATATGGGATGCTTGCTGAATTGTTGCCTGGAATTGCCTAACCCTAGATTAGAGAAGCCTACTTTGACCACTAATCCTATTTAAGGGCTTTAGATAAGTAATATCAGAACACCACTGATAAACAAAGAAATATAGTCTAGAATTAGGTCTAATACCTAATATCTCTGAGCTGCCTACTGTTCACCTTTACATATCTCAGCAAGTTTGGCACACACCAGTATTCTGAAAACAACTCCTGTATATCTAACTTTGAAATATCACAGCAGCGAGCACTATAATGACTCTGTCCCTTTCTGGATCTCGTCCTGAGTATCCAACAACAAGAAAACACATAAGGACAATTTTATTACCTGTGGACCTTGCTTGGTAAGAAGCCCAGTAAGAACAATTGACTGAGTCCTTTTTCATGATCTTCCTTTCCCAATGAATACGAGCTAAATGAATTGATCAGGTAGAAAGCAGGCCCACGTTACAGCACTTAACTAAAACTTCAGAGGGAACTACCGAGAAAAAGAATAATAGGTGGACGTGACCTTTTCTTCAAGGATGACATAGCACTGGAGACAGGGTGTACTGACTGGGAAAGCCCTAGGAGTTTATGGTTACAATGTTGTCCCTCAACACTTCATTCATAACAATGTACAAGGCATGATCTAACCCTCAAGTGTGTGATGTATTTCAATAATGAGGACAGATTGTGTGTTCCAGTTCCTATAGGTGATTGATATCTGGGTAACATTATACTGTTGCCAATAAAGCAAGCAAGTCCTTTGCCTGAAACAGTTTTCAGATTAATGTGTATATAGATACTTAGTTAGGACACCGTACAGAGAAAGGGTGGATATGTATTAAATTTTGAATATTTTACATTGTAAATTAATAATAATAATAATAATAATTCAATTTAAATAAATAAATAAATAAATAAATCTGATCTTCAAGTACACACCAGGTTCTAAATGGAGGCAACCTGTATTATTTATATGAAGAATAACTGTGTGTTGAAACAGAAGAAAGACAGGTAAATCAATGCTGCAGTGTTTGCTGCAGTATTTGTTACAATAAGCCTGTGGCTGACATTCTCCTCTAGGAGTTACATCTCCCATAAATTTGAAAAGTCCACCTAAAATGCTAGCTCAGAATAAAAAATAATCAAAATAGTCAAAGGAACTGAAATGAGATGCCTTAGGCTGGAAAAAATCCTACTTTGTAGATTCTATTGCAGACTTCCTGATAGTGCTTTAGTTAATTCAATTTTTCAGAGTCATCCAATATAATTTATCTCTGAAGGTGTGACCTTTGTGCTAATAAGGTAATTCAATGTTTATATAACTAAAATCAGCCATACTTTACCATTACTATTTACTAGTATCAGTTCATTGTGTTATATGTGAAATCTGAATTTACTCACACAAGTTGTTTTCCCTTTACTCTACACTAAAATGTGACTGAAGTATGTTGCTTCAGAGGAGAAGCATAATCAGGTTGAAAAATAACAGAGAACTCCAGGAAGAAGCGATAGATATTTAAAAAAAAAAGAACAAACAAACAAAACAAACCACTGAACAGAGAAAACAAAGATTGAGTAAGAGGAAGCAGAGTGGTTATGATAAAATGTATAATGGTCATACAGTGGTTTGACCTTCAACAGTAATACTAGTCATTCTTTTTTTAAAAACAAAAACAAAAACAAACAAAGACTTTAGACAAGGTTATCAGTGAGTAAATTTGTAGTAAAAATTCAAATTCCTTTTGCTTTTGCATGGCTAACCCTCTAAGTCTGCTACTGCCAATAATCATTACACATCACCAGACTCTGAAGATGAACAAAATTTCTTCCTTTGTATGCAGTCTAAAAACAAATACTTGTATAACCTAGTGATATTCTAATGATGGCCTTACTTACAATGAGATTGATCAATCAAAAGAGGTTTTCTAGTGTCTTCTTCAGAACATCTCAAAATTACCATCAATGACAAGTGTTTGTCTAGCAGTCATAATCCTGTTATCCAAAATATCACTTGCAGGATACCACTATGACATGTGTACTTAGACATAACTGTTTTTATGGATCAAGGTATGAAAATATACAAAATGGACTTTAAGCATACTTAACCCTGTGTAACCCATCCTCTTCTTTTCTTTTCCCCATTAAGTAGTGATGCTGTGAGATGCTGTGAGATTCTGCATTTCCATTCAAAGCAGAGGACTCTGTGGAGCGCTCTGACTTGTGACCCTTATCCTTGCCACACATCCTTGCTTAGGAGCAGATCACTTTGGACAGCCTGCTGTGCCCCATATTGGGATTTACAGTAGCACAGACTAAATATTATCCATTTAAACTTATACCTATATCCCAAGCAAGCAAAGCTGGAGACATTTCCTTCTCAGCTCCGAATATCAGAATAAACTAACAGGAAATTTTACATATATGTGTGTGTATATATATATATACATACATATATATATATATAGTATGTTGTTGATCCCTTCTTTACGGTCTACACTGGTGGCAGTATTTTCTGTTTCTAATCGCTGTGGCCTTGATGATACTGTACTTAATGAATTATGCTCCTCAGGAGGAGGTCAGTGAAAGAATTAAGCTAAAAACCCCTAACAGTGTCGTTGGCCAGGAGCCAGCTCTTTCGAGGCTGTGTTTCTGCATGAGGTCTGCCACAGCTGGAGCGAAACGACTTGCAGGTGGCTCAGTGGGCAACAGATCACACAGTACTGCTCTGTCCGCCCCTCGACAGCAAGGAGGGAGTCACCTATGCTTGCCGTTGGTGGCTGAAAATGAGCAGGAAATGTCTGACAATCTTGATTAAGAACTCCCAAGCACTGAACTTTCCATAAGGAAAAGGCACACTCAGATCTCTCTGCTTTGACAGTCCAACTTCCAATTTAAAAACTGCTTGGGGTGCAGGAGAAAATGCTAACACTTATCCTTATGATGTTAGGCCGTGGAGACCTTAATGGATATGATATGCATGGCCCAAGTCAGCACACCAAAGCCCGGGTAATGAAGTAGGTATGCTTGGTTTTCCCCACAAGTTTCATTCATAGAGAATTTATAGGTTTTATTTAAAAAGTAGCTGAAACATACTAAGTAATTTTCTGGAGTGTTTTTTAACTATTAATTTCTAAATTACATGAACAGATGCATAGGCACAGTGGAAAATAGCATCAAATGGCTTGGAGGAATGGAGGAGCTCAAAGAGTGGGCCAAATAACTGAGGTTCTACTAAGAGCCTGTTTGGACAACTCCTTTAATCTCCCTGGGAATCCCATCATTTGTCTGTTCAGCCTCATTTTCTTGCAGATAAATCATTTGTGCCTTTAAAAGTATATAAATCTACAGAAATTGAGGAACAGAAAGCTTTTCCACACCTCAAGTCCGCCTTTCCTAGGCACTTCATACAGAAAAGCAGGCAGTGGAGCTCCTTTTCTGGAGATATTCAAGGCCCACCTGGATGCTTTCCTGCCCAACCTACTGTTGGGAACCTGCTTTTATCAGGGAAGTTGGACTCAATGGTCTCCAGAGGTCCCTTCCAACCCCTATGATTCTGTGATTCAGTGAGCTGTGGTTGTTCTGCTCTTCCAGCAATCTCAACAGCTGTGTATTTTGCTCATACTCAAAGCTGGTTGTGGTCAACTGAAATGACGACACTTCAGAAAAATAAAAAAACTACGTGTGGCTGTGGGGAGGCCTTTGATCTGTCATGTCTGGATGTCACCGCTGGAAAAAGAGAAAGATAGCTCCTTGTGTCATGTTTCCTGAGAGGAGGCTACCACAGAACCACAGAAATGCTGAGGTTGGAAGGCACCCCTGGAGCTCATCTGGTCCAACCCCTGCTCCAGCAGGGACACCCAGTGCAGGTAGACCAGGACCATGCCCAGATAGCAATGACGTGCTCACCTGCAAACATCCTTAGCAGGGAAACCTAGGGACCAGAAAATATGTGGTTTTCTCCAGAAAATACTAAGTCAATCCCATTCTAGAGATGTGAATGCAGTGTGAGGAACAAGCATGCTATCTTTGGTGATGGCAGTCCTTGATTTTGGTGGGAGAACCTTTAAATTTGGGATCAAAAAATAGTGGCAAAGTATTTTCCTGAGCATACCCAAGCTGCAAATGACTCAGGTCAGCACTGATATCATGATCCAGAAAAGAAAAGGCCTTGATTCCTATAATATTTTCCTAATTCTTAAAGTAGCTTCTACTCCTCCTGCAAACTTAAAAAGGAATGGCTTGGCCAGTGGCCTTTTGTTCTTTATCAGCCCTCCTTACAAATTACCTTTATCAAACATGAACAAGAAACAATACCATGTCACTAAGGTGACAACAGGATGGTTAGAAAAAAAAAAGGGGGGGGGGAAAGGGGAAAGGGGAAAGGGGAAGGGGGAAAGGGGAAGGGGGAAAGGGGAAGGGGAAGGGGAAGGGGAAGGGGGAAAGGGGAAGGGGAAGGGGAATGGGAAGGGGAAGGGGAAGGGGAAGGGGAAGGGGAAGGGGAAGGGAAGGGGAAGGGGAAGGGGAAGGGGAAGGGGAAGGGGAAGGGGGAGGGGGAGGGGGAGGGGGAGGGGGAGGGGGAGGGGGAGGGGGAGGGTAGGGGAGGGGGAGGGGGAGGGGGAGGGGGAGGGGGAGGGGGAGGGGGAGGGGGAGGGGAGGGGGAGGGGGAGGGGAGGGGAGGGGAGGGGAGGGGAGGGGAGGGGAGGGGAGGGGAGGGGAGGGGAGGGGAGGGAAGGGAAGGGAAGGGAAGGGAAGGGAAGGGAAGGGAAGGGAAGGGAAGGGAAGGGAAGGGAAGGGAAGGGAAGGGAAGGGAAGGGAAGGCAAGGCAAGGCAAGGCAAGGCAAGGCAAGGCAAGGCAAGGCAAGGCAAGGCAAGGCAAGGCAAGGCAAGGCAAGGAAAGGAAAGGAAAGGAAAGGAAAGGAAAGGAAAGGAAAGGAAAGGAAAGGAAAGGAAAGGAAAGGAAAGGAAAGGAAAGGAAAGGAAAGGAAAGGAAAGGAAAGGAAAGGAAAGGAAAGGAGAAAATATGCAGAGGAGAAATGAATAAAGATCACCAGTATGTGTATGAGTTGATATTTCTTTAGTAAGTGATTACAACCACCAAAAAAATTCACAGATAACTAAGACTGTGTGCAAAGAACTGGATAATAGTCTACAGAAAATGACATATTTGGCAAAATTTAATAAGCACCCTGTTCTTGCTCCTGATTTACCTGCTGAGTTTCACAGCTTTTATAACAGTCTCTTCTCTGTTTCCTTCAGGCAAAGCCATGAAAATTCACAGGGACCCAGCCCAAAGTTCCACACATCCAAGAATTTTATTACATTGTAGACGTGCCCACATGAGAGCAAGTCACGCAGAGCCAGAAGAAGCTAACAATAATAGGTGTATTCTTAATTATCTTCACACTGATCTCATGCTGTGGTACATGTAGTACTTACGGGAAGGACAGGCTCTGGGTTTAATGACTAGAAAGGGTGAATGGCACAGTGTGTACAGCAACGAGTCCTCAGCTCTTCCCATCTGGTCTCTAATCCTCATTCCTGCACCCTTGATCATTAACTCTTAATTTATTGCAGTTTAAACAAACAAAAAAAAATTATAATGAGTAACATACAACCTTATGTTCCTGGTAGCTCTCATTCCCTATAAATTCCCACTACACCTAGGAAACTGTGGTTTGATTTTCTGTGTTGCTAATTGGTGAGTGCAGCCAAAGCAATTGCTAGCAGGTTTTCATCCCTTGAATTTATTTACCACCATGGCAGGGGAAGGGGGCCATTCCTCTGGGAAGGGGAGAGTAACTGGAAGGATTACATTATTTTGACCTTACATTTGAGCTGACATCTAGCACGGTACTAAATCAATGATTTGGCACAGGAGACGGGATTAGCACGGGTGGGTTACAGGCAGTGTGCAGGGCTGCAGCTGTCCCGTAGCTACCAGTGGATGTCAGTAGAGGCTCCACTTGCAAAAGAGCCAAATGGAAAGAGACAAAGGAAAGAAAAACCCTCCAGGTTCTTTTAGTATAGGCAATGCACAATATACAAGAACTCCAAAATGGCTAAACTCTCCCAGCTAATGATTTAGGAGTACTAGCAAGCAGTAGTACATTACAGGAGAGAGCAAAGCTGGTCGGGCTGCCTGTAATTCTTTATGCTTTCACCTTTCAAAAGCAATATTTTTTCAGTTAATTTAAAAACAATGAACAAAGTCAGGAGGCCCACTGTTGGAATAGTAGTGATGCTGGACGACAGATTAAAAAGAAGCAAAACATATATTATCCTCTCCCTCTCCTCCAGCAGAGCAGCCACTGCTCCAGGGACACTTAAATGCAACAATAAAAAGCGAAGCTCTCTAATTATTGCTTTGCAGGGGTTGGGCTGCAACCTTTTAGTAAAGCAAACAATCTGGACAAGCTAACAGCAAGTTTTTTAGCTAAACTCTTAACAATTTTATCCAGGACAGACAAACAAACAGCACACAAATGGAAAGGATTTCACAAACAGAAAGGATCTCCTTTGCTAAATTATGGCCCATCACCTTGTACAGCAAAAGTTGACCTCACCTCCCTAGGGAACATTCCTGGCAGTGGGCTCACTGCTATGAGTGACTGAGCTTCCCCATTTGGGGACAGATTCTGATGCCATCACTTACTCTGAAAAACACGGATCTTATGTGCAATGAGGTGCTACTGCACAAGGGAACAGGCATCTCAGAGAGTAGGCACTTCATCCAAGAAAAGTGGTGGAAATATCATCACTGTAAGGTTTTTCTTCAAAGTAAATGTGGATTTTTTTGGCTTTTCTATCCTGAAGTAATGCAAAATAAGTTCTTTTATTGGGTAGGAACCTACAGTTATAAAATGTTGTTAGAGGATGAAAGCTTTCCAAGGCCCTAGCTGGTAGAAAGCACTGTCCTGTGACATAAGGACTGATAATTCCTCTTAGTTATTCTAGCTTGGGTGGATGCTGTTTGGTTTAACATTTTCTGCTTTTTTAGTCTGCCCAGATTGTAAATATGAATTATTATAGCTCATGTGGTCACTAGAGCTGTTCAACTACTTCAGTTTATTTATTTATTTTTAATCAGAAAAATGCCAGTCCTAGAAACCAACATGTTTCATGATAGCATACAAGATTAACAAACTTTTGTTGGGAAAATTTCTTAGGTCCAGGATGGAATTTTTGGTCAAAACCACAAAGAGAGACAGAGAAAGACCTACCTCATAATAACAAATACCATGGTGATCATCTTTCCTGATTAATCATTTCTTCTAATCAGGCTTCTAATTATTTTTCAGCCTAGTTTCCTACACAAATGAAAGTTACATAATTGTAGGATTGTTTACCTCGCAGACCTCCCTTAAAAACATTTGAGCCCATCAGCCAAATTCAGTATTTGCAGAGGTTTCTCTGTGCTGTTGGGGTGTCTTGGAGAAATTGGGGTCTGAGCAGAAGAGAAGGATCCAGCCAGTCTGCCCACTGTGGGAAAGTCTTCAGCATGAGAACAGATGTGATGTTTCCTTGCTAGCTTGGGAAAGAGTCAGGCAGATGTGAGGCATGGAGTGAGAAATGCTCCAAAGATACTGAGGGGGAGGTGATCACAGACAGAAATGAAGGAAGAAAGATAATTGCAGTGGATGACTGATGAGAAGAGGCACATGACTCGTCCATAGGAAACTTGAATGCCCTACTAGTTTTTACCAGAGCAACTTGCATTATTTTTCTCCCTTCTGCCAGTATTTATTGGCAATGCTGTTTTCAGACCTGAGTAGCACGGGGGAGAAGACACAGAACTACACAAAGAAGATCCACTACTTTTTTTTTTTCTGTGTCCCAAACTAATTTTCTGTATCATTTAGCACTGCTCCTTGAGAGCAATCCCTCTCTGTTTCAAATATTTTCTAATTTTATTTTCCCTATGACTTTTAGCTTGATTTTTTTTTTTTATTATCTTTGGTATTCAGGGCAATATCTCAGGTACCCTGGAAACATTACCTTCTGCTTTTCTAATTCTTTTGATTTCTTCTAATAAGAGAGGAATCTCACATCTGAGCTGTGTTGCTCTTTGGTTATTTCTTCCCTCACTTTCTGTAGATGAAGGTGTACATGCACTGCAGACTGTGACGCATGAAGAGACATCAGCCAGAGGTATAGCAGCATTTTAGACAGGAGAAATAGGAACCTGAGAGACCAGCCATGTCTCACTGGAGAAAGAAAGCAACAAGCCTTTTATTTAACATGAATGAGGAAGCTTCTGTGGAAAAACACTGGAGAAAATTATTTAAATGAGCAGGTGTATTGCTGTAACTCAAACTGTTTTGATACCAGTTTAGCCACAGAACAGGGTGTTCAGCCTGGATTCACCCTCCAAGGATTTACATGTTAGGAGCAGATTTTGCACGCTAGGCTGAGCTTCAGTCAGCTACAAGATACACTCTCATCAGGGCCTGAGCTAGCTTATTTAAAAGTGTGATTGACATATGTTGGCATCTTCAGAGGAAGCCAGATAAATATGAAATAGGCCTAGAGCCTACTCCCTGGTTCATCTGAAAATATTTTATCATTGGAACAGGATTTTTCTTGTAGCCCTCAGCACTAGAGTGGGTGCATTGTCTCTCTTAAGTAAACTACATTATCAAAGGGATGTGCAAACCCAAAATAACAAGAAGAGAGAATCAGCATTCTTCATAATGAGTTATTTTATAGGGTGTTGCCCATCTTTAGCTTCGGTGTTCTGGTAATTTGACACATGGAATAATACCAGTTAGTAACTTTGGCTTTGAATGTTGTTATTTTATGTCTTACGAAAAGTTAATTGCATCTTAGACACAGTCAAAAAGGAAAAAAAAAAAAAAAACCTGTGATATGGGACAGAGTTCTTTATATTGCTGCTTTCTATTCATTCAGCCCAGTCCATGCTAGACCAAGCAGAACTGCAAATGAGACAAAAAAAAAAGTGAACACAGCAGGTGTAACAGAGAGCTCAGAACACAAAAGGGTGCTATCATTTTATAACATGAGCTAGCCTTCCATAGCGACCTGAAAAGAATGTGGCCTTCGAAATAGCTTCACTAGAATTAGTAGCCTTTCAGGAAATATCACTATTGTTCTGAATTCCACTCGAAAATTTAATTTGCCCCCTGTTATTTTCAGGCAAATTCCAGCAGAGCTTTATTCTATGAAATCTGCGTAGGTGCATACGGAACATTGCCTTGACTCAGGAAATTCATATGCCTTTGTGCCCAGAATGATCTACTTAGCATGTGTTTATTTATCTGCTCATGGAGAGAGCTTTTGCAGATATAATTTACTTTTAGGTGTGTGTGTTATATATTGAAATCATATGCATGCTACAACTACATTGTATTATACTATAAAATGCCTAATTAACTAGGAAGTATTTAAATGTTAGCTAGCAAGTATTGAAATGTGAAACTTCAAAGTCTGGGCTTAAGAGCATGTACAATACCAGTCCTTCAGTATAGAAAAAACCATGACATGATGCAGATTTCATACAGACAATACTCCAGAAAAGCAATTGCCTCCTGACTAGAAGTCAGATTTCTGTTCTGACCGCTCTTCTTTGAGGAGCGTAAATCAGGTAGCTCTGAGCTGAATTCACTGGTGGCTATCTCGGACAAAGGCAGCCAGATGTTATTAAGGATGTCTCCGTCATCCTTCCTGCACTGTGCTGGGAAGGAGGGAAGTCTGGCCGAGTCCGTGGCTTTGGCAATCAGGAGGTGTGTGGAGACCTGCTCAAGGTTGTTTTACACCGGGTTATCCAGAGACCTTTGACAGCATGAGATGTCTGGTGTGTCACCGCTCATTCAAGCGTGTCTCCATGGGCTGGAATCACACCTCAAAACCACACTGAAGACACAGCCAGGACTTCAAAGCCAGACGGTGTGACTGATGGAAATGAGACATTTAAATGCACACGCACTGCTAAAGGGCAGCGGCTTCAGTTGCAGATAGCACGTCCTTTTAGTTTACTCAGACCTCCGTGTTTAATAGGGAAAAAAAAAATAGATTTTTCACCCACTAACAAATATCTGTTTAAACTATTTTATGAAGCTAACCTTTTTTTAATAATATGAAAAATACTAGTTGTGGGATTGAATTTCAGAAATAAGTAGCCATTTTTCTGCACTGAAGGATGCCAACGTTTAGTTAAATATGTCAATAGAAATGACAGTCTAGCTATATGGATCATCTGTGTAATTCTGAAATTTACTACTTTACTTTATAAACGTAAAACTGATTTTGCATTGGATTCTGATGAGATCAGCTAAACAGTGAAATCTCTCATTCTAGCTAAACATGAAGGTAAAAAGATCTTTCATTTATTGTTTTGAAAGAGTAGATATTGTATTTTTCTTTAGAGAAATATTCAGCAAATATAACTGCTCAAAATTATTGTGCAATAAGATTACTGAATTTTATTTTTGTGTCACGTTAACTTAAATTTTTGCTATCTGAAGTGATCTTCAAAGGGAATTGTGAAAGTCTTTTCTTCCCAGTTGTACAACTTTTCCAGTTATGATTGGCTACCAGCAGTCATGCTGTGTTATTTCATATTGCTGTGTCTGACAAAAGGTAGCAAAATATGACAGAATACAAGACATGCCATAAATTCAGGAGCTGAAATACACATTTCTGAAAAAAAAATAATATATATATATATATTATATATAAGTATTATGTATATAAGTATATAAATATTATGTATGTAAGTATATATATATATATATGTGTTACCAGTTTGCTGCAAAATCTTACCAAGCAGCAAATATGTGACCAACTAGTTAATGGCTAATTTGGAAAGGAACGTGTACCACTTCCTTCCTTCTCCACACAATTAGTGGTTGAGAGAGGTCTATCAGCAGGGGAAGAAAAATGTGAAACTAAGGGCAAGAAAGTCCACAAGAGCTGCATACATGGCCTTCACTTTGTTTTGGGTTTTGGTTTTCTTTATTTTCTTTTTTTTTTCCTCTGCGGAGATAAATTAATAGATCATGACATTTTCCCTTTTTTGTGGAAAATGTGGGTCCAAAGAGATTGGACATTTTATGACTTCTAATCAATTCCAACTAATTGTTCATTAACCAGAAAAAAAAAAAAAAAAAAAAAGGAACAAAGTACTGGAAAATACCCTAGAAGTTGAAAGATTTCTGGATTTCTGGTTTCCCGTTTGTTACGACTTTTATCTTTGAAATATATTTCCAATGCATTATTTCTTCAAATGTCAAAAAATGTCTTAGAAATCCAAATAATTCATTTCAAGTGCAACAAAGCATTTTTGACTCTGAATATTTTCTATTTTTTCTGTCTGAATAAAAAGCAAAATAATTTAAACTGCTTTGACTCAGAATTATTTCTGTGTTTTCCAAACTGCCAACCTAAAACAAAATCCATTATTTTCACTGTAATGTATTAACACATACATAACTCTATCTAGCTTTTCTGTTGGATACCTATCAGGAAAAGCAGGTGGAAATTCAAATTGAGTCTGTAAAGGGACAAAAAAGGTACAGATTAACCAATAATCTGTGATAGATATATACATAAATTTGGGGGAGCATAGCTTGGAAAATAGCTTTTTCTCAAAAGAGCTTGTTAGAATTTCTGATAGAAATGATATAAAAAAGCAGAGCACTTATGGGCTTTCTCTGACTTGATTGGAATTAAAACCCAATAACAATATGACAAAAAGCACCGTATATATACATACCTGTAATTTGATTATACTCAAGTGTTACCTTTGTTGTAAAGTTTTGCTGTAGCACAAGCAAAGGACAAATTTTCCAGCCACCTGGAGAGACACGCTTACCCCTTCTCCCTTTCTCTTGTAGTGAAGTCACTGCTCACTCATCACTACAATAATAATGCTATAACCACAATAAAGCTTGTAATAATCAAGGTAGATAAAAAAAAAAAAAAGTAATTCTTAATAACTTAATTTGTCTTTTCATTTTCTTCACTGGATAGAGAAGATATTTACAGTTTAGCAAGGATTAAATTTCCTACCTAAAGTTGCTTGGTGAAGCTTGGCAAAACTATGAAGAACTAGTGGGTCTACCCCTTTCCAGTCTCCGACATTTGTGCACGTCTGATCAATTTTCTTTCTGAGGTATGTGGCAGAATGCGTGCAGTGTGCACATATATGCCCTAGTTACAGCAATTTTGATAGCACAAGGTCCATGCACCAGATAAGTTTATAGATCCATGTGCCACTAACTCTGGGATCCATGCTAACCTTTGGATATGTCTTCCTTATGCAGTAGGATGTGAGACAAATCTTCTAGACTTTGTTAGATCCAGAATCAGCAGCAGTTCAGCAGTTTTGGGACAGAGCACCGTACAAGATGATGAGCCCAGCTTCTCAGTGGCAGAGACACACTTGGCTCTAATGCGACTCCCCTGCTTTTAGATCTGACCTCCTACCTTCTCAAGGGGCTAGACTGGAGGATGTGCTTGTATCAGATGATGTAGGTCCTACCTTAGGTGTCTCTGGACATTGCTCCAATGCCTTCGTACACGTCCTGTGTGAGACACACCTCCAGTCCTTATGCCTGAGCTTCTTCTTCCTGTAGGCTTTGCTCCTGGTCTTGTCTTTGCTGATACACAACTAAGTCCCAGCCCTCAAAAATGTCCCTTGGCAGTGACTAATGTACTACCATGGGCATAGCCATGGAATTCAAATTGCCACATCTTTGTAGCACTTAGCTGATCTAACACATCTAATCCATCAGACAAATGTGAAGTCAATTTGTACATCTGCAGTGGCCATTTGCTCAGGATATCTGAGCACAGGGCAGCTTCACTGGAGCTATTGCAGCTTCTCCAACAAGCCTGCCGATTGCCTGGAATTCCTAGAGTAACAGCCAAAAAAGCAGCAGGATGGTAGATAATGTATAACGATCTGCTGCCAAATATGGTGGAGTTGGCACCTGTGACTTTGGCTCAGTACTTCAGTTCCCACTGTGAAGATCAATGATTATTGCTTTAATAAGCAGTTCTTAAGTGAGGTACCTGATATCTGTTGTTGCAAGAGCTGGAGTGCCAATGGAACAAAAGATGGGGAAGTTATAAAAAAATTAATCCTTGGGGCTCACCATTCAGTTTACCTTGGATTTTATTATTCTTGGAAAAAAAAAAATCTTTCAGTTATTTCACCAAAAAACAGTACACACAGAGATTTCTCAGTGGGTTGCATATTGGGTGAAATTTAACAAGTCGCCAAGAATGCCCAGATTTCTGAGTCTCATTTTACAAGAATCAAAACATCAGAATGTCTCCAAAACTTGATTCTAACCTGTTCACAACAGCACAATACTGTTCTCCAAAGAAAGAGACCACCATGGCAGTGGCTCATGACTCACTGATGCCACCAGGACACCAAAAAGATTCTTATTCAAAATCTCCATTAACGCCCCAGTCTCTTTTAACTACAGAAGTGGGCACACATTTATCCTAACATGTTAAAGGTAGGTCAGTTCTGTGCAAGGTTCCTCAAAGTTTATTAATGTGACGTTCAGCAACAGGACAGTAGTTTCACATTTAGAACATTAACTGAGACTCAACTGTAAATAGTCTACATGTAATTCAAGACTCTCTGTCTTCGAATCTGTCCCATGTTTTCAAATGTGTGTAGATTAGTGAACTATTTTATATGACTCACAGTCTAGTAATTGGTCACATATTTTTCAGTTAATACATATATATAACTAGAACATCAAGTTTGGAGAAATGGGTAAAAGTCTTTTTTTTATAAAAAAAAAAAACAACAAACAAAAAAGCAGTCTTTACAAACAGAGGTTGGATCTTTCTGAAACAAATGTCTCTTTCTGAAACAAAGATCATATTCTGTAGTAAAGTAAAATTTCAAAACAATATGACTTGTGGCATATGTAACTATTATTCCCTAGTCCTGTGCAAGTCTCTAGAGAATGTTGCCATTACTAAATGGTGAACAGAAGCTTACAAAGGTAGGTTTGTCTCAGGCTTACCAGCAGATGGAGTTGGAAACAGGGTCTTGACATGCATGATCATTAACTTGCATAAGGTTCTTTTCTGGAATAGCAGCACATAGCTGGTGTACTACTGACATCTCAATTTATAACAGAACATGCAAGGTATAAGTGGAGAGAGATTTTTTTATTCAAACGCAAGTGAGAACACCCTTATAAGTGTGGCATCTGTGCTGAAATAGCTAACACAATGTGGAAAAGGTAAGAAAAAGGACAAATATGGCTTTTTCCATTCACAAGCAACTGACTGGCTCATGAAAGTGATGTATAAGGCTTTAAACTACTTCCAGAGAAAGTAAGCTTCTAACAAAAAAAGCACCCTGCCAAGGAATACATTGTCACAGATCCTCTTTACATACAGCTAATCATTATAGTGAAATTCTCTCTGACTTATCTACATTAATAAACTCAATGACAAATGTTATTTGGAATGTTTGGGACTGAAAACTCTAAGAAGTCATTTAATGAAATCAAGAAATTAAGATTTGGGAAAAAAACTTACATTTCCCCTTCTTCCACCTTAGTTCATGATGCTTCAGCTGTAGGCCTAGATGTTTCTCACCTAAAAAAATAATGAAACAAAGAGGCTAATTGCTTCCACTTTCATGAAACATGTGAAACAAGACTCACCCTCTGACTATTGCATTTTGGTATGAGGACATTCCATGAGTCTTTACATTGGAAGAAGCTGTTCTGATTGCACACCACAAACCTCTCGTTAAAATTCTTGGAGCAGAAACTGATTATCTGGCTGATACATTACAGAAGTGGACATTGCGGCAAACTTCTTATCATTATGCTATCATGGCTAAGATATCTGAAAAACAACCTAAAGCTGTACTTTTCCTGTTGACTATTAGAAGTGGAAAGCTTGCCTCAAAGAATCCGTTCCACATACTTCTCTCGCCTCCCTCCCCTTCTGGGGAAGTGGGACTGTGTACCTTCAAATGAGTCACAGCAAAAGTGGAAAAAGTCCTGCTGTCCTGCAGATTGTGTAGGCTTTAAAACCTGGGCAAAGTAGGTGAGAAGTGTTGCCATCTGGACTGGCAGTTTTTTACACTCACTTTGTACAGGTGCAAATGGTTACAAGGTGCTGGGCAGCCAAGGAGCAAGATCATCCGGTTCACAAAGATTAAGAATTTGTGTACAAACCAGTCAAGCTATCCTGCTCACCAGCAGCCCCCAGATGTACTCAGCCAGTCACTGCCGCACTGGCTCCCTCCAGGTGTTCTGGTAAATAGGTAGGAGCAGGGCCAGGGACAACCCAGCCACCAGTGCTCTACCTGGGTACCAATTTTGTTGTCAGGGTGACTGGAACTGCTGCTAGGAAGATGAGAAAGGCTTTCTTTTGAACACTGAGAGGCTTAACTGCACCTGAATGGAAACCTGTGTGGCCACCTAAACCTCTTCTTTACTGTCCTCTTCCCAGATGCTTTAACTGGCCACCGGGGTTGCATCTAAGAGCATGCCATCACAAGGCAGAACAATGCACTCTGATTAAGTGGAATGTAGCAAAACCCAGTGGAAAGACACGTCACTTTGTCATTTACTGGGAAGTAATCCAGCTGTCTTCAAGACTATGATGGAGGTAAGCCTTTAACAAGCCTCTGAAACCATTTGAAAACTGCATGCTTCTTTGTTTTCACATCCATTCTACCTCTGCTGTGGAATTTCTCCCTTAAAGATAAAACCTGGAGTAAACAGTTTGTGATCAAAAATCACCAGCGCACATCCATGCCTGCAACACTTGCCCTGAACACTGGAGTCTCTTTAACCCTGGAAATGCCCAGTGGTGCTCCTTTCCTGTTTGCCAAGCATTCAGCTTCCCACCTGCTGTGAAGGGCAAGCATATACCTGCTTCTCTCACATCTCTGCTCATCCCACGTAGGCTTTCCTACAGTGTTTAATCTAAGAGGAACCATATGGCTGCATCTATACTTGTACCTTCAGCAGCACCAGCACGCTGGCATGCAGGATGACACTCGATTGCCTACTCTGTGAATTTATTAGAGTACTCCTGGAATACTCCTAGCCCCAGCCAACTAGCCCTCTCCCAGATTTCTGGGCACAGTCAGGAAGTTAGCAAAAGCCAAGAAACATTCCCAACAGACTGTTTGCATTTGACCATCCCGTTTAATATGAAGACACGGTCAGACTGTGCCAGCTGGCCTGCAGGTTACTGAGCACTGTTACATTCACAAGCTGAGATGTACACTTAGAGCTCACCTGCAAGACAGGAACCCAGTCCAAATGCTGCAGATCAAAACCTTTCTTGAAAGAGACAAAAAGAGGAAGAACTCCTTTGGTTTTACTCAACTGCTCAGAGGCAAAAGCTCTCAATCAAGGTATCTCTGGGCAACTTCCTTATTTACTAGGCTTTAGACTAACTTGGAGCAGTCACTTTTTCACACTACATTAAAATATGTTTCCTGTATGAAGAAAACACTCTGAATGTATTTTGGTACCAGCACTTTGTTGGATGCCCACATGTTGCCCTGAAGAAAAGGGACATTAAGCTCCTTGGAAGACTGCACTCACCTGTACATGGCTGTAGGGAATCACACTCACTCGTGGTCCGTTGTAGTACAAGAAAGTGTGAGGACCTGTATGCAAAATGGCATAAATTCAGTTGCACCCACTGCAGAATTGCCTGGCACCTGATTTTTTTTTTTTAAGTGATTTCGCAGGGGACTGGGGAAGACTGGATTTGGTTGTGCTTGCATTTCCTACACTGAAAAGTCCTGACCTACCACATGAAAGAGGGCACCACACACACATTCTATTTCAAAAGCAAAAAGAGAGATTTGCCAAGATTAAAAAAAAAAAAAAAAAAAAAAAAAGAGCTATTTCAACAAAGACAACTAAACTACAGATCCTGAAAGAAGGGATTCTCATTACTAATTTCAGAAACACACAAGTGTTCATTGCTGACAAGCAATGGCAGCTCAGACTGGTGCATACTGGGATCTAGCATCTGTACACAGGGTGCTTGGGCACCTTCACAAGCCTAGATAGTCTCTCCAAGAGGCCAGACCCCTTCAAGAGTGTTAAGTGTAGCAGGACATGGATGTTCTTTTGTGGATTTTAGGTCAAAACTTCACTGATATCTAGCCTTTTCTGCAAATTCTTCCTATAAACTCCTTTGGATGCTTTGCAGCTCCACATGTTCCTATCATACACACTTGAAAAAATGACAACCCAATTTCTTATTCATGTGAATATAAGTCCAGTGCAACTCCAGTGAAGCCAGTGAAGCAAAAACATACCTAAAAAAAATGGGAAAAAATCAAGCTCTGCATTTGTGGGTTACAATTCTCATATGTGACAAATGATTCTGCGGGCCCTATTTTGGAAGTACCTAACTTGAAACAGCTTTTCAAACTGAAGCACTTAATACTGTCTAAAGATCAGTTTTCTGTAGGGCACCCAAAAGTGAAGTTCCCAGTATTGCAAGTCACTCTTAAAAATCTTGGCCATTTTTTCAAAGGATGTGTCAGTGTCTCCAACAGATGCAAAAGCAATGAACACTCAAATAGTTTGGTGTTTACAGGTTCATCAATCAAAAAGAAACACTTTGATCACCTGACATGATTCAAACAACATACTTGATATCTGATACCAGACCTGGATCATACAGATCTAATAAACTTTTGGCTGCTGCAAATTTCTTTTAAAAAATATAAAAGAGGATCAGTTATAGAGAAGTTGATTAATATGCACTCTACTCAAGCAGTCTTGAACATCTGTGTATTAAATTCATTTATTAAATTATACCAATCTGTATTTTAATGAGTAAAAGATACTTATTCTGCCATCCATCAAAATAAACTCAGGAAATACTTAACATTATAATCATTTTTCTTGTTTGAACATGAGTTATGAAATATGAATCCCACACTAAGAATGCTGTACTTGCCATTATGATCAAATATGTTTTTACAGGTGCACCAAATATTCTGTTTTCATTTCATTCTCAAACTGTTGAAAATATAAACCATGTTTTATATTTCTTAGGTAGGTAATATTGCCTTTTTCCCCCCACATGGCACCCATTATTAGTGAGTTATTACCATGCCTTTTTTCAGACACACACTACATATCCTAAAGTTGCTTAGTAATGAAAATACAGATTTATGTAACATCTAGTATCAAATAACATTTAGGGCACACTTTGGTATTGAAAGGTTTGGGGCACTAATAACTTTCAAGTGCATATTAATATTACCAGATAAGGTGTATACAATCTGTCAGGTCAAGTTCAGTCTTTTACCACTTTGCTTTTTTTTTTTTTTTCTTTTGCCCGAGGAAAGTTAACTTTTAGGTATAACAGGATTTAATATATGCAGGCATTAAATTTTTTGTTTCTTATTGTTCTGATGACTGTGATTTTTATTTCCATTTTATTGATCTACTTTTATTAAATGAGGAGAGGAGAGGAGAGGAGAGGAGAGGAGAGGAGAGGAGAGGAGAGGAGAGGAGAGGAGAGGAGAGGAGAGGAGAGGAGAGGAGAGGAGAGGAGAGGAGAGGAGAGGAGAGGAGAGGAGAGGAGAGGAGAAAAACCTGGCACATGAACAGCAAACCCAGCTGGGATGGCAGGTGAGCTAAACTGTAGACTTCTTCACAGTATCAGTTTGACATCATATCAAACACTAAGTACAGTCATTAAAAAATTCTTTCCTTCTATTTGTACAGAGTGAATAGCTGCTTAAAGACAAAGCTTAGTGCTGGAAACCATATTCTCAAAGGAAAACAGTATCTGGGAAAGTGCAGTGAAGAAAAGGAAGACATGACTGTGAGGCACAGAGATTCTCAGGTGGTATTCAATCTCCTTGCCTCTGGTGACTTCAGTGGAGCTACAAGTCCAATACAGAGGTTTGGCACCGGACTGTAATAAACAGTAAAACTACCATATTAGCAAATGAGACTACAAAAATACTTTCAATAAAGAAATGGGAACTTCTCCACCAATTTCAAGGGGAGTAGATTCAAATCATAAAAGAGCATATCAGCAGTAGAGCCAGCATACTGTAAAAAAGCAGTCTAAACAGTAAATTTAACCACATATTAATACCCTCCTTTTTTCTTTTTTTTTTTCTTTTTAATTTTATTTTATTTGTAAAACAAATTAAGAGGGTAGGATAGGAAATCATTTGTCATTTTACTGGCAAGGGGGAAAACCCCTTCAACAAAGCCATCACTTCATACAGGTGCAACTTCAATGTAAGTTACCAACACACCAAAATTACAGCTGAGGCAATGTCAACCCTTTTCATGGGGACATGGAAAACAGCTGATATGAGGAAAAAGGAAAACTTCAAACTTAAAGATGGTAAGCAGAGAACTAATTTTCTTACAAGAGTCCTCATTAATGTCATAGCATTTACGATTTTTGCTCACTGTTTTTCTAATTAGTCTGTATAATACATAGCATTCTAGCTCATTTCCTGTTTGATAAACAAACAAACAAACAAAACAAAAACACCCACCCACCACTTTTGTCCCATACCAACAATTTGTGTACACCTAGAAAGTGAAGAGAGAATGAACTCAAAATATGCAGGACAAAGGGCTTGTACAATAACTAGTACATCACATTCCTAACTACTGTTAGCCCTGAACTTAGCATTCTTAGAAAGATGTTCAGTCTCGACTGAAATACGTACAATGATAATAAGAAGCTATTACATCCTAATCCGTGTTATTCCAAATATTACTTATGTGCACTGCATAACTTTCCACCTTAGTTTTAAGCACAATTATCTATCATTGTATTCTGAATTCTAAGCTCCACTGAGAACACTTACGTACAGTCTTCAAAGATCAGAAGAAAAAAATGACATCTGGCAGAAGAATATAGCGAGCACCTGATCTACCAGAAGTAGATGGAAATCCAGGAAGTTCCTATCTATTGCACATCTCCTTTAAAAAAAAAAAAAAGTAGAAAATCCTTCCAGTTGGCAAAACCTACATCCTTTATTGACTTTCCAGTACAATAAAGAATAAAATATGTGCACATGTACCTGTGTAAAAACAAACAAACAAACAAACAAAACCCCAAGGAGTAGTTTGTTTAACCAGAGATGAAGAGATGGCATTTTTCCTGGCAGTCATGTAATTCTTGACTTTATTATTTGAAAAGAACTTTTCTGACTTGGTTTCTTCCAATAGGTTGGAAATATTTGAAATGTTACATTTATTGTTTAATTGGTATGATCATCACAGACTTATTATTAAATGCAAATAAATTATTCACAGAATCTTCTCTCCATTGGACTATTTCTAATCAATACATCAAAAAGAAAAATTTCAACAGGAGTTAGTGGAATGATTCCTGCACCCAGTGGTTCCAAAAGATTTTAGGAGGAATCCCTACCAACATAGAAAGACACCTTTATCAGATGTGATCAGGGCTTTAACAGTCAAGATTCTTACAAACAACTAAATCACAGAAACTGAAAAAATTAAATTTGTATTAAATAGCAACCCAAAAACTGAGCAAAGGCAGTGCGCATACTAGAAATAATACTTAGCAAAATGCTGAACAAGGTTGTGTCAGAAATACTGAGGACTCTTTAAGTTAATTACAAGTCATTGAATTCTTTTGTTGAATGTCCTTCACTGAAGGTCTCTCAGTGTTCAACTTCAGGACTGATAATCTTTTTGAGGTCTGCAACACATATGTAAACTTAGCACCTATCTTAACAGAGAGCAGAAACTTCACACTCACCTAGCAATTTGTGAAAGCTGGAATAGTTTGGTAATTTCTCCTCAGTCTCCACCCTGATTCATAAACCAGCTGGCATAAACCAACATAACATTTTAGGCTAAACTGGTAAAAGAGCGAGTAAGTAACTCCTGCACTATTTCTTACCTGGCCCATGTCTGGAAACTAAATTCTCTGCACTATACTGACAAGATTGCTCAACCTTTTGCCATCATAATGAAACTAAAGTAGAGAAAAGATGCAATTCTGGGTGTGGGTGGCTATGCTGTTCACATGAAAAATTGGCAGAAAGCGTTTTCTTTCTTTTACTCGGTAGGACACCAGACAGCCGCAGAAGATTTTCATGGGAAGGATTTGTTAATTTAATTAATTTTTGAGACATTAAATTACAAGAAGGAAATAGCACCATGTTTATCAGTGTTCCACAGAAGTAGTAACTGCAACATTTACAAACAGAGGAATACCATCAGTGTTTAACTCCCAGTCCAAAACACTCAGACATATTGTCCCC
This sequence comes from Cygnus atratus, assembly GCF_013377495.2. Lineage (NCBI taxonomy): Eukaryota > Metazoa > Chordata > Aves > Anseriformes > Anatidae > Cygnus > Cygnus atratus. The sequence goes on from NC_066364.1 coordinate 9,853,186, forward strand.
ACACAAGAATGCAACTAAGTCTTCAGAATCAAAAATGTGATTTTCTGTTTGTAAGTCTTTTCCTCTGCCCTTTACAGGCTATCATCAGCATCTGAGACATTCTCCATTTTGGTGTCTAGTGGTCATGAAGTTAATATAAGTTTTGAGTAGAGAAAAAATGCAAGCTAAAAATCTTAAGTGAACTGTCTACCACCAAACTACTATATGTATTGGGTTTTGCATTATTTCTATTTTTCATATTTTAAGATTAATGTTCCTTGTGATCTTTGTGAATGAGAATTTAACTTACTTATGTCCCAACATATACTTCACCAGATTTCCATTACTCACATACCTGTTTTCAACAGCAATCCCAGGCTTTTGGCGAGAAATATATTACTGAAACTTTCTGAGAATTAAATTACTTGACAATTTTAAGACCTCCTGAATGCAACTAATTAACAGAAGGGTACTGTGGAAAATAAAAAACCAAGATAAAATATAAGTTAGTGTTATTTAACATAAAAAAAAAAAAACTTCTAGGACAAATAAACCAGACCACAGACACTCATTTCACAATGAGGAAGATACCTAGCAAGTAGTAATGCTGCAAAGACTTTGGTATGAGAGGCAAATGCAAATTTAATGCAAGTTTACAAGGTTATATGACCATAACAAGAGCAAGTATAACTCTGACCAACAAATACATGTATATGGAAAAAGGAATGTTCTTTTTCCTTTTATCTCCTTGAGTTTTCCATGCTCCTACCCATCTTGATCACTGGAAGCTATTGACAAATTGGAAGGAATTCATAGGAAAGTATGTAAAGTGTCCAAGGTTTTATAGCAGTTGATTTAAAATGAATGTGTGAAAACAACAGAAGGTTAAGCGCTTAACAAAGAGAGAATGTAATAACAACATATAAATATTTGAAAGTCCATAACATGGAAGTTGTAACAGAATTATTTAGAATGATATGAAAAGCTTGAGTGGAGGAGTGGGATGAGAACAAGTAAGTGAGAATTGAGGCAAAATTAACTGAGACCCATTTAACCATGCAACAGAGGAAGTAAAGGAAGCTTCAAGACTTGGAATATTTAAACAATGGGGCAACTTAATCTATTCAAAGTTATTCTTCAGTGATTCATTTGATTTTTGCAAGGGAATAGACTAGATCACTGGTGTCTAATTATTCTGATTGGTTAGGTCACATCTTCTTTTGTCAATACTTGAAAGAACATATGTGTTACCATAAAAGATGTCTTCATATCAGTATAGGTGCAGAGCTCCCAGAAATCAGCAAAGGTACTATATATTTGTGAATCATCTGAACTGTACATGTGATATTTCCACATACCTGAATCCTGGATTCATGCTACTCTTGGAACCTGCATACTTATTGCATGTACATTGCCCAACACAAAGTCCAACTGGAAATCTCTGGGGCTCCTGCTTATCTGTCAGAGACGATTTCTGAGAATGAGCTACTTCTGCTATTGACAGACTACTCCTGGCTGGCTTTTTCTTCCAAAGGCAACTTAGGAGTACAAATGTTTTGAGAGCAATATCAGTGGCTTCCTAGCCATCATCTTTCTTCAGGAAACATCTTATCCTCTCAGCTTTAATGAGAGGAACATTGCTATTGCTGCAGTAGATCGCTTGAAATATTTATATTTTTTCATAATATCTATGAGATCTATGTATGTATCTCAGAAGCCATATATTATAATATCTGTCTGCTAATGAGACCATTGTCTTTTATTTCCTGTATGCTTTCTTTTTTGTTTACTAAATGGAGAAAAACAATTGGGAAAGAGACAGACACAGCAAAGATAATGCAACACTAGAGAAGACATTCATAATTGATAAATATTATTTACCAATTTACCATAAAAATTTTAAATGAAATATCAACTGAATTTGTCTTGGTGATAGATGAAAATTCCCCCTTAAGACAAAAGAATAAGAGATTGTTTATAAGAGCTGGTTCTCAGCAGAGGTTTTGGGAAGGAAATAAGCATTCTTCACCAGTTGCACAGTATATTGCCTTAGGCAGAGTACATTGATACTAAAACAGTTTGTCTTATTATTCATCTCTGTTCACTTCTGCAGTTGGTTTTGGTGCTGACATGAAAATAAATGAATAACAGAGTATCTAAACAAATGTTTTGTCTAATGGAGAACTTATAAATGACATGCCAGTTACATAAAATGTCAGATTCTCTTCTGTCGTTGTGTTTTGCATCAAAACAAAGTATGTGATTTATGAGAAAAACAATTAAATACAACTCAGAGAGCATGGAAAGACTCTCCCTAAATTCCACAGAGCTTCAAAATGGATTTTTTTGAGAAGAAATTAAAGTTACTGACATAAAAATTTTAACCTCAAAAGGCACATGGGGATACTAAGGAACTGACACTACAGTGAAAAGACCTAATGGAAGCTCCACAAAACACTTAGAGTGAAGGATGGCAAAGCAAGAACCACCCCCCAAAAGGCCCTTAGAGTAGATGCTATTCAGTAATGTAATCCATTAACCTTACATACACAAGAAGACAAACACAAAAACTCACCAGTGTAGGTATGAAATGTTTCCTGTCACCTAGCTTACATATTTCTAATATCGGCAGCAGGAAAGAGAGACTACCTCAAAGAACAATTAAAAGCACCTAAGATAGGTTTCTGCCCTGAATTCTTAAATGGAGTGTAGAGAAGGACTTGGTGGAGCATGGATTTGCAAAAAGTAGCCCTAAGTATCTCTCCTGCTTGCAACAGCTAGGAAAGTGGGCACCCATGTCTGCTCATATAGGGTGATAAACACCTTGTGAAATGCTTTTAACATCAAACTTTCATTAGGCTTGAAGTAGGTTATTACAAATACCCTCACTGTATCTTGTTGACTGGACTTCATTTCTGACTGGTCACCAGTTGCTCTTTCCCACCACTGAGTATGAATATTACAGATACTCCCAGCATCCTACATCATTATGCAAACCCATGGTGCAACTCATCCCCCAATCGATAAATCACTGCTTCAGAATGTGTTTCTAATTCCTCCTCTTCCAGGGGCTCAGGCTTGCCCAGACATGTGACTTCACAGAACACTGAATGTGTTGCATAAAATGTCACAAAACTTAGTGCCTATAAGTTAGGTGGCCTGAATTCCTGCTGTGAGAACATAAACGAAGTCTTTTTGGAACACCCTTAGATCCATTTGGTTTGTGCCACTCAATGCAAAGCATTTTATTCTGAACAGTTCCCTTCAATTTTTTAAAAGGAAGAGGGTGAGTAGACCACTGTATAGGAATCGCTTTCAAAAACCTCTGAAAACATTCTGGACCAAGTCAGTAAATGAGGTCATAAAGCTGAAAGCTGAAAACTCTTCTTGGAATAAAGCAAAGATTGTTGATCAACACTTTTGTTGGGGCATATATCCTTGGTTCAAATGCGATATCTGTTGTCAAGGCCATAAAAACACAGAATAATCTAGGTTGGAAAAGACCTTCAAGATCATCAAGTCCAACCATTAGCCTGACCTACCAAGTCCCATCACTAAACCAAGTCCCTTGGTGCCACATCCGCAAGTCCCTTAAATGCCTCAAGGAATGGGGACTCCACCACCTCCCTGGGCAGCCCGTTCCAATGTTTGACCACCCTCTTCATGAAGAACTTCTTCCTGATACCCAATCTAAACATCCCCAGCCTCACTTGAGGCTGTCACCCTTACTCCCTGCCCATGGCCCCAGAAGCCCCATTTCAGCTCAGGCCAGAGCCTTCAGTTCTGCCACGAGCTACACTGCAGATGTACCTGTCTCCATGTCTGACCAGGAACCTGTTGATTCAGACTCAGGCCCGTGGACCCAATTCCTTGCTTACCCTTGGACCTGCCTCATCACCACAGGGATCACTGGACTGTATCTGACCCTGGTTACCATGACCAAACCTGACCCTGACTCTCTGACTTGCTTCCTGGCTTCACCTAGGCCTAGCTTGTCACCATGGCATTGCACTATGATCTGGACTCTTGGTGGATCCCACCTGCCATCCCCAGGCCTGCCTTGCTTGGGGGAAGTGGGACAAGGTTGGCAAGGCCCCTGCACTGCTGGCCGTGTTACCACACTTGGCTCCTACCTACCCAGCCCTTGGGGAGCAGCTGACCAGATATCAGGATGCAGGTACCAGTAATGCAGTCTTCCTAGCATAAATGCCTAAGTTCCACTCAATTCAGGCTCCACTGAAGATCATAAAAGACCTCTTTGCACAAGTGGTAGTAGTATTGTTCTTCCCCACACCCTGTACCCTGCTTGCCTTACACAGATCTTCCTCCTGTGTAGAAAATTTACCTCCAGATTTAACCTGAGGGAGCTTAAAGCCTCATCTATGTTTCAGGACAACTCCCCTCAAGTGTATTGTTAAAAATTTTCCATGACTACTTTGGAGCTGAGTCAATGTACTGGCAGGAATGCAAAAGTCACAAGACCAGAGGGGCAGAGGAGAGGATTATCAGCTGTCCCCTTGGAAGGGGCACATGTGGGTCTCCCACCCAATTTCCCCAAACAAGCATTGCATTAGACCATCTCTAGATTAAAAAAAATAATAATAATAATAATAAAAAATAGAAGCATTCCAGAGATCAGACATCGTCTGTGTTCTACTTTTGTTCTAATTGCTCGATGAAGATGAGGGTTGCTTCCACCTTTTTTCTTTCTTTTCTAAGACATTTGCATTCATAGCTACACAACTGGAAGGTTCAAACGTCTTCAGCCTGAAGAAGTCCTGGTTGAGTTCTTACTCCTGAGTGAGTTACCTAAGCAGCACAATTTTATACAGAAGAGTCAAGTGAGTTAGGTAGAGTTTGCACATCTCCTTTCTCTGAAAGGTTAATTTGTTTATTTTAGGATAGATGCATTTCAGAGATGAATTTACAATTAATTTCGTTGTGACATGTTAATTTAATAACCTGAACAACTGGAGAAAAACAAGTGCAGGAAATGTCTTACACATTCTAAATAATGCTTTTTAACTCTAAACCATTCAAAGATGTGAAAAAAAAAATGTGTCATAGAATCATAGAACCATAGAATCATAGAATGGTTTGGCTTGGAAGGGACCTTAAAGATCATCTAATTCCAACCCTCTTGCCATGTGCAGGAATGTACACACAAATATACACACAAACATAAGCAGACCCCGCCCCCCCACCCCCAACTTGTAGAGTCATCTGAAACTAATCACTTCTCAAAGAAAAATAAAGGAACTTGACTTACGATGGGATTGAGTTATAAACAAATGTATTTCCAGTTGTTTTAAAATTTCAACAAATAAGTATTATATCAAAATAAGTTAAGGGTAAATTGCTAGTCATACCTACCAGTGAGTTAACACAAAGCAAAACAAAACTTAAAAATTACAATTTAAAGTAATTTTTAATCAGAAAGACATAATATAGATTGATTGATTTATTTATTTTTACCTGGGAAAATCAGGGCATATTCTACTGTAACCACTCAACAATAATTTTACCTATACTTTATTGTGTGTGTTTGTTTTGTTTTGTTTTGTTTTTTTAACGTGATTTTATTCTCAAGTAATTTCCAAGAAGATTCACTTATTCTGGAACCATATTCACCAAAGGGCTTTAATTTAACTATTACTGAACTGCTACAAAAGAAGAATTAATACTAAATGACTATGTTTTATATACCAATAAGTAGATTTTAGAATAACAGTGGACTGCTTTGCCCAGAAGAAAAAAAATCATGGCCTTATATTCTTAAGATTTAAGAATACATATTTGAACTGATTTAAGTAGTTTAAATTTCTAACATTCAATCATGAGGTTTCTCCTTAACTAAATTATTGTTAGGATTATTGACAGTCCCATAAATTCTAAGCATCTGAAAACCCTGCTGGCAACCTGAATAAAAATCTGGATGGATGACATGATTTCATGTTTCATTTTAATATCAAAATTATGACTTTACAATGCTACAAAGTTAGGACAGATATACCACTGAGCTCTACTGTTTTAAGTAATTTGATTTACTAAGAGATCTGATATAATTAAAAATATCATCCTTATTTATTCATCTTTAAACTCTTTTTACTTCATGGAGTTCCAAATTTCTTAAGTTACAAAGTAAGTAAAAATTAAAGAAATTCATCAGAAACTTGTTATGGATAATTGCCTAATTAAAATTCCTGAAGCACTATGGGTGTTTTGTATTGCATTTACCCTAATATTCACCCCTGCACATATTCATTAATCTTTTATTTGATTCTGTATTTTCTCTCTTTTTATGGGTTACATATTACAAAAACAACATTGCTAGTGCTCATTTACATAATCTGAATATACAGTATTCCCATGATTTGTGCATTTCTTTTCTCTTGCTTGACGAGGTTATTAAAATTATAGGCCAGAATATGGCACGATGATTGGTGAAGAGTGCTTTCTAAAAGACTCTGTGCTAGTTAGAACTGAAATTACCCTTTGTTTCAAAATGTTCCAGGGAATGATTGCCCACTGAGATAATGTAAGTTAAGTAAAGAAAACTTCAAACAGAGTTTAACGATGAAGTTGTATTGTGTATTTAAGATAAATTCGATGTATTTAATATAGTGCCCTGTGTTGCAGTGTAATACTAGTCTCTTTAAAAAGCTTTTTCTTCCTATTTTCTAACAGTACCATAAAAAAATCATTGTTACAATTCATCATTCTAAACAGTCAAAGCTAGTATTTTATAGAAGCACAAGTAATTATAAGAAAAGGATACGCTATAGAAATAATAAAACCTCAGTATAAAGGTCAAGCCATTGTGAAGTAAAAAGCTTTTATTAAAGAACCTGTAGTTCTGACCTAGGGACCTTCAAGATCATTATGATCACCTCTACCTCTATTAAAATTAAATGGTTAGGTCAAGAAGTATCTTTTAATATCTTCAGCATAACTTTTATTTAGAATGCACACTTGAAGGATCGAATCATAACAACATCATGGGGATATACGTACAGAATATCAGTTGCTATGAATAGCAACTGCACCTAGTCTCTATTTTACTCTTTTTTGTGCTTTCAGTCATTTACTTTTGAGAAGGATTTGGGGGAAATATTTAGTTTACTCCCAGTCTGAATATTATTGAGACAAGTTCACTCTGGATTAACCTCTTTATAGAAGTTGCTAGAGCATCTAGAAGCTTCAAGCTCATCAAATTGAATATTACAAACTTACATAGAAACAACAGTAACTGTACCAAAAAGCATTTAGTCTTTGGCAGGAGATGGTAAGTTAATGAGCCCAAGAGAGAGAGAACATAAAGTAGCAGTGAAAGGATTATGGACAACAATTGCTCAGTGACCATAACTGATCTGCAAAACAAAGTGTGACCACAAAAAAAGGGATACAAATGTGTATCTGAAGAGAACACAAATGAACATAGCAGTCTGACTACAAAGGGCAGCGCATTGACAGCTCAACAAAATATGCTCTGCGTGATCTTCCCACTTACAATGTCAACTCCTATGTAAAGTATTTGCAGATTTTTTCTTAGTTTGTTTCATAGTAAAAGGCAAGGGAAAAATATAATGTTAAATGTAAAACTTAAGACATTCTAAAAGAAATGTGTCATTCAAACATGATAGACAATGCTGAACGAGGCAAGCACATGAATGAGTGTAGAACTGTGAACTTATCACTTTTTTGCTAAGCTCTTGGAAAAGCATTATTATTTAGGAAGTCAGCTGGACTTCAGTGAAACACGCTGATCTGTAATGGCTATGGGAAAATCTAAGGATAGGACTTTTTGAACATTGCCTAAAAGGTTCAGCAGTTGATGAGAATGGGAAATCCATGTCTCATTTCCAGAAGTGGACTTCAAAAGCATTATAATAAGTGCACTTTTCAACCGAAAATGTTAAGCATTTTAAATGATGGAGAATGAAAGTCTGTCCATGTTCTTGTATAGACCTCCCAGGACACCAAAGAGAACATCCTTTCATATTCTCCCCTTGTCTCCATCCACTTCATCCTTCCTCTCCATTCATAGACACTCTTTTTCAGCATAACCTCTATGTTTTTTTTTCTGTTTTCCCATCTTTTTTTCTCTATCAATTATTGTACTCATTGACAGGTGAGCATTTTTTATTGAAGATGCATATCTAAAAAATAACATAATAAAATACATTTTTAAGTCTCATTCAAAAGTGAAAGCCTACCAGAAATAACCTTGTCCATACAACCTCAGCTGATTTACCTTGAGCATATACATTTTGATACAGGCTTTATTTATGTGATCACAAACTTTTTTCCATAGCACCCCAGTCATTTCATTGTCCAGATTGGATGGTGCTTACTTAATGAACAGCTGTTCAATATTTAGTTCATTGTTCAATACGTGGTCCCATTTTTCAATGCATGGCCTCATGCCATCTTTGTTTCACACTATTCAAACCCTTCTCTAAAGACATTTATTAACTTTCCCATGAGTTTTCTTTTATGACACTCATTGGTATAGTTTTGAAAGCTTTACAAACATTAATTATGTCCACAACATCGTTGTGAGATAATGGGTTTTATGCCCATCCTACAAATACAGAACTGAAGCAAAGAGATTATGGTTAATAATATCCATGAATTTTGAGCATCCAATCTGAAATACCTTGAATTTGATTTACAGCTCCCATCGAGCTAAGTTGCAGCTGGGAGTCTTCAGCACTTCGTCAAATTTGTTTCCACGCTCTCAGGCTGGGTACCAAGAAAATGAAGCACATTCTGTTAGCAGCAATCTACGAAAAGTTTGTTTAAGTAACTGTCCCAGTATCACATATCTCAGGTTGAGACAGAAATGGAATTCAATTGTCTAGACTAGCATTCACGCCTTCCTCATGAGGGTCTCCTTTTCTCTTACTGAAACCTCTTGCTTCAGCTTTACATTCCTTCCCACTTCTGCAACAAACGGGTGATGAAGACAAATGTATCTGTGATGCAAACTACAGAGAATCTCTACCCTCTGATTGGAACAGGGATCCCAGAAGAAAAAAAAAAAACTACAGATCTCAAACTAAAAGTTGTGCCATAATGCATAGGCTTTATAGTGGAGTTTCTTATATTTTGATGTCCTGAATTTTCACTTCCCACTTCCAGTTTTTACTACTATTCCTAGTTCTAGACTGTTTGCCCAGACAATCTTAACTTCCTGTCTTCAGTTTCCTGAGTTTTCTGTTCTCTCTCCCCTAGGCCTCCGTCCTTGTTCTTCGAGATAGATTGTTTCTGTCCAGCCCTTTTCTTCCTCAAACTCAGCTAGTGCATCTGAACACACTGTTCCTTCACCTTTTTGTGTTAGATGAAAGTTATAGTGGAAACCAGAAAACTTTCATAAAGAATATAATGCAAGACCGGTTTACTGCTCTTATTTTAGTGTCCATGTAAGCCAGAAAGCCCATCCTTGCCTGGTACTGTGAGCTCAGGCTTTTGGTCAGGGATGGTGCCTTTAGAGTAAAGAAAAATCTACGGATATCGATACACTTGATCATGCTTTGGAGATTTGAATCCATTAAACTCAAGTTTTTTATCTGCATCTCCACTGAAGTAGCAAAAATTACCACCAGAGGCATACCTATTCATGCCTAAACAACCCCTGAAAATTCTCACTTTTCTTTCCCAAGGTTTCAGTGCACTGACACATATCGAAGCAAGGATTTCAATAACTTCAGTGACATGGGCAAAAATACATATTTTTTCCTTGCATCATTCCTAGAAATGGCTGAGCTATTTTGGCTGGAGCTTTCCAGAGAAGTACAGCTTGAGACAGCTATTTGGCATTGAAAACTTCAGTCAAAACAGTTACAGTTTGGCACTATTATAAATGGATTAAATCAAGGTTTCATAATAGGAAGTATTAGGTAATTTTAATAATAGGCAGTTCTATCACCTATAAAACCTTTAAACATAACGAAATGTTATGTGCGCAAAAAAATATTAACAGAAGTTCTATTAAAAAGTGTCCCTGTGAAATGAAAAGGAGAAAAAAAACAAACATGCAAAAATATGAAATATCACATCCTGACTGTGAAAAATAAAGACACTGGTGCTTCTCCACCTTAACACAACAAATGTCTTGAGCTTTTTCCACCTTAGTCCTAAAGCTGAAGAACACAAAACATAACTTTGATCTGCCAGGAGAAAAAAAAAATAAATGAAAGAAAGAAAGAAAGAAAGAAAGAAAGAAAGAAAGAAAGAAAGAAAGAAAAGTAAATATTAAGATAGCATCCTTCCTTGTTTCCCTATATTAAAGTGTGGTTTTAGTCCGGGCCTAACCTTTGACATTCTTCTGGATGCTTTAATGTAACATAATGAACCTCCAGATAACCTATTTTCCTTTCCACTATGTATTACAATCTGGTGAAGCTTCCTTTCCATCTCTCTCTCTCATGTTCCCATTCTGTCAATACACAAAATATTGAAGAACATCTGATTCCCCTGGATTCTGATCTCATTGGCCAGCATTTACTTCAAAACTTTAAAATGTCTTTTACTGACTTTTTATCAATTTTATTATGAAACACTGGCCTGGAATGAAGTACAGTAGTGATATTCAAGGAATATCAGGGTCTCCCTGGGGTGCTTAAGATAGTTAAAAATCACATTTATTCTATATTTCCTTCTTTTTAAAGACAAAGAAGGTTTTACAATTGCTTAATATGACTTGCACAACAGACTATAAATTTCCCACAACAATTTCTGTATTACTCACATAATTATTTTATTTGCTACAGAACGTGATTCAGAATCATATTGACTCTGGATTTAAAATCTTCACGTAATGGCAAATATGACATGTCTTTGGAATGGTGGATTTAGTCATGAAAAACAGACAATCCAGCATTAGCCCTACATTGAAAGAAAACCCATGAAGTCTGTTCTGTTGTATTGAGTGCATCAAAGGATTGACTTGAATAAAACTGATCACAGACTATGCAGATAGCTCAGAATTCATGCCAACTAGCAGAAAATCCTTAGGATGAAGAAAGAGTTATCTAAATTAAAGGTTTATATAGATATATGCAATACAATATAACTTGTAAATACTGCTTCTATTGTTTACCATAATCCTAGGCAGTAAACTCACAGGACCTTGCTGGTTTAAATAAAATGCAAGAAGGAATTGACTGAAGGATACGTTTTAATAGCCCTCTGTCAGAGAGAGTTAACACACTTGCACCTCTAACAACAGCATTTTTATTAAATCTTTATTATGTTGTATTAAAAAAAAAGTCCCCTTAGCCCTCAGGTAGTTGGTTGATGCTGAGTTTTCAAATGAAATATTTATGAAGCTCTTTGTTTAGAAGTTTAATTGTATCTTTAAATGACTTTCATATGTTTATATGCTTTACCCGCCTATATAAATGCCATATGATGCTCTATCATACTGTCCGGAATAGTCATTATGCATTTCACCATCACAACTGTTACATAACAATAAGCAGAAAAAAAGGACAAAAGGATAACTAAGTTAAACCAGATCCTATACATACTTATTTTGTTGGTAACCCAGATCATATCTCCAGCAAAATGTGCTTCTAATCATGTAACATAGCATAGTACTATAATACTTTCCATATTTGAACTCTCAGTCAATGTATAATACTATAAAAGATACTAACGTACACTGCAATGACCTTTCTATTTCGTTGCCATGGGTGGGAGGAAGTAGAAGACTCTTCTGGATAAAGAACAGGGGTAGAACTAGGAAACCTAATGTCTATGCCTTAAATGAAATTCAGTTTTGCTTTTATAATGGCTTCAGAGATCCATCACTTTTGTGACTAAACACTAAAGAAAAGAATGATTTAGATGATTTATTATCTTCCCAAGTAATGGATGACAATTTTGAAATCACCTTCCTGATTTAGGAGCTTAAGGGACATCCTCTAACGTGAAAGCATGTTAGCATGTCACTTCATGTGAAAGTGTTGTTACATTAACTCTGGCCCTGCTGCCTTGCAGCCCTTCAGCTGTCTCCTGTAGTGCAGGTTTTGGCCATCTGCTCCAGGCTGTCTCTGTAGTTAGTCTCCAGGGGGCTTAAGCCACCTAGATACCATGATAGGAGATGTCAAATAAAGCTGTCCACAGTTTTCACAATGGTACTCATCCATGCATCTGTGCAGCCCTTCTCTGACCCACAGCTAGGGAGCAGTGTCATGAAACCATCTCAGTTTTGTCGTGAAAAGTGACACCCTCCTCCATGCACTGGGTGGGCTGGCAAATCATCAGAGGCAGACAGCAGGGGAAAGAAAAACATATGAAACATATGCTAACATGAAGAAATAAAGGAAATTGTGGGTTTATTACACATAAAAGGTGAGACACTTGCTTTGGTAGTTGCCAGAGGGGATGGTGAAGGATAAGATATCTATGGCTTATATTAACCATATACTGTTATTATACAATTATAGATATTAATACAATATATTAGGTCATGATGCTACTTGAATACGCTCTGCAGATATCTGATTGGTTGTTCAAGCACTACGTTAAAACCCTTCAAGGGGAGCATCAGTTCACAACCCAGGAAAGCCATTAGTTTTGCAGAAATGGCATTAAAGAAATAACTGTTCATCAAGAGAAGAGACTGTCAGTGTGCGAATGTGAATAACATTCCCTGCTTTTGAAAACAGCAAATACTGCCTTGCTAAATTTGTTCTCTTGATGACAATTTTTATTGTAACAAATGGCCACTAAAATCTGCCTTTCCCCATACAAGGAAGCCCACCTATTCCAGTTCTACTAACAGGAAACAACATCTGAGAAAGCATCTTTCTTATCATTTTGGGTAGAAAACAATATTTTCCTATATAATATAATAAAATAAAGTCTATGTGAAATAGGAAAAGCTTTGGACTGTATCTATAAGGACCATTAGTTTCAGAATGTGAATTAATGAGGGTTATTTAAAAAAAAAAAACTGTTGTGAGCCTATCACAAAGTCCACCTGTGAGAATCGACAGTTTTGCAGGTTTATTTAAAATTCCTCCAGCAACAGGCACGTGAATTTGAAGTCCTGAGTGTTAATTTCATTGGCTGAAAGTTAATGGAACTTCTCTCATCAAAATTCCTATTTTGGAATGCCAGGCTTTTAGCAAGACATGATCAAATTTGGCAACCTTTTATATCACACAAGAAATAACCACAAGTTTTTTCAACATTTTTATGTTGTAAACAAGATTTTTCTGCTATAATTTTAAATAAAATTGACAAAAGTATTTCATCAGTTTCAGTAACTGGTTAGTTAAATGCATCACATATAAAAGAGAGCTTTTTCTCCCTATTTTGTTCTCATAAAAAGGCTGGATTTTATTCTAGTCTCATTGATATAATTCTATTTATTTTACAGTCATTACTTATTAACACCAATGGGAAGAGAAACAAAGCCATGAAATCAGAGTTTCCTCTTTTTTCCTTGATGCAACCTGATCCTATTTGGTTTACCATGGAATGGTTGCATGGTGAGAGAGACAGATTTTCTTGTGTTTTTAATAATGTGTTCTCTGCAGAGAGAGTCAATATTTGCCCTTCCCATTTGGCCGGCTTCACTTTAAAAATCATTATTTCTGGCTGAGGAAGATTAGAGATGGTAAAGAACACATTCTTTAGGACATTGCTGCCATTGGGAATGTGTGACCTAAAGGAACATCCATTTTTGTCAGAGGGAATTATGTTATGCAATTTCTTTCACAAAGTGAGCAAGGTCTGTCCAAGGTCTATGCTATGTAAAGCCCTTTACAATTACCAGAACGTCATCCAAGAACACGATGCTTAGAACCCTTTCAATTCGCTGTGTCAGATTTCATGACCACTTCATCTCAGTTTGTTCTTATGCCGACACTGTCCAACAGTCATTCCTTGTGTGCATGCTTCCTTTACAAATACACTACCAGACCGCAAGTGCGTGCTCCTTGCCTCTGTTTCCTGCACTGAGTAAGCTTGGTACTTCCATCTCATCTGATAAGAACTTAATCCCCCTTATTGTCCTAGACTTTTCTGCTTTCTTGAAAATGCTGACCAGAACAGTACATGCTATTCCAGATAAAGTCTTATCAGAGAGCTGTATCAGGACAAATAGCCTATCTTTGTGGAAGAACTGTTTTGGAAGTATTTCAATTGAAATTTAATGGAAATGCCATTAAGCTTTGTTTGGCTTTGTAAAAGGTGATACAAAATACTCTGAATCAGTGCAGCTGAAAAAATACAGTCATCAGTGATGCTCACTGAGAAAAATCCCTTTTGAGAGGACTTGGTTAATTATTTTGCTTACTTGTGACACAAAATGAAAAGAAAAAGCAAAAAGCTCTGTCATTACTCATTATGTACTCAATTTATCACAGAAGAATACAGTTCTGCCCCTCTGCCTATTAAGCCTTTCCCAGACATTCTTTTGGGTTCTGGGCTTCTGAAAAAGCCTTAAGTAAAACTAATGCTACCTAACTGAATCACTGCAGTCTTCTGCAAGCCTCACTGCTGTTTACCAACCAGTATATCAAAGCTGACTGGGGACGTTAAATGTTTCTTGTGCTGCTTGAAACAAAAGAACTTGATTAGTCATGCATCACATGGGTTTCTCTCTTTTTTATTATGAAACAAAAGAAATAATAGTAATAATTTGTACTTCTTGTAATGGTTCATTGTGCTCAGGCAGGAGTGTATCCTGCTGACCCAGCAGTTTTCTGTTAGTGAAATATTATATACAGCATGAATGGGCAAGCAAATTTAACACTTGAGATTGCAAGGGATTGCTTTGCCTTTTTTTTTTCTTTTTTTCTTTTGGCATTTGGCAGTGCAATTGCAGTCCTCTGCTGCCTCAATAGCGTGTAGGTCCATCAAAAAATCCAGGTGGGCTGTGTTCAAACGAGCTCAGGAGACAAAGGTTAAGTGCCCAGTGATCCATGGAAGCCCCCTGGAGGGAGTCAGCTCCAGAGCTAGCCAGGAGCAGAGGGCAGGAACAGCCCATCAGCATTTCTCAAAGGAGACATCAGTCAGAGAAGGAGTTTGCAGCTGTAGAGCAGGGAGATGCTGTTATTGCTCTGGTTCTTCCTTTTTTTTTTTCCTAATATAAAATAAAGTATTATTTCTCTGTGACTTTTGTGCTTTAAATAAGCCAGGCACAGCCACGTTAGCTTTTCAGTTCATCTCTGAGCACTATGTTGGAGCTCCGTGCTCTGATTTTCAAAAAGCCTAAGGAATTTGGACAGCCAGAACTCAATTAAAAGCTGAGATATTTTATGTCAGCATCTTTTGACTGATTTCCACAGTTGTGCAGATGAATCAGAGTCTGCATTTGCAGTGAGACATAAACAAAAATTAAACTGCATTCTCTTTCCTCTGGGCTACCTTTATGCTGCAGAGAACAAAAGGGAAGAACCAAGCTGTGTTGTATCAGGCAATGCTCCTTCTCACTGTCTTCCTTCTCCCTTCTTTTCTCCTGCTTGTTCTACAATGAAGGGGAACTTCTTCCTAACCCCACTCCCAAGGTGCCTTTACTGTGCCTCTGTCTACTCTAAGAACTTCTGAGTGTAGGCCCACAGATGGGACAGCAGGTCCCCCATGGGGACACTGACACTTCTGACACAGCCAGGAATGGCTGCTCAATTTCTAGCTTCTTAGCAAAAAGGCAATGAACTTTCCTAGTTAAATTTTCTCCTTGTTTTTGTAAGCCAACACCTTCCCCTGCCCCCAAAGCTCTTATCTTTTTTATCTGGAAAAAAAAAAAAAAGCAATAGAGAGGAAGAATATTTTCCTGATAGGCTTGTACAGTTAGAAATCATAAACAGTAAAGAAATCTACATGCTGAGGTTCCAACAGAAACAGAGACTTGGCTGACTTCTGTAATCTGAACTTTGCATTAATTAAGTGTTTTAAATTTGATTAGAATAAATTAGCCATCTTGTTTGATCCAGCATTTGCCCCTTTCCAGCCGTTTTAAAAAGCATATCCAAGATGAGACTTCGTGTTCCTAATCAGATGAATGAAAAGAGAAAGAGGAGGATGGGGAGTCAAGGACAGGAAGAGAAATGGGGACTGAACAGAAGAAATAGTTGCCATCTGCCTACTCTCTGCACTTGGATTGTCCACCATATTTTGTACTTGCTTTACCTTGTGGCAGTTGTACTGATGACACTGCCATCTTAATCCTAAATTCACATATTTTACATGAGTACTTTTTCATTGGAACATAATTACTTTATGGAACTAAGAAACATCAAATAAACATGGTAACAATTATTGGTGCTTTGTTCCTGCTTTTGTTGGATCTCTGAGAGGCACTTGACAACCCAGACCAGGGCTACTTTTGCAATGTTTGAAGAACCAGTTCAGCCATAGGTTGATGTCAACCGCGCTAATCAGAACTCTATCAGTCGATAACTGCGTTCATATGTTGCACTACACCACGCAGCCATGCGTGGCAAGCTCCACAGGTCACACAGCCTATTCAACGCTAGCTTTCTTTCCTAGGCAATTTATTTTGAAGCTATTAACTCGGTTGTGATGTCACTCCAACTTATCAAGGTTAGATTCACTCCTTCACAAATACAGATTCACCCGTTCCTGATACGAGGCGTAGCAGCACACCTGCCTCACTCATTTTGAAACAACCTTGAAGTTAATTTTCACGACACTGTTCATTTTCACAGCCCTGTAGCCTCACAAGGAGAGCACAGATGCAGGAGACATACCTGGAGATCAGCTCCTGCTTCAGCTAAAGAGAGCCTGAACCACAGTTCCCATCTCCCAGTGCCCTGCACAGCAAGCATCCACCATGCTTTGTTTGTGCAAGCGTGTGCACATGGGGAGGGAAGGGGGAAGGTGTTGAAATCTGTTCTGCAACGCAGCCAAGAATCCAAGATTCATGGGGCCAGGCAGACACTTAACCAATCTGATTGTGTAATCTGCTGGGCAACCCACAGCCCTGGGAAGCAGAAGCAGAAGCTGCTGATCTGAATTTCCCATCTTCTCCCTTGACCTTGTATTTTAAATGGAGCTGTGGCTGTTGCACTCCATATTGGATATAATATTGCCTATGGATCAGGCAGCTTGCGCTCCTCAACTTGTTTACTGCTGTAAAAGCTATACAGCCTTCCAGGATCATGGATTCAAAACATTCAGCTGCAGCAAAAAGTGCCTTAAAAAAAGTGTCTTCTGTTGCACATGCTACAGCAGAACTTTAGACACATAAAGCTTTTACCGTAATATTTAGGACCTTATAACAATCCAGATTATCTTTCTTGGATTCATATATTCTACATCAGTTGCATTGTGGATAGCTTCATGTTATTTTGGAGTTTATCTTAGACACCTATAACTAAGTAGACCTTTAATTCCTGCTGTTAACACCTGCAGTACCCCAGTGTTTCAGGTTTTCTATTGAGTTGTGCGGAGAGATGTCTGAACTGAGTCCAGCAGTTTCACTACTGTGCCACTTAGGCTGTATGTTCTCCTGCTCAGGAATTAAAACACTGAAAAAGAAAAAAAAAAAGAGAAAAAAAAAAGAAAGAAAAAAGAAAAAAAAAAAGTCTATATTGAAATATTTTACTTTTCCTTTGATTACCTAGAACTTTTTCCCAAGTAGTGAAAACTAATTTTAAGCTAAAAACTGATGGTTTTTAAATGCAGAAGCGAGACACAGAACATGTAAACAGTTTCCTTTCCAAAAAAATGTTGTGTTATCAGAAAATTGCTATTTGGTTGCATTAGGATCTCAGTCCCATGGAGTTTTATCCCTGTGAAGCCCCATCTCATGGAAGCAGAAGACCCATGTTGGCAGGGGGGTCTTAGAGAAGGCTGAGCAGGAAAGGGGAATAACATCCCTGTTGATCTGTCAGCATAAGTTGCTACCTTGGCCCCTCCGATGCTGCTGTGATAGCAGCAGAAGAAACAAGCCCAGCTCTCCAGGTTTCTGCCTCTGCCATGTCTCTTTCCATGTCTCTTGTGCAGGGAGCCTACAGCCTGAGCCCAAGGTCCCAGGCATTTCAAAGATCTCCCTGTTCAGAACACATGCAGTTTACTTTCTAAAAAAAATATCTAGAGTCACTATTTCCTATAGTAAAATACATTTCTTTTTATAAAATGTCATGATGCCTATGTCATGACATGGTGACATGGTGTCATGACATGTTGTCAATTACAGTCCTTGTCCCAGTGTCTATGTATCAGCAAAGGTACGTTTTGCTCAGTAAGCCTTTTTCTGGTGTATCTCACTTGGAATTTTTTTTTGCCAGACAAAGCTCACAACCCCAGTGCTCTACTTATCTGTATAAAGTTACTCATCCCATTGCTACACAATGAGGAAATGTGGTATCAGTCTATTTTAAATGGATTGCTCTACAATTGTAGCAGACCACAAAAAGATTTCTGAACATTCTGTTTATAATAACAAACACGAGTTTTGTTTCCACCCAGTATTTTCCATGATGTCTGCAAAACACTTAACGCTTCGGAGAATGCTAGAGTGCTGAGATCACCATTTGTCATGATGACCAGAAAGATTTTATAGTTTTCCTATAGATATCTGTTGTCTCTTGTCTTATAACCAGACTTTAAATTCCTCTAGGTAGCTTTTTATGGGCTTGTTATTATTATAGAGAGTACCCACTCATAATAAATGAACTCAAGTCATTACTTTGTTTGAGCAAACATCCTCTTCAGTACCACAAGTATGGGATTACACCACCTGACTGACAAGAAAGCATCCACTAACTAGAGGCAGATTTCCACATAGTGTAGACACAGACACACAGACACAGACACAGATTTCTAGGTTGGAAGAGACCTCAAGATCATCGAGTCCAACCTCCGACCTAACACTAAGTACTCCACTAAACCATATCGCTAAGCTCTACATCTAAACGTCTTTTAAAGACCTCCAGGGATGGTGACTCCACCACCTCCCTGGGCAGCCCGTTCCAATGCTTAATAACCCTTTCGGTAAAGAAGTACTTCCTAACATCCAACCTAAAACTCCCCTGGCGCAACTTTCGCCCATTCCCCCTCGTCCTGTCACCAGGCACGTGGGAGAACAGACCAACCCCCACCTCGCTACAGCCTCCTTTAAGGTAACTGTAGAGAGCGATAAGGTCGCCCCTGAGCCTCCTCTTCTCCAGGCTGAACAACCCCAGCTCCCTCAGCCGCTCCTCGTAAGACTTGTTCTCCAGACCCCTCACCAGCTTGGTCGCCCTTCTCTGGACTCGCTCGAGCACGTCCATGTCCTTCCTGTAGCGAGGGGCCCAAAACTGAACACAGTACTCAAGGTGCGGCCTCACCAGAGCCGAGTACAGGGGCACAATCACTTCCCTAGACCTGCTGGCCACACTGCTTCTTATACAGGCCAGGATGCTGTTGGCCTTCTTGGCCACCTGAGCACACTGCTGAGGTGTAGCCACAAGAGAAGTTAAATGACCCTCTCTCTTCAGCTGTGGAGGAAACTTCTCACTTCTGAGACACTGAGTGGCCTATACGCAAGACTAGATGATCTAAAAAAGCCCTAGGTTACAGCCAAGGAGGAACAAAAGGCACAGATAGCACTTGTGTAATACAACCGTGACACTCCTGCTCTCTCACTGCTTGTATTCATGGACAAAAAATACTGGAAAATGTACTTGGAGTGGCTGCTGTGAAGGAAAAGGAGAAGGAAGCAGGACTGATGTAGTATTCTGCAAATAGGATGAAGAGGAAGGAATGATTTTTGAAGTCATGAAAGAGAAAGTAATGACAATAATCAGGAAAGAAGATACAAAAACCAACACCCATCGTGTGCATGTAGGCATCAGTGAGGAGGAGCTATCGGAGGCACTGGCAAAGCATGGTTACGCTCTGGTTGATCCTGCTGTAAGGATGAAATATTTTGCTGTATGAGTGAAAAACCAAGGTGGGTCAACGGGAGGGTGATGGCCAGGCAAGGGGGCTCTGAGCAGGCAGCGCAGAAAATAAGGAGGCACAGCAAGGGAAGGAAGAAGTGGGACGGGGACGAGGAGGAGGGGGGATGGAAGAGTGAAGGGAAGGGGAGAGGGGAAACACAGAAAGCACAGAGATATGATCAGTGCACCAATTGGTAATGTCAGTGGCCTCAGGAACTTGCCATTAAAGATCCCCGCTGCAGATGGAAAGAACTGAAGAAAAAGCTCAACAAGTTTCTCATTTGAGCTTTACTTCCCTATTTTTAAGTCAGATTTTGTTCCATATTTTTTCCATATGTCCAAAGTGAGTTTCTTAAATTACTCTGTTTAGAAATAAACACATGGAAACAATAAACATCTAGAACATTAGCTTGCATATTTCCTTAATGTATGCATATTTCTCTCCAATTTTCCACATGAAATGAGACTAATTCACTTAAATTTCTTGGGCTCCACCCTTTGTCAAAGTTTCCATGATTTCAGGGTTAGCTCGGTAGTTGATCACTACCTTTGAGAGGTAATATGTAGAGTCATGGACTTACAAATTTTAAGTCAGCTGCTCAGTTTGTACATAATGGAATATTTACACTGAATTCAGGTGACCTCTGTCAATTTACAAAGATGAGGAATGGATGCCCATTGTTTCTTTTTCTTATTATGAAGAAGTAAGGAGAATATTACGCATTTAGATGATGCTCATTCTAAAGGAATACAAACAAGGTTTCCTCAAAGGGTTGTTTTTTATTATTTTTTTTTCAATTTGGGATTTTTGTGTCATATTTATTATATATTCTTTGAAATTTTAATGTGCTGATTTATATTCTGTAGTCTTGTACAAATGTAAAATTAGCTCACCTCTGCTGATGTTCAGGGTTTCCTCTGGATTTATACTGAGAGCAGAATTCTGTTCAATATGAGTGCTGCCTCACTATTTTTTCCTTGAATTCCTGGAGCAAAGAACTTTCTCTGAGACCACCTAACCCACTATGCTGTTTCCAGAGGTGGCGAAAGGAGACACACACAAAAGCACTTTTTTTTGTAGTACATTCCCTTCGAACACTCCCGTAACCCACAGCCATCACGTGAAGGATGCCAGAGAATACATACCTCTCTGGTCCTTATAACACCTGTTAATGGCCTGTTGTCCATTAATTTTACTAATTTCTTTTTGAACCCGCTGACACTGCCTCCACCATTTCCCGGAGCAGCACATTTCAGAATTGCATTACCTCTTCTATAAAGAATAACTTCTCTGGTTTGTTTTCCCTTTTTTTCATCATTATGCCCTGTGACAGTTCAGATTCTGTATAGGTGACTCATGGCAAATTCCCACCAACTACTGTTATGAATTACCAGACAAAATTCAACCCAGAGAGATGATGGCCTGTTTTGCTTTTAATATTTTAGTGACATCAAGTTCCCTGGTCGGAAGGAGAGCCTGGCCAAATTTGCAAGAAGAGGTAAAAGGGAGAGCATGTAAGCACAGCAGCATGCATTCCAGGTACCATCCACTAAAAGAGCCAGTCATGGGCAGTTGAGGAAATCTCTTCATATATTAAATTATTATCAAGGACTAGTTTAATGTACGGTTAGGGCCAAGCAAATACGACAAAAACAGCCTCCAAAGTTTGAGAGCCCTTTTCCTGTCACTTATATTTTCACAGAGTTCTTGATGTTACAGATAAAGGTGTTACACTGTTCTTATACAGTGTACACAAGCCATGACAAGCTCATAAGCAACAATACTGGTTAGAAACAACCTGTGTGTACATCCTGCTTTGGACTTTCTGTGTGATTGTCTTTGAGTGTCTTAATCTAATTGCATGAGCAATACACGAAGACAAAGAATCCATCATCTTCCAAGCACGGTATTAACAATTTGGCTGTTGAATAGCAGAGGCTATTCAGGAACAGCAAGTTTACCAATCCTCATAGTTTATCAACAGATAGCTAGAGTTTACCTGTTAGGAAGAGTTCCATTATTTCTTTGTTTATTTTACATGATGGTAAATCCATTACATCCTCACTGCACAATACTCACTGGAAATTGCATCACTGTGAAGATCAAACAACATATTTCTTCTTTTTTCATAGGATCATAGAATGGCTTGGGTTGGAAGGGACCTTAAAGATCATCTAACTCCAACCACCCAGCCACCCACTAGATCAGGTTGGCCAAAGCCCCATCCAGCCTGGCCTTGAACACCTCCAGGGATGGGGCATCCACAGCTTCTCTGGACAACCTGTTCCACTGCCACACCCCCCTTGCAGTGAAGAATTTTTTCCTGGTCTTCAAATCCTATGCCATTGTATCCTTTTATGTATTTCTTTGCTACACTGAAGAATGCTGGAATATTAAATATTTTGCTCTCTGTTGACACAGTTGTGTTTTAATAAATCTGTCAGTTTGGTTTATATACCACAGAACTCCTTTATGTTTTATTTTCCAAACTGTGAACCATTCTTTTGGTTCTTCATTGTTTTAGCTTTATAAATGTGGACACGGGGAATGGACAGAGCATGCCAGCAGCAGCTGTATTAAGTGCAGAAGCTTAGACACACAGACAAAGTACTGTCCTCACTTCTGCCCACTCTGCCAGCCTCCATTTCCCCAAGGGTGTACAACTCCACGCTTCAGCCGTCCCTGGGACATCTTACTGCTTGTTGCTATGGATTCATCTTTATGTATATAATTACTTTAGTAGTGATTTTCCATGTAGGAGATTCCCATTGATGTTTATTTTTAGGCATTCAGTTTATTTTCTTATCCTCAGTTTAAACTAGCATTTTCTTCATATGATACCTTCTTTTTCTGTGATCAACTGCCAGTGGTCCTCCCATTCAATCTTATCTCTCTACTCCACCATACCCTTAAAGGTTGTTTCATGTAAAGGCTATAAAAATGTCAACATGGATTAGCCACATTCATATTTTTAATTATCCGATCACTTGTGAAAGACCTGCTTTCAACCGAATGGCTCTGCAATTGCTTCATTCCCTTCACTCATTTCTTTTATTAAAAACGACACACCATACAGTCTCTGACAGCCATGCAGGAACCACACAAACAGCAGACGAGGAGCTGACAGAGTTTCACCCAGGTGTTTTGACATCACCCCATCATATGCAAGTCTTCAGAATACACAGTTATGACTTTCAGGCCCACCGCACAATAATCAAATCTGTCAGATCGTGCTCCTTTTCCCACTGCTGCTTGTACTCTTACGAATGGAAAAGGGATTTGCTCCATTTGAGACTTACTCAGTGAATTTTAATTGGGACAGATAATAATTTGCTATAACTCAGCTACAGCCGAGCTTCTGAGAATGATCCCACTCTCTTTTTATGAGTTTTATAACTTTTATAAGCTTTATTTTACTAGATATCATTGCTAATGTCTCAAAAAATATTTCAAAAGTTCCCAACCCCAAGGTAAAAAGGGAATTTTTGGAACACCAAGCTCTTCTAATAGGTAAGCTCTTGTATGACAACAGACCTATGTACAAATGCAAGCTTAAGTCAGAAAATTCAAGTCAGGAGAAAGTACTCTTTTTTTTTTTAAACAGTATTCACTGGTACAAAATATACAGCAAGGTGATGTCCTTTTGTCTTCTTAATATCTTCGTATCAACACTCTTTTTGTAACCAGAGGTTAACCAACCACAAGGTATCACGCTCAAGAAGGGAAAAAAATTTGAAATTCATCATATATATACAGCAAAATAAAATTATATTTAAAATCATAACATTATTATGGCCATGAACTCTGTGAACTTTAGAGGTTGGATTTATTGCAGATAATATCAATTCATTTACTTTTAAATTCACATGTCATTGTTATATAGTAAAATATATTTCAGAAAGGCAAGCACAGTAAACCTTGATTTTCATATTTTTTTGGAAAAAAATCCTACACAAAGAAGCTGAAATTCTTAACACAGTTCAACAATCTTCTGCCAAGATGTTAACGTCAAAAAAAAAAAAATCCATCAGGGTAGAGAGGCATGAAACATTCTCAGGAGAAAACTTCCTTCTATGACAGTAAAGAATTCATCAGTTCCAGTTTTGACTCTTCTATAAAAATACAGATTCTCTAGTATTTTCCTGAACTTCCTAAAATCCATTAAATATAGATTTTTTTCCCCCAGTCACTTATCCATCTGTCCATTTTGCATCCAGAATATTTCTCTACTCAAATAACGTAATTATTGACTGTTCCCCAGAGAAGTAGAAATGGGAGACCTCCATTATCCCTGTGGCTTCCAGTAGTGGGTTGATGGATAGGACAGAATTGGATGGCAAAGTAGGTCTATTTTACTGGATATTCAGGTGGAAAACAGTACTTTTTACTCTTGCAGCATTCATGTTTCTCCTGTTTGCAGGAATAGGCCCTGTTTGCACTTTGCAGGTGTGGTGGTAGGGAAATAGCAATCTTTTCCAGCCTTAATGAATCTATGATTCTATTGGGGAAGAAGCGTGTTCCCAACTTCCATCACATTTTAAGCTCTGCAGACTTCAGGCTACAGTAAGGCAAAACACTCCTTGTGATGCCTTCTCTTGGAGCTTTGGTCTCTTTTGTGAGATGGAACACTTACTTTGTGGACATCAAGAAGCTGGAAGGGGTGGGCTGTTAACAGGAACTTGCTCTAAGATGCACAAGCTGTCTCTCAGCTGAGGGAGAGAAGGCTGGAGGCAACAAGGGCTGCATTCTTAGGTATGTCTCAAGGGAACTGCAAACAATACTTACAAAGGTCTGAAAAATTTCGATCAGCAGAGGACCTGGGGAACAGACAATGAATGATTCTTTTACCACCTTCGTATGAATGTAAGTATCCCTCTTTCACAGTTACAGACGTGAAACCAGGCCAGGCCAGTGGTTGTGAAGGTAGCTGCAACAAGACTTTATCAGCTCCTCCTGTGTGAAAAGTGCATGCGATGAGCATGCTATTATCTTCCCCTCTCAATTCTATCTGGATGTTCCCTTAACTGTTAGCACATCACATTTTGCTTTGTTTCTCTTTTGACTACTTGTGTAGGGTAAATATTCAGATACTTCCTCTGCAATGGAAACTGGAAATCAACTTTAGGTACTGGGAGGTCAGTCTCTGTTAGCAAACGATCCCTCCCAGCACTTTCACATACTCAGAAAAAATGTTGGACTTCGAGTTTCAGTTAGAGTGGAATTCTTCAGTCCCACAGGTTCAATGCAAACCAGATTTTAATCTATAGTTTGTATTTTTGCTGGTAATGTATATTAAGATACTTGATATCTTAACGAGTTGCCATTTCCAAAGCATAGAACCAGAAACAATAGATTTCAGATGGAAGTTAGGCATTCAGTAAGTATCCAGAAGTGTAATAGTTGTTCAGGCTCTATGTTTTCCCTTTTCAAAGAGGCAAACACACAAACAGATTGTTTAGGGCCTTCTCTGAGGCAGTACATCCATCTCAAAATGCAGTCATGTCTCTCTGCAGAGAGCATCTTAACAGCAACATTTACAGCAGCAATGACAATGAACCACGAATACTTCTCTGCCAAACTGGCGTGGTACAGCTTTCATCCATACAACTGAATCATCTTACTCCCCAGAGAAGTCAGTCTTTGTGCAAGCATCACCTGGAAGACAGCTTCTTGGCACAAGTGAAAAACACCCTAGAGCCCTTGTGCTGACAAACTATATGGGTAAACATGTGGCAATGTCTGGGCCCATGCACCAGCCCTGCCTGTTGAATTAGTGGAGATTGAGCCAATGCACCTAGGTCTAATTATTTAATGTCAAAGTGTTTGGGAACCATGAAGGAACTGGCCTGCGATAATTTCAGTGCTACCTTTGGGTGCCCCTAATCCTCCAAATAGAAGTACTGAAGTGAACGCATACAAAATGTAAACATTTTGTATGATGCTCTCATATCAGACTGAACGGCCAGAACTTCCAGTAGTTTTTGTTGTTATGACTAAATGCAGTGAAGCAGTGTTGGTCAAACTCACAGACCTTCCATCCAGGCTGCTGTAGAGAAAAGAGGCCCAAGTGTCTTTTGTCCCTGGCAGTAATTCTTCCATAGTAATACAATGCAGTTGAATGGGTGCTATCCAAATAGAGACTTCACTATTCTCACAAGCTTGGAAAGCTTTTATTTATCTGTGCACAGTGTTTGTTTTTTAATTGGACATTATGGAAACTCTGACAGTAATGTAAAAGATGATTAGCAATAAAACAAAATATAAACCAACGGCTTCTAAATTTAATAATAGGCTAAATGTCTACATTCAGACATGGTTAATCAAAACCAGTTTGTAAACTTCATTTTATTCAGGTCAGCCAGTCAACAGTACATGTAATGCATACTATAAAACTGATTTAGGGCTTTTGGACACCCAAGCATCTACATAAACCAAGCAAGGATTAACTAGGTCTGTCTACCCATAAATTACAGCACATTGTTTTTAAGTGAACAGGATAAAAAGCAACATGCCGTGAACCATCTACATCATGCTTTTTTCTCCTTTGACCAATTTCCCAGTTACTCTCTCAAATTATCACTCCAGTTCCTTCTTTGTTCATCCCTGTATTGTTTCCATATAACTGTCCAAATCCGCCTGCAAGGCAACTAATCAAAAAAGGCTGAAGCGCAAGAACATTGACCACTTGATAGTTTGCCCAGCTTATTAAAAATATGAGTTTGACATCCTGCAGCATGTTTTAACAATTGGTTTGCAAATTACAGCATGGCTAAATACAATTAAATTCATTCCATTGTACACAATAACTATTTAACATATGCTATGAATCTTGTACACAGATCAGGACTCTGCAGTGTTTTTCTACAGCTGTTAGTCAAATCTTGTTGCCTTGTGCTATGGTCCCATCAGATCTCATAATATAAACAGGCTTGGGTTGGGTTTTTAACAAAACAAAAAACAAACAGACAAGCAAAAACTCAAACCCCCATTCAGATGGTTTTTGGAAGCAGTGATGGTCTTCCATAAGAAATGCTCTTCACTTCACTACATGCAGTGAAAGTCAGTACTGGATTCAGTCACTGGTGTCCTTGTAGAGGTGAGCCATCTCTGACAACTGGGCTGGAGCTTTGGCTCCTTATCTGAAACACCTGAACACATCCAGAGCTATCAGCACTTCTTGCTTATTCCAACTGCATATTTTGCATAATTTAAATGTAATTTTCCTCCCTTTTCAGGTTGAACCTGTATAGTACATACATTATCCAGTACAATATATGTGATAACACATTGGCCCATGTGAACTTACGTGATACAGTATCTGTCCCACAAATATTACATGCCACTCCATATGCACCATATCTGAGAAGCACATGATATACAGCTCTCAGGGGATATGAAACACATGTGGGTCTGATTCGCCACTTTGTTATTCCAACTGTACACCATTGCAACTCTAACAAAGTTACACCAGTGTAAAACTGTTGTACTGAAGTGGAGGATTAAACCCATATGCCTTTCTATATGAGCCAAATTTATGGGACAAAGTTATTCAAATAAATTCAATAAACATTCAGACTGTTTCAGAGTCCAATACCTGTGTAGTCCACAGACAGTACTTCTCCTGCTTCAGGAAGAGCTTTACATTAAAGACAGCAACTGTTGTTTGTTAAAAGGGTGCTGGTAACAATCTGAATTATTAAAAAGAAAAGCAAAAAGGTCAAGAAGGTTTGTGACCTATAGAACATTTAAAACAAGATGGCATTTCCTCAGACTCACTTGGCCAAGATTAAAACCTCTTTGCCTGCTTATATGCATGCCTCTTTGTATAATTAAAAGCACGACCCATCATCATTTGCAAATTCTTGTGATTTCACTGTACAACTTTTCAAGTATTTTCTCTGGCATCTCTCCAGACAGTACACCTGCATAGCATTTTAGTGATATTTTACTGCAATCAAATATTAACTAATGCTGTTTGATTTGGATTTCTGTAAAATTCTGAAAACTTATAAGCTATAGGTTTATATACTAAGTCTTAAACATTTATCCACCAACAGATAAAAAAGAAAGGGATAAAACAAAAACAGGTCTATGTAACATGTCATTTAGAAAGAGGGATCTGTTCTGATGTTTTGAGGGTACGTAATTAATTCAGTTCAACGAACAAACCAAAAACTTCAGATTAACTCCACATATATTTCTCCAGAACATTTCACTTATTCAAAAAGTTGCAATTTCTTTCCGGTTGAAGAAAAATGATCCAATCAGACCAAAGAATGAGGTTTCATTTCATTCCACAAATTTCGTTGCTGCTTTTATTGCTACAAAAAAAAAAAAAAAAACTGAAATAAATGTAATAATAGTAAGACTTTCTTTTGAAGATATGATTAAAAGAGTGGAAACTTTTTCTATTTGAAAGATATTTCCACAATTCACCAAAAATGCACTTTCAAGAAGTTCCAGTCACTTAAATTTTAAATTTAAATTTGCAGAAAGAAATCGTTTTTCCGAATAAAATAAATAAAAAAAAATCCAGCTCCAGTCCCTTTATGTTGTATTCCAATGCTACTGGACTCAATTTGATTACTTGATGAGTAATTTTTATTTGTCATGCATGTAGCAACCGCAGGATCATTTTTTTATATCATCTTCTGGAAAGTTTCACTATTAACAACATTAAGTGATACCGTTTCAGTGTCAACCAAAATCATTCTAAAGTAATACAATGGAAAAATAGAATCCTTATGTATTTTTATTTCAAAAAATTAACCTCCAGTTCTGGCTATGTTATAAATCATTTTTCTTCTGGAAATATCTTTGATAAAGACACCAGTTTATTTTCGTAAACTATTTAAAAACCATATTCTATACCTTTCTACTTATACCTGCAATGTGATTAGGTATGACAATCACTAAATAACCTGTTGCCATTTTTTTGTCATTATAGTACTTGACATGGTACCAAGAAACAGTAGTGACTTCATTGATTAAGGACCATAAATAGTATTTCCTAGAAACATAATTTATGAAGTTAGAACTAAAAGAGAACACCTAAATACCAAATTTTCTGTGATATATATATTTTTTCTCTTTTTAAAGAATTATGTCTTTTAGGGTGGGACATTTAGGGTGGGATTCCTCTTATCTGCTTTTAATACTCTGAATGCCGGGGAGTTAATTCAGTCACTTAAATCTGGGTGACACTTGGGTTGAGGTGCTGGATACCAGTGTACCCATGGAGCTGGCAGCTATGGTGTTCTGATTATACTCTTCTGGAGCAGCAGTTGGAGCACAGTCAGGAAAATTACATTCCCACTATATTCAATGGATTGCATTATAATCTGAATTTCCAGTATAGTTACTGGAGTTTTAGTGGTACAGTCAGCAGCACCGAAAGAGCAATTCACCTGAAACACCTTGGGTAAGATTCAGTTCCTTAAAGAAAGGCATCCACTGTGATGGGGATGCAGGAGGGTCCTCTGAGAGTACCATCCATTCATCCCATCCTAATAGAGATGTGTAGAACAGCACAGATGAAGTAATCCTTCCCCTTCACTGAAAACAGAGACCTTCATAAAGCTGAATTAGGTGCTGACACCTAAGACTCTATCCATTCGCCTACATGTCAGTATCCAGCATCACTTCAGAGTCCCTGCTGTGCCTGAGATGACCACATGGTGATGGAAATTATAAGATTTGGGGAGGTGGGGAGGGCACAGGCCTTCTGTAGCAGCAGGTAGGCTGATGAGTCAAGAACTTATGGTTGGATCCAGGTGTTAGAAGCCAACTGAGGTACCATTTTGGATATCTAAAATTTCTGCATGGGGCTGACAGGTATTAAACAGAACCTATGGAAAAGCCATAACTTTTAGTAACTGAAAGCCAGGGGGGGATCTCACATATGATATCTCATGAATTCCATCCATACAGTCTAACACCATTGTACCATCCCTATTTGGGATCTGATCCAATATCCATTAGCTGGTAGAGACACTTGGACAGTTGGAGGGAGCTCTGCAGTACAGAAATTTGTCTCTGAATAATTGACCACCAAATCCATTTCACCTTCTCCCTAAATGTCCTCCCACAGCTCTCTGGAGGATGACTAGTCACGTCACATGTGATGCTATGTTTCCCAGATATCAGTCTCACTAGATGATATTTTGCAGTTTTGTGTCCTCATAGACAAAATCCTACAACTAATGACACTAGAAATACAAAAGTTTTTTGTAGCTTCATGTCTACATCCTACAAACACTAAGTCCAGGATTTGGAGATTTTTTCCAAATCTCCACATTTAAAAAATAAAAATAAAAACTCTTTTTTTACATTCTGTGACTTCCAAATTTTTATGTAAGATGATTAAGCACCATCAGAGGTACTCCCAGCCTACATCGTTACAGAAGTAGATAACCATCAGAAAGCATTGGGCTAAGCCCAACTAGGAAAATAGAAGTAAATACGATAAATTCCATATATATCTCGATATATAACTGACATCTGAACTGAAATAATTTCTACTTGAAGGAGACTTACGTTGCAGGTACTTTTAATAACACTGCATACAGCATGTGACACTGCAAAATACAAAAGTCTTCCTGATGCTTTGGAAAAGCAATGAGAATTTAAATGAGATAAAAACCAGACATCTTTTAATCCTTCTTCAAGCTTCATCCCTTCTTTTCTTCTTGTTCACAACATGATTCAGAGGGGCTGATCCTCACCTGATATAAAACAGTCAGTCCAGTTTTATCAAAGTCAAAGGAGCTACACTTACACCAAAGGAAAGTCTGGCATGGTGTATCTAAACTACAGATAGAACATGAACTGTGACTAATTGTAAATGTTGTAGCTGTTTCCTTCCTACGCACAGTTATGTCTTTACCTGAATATCTTTCTGTTTTTTATTATTAGGCTCAAATAGGACATCAAAGGTTATTTTTTTGTTTAAATCTGCATGGAAAAATGGCTCTCATTTCCATACGACTCTCTAGACTTCTCCTTCTTACTTTAATTTGCTTCTGAAGACTTCAAAACATCTTATTGTCCGAAGTAGAAGAAACATCTGTTGAAGTCATACATAGTTTATTGGCTGGAATCAGTGATAAAAGACAGCATAGAGACTCACCAAAACATTTCATTGCTATCAACTTAAAACAAAAAATATTACAAAAAGAAAGCTTTTTTTTTTTTTTAATAAAAGAAACATGGGGAAAATTTTGCAAGACAAATAGACAAGAAAAACTGTGACTTTAATTCATCAAACCTCACATGAATGGATTTTGTATCCCAGCCAGCCAAGGCCTGACTGCTCTACAAAAAATGTTTTTTAATTAGCCCAGAAAGAGAAACAATTTATGAACAATGGTATTTCTCTCCACAGGATTTCCTGTTTAGAGGAATTACTTTTCACACTAGAATTGGTTTTTGCTCTTTCTACCTACTTATCTGTTTTACCATTTGCCAAATGCTGTCTGATATTAATTGCTACTCCATTTTTTTATTTTTATCGTATTTTTAGCAGAAAAAAGCTAAGAAAGGCCCCAACATCAATCTCAGGTCTATCCTATCCCTATTTTCTTTCTTTCATAGGAATTTACTAAGAAAGTATATGCAGTGAATACAGTCACTGGCATATTTTTTCCCTTTTTGTTAGTCTTCTCCAAAGCAGCTTCTCTCTGCATAGGCACAGAGAACATCAGGGACAGAAGACTATCCGGCAGGCTTTCTTAAATCTGTCTATCTTATCAGTGTGGCAACGCATGGGAAAATGATTCAGATAAAGCCACTAGTAATGAGGAATAATTGCAATGGGGTATTTCCGAAACTTCATTTTCCAAGTTACACTTCACAGATGGGAGCAAGGATGACTGCACCATCAGAAGGGACTGACACTTAGCAAGAGCAGTCCCACTCAGATATTCTGGCAATTTGTTATGTTTGTCTATTCAATTGACTCCTACTTACGGGCCTTTAAGCAAGTTCTAATTATAGTACTTTTGCTCAATTATTCTTTACCCTTCTGTATTCAAATATTCCATTTCCTTTTTAATGCTACCTTACCTACTTTTTGCTATATGCATTATTTTTAACTCACACCCCAGAACATTAAAACCTGCCCAATTTCTCATTATTTCTTTTCCTCTTGCAGTTTCTACTTACTTTCTACTATCTTCCTTACCCTTCTGTACAATCCTATGTGATTTTTCCCCCTTACCTGTTTCCTACTTTTTGTCCTTCCCTATTAGCATTATATACTCCAATTTCTTTTTCTTCATGTTCATTTTTGTATAGTTTCTTTTATTCTCCTTTTCCTTTTATGTCTTTTTTGCTGAGGCTCTCCATTGTATCTTACTCTCAATTTTACCTCACATATTGGCATTAGACAGTGTGGAATAAAGCAACAAATGAAATGAAGCCTGCTGGTCAAAGAATCTGGTTGTTTCTCATGTAATTCTTTTCCACATTTTTATCCAGTTTTTTCCATTTTATTCCTCATTGTCCTTCACACTTTTCCAATAGCATTAGTTGTTTTTGCTTGAGGTAAGCACTGTTTATTCAACAAAAAGTGTTTTGCTTCTGCATATACAATGTGAAAAAGGCACAACTTTTAGCTGTGGGTGATAGGCTCTGCCTTTTTGTGCCAGATTTCTTAATTCCAAGGTTCAGAGGTTTATGACTTGTTTCTTGCAGTTCCAGATTTGCGGTCAGGATGCCCCAGCAATCAGTTGGAAGGATCTATGGCTTCCTTAAATATTTTTGTATTTTGCCATTTCAGATAACTCTGTAACATCTATGTCAAAAGATAGATATTTTAATAAACACACAGTGGCCATGAAGATCTGCTTCATAACCTTTTTTCTGAGGCAGGTAAATATTCTTTCTCCTTCAAGGAAGCTGCAGAACTTGAGAAGGATGTTAAGTATATTAGGCTAAATCAATGACTCAGAGCAGAATTTTCACAAAGTACAGTTTAACAAGGTAAGAAGTAATATGTTATAGATACCTGCAAAGTAAAAAGCATAATCTGTAGCAAACAGTCATTACTACTTGTTCCTGCTCAGAAATGTTTGTTTCTGAGCTTGGCTGCTTCTAGACATGCTACAAAGAGCTGAGAGCTTCTCTACTTCTATACTTGGGCTCCAAATCTCCTCTCACAGCTGTGAAGAGAAAAAAAAAAAAAGTCTTAAGGTACTACTGATTTATGCATAACGAGATTATATTCCTCTGCAAAGATGCACACCGTAGTTAGTGGGTCTTAGGTTTCAAGATGCTTATGAATACTCACAGATTACTTGATGAGAAGAAGGTAAAGAGATACTATCAATACTTGTGGAGTTAGAAAGTGAAATTATCAAAATAACTTTTTTCTTGTTTAGAAAAGCACTAAAGCTTTGCATAATAAGCAGTATGCCATATTTTCCAGTGTTCCATTTTGCTGAATTTTTATAGATGAACTACCTAGAGGTGTAGTAACTAAACTGAACAGCCATAAAGTCTTGTTTCTTTAACGTTAGTCTTGTATATTACAGGTCCCTTAGAATACAAGCATACTATGATTATGTCCATTATGGTTGTTAACAAGCATATAATGAGGAACACCAAATAGATTGTGTCAGCATTCAAAAGGTAATCCAAAGCAACCCACCCACTTGCTGCTGCAATGGAAAGTCATATTTTTGCTGAAGAAGCCAAATCAATGGACAAATGTAACAGTAATGGAAGAAGTTGTTACAAAATACCAATATATAATTAACTGTCACCTTAAAAAAAAAATTATATATATATATATATATAGCCCATATAAAATGGAGAGGGAGTCTTAGACACTTCTTTTGGATGGCATGGCCACAACAATTCCTTTTGTACTAAATAATCTTTTCATAAAAAAAAAAAATATGAAGGAGTCCCATGCTATGCGATATGTCTTATGGTGGTGCTTTATCTGGTCTCCAGGTGGGTCTTGAACATTGCTTGCTGCTCAGATGCTGTAGGCACAGACACTGTGCTTAAGCAACTGAACAACTGTTCAGTTGTACCCCATGGTACGAACCTGCATCATCACTATCAGGGAAGCTTAGGCACCCAGCTCACATGTATATGCATAAATATTGACACATGTTTAGTTTAGGCTATTGTAGTGGGTTTACATGGCAAGGTTCTGGTAGTGGGGGTGGCTTCTGTGAGAAGAGCCCAGAAGCTGCCCCATGTTAGATAAGGGCGTTTCAGCCGGCTCCAGAGGGACCTGCCGCTGGCCAGAACTGAGTCAATAAGCGATGTTGTTTGCATCTCTGAGAGAAGATTTATGAAAGGGAAAAAAAATGCTGTACAACTGCAGCTGGGAGAGAGGAGTGACAAAATGTGAGAGACCCAGCCCTGCAGCTCCCAAGGTCAGTGCAGAAGGAGGACAGGAGGTGCTCCAGGCACACAGCAGCAGTTCCCCTGCGGCCTGTGGAGAGGCCTCTGGTGGAGCAGGCTGTCCCCCTGCAGCCCATGGGTCCCACATGGAGCAGATCTCCACGCTGCAGCCCGTGGAGGAGCCCCCGGTGGAGCAGGTGGATGTGGCCTGGAGGAGGCTGTGGCCCATGGAGAGCCCCCGCAGGAGCAGGCCCCGGGCTGGAGCTGCTGCCCGTGGAGAGGAGCCCACGCAGGAGCAGGGGGTCTGGGGGGAGCTGCCGCCCGTGGGGGACCCGTGCTGGAGCAGTTTGCTCCTGGGGGATGGACCCCATGGTACGGACCCATATGGGAGCAGTTCTTGAAGAGCTGCTGCCTGTGGGCAGCCCCTGCAGGATCAGTTCAGGAAGGACGGCATCCCGTGGGAGGGACCCCATGTGGAGTAGGGCCAGAGAGTGACCATGAAGGAGCAGCAGAGGCAAAGTGTCAGGGACTGACCGTAGCCCCCATTCCTCCGTTCTCCTGTGCCACTCAGGGGGAGTAGGTAGAAGAGGGTGTAGGGAGGTGGTTTTAGTTTTTCTTTGTTTTTCACTTCTCTAGCTTGTTAGTAATAGGTAATAAATTTCTTTAATCTCCCTATGCTGAATCTGTTTTGCCTGTGACAATAATTGTTGAGTGATCTCCCTGTCCTTATCTCAACCTGTGAGCCCTTCGTCATATTTTCTCCCCCTTTCTCTTTGAGGAGGAGGAGTGGGAGGGGTTATGGTGGACCTTGGCTGCCCAGCTGGATAAAACTACCACAGCTATGAATCTGAAATATGTTTATGAATTTAAAGCTCAATTCTAACCCTCAAATGAAGGAGGATCAATGTCAGTAGTTTTGGTCAAGTAAGTGCAGCTGGTCTTCAGGGTCTGCAGCCCCTTTTTAGCTGGGACCCTGCACTAATTCGTTGGTTATTCAAACCTAAAATGTCAACCATCATTAAAAGGCACATTATTTTTATTACAGAATGATGGAAATGAACTCTCATGGAAGTTTCAGTGGGGTATACTGCCAATAATACTAGAAAAAGTAAGATAAAAGTTCCAGAACTTTTGAACCATTCATCTAACAAGCTCCATACATATGTCAAACTATGATAAGAAGGCTGGCAGCTCATAATATGACAAGGCACTCTGTTTTGTTTAGTTGCATCACAAAATTCTAGTTCAAAGAATAAATAGTAAGGGTTGTGTTTGATCCAGAGCTGGTTGCCAAAAGGGAGATTTGCTTATGCTACTCTTAAACTTAAGTCTCACCATATTTAAAATATTTAAATTATTTAACATTCATAAATTATTGAGTCCTTTGGTGTCAGAATTATGTCTTTGTTCATGAAGATTTATTGTCATTGTTTTCTTGATTACCAGTGGTTGCCTGCAGCAACTGAAATGTCACAGCTAGAGTAGTCTATTTCTGTATTTAAACAAGCTAATAATTTCAGTGCCTTATACAATACTGTGCAACAAATTACTTTTTTTTTTTCTGGTAACCACCAAAATCAAGGAAGTCATGGAATTATAGACTTTTCTATTATTTTTGGCTTCTCAGTGGATATTTTCTTCAAGCTCATATAGGTTACACTAATTAAGTAACAGAAACTTATCTACCTATGTGCCTTGATATTCCTTGACCTCACAAGTAATCACTGCAATATTCAGAGCTGAGTAAATGCAGGGCAATACAGCATACGTGCAATTCACTGAGTTTACCATCTCTGCTTTGGCCAGTCTAGATCAGCTTTAAAGACTGCCCTGAGCCAATTGTTCACATTATCAGGATTATTTACTTTCTGGTAATGTCAAAGAGATCTATGTGTGGACTGAAACCCCATTATGGCAGGCACTCTGCCTCCTTTCTTTTAATAACTGATTTCTGTAGCAGTGCTACCAGACTTCAAAGGCAAGATCATCTAATTCTTCTTGTAAAATAGGCCCAAGTCTACCCAGAGAGTGCAAAAACATGTGTAAAATTGGATACAAACTGACAGGGTCTTCAGATGTACTGTAGGTAGTGAAAAAACTCTGAAAACATGAAATACGTGACTGAGACTGGAGCTTGTAAAATTGCTGTGATTTTGCCAACATAACCTTCTCCTACAGAGTTGGAAACATGCAAGAAATTTAAACATTACAGAACAAAGCTACGATAAAATGAACCAAGAAATTTAGGATTTTATGCACTGTATGGTGAATTATATTTTTAGGATCAATCTAATTGATAAATTTCCAAGATTATACAATGAAGGGTTCCTACTTAATTTGAGTACTTAATTATCCAGTGTAGTGGGTTGACCCTGGCCAGCAGCCACACACCCACCCACTTGCTCACTCACATCTCCCATGGGATGGAGAAAAAGTAAAAGGAAGGAGAGAAGACTTGTGGACTGAGATAATGACAGTTTAATAGGGAAAGCAAAAGCTGCACCCACAGGCAAAGCAAAATAAGGAATTCACTATTTCCCATTGGTGGGCAGATGTCCAACCACTACCTAGGAAGCAGGGCTTCAGCATATGTGTAATAATTACTTGGGAAGACAAACACCTTAACTCCAAATGTCCTCCTTTCCTATTTCTTTGTCCGAGCTTTTTACTGCTGAGCATGATGTCAGGTGGCATGGGACATCCCTTAGGTCAGATCTCCTGGCTGTGTCCCCCACAGCCTCCTGCCTGCCCCAGCTTACTTACTGGGGGAGGTGTGGAGAGGAAGAAAGTCTTGAGCTGGGCAAGCACTGGTCAGCAACAGCAAACTACTGTTGTATTATCAACACTGTTTCAGCCACATATCCAAAGCACAAAGGGCTGCTATGGAGGAAGTTCACTCCATCCCAGCCAGACCCAGTAGAGCCAAACCCAAGAGAAGTTAGTATTTGTCTGAGTGGCTGGATAATAAATAAAGAACAAAGACTAATTCAATGATAACTGGTAGCTGATGTGTGAAGGATATCATCATCGTGTAGTAACACAGAACTGGCAATTATTCCTGTTCTGTGGGAAGAAGGGAAGGAGGATGTCACGCAAAGATGGCAATTAGAAGGAGCCTGTTAAGCATTTTCTTGAGAATGTTGCAATATGAATAATACATGAAAATTCTTCCGTCTTATAAAGATAAATTACCAAGATAGAAAGTCAGGCAAGTTGTTTCAGTGTTCTTTCAGTTTTGAGCAGGTTCCATAGTGATATTTCTGTGAATCTCACCGCTTTTCGCACTGTTTTAGGAGAGAAAGTGGTGATTTTCTTTATGTTAGTATTTCCCAGATATCCAACCACAAGTGAGCTCACTTGGCCACTTGTGCAAGTGGAAGTGGGTTTTCAAGACTGGGAGTGGCATTTTATGCAAAAAAGTTTTGGAATCTTCCTTTGGTTTGGAATCCATTCAGGTGCCACAGAGGACAAATATTTTGTCATTAAAAACAAAAACAACAAAAGCAAACAGGACAAAAATCATTTCTTTGATGCTTGTACCTCAAATCATTCTCTTCAAGAACTCGGCTTGCCCTATCATTAATACAGATTAAGTTTGGTCACTGTTTTGGATTTCTTGCTATCCACAAGAAGTTTTCTCACTATTTTTTTTGCAAACTCTTCCAAGAATTAATCTGGCAGAGTGCTGACCATTCTGGCCTGATCCAGAAAAACACTTAAGCCTGTCTTTAAGCACCAGAGTAGTTCTAACCAGATTGAGCTCATAATACTATTGTTTTACAAGATGGTGAAATATCTGTTTACTTATTAAAGTCTGAATATTAAGATTCAAGATTGCTCGTTATATCCATTACAGATGTTTTCTCCTCATAAATGACAATCAAAATTTCATTTGTTTGATGTTTATATCTTTGTTCAGTTCTCTACTCTATTGGATAACTCGCAGTGAAAAATTCCAGGCTCTTCTTGAACAATTTATTGTTCTTTTCTCTTTCTTCATTATTATTAATGGGAAATTCCAAACTTTGCAGATAAGATTTATATAGTCTTTCAAATGGGTCAGAACAAGGGAATATCAGAAATGTTTAAAAAGCCTGTTTTGCAAGTTATGGCTTTATTTAAAAAAAAAAAAAAAAAAAAAAAAGTGCTTGAATTGCTTTAAAAAGCATAGAATTGCCAAAACCTCTGAGACTGATGCACCACAAAGGAATCCGCCCTGCAATCATTTATGTGCCCAATTAATTTTAAGCACATGGGTAGCACCACATTTTATACTTTCATTAATGACCTAGATAAAAGAAGACAGAATATGGTTATTATGCTTTCAGATGACACCATGAGAGGATGAGAAATAGCAATGTCACATTAAAAAAAAAAAAAAAAAAGAAAAGCTTTATATACTGCATAATAATAGCTTTATTTCAGTTTTTAAATGGATTTTTCTACTTTTAGTTTTAAATGCAATTATGCAATTAAATTGGGGACCATATTAATCACAGTTACCATTACATCCTTAGTCTCTGTCAGAATTTGTCTGTAGGGTCTTGAGGGATACTAGACATTCAAGGGATGATATCAATTAAGTTTTTCCTAATTTTGCAAGACTCTTCTGACTATTTCTCTGAATTCAGGATTGTTATTTATTATTCATAACTTATCCTCTAGAAATTAAATTGCCATTTATTACTGAATAATATTGAAGACCATTTTTGTGTCGTATGCCATGAGTTTACACCTTTTGAGACTTCAGGTCTAGAAGAACAACCTGCGCAGCCCCATCCAGCTACTTGTTGACACAAGCTGCATATCATAAATTACTTCCATAAACTTTTCAAAATCCATAACAGAAGGAGCAAGTTTATTTGCCCCAACTATCTGCAGCCTTGAAGGCTGCTCTGTATTTCTGACTCTTGCAAAAGCCATGAGTCTCTTTCTAATGTGTAACCTGAATTTAGTCATGACTTGTTTAAATCCAGTTGTCCTTTATTTTAATTAGCTCTCTTTTCTCCTTGCAGTTCACTCTCATGATACAGCTAAAGATAGAAAACATGCTTTTTTCTAAACAATCTTTTTAGATGTTCCTATAACTGATCACTGTCTCATCTTTTTGTCAGATTGTGCTCATTTTAGTTAAAAACATAACTAGAGCTGCATAGTGTTCCAAGCAAGTTAACCATTTTCTTACTTGTATGACTTCCGATTCCCCCTGCCCTATCAACACTTTTCAGTTTTGTGTCATCAGATTTTATTGGAAATTTCTTCCAAATGTTTATTCCATAACTATTGGAAAATCCTTCCATAGATTTCTTCTGTACTCTTTAATGTTTTTTGCATCAAAGAGTCTATTTAACCAAGTGGAAATTCAGTAAATCGTTTCTTTTCTAGATCCTCAGGCTTTACTTTGTCTTCAGAAGGAACTGAGAATGGTGGTTTGTAGATACAAAACATAATATGACTTTGACCATGTAAATCTGACAAATATCACTGCTCTTAACAAGCCATTAAATAGTACAGCTTAGTTGCATGACACGACATTAGAACACACAGATGGAGTCTATCAGTACTACGGTATCCTCAGTGGCATTGTCCACTCTAGGTTTCTTCATCTTTTTCTACTCACTTTTTGGACAAGGTATGACATCTTTATAAGATTTTTCTCAAGATTTTGGCTGTGCCATTTTGAAAAGATATTTGTCTTTAAACAGAGTTACAAATAACTTATTAAATTCAGTATCTAACAGTGTGCTGTACTGTTTACAGTACTAAAAGCTTACTATATTTATTAGCTCAAAAAGTTAATAAGGGGGTAAAAGAAGGGAGTAAAAAAACAGAGTAAAAAAGATGGATCCAGACTCTTCTCAGTGTCACTCTCATCTCACAAGATAAGAAGCATTAGGCAAGAAATTGAAATACAAGACATTCTATTAAAAAAAAAAAAAAAAAGAGGGTGGTCAAACATGAGAACAGACTGCCCAGAAAACTTATGGAGTCTCCATCCTTGGAAGTATTCAAAATGCAGCTGGACACAAACCCTGTGCAACTGAACCTAACTGACCGTACTTTGAGCAGAGCCTCTGGACAAGGCAATCCCCAGAGGTCTCTGCCAACTTAGGCACTGAGCTGGTGATTCTGACTCTTCATTACTGATGTTGAAGCACTCAACTAGGATGTGGAAAACTGTCTGCCCAAAGCTGCAGCAATAGAACATTTAGTCAGCTTATAAATTAAAGCAGCTTTTGCAAAAGAGGTTGACAGGAAGCCCAAAAGCAATGAGAAAAGAGTGTCCTGCTGGGGTGTTAGCCGCTGCCCCTGGGACTATGTTTTATATTAGACAGTCTCTGGATAATATAAAACCAGTTTCTGTACTCCTTAGCAGCAAATACTGAGTGAACTGCAAAGTCAAGCTTTCTCTGCCTCCTTTCCTCCCTGCCACTGTAACTTTCTCATTCATAGGTGCACAATGTTTTAGCCTCACCAGCAGAGGTAAGGTGTGGACCATCTTACTTCTTCCTTCTCGCTTAAGCTTCCAGAGAGCTTGGTGGTTAACATACTTTCTTAGACTACGAAATAACATTCCAGCGCCTTCAACTATCCTGTTCGTTAGGCAAATAACTGCAACTTTGTGCAAAAGAAATGGTCAGTACTCCACTGGTTGCATGGGGTCTTAAGATATTAAAATCTGAGTGCTGACTAAGGAAGTCTGCATTCAACCGTGACTAGATGTTTAATATCATAGCTAAGTGCTCTTGAGCTTTGTTCTGGGTGATAAATGCTTATAAATCTGGTGAGTTTTTAAAAATTATTCTTTACTTTCTTTATATATATATATATATTCTTTATATATGCCACAGCAAAGAAACTAAAAGTTCAAGGATCAGTCATAAGTAAATAATATAAGAAATATATGTATATGTAATTATAGTTTTTGTCCTGTAAAGATAATCTTTGTTATGGAACAGTGAAAACAAACACAGACTCAAAACCACAAAAAATGTGAAAGAACAGGCAGAGAGGAAGAGATAACAAGAAAGATTAATGTAATCTGCAGTATATTAGTCTCCTATCTGATGCTCAACCTGAGAGTGTGCTCTGTAACACTGAACTGTGACTCAATTGATCTGATTGGAATAAATGGGTCAAACAGTCAGTCTGTGGCAACCAGAAAGTGCAGTCATAACTGGTCTTGAGTATTCAACTTACTTAGACTGAGCAAGTCTTCTTATGTGCTTCCCATTTTTGGTAGAGCACCTTAACATTGGATCATAAAATAGTTCTTAATGATAAAAAGGATATGATTTTGATCATATTTGCATCATGTGCTTAAGATCCTTCACAAACAAGAAAACAAAATAAAAATACTAATCAATTTCCCAGTATTTGTTTGGTAGGTATCACTAAAGTTCTAGCATAACATTTTACAGTACATATTTATCTTTTTTAGTTGTTAACTTTTTCTTACTCAAAAATATTTGTCAAAATGTGCCTGGCTAGAGTCACAAGACCAAGGGTATCATTTTCCAAAAGTGCAGTGCTGTACAGGCTGCCAGCTTATTTGGAAACAGCTCAAGAATCTCTAACACCGCACTGTGTAACAAAGACAAAACCCTTAACTTAGAGTGCTCTGTCACCTTTGCAAATAGGACTCAAAACTCTCTTGGTTGGTACCACTAGAGCCTCTAGTGGATATTTTTTTATATTGCAAAACTTCAGCACAGATACCAAATTCTGTGGCTGATGGATGTTATCGTACTGGAGAAACAGTGAAATCCCACAGCTGCCAGTGGAGCTGCCTCAGTCCTCATGGCATGCTACCCTGAGGACCGCAAACGTTTTGTCTGTATGCAAAGCTGTTCATCACTCACTTAGAAGCAACCTTCCACGCTGTGCTCAGGTTTTGCAGAAAGGCTCTGTGCCTTTATCTGGAAACTGGGTGTGCTTTGATGAGAACAAAATGCATCTTTATTATAAATAGAAGGGGCTGGATTCAACTGGACATACAGAAGCTGCTGTGGTTTTAGGTGAAGTAGGATTTCTCTGTCTCACCAGCCAGCCTAATGTAGATGTCTCTAACATCCTACAGCACTTCAAATACCAATACGTACAACATGTTGGCCACTGAGCAGAGCCCACATAACAGGATTCAGATGCAGACAGCTTACGTGTCTACCATGTAAAGCAAGCTAGATGTTTAAGTTCCTATTATAGCCAGTGGAGATCTGCTGGAATCTTCCCAGGAAGCCAAGGAGCTCCCACAGACCTGTGTCACACCTGTGTGAGGTACCTCCAATGCCCAAAGGTGTCTCAAGTGGCAGCAGATGCTAAAGCGTGGACAAATGATCAAACTTCTTAATTTTGTTTACTTACTTAGATCATGTAGATACTCATACTGTAGGTATCTAAATCTAGATGCCAGCACCTGAATCTGCATCTGAATCCCATCAGGAGTGCTGACTTGGCAGCTCATCTAATGCTAAGCATTCGTTTCCATAACTGGAAAGAAAGAATTTTCTGAGCCAGCAAATTAACCAGTATCTTATTACAAAAATCTTGAAGGAAGTCAGTGTCAATAACACTAGATTTTTGCTAGATATCTACAACTAGACAATTAGAAGCTTTGCAAAATCCAGCTCCGCTTATCTATGCATTTTGGTCCTTCAGTGTATTAAGTGATGACATCAAATGACCTAGCAACTGAGAGTCGGCAAGTGTAGGACTCCAAAAAATCTTCGGCACTCTTCTGAATAAAATGAATTTAACAACAAAGTAAATGCACTGACTAGAACAGACGATTTTAGTGAAATCCTTTGAATTCATAAGCAAGAACATTGACATGATGATGACTGCACAGAACCATTACTATACGGTGCAATTACACGGAAAAGGTTTTTGTGCATCCTAGTCTTTATATTAAACTGACATATTTTCTCTTATACTGATTTCACATTTTTTTTTAATTTAATAATGCTTTCTTACAACCCATTAAATTACCCCAGAAATTTTGTGGTCGCATTTGGAAGAATCCGAATTTGTTTTGCAAAATTGCTTTCATATTTTAAGAAAAGAATTCCTTTAATTTAATGTGTTTTACAGTAATTCAGAATAAGAAGAAAATTGGGATTCTTCTCCACATGTCAGCGGCTGGCCACATTTTCAGTTGTCAAAGCAGAAAAGCTCTAACTGAGATTAAGAAATGACTGAGCACTTATAAATGACAAATAAAAGCTTGCAGAGAACTGATTAGGCAGCCTACTGTTTTGGGGGGATTTTTCTTGTAGATTTCTCTGAGGATTTTTCATTTTGAAAGTTCATCACGGTGATTTTCAACAGTCTAACCATTGTGTTACATGTCACAATTAGTAATTTAGAAAAATTAACAGTTTCTCTAAAACACATTATCAAAGAACACGTATAACTCTTATTTACCAGAGGGATTTTTTTTTTCTCCCACAAAATCAACTGATGCATATCCAAGCAACCCCTGGATAGAGCCTGCTGAAGATCTTTTGCACTTCATGTATAAGACTACTCAACTCAAATAATGTGTGCGATGCTGAACCTGAAAGGCATTAATGCCAGAAACAACAACTGCACTATATCA
Source organism: Cygnus atratus (assembly GCF_013377495.2). Lineage (NCBI taxonomy): Eukaryota > Metazoa > Chordata > Aves > Anseriformes > Anatidae > Cygnus > Cygnus atratus. The sequence continues at coordinate 9,897,029 of NC_066364.1, forward strand.
AGCCCAGGAAAAAGTAATGGGACTAGAAAGGGAGATTTTCCAAAAATCAGAGTTTTTATTTCATCTGTAATATTGTTGATAAATTGAAATGCTACCATGCAAAATCTCAGCACTTTTTTGGCCGGAAAGGCACTCACGCTAATATAATGAGTCTGGATTACAAAGGTTTGCCAAGCTTAGATCATGTATAGATTAATAATGATGTCTTTTAATGTCTTAATGATCTCTTAATGAAATACATTTATAATGCTATGATTTGGTGAGGACTCACTAACATTTCTCATATCAGAACATGATGTTCAAAGCTAGGTTCTTAATAATAATTAACACATGTACCGTACTTTTTCTCTTCAAAGTGCTCTAGGAACGTTAGCAATTAGTTAAAAACCCGTGTGCTGAGTGTATGCTATCTGTTTAGGCTCTCAGAGGCCCACAACAATCAAACTGGAGCTAGCCAAGAAAGTCCAAGCAGAAAATAGTAATTTCTTCTGTGTTCTGAAGAATTTTAGATCAAGGCAGGAAAGACATGTCACGGGATAAATTAAATGCAGGTGGCGGCCACTTCATACAAATACTATTAGACAAATAATATAAACATAGACTACACTTTAAAAAATGTATGCAGAATATTAAAGCTTAATTAAGTTCTTCTAAAAAGAAGTGAATGAAAAGGCAACCTCAGAAACAGAAGACTCCCCCAAACCATCTGAAACCTCTTATTTTGCTAATCTCTGTTCTCAGCATCTAAAGCAAGCATTTTAACATAAGCAAACAGAGGCTCGCAGTGTTGACTCAAAACCTGTTAATACACAGTACCTGCAAGCTACAACAAAGCCCTGTATAAATCATACCCCTTTGCTCCCGTGGCTGGTATCTGGCTGTACAGGCGCGTTAACTGAACAAGAAGAGATTGCAGTTGGCTAATTTGCTAGGGCTCATCATCTGCCAGGAGATCAGATAGGACAAGAGATCAGAGTTCAATTGTAGTCAAGCAAGACTCAGCTTGCGAACCAGAGACAGTGGTTGGTTGGGAGGAGAAGTTTTCCTCCTCACATTGGCAATAATATGTCCCCCAAACCAGGAAAAGCTTTATTCTGTGATGTTCCATTCACTGCTAAAATAAAAGAATTAATTCACAGCATTGTTGTGCTTTGGGTGGAAGAATTAACTAACTCATGACAAAGTGAATTCAGAGACATTGTTCTATTTCCAGAAATATCATAGAGTTGTGTTTTTCATAAATAATTCAACTTTATCTTTAAGAACTCAGGCAGGAACCTACCTGTAGATAAAAATCTGAGTGCTTCTAGATTTTAGGGTTCTTTCAAGACTTAATGCAACCAATGTGCCTGTATTCTAAGTAGAAACAGCAGCAATTCCAGCATTTGCGAAATTATTGTGAAGATAAACATATTAAAGATTCATCAGTAATAGAGTTATCAGCTTAAAATAAATCTGTAGCTATATTTACTCAGTTGAAATTGTGAAAGACTTCGTTGTCTGCTCATTGCCTCAATTTAAAGACAAAAAAAAAAAGGGAAAAAAAAAGAAAAAAAAAAGAAATTCCTAAATGATTTTATTTAGTTGGGTTTGAATTTCATCTGTCAAAAGAAGAGTTGATTCTTGTCACCTCTAATTTTCTTTGCCATTTTTCATGAATATAAGATTTAAAATAAACACAGAATACCGTGAGCCTAATTAATATGAAGTCCTATAAAATTCTAAGATTAAAACCAGCATGTCTTGGCAAAACACACTTTTTTCTATTTTGCTTGAAAAATGAAGAAGTTATGGGGAGCAGAGAATTTGGTGATCAAAAGAATGGCATGAGATATTCAAACAATAAAGATCTTTTTGAGCAAAGGAAACACCTTTACTAAAGGGCAGAAGCTGAAAGCTTGCTGATTATTTACACATTGCACTCACTTGGACTTCTTCCAGACATATATCAGAATTTCATTTTATCTTATGTTAATTTTTTGGCAAATGACAGTGTGATGCTTGTGAGGTCTTGAGAAATATGTCCTCCAAAAAGCTGATAGCAAATTTTTGTTCACCTTTGTTCTATTTAAATTATACAGACAGCATAATAAAAATAGAAGGGAAGGGGAGAAGGTTGAAAAATCCAGAGCGAGACTATCAGATCTCAAGCTGCTGACTTCTGAGCCTGAAGAAAGAAGTGACCAATTTCCTTTCTTTTTCTTGGAAGCCACAGTGAGGCCAAGTTTCATGGAGCAAGCCTTGCCCTGCCGTAGCCATCTCCCTCCTGCCTGCTGGGGAATCAGACTACCCAATAAAGCGAGCAATTCCAACGGACCTCTGAAATCTCAGGCAGGAAATTCCTTTCAGCACAGCTTTCAGCAATGAAACGGACTGTCAAAACATCTTCCCAGAGGATTACAGAGCTCCTGCCCAGGAATTAGCAGAGAAAGTTCGGCACTTACATTAGTACAATGCCCCCAGCTCCACTTCAGGCTAAACAAGGGCTGAGGCTACTTAACACTTTCAGATTCAGCGCAAGAATGTCACCCTTGTAACACAGGCTATTAAGAACTTCTAAAAATACATCAGATGTAAGAAAATTCTTCTTGTTGTCCAAAACACAACCTACTGTGTTCCTTCCCAGCTTGTAAATGGAATTAAATGTTTTCCTAATTAAAAATGTAGTGCTTTTTATTTCTTTCCCATGACTTACATAATTTTATCAAAGGCCTTTCTATAGTCTTCCAAAAGAACAACAACCCAATGCATATGCAATCACATTCTGCATGTACAATCACATTCTGGTGTCAGAGGGTAGGAAGAGGCATGCATATATATATGTATAGGTCTTGCCTTCTCTTTCAGCCATAGTAACTTGTTGAACATACTGGCCAATTCAGAAATCCTGTTAATGCTAGAGGCTTTATTTATTGCAATAGATAAGGTGGTGCTTTTCATTTGATTTCATTTCATGATGGCTGACTGCCAGGATAGGATTCAATTGCATAAACGCATGTGAAAGCGCAAAGTGACATGCCCCAGGGTAGGCTGACACTGTCCTGAGGTGTCCAGAAACCAGCTGCTGGGCCAGAAAGGAGCAAGTGCCCCATAGGTGCTGCCTCATCTGTGCCAGCTCCTTGAATGGATGTCTTCGATGTGCAATAACATCTGAAATAGTACGCGATGCCTATGTTTAGGCAGCTGGATCTGGCTGCCAATGACTTTGAAAATAGAGTGAACAGCCTAACAGCCACAACAGCAAAAAAGCTGACAGCTGAACTGCTGTGGCAACAGCCTCACCTCACCTCTAGGCTACTTCAGAAACCTGCTGTCTCAGAACAAGAAACTGAAGTGCACCCCCCTCCACCCCAAAAAACAGGCTCCCCAAGACTATAATGGAAAATTCCTTAGAACATTAGAAAGTGTCAATGAAAATGAATTTTCTGTATTGTTTCTGTATACCTTCTAACTTAACAGGAGTTTGCTTGCAGTCAGATGCCAGCAAGTCACAGAATAGCACTCACATATTTGGTTGGTTGGCTGTTTTTTTGTTTGTTTTTGTTTTTTTTTTGGTGTGTGTGTGTGTGTGTTTTCCTCCCTTTTAAGTAGGTAAATATCATACAGCAACAAAGACCCCCTGGCATCCTCTCCTCACTTTCCCCATATTAAAATGGGGAAATGCAGTCAGTAAAAGCACCTGACTAAATGCCTGAGTGATAAAACTAGTAGAAACGAGAGAGATGTGGTTCTGGGCTGGGGCAATCCCAAGCACAAACACAGGCTGGGTGGAGAATGGATTGAGAGCAGCCCTAAGGAGAAGGACCTGGGGGTGGTGGTTGATGAGAAGCTCGACATGAACTGGCAATATACGCTTGCAGCCCAGAAAGCCAACCATATCCTGGGCTGCATCAAAAGCAGCATGGCCAGCAGGGCAAGGGAGGTGATTCTTCCCCTCTGCTCTGCCCTTGTGAGACCCCACCTGGAGCCTGCATTCAGCTCTGGGACCCCCAGCACAAGAAGGACGTGGAAGTATTAGAATGAGTCCAGAGGAGGCCATGAGGATGATCAAGGGGCTGAAGCACCTCTCCTATGAAGCCAGGCTGAGGGAGTTGGGGTTGTTCAGCCTGGAGAAGAGAAGGCCCCGAAGAGACCTTACAGCGCCCTTCCAGTGCCTAAAGGGGGCTACAGGAAAGCTGGGGAGGGACTCCTTGTCAGGGGATGGAGTGATAGGACAAGGGGTAATGGCTTTTAACTAACAGAGGGTAGGTTTAGATTAGATATAAGGAAGAAATTCTTTACCGTGAGGGTGGTGAGGCACTGGCACGGGTTGCCCAGAGAAGCTGTGGATGCCCCATCCCTGGAGGTGTTCAAGGCCAGACTGGATGGGGCTTTGGGCAACCTGGTCTGGTGGGAGGTGTCCCTGCCTAGGGCAGGGGGGTTGGAACTGTATGACCTTTAAGGTCCCTTCCAACCCAAACCATTCAGTGTTTCTATGATTCTATGTGCCTGTCTATAAGCCAGAAGGAAAGCCTCCATCTTTTAGAATTTTGTCAAGGTAAAAAAGGAAAAATGTAACAGAAAGAAAGATGGAGAATCTCTGAAAAATTTGTGCACATGCAGTATTCTGGAGGGATACATCCACGAAAAGCTTGTCCACTATTTCTAAATAACAGAAAATATAAATAAACCAGAATGGTCGTCCTTTTTTTTAATTTATTTTTGTACAGGTGAAAGAAATGCCCTGAGAAGTCAGAAACATCAGGTGCAAGAAAAAGGCAGACGAATTTATCTTAGAATAATGGATGAGTCATCCTAGATACTTTTTATGCAAACTGTAAGGAAACCTGGTGCACTGTGTAACGGGAAACTGCCAGAAACCAGAGCAAAATATCAACAGTCGAGCCAAAACACAGACAAGGATCTGAAGGGAGATCAACACAGGAGACATCAGAGCAGGTACCTGCCACAGACTCCCTTTTGGAAAGGACTTCAGTAAGGCTTTTGACACTCTCCCATAGCATCTTCACATGCAAACTGATAAGGTACAGGCTAGCTGAACAGATAGTAAAGCGGACTGAAAGCTGGCTGATCTGCGAGGTTTGAAGGGCTGTGATCAGGGCCATGACAGTCAGTTGAAGGCGAGTCACTAGTAGTGTGCCCATGGGTCGATACTGAGACCGATACTGCTTAACTTCTGCTTTCATGAACTGGACGATGAGGCAGGGTGCACCCTGTGCAAGTTTGTAGAAAATACAAAACTGGGAGGAGTGGAGATGGGCATGCTGCCATTCAGAGGGACCTCAATGTGCTGGAGAAATGAGCAGACAAGAAACTCGTGCGCTTCCACAAAGGGAAGTATGAAGTCCTGCACCAGGGGAGGAGTAACCCCCACACAACTGTGAGGACTGGGGACCAATTAACTGGAAAGAAGCTTTGCAGAGAAGGACATGGGGATCTTGGTGGACAAGCTGACCATGAGCCAGCAATGCGCCCTTGCAGCAAAAAAGGTGAATGCTATCCTGGGCTGTGTTAGGAGAAACATCCACAGCAGGTTGAGGGAGGTGATCCTTCCCCTCTACTCAGCATTGATGAGGCCACACCAAGAATAGTGTGTCAGGTTCTGGGCTCCCCAGAACAAGAGAGATATGGAATCTCCATTTTCAGAAATACTCAAAACTCAACTGGACACAAAACCCTAAGCAACCTGCTGTACCTGGCCCTATTTGGAGCAGGGGTCTATACAATCTTTAGGGGTCCCTTCCAACACCACCCATACTGCAAGTCTGTGAACCTGTAACTGTAGTTTAAAAGTGCAGATGGAAAGTGAAAAACATTTTTTGTCTGCTCCATTCTTTACTTTAAGAGGAAAATTGTATCTATCTACATATACTTGTCCACACATTCCACCATCTGTGCAAGACTCAGGAGCAGACAGGTTGACCTCTCTTTCTTGTGATGTCCAATTTGATGTTTGTTTTGGAACTACATCTCTTTCCAAAATTAAACAATGTAAACAGAAAGTCAAAGTCACCTATAAAGCACCGCATCAATACAATGGTGGCAGAGCAGTGAGGAGGGCTTGAAATGATGTTAAAATTTTCTTTCATGTAATACTAACGAATTTTAAGTGAAAACTATAAGACACCACAAAATTAAAAGGGAGTGGTTGCAGTATTAGATTGTATTTCACCAATGAAATAGAGTTCTAGAATATGAAGAACATTGCATTATTACTAATGATACAGACACAACACACATTGCTTTTTAAGGAATTTAACCTAAGCTTCTGCAAAAGCTGTTGTAAAAGAGAATAACTGAATATATTTTAAAATGGCTGGAGCAGAGAGAATTTTAACAGTAGGTCTTTGCTGCAGATGGACCTCAAGGGAAACCCTCAAGGGTTGATCCCACCGACAAGAAGAAGGAAAAGAGGAGAAAGGTGTTTGCAAAGTTTATCACTTTCTAATAGTTTAGATTTCATCATCTCCTTCTCACACCGCATATGAGTCTATGATTGCTTCTGGGGAGTCCACATAGAGGTAATCATAAACAACAGGTCAGACTAAAATTCACTCTTCTGCAAAGGCTAAACATAAAAGTGATTCATGGAGCTTAGGCCTATGGTTAGGGCTAGAGGTGACCTTGCGCAGAGTACATTCCATACCTGAGCTGAAATCTGCACCCTCGGAAAGATCAGAAAATCTCCAGTGAAGACTCTTGGCCAAAATCAGAAGTGATTTTTAACTTACAGTTTTCATGGTTAGTTTTAGATAGCAACAAAGGAAGGCAAGGGGAAAAAAAATAAATTACTTGACTAGCTCTCAAATGTATTTATAACTGGAATTTACTTCTGTGAAATTCAATGTTTTATTTCATATTACAGTTTTAGCTATTAAATATGAGGCAGTTGCTGTGAGAGTTGTTCCAGTACACACAGCTGCATTAACAGCTAACTAGAAATACATTTTACACTAGTGAGTACTTTCAAGAACCAAATGTCTCTTCAGGAAGTTTTACTAGTAACTTTTTTTTTCAAGTATTTACCCAGTTCCAGCTAATTCTGTGTGTTACTCTCCATGTATATGCACTTTTTTTTCCATCTGAAAATTAATTTCCACTCATCTATGGGGCAAGATTAACAAAGACACTACCATCTGTTCCTGGACAGGATTTGCTATCATATAACTGTTGACATGTAAAGGGTATTTTATATTTTGATTGGACATTGATAGTGCTTTCTTTGGATTAACTATTTTAAACCAAACTATGAAAACAGCCTTAAATATATAGGTCATAGCAATTATTGTGTTATTTACATTACTAAACAAGTACGCAGCAGATGGCCTCCAGGGCCCTGGCCAGAAGAACCTATCTCCTGCAGATTTATGTGGTGCTTTGAGATACTACCAACTAACTTCTAAAACCTGTTTGAATGCCATTGTGCCTATAGATTTTTGCCAGCAAAAATATTCTAGGCTTGTTTATTTCAACACCAACATTTCTCCAGGCCTTCCTGGTATCTGGCTACATAAAATGTTCGTACTTGGGCTTTGTCAAAGAAGAATGAAGTAAGCACCAGGGGCCATTAATTAGACAACGGGCCAAATGACAGTCTGTCCACACCTACACTTCCCAGTTCTTGGCCCTGATATTTTTGGACCTGGGTGGCACCTCTATGGCCATCAGACATCATTGCTATATTGTGTGGTGGTGGGTTTTTTTGTTTGTTTTGTTTTTTTCTTTCATGTATAAGTGCCTGAAATATAGAAATATAGAAAAATATAAAGATGGTTTTGCAGCTCTCCATTTCTCCATTTCTTGAAACTGATGGTCTATGCGTCATGAGAACCTGTGATGGTAGTGAGCATGAAGCCCACTAGGTTGGCGTTGGATGAGTATATGAGGTGGGGAAGGACAAGTTTGGTGCAGTCTTCTCCATACTGCTTACTGAGAATGACTTCTGGTGGGTGTTATACCCTGAACTGTGCCCAGGATTGTTTACCAAAGCATTCACAGGGTGAAACAATGCCAGGGAACAGGTTATCTGTTAACTAGTCTTGCAAACGGTGGTCCAGTGCCCAGGAATATTCATGGTCCCGTTTCACTTCTCAGTAAAAACTTAACCAGGGAATTCATCCAAAACACTCAGGAAGATCTGACCTTATAAAACGCTACCCCAAGCTTTCATGATTCAAAATCATTGTTTTTCATATCCCTGAGTTAAACTGGCCCTTAAATGTACTTATTTTATTCAAGCCCAATCTAGCAAAATATTTATGCACGTGAGCCACTTTAAGCTCCCTGTTTTCAAAGGGGCTGTTTCTATAAGCAATTTTATGCGTGCTTAGAAGCTTTGGGACCATTGTTTCATGTAAATCCATTTCTATGCTCCAAGTTTTGTGTTTGCTGGATGCTGACTTTACACGCTGAAAATAAGAATCACATGAGAACAATATTATATACACTATGTAAGAAAATATACAATCTCCAATTAACTTCCATTTCAAAACATTTGCAGTTAGTTTTTTTAGCCTCATAATACAGGAATACATACTAAAATATTGTTGCTGCCATTTATGATGTGAGCACACTCACTTAAATGCGTACCACAGGGTCCTCATATGCCCACACACAAGAACTCAGTGAGCCAGCCATTTTTCTCCATAGAGATGCAGAATAAGAGCCTTTTGGTACTTAATGTTTCCTTTTCTTACACTAATTACCTGTAAAGTTTAGTCTTAAACAATAAAGAAGGACTTTATTTATTTGCAATCTCTTGCCTCAGTTGTTTAGGAAACTCACAAGGCATCTACTTTTGAAACATTTCACTGTCTCTAGAACAGCATCTCTAACTCATCATTTTCAACTGTTCTGTAATAAGAAAAAAAAATGTTTACGAAAAAGGAAAATAAGAAAAAGAAAATAAAAGAAAAGAAAATAAGAAGCAAGAAATAAGAAAATATAGAAATAAGAAAAGAAAAAAAAAAGAAATAAGAAAAAAACTGTTCTGTAATAAGAAAACCACAGGGAACGTTATGTACTTCTGAGAAATTCTCTTTAGACACAATGAGCATACAAACAATAGCTTAACTGTTCAGTGTGAAATTTACTTCCATGAACAACCTAAATATTTATATGATCCATGCATATTTTTAAAATCTTAATTTTAAGATCATGTTTATACTGAGATTCAATATATTTATTCCTGAGAGAGCAAATAATTCCACAGAAAATCTAATCGGGATCCAAATGTTGCAATCTACTGTTTGCCTTCCCTACGCAGTCAAATTTCTTCATTTAGCTAGTGCAGCGTGTTTTCACAGAATAAGACAGATAATTAAAAAAAAAAAAAAAAAGCAGCAGGATTGTATATAAACCAAAATTGGCAAGGAAGCTGGATCTAAAGATGCAGAGAAACTGTTTTTCTCCATGTTGATCAAACAGGTAATTTAAAATATTAGCAACACTGTGGACAGATGGACTTCTGCAAACAGAATTGTATCAGTGTCCTTTGACAGATCCTGCTTATCTTTATTGTAACTAGACATTTGGTAAACTCTCTCCAAAAAACACTATGCTTCAACAACATGGAGACTAATGTTTTAACTGTAAAGAATTACTGAATTCTTGTATCTTGACTGTAAATTACACTTAGAGCATTACCTTTCTCTCTATTACCTCTATTATGTTCCCTTCTCTGCGTGCATTTAAGAGAAGCCACAGAGACCAGAAATGCCTTTCCACTGCATTCAAAGCACCAGCGAGCAGAAAAAATGAAGAGCTGGAGAGTAAAGGCATTTATATCATTTGGTGAATATCAAGAAAGACATTTTTTCATATTCACAAATAAGCTACTGAAAATAATAAATCATCAGGTGTGTCTTATTGATATGTATGTATGTATTCATATATACTGTCCCACTTTACTACTGAACTTATAAATTATATATGCAGTAATAGGGAGCAATTTATGATCTCCTGAAAACACATTCTCCAGATTGAATAATAATGCTTCAACACTGCAGACTATAAATATTTGATTCCTCCACAATACACAGAAATTTGGCTTAAGAAGTAAGTTCAGGAATTGGTGAAGAGATGCCCTTAAGGGATCAAGGAGATTTTTCTCCTTATGTGAGAATATGTGATGAAAATATATATTTAAAGATCAATTACAGCAATGAAATAAATGATTGTCTAATGTCCCAGATGACTACAGAATGGCTAGACCAACTAAGATGATGGGCTAATAAGCAAAACACGTTGCCCTCAAAACAGCTGCTCCAGCAGCTCACATCCCACCACTAGAATATTGATCTGTTAGCACATGTACTGTTTTGATTAACCTCTACTTTTATTATATGTTTACTACCCATTAAAACACCCAGATCAACTACGGATCCATAATCCACAAAGTTAATGTATGATATGTATGATACATATTTGCTAATTCACAAAAAACACGTATCCAAGGAGTATATTACAAATAACAAGTAAAATACAAAAACAAACAAACAAAAACGAATTAATGAATTACTATCCTACACTGAACTATTGCAATTATTATTAACACTAAGGATAACGATGTATATGAGCAACGTCTTGATCTTGAGCAATGTAAACATATCACGGAATCCAGTTTGAATAAAATGCAGGTGAGAATAATTTACACCCCTCTGTAATTCAAGCAAAGTGAAAGAGTTGTTCATGCATTCCATTCCCCTGGGGAAAACACTATGAAAATTTATGCTAATCAGCAGTCTTATGGTCTCACTTAATAAATTAAAAGTCACTGAGCACCTGCACTGTAAAAAACATATACTAAATCTCACATAAAATCATGGCTTATATTTCTCTTGTGAGGACAACAACCACAAATTTTCACAGCTATTAAAATAAATTTAAGAAAATAAGTGCAAACAATTTAGCAGTCAGTTACTGATAAATAGAACACTGGCAAGATCATATTGGCAGCGATCATGCAAAGCCCTTCCTCTTGCTTTCTGTCATCTACTCTCATGACAGCTAGCAATCAGACCACAAAGTACAGAGTAAAAGCCTGATGATGTTCTTCTTGCAGGGAGGAAAAGCCAGCAACCTTGGAATTTATGTCTAACCATCGTAGTTTTGGCTATTTTCATTAACATTTTAAAGTGGGAACACTGAAATAATTTCTTCAAGAAGAGAAATTCACGTGTAAAATCCAGGACTGAGGAACTGATTCCTTTAAAAGTCCATTCAGAGCAGAGCGGGGCAAATTGCCTCGCTGTACTACAAAGTGAGAGATCGGACTTCTTTGTGACTTCACTGCAGGGATTTATCAATTCCAGCTCATCTGAAATGTAGTACTTGCAGTCGTCATTTTAACATTCACCCATGAGCTTACTTGCTGCTGGCAGTGGAATTTTATAAACAGTTTAACAAAATGTTGCACTCTGATCAACATAGTCTCAGGCACCTGGGCAGTACTTCGACAGTTTGAACACACACATTAGATAAATTGAGATCTGAAACAAGAAATGGCCTGCGGGGATTGACATGAATTTCAGAAAAAGCGATGCTAGTTGTAAACAGGAAGATGAAAACCTTATCAGATCAGGCCCAAAGTCCATTCTGTCTTTGATAGCATCCACAATCAGCTGCCAAGGAAAGGGCAAGCACATTGTGCAGCTTGCCTGCTGCATCCATTCAGCCTCCAGAGGAACGATGGCTCTGGGCCTCTCAGCCTCCAAGCAGCACCTCTGAGCTCAACAGCCCCTGAGGGATTCCCTTCAAAAATCTGCATCATCTTTTTTGCAAACCCTGTAGAATTTGGGAACTGTGACAATTCCAATGAAGCTAAAAATATGTTAAAATGCTTTTTGTTTTGAAACTGCTGACCGTTAGCTTGGTTCGTTTTCCATAGTTTTTGCAATAGAAAAGAAAATGAGGAATTATTGTGTACTCAACTCAGTTTCACACATCACTGTATGGGCTTCAGTCCTTATTCCCCCAACCTCCATCACCCATCAGCTTCAGACTTACATTTTTAGTGTTCTCTTAAGGAAAAGTTTCACATGTCTGAAAAACTCTGTCACATCTATAGATTTTGTAGCATTATTACGCCCATTCTGAGAGGTGGGAACTGCCAGAACTGCCGACCACGTAGAAGTGAGCATATCATAGTCACATGCAGAGAGAATGATGATGTCCATTTCCAGACGGTTACTAAATCTTATTTGGTTCTGGCCATTGCTGAGCACAAAGCACTGATATTCCCCAGAGCATCTGTCGTGATGCCAAGGCCACTCTCAGGAACAGCAACCATTTCTTCAGAGCCTATTCTGTCTAAGCACTGAGACTTTTATCTCATGCATCGATATTTATCTATCATCTTACTGCTCTATCAGTCAGAACTCAGAAGTCCTTCTGCAACCTGACAATAATTTTTACTAACTGGAGCAATTCAGTCTGAACAACAATTTTTACTATTTCACTATCCACCTCCTTTTCTAGAGTACTTATGGATATGCTGAACAGTACTGATTTTTGCACAAATCTTGTACAATCCTACCTGTTATTCCATCCCATTTGAAAAAAATGGTGATTTAATCCTACCTTCTATACCTACCTTTTGGCTGGGTATTTACCCATTGTAAATTTTACCCCATAACAGCTGAACCTTTTAAGAGTCTGATGAAATCTCTTATTAAAAAGCCTTTTGGAAGTCCGGCTTTCCTTGTCCAGATGTGGTCACCTGGCTCCTTCAAACATTCCCAAAGATTTGTGAGGGAGGCATATCTCTATGAAAAATAATGCTCACTTTTCTCTGGCGTACCATACTTATTCCCATTCCACTCATTCTTGTCTTCATTATTCTTTCCACCAATTTGTTCAACACATGCATTGATCCTTACTGGTTTACAATCACCCAAGTTCCTCTTGGAAACATTTAGATGTTGTACAACTTATTTTTTTACTTTCTCTCTACTAAAATTTCAATTTGAATGAGCTCTTCCAACACATATCCAAAAAAGAAAAAAAAAGACATGTAAACCTTGCTAAGGTCCTCAGAGCCAAACATGGGGTTGGTTTTCTTCATTACAGCTGTGTGCTCCCTGATCCCCCTTCAAGCTGCGGGGACAGGCCACAGCAGCACCCTCCTGTCTGAGAACAAATTTCCTCCTAATTTTGAGGCCTTTTCCAAGTTGATCCTCAAAACCTTTTTTTTCTGGCCTTATTGTGATTTCACATCCTGGTCACCCAGGTTTATGCCCTCGTCTACCTTCCCGGTTTTGATGTTTAAAATTTTGGGGGACGTGTTCAGGCTTCCGCTATCCCTCCCCTCCTTCGCATTTTGAGCACGGCTGCCTCGCTTTCCTCTTCCAAACCTCTTCCAAACCTCCTCCCCCTCCACCTAAGCTCCCAAACTACAACCCTCAGGCGAGGCCAACCATACACGACCCCAACAACCCCCCTGAAGGTGGATCTTCGGGGAGCCCAGCTCTGCCTCTCCTAATCCCTGGAGGAGGCCCGGGAAACGCGGCACCGCCTCGGGGCCTCGCCCCGGCGGCCGAGGCGGAGCGGGGCGAGGCGGGGAGGAGCGGGACGAGGTGGGGAGGAGCGGGGAGGAGGAGCGGGGCCGCCCCCGGCCCACCCCGCTCGGCCCCAGGCGGAAGGAGCGGCCCCGCCGCCCTCCGCTGCTCTCCGGCTGCCTGCAGCCGCCTGCCCCCGGCAGACATTGGGGGCGCCGCCGGTCCCTCGCCGCCGCTATGCTGGGCATCGCGGAGCCCCTCAAAGGGGAAGGTACGTGCCCAAGCGATCTCTCCCCTCCCTTCCCATCCCTTCCCCTGTGCCCGCTCGCCTTGTGGGGGCCCTGCCCGGCTCGCTGGGCCTGCCCTGCCCGCGGTGGAGCCTCGATATTTGGGGACAGAGGTCCCTGTGCCCCCCCCCCCGTGCTGTGAGCACCGGCCCTTATGTAACGGCAGTGCTGGTCCCCGAGCCGTGTTCCACCCTATAACGTTGGTAGTTGCTGCTGTAACACATCCCCGTGGTTCGTACGTGCTCCCTGTATTTGGTTTTTGTATCTTTTTCCTTGGCTGGTGGTGAAACTTCAAGGGTCAAACCCTAAGCTGCATCTCTCGTCTCACAAAACAACTGCAATAATGCTGTTTGCAGGGTTTTCCTTTAGTATCTCACTACCTGTTTCTGCAAAACATCTCTTGCAACTGACTGGTGCTCGTTATCTAGGCAGCAAGTTGCAAAGCAGGCAGGATTAAAACCTGTGTGGCCTGTTAATGTGGAAAACAAGATTATAAACGCTCATAAGCATAAAGCAAGCTGAGATTTCTAAGGGGAAAGAATGATGTTTTTTCTATTAGAGTAATTCACGTGGTTTGGGAAAGCAGAGAGCCTGGCAGGCGTACACGCCCTTCTCCATCAGTCTGGTCCCAGAGCATCGTCACTGACCGCAGGCGTGGGCTCGAAGGTGGGTGCTGCAGCAGAGAGGTGCCTGCCCCAGGCAGGGGGCGAGTGGCAGGGTCAGGAGGCAGCGTAGGAGGTGGTACAGAAGCAGGTGGTGAAGGAAAATGAAGATAGTGGAGCGTTGTGGAGGCATGGCAGTTGTTGATGGCTTTCCTCCTGGTAACTTGTTTGCTGTATTTGTGAAAATGATGAAGCAACTTCTTTTCTTGCGACTTACGTATAGCGTTAAAGCCTTATCATCAGAAGACTCAGACTGCTTGAATGACACAGGCCCTCATTCGACAAGGTGCAGTATGCTCCAGGCCCTCTGGGATGCTATGGTATTCAGTTATGGTGTGAGAGTAGCTGTGTGGATCTGTTGCAGTATCTGTAAATGAATTTGTATTGTGGGTGAATCAGGGATTATAAGCTTTCAAGTGTCAGTTAAGCTTCTTGCAATTTCCTGTATTCTTGTGGCACTTGCTTATGATGCTAGTGAAGGAAGCAGTCACATATTTACAGATGTAGGTAAGTCATAACATTAACAATTACTGTTTTCCTTTGTGGAGTTACTACAAAGGTTATGTAAAAACAGGTGAAATCAGCGATCTCTCAAGAATCTTTGACAGTGCCCTGAGCAGATGCTTGTGAAAGGGGCAAGCATATGTGATTCCTCTTTACCTCACTCAGCCTGCAACAACATGTAACCCAGGAACTTTCTGGAACAGGTATACTGAAGACATAAAATTCCACAGTGGATTTCTTTCCCCATGAACTTGTTCTTGCCTTGTGCCTATGTGTATCTCTAGTGTTCCCAATATCCAGTGTCAAGGTGTTCTGTGGCTCAAATACCCATTAAGGAGGAACCTCCATTGGTTTTGAACTTGCTTTCCGCTACTTAATTTGATATTTCCTACTTCTTAAATTCAAAGAGACAGTGATGAGTTATTCCCTGTTTATGTGCTTCATCTGGTTTACAAATGCAATTACGATAAATTGTAAATGAGTAATCAAAAAGACAATTGATTTATTAGAATGTTTGTACCTTGGCTGGAAAAAGGGGAGGTCCCTATTTTGGGGTAATGCCTAGGTTATGTTTGCCAAGCATTAGGAGCAAACTTTCAAGGTGTAAGTTTTAGTGTTGTTTTGTGGACAGTTGTACAGACAACAGATATGCAACGTATAACAGACAGTTAATATTTGCTTATTTAGGTTGGGCACGTTGTTAATGGTGGCATAACTATGGCTTTTTTATTCTTGACAAACCACCATGTAATTAATATGCGAATTTTTATTAAAAAGCTTGACTAAATTGATTCCTGCTTACAGTTTGATAATATTTAGATGTTTGATAAGATTTATAAACAGGTTACACTGGCGGGAGCAAGTCATTCTGTTGCAAGAATATTCATAATAGAAAACAAACGTGTAATATGAAAGGTCTGAATTTAACTGAGTCTTTGGCTTGAAACAAACCTAGAATACTAGCCTGAGTACACTGTGGATGAGTGCAGTGAATGAGAGAACTGTTTGTTTACCTAGCTAGGTTTGCACAAACTCCTAATGCAGCTGTGCATTGTGTAAGTGCCTTGTTTTCATGTATTAGGTAACTGATGTGCCAGAACAGTGTCTCAACAGAGATGCTTCAAATCCAAGTGTGGCAGGATTTCTTCCTTCAGTATCCTTGCTTCCTGCTGCTGCTAGTAGCCATGCTGTTCTTTCCTTGCTTTCCTTTTTCCGTCTCATCTGACTCCATTTACAGCTTGTTCCCTTTTCCTTTATTTAGACAGCTTGCTTACTCAAATTTCTTTTTTTAGAAAAGAAACCAAAACAACAACAAAACAAGTTGATAGGAATTTTTTGTAGATATCCACCCACCCAAATTTTACCTTTCAGAAGAAATTGGAGCGCTAATTGGGAATAAAAACAATTACCAGGTGATAACGAGATTATATTTGCACCTCAGATGAACACATGCTTTGTATGTTTGTGTAATTGTACTTAGTCATGTGTTGTCAGGGGTTGGCAGGACTATTTTGGTGGGAGGAGCAGGGACCTTGTACAAAATAGCGATGCTTCAGGGATTATTCTTGTTTTGAGGAACAAGCTATCACTGTTTCCAGCATGCCGAATCGACTTGGATCCTCCTGTTACTAGAACTGCCAGTCTGAATGTCAGAGCACAGATGCCTGGAGAAACTTTTCAGCTACTGCACCACTTTCTCCAGCCTGGCTGTTCAGCTGCTGTCCCATCCACTTCGCTAGCAGAATGATGAGCTCACCGTTGCATCTTACTGGGAAGGACTTAGAATAATAGTACAGACAACTCTAATATGTTATTGTAGCAACTCAGGAGGATGTCCAATGCTATTTGATGTTCTTCTTTGTAGTCTCTTGTTTATGTCTTGTGTTCATTGATTCTCCCATTTGATTTTCTTTGTCTTTTGCCCAGAGCTGCACAAGGCCTATTTGTTGTCATGCCTTGCAGTGCCTTCCTAGCCTGATGAGGTTAGTAAATGAATTTCAGAATGTGCAGCAGCTGCAGAAAACATAGGCGGGAGGTGCTAAGCAGCAAGCATAGGTTGAGGGATAACTGGAGAAATGCTGCTGAGACTAGTTAAGTTGATCCACTGTAAATAAACAGTATTTTGACTAATTCGCTATGTCCTTGTTAGAAAGCAAGAAAAACAGCAGTAGCTAGATACTCAAGCTGAAGGTGAGATAAACAGTTGATGTAAGAACATGTGCAAGTTGAAATAGTAAAACAGGAAGAACAGAAAAAAATAGTGTTTTGAATTCAGAGCGTGTGTTAGGCTTAGGTAGGGCAGCTAATGCAAAACTATGGAAGAAAGTGAGGAAAAAATGAATAGCTCTACAGAAAGATTCATGCTGTACAGCACTGCAAAGGATCAGGGAAACCAAATGGAGGACTGCCTGATGCTAATTGGATCGGTGTATGGTTGTTAGGTTTTCTTTTGCTTTGATATCTGCTTCTTGCTAGTATTCATTATGCTCTTTGAGCTTTGCCTTATTTAACAAGAAGAAAGAACAGACCTCCCCCTTGAGTAGTGAATCTAATAGGTGGTGAAAAAGGAGTTGTTTGACATTAGATGAAGTAGCAACTGCTTTTTGCTTCTTTTGCCTGTCATTAATGCTGCTGAAAGGTGGGCGTTTCTTCAAAATCTTAAATTTTAGATGCTCTGGTTTAAAAGCTTGTAAAGATTAACATTACTTTAAATTCTAGCTTAGTTTTGTTGAATATTGTTGATACTACCTCTATGAGTTAAGCAGCAGTCCAACAGAAATGTGGCTCTTGTAGGTTGCTTAATATACAATAAAAAATAAGAGCATAAAGCATTTTTACAGAGCGAAATGCTTATTTGACTTAGCCTGTTTTTTTGGTTTGTTTTTTTTCTCTCTTGAAAAAAGTGCAAAGCTCTCTGTTCCCTAGAAATAGTGGAAATTAAACATCAAAGGAGCATTATGTTTTTTTAGTGAGCAAGTGTTTTTTTCCCAACCCTTAGACCAGAAGCATACCCATTTGCATAGGTATTTGGGGGTGTTGAGAGATGAGAAGCTCAACAGGAGCTAACAATATGCACTTGTGGCCCAGAAAGCCAGACGTATCCTGGGCTGCATCAAAAGCAGCATGGCCAGCAGGGCGAGGGAGGTGATTGTCCCCCTCTGCTCTGCCCTTGTGAGACCCCACCTGGAGCCTGCATTCAGCTCTGGGGCCCCCAGCACAAGAAGGACGTGGAAGTATTAGAATGAGTCCAGAGGAGGCCATGAAGATGATCAAGGGGCTGGAGCACCTCTCCTATGAAGCCAGGCTGAGGGAGTTGGGGTTGTTCAGCCTTGAGAAGAGAAGGCCCCAAGGAGACCTTACAGCGCCCTTCCAGTGCCTAAAGGGGGCTACAGGAAAGCTGGGGAGGGACTCCTTGTCAGGGGGTGGAGTGATAGGACAAGGGGGAATGGCTTTAAACTAAAAGAAGGTAGGTTTAGATTAGATGTAAGGAGGAAATTGTTTACTGTAAGGGTGGTGAGGCGCTGGCACAGGCTGTCCAGAAAAGCTGTGGATGCCCCATCCCTGGAGGTGTTCAAGGCCAGACTGGATGGGGCTTTGGGCAACCTGGTCTGGTGGGAGGTGTCCCTGCCTATGGCAGGGGGGCTGAAACTAGTTCTTTTAGGTCCCTTCCAACACAAACCATTCTATGATTGTAGGTTTCAAGACCTTTGTGAAAATATTGTTAGCACAAACAGAAACCGAGGCCTTTGATTGACAAAGGAAGAAAGAGATCAAACATAAAAATCGGTGTTTAGTTGCCGGAAATACAAGGAAATGTTAAATCCCCTTACCTACTCTGTAGAGTGCTGTGGACCAACAGTTGATGCTTCCAGCTGTGACTGTTTTCATAAAGAATGCTGTTGTGCCTTATAGCCTTAGCTGTTTCGTCCCCTTGAGAATAGTGAAGAAATCAAGACAAAGAGTGTGGTAATAGTTTTGTTATCATTTATTTATGTTGATTGACAAGAATTCCACTTGATTCTTCTGCTGTCACTAGTATATGTTGAACTCTTTTAAATGAAAATTCTCAGGGAGATCTAAGGAATGGTAGAAGCTACAGTAGGCTTTCCTAATCCATTTCCCCAGGGTTATTGACCATGATCTCCATTAAATAATTTTGTATCAGACCAATGTAGATATGTAGTAGCATTATAGGATCTGAAAATGTTTTCTGATTTCTTGACTCTTTACCCCCAAAACTATTTATATTGGTGCAAAGCACTTTCTTTGGATTACGATTGACGGCAAATATTAGGGAAGCAATTTTTCTGTTGTAGTTGCTCTGTCTTATAACGTTGTATACCAGCGATCATTTGCAGCCATAGATCCCCTCTTCTGTCTGCAGCTCATCAGAGACATTCACCAAACAGATCCATCTGTTCCTTATTTGAATCCACAAAATCTGGACCTTTTAAAGCTAACGCTTTGATTCTTGACTTCTGCCCTGCTTTGCTGAAAGGTTTCTCAATAGTTGACATTATAGTTTTTGGCACTTACAAGGGACCGTTTGTCCAGTGCAGAATTGATACCCAGAAGTTCTTTTCCTGTCTTCCCTTCCCCCCAGGACAGCACACGGTTTCTTGGTGATAATTATGCGATTATTAGCTGTAATGAAATCGAAGTTTTGTGTTGATACTGGAGATCCAGTTTTAGAATTAGGCTTCTTCCTATTCGGGTCTGTGCAGTCTCCTGTACAGTGTCTCTGTACAAGGTTCTGAAATGAAAACTAGTTCTGGTTTCCATTCTGCACTTCAATTTTTTTTATCATTACAGCTCTAAGCATGAATAAGCTGTAGCCTGTACACTATTCCCATGCATTTCACAGACATTTTTGCACAGTCATCAGTGAAATTCTTCTAACTGAGGAAGCAATGGTGTGTGGGGGGGCAACACAGGAACAGAACAAGCTAAGGGCTTCAGATTACTAGGTCACTGACTGATCCCTGAATAAAAGTCGTAATTACTTCACTTGTTTTAGATGGAAACAGCCTACTGTTCTGAACTGTCTGAGATATAGTTGTTGTGTTTTACTGGGTTATTTCATTTAACTACATTGCTTTATTTGACATGTCCACAGGGTTTCCCTTGTTTTCACAAATAACACAATGGTTTTTACTTAGTGCTTCAGCACGAAAGGGGCTAGCATGTCCTTTCCATCATATGACTGGCAGAATTATACTGTAAAATAAAATGCAGTAATGTTTCAGTTACATTTGCTACTTACTGCTGCTGCTTTTCTTATACAGAATGAGTCAAGATTTGTGACCGATGTCACAACAGCTTGCAAAGTCTTTGGCCTATGCTTGTAGTTTTTCTACTGAAAATCTGGCATCTACTGTTTGTCTGTAGTTTGTCTAAAGAAATCCTTGCTGAGATGTAGGCATCTTGCATTCCACCCCTCATTCGCTGTTGCAGGTTTCCTACCAGGTCAGTCTGTCTGTTCCTACTGCTACCAGCTCTTTGCCGTTAGCATGTTAGTTCCAGTCTGCAAATCAAGGAGCTTGTGTCAGGTCTGGATGGTTCTGTTCTGGGGGCAGTGTTGCAGAAACTGTTAGAGCCTTAGCATCTAGCAGTCAGCAGGAGCAATCCCACTTCCTATTTTTCAAGTTGCTCTTTCGTATTGTGATATTGAATTCAGTCACACAAACTCACCATTTAGGGTGTGTTTGTTTTTAAGCTGGTACAGTTAATCCATGGAATACATCTACTTCAGTTTCCAGTGTTTTTGGGGGCTGATGACATTTCTTTTCTCTGACCTATATACTTTGTTGTTGTCACCTACTATATTCATGAAGCTCTCTGCTGCCTTTGCTGAGGTACTAGAAAAATTGGCTGAGATCCTTGTAGCACTTCATTGCTGATCTTTTCTGGTATTTTAGGGCTGTTAAGAATAGTAAAATGTTGGTTTGAAGAAACCTGTGGAGAACATTTGGTCCAACCTGTGGAGAAAATTTGCTCCAATCTTCTATTCAGACCAAAATTATTTTGTGTAGCTGGGTCTTAAAAACTTCCAACAGTAGAGGTTCCACTGCCTCTCAGACTTATCATCCATTGTCTTCCTAGTGAAGAAATTTTCCGTAATGTCCAAATCTCTCAAGGCACAACTTGTAGCTGTTGCCTCTTGGTTTACCACCTGCTGTTGCAAAGAAAAGTCTCTCTTTGTAGGTATCTTTCAGATTGATCTAGGTTGCTATTAGATTACAACTTAACCTCTTCTTGGTGGAACAGAAAAATGCAATTTTTAAGTGTTGGTCCTTGTCCTTTAGACACGAGTCATGCTTCAGCACCTGTATCATCTTGATTGTCATCTGCATGACTCTCTCCAGTATGCTAATGTCTTTTTTGTACTGAGGAGTCCAAAACTGGACAAAGTGCTCCAGATGCATTCTCTCCAATGCCAAGCAGAGGAATATAATCATGCTAATTAACCAGCTGGCTACTCTGCCAAATGCAGCCTTGTATATGCTTGCAAGGGCACGCTACTGACTCATGTCCAACTTGTTGTCCATTAGTGTCTTTTCTGCAAAGCCGCTTTCTCATCCGTGAGCACCCACCCTGTGCTGTGTTGGTTTATTGAACAACTGCAGGTGCAGGGCTTTCTGTTTGCCATTGGATTTCACGTGGTTTCTGCTAGGCTGTTTTTCTAGCCTGTCAAGGTCCATTTGGATAGCAGCACTGCCTTGGAGTGTTTGAGTTGGTCTTTTTCTCCCTATCCAAGACTGGTGTTATGCACCAACCTGCAGAGAGTGCTTACTGTCCCATTGTACAGATAGTTAATGACAACACTGAACAATATTGTCCCAATATTGATCCTTGAGGGATACGGCTGGTAAGTGAATGTTTTTCTTTGTTGTGTAGGATTTTGTTGAGTCTTGTGGGTTAAGCTAAACAACATCTACTTTTCTCCCCTCGTCGAGTCATTTGTCCTTCATAAAAGGCAGTGAGGTTATTCAGGTACATTGTGCCCTTGCCAAATCCAGGCTGGGTGTTCTCAGTCACTTCTGTGTGTCTGAATACAACTTCAGGAGGATTTTTTGTGATAGCTTTCAGAGAACTGAGATGAGGCCGACTGGCCCTTAGCACCCTTCATCCACCATCTTTAGTGTGTGCATTATGGTTGCCTTTTTTGTTGTTTTCAAGCACTACCCCTAGTCATTGTGACTAATCAAAAAAGGCAGGGAATGGACTCACAACAGCCCTGGCCAGCTTTTTGGGCACCCTGGGATGTCTCTTATATGGTTTTGTGGAAGAGCATATGTCAAGTTTGCTTCACTGTTCCCTTTTCCTTTACTTTGGTTCCACCACTATTCTATGTAGGCAGGATCTGTTGACTCTGAGAGTGGAAAGGCCTTACAGAGCGATACGGACAAAGTATAGAGCTGGGCAGTCACCAGCAATATGAAGTTTAGCAAGAGCATATGCTGGATTCCACACTTGGGAAGGGACAACCATAGCTTTAAGTACACGCCTGGGGGATGAGAGGCTGGAGAGCAGCTCCGCGGAAAGAGATCTGAGGGTTTTGGTTGGCAGCAAATTGAGTATGAGTCAACAGTGTGACCTGGCAGCCAGGAGGGTCAGCGATGTCCTGGGATGCATCAGGCACAGCATTGCTAGCTGGCTGAGGGAAGGGATTATCATGCTCTACTGTGTGATAACGTAGCCTCAGCTTGAGTACTGTGCCCAGTTTTGGGTGTCCCAGTATAAAAAGGACATAAAACTATTAGAGAGGGTCCAAAAGAGGGCAGCAAAGATGGTGAAGGGTCTGTCTAGAGGGCAAGACTTACGAGGAGCAGCTGAGCTGCCTTGGTTTGTTCAGCCCAGGGCAGAGCAGGCTGAGGGGAGGCCTCATGGCGGCCTGCAGCTCCCTCACGAGGGGAGCGGAGGGGCAGGCGCTGAGCTCTGCTCTCTGGGGACAGCGACAGGACCCGAGGAAACGGCATGGAGCTGGGACAGGGGAGGGTCAGGCTGGATGTTAAGAAAACGTTCTTCACCCAGAGGGTGGTCGGGCACTGGGACAGGCTCCCCAGGGCACCAAGTCTGCTGGAGTTCAAGATCTGTTTGGACAGTGCTCGCAGACATAGGGTCTGATTTTGGGTGGTCCTGTCTAGAGCCAGGACTTGGACTTAGTGATCCTCGTGGGTCCCTTCCAACTCAGGATGTGCTGTGGTTTTATGATTATCTTTGCCCTTGTGATTACCACTGTTTCCCTCACTTAAGTGTCATTCTTCAGATCAGGTACAGCGACCTGTTTGTCCTGTCTTATGATTGGGTAATTTATAGGCCAAATTTTAAACAGCTTACTCTGGTGATGTTATACAGTGCTAGACCAAGTTTGTGATAGTTCTTTCACAGAACAGTATTTTGGATGCAGATCACAAATGTTGTTTTTCCCAATAGATCTTTCAAATAAAACCTTAATTCCAAGTAATAGTGTAAGGTAGAGCAGTTAATATGCAAGGTAGAGCAGTTAATATGCTATCGGGACAGTTGCATAAATAATTAAGCATTGTGGATGCAAAGGAAGGTTGCTTTTACTATTAGCATTTTGCTTTAGAGTCACCAGCAACAAGGATGAATGTGAAGAGATCTAGTTGTATGGCAGAAGTAATCTCTTCCTTGTGGATTACTTTGTTTCCAAATATTCTCATCTGGTACAGTGGCAATGGGTGGAGTCCGGTGGTATGACACCTAAATATACATGTTTGTTTGTAAGTATCTTTAAGTATGTCAGATGTGTTTAAATTCTCATGATAGGCTTTGCTGACTACAGGGTGATTTGCTTCATCCGGAGGTAGAAACCTAGCGGCTGGTCCCATGGTTCAGCAGTTAGTCCCTCTGCTGTAGCCTAGATCTCTGTATCCAGTAAGAGGAGTTTGCTGTCAGGTAGACACCTATGTTAAGGGTGTGTTAATCCAGGGCTAAAGCCTTACCCAGCAAGTCAAAGCGCATGCTTGTGTATTCTAGCAGAAGTTCAAGCCATGTCTTTCCCACTGGATAAATACTGTTGACAGAAACTGTCCTTCTTGCAATACTTTTCCACGGATGCTTAAAGAGCGTATGGGTAGGGGTTGGAGATGAGAGAAAATACTGCATGGGACTTATTTCCTACATAGTTGCATCTCTTTCTCTAGCTCTGTTCTTCTCTTCCACAATGACTCATGAAACTCCCTGTGGTCAAATCTGTGGTTCTGAGTTCTCCTTAGCTTGCCTACAGCAATGGCACGAACTGTGCCCTCTGCCAGCTGGCTCAGCCAGTAGGAACCTCATCTCAAAACCCATCCATTAAATGCATCTGGAAATTGATGGGCTGTCTTAAATATTTCTATGGGAGATACAGGCAATTAATTCCAAAGATAGATGCCTATAATGGAAGTATTGTTCTTGAAAACTGCTTTTATGAAGAACAAAGGAGAGACATAGGTATTTGGGAATATTATTCATTTTCTCTTAAAACAAGTCAGAGTAGCATCCTAGAAGTATATCCCGTTCCTTTTCTCTGTTTTTCTCTTCAGTCCATCTATATTACTACAGACCATAAAATTCCAAATGAAAAACCCAACAATGAATAATAAAATAAAAATCCTTAAGCTTTTACAAAGTGTGAGTACTAGGAAACCTTTCGGAATTTTCTTATGTGGGCAGTTTTTCAGAAAACCTTTTTTTTTAGTGCACAGTCTTACTGCAGTGCTGTGCATAGTAAAAATTGGAAGTTATGTTAAAAAGTGGAATAAAGCTACCACAGAAATTGATGTGAACCTGAAAAGTCTACCATTTCAGTCTAAAACGTGTTGCTGGCCTTCCTGTTTCATTTTTTAGTTTATGACCTTATATTGCAGATGCTACTCGTGAATGAAGAATTGCCAGTGGGATTTCCCTTTGGAGTTGCTCAGTAAAATCAATTCAGAATGAAACTTGACAAACTATTCCTTTATTGGTTTGCAATTAGAAACTTTGTATGAAATTTACTTTTGGATAAGGGTTTTGGATAAGGCTTCTTGGATTGTAAACACCTCAGAAAACGGATGACAAGCTAAAAGTGTACAGTGGTTGTTGATGTAACTGGGTTTCTCTGTCAGAGATGCTCTTGGTGTCTTTCAGTTTTGAGTAATTAAGAAATAAAAAGCGGGAATTACTCTCTGCAAATTATTCCTTATTATTAATGTTTGAAAGTATTCACTTCAATTACTTACCTTCCCGTCACTGTAAGCTAGTAACACGGTGAATAAAGAAGTAGTAAAATTTTCTTGTTTGGCATTAATAGAGCTTTTTTTGTGGGGAAGTAGGTAGGTGGAGGGGTGGGGGGAAAAAAGCTTCATCCAGAGAATAGTGCTGTAATTGAAAGCACTAAACAACACTTCTTTCTTCCCCCCAGAAGCATTTTCTGTTTATATTATGCTCAGTTTTTTCAAGGTACTTTTTGTTAATTCAAAATAAAGCACTATCGGTCTTGTCCACTGTTTTACTTAAACCTTGCAAAACTTCAAATGAGAACTGGGGGAAGTAAGGAAACGTTTCTACAAGTGCATTTTGTTTTATGTGGTTGAAGATTGTTACTTCATGGCTTCATTCAGATCTGTTTCTTCCACGTTGTGTAACACTAGGCATTTTTGACTTTGAGTGTCCCTCCGTCAGGGTCCTGGAAACTTTGGCTTTAAATGTCTTTATTTTCTAGTGGCAGTACAAACAGGACAGGTATCCATGCTTTAACGGTCTCTGTTCAGTGTGAGATATTTCAGTATGGTAATAAAGTAAACTTACTATAACACTTTTTAGAGCTTATGGTTGAGTTTACATGCCTGAAACTTCACAAACTGATTAGGAAATAGAATTTGGATCCCTGTATTCAACAATGAATGGCTTTTGTTTTCACTAAGCTAAAAGATTTGAAAGTGCTAATGTTATCCTAACTAGATACTTAAAGATTAAAGATCAATTTTTTTGTATATTTATATTTCAGTCAACTTTAATGCCAGTACCTGGTACACCCTGAAAGTTAGACTTAATCACACACACAGACAAAAAAAAAGATTCGAATAACAATTTGATTAAATTGGAAAGAATTAAGTCGGACAGCTTTTTCCATTACAGATGGTCATATTTTGGACCAAAAAAAATGCATAATCATTCCTGTAATAATTTAACCAAGCCTTTCAGCTCCATATAAGTGAGGATATTTTGCTTTAGAAGCCTGAAATGAGGTTCTTCTAAGATGGGAACTGTTTTGTAGAGCTTAAATAGCCCTCAAAGTTGATACAAACAGCACTGTTGACCTACTGAGTATAGGTCTCAGTTCTGAGTGATGCATATATGTGACTGTACTCCAACAAGGACAGACTTCTGACTCTTCATTTGATAGCTCATAGTTCATCTCAGCGAAATTTTGATTTGTAACTAGTCACTTGATGAAGAGGCTTTTTTTACTTAAGGGAAGATGCGGGAGTTTGTTCAATCAGCCAGTTCCAAAGTGGTATCCTATTAGTACACAGCCATTTCGTGTGTGACAAAAACATGAACTGATGAACATGCTGTGCTTATTTGGCACCGTGCTGTTTTATTTCCCATCACTGTATTCAAATAACTAAACTTAAGAAAAGTTGTAAAGGGGAGCATAAATATGTGCCTGAAGTGCTCAAATCTTGATGAGCTTTAACTGACAAAGACTGCTCTTTTAAACCATTGAAAGCTTCTAGATAATTTAGTTGTGTTGGACTTAAAAATGAGGAACTCAGCTACTGCTGGAAGGCTGTCTGGTAACTAGCACGTTTGCCTTTTGGCTTCCATCGTCATCGTTTCCTTATGATTTCCTTATGATGCTGTGTTCCCATAGTGAGGCACACAGAACTTGTGAAGGCGTTCATGCAGTACTTCTCCTTGGTTTGTTTTTTTTTTCTTTGTCTTCACATATGTTTCAACTGAGTCTTTCCTCTGTACTCTGTGAATAAGAAATTTAAAATTATTTGCCTTTAAGGTAGACTAGATATTATTGTCCAGTTCATCATTGTATACTTGTGACAAAATCTGAAGTGGTAGTGTGTATAAACTCTTGCAACTTACTCAAACATCAAATATTGAATCGGGCCTCTGTTTACTGGAGATGACAGTTGCTTGGGAGGGTAGTATTTTGTTTGTTGTTGGTGGATTGTTTTTTTTCTTTCCCCAGTTGTTCTATGGGAAGGTACAATAGCAGAGAGCAAGCTATGTAAATATTTGCTGATCTCTTTCTAACAGTATATTTTTTTGTCTTACAGCAAACATGAGGTCAGCATCAGAAGAGCCAGTCCCATTACATGAAGAATTTATCTACTGTTGCGGAGCTGCTACCCATGTTTTAAAATGCGGGCCATGGAAAGACCTCTCGAAAGATGAAAGTAAAAATCTCCCTAGGCTCTTATTCATGATTATTCCTGGTAAGGATCTTTTTGTTTGTTTTTAAGTCTGGAAATGTGATGAATTGGAATAGGCATATTCAATTTCCATGTCAAAAGTGTTACTAGATAAATGATGGAATTTGTCATATACACGCGGCTAAAAATCAGTGTTATTACAGTGGCGAAATTCCTTTGTTATACTGGGTTAGTACTGTTATCTATATTTTTAGTAGTGCCTTAAGGTAAAACTGAGAAATTAGGATGTCACTTACTCTGTGGTAGCTGCTTGCTGACAACATTGTATATTTTCATCGCTCTTTCCATTTATTTCTTGTATGTTAAAATGCTACTGCCATGTCAGCCTTGTGCTAATTGTTCAAGTATGTTCTGGTGCTTATGGGCTGGTCTTTATTTAGTGCTGAAAGGGTGTCCAGGTCCCATTTTTCATTTTTTACAAGGTTTTGGAAGCACTGTAGAATATTTTATGTCCATTTCTTCAGGCACAATGATTTTATGTCCTAGCCTCCTGTAGCAGAATAAATAGCCTAACTTTTAACACCATCACAGTAAAGTTTAAATGCTTTCTGTAACTGAAAAGAAGAAAGAAGCGTCCCATTATTTCATCTTGCTACTGCTTCATGGGAACAGATTTTTAAGCCTGATGCAGAGCGTAAGTTTTTCCTAAAGACCATCTGTATGGATCCACATTGTTGAACAGTTTTGCAGAGGTGCAAGCATGATTTGATGCTCTTTGATTGCTGATTTCTTCTAGCATTTTTGGAAGTACTAAATGAACAGGTAAGTGTTTCTTCCCCTAAGTTCTGGAGACTTGGTCTGTCTTCAGGTTGTGATGCCCATCTTTTTGGGCTGGTGGTAGAGCCTTGTAGCTAGGGTAAACCTGTAAAGCTAACAAACGTCAGTAGAAGGGTTTGTAGAGAAAGAGTGCAAGTGTCAAATGGATGTATTGGCATCCAAGATGAGGCATCTCTCCAAGGCATGTCAAGTTACTTTGCTTGAAATGCACCAGGACACACAGGCTTTATAGGCTGTATATTCATCAGAGGAAACTTGTCTACAAGAAAACGTAGTGGCAGGGCTACCTGGATCTTAATTCCTGTGGGACGCTTGTATGAGGACTTCTTAATAACACTTTATATTAACCCGATAAGTAATCATAAATAAACATCAGCGGGATATTCAGAGTGCTTCTGTAGTGATGTGTCAGCTTTTGTGAGCTGTTGATTAATGTTTCTGCTCTTATTTCAGAATTATGTTGGTAACGCACTGGAAATTCTCTCACTGAGAAAACAAAAAATGTAACAACAACTGCCAAGCTGCAAAAAAAGCTGTCAGGAAATAACTGATGATGGTGAGGGTGTTTTCTGGCAGACAGTAGCCAACCAGAGTACCCAGTGCCTCTGAGCCTTTCCCCCTGCTTCCGTAACTGAAGTCACTGTGAAGTGCTAAGTGTTAAGTCCTGTTAAGAACAGATCATTTTTGCTTGCATGAAATATAAAAGCAAGGAACTTTTCACACGAAGAATTTAAAAGATGAGTGATGCCATTGTGGATATGGTGTTTCACTTACGGTGCTTGTCTTTTCTAACAGTTGTAAAATAAGCAAAAAGCAACCAAGTTGTCATAACCCTTCTTTTACTAGTTTTACAATAAGTAGGTGTTTATTTCTTTTCAGGTGATAATTTAATATTTTTGACTTAACCACATCAATCTTTGCATCTAATGCTGGTACCAGGATTTTATTTGAGTAACAAATGTTGATATGGAGGAACGCAAAGATGTGTGTACATCTGAGTCTACTGAGAGAGAGATCCAAAAATAATCGTTCAACAAATGTTAGATCTTCCAAGCGAAGTGTTTAAATGTTGAAGAATGGCAAAGTGACTTGAATTCTGACTTGAATCATGGTTGCTGCTCAACACCTGCTACCCTTTCTTACAAATCCTGTGCATTTTTTGCTTATTTCTGTTTTGCTCTTGATTCGTCTTGCCATATCAGCCACTTCCTTTAAACTTTCCTTCAGGGTTCCTGTTGACCTCCTGCTTTTGTTCCTGAACAGATTATATTTTGACTCTGATTAGTTTCTTGCTGTCTGGTGTCTCCAAGGGTACAGCGCCACCGAGAGCTAAAAGCTTCTCTTCTAAAGAAAAGAGATTTGTACCTCCAGATGCTGGCCTTAAGAAGCCCAAACAAAAGAAAAACACACCAAATACTGTGAAATGTATTTAAAAACTGATTTTTTGAGGCATTACCCCAACATCTGAAATTTCCAAAGCTTTCAGTTAGAACTGTGTATGCTTTCACTTCAGTATCCATACCTGCCACCTGCGGTTCATTTTGGGATATGATGAGCTGGGTGGTCTGAAAGTCACTGAAGAAGGAGCTCTGAAAAGCCACCAAAGCAGGCAGAACATTTAAGCTGACTTCTAAGTTACTTGATTTCTAAATCTCCTCCAGGGATTTTGAGTATTATGGTGAACGTTTTGGCCAAGATTACACTGTTGTTCTGGAGGATGCTTCTGTTGGTTAACTCATGTGGTAGTGCTGTTTGTTCTTCTGGTTCCTCATTTTTTTCCTGCTTTTTCACCACCTGGAGTTGGTTGAAGATACTAGTTGCGTCATTTTGTAGGATACTGTAAGACTTTTTCAGGCAGAGACAATTATCTTGCATGTATGTGTGATTCCTCTTCCTGAGCAGAAAATACTGAAATAGGCCTGGCAGCAGTAAATTAAGGAAAAGTTTTAGGAAATAAATTACCTTACACTGTTGCATTGTGTATTGATGGGAACAATGTTTCTTTCTCTTCTTTTGCTTTGTTTATTCACTAATAATATGTAAATAATAAATGTTTCTTAAAGCTTCTGACTAGAATGTTTGACTTTTTCACCTCTTCATATCTTTGTTGCCGTGTAAAAGAAATACTTCATTTGCTGTCTTTCGTTTGGGGAAAATGTCATATCCTATCTGATGTACCTCATCTATAAAAATGAAGTGTATCTGGTAATGTGTTATTGCTGGTTGATACTTAATTTGGAAACTAGGTCAAGAGAAATGGTTATTTTTAAGGCATTTACCTCGAATGACTTGATTTAAACTCTTTTCTTATGTGTGTTACTGTGAGATGAGTGTCACATTACTTATGGTTGCAGTTCCTCCTTGGAAGAACAAACTAAAACTCCTTTTTTTACCTTGGAAGTGTAGTGAGGGCAAAACCATGGCGTCGCTATCTTCATTTTGGCTACCCAAATTCAGTAGTCAATCAAGTCACCCAAGCTCCTTGCTGTGACTGCCAGGGAGCCGATTAGGAGCTGGCATAACATAATGCCTTTTTGCTTCTCATAAATCATTTTTTCCTAGTTTGATACATGCCTCACTTCTGGCCTTCAAGGAGAATTCTGTCTGCCAACATAGAAAACACAGCTCTAGGGGAGATCCGGACATTTGGGTCATCTGGCAACATGTCTGTATACCTAAACAGGATTAGATAGCATTCTCCTCATGGTTTTGTAGCTGTCTGAGTATGAAATGTAGAGCCCTGCTAGGGTCCAACAATTTTCACACTTGAAAGGCATGTATCCCGGGCTGAGATCCCTTATGGGATGAAATAACGAAGGGCAAAAGGACAGCTTGGTACAGGTCAATGGGGGGGAACAAAAAAATAAAATAAAAAAATACCCAGACAAGGGCAGCTCTCCCTCAAACACGGAGGCATGCGCAGCCAAGTGCTCAGTGATCTGAACGGAGCATGGTTAGTCCTACTGTGGGTGACGCGTTGTTCTGTGTGTTCCTGGTCTGGTACGTGCTTTCTGGTGTTAATGAAATCCATGCGTGTGATTTTGTTTACATACAGCCCAAACAGGGCATGGGGGAGGCAAGTATAGAAGAGGATGATAAAATTCTCAGCTTCTGCTGGGATTGCAACACGCTTGAGAATAAATCCTATATCCTCATTTTCTTTTTGTTAGTCAGATTCCTTCCTGATGGGGAGGATTTCTCTCTCCCATGACTTATTTTTTGAAAAGGGTTGAGGGAGCTGGCTCCAAAACATTCTCGTATTCTGAAGCCAGTGGTAAAATTCCCATCGACTTCAAACGAGGCAGAAGTCTGCCTCCTGTGGACTGACTGCTTCCCATGCTTGAAGCAGTTGAAATGCAGAACATTCAGTGGAGTTCAGTCTCATTTAACAACAGGCTAATGCTTTTACATATGGTGGTCTGTGTACACTTGAATAAATGATATGTTGAAATGTTTAATGTGAACTTTCTTGTTTCATAACATTTTTCCTTGTGTAAGCAAAACCACTGTATAGGAATATGTATTTATTGAAGTAATTACTGTGTAAAAGGCCCAATTTGTCCTCTTGTCCTCAGTCAATAATATATGTGTGCTTGTTTACAGTTCTTAATATGAATTCTTTTCTATTAAAATCAATGAAATTTACTCAGAGTAAAATTAAATGTATACATGATCAGGTTCCCCGTTTTCTGGAAATGTAGGCGTTACGGGAAAGGACGGGAATTATTTTTTTCCTCTTGTGTTATAAAGGTCTGCTTTTTCCTTTTTGCAGTGTTTGTTTAGTGTAAAATTAGCAGTGAAGTATAAAATCTACTACAGCAATATTTAACATTGCTTGGATTCATTGAAAACCAGGATCCACAGAGTGTAATGGAATATTTTTTTTACTGTTTTAAGAGTATCTGTCTATTTGTGTCTGTGTACTTATGAAACGTTTAACTTTGTAAATAAATACAGTATGAATTTTAAAACCACCGTGCTGTTTAGCTCCATCTTCATAAAGTTTTTCTCTTGTATTTCATTGCAGGAGTGCATTGCATTATCTTCATTCCCAGCATCAGTTTTGTTACCATTGCTGTAAACTAGGCAACTTTGTTATTTGCTATCTTGTACTCAGGAAACTTTGTTCATGGTTGATAATGAATAATACAAATAATATTTTTTTGTGGTGAAGCATGCTACAGAAGTTTTGTTCATTAATATACAGAAACCTCAGAATTTGCTGCTTTGGCGTACATGCAGAGCATTCCCTGTGCTTGCCAACTTTCTTGATCTGCCTGCTTGCAGTCAGATTGCTGCTGGGATATTGGATCATCATATTGTTTTACCAACTTATGCAGTGACTTGGTGGTGTTTAAGTCCTTATAGGCTTTAAACAGATGCTTTCTTTAAAGTATAAAGATTTAATCTCTTGAGATAATCCTCCCAGTCAAGAGTTGCTTATGGTTTTCTGCACAACAGATGGCTGAGACTTGGATTCTGATCTTCTCTTAGGAGTAGCTACATGTACTTTCACAAGACTGCTGTCACTTCAAGACTACTTAGCTGTTTTTCAGTAGTGAAAATAGTACAATTTTTCTAGATTATGACAAGTCTTCAACGTGTTCTCCCTTGAAGTGAGACTTCCTGTTAGCTTTAAAGACTTTGAAGTTCTATTTTTGACTGTTCTGCAAGGACTCTGAAAAGTCTTCAATACTTTGGCTTTGTCTTCATGTGTTGCTTTGATATTTAAAAATCATCTATCAACATTTTCATAAGAAAAGTTTATTAAGGTTCAGTATACAATAATACTTCGCATTAAAACTAATTGCATAGCCCTGAGGCTTAATTACTTTGTATTTTAACATTTGTTTTTTTTCCCTTTGCTATTGTAAAGTTGTTAATCATTCTGTCTGCTGAGCAATCACTGGAATGAGTAGTTTTTCAGAGGCCTACCAAAGGAGCTACTGTTACCACCAGGACTAAGGACTTTGCTTGTCATTTAAAAAAAAAAAAAAGTTCCTTTCTCTACAAACCATGTAAAGCATGTTTACTCCAATTCTCTTCAACTGGGTTTTAGGATATGCTTTAATTTAAACAAAATCAATGGGCTTAAATGGGCCTCTTGCTGTATGATCTGTATGTTGTAACCATTTGTAAGCAAGAATTGCACGAGATCTTGTAAGGACTCCCACTATTAGTGGATTAGGTTGAAGCATATAGCTTCCGGCAGCCTTGGCGTCTATGTAATTCAGAATCTGGTACATGAACCTTGGTACTTAATGCGCGATTAAACCAGTGAAAAGCAAAAAGAGCAAAACTGTTTGTGAAGCAAAATCAGCTTTTGGAGTGAGACCATTCAGTCGTTCAAGGGAGGCACTTCCCTCCTCTGCCTCCTTTGCAGGTCAGTCAGTGCGCCCTCCCCAGGGCATGGCAAGGTTCGCTGTTTGCACAGGAGCGGAGGGAAATACTGCTGGTAGTGAACAGGCAGACGAAGAGGAAAGATGACTTTGTACTTCCTGGGCAAGGGCACTTCGAGGTTCTGGCTCCTGTTCTAGTGCCGCGTATGCTTTGTGCTCACAGTCACTGAATGAGCTCCAGCAACAACTTTATGAACAAAATCAAGAACCTGTTCTGTCTGCATTAAGCAGTAAAAGATTATTTTTGTTGACTGAATAGTGCCAGTGCACCAGCAATCAAACTGTCTGTCCAGCCTCACCTCACCTTGTACCTTTGCAGTTTTATCACTATCAAGCCGTTTATGAGAGATGTCCTTTTTTTTTTTTTTTTTTGAAGAGTCAGTCTGGGTCCATGTCACCTGGCTCAAAAAGGGACTCTTTCCTCTAGCTTGTTATTAAACACCTAATTAAGAAGAATTAATGTTCCTTAAGATAAAATAAGTGCTTTGTGTGAGCAACGGCTAGGGCTGGGCACTGCCAGGACTCTTTCTACCTGCAGAGGGATTCAGTTGCTCAGGTGTCGTGGAGTCTCTTGGCTGTGGACATGGTCAAAACCCAGCTGGACACGTTCCTGGGTGACTGTCTCCAGCTGACCACACATGAGCCAGAGGGACAGACAGGATGATCTTGAGAGGTCCCAGCCAGCCTCCGTGAGTCTGCAAATCTGGCTCGATTTGCAATCAATCTGGTCATCCAGGCTTCTTGTCCAGGTGTGGATTGGGATCTTTATGTATTTTTTGGAGGGGGGTGCACCCAAAAGGTAGTAAACATAAACATATGGATAATCTTAGTTAAATAGTTGATTGGAATTAGCCCCTTTTCCAAGAACTGTAATTTCACCTGCCCACTTCTTGCCTTCACAGCCATACTGCACACTGCATACTGCATAACACTGAAGTCTGGGTTTGTTGAGTGTTTGGTACCAAATAGAATTAAAAATTGCTAAGGAGTGAAAAGTGGTGCTTAAACACAGTATGGAAAGGGTATGCCAGAAGAGGGAGCTGTTCTAAAGATTAGAGAAAAAATATAGCATTTCTTGGAAAGCATTTTGCTGTAATAGCCAGCTATACCATACACCAGCAGGCTTCAGGCTATCATCTGAATGCATATGTAGGCACTGACTGTTTCTCCACAGTCTGTGCATTGCAAAAAAAATAATAGTTTTATAGGACCATTCATGGGGCAGTGATTAATGATTCTGGTGGTTGTTGAAGGTCATAAAAATGCCTTTAACTTGTGTTATGGGGAGCAAAATAAAGGAAGTCCACTTAGAGCAGAGAATGTAAGGACTGGAATGTTGGGGCTTTTGTTCCCAGCCTTGCCACTGGGTTGCTTTTCAATAGATGCTTCAGTCATCCTCACAAATTGTGTAGCAAACCACCAAACAAATCTTCATTCCCGTTTGCAAAATTTATCTAATTTATCACCAAAGTCTCTAAGCCAGCATTCAGTAACAGTCAGCTAACAATGTGTAAATAAATAACCAATAAAAGCACAACTGGATAGAGTGAGACAACGAATACTTCCTCTCCTAGAATGTTTAACTCTGGGCAGCTCCACTCTTTCTGGTTTTGTGAAATACTTGCACCAGGACATGTATCATCATCTGTTTGTACAGCACTAAATACCCAAAGGACATTAAGGAAAATAACTTATCACACTTAAATACTTCATCTCTTTGTTATGTTAAAAAAAAAATATGCTGATTTCGCTTTGGATCTGGGTGGTTTGAATTAAGTAATTCTTTTAGATGCAATGATAATTTTGACATGAAAGTCATAGTTTAACTGCTCTCCTGCTAATATTGGAAAAAAAATGCATATCATTTCTGTTTACAGGCTTAGTTTTCATGATCTGAAGCTGAAGCTAACAAGTTTTTTGTGTGCATATATATATATTTACAAATTGTTTTCTGTGTGGATGTATATTTACCATCATGTTAGCACTGTCCTCTGTGTTTATCTTCTTACCTCCAGTAGTTTCAAATAGAAGGAGTTACACGTGTTCTGCTAGCTGTGCTTATTCCCACCAGACCTTCCCAAGTAGAGCAGCACTGCTGTTGTCAGTTCTCAGCTGAAGAAATGAAGCAGAGAGGAAGGGTACTTCATTTTTAGGTACTGAAAAACAAAGATGATATTATTGATGATATGTTACACCTCATGCAGGGAATCGTCCTGAGAACCTTGTTGTGTTGGACTCTTGGCCCCTGTGACCAGCACAACTATATCAGAGGACTTGAAACAGCCAGTTGCTGCCTTGAACGTACTTCTTGCCTCCTGAACTGCTGCTCGCAGAAAGCCAGCTGGTATTCCTAAAGCTCTCAAGAATATATTATTTTTTTCCTGTATCCCACCTGTCACTCTAATGATCTTGTGTAATCAATGTGAGGCAATCATAGCTTTCCTGGAAAGTCTCTGCTGTTCCTTGCTTTATTGAAAGTGGGACGTATTTGAACCTCCCTTTGGAGACTGGGAGGAGGATCTGGGGTATTCATCGAGCTCTTGCCTTTAACCATCAAGCCCTTGTCTTAAGGCCATAAAGCAGGCTTTGCTGAGTCTAAAGTATAACACAAGTTAGAAAATGTTTAGTGTATATATTAAGACCCACCAGGCACTGGAAATCTAAGAGTTTAATGCTTGGAGCACTTAAAACAAACTTTGTAAGGCCGTAATTTCACAATCCAAAATGTTTGTCAACAATAGTGGCATAAGGTATTCCTGTTCCCACCACACTGTGCCACTCCGCCCCTCGGTTAGGCCAGAACAATAGTTTGGGAGGTCATGCTGTGAGTTAAGTACGTACATACATTTATTTCTGGGGTCGATTTTAAGCTGGAACCATTCCCTTTTTGGGTTCACAGCACGGCCCTGCAGTTGTGCCAGTGTAAGTCAGAGGCTGGTGAGCCATGGTAGGGGGGCGGGAATGGCAGTCTGGGAGGGATGGATGGGGTTCCTTCAGCAGACTCCTTGCAGAACTTCCCGTAGTTGGGTTGTGGTGTCAGTCCTTAGCATGCACAGCGTATGTGTGGGTTCACACGCTCTGTCTTGAGACTTTTCTGGAGCAGTTGGTGCCCCACGGGTCACACCAGGCGGTAGTGATTCGCTGTGAATGCCCCTGCCTTGTGGCTTCTGCTGGTGTTCGCACCGCAGCTCCAGATGAAGCTGCCAACTCTTGATATTTGACCCTGAGTTCACAGATTTTGATGCAGAGAATTCAGATTTTAGGTTGGTTTCATTTTTTTTTTTCCCGAATAAAAATCGACAGCGGAAAAGGAGCTTTCTTACACTTCAGTAGCTGGTATATGCAATGCAACAGCAATCAATGCAAACAGGTTACACTCTAAAGTCCATGTAGCATAGCAACCTAGATAGATGGGTTTATATAGGACAAGATAATATGTATTTTCCTTCCCCTTGACTACAGGTCTTCTTATCAGAAGATAAGGTAACGAGCATAGATTTATATTTTAGTGAGAAATGCAGCAGAACGCTTTGGATTCACATACTTGCATGCAGCTGCTGCTGTTCGGGGATGGGCTGGGCATTGGTCAGTGAGTGGTGAGCAATTGCATTGTGCATCGCTTGCTTTGTAGATGCTCTTATCGTTTTTGTTTTTATTACCCCTTCTTTTTCTGTCCTATTACACTGCCTTTATCTCCACCCAGAAGTTTTACCTTTTTTCTAGTCCTCTCCCCTATCCCACTGGGGAGAAGCGAGCGAACAGCTGCATGGTGCTGAGCTGCCTGCCGGGTTACACCACAACAGCCTGTTTATTATTTCCCATTTCCTCATTTAGAAAATGGGAATAATGAAATCTTCCTGGGTCAAGTTCTTGAAGACTTGTCAATGAGATGTGCTGTCTGGACTCGGACCAAAGCTCTTCGACGGCTCTCCTCTTTATTCCATGGGGATAAGCAGTTTGACTTGTTGAGAAAACAGTTCTTTGTGGATAACATTAATTTTTATGTACCTGTCTGGTTTCTGCTTTCTAACTCCAGTAAAACTTTGAACACATCAGCTGGTTTTCCCCCAATCTTTTGGAGCAAAAGGGGACTCGAAGATACTGAGAAGATAAGAATTTGGATAGAGAACATACGGACTGGTAGAGTAGCCACTGAAGGAATGGTGTGCTCTATCCTATGTTAGGTATCCTGTATTAGATAGAAGAAAATTAAATTCTTAGGACGCTGTACTCCATTATTTTTGCTGCTTATGGACTACTTGTTTGTGAGTAATATTTTAAAATATGCTGACAGTTGTGCTTTGTTTACTGGGTCAGCCCACCGGCTTCCATTGTCTTTAGAAAAGAAAAAAAAATGTATCTTTCATTAAAAATAAAAAATTCCTCATGCAGAGAGGAGTCTGTATGTCAGATCTAGGCTTGAAATATGCCACTTTTTGTTGAATTTCCCAGTGCTACAGCAGTACCTCTGATGGGGGCTCGGCACATTTAAGCTTGTTAAGTTGGAGGAGGCAGAGTAATGACAGGATGGTTGAAACTCCAACTGTGCTTGACAGCATTTCCCTCTCCTAAATCTGGGTGGCAGATGTGACTTACTGGCTCGCCGAAATTTCTCTATCTGTAGTCTTCTCTCCATGTCCTCTCCCTGTTAATGAGGCGTTGTTTTCAGCATGGATTCTTCCTGCCTGCCTGGCCACAAAGCATAATCAGAAGAGGAAGTAATCCCTCTCCTGCTATGTGCAGAAGCTTGGCTTGAGTTATGGAAATATTGTGTTCTAGAGTATTTTGCTTGGTTTGACCATTTAAAGAAGTTTTTATTTTTTTTTTCCCTATGATGTCTGAGGCAGAGGGGAAGAAGAAAGTACCTGCCAGAGGACCCACCTATGATGGAAATCCAGTTTAGCCATGTGCATCATGTACAGATAATGCAATTAAAATGTGTATATTTCCTTTTTTCTTGGCATCTACATCTAGAAGTACCAGAGCTGATATGGATTTCCATTGATAATAAATATTTTGACGTAGTGATCTCTTAAAAATCATGAAAAATAAATGCCTCCTTTCAGACTCTAGGTAACGTGGTCCTATTTCTATATAGTAACTCCAATGGACCACTGAAACAAAATAAATTTCACCCATTATGTTCAGCATCTAGATTATGAAAACAATAGAGCCAAACATTCAGTAAGTCATCACTCTTGGTCCATTGGTTTCCTGCTGTGAGCAGGATAGAGGATTATGATCATTGTCCTGATTTCCATTTTTGAGAGGAAATCTTGTTTTTTACTGATGGATTTAAAAGCTCCCATAAGAATAAATAAATATTTAGTAAGATGTACTTACATAACGCCTTTCCACCTTTAAGTCTTAGATCTCTCATATCCATTATTAAAGGCTTCTCTTATGGACAAAAACTCTTCGTGGTAGGTCTTAAATGGCTAAACGTCTGTGCTTGTCCACAGTGACTTGTGTTTATGAAGGAGGAAAGTGTTTGACTGAAGCGTTTGAGTTGCAGAAGTCTTCATGGAATATCTTCTCAGGACTGGTTACAAATATCTTTACTACATGGCCTTTTTCCTCAGTCTTGGGTTTTCTTCATGGTTTATCATATGCAGAACAGGTTGTTGTTTTGTCTTACCTTTCTGAACACTAATAAATGCAAGCACAAAAACACCTTAGAATGTTCATTGACGTTCTTGACCCACAAAAAGAAATCTTTTCTGTCCACAAAAATTGCAGCAACGCATTTTCAGACTTTTTCTAACATCTGCTGTCTTCGTGTTCTTCATAGCTATTTGTTACCTACCTGTAAAATATTTTATTCTGAAGTCTGTCTTAAGGAAGAAAGAAAAATAAATGACCTTAAAGCTCTCAAGCTTATACTTTTCTTTTTTTGTAGCTCTCACCAGCAGTACAGCATAGACAGATCTCTGATACAAATTTGAAAATTTAATTTCTGGTGCTTTTTGAATTTATTGTTTACTTCCTGCTTGAATCTTATTCAAAATCGATAAAATCTGCAGAGCTATTTATCTGCACAAAACAAATAATTTGTGGTTATCTTGTTTTTGAATTGTTTATTTTCGTCTTTGTCTTCTTCCTGCTGATGTTGTCTCATCAGGGTTGTGTTATTCAAATGTTTCGTAGGCTTTATTGTGAACCCATTTGACACCAAGTCTCATGTTCCTCTTCTGCCCGCGTCCTTTGTTCTCCTTTGTTTCTTTCACAAGATTAGTTTTCTGTTGCTCCAGTTCTGCTTCAGTCCCTGAAGTCAACTGAAGAATTCCCACTGGGAATTCGAGACCCAAGGTGGAGCTTGCTGCAGGATGGGCTGCAGCACAGACTGGGTCACACAGACCAACAGCCTGTGGGTTTTAAAGTAGTAAAATCTGTCTTCATCTGCCAAAGCAGATGCACAGGAGACTGTATGTGCAGGTGTGTACCAGGAGATCTAATTAAAAGTGTTAATTTTTAATCTAATATGCAGAAAATTGAACAAAAATTAGTTAATCGTGAGCTCTAGTAAATCATGGTTATCGTTTTTAAAAATATAGTGAAAAATTCACTGTTTCATTGTGAACTCATGTTTTTCAGTTTCATACTTAGATTCTTAACTCCCTTTCAAGAATCATTTTTTTATAGGCATACTGAAGGAATCATTGATAACTTTATTTTTATTTCTTTTTATATTTCTGTATGTGTCTTACCTGGTTGAAACACTGAAGTCACCAGATGTATGTCAATATTTACGTTTATAACTGTGTTACGCTCCTGCAACATCAATTGCAGACAAAATCCAGTAGATTTCCATTGCCAAAATCAGGATTTCAGACTTGTTTTCATATCTGTCTGGATAGATGCTTTTAATCATTACTATGAAAAAAAAAAAAAGCAGAAAAAAACAGAAAACGGTTCTGTCACAGTTTCCTGAGATTTTTTTTTTTTCCATCAGGCACAATTCTCACTTAGGGAAAAACAACGTTGTTAGTTTAATTCAGGTTTATTAGGCTGTCCATGGGACCTCTTCAGAGGTAAATGAACCCACATTTGTCATAAAGGTGGAGCAGCGTTAGAGAACAGCAAGGCAGGTGTATTTGCTCTGTGAAATGCATGTACAGAATACGTCTTATGAAATCTCAAATATAAGTTTTATAGTTGTATCAGGCTAAAAGCTATATGTATTTTCCCATATAGAGAGAGAGAGATGAGAAACAAATATATACATATATATATATAGGGGAAAAATGTGCAATGTTCTTGAAAAACCTCTGTAATAAGCAGTTACAGGCACCTGGCTGAGTCCTTATGAGATTCCCTGTTTTCACAACCACATTGTGAAAACCTTTCACATTGAGGTGCTTTCCAGCCAAACTCATGATTCCAGAGCTAGAGAGGATCAAACAAGAGTTTTCACATGTGTTTCTGCATGCTGTCTTTGTTATTATTTGCTCTTTGGCTGATGTTGCTCCCCTCGCACACACTCTAAACAGAATACAGAGCTAAGAATTTCAGTCCCCTCGATGTGCAAACAGGTGAAAGTTTAATTGACGTGAGTTTGTGATGGCCATTCAGATGTTATTTGACAGGTTTTATTTGAAATTCCTTGACCCTGCACGGCAAAGAAACCTGTGTGTTTCCTTTTAAGGCCTGATTGTCAGCTGTGGTGTCGGTTTCTGCAGTTTTTTCCCAAGTGTGAGAACATCATTGTATTTTTTTTTTAACATGCTCCATTTAAATCCTCCTGACATCTGCGTGGGCTGCTTTCCATTCATTAACATAGGGGAGTTGCATCTTCTTCCATGGTGGCTGGTCAGACGCCAAAGACGGATTAAGTTTCCTTGAGCGAGGAGCTTGTCATGTCGATCCTTCGGGTCGGAGCTGGGAGCTTTGGCAGCTCTGCAAAGAGGCAGTTGGAATCATTGCCACAAAAATGATTTTTGTGTGGTCCTGCTGTGCGCCCCTGGATTTCCAGCGTGATTTATGGCTGCTCGTTTAAAACAAACAAACAAACAAAAAAAAGTCTGCATTTGGTTTTGTTGCAAGAGATTGTCGTGTAAATACTGTGGTATACATACTTAGTTCTGAAATTGTGGATTATTTCTAAAATTAAACTCATGGTAATTGCTGGCATGTTTTCCAGTTCCTCAAAGTTCTCTGTAAACCCACTGCTGGCTGTGTATTTCCCTTCTTCTATTCATGTAGCTGCTTTTATTCTTTATGGTCCTGCTGAGGTCCCAAAGGAAACAGAAACCAACTGCTAGAGAAGTGCACGAAGCACCACAGCCCGGTGCCAGCTACTGCTCCTGCAGATGGGCAGGCTTTGGGAGACGTGGCTGAAAGCATCGAGGACAGTGCACAGGGCCCAAAAGCTTGGTTCAAAAACAAGGTGCAAGAAACCGCACAGCTGTTTGGGATGATTTAGCTACACATAAATTTCTTCTCCTTCACTCCCCACCCCCCTTGGCATTTACTATAGGCTGAAATAAATCTTTTTCGGGTTAGATATCCTTTCCAAAACTGCTAGGAATTACTTTCGTTTTGTCTTTTAGTCTCTCTTCGAGTGACCTGTATCCATTTTTGAGCTACCCCTTTCAGGAGAGAAGGCTTTTCCTATATGTTTTGTTGTATATCTTTATACCTAACCTGAAATGTTCCACAATTGTGGAATTCATTGTATGTTCCTCAGTAAGTCTGAGAATTATTTTTGAACAGAGTTGTCTAATACTAATGCTCTCTTGATTACAGTTTACATTTTACATTAATATTTGACTGTTGCAGAAGAATTCAGTATTCTTGACAATTTGTAAGAGTCAAAAGCTGATGTTGCTTGTGGGGATTAGGTATGGCCTGTGACTTTTTAAATAATCCTTATATATTTGTTGTTTTGCATCCAGATTTAAGTGGGTAGATTGAGTTACATTGATGGCATATGTACCTAGATTTAAACCTCCTGAATCCAGGTAATTTCTTTCCTGGAAGTGCAGCATCTCAAGCATAAGTGCATATTTCCTTTTAAGACAGGCTAAGCTTGTCTTTATGCCACTTCGTAGAGGAAATAATGTGAAAACGGGATAAAAGTGATTATCTATCACTGATATCCTGGGGCAGATACTTAGTTTGTACAAGTTGTTGTCTCCCCACTGCTAGCTGTCTTAATAAGAAGGAAGCTGCTGGTTTTTAAAATCTTAATGGAGAAAACACTAAAAAGAAAGTATTTGAAAGCAAAATTCAGGGAAATGCATGTTTATGAGTAATTTTCACATTCTTAATTGTTTGGGTGATTATAGAGTAACTCCCTGTTCTTGAAAACCTGTATCTGCAGTATGTGTAAGTGGATAGAGAACATTTACCTCTCCCTGTATAGCTCAGAGTTGCACCCCTGCAAATTCTTTCAGGCTGCCCAGTTTTGCTTTAGCAGTATGTGGAACACGTCAGGAAAGCAAGGAGATTTCATCTTCAGATTAAAAATGGAAAGACTTAGGGTTGTATGTGGAACAGCTGGATGAAATGACTTGTGTTACAGAAAGGAACAGAGAAGGTAGCAGGAGTTCCTTGGTTATTGACATCTGTGAGTATACGGAATAAAGTGGTCCAACTGCGGTCCGATTCACTGTGCAAATTGTCCATGTAACATATTATTCCCATGAAATGCTTAGAAATCTTTTTGCAAATTAAGCTAATCCGCAGTGTTTTAGAGTTTTGTGTCTTTTTCTGTTATGGCCACCACTTAGAGCTATTGTTTAAAAAAATTTCTGAAACAACATAAACACAGTTTAAAATTAAGCACAGTTGAGAGTAACTGCTTAAGATGTGCTTCTTGGTTCAGATGACTGCAACTTGAGATTTGCTGGCATGCATGAATGATTCAGGTGCCCTGAGGTGTCTGAGGATTGATGTGCCATTCAAATAACTGGAGTAACCTTCAAATTAGGGAGGTTAACATTGCATTTACTTATGGTTTCTATTTTTTGACACTTTGGGGCTGAGTGAAAGAACATAAGCAGGTTTGTTTTGATGTACTGGGAAATCCTTAAAATGCACAAATGAGCACTGCGTTACCTCCATGCCTGTGTGATGAACCTGGTTGTTCCTTTTATTTAAAATAAAATAAGATTGTTTAATTGAACAACACTTTGACTGCAATAGACAAGCCCAAACTGTTGTTGATCACAGATTGTTGTGCATATTAAGCCCCAGATATTTCCATTAGCATATTACTGTAACTCTTTTGTATAGAAAAAAAAATCTTTATCCATTTCAGTTTTTTGTTTGCTCCCCTTAAAGTCTTTTGACAGATAGAAGCTGAAGTTAAAACCGTATAAAATAGCTGACTTTGCAGAGATGCAAGTTTGATCTATAATTGGAGGTTAACATTCTCCACTTAGCAGTTCTGTGTATACAGGCTTTTCAAGAGCCGGGACTACAGCTCTGCTTTTACTTAAGTCAGTGAAAATCTGGAGTAACTCCATTGAAACTGAAAGTTCAATAAAGAACAAATTTATAGCTGCTTTACACATGGTGATTTCTCTATAGAAAGCTTTGCTGTTAAAATCTTTGTTGTTGATTTTCCTTTCCATTTGTGCCAGCAGTTCTCATTCATACCCCTTCAAGGCATTTTAAAGTATCAATAGCAGATCTAACAACTGACTCCACAGAA
Organism: Cygnus atratus; assembly: GCF_013377495.2. NCBI lineage: Eukaryota > Metazoa > Chordata > Aves > Anseriformes > Anatidae > Cygnus > Cygnus atratus. The sequence continues at coordinate 9,941,254 of NC_066364.1, forward strand.
TATCCTTTACCATGAGCAGGTGTGTGCAGAGAGTGGGGGAAAGGGGTTGCTTTTGCATTTATGGATCTTCTCCTTTATCTGTCTAACATATACATCCCATTTATCACAGAATAAAAATCCCCTTTACTTTTCTTGGAGAAGTACTGCGCTTCAAGCTCTGTGTAGTGTTTGATCCAAAGCCTCACTCAGTGGTTCATGAGCACTTCGTACTTACCTGATCATCAGCTGATGGCTGAATCATGAGAGTCCTTACATCCTTACATGTTAGGTTCACCTGGCTGAGGATGGGAAGGACATTTGAAAGACAGCTGTTTTTATTTTCCTGCCTTTCTTTGTTTTGCATTTTTAAAGGAGAGAATAATTGAAACAGATACTCAGAAAAAAAAATGTAAAGAAGAAAGGCTAGTTTTAAGATTAACATGATTCCTTGATCCCAAGATTCCATTATATTGCAGGACTAAGTATCATGCTGAAACTTCATGACTATTTATACTGCAAAAAATGCACTTTACTTTGGGTTGCTGCTACTTTCATCTTCAACCTTGCTGAATGACAAGTTTCCTCTATGTAACTTCAACCCAAGAAGCTTGACAAATGATGTCTAGATTTAATCTTATTATCTCTGGGGCTCCATCTCTGATACACTTTTGAAGTATAAAAATGAAAAAAGTAGATGAACATTTTTATGGGTCAAATAAAATGAGGTCGTAGGAAGGTGGGAAATGTAAAGGCTTGTATGTGTGACCCCTGGGAATTTTAAATGGGTTTTCTGGAAATCAGCTTGCAAAAATTCCATTGTGTGTTCTTGAGTTTGTGTATACAACAGCTTATTTTAATTCTCCTTGAATTTCAAGCTTACAAAGAGATGCTTATAAGCACAAAATAACTGACACTATTCTCTTTTTTTTCCCCATTTTCCAAATCTGTGTATTCCAGTAAAACTAATCCTGTTTCAAGATCAGGTTTTTTTTTAGGATTTAAAAACCATCAGAGACTCATAGTCTATTACATGTAAGTGATGGATGAAGCATGTGTAATATCTTACCTAGAGTGGAAGGCTTTTATGTTCTGCCCATGTATCATCACTGGCGTGAGCAAGGGGCTCACCAGCTTCTGAGTATGTGTCTGTGCCAGAGGTGGCAGTGGGTGCCTGCTGCACTGCTTCTCTGTGGTCAGTAAGTGCTCCTCTGGAAACACTACACTGAGGGAAAGCCTCTTCGGAGAGCAACGAGCTCACTGTATGTTATCTGAAGAGCAAAAGGGTTGAAGTGAAAGAACCCAAAATGCCCACTGTATGAAGGGAAGAAGGGGAATAAACCCACATTTTACCTCCGCCTGCCATTTCTACAAGTGCTCATTTGATGTCAGCTCCAACTCCTCTCCTTCTCTGCCCCTGTCAGTACTTACACTGCCTCAGCCTGTTATTACAGTCAGACTTTTACAAAGGAATTTACACAATTTTAGTGTTGATCTTTTTTTTCTCCCTCATATTCTTGCAATAATACATTTGTGTTATTTTGGGATGTCTTTGTCTTAAAAGCTGAATGCCTCTTTACACAATACTGCTCTTGCCTCCTCCTGCTGTTGATGATATCCAAACCAAGAATTGTTTGGTATGCAAGTGAAGGGCGTACAATTGAGCAATCATAGCTACAATGGCAGGCTTTGCTGATGTCTAAATGATAATAAGAAACCAGTGGGGGACTACCCTGGAAAAGGAAATAAATAGAGAGAAATTATATGTTTTTATATATGTGTGGAATTTTTATGTATCCTGGGGGAATCGGGAAGCAAGGCTTGCTTCATTTTTGTATGGATTTACTCTCAACTTAAGCCCCTCGACACTTTGTCACTGCTCATATACAAAAGAAAAACAAACAAAAACTGTGAGGAGTAAAGATTAAAGGTTTGTATGGAAATCTTGACCAAATGACCAAATATTGGATTGTCTGTAAATAGCATACCTGTTTTCAAGTGGTAACAGAGAGATATTCCATGTTCTGAGTGACAGATACCTGGATCAAGTGGTACACACGTTAATGTCTGTGATATTTTTGTAAGATCTCGGGATTTCTTTACATTTGCCTGATTTTCATGTGCCTTGATGGGAGAGATAAGCAGCTGCTTGAGCTTTAATGCAAAAGGAGATTTTCTCTTGTGCTGGGCTTCAGTTTTAGCTTCTGCAATTTCAGTTTTATCTTCTACATTTTCTGTAATATGCTTCTCAGGGGTGCCATAATAATGGAATTAAAACAGTTCAATAGCATAGCCCCTGAGTTTGGGAGAATAAAAATTGGAGATGTACTAAAGAAAATAACAAATTTAAGTATAATGTTGCTTAGTTTGCTTTGAAGTGCCTTGCTTGCTGTTGAAAGGTTAATATTGACTGTACTTTTGTGTTTCTTTTGACAGGTAACCCTGGACTGGCAGGTTATTACAGGACCTTTATACAGGCCTTGTACTGTGGACTAAATCAGCAGTACCCCGTTTGGGTTGTGAGTCATGCCGGACATTGTAAGCCTCCTAGTGGTATGGAGATGATAGAAGGTACTGTAACTTGTACACACAGATATTTGTAACCTCTCTCATTTCCCCAGCAGAACTTGTGCCTATTAAAAACAGCATGTCAAGTTTTTTAAATGCCTTCGTTATATTTCCACAAAACAGTTTTATGAAAGGAGAAGTTGCTAAGGAAAAGAGTATTTTTAAATAAATTAGATTCGTCAGTCAAATAAATGCTATTAAGAGCATAGGAGAGTTTGCTGATTGCAGTCTTGAGAGACAAGAGAGGAAGGTCTCTAATGTATTTACATCGAAAACAGCAGATTATAAACGTTTGTGTTTTTTTTCTTAAAGGAATATCCAGTTCAGAGATTGAACACTTGAGGACAGACTTAATTATCTCTGAATTTAAAAGTAGTTGTACTAAAGTAGTGAATGTTTAGGAAGCAAGTAAATGTTTCTGAGACTGGGGTATGGGATGTTTGCAGGGGAGAGGTTGCTTGTCGTTTTGTTAAAAATCTTTTGACGTGCCAATGACCAGCAAGACATGATAGCCAACTCTGTGTGGGTATTGTTAATGTACAGCATTGGAAAACTACTTACAGATTGATTCAGAGCAGTGATCTACAAACTTTTTTGATCGTGCACCCCTGTCAGTTAAAAAAAAATTTGAGCATACACCATTAATATCTATATTTTTTCATAATTATATGCATGTGCAACTGAAGTTCTCATATTTTCTTCCTGCGTCCCAATGCGTATGCACCCCACATCGGAGACCACTGACTTAGAGTGTGCAGACATTTAAATAGTTCACTTAACATATAAATGTTGCTTTCTGAGAAGTAATAAAGGTTTTAAAATGAAAGGATGTGTTAATATGCCTAATTATATTTAGATACAGTAGAATTTGGAAGTCTCAGAAAGACTAAAGCAAGTTTCCCAGTAGCAGTTACCAGTCACAGACAACTTTCCTAATTTACTGGAGGCACATTACATAGAGAAAACTGAACAGAACTACGTCCTTCATTTTTACTTCTGTATGGTATCTTTATACTCAGAGAGCTCTTGCAAACTGTGCTCCAGAGAGACGCACAACATTAATTGAACATCTCATTGTCATAATTCTACTTCTAGCAAAAAGATTTGAAAATTATTTTCACTCTCTGAATGAAATAAAGAAGTTATATCACAGTTTAGACTTCTTTACCCTTCTCAGCTTTTAAAAGTGATTGAATAGTGCTGTGACTGTAAGTTAGGCCATCAGTCCTTAGGTGTAGGCAAAATAACAAAAAGAGGAGCAGCATAGTAGCCCTCTCTTAATCGCTTTGTCTAAAGCGATATAATCTTTATATGCTGTTCACATGTTAAAAGTGTTACTTTTTTCTTTCCATTGTCTATGTTGAGACTGATTTATAGTTTTCCTAACAATAAAGGCGCGTGTGCCCCTTGAACAGATACCACCTAGGAACGGGTTCTTCTATAATACCAAAACCCCTGCCTGCCTACTTTGATAGTTTACTGTGCCTAATCTGTTACGATTGCATTGTTGTAAGCCTTTTTAAGGTGCAGGTAATTGCACATCATTTGCTTAATTTCAACCTTAAAGACATGTTAATAGACAAAAGAAAAAATGTACCCAAATAGACCATAGTTTAGATGTGGCAAATTTTTGCTTTAGAGTAAAGATAACAGGTGTGTATACCCACAGTTAATATATTTTTTGTTAAGTTCTGGAGCTTCTTAATGCATCACTCTTTTGATGAATGCTTTTGAGATTTCTGATCTGATAATGTAAATAATCTCCTACTTCTAACCAAGTAACTTATTAGACATCAGAAGAGTTTATTTAAAATACAAGTTATTGTTTCCTGTAAGAACGTGTTAAACATGTTCAACGCCCTGCTTTCAAAACAGAGGCTACTACCTGAACAGAGAATCAGAGTCACAGAGTGGTTGAGGTTGGTAGGGACCTCTGAAGATCACCCAATCCAGCCCCCCTGCTGAGCAGGATCACCCAGAGCACATTGCAAAGGATGCAAAGTCTTCTCCAAGCTAAACAGACCCAGCTCTCTCAGCCTCTCCTTGTATGACAGATGCTCCAGTCCCCTAATTATCTTTAATTAGTATTTTCCTAAGGATTAAATGAGTGGTCTTCAGACTTAGTTGAAAGACTAAATGCAAATCATGTTTTCATGGTACGTAGCCGTCACTGAATGTTCATTTTATAGACAGTGAAATCAGAAGAAAATAAATTGTGTTGGATTTCTGTCTTTTAAACGTATGATTTCCCTTAAACTGCAGAAAACAATTTAAGAAAAGAATGAAAAAGTACTTTGGTGCTTTTTAAAGAAATTGAAGAAAATTGTTGAACAGTGTTACTCTTGAATACTTTGTAAACTTCTTGATTTAAGAAAATTCTAAGGGTAAAACTCAAAAATAAATTTAAGGTTAAAAATGTTCCATATTTATTCACATTCAAACTATTCTGTCAAAATGCTAGTATAGCTGCTCAGTTTGGAGGGAGGCACTATAACAGGTTATGAATGGTGGAGATTGAAGCTGTAAGCTTTACGTTATGATATCCAGTTGAATAGAAATGCCTGATTACTGCAAAAGGACTAAAGACCATTGTTTAGGAGTAGCTCTTCTGATGGCAATGAACAGTAGCCAGTTGGAAACTTTTCAACAGTCTTTCAATTTCTTTTGATAGGAAATAAAATGTTAGTTAAAACTAACACATCTCACTGAACAAATCCTGAAATTATTCATTGCTAATTTGATACTTACTGCTAATTTAGAGCTGTGTTGTAGCTATCTAATTTTAAAATAAGGACTAAAAAATGCAGTCTTGCTCCAAATTTCTTTAAAAGTCCTGGAAAATGGGAAGTTAGATATTTTTTTTAGCACTCTGGTCAGCTTTTGCCAGTAAAGGCTGTATAGAGCTCTCCATACATGGACTGTAGATGGTAATGGTGTTCCTTCCAATGTTTAAAATCTGTTAAACTATCCTTAGTTCATTTTGAATGATAAAAAAGGTAGACATTGATTTATGGTCCACCAAAAGACTGTTTCCATTGATTTTTCTTTAACAGGAGATTAGGATCTTTGCAGACCATTTTGAAATTGGGTTATATCCTTAAGAAGCAATATAGGAAAAAGCATAGAAGTGCTTTTTTTTGCACAGAAAGCAAATCTCTGAAGACATTAATTATTTGTTAGTGTGCTATCATTGTGAAGTTTTGAAGTGAAATGGAAAATTTGGAAGTCACGTGCAGCATAATTTATGTGATATATTGCTGATGTATTGCTTCTTAGCTGTGTTCTTTACTGTTGTTACTCACCTGAGTTTGCTTTTCCAGCCTTCTGACTTTTAATGAAACTGCAAAATTGACTTCAAGTCAGATTCTGCCTCATCTAAAGTGATATAGCACTACAGAAAATATTAATGAAATCATTTGGGTAAAACTGAATTTAGACTTGAGCAAGTTACTCATCTTGTTGGTTGCTAGATAGTTGTCCAACAAAGGACAGACCTAAGTGTGGGCATGATTACCAGATATAAGCCATAAATTGCTACTGTCATAGGAAATGCTGTGCTGGTAAGGAAAAAACTAAAATAGTAGCCTGAGCAAGACAAGGAGCATGGTGTGCTATAATAAGAGGATTGTGTGTTATATAGGACAGTGATTCCCAAACTTGTGGTCTGTGGGCCACTAGTGGTTCCCAGGACACTTGCTTGTGGTGCAGGAAGAGCTGGCTGATCAGGTGGAGTTGGCTCTCTCACTGGTTTCCACTTGCTAAGGTGAATTACTGGTACCTAAGAATACTTTTCCAATAATACTTCTGCTGTGTAAGCATTTGCAGCGGTGGTCTTCAAGATGTTACACAACCACGGATGTGGGGAGATGGGGAGCAATGGGATTGCGGTCTGCACTGCTGCAAACAGGAGAGGAGGAGATGGTGAAAAATGGTCTGAGAACTTGGGCTCCTAAAAATAGTGACTCATCTTTAGCTAATAGCTTTTGTCCTTGTCATTGTGTCTAATCCCAAAGGAGAGAATTCACACAAAGGCACAGGGAGTCAGTATGCATTTGGTAATTTTAGCTATCTTGTGACTTCCATTTGTTTTAAGTAGTATGAATGTTTTTAATGATTGCTGATTTTGGAGAAAACTTGCACTGCTTCTTTAAGGTGAACAGAAGCTACCAGCAGTCTGTTCAGTCAGTATTAAAATACCTCAGAACTAGTGTCTGTGGTGCTCAGAAGGTCTTCGATCTGCGAATCCTTATCTGGGCCTCAGCACTGTATGGTTAGAGATCATACAGCAGTGGTGATAGTAGGTAAGGATAAGGCCCTGAAGGGAAGAAGGGCCCAAAAAAGGTTAATATTCAAGGATCACCTCCTCCAAGTTCAAGAGCAATGCATCCCAACAAAGAGGAAGAAGTCAGGCAAAACTGTGAGGAGGATGAGCTCGTGTGAGCATGGATGAACAAGGTGCTCCTGGCCAAGCTCCAACACAAAAAGTCAGCCTGCAGAGGGTGGAAGCAAGGACAGGTAATCTGGGAGGAGTACAGAGACATTGTCAGAGTATCCATGGATGGAGTTAGGAAAGCTAAATTTAAATGAAATGAATCTGGCCAGTATGTCAAGGGCAACAAGAAGGGCTTCTACCTCAGTGATAAGAGGAAGACTAGGGAAAATGTGGGCCCTCAGCATTGGTGAGGCCACACTTGGAGTAGTGTGTCCAGTTCTGGGCTTCCCAGTAAAAGAGAGATCTAGGCATACTGGAGAGAGTCCAATGAAGGGCCACCAAGGTAATCAAGGGACTGGAGCATATCTCTTACGAGGAAAGGCTGAGAGAGCTGGGACTGTTCAGCTTGGAGAAGAGAAGGCTCCGGAGAGATCTCAGTGTCTATCAGTACCTGAAGGGAAGATACACAGAAGATGGAGCCAGGCTCTTTTCAGTGGTGCCCTGTGCCAGGACAAGGGGCAATGGGCACAAACTGGAACACAGGAGGCTCCCTCCAAGCAGGAGGAAACACTTTCTTTATATGAGGGTGACCAAGCACTGGCACGGGTTGCCCAGGGGCTGTGGGGTCTCCTCCTTGGAGATCTTCAGAAGCCACCTGGACGTGGTCCTGGGCACCCTGCTCTGGGTGCCCGCTGGAGCAGGGGTTGGGCCAGAGGGACCCAGAGGCCCTTGCCAACCTCAGCCATTCTGTGAGGTGTCTGTACACATTCTGATACATAGTAGTAGTTACGTTTAGAAACATTTACATCTTGTAATATGAAGGCTAAGAGAGGAAAGTAGAAGAAAGGCAGCTGAACTGACATTTTACATAAATATTTTAAGCTTATACAGCGAATTAATATTAAGTTATATTTCAACAATATTCTCTGCTTCCTGTGCAGATAAATTAAAACATCTGAGAGTCATTGACAGATGGCTTATCTTTAATACACGTTCTTTCCAGGTTTAGTCAGTTATGTTTAAGTATTAAAGACCTAGAGAACTCTATGTCCAAAAACACACAGCACTGCTCTGCAGAATTAATAGAGTTGTGTGGCAGGAAGTTTCCCCATCAAATGGTACCATGCTGTGGATACATTAAGAACAACCAGGTTGTAACCACAATATCCAGATAGAATTAAACTAGTTTAACATCCAAGTATGATTTTTTTTTTTAAAGTTCAGAGAGGAGAAGCTTCCTGTTTACGTAGCTGGCCTCAGCACTGATTAATCACCCCGAGGTCCTCATGCGGTGCTTGTCACCAGCGAGGGTCCCTGCATGCAGCGAGGAAGCGGTTGTTTTCTCAGGATGGGACAGGAACTGCCAGCTCAGGGCACTTTTGTCTGGCTGCCCCTCCTGATGCAGCAGGTGCTGCTATCCAGTAACCATATTCCTTCCTTGTCTTTGGAGAGGGCAGCTAAAGGAAGGAAGCGTGTGTGTGCATTTGGAAGTTATTATGAGGCGTTTGAATGCTGAAGTTTTTGTCTTTACCTGGTAAGATCTGTGATTTGCTGTATGGTTTTACTGCTGGGTGTCTATTCTAAGGAAATATATGAACAGTTCACGGTGGGAACCCACCGCAATGTTTTAAATCAAAACGTGTGAAAAGCAAGCAACCCTGGAGATGCTGCTGTCCGCCATTTACTGTAACACGCCTTCCCCTTGAGCCACATTCAGCTAATTATTCATAGAGGTCCTGTAATTATGCAAAGAGATCCTTTGAATGAAATGTTGGCATTTGGCATTCTTTATCAGCTCCGCTTAATTTTAATCATGTGTTTGAAAATCTTGTTCAATTCAAAATCAAAACTGAAAAAATAAAATTGTGCCATATGTGCAGTGTTTCTGAGTTGTTTTATTATTTTCTTTTCTGACCAACCAAAATGTTATTAATTTTAACTGCTCATAACAGCATACTTTAACAGTCATGTATTTATTTATAATGATCACTTAAGCACTATTAAGCTGATTCTGGTACCACTTAATGCATGACTCTATTCCATTGATTGTGATGGAGTAGTGACCAATTTTTGCTGGTGTTACTATGAAAAGAGCTTTGTCTTTATTTTTATTATAACTATATGAAAAATAAGTTCCCTCTAGTTTCTATTTCTTTCAAGGTTTTTCACTGTCAACATAGTATCTGTGTGTATACTATTAGAAAAGTCCATGAATAGCTTTCTAGTCCATTCTAGCACTTTATTCAACTAATTCCCCTGTTAGAAGAAACTTTTTTTTCACCCATATCTACAAATAAAGTTAATATAATTCAAATTTAAAGATGTGTTTTAAAGTAACAATTTTTGAAACCTGATACAGACTTCTGGATCCTTATCCAGAAAACAAGATGTTTAAAAAAAAATTGACATTCATCCATTGGAGAGTATAATTTCTTTACTGCATTCCAGGAAAATTTGGATGTAGGTTTTGAGATTGTTTATGGATCATTTTCTGCCTTTCACCCCATGACATAGGTATGTTCTCCAGCTGATACCATCATTTCTAATTAGATGCAGATGGCTGTTAGTGGGGGGAAAAAAGTGTTCAAGAATTTGAACCCTATGAAAAGGTAACATTTATATCTTTTGGTGTCTTGACTTTAGAAGGCATGTCACAGTTCACTGAGATGAGCAGTGCTGTGATGTTTCAGACTAACTCGATTAAATGTTTTCTGTACTATTGTAGAGAAATAGAAAAAGTGAAATAATTCAATAAACAAAATACTGAAACGATTCAGGTTATTTTCCCCAGGGACAATGCTTAAGAATCTTTTAATCCCAAATCAGATTGAAAAATACATTCACATTTGCTAAAGGACTGAAAATGGACTATCCCCATAACAGGGAATAATCCCTTCTCTCCGATGATGTAACAGGTCTGAGTTTGTTTCAATAGCTGAACCAAAAGTTTTTCACTACATAGGTTAACACCAGGGGAAAAAAAAAAGATCAAATTGTTTATTTATTAATAATAATTCCTACTTTCTGATATAGACCTTATATTTAATTTTGATCCCACAAAGCTTGCAAAAATGTTGCAGATCTTGGTGTGATCAATTCAGTGTTTCACAGTAGTTTTATTTTTAATTCACAGTGATCTGCTGTCATAAGACTGAGGAACTATCAACAATGCACAGCACAGTTCCAGATTCTAAAAATAATCAAGTGTGGAACTTGGAGCCTCTGTTTGCTTTGGTTTGGGGGAGTTTCCCTTTCTTTAAGAGGCAATGTAGGTGTTTCACGGAAACGTAGGTGGATATAAAGCAGATTATGCACAGAGTGCAACTGGCCTCACTATTAGATCAGCTTCTTTAATGAATTACTCATACCTCTAGTGCATCTACTTATATCTCTCACCAGAATCTGAGTAAGGGTTGTATGCTTTGGGAAAGGAGCAGGGACAAAATGGTAACAGTGTTGAGGACCCAGGTTGAATGAGGGACTGTCATTGGTGCGTTAGATGAAGGAGTTTTTCCTTTTTTTCCTCCTTTTGATGCTGAACATGAGACTGTTCTTTTGATTTAAGCTAAACATACTCTTACCTTTCTAAATTTAAAATTCTGTTTTGTGCATGAATGCATTTTTTAAAACAATCTAATTTACTACAGCTGTCAAATTACTGGTGAAGTCAAGTGGCTGCCTAATTGCCAAATTAATCCCTGTTGGGTTAAACCATGAAACAAACACTAGCAAAGTTCTCTAGGATTGCTGTTGTAGTGGTTTTGTTGTTGTTTTGTTTTGTTTTGTTGTTGGGTTTGTGGTTTTTTTTGCCTTTTTTTTTTTAGAGCATAGCTGTTTTCAGACATACTACCACTGAACCTTTACCATCTGAGACTCCATTGACTTCTATGGTAATGTTTACATTGTTTGGAGAAGTTTAATCCTGCAGTTAATCATGAAGAGATTAATTACTGTATTCCTGAATGCACGTCAATATATATTAAACTCTGCATGATTATATTTGGATCTGTTTGTATGTAGGGTATGGGTCAAATTCAGTTACTTTCAGTAACTAATTCAAAAAATTATACTGTAAAGTATAATTAGTTAATTATACTTTAATTATACTTTATACTTTGTCAGTTTCAAAGAGACTGTAGCGAGCTGTGGCTCTGATGTCTACTAACATAAAAGAACAAGAAAACTGACTCTTACCCGGCTGTGAGCCTGGCACTCTTTGTTGGTCACAGGTGGTTTGCTTTCTGTGTAGCACATCTCACCTGTGTAAAATGAAAAGCAAAAAATCCCTTATTCATTTATAATGACAAATCAGCACGGTAATGGTAGCACTTCAGTCATGTCAGCTATGATGCAAAACTCCAGGGAAACATAGAGCCATCACCAGTATCTGGGGCATGTTGCTGTACCTGCCCTGCTGTGTAGTTCAGTTAGGTGACTACAAATGAAACTTTCATTAAATCTTGATTATAGGGAACAAATGTGTCAATTAAATTTTAAATAATTTAACAGAAGAAAAGATATAAATCATATAATTTAAAGTGGTTAATTTGACAGAAATGTGTTTCTTCCCCAAAGATAGGCAGTTTGCACTATACATCACCTGCAGGTTATTATTTAAAGCATCAACAAGTGATAAAGAAAGCTGCCTTATTTCAAGACAGTACAAACTATTCTCTCTATATATTCTGTTTTCTCTCCTCAGCCTTGCCACTGATTTTAATAAATTCAGGCTTTTTGATACAGCGTTTTGTCCATTTCTCTTTTGCCTTATGCTGCGGGAAGAAATGAAAGATGGAGTTTGAAGTGCTCCTGAACCAAAATCATGTCCTTTTCCACTGATTCCGCGCAAGTTCAGGTGATGGCGAACATGTAGCTCAGTGGGGAGTGTTGGAGCAGAGAACTGGAACCTCCAGGCTGCAAATGTCTCTCAATGTCACAGCAGCCAGCAGCAAAGCCCCTGTTGCTCTGACTCCCAGTGGGGATCGCAGCTGCTTCCCTTTGCTGTCAGCATGCTCACCTTGTGCAAAGAGGAGACCCAGCAGAGACTTGGTAGGCTTTTTGAGGCAGGGAATAAGTCGAAGCATTGGCTGAGCGCTGTGAGGTAGCTCTGCGGTACTGTTTTGCAAACGTTTCGTGCTCTACGGCCTGCAGTGCGGGTAGCATGGAGTTGTGTTCTCACCTGTAATAAAGTGACACAGCTCTTCTGCAGCCAGTGGCGTGGCACTAATTTACAGCATCAGGGAATCTAAGATGTGATTTTGAAAACTTATCATTTGAGAGTTTGGAAGTATACAGGTTAAAGATGGAAAAATGTTGTGCTTTCCTAAGAGGGTTGTTTACTCCGTAAAATAAGAAGGGTGCTAGACAGCGTTGTTATATAATCGGAATCTGCTTACTGCAGGTGGTTATTCTGTACGCTAAATTTAACATTTCCGTGGACAGGTGAACATACAAACCTACACTTTATGTAGTATCAGTACAGTATCCTACTAGTGTAGTATCATCTGAGATGAATATATGCAAGAGTAAAGAAAAAGCCCTAAGTTTGCACTGAATGCCATCCAAATGCCATCATTGTAGCTAGAGGAGTTAGGAAGTGTACTACTGTTATTTCAATGTTACTCTAAAGACTTACACTTATTTGAACATTTCGGTCTTTGTCTTTATCAGTTCTAAATATGATTTTGGGATGGATTTTCAAGAGAAATCAGAACTGGCCTAACAAATCAAAAGTTTTAGCTGGGTTTCAGCAGAAGTTGAATTGCTTCAGAAAAGCAACTTGCTTTTACATATGGTTTTATATTTGAGTTGCTTTCAGTTGAGTGCTTCAGAAAACATCACCCATCGATCTATCCAGTTCTACCTTCCTGTAAGTTGCTGTAATGTTGAAATTCTGTATCGCTAGCTGTGTTACTGTATAACTGCCCATCCAGATACCTTCTTAGTTGCTTGCTTGTTCAGCCTTCCACCTCTTAATATTGTTCTGTACTCGTTGCCATTTTCTCACACTTTTAACAATACTTTTGTATTTACTTTTACTCTCACACTTTTAACAATACTCCCTGTCTGTGGAATAACATGGGTTGTCTTCCTTGGCTTGCTGTCTGTCTTCACTCCAAGCTTCAGCTCTCCTTTATTTGCTCTTAGTCCCTCTTTCTCTACTTGTATCTGTTTAAACTTCCCAAAGTTTTGAAGTGCTGTTTTCAATAGGTGTGACTGTTAGACTTGCCTACTACGGCACAGTGTTTTATTTATCATACACCTACTGAATCCATTCCTATGAGATTACATTCATTGTTTTTTGTTCATTTCAACCCTTGTACAATTGCCACTGCCCTTTCTATGCCTCTTATTGTCATGCTGTATGTAGGCAGTCTTGGTGATGTGCAGGAATCATTATTTAGTTTTTCTTCCATTGTCAAACTGTGCAAACACAAGTTGTTGTGAAAGTGTGTTATATACTGAAGTTGCTTTTTGTTACTTCATTCAGTAAGAAAGTTGCATGCCTTTGTTTCAAGACTGCATTTTCCTGGTGTTAAATTGGAAGATGTTAGATCTGGCCAAACACAAAAAGATCGTGATACTCGTGTGCTTTGCAGTAAGGAATTACCTTAAGGAACAACGCCCTGTGTGTGTGTTTTTCCTGGATAGACTTATGCATCACATGCCTCAGACTGATGGTGCAAGATAATTCAAATACCAGTGAAACACATTTGCCCTTGTAAAACTGGGTGATATTATTTCAGACCATACGTGAAGTGAGTATTCCTAAGGGAAACACTCGAGGTGGACATCTGGAAGAGTACCACCTGCCAGTCCGGCAAAGCAAGGAAAACAGACTTTTGGGGGAGTGGAAGTGGTATCTGGGGTGAGCTAGGGGGCCTGGATTGATTTTTGCAGCCTAGCTCAGCAAGTCAACAAGATAATGGAAACTGTAAGATTTTCCCTATGTTGTTGGAACATGTACTACTGGTACGATGATCCCTCCCAGAGGCTCAGTCAGAATGTGCCCTTCTATGTTCAGTGCACGCCTTGTGGCAGACGTTTTCCTGAAGATCTTGTGAATGACTTCATTTTCTCAACCATTGTATTTTCAAGGACATGAGCTCTACTTCTTATCACTGTGTATGATAGCTATGCCAGTGCAAGGCTACTTCTTGCTTTCTTCATAATGCCTCTCTCTGTCCCTTTTTTTTTTTTTTTTTCCCTGTGATGTTCCCTTTCAGCACCTGGAATGGAAAGGCTGAGCCCTGTTACATTGACAGCTGCTGTCATGGCATGTCTTTGCTGTGGAGTTACTCTGAAATATCGAGACCTCAGCAACCCCAACAAAAGTAATACATTCAGGGGTTCCCACTGGTGTTACTGGTTTGGTTTTGTAACTGTTTAATGGTATGTAGTCCAGTGTATTTCAGTGATTTGGGCTATGTTCAGTGATTCTTCCTTAACCAGCAGTGGTAGAGATGATTTATTTTGGAATTACTGGAAAAGGGAGAATTGCTGGAATATTTTGAAGGAGTGTCAGCACTGAAACTGTTTGTTGTCTGTTGCTTTGCAAGTGTAGATATGCAAGTCCAGACATGAAATGACTTCAAAACTGGGAAAAAGCTGAGTAAAGCCTATATAAAAGCCTAACTTATAATAAAGTAAGGACATAACAGTGTTTTTTTGTGTTCTGCAGTTAGTTGTCTTGTGGAGGATATTCTGCAAAGTGAAATGAAGTGCAAAGTGGGATACCTGGCATGTTGACCTTACTTCACTTTTACAATCAAGGCAACTAATGAAAATGGTGCTGCAAGTTTTGCTATTCAAAATAATTAGGTCTGCTGAGATCTGTAGTGTTCTGCCTTCAGAAGAGCTGCTTAGAAATGGAACAAACAAAGAAAAAATCAACCAACCAACCAACCTGAGATGAATAGAGTCATAGTGAATGTAATACTTGGTCCTATATCAAGATACTTCTTACGTAGTGGTTGGCCATAGTGAGGAAGTCCCTTCCTGTTGTGTTTGTGTGAGCAAGTGAAGCAAGGAATTCACAAGAAAATGAACATGAACAATCAGCTTCCCCGCAGCTCAGACCTCTTCGCTTTTGCTCCTTGAAGTTACTTTATGATGGAAATTTAGATCTGTTCCTGTACAGTGATGGTCCCTCTAACCCCTCCCCTGCCAAGTTGTTTTTTTTTGCTTTGTTTTACTTTGCTTTTTGTTATTTTTTTTAATAATGATATTGAAAATTGTTTTAAATTACACTTCTGTAGTTGTTCAGTTTGACAGTAAAATGCAATCCTTCAGAAACAGAAAAGAATCCATTTATGTTAAACACCCATATTAGATTTGGTTTATGCATTTAAAAATGATAGTGGAGGTACAGTTTGACATAAAACTGCACAATAAAACACTGTTTAATGATGCTTTCCTTGCCAAATTTTGTTGCTTGTCTCTATTTTTATCTCAAGCCTTGCACTGTTATCTCATTATACCTCGGTGATAGTTGCTTTAACTAGAGGGAAGCAAGGCTGGGAATGCAAAATGAAAAGAAGTCTCTCTCAGACATCTTCATTTAGTAAGTTCAATGTACTGTAGTATGTTTTTAATCAAAATTGTTTTTTAGTATTTCACATGTTTATTAGTTCATTTGGTCAGACTATGCAAGTACTAATTTAATTATGATACAGCTTCCTTTCAAAAACAGATTAGGTGTTAAATAAGTGTCCCAGCAATAGGTATGTAGATAGTAAAGGAAATCGGTAGTTTAATTTGTAAATTAAGGTCTTGTTATTTTTCTAATAAAGAAAATAATACCTATGACCATTTCAATGTCTTGAGTACATGGTAATTTATTTGTGGAGGATACCTTTACAAAAAGTAATTACTTCAATAAACACTAATGAGTGGTGTGTTTATCTTAAAAGTTGCATGAACAGTTCCTGAGGGTACTAGGGCCGGATGAAGGTCTAAGGGTTAATCTAAAACACAGTGCTTTAAGACCTGGTTCCTGGTGTCAGTAGGAGTTCTTTGGTATTTATTGAGCATTCTTTCACGGTTTCCATCCCACTTCTTTGGCATTTTATCACTTGCTGATACAAATTATCCAGGCTTCAATAATCAAATGAAAGATTGGGTGAAGCATTCAGGCTCTAAGCAATATATCTTCAGGGGATGTATTTTCTGAAAGATTTTCCGAAATTAGACCCACAAACCAGAAAGCTCAGTTTTTAAGCACACCATTGTGTTTAAGCATTTCAGATGGCATTATTCAGTGGTGAGGAATTACTATATTTTGCTACAAGAAAAAAAACAACCAGATAGGTTATTTAGTTTACAGAATTAGACCTCTGACCATGCAACCCTGTTTAACAGGTAGTCCTCCTAAGTAATCAGTTGTGGGGCTGCTTTCTGCCTGCCTTGTGAAGACAAAGATTAATCTACGTGAAGACAAAGATCAATTTCTTGTGATGTTACTGCATTTTCATGCATTGAAACTTGTTTCTCTCCTCACTGCTAACAGTAAGCAGTAAGGTGATAGCACCCACCTGACAGGGGCTGTGAGGAGAGGCCGAGTGAACCCCTTTCCAGCCCCTGAGCTCAGTTTCCAGATCCAAACTTGTCTTTATCTTGTAAAAGGTTCAGTTCTGAAAATACTTGACCCCGTGCTAGGTCCATTGGAGTTTGTCCTTAGATATCCTGGTGCTACCTCTTGGAGCAAATGAGTAGCGAAGGGGAAGATGCAAAGCAGGTAGGGCGGGGTTTTCTTTTCCTTCCTTTTCTTCACATATAACTCCAAGTCACCTTTTCACACAGGCCCTGATGCCAGATTCAGTGACACTGTTCCTTGTTTGGATGCTGTCTGCTTCGTGTCACAAGGTCACACGCAACCCTTTCCTTCTGGAACACCAATCTTCCTCTTTGCTTTAATGGCTTCCTCAGTGTAGGCCACACACTGCAAAGAGCCTCGTCCCAGTCATAGACACTTGCCTTGCACCTTACTGGTACTTATCCACTAAGGTTTATCCTGCCTTTTAGGTAAAAAGCAAGCTCCTTGGGTTTATTCAAGACAGGCATCATCTCATTCCTGGAGCTACACTACCTTATGGGTCTCGCTAGCAATACTGTTGCAGTGTACGGGTTCCCTGGTCATCAGCTTGGTGCCCTTTTCATGGCAATATGTCCCTAGGAATAAAGAAAACCCCTGTTGTTCTTTCTTCAGGGGATCATTGGTCTCTTGTTGGCACCTCCAGCTATGTGCCAGCATTCATGGAAAGATCAGTGTCTGCGATTTCTCACCCATCCTTTTCTTGGAGGGGAGGTGGAGGTGTTTTTGTTTCGTGAAAGCCAGACTTGCAATGCAGTATTATAAAGAAGAGCAGTGTGCTGTTCTCAGAACCTGAAACAAATTCTGCCACTTTGTCCCCTGTTTTCCCATGCAGTTTTCCTTCCTATAATTAATTAAAGAAAAGCAAAGCCAAGAAGCAGAAACTTTTTTTTTTTTTTTTTTGGAAACAAGTCACCAACATGAGACTTAGGTCAAATGCTGTCTGAATTAAGCCATTTTATAGATTCATAATAACCAAGCAAAATTGGTTAGATTAGTTATTTCATTTGTTATTTTGTGATTGATTTGTGATTAGTCTGTTCAGTTTGTTCATAAAGCAGGAATATATTTTTTTTGTTAAGATGCTACCTGAAGCAGTCCTTGTTTGTACTAGGTCAATGATGTGGTTAATCTTTTGTCTTGCTACAAGAAACGTTAAATATATTTGTGTTAAGGACAAAAAGCTTGTTTGTTTGTTTGTTTTCTGCTTCATAACTTGGAGGATGCTTGATCTACATGAGGCTGCTCATTTAACTGATGTGCTTTTTTTTTTCTGCCTGAGATTTTCCCTTGCATACACAGCTGAAAAACAAACAAACAAAATTCTCTGTTATTTCCCTGAAAACTGAAGTCCTCTTCCCTAGCAAGATTAACTTGTCGACTATCTTAGAGCAAACACTTTATTTTAATCTATGATTGTTTTCTGACACTGGGTTTAGTAGAGGTCAGAGAAAGAGATTCATTAAAGTGATTGCGCATTTGTTTTTCCAAAAGCACATCAGAAGATTAATGCTTTGCCAAAGAAAATAAGGAAATACAGTATTTCTTTTAATACTCTTCAGCTAAATAAAGTCTTGAAATCACATGCCTTGGCCCAGATGGGGTGTTTGCAGCTTAAGGTTCAAGTAGGATAATTTGTGCTATCTGAAAACTGCTTAAATGAGCTCTGTTTCAGCCACTCCGTTTATTCCACACCTGAGGTTGAAGTAACTCACCCTCTGGTCCCTTCTCTGATGTAGAGCCATTGGAGAGCTGACTGCCAGTGTGTTTGTGCAAGTCTGTTTGCTTATATAAAGAACCCATTTAAGCTCCTCCACCCAAGAAATTCGTGTTGATTTTGGATAATCCCTGGACAATTTTATTCCATAAAATAAATAAATAAATCTTTCAAACCTGTGACACAGCCCAGCTCCACATATTTTGGGCTATTATAAGCATAACATTTGCATTGGGGAAACATGAACTAACATGAGACACTGGCAATTTTATATTTGTCCAGAAGTAAAATAGAATATGTATTTCCATACAGATTCTGTGAAAGTGTAGTTCACCTGATAAAAGAGAGCTGGATCAGTCTGGGATGACTGGAGGTTGGTGCACGCATCTCCAGACCCTGTACTGCATGCTCATCCTCCAGGGTGGCTTTTCTAGAACTAATGCCAATGTGATTTGGTTTGGCAACAAACCAGTATTTTGGAAGAAAAGGAAAAATTGTATTAAACTTCAGAATAATTCTGTTGAGTCAGCACTGGCTGTCATGACTCATTTTCGATATGCTCAAGTCCTAACCTCAAGTCTGGGCAAACAAGAGGAGGAAAAGGCCTTATTCCCTTCTCATAATCCCTACAGGCATGACCCATATCCCTCCTTGGGGTTCTTACTTTGGCAGCAAAAATGGTTCTGAGCAGACACATCACTAATGAAATCAGTAATAGCCGTTGAATATGTTGCCCTGGGTCTCCACACTGCTATTTACTGGGTAACTATATATTAAATTAGATATCTAAAGTTTAAGAAACAGGTGTAACTGATTAACTATATTAGACAACTTTGAAAATGTTGAGACTGGGCCAGGCTGTATTTGCTGTATAGGTTATTAATAGCATTGCAATAATTTTCAGCATGTCTCTTGTAGCAGATTCTGAATTTGTGTAGTCAAAAGTTGCCATTAACCTGGGCAAGCTTGATTTGCCGTCGTCTGTATTGACAAAGGAATCGTAAGATTGGCTTCAAAATCATCAGATTGTATGAATAATACAAATAAAATTTGTTTTCTTTCCTGCTTGGTTTCTCTGGTCTTGTGAACCATGAGAGGTTCTCTAGAAGGTTTATACACCTACTTTGCATCCTTTTCTGTTCCTCTAACCCAGAAGTAAGCTGAAATTCTTGTAAAATCCCTTATTTTCAAGAACGAAGGCCATGAATGGAATGTCAAACATGAAAAGGCTTGCTGATAAATCACTGGAGATGGCAGTGTCTGAGAAATAAAGCATGGGAATGGTAGCAAATGTTTATAAAGGAGAATTAATCTCCTCAACCCAACACATGGTGATATATATATGCTGAATGAAACATACTCTGTCACTTGTTGCTGTATCCAGTGGGTATTTCTGCTATTCTGTGTTTTGTGTGTGTTATACGTACCCTTAATTAGACTTATGATGTAGACAGCCCACGTCTGCATGGGGTTAAGTTGCTGTATAAATAAATAAAATGTAGCTCTTGCTAAAAATAGAAATTAAGATTAAAAACAATCTGGCCTTAGGGTTTTGGAAAACAGAACAAGCTTTTTGTTTTCCATTACTTGTAGAAAGCCTAATAGTTAATATATTACTTCTAATCTAATTTTGCATTCTCTGAGTGTGTTTTAGTAAATCTCTTTTTCATTTAGAGTAAACTACTATAAATTATGCTGGGTTATGATCATTAGTACTTTTAGTAGAAATACTAGATTAGCTGAAGACAAATTTGCTTGTTGTTATTTCTGTGGTAATATTTTAAGCTCAGAAAAAAAGGCATCGGAACACATTCTTCAGCAATTATTTTGCTTCAAAGCATTTATTTTATACAGATGATCAAAAAGGCAATATAATGCCAACCCACTTAGGCTACCAGTTAATACTGTTGCTGTCAAAACCCCAGCAACCTCAGTACATTCGTGTTAGTGATTTTTAGCATTTGAGGTTCCTGACCATTTGCCGTCAAATTTATTGCACACGTATTAAAAGAGCAGATAGTCTTTGTAATCTGGTAATGTATGTTCGGAGTCATAGGCGGAACGGCTTCTGTTAGCACCTTCTTCAAGCAGGTACAAAACCAGCTACACCTGAAATGGGTCCCCACTGCGAGCTAACTTTCTCTTACAGTAGTTTCTGAGTGCCTCCCAGACTCTTTAATGTATGTGTCTGTACAGCATCTTTGCCTGATGGATATTTCTTCCACATCTGTTTCTCACACAAGGAACTGATGCAGAAGGCATCAAAAGAAACAGAGTGGGGACTGAAATACCTAATACTTGGTGGACCAGTTAGGACTGTACGTGCACCACATCTGGTAGCTGAATGGTTATAAATGGGTGGTTTTTGCCAGGAACCTATGTGCTGTGTGTAGAACCGTAGCTCCATAAGGAGCCAGTCCCCATCCTGTGTCTGAACCTTGCTGCCTGGAGATTTGGCCCCTTCCAGACTAAAGCTGCATTGCAAGTCAATGTGTAAGCAGTGTAACAGATCAGGAGGTTAAGCAGGAGTGTGACATTGAGCTCTGAGGTAACGGCATGGGTTTAAGGGATCAAGTGATATTAGTACTAGGGCATCTCTTTTAGATGAACTATACAAATATGTTCCTAGGACTCGAGGAAACAGCTTGAAGCTGTGACAGGGGTGGCTCAGGCTGGGTGTTAGGAAAACATTCATCACCGAGATGGTGATCGGGCACTGGAACAGGCTCCCCAGGGCAGTGGTCATGGCACTGAGGCTGCCAGAGCTCAAGAAGCATTTGGACAATGCTCTCAGATACACAGTCTGTTTTTTTGTGTGGTCCTTTGGGGACGCAGGAGTTGGACTCAGTGATCTTTGTGGGTCCCGTCCAACTCAGGATATTCTATGATTCAATGTTCCTTCATGCTTTCTGCCTTTCATTTTTCATTCTTTTTTTCACTATTTTCTTCTTGCATTCTGTTCTGTACAATAACTTAAACTGAAGTGGTGTATTTTAATGTACCTTTCAGTTTAGTGTGTAGAGTACTCTTCTAGCAGATGAAAGACCTGTGAGTCCCCTTAGACTTAGAACTTTTGAGAACTTTCACATCTCATGAGCAAGTGCTAACCATGCCCTAATTGCTGCAAATTGTTACAGGCACGAGATTATCCTGGTCTTGCTGGCTGGCCAGGAAGCAAGTGGTGAAGTTCTCATCCTAAGTGATTGCCCAAGCTCTTTTAGGAGGTCCCTGACAAAACATTAATGAATTTTCAAAATAACCTGGAACCCTGAAACTATAACATGATCTTTCTCTTTGTAGCTGGATTGATAATGATAGGAACCTGCCTTAATACATGTAGTTCATGTAAGTGCTAGTGCTCTATTTTGGCACATAGCATTTCATATTTTTCCTCATTCTATGGGACTTTTTTCTGTATATTTGTTTTAAGACAGGAGATTTTGCATATCTGAAGATCTTCAGTGCATGATAACATAGTTTGTCTTGAGTGAAGGGATTCTTGTTCCTGGGCAGTATTGGTTTAGGTCCCGATCTTGCAATATGAAGTTGGATTGATTTAAGCTGATCCAATGCCTTGAGGTTGGTCTTGTACTGAAAGAAAGGGAGCACAATGCTAGATGATGGACCATCAAGCTCCATGTATTTCTGTATCCTTCCCTAGTTGCCCAGTTTATATGTCTTCATATCCCATACACATCTATCAACAGTCTATATTTACCACCTGTGTTAACTTGACATTATTTTTTTTATTAAAAATTTTATTTATTTCAGAGTTTTCCAAAGAAGTGAAGAAAAATGAGATACCTGACACTTCCACTATTAAAACAAAGTTGTTTTTTTTCTCTTATGTTTCAGACACAGATATTAAGGAACTGGAGGATGTTTTTGGACTCAACGGACAAGTAGAACATAAGCTGAACTTCATCAAAAAGAACGTATCAAAAGATATAAAGCTGGTACTGATCGCTCATTCTATTGGTTGCTACATCACACTGGAGATGATGAAGCGAGCATCAGAACTTCAGGTACATCGACATTACAGAATGGGAGTTGTATTATTAGCAAAGCAGGGCACATGCTTAGCCTATGGGTGACTCCATACCTTTCCTATGAAAGTTATATTTTGCTGTAAATAAGCTTTTAATCCTAGTTCTTACTAAAATGAAATAAAAACATTAATGACTAAGCCTAATAAAATATAATTAAGTATTTTGGTGTAAAATAAAGGTCTTATTTTTAATTTGGACCTCTAAATGCCCATGTAATATATAAATGATTAGTAATGGTGATAAATATCTTTAGGACTTGTCTTTTCATCTTTAAATAATTTATAAACAGGTACTAGATACCTGGTAATTACATTATGTTATTACACCAAAAATGAAGACTGGTTATGATTTTAATAGTAGCTTCTTACCTCAAGGCAAGCAGATTGCTAATTCTAGATGGGGAAATGTATGGAAGAGAATAATAATACAAATTGTAATGAGTACTGCTGTAAAGTACTTTGTTTTTAAAATTGAATACATATGCAAATATCACTGCTTCTGCAGCTCAGCCTTGGTTTGTGTAACTTGACAAGAACAGGAGGTGTTACTGCATGTTCTTGTCATTGTGTATCTAAACACTTTTCTTTGTCACTGTGAAGCAGTTGCAAGGTAAAGGCAGGACAGTTCTCACAGCTCGCAAATAGCAAACTGTTAGTGCTCAGCAATAACTCACTTTCCTAGTGGATAATGAATGAAGAATACTGAATATATTTGTATTTAAGTGTTCGCTCTTGCTAAATCATTACCTCTTCCTTTACATCATACGCTCTTCAGTGGAATGAAGTGCAGTGTTAATGTACAGTCTGTATTTAATATATGCGTGAGTAGGTTCTTCCACTTCTTCATAACTATTTCCATAGCACGTCTAACTTTTTTTTTCCTTTAAAGAAAACAGCAACTAAAAAAGTGAAACATGTGGTTAACCTGATAGATTTCCCCAAACCTATTTCACTTAGTGATTATAAACATGCTTTTCTTGCGGGGGAGGGAGAACTTTTATTACTGTCTTATCTTTTCAAGAGGGAGTGTTCTAGAAAACATCATATGCAGTAATTTGTCCAAAAATATCAACTTTTCTTTGGTCAACATCTGTCCAGTCCTTATGACACGAAGGGTTTTATCTGGTTTCAATTAAACTATGAATTGTTGAGCAATTTTTTTACACCTGACCCACTGGATATTGGCAGCTTGATATTTATCAATGTTTCGAAGCTTAGGTATCTTTGGGACACACTTAGACTGCATGGTGCACTGTGTGTGTAAAGTTAATATATGACAAGCTACATTTAAGATGCATTTAACAATAGAAAATATTTGTGTAAGCCAGAGTGTTGTGCAACCTTTGTCCCTTTGCCAAAAATAAGTTAACTGTTAGGTTTTATAACATATGAAGTGTGATAATAAGAAACTTGTGTTTCCATCTCTCCCTTTATTTTTACTGGAATATTTGATTCCCACAAGATTTTGAGCACATATGTGTATTTTAGTAGCTAGATCATTTGATTTTATTTTTGCGTAGTTCTTATGTGATATTCTTTTATAATATGAGTTTTGGTTTTGGTCTTAAATTCTCTGCTTCTAAAAGCCTTTGATTGCTTACAGTTTATTATTCTGAGCTAGAGGTTAATGTGTTGTATTTGGTGTTCAAATAACTCAGTAAACGTTTGTATTTGGAACGTACGTTTAGCAGGCTTGATTTTGGTTACCCAGTTTAAATAATATCCTTTGATAATCCAGCCAAACGTAGACTAGATTTTCCCTCTCCTGTGCAATGATGAGGGAACCTGATGAGCTTAAGCTAGCAGGCATGAAAAAGATGAAGTATTGCCTCCTCTTCTGTCCTTCTTGGTGGCTCTTCAGCTGTCATTTTTGAATGGGGCCCCTATGCTCTGCAGGTTAATGGGGTATTGTTATTTTTTTAAATTTTCTTTGCTATGTTTCTATGAAATAGTGCTTTCTTTTATTAAAAGAGAGTTTAAACAGGAATTGCCAATTTACCCCTGGGATGAATTTGATTTTGGAGCCCAGCCCCAGTTTCCTTTTGACTCTCAGGGCAGCTTCTGTTAATGGTTTCTTCAGGAGCCTCCTTAACTTAAAGTTATTGTCTCAGATAAATGCTGTTAATTAAGCCTAATTAGTAGAAAAGTGCAACACAGGTTACATCTGTGCTTGTAACTAAATGGAGCTGCTGCATGGTTTGAGCACTGGGAAACAGCCAGTTCTGCCGTGTCCCGCTTGGACCATGCCCTAGGAGACTTTTGGCCCTGAGCAGCCAGCAACTCGCAGGCCGCACCCTGGCACGGGTCTGGGCCTGACAGAATACTGGGACCATTCCCAGTAGTTAGCGTGGATGCAAACAGCCTGTTTTTAGGTGGGGGGAGTTCAGCCATGTCGTGACAAACCATCCCATGCCATCCTGTTCAGTCTCAGGAGCAGGGAATAGCTCCTGGTTGTTTTATTTGCTGGTATACATGAAACCATGGACACTTCTCTATTACCATGGTGGGCATCAAATCTTTGAAGATTCAGCTCTTTGTGGAAAATGGATCATCCAGAGTTTTTCAGGCTTTTCTAAATTTTTCTGACAGGGAAAGAAAAGTGTTAATCATCCTTACTCTTTGGAGATGGAAAAATGCAATAATGTACTCTGCAACTTATTTGATATTTGGTCTTAACCTTATAATCTTCTTCATTCAGATAGCAGAACTGAAAAGTGAAAGTGACTGACAAAATGATTTTCTCAGTTGTTGAAGCTTGAGCCTAACTCATAAATACTCTACATCCTCCAGGCATTCTCTTCTAAAATACAAATCCTTACTTTGACTGTTTCCTTGTGCTTTGCTGATGACACTACTGTTTCCTAAAGTATTCACTTTGTTAATTTAATCAAAAGATTGACACATTTCCTTGCTAATGAAATTCATTCTGTTACAGCATTCGTCTTCTATTAGGGATGATGCTATTGAAATGCCAGCATCTTTGCGGTAGCGAATTAACACTTAATAATAAATGAAACCATCATACAATGTAAACATTGCTCTTCCTTTAAAACTCACTGAAAAGAAAGTGTTTAAACCCTCTGAGTATGTGTCAATTTAAGCAAATAAAATTTCTGAAATATATTATTCAAAACCATTCTTTGCTGCTATGTCTCAGTGATGCCAAAGAATATTGGGAATTGCTAGGACTTGGCTGATCTTATAAATAATAGCTAACAACATATCACAGAATCACAAAATGGCTGAGGTTGAAAGGGGCCTCTGGGTCCATCTGGTCCGACCCCTGCTCCAGCAGGGCCAGCCAGAGCAGGTTAATATTTTGCACTACTTCTGCCCGCTTAGCCAGTTTCTAATTCATATAAATATGTTTTTCTCACCCATTATTGATATTATCAGTGAGATCTAATGACCTCAATGGAAAACATTTTGTTGGAGCATTATTGAATATAGGTATTTTAGGTGATACTCCTATATGTGCCTGGTAGCTTTCTTTCTTTCTTTTTCAAAATATTTATATAAAAAAGAGATGGCGCTGTCATCTATAAAACATGTTGTAACTTCTGATGTTACAAAAAGTTAGAAATGTATTTTATCATTATTTTTAAAATTTAGCTAATACTGGACTAGTTCTTGTGATCATTCCAAAGTTGAATGCACTGTTAGCAATTGGGTCTTTTATTAGCCTGTGTGCTCCCCTAGATCACACCTTTAGTTTGACATATGTAGTCCTCATTTTCTGGTTTCATGCCTGAACCAAAAGGCCGTGTTCCATCTGTTGTGAGCAGCTTGCTTGGAAACATTGATGGCCTACAGGTGCACAACAGAATGGCAGATGTCACTACTCTGTTAGCTTTTTTCCCTCCCTTTTGTCTAGAAGTCTGCTTCTTCCCAATTACCTGCAGCCCTATGTAACACATCTTAGTGGGAGAAGACATCATGTAACCCTTCTGATAGCGACATTGAAAGGGAAATTAAATTTCAAAAACAGTCTTTGCCATCTCTTAGCCAGGGATTTTTTTTTTTCAGCACGTGTGAGAAATTATCTGTACATTTTTTAAAAGTTTGTTTTAAAAGAAGCTTTATCAAAGCAGTGAAAAACGGCAATGAAAGAAGATAGTTTGCATTGCACTGTATATTTGTATGCTACATAAAATGCAATAATTATTCACTTACAGAAGAAAGGAAAGAAAATATATAGACTAATGTAAAAAAATCTTCATATTGACTCTCTCTCAACATGCGAACATCCATAAAAAATATTTTTCAGTAAGATAGAACAGGAAGTTTAAAGCAAAAAATATGATTCTGAACTGTCTTTTTCTGAAACAGCTTAATCTGTTTTCAATATACATTAAGATAGTGGTTTTTAATGTGTTCTAGGTTCATTCTGGACAAATGTGTTCACACATGGAGCTATTCTGGACTATTTCCATATTTTAATATCCTTTACTCATGCTTACTATATACCAAGTCTCTTGGTCAACATCAATTCTGTAAGCTATCAAAGCTTTTCCAAAGATTATTGGCAGAGATCATCTTTTTGAAATACAGTTTCCTGAAGACGGAAGCTACGAAGAGGTGTCTTATTTTTCTCTTTGCTAGAGCTTTTGGTTGTCCCAAGAGCTGAGCCAGACAGTGAAAGAATTTTATTTTGCCACTATTGGTAAGTGCATATTTTGCCATCATAGCAAAAGAGATCACGCTTGCTTGTTCAGATGTTTTTGTGTGATGAGAGCAGTTACATATGGGGAGGGAGGAAGGAGTATGTAAATTGTTTGTAATGATTCAAAATCTCATCTGGACAAATAGGAGATTCTCTCACCCCTACATCTTTCTGCCTCAAATAGAATTAAAATTTCTTCTATCTCTGGTTAACACGTAGCTCCTTTCTGTTGAAGTATTTGGAAAGCTCCCCCTAACTTCAGTGAAAGCAGGATTAGGCCATGACAGAGAGAAACATGTCAGAATTCCTCTGCTAAGAGATTTATTATGATACAAAATTCAGTCCAGCGACCCGTTAAGATAATAGTTTAGTTTCAGTTGTGTTGAAAGCTTGGTTATGAATTTGGGAAGCACTTTCATAATGACAGGAAAGAAAAAAGTCACCATGATTTTAAACACTGGTATTTCTACAAGAAAACAAAATTCTTTAGTATAGAATTACTGGAAATCCACAGGGACTGTGAGATTAAAAGAGGGAGATTTATTAACAGTGCGGGAACTGCTAGAGCTATTAACAGTGCAGGAACTGCTAAACACATCTGACCTTTGAAATAATAAGAGAATCTTTTCAGCAGCATGAATGGATGAAGGAAAGACTGAATTAAGGCAATGCCATTTGTTCAATTTCTGTTTCACTGAGACTAGAACCTATATATGTAAATAGAAGACTGGTAGTGCTATCATGACAGAAAATATCTCTGAAAGGACACTAATTCAGCAGATTCTGAAGTGCTTAGAAGTTATAGTGAGTTTTGGAAATAGAAGGAAAATGAAAACCTAAAAGCAGACAAGTTAAACAGGGATACAAATTTTGTTGACATCTTTGAAGGTTTTATTTAACATAGCTGCATCAAGTTCAAATGTTGATTATTTAAATTACATGTCACAGTACTTTCTAACAAAGTTAGTATGTGTAGCTGTTGTCTAGGCAAATTCACTTCTTATGATCTGGCTCACAGTTATGAAGTTTAAAACATGCTTAATGAATAAATGCATTTTTACCACCTTTAATACTCTCTTACAAAAATAACTTTATCTCAAATAAAGTGAGGCTTCATAAAACAGAAAATTAGCAAGAAGTCTCTTGAAGAGATGTTGTCTTCTCTCATACAGAGAGGATTATGCTTTGTAGGCCTGTGTGCCAGTGTGTGGTGTCACCAGTAGCACAGCAGAAACATGAAGAAATGTCCTTGGTTTGTAAAAGCTTTCTTTTGACTTGTCCTGGCTGAGAACTGTTCGCTCTTAGTTCCTTAATGGATTGCAGTGATAGGTGGGATATGGATATGTAATTGTGTCTAGCAGTAGGGATCATGATCTGGAGAAACTCTATTTTTATATGAATTTTATGTGACTTGCAGGCTGAAATGATGAAATGCAGAAAGCATAGAAAAGAAAATGGGTAAAAGAGTAACCAAATTACAATGACAATACTGACAAAATTATTATGCAGGAAGAAAATACGTGGCTATACTTAGCAGACCTCACAAGTAAATAGGTACATGTTTCAAATAAATACACATCTTTTGAAGAGAGCTGCACATTTCTAGGCCATAATGGAAAACTATACTGAGTCTGATATATATATTACTTTTCCTTCAGTATCCATTCCAGATAAATGAGCTGTATGTTAAAAAAAAATAAGCAAACAGCACTGGCTGATATATACCCATCTTCATCCACCTTTAAGTGTTGAGTGAGTAAAAAAATGATGGAGACATTGCACAGATTTAATCATGAATCTAAGTTCAGCTGCCTTCAGTGAGATATGTGTTAATTTAACTTTATGGATGTCTTCAGTTGGTCACTGAATTAGACTGTTTCTGTAACATATATATTTGGCACTTCTCTATCAGTTCTTGATAGATAGCAAGCCTTTGGGAGCATATGCAAGGAACACAGGTGGTCTGAGCCAGCAATTAGACTAAAATATGCTTTAGTTGACAATGTACACATTGCAGAGGCTGCATAATCCACCTTGCAACAGATGACAAAGTTCGGAGGAGTATATTCTTTCAGTGAGGCCTCAGGCAATATCATTAAATCTACTGGAATAGCCAGTAAAGCAAGCAATATGAACTTCGTGCATATGCTAGCATTATGCAGCCCTGTTATATGGAAAAAAACAAGAAGTACTGCAGATGATTTATTAAACCTGACGAAATAAAATAAATAAGACACTGTATCTTTGAAGCATCAAGGGAGTTTCTAGAAAAAATCTTGATAGATTTAAAAAAAGGAAAAAAAGGAAAACAATCTTCATATGAAAACCTAAGACAAATATAAAACCTTCTCTTTTTGGGGTGGGGGGTTGGAAATCAAAGAGCAATGAGTGGGTGAGTCCATTGCAAAGAAAAATTCATTAGAGACATACTGACTCTTCGTCTGAAACAATTAAAAGCCCACCAGCCTGAATTCAAAAGCTTGACAAAACTTCAGGACCCCATCAGTGAAAAGCTGATAACTGTGTAATGGGGTTGAGTGTCAGCTCACCCAGGAGACCACGAGCAATCATTATTTTCACTGGCTTGATGACAGACTGTAATCCTAAAGGTCCCAGTCATATTCTTTTCTACCTCTCCCCGCCAAAAAAAAGCTTTAAAAAATGTAAACTCGAAGAAAATGGAGCAATCAACAGGCAGACAGGATTTGTTGTGTAACTCTCACTGGAAGCCTTTGTTGTGCCTAGGAACCAGCAGCATGGAGATTGCCACATGCAATGAATGTCGGCCTGTAATGGCTCTTCCCTTCACAAACAATCCACTTGTCAGTTTAGAGGGTAAAAGAATGTGAATACCAAAAATTTAGGAAACTTAAAATGTAAGGAGAAATAAAATGTGGTGCATCTACAGATGTAAAAATACCCTAGGGCAAATTAAAAAAAGGAGTCAAAGCTTTTGTGTTTTCCTTTCACCAGGGAGAGATATACATCTTTCCCCACACTAATAATACCATTTTTGTCAAGAAAAAATGGCTTCAAAGCCAAAGCAGCATGATCTATCAGTTATCAGCAAGTAACTAAACCTATCAGGAACTGAAATGTGATCAACAATTTGAACATAGTCTTCTGTCGTGCTCTGAAGATACCTGAACATTACTGCATTCTGTCTGCCTGGTTTTCTGTTTTCTGCTTTCATGTCGTAAGCAGAGAAATTAGCTGTTATTCGTACATTGGGTAATCTATTGCACGTGGTACCAACTTCTGATTCTGACATTGACCAAATATGTTGTGGTTAACAGTGTGTAAGTCCCCATTATCTAACAATCTGCCTAACTATCCACTTCCCTCTAAAATGAGATGACAGGGCTTATGCTTTAAAGTTGTTAAAAAAAATAAAAATAAAAAGATAGAAAGTTTCATTTATGGCAAAAAAGTTGGTCAGAGACTTTCAAAAACAAAAAGCGTTTCCTTTTTAGCTAGTCCCACACTTGGCTGCTGTTTCTGGGCTTGTCCTCTGTGACTGTTTCCAGAGAGAATTATTGAGTAACTCGATATACCTGCTTCTGGAGAAATTTCCAAGTTTTTGTCTTTTAATTTTGCAGAAACCTTGTGGATGTGGCACTTAGGAATATGGTTTAGTGGTGGACATGGTAGTGTTGGGATGGTGGTTGGACTTGATGACCTTCAGGGTCTTTTCCAACCTAAATGATTCTGTGATTCTATGATTCAGCTTTTTAATCCGTTCTCTCTACTATTATCTGAATTTTTCATTTGTCTCTTCTTCAAAGAGGGAATTGCTCAAAGTCTGAGGTGTATCCCCAGTCTCTCAAATAGAGCAGGAGATTTCTTCCCTCTCAGTCTTCAGTAATTCTGCTTAGCCATGCAGCTCCTTGCAGTGGGCCTCAGAACAACAGGCTGCCCATGCTCCTGACGGAAATTCAGTATTGCTCACTATAAGGTAGGAACACCTCAAAAAAGTAAAAGACATTTCCACAGGGCTCTACTTGGTACATCTGCTCTGTCTGCAACCTAGACTTGTTCTTGATTATAGCTGTAGAGGTAGCAAGCAAGAAACATTCAATGCTGAGAAATCAAGTGACCAAGATATGATGATAAAAGTCTGGATGTTTTGGCAACACAAACCCTTAGGATTAGAAATGTGTAGAACTTTTAGAGTTTCATGTTATGAAGTATCACCTGTTGTACTATGCCACTTTTCAAGATCTTATGTGTCTTAGCTGTTGATATCTTAACCTCTAAACTGAATCATGGAGTATACCAAAAAAGCATGAATGGAAGTTTAGATTAGGCTTATGGTGCTTGTCAGCCTACTTGGCCAAAGCTCATGCCTGATGTTCTGGTCCAAAGAAAGCTTTTTGAAATTAACCTCGCAGTGATTTGGTTGTTTTATTTTGCTCACTAATGTATTCTGCCATATTTCTGTTACACTGTGTTAGCACACCATAGCTCATCTCACATTAACCACAAATGGAAGCCGTAGTTCATCATGCTGTCAACACCTGGAAGTAAGCAGTTGAGTCCTGGATTTGCCTGGCTGAGTTCAGTATTGGACCAAAAGGTGTAAACATAGAAACTCAGTTTAGAAAACAAAAGGATTAAAGATTGCAACGTGGCTGTCTAAGAACAGAAAAAAGTGGATCTACACCAAACAAAACTGATGGATAAATCCACTCGTTTTTGTATCTACTGAATATAGACCAAAGACTACACACTGACAGTTTGTCCTATGTGATTACTAAATGCCTCATGTAAAACAGAAATAGGGCTACTAAAAAGATGAGGTATAAAGTGGTAGTTAGAGCTCAATTTTGGTTTCAAGGAGAGCATTTAGACATATATATGTCATTCATTCTTAATTCTGCCTTGTATATATTCTGAAGACAAATAATGCATTTCTGAACAATGTTGACCATACTTCATATGCTTTTTGAGTGGGTAAAGCAGGTAGGTATCACTTGCTCAGTCCTAGAACTTTATAGGAAATACTAGAATATGCATAGTTCAGCACTTTTCTTAAATAGGAAGATTTACAGTCCAGAAATCTTGAAGATCAAATGAGACCGGTAAATAGTAGAGTGATAATAAAAAGCACAAATATGAATTTAATTAAAATTGATTTCTGGTACAATGAAAATAGAGGTCTGACAAAATCAGTGGCAGTACATCTGTCAGAATGTAATTACTTAGTCTGGTCTGTGAACACAAGTTTCTTTTTAACATAGATCACATTTTTAAGAGTGAGGATTCAGAGTCAATAATAACATTGCTTTAAGATTAGCTTGTTTAGACCATAAGCCTGTGATAAGAAGGCTATAAGAAAAAGGGAAAAACAAGGTCTCAGGACTTTCTGAGGAAAAATATATTTTGTTCATAATATTCACGAAAAATTACAACTTCTGCCACTGTCCTTAGTGTATTTGCTTTACTGCTCAGTTGAATATAGAAACAATGTGATGACTAAGATTTTTGTCTGTGATGTTTCAAAGTAGGGAAGCGTAAGTAATAATTTTAATTTGAAGAGACTTGAATTTTTTTATTGGTGTGTTTATATCATTGCTAATAAAACATCTGATTTTTTTTCAGATGTATGTAGTCAGAATTCAAATACACCTATAAAAATTATTTTTTCTTGGAAGTTAAAAGATACTAAAGTAGCCAAATGTAAAAACAGAAAAGGACTAAAAATAAACTGAAAACCAGAATCTGTGATCATTCATCAAGAATCCAAAATAAAACATGAAAATGAAGAGGAAATGAAGGACTAAAAATAAAAAGATGGCTAGAATGGTGAACAGCACAACAGGATTTATTAAGTACAGTGGATTTTTACACGTTTGTTCATAAAATCTTGTTATTTTGAATCTCTGAAAATTTGGATTCATATCGTAATAACTAAGTTAAATGATTCTGTAAAAGTCAGGGAATCATAAACACAGCAAGAAATGAATTTCAGAAACAATTAGTATTTATAGCAAAAGTTTTCAAAAGAGGTCTTCAAAAGAACCCTTTTGAAAGCTAGGTTTCCTAAAGGACTTGTTAAGCTGGGTGGTGAGATCTTTTACAATTCTGGCTGTAGATGTGATGCATAGTACTTGAAAATCTGAGCCCTCATCTTTGGAGAGTTGGACCAAACAATCAAAACTCAGTATCAAGATATGTTGCACAGAGTTTGAATCTGTTTTGGTTTTGTACTGCATTTAGTATTCTTTTAAAGAAGACAATCAAGCTAGAAATCAGTACTTTAATTTACTTTATTTGATTGAAAATTGAGTAGAGAATGGGGAAAAACAGTCAATTAGGGCATTAAGGAATCATCCATGAAAGGAACATGTAAAAGGACTTTGTGGAGTTTTTTAACACAGACTTCACAAACATGCGGTTCAGGTGTGAGTACGGCCAGTAAGTCTAATAACCAATATTTATGCCTAGAAAATATATATTAAACTGCAATTTCTCCTACAATCCCAAGCTCTTAACAAAGAAGTTGAACTGCTTCATCAACTCTTGCACTTCATTGTACGTGACACAGTTATTCAATCCGTTGAGGGCTTGGCTTGGCTCTCCCACTTAGAAGAGGATGCTTAGAATGGACAGTGTAGTAATTAAAAATATTTTCTACTGTGCCATATTCTTAAGTTGTTCATTCTCCGTGGTTTACAGCGAAGTTTAGGTATTAAAGCCTTGAGCGGAAAAACATGTTCCTCTGCTTTAGCTTTTATATTGAGAATGGTGCATCCTGTTTGAAGAGTGTAGACCAGGTGTGAAAGGCATTGCAGACACAAACTGGGTGAAAAACAGCTTAGAGTGCACGTTCACTGCATTTAGGAAATTTCTAATATAATATTGAATTAAGTTCAGATAAAGACTGGATAATTTTGTTTTGTTTTATTTTGTTTGCTTTTCCTGTCTTTTTAGTATTTCTTTTATTGTTGATAATTTTAGGGGAATTTTTGCCATTGCCAAGATGGATCTTTTCATATAGCTGAGAATGTGTCTAGTGACTGTTACACCTATGTTTAGAGAATGAATCAAGCCCTAGATTTCTCCTCAAGAATCACCCTCTGTGCTCTTTTGAATGAGGTTATCTTCAGAATTAAGTGTAACAGAAGTCCAATTCCTTTTCCATTTATTTCAGTCTATAAATATTTGAAATCCTTGATTTCTATTGTTTGGATACAATGCTATTTAACTGTGACATTTAAAAAAAAAAAAAAAAAGGAATTTGCCCTTTTGTGTGGAATTCAGTGTTAAATATACATTTAAGTGGAAATCCAGAAACCACAAATGTATTTAATAAACTTGTTACCTTTGGAGTCCCATAAGAAAGTTCAATTAATGTTAATGAAAATATGGTTCTAATAACTTCATTACAACATTTCTAGTCACTGGAAAATTGTAAGAACACTCTGCTCCATTTCAAATTCCAAAATGAAGCATAATTTTGTGTAAGAAGTAGAATTCACCAAGTCCTAATTGTTCTTGAAAACATTAGAGTGAGTTTCTGCTTCTCTGTTTTAAAAAAGCATTATGACTACTGTAAGTGTATTTTACTGAAATTAAAAGTACAAAAAACCAGGTCTGAATAAATACAATTTGAATTGTGACCTTTAATGGCAGGTGGTGGAGTTCACACTTTTTAACTGGCACTGGCAATTGAAGGATACTCTCAACATTCCCTTTTTGTTGTTTTTTCGAAGACCTTTTTTACCTGATGACCAGTTTTATTTGCATGATAAATTGGATATGGTGTGTTTGCTCTTTTAGCAGATTCTTGCCCTTATTCCATTCATCATCATAATTAAGAGTGCAGCAATCTGTAGCATTGCACAGGAAGGAAGTTTGTATATTTCCCTTATTATTTAAAATGCTTACAGTTCTGGGAAAGTCAATGGAAGGATGGAAAAACAAGCTGACTGGGAGATTTCCTCACTCCCTCCTCTCTCTTCTTTTCCTGATACCTTGGCAAGACATTGGGGTGCGAGTTCTATCTTGAACCTCCAATATATACCTAGTTTCTTTTCTTCCATTCACAAAAATACAAAGCAGAAGGTTGGGCTTTCTGTTTTGTTTCTTATAGTTCCTGTCTCACTTCTGTTTTTCACTGGTTTAGCAAGTCAGGACTTGGTCTGCTCTTCTTACTCCCCAGTACATCATTAAATAAGCAACTTAAAGATGGTTAAAATGATAATGGGCCGAACTCCTTCCAGTATTAAATCTTACCTTGTTTTTCCTTGTCCCTCTAGTAATCCTTCTGGCCAAGCAGGACTACAGGCTTGAGTTGACAGGATACCTTCTGAGGCCTGACTTCAGGGAGTGGTGATGTACACCCCTTCAGTGTTGGAAGTGGAGTATTAAAAATAGAAGTCCAAGGATGTCGAGGCACAGTTGGAAAGTCATGACCTTCCTTTCTCATCAGCAAAATGAGATTATAGTTTTAAGGCTGGTTTCTCATTTACCTTGTTCAGCCACTTTTCCTTAAATGCACTGTCATTGAGATTTATTAGTAGGTATGGGTATACACGGATGGCTGTGAGAACTGTTGGTTCAAGACAGAGGAGAATCTGATTCTTAATACCTTCTTTGTGTTGAGCCATCTCTTCATTGCACACTTTAAGGTTCATCAGAAGTGGTAAGTTTCCCAGGTCATATTTGTAAGGATCACATTTACTGGTCCATGTACTGTAAGGGTACCTGCAGATGCAATGCAGTGGTCTCATGGGAGTGCTACACTGAAAAATAATCCCACCCTGTACTTCCAACATGAAAATGGAAAGAATTTCTCCTGGAAAGTGGCAGCTGCACTCCGACATTCATGTAATGGGAGCAACTGAAAGCTTTATGGTGTGTAACTGTGACACTGCATTCCAACATAAGCTTCTCCCTGCCCTTCTTCCAACCAATAAACTATTCTTCCTCTCTCTTCACTCTCACCCCTCCTAATCTTCTTCTGTTTATATGCTTTAATCATAATAGCAACAAATCCATCCCTGCTGGTATTATCACACCGTTGCAAATTTTGGCTGTCTCCTTTGGCACTTCCCTTGTAGATGGAATGATACTGCCCACTTTGATGGGGCTTAATTCTCAATGTAAAATACTGCTATGTCAATGAATATTTTCTCTATTAAACTATTTTCTGTCCAACAATAAGATACAGCTTTTTGGGAGAACAGTTTTCTCATTATTACCTTAACCCATAAAAAGGCTTTTTCTCTTTTTCTTTTTTTTTCCTTTTCTTTCTTTTTCTTTTTCTTTTTCTTTTTCTTTTTCTTTTTCTTTTTCTTTTTCTTTTTCTTTTTCTTTTTCTTTTTCTTTTTCTTTTTCTTTTTCTTTCTTTTTCTTTCTTTTTCTTTTTCTTTTTCTTTCTTTTCCTTTTTTTTTCTTTTTTTCTCTTTCTCTTTCTCTTTCTCTTTCTCTTTCTCTTTCTCTTTCTCTTTTTCCTTTTCTTCTTCTTTTTCTTTCTCTCTTTTTCTTTTCTTCTTCTTCTTCTTTTTGCTTTTTCCTCTTCTTCTTTTTTTTTCTTTTTTCTTAACATTTTGGGCAAGTCTTCAGTTACCCAAATATTTGTAGTTCAGTGTATTCATTTGCATTTCAGCTCTGAGAGACATGTAAATATAATAAACAGTCTGTGTATTTGATATATTTAATATTTTGAATAATTTGCAAATGGGTCAGTATGTAGAGCTGACCTGTTGAGAAGTGGTTTGTAGTGTTTGTAGAGAACACTTCAGAGTTCTTGTCTTTTGTATGTTTAGCAGAATTCTGGACTTTGGCTGGGAAAATTCTGGGAGTACTTCTTATTGGAAAATATTTCAAGTAATGTGAAACAACAGATCATATTTTCTTGTGACATGAACCACTTGTAAGATGAAGTATGGATGGTCCCTCTCCTGCCGTCATTAAAAAGGTTTCAGCAGTGGAAGGCAGGTG
This sequence comes from Cygnus atratus, assembly GCF_013377495.2. Lineage (NCBI taxonomy): Eukaryota > Metazoa > Chordata > Aves > Anseriformes > Anatidae > Cygnus > Cygnus atratus. The sequence continues at coordinate 9,978,198 of NC_066364.1, forward strand.
TTAGAGAAGATACCAACAACATTTTGAGAGAGGAACTTGCAACCAAGAAAACAAGATACAACTGAAAGTTTATTGGTTTAAAATAGAATTGTCTAAGGTCTTAAATTACTTCTCAATCCAAGAAGGTATTCTGTAACTATCATGGTGAGTGTTTTAGGGCAGCCTTTGTCTTCATCTGTCTATACAAGAACAGATAGAGAGAATCTTAGTCTCTTGGGCTGAGAATATCATGGCTGTGGTGAGACCTATATAGGCTGTGAACAGTCGTATTTAATAAAATAAATAAATCCTATAATCAGAATTTTTAAGGTGGCAGAATTAAGGCGTATTACATTGATGGAAATTTTGCCACTGGTTTTGACAAGACCAGGGTCACACTCATGGCCTTACAGTAGGAGGACTCACATAGGACCAGTAGTATTCACTGGACTGTTGGGCCCTTTAGGGCTCTGCCTCTCCAGTTATTCTGCTTGTGACCAGCTACACTGATGGCAAAGGTAATTTCTTAATTTAGCAGCGGAAGTTACATAATGTCAAGATTTCCATGCCTCACTTTCTTGCTATTGAAAAATATACTCTTGAGTTATTTTCATGCCATTTTAGTTCTTCCATTATTAAACTTTGCAGAACAGGTTTTAGTATACTCCCAATATTATGCAAATTAATACTGTAGAAGCCTGACTGCAATTCACATCTTAAAAGGACTCTTCATACAGCTGGTGCAATGAGTTCAATCACAGGATTCCACTATATAGGGCCCAGAATCAAATTTATACTAAGTCAGTGGAAAGTGGCCTTAAAGTAAGCATAAATTTAGTCGCACCTCACCTTGCTGCAAATGACACTCAGGCCTACATACGTTTGGATGTGATCATTGTACCCAGCACTGCGTTCATCGTTGCATTGAAGACTACAGCAGTTTGAAATACAAATTCATTAAAAAAATGCTGGTCCTTGAATTTTGCTTCCATCCAGGTGGAACTGCCAGGAAGCACTGGAGGCTTGAGGTATTAAGACAAAGTTCAAATAAAATTGAATAGTGTATGTTAAATAAAATAGTGTATGTTAAGTAAAGACAGTGCCAGGACCTGGAAGTCCGTATGATCACTGTAGAGCATTTCAAACAGCTGAGAATATTGCTTACTATTTATATCATCAGGTAGAATCTGAAAGCAAATAGTAAAAAAATAAACCTAAGTTTTCATTCATTTGAAAAGTGTATGCACTGTATATATTTGAACACCATGGGTCAAATTTAGAAGTTGAAAGAAGGCATAGTAATTTTTATTGTAATACTGTATATGTTGAATATAAAGAGTAATAGACCAACAGACTGGGAGAAAACAATATTTAAAGTGGTGTGGAGCAGATAGATTAACTTTGATTTCAATACATCCTACTAATTGCTTTTCCTGCTAAATTCTTCTATTTTTGCTACATAGAGTAGAAATAAAACAGTACTAGATGCACTGCTGAGTTGAGGATAATTTCTGCAGCAGCCAACAAATTGGCTGTACTTCTGTTTGTTTGCGTGGGGGAGTTCTGACATTTTCCATCAGCTGGAAAGTTGAGTTTGTGTGTTTTCCTACCATTGAGCAGCATCAGCTAAGAGTTAGCATCTATTTATACCTTAAATTATTCCCATCTTCTTTTTCCAGAATAGTCTGTAAAAGTACAACACAGGTTAGGTGCCTACGAGGTGCGTTGGTATATTCATTTTGCTCCTGCATTTCATTAGTAAGGAATAGCATGGCTATTCTTGGCTGTTGTTTGTGCTACAGCTAAAAGAATGCCTTAGACTAACTTCTCCCAGAAATGGTGACGTACCTCAGGCAAAAAATATACCAGGGACAGAATATGAAAGCAGGGCATGCTCCTTAAGTTGTTTCTAACAATATTTTTCTGATTAAGTCATGAAAAGTAAGGAAAAAACTTGGCTTTGTGAATGAGTCTGTAGGGTGGGGAAACGGAAAAGTGAGTTTGCTGTAATCTGTTGTGTTACATTGCACTACTTAGGATGGTACAAGAAATTTGATGGTTGGGAAATTATGAATCAACATGCTCAAAAAGAAGGTTTACCCTTAAATTTCATTAATTGTTGTTCAGCTCATATATATTCAATTGGGAATTTACAAAAAAGAATGTGTCTAATATCACTAAGGACAGCATTGTCCTTACAACAGTTTAATCTTTCCTTTGAGAAACAGTTAATAGGTCTTTATGCTTTACCTCAGTTAGTATCACAGCAAAATACTGTGAAAGTGTGAAGATTATGCACAAGTGCACAAAACAAATATCAGCATCATCTGTACCTTTCATTACTCTCTATCTTGAAGGATGTTAATGCTGTTGAAGTATTTGGAAACAACACATATATGTATGGATATATGTATGTATACTGTTTCCTGAAGAATCCATATAGTTAATGCTTTATGTGTATGTCCAAACAGAAATAGACTGAGGTAAAAATTCCACTGTATGGTTGTTTGAATTTCTGTTACACTGAATCCAGCCTGTTGTAGTAATAGGCTCTCAGAACAAAATTCCCCGAAGTTCTAAAATCTCTCTGTTGTATTTCAAAGCGTTGGAGATGTCTGACACAGATTGACCAGCTCCCTTAAGGTCCGTATAGTCATGAAGTTTTATAGATGTGAGAAGGGGTCTACAGGGTTGTACCTGTGGTCCCAAAGAAACAAGGGTGGTCTCTATCACACACTGATAATTCTCATTTTGCCTCTTTTGTTCAAATCCAGTATATGAATTAAATTCAGACTCCAATCTGTTAGACTACACCGTAAGTAATTTTATCTATAAAAACATGAAGTATGAACAAAGGAGAGTACATCGGATGCCAAGAGGCAGAGACATCCCTGACATCAGACTAAGATAAACGGAAAACAGCCCTCCAACAGGAAACAGCCCTTGTCACACAGCCAACCTGAGCCGAGGGTGTGATGCAATACAATATGAAAGCAATATTGTTTTGTTAAAGTATGTTATGAATTTCAAGTTGCTTTGCTTTGCAGATCTCTAGAGGAGACATTGATTGGGGCTTGGCTACTACTTCTCCCCAGCCTCAGCTCTTGCTGACGGGGCTCTAGTTTGACCTTTGAGTGACAACCTGGCCAAGGAACAAGAGGGAGAAGGCTGTGAAGACAGCCGTGTCAGCATAGCACTTTGAGGAGGCAGCCTCATCTCTCAGACACATATTGTAAGAATTAAAAGTTTAGGTGTTCAGGAGAGAGACTTAAAAATGGTATCTTCGTATTCTGTGTATTTGCTGTTTCTTATACATCTTGTGAGTCATATTTGCACAGGTGGGGTTTAAGAAAAGCCTGCTTTTCTCAATGGAGTAACAAAGTGCACAGTAGAGGGCTAAGGATTTCCATCAGTGATTTTATGAAGATGAATGACATGTCACCACGGAGAGAACTCACCCGCATTTTAGCTTGGCATAATACAGTTTATAGGACAGGAAAGCATTCATACTACTGTGCAGTGTAATTTCTAGCCAACCGTGTTCAAGAAAGAGGAATTCAGACTGAAATAGGTAGAGGGAAAGCCTACGAGGATAATGAGGAACCTAAATTATGGGAGGAAGGGAATTCTCCATCAGCACTAATCTCTGTGATTTTCTTTGGAAGCATTTTCTGGTGGCTAAAAAAAAAAATAAATTCCTGGGATTTTCTGAATATTTTAATTTAATGACTTCCATATCAGAAAGGGGGACCCATGCCAGTGATAGTGCTGTGAGTCTGCCATCTTCTCATCCTGTGCTATATCGTGGGTTTTGAAGGGTTGGGTCTTTTTCCAAAGCATCATAAATTTGTCATTGGTTGTTAGAGGGTTTCTTATTGCAAGACAGCAAGGAAATGCAGAGTGGTTATGGACTGGGTTTAGTGATCATCTTGTGCCGGAGTGTTTAAAACGGTTCATTTCATTAACATGATTCTTTTAATTAAAGTGAAATATTTTCACTAGTGTTCTCAACTTCATGTTTCATTCTGAATTTTTCTGAGAAGGGTTAAAACCTTTGCAAATAACATTTGTGTTGTGTTTTTTTTTCCCCTCCTGAAAAGGCAAAGTAGAAAGTCAAAAGTAAGTGCCATGTTGGTGCACTTTGTTTACCATAAATGCATTTCCTGATGTGTTTGCTCTGTGGGCTGCACAGTCTGTTGTCAGGTGAATTCAGAACATGGTGCATTTGATTTTTTTTTTTATTTCTTTCCATCACATCTATTTATGTCACTAGTCCCACCCAAAATATTTTCTTATCCTTCACATTTATAGCCCTTAAAAATCAGTAGTTATGTTCCACCACTCCATTCCCTCTTTGCTCCCATTTTGCCAAGTTATTCATATTCCTCTGCATAAACATAACTTCCTTTAGAAAAAATTATCATCAAAGCTCTTCATTGGTTTTAGGCTTTATTCGTGGCTGGCTTTTGGTTGAAACCTTTCTTTTTAGGATGTAGAGCACAGAATACAATCTTACTTGTCTCCCAGGGAGACAGAGCTTCCTCGGGTATTTGTGATGTGCTTCCTCACTATATGTAACGTTAACTTGCTAAGCTTCTCTCTCTCTTGCTTTCCTCACTGTATCATATTGCAAACTTGCAAATCATCAGCTCTTCACGATCCCTCATGTGTCCCTTCAGCTGCATTACTTGCCAACTTTTTTCCTACTTGTTCATGCTCTGAATTATTTTTCCTGGGCATATTTAAAGATAGCAGTAGTTTTGAGTTTGTTCCATGAGCTGAGTAATTAAAATACCAAATTTAGCTTTACAAAACCTCGTTATTGTACTGCTTCTTCCTATTTTTTTGCATTTGTTTGCTTTTTTTTTCTGTACTTATGCTCAGAAAAACAGCCTTAACTATCTTGAAGCAGATAACCAGTTTGGATCTCAGAAAGCCAGTTTGGCATTCTGAGACAGTTTGACATTCATTGGAAACTGAAATCTAGCTACAAAAGAAAGGTAGTGGCAGCCATTATGAAATTCTTCTAGCTTTTCTTCTTCTACTGCATCTGTAATTTGAAGACCGTATTTGCAAGCACTGAGCATATGCAGAGTATGTTTCTGATTTCTAAGCAGTCCAACATCAAGGTCATTTGGTGCAAATGCAGACTTTGCTTGACTAAAAAGTAATGGGAAAGCATTATACAAGTTTATCTGTATTTGACAGTGGAAGTTATGATATAGCTAATCTGCTTCAATGTCAGGGGTAGCCTAGAACACAGAGCAGCAGTGTAGTTTCACAGTGCTGTCACAGTCATCACGCACTGATGTTGATGGTGCTAACATGCATTTTTGTCTTGGCATACACTTTATAGATACTGTACATGTCATATGAAGTGGTTTAATAAGTTTGAAACATCCAAGACCAGATCCTGGGAATTATTGTGTATCTGCAGCTTTTACAGAAGTAAATTCTAAACTCCAGTCTTTATACATTGCCATGGTAGGTGACATCAGTAAATCTGCACAGTGTTTTCAGTGCTGGAAACAATACAGTGCTATGAGTGAGCCTTTTTGGAGAACACTTTCTAAGATACTGCATTACAATAGCATTTACTTCCCCCCAAAATACTAACTGAAAAGTATGCTGTGTTGTTTCCACCATGGTTGGGGAGTTGGAATGAGATGATCCTAAAGGTCCCTTCCAACCAAACCATTCTGTGGTTTTGTGGAAGGGTCTCACCTTGTTCTGTGTCATGAAGCACCGAATTTGAAGCTTTAGGTCCTCTGTATCATTAGCAGGAAGCAGAAGATTCTACTACACTGATTTCAGTTCATCTGAAATTTTCTGCATATCTGTTTATGACTGTAAACTGACTTCAGTTGGGAGTCTCAGATGATTTAACTGCTAATTTAGGCACCTGAGTTAAGGGCCACTAATGAACATGGATGAAACTAAGCCAAAATTAACTCTGAAAAGGATGAAGTTTTCTTCTCGTTGATTTTCATGCTATTTTATGGTGAGATTTCAGCACGTATCATGAATATGTATATAGGGAAATATATGTGGAGTTAGTGACTGGTGGTTCTTCCCATTCTGATGGATGATCTCATGGCAACAGAAAGGAGGATCTCTATATAACTGCCAGGGATGACATAGTGTGTGTAGAATCTCACTTATACAAGATCAGTTATTAAATCCCTTTGAATTGTGTGGGGTACATCTGACTGAATGAAATAGGTATGCTAAAACTAGTGTTTAAATTATTTTTCTGTGCTAATAAATAGAAGAAACCAGGGCACATCCTGTGGCATTTTGACAGTAAGTGTCAAAATGGAGTTTCTATTCAAATAGTCAAGCCTTCTTCTTTCCCCCCAGCCCCAAACACGATTGCTTCACACATATCTTCTATTAAGAGCAGTTCCTGGTCTGTGCTATTTTCTAATGTGTGCACAGACATCATCAGGGAAGGGGCTACCTGGCTTTGGCCAAAATCATACCAAAGAAAGTAATAAAAAAGTTTCAGTTCTGGAGCACTGGTCCCAGCCCAGTTCAGTTTACCAGTACTGAGAGTGTGATATAAACTGGGAGCCACAAATGTAGGCAATGAAAAATGTTTCTACTGGTTTCAACTTTCAGAAGTTGAAGAAGTATTGAAGTTTTAGAAATATTTATAGAAGGCATACATGGGGATAAATATGCAGAATAATCATTAATCATTGCTTCTTATATGATAAATCTTAGGTTATTTCTGTACTGATACCATAAAGAAAAATGTTTGTTGTACTTGTGTTCTTGCCATAACTCAGCTCTGTGCATATAAGCATGCTTTACTGTGTCTTATTACGAAGCTGTACTTTTAGTGTAAGATGTGACTAATATTCATGGAACCATTGTGCTGGATGGGGATCTTTAGGTTCTGCCATATTTATTCAGCAAAGAATTAGAAGGGTGTACCTGGGCAGTATGTATATGTGGGGTGTGTTGGACTTGGCATGTGCCCAAGACAGTAACTACATCTTGTAGCTAGCAGCACAGAAGTTGTCAAGCAAAATTCACTCAAAAGTTTATTTGGTAAATGAATCTTATGGACTGCTTGCATGTGCTTATGCTTAGTCCTTAAAAGGATATTTGATGTTTATATTCTAGTGTTTTGTGTCTTAGGCACTACTGTTTGGATTCATATTTCTGTATAAAAGCAGAAAAGAAAAAAAAAAACAACAAAACACCTTACTTTGCAAGTAATGTTGCGCATCTTGAACACATTGCTCTCTGCTGTTACCCTGTTGCATTCAGACTACTGTGCTCCTACCTAGATAAAAAAAGCAGAGTGGAGCATTGTTCGCTTTAAAGATGGCATTAAGTAGTTCTGCCCAACTGAACCTCAGATACTGTGAGAGAAATTGTGCCTTAGTGCGTCTGTGCATCCTTCTCGTGCATTCAGAGCCCTGCTTCTGTTGTCGCGCTTGAAGAACTCAGTCCTCAGCTGTATCCTAGGTAAACCTGTGAAAACTCTTATCAGAAGGGGTTGTGATCAAGAGTATTGATCCGGTCTGTTCTCAGATTATGAAAGCTTGAATACCCTTTACTAAAGTAGAGTGGCAAACATTGCCATGACGCTGTTAGGGGCACTCAAAAAGTTTGCTTATCCTAGGGAGCAAGAATTCCTTGAATCCGTCAGAAAAAATGTAAGTGTATCATTGAGAGTTTTAGTAGCATTCAGAAGGACTTGCTTACACTAACTGTGCTTTTGTTTGGAAAACAAATTAAACTCTGCAGGGAGCAAATTATGCTCTTCATATTCAAAGGATTTTCTTTTAAAAATTCCAAAAAAAATCCTTCTTTCTGTCACTTAGTCATAGGGATTATACATAACACAATGAGAGATACGCAATGGAAGGAATAGAAAAAAATAAATTAATCTGGTGCCGAAGTGAAAATTTGGGCACTAATAAATAGAAACTGTAGATAAGTTAAAATAAAATAAGAAAATTCAAGGGGGATTTGTAGTCTGTAAACTACAGTGATGTTAGTAGAAGACTTTTGAACTCAACAGCTACTAACTAATCTACAAAGACATTCATGGTAAAAAAAAAATGCAGACTCTTCAACTCTTCTACAAAATGTTGGGTATTCACACTTTTACCACTTCAACTGTTTTGCAGAAACAATTTGGTTACTGAGAAGAGTAAGTTTTGCTTAGAGCAGGTGTTTATGAATTGCTATAGAGTTTTTTTTTAATCTTCCTGCCTTAACAGTATAAATTTGTATGTGGAGTCATCTAACTTTGAATTTCAGTTTATTCATCCTTAAAAAAAGTATGGTAAGACATCTCTGGGGGACTTAGTTCTTATAAAGCACTTTGAAATTTCCAGGGATAGTATTGTCTATCAGCTGCGTTTAAGATATTTGTTGTGTTGCATATTTAATATCCCCAAACATTCATTTGGGATCACAGGACATCTAGAAGGTAAAATAGAAGAAAGCGCACATAATATGGGATTGCTTCACACCAGGAGTGAAATAGGTTTTTCGTAACTTCTGTACATTCTTTCGTTCTTTTTCTGTCATGAAATCATTTGGTTTTTTGTATATCGAGCTGTGACAGACAGTGTGCTCATGCAAGAAACAAAATGTCATCTCGAAATGAGCAGCTGAAGAAGAAATTCTTAAAGATTTTAAAATATACTTTCTTTTTGACAGTGTGTGCAAAGGAAAAATTGAATAGAGGAGTGTGTTTAGGAAAGGGACTGAGCAAAGCAAGATGGCAAGCCTAGAAAGTCCTGTTTTGTGCGAGGAAAGTGTAAGCAAATGCCGGCTGTTTTGTCCTGCGCGTTTTCTTGGAAATCTTCTCAGCACAGCTGTGTTAATAAAGCAGGGTACGCTTCCCTGACCCGAGTTGTTTTGCCTACAGGTTTCTGCATACTGAGTAAAAGAAATTGTGATTAATGTGGCACTCCGTGTCAAGGGTAGACTGTAGATTACCATTAAGTGCATCATTATGTTAGCTTTGAAAAATTTACTAGGTTTCACCTGACAGATAATAGCTTTTCTTTTGCCAACACAACAGAGGAATAATAAACTAATACATGGGATGAACCAGATATATCAAAAGAAGTGTTACTTTTGACAGAGAAACGTTTTTTACTTTTCCTCGTTTTTCTGAAGGATTTTAAAGTAAAACTTCCTCGCTTTCTTCCCAGCCCTGTGATACAAAATCAAGCCTCCTTTCCACATCCTGGTGCTATCGATACGGGTCAGGGGTGTGTGGCTGCAGAGCCATACTTGGATGCTTCGGTACTTACCATGGGTCAGCGCGATGGCTCGCTTATAAAAAATAATAGATTGCTTCCTGCTTCTGCCAGCTGATTTCATCTCTGGAGTTGCTGTGGGCTGTGAGTTGCGTAACGGGCGAGGAATCCAAACCTTGAGTTCTTTTTGTTGGTGGTTATTGCATTAACCGTTCCTACACCCCCAGTGAGGAAAGAACAGATTATTCAGCAGGAGCAAGTACTTTCCAAAACCTTCCCCACTCAAAAGTCAGAGCAAGCCTCCAGTGACCATTGATTGTGCCACTAAAGCACAGTGAACCAGCAGGTTAGTTTTGAATAAGTTTTAGTTTCTGATAGTGTAGGAGAAATATTTTCTTCAGTGGGTCAGAGTTTTGTTATTTTACAGCTTTCGTAGAGAAATCTGAACATGATCAAGAGGTGTCGTGGGCAGGGACAACCTGTCCATTGGGAGCCAAGATGTATGATCAACAAAGCCTGTCTGCAGTTAATGGATTCATCTACTTGGGATCTCTTCTGAACAAAAAACCCACAAAATCTTTAAAATGGCTCCTGTTCGTTTTTGTCATTCCTATCAAGCTTCTCACTTCCTGCCTGCTCTTCTGTCCCATTTTTTTTTCTCTTAGTAAGATGGCATTATATATTAAGATCAAGCTACAAGGTGGCACAGCTCTCTCCTGGCTCATTTTAAATGCCCACATAATCTCAGGTGCCTGAGTTTGTAGCCAGCATTTCTTATGCATAATCAAAACTGCCTGATTTCAGAGGCATTGAGCTCTGCTCGTTGACTTCACAGGAGTTAACAGGTCTGAAAATCATGTCACTCTTTTGAATACTGATTGTAAGTGGCATCTATTTGTTCGTGAGGTGTTATATCCTCAATGTTGTCATTTACCAGTCCCTAAAACAAGTAGCATTACCCACTCAAACTTGAAAGCATAGCTGCCAAGTGTATTTCAACTCTTTCAGTTGAAGGCATTAATGAAAAATATTAGTCTGTTTTTTTGGCTGGATCTGATCTTCATACTTTCAGTGTCTTTATATAGAAACTGTTTAAACATTTTACAAAAATCCTTTGTTTGTGTGGTCAAGACTAATAAATTGTGCAGTGATAAACAGCAATTTGTTGTAAATTTAATTGTTTAATGTTTTGTTCTCTGTTCTCATTTTAATCAAAACAAAAGATTTCCAACTGTTTTTGCAAATCCCAAAACGCTGAAATAACCATTATGCTCTAAAAACTTGAGTAGACTCAGTTGTTGCTGTATAGCCTGCTCTGGGCAGAGTCCTGGGCTTGGGGATGTCCTGACTCGAGTTTCAGCTCTGGTTTCCTTAGGAAAAAGCAGGCTCTGAGTGTCATAGCAGTTGTCTGAATGTGGATGTCCTGTCCCATGCTTCACATGCTCACATCTAGAAAGTGAATGACTCTACAAATAGAATTTTTTTTCTGATTTGAGTGCAAATGCTGGATGTTAGAATTCAGACTAGTGCCCGAGCTCCCTTCAGAGTTAGTTAATTGGATATCCTCCTTCTGTGATAGCTCTTAGCTTTTATACCACCACCTTGTTTTAAATAGATTAAAATCTTGATAGAAAGCCCAGAAGTACAGGAATGTGCATGAGTTCTTTACATAGGTAGTTTGGAGGAAACCTGTGTTTTGTTCTTCAATATTTGCATGAAGCAGTGATGACATGAAGCAAATCATACTCATTTAGAGATCCCTCTTAACCAAAGCTCCTTGGTCAACATCATTCTTTCGAGGACTCACTTTTCCTTTGAAATAAGTGCTTTCTCTTCCCTCTGTCATGTAAAACTAGCTGTGCAGACCATACGTACCTGAAAATTGATAGCTCTAGACACCAAAGTATATAAACAGTGACAAAAAGGAATATAATAGTGGATAATGTTATGTTTTTTTGTTGTTAACAAGATCTAAACCACAAAAATTTGTGAGATGCCGCATTGTATTACCGTCCCTTGAACCACTGAGGTCTTGAGGTCTGTGTAATGTAAAGAGTTAGAAGTAGATAATGGAAATAGAAGAAGCTGACTGCTGACAAGACAAAAGAGAAACCATGCCTTATGCCTTGAACTTTAACTGTGAATGTAGGCATTATCCTGTGGGCTGAAGTCTTGCACTTTAGTAGCAGGTCAAGTAAATAACTGGTAAGCAAGTTAAAAAACATTTTACAAATATTGTTTATTGTCAAAACAATCAGCAGTGACAATTTCAGTATAATGTAGGAATATATGCACTGTTTTTAGCAGGCTGACCAAAGCACAGAAAGGGTAAGTGATACGACCTACAGTTCTCAGCAAATCATCATGGGCATGGGGCATGTTTGCCTGTTGGTTCACTGGTTGACTTACAGAAGTCCCCAAATCCATTCAAGTCTCTGTGAGTAGTGCCTCTGATTAGCCAGCTCTCTGCCTTCCCAAGTGCTTAACCAATAAATATCCCTAGACTTTGAATCAGGGGTAATTTGAACCAGGAGATTTGGATTTCTTGCCCTAGTTATCTGTAACACTTTTTGTATTTTGATTTATTGCCATCACAAGAAATTTCTATCATTATGTGTGAGAAGGATTTCCATGAACAAAGGGGCTGTTTGCCTTTGCACATTACTTAATGATGTACAGCATGGCATTTGTAGCTGTGAATACCCGATGCTTTGTAACAGATAATGCCCTCCATCTACAGAATGACTAGTTATATAATAATTCTGGAAGTTGTAACATGAATATAATTGTGTGCCATCTATGTGATTTCAGCTGGTGTAAATTGCAACTAGATGAGATCCTGGCATTTGACAAGACAAAAATGATTTTAACTGATGTTGAGTGTTAGAATCTTTTTATTTTCCTTCATTTTACCTGTATAATTCTAATTCACTTATTTCATATGGCTTTTACAAACATCTGTGTCATTATAATAAAATACGTTAAGTCTGTTGTATCCACAGTGGTATTGCAAAGAAATTGAACTACATCTTTAAGCAATTCAGCAGGCAAATGCACGTTTCAAAATCCTGGCTCAGGAATCTAGCAGTAAACTAAGAAATAGCTGATAAGTGTTTGAAAAATATAAATTTTGAATTTCTTTGTTATTGTCTGCCAAAGATTAAAGAAAGAAATTAAATAAAATTACCCTCCATATTACCACCATCTTTTAAATTTGTATGCCATTAAAAATGCAGGAATGCGAGAGCTTTGTAACAGCTTTCTTGGTTTGTCTTTCTTTTGCCTCCAAGGTTTAGCAACTTCCCCCAGTGGTTAGTACAGCACTCCAAGCAACTAATCCTGTATCTATAAACTGTAATGTCAAAGGATTAATGTGTGCCTGGGAACGCAGGTCAAATCTGCTTTAGATCACAAGAGTTTGAGTTCAGCTCCTAGCTGAAATATCACGAAACTACCATATAATTTAGTACAAGTCTTGCATTCCTATACTTCAGCTGCTGGTTGCCTTTAATAAAAAGAGGCCCAGGACTGATTTCCCCGAGAATGTATTTTTCTTTGTCTACAACCAAAGTAGTATCAGCTGGAAAGTAGAAGGATTTCTTAAAATAGTTCTGTATTCGATATAAATAACACTTTCAAAGTCTGCTTTTAAAGTACTGTAGAAAGTGCAGCACGGCAAGTTACTTCTATTTCCTGAATTACTCCTGTTTGCTGTGTTACAATGCCCAGATTTTGTGAGCATCCCATCACGGCATGCCCTGCCTTCTGCCGAGAGAGCTGCTGAGAGCATGGCGCTGCACACAGGTGCAATGGCATGCAGGAACTGACTCTGCTTTGGGAGTAAAGAGAAATATTTGAACATATTTTTAAAAATACTCATTTAATTTGTGTAATATGTGGAAAGATATATGCAGTAACCAGACATCTATAACTGCATCTTTTTCTGTTTATGCTGAGTCTCCAACAAAGCACAGCGATTTATACCTAAATGCATACTGCAAATGTAATATCCAGAATCTCTCATGTTTTGCCTTCTTGATACTTCTGCTATGTACAGCAGTTGTGTGTCTTCGAGGCATTTTCCTATATGAATTCTTCTAATATGTTTATACTTCCAGGGAAAAGTGGCAGGTATTCTTTAAGAATATTTGTTTGATATTAACATGGAAATATACCAGGGAGTAGGAGTATCAATTTGCTTTTTCTCAGTGTGGGTAGGTTTTTTAATTAATTTCATTCTGTTTTAAGGCTGCAGTATATTCTGTTATCATAAAATAAAATAATGCATTGGTTTTAAAATACAACTATTTCATTTTGGCATGCAGAAAGCAGTCGTGTGTACCGCTGTATGCACCTTAGTGAGGAGGCTGTGTGCTTCCTCTCATGCCCTGACCAGGCATACCTGTGTGGAACTGCAAATCAGAAAACCTGTGTGCTGTCAGACTGTAAAGATACTGTCTTGGCAGTGGAAATTTTTAAATGTGTTTGTTTGTTTTGCTCGGAGAAAACAGTTAAGAGAGCCAGGTGCTTCGCTGCCATATCGGTCTGCTCCTGTGTGCTGCCCTCTTGTGGGTACAGCTCCTGCTGGGCCGGCCTGCTGGGCTCTCCTGCCCAGCACCTTATTTCCCAGCTAAACACATCCTATTCTGACCGATAGAACCCAGCATGTCATAACCAGCTTCTTGTTTGCCTTATTTTAAGAAAATAATAATCATCTGGGCATGCCACAAAGCCTGCCTATGTGTCCGCACCTGGCAGACCTGAGCGGGCCTCACTTGCCACTTTGCCTCCTAGGCCAGGCTGTGGTGCTGCGGGACGCTGCTGACGGTGGTTTTCTCTTGGCCCGGCAGGTTCTGCGCTCCGTGCTGCTGTTTCCCACCATAGAGCGCATGGCTCAGTCCCCGCAAGGCAAGCTGATGACACCCCTGCTGTGCAAGCTGCGGTACATCCTGTACATGCCCGTCTACCTGCTCTCCTTCTTGCCGGAGGGAGTCAAAGCTTCCCTGGTGCGCTTTGCTCTGCGAGGGATGAAAACCTGTGATGAGTCCTCTATAACAACCTCAGTAAATCTCTTCAGTGTGGATTGCATTGGTGAGCGCTTTTTTTTTTTTTTTATTGCACCAACTTTTGTATTGAGTTGTGTAAATGTTGATGTACTCTTGTACACAAATGCTTCGTACTAAAGCATGAATTACTTTTTAAGGACAGGTCTAATCTTTTCTCCAATTAAGACCACAAGAACAAGAAAATCTCAAACAATTCAATAAAAAAAAAATCTTAAGGGGAAAATAACGAATAAAATACTTTCCAAAAGAATATATATTTGTTAAGAAAACTCTAACCTGTATTAATAACAGTATCTCATGTGATTAAACCACTGCTTTACAATCTAAATTTATGTTATTTATCCCTTCTTACCTTTTGCCTTTCCTTCATATTGGGTAGTGAAAATAAATCAATAATCAGTTTCACAAAGGGTTCTTCACATCTGTTTTTTTAAGCTATGATTTAACTGTGGATTTTGTAATGTGAATTGGAATATTGGTAAATTTAGGAAAGGGTCTTCAGCCTACAAAACCACAGAGATGTTACTTTGTGCAAAGAAGAATGTCAGTGCTTTTTGGGGCAAAGACAGAAGATTAACGTTCTTGCAGTGATATGGCACACTGTATGCGTATTTTACACATTCTAGCAACAGGAACAGCTTTAAGAAAGGGAATAATTTCAGATAAATTATGTTAAGTTTAGAATGAAAACCAGAACATGGATTGTGCTATATTCCAGGTATTTTAGTAAGTTAGCAGTTGAAAACAATTTGGACTAGAATTGACATGCTAACACAGTAATAATAGCAAGAAGGAAGTTTAGATTGCATTAATAGTAGTAAAAACACATTCCTAGATTTCCAGTTGTGTTCTGTCTTCTATCAGTTAATTTTACCTCCTAATCGTCCAAACAGATGTGCCAGAGTGATTCTGTGCTTGCTGCGAGTCCCTTTAACCTCAGCCCATATCTGTGAATGTGTTGCTCTGTACCAGCCTCTCTTGTAGGACTGTGCAGAGACTGAAAGCAGGATGGGCAGCGAGGGTTTTTACTGTCAAACCCCAAACAGTGTTGTTTATGTTGCACAAATGTGCCATAATAATAGTTGCTCCATTGTAGTACCCCGTACCTGACAAAACCAGGCTCCTGGTTGATAATGTAAACTTCTGATAGGAGTCATATGGTCTGCTGATTGGGTTCCTGTTAATTTATGGTAATTTTATGATGTCCAAGGAGAAAACTTCCATGCAGTCATATGTACATTAGGAGTTCAGGCTTCTTCCTCTGTTAATTTATTCTCAGAGAAAGGTATGTGGAGGTCTGTGGGGTCATGTCTCTACAAGCCAGGAATCCTTCTCTGGTCCACACAGATAAACTTCTACCTCTCAAAACAGGTAGCTACATCCAGAGTTGTATTGGAAATGGTCCTTGGCCCGTGTTAACCTCCAAAAAAAGCGTGGCCAGACATTGTTTGTGAGTGCTGTTTGGCCAAGACCACAGCAGTGCCAGGAATAATTTAAAAGAGTGGATTTCGAGTGCTGCTCTTGGAGCCTGATTTGTCAAGCTGCTCAGTTCCCTAGTGCATCTGTCCTGGGGTGTCTGCTGGCTGTAATTTTCTGGTTGCACCCGTGTCTGATCTGTGTCCAAGCTACAAGGAAAATAGCAGCAAAAAGTCAGGCTAAAGGGGCTTGTACTCATAGGATGTGATCTCTGTCTATGATCAATTTCTTGACTGAATTCATTATACCAGAATGAAAGTCTTTGTGAGCCAAAGTCTTGTAAAACTTGCACAAATAGGCGTTATTGATGCAACTCATTCCTTTGGGCTTGTGATATCATCTTTCTTAGCAGAATTCCCCTTCAGTTCCATCTTTGGAAACTGATGATATTTTACAGCCCAGTGACTCAGGACCACATGCATGGATTAATAATTGTAGGGCTTTCCGGATATTGTCTGTTAGCCTTCTCTTGTATTCTTTGTGGACAATAGAAAATGTAACCCTTCAGCAAGAATTGCTAAGCTTAGCATGACAACTGAGACTGTCCTACGGAACTGCTCATCTGCAAGTGAGTGAAGTCCCTGAATTTGTGGTAGATATTTTTCTGATCGACTCTTTGTCCCTTAATAAACTGTTAGATATGGTTGAGAAATGTTGAGCAAATGAAGTTGTTTCTCCTCTCCAGGAAGGTTGCATGTCAACTCATTAAAAATACACATATTGCCTTTGGCATGTACATCTGTTGCATTACTGTAATTGTAATAAAAGCTGTGATTAAGAGCAGAAAAGATGGTAAAAGTTTCCTTAAAACTAATACGTCCGTTAAAACAAATCAACCTGCCAGGGATTTGTTACCACATCCAAAGCTTAGTCACAACAATGTTTTCTCTCCTCTGAAAGGAAATGAGATTTGAAAACTTAATTATAGCAGAACTGTAAGACTTAGTGCTGCTCCCCTTGAAATCAAGAGTGAAAAGCTCCCTTCAGTGGCAACCAGATCAGGGCCCCTAGTTGAAGGACTCAGTCAGAGGGGTTAGGGTGTTGTGAAGGAAGAATTATATTACCTGTCTATCCAACTGTTTCAAATTAAGTTTGCTCCTGCTTCTTATCCAAAGTCATCTTTCCATTGTCCCAACCTTGCAATTGATGGCATGGAGAAGCCCCAGTCAAACAGCAGAAGTTGTGATGACATTGTCCAGAAAGGTAACATGGTATAAAGTCTTATCCTGAAGGGGAAATAATAGGAGGAGGAGAGACAGCAGGAACTGTAAAGAAAATTGATTGTAGGGAAGGATAGGAAGACATAGCTTAAAAATAAAAATGAACTTGCTAGAATTAAGCAAAGAGGTCTGAAAGCAGCTTGCCTACCTGGATTTTAAACTTCTGGCAAGGATATTTTGAGGCAGAAAAAGTATTACAGATAACAGACTGGCATTGAGATACTTGTGTTCATGAATGTAGGGGATGAATAGACAGAAAAATTGGACGTGAGTGACCATGAGTTATCTGAAACGTCATGCTGTTTATTCAGGCTGGCAAAACAAGGATACCCCTATCTAGGACAGTGATGGTTATTCTACAAATCTTGTGTAACTCTTCAGTACTGGAACACTTTGGCACTCCAGCCTGTTGAAATTTGTAAACATTTCTTTGGTGACAGATGCCAGTAGCAGACTTACAGTGACAGTAAACCATTCTATCTACATAGGACAGGATTTATTGTCCACCAGTTTGACTGGCAAACTTCCTCCATTTGTTTCTGCAGAATTTCCACAAAAGCACAGACATTACATAATAGGTAAACACTGCAAGGCTTTTTTGGGAGGCAGGCTCCCAGGTCAAAGGTTAACGTCTGGATGACAGGGAAGATACAGATAAGCACAATAGCAAGAAAAACCTCCAACTGGCCCAAAGGGGGTCGTCCTTTGTGATCTTGAACCTGTGACTTCCCTTGAGGAATCTCCCTGTTTGTTTAACCTATTCACAGAGCGAGGGACTACAGAAATCTGGGGGTGAGGGAGGGAGGAGAAGGACTCCTTTGTGGAATTCGGGCAGGTTGGGAAGGAGGGAACTCAGAAACCTGAAATGAGGATTTCAGAAGTGTTTAGACTATCACACAAATGAAAGCTGGAGACAATAGATTTTCATTTTATTTTATGAGTCTTCTTACAAGAGATGTTGTAAGAGGACAGGGAATGAAGATTAAACATCAGAATTTAGATTCAAACCGTAACACATTCCAAGTGTGCAGACATTCAGATTTCATGTGTAGTGTTTATATTTCATCCACGTCACAGAGAAAAAAGTGCTAAGGCAGTGTTAGGCAATCTACTCTGATGCGTGAGTTAGGAAACTGTATATAGTCCACAGTCCAGTGAAGGATGGTTTGTTAGATTCCCAGGTATGGAAAGCTACACCACCTCTCTCTGTTGGCTGTACAGGTTGGCAAAATTACGTGCCTGGAATGACTTAGAGGAGCAAGTTTTCTCATAGGATAAAATCTTCAGAACTGGCAAAAAGAGCATCTGTGAAATGAATTTGTATCAAAAGCCAGTGAAATGTAGGCTTCTAGGTGCTGCAGACCACTATGGAAATGGAATATAAGCTTTACATTAACTAAGTTGTTATAAAATTTCACCTCCAGGGAACCAACTGGCAAATTTCATTCTACGTTTGAATTATTCCCACCTTGGGAGTTCTCATGTCCTGAGAACTGCTTCTATTCTAATTCTCTCTTCTTAAACAAGGAGATGTTAAATATGACACTAAGAGTAGTCTTCATCTGCCCACATGTAAACATCATGCTGTGAGTTGGCATCTAAAGCAGGTCAGGTGAATCGCACCCTACAGATGACTTCTCTTTACAGACTGCAAAGGGACCCTATCTCTGCTAGGCACCTAAACCTAGAGGAGATAAATCCCTCTCTGCATCTACTGGCTCTTCATTTTGCTGCTGACATCAAAAATCAATGGGATCTGAATTGTACCCTCACTGCTGGAAGGAAAGGCAGATAGCCCGTGCTTTGTGTTAAAATTTACAGCTGCTGGTTTCTAGCAATAGCCTTGTCATTTGCTTCCTACCTTATTTGAAAACTCATTTCACATCTTCAGCTCCACTTCCTGACAAGTAAAACAGGAAATTTTTAGAGAAATCTATTGTGAGGCTAAACTGCTGTAGAAAAACCCATCTCACTAAAATACTCAGGTAAGGACACTGTGTGGTGTTATTTTCATGACACACATGAACCGCTCCGAATATGCAACTGATATTTTTTGAAGCAAAAAATGACTGTTTAAAGTATTAGATAAGTATTTAATAAATGAATTCACATGAAATGATGAAATCAGAGCACTTTGCCCACCCAGCTTTTAATCAGTACTTTAGAAATCTATATAATAGCTTATTTTTATAGCTGAAGTTTTATAGCTACAATGTAATTTACTTTTCTTTCTTTGTTTTGCAAAAAATGATGTTCTTTTCTCACACTGAAATGAAAATTTAACTCCTAAAAGCAGTGGAAGATACGATGAGCACCTCTAAATCCATCATGGAAGGCAATACTCTTTTGATTGGAGTTGTATGGAACTGAGCTCTCTATTCAGGCATGTAAGGCCAAGGGGGCGTTGCACATTATATTCTGCTTTTTCATCTTAATTTAGGGATCTGTGTTTTTTTAATTACCAACAGTTTGTCCAATATTAGTCGAATTTATCTGATTAGTTTACATTAGTCTAACTAGGTCATTTCATTTCAAACACATTTTAAGAAGAACCTGATATTCAAGACAAGCAGTGAGCATCAGTGAGCATTGCTCAAGACAAGCCACAAGCTATTGCCCAGCATCCCATGGCTGATCACCAGCAGAACTGTACATAGATGTACATCCCAAGGCATAAGTTTAACCTTGTAAATAGATAGATATGTTAGTCATGAGCAACTTCCACAAACCACATCAGCTAGACAGGCTGATGTGCATGCAGTGCATTTTAAAGTAGAGTTAGAAACTGAAACCACAGAGGATTTGAGGTACCACCTTGAAAACTCACACCTGTGTTTTTCATAGCAGGCATGAGAGTAAAACCTTTCCCTCCAGCTGCCACTGGACAACTGTGCAGATGAGTAAATTTTCAGGTTGATTTTTTCAGGACACAATTTAAAGCCCTGGTAGTAAGAAGTGATTTCTTTTTTCTCCTGATGTATGTAAGTTTTAAATAACTTCTGGCTCTAATGAAGAAATCATTCCAAAGATTTTTTTTTATATTTTTATAACTAAATATGTATAGTATTCAGAGATGATGATAGCTAGACAAAATTTCAGGGCAGAAATTACCAGCATGATGAGTAAATCATAACTACATGAACTAAATAAACTTATATCTGGGCCTAAGAGTGTAGCATATCACAGGTAGGCAACAAAGATGAAGCTCAGCAGGTATCCTCTCATCTTTCTGTATGCATTCTTTGATACTCAATGGTGCATAAAGAGGTCAAAACGATAGAGCAGACAACCTTCCTCCTTCTCACTAGTTTCTAAGTGGTATCCACATCATTTCCTGAAATCAGGTAACTCTACAGCAGTCTCTTACAAGATGCTTTTTGCCTGTATTTGAATTTGCTTCTGCCCAGGGTCAGAAGGCTGCTGTAGGCAGCCCACCAGTCCAACCCAGCGTGCTAAATCTTCTGATCCTGCAGAGTTTCTCTGCAGGCTCCTGTGTGCTGTCACAGCTGAGCCCTATCCACTTCTGACATTTTAAGTGATGATCGTAATATGTATTTCTGCAAAGTGTTTAAGAGAGTGTTTCCTTACCTGTGGAAACACAGTAATATTTTATCACCTGCTTTGCAGGAAAAGGGGCCAAAGAATAACAGCCTTTAATATTTTCATGTTTCCTCTGCTACTGTTTATTTTCCTGTGCGATGCCTGACTAAAATGTTTGTTTAATGTTGTCGGACAACTCACCTTACCAAGGCAGCACTTAAGCTGACGGAAAAAGCTCACATCTGCTTTATTCTTTCTGCGAGTGAACTAAAGTTTTCCTTATTTAAAAGTAGGATGCTCATATTAAATTACTGGTGGAAGGCAATGACTTTTATGTATTTATAGTCCTATTTATTTTTTAAAGTCAATCTGCTTCATAATTTACCCCACTTCCAAAAGAAAGAAAGACATTTAACAAGGACTTTTATTACTTGTGAAAGCTTTTACTTTCCTGTGAAAACCTTGTGAAAATAATAGTAATAATGTGGAAATTTCTCATTGGTTTTATTTCTTTTAATTATTCTTTTTCTTCTTGGGGGAAAAACCCAACGTAAAAGACTCCCATCATAAATATTACTCATAAGGCGTGAATGTTTGGATAGCGGAGCTGCTGATCATTTCCATGAAATGTGAGGCACTGTTGGGATTTGCTTTGGGAAGGGGAGATTGTTTATTCACCCCTGGTGGGGTTTCATCCCTAGGGATATGATTTACTCCCACAGACTTGCAACGAGTGTAACAATACACTGCAAACGGCATGAAAAAGGAAAGGGTAACATCAAGAAAGCCGAAAGGATGTTGAAAATAACTACATGCCAGTTAAATGCTACCAGCTACAGTTCCTTTCTGCTAGCCACTGTCAGATACAGTCACCTGTATGTTGGTACTTTATTTCCCCTGGTCCCACTACAAAACCCCCTGGATTCAGGGGAAAGATCCCCTTCCACAGTAGACTCATGCCTTTTGTCTAAGAGGTGTCTGTCTAAATTTTTCAAGGAGTACAGCTCCTGGATCTGTCATAACTTGTGTTTGCTGCTTGGGAGTTTACCTTGATTCATCTAAGTCCTTTCTGAAGTTAACGTATATATTCTGCGATCTCTCCCTGTAGTCCCAACAGAGCACTGAAGCACATGCTAAAGCCATACCTATGGGTAGACTGCGGACATTTGTGTCTTGGAGTAGGCTTTCTGGAGCTTAACGTTTACAAAGCTGCTGAGTAATGCAATACCTGTCATTCCATGCAACTAAAGGCAACACCAGTCTGTGTAATTCCTGCAGTCAGATAATGCAGTATTTCGGTCTGTTTTGCCAATACTGCTTGTCAGGAAAATGTCAACCAGTGTTCATTGTCTGCCCATCCTAACTCTTTAACATGATTATATTGTCAAGGTTAAAACTCGATAGAGTCTTCACGGGTCTGTGGAGGAAATGCTGGTTATCTGGAGAAATCCCAGTGGTGCAAGAGATTACTTACTGGTTAGAGCAATAGCTGACTGTATTTACAATGAGTTTTAAAACAAGTGGTTTTATATTTAATGAAGGGTGATGCAAAGTTCACCTTTTGTACCAATCAAATCCAGTGCACCCGAGAGGGACTTCACGCCGTTCAGAGGACAGTGTGGTGCGGTTGTTGAACACCATCAGGCTTCCTCAAGGAAGGGGCAGCATCAGGTACGAATCCAGTAAAACATTTAAACTGACCTCCATAAAGCTGCTCACGTGCTCAAACACTTGTCTAGGAGAGCATATTAACTCCCGGTAGAGCCCAGGCAGAAAGCACAACATGGAGATGCTAACTTGCTGCATACACTGCCCATCCTGGGGGACTGAGGACCACCTTCACCAGACCCTTCTGTGCCCCTCTTAGACAAGAAGAGAACAGATAACTTTCCATGACCAAAAATCTGGGCTATAGCAGAAATCTCATCATCACGGCCAACTGCCAGGGCTTGTGAGAGCTCAAACTGGAGATTCCTCCAGCTAAGGGGTAGTTCTGTCGTTTGAAGATAATGGGAGTTGCTCCCAAGCAATCTTGGGCAGGATTTAGTCCATAGACACTTCAGTTTCCATCACACACCTCACTTCTTCTGCACGTGCTTCATCACACAAAGTAAAGGAGTGTTTTTCACACTCCTTAACAAAGCATCTATTGTTTGTAAAACACTTGCATATAATTGTTGAATAACTTTTTGTTTATTTTTGCCTTCAAACCCTGCTATGCTTTCTCAAGCACAGCTGACTGATTTTCATGTGTAGTTCTGATCTTCCTGCAACTTTAATACCAAGCAGATTAAAGAAGTCCGTCATAACAAATGCAGCTATTTCTGCCTAATTGTGTTGATCGTGATTATATATTAATTGGTATGATTTCATTCCAAATTCAATTGTAAACTGAACCAGAACCCAAAGTCAATGTTTACATCTTGTAAGCCGCTAAACATCAACATTTTATCTAATGTGTGTGTGCATGTGTGGAAGCACATGTTCCTGCTTTAGTCATCCTTGATACTAAGCAGTTCCTTCTGTTTGATGTTTTAAACAATGTTATACGATATTTCCAAGATTGCTGTTGGCAATAATTACCAGTAGAAAATATGTTTTCCCCATAGGAAATTACACTGCTGTTTGGTATTATTAGTTCGTACCACTGTGTTCTGAGTCTTTCTGAGGAATGACAGAGATTGCTTCCTTAAGAGCAAAGGATAAACTGGAAAGGAAACTAGTGTTACACTCCTCTGAAGACCCTTGCAATAAGATAGGCAACTTACCAGGAAAAAAACTCTGACCAGATAGTACTACTTTCCCTGAGGATAACGTGTTTTCAAAAGCTCAATCTACTTTTTGCAGGGCATTTCAGTGTAGCATGAGAATCCAACCCAGAACTGATTAATCATTTTGCAATTTAAGCACTTTCACTGTGGAGTTGAGAGGACTTTTGAAAGAGTCATATATTACATGTCAAGATGCAGATGAGCTCTGTTGCACTATGAAAATAGTAGTCTTTGGCAAGCATCTTCCCATTTAAAT
This sequence comes from Cygnus atratus, assembly GCF_013377495.2. Classification (NCBI taxonomy): domain Eukaryota; kingdom Metazoa; phylum Chordata; class Aves; order Anseriformes; family Anatidae; genus Cygnus; species Cygnus atratus. Next base: position 10,001,739 of record NC_066364.1, read on the forward strand.
TAAATCATTTTCTTTTCTTCTATCCTCTGTCCTCCCCCTGAACGACAAGCAAATCTCTGCATCCAAATTTGCAACTCCATGTAGTACAGCCGTGGATTTAGAAATAGACTGTAAAACCTGTAGGACAGAAATGATATTTTTCCTAATAGTTTGAATAGCCTCTGACACACTGAAAGCCAAACCCCAGACTGTGACCTTTAGCACTCCCACCTAATTTGTGCACCTAATTCGTAGTTAGAAAAATGATCTGATCAGGCAGTCAGTTTTCAGTTAGGACTCTTCTCTTTTGCTACATTTAACAGCAAATTGTCAATTAACTTGTATATTGTCCAGTTTATCTTGAAAGAGACCAGGAGTGGGAATTAAAACTTGCCAATGTTTTACATATTTTGAAACATTTCTCAAGCATTTCATAATACCAGATTATTGTGAAATTATCCGTCTGCCAGGCAAATCTACTAAGGGAGGCCTCAGTGAAGCATTCTGTGAGAGGGAGACCAAGAATTTGTGGAGGTACTTCAGCAGTCCCTTGTGTGACATGAGAAAGAATCATTTCAGGTTTTTCTATGTTTAGCGCTGCCAGTACCTGACAAAATGTGTCCCCAGTCTTTACTGCAGTCCTTAGCCAACACAAATAAAAATTTAAAGTAATAGCAATAAGCAATTAAATGGCAAATGGTGAAACAGCAAATGCATTCTGTGAAAAATAAATGACAGTAAATGATAGTTTTCCAAGGCAGAGCATCAGAAATGTCCTGGGAAACTGCAGTCAATGTGGGAAAGAAGGATGTATGGAAGCAAACTACAGATAGTGAAAAACTGTTACAACTAATGACAGTGGAATGAGGTTGCTTGGTTTTGACAGGCATTAAGACATGATAATTAAAACCACTGTGCTTCTTCAAAAGAATATTTGTATGCATGGGTGTACAGGGGGTAGATCACTGTCAGTCAGATCAATATCATAGGGGCTTTGGTTTCCGCAAGCATGAAGAAATGATTAACAAGGAAACATTTAGTAAAGAAGGCTTGAGGAAGAGCTTATGGGGAAAGATAAATATATATATGTAAAATATATATATTGTATATATATAATTATGAGCAGAAGTGCCCTCTTGAAAGATATGAAATTAAGAGAGTAAAAGAAAGTTGTAAGAGATCAAAGTAATACTGCAAAGAAGATAGCAGCTGAGCAAGGTAATGTACAGGTGGTGTAAATTCCAAAATATGCAAAATGAAGTAGTGTAGCAAGCCTTTGCAAATCAGTTAATTGGTGTAACAGACATCGGTGGGATAACTGGCAGAACTAGAATATCAATACAAAGGGATGTAACTTGCTTAGGAAAGAAAGGATGGAGAAAGGAGGAGGACAGACTGAGTTGTTCTGACATCCAAATGCTAAGGACAGGGAGACCTCTTGAATATTTTGTCCGACAAACCAGGGCAGACAGATCCATGAGTCTCTTTCTGACAAACTTCTGAGCAATCTGAAGTACACTATTTCATATGCTTGATATCTGTACAGGAAGGAATACGGCAACACAGACACTGTCAAGCTAGCTCTCATAAGGTGTTGTTTTCTTTTTTCTTTCTTTTTTTTTAATATATAAAAAGTGGTGAAAGCAACTGGCAGAGAATATGTAACAGCTGGATACAGAGAGTTTGAAGGTGAAAAGCAGATCAGCTGAATGTATTGAGGGTAACATTTCTGCTAGGACAGAAATACATATCTACAGCAGAAAGCTGAGATTCATCTCAACTAATCCCCTTAAAATCCTGTCATTGTCAGTGGAGAGATACAGGTAATGTTCATGTAATATGTCTAGGTGACTACTTGAGGGTGAGATAAATTACCTTCTTTACAGTGTGAAGGGAGATAAATTAAGCCTTCAAAATCCACATTTATTTACATGAATCCCATGACAGATACTGAAAAATGATGACCTTCAAGGAAAAAGTAAATGAATTAGAATTGTTTAGACTAAACAAGAAACAAAGAACATGGTAAGTTTTCAAGTAAAGAATAATAATTTAATGTCCATGGTAGATAACATAGTGTGTAACAGTAGAGTCAGATTAGACTTTAGATAATGATAAGAAAGGAATTCTTGACTGGATTTCGTGGCAAGATAATGAAACTTCCATCCTCTGTGCTTTCTAAGAACAGGATGAGCAAATATCTGCTGAAAATTATACAATATCATTGATATTCCCTTAGACCATTGGAGAAAATTTCCAGCCCCTATGATTTCATTCACTTTAAAGATGTAAGAGTATCATTCAGAATTTCAGAACTTCAATGAGAGACAACATGGTAAGAACCAAGCAAAACTGGTGAACTAGAGATGCAACACAGAATGTTTGAGAAGACTAAAATGTAGGCAAAAAATGTCAGGTAATAGTTGAAAACAGATCTGAGAGTTCAGAAAGTGAATGCAGATTCATTCTGAATTGCTGATTGAATGTAGGGTACAGAAATGTTATGCCAGGAGCTGCCAAAGGTGGTTATGGTTACTGCTAGCAATGAGCTAAATGAGTGCAGTACTCGTAGTAGCATTGGAGTATGGTTATCCATACTATTTAACGAATTTTCTGGTGTGGTTTTGGCCTGCTCCAACTAGGATTCTCATAGTATTCAAGCCTTAGGGCCAGAGAAGAAAGAGTTCCTGATTCCATCTTGTATAATGGTGCAGATACAGCCCAGAATTATACCTCCAAAAGCAGCAGAAGTTTGATTGTTGGAAAGCAGTTGTGAGAAAACGGACTGCAAAATTGGCTGAAAATTGCCAAAGCAGAAGCTGAGAAATTGGTAAGACAAAGGAGAAGACAGAGCATTTAATGTTTTGAGGGGTAAGATGAGTAGGAAAGGCATTTTACAAAGGTATTGATCAGTAAAAAGAGGAAAGGCTATCAACAGCAAGCCAGTGTGGAAACATGTCTTTATGGAGTGCAAAGAACAGTACAGCAGAAAAGAATCAAGGGAATCCAGAAATAGGAGGCAGGTGAGGGAGGTCAGGAGGAATGCTGTAAACTTGCCATGCTGCAGGGTCTCAGAATACCGGACTGAAGTACTGAGAACAGCCACAGTGATGAGGATCAGTGAACTCTGTGGACTGCATTGGGCTGAGATTGTTTCTGCTATGGAGAAAGAGGAAGATACAGATACAGAAGGACAATGAGTGAAAGCATCGAGAAATATCCAGCTGATCAACCTGAATATTCAGTGGTAAAGAGGCATCTGGCAGTCCGGTGGGGCATGCTGTTCCAGCAAAGCTGCGAGGTCTCCTGAATTCTTACATAGATTTGCAAACTCTTTCAGTTACGGCTAAAGAAAATTTCTTAATTTCTTGGTGAAAGTAAGACACCTTAGTGTACGGTAGCCTGAGTAAGACAACATAGGAAGTCCTTCTCCACTCTATTTGTGTGCTTAGGGGGTTGGCTGGACAAAAAATATTAAAGGGCAACCTATTTGCATTTGTGAAGACTGATGAAGGTAAGGCTGTAGTCTACTTTTCTTCTGAATTTGTCCACTCTGGAAAATCACATAGCATGTTCTTCCAAAGTTAATGCTGTTGAAATTGCACTGTCTAGACCTTGAAGTAAAAATTTGGCTCCGTGTTTTTCCTTGTACCCATTCCAGAGCATAGCTCCTACTAAGTTACAAAATAGAGCAATATTTTGATGTGTGGGACTTAATAAATTTACACCTACAGCCATAATCTTGTTGATAGAGTCAACATAATCTAAAGCCAACAGCAGTAGGGAAATGAAGTGAGTTTGGGTAACCCTTTGTAGTCTAATGTTTACTTTATCCTGGTGAACAAGCTATTAAAGAATGTGTTTGCATCCACTATAGTGTTCGGTTTGGGGCTATCTTCATAACCACTCATTTTTGCCGAAAGGGAACTATTCTGATTATTTCCATAAATGCTTAGACAATGAAGTTGAAAGGGTTTGGTTGGGTTGTTGTTTTTTTTTTTTGGTGGTGGTGGTGGTGGTGGTGGTAGTGGTGGGTTTTGTTTGTTTGTTTTTGTTTGTTTTTTTTTTTTGTACTATCCCTGTTGTTTCATTAGTATGGCATCACTTTCTGTCTATTCTTTCTGTCACTGTAAATTCATCTCTTTAGCTCAGCAAGGAATACAATATTGTTTTTTATGTAATTAAGATACTGTCTACAGCTCAAAACCACACAGTCATGGCACCACAACAGACTTTATTTTTAAATAGTTAGGGGCATGTATAGCTCTGAAAGTTTTTCAGAGTTAAGTCTGAAATACTGAACCCGAAATTTTATGGATATATACAACCATGTCTAAGTCATCTTTTTAAAGTTTCTTTTGACACAGACAACTGTGTCTGTATCGAAACATAGTTGTCTTTATAGAGTATCTTGAATTTCCACAGATAGCATATTATGACCCCTTTGTTTCCAGTGTGATTTTACAATTAATCTAGCCTAATCTAATCTTCTTCTTGCAAATAAGGAAGCAAATGATCTTTGGATATTCAGCAAACAAGCAAGAAGTTTAAAGACTTGAGGAAAAAACACATACTTCAGTGCAAGTACAGGAAATCTCTGTCTTGCTTCAAGATTCAAGTACAAAAAGAAAGTTTATCTGTCCCAGGTTAGAATCATGTTTCTTCCCGGAAATTAGCACAGCTTTCCAGGTTCCAGCAAAAATCTGTTGATATCCAAATAGTCAACTAAAAATGTATTGGTTCAGGATTTAGTTCTAAAATCTTTAGAAAGTAATAATAATGATGCTAGACATGTGTTTCTTCAAAATCAGGGGATCTTTTATTTCATATTTTATTTGTTTGACTGCATTGTGGATACATCAGTCTGCTCGAGCTCAATAGATACAGGAATTCATCTAACAACTGGCTAATTGAATTGGTGGTTAAATAACCCTAAGCACTGAAAAGCTTGATTGATTTCAGTCATTATTGTTTGTGAAAACTAATAATTTAGTTGAAGGATATTAAGTCCTTGCTGTGACACTTTGGGTTAAAGAGCTACCAATAATATAAAACACTCTTTTCTTTTCTGGATCCTTGATCCGAGCCCAATCAGGGTTCCTCTATCACAAAACCACCACAAATAAATCAAACACATTTTGGCACAGTTTGTCGTCTCTGCAGAGCAAATTTATGAGACTAAACTGACACTGATCCTTAATCACCTTTAATCCATGGAGAGGGAATGATCCTACTAGGGCAGGAGAAAGGTCATTGGCAGGATCATGGGGAGAAAGTAAGTTGGCAGTTAATTTCATAAACCTGACCTGGGAGTAAATGAAAGGCTTCCATTTTCAGGTTAATCTATGAAGCAGTGTATATAAGAGGTCTGCATATAAAGAAGTTAGGAAATTTTAAGAAGGTTTTTATGTGTTAAACGCATGGTAAACATGGTGTTTATCTGGTAAAACTTTGATTTCACTTTTAGGCTGTCAGACCTTTTTGTTCATGATAGTTATATAATTAACAATATAATTTTTCATTATTAAATGTAAATTACTTGGTTATGAATTACAGGAGGTAGCAGCAGCTTAAAATGAAACTAACTGTGTAAGAAAGGACCGAGGGTTCTACGACTGTCTCCAGGCACGTTGGCCAGTTTCTGTAGGTTTGCAACCACATTTTTTTTTTGACAAGTACTTTTACTTTCCTAGTTGCTATGTGAAAAACCCACACGAATGAATATTTACAGAGGCCCAGACCCTGCAAAGACTGGTGTAATGTGCTCCACTTTCCGTGCTTTGGATTATCCCAGTGAGCCAGGCCTTGCCATAATGTATCAGTCCTGGATAAGTACAGGTTTAAAGGAACGGGATTAGACTAAGAAAATTCAGAAAAAAAAATGCTAAAATTGGCCTTAGACTGTGAAACTGGATAAACAAATTGAATAAGTGAAAATACTCTGGCTGGAAAAACTAAAGAACTTCTATAGCTTCATCTTTCAGAAGTGCTAGGCTGATTCAACACCAAGTCTTTAGGAGCTCATTTCCTAAATAAAGAACTTAGAGGTGCAGGGCTTTTGCCATGCATGCAGAGGGTGAGAAAAGAGTGAACTTTGCTCCTTTCTTCCAAAGTCTCTTTAGGAGAGGAGTGCAGGTCTTGTATCCTCAGTGGATGGAGATTGTCATCTCTCTCCTGACCTTTCATCCCACATTTAGTCTTACCTTTCACATGTAATGATTTTTCAGAATACTAATTTCAGTCTTATGTTCTCTTTACTAAACCCCGGATAATTTCTCTCTTCATCAAGTAGTGAGATATAGTGGTGAATGCCAAACACAAAATCTACATTTCCCACGTTTTCAGCATGGACACCAAGGTGACAACTCCAGTACAACTTCCACGTGCTCCATTATGGAAATGTCCCATGCGAGCATTTTGAGCCAGGGTCCTACAGGCTCCTGGATGTGCTGTATTTTGTGAAGTCACTAATTCTGCAAATTTCAGTTAAACTCCTTCATCATTCAGGATGTTCAGCGCATGGGCTTGGGGTTGCTGTTGTGGTTGCATTTTATGTTGTACTTGAAATCATGACAAAACCAACAAACATTTTCCTGGGTTGTAGGACTTTCGATAATGATTCTGAGAATCATAAGAGATTTTCAGTAAAGACAAGCATTAGCACTTGCTGGAAGTTTTTCCAGAGCCTGTAACACCAGGTTACAAGCATTGACAAGATGATCTCATAAGGAGACTTTCCTCTGCATAGCCTGAGGAAGGATTTCAGAAGCCATTCATTTTGCGTGTCTCAGCTTCTGATTGTGCCTAGTTCACAGATGGATTTTCAGAGCTGCTAAAATGCTCAAACAGTCCCAGGGAGCCCTTTAAGATGGCTCTATAATTATGCACGAAAAGTGAGAGAATTCTTCTGAGTTACTTCCTTTGAAAAAGCAGCTAAGTATTCATGAAATGTCAGAATTGCCTTTTTTTTTTTTTTTTTTTTTTTGTAATAGGAAAGAGCTAAATATTCAAAAAATGCCAAGGTTAGCAGCGTATAGTGTTAGGAAATAGCAGAGAGATTTCTCCCTGAACTTGTGACTTAGCTTTTGAGAAAAATAGCTTTTCTGAAGTAGCCCATTTTGACATTCCACAGCAGCAAGAGAGAAGAAAGTTACTGTTCCTGCTCTGGAATGGTATCTCTTTCAATATGGTTTTAGTCATTAAGCATTTGTCAATGTAATGTGGATTAAAGGGAAGAAATAAACTTGGGATATCTTGACTTTAATAAGGATTTTTACACTGTCTCCTGTTGTATCTTATAAACAACATTCAGGAATTATGACATACTTGAAACAACTACTAGACAGCTGTGTGGAAAAGAGGATTCAGGAGGATTTTTGAAACTGGAAAGATGTAGCTAGAAAAGTTTTGTAACAGTCTTACCTTCATTCCTTTACCTGTCAATAGTTTTGTTAGGGATCTCACTGGTGGAATACCATGTATGTTTACTGAGTTTACAGACAATATGATGCTAGAAGACACCGCACATTTGCTGGAGAAGGATGGGATCAGCATTCAAAATGACCTTCAGATAAAAAAAAGAGAAATAGTTGGGGAGCAGGTAGAACTGAATGCTGTCCTTCTTTAAAGAGCCAGGCTGTTCTGGACATAAGTTTGGATGCTGAATCACTGGTTAAGCAGCAGTTTTTCAGGAAAAGATCCTGGGAATGTCATAGGACACAAGCTGATGGGGTTTAACCTGCTGTGCTGTCAAGAGGCAGATGTGACTGTGATATATATGAAGAGGTACATCGGCTGAAGGAACTATAGCTCTGTTGTTGAACAGAGGTAGACTCTCCAGCATAAACTGAAGTACCGTGACAGTAAAATTCAAGGGGTATGAGCCATTGAACGTATCCAGAGAACACCAAGCAAGAATGGTAGAGGACCTAGAGAACAATACCTGAAAGGAAAGATTGTTAAAAGTATAAATTACTAGCCCTTCACAGCTATTTGCTCGAAGATTACTTGCATTAACTGTATCTAGTATTAGAGGAGCTCAGGGCAAGATGCTTAGATGGGAATGCGTATATGGCAAGTAAGTGTGCTTATCAGTTTCCCGTGGCAGTAAGGTTCATAGTTAATGGTGTATGACATTAAAGAAGTACTTCCTTGTATTGTTTTGCATTTTAATGGATTGTGCTGTAAGGCGGAAAAACAGCATATCATGAGTATTGTGAATGCATTGATAACAACACGTCTTTAATTGTACTTCTCTGGCTGCACCACCATTCTTAATTTTGCAGTATCCCATAGCGGCTGGGACTGTCAGTATACACGCTGCTTCAGATGTGGTCATGTTGTGTGATTTATATAGTGGTACTGCAGAATTCTTTATTGTCATCTTCCTATTATTTATGAAACATAATGTATGATTTGATTGTATTTTTGAGTAAAATACACAGTGAACAGCAGTCATCTTAGCAGTCTCTGAATTTCTGATTCCCTTCCTTGCATTAATTTAGAAGCTTTTAAGGTAAAAGAATATTTTGAGTCTTTCCACATGTATATTACTTACCATATCTTGAATTTGTACTTCATATACTAGTGAGTTGATTTCTTCTCTCTCTTCTTTAGGTCGCTTCCACATTTCTCACTGCCTGGCCCTCACAAACCGACTAGCATTGTATCCTGTGCAAATGCTGTTAGTACACTACTTGTCCCGTCACCAGACCATTAAAATAAAAAAAGTAATACATGACATGAATATGAAGCTGTACTAGAAGCTTAGGCCAGGACTCATCCCACCTCAGTTTAGACACTTAATTCAAGTTGGGCTGGTTGAGGTCTAAAGTCCTTGTCAGTGAAAAGTCATCTTGAAAAGTAATTTAACCCACCCCGTAAATGATCAAATCAGCAGCTGTGTTCAACGAGTATTCACAGGTTTTAGTACTAATCACTATTTAAACATATTTGTGATGAATCTAGACCCTATTCCTCTCTGTGATGTAAACCATTTAATCTAATCTAATCCTAATATTTTTTCTTTTCTTCAAGACTATTTCTTAATGCATTACAACCTTTCATTTTATAGCTGTTTAGCTTCAACTACAGTTTATGGTGTGAAATTGCAACAGAGAGCATTTAGAAGACCACTAGTTTTTGTCATCTGGTTGTGTTTACTGAAATATTCAAGAAATTATGGGTCAGTAAAATGCTATTTTCCTTTGTAAAATCAGTAGTGATTAGACACTGTTTTCTGCTCCCAAAGCCTCTGGACAGGGTGATTCTTACATAGCAGGATTGCTACCAGCTCTGCAATTCCTCATGTAAGGTTCTTTAAAATTCTGATATGTACCTTCTTGCCCTGACTTTTCTAGTATATTCTGTATATACTAGAATATAGAGTAGAATATATACTGAATATAGAGTACAAACTTCCTGAATGTTTTGGACAAGAAAGGTCGAGGCAAAAAAAAGGAAAATCAGTTAGCTTCCAAACACTGTAAGTATCTTATTTAGCTACTCCTTTAGCCTGTGATTATCTGTTAGACTCACCAATTCTTGTAGGCCTTTTGTTTCTGATATACCTAAAGAATATTTTATTGTTTATTTTTAATTCTTGTAATGTTTGTTCTTGGAAACCTACTTTTGCTCTTTGCAATTTCCTCTTACTTAACGCCTGCTGAAGTTTAAGTTCCTGTTTATTGGCTTCCCTTGGATCATGTTTCCAAAATTTGAAGGATTTCTGTTTGGTTGAAACAGACTCTTGAACCTTGCCATTCATCCGGTTTAGCTTAATCCTGCCTTCCTGGTTCCCTTTCTTACACAGTACACAAGTCTTCAGAGAGTGTTCCTTTGCAAGTAGTGTCATTATTTCCTTTGCTGTCCTACAGTTTTACTTTTAGGATCTTTATGACTAATTAAGTTTACTAAGGCTGTGAATTCCACTTCATTTCTTATTTTTTATTAAAAAAAAAAAAGCATGAGCAACTCAGAAATATGAACAGAACCCACAAAGAACAAGAGGTAGGATGGAGAAACTAAGATGGGAGATGGGGAGCACAGTATTCACTGTTCACTTTGCCCACAGTCCCATGTATGCTGTATGACTGAACTGGAAGTGCAGAGCTGCATACGGGATCCAAGTATAAGCTGGTATGTGTCAGGTTCTGCACTGATGGCCACCAGTGTTTTCATCCCAGCCTACCATCTACTGTTTGAACAGTGTCTGGAGCTGAATTGAGAAAAGGAAGACAAATGTCAGTTCTTGAATTCGAAACAGTGCTGTAGATGGACAGACTTTTGCCAGCTGTCCCATAGGATTAGATGACAAAGTTGCTAGCTACAAAACTGCAGAGAGGTCCCTTTGCTTGGTAGAATAGGATGGGGCAAGCAAATTTTTGCAGGATTTGTTGGATTGTTTACATGCTGCAACATCTTGCCCTTTTGTCTTACACTAGCTGTATTCAACGTTTAATTGAAAAAGACAGAGCTCTGCAGGCATAGAACAGCATTGCATCTTCTTCGGCTGGCTCAGAACTAGATACTACTTTCTAAGATTTTGTTTTTCATTTGAGAGCACTGGCTTTGTCTTTTAACATTTGATCTTTGGGGCCATCACTCATCTCTCCAGTGGCGTTCTGTTTCCGTAGAGCATTGCTGGAATTTAGCCAACTGCATGTTTTGGTCACCACCAAAGACCTATGTAATTGCCATTTCCTCCCCTATCACACATTTTGAGAATGTATTACTCCTGTCTCATAGCAATTTCAGGCCCAATACTGTCATTAACTATTTACACGCAAAACTTCATCGGTTCATATTTTAAAAGATTGTCAGTCTTTCCATTTTCTCCTTTTTTCAGAAGAGAAATTAGTAGTTTAGAATAGTAGTTTTAGATAGTAGAATTAGCAGTTTCAGTCGATCTAGAACCTGGACACTGAAATGCCTTAAGGTAATGTAGCCATTTGTGGTCTTCTCTTGGTACTGCAAACTGTGTCCAGTCCTGTTTGGGTAATATTATGCAGGACTACAAGTTTTGACGATGCTGTATTTGCCATTGCCTTTATTATTTGTCAGGTTGAATATTTGAATCACTTGCGTATTGAAATGTCAATAATTTAATAATCTAATATTTAATAATGTCTCTTAAATGTAATGCTTTGAATTTAAAAGCTCACTCTTGCAAACACTTCATGGATGATTTATCATGCTTACTTTTTTTTTTTACCTTTTCAGTGGCATTGTCAAGATGATGACTGCTCTAGTCACCTTACCTTTTTGCATGGTTGGGAACAAATAGCTTTTTGTGAAAGATATGCTGTGTAATTACATTATTGCATGTTTCTTTCTCTACAGCCAACATCTTGTATATGGCAAGCCAAGAAATGATGAAGGTTGTGGAGAGAGACAGTACAACCATAAAGCAAAATTTAAAAAAGGTAACTACTTAATTCTGAGTTTTCATGGGAAGTCCATGTGAATGGGGAAATTTTGCATCCTTTTATATTATTGCAAAACCAGAATTTCAGAAGGATTCATTCTGATTGTATGTTAGTGCCATTCCACTGATTTGGAGAAGCCGTTAAAAGGGTCAGTGATCATTAAAGTGTCACTGATCCACACCTTTGTAGATATAGTATTCACCACTACCAGATACAGCATTCCAGTAGCTCCTGTCTCACAGCATTCCTGTGTCCTCCTTATGTCCTTGCTTGTATGGTATCCTTCGTGGAGGTGAAACAGTGTATGTTCTGGCTAAGCCTGAGTTGATTCCCAGTGAGGCCAGTAGTTACGTAGACTGTGATGAGACAGGCAGATGGCCAGCCAAGACATGAGTCCAGGCTGATTGACCAAATCCTCACACTTTGCTGCTGGACAGATCAAGCAGAACGTGTACCAGCGGTGTTGCGTGATGTACAGGTCTGCTCAAGAGGTCTAGACCACTGTGTCCAAGAGCAGAATCTGATCCATGACATTTTCAACTTGACATCTGTTAATACCAAGGGATTCTGCAAGCTTGTTTATTCTATGGCATCAAAACTTACGAGACATTGGTCAGCAAAATGTACACAGTTCAGCCATCTGATTGTCATGTAAGATAAAGATGTGGAAAGCACATTCACTGGAGACTGAAGCTACTGCTGAACTAACAAAGTAAACAGTTCAGGGGACCTTTCTCCTGCACTGAGCTTTCTCATGTGTAGAGATTTATTGTTGAAACGGGTCCTGGTACAGTTTGGGTCTACACCGATGAACAAACATTCTCCTAATCAATTCCCAGGCATGGTTCTGGGGTTGGCAGAGGCCAGGAACTGTTCCTAATTGGAAGTTTTGTTGTGGTCACCCTGTTTTGGAGGCTGAGAGAATGTAATAGTCAGACCATTCCAGGTGGCTGATGAGCCAGAAAACTGCCACATTTAATAAACTACTATTGGTGTAGTCACTGTGTGAGTAGATAATCAGCATAACATGTATTATTCTACTGTGTTCACTTCCTTCACTTTTTTTTTTTTGTATCATCCTTGTCCTTTTATTGGAAGAATCATTCCAAAACTTTGCACTGGCAGAGATTTTCCTTGGAGAATGGGATTTTCTAGGACAGAGGTCCTATATCTCTGTAAGATTACTTTGCGCTTTGTGAATAGATATGGTACAAAGTTCACTTAATAAATCAGTCTTTCTTTTTTTGGATGAAAATTGATTTATTTTTGACATATCCCACTGCCTTTTCTGCACTTCAAAAGGTATGTTCAGATGGTTCAGTTCTAATTATTTTTTTTAATGAGCTAAAATAGCACGCATGAACAAGGAACATGACACTGCACTGGGCATGCATATTTCTTTACATTTTTATTGCAGAGCATTCAGCGTTCTTCTGCACTTAGGGAGGAATCTCAGTGAAGAAACTGAAGGGCTGATCGTGCAGACTGCAAATACTCTCATTGTCTTAAATACAACTTTCCGTGGGTTGGTCCAAAGCCTAATGAACTCAAGGGAAACCGTTAATTTTATTGACTGAGTCGCCTCTCGGAATGTCAGGGAGCGACGGGCTCTGCCTGCCACGTAAGGGAAAGGTTCCATGAGCCGAGGGTGACTCCCTAAGCAGGGTGCTCTCCCACAGCACCCAAGTGGGACAGGCAGAGCAAAGTGCTGGTAACAGGGTCCACCAACAATCCCAGAGTAAAGCAAAGCAATGAGGAAGAGAATCCAGTCAGGAGCAAAAGGTGGCAGGGCCAGAAACAGGACTGGGGACAAGGCTACAACATGGGTCCAAAGTTTATCCAGGAGTGATCATAGAATCATTAAGGTTGGAAAAGACCTTCAAGATCATCTGGTCCAACCATCCCCCTTCTACCAATGTCACTCACTAAACCGTGGCCAAAAACATGACAGGAAGCAAGCCACAGGGTGGGGTCTATCCAGGCAAAAAGCTGTGTACGGCATAGGCCTGATGTCGGTGCAGGAGGCAGGGCCAGAGGCTAGCTCTTGGCAGAACTAGTAGCTCATACAAAGGCTAAAGGCCGAGGAATGGAGATGGAGATGGTTAGAGATGGAGACCCTGGACCCACGGGCAGGGAGTGTGGGTGAGGGTCCCAGGTGAGGCTGGTAAGGGCCTGCTAGTGCCCTCAGGGCCCTGAAAGTGAGGGCAGGAATCTGTAGGTTGCCTTGGAATTAGTCAGGGTACAAAAGTAAAGAGTTTCCAGGGTCAGGAGTTGGAGTGCTTTTGGAAATTTTAATCACAAACACATGCTTAAGCGTAAAAGCTTGGTTGGATGAGGATGATAGAGCTGACAATTAGCTGTAGCTCCAGTGACTTCAGAAGGTCCACTCAGATGCTCCAGATTACGAATATGCTTATTTCTTGTGCTGAATGAAGGCCCATAGCCAACAGTAAGAGTTTGCAGGTGTCTTAGTCTGCTTCATCTGTGCGGTTGTTGACTCTCTCAGTCTAAGCACAGCCTTGGCACACAGGAGCTTTTTTAGACCTGTGTTAACTTTCTTTTATTGATTCTTCTATGTCCTCATACTTTTAAAGTGGGAAACATACTCAAGAAAACAAAAAGCTGAAGCGAGCTTATAAGCAGCTTGCAAACCGAAGAAAAAGCAAGTCTAAAAGTGAAGCTAAATGATTCTCTTTTTTCATTCTCCTAGTAATTTCTGGGAATGTAAGAATTAAGGAAAATTTTTATAGCTGGCATTATGTTAAATTTGAAGTGTATTGACAATAAAAAATGGGCTTAACTTATAAAGGTTGGAAGTTTATAAAAACAGGAACTATAGTCCAAGTTGCTATAGAACTGGCAAGCTGTCACTTCAAAAAATTTATACTGTTTAGTGGTCACTGTGATCATATGCTAAAAGCCAATCTTAACACCTGACTTTGCCAGCTGCTGTGGAATAGAAAAGTTATTTCTGGATCATATTTGCATTCTGTGATCTGAAGAAGAAAGAAGAAGAGACAGTAAATTATTCCAATCTTTCCATGTCCAGCTTTAACTATAATTATTACTAGTAAGGGACCAGGAGAAATTTTATCTTAGGCCCCAGATTCTAACAATGCTTATTGCTCAGATTTATGTTAAAAGAACAGGAGCTGGAATATTTTGGGGATAGTTATTTGAGGTATTTTACTTATAATCTTCTAAAGACAGAAGTTATGCGCATGAAATAGCAATGGAATTGTATGAAGAGAATGGAACCTATCTTCTGACAAAATAATATGTGACAGAGCATTTAAAATATGGGCTGTAAAGTTATATCTGGATCAAGCAGTATATGAATGTAGGCTTCTTATTGCAATAACACGAAGACTTGTGATAAATCACAAAATCCAAACAAATAAGGTAGGGGATACTGATGTAAGATTTGCTCAGCTATGATGGTTAGTTATCATTAGCTGATCGTGTCTAAGCCAGCTGAGCTACATACTTTCACTGTAATAACACCAACTCCCTTTCCTAACAGAAACTGGAGGCAAAGATACTACTGTACTAGAGGAAGTTTATTGTAATTCTTGCACAAAAGGAAGTGGGTGTAATTCAGTATTCATAAAAAATATGTCAGCACTGAGCATCACAGAGGTTTTACATATAGAATAAAAATTTAAAAGAGAAATGGAAAATGACTATGTTAGGCATTCAACCAGCATGCTTGTCATGGACAATCATATCTCCACATAAGAGCTCCCTACAATACTTAAGTCTGCATCATGCCACATTCATTGTTTTATTTTAAGTCTTAGCTTTTTAGACTCTTTTCTTGGATTTTGTAATCCTGTTGTAATCAAGAAGAGATTGCATTAAAGGGTAAAACTAGGGGGGTTGCAGCGGAAATTTTGTAAACTAAAATCATCCCTTTGGTTTTTATACTTATTGTGATATATTTTATTCATTACTCTCTGTGTAATACACAGTAGCTCAAATTTTAAGTGTAGGATCTGCTCCAAAGCCCATCTAAATCAATGGAAAAGCTCTGACAGACTTCACCAAGTCATGAATCAGTTTGGCAGTGATCTTTCTGTAGCAGTTCATAATTTCTTAAGACAATAAACCATCTCTTCCAGTAACAGAAAATCACGATTCTTTTGAGTAGCATATTAAACCTAAAAAAGGTTTATCTGCTTCTTCAGTTTATTTTCACCAGTGATTTGGTGCAGTAGATACATTGATTGTGTAAGGAAAAAAGACAGGAAACATCTGAAGTAACATTACAAAGATGAAAAAAATCTGCTGCCTGAGAAGAATGTTTTTTAATCAAGCTGGAAAATAGATATTGGAAGTTTAAGGACACATGAATCTATTTTCACTCACATTGAGGAAGTTTGTGTTGTGGGTGGCTAATAACACGCTTATAGCCTGTAGATGTTTAGGTGGTGAAGAAATTCTCTTTTGAAAAAATTAAAGGAATGAAGTATGTGTTTACCATTTTCTGCTTCTTTCAATGGTGAATTTAGAATTTAAAGTAATACAAGTTTATATCTCACCAGTAATACTACAGAAAAGGTGTTATCCAAAAGCATCAACTGAACTGGTACTGAGACATGGATATTTAGATTAAATATAGTAAAAAATGAAATATTTCCTTTCCACAGAAATGTGAAGTGCTACATTTTTCTTTTAAAAAACTACCTTTATATATATTTTTTTTAAAAAAAAAGCAACCAAGAACTATTTTGACCCCTGAAGCAGCTGTTTTGATGTTGCCCAGTGTTTTTGTTTGGTTCTCTGTAGACACATACAGGGGGTTAGTAATTATTCCCGCTGCGAGAAGCATGATCTGAAGATAAGTGGTTAAAAGAATACTACAAATATTTTGCCTGCCCACAGCTTGACTGAGTTGCTTGCCTACATTTGTGAAAAACCTTCCAAACGCTCTTTTTCAATAGGTGCAAAGTGCTCTTCTGAGCCAAGAACACCTCTTTTTTGGCTGGTCTCACATCCTTTTTGGCCTGCACTCCCTGGAGGTGCAGAGTTGAAGTTAGGGAAGTTACACAAGTGCTTGGGGATTTTGGTGCCTGTGTCATTTAACTACAAAAACAACCTTCTCTTTGAAGCACCCAGAATGCCTAATCAGGGATCAGCACTTTCCCTCCTCAATGGAAAAGGATCCCAGTGAGCGTTCAAAAAGTTCGGTGGGCTACAGTCTACTTTTCTGTGATATTTCAAGTTTCCTATAGCTGAGCTCCTGTTAGCATCTTTCATGCCATGTGGCATTCCAATAAGGAGGCGGTGACGTGGACTTCCAGGACTGAGGGTGGTATAAGGTGTGTGCTTCATAAAACAGGCAAAGACAGCAATATTTCCCTAGTCTTTTGAAGAATACTTAAGAAATTACCCTTTAACCATGACAAACCCTTAAATGTGAGGATGTGAGGGAGATGCTTACCTTCCCTTGCTCTGCTGCAGAACTCATTGCACAGAAGAGAAAAAAAATGTCATTTACAGCCCATCACTGATTCTGTTGTTTCAACAGAGATCTAACTGCATCACCTGAGGTAAGTTCCCCTGAACGTAGGCAGCATCGGGATGCTTTTCAGAGGGAAATAATATTTGCAGTAAATAAGGTTGGAGGAATCTGGCCCAGTAATATTATCGCTTAAAGAGTGGTTTCAGGTCTGTTTTTATTTTCATAGTTATACAGACTTGACTTGTGAAATATTCATGTTGCTGACACATCTAAATATATACCCTTGAAAGGTTTCTAAGTCTTTAAAAGTAACATAATATAAATAAGTTAATCACCCTGGTTTGTTGGTAAAGCCTATGCATCCTTTTTAAAAGCACATTTTACTTTGCACTGAGTTTGAGAGAGTAGAAGTGGCTTGCCTGATCTCTTAGATCTACATGCCAGGAACATTGCTAACAGAAGTTATGTAGGTGGCCAAACTGCAGCAAAGGTAGAGAGAAGCCCTTTCCCCTTCCTTGGTTTATTGAATTTCCAGTTATCACTGACAAAGGCATGAAAGCAGGGAGCCTCTGCTCTGTCCGTTTGGTAGAACACCGTATGTGACACTGGGGAAAGGAGTAACACATCATGGATCACGTGCAGAGTAGCCACTCCACCTGCCTGTGTGGCTTTGCATCTTAATTTCACTGAAAGCAAAATATTTTTCCACTCCTTTTCCAGAGAGGGAAGCTGTTTTTGTTTATTGTTTATGTTGGTTTAGCAAAACTGGTCACATTCTTTACGTTAAATAAAATCACTACAAATACTTCAACTACCCATTACACCTTTGCTACAACCCCTACAGGTTAGTGTGTAAAAATAGCATTATGTACCCCAGATTGCCAACTGCCTCTTCTTGGAATGGTCCATCACAGAATTAAAGAATCATAAAGGTTGGAAAAGACCTCCAAGATCATCTGACCATCTGAACCCCTACCACCAACATCACCCACTAAACCATGTCCCTAAGCACCAGGTCCAACCTTTCCTTGAACACCCCCAGGGACGGTGACTCCACCACCTCCCTGGGCAACCCGTCCCAATGCCTGACTGGTCTTTCTGAGAAGAAATGTCCCCTAATTTTTAACCTGAACCTCCCCTGGCACAACTTGAGGCCATTCCCTCTAGTTAGCACTTAGAAAGTAGAAAGCTGAGGAATCCCAGTTCTGGTAAAACAAGCCGAGAAGCAAGTTCCACAGACCTTGCTATCAAACTGGCTGATCTCAACCATGGCAGGATCACGAGGGGAAAGAGGTGGTGTCTCGGAGAACCAGATCCCAAAGCTTTTAGGGCTTTCTAAGGCAATGCCAGCTCTTTGAATCCTTCCCAGAAACTGATTAGTAAAGCCAAAGCACAAATAAAGCAAGTCAAAAAAAAAAATCATGTCCCAAATCAGTATGTTCCCATGTCGTTTATACTATTCTTTTGGCAGGATAAGGTGAAGGCACTTTCACAAATCCAGAGAAGCTAAGCCATTTTTTATAAACCATGATTGAAGCTAAAATTAATTCTGGGCTAATGCCTTTTAAACTAGTTTTCATCCAAGAGCAAATGAAACTATTCACTGGTTATCGTGGAGAGACATCACCCAGAGAGAAGTTGCTGTCTCATTCAGTGAATGTATGTGGGAGTAACGCTGATAAAAGTTAATGTATCTGACACAAGGATTTCAGCAAGGACACCAGTCCAGTCCTGCTTGCCAGTGCACATGTGTCGTCAGTTTATATCCACAGAGACCAGTCCTTCGCTCTTTGCCATCAGCTGGAGTGGTGCCTGCCCAAGTAATAAGATCCTAAAGTTGTTATAATGTGTACCGAATTCCAGAGAGATAGAGGAAACTCAATTAATATTTTTTAACTTTTTGGATTTGTTTTTCAGTGTTGACCTATGATGCCACAGAAGAGGCATAAAAGAAATCTCTCTGTAATTTATACTTCTGTGAACTGTCATACTTACTAAAACAAGTGCCAATGGAGTCAACTGCAGGAAATCTTTATTATTTTCTTAGAAACTCTTTAAAATGTAAACATCCTGTTGATACGAATCTCAGATTCTTCTGATGTTTACTTAGCAGCTGCCGTCATTGTGCAGTGTCTGAATACACATACCATATTACATGGTACACAAGTTGACAGAGCCACATTCTGACTTGTGTTTTATTTTACAGAAGCTAAGACTGAAAACAGTTCTTAGCAATTTAATTGTAAAGCAGCTTAGGAGAACATTGATATTTTAAATCTATTGAAACTTGGTAGTGGTGTAACTATTTTAAACACACTGTTGTAATGGCAATGATAACCCTCATCCCCTTTACTCTGCCCCCATAGTCAGATCCTGAAAGAGTAAATGTTCTAGGCACTCATAGCAAACAGGGTGTTGCATCAAGGATCATATAAAGACTTTGTTGTGTTTACTGGTAACTGCTGAATCTGGAATACCTGGAAGTCTCAACATTCAGTATTGTGAAAGAATAAAAAATAATCTCACCGCAATAGCAGAAAAGTTAAAAAGTGCAAATATTGAAAACTTCAAACACAGAAGAAAAATAGAAAGAACCTTCTCTTTATTATTTTGTAAATCTGATTATTTTTAAGCTAGTCTCATTATTTTGGGGGCCTGACTCACCATTTTTGAATGCTTAGGTTGGCAGCAGTTTTTCATTGCTGGTACAGTGGTTGTGCTGACTCAGGACATCTTTACAGCCATGCACAGTCCACAGGAAAATATGTACTTTACAGATCCATGCAAATCATATACTGCACGCCAGTGTTTCCTACTGTTAATGAAGATTCCATGTGCCTCTGGTTACACATGGTTCGTTAATTATGTCTGCCCATGTGCTGCAGTAGCAAAACTACTGGTGTAAAAATGAAGATGAGATTCTGGATGCTTTTGTTTAAATACGTTTAAAATAAATATCCCTTAATATGTTAGGAAAATAAGTAACATCCTAACATCTGTTTTGTGGCTGTATATGGTATAGGCAAAGAACAGGGACATTTTATCATTCAGAGGGAGACCCTCAGTGCCACAAATGACATTTAAGCACTGTTGACTTTCATAGCCTCTTTACTGCATTCTGTATCACTGAAAATTTCCACCTTAATTACAATCCTGCTTTTAGATTTTATAGAATAATCCATTAGTAGGGAACCATTTGGAAAACAATTCTGTATTCTGTTGGCAATTTCTAACTAAAAAACATGTATGTTTAAGTTTTAGATTTGCAGGCATGCTCACACAGACAGAATGCACACACCAACATTTGCACACAAAATAAGCAGACAAAATAACTACAGCATCAAGTAAAGCTCCCCGGCACTACCTGTTGTAAGAGTGTTCTTAGCTGCTTATAACATGCCCTAACTTTCATTCCATTTATGACACGAGTGGCTATCCTGCCTTGACTTCATTTTTTGCTTCAGTCCAAAAGGTTCTACAAGGTCTACAAGGCTCAGGGAAAAACAAATACATTGTTTGCTTATGATAAAAATTCTTGGCTTGGAGAAGGAAGCTATTCTTTCCACTCAGAGGAGATATGGGCTGAGCCAGCATGTAGGGAACTAGTGAGCGAGAGGTAAATAGAAATAAGGAGGGGGAGGCAGGATGAAATCAAAGGCTCTGTTTGTTCCATCAAAGGTAGGCTTCTAATGCTGTATGAGATAGTGGATTCAAGCTACCCATGCAAGACTGACATGAGATATACAGGAGCTTTCTGTGGAGCTACAGTGGAGGCCAAATGGGCTACTCTAACATATCTGTCTTAAGTTGCATGAAATATGTATGTGCATCTGAGTCATGCTTTATGAGTTTACTGGTAGGAATCTAGAGGTGCAGTAGGCAGTGGAGGTGCAGATGACCCCATTAGAGTCAATAGAGATCTACAGAAGAAGTCAAGGTGGAATTTGGCTGCCTTAAACACAGACATCTGTTTTAATTTGGGGCACTGTAGAATATCTCCATGTGGCCTCCAGCTGCTTTTCCAGCAATTTGTGGGTTTCCTGTAAAATCTGTGTCATGCCTGTCAGTCTCATGCAGAACCCTTCGTATCTAGAGTATCTCACAAACGCTGCAAGTACCTACACTCAGGCAGCTGAGTTCTGCCCTTCCCGAAGTGCTATTTCACCCACTTCACAGTAGACACCTGCTGTTCCAGCTGAATAGCTTTCTACACACCAATGACTTAATATTGAGTAAATCTTAACAGACTGTGGTGGGAAATTGATACCTAGTACACATGTAAACACCACAAAACAGTTGTATGCATTTAAATGTTTCTATGTTGAATTGAACCCAGTCCTGACACTAGGAAACAACTGGTGGTTGGAGAGAAGTTTGAGGGGTAGAGCTGGGAGTAGAGGTTCTAGACTGAAAAAAAAAAATGTGGAGAATTGCTTGGGGAGAAATTGAGACTCTGAATGGTATGAAGAGACCAGAAGACTGTAATTTGGATTTGCAGGGCAAGAAATTGGGACTAGAATAAAAAGCAGAAGTAGTAGAAACTGGAAATGACTGGGTAAGGAGGATAGAGCTAAAACAATGCGCTGAAGATGGTAGAGCAGTCCTGAAACCAGAAGGGTTGGATGGGACAAGATAGAAGAAGTTGTACTTGGAAAGATTGGACAAAAGACTGGGCAAGGCATGTAGTTGGTAAACATACTGGTCTTTTCTGCTTGGAGTGGAACCTAAGTTTCTGAAGTCTTACTGTTCCTGTTCATAGCAGATGCCTTTGGCTATGTTTGCCTTAAAATCAGGAGCAGCAGAACAGAGGAGAATTTGCAAAGCAAAATAGTAGGTGGTGAGGACCTGATGTTCTCAATGTAGGTGGTTCAGAGGGTTATTACTTTAACCAACCGTTGCCTGTTCCCGTGGACTGAATGCCCATTAGTGACTGGAGCTCAGTGGGTGTGGTCCTGAAAAGCATACTTTGACTTAGTTTTGGTTGAAAGGATAATGCTATGCACAGAGGAAAACCAGCTCCTAGATGTTTCAGACTGCACATTCAAATTGATGTAATTTGACATGAATCTCTGTGCTCCCCATCTGCAAAATGGAGATAAAAATGGCCACTAAGGTGTTGCAGAAATAAATTAATAAATGTGAGCATGCATATACTCTAGTGGTGTGTGCCAGAGGAATGCACATAAGAAAATAAATTCTGTCTGTAAACCATGAAATATGTAGTAAATAAATCCTGAGACCACACACAGAATATAAAAAGAAAAATACTATCAAATAGCAGCTCATCAACTGACTGTCATCCTGTCAGTGGATTGAATGAGTCAAGGATCCTTTGGATCATGCCATGAAGGATTAAACCGTAATGCAAGTATACCAGAGGCGGGCTAAGAATGCACATAAATCTTTTGTTTAGTCATTTCCAAATCTGTGAGTTCTCAAGTTTACAACTCTACCTGGAGAATAGCCCATTTCACAGTTCATGCGGACTAAGCCAAGTACTTTATCCACCTTTGTAAGTGTAAATGACTTTTCATCTTTTTTTTCTAAATAATCATGTGATGAGACTCTAGGACTTTAGGACTACTCCATCAAAATACCTAATGATTTCAAGGAGTACTCCATTAAACTGGAATTGCTCCATTTCTTTTCTTATCAGTTTCATAATCATTATTTTTGTATCTGTCGGTAACGGAGCCCAGGATCGAACATAATTTGGTCAGATGTTTGGTTTTCAGAAGATTTGAATGCACTTGGCCATTTTCAACTGGCTTTTTTGGAGAATTTTTGCTGATGTGACTTACTGTGATTTATGAATAGTCACTGCTGAAGGCAAGATCAAAGGAAAATTTCTGCTAAAGCAAAAAACATACCTTGTTTCCAGCAATTACTTAGTGACAAAATTAATAATGTTTGTTAACATGGTTTATGTTCTATGCACATATGCTTGGAAGTATAACTGGGGTTAGTGTCTATGTAACCGAGGTATTGTATTTTGGATACAGTCAACAGTCAGTAATGTCCAAGATTTGGGTAAGCTTCAATAAGAGAAAAGCAAGTAAGACAAAAACTTGTAACATTTTGTGAAATGCAGTCTGGGCTCTTAGCCCACCTCTACCCCAGTGGGCCAGTAGGGTGCACTTAGTTATATTTCACATGGCTACAGAAATGATGGAATTGAAGATTTTTGCGATTAAAGGAAAACGTTTTGTCCCCTAAATTTTATAAGCATTGCTCAATTACTCACTGAAGTACAGAAATGACATATGAAACAAATGAGAGTAATGGAATTAGGCCGAGCTCTGTGTGTGATATGTTGAGCAATCAACATCCTTCTCATACCTGTATTCGAACATTTTAGTATAAAGAAACCTCATAATTAATCTTGTTCCTGTATAGTTTTAAGTCCATAGGTTTTTACTGTCTCCTAAAGAACCACTCTCCCTTGAATTACTTTATGGACATGAAAAACACAGCTATAGCATAGAAAGGTGAACACGGGGGAAAATGATTACTTGGGAAAGAAATACAGACAGTGTTTCTAAGAAAGAGAAAAGTCATTTTATTGAATGTGACATTAACCTGGTATTTTTGACTTCTGTGTTTGGGTGGTCTCAGTAGCACTGGCTTCATGTATGTCTTTGACCAAAGTTATTAGGGTAAGTTCAAAAGAAAATGGTCTTTGGTAGAATTTTACTTCCACATTACAATCTAAAAATTGCTCATTGATCTCGAGGAGGTGCCTGTGCTCTACATGTGCTGCACTTCAGAAGGATAAAATTCTCCAAGCAAAAAAAGTTTTGATTTTGAGAATAACCCAGATGATCTTTAGAGGTCCCTTCCAGTCCACACCATTCTATGATTCTGTGATAATCATTATAATGGCATGACTGAACGATTCACCTCTAGTTTACATCTAACACCAAGGCTAGCAAAATAGATGTTCCTTCTCCCCCAACCAGGCAGGTGCTTTGAAACCACATCTAAAAGATGCCAATAAGAAAAAATCACTCATAAACGTGGAGGAACCTCCTGCTTTCTCTTACTTTATAACCAGAAAATAAAACAAAAATCAAAAACAAACAAACAAAAAAAAAACATAGTGCTTAGCCCACTTAGCTAGGACACAGTCTCCATTTTGTTATTTGAGTAAAAAACTAGAAAGCTATTATAGAAAACATAGCTAGTAGCTAGTGAAAACATAACAGCTTACCTGGATAGGGGTGGATGCCATGGGCAACCAGATGTTTTGATCCACAATAATAAATCTCTTAAGACACCTGGACTTTTGTCAGCTGACCTCTGTTTTCAGAGATAAGCCCAGAGATAAGCCACAGTTTTACAGATGAGGAAGCAAAGTTACAGAGTATTTAATTGATTTCCTTGTAATTGCAGACTTGGAAATAACCAAGAACTACCAATTTGCTATTTGTCATAGTATATGCTGGGTCATGAAGCATCCCTTATTTCTAAATAATCCAATGTTCTTTTCATGGATATTGCTTGGTTCATCAGTAACTTTTCAAATTAATGATTTGATATGCTTTGATTTCTAGCTGATTTTTTACTATGGAACTGGTGACAGCTGGTGTCCACAGAACTACTACGATGAGATCAAAATGGATTTTCCAGACGGGGACATTCGACTTTGTGAGAAAGGCCTCCGCCACGCCTTTGTGCTAGATGCCAGCAAGGAGATGGCTGCCATGATTACAGACTGGTTACGGGATGATCTGACGAAATTATAAGCACTGATTCAATGATCAACAAGAAAACAATACAATTATTTTGTGAATGTGTGATTTTTTGTGAGAGAGTCTGTCCTATTTTTTGTTTGTTTATTATAGATTATGGCTTGTTTTCTATTGAGATGTTTTAGAGAAAGTTAAAGAGAGGCTGGCTGGTCCAAAGTATAGTTTTCTCGATTTAATGGTGATGTACCTTCATCCTGTGTCTTCAGAGCTCTGCAGGACTTGGAAAAGTGTGGAATATTTATTGTCTTCTAGCACTCTAGACAACACTGATACTAGATTAACTGACTACAAGTGTACTTGTGTTACTACCACCTCAATTTCTTGCTGAGGAGCTGTCAAGGCCGTATTTGGGGCAGCCCAGTTGGTCTGATTTAGAAATATCAGGCTACACTGTATGGATAAAAATCCCCCTGTGGCAATCAGTCCTGGCGTACTGTGAAAAGCCTGGGCCCTCTCCACCTGACTCATCTGTCTGTGCAGCCCTGGCACATGAGTAATGGACACCAGAACTGCCCAAGGCCCCTAACATCTCCTTCAGGTCTGGTGGGGCTGGTGGACAGTCCAAGGTCAGGCCAAGTTCTGGCTTTGTACAGGGGAGCTGTGAAGATGAGGTCCTCCAAGTATCAGAAGGGGTTCAGAGTGCTCCCAAGACTCCACAAAGTATTAAGCATAACATAAGGTAGGTGAGGCTGCTCAGCTAGGGAACATATTTGAAGCCCTTGTTTCGTTTTTTCAATTGACTGTAGAGAGGGTAAAGGGCCCTGGTCAGAAGTGCCAGTATTACAAGGTGAAGTTGATTGCAAAATCCATATATAACTGCCTGTAAGTGCCCAAGCTCTCTGAGCTATCATTCTTCTAATGAAGTCCCTGGGAACAGTGTTTGCTTATCAGCTTTAAAGAATTAAACCAGTTTTGATGCTTGCCTGAATTTCAGTTCTTTGCTCTAAGGACTGAAGTATGGCATTTTCTGCCAAGCCACAAATTAGGTAAGTCTACCATGAGAAAACAGCCATTCTGCTGTGATTGCACCCATGGAAGTGCATGAAGTGTTAGTATTTGGAACGCAGTCCTGGCTGTAGCACATTACTGATAAGTGCACTGTGTCTTACATTTTTTCGTCCCTCTCCTTTACAGATAGAAAAAAAAGATGTCCTACCACTTGTGATAATACAAGAAATTACAACCTAAAGCAAGAAATGAAAACAATGTGAGTAAGGGGAACAGAGCCAAGTGTAATCAGGAAAAGCTTTCTAGCTGTGAACCTGTGAAATAGACTCC
Organism: Cygnus atratus; assembly: GCF_013377495.2. NCBI lineage: Eukaryota > Metazoa > Chordata > Aves > Anseriformes > Anatidae > Cygnus > Cygnus atratus. Next base: position 10,027,637 of record NC_066364.1, read on the forward strand.
CTGTGGAGTCCATAGAGACGTTTATAAATAAATAAATAGAACACTACAGCATATAGTCACGGGAAGTCCTGCTCTAGCAAACAAATGAATTTAGATGATGCGTTAGGTATCTAACTTACAAGATTCATTAGCATATTAATGTGGTACTACTGAGAATGGTGCTGGAGAACATTTTCTGTGATGCAGAAAGACTGAATGATTAGCTCCATACTTACGTTACACGACTATATACACACCTTCCACTTCTCTCTAGATCCCACTTAACTCTTTCACTAATATTTAAAGCAATTTGTAGAATTAAGTTTCTGGATATTTTAAACCAGTTTTCAAACCTGCAGCCAGACGGTGGATTTAAATGACCTTTTTTGCATCGTGTGAACTGCTTTGTCTTTTGAGACATCCGCTGGCTTTTCAGATTACACTGCCACAAAATGAAACAGATACTGATGCTTGAGGCAGAAATGTTGAGACCCCTGTCACAACAGCGTGGGGAAGAGCCAGGTGTGCTCAAAGTGAAGGGTCCGTGCCAGTGCAACTGATTCTGGTCATTGGAGAGCCCTGGAACCGACCTTCCTACAGGGCCATAGTCAGCAATGATCAAAACACTTCTTGTGCTCACCTTGGAAATCCACAGTTGTGCATGTCTGTGTGTCTGTCCGTGTTGAACCAGTCCCCAGATGTTGGCATGGAGTCCTGTTGGAAGTCCTCGTGGCAGATGCTGAACGCATCTGTTGGCCTAGGTGCTCCCTGTGGCAGAATGAGGGTGTGCGTGTCTGCATATGTGTGTGTGTATGTGTATATATATATATATCCATATTTATACACACACATATGCACGTGTGTGTATGTTAGCGACATAGAGAATACAGTTCACCTGGTTGTTTTGGTCTGTGCATTGATATGGTTAGACAAAACATTTGTTCTTTATACGGAATCACGTAATTGAGCAAGGAATCAGCTTGTAAACGTTGAGCGGTTGTGGTGGATCTTCTGGGAACAGAAAAAATCTTGCATTAACCAAAGATGACAAGCAGCTATTAAAGCCTGGAAACTGAAGCACCTATGAGAGGCAGTTGTTTACAGTGCATTATTCGTATACTTTGTATGAGAAATTAATTTAGCAATACTTGTACTTGACTTGTGTATTCCTTTTATACGAATGCTAACCTGTTGTTATAAATCCTACTGACTGCATTAAGACCTAAGCTGAGATTACTGCAGGATAATGCCTTACAATTTTCTTAAATGAATTTTCTCTAAGATTATGGAAACCATAGTGATTCAATTGCGTCCTTCCTCCTTGAAGCTCTTACCGTAAGGCTAAGATCTGAAAATTCGCTACTCTACTCATTGCATAAAAGCATGGGTCTACTTTTCACAGCCGTATTTCCTAAGAGCAGCGGATCTCACACAATGAGAATCCAGCTCTTCTGAAGCCAGTGGTGTTCGCCAGGACCCTAGGCAAAGAGTGTCAAAAGTGCTTACGGTCCAAATGTGCCAACTCACCATAAAAACACAGTGTAATTTTGCCTATTTTAGACTATTTTAGAGTTCTTGGGAAGCCTATCACGAATGCATTGACTGTATGCGGTAGCATCTAATCTTTGTCATTCACACTTGTGCTTAATTGTCAGTCACCACGTGAGTAAACCTGCTAGCTACAATGACTTTGACTCATGTTCGTGTTTTGCTAGATCAATACCTTTTATGACAAAGTACACAAATCCAATAACAAAAATAAAGACATTTGTTGTAAAATGTAATTTGTGTCTTCAATAACTTGTTCGATCCTAGTTCATCTTCATTATTTTATGCAGAATTTACAGAAATACTTGCCAAAAAACAAATTTCACGTGCAGTTTAGACATCTAACCTCAGGGGACATCGGTGGGTGGTAGGCACCTGACAAGTTAAAGCATTTTTATCCAGAGCCACTCCAAAATGATCAGTGTTTCCTCTTGTTCCCTCCAGCTGAGTATTAGCTGCTTTGAATGAACTATAGTGTGCAGGCTAGGAAAGCTTCAGGAAGCTTAGTGAGTGCTTTCCCCGTGTTTATGGTGAAGAATTTGGAGCTGGACTCCAAGCTAAACATCAGTTTCTTGACTCACAGGAGACAGATTGCATACATGAGCCACAACAGATGAACTCTTCTCTGCACTTGAGGTCATTTACGTATTGATTTTATGGAAAACGGGTTTATATGTGCATCCCCTCCCCATCTCTTTCTTTGGTCTAGCGAATTGCCAACAAAGACTTTAAACAAGATGTTCAATGTTATTATTAATCACGTTACTCAAAATATTACCGGATTTGGGTAAACTTGCAAGACCCAGGAGACCCATTTTATTCTGTGTCACAGGTCACACTCAGACTCCCAACTGCAGTAAGTTTCTGAGGCTCATCACTTCCAGGCAAGTGTTCTCTTCTCTGGCACTTTTACAGAGTAAGAATCCTGAGAGCTTTTATGAGTGACCAGGAACAGTATACAAGCATGGATTTCTGCAACAGCTGATGGGGTTTATTACAAGCAAAAGATGGTAGCAGTAACAGTACAATCCAGCTGCCAGAAGCAATCGTAGCATCACGCAGAAGTTATGAAACAGGGTAACACGCATGCTCAGATGGCACAGGCAAGGAGACATTTAATTAGAGGCTGTTTTCAACTCCTTAAGCTGATAGTAAATGGAGTAGGTTTTTCCATTCCACATATTGCAGGAACGTGCTTGCAGGAAAGCAGTTGTGTTGCGGTTTTTTACCAGTTTGCAGTAGCTAATAAAACACAGAATGTTAAGAGATCTGACTCATTCTGCAGAGCAGTGCTTGCCAGCCAGTTACTTGGAGGAGATTTTTTGCCATCCCACTTGAAGCAATTCACAATGAAAAAGGCAATGGGGGACTGATCCTCATTTTCCCTGTTTATGAGCATCTTGCTCAAACTCACTTTAAGCACCCACCCAGCCCCAGCTCTAAAATGCTGTGCTTCATTTATTAAGAGAAATCCACTTGTATGAAGACCAGATGGCTTGGAATCGGGGAAAAAACAGGCTTTCCCAATGTCAGAACTACTCCTTTTCCCTCACAGACACCCTTAAAATTTAAGAATCCCACTGTTCCAACCTAACTTGTTCGAAAAAGGAAAAAACATTTTATTTATATTCAAATGTTAACACATGTTAACATCATCTGCTTTCACCATGCATGGGATACTGCAAGTGAACAGTGTTTATTAATAAGGAACCTTTATTTTCACGCCCACAAAAACTCTCTTTAAGCATCCAGAGTGCAAGGGACTGCACAGCAATAGCTACAGCCTCGGTGAAGTCAGTAGGATAGCACACAAGCTTAGAGAGACCCATGTGCTCAATTGACTGAGACTAGGGCCATGAAGACCTTCAGTATGACAGAAAACATGGCATTAACTTTAAGACAGGAGCTTTCTTTTATCTTCATATCCCTACTGGTTTGCATCAAAATAGGACATTCCAACATGGCAGGATTCTTGCAGAATTAGCACTTTGTGATAACGAGGATTTAGGTTTTCAAAGTAACAAGAGCATGCCTATGTAATAGTAAAAGTAGGCCTGGCTCACCCTGTTTACCCCTAGTTCATAAAGCAGTGCTCCACCCCAAAAAATGCCTAGATTCCCTCTCTGGTCTAAATTTATCTAATCTATCTGATCTAAATACAGGGGTACCAGATCTCCCTCTTGAGGTCCTGGCAGGCACCAACTTTATCTATCTATCTATCTATCTATCTATTTATTTATTTATTACTAAATAAGGACAATTGCTTTAGGGTTAAGTCACTAGAAGCCCAAGTCAGACTATGTCCTCATTTAGCATTTTCTTCCACCATGTGTAGAAGTGACCCTGGACATCTTACCTGTCTCTGCTGTGCCTCTGATTTCTCTCAGATACGGATTGACCATAGCAATGCTTGGTTTTCAGAATATATCTGAGGATTAAGTAGTTTATTTTGTAAACCACATGAATAGTCTGAAGACCTATTACATTTTGTTGAAGACATGACTGGATTCCTGTGAATAATCATTTGGTCCCACCCTTACAAATTTTGTTGAAAATAACTTAAGATAATACTTCCCTGTAAAACTGCACATGCAGCAGGCAGGCGCTGTGGTAACCTGTCTTCCCCCACACGCCTAACCAGAGAACTTGTGCTACATGTACATTTACAGCCAATCTAACTGTAAATGAGTATGTGAGGGTGCCCGAAAGATGGCTCGTTTTTGGTATGTCACCTCAAGTGCCCCGGGAGCAGAAGTCACCATGCATGTCTCCAGATGAACCATGTGTTTGTGTGTGCTTAAGATGAAGGGAAGACATGAAGACTAGAAGACACCAGTGTTGTGAGAATTAATACTGAAGTCCTTCAGGCAACCCCCCATCATCAGTTCTCCATGTTGTTTCTCCTGATTTTAGAAAGTGAGGTTGCTCTGTTGTGGCTGAAACACATACCCGATGCCTTGAAGGCCTCTTCCATGCTTCCAAATATGCCTTACTCCACATCTGCATGTTCGCAATATTGTGTGTGGTGGAGATGTATTGGAGGCAGTCTTAACCCTACCACATTCATCTGCTGTCCCCAAGCCACTTTGGTGATGACCATTGCAGGAACCATGCTACAGCAGCTCACTCAGCCTGAAACTTCTCTTATTTCAACTATGCAATCCTAGTGAAAGCAGATCAGAAAAAGGTCATACAGCTATTTGCAGCCCCACCTAGAATGTGCTTCACATAAAGACAACCTAATCTTACAGATTCCCTGCCTTCTGGATTCCCCATAACTTTTAAAGTTCTCATCCAAGAATGCAAAAGGGTTTCATGACCCAGTGTGCTTTATTAAGCTATTAAAAATAAAAAATAAAAGGCTTTGAAAGAGTGAGGAAGGGAATCAGGAGAATTAGAAAAAAATAAAAACCAATATTAAAATCAATATCTAATAAAAAATAAAAAAGTAATAGTAATATACAGTCTAATCGCTAGAATACTAGGATATGTACCATGTGTACCAGTGATACCTAACAGGAAGAAACTACTAGGCCTGATCTGGGGGAAAAGAATTTCCCACTATATTTTTCCAAGTATATTTTCATTTACCAAGTTTTGAAATCCAAAATTTCTTCCTCATTTCCTAATGGAATATTTTCACCAGATGCAAACAGACCGGGCTCGTCCCACCCCTCCTTAGGAAGGCCAATGCTTTGGGCTCCCTTTGCAGTGACTTCTGGATGTCAGGCTCCTGCAGAGGCAAAGTCTCGTGCTCAAGTCAAACCCATCAGGAAAGCTTTGCGTGGTCACAAGCACGATGTGAGCAGGAGAGATTTCCCCCAGTTGTCATATTACCCCTTCAATTTTGTTTCTGAGCCTCTAAAGCTTCCTGTTCAAGTCAATGGTGAGCACCCCGATTGGCTGAGTGGCCGGAGCTGGGTAGCTACAGGTCAAGGCAGAACTGTATTCAGAAGCACAGGGAAGAAAAGGGATGTACCTTTGGATGGCAAATCCATTGCAAACGCTCACTGTTCTTCCACTTTTTCCCTTGAAAAATACCTGAGCTTGCCAGGGAAGGCAGTGTAAAATGAATGGCTTTTTCATATTTGTTTTTTTATAACCTAGGTAGCCCAGGAAGTCGGTATGACTTATGAAGGACACTCTAAAATGAGCCATTTGGTTTTGATACACAGGCACAAGCCAACAAAAGAAAAACTCTTGCAGGAATCTATTTATCAATAAAATATTTAATAAACTTATCTGTACAAAATATTAAAAAGGTTATTGAAGAGTATACAAGAATACTTATTTAACAAATATATACTGCTATATAATATATTCAAGAAAATATAGATTGCTGTTTACAGTTCATTTACAATCCAATATGTACAATCTATTTAAATTTTAGAATACATACAAACAATGCATTTACACCATCACTTACAGAACTGTCTTCTTTAGAGATATTTCACACACTCAAACCTTGGAAAGCTGAACAAATACATGGATAGTTTAGAGGCACACACAGGGATACAAGTATTGCTTCAAAAAATTAACTACTAGAGATACGGCTATTGGGAACTTGAGTCCTTTTTCATTTATTGATATTTTCCTTTCTATTCAAAGGAAAGAAGACATAAATAAAACCATGACTGACCAGCAGAGAGGCTCGTTTTGTCAAAAGAGCTCCAGATAGTCTTGACCCGACTTCAGAAAAAGAACAGGCACTGACAGACTATGTGGTAATTCGGCAAACTGGATATACAAGCACGACTGGCATTGCCCCAGGCTGCATCTAAGCTGGGGAGCAGGTCCTCCCTACACAGAAGTGCCTTCAGTTCTTGGGAGCAGCGCCTTCACCAGCTTTGCCAGCAAGGAGCAGGAGCATGACATGGGGCCAGTGACTTCAGGGGTCAAGGCTGGATCAAACCCCACAGCTAAGGTTTAAGAGCTTAATTTTCAGAGGCACGGCGCTTCAGAAACTCAGACCTTTCTTTTGGGGTACGACTTACATCCCACAGGTTAACCTGCTCACGTGGGGTGAATATAACCAGGGTGGTCACCCCCTCCCTGCCCAAGGAAAGTGCCCCAGTCTCAGCTGACCACAGCCAAAGCAACCACGTCACTTCAGCACCTCCTCAGTGACTAAGGCCTCGTGCCTCCACGAGCAACCATTCCTTGTCCTGCCCTGTGGAAGTCCTTTAATGGCCTGCTGCTGTCAGCACTACGGGTGCTAGCCCTCGGCCTAGGGACCAGCAGGGAGCAAGGCAGCCCTAGGCTCAGCCTCCTTTCTGTTCCCCTCCTCTCTGTTCTTCTAGGCAGGGTTGAGGAAGCAGAAAAAACTTCTTCATGGAGGAACACCATGGAGAATGCTGCCATCTCTCCCAAGACTGAGACCAAAGCCAGCGCCACAGCACTCAGTGAGGCCGGGCCTTACCCAGTGTCTTGTTCCTGTTAATCCTCCACTAGTGGAGACCTGGGTGACACCACTGAAGGTTCATAACACAGCAAAGTGGAAAGTTTCCATTGGGAAAAGCACCTGAACATCTGACTCATCATGAAAAAGTCCTTGCCTCCCACCACCTTCAACCCCACCAGACCTGTGGCCCTGCAGGCCCATGCTCGTGGCCACAGATGGTGCCTGCAGCTCCCTCAGCCTTCCCGTCCTCACTTTCTCCACTCCCCAACCCTCTGCTCCCCATTCTGAAAACCCAAAATATGAACACAAGTATCAAAACTGAAAAACGAGCTCACAAAATATCAGACTGGATGCTAGAGTGGCGATGACAGAAAAAAATCGGGGGAAAAAAAAAAAAAGAAGAGCAAAACCTGCTGAAAAATGGCCGGGTTTCGTTTGGGGCCATTTCTGGGAATAGATCAAGCTTTGGTTTAGGACGTTTAAGAGTAACGTACTTGAAAATGCTTTGCTGCCTAATGCTTCCTGCTCTACTCCACTCATCCTTAAGATAAACATGGGTGCATCAGCCTCTTGTGCTTCCCCCCCACGGCGTAAACCAGGCTCCTCTCCAGTACAGCCAATTCAGGAGGACTGCTCTGATACCAGTACCAGCAGAAGGGAAAGCAGGACCTACGTGTGTCCTGAGGTGCAAGGCTGTAAAATATCCTTCAAGATGTAGGGTGGGGTCCTTGGTTAGTGTTTTCTACCAGCAAGAGTTCCAAATTTTGGTTGTTTTTTGTTTGTTTGTTTGTTTTAAAGGTCCAGGACACTTGCTGATACAGCATAACTAACTTTCAGAGAGAGCTTTGCATTTCCATGTACATAGCAATGCACTGTGTTATGAATAAAGAGCCTTAAAAGAGTAAGGGCAGATGGTTTTGTCATGGAAGACATAAACCAACGTATAACAAAACCCAGCGTGTTAGATGCACCAGCCTGGTACAACACCTCACTCTTACCAGAGATCAGTTTGAAGACAGGAGGGGCAGAAAAACTCTCCCCCCACGTGCCTGCGGTTACGTGGGAGCCAGCAAGGTGACCACCACTAAAAAAACACTTTAAGGTTTGTGGGATTGGAGCCTAAAACTGCCAACAGGAGAAGTGGCTGCTTGCTTTGCAAAGGGAGTGTGACCAATAAATCACCGCAGACCTTCCCAGCTTTCCCCAGCAGCGAGAGCTGTGCAGTCAAGATGTGAGTTAAAATCCAGATGGTGCAAACGCACACAGAACTGGCTGGCACTCAGGTTTGAGCAGAAGGCAGGCTTGGGGTCTGCTCTTTATGTAAAGTGGTACATTGCCAGTCTTTTCCTCATGGGTACGCCAAGCATCAGCAAACAGCCAAGGAGGACATCGTTGCTCCATCTGCCATTGCTGACCAGAAGCACGGCTGCTGGCATCGATGCAGCAATGCCAGGGCAAAGCTACAAACATCCATTGCTGTGCCAGAGGATATTCATCTCCCTTCTACATCTGGTTTGAAGCAGGATGCAAAAAGTGTGGGGGTGTTATTTTAAGAGAATTAAAAACCAATTACTAATTTTTTAAAAAATGGAAAAGAAAAATGGCAAAATCAGCATTTCCTGGGAAACCTTTTTGGGCCAGAAGTCACCATGGGCACTCAGGCAGTTAAATTGGGCACAAAACACCTAGCTTCTGCCTCTCCCTGCTTTGGGACCCCACCACGCTTAAGCACAGGCTCTGGTTTTATAGACCTCAACGAGCCTAAGGCAAGGCACATGCACCAGGCTTGGTCCGACCACGCACACTTCCCCAAATCCCAGCTCAGTGCTTTCAAATCGTTTTTGGGTCACTCTGCAACCTTCCCTGCTCCTAAGCCATCACCACCCCATGCAAGTGGTGGAGCCCACTGAACACACACTGTTCTTTACAAATGCCTGATATTTCTAGCTTCACTGTAATTATAGCCTGCAGTTAAAATTGGTGCTGGAGGTCAGACAAATCCTCCAGCAGAATATATTCTGCATGGAATTGGTTGTTGTCTTTTTTTTTTTTTTTCCTGGAAAGGTTGTATAAATACTGCAGATTGGGAACCTATAATTCTCCATTCAAATCACCCCGAGCCTACTGAATTCACCTTTGTCCATGCTCAGCCTCTCGTCTCCTATTTATAATGCTTACATGTGCTCGAAAATCAGCTCGGACAGGAGGTGACTGATCAGAAATGCAATTTTACTGGATGGTTTCGATGACTTTCCCCCTTGAGAGTAAGCCCCCAGCAGGACCTAGCCTTACCTATCCCAATGTAGAGATCTTCACCAAAAAACAACGTGCCCGATTTAGAGAGAGGTGATTGATTCCTGCATGGGCAAAACCACAGACAGCATCGTCGCCAGCACTCTGCACTCTCCCCAAAAACTCCCTCTTCTCATTTATTTCAGTGATGCAGGCTGGGAACCTTCAGCAACCGAGCCACAACTTCTCTCCCCAGGGTGCTGATGTGCCCTCGGACACGGCTTCCCGTCCCACCGGCAGGGGACTGAGGCTCACAGCAGCCCCCAGCCCGCGGGGCTGCCAGGAGCTGTGTGTATATATGTGCATATATGTGTATAGGTATATATATCTTGCCTGGTTTTGAACTGCCCAAAAACCTCCACCGCAAATATTTGGAGGAAAGGGGAGGGAGTAAAAGAAACAAAAACATGAAAAATTAAAAAAAAAAAAAAAAGAAGTTTCAGCAGTGAGAAAACCGACAGGGATTGAAAAACGTGGTACGGGGAAGCTCGGTGACTCTGTGCACACCATGGTGCCAGCCTCCTCCTGCTGTGATTTCTGCTGGCACTAACACTGAGCCCGGCGTGAGACCTGCCAGCCCTCCCCGGCCCCTCCTCACCACGCGGGCTGACCACAGTGGGAAAAAACAAAACAGAAACACCAGCAGCAAGAAAAGCTGCTGGCACGGCCATGCTCCTTGAGATGCCCCTGAGATGGAGGACGAGGAGCTCGACAGGAAAAAAAAAAGGAAAAAAAAAATCAGCAGGGATTTTTCTCCCCCAAAGCAAACTCCTGTAGCTAGTGAGCACCGATATTTATAAGGCAAGAGCTCGACCACCAGCAAAAAAACAAATTATCCATCCAAAGCAAAACCTGTGCAAACCCATCCCTGACCTATGCCAATGTAGCCACGAGGCCGAAGCTCAGTACCAAAAGCCACCAAGGCAGAGCAGAACCCTCACGGCTTCCCACAGCTCCTTGCCGATGCCAGGTTCTCTGGTTTGAAGGCATGATTTATGCTCAGCTCCAGAGTTCCTGAAATGCTGCAGTCCTCTTAGCACAGCCCAGAGCACCCTGCTCTACCCAGCTCAGCTGTTTGCGAGTTAAAAGTCTCTTTTTTGGTGGATCCGGGCTCCCTTAGGGGAAGGGGAGAGGCAGGGAGGGATAGAGCTCGCTGTAAAACTGGTGCCAGAGGAAGGTGGGGTGGAGCATGGCCTTTTTATAGCCAGATTATTTGGAAAAATAAGAACCCAAGCTAAATGGCTCTTCCCTGGGGAACCTGGGGCTTTGCTTCTCCCCAGATACACCGAAGATGTGTCCTTTTACACTCTGAAAAGAGAGCTCCCACCACCCCTGCACCCCGCTGCCACGGCCAGAGGGCGATGCTGACCCGATGCTGTGTCCCTCCCACCTTCCTCCGCCGAGGCAATTTGGCAGAAAACCCCAAAACTTTGAGAAAGAAGCTGTCTGCAGGGAGGGTCTCCCCATCCCTCCCAGGCTCACGGCCAGGGCAGCCCCGGGAGGGCAGGGGGCTCTTAGCTTGGCTTTTGGGAAGGCACACACCAGGATGCGTATGTATATATATATATATTTTATATATATATATATATTTCTACTTATATATATAAAATGGGGCTGCCAGGCGGGGCAGGGAGGGGGAGAGCTGCAGAAATTGCTACCTGCAGCCGCACGTCTCCACGACCATGTCCTCGTACTGCTTGTAAACCACGTTGTTCCCGGAGTCTATGTAGAGGATGCTGATGGGGCTGAGCTTGGAGGGCACGCAGCAGCTCGGGGGGGTGGACTCCGGGTCCATGGAGTTCATCAGGGTCTGGATGATGGCGTGGTTGGTGGGCTCCAGGTGGGAGCGCAGGGGGAAGTCGCAGACCCCCTCGCAGTGATACGCCTCATAATCCAGGGGGGCGATGATCCAGTCGTCCCAGCCCAGCTCCTTGAAGTTCACGTGCAGGGGCTTCCTGCTGCAGCGGGTCTTGGCCTTCTTCCCGTGGCCTCTGCCCCCGGCGCGGCCGGCGACGGCGGCGGTCCTCCTCTTCCTCCGCTTGGGGTACGCCTCCCGGCCGGGATCGGGGGGCTCCAGGAACGGGGGGCTGCCCAGAGCCTTGATCTTATCCCGGATCTCCTTGAAGAGGTTCTCCTTCCTCTGGGTGCGGGAGAAGGCCACGAGCAGGGCTCGCTCGTGGGGCTGCGGCCGGGGCTTGCTGAAGCCCAGCTGCCGGGGGGGCAGGAGCCGCCCCGACTGATCCGACACGATCCTCAGCAGGAAGCACAGCAGCTTGCCCGACGGAGACCTCTCCCTGCGGCCCCGCAGCGCTTCCCAGACGTCGAACACCTCCCATCTGGAGGAGCCCGCGTCCAAAACGTCTGCAGCCCTGGAGTCCAGCAGCCGGGGCTCCTCGCCGTCGCGGCTGGGGCAGGTGGAGAGGAGGAGGTGGTGGAAGGTGCCTTCGGGGGACAGGGCCAAGCTGCGGTTTTCGGGGAGGGCGCGCAGGACCCGCAGCTCCGCGCCCGTCACCTCCTCTGCCTCGGGCAGGCTGGAGATGTCAAAGAGGTACCGCTGCTCGGGGGTGGACAGGGAGGCATCTGGAAGAGATAAAACACACAAACCAAAAAAAAAAAAAAAAAAAAAAAAGAAGAAGGAATATAAAAACCCAGCCAGCTGAAGCCAAGCTCTTGCTGCAGAGGCGCGAGGAGCGAACAGGGGAGAAGGCACGCTGAGCATCCCAGCGGGGAGGGACGCGGCAGTGTGTCCCAGCAGGGTCACCCTGCCTGGAGGTGGTGGGAACAAAATGGGGAGGAGAAGGCGGGGAGGGAGGGAGGGAAGGAGGGAGGGAGGAATGGAAGCGGCTCCCTGTGTCCCGAGGTGTCCTCTGCCTCCTCCTGAGCGTTTCAGTGCCCCCAGCTGCGGGGCACATCGCCGCCCCGCACCCGTTTTGGCATGGGAAGCCCCCTCCGACACCGCGCGGCGCAGTCCCCAGTGCGCAGGCTGTCACCGAGTGCTCCTGCCCTTTGTCCCCCCCCCTCCAGCCCTCGGCCATGCCACGGAAACTGCCGCAAAAAAATCTCCTTTTCCCTCGCAGGCAGGGCGCGCCCGTCGGGGATGCTGCTTCGGGGTGTCTGACGCAGGAGCTGACAGTGAGCCCAGCCTGCTTTTGTCACTATTTTTGGTGGGTCCAAAGCCCAAACATGGACTCGTGCAGTTTCTGGTACTGATTAAATACACTAGATGTGAATTAAAAAAAAACAAACAAACAAAAAAAAAAAAAAAAAACAAGAAGAAGCGGTGGCAGAGGGGAAGATGAATGAGTTCTGGGAGGCTTGGTGTTTTGTTTTCTCCTCTCTAACCTGACCAGGGCGTGCAGCAAACGCCGCTGCCGAGCCCCAGCCCCGCGGTTACCCCAACCTGTGCCCGCAGAGCCCGATGCCCCCGCGCCACAGCCCGCACCGTGCTCCTCGTGGGAAAGACTTTTCTCCCCGTCATTTATTATTATTATTTTCTCTTAAAGCAGCTCTAAAACTCCTGCGAGCCCAGATAAGGAGATCCCTTTCAAGAGTGCATCTGGTTTCGTTTTGCGCTGCAGCTCGCAGGGCACTGCCCTCCCTCCCGCCGGAGCATCTTCCCCCGGTCCCCGCTCGGTCCCCGGCCGCTCCCAGCACCAGCCCCCTGCCCACACCGCCAGCAGGATGCGGCCCCGCAGCGGGCAGGGGGCTGGGGGGGCTCCGCACCCCAGCGGCACCCACTGGATTGGGGGGGGGCTGCTTTTCCCTTTGGCTTTTCATCGTATTTCGATCGGGGGGCTCTGATTTAATGTTTTTTTGTGTTTTTTTTTTTTTCCCCATGAAAACTTCGTCGGGAGGATGCGATGGGCACGCGGGCATATGTAAAAATACATCGTTAAGCGCGCCTGTGCGTCTGTTCGATGCTTAGCGTTAGATCTGGGGGCGTGAAGGGGGAAAAAAAAGGGGGAGAAGGGGAAAGGGACCTCGAGGCAGAGCCCCCCGAGCAGCCGCACTCCGTCCCCGTCCCGGCCCCAAAATCTCCGCACCCCGCACCGCAGCCCCAGCGGCATCCCCGGCGCCACCCCCGCTGCCTGAGCATCCCTACCCGCACCGGGCCGGTCCCCGCTCTCCCCCAGCCCCAACCCCGTCCACGACCCCGTTCGCCACCCCCTGCATCCCCCCCCCCGGCCTTTTTCGGAGCCCGATCCCCGCGCACGGCCCCGTTCCCTATTAAAACACCGCGGAAGGGGCGTCCCGCACCGCGCACAGCCCCGTGCGCGCCCCGACGGGGGGGACCCCGCTCCCCGGCAAACCCCATCCCACCGCACCGCCCCGTACCCGAAACGGGGGACCCCGCTCCCAAAAGGTCTCCATCCCACTGCCGAGACCCCACCCCACTCCCCAGAGAGCCTCATCCCGCCGCGGAGACCCCATCCCGGTCCCCAACGAGCCCTATCCCATTGCGCAGCTCCCATCCCGCTCCCCAAGGAGCCTCATCCCACTGCGCAGACCCCAACCCGGTCCCCAGGGAGCCTCATCCCACTGCGCAGACCCCATCCCGCTCCCCAGGGATCACCATCCAGCTGCGGAGACCCCATCCCGCTCTCCAAGGAGCCTCATCCCACTGCGCAGACCCCATCCCGCTCCCCAACGAGCCCTGTCCCATTGCGCAGCCCCCACCCCGGTCCCCAACGAGCCCTGTCCCATTGCGCAGCCCCCGTCCCGGTCCCCAACGAGACCCACCCCAGTCCCCAGCGACCCCCATCCCATTGCGCAGCCCCCACCCCCCCACTCCCCACCGCACCGCTGCGCCCCCGTCCCGCTCCCCACCGCTCCCCATCCCCCGGCACAGCCCCCTTCCCCCCCCTACAAACCCCATCCCATTGCGCAGCCCCCACCCCCCCACTCCCCACCGCACCGCTGCGCCCCCGTCCCGCTCCCCACCGCTCCCCATCCCCCGGCACAGCCCCCTTCCCCCCCTACAAACCCCATCCCGCCGCGCAACCCCCCCCCCCTCCCCCCCCGGCCCCCAGGGCCACCCCCCGGCTCTCACCGCTGCGCCCCCGCTCCGCGAAGCCCGTCACCGTGGCGGCGGGGCGGCCGGCACCCCGGCGGGCGGCCAGGCGCTGGTAGAGGGCCACCATGTAGTGGTGGGGCACCACGGTGCCGTTGCGCGGCGGAGAGGAGGAGGAGGAGGAGGAGGAGGAGGAGGAGGAGGAGACGGAGGAGGAGGAAGAGGAGGAGGAGGAGGAGGAAGGCGCGGCCGCCGAGGGTCGCGGGGGGGACGCCGCCGGCTGGCCGAGCACGGCGGCTGCCTCCAGCCCCCGGCGGAGGCGGCAGGCGCCGAGGAGGCAGAGGCAGAGGGCGGCGGCGGGGAGGCGCATGGCGGCGGCCGGGGCGCTCGGCGCGGTGCTGCTGCCGCCGCCGCTCCCCGCCGCCTTTTGAGCATCGTCCTTCGCCCCGGCGCCGCCGCCGCCGCCGCCGCCGCCGCCTTCGCCGCCGCCGTCGCCGCCGCCGCCGTCGCCTCCCGCCCGCGGCGCCCCCTGCCGGCAGCGCGGCCCCGCCCGGGCGCCGCCCCCGCCCCAAATCCTCCGGCCCCCCCCTCCCTTTTTTTCCCGCCCCCCCCCCCCCTTCTTTTTTCTTCCTCCCCCCCCCCCCCCCCCCCCGTCTTTGTCCGCAGGTGAGCCTCCCCCCCTCCCCCCCCCCCCCCCGACGTGGTTCCTAAATGGGGTAGGGGGAGTCGCTAAAGTGCTCGGAGGGGTTGGGGGGGAAAAAAAGGGATCTGAAGCTGCAGCCTGATTTGGGATGGCTGAGAAAATGGAGTTTGTATGTAGTGGGGGGGACCCTAAGCATGCTGATAGAGGGGGTAACGGAACGGAGGTGGGAACCGCACGATGCAGGGTGAGAGTTATTTGGGGTGGGGGCACCTTGTTGTGGGGAGGGGACACCTCCAGCACTTGCTTTGGAGGGCAGCCCTCGGTGCCAGGCTGGAGGGGACACCCATGCCGCCCCCTCTGCCATTTGGGTAGGGGAACCCCCCAACCCCAACCCAACCCCAACCCCATTACCTACCCTAACCCCAACCCCAATTCCAATCCCAACCCCAACCCCAACCCTAACCCTAACCCCAATTCCAACCCCAACCCCAACCCTAACCCTAACCCCAATCCCAACCCCAACCCCAATCCCTACCCCAACCCCAATCCCTACCCCAATCCCAACCCCAACGCCAACCCCAATCCCCGAGCACTTCGGGGCAGGGGGTTTCACCCCGCACTGCTGAGGATGCAGACCCCAGCCGGGGGACCCACACACCGGTGGCCCCGGGGACCCTCTGCCCGCCCCGGGACACCGAGCCCACAGCAAAACAAAGCCCGGCCGGGCTGCGGGCTGATGTTTTCCCTCACACGGAGGGTTTCCTTGGTAAAATTCAGATGTTTCCTTGGGTCTCGATTAAAATAACAATGTGGGGTATTTACTAGGATGTTATTTCAAGTCTCTTAAGTCCCTGGTTATGTCTGTTGCGATTTCTCCGCAAATACAAAAACAAGCGCTGTGATGATTTATTGGAAGGAATGTAGGTGTTTGGCCAAAACAAACACGGCGTTTTTCCTCCCCCCCCCAAACAATCGCTTCTCACGAGCGTTGTCACTCCGGCCTCTCGCATTTCTTTCGGCTGGGGTTTTACAGGTGCTTTGGGCGCGGGATCACCAGCGGGTTTCTAATGCCAACCGGCGGATTTGCTCCGTCCGTGCACGTAGCGGCGAGGAGCCACCGCAGCTCCCGGGACAACGTCCCGGTTTGCACGCCTCGCACACTTGCACGGTCTTCGCTCGCCGTTTGCACGCCCGACACGGCTTGCACAACGCCCGCATGGCATTCGCATGGCTTCAGCGGTGTTTGCATGATGTTTGCGTGGCTTCTACGCTTTACTTTTGCACGCTTTGTCCAGTTTGCACAATCGTCACCACTTGCCCAGCAATTTGTGACCGCCAGGAGCCCTCACCTGGCTGGAGGCAGAGGAAGGGCAGGCTGAAGCCTTCACTGCCTGCTTTTCACCCCTTGTTAAATCCCATCCCAAAGACATGAAGGTGGAAAAGCCCCATCCTGTCCCACACCTCCCATCCCTAACCCTAAACCTTCCCCACCTCCACCGGTGGCCCCACACCGACGGACCATGCCCCACGTGGGGGCTCCCGCTCCCTGGGTTTGTTCGGGGAAAGTGTCATGGTCAAGTGAAAGGGTCAGGGGAAGGATGGAAGGGTGTGAGGGGAAGGACTGCTGAACTTTAGAAAATACCCGGCATGTCCATCAGGGCTTCTTGCAATTAATTCTGGAGCCTCCTGCCTGGATTCCTCTCATCCAGACCATTTCATGGGCAATGGTGAAAGGTGCAAAAATAATGTCTGTCACTCGTGAGGAACCCCCAGCTCCTCCAAATTCAAGGGGATTGGAACCATGACTGCATTTTTCCCGCCTATCATTATAAAAAAAAAATCTATTGACTCAGTGGAGAGCCTGAGTTTTCTCTTTCCCCCGAGGCTTTTTCAGCCCCAGACCAGCACCTCTGTTCAGTGCCAGTCCCCCCCACGTGCTGCTGGGTTCCCACCTCCAGATCCCATCCGAAGGCACGAACACAGGCACACGGACACCCACACAGCCCCAGGTGACACACACGTGGGCACACAGAGCCCAAGGAGTAAATCCTGCCCTGCTGTGCATCCCCCAGCCCTTCCATTCCACCACCCAACATCTGTGGAGGTGCATGAGCATTGATCTTCCCATCTGTTCTCCATCACAGCTTCTTCTAAACCCTTTTGGGCTTGAATTTGCACCAGCCCAGCCCAGCTGCAGGAGGTCCCCGAAGTGCCCCTGGTCCCACACGGTGCAGCCCCAGCTCCTGCCCCAGCCCTTCCCCGCTCCCCCCTCTCTCTGCCGCGCACAATTTCACGCTGGCAAAGGGCCACCTTCTACCAGCCCCCTTCCAAAACCAAATTAGCACGCTGCTGCAGCAGCAGAAATTGGAGAGGAAAGGCTGGAGTTTTATTTTACAACTCAATTAGCAAGTTTATGCAGAAAAAGCACCCGTATAACCACGGGAGATTCGACGTCCGCTTGACTCCACCGGCAGAGACCCGCTCCTCCCGAGGGCGCTCCCATTGCTGCAGGCACAGCGACGTTCCCCGGCCCACGGTGGCCCTCTACCAAGGTGGTGAGGCTGGCTCCAGCCCTGCTTCCTTGCTCCACCCCTTCTTTACTCTTACAAATCCTCCAGTACAGACTGAAAAACACAGCCCTGAGATGTCCCACTGCACTATTCGTAACATTAAATGAACCAGAACCTAAGGTGAAGATAAAGGGCTGCATTTTCCTCGCCTGTTTCCCCAAGAACCTGTCCCTAATAACGCGAAGCCAAGGTTTGTGTGCCAGTGAGAGGTCCTACATCATACCACGGTCTCTCCCTTCCTTCCCCAGACACCGGTTGGGTTTTTGGAAGGAAGGGGTGCTCCTGCTAGACCCTCTCCGTCCCCCGTGGTGGTCAGGGGGCCTTTGCATGTGAAGCAGATCCCCGGTTTGCTTCTATGCCGCAGGGCTGAGTCCTGGCTGGGGTGGACTCTCGTGCCACAGCTGCACCCCCTTTTTGGGACTGTCACTGGCACAGGGGGGGGCTACCCTGCAGGTGCTCCTCACCAGAGGGAAGAGGGAGATACTCGGTTGAACCAGGAGGGCAAACACCCCACCAGCCGTGGAAGGTGAATTCTCAGAGGAGGAGACGGAGGCACAAAAGACATCCTCGAAGACTAACCATGAACCTGGTGGCACAGCCACAGAGCCATGTGTCACCTTTCCTGTCATTGGCATGGTTTGATAGCACAAAAATAAACTGCAGTGACAAAATTCCTCCGCGCCTCACAGCCGGAGGTGTTTGTGGCCGTTTCCACCAGCCAAGCCCAGTGGGGCTCCACCAAATTTTCAAGTCTTGAGCAAGTTTCCAGCAGTCACAGTATTGATGCTTGTGGGTATTTGGACGAATATGTTTTCATGTAGCGACCGTGCAAGAAACCTCTTGTGGCTTCACTTAAGAAATGTCTTATAATGAGAGGGCTGCAAGTGCCGGCAGGGCCAGCTCAGCAGGTAACCAAGAGTCAGCATCATTTGCTTTCCAAATCTCCTAGCAAGTCTTTCCAAAACTTATGGAAACCGAAGCCAAGCTGATTTATTTATTTATTTTTTTATTATTTCCTGATTGTCCGCGCAGTGATAGGCAGGGAAGATAAGGCAAATCAAGGTATGAAGTCAATGCGTGTAACATCAGGATTCCAAACCCCGTAGGGCTGCTTTCCTTCAGGCCAGAGACCTCACATCACTGCAATCTGGATGTATAAAGCCGTGCTTGTCTCACAGCACTTTCTGCTTGCATGCTGTGCTGTAGGTAAGGGACAGGAGACATGGAAATGCCATGCTGAGAGCTCAGCCCTCCTGGAAAAAAAAAAAAACCTCTCCTTGAATTAGGCTTTCCATTCCCCTTGGGGAAACCTGTCATGTTCAGCAGCTGGCCAGCAGGGTCTGGCATAAGCCACTTGAAGACAGCAAGCCAAAATGCAGTGGAGAGCCCAGTCAATTTTTTAAAAGCCCATTTGTTTTTGAGGAGCGCCGAGCCAGCAGGTCGCTTGCCAGTGCCCCAAACCGCAGCTGCTGGGCCATGGGTACAGAGGTAGCCCAGGCTGGCATGTGGCTGGGACTCACCTCTCTTCATCCGGGCTTTTTTCTCGGTCTGATTATTCACCTTCCTCCCACTTATAGCTGCTGGCAGGGAGAGCGAGCCCTCCAGACATGGCTCCTACAGCGTTAACGGAGGAGCCCAGCCGAGGGAGCTGCCACAGAGGTTTTGGTCTTCCCGCACAGAGCCACCTCCGCTGCCTCCCCATCCCCACCCGCCCCATGTGAGGTGCCACCAGGAGAAACGCTCTCCTGCAGCTAGAGGGTATCGGCTGGTCCCAAAGGGGAGGCCAGTCTGGAACAGGGCTTTCCTGTGGGCACCGAGGGAGCCTAAGGAAGCACCGTACACAGCCCTTCACCACCATCTCCCCAGCTCCAGCAGGCTTTGTCCTTGCCGCAGCCCTGTCTGCCAGACCCAAGCCCTCTGCTCTCTCAGCCACTGCAGGCTCAGACCACTGCCCCCAGGTCTAACCCCCAGAGAGAGGAGCTCCCCGCTGTGGCCAGACACACCACCCCTGCTCCTCTCTTTTCGACCTCCTCACCAGAGCTGTGTGCCCTTGCCCGGTGGCCTGTGCTGTGTCCCACACCACGCAGGTTTGGCTGGGGCGCTGCTTAGGAGAGGTGCCTCTCCCCTGAAAGACCCCACAGAGCCCACGGGACAAACCGAGGAGCTCAGAAGACTCCTTTTTACCACCACACCAACTCCTGGGCCTCTCGAGCAGAGCAGAGGAGGAGAGCCCCTCCCAGAGGACCATCCCCACGCAGCCCACGGAGCTGGGGCTTGCTGCGGTGGGACCGGAGCAGGGGGGAAAGCTCCGGGCTGGCAGCGAGGGACATCTCCCGGGGCAGGAGCACCACCTCCCGGCCAAGGGATTTATAGCAGCGAGCCGTGGTGGAGCCCAGACGTGCCCAGGTCGTAGGATCAGAGAATCATTAAGGTTGGAAGAGACATCCAAGATCATCTGGTCCAGCCATCCCCCTACCACCAATGTCACTGTCAGTTGCAGGATCAGCATCTTTACCTCTGCATTGTCGCACCTCTGTCTCAAAAAGCCCCCAAGTTAATAAATACATAATAATATTATATATATGTAATATAAATATGTAATATATACGTAATAAATACATAACAATATAATATATATATTATATATAAGGTTATAATATATATATATATTTGAAATCACAGCAAAGGGACCTTTACACAGCCTTACTATATAAGCTTCACACAACTTTACCGTAAACAAGCTTTTCATCCATGTATCTTTGCCCAGTACAGGTATTAAGAAGAGGTACGTGCAATGTACTAAATCCCACAGCCCCTGCCCGTTTTGTGCTCCCACTGAAGCTGAAGGCTCCTGGGCAGGCACAGCCTGTGCAAAACCACACAGGCCCGTTAAAGGGTGGGATTCCCAATCCTATTAGAGGGTGGGATGCCCGTTACAGGGTGGGATCCTGTTAGCAAAGACCTCTCTCTGCTAACACGGTACGATGGCACATGGTCCTGGCTGCGTACCTACAGCTCCTTGCAGAGCCTACAAGCTGGCGTGGGCTGTGCTGACTTTAGTGTATAGGTAACATACATTTCTGCCTTATCTATTTGATGCAGGCAACACGCTCAGTTTGCCTTGCCATCCCACCTGTTCCTACCTACCAACACTCACGTGCTGGCCCAGGCACCTGATGCCATCTCAGATGCTTACTCGTGAGACTCCCTGGGTGCTGGCAGATCTGCAGCTGCTCTCAGGAAAGAGTTGGTCTGCCCTACATCTTCCGCCTTCTCTGCCAGCACCATGTGGATGTCTCGGGTGCCTTGCAGCCTGCAGAACAACCCCAGGTGCCTATTTAAACACCTGAACAAAACGTGTTCCCATATGAGATGATCATCAGAATTTAGCAGAAAAAATACATGTGATGCATCTTCCTGGTATAGAAGAAATCCTTCAAGACCACACCACTGCTTGTGGGTCATGTCAGTAGTGTATTGGGAGTTCTGGCTATTTCTGTCATTTACACATTGGTCCCACCAGGTCAGTAAATCAAAATCTGCCATTCTGGGCTCCTCGCTCTGTGTCCACAATGAAAGAGCAGCTGGAAATGATTTGATGTGGTTGTATGAAATGAAATGAAATGAAATAATTGTCTGGCAGGCAGCTACTGGTTTGCTAACAAGCGCTTTGCTCCTGGAATAAGGAGGTGTTAAATTCTGCCCATATCCTTCCTGCAACACCTCACCCTACAGTGTGGATTAAGTCTGGGCTGGCTGTTTTAATAAGAACCAAAGACACAAAGAGACTTAAGGTCTTCCTGGGCCTTGCTGATTTAGTGATTTGGAAACTGCAAGTGAATCCAGCTCTGAATCTTCTCAAGTCTTTACTCTGTACAGTGAGGGCTGTACAGTATGTGTAGGACAGGCTGTAAATGTACAGACTGTTAAGTCTTCCCATGAGTTCTCCAGGTGGACACAATTGTGGAAGCAGAACTAGCCACTTTGGCTACATCTATACAAGCAAATTAAATGTTTGTACGACCACTCTTTGGCACCAAGGTCAATTGTTGTGGACTAGCCCACGTCCATATGGTTAAACTCTCCCAGCCTCCAAGCCTGATGACCAAGCACAAGCTGTTGGGTGGGAATGGGCCCTGGCCTGTGTTAACGACTGAATTGCCCCAGGAACTGCTCAGCAGAGTCCTAGGTTGAAAATGTGCCAGGGAACCTTTTACCAATGTCACAGTGCTGACAGCAGTGTCAGTCCTTGCTCCCTGGCATTGTTTGATTTACTTGTGCAAATGGTGCCCTGGAGATGCTGGAGGCCAAAGCAGGGTAGCTGATGAGCTTCTCTGTTGGAAATCCAGCTCTTTCCAGTGCAAACTCTTGCCTTCATTCTTTTAAAACTTTATTCCAGCAAGGCTGGATTGAGCCTTGCATATCTGATAACCAATGCTTTCTTTTGAAGATAGAAAGGTCCAGACCTTCGGTATTTGGTGGGGAGCTGAGAAGTCAGCTGGGAGGGCAACAAAGAGCACTCCCCTAGAGATGGATATAATAAGCCACCTCTGGCCAGGACCATGGGACAACAACACTCACTCCCATTTTAGCTTCTCCATCTCTCTGGTAATGGGTCTTGGCCTGCTGCTGCAGGCAGCTTGGGTGAAAGATTAAGGAAAAACTATAGGTTAATTTTCAGCTTTGCACTGTTCCTGATGTTCCTGAAGGAGTCTGGGGAAGGAAGAGCACCTTCCATGATCACTTGACCATGACTCCTGCATCTCCCTTTCAACTCTCCAGATCAGCACGGCCCAGACCAATTCACCTGAGTGTGTAACGCTTTGGTAGCATTCACCATCCTGGTTTTGTAATTGTGTCTTTGAACACCTAGGTGCCTGCTTTCAGCAGAGGCTCGAGTCCTGTGATGAGGGATTAGATACATATGGTTGTAGGACCAGCTAGAATAACATGGTCTTTCAAGGAAACTTCACTTCCATTCTTCTCAGTTTGATTGTTTCTCTCAGCAGGTGGTGGTTGCTTCTCCTTGCATTATGGGCAGCTGAAAACTTAGCTCAAAAGAAAAATGTCAGAAGTGTATGCTGCGCCACTGTAGCATAAATGGTTGCATACATCTCTAGAGTTGTATTTTCCCCTATCTTTCTGAAGGACCATCATCTATTTCTATAAAATCTCCAACACCCATATTGTATTATTTTAGTAGTTGCTGTTTTGAAGGAGTAGGTTAAGGAAGCAGGTGGGGTGGATTCATTTCAACTGCAGATCTACAACATAAGTGTGAGATTTGCTAGACACTCATCAACTGTATTGCTCTCTTAGCTGCAAAGACTGTACTGACTTGATTTTCAGTTACTGTGATAGACACATATATATTTAATGAGGGCACCATGAGGTGCCATCATTTAATGAGGGCTCATGAGGGCACCAACATTGCAAGACCTACTTTTAAGGTCATGAATTTCTACCTTTTTGGCCTCATTCAATTGCCTACACATGGACGCTGTAAATTGAGATGTACATCATCCGCATGCCCTCTATGGCCACTGGATAAAAATAGGCACTTTTAGGGGACAAATCATCACATCTTGAGGTGAGCACCTGAAGCGGGTCACAGTTCTTCCAGAAATCTCTTTTCCCAGAAACACCCTTATCTCCATCAACTACAAAGCAAGTCTACGAGATCATCACAGAGGAAGAGGCTGGTAGGTTGCACCGGTTGCACTATGAGACAGAGACATATCTCCTTGAGCTGTTGGGTGACTCCATCCTGGCTTGCTGCCACCAGAAATGGTTGGTCACTGTAATTTCTCCTAGCATCTGCCAAATTAATTATCTTGAATTAAAACAAGAGGGGCAGAACTAATGTAACTCAGTTTATAAACAACGTGTATTTTGCTTCCTTTTTACTTCCTCCACATTGCAGGTACACAAAAAGAAACTGACCTACTGATGAGCCAAACCTGACAATTTTCTTCAGAGTTTATGCTTCAGTCTTTCCCTCGATAGGACACAAATGCCAACCTTTCATCCAGCCACCAAATTTTTACAATAGTTGGAGGAGCTAAAAGCTGTCCAGCCATCTCTTCTACAGGTACATGAGTGATAAAAAGAAGAGTAGGGGAACTGTGGACCCTCTCCAGAAGGAAATGGGAGACCCGGTCACCTGAAATATGGAGAAGGCTGATGTACTCAATGACTTTTTTGCCTCAGTCTTCACTGACAAGAGCACCAGCCACATGGCCTGGGCTCCACAAGGCGAAGGCAGGGACTGGAAGAACGATGAAACACCCAGTGTGGGAGAAGATCAGGTTTGAGACCATCTAAGGAACCTGAAGGTGCACAGGTCTATACGACTTGATGAGATACATTCATGGGTCCTGAAGGAACTGGTGGATGTAGTTGCCAAGCCACTAAACTATCATATTTGAGACATTGTGGCAGTCTAGTGAAGTTCCTGCTGACTGGGAGAGGGGAAAGATAACCCCCACTTTTAAAAAGGGAAAAGGGCCTAGGGAACTACGAGCCAGTCAGTCTCACTTCTGTGCCTGGCAAGATCATGGAGCAGATCCTCCTGGAAACTATGCTGACAACATCAAGCTGTATGGTGTGGTCAACACGCTGGAGGGAAGGGATGTCATCCAGAGGGACCGTGACAGGCTTGAGAGGTGGGCCTGTGTGAGCCTCATGAGGTTCAACAGGGCCAAGTGCAAGGCCCTGCATCTGGGCCAGGGCAATTCCAAGCACAAACACAGGCTGGGTGGAGAATGGACTGAGAGCAGCCCTGAGGAGAAGGACCTGGGGGTGGTGGTTGATGAGAAGCTCAACATGAGCTGACAATGTGTGCTTGCAGCCCACAAAGCCAGCCATATCCTGGGCTGCATCAAAAGCAGCGTGGCTGGCAGGGCGAGGGAGGTGATTCTCCCCCTCTGCTCTGCCCTTGTGAGACCCCACCAGGAGCACTGAGCTCAACTCTGGGACCCCCAGCACAAGAAGGACGTGGAAGTATTAGAATGAGTCCAGAGCAGGCCATGAAGATGATCAAGGGGCTGGAGCACCTCTCCTATGAAGCCAGGCTGAGGGAGTTGGGGTTGTTCAGCCTGGAGAAGAGAAGGCCCCGAAGAGACCTTACAGCGCCCTTCCAGTGCCTAAAGGGGGCTACAGGAAAGCTGGGGAGGGACTCCTTGTCAGGGGGTGGAGTGATAGGACAAGAAGGAATGGCTTTTAACTAAAAGAGGGTAGATTTAGATTAGATATAAGGAAGAAATTCTTTAGTGAGGGTGACAGACGTGAAGCAACAGACGAACAAAGCAATTGCATACACCTATTTTAGGAAGAGATGCTGAAGAATAACATGTTAATGCCTTCTCATTTCCCACACCCTTCTCTTTTTCTTGCTAGCTCAAAAAGCTGAAATTTTTCCGTTTGGGAGAGTTTCAGGTAGGCCCAGAATCACTTGTAAAATGGAGGAATTGTTCCCACAGTGCCCATGGAAGATTTTATAATTTTAAAAAGAAATCCAGGAATGAAATTTGTGGCCAGCTCTAACCCAAATGGCTGAAACTGTGCCAGCAGAGGAATCAAGGTCTTCATGAACCTCAACCTTTTCCCCCTCCTGCAGGAAGGATCTTCACAAAGAGAGCCATTGCCACACTTCACAGGGGTGATGAGCAACCACAGTGAGCACCAAAGCTAAGAGACTGGGCTCATCTCCAGCCCAATAAATTAGCATAGATATAAACACTTCCAAAAGCTTACATGGTGGGAGTGACAGAAAACAAGGTAAAGTCCTTGGTCAACAGCATAGGTCAAGTGTGTGGTAAAGATGTACATGAAAAACATGAAAGCAATATATCTGGGAGTCTACCTGGAAATGTGTACAACTACTGAGTGTACCTTCACCTTTCCTTGATCTGGGGAAATACCCTTTTCATTGCAACTACATAGACTCAACTACCTGAAACTGTCTTCAGGAAAAATAAATAAATAAATAAATAAGAGAGAAAGAAAAGAGAAAAACAAACAAACAAACAAAAAACTATACTGTTTGTATCTGTTGTATATATTTTTAAATAACATAGACAATCTTCTGTATTGTAAGGCTTTGTTATATTTTGTTTTGTTTTGTTTTGTTTTGTTCTAAACTGAGGCAAACCAGGGTAACATATTTTCTTCCTCACTGTCTACCAGGAAATTTATCCATGGTTTACTGAAGACCTCAAAATTTCAGAGACAGGGAATTTTAATTCCAAGGCTGCATCAGGGCAAGATCCAGGTTATCTTTCAGCAGGGATTACCTATGGTTTCTACTAGATTATTCCTGACATGTGGCTCATCATATTACAGGTTAACTGTTAGAAGGGGGGAAAAGCATGAGGCATAATGAAGAACAGCAATATGAATCTCCTCCCTTCTCCCCAGAATAAATCTATCCCAAGTTTAGGAGGTGTGTAGATTAAAAGGCTGTCTTGACAGGCCATCAACAGCCTTACCACATCATATAACATGAGTGACCTTTAAATCTGGTATTTCAGCTCCCTTTGAAACTCACAGAGCACCCCAGCCTTAATATAAAATCTCCCAGTGGTTCACATCTGGGTTCTGTAATTGTCATTTGAAAACAAATAGCGGTAGAAATGATAAAGTGACTGGGCACTCACTGGAATCCTATTACCCCGGTGCAGCCCTTTTCAGTATTGTATTTCAGTATTGTATTTCTCCCAACATGATCTAGACTGGGAAAGGTTTCATTTCAGTTTTAAACTGTGTTTTCATAGCCAATTTATTTTGTTTTTAAATATGTTCCTCTGTCCTTGCTCCCCCCCAGTTTTGTTTACTATACCCTAAGCAGGGCTCTGATTTCCCCACATCCATGATTACAAGCAGTGTGCTTTGCCAGGGATCCAAAATTTGGTGGACAGTTCCCCCGGGGCTTATAAACTCACTGCGGCTTGCCTGCTAGCTATGGGGAGATGCAGAACGAACCCAAAAGCTGCCAAGAATCACACCCAGACGGGGCTGCGGTCAGCGGGCAGATGGATGTGACCCTAGGAGGGGTTCATGGGGTTGCCCCCTGCCCCAGTGGAGACCCCCACCCCCCTGCCCTCTGGAGGAGCAGGGAGGGATTAAGCCATAGGACTACAGCCCCTTTGCATTGAGCTGAATGAACAGACACTGGCCACAAATCACTCAGTATTTTAACAGGCTTTGGGAGGTTTTCCTTCCTCACCTTAACCCTTTGTGGGTGCCTGGAGCCTGTGGAAGATGGTTTCCGGCACATGTGGCAAAAGGCTCCTTGGTGCAAACCTGCTTTGTCCCAGCCAGAGCTGAGGGGACAGGGAGAATCATCCCTTGCACCTCTCGGGTCTGGGCTCTGTGCTACAGCTGCTCCTGGCTGCCCGGGGTTTCCCCTTGCCTCACCAAATGGGTCCTCAAACAGACCGGGAACTGCTTGTTAGCCAGCTCACAGGTGTCATAGCATGAACTTGGCAGCCACCTGCCGGCCCCCAAGCCATCTGAGCTTGCCCAAGTCCTTGCAAACTTCCTTCATGCATTTTTCATGTCACCACAGCAAGGGCAGAGGGGAAAGCTTTTGAGTCAAGTCCTGCAAAAGAGAGCAGATGGGACTGTATCCCTTTCTGGGCGCTGGGGAGGGGTGGCTGGTGTTTCTCTATCAGTTCTCTCTGTAGCTCCTTGCCTGTCCTGTCCCAGCCCAGTGGATGGATCTATAGTCTGGCAAAACCAACAACAACTACAACAAACAATGCTCTGTGCTGTCATAGGGAAAGGTCTCAGGGAACAGCAACTGTGGGCTGCTGATTTTTAACCTTTATGTTTCTTTCTTCTCCCCCTTCTTCAACCCACAGCCCTCTTGGGGTTGAGGCATGTGACTGAAAACTCCTCTGGGTTCTGTTCTGAAATCTCCTTAGGGGAGTTAAACTGTGTATGAAAAATAAATACAAATGTCAACCCCAACTGCAAATGCAGTCCTATCACAGTCTGGCTTCAGTGCTAGTGAAAATCTCGAGGTAAGTGGTCTCAGAGTCATGAGCTGAGGCTTAGACTGGTGTCACTGGGATTGTCAGCGCAGGTAGGTGCTGCTGGACAGGAGCTGGACAGCTGGGTCCCAAAGGGTGAGACCCAGGGAGGGGACTGCAGTTAGCACCAGCAACCTCTCCGTGGTTTATTGGTTGTATTTGAGTGCTCTCTAGTGGACAGAAAAATTAATCCAGAGGCAGACATGGCTGATGCTCAGGTTCCTTGAGCTGAAGTCACTCTCACCTGGCTGTCTGTGGCATTGGGTCTGCGGTGTCCATGGGGCTGTGCTGGATGTCTGGAAGCAGGGTTTTGGAGGGTGGTTTGGACAGGGTCTTCTTGATGTTTGAGGCTGCAGGGCAGAGGTTTGTTCCGTGAGCTGTGGGATGCATGCATCATCAGATGCCTTAGACAAAAGCTTATGCACAACGTGCAGGGTAACATCCCAGCCCTGTCCCTGTTACATGGGGCATTCTCCTTGTGCTGAAGGAAACACATGTAGGACCCACTCCTGCGTGTGTAATCAGCAAGTAGAAAAGCAGATAGGCACTATGGAGACAGAGTAGAAAAAAAAAAATTGGTCCCTAAGAGGGATTCAGTGAAAAGTTGAGAAAAAAAATTATTATATCTATTCATTTATCAGCCACTGCTGAGACTCCAGGAGCCCTCTGCTCTGAGAGAGCCCTGCCAGTGCCAGACATAGTAGCTCTGATGCAAGACATGATAAACATGATGCATGACATGATAAGCCACTAGATACAGTGGAAACTTAAGTTACTTTAATATGAAAAGAAGGCAAGAAGGTTTTTATCCCATGAAAGTCAGCTCAGGATGCAGACCATCAAGTGGTTACACAGTGGGTGCTCAAAGATGACAAGAACCGTATTACTGAGCCAAATGTTCAAAAGGTATCCCAAAATCAAGAGATGTATAAGGATACTGTATTGCAATTGACATTACGTACACTAGGTATGTGATTATTGAATTCTGAAAATAACTCATAATATTTTCCTTTTTTTTTAGATAATGGCAGACAAAATATTTTTTATAATGATGATGATGAAACTGAAAAAGCCGCTTGAGTGATGAAACTTCTACACCAGCTGCCAAGGTTATCTGTCTCTCTCCTTAAATTCTTTGTTTAAAACCTGCCTTCTCCATTATGCTTGTGTTGTCGAGGGCTATTAATTTAAGTTTTCAGGATAGGATGATCTTTTAGCAAGAGCTCCTCTCATATGGACACTTCCCAATCCTCATACATCTTGAACACAAATGAAGTTCCTTCAACCATTAACTCAATTACTTATCTCCTGTTCATTCTTCTTCACTTTCTAGAGGTCTTTGACTAAAATCATACCAGCCTCCTTTTCTCTGAGCACCTTCTTCAACTTGGAGCTGTTATCTGAATGGATAAAAATAAAACAACCAAACCAGTCAATACTGGAGAGTTAAGAGGCTGGAAAGAAGCCAGTAGTCCCCAAGAAGGGAGCGCTGAAGGTTGAGAGTTTCTTCCTCTCTCCTTTGCTCATACACAAGTGAACTGAGGCAAGAAAGATCCGTGAGGCTGAGGAGCAGCGGAGGGTAGGTCTAATAATGGTAGGAAATCATAACTTTGTTAGTGATGTTACACTGTTATTGGTATTTTGGTTTTCAGATGTGCTGCATGTCCTCCCACCAGCCTTCCCCTGCACGTCTCCAGTTGGTGATCAGGTGTGTGAAGGAGCCCCACTGCCACTGTACCCGATGGCCTGAATGGAGGGTCTGACCAACACTCACCCATGGGCTCTTTTCTGACAGAGGGAAAAAAAAAAGAGAGAGAGAGAACAAAACAGTTTAATGGAATAAATTTTCTACGTAGCATCCAAAGCAACATGGAAGTGTTGCTTTTTTTATAAGAGGCAATGGGCACAAACTGGAACACAGGAGGTCCCCTCTGAACATGAGGAAACACTTTCTTTATATGAGGGTGACCAAGCACTGGCACAGGTTGCCCAGAGGCTGTGGAGTCTCCTCCTTGGAGATCTTCAAAAGCCGCCTGAACGTGGTCCTGGGCACCCTGCTCCGGGTGTCCCTCATGGAGCAGGGGTTGGACCAGATGGACCCAGAGGCCCCTGCCAACCTCAATCATTCTGTGGTTCTGTGAAATCATGCTCCAAATATCGAGGGATGTTGCTTCTGAAGAAGTCAATACTGTTGCTCAGCTCCAGCAGGCAGCTCTACCTGCAGAGTTTGCTCCTGTCAGGTTTGATTTTTGTACAGCTTTTATGCTGAGGTTCTCTCATAAATGTACCCTTCACAGTCACCATCTGATTAAAGCCCCTACCCTAATGTCATGGATAAGTCAAATGATTATTTTCACAGCCTCAGAGGTTAGCAACACTGAGACATTTATCTTCCAAATCTGTGATTCTTTTGACACTGGCTGAGCAGTTATAAAAACGACACATTATGATGAGACTTGCTAAGAAATCACAAAAATGGGCTGTGTTAGGACTTCTTCATGCACACACAGACATGGTGCTCATTTTGCCGGGCCAAAGGTAGAACCCAGAAGCATGCTGAGGCTGAGAGGTTACTTCTGTTTGCAGACCATAGGCCCAGTTTTTGAAGCACCCATCTTCACATGAACTCAGTGACTTCAGCGTTTTGTTGTGAAGGGCAGCAGGCTTTGTGGGGTGGACTGGTGGAGCAGCAGCAGGGCTTGGGGCAGGTGAGGTCCCTTCCAACCTGCAGATACAGCAGGGGAGTGCACACAACGTCTTTCTACTTCAGGAGAGAGCACAGAGGTATCACCGAGGGGCAGGGGAGGCATCACACCAACAGGCCCCAAAAGCCAAGACAAAATTACTGGGGCTTCACTCACAAACAACCCTCCCACCGTTGTAGTCGTGGCCGAGTGGTTAAGGCGATGGACTAGAAATCCATTGGGGTCTCCCCGCGCAGGTTCGAATCCTGCCGACTACGGTTCGGAGCCGCACTTTTCCCCTCCCTGCTTTTCCTCGCCAGCCCTCCTTTTGCACCAGAACCGCCCTCCGGCAAACATCCGCCGCGGGTTCCCGTGACAGCCTCCTGGCCGCCGGCCCGTGATCCGGGGCCGGCCTCGGAGGAGGGCGGCTGCCAGCGCCATGCAGCACGGCCCGGCGCCCGCCGCGCTCGTCACCACCAGGTACCGGCGGCACCAGCTCGCCGGGAGCTGCCGCCACCGAGCAGCCGGCTGCGGCCTGCCCTCGGCGGGGAAGGGCCCAAGGAAGGGTCGGGAGGGGAAGGGAAGGGCCGGGACGGGGAGAGAAGGTAAACGGAGGGCAGGGAATGGGACCCCCCCTATCGCGGGGACCCCGCGGTGGGCGCTGAGGGGACGCCGAGGGAGGCGGCTGCCGGCGTCCCTTGCACCGGGGACACTCGGGGTTTGGGGCAGTTCCGCGAGTTTTTTTGGCATTTTGCTGCCGGAAGAGGTGCTGCTGGCATCTGGTTTGCCATGCGTGGTGGCCTCTGTGGTAGCTGAAAGTCGCAGCCCTTCCGTGGGGACTCCGGGGGGGACTTAACGCGGTCCCCCAGATCCCCAGCTTTGTGGTGGTGGTGTTTTCGGGGCAGAATTAATGGATGTGCTGCCTGAAGACTAGGTTTAGGCTTGGCTTTGTAAACACCTCTCTAGCTGAGTGAGGCTGCACCACGTCCCATCCCATCACATCCCTTCCCTTCCCATCTCGTCCCATCCCACCCATGTCATCCCATCCCACCCATCATGTCCCATCCCATCCCATCATGTCCCATCCCATCATGTCCCCACCACCAGACCTATGCCCCAAAGGCCGCAGGGAGTCGGTCTGGCTTGAGACCAGGCCAGGAATGGGCAAAATAAGTTTATTCTGTTTTCACATATTCTCAGAGCTCTAGCCATAGGCACCAAATGTGCCCTAGGTGGGTGTAGAAGCCCTGTTTTGAGCTGTATTACATTTTTCAAACCTGTATTTCCCTAGATGTGCCAATCCAGCACCTCACGAAGAAAACACTTTTGGCAACCTTTATAGAGCAATGATAGAGGTTGCCTCCTCCCCCTTCCCCAAAGGTATTTCAGACCACATGAAAGCAGTTGGCCATCAGATGTAACATGAGGAGCAGAAGTGCTGATTCAGCACGGTCTGGACTCATGCACCTACCTCCTAGGACACAAGTCGAAACTATTTCAATCACATCAACTTCAAAGCCATGATTTTCATCCTTAAATACTTTGCTGTGTCAGGGCCTGACTGCCTTTGGAGTACTGCCCTTGAACCTTCAAACAGATCTGACTTAACTCACATACACATTTTGTAGGACTGACTTTATATTAGGTTTTAGACTGCGAGGTGGAAATCTGAACATCTGGATTTATTTTACAGTGAAGGGACTTTACTTGCAAATTGTCCCGCTGATGTTGCAATACCTTCAGTAATAAAATTAGATGTATATGTGTGCTTAAGGCTTTAACAAGTGAATATATTTTCTATCTTGTGAGATTAGATAGCTGTATAGTTGTGAACTTTTAAAACTCTTTATATACACAGGTTTGGGTTTGGGGTTAGGTTTTCTAGTTACTATGGTAATACAAGTAAATAATAATCTGTACCTGTGTAGTTAGACTATACAGAGAAATAAAAATGTGTGCTGGCTAATGTGTGTCAGATATTTTGCCTTCATTTTGTGCAGAAACTAAGTGTTCAAGTCTTTTCTCCTTTTACTCTGACCTGTGTAGTCAGACTTTGGTCCCCTTTGGGGTCTTCCGTGGAAGGAGGAGAGGTTGTTGGAGCTGCTGCAGGGGCTGACTGTGTCAAGACAAAGTACAGAGTCCACTTTCCTGGCACATACACACGGGAGTGAAGTTTCTCTGGTCACAGCACTCACATCCCTTCTTTGCTTTCCTGCTTAGCAATGGCTTCTTTCCCTTTTCTACATCTTGGCCTTTCAGCGCAGAAAGCAGATTAATTAAACTACAGAGCCTCTACATTATATGCAACTCGAAATACAGGGTGAAGACCTGTGATTCTTCCATGAACTGCGGAAACTGCCCTGCTCAGCTGACCTTTATATAATATCCACTTCCTCTGTCCTGTGCTGCTCCTCCATGATCTGCTTGTGCAAGCACAATGTTACTGCTATGAATGCTCTCATTGTATTCAGGTGAGGTCATCTGTGTTAGGAAAGTTAACCATGTGCCCAAGTGTCCCCTGATCCATCTGTAGTGTAGACAAAAGTAACTTACAGATATATGCATCTAGATTTAAATAAGGAGTAGGAGCAATAAGCCTGTGTGTCTAATATATTATTATTAATATATTATTAACAACCAGCTTTCTTTTTTTGTTTCTTTTTTAAGGCCACCAGTGTAAAAATGATTGTGTTTGATGTGAAAAATGCAGCGAAGCTATTTCTGTCTTGTTTTTTAGGTGCTGCTGCCATTTGAATAACAACAGTAACAGTATATAATGAATTAAAACACTGGGGGCTGCTTATTTTGAAGCCAAGGCATTACAAGAATTAGAGTGTGCTTTGGATATTGTGTCATACCTGTTGTAGCTTCCCTGCTGATATCTGTTGGTTTACAATCATTGTTATATTTAAAAAACACATTATCCTGTTGCCGTGGAAGGAGGTAATAGCGGTAGGTTTCGTGCAAAAGATGATAATGAAAGCAATCACAAGGCGTAAAGCAAACAAACAAAAATGTAGCTATTTCCCCTCCCTCCAATCGCTTCCCATTACAGTCATTTTAGCAGACTTTTAATGACTTGGAAATAAAAAGCCTGGGTGTAGGTAAGGTGCTTGCTAACTCCCTGACATTGTTAGAACTCTCTGATGCAGCAGCTCTTACAATGAAGCTGTTGTCTCATCTCAGTACATCGGTATGTGGTTGATGTTTCAAGCTAAATAAGGCTATCCAGAAGGGTTGGCTTGATGGTGGTTCTTTTATTTTTATCAGAAGTGAAAAGCAGGTTAATTTATCACGTATACTCTCTCTGTGGCTGCGTTAACAGAAATAAGTCACTCCTGAGTACCAGTAAACAGCCCTGTTTGCTGTTGTAGTTACAGTCACGACTTTTGAGTAGCTGCACATCTGGAGAGCATTTGCTGTGCTTCAAATATATTAGAAAAAAAATAAATAAATCCGGATCCAGCTGATTTCCTGACAGGTGTCCTTTTAGTCAGCATTTTGGCTGCCACTGCAGGAGACAACACTCCAGATAATGACTGTTATTTAAGGGTTTGGCAGACCGCTGTGTGCAAGCCAGGCGGCTCTAAAGACACCTGTGTATTTACACATAAGCGCTGTTGCTTCTGTGTTTGCATCCTGTAACTGAGAACAAAATTTTGTCTGCTGGTGTAAAGAAAAGTCCTTGGCTGGCAGGAGGTGAGAACTGCATTGGAGCAACCGGAATGGCATTTAGGTACCCAGCAGAAAGTCTTGGTGACAGTAGAGCTGTGGTTAAAGCACTAATGTTTTAAACGTGGCTCACAAAGAGAATTGGATCAAAAACTGAGCCTGTGCCTGTGCTTGTTGCTATTTGATTTATGGAGAACTCTTGAGATATTCTGTTTAAAAAGCTTTACTTTTGCATTGAAGATTCAGAGGTTGCCTTCTTGGGAAAACTCAAATTTCAAAAGAACCTGTCAGGTTTTGACATGATGAGAGGAGCTTTTGAAAACTGTCTTTGAAACTAGATTGTTTAAACCACTTTAAGGTGTATTTTAAATTCATATGCTTAATATGTCCTTAGGTGAAAGGGGCACCGTGTCAGTGAATCTGAACTTCCTAACGAAAGAGGCAAGAATTCCACAAGACACCTTTGCAATCCACAGAGTCCAGGGAAGATGGGACTTGACATTGCCCAGATTGCTAAGGTTAAAAAAAATAAGCAGTAAAAGTGCTTAATGAAGAGAAATGTGTTTTCTGATTTCATTTAAAGTGTTCGCACACATGTAGGAAGGAAGCACTTAGGAGATGCATCCAGAGAGCACTCAGACGGAAACGGCGTGGCAGGCCCAGCAGTCAGCTCCAACATCTCTGTATTGCAAGTTTTAATCTAGTTCCTTGGATGGCTCTTACAAACATAAAGTTGTCCCTGCATCCAAGCAAGTTCCTTAGTCCTTTTTTTGGCCCCTTTTGGGATGTCCTAAGACAAAGGAGAGGTGAACAGGGCTTGGCTTCAATTGTAGTGAACAGAGCTTTGCTTCAGAGCACATCACAATGAGACAGAGATCTTGGCGTCTTCTCATCTGCTCTGCTGGGTTAGGGCAGCATTCGTGGAGACTATAATAATATGCAAAACCAATATTTATTGTTTCATATTATAATGGGTGAAGTCTGTGCAAATTTATATTCCTGCAGTGTAGAAACAGTGCTGGGGTAGGGTCTGTCCTGGGTCCTGTAGAAATGGGAGTCTTTGCACTGACTTTCTGGAACTTTGAACAGGATCCTCAGGGAGTATCATTTAAAAGTCTTTGTGCCGATGCCTGAACTCTGCATGCATTTTATTTTTCTCCCTAGGCAAATTCAGAATAAACACACGGGGCTGGATTTGTCAGTGCCAGAATACCAGGAAATCCGTGGGAAGATGATGTCTGGCCACGTAGAGTATCACATCGTCGTTGTTACCCGACTGGCTGCCTTCAAATCTGCAAAGCACAAGCCTGAGGATGTTGTTCAGTTTATGGTAAATGTTTAATCAGTGCTATGTTAGCTGTGAGTTTTTTTGCTTTTTTAATCTTCTTTGATTATTTTGATTCTGATATAGCAGATACTTTGTTATTGTAGCCTCCCTGTGTCAAGGTCCTTGATAGGGTAATGCACTCTGTACCTCTGCAATAGGAATATTGGACATTTATTAATTGAACTTTTTATTCCAGGAGCTCAAAGCAACATTGTCTGTTTGTTGTTGCCTATAAGGCATTTTGCGTTATGGGTCAACAAATAGAAGCCAATTGAGCTTTTTATAAGTTCTGCTACAAAATTAGTTTCTCTGATACATGTATGAGTAGTGGGACTTGGTGCATAAACCTGAAATAAATCTACAATGAATGAAACAGAGTCATGTGGAGCAACAGGAGGAATTAGCCTTGGAGTAGATTAATCTATTAGGCTTGACATGGTTTTTAAACTCTTTAATAAGAGAGTTTTACAAGGAAGCGTCCATATAAAACATAAGTGAATCAGATTGTCTTTTTCCTGATACCTGCAAAGGTTTGAAAACACAGTACGTTACTTAAAACAGGTGAAATGAATCTCATCTATAGCATGTGTATGTTCATTTGAGGTGTCTCACCCTGGGCTGTCTGCTGAGTAGCTGGAAAAAGGTTTATTTAGGGTACATTTATTTGGATCTGCTTTAGCTGTCTGCTGAATCACACCCAAACAGGGTGTTTCTCTGCCCATTCACTATAAAGGGACTCTAAGCTCGTGCACCCCATTGTGTGCTATGAGCTTCTGCACTTCTCAGATGTTTTGGCGATACCTGTAATGCTGGAGTGATGTGAGCGTGTGGTTACCTGGTAGACCACTAGCTCTAGCGTAACTCACGCTCACTAGGATACAGCTGATAAATGGATATGCACACAGTCTGATTTGCAAAGAAACACTTTAATGTTGTGAAATGGTGCACAGTGAGGAGCAGATCTCTGACATTTGTTGCAGTCCTTAGGCAACAGCCTTATGGTAGAAGCAGTGCTGGCATAAGAGGCTGCTCTGTTCTCCCCTTCTGTTCCAGGGGGAAATGCCTGTTCTCTTTCTTGCAGTGCTTCCTACTTCGTGCCAGTGGCAGTTGTCACGTGGCCGTTCTGTAATGCCAGCTGAGGAACTGGTCCTGGCTAAAAACGGTATTTGGGGGGTTGTTGTTTAGTATTAGCTTACATCTGTTTCTTGAGCCTGTGAGTTGCACAGCACACATTAGTGCTTGTTGTAGGACAGGGGAAGGGCCAGGCACAGGCAGAAGAGAAGGTGATGTGGATCTTCTATTTTTCTGCAGCAGTGCCTGTTTGTATTATGCAATATTTCCATGCAGCTCTGTGGAAGAAAGAACCTGACTAAACCTCAGGTGTTAAACCGGCCAATTACCATCTAACACTTTGCTTCACTTACAAAAAGTAGTTGAAATCAGCTCTTCTATACAGACAAGAAACAGCCTTCCTACTGTGGTGCCCTTGCTTGCTGAGATTGTTTGTTTCCACGTCTGTTCTCTCTGAGTAGGGGGATTTTCTGCACTTAGCTGCTCTTCTCAAGTGAAATGAACCTTTCTGATTTCTTCTCTGGTCAGACTTCCTGACATTTCGTTCTTTATGAAGAAGAAAACCACGGTGTAGCCTGACGGGAATAACATTTATCTCATCAGATACTTTTTTTTTCAGCTGACTAAGTGATATATTACATAGTTTGGTGCATGAGAGCAATTTAAAGCCCTGAGATGGGAGATTGGAGGATGGATGCTTTGCATCAATTCATTCCAGAGAGTCTTTTCTGTATGTGCTACTGGAAGGAACAGAGGGATTCACCTGCCCTAACTTACCTCTCTGTACATCAGATATTTTAATCCGAGTCTGTCACTGCTTTTATGGTCAGTGGGGAGAAGGGGATGAGGTGAGTCATCCTCTGGAAATACCTCTATTCTTTGACTGTTAAGGGAAGGCAATCTATACGTTCTATATCAGGGGTGTGGGGCTTCAACTCCAGGCTAAAAATGCTTAAGGCTTAGTTGAGTTGCACACAGTTTACTGTCAAGGCCATCTGAGATGCTCTGTTTTTTTCCTCACAAAGCCTTCAGAAGGCTGAGGGTCTCCCACCCATAGGTCCTGTGTGATATTTGGGTGCCCCCCATGCACCACCTTGGATACCCCAAAGCATGATGGCATGAAATGCCTGTTTTTAGGCAGAACAGTCTGTTCTCTGTGGTTAGATGTCAGCATTTCTAAGATTTCTCAGTCACCACAGATTTCTAAGATCCCATCACAGTCAGTACAGTACTGTCGAGAACAATGTAGCTGAGCATCTATGGCATGGAGAAACCTAATTTGCTTATTAAGCATGGTTGGTACCGTTTGAGAAGCCTGGAGTTATCCAAGAGGTCTGTACAGGGCCGCACAACTTGACACAGAATGTAAAGGCAGTGGCACTGTCCTGGAACTGAATGAGGTAAGACACTACACCATCTACCACTGGCTGGTTGTGCTTAGGCAGCTGAATCCCCTACCTGAGATATTTTGGGTGAGCATGAGTTTCAGACATGTCTTTCCAAAAGGTATTGCCTACATGTCACTGTCGTGAGAGCCGAGACACCTCACAGGCACATAAGCAGTTGTGTTAACCTGGAGGTAAATCCCAACCCTGTGGCTGCCGGGTGAGGTGCATTGCACCCATTGTGCTTTGTGTCTGCAGAATGTCCCATTCTGCTGCATGTTTTACCAGCACAAACAAGAACCAAGAGCCCTTCGCAGAGGATTTTCAGGCAAAATGCAAGAGAACCAGTTGACTTAGGAGGTTACGTTGGGCAGCAGGTCTAACACTACATTTGCGTAGCAAGGGAGGGTGAGATGAGACATCTGAAGGAGGAAAAAGAAAGAACCGTGTATCTGTTCTGCCTTCCTAACTGTGTGAGCAGAATGGGAGAAGGAACTTTTTTTGGTATTGTTGAACCTATAAAATTCGAGAGGTTGGAGGAAGAAGCCAGTGTTGCAGCGCTGAGATGACAAGTTACAGAAGACTGATAGGTGTGGTGGGATTTTCATTGGCTCCAGGTATGATAATCCAATTTTGGCTACCCCAGGAGCCAGATCTGTGTTTTAAGACCCTTTGTCTTTCTTTTTCTTCCTCCTCCTTCCTCTCTTTCTTAGCCTTGAAAATTGATTTTCCTTATTTATGATCCATCTGCTTCTCTGCCTGCTTCCAGTTGAAGTTACCATCCTCTACCCTCTCGTGCTCTAGGTGGCAGCAGTGAAACTGGCTTTCTGCGCATTAGGCTCTGAGCAGCTGCAGGCAGCGATGTGATTGTGCAGTATTTCTTGCTCAAAAAACTTCTCTGTGTCCCCTGGAAAAAGATTGCAAGCAGGACAGAAGCATCCCCTCAGATAACTCTGACCTCAGGGCTGCAATTTAGATCACACTGGATCAAGATGCAATACGTACCTATGGCCAAAATGAGACAAGCAGCAAAAAGACTTCAGATCTGGCTTGTGGAGTTACTAGCTTTTACGGTGTGTTCGAGCAATCCCGAGTCCTTTGTTCCCCAGCCATAATGGGACTGTGGCATTTCAAATTGAAATGTTTGTGAAGCGTTAACAGAAGAAATTCACATCCGGCATGACCTTCAGATCTAAGTTCTTAGGAACTGGAAGGATTTTTTAATTAAAAAAATGTCATTTTTAATATACAGCAGATGGGTTGTAGAACTGCTTAACCTTGAGGTTATATTTGGTAATTAAAGGAAAACTCAGCTGCATTTCTTTCAAAGGTCAGAATCCTCTTGTCCCATTGAAACAATGAAGTTGGTTTTATCTTTCAGTACTGCATAAGGTACTGCTGCAAAGGTAACAATTATTGCCTGTAGATCTACCATTTTCTGTGAGAAGAATAAAAGGCTTTGTTTATCTTAACTGCTTTTCTTCTAGCCACACCTTACCTTTTTTTTTCACAATTAACTTCCCTCTTCCCAGCCTAATTAAAAACCCACCCAACCTATAGTGCCTTCTCATTCTATTTGTGCCTAGTTTAATTCTCTTTTACAAGTTACATTTGTTAGTCAGGTTCGTTCTTTTTCAGAGCTGAACAAATAACTACTGGTGTTTGACAGGCACAACATGTTTTTTTGGAGGAATTTACTACAGGACTGCCTTTCTCTCATAAAACAAGGGAGTAAAATATGTGGGTGTGTATTTGTCTATGCTTTCAGTATTGCCTCTTTGCATATGTTGGCCTTCTTTCTGGGGGCCTCAAAATCTGCGAGCTGGGGCTGCCATTTCCTGACCATACAGGTATGTTGTGAAGATGTATTCCTTCACGTTACAGCCTCGGGGATGTGAGGGGAAAAGAGAAACTGCTCAGTGTGGCAATAGGTTCAGGGGCCGTTAAGAATTCATGTTCATTAAAAAAGAAATGTTAGAATGCTTGCTCTTCTGCTCGGTAAAACAGGTGGGGAGAACAGCATGTGGCCGTGTAATTAAAGTCTGCTGTAATGCATACCCACGAGGTCACCAAGCAACACTGATTCTGGTATGGCTTAACTTGGAAGTGTGCTGTGAAAGCTCGGTTTGTGTTTTCTGTGAGAAGGGATGCTTTCCGTTCCTGTACCCGAAGCTGCTGGTTGTTTGAAAGCGTAATGCTGCCGTACGTCCATTTTGTGACAGTGGTAAGACGTGGGCTTTTTAAAAAGAAAGTCACGTTAGCCGTATGTATTTCATGAAATACTATAAAATCAGGCGTGCTCTTCACTCGCGTACGCTGGCTGGCCAAAGTTAGCTCTGAGGCCTCCATTTCCTTGAAATCCACTCTGTATATAAAAAGCATATGAAGCCAAGTTTGAGGTCAGAAACGGGGCATTAAAAGGAGCCTAGGGAAAAGAGGCATTAAATCCCATTAACACTGAGTGGGATGGAATTCTCCCCTGCACATCTGAGAGTCCCAGGCTCATGTCCTACAGGCATTTTGGTGTGCGTCCTTTCACACACGAGGTTCTTGTGAAGAAGGGGGCAGGGCACACGCATGAGATTTGAGGGATTAGCAGCAAACTTCAGGCTTTCACTTTGAACTTCCCGGTGGTTTTCTTAACCTTCTAGCTATATTTGATCATATTCATCTTACTTATCTGTTCCCGGTGCAAAAAACCACTCAGCCCATCCCTGTCTCTCTTTCAGTTCTGTGTTGAATGTTAATTGTTACAGGCAAATAGGGTCCTGACCCGGCAAATATGCACATCCTTTGCTGTATTTGCATGATTAACTCTTTTGAAGTTAAGTAGTTTGAGCCTTTGATACTGTGATCTTGACAGAACCCCCTTGAAGTC
The DNA here is from genome assembly GCF_013377495.2 of Cygnus atratus. Lineage (NCBI taxonomy): Eukaryota > Metazoa > Chordata > Aves > Anseriformes > Anatidae > Cygnus > Cygnus atratus. The sequence goes on from NC_066364.1 coordinate 10,068,132, forward strand.
GGTGCACTCGGGCTGACTTCAGCAGGTGGGGCTTTGGCTCAGCAGCATTCGTGTGAGTTCAGAGAGGGGCTTGGAGGGGAGAGGATAATTGCAGGATCAAGACCTAGAGGAACTACAGGTAACATAAGACAAATATTTTAGTATTAATCAAATGGGATTTTGTTTCCTGATTAAGATTGATGACACAGGTTTCAGAGCAACATTTTGTTTTTTAACCTGACGTTTTGGACCATAGAAACCATCGCCTCATTTCAAAGGGTTGTGAAAGGTAACCAGGAAAAGCAAGATTTAATTTTGCCATATGCTGATGTGCCTTTCTCTTGGAAGATTGTCAGAGGACATCAAACTGCAAGGGTCAAAAATGGTCGTGGTAGGGCCACCTTCTTGACCAGAAAGTTGTGCAAATGCTGTGGGTTCTCGACTTGAGGACCCTGTGAGACCTCGCCAGTGCTGAGCAAGGCCCCTGTGGTGCTGCTGCTTTGGGACAGGGAGAGCCACGTGCACCAGGACTGAGGCTGGTACCGTCTGCCAGTCTTACTGCCTTGGTTTTGGTGCTGGAAATGCAGCAGAGATGACAACAGCGTTGAACGAAGATGAAGAAGAGTCAGGAGGTACAGGAGGCAGAGAGCTGGCGGGGGCTGGAGGTTTCACAGCTTGTATGGATGGTAGGTTATCCCAGCAGAGGGCATCCCCACACTGTTGGATATTGGTTTGCAGGGTGTGTTGCAGGCTTTTGGGCAGTACGTCAGTATGCTTTGGATATAATGTTATTACGCTGTGCATGCTGCGTCACGTGCTGTGGTTGGTGCTTCGGAGCCCACGCAGATTTACAACGGCTCGGTTAGCAATGGGATGCGAGGGAGGGCGTGCGTTTACTTTAGGTTTAGTGGTGTAATTAGACATAAATTGAGATTTATGAATAACTTACGGATTTTGATAGAGGAGGAACGAAAATTGAGAGGGGAGGGAAATAAGTTTTTATGTCTCAGTTCACTGTTCCTTTTGGAGTATTTTAAAGCTGTTTTGGCGTGGTCTTCTTGATTGGCTGCTGTCTTCTCATGCTTTCAGACATTAATGTGTTATTTATTATTGCAATTAATTAGATGATAAACATTTTTCACAAATCAGACTTGATTTTTTTTTTCTGGGCAGAGCATAATATTGTTTATTTTTCAGAAGTACCAGTGATTTCCTCACTGCCCCTACACAGTGTGTTTGGAAGGCACCCTGGTATCATACCCTGTTCTGAGTGCTACTGGGACCTAGCAGACTGAAAATGTACAGCAATTCAGAAATTCCAGATATGCTTTCCCCTCTGTTTTTGGGGTATCTTTCAAACGGAGGATCATGTTATCCTGGGAACACCTCTTTATTGCCTTCACTTTAGTTCTTGGCTGCTGAATTGCATAGCAGATCCTGCTTGCAGAGGACAATGTCGCTTGCATTTGCCTGTGCTGAATACAGGAGGCAAGTCTAAAATCCTTGTTTCTTATTCCCCTGTCAAGTCAGGTTTTGTTTTTGTGTTTCAGATCTTTCTGATAGGGCTGCTTGCCTTTTATTAGTGGACACTGAACCCGGAGTGATCCTTGTCCAACTGAAATGCAAACATTTTTCAAATCACCTAGCGTGGTTGATAATTACTCCGAAAGGCAGGGAAGCATGAAAGCTAGGCTGGTTACTGTTCTTTATGGCGATGTCTAGTTAAGTAAACTAGTCTAGGTGTGTCTGTCAATGTTGGGGCCTGCTCTCTGGCCTGGAGGGCAGCTAGCACAGGCTGGCTGCATCCATGGTATTGGACTTTCTTACAATGGCTAGCAGTACCCAAACTGGCTACTGAGTGCTCTGTGCACCAGGCTAAGCCTTGGACGGAAAAATGTAGCTGAGGGAGTGCTGCCTGCCCAGAGTCAAAGCTGTGCCAGGCGCTATCAGGTTCCAGTAGACAAGTTCCACTATCAAGTTCCACTTACTGGGAATATGCCCTGATACTTTTTAGTTTGCTAGTCGAGGCGTAGTGGATAGATTCTGGGTTAATCTAAACTTGTTTCTGTTACTTCAGTGCTTTTTGTTGGGCTGACTTTCTGTTATCACCGTGTTGGTGGAAGTGTTCTGCTTTCTTCCAACCCAAGATGTGGTGCTCGAGTCTCTCCATCTTTTCAAGCACAGTATTAATTGAGATTCACTCCACTAGAGTACACCAGAACATGTTATAGGAAGGTAAGAGTTGCACCCTAGCACAGGATCTGTCCCATACACTCTCTGGTAGCACTAGTTTTGGGGCTGTTGTTTTGTTTTGTTTTTTAAATAGCTCTGTGTTCATTGAGACACACTAATAGGTTTGAGGGCTGTGGAGTGTCAAGATGAATATATTGTCTGTATAATACCACAGTCACATAGCATGACAGTCATTCTCCATTATGCCTCTAATGTCAGTTAGAGAGTGTTTTGTTTGCATGATTAGATTTTTTTTTTTTGCATGTTGGTTTGCAGTCCTGAATTCAAAACCAACTGTGGCATAGAAGCCAGCCTATTTCTAACCAGCATTCCCATGGTTATTGCTTTCCTTGTATCATGGACCTTATTTCTCCAGTCTTTCTAGAAGGAATGACTCCGCTGCTGGCAATTTCTTTTGGTATAAGAATCTGTAGGCCATGACCAAGTCGTTTTCATTTTCTCATGGATAAACTAAAGAGTCAGGGATCAGCTGAGGTCTATGCCCTTGGGTTTCTGTATTAGGTGCTGTGCAGGGCAGCAAATGTGCCAGTTGTTTAGGACTCAACATCCAGAAGCACACCAAAGCCCACCAGGGCTGAGAAATCTGCCTTCTGGCATAGGGGTGAAAAGATTCACGCTGCTTTCTCCATCAGGCATGTACCTGGCTTTGCCTCCTGACTTTTGGAGCTGGTCACCAAATAGCTCATTTTTAGTGGACAAGAATTTTTGCTGTCAGAGGGAAGTATCTGGAGCAGTGATCTTCCCGGTATTTAATTAACTGATGAGTCAGACAAATGGATGCTGGGTACCTGGCAATGAGCTTCTATTTCATTAGGGAGCGGATTTTAATAACAGAATTAGACGACCAGCAACAGTGTTTGGGGATTCACTGAGGAGATAACAGGCTCTTACCAGGCTTTATGTAAATCTCCTCGGTTATACATGTTTTCTACTTCAGTTTCCAGGTTTAATGTTTCACAGTGCTTAACCTGTTGCTTGCTGCCCATGTCTCCCTCTTGCCTGTAAAGAAACTTACCCAGACAACATGTTTTATTGCAGGTCTCCAAGAAGTACAGCGAGATAGAAGAACTCTACCACAGACTGGTAGCACGGTATCCACAGGTTTCTCTTCCACCCTTGCCTAGAAAAGTTCTCTTCGTGGGGGAATCTGACATCTGGGAACGAAGAGCAATGTTCAATGATATCATGAAATTCATCTCAAAAGACGAGGATCTAGCAGTGTGTCCTGAGTTACTGGAATTTTTAGGTAACTAAAAGATGTGAGTGTCCCCTCTCTCATGAACGTGCTTAATACAAGCAGTATTAAGGAATTGACTTAGGTAGTCAAGAAGTAGAGAATGCCAGAGTAAAGGCTGTTGCTGAAATATTCTCTTGTGAACCTACAGTGGTGCATAGTCATGTTTGCTGTTATTTTCCCTTCTTTCCAGTGGACACACGCCTTGCTCAGAAGCACTGATGCCACAATGCTTACTTTGAAGACAGCCATTTTGAAGATACCCTCTCTCATTTCCCTTAGGCATATACCAAAGCTGTAATTCAGAATGTGTGAGTTTAGAAGGCTAAATAATCATTTATTGTCAGTGGAGTGATGGACCCTCAAATGGCAGTGCAGGGCTCCTTTAGTGAACAACTGCTCCATGTTTTGCCTGTTTTTCATTCCTGATAAAACTACTAGGACTTGCTGAAGTGGGTACTATTGACCCTGAAAAATATTTGAGTAAAAGTCCGATGCTTTTTTAGTTAAACCTATTCTCTGGCCTTTTTTTTTTTATATATAATTTTCCTTAGCCTCATGTCCAATTCTTGTTGCCCATTCCAATAATTCATACAGATCCTTTCTTATGTTCCTTGGGCAGAGAAGGGAGTCAGTGAATAAATGGAACAGATGGACTCTCTGCTCTTAATTCAGCTGAGAGTTGCTGAGCAGGGAGTACTCCTGGTGCTGTGCAGGATTCTCAGTGTAGTGTTAGTTTTAAGGAAATGAAGTTGCAAGGTGCTAACAGGTCATCGTGTGTGAACTGCCACTTTTGCAAATGTGTGAAGCATGGCCAGGTTAGAAGTTCTGTGAGACTGACAAGAGAACATCCCTGTGACTAAATCTCTATCAAGCATGAAGTTCACAACTGAAAGCAGCTTCCTACAGTAAAGGGGGGCAAAATTACATCATTTTAGGAAAAGGATTGTGCCAAATAAGGTTTGAGAGTTCTCCTCCGTCCTCATCAGTATTTTCTTGAAAGCAGACCCCTTGCACAGAGAATTTAGATTTCATGTTGCATGAGGCTTTGCTGTATGTGGTACAGATGTCTACATCTGAATTAGTCTGGACTGTCTCTAGATTCTGTGGACAGATTGTGTGCAAGTAACATGACCTGCTCATCAAAGTCTGCCTTAGAATAATATGTCTCACCCTACCAACCCAGGTGGAATTCAGTACATACACTGGAGATCCTCAAGCAAGTGTACCTCCCTGACAGACATTGGAGATATAGTCAATATATTCAGAGGTGTTTAGATAGAATTAACGTGGTAAAACATAGAGGTCTACATGCAGCATCCTAACCTCCACTGCCTACCCTGACCTGCACTCCCTTGCCTATGAAGGGAGGAAAAGACCACTTGTTCAGTGTAGGCACACACATTTAGTTACCCAATTCTGCCCTAGCTGATTAAGCACATGCAGGCATGAAAAGCTGGGTGAGATTCGTCTCACATGCCATGTTAGTTTAACAGTCAAAAGCATGCAGCCATGAATTTTATCTATCAATAGTTTTTTTTTCAGCTAGCCTTTTTTTTAACTAGTCTCATTACTTTAGATTGGTTTCCTGAACATCCAGAGACTCCACAGCATGGAATAGTTACGCTCTCCTCATTCTTCTGGGCTTTGCATATATCAAGTATGGTGAGAAGACTTGGTCAAAGTGCATCTTTCAGTTTGCATCTTGCATACTGAAGGAAGTTAGAGCTTCAGGCTTCATTTTTGAGTGTAAATCAAAATTGCTGCCATGGAAACTATTTTTCACACTGTCCAGTGCTGTACTTTTAGCCCAAATGAATTAAATCAGTAACAAAAAGTGGACTTTATCTCTTCTAGCTATATGAAGGTTAGCTATCTACATCTGAGCAGAGTATTTAGGCCCCTCTGTAGCCAATGGAGAAAAACAGGGACTCCAGAGGGATACTCATTCTCAGACAACTGTCTTTGGATGTGATGAGTCACCAGCAGAAAATCCTATTGTTTTCATTGACTATAGAAGGAACATAAATAAGCATGTGTTTTAGATAAAGTTCATTTCCCCTGTCTTTCTCTACTTGACTTCTTTAAATCAGTAAACAGACCAGAAATATAATGACACATCAGTGGCTAGGAGGGAGAATTGGGAATATTGGAAGAGTTTCACAAAAGCTGATCGTATACATCATTCCCCAAACAAAATCATGAGGAACAGGTGCAAGGCATGAAATAGAACATGACTGTTGTCCTGTGTATTCAGTTTTGCATCCGTAATTGTATTTTGCAGGGACAAAATCTACTAGTGTCATTGACTTCAAGGGTAAAAACATTCCTGATGACAAAGAGAAAGAAGATGAAGAAAATGAGGCATTGGATTTTTTCAAAGAGGAACAGACACCTGACTTAATTTCAGAGCTTGCATCAGTGGAGAGTGCCAAAAAATGTGAGAAGAAAGAAGAGGAGCAGGAGGAAGAAGAGGAAGAAGATTTAGACCCTCTTGGTATAATCAGGTATGGACTCAGTACCTTTGTTATTTAATTTTTAGCCCGATTTTCTAAGCAAATAAGGCTGTTCCATGTCACTGTCCTCTCATCCCAACCTTTTTGTAAAATCAACCACATTCAGTTGAATTTCACAGAGGAAAAGAGGCCTCTCATATTATGTTCCTATCCAGTTCATGAAGAAGTGCCTCTGTAGAGGGAGGAGACTTTGTAGTGCCTCTTTAGTGCATGCCTCAGGGAAGCCGGGTGAGAGAGACATTGAGAATGCCTTGATTACAGTCTCAGCTGCAGTAGGCACTTCAGTGGACACTGCAGGGTGCCACCACAAAACGCAAAGCCCCTGGGCTCCATTGGATGTGCCTCTCTGGAGTGCACTGGTGTTAACAGTGTCTGGAACTGCTCCTGAGCTGGCTGGTATCCAGAGCGATGTGAAGTTACAGCAGCGTGAAGACCAAAAGAGCCAATGCATCAATCAGGATGTTCACATACAGGCTTTCTTTCTTCCTGCCCTTTTCTCAAGATGTCATGTGCTAAATGCCTCTAAGGCATAAGCAACAACAGCCTGAGAAACAGAACAATTGAATCAAAGCTTGCTGAAGTTCGTATCTGGGTTTGCTTACCTGCCCAATAATTTTCAGAAAGCCATTGCCACTTCAAGATGGAATTTCTCACTTAATTCCCAAAAGCATGAGAAGCAAATTTACTACTAAAGCCTGGAAGCAAATTTATTTTCTCAGTGGCTGAGATCATGAGTAGTGACTACTTTTTTTAGTGTTTCTCAAGCTTTAGATGCCCAAGTAGAGAAGGCCCCAAAAACACTGATAGTAACAAGCCAGAACTCTCTCTTGGTGTTTCCCTGTTATCTTGAATCGTTTATGGAGTGGCCTTCACATTCTAATTCACTTAGAACATTCCAGCTTCTAAGCCTGGGTCTGTCACACTGAAGCCAGGTCAACCACAAATGATTAATTCTGGAAGCACCATTTGGACTTTGCTTCTGGTAATAAAACCACATTTAATTGTTGGCATCCAGACAGTGTCCTTTTTACTTAGGATATTTCATCCTTTACATATCACCAGGAAACTTTAAATATTATTCTTCTGACAAAGTGTGTGCTTAATTACTCAGCATCAAAATCATTCCTTTGTTGAAGAGGAGTTTTAAAAAGTTAAGCAACTATTTACAATGAAAAGCTTGATAAAGCAGTACTTCCCGCAAAATGGTCCTTAGTTGGTAGAGTTTATAAAAGAAGCTGTCCTTTTTTGGATAGGAAAATGATCTATTGGGTTAGCAAATGCAATGTTGTATTTTCAGACTTACAACAAGTATAAGCTGTAAAGAATTTACTGTGCCAAAACAAGCAAGAGATTTTTTTTCTGCCTCTCACAGTTCGACATAGCATTTGAAAGTCTGATTATTTTGTTCTTTTAATGCATTGGAGGATGAAAAGATCTGGTATTTAATCCTCATTTAGTTTATTGCTTCCATTCCTTTTGAGAACAGAATTCTTAGTGAATCAGAATAATTTTGTTTATAGAAGAAGAAATATGGTATTAAGAGGTACAGTGCTGCAGCATGACATGTCATGCAGTCAGATGTTTTTCACTCTAAGTCAGTGGTTAGCTATCTATAAAAAGCCTCTTGGAATGTATTTATTATTATGCTTTTAGATCTCACATGTACAGTGTCACAGCAGAAATATAAACATGGAAATAAGAATCCTGAATCTGATTTTATATTGTTTCTATTCTCCTCTAACTCACCCAGCTTCCACAGAAGATATTTTTAATTCAGATCAGTGGTAGCAGACTGAATGTAAGCACTGTATCCCAGCTTTATGCCATCTAGTAATAGTAGGTGTCAAGGCAAGAGGACAAAGACAGGAGCTTAACTGTCAGTGAATGGCCATTTCTGGATTGACCAATGTAGGGTATCTTCTATGCCCTCAAAATCATAGGTGCTTACATGCCTTAAAGAAGGAACGCAGGACTCACAGCTTCAGGCATGCTTAAGGTTAGTTTGCAATGGGGATGAGTAAAAAAAGTAGGTGATACAGACTGGATAAATATGTTTAGTACTACACAGTTCCCTAACACATGCATAATTCAGGTTAAAAAAAATCCACAGTCCTTACCCCTGTTAAAAAAATAAAAATAAAAATGAAAAAATGTGAAGTCAGCACTGAAACAATGGACTGGCGTCCATTGCAAGCAATAGCAGTAGCCAAGGTTCTTTTGAGTAGCAGAGCTCTGACCTAAACTGAATCATGTGTCTGGCATAATCTTACTGTGTTTTTTTTTTTTCTTTCTGGATGAGGATGAAACTGCTCCAGTAGCAGAGGCCTCCATATGTTGTCAGCATGCTTCATTTGGTAACAACTTCTCCTCCTGGGCCAGAAGGCTGCGACTTGGATTGGGCCCAGCACTGCTGCTGTGCTGCTCAACCACCAGATAGCCAGTTAAATGTACTGGCCTTGGGAGTAAAATGCTAAACTAGGGCCTTTTTTTTCTGTTTTTGGATTACCGGTGGTTATCCAGGTGGAAGCTGGTAATGGCAGGCTCCTTTTCCCTGGAGGAGATGTCCCAGTTGTGCTGGTCTCTTCCTCGTATTCAGGGCTGGGGCCGAGTTGCTCTTTCATGTCTGGTGGGCGACTCACTTGCCAATTCCATGTTCTTCAGCTTTTGTGGGTGTAAAGGGTGGCCTGCAAACCTACTCGGTGTTTCTTTGCCATATGAGTTTCATGCTCAAAAGCTTACTCTCTGTGTTTGCAGAGTGATCTTAGGCCATGTCTGGGATCCCTAACAACAGAAAGCATCGTTTTCTTGTCCAAATCAGGAACATTTCAAAAACCATAACGCTTCTGATTAAGTTTGCAGCTTTTAACTCTCCCCCTCCCCCCTTATTTTTTCCAGGCATTTTTCTTCCTAGAATTAGAGGTACTCAAAATTAGGTTACATTTCTGGGGTGCAGTGCTGAAATTCAGCTGAAACGTGACTTCAGGAGGTGTACTTTTTCCTCTTCTCCCTTTCTTGAGAGTATTGGAGTATTTTTATTCCCGTGTGTTGTCACCAGTTACTCTGCAAGTTTTTGTGGACATTTATAGAGACCTTTTCAGCTTCAGGCAGAATATACAGGTCCTGTAAGAAAAAGCACTCCTAATACTGAGTAAGATAGTCCTTTAACATCAGCTGTGCAGTGGGGAATGAATGTACTGTACTCGCTTTTGTAGCAGTGACACATTTCGAGCTCTATTTCATTTTATTTTGCAGGGTAAGTGTACAGCTACTTGTAAGTCATAGGGCTCTCTTAGCCAAAGTATCTCTTTTAAAGCTAGCATCTATTTATTTTTTTTTCTGGTAAGCCATAATCCTTTATTAAAATGTTTTAATCCCTTTAGAGTGGGAAATCAGATATATATTTTACTCTACATCATAGGGAAAATATTAGGTATATCGACTTCCCTTTTCCTCTCTGTTGTTGTCCTTAAAGTGAAAGCAATACTGCTGTTCATCACTCTTTTCTAAATCCACCTGTCTTAATATTTGCAGATATCTATTTTTAAGTACTCAGTAGGCTACAGTAGCATTTTCAACAGTATGTGTTGGTTTTTAGAGGTGCAGTATCTTTTAGCAGTGCTGAATCTTAAAGGGTTTTCTGGTAAACTACAAAACATTACTGTGTGGCTAGTCACAATTGCAGGGGTTTCTCCAACGGTAATACCTTCAAGAGTAAAAAAAGCAAGGGCACTGGATCCAAAAGAGGCTAATCCTCTAAAGGAAAAGGTGTGGAAGACAGCCACGAGAATAGCAGGAGCTATTCATCCACAGGCAGGATATTTTTGATGATACTGCTGAAAATTCTGCAGTGGAAAAAGGTGTAATGTGCAATGGTATGAGAAAAGATTTGCCTGGAGCAAAGAGAAATGCGAAGCAAGATTCTCGGATGGTGTCAATGCTGGTAAACTCGGCAGTGCCGGGCCCCATTGGCTGAGGCTGTCTGGGCATTGTCTGGCTGCGTCTATGCTGTTAGGTTCCCCTGCCCTCCAGGTGAGGTGTGCTGTGCTCAGAATGCCCCTGGAAATAACGCTGGCCTGCGCTGTCTCCTGGGCTGTGATTAGGATGGGCTGGGAGAAGACAGGTTGTCCCGTGCCAGGAGAGCACCAGGGACCTGTGCTCAGGCCCAGGGTGTGAAGCAATTCAAAAAAAAAAACAACCACAAAGTATAGCCCTGAGCTGCTCTGTCCACAGGAGTTACCTTTCTGCCTGCTGCCCTGTTTGCTCTCCATTTCTCCATTTGCCCTGAGGGTTTCCTAGGGTTTTGCTTTCTGTGGGGAATCCAGGCAACCAGTTGTGGATTTTTCTTCCACTTGGTCCAAGAAGGACCGTGTTAGACATTTCTACCTCTGTATCTCAAAACAAATTTAAAACACATCACAGTAAGCGAGCTGGGTTTTTGTCTTCTCCCTCTGTGGATGAACTGTGCAGTTTTATTGTGTGTAGGTTGAAGGCAAGAGCTCTAACGTCTCTCTCCTCTCACTTTAAAACTGACTTTGTACTTGTATTCAGTTTAGCCCAATAAGCTTGAGGCAGCAGCTGATTAAAATGACTCAGAACCAGCTTTTCTGAACACAGCAGCAATGATAAAAATCACGAGGACTTCATGGGTTAAAGCATGCAACAGCCCTATGCATGCATTTCTTCATCTACAATTAAATTGTGAGGTAATATTTGTTCTCCAGCTCGGAGAACCCACCTTTTCCTGTGCTTCCCTGCCTCCATCAGCTCTTAGCACCCCTCACCGGAGCCTCTCTTCCACGTTCCCTCCCTTCCGTCCTTTTTCCTTTGCCTCCCTAAACCTTGCAGTGACAGCATATCCTCCCTCAGCCCACGATTTTTCCTGGCAGGCTGCACGGGGCCCTGAGGTGGGTATTCCCCAGGCAAGAGCTCTTCTGTCTCCTCGTGGGTCCGTAAGAGCTTCTGTCTCCACTCTCTCCCTTTCCTATTGTTTCAGCGGATTTCCCCTCGTGGCTTCTCCTCATCCCATTTTGTCTCTTCCCAGAGGAGTAAAGGCACATGGGCGGATTGGAGCCTTGCGTCTGTCGTGTGTAAACATAGATGGAGCTAACTCCTGACACCAGGTCGGAAGGGATGGGGCCGGTGAGGGCTGACCCTTTGGGGTCCTGCTGCCAAAAGCTTTTAAAAGCCTTGTAGCTCATTGTTGTTGTGGTCAAGCTCAACCACCGCTGGTGCCAGAGGTTTGTCATCACTGGGTTTGGTTGGCGAGGGGATTATTAAAGGACTCAGGACCTTTTCTGGCTGCAGACAAAGAGGGCAATGGCTTTTAGCAACAGCTTGGTGGGGAGGGAGCAGCCAGGCAGCAAGCCCTGGCTGTGCCAGGGCCCTGCAGAGCCAGGCGGGCTGCTGGAGGAGGGCTGCTGGTGCACGAGCCAGCGGTTATTGCTGGGTTGCGTCTTAATGGCAGCCACGCTAGGGTTTGACTCCTGAGCTATCATCCCAGTGTTGCCTCGCCTTTCCTTTTCTTCCCTGTTGTGCCCTAGGCTGGCCTCAGCCTTTTGTCTTTGGGGGAGAAACGGGTGGCAAAATTTCATCTTGCTTCCTCTGCCAGAAACGCTGGGCAGCTGAGAATGGCTCACCCAGAGGCAGAAGTCAGCTTCAGGGGAGTCCTGCGTTTTGCATCCTTCCAAGCGGTTTTATTGATGGCTTGCCCGGAGCTGTAATAGGTGAGGGCAGGGTGCTTGCTGGTGGGTTTGTGCCTCAAAGGACGATGAGAATATCTGCAGGCTGCAGAAGTGCCATGGCACAGCTGCTGTCTGCCGGACAGATGGTCTAGAGCAAACTTGTCAAAATGTGCGTTCAGCTGCTGTGCCTTCTGCTCCTTGGTCGGCAGGATTATACTCCTGAGCTGCTACTTCCACTCCTCAGCATCCTCCTACTCTTCAGCAACTCGTAAATTCACAACTGTCTTTTGGTCTGGCCAGGTGGGTGCGTGGCTTCCTCTCTGAACCCAGCAGGATTCATGCACAGCAGCAGAAACACTTGCCTGTCTGTCCCGACCACGAGAGAGGGTGTGGGTGTCAGAACATCAAAGAAGAGGGAAGATCCAGGTTATGTTTTCTTCAATGAAATTCAGATAGTTAAAACAATGAACAAAAAACAAAAAGAGCCTTGTTTTCCTAGCAGGGTGTGCATCCGTGCTCACAGCTGTGAAGCCTTTAGATATTTAAACAGGCAGATCTTTATATTCTGCGACTTGTTGAGTCACAAGTTTAGGTTGCGAGGCATGCCCAACCAGCACTTTGCCAAGTGACACAAGTATTTGCCTCAAGTCCAATCCAGCTGCTGTCGGATTGGCAACGTGCAAAATCCTAGTAAACAACCCCGTCGGCCTTCCACTGAGACATTTCTGGCAGTTGAATTTTTTCCGAAAACCAAGGACATAGTTTGATGTAGTAATCTTCCCCATCAAAGAGAGGAAAAAAAGAAGACAGCAAAAAAGTGTGAATTACCTACCCATCCAAATAAAGGATGAGCCTTACGTCCTTTTCACAGAATTGTCTGTTCTCAACACTTTTTAGGGGCAAACTCAAAGCCTTTCCTTGGGGACGGCTTAATTGAGTGGAGAGGGAGTAACAGGATGGCAGGGATGCTCTCTCCTTGCAGCAATTCAGTCTCTCCAGTTTGCCTGTCCTGAAGTTCATTTATATTTATAGATGCCTTGTGAGTGTTCTTTTCCCATATACAGATCATGGAATGAGCTTTCCTTTTCTTTCTGTCTCTAATCCCGTCTCTTCAGCAGAGCTTCCCACGTGTTTCTTTTCTGCCAAACTTGCCGTCTCCCCCCAGATGGGAGGTTGAGGGTGATCGAAAGAAAACAGTGGAAAATGAACATATGTTTAGCTATTGAATCTCACAGAAACATCCATATTAGTTCAGTGTTTTCTCCCGTGAGTGATTGCTCTGGGGTGTGGGAAGATGTTTTCCTTGGGAGAGCTCTACCAAGGTCTGCGTGGCTCCGTGGGGTGGAACTGAGAAGCTTTTGTAGCTGTACTTCCCAACAGGGGGAACTGAGGTTGATGAGTGAAGGACTCAGCCTTCTTCTCACGGCTCTTTTGTGGTAGTCGCTAGCTTAATGTAAGTGAATTCAGGAAAACAGAGATTTTCTGGAACTACTGGTTTTGCAGTTGTGGGTTACATCCTTCAGGAGAGCGGATTTGACGGGTGAATGTACAAAACCTCCTGTATGTATATCCACCTCTGGCAAGCAGAAGAAACTGTACCTTGGGATCAGAGCTAGGGCACTCAGACTGGAGAGGAGAGGATGCTTAACTCACAGGTCTGAGGTTGGCTGCGCGGTCTTTGCTTTTATTCTGCGAATAGTCACTTCCCTGACCCAAGGGAAACCTCTAAGAGTCCTCCCCCATGCCAGCATTGTCCTTATCTACATTCGTATTTCCTGGTCGAGCGTTGGATTTTGGGCCCTATAAAATTATGCAGTCATTGTTTCCCCAGGTTTTGCTTCGCATGTTGAAGCAATTGCCTCAGTTAAACTTCAGTGGTGTGTTTCTGTCGTGGCTGGCTTGAGTGATTCCAGCACATCCACAGCTGGAACGTGAGGATCCGCTGGGAGGGAGCTGGAGTAATTATTTTAACGTGCTTCATTTTCTTTCTGATTAGAGCACTGAATATATTTAAATGGCTTTTATAAATAGTAATTTTGTGTTTATACCATCAACCTAAACCCAGAGGACTGCAAATAGCTCTATAGGCTGCGCAGCCTTACATCTGTGCGTGCCATCCGGCGGTGTTTTCATGCGGAAGGCGAGTGGAGCTCCACCTGGGGTAAAACGCAGCGAGGGCTCAGCGCGGCAGCTCATGGCAGCATCAGGCACTGAGCGGAGAGCAGGTAATTCAGCGAGAAGTGCGTGGGGAATGGTGCCGGTATGAATGCAAACACCCAGCCTGGAATTCGACCAGCTCGCTGGATTAGATCCTGCTGCTTTTAAGAAGGATGTCATGGGATTTTTAATGGACCTGGTTTACTGTTTTCGATGCGTTAAAGCACAGCGCATGTAAACTTGCCATGCACTTTTCTGTATATGAAAGAATTTTAGCGCCAAGTAACGACGGGGAGCTGGCACCAAATAACGTTGCCACTAGCTGGCACCAGCTTTCAGATAATTCCCACAGTCCTTTTAAGTGAACTCCCAGCTTTTGATTTTCCCATCCTGTTTTAACGGCAGTGTGCGGTCATCTGTAGCAGTGCAGAACTGAGCAGCGATGAAGGCGTGCAGAAGCTGCCACGAGCCGTTCTGCAGGCACGTTAAGCAAGTCCTTCGTTAGCCGAGACAGATTCGTAGGAGGCAGGAGATCCTTCAGAAGGGGTACAGGAGAAATTTACAACTGCACAGAATCAAAAGTGTGGTGTGGTTTTCTATTTATTTATTATTTCTGCTTTGGAAGAGGATTGAGCATGATGTAATTGGGCAGAGTTAAACATGTTTTGTTCCATGGACTTTACAATAATAGGATGACTCGAGTCCTTAATTAGAATAAAAAAGCATTACCTCATCGATTAGCCTGCGCCTTTCACCGAGGCACGGGAAATCTTTAATCAGCAGGCCCGGGGAACTGCATGTAGATGAGACAGACTGCTAATGAGGGACGGATTCAGAGGTGCTCTGTTGTTTTTTTGTTCACCTCGTGTAACAGAATGGTTTGCTCTGGAAGAAGCTGTCTGAGGGGTGACTGTGTGCTCAGTTTAAATCAAGATGGGAGACTTGCTTGTCTTTTCATCTGATGCTGTCAAGTCCCTAAATCAGCAGACTTAATAAAACCATTGTTCCCTTTTCCCCGCGGACCTGCTGCAGAAATTTCTGTCTTGGTTTCACAGGATCAAAGAACTGGCTTTTGGAAAACCATTTCTGGAAGCAGTCTCTAAAACCTTGCCAAAAATGCATGAATTATCCATTGTAACTACAGGCTGGTACTAATTAACACACCTGGGGGATCACAGCCTCTTGCTCGTACCCCTTGCAGCATTTGGCCAAATCTGGAGTCATGTGAAGTGCCAGCTAAAGGAGGAATGTCCTTAAGGACAGACACACATCTGGGACTCTGCAGCTCTTTATTCTGCTCTTGAATTTCTCAGGTCACATCTCGGGTACGTTACTTGAAAGTTTACTCTCTCCGTTATCCCTTTGGTAAAAGGAACAGAACCGATTTCATAGCTCTGCCTGGGGAAAAGTTCACCTCTGCACAGAAATGTGACATTCAGATTGTTGTTAACAGGAATTGTCATCAAAATGATAGAAAGGATTTCTATTACTTTAAATAAATTTGGGTTAAGACTCAAAACCTTTACTTACTTGCTCCCCAAAGTAAGCTGGCCACCTCCAGTCCACACCCAGAGCAAGCTGGCTACATCCAAAACAGAAAAGGCCCTGAACATGTACTGATCCTTAAACTATGTCCAGGCATTATCTGGGAGAGCACTAATTCACAAAACTCACAGGACAGACATCGTGTGCCAAGGCGTTTTTGCAGCCAGTTTGCAGCCTGGCTCCTGGGGTCAGCCCCTGGGGCCAGCCCTGGTGTTTCAGCTGGCTTGGAAAAGGTCTTGGCTTGGGTTTTTGCTAGTACAGGCAATTTCCTGAGGTCTGCTCTCTGAACCATGATTTTCTGTAATAACTGCTACTGCCTTGGCATGGCGCACAAACTGGTCAGAGTGGCTCGAGTGGAAGATTTCCAAGCCTCTTCTCTGCCTTGCTTTATTGCTTTTTGCCTATAATCGCATCTGAGCCATCTTTGAAGGCATCATTAAGCACAAAACACAATGTCTTGCCCTCAAAACCACCTTACAACATTATCTAGACCCATTTGCTAAAGAGGTCTCATTTTCCATCAGCGTGATGGGTTATCTGCCAGCATAGGCTGTTCTTGTGTATGACAGTCTTGTCCTGGAAAATTGTTCCTAAGTCATCCGTCTTTCTCGTCTTGGTTATGAGTGACAGAGGCATGGCACCAGTGTTCCTGTAATACATTAAAAAAAAAAAAAAAGCAAACATAAGCAAAAAAGGCTCCTGAGGGCTAACCCTCCCTTCCTCCCTCAGGGGCTCTTCCAGCAACCCCTTACTAATCGGAGTTGTTTTTATTTGTTCAGCAGTGCTGCCAAGAGACAAGGGCAGTGCCACGCAAGGCAGGATGCTCGGATGGGAAGGAGAAGCATGCGGTCCAGAGCTGCTGGCCAAGGTCTTGGGGGAATTAGTTTCAATTCTCTGTTTCAAAGACATCCTGTTTAGGCTGTAGGCTGTTCACTTCTGGTTTTCGGGACCTCATTTTGTTCCCAATCTGTGAACAAAAGAGCGTCGGCATTCGCTGCTGCAGAGAGGTGCAGTGAGAGTAAACTCTGAAAGGCTGCGAGGTGTTTGGGGGCTGTCCTGAAACCTTGCGGTCTGCTGGCAACGAGCAGCATGTAGCTGCCCTTGGGAGGTGGTGGGAGACGTAAGGAGATGCCGGATCCTTCACTCTTCCCCCCTTGCGGAGGAACTGGCTGTGTTTGCAGGGCGCCTGCCAGCTGTTGGCAGCACAGCACCATTGCTCGAGGGAGGGGAGGCGCCGTGCTGCTGTTGTGCGCTACAAGCTGGATGTTACCAATGGGTGGTAGGTAAGATGCCAAGGTATCCTCGAACCCCATGGACAGACAGCGTGGTGAAGGACAGGCTCCCTCTGCTCTCTGCTTACCTGTTCTTCTGGGAGGGGCTGCCACACAGGACCCCTCCCCAGGCCATTTCCAAAAGAAGACTGCATCAGCTTTGTCTCTGTACACAGTCCTCTGGCAATATCTGATCCAAGCTTTGCACCTTCAAACACCACCACGTGCCTTCTCTCAGCCCGAGCCATGTCATAAGCACCCTCCATCTCAGACTATCGCTTTGCAGGGCTCTAGCAGAACCCTCCTATTATTTCAGGCACCTTGAAACCATCTGAAAACCAGATGTAGAAAAACAATTACAGGGGTGCTGCAGAGAGAAGGGGAAGACCCAACGCCAAGTGGATACAGCGCTGCCCCAGCCCTGTACGTGTACGTGCTGCCTCCCGTGTTCATGGCATCTCTGCTGTGGGTTTCTGCCAGCCTCGAGCCCCTTCCCTTCCTCGGGGAGATCCTAGGCAGGTAGCAGTGTCCTCCCTTGGGGGCAGAAAGGAGACGGGCGGGCTGTGCAGAGTGGCTCGGTGAGGGGCACAAGGCAGCCCCAGCAGTCAGCACCGGGCATCGTGGCAGCGTTTGCTGTATTGTATGGCTGCAGCCACACTGTCCTGTGGCATTGGTTCTCTCTCCTAGCCGTGTGGCACGTGAAAGGTCTGCTGTAGCACTTCTCCCTATGAACCCAGGTTCTGAAATGGCCTGGGGATGTGTTTTCCATATGAAATCATCATTCTTTCCCCCAGCATTGCCACAGCCATTGTAACAGTGGGGAACAGAAGCTTAAAACATGGTGCAGTTATTTGTAATTGCTGCTCCCCTGCTGTCACCGGCATTGTTTTATCACTTTTCCGCTAGTCCCTCCTCCTGACACAGATCATTGATATAATTTCTGCTTCCCGTGTATTCAATAAAAGATCCCCCTTACTTACCAAACTCCAGTTCATTTCCCACATCTTGCCAACTTACTGGATGGTTTAATTGTACCAGATGTTCCCCAGATGCAAACATATACTAATATAATTTGAGTCCAGTCAGGATTTGTGAGGCAGCAAACTGGCCCAGAAGATGAAGTTACTTGCCCAGGCTCACACCGTGAATCAACAGCAGCTAATCCTGAGAAGAGCTCTCCATGAGGTCTCGTGTAGCCTGGGATTTGAAAGCATGAGACATTTACCAGCGTTTCTACCCAAAGCTCTGTTCCCTCTTCCATTTTCTCTATGGCATCCCTTGCAGTGCCTGGATCTTCAGCATTTCAAACGCCGCCGCCCCGAGGGAGGCAGCTGGCGGTAGCACATCATCAGGTAGCTAACGGGAGCAAGGAGCAGCGCCTGTAATGCATCAGTGGGGTGGAGCCGCAGGCTCACATCACTGGTGCAAAGTAATAATTCTCGAGGGGGATGAGATGATAGTTGGAGGCAGCGCTGAGATCATCCAGCTGAAGTCTCCGAAAAGTGCTGGGGGAGCGGCAAGCGGCGCTCTGGGTGAGCAGAGCCCAGGGATTTTTGTCAATAAGAGCAGAATGATTTGGGTTATGCTTTTAGAGCGCTGCCGTGGCTGTTAAGTAACAGCAGCGCTGAGATGGATCTCCCGCATCTCACGTAAAGGCTCCTGCTTTCTTTTGCTTTCAGCTGGGCGTTCGTGGACTGCTTGCATCTGTCGGGTTTCTGCGATCCAGCGCTGACCTCACTGCGCGCTGCAGCAGGCTCGCCGCGCTTCCCAGGCCAACCCATCCACCCCACCTGGCAGGCAGCTGCTGTGTGCGCCGAGCTGGGCGCTCAGCCCCTGAAATCACTGATGCTGCAAAAGCCCGTGTGCTGAGAAGTCAGGCCAGTTAGCGATAGCAACGTAAACAGGAATCCAATTTTAAAAAAAAAAAAAGCGGAGGACTACGTCAGCTATTTTTCTGCTTGCAGCAGAAAGAAGCCCCTTGGCAGCTGCCTCTGCAGAGCCTCAGGTGCCTTGCCGAGGAGGGAGAGGTTTGTGTCTGCCCGCTCCCTGGTGTGCCTGCTGCTGCAGTCTGACCTCCAGCAGCGTCTGCAACATCACAAGTAAAATTTGCTTCGTGCAGTAGGCGTATCTGTGGCCTGGGGAATATTTTACCCAGGGCAATTTTATCTTACCTCTGTTTAAAAAAAAAAAAAAAAAAAAAAAAACCACCTTTAGGCAAGAAAGTCACATTTCATTTTTATGGAAGGCGTTTTGATCTCGTGATCAAGCCGGAGAGGCAGCAGCCGGAGCACAGGGTTGCATCTCCAACAGCAGTGTCATTTAGCTCTGACAATGCCTCGCTGTGTCCTTCTCTGTTTCACTCCCCGTGGAGCCAGCTCTGCGTTGTGGCAGTAGGTTTGTTTCTCCCGCGGTGCGGAAGGCAGAGCAGCACGGAGAAAGAAGTGACCTCTGTGAACAGCAGGACGGCAGGGGGGCGTCCTGGGAGGGAAGACAATGGAAAACCAGGCTCAGCCCCATCTTCCTTCCTCGGGCTCTGTCACCAGCCAGTGGAGATGCTGCTCCTTCACAGCGGTCTGCCTTTCAGCACAAATCCTGCTTGGCTGCTGCCGGAGCCTGCTCACTGCCTGGGGATCCAGCCCTCTTCTGGCTTTCCCTGAGCCCTTTAGATGTGGTGTGACAGCTATGTCACAATTTTTTGGGCCTGACTCTTTTTTTTTTTGTGCCTTGAACATCATTTGAGGTTCGTTAGAGGTTTTCATAGGTTGAGGGTTGGACTCTACAGGTACCAGGCAAAAAAAGAAGGGTGCCCTTTAGACAGAGTTATCCATGGAGCCTCTGGGACTAGAGAGGCCAGAGGTTTTTAGATGTGAACAAACATCCTCTCTTGTCACGTTATCTATTTGGGCTTCTCTGTCTACAGGCAGATTAAAACGAGATTTGTGCCTGCAATCTTGTGTTCTTGTACCACTTCTGCTTTTGGACGTGGTGAGGAAGGAATTCTCTTGAGGCAGCAGCACAGGGGAAATTGTCTTCTGCTGAGGAACACGATATGAGGCTGGGAAGCTGTCGGACATAGGTAGCAGGAGATGCCAGTGGATACGACGGCGTTCTGTTTGCCAGGAAATGAAGATTAGGTAACATGAAACTAAACCTTTGCGAAGTAGACAGAGAATAGCCATGGGCTGCTTGTCCTTGGGAGGAGGCGCCAAGGTCTTGCAGGTCCTGCTGATTTGAGTCGTGAGTGCCCAACACTTCTGGAAGTGCAGCATCAACTCCTCACCTGTTCAGTGCTTTTCAGAAATTATTAAAATATGTCCAACAAGAAGCTCCAGTGGTGTATTTGTGTGTGAGCTGGCTTTTTTCAGCATTTCAGTGTTGGAGAAACCACTCACTTCTCCAAAATAATTGTTGTCTGCATTTCTCACTTGCACTTGCTACTTTTGAGAATTCTTACCACAGTGTTTAAGGTAATTGCTGTTCTAAATTCAGAGACCTTTAAGTGTGCCAGCAATCTTATTCCAGAAATGTGACATCCTGTGGAAACTCAGCTGTAAAAGAAAGGGGCTGAATATAGAGGTTTCAAGTGTGACCACTGGTTATCACCCAAATTGTGTATGCTTTCATTACCATAAAGTCCCTATTTATGATGCCCTTTTTTTGTATTTGCTCCTGAATCTGTTGAGCATGTGACAGATACATGCTCACTAGCCAGATTTTTTTCACACCCTCTTCGTTTCAGCTCGGTTGAGTTTGACTGTAAAGCTGCTCAGGACATTTTGTGAAAAATGTCTCACAAAGGGACAACGTTGACCGGTTGATTTCATTACAGTTGTCCTATTTACATTCCTGTCATGTGGCACATTTTGTTGCTGAGTTGTACTGCGGGTAGATAGATCCCTTCAGAGGTGTGCAGCAGAGAACTAGACCACAGAGTTCCTCTCCTAGGACCTACAGGTCTGTAGCAATTATTAGTTAGTGGAAGAGAATGGTTTTTGTTGTTGCAATGTATTTTTGTAGGGTCAAAAAAATACAGATCTAGGGCCAATTCCTGGAAGTAACTCCATTTGCTTGGACAGTAGCCTTAAAGGAAATAGACCAAGGATTAACATTTGGTAGACTAGGTTAAGTCCAAACTGTTCTTCCTAATTTTTTCCTTATAAAGCTTCCTGTCTCCAGAAAGATTTTATATTTATTTAGCATTTAACATGTATTTTATCTTTATAGAAAACTAACCTGTAAACATACTTGTTTATTTTTGGTGATCAGCAATTATAGCTGGTTATCATTTTTGATCAGCTTCAAACTCTTCCTTTTCTCTTCCTTTGCTAACTTGCCTATTGTTTTTTATGCTTAATTTCATCTTTTCTCCTTCCCCTCCCTTCTGTTTTCCTACTTTTCCATTGCAGCTTCCTGTTTTCCCCTTCACTTGCAGCCTGTGGTCTTTTTCAAAAGCATAATTTGACCAACAATAGTAAACTGTAGAATTAAAGCAGAAAAAGAAGAGACCAGCATAGAGGAATGGAGGGTACATGATGCAGATGAGGGGAGAAGAGGGCTAAAGATGACCAGGAGGCCTGGAGGATAGCGCAACACTGCAGATCCTGGAGATGGAGCAAGAAAGTTCCTGATACTGGCCCAAAATTTGGAGAAATGGATTGAGGACAGATGAAAAGGAGAGAGGATGATCCTGGGCAGAATTACAAGGACTTGGCACAGGGAAAAGAGAAGGAGAGGGAAGCAGAGCAATAATCAATGCTTCTCTTCTTTTATCAATTTGAAATCAAGTCCTACAAAGAACACAGAGAAAGAGAGTTAGAGGCATTAAAAAAGGTGTTATATGCCAAGCCCTGATGCCGATTCTTGCCTGGTCACTCTTTTAACAATCCGTAGACTGCACAGCAAGACATGAGATTCTCTCGTCCTCATCCCACCACAGCAGTGAAGAATAACCAAAAAGAAAGCCTTCTGGTTTCATCCCTCCTAGCTCGATGCATCTGAGTGCCTCAGTTAGACATAGAGATATCTCGGGCTCACTCTCTGCAGAGAAACAGATACCTGCAATGCTACAGTGAGCTCCCTGTCCGCAGAAGATGGGTGATAGTGCTTTCGTTGTCCTGGGCCTGTTTTGGAAGAAAGAGGTGGGAAGCCTCAGGACCTCGATACTTGGGTAAGGTACCATTAATAACCAGTTGTGTGGTGTCATAAAAAACCCAACAGCATGATTCTGGCAAGTCTCCAGCAGCTGAATGCTCTTTTAATTACTCACTGGCTACATCTGATTATATGCCTTTCTTTGACTTTACCCAGCATCAGGGAGATGCTCATCAGCCCCATGTGTCTTTGTGGTGCAGTTTCCTAACCTGGCTTTATTTTTAGCCCTCTGTAACCTCCCTGAAGTTCTAAAACGTGTTGAGTAGTTACATCGAGGGTGCGGAAAGATGCTTGGCCATCTTTTCCAAAACATGTTAGTGCATGTTATCTGGTATTGCATATTTGAAAACATGCATCATTAACATGGGTATTAGAAAAAGAGCTACTTCACTGTCATCAGAAACCCTGAAGGTACCATTCTGCTTCTTTGCAGATAAAGACCCAAATACTAGTGGGTATTTCTGGATTTTTCACAGCATAATTGGCTGTGTTGACAGCCACTTTATTATTGCTGTCTTGTTCTGAACCAGTGTCCTTGCTGTGGCTTAATTTGTGCATGATTATATTTTGAAACTTGTTTTTTGGTTGTCCTTAACTTGTTTCAACAAGTCGCACTTTCTGGTTTAGTCTAGAAGATCAAATGAAAATGATAACAAAACTATACACTAACAAGCTATACACTAAACAGAAGTTGTCAGTCTGTGCTCTTGTTGTCTGTTTTTGAATTATATCGAAAAAGGGTAACATCAGAAAGTTGAAGGACAGATTTTAAAAAATGCTTGGCTTCCTTTGTGAAGAATAGGTACTCCTGAGTGCTGTGCCCTTGGAAAGATCTCTCCACAAAAGTGGGTCCCCAGATGGGAGCTGAAGTCTTAAAAATGTAGTCCTTCAGGCTTTCTTTCCATCTGTTGCTCTGTTGGAACAATAGTCCAAGGCTAACCTAATCCAGGGGATGGAGCAGAAGAAACTTCATCTGCAATTTAATCCTCTTCTTCCAAATGATTTCTGCTAGGACATTTACTCCATCTATTATACATGATCTTATTTTGGGATATGCCAGGGCCAGTTAAAACACTGTAAGTTACTGTGATGCCTCCAAAAAGGAGATGACTGTGCGAGGTAAAATATCCCTGCGGCCAGCACTTGTCACGGTTGCTTAATGCTCAGCAGTCAGGCTGTGCTGAGCCGACTGGCTGCGAGTTTCTATTCTGCATCCCTTGCCCAGAGCGGATGAGAATGACCCCTTTTGTCCTGTCTGGTGTTATCAGGCAGCTTTGGAAAATGAGCACTGTTGAATGAAAAGAAAGTGGCAGATGACATTTTGTTTTCTGCAGGAACTAGTGTATAGGATCTTTGTTTTTCAGAAACGGTTTTCAAGAAGATGTGCTAACATTGCTGCTATTTTAGCAGTAGTTCTTTTGTTCGAGGCTGAACGTAGATGTGTGGGAGCTGCGGTGCCTGTTCCTATTGCTGAGCTCTTGTAAAATTTCATGGGTTCCTAAGACATGAGCGTGTATATTCTGCGTAAGTCTTTTTTTATGTTACTGTAACACTCCTTTCCTGGAGCATAATCTTATTCCTGTAAAAAATAAATGGTCGTATTTTCAGAATAAAGAGTTTAGAAAATTTTTGTCTGTGTTCTGAGGTTACTCTGAATGTACAGAAGGAGAAGTATACAGGGTAGTTAGTGTAAGTATTTATTACATCTGTTTTAACCCTGTAGTGAGTATGGGTTGGGGACTCCTGCCTGTACTGAGCACAGCAGACATGCAGTGCTCCAGAGCTCTTTGCTTTACGCTGTGTGTCACCGAGTGTTAGGTGTGAAGGTCCAGCATTTCAAAACTCAGCTATCGCACACGGAGCGTCTTAGTCATCCCTGTTGCTGTTTTCTGCAGCTGACCAGAAAGCTCTTCTGCATTATTGATGTGCCAGTGAGACAGGGAGGCTGCCAAACAAGTGACCTACATTGTGTCTGTAAACAATAACAGGAGAACCGCTCTCATGAAATGGGCTAGGTTTGGACGTGGGTGTCTCCCGCGTGCAGGGTTTTGTTGGCACTTTCATGAGTGACCTGAGAACCACTTGGGAGCCAGGAACCTCAGTCTTCAAGTGCCCCAGCAACCTGACTAGCAACCAGCAGATTCATACTCCCTAATTTTAGGTCGTCTAGTTTTGGTCCGTGTCAGTACAGAGGCTAGCCTTTATTTACATTTATTTATGAGACATCTTGGCTCCTTTTGGTCTCAGAGCAGAAGACTGTGGTGTTACTGGAGCCACTCTTGCAGTGCTTTGCAGGAAGGCAGGGAGGTCAGTTGGGTAAAGAGGGATGGCTCCAGAAATCTCTTCAGCTGAACGAAGGACACGTCAGTTTTAGGGCCGGTTTAGTTTTCATTAGGATTTTTAAAATTTACTGGAGCGATGTTTCCAAGGTTCACTTGTTTCGGAGACAGAGAAATAGCAGTGGCATGGGTCATTTTATGCCAGCTGGATGCAGGTAGTTGCAAAATGTCAGATGCCAAGGTTGCGAGTATGATGGATGAGGAAGGTGCTAATGAAGAGCAGGGCTTGAGTACAGTAATACTTTGGGAGAGTAAATGTTCCTGCATTTCTGTCCTCCCAAAGACCTCTGCATCTCTGCACCGGCTTCCTGCACTCTAGCACATCATGATCATCGAGTTAACTATCCTTGCATGCCTACCAGCAGGTAGTTCCACCATCTGCTCAGGTCCCTGGTCCCCTGCTTGTGGGGATGTGGCAGGAATAGAAAGATTGGGGTTGAGCGGGCAGGCAGAGCTACCTCTTTCAACACACGGTCTGGCCAGCTGAAGCTGATTGTGAAACCAGAACCTCAGACAGACTCCGAAACTTCTCACACACCCTTTCTCATCTGTTAACCTCTGCTCGGCAGCACACAGCCTGGGCTGGCACAGCTATATACAGAACCGTGGGAATCCTGTTCCCTGGTTGGAGACTGACCTCAGCAGAGTCCCAGCACGGATATGTACGGAATGACTTGGCACTCCAGCCCTGGCTTCCTTAGAAGGGCACTGAGGGGAAGTGACTTGAAGGCAGAAAAACAACTTCTTCGTGTTCCTACTGGTAGTAGTCGAGCCCTGTGGGTTTGGCCCTGCGCCCTGCAACTGCCAATGGAGTCCCCTGGCAAAACAGAAAGCAAGACAGTGTAAATGGGCTGGTTTGATGGCTAGACTAAACAGAGGGTTGTTACTAAGGCCTTTCAGTCTGCTTCATTTTGGTTCATGTGTTATTCTTTATGATGCTGTTTTATGGTTCTCTACCCTTTCCTTGATGTTTCCCACCATTCTGATACTCTTTGCTGCAAATACTTGAGCTCACTATTAGTAAACTTCTCGGTAACTTCATTGGGGTGGAGAGCTTTTGGAAATACACTGGCTCGTGTGTAAGTAAGTACCTGTGGCATAAGAGGCTGTATGCATCAGGAGAGGTGTTGTAGCTCCCTGGATGGACAAGGGATCTTGTCAAAGGCTTTTTGGCACTTTGCAGTGCCCACTTAACAAATCCTCATTTTGGCACTCTGCAAATGCTCATCTGTATTGTCATTGATTTCAAAGAACACATTGCAAGGCATGGAATCTGCAAATAAAGGTTCTTCCTTCCTAGTAGATTGGATTTTTTTTTAATCTACTAATTCTATTTTTGATCAATTTGCCAACTCTATATGACTCGATCTCACTGTCTTCTGCTTCCGTTGTTCTGTATAATCACTCTCATTTTTTACCTTTTCTTTTGATGCCTAGGCTCGTTTGAGTGATAGATTTCTTACCACAGTTAATAACGCAATAATTTGAAGTTTGTGTAGAAATCCCCAGTGAAAGCTATTTAGCTTGTAGGTGTTAATACTATAGATTTTGTAAGTTTTTTGGAAGAAAGCTCTTTTACAACTGCTTTAGTTGAAGACAGGGCCTTGGAGCTGACCTTCCAAAAGTAGCTCAGGCTCCGAAGTCACTTCAGGCGTATCCAGAATTAATATAAACACAAAAACAAAGCCATGGAAGTTTCTCCTGTTTTAAAAAGGAATTTTTTTGTATTGTAAATAAGTCAGCAAGCTGTCACTGACAACTACAGATATCTTTAGTATATTGAATAGGCTGTGTTAAGGCTGTACTTAAGTTCTGCATGAGGCTCGCTCCTAGGCCTCTGAAGTGCGGCCTTCCCTGTTGCCAAGAGATGAAGTGGTGGTAGCAAGGTAATAAATATCATCTGTAGGTTCTCTTTTCTTGATAATAAGCTTGTGGAAGTAACTGGACTCCACTCTTTGCGTGCAGCTGTATTCGGAAGAGGATTTTACAAGGTTCTTTAACGTAGCTGGAATGTACGTGTAATCTTTTGACCCTAGTTCGTAGTTTGATGACTATGGCATGTTAAGTGCTGATAATTGGGTTTGCTCTAGGCTGAAACCTGACCTGTTCTCAGCAAAGGAGAAGATCAGATCTTTTATTGTAAGAGGCACTCGAAGGGGCTACCTTAGAAATGTTAGGGCCATGCCTGCTCGGAGGAAAGATCCCTGAAATATGGCAAATTCTTGGGAAGGACATGCTGTCCTATGGCATTCTATTTCAGCGTAGTTTAAATTGGACTTTTCATCCAAAGGCTTTGTCCTGTTCTCAAATTTTTCTTTTTTTTTTATGCAGTCTTGTTGTCTTATAACTCATGCTGCCCTACTGTGAAAGCTGCCTTGTAGCTTCAGCTAGTGGAGTATAAACCCTCGATAGGAAAGCATGAGACACATGCTTTTCACTCTTGTCCTATGGAGATGTCTGTCTCTTTCCATTGAGTAGAGTATTAAAAGTTAACTTTGTCTCACTGACAAACTTATAGAAGACTAAATTTAGAGGAAGTTAATCCTACCCTTGCTTTGAGAAGATAGTGATGTTTGTAAATTCTGCAAATAGCAGTCTGTCCAAAAAAAGTGTCCTCCAAACCCTGCTTGCTTCAACTTAAAGCTAATGTGCACCCTCTGTCATCTCTCCTCTGAGGAGGATGAGGGCGTTCTGATAAAGTCACTAACAGTATTATGAAAGGAGTATGCAGCAGTCGAAAACAGCAGTGATCACTGGCTAAGTAATGGAGCCAAAGTGACTTTTAAAAACCTGTCCAAAGGGATCAGTGCAGTGTCCGACCTGCACTTTGTTTCTCCAGCCATCCCTGTTCTGTCTGACTTTAACAGCACTGCTGGAGCTGCTGGTCTTTCTTATTTTATGCTTTTTGTGTGGTAAGAGAAAAATTGCTTCAAACAAATGTGATTGGGTGGCAGTTTTCGCAGTATGTCAGTTAGCCCTGATCTTCCAGTTTCAGTTGGTTTCCTTGATAGTACTTACGAGCACAAAATATGAGTACAGTTAGAGTACGTCAGGCCAACAATCCATCCAGCTCAATATCCTTTTTCTGCCAGTGACTAACAGATGAGTATGTACCTTTCTCTAATACTTTCCCAGCCTCCATCTATTTTCAGCATATGGGACTTTCTTAGACATAAATCTTTCTTGTTAAATGAAGAATTGCAGCTGATTTTCTTGTCTCTTATGTTTTTAGAACTAAAAAAACAAAGAAGGCATCTGCTCCTCCAGCCAAGGAAGAGAAGCATAAATTAACCATTTTTGAAGAAGAAGTAGATCCAGATGAAGGACTGTTTGGACCAGAAAAAGATTTCTCATCAATTGGTCCCAGGAAGAAGATGAAAGAGAGTAATTCTCTATATTTGTATATACACAGTTTGTTTTATCTAAAGCATATGTATAATTGAGCTTTTAAAATATAGTGATACGGAGTGTACAGGTTAGATGGGAATGTTAAGGGACATCTTGATCTGGGGCAGAATCATTTAGACAATAAATATGACCTGTAGTCGCCCTAGCTGTTGACTATTGACATTTTGGGTTTGGGTATTTGGGTTGTTGGGAGCTGGCTATCCCTCACATACTCATAGCACTGCCAATAGTAATGTGACCTATTTTTGGGTGCAAGAAGAAAAGCATATATACCAAGTCCTGAGAGCACAGCTTATTACTGATGTGTTGCCTGGTACTTAGTGGATTGGAAGCTCTTGTGTAAAAGGAATTGTCTACCTCATCTTTTTTCAGCCTCATATCCAGATTCCCTAGGTATGGTTTTGTGTTGTACGATTTAACTACAGCTTTTACTGTTTTCCCTTTCTAGATCTGAAATTATTTGAAGATCCAGACCTTGGTGGAGTAGTAAGATTGGGCGACTCACTACTGCTGCCAGCTGCCTGTGAGAATAGGGAGCATGTGCTGAACATAAGTCCTGAGGAGGACACTGAGGAACTGCTGAGGTACTCATCTCAAATCTGTCCTGCAATATGCAGGTCACCTGAGGGGGGAGTTAATTAGACCTCAGAAGAGGTCAAATCTTGGAAACAAAAGACATTATAAAGGAAATCAGGAAGACCCTTTGAAAAAAGTGGGGTGCAAGGTATTATTCTGTGACTCCAAAGGAAGGGTCTTGAAGGCCCAAGGCATGCCATCTAGTCTCTGTTCTCTAACATGACATTTCTGCTTTTCGTAGAGGGTAAAAACTGACCTCCAGTATGAAAAGTGAGAAACCGAGGCAGGGACACCCAGAAACAAGGAGGAATTCTGCTTTAGTGATTTGAAATTAGTAGCTCTTCCCTCTTGCCCCAAGAGGAATGATTTTCTGCTGGTGGCTCACAGACCTCCATGCCCACTTCTAGGAGGAATCCTGTGCACATGACAGCTGCAAAGGACTCTCCTTAAAATCTGTGTCATACTATATTTAATTTCTAATCTAGTGGACCAGAGGGCTGGAGCTCATAGTTACAGGAAGAAATAACATACTTGCTCTTACACTTACCTGCCCCCTTGTTAGTGTAGTGGTGAAACATATCACTACGTCATGTTTTATTCCTGACATCACTCTCACAAGGCTAGTTGGCCTGCACTGATAATCTTCAAGACACCAAGCAGGGCACTAATGCTTGGGAAGACCAGCATCACCAGGGAATCTTTGCTACAATAAAGAGTCAAATTTACACCTTCTGGATCTCATACTGGCATCTGAATGATGAGGCAAACCTATTTCGAGCACCAGTGCTTGCCAGCTAACTCCTGTTAGGATGTGTGATTTCAACAGCAGGTACTAAACCCAAGGGAGAGAATCAGAGTGTGGCATCCTCTCCTGAAGCAGATAGTTTTGCAGCTATTACTTTTTCCCCATGTAAAAGTGCTAAGTATCTCAGCAGTAATAGCTGGCTTAATTTAAACAGAGGTTAAATTGGGCTGGTGCCACCTCACGTTACATCCTGACAGCCCACCTGATGTTTATAAAAGCTGATGGGGCAGGACATGACCTGATTTAGTGCTGTGGTACACTGGGAGCAAACATGTATGTGCTTGCAATATTTTCATGTTTGCTTTCTCCTTTGCTAGCTATCTCAGAATGCACTGTTTGATTCAGATCGTTCATACGGCTAGAAGTGCCTGTTTTAATGCAGTCCTTGTATTATTATTCACTAGTGGAGAGTTTCTCCAACTGTCATGTTAACGTCCTTTGAATTACACGTTTTCTCTTCCCCTGTGGCGGAGAAAGGTCTCTGAAGTCTGCTCTGAGACCAATAGACTATACTTTTAGATCAGTTTGGAGTCATCAACGTTAGCAGCACACACAGATGGTAATGGACATAGTGGGAAAAGATTCCATTTCTTTTAAATTCAACTAGTTTTAATTTATTCTTGAATTGTCCCAATGCTTTCAGCAGTTGGCAAGTCAAGATCCAGTTGGAAATGAATGCACGTACCAAAGCAGAAAATTGTGCCAGCGATCTCATGGGAAAGTTACTACAGAAATCCAGGGGCAACTCCTGGCTATGCCAGAGGCACAGGCAAATAGGTCAGGATCTGTTGGTCTCTTTAGGTGCCTAACACCCTCTGAAATCCCTCTGATAAGCCTAGCTCACAGAGTTATCTGCACATCACAGAGAGCTGGTGGACTGAATAGCAAGACGATTGGATGCAAAGGAAAGGCTGTTGAAGGGGAGGAATAGGAGAGAGAGTGCTGTTTTAACCTAGTAGAACACTTAACCTTACCTGTATTCATGACAGTCACCTCAAATAACTGCAGCTGAACTTTCCCAAGTGGTTATACACAATGCAGTTTGTTTTCTGTTCAGCTGGAAGCCTTAGCAGAACTATCGAGTCTCATAAATGTAAAGGCAATATTTGAATCATCTTCTACCTTCCCTCCAGACTGGTGTTAAATGTTCTTGCAGGGCAGTGCCACAGTCTTTTGCAGGCAGTGACCCTTTGTGGTGAGAGGAGATGCTCAAAGTGAGCAGAACCCTGCTCTCTCGCTGCTATGGAGGCTTCAGCAGATCTTTAGGCCTAAGAGTAAATTTTGCCTGTGCCCTGCAGATGTCACAATCCCTCTCCCATCTGAAAGGCGACTAAAGAAATCTCCCCAACTCTCAGATCAAAGTGTGAGCTGTGACAACCCACTCCTTTAGTGCGCTAGAGCCAGGTAAGCTGCTCGAGGTAAACTAGCAAAGGTCTTGGTTTCCTGAACATAACCAGTTATATATACCACACAGAAAATTTGTCCGGAGACATATTGTCCAGACCTAAGACCAGCCCGAGCTATTATGCACCGACAGGTCTGTGATAGGTCCAGAAACCTTAAACATGTTCACTGTGCACAGATGAATTAGCTGAATAATGCAGATGTGGTTGCTCTTGACTTATGTAGAGTACATCTTTATGTACCACATGGTCTAATCATATGGATGTGGTAGATCTGAGAAGTGTTTGCCTTACTGGTCAATGCTCAGCTGAACATGAGCCGGCACTGTGCCCAGGTGGCCAAGAAGGCCAATGCCATCCTGGCTTGTATCAGGAATAGTGTAGCCAGCAGGACCAAGGAGGTGATTGTCCCCCTGTACTCTGCTCTGGTGAGGCCGTACCTCAAGTACTGTGTTCAGTTTTGGGCTCCTCAGTACAAGAAGGACATCAAGGCCCTGGAGCATGTCCAGAGGGGCAGCTGTGAGCTGGTGAAGGGCCTGGAGCATAAGTCCTGTGAGAAGCAGCTGAGGCAACTGGGGTTGTTTAGTCTGCAGAAGAGGAGGCTCAGGGGAGACCTTATTGCTCTCTGCAGCTACCTGAAAGGAAGGTGTGGGGAGCTGGGGGTCGGCCTCTTCTCACAGGTAACTAGTGATAGGACTAGAGGGAATGGCCTCAAGTTGCGCCAGGGGAGGTTTAGGTCAGAAATGAGGAGACGTTCTCTTTCTGAGAAGAGCAGTCAGGCATTGGGACGGGTTGCCCAGGGAGGTGGTGGAGTCACTGTCCCTGGGGGTGTTCAAGGAAAGTTTGGACGTGGTGCTTAGAGACATGGTTTAGTGGGTGACATTGGTGGTAGAGGGATGGTTGAACCAGGTGATCTTGGAGGTCTTTTCCAACCTTAATGATTCTACGATTCTATGATACTGGAAAATGCACTTTCCAGTGAACCACAGGCTGAGATAGGAGAGCACTGTGTGAGGCAGAGAATGGCAGAACCTTCTCCTTGCAAAGCAGAGATGGGAAAAAACTGATGTTCAAAGCAGAACACGGGAGGAATCTAGTCCTTTTTAATCATAGCACGGGAGCAATCAAGTCCTTTGTGACCTGTATGGTAGCTGAGCAGTTGCAGAAGTAGTAGCCCCCCAGAACTGTCAGCACAGCAGTGAATCCGCACAGTGACTTGTAACTCCCGAGGAAGAGACTGTTATGGAGACAAATGAGTCTGCAAAACGTGCATGGGTTCTGCATGTCACAACACAAGGGAGAAAATAGTATGACAAATGTTCTCCTTGCAAATGGAAGACTATGGTCTCTCTGGATACCTGCTCAAATAAAATGAGAATTAGTATTTTAAGTAGAAACACGCATTTTAACAAGTGTTGAACTTTAAGAAAGACCAAACGCATCATACATCTAATCAAAGGTTTCTTTTTATGGCAAAAATGCCCACATCCATTCAAATGTCTTCTCTCTTCCTGTCCATTGACCAGCCTCTAGCAGTTCCTTCTTGGCCTACCGACAAATATCAGGTGATAGTGATGGAGAAACTAGGTGAGCTACCTCACTCAAAGCAGTCACTCTTTCCTACCCCTGGGTCTGCCATACTACTTAGTGAGGTACTTGTACTTACATGTCCCTCCAGAACTTCTGGAAAAAAAGATAAATCGCTGTGGTAGGAACCAGCAAGGTCAAGTCTCAATCTATTACCTTCAGGAAAAAAAAAAGAGCATGTCACACTCCTCCTTCAAAGGATGTGCTTTGTGAAAGAGAGGAAGAGGTAACCAAGTCTTTTTGGCTCATCTCTTCCATACAGGGATACGAAGAAACCCAGGCACCTCCAGGAAGTTCAGGTCTGATGCTTTCAGCTCTTCCACAAGGTGGCCCACTGCAGTGAAATGAAACAATAACTGATCAACCATTTCTTAGATTGCCCTTGGAAAGGGATTTAGGACTAGGCTTCTGTTTTCTCCTGTCAATTTCCTTGGCCGTGTCACACCATAATGATTCCTTCTGGATACATTCAACCTTTTACCAACATTCTCAAAGCTCTTCCTCGGGTCTGATTTCCATTTAATCTAGTGATAGAAGTCAACTGCTGCCGAAATCAGTATCCTGCAAACTCTCACATCATGGATTCTCATGCCATCTTATTTTCCCATCTCTGTCTACCCAGTGGCCACAGATGTGCAAATTAAGTTTTCATGCAGCAGCACTGCAATCAACCTCTTCTGCCTCATTAATCTAAATCATGCCTGCCTGGTGTGATGGATCAGGCAGGTTTTTGTGGAAAACCAGTGCTAGAATTGATCCTGTGAATGTTGCAGCAGCTCTGTGGCCAGAATTACATAAATTACCACACATCCCAGCCTGAAATAATTACCACAGTTGTCTGAGCAGCTTTTTAGGGCAGATTTAATTAGCTTCACCTTTGATAATGAATAGGGAGTTGAGATAGAAGGAAGCAGCTGTCAGCATAAGATTTGTCTTTTTTTCCAGTGCTGAGAAGAGTGTCAGCAGCAGGATCCCAGTTCCGCTGCACTGTGGTGGTAGACCTGGCATATTCTTAGTTAGGCTTACACTGACCTATGCTGCTGGTGTTGAAAGGAACAGTCCAGCTCTTACTTTTGTACTACAGCATCCTCATCCTTTCTGTGCCTGTTAAAGATGAATTTTGTCTGTATTTACAGGCTGTGCTGTATTTTCAGCTACGAGCTGTGCCGTCAGGGATACAAGTGATGACCCTTTCAGGAGCATGGTATTGTTAGAGGATGAAGCTGTTTATGAAACCGCATCCTAACAATGGCCATTTCTAACCACTGCTCAGTCTGCATAGCCTCCTGAGCAGGTTTGTCAGCTTCAGGTTTGCCAAGAAACTGCTGCCAACCTTGAAGTGGAAAAAGTGTGTATGTTCTTCATTCAGCAGGCCACTGGTGGCAGCTGAATTCAAAGAGCAACACTTAGACCTTAAGACTAGCCAGAAGTCATATGGGACACCACCTCCATCACCGTATGATGAGAAATAATTTCTCCCTGTCCAAATGATATGAGAGCAGGGTAGGAGAAGAGCTTTGAGAAGCTCTAGAGGGTTTAAATCTAGATCTTTTGGACAGAGGGTTGTTTGGGTGGTGGACAGGTAGTAGAGGATGTTGCAACAAGTGAGTCAGAAATTTCCTGACCACTCCAGGGCAGTTTCCATGGCTTGTTGTGAGCTGACAGTGGGGAAGGAACCTTGATATATGGCTGTGGTAGCTTTCAGTAAGCAAATAATATTCTTTTTTTTTTTCCCCTCCAATTTTGATGGGTTTTCTTTGCTACCCAAAAGCACTTTCCACAATGGTTTTCAAACATTTATTTTGTTGATTTCATTTTTCCTGTGATGTATAATGATGCTACTTACAAACAGTGGAAGAGGTACAAAGTAAAATGGCTAACGGAACAGAAAAGCTTTTGCCAGGTGGGAAACATTAATTCTTGCTCCACTCTTGGTTACATGTATGGGTTGTATGGAATAAAGGGTGACCTAGATTTGTAGTCTCTCTTATTCTAGATCCTTTTGCTAGCCTTGAGAATCACCAGATTTCAAACATCTTGCTCCAGGGCACTTGCATTTTCGACAGCAATCTTCAGCCAGGGGGATAAAAATTGCCTGCTCTCCCCTGCCTCAATTATGCCATTGCCTGGTGATAAGGGAACTTTCTAGAGAAGCAACAGAGAAGTTCGAACTTCTTCAGGATGGGGAAAAAATGAACCAGCTCTCTGGTTCAAATTGTGAAAACTGAATTGTCTCCTTTCCTGGGTGAGTGACCTAACCAGTAGGCTGTTACCTCAGAGAGCTTCTTGTGGGCGTACAGGCGTAGGACTTACGAGAACTAATGAGCCCATTCTCTGGCCCTAGGCCAAGCAGCACCATCAGGCTACATCATGTTATTAGACTCACTGGCTCTGGAACTGTGTGCAGCTGCTGCTGGGAACGGTCCCTGTCCCATGCCAGCTCCTGAGTTGTGCCTGGGAGCTTTTTGGATGAGGGGTAATCTAACCCAGACAAAAACAGTGTCAGGGGTTCTTCTAACAGTTGAACAGTACAGACTCTCATGTTCCAGTGTCCAGACATAGTTGCTGACACTGTTTAAACCGGCATGAACTTACCTGGAGTGGACTGCAGGGGAAAGCAGGAGCAGGTGGGGAGATACCTCCTACACAGCCTCTGTAACTTCCATCAGCTCTGGTAGACATCATGCTGTCTCTGTTGACCATACCAGAAGTGCTGGCCAGCAAAGTCTTTTCCCAAGTCACATATGTGGTGTTACACCTCTACCCAACACTTCACTAAGGTAGCTGGTGTACTTCGAATTAACACCAGCCAAAATAAAGAATGATAATAAGGTACAGAAAGACAGAAGTCTGTTCTGCAAGAACTGCTGTGACTTGCATAACCTGGCTTCAAGTATGATGCTTTTGGATACTTTAGCAAATTAGAGCAACCTTTGTCTCTTGCTTTTGTTACTGATTCTCCTCATTAGAGCATTCCCAGGCAGAGAAGGTCACTACTCCCATCATGCTGGATGCTGTATACACACATTCTTGTTCTCATCCCCAAAATTTTGTCCAGGTAGACAGGACAAAAGTCAGAGAAGTGACATCTAAAATGCTGATGTTCTGATGGCAGCCATGCCTTTGCCTCTGTCAGAAATCTTTCACCCTCTTGAAGTCTACATGCTAGCTGTCATATCATAGGGCTTTGTGACAGCCTTTCTGTAATAAGGGGTTTGGTTGCATTCTCTCTGAAAACAACGAGATTTTCCACCAATACTAGATGTCTGTGAATCAGCACAATACGGCAGGAACTTTAAACAATGTGGTGTTGTTTTTCCATTACAAAAAAAAAAAAAAAAAAAAAGACTAATTAGAGAAAGATTAATTACATGGATTCTGTGCCTGATTGTCTTTAACAAGAAGGGGGAGGGGAATGGGAAGGTTCTTCCTTTAATCTCCTTGTTAAGAACAACAGAATAGTTACTTGATTTTTTTCTTCTTCCACCTCCTTGCCTGGAGTTAAATATGGTGGTAGTTATGCACTGTAACAATTCATTTGCTTCTCAAGAAATAGAAGTCCTTGTTCCTATCTTGGCCTGAGGCATTGTGCATTTTACCTCTTTAGTTTTCCAAAGCCAATTGTGTCTCACATGATCAAACAGCAGTGGATCAAACAGTTTGCCTAACACTGCAGCATGAAAAGCAGGTTTTGAGACAAAGACCACGTTATCTGCTGTGTCTTCTGTAAAAGACTTCTCTCTGACCAAGGTCTTTGAAAAATCCAGGACAAAAAGGGAGCTTTACACGGTCAGTTTCCACACTTTGGAAAATCAGATCTCTTGCAGAATTGTTGGCCTAAAAGCACATTGCCAACAACAACATCAAAAACAGCATAAAAACAACTTCTGCGCTGCATCTTCTGGAGTTATTTTATGACTGTGGTTTTGTTGCTGTGGTTAGCAGAGAAATGAATGTAGAGCCACAAAGGAGTAGATAATTCAGGAAGCTGTGACGTCTGATGAGGTTAATGAGCTGTGTTTGCTACTGGCCCTGCTTGGCAGATCAGCTGCCCTTCTCAAGCACTGCACCTAGTTCAAAATCATGCTTGCTCTACATGATCTGTATGTATACATACGCATTGTTCATTGAGATATTATGGTTTCTGTTATTTATGACCAAATCTTTATGACATGGACACTGATTCATTCAGTGTTTGTTTATGCCAAGTAGGAAGGCATCAGATCAGCTTCAGAAATACCAGCCCTAACATGTATTGTTTATTACACAGCAAAGAGAACAAGAACATGTCTTGGCAATGTGATCACAGGTGTGATATCTCTTGGATATCACAGTTTGCAGCAAACAAAAATGCCTGGGCTTAAATGAAATTAATTTCTTCTCTGTAGATGAGGAATTCAGAAGGAATCAATACGCTGACAAGGTGTTTTGTAAGTTAGGTGGGATATGACACCCACAGGGAATCACGGAAACCAAGAGACATCATAAATCTTATTATCAAATTAAAAGAGAATATAATCTCCAGAATTACCTGGGGGATGAAATTTGAGATAACAGCAAGAGCTGTGTGCTGGAATACAGAGGCCACCACGTAGAGCTCAAGGTGCAGAGCTTTGAGACAGCATACCTGCTCTGTCCATCAGCTGGCTTGTTTAGGTATTTCCTAGATGGACACATTAGTGTTCAAGCAGTTGATCTTACAAGATTGGCCTTGATTTAAACTGACCATCTTTTGATTTCCTTTGAGAGTTCCAAAAAGATCTGACTTCAAGAATGGCATTGCCTTAAAGGATTCTGACCATATGGCAGGAAATTCAGGCTTCTCCTTGTTCACGTTGTGGCCAGTTCGCAGTGAGTGTAGTGCATCTCAGCCCAGGCAGTCATTAAGTTCTTCACGGCTTTTAATAAGGTCAAACATAAAAAAGAAACCCTTGAGGTCATGCAGTTTTTCTTAATAGCAAGACTCTTTGCTGAGAATTCTGGAGCTCTTTAAGCACCTGTGCTTTTAGCATTCAAATACTATTCTCTAGGGCTGGAGTAATAAAGTGGATTGGATATATTGATTCTTCTGCTGTTGATCATGTCCCCCATGGTCCCGGATCCAAGACATCCTTACTTTCTGACAGTGAGGAAGATGTGAATTACAAAAGACAAATGAGTAGAAGGACCAAAAGATGCCTGACATGAAATGAGGTGAGACTCCTTCGTGCTCCAGGAACACACACTAAAGGCACCTTCCTTACACTCCCTGTATGGCATCCTGTTCCAGTGAGTGGACCTGCAGGAGAACTGCTCCAACAAATCCCTTGCAGTCACCAGGGTCTCAAATGAGAGGGCCTTCAGAGAATCCTCCCAGAGATCTCCGTTGCATGGTCACATCTCCATTACTGCTTTCCATTTGCCACCAGATGGTTATGGGTGCTGTGACCGACAGAGAACATCCAAACCATCTTCCCAGCTGGAAGGGCTGTGCCACCTCCTGAGGCAGTGCTCTAGCAGAGACACGGGGAGAGGAGAATCATAGAATCACAGAATCCTTAAGGTTGGAAAAGTCCTCCAAGATCATCTGGTCCAACCATCCCCCTACCACCAATGTCACCCACTAAACCACGTCCCTAAGCACCACGTCCAACCCTTCCTTGAACACCCCCAGGGACGGTGACTCCACCACCTCCCTAGGCAACCCGTTTCAATGCCTGACCACTCTCTCAGAGAAGAATTTTCTCCTCATTTCCAACCTAAACCTCCCCTGGCACAACTTGAGGCCATTCCTGCTGCGCATGTGCAGCCATCTCCCTTCTTGTTTCAGATTCGCTTGACCGAACTTTCTCATCCTCACAAGTCCTCTAAGAGTGAACTAAGTAAAACTGCTTGAAGGGGACTTGAGTGCAGAAGAAAATTCCAGTCCCTTTGCAATAACTCCTGCACCTTAATTTTATCTCATAGTTCATTTGTAGCTTCCCTGGCAGGCTACCCTTCGGCTGAGGCAGAGGGAGTTTTATTGCTGGCAGTGTTACAGCATTTTAATGGGCTGATTCTGTGATACTGAAGTTTGTTAAAAACAGTTCTTATATCAGGGCTTGTAACCAATTAAATAGCCAAATCTTTTCACTGCTTAAGACACCATGGTCAAAGAGCAAGCGTATCCCACTAGAGTTGGGTCTGGAAAGGAGATAGTCACAAATTATGAACCTTGATCTTTGGTTCCTGGCCCCCCATGTAAAAGTTTTTGCTTGTACATCTTGCATTCAACCTTTCTTGATTTTTTGTATGCTGCAATTAGGGGTGGAGCCTTTTGCAAGTCTTGTATTTTGTAAGCGTATGTGAAGTATGCATTTTATCAGGGGGTCACTTTTGTAGCTGGTCATTACAGAGCTGATGAGCTGCATGCATTGCTGGTTGGATTTCAAATACTTAATGATGATTGATCAATGAAGTCTTGGGAAATTAACAGCTGTGTTTACTCCTTATGGTATTTTGTTTGACCACCGTGCTCAGAGGATGAAGAAGCTGTTTTGATTCAGAGCAAAAAATACTGTGGCCTATAAAGACTTCTCCGTCTACATTAATTTTTACTCTGCCATTTCTGCTATGTCTTTTAGCGATGTGATGTGTCACAACTTTCTTTTTCCTTCACATAGCCACTTTCCAAAGGCAGTGACCTCTTGGAGTCATAAGACTATCTGTTATAAAGGCTCTCTCAAAATCTTTGTAGCTCCAATGGGAGCAGAATGGGGCACGCACAGCATGTTGTGTCTTTTGATAAGGTCAAACAGCCCAGGTAGAAAGCATTCTTAACTGTTCCAACTGTTTTGCTTATTTTGCTAGGAAATTGTGAAAAATGATCACCAAAAAAAAAGAATTGTTTTATAGATTCACAGATTGCAAAACTCTCTCAGTTTCTTGGAAGCAAATGTGAATATAATGTTTTTAAAGTCATTAGGTTTTCCAGTTTGTCATGACTGAGCATGTCTTCCTTGGGGAGTGAAGGTAAGGGGGAAACAGAGCTGAACGTGAAAAGATTTGCCATCCCATGAAAACGTCTGAGCTGTTGGAGAAGGAAACCATCCCGTTGCAAATCAAAACCAATTTTTTCCTAAACTAAAATCACATTTTTTTTCAAAACTGCAAATTGTTTTTAATTTAGGCATTTGAAAATGTGCTGTAAAATAAAGTGGCTTACATGGTGAATTGAAAAATCATAAAAAGACAGTTCTTATTTTGGTAACACTTGATTTTTTTTGACAAGAGAATTTCATCAAAGTTGATCCTTTCCTTCCAGAAAGTTTTATTTTGCAAAATGGCATTTTCTTAGAAAACAAAAAGCAGTTCAGAAATTCCCAAGCTGTATCACTGAGGAGTTTATGATATTTTCTTTTCATTCCAGGGTTGAAGATGATTTAGAAAAACTTTTGAAAGTAACCTCCAAACCAAAACCTAAGGTACCACCAAAACCACCGTTGCCTCAGAAACCAGCAGTTTTGCCCAGGAACACTAACACAACTCCGCTGGCAAAGCCAAAGGAAGACAAAATTCAAACAATGAATGAAGTGGACATTCTCCGGTATATCCAGGAAAATGAATCTGTCGACAACCAAGATACAAGTCTTTTCTGAAAATACGCATTTTTAAAATGTAATCACACCTCCTTGGCTCAAACTCCCTGTGAGCTCGTGACAATAGCAAGAATTGGCCAGATCTCTTTACTGTCATGGTGCTCATTTGTATACCATGATATAGAGGGCAGCTTGTTTGACTAGCACAGGTTCAGTATGATGTTTTCAAAACAGTATAGTTATAGTACATAGTTGCCTTATCTTTTCAGGGCTTTACAGGAATATGGAAAAAGACATAGCACTACAGATTATGTCTACGACTATTTTAGTATCAGAATAGTGAAGTTTTGGCCAGTTTTGACCTGACTGTAAATGACAAGAGTGTTGCACACATGGCAGGTATGAATAGCGTCCAACAAATGGTCTGAAACAGGACAGGATGCTTTTCCTGTCATTTTAAACAATGCATTTTCAGCCTACTGGAAAGGTAATTTTCATTTTGTTCTGTGCATTTTTATAGCAGCCTTTTCCCTCCCTGTCTGTTATTGCAGTAATTTATAAACAGTGACTGTTAAGTATAGGTAACAGTTCTTCTGTAGTTCTGAGAAATACCGAAATCACAGCTAAGCCTGACTGTTTTGCTGGCTTTGTTGCAGAAATGTCGACTTGTAGGAGAACTTGTAGGACTGCAAACACTAGACACTGTGTGTCTCTGGCCCCTGGGGGAGATAGCAAATGACTGAAGATGGCTCAGGGTGCAGCTCCAGACATACGCAGAAGTTTCAGTGTGTAGGAGGTTTGGATGCTGTAGGACTCTTGTGAACATATACAAGATACAAAAGGGCTATTTTTTTCCAGGCAAGTCTTCCTAGACTTCTGCTGCAGTTAGTGGAGAGAAAAAGATTTCTGCAGAAGTTGAATCAGTGCAGGTGTCCTAATGGATGAACTCTTAGTTGCTCTCTGGAGTCAGTCTCTCTCTTTTCCTTCCCTTCTTCCATAAATTACAGAGGGATCCATGGCAATTAATCCCACTACATTAAAACGAGCTTTTACATAAACAATGGTCTATAGTAAGCCATATAACAAGGGAGGACGAACTTGGGATTATTGAAAGGAAAAACATAGGAAGAAAATGTACTAGAGAAAATTTAATATGCAGGAAAAATAAGAACAGCGAACAGGCATCCCAGACTACCCTCCCTTCTTCCCCGACTCAGGCACTCTGGTTAAACACGCTGAATTTACATCTAATGCAGGTTAATATCTCCTGTCATGTGGAAAGAGATTCCTGTGCTCATATATATGTGTGTGTTATATCCAAATGTGAAGACAAGCTCCCTAGAGGGAAAATACTAATATATTTAAGCCATATCACTACCCTCAAATTTGCCTTTCTAATATAGAACAATATGAATAGAAAGCCTTATATATTTTATTAATGAAATTATCTCTATTAGTATTTCTTTTTAAGCCAATGGAAAATATGATAATGGTATTTTGGTTTGGTGGGATAAGTAAAATACAGTCATTGGCTCTCTATGTAAAATATGTTTCAGAACAATAAAAATATTTGCCAACCTGCAGGTGTTATTGTTGTTCTCTAGGTTGTGCAATAGCAGCAGATGGGAGTTAAAGGATGGATTCCATGTTGTTAAAGTGCAAGCTCAGCTAAAACCCCACATTAATGAGTAAGAAACCATGAATGTAGCTGCGCTCATATTTCCTTTGAGAGCAGCTAAAGGTAAAACTATATATGGGCAAAGGAAGTACCCGATTCCGTCTGTTCTCAGTGTCCTGGTGCAATTAGGAAGCTTGTTTATCCCATCCTGCAGAAGGCACTGAGGAAAAAATAAATGACTTCCCAGAGACCTTGCAGAGAACAGCAGATGAGAGCTGAGCAGGGGACAGCCTTCCTGTTGCACTACCTGATGTCATGAACTTATATTCGTGAACTATATATTGTATATTTAACCGAGGGCTGTGGAATCTTGATCTCTACTGCATGCAGCACTGCTCAGACAGCTGCTTGTATTTCTGTGGTTTTGGCCTACAGCCTGGCACATGGCCTGAACACCACTAAAACTACCACATTAAGGGTCATGGATTTAACGACCAGCAGACTGAGTGAAGATCGTTACCTTTAGCACACAACACTGGAAAATTCTTAAGATTTCTTGAAGTAAATTAGCAAAATAATAGAGGAACAGAGCTGGCAGGGGCCTGTGAAGACCATTTTGTCCACCTCCCTGCCCTAAGCAGGAGCATCTGGCCTGTGTCCTGCTGCTGGCCGTTCTTGCTGTCCAGGACAAGGTGTTCTTGGTGCAAGAGCTGGCAGATGCCAGAGCAGGACATGGTGGCTGAGCACAGTCAGGATGGAGAGATACCTGAGCATGGGCACCATATTATTCTTGCAGCGGCAGTAATTATGCTTGAGTTTTAGCTCTCACAGGCATTTTTCTAACCTGCTTTTAATAGTTTGTCTGGACAGCAGCGCTGGAGATGTCACACCATGGGAGTGAAAGGTTTTCTTACTGTCTGACATAACTGTTCCTTACTGCTACTTAAGCTTGTGACTTCTAACTCTCATCAGCACAGAAAGAGAACAAATTATATG
Organism: Cygnus atratus; assembly: GCF_013377495.2. Classification (NCBI taxonomy): domain Eukaryota; kingdom Metazoa; phylum Chordata; class Aves; order Anseriformes; family Anatidae; genus Cygnus; species Cygnus atratus. Next base: position 10,110,207 of record NC_066364.1, read on the forward strand.
CCTTTCAGCCTTGTTTCTAGATTGAGAACTCTGCCCTCTGAGGGAGGCAGCAAGACAGGTCAGGATGTCACTACAGCACCAGCTTCTCACGACTTGGTGTGTGCTAGCTGAATGCTGTCATCTCACATTGGATTTCTCCCCTTTTTAGAACTGCTGCATATTCACATACCAATTTACCAGGAGGAATAAAGAATGCCAGCGTCCCACACCCTTTTATTAGCACCATTTGGTGCGGCGACATTATGTGTAGCCTTTGTTCCACATGGGACTATGTTTTCCTTTAACCTTTCCTCATAGCAATGGTGTCTGTCTGCCTTCCACCACCTCTAAGAGCTCTGCTGAGAAACAGCTCATACTTTTGCAAAGCAGTGGGAGGGTGGATGTTATATATTACCATTAAACCATGGGAACATTCCCAGTAATACTGATGTAACAGCACCGTAGCTATATCCCTTTAAAATGGCCAAGGAATACTTTGCCCTCAGCCTTCCCCCAAAATTGTCAAAATACCTAGACAACACGGGGGAGGAAGAGCTGTTAATTGTTTCCTGTGGTAGATTTTTAAGATTATTTAAAGGTCTGTTTTACTTCAGAAAAATCTATCTTTTCTGTCAAGGCACTAACGTAAAAGGATCCTTCATAAATCCCAGTGTTACACATTTGTTTTACAATGCAAATGTCTAGCTCCGGTAATATTTATAGGCACTTAGAGGTGAGTTACAGTCCTTGAATAAATTATATATAATGAATCATTATTATACAAGAGAAGAATGTCAGGCAAATGCAGCCCAGAAAAATTGAACATATTATTTGAAATGACATCAGGAAACCACACAACATACTTTGCATCCTGCCAGACCAGAGCTTTTTTTTTTTTTTTTTTTTCCCCATACATCACTCCTGGTAGCAGCTATTTTATTAGCCTCCTCTTGACAACTCTTGAAATTCAATTATGGACTCTAATGTAGTTCTTGGCTGACAGGCATCACCTTTCGACATTAATAATAGCTAGCTCATCAGAAGATTTGAAAAGCAGTAGAGTTAAAATTAAACCCTTACAAAAGATGTTTTCTTTAGTGATTAGAACTTGTAATAGGTATCTCTACTGCTTTAAAAGCTGCGTCTTGTTTTGCATAACCTTCTTCTGCTTGTGTGGTACAGCACTAATTAACATATAACACTATGTACTTCATTATTTAGGTCACAGTTAAAATGCTGATTTCACCAATTTGGGTATTTCACAGACAAACTGTGGATCATCTGTTTAGATCAGTTCTGTGCTAAATTTTTAGTAAAGCTAATTTGCACGTAGCACTTAAGGTCTAGTTTAGTCAGGGGCAATTTGGGCTGGGTCTAAAAAAAATGTATTAATTGAAACTGATACTTCTGCATCTTTGCTGAGCTTGCTACAATGAAATATGCAAGTCAGCCTGTGATTTAAGGTCCTGAAATCCCAGCACGCTCATGGGACACTTAGGCCACAGCTAATGAAAAGAGACTCTAAATGACCAGTCCCTGTGGTCATTGGATTTAATATAGAGTACAAAAGAGCACTGATACTTCATGTAAAGATGCGACCATCACTAATATGACCAAAGATTCTTGAATCTCTGTGGATGTGTGCGTGTGTGTACATGCTCATCAACCACGTTTCCTATCTTATTTGTGACCTTTTAAACCTTTAAGTCATGAAGAGGGATGGTTTTTACTGTGAGGTTTTATCTATAATCTCACTTTACATCGTAACTTTAAAAACTGGACTCGATGTAGTCAGTCAGTTGCTTTCTGTATTGTACCAGTTCCTTGATTCATCTTTAATCCCCTCTGATCCAGCTGTTTAGCCCTCACCATATTTCTGATCTTCCTTTTTACCCTTCTGCATACTACTCCTGTGAAATAAATTGAACCTAATGAGGAATTCAGATGAAGGGAAATCACGTGCCTTGTATTTCTTGACAACCATCTGTAGGGTACGCTGCTTTGAGTAAAAATACCAGCAGTGAAAGGTGGTGATGGTAAATTAAATTAATAGTCAAATTAAGTACTGCTGTGGGAGTTCAGAAGTCAATGAAGCTGCTTAAAGGATTGATTAGTCATAGATACTTAGGAACTAAGTGTTATTCATACCAGAGTGTTATGGATGCTAAAAATTTATACGGGGTCAAGGAGATACTGGATAGGCTCATGGAAGAGGAATCTATCAAGGATTATTAAAGATGCCTCTTAGAGTTTGGGAAGACCTTGAGCTACAAGTTGCTGGAAGCACGGAGAATATTGAACAAACAAATATTTTCATAAATAGTCATCTGCTTTTGCTGTTGTGAAGAATACCATACTGGGCTAATCCAAAACTCATACAGAGTGAGGCTCTCTCAGCCTTTTCTCATAAGAGATACTCTGGTCCCCTAATCATCTTTGTAGACCTCTGATAGACTTGCTCCAGTAGTTCCATGTCCCTCTTGTACTGGGGAGCCCAGAACTGGACACAGTACTCCACATGAGGCCTCACCAGGGCTGAGCAGAGGGGCAAAATCACCTCCCTCAGCCTGCAGGCAACAGTCTTCCGAATGCACCCCAGGGTACCGTTGGCCTTCTTGGCCACAAGGGCACAATTCTGGCTCATGGTCAACTTGTTGTCCACCAGGACCCCCAAGTCCTCCGCAGAGCTGCTCTCCAGCAGGTCAGCCCCCAGCTTGTACTGGTGCATGGGAATCCCTGAAGCCAGTGGAAATCTTGGGGTGACTTTTTTGAAAGCCACGTTCGGTGCGTGCATTTACTATTGGTGGTAAGCAGTTGAAGTCTCATTGATATCAGAGGAAGATTTCAAACATCCCTGAATGCTCCTCCAGATCCCAGCTTTAAAGGCAAGCTTAGTAGATATCGTCATTTGCCTAGGAAGTCAAATGTAAAAGATTCCTCAAGGTTGACTAAGCAACAAAAAACATCACTAAAACCCCAGCAAAGTTCAGTGGAATAACCCCTAAATAGACCATCCATGTTACATTATGCCCTTTTTCAGTGAGCTGCTCAGGAGCCTCAGAGTTTGACCAAACACAAAACACAAACATAACCCACTGACCCCTGCTGCATTAAAAGCCACCATGGTTTGTTACCCTCAAGTGTATTGTTTTTCCAGTTCCTAGGAATCATAGTATTAAATATAGAGGTTTGAAACTGTGAAATCCATGGGGAAATGTGGTCATTGTGCCATCTTAATGTAGGAGTTTCACTCACCCAGCCAAATCAGGATGATTTATGAAAACCATCATTTTTTTATTTTATTCTATTTTTGTGTGTGTGTGTTTTGTTGTTTGTGGGGTTGTGTGTTTTTTTGGTTAAAAAAGAATAATAATTTTAGTCAGTTTCTTCTTAAACTCATTACTCCCCTAATGTGATTCAGCCATTCTCTGCCAGGGGCAATGGTTCCGCGCCGTTTATGTCACCGAAGGGTTGCTTCCTGTGTCTGCCAGGAGAGTCAGACGCAGTCAATCCTGACTGTCAGAATCCCACGCAGATCGTCAGAAGGCTGGTGATGCTGATGCTCTGGAGAAGACCTAGAGGGATGGGATGTGACACCACCGTTCAAGCTCGATCGGTTTGCAGAGCACCACTGAGAATGGGAGAAACAGGAACAGGATGGAAGAAGGCATCCGCTTGATTTACACACACTGCTGCAGAGCTTTCACTTCCCTTGAAGGACCAGGGCTGTAAAGCTGAAATGAACAATTTGTTTTATAGTCCTTTGGTGAGACGAGCCCCATGGTTTTTCAAATGAACATAAAAGCAAACAAAATAAAATTACTAAGTTCCTCGGGTATTTACTGAAACCTTTCCTTATTTCTCTGCTAGTTTCTCTGTGCTTTTTTAGTTTGTCCAAGGGATTTGTGCTAATGATCACAAACTTCTCAGACTATTTTGTTTGTAATAATAGTTTAAGGCCACTGATTTCACCTCAGAGGAGCTTATAGAAATGGTTCAGCTTAATAATGTCTGGGTATGTTAACAAGCTTTTCTTGTGAATGAAAATTATCATTTATTTACCTTGAATGCTGAGAATCATAAGTACCCAGTGCTTTCCCCCCTTATGCAATCAAATCTGCAGGCTACTATGATTTATTTTCCTGCTTATGTCTTCCTGTGTCTTGACCTTTAGTAGCTTGCATATTTAATCTTGTGTGCAGTCCCTCAGAGGAATTTCTTGTGTCCAGGACTGCTGGCTAATTATAGTTGTAATGCCTTACCTAAAAAAAAAAAAAAAAAAAAAAAGTAATTCTATATGGGATGATGTAGAAAATTCATCTCTTTCATGAAGAATGAAAAAGAAATCTGGAGCCGTCCTCATCAGTGGCTTAGTGTAGCTCAGGGGAGTACTTTCATAGCTGGTCTTCTGATCCTGTCCATTTCCAGGGTGCTGGTTCCCATCACAGAGCTGCCATGGAGCCAGCTGCACTCTTGGAGCCAGAGGACCCAACCAGAAGTGGCAATAACTTCCCTCAGATGTGTAGCTGATGGCAGTGGGTGCTCACCACCAGCTCTTTCACTTTGCAAACCTCTCCTGTTGTGCTGCCACGCACGCTGATGTCGTCAGTGCATGTTTGGTGGTAAACTGAGCCCCAAACTGTCCAGCTGACATCACCCTGCTACCTTCCACCTTTGCAGGAAGAGATTGGACTGATGGAGAAAAGAGAGGAAGGTGCAAAAACCCAGGGAGGTTCAGGTGTGCCATGGGATGCAGATACTGGAGTGGATTTCACGATACCCGTTCAGGTACCCTTAACGTGACAGCTTAGCGGTGCTGTCCCTGCTCTCCAGGCTGTAAATGAGTTTTGCATTAAGCAAACATTGGCTGAACTGAAGGAACAGAGTCACATTGTGTGGGAGGGGAAGGGGGAGAGAACACGCTCTCACATTGCCTGCTCCCAAGGAGATGTCCTTATTAGTGGATTTATAAAATCTGCTGTTTCTCCCAAGAGTCCTGTTCCTTTCCAGTTTCAGCAGGGAAGATAAAGCATGATTCCAGCACTGCCTTGCTTTCTGTTTGCTGGAGAAATGGGAGACAGAGGTTCAAAAGTCCCCGAGGCTGAGAAAGGCAAAAGGCCCACATTTCTCCCCTCCTGGGTGAGTACTTTGGGCAACGTAGCAGCAAACAGCTCGAATCCAGTGGCTGTTTATTTGCCTGTGGAGTTAAGAAAGTGGCTGAAGCTTTTGTGTCTGATTTTTTTGACACTGGACTGAGCAGACTCCTAGGGGATAGTTGGTTACACACTGTGCAACCTTGCTGCAGTATTGATGTTGTACATCCTACAAAATAAAAATTTCCTTAAGTGGTGTGACAGGAGACTGTCCCACGCCTGGCTCACTGCTGCTTCCTCCCATTTCCAAGCTGGCAACACACAGACCAGGCTGGATCAGTTAGCAGGGCTGTGTCCAGAGCTTCATTTTTGGCTGAGGACAACAAGAAACAAGGCTAGTCTGAAACGTGTTGCACTTGCTAGATTCACCAGATCCAGTTTTCTCGCATTTGCAAGTCTGTGCAGCACACTCAGATTTGCAGAGCAGCCATGAGCTGTCCCATTTCCTTTCAATGCAATCGTTAGCAGATTGACTGCCTTCACCTTCAAGGCAGTAATTACTGTAGATGAAATCTGCAATGTCTGCATTTAGCTTTTTTTTTTTTTTATTAAATACACTTCTGTTGCTGTTTTTTTCTTAAAAAAAAAAAAAACACTTAACTTTTTCCTCTTTCTTTATCCCATCTGACCTGCAGATACCTGTCTATTTACCAGCTCTGTGAAAGAAAATGATAAAGGGTTTTTGGCTCAGACCTATGATGATAAGAGAAAGACAAAAATTGTGGGTTTAGTGTAAAAAATAGAACTGTTTCCCTAGAGCAACGTTTGAATAACATCCCATTTCTGAGATTCCCCCCAGGGAGCTGCACAGGGATGCACTAGAGACCAGGACGATGTCCCAGGATAGCAGGTAGCTCGTGCTGGGCTGCGGTGGTGGATCTGCTGGTCAGGGATACTTGAAAATGTGCTGGACAAGAGCGACAAAGCGAGCACAGCACTGTGCCATCCAGCCCACGGGCTGGGGAGTTCCACATGTGTCAGAGACCTGCCGCCTCCCTGGCCTTTTTCATAGCTATTTTAATAACAGCCAGTTCATGAAAACAATGGTCATTTGTTTTAGACACTTCAGCAGGGATTGGGATTCAAGACTTTGGAGACATTTATAGGCTCTGTGTTTCTCTCTGTCTGATAATATATATGTATATAGTACGTATGACAACATGGAAAAACCAGAGAGGCTTATTAGTCTTCCCACAGTTAACCGGGGACTCTGTAGCAAAGCCAGCCAAAAATTTGTCTGGTTTCCTATCTTGGCCATGAACCTCAAGGCTAAACTAAGAATACGAGCAAAACAATCTCATGGGTTAAGGGATTTTGGGATTTGTTTTTGCCCTTTTTGTGATATGCATACGGACGACCTGAAATATTATACTTCCAAAAAAATTTTGCCTGCCTTTCCTGTGTTTTGTTAGAAATTTAGGAAGATGCTTTGACTGCGGAATAGCCAGTGACCTGGTGACATTGTAACAGATGAAAGGGACAGAAAACGAGCACAAGGACAGGATATTTTAGTCCTACAATTCTTAATTTCTTTCCCAGTTGAATTCCTGTTTCATTTAAAAATGTCTAGCAAAGTTTGTGAGAAAAAACAATGTTTGCTGGGACCGCTAATGACTTTTCCCAATACTAAGGGTGTGAGAATCTGTTTCCTCCTATTTTTTTGAATAAAATATAAGAAGGAAATGAATGACCTTTATAAATAAATGTGGAAAAGCTTAACTGTTTTCTTTATTATGTCAGCAAAATAGGGTCAAACTCTAAATTACTTTAAAAGTCACCTTTCTCTTCCATATCCAGTCTCCAATTCCTGAAATAGTCACCGTTCAGTCACTGCAGGCGTGAATAAACTAGTATGAATAAAGCTTTTGCTGGATTTGGATCAGAATGCTGCAAGATGGAAGTTTTTAGAAAGAATCTTTTTTTCAAAATCATGATCAATTTTCCCAGAAAAAAAAAAAAAAAAGGAAAAAAAAATAGAGGTGCCTTCAAAGGCACAAAAATTAGAAATTTGTTTTCATGGTTTTCACCTTGATTAATCACTGGGACTGTAGCTACTGCAATTTCCTTAAAAAAAAAAAAAAAAAAAAAAAAAGGAGATATAAACATAACTTTGGAGGGTATAAACATATTTTTGGAGGTTTTACATATCTTCCCAGAATCAGGGCTGCCATCTTAACAGAGAAACATCGCTACCCCTTCAGCATGGGTGTGGGTGTAACCAGGCCTAAAATGGAAATGGTATCAGCCCCACCAGGCACAGTGTTGAATATTCTGAATATTCAGTTGCAGCCGGAAAACAATGTCCTGACAGCAGTCCCAATTCTTAGAGGCACAGTTATGAAAGTAGTTAGATTAATGAAATGCTGACTAACGAGCAATTATGTGCACTTCCCAGCAAGAGAAAGCAACGTCGGTGATTTAAGGCAGAAGCTTTTGGGTCACCGAGGCACGGCAGGGTGAAGGCTGTGGGGCTGCCTGCCACCGCTGCACAGTGTCACCAGTGTGTTAGGGCAGGGACTTGTGGGGAGGGTGAGAAATGAGGTTTCAGAGCATGAATAAAAAACAGTTTGCTGGAATCTGAGCTGTTTCTAGTCATTGGAGACCAGCTACACTTTCCTTATCGATTACACGTCACGAGTGAGACAGTCATCCCATTTGGCACCTGGTTAAACCGACAGGAACATGACCGTTATTAGTATGAAGTGGCAAGTTATTCCTGCTGCAGATAAATATGTCTAGCCATTTCCTTTATAGGACACTTGTTTTAGTTCCTTAAATGCTGCCAGATTTTAATTGTTCAGAATAACATTTCACTTGCCCGGTTAATTGGCTCCAGTTGAAATATTAAGAAAGTTTCGGCTCAAACAGTTCAGCAGCCTTCAGATAATGAAGTTGTGGAAAATTCTCCTTTTAATATGATTTTCTCTTATAACTGTGTAGAAGAGAAGGCCTTATAATCCCATGTCTTGGACGAAGTGTTTGGAAATCAATGTAGAAATCACTGGGGTGTTAGGGAAGCACCTTTTGCCTTTGCAATTAGGAGTAGACAAGGGAAGCCCGAACCTTCCCAAATTTATCTGTATGACAAAAGGTGTCATAAAGTAGAGTACATGCTGCCAGAACTGAAACCTTGTGGGCAATTCTGTGAATTTTCCTGTGAATGTGACCGCCGGTGACAGGTCCTGCCTGCAGCCGGCCTGTGCCCATACCACCGCTCCTCCTTAGGCCCGACTCTCCCTGGAAGCTGCTGAAGCCCAGTTCCAGGGGGGCCTTGGCACCCACCAGGGATCAATTTGGAGCTGTATATGACACATGACATATGAGAAAGGCTTTTGGGGTCAGCTGCAGGCCAGGCAGATGTTAGATGTCCGTATTTAGGCAAAGGAACCGAATGACAGAAGTGGGGTTGTCTATCATGGAGCTAGCAGCTGAGAACCCTTTTTAGTGGAAACAACTGGTGCTTCTAGGCTGCTTCGTCTGACCTTCAGCTAACCTGGGGTGAGACAAAATACCCCTCTGGAAGTGCCTGTTTGCCTCTAGAAGGGACCCTGGCCAACTAGCTCAGCTGCAGACTGTAGGCATCTAAACTTGGGTGAAATGGATCCTGTCCGAGCAGACCTTCTCCCCAGAAGTCGTGCTGGGTCTCCCATAAGCGGAGGAGGCTGCCACCCGCCAGCTGCCAGGAGGCTATTCCAGGCCGGGACCCATGGGCTGGAGCTGTGCCACAGGCATTATTTTGGGCCTCTTCCTGCACATGTGCTTTGTGTCATTTGTTAGCAGACAAGACAGACAGAAAATGTACTGGCAGTGGGTAGGCGAGGAGGCTCATGGCAGCCAATGCAGTGAAAACAGAGTGGCCATACTATGTGCTAGGTGGGGCTCGTCATTGCCTGTGGGTAAGCAGAGGCCCGTTCCTATCTGCTGTGTGCTCACCTCACAGCAAAGGTACATCTTCACAGGAATCCTTTAAAAATGCAATTCAAACATGTTATTGCTGTGAGAGCTGTAGGTGGAAGTGTTGAGGCCTTGGACCTGTCCTGAGGGAAATTTGAAGATTGCAGCAAACATCTCAGTTTCAAATGCCCATGGAAAGCCAAAATCTCAAACAGACTAACAAAAACTACTAACCAAAGCCATAAAATAAAATGTTGACAAGAAAAGATGGAGGTAAGTTTTCATTTGGAGTTTCACATTTTTTTCTAAAACTATAAAATTATAATTTATTTTTATATTCCAGCTAGAAAAAAAAAAAAAATATGTCAACAATTGTGACAGCTTTTTTTTTTTCCTTTCAAAAATTTCATTTTGAAAAGCAGAAGTTCATCCAGGAAGACACACCCTTTGGAAGAGAATGATTCAGTTTCAATTGAGTTTAATTTGGGGATGTTAAAATTGCGCAGTGAAGCGATTTCCTGGCCTTCTCTGGACCTCGGCTGCCTGGTGGAGCTGCCTCCTGAGGGGTGTTATCGCTAACCCCATTTCAGCACGGGGAGGGGAGCCAAGTGTCATCCCCTCAGGACTCACGTGAAGAGCAGGAGGCTCCTGGACCTCCCACCAGTGGAAAAAAAAAAAAAAAAAAAAAAAAAAAGTACATTATCTGGCTGTGAAGCCATTAAATATTTACAGCGCCAAGCTGCAGAGCACAGCAGTGCCACGACGTCGGCCTGCCATGCAGCTGATGTGCCAGGGTTGGATCTGAAGCCAGGCACGTCGCCTTGGGTGCTGCTGACCCCACCAGTATTCCCACACCGGCCTGATACTGGGGGGACACCCGAAATGCTGGGGGTGGCAAGGGAAGGGGCTGCTTACAAGTCTGGAAGTGGCATCTGGGCGAGGTGATGGCACAAACGGGTGGTGCTTCTGAGCTGCGCCTTGGGAAGCTCTTCTTGCTCTGCAGATCTTCAGGCTTGCCTGGAGGGGGTGGGAAACTCTTGACAGCGTTTTCTCCCTGCTCTTGCACAGAGCTTGTCTTCAGTCCAGGTTCCTTTCAAACCAGGAGTGAAGGATGTCTGAAAAACCAAAAGGGAAGAAACTAGAGGAAAAAAATACGGTTTGCTTCCCTGCGTTCTCGTGGAATAGCATTGCATTTGGGAAAGCCTGGATGATAAATATTTCACAAATAATAAAAGAGAACTGAACCTGCAGCTAGCTGGTGGGATTTTAATGAGATGAGCTCTCTGATTTACACTTCAGCATTTACATCCCCAAAATTAAGCACCATTCTGACATCCTTGTGCAAATGGGGGGCTGGAGAGTGGTGCCCCCACCTCTTTCATTCTTCCAAAGGGTTCTTCCTGTTCCTTGATTTTGCAAATGGGAATTTTAGTGTCACTCTGTGTAGCCTAAGAGCTATTTATCATCTGCAATGATGCAACCACATTTCATTAACAAGTTATGCTAAGGGCCCTACCCCTACATAAAATTTTGGTTTTGTAAAATTAAGGTCTTGCCTTTTGCGCACGTGTCCTGGTACAGAAGCTCCAGGCCCAGTGCACACAGTGATTAAACTCTATTTATGCAAAGGAGCACAGGGCACAAATAGCCCTTCATGCCTCCTGTCACACAAAAATGGATCTCTTCTGATGTGCACATGTGGCTCTAGATAAAATAAAACCTCTCAGTGCTCCTTGAGAAGTGCAAGGAAAGCAGAGAGAGCGGAAGGGTGCTCTGACCACCTCGAATGCCACCAAAGTGAGCTGGAGATGGGCTGGACTGAGGCACCAAACCAAATGACAAGCGTGTGCCCCCCAGCCAGGCTGTTCCTGCCCTGCTCCCACGCTGGGACCGCAGAAGTTATGCCCAGCAGAGGACGCAGAGGGAGCCCTTGGCCCGTTATTCCATTTTCATGTGCGTGCAAAGAAACCCAACCCAACCCGTCCCAAAACACTGCCTTAAGCGACCACATCAACGTGAGGCACTCCTGGCAGCAGCACCGCCACCCTGCCTTCGCAAACAGGAACGGGAGTTTGGAAATCAGTCAGCGGGGTTTGCTCCAACAGCAGCTGATGGAGGAGCCCCGCTTTGCCTGCCAGCTGCCTCCAGGGCCTACGTGGGGTCAGGGTGAGCCAACGCACCCAGCCCCACAGCGGCATCTCCTGCTGCCCCAGGAGGGGTGGGAGATGCGCTTGGGAAAGGGGTTCTCCTGCAATTTGGGATTATGTGATGAGGAAGGGGAAATCTGGGAGGAAGGTGGGTGAAAAAATAGGTTGGGTGGTGTGATTGGAGTGCTGGTGGTGAGAGAAAGTCAGGGCCCCGCCACACAGTCAGTGTGTGAACACACCTGCGTGTTCAGGGGTTACCTTGGGGTGTGTTGAGTGAAGGCCCTTCAGGAGTGCCCTCCAGGGTGGCAACACCTGGTTGCTTCATCCAAAAGCCTCATTAAAAAAAACACTGAGACCACTCCTGGATGTGAGCTGCAGCAATAGGTGCAGAGAATAAGGGGAGTCCCTTCAAAAGCTTGTGCTTGAGGCAAGGTAAAACACTTTGGTAGATGCAGCCAGGTTTCCTCTGCTGACTCTGGTGGGGAGGCCCACATGGGTACAGACCTGCAGAGTTGGGTTTTGGCTTTGTAAACTGGATGAGAAAGATAATATTCTGATGATTGAAAGTACCTGTTACAGATAACACGAACAGAGTGTCACCAGGAGAGAGAGACAGCTAGAAAAAGCAAAACGCATGCACTTCCATCACTGGGTGCCCCTGCTTCTCACCACTGCTTTTATGACTAACAAGCCATGGGTGCTTCTTTGGGGGTTTGCTCATCTGCTGCAGCAACCACTAGTTCCTTATTTATCTGCCTGGCTTGAATGAACACCACTGTTGCAACCTGCCTGGGGACAACTTACTCATGAGCATGGTGACGTGGGGCAATTTGTCCTGAGCAAATTTGCAGCCCAGAGGCTGTGTGTCCAGCTTGTAAAAGCAGAGCCTCTGGGGAAGCCACAGAGTGGCTGCAATGTTACTGTAGCAGTAATGGTCAGGGGGTGCAACCAACATAAGATTTATAGGGAAGGACTGTATTTTTAATAGTCCCACGGATGTAACTGGAGAAGAAAAATGGATCTGGTTCTGGGCACTCGATCCATTCTTCAGGTCTCACTACTCTGAGAAAAGTCATATACAAAAGTGAGTAACAGACCCCAAGGCCTTCATCCTTCCCTTCTCTTCCATTCCCCATCCTTTCCCTTCCCTACAGCAGGGCTGGAAGAGGCACAATCACAGAATGCTTTGGAAGGAAGGGGCCTTAAAGATCATCTGGTTCCATGGGCAGGGATGCCACCCACTGGATCAGGATGTCCGAAGCGCCATCCAGCCTGGCCTTGAACACCTCCAGGGATGGGGCATCCACAGCTTCTCTGGACAACCTGTGCCAGTGCCTCACCACCCTCACAGTAAAGAATTTCTTCCTTACATCTAATCTAAACCTACCCTCTTTTGGTTTAAAACTATTACTCCTTGTCCTATCCCTACACTCCCTGACAAGAGTCCCTCTCCTGCTCTCACAATCATTTACTGCTTGGCTAGTAAGACATTTCCAGCCCCGGGAGACCAAAGTTCATTTCTCCCCTCTGCCTCATTTTAACCTAATTCAGTATGCTAAAAAGTGTTCTGGAATTTGATGTTTCCCATAAACATAAACATCTCCTAACAATTTCATGTCTTTGTATGCATAGAAAAAGTAAATATTCATTAGGCCGTGGAGTGCATGCAAATGAGTTCGTCTCTATGAAACAGACGTGATGGTATGTATCTGATTGTAGTCCCCTCTAAGACAATGAAAGGAGGTGTATTTTACACTAGCTGTCCCCTGAAGCAGGGTTCAAAGCAGGTCTCTCTGCTCCCAGGCAGTCCTTACCATTCATACCCTCTTTCTTTCCCTCTGTCCCAGTGAATAGGCAACCAAGCATCTTTCAGAGGAGAAATTTCTGTATCCCTGTCCAGAGTCTGTGCTGTCTGGACACTTAGGGCATCTACCCCTTAGGAAGGAGACACAGGTTGCTCTCCACAAGGAAAGCATGGCTGTGCACATTTTCCCAGGAGCTCCTAACCACTGACCTGGTACCTAAACCAGGGGTCTTGTCTCATCCTCCCCAGCCTTGCTTTAGGTAAGGTTTGATCCTTCTCAGCACAGGAATAGGCTGAGGCTTTTCTGGGCGTGCCCAAAAGCCGGTGCTTAAATCTGTGACATTTAGTTTTCTTGACCTCGGGGTGGATGTCTCACGTCTCTGTACAATGAGAATAAACCCACTGACAGTGGACCTGGTTCTTTGCAACCACTCTAAAATTCAGAGAGGTAGACATTAGCTCACCGAGGCTGTGAGCCATGGATAAAAATCACTGTCTGGGGGATCTAAAAGCCAGTGGCTGAGGGGTCTGCAGACATCAGATGTGCCAGGATTAGGCAACTGATAGGTTTTTCAAAGGTTGAACTCTGAAGTTGCATCTTTCATATGGTATTTGGGAAGCCCAAGAGTCACTTAACACTTTTTGTGCATCATAGTCAACTAAGACTCTCATGTTTATCTATCTGTCTATCTATCTGTCTATCTATCTATCTATCTATCTGCTGCACTGTCTCCATTTCCCCAGAAAGAAAATCCATCTGTGTAGGGCTGTGCCTTTGGGATTGTGCATCAGATTTTCCTGCCCAAGGACAACACATGCATTACATCAGTTTGTTTTTTCTATCTGATTCGGGGGCTTTTTCACTCCTTTCAGTATGCAAATTGTTCCATTCTTTTAAAGGCTGTTCTGCCTATTGTCTGAGCAGCTCAGGAAGTCTCCTGTGAAACTCTGTGAACTGAATGCAAAGTGTGGCCACTTTTCCCTTGAATATCACTTCCTTTGATTTGATAGGGTTTCTAACACAATTCCTGTTATAAGAAAGAGATTTGCCTTCACATAGTGACAACCCAAAGGAAGCGATTACAGGAACAACCAAAAGGAAAGCGTGCTCCATGCTCTGCTTTGGACACCCTGGGATTTCCAGCAATAAGCCACAAAATGCCTGGTGCCTGGGGACTGGCGATAAGAGGGGCTGGCAGGGTCCGTGGGCATTGGAGGTGATGCCTTGCTGGGGATGGCCAGGTCTTCTCACGGGACCTGCCTTCTTGCCTTCTCTTGTCCAGCACGTGTAAACATGACCTGGCTACTCCCTTTCTGACACCAGTGTGACTCCTCAGCAAAATAAATAAAGCAAATGGGCAGAAGCTTTAAGAGAACCTGAAACCTGTGACGGCTCTTAAAGAAAATCTCCATGGATATTTTGATCTTAAAGGGATTACGATGGGGCTTTTGTATCTCAAGCAATTATTTGGCATCAGCTTCACTAAGTCATAGAGCAGGAATGGGCATTTAATTTAATTTAAGTGTTTGGTAGTGAATTCAAGAACAAAGGACAGATCTGTATCTGTTCCCAGATTTTCCCTGGTGTTGACATATTTCTCCCTTACAGAGACTGGGAAAAGCCAGAGTCCAGCCCCATGCAATCCACATGGACAGACACAATACTTGTGTGGTTTGTAGCATTATACAATTAAATGGCAAGGAAAGACTTACTGGATATTACAATTGTTCGTTCGCTCCTATAGCCAACCTCCACCTTCCCACAGAAACAGCTAACAGTGGAGAACCAAATAGGTTTTCAAGCGTTTCCCTGCCCATCAGGATAAAAGTGCTAGGTTTAGAGGTTAGATTAAAAGAGTCAGAAAATTGCCTCAATAAGATGAAATTTCTGTTGATACTGAAACCTTTCAGAAAGGTTTCCTGCGTTCTGCCAGTTTTCTCCCTAATCTGAGTAACTCCTCTTCCACCAGGGTTTAAAAGAGAAAGGTCAGGCTGAGACTGATGCGGCTTCTCCAGAAGCTGACAAAGCCCACGGCTCCACGGCTGGACTTGGGCCATGTGTTGACCTCTGGCAAGCACTGAGCAGGCGATGGGGAGCACCCAACAGCCAGGGAGCACCAGCATGTCCCTGTGATAGCAGTGCCACCAGCACCATGTCCTGGGGGCTGCGGTGCTGTGTGGTGACACCTCCAACTTGCAAGCTGTGGTGGGGAAGCCAGTGCAGAAGAGTTTTCTCCTTTTGGCTGCTGCTCGCTGCCCCACATCCCACATAACCACATCATAGCTTCGCCACACTAACTGGGGGCCGTGTTTTTATCGGAATAATCCCAGGACTTGGTGCCTTGGCAGCAGCCCCATCCGCTTCCCCCATCCCTTGCATCCCAGTTTCGGAGCATAGGGCTGGGCTGCTGCTGGTGGCACAGGTATGTGGAAAGAGTTTGCACATCGGTTGTCCTGTTATTCCTTGTGCCTACATCAGGAGTGCTTTTGTCCCTCTGTTGACTTTTATCCCTTTCAGCTGCAGGAGGACACCTGGACTCGTGCTACCCCTTGCTAATGGCAAGGAGCTCCTTCCCCATGGCCACAGGATGTCTGACCCTTTGCCAAAAACGTCTCCCAGGCCTGACTGTGGATGTAGTTACACACAGCCTCAACAAACACCAGCAGTAGAATGGCAGGACTGAAAAAAGCATGGGATGCCACTGACTCTTGTGTGAAATGACCTCTGCATGGGCAGCATCACCCTCGTAGGTCTGATCATATGCGTGTCCTGACCTGAGCTGGGCCAGATTTTGAATTCATTACGAGATAATCAAGCAGGAGATATTGAGAGCTTTTTCAGGGTGCCTTCTGAAGCACTGTGGCTTTGGTCTATCAATCTTGAATGCCTCTGGATTCAGCTGCTGAAGCTCTGGGATGGGACCCTCAGTGGTAGATCAGCTGCTGAGATCCACGCAGCTGTGCTCAGCTATGCACCAGCTGGCAACGCGGAGGTGAGACAGAGGTTTGCACCGCTGGTTTCTGGAAATTGAACTTGCCTGGCCTTAAGATCCCTTTGCAAAGAAAGGGCTGGGCATCTCTCCTCCTGGCAGACACTTTGCTCTCGCGTGGTGGGAAAGGGCAATATCAAGCCCATCTTTTCCTTTCAGAAAAGCCATGTGAATGAGTTCCCCTAGAGAAGACAGGAGGTTAAAAATAACCCTGTGAACAGCAGTGACTAATGGGCTCATCCACACGGGCTGCCTCCCCCATCCACTGCTGTCTCCTGTGCATATCTGTGGTCCGTGACCTCAGGGGGCTGCAAAGTGAGTGACAGATTTGCATTCACTTGGGGAACATCCGTTATCAGCTATGTGCCAGGTTTTAAGCTCTTCATTGCAGTAACTTCAGAACTGCTGTGATCTGGTGGGAAAGTTGTATGGATCTAGCAAACATCCTGCTCAAGGGCCATGGTGACTGTTAGCTTATAATGCTATCTGGTCCCGTGAAGGAATTCAGTCCCACAAAAGAGAGGCAGTGGCTAATGATTGATTTGTGGGGGCAAAAGAAAAGAAAACTCCACATCTCAGCCTCTATCCAGAAGGGTCTGACAGCCTTGCAAGGCTCATGAGTGGGGTAAGAAGGTGCAGATCGCTCCAGGCTCCCTTTCAGCCTCCAGCAATGCTGTTTAACCTCTTCTTGGCATAGGCTATGCTACTCCCAGCGTTTCTCTGCCAGCTTGGAACATGCCCAGGACAGCTACTGGTGCTCATGGACAGGTCTTGGCATTTAAAACCAGCATTACCAATGAGACGTGTTGAAACCCAGGACGTTGAGAAGGTTGCAACATTCTTGTGGAGGAAAAGAACAAGAGGAGATGGGCTGGAAAATGACCTAATGGTAGTCTATTAATATTGACAGGAGCAGCCCATACCTGGTAACAGGCAGCTTCTGAGTCTGCCTTGGACCCAGTTTGGGGAGCAGACGTCATTTTAGATCATGAGGTAGGCACAAGAGTGTTCTGGAGTTTATTAAGAAGCATCTCACAATCTTACTCATAGATGAGCCCCTGCAGGACACCCAGCCTTGAGACCAGCTGGCACAGGAGGACCGTGCCATTGCAGGAGGGGTCTGTGGTGTGGGTTGGCTCACAGACATGGGGACCCCATGGGGTCAGGGCCAGACGCATGCCAGGGACCAACAACTACCTCAGCAGAGTAGCCAAAGTCCTTCTGGTGCCCATCCCTTTGGGCTTGTGTGGTGGCCTTGACCATAAGATTGCTGCCCGAGGGTCTGACCCAGACTCTGGGACAGCAGCTTTATTGGGGCGTTTGCTGGAAGTTGCAACATGTGGTGAGTGTACAGCAGTTCTCATAAATGCCTTTTTTCTCGTTATGCCACACAAACTTTTTACGTTGACTCAGTCCCAAGGAAGATGTTTTCTAAATAAATAATAAAAAAAAAAAAATTGTTCAGCTACACATGACTTCCCAAAGGATGTCAATAAAAAATAAATGTGCTGAGCATGACAAAAGATGACTGGCAAGGACACGTGGAAGATGGTAAAACCATTTAGTGGCACGTGAGCTCTGAAGGAATGATCTGCTTCTCATTACACAGCCTATTTCCCATAAATCTCAGCTTGAAGCATTTACTTTAGTGAGTGCCAACCAGGCTTGAGTGTGTTGTTTTTTTTTTTCTGTCCGGTTTTGAGCAGCATGTGACCAGCAGGCCCTGCCTCACTGATAAATGTGCAGAGGGCTCAGTGCTGATGCTTCGTACCGGAGGAACTGACTTTTATGGAGCTGCTCCCAATTTACCCGTTTGGAAGCTCCGACGTGTGAGTGCAGATTGGCAAGTTATCACGCAGCACCTCAGCGGCAGCAAGCACCCGAGTGTGATGTGAGCCTCTGGCAGCAGGGGTTAGGCTTGACATCATTTAGCTTGCAGTGAGAGAGGATACAGCTCCGCCGAGTTGCCTCATATCTCCTGCAGGCAGAAATGGCAATGCAGTCATCACAGCGCCTACTGCGCATGGGAGCAAACTTGTCTGGCCTTCTCCTGCCAGAATATGCTTCGATTCCTTGGGATGCTCTCCGTGCACATTGCACCGCCCTTGGCTATTTAAGGATGTTGTCTCCACTTGCATCCAGCAATGCCAGGCCCATCTACGCTGCATGTCCTGCCAAGCCACACCATGTGCTGGAGCCTTACCCTGGTCAGTGCTCACCAGCATCTCGTGGCTACTTAGTTTTGTCATCAAATCCTGCCTGCTGGTCTCCAACATTGCAGCTGGAAAGAGCTGGTTGGCGTGTGGGGTGGGATGTGAAACAGCCACACATCGTTCGGAGGTCACATTGCCTCCTCAGTGTGGGATGGGACTTCCTTAGGTTCACACATTAGTAGTGTACAGGTCTGCACCTCCAAAAGCTGCATCCAACCCCAGCTGTGACTAAAGAATGGGGTGTCCCTCATGAAATGGGGTGTCCCTCGTAGCCCTGCAGTAGCAAATGGCAGTTTTAGGAGATGAGACCATATCCACAGATGGAGGAAAGTCACTTTCACTGGCTTTTGAAGTCAGTGAGAAATCAGCACCTGCTGAAGGGTTGTACTGCCCATGGGCTTCACCCATCACTGGGTGAAACCTGTAAAATCTGCTTCTTGCTAACTGACCAAGGCCCTAGTGACCTCCATACAGTGCTTCACCATACGTGGTAAGGTTGTAGGTGACAGAACTGCATCGGCTGCATGGTGGCCCACCAGAGACTTTCCACATTAGGCAACCTCCCCACCCTGTTTCAAGAAACAGCCCTTATTTTTTGATCTATAACCTATAGAAAAGGTACATTTAGTGCTTCTTTTCACCTAGATCAGGCAGCAGGTACCGCAAGCTTCGATGAAGAGAGGAAACAGGAGAACTAGCAAGGATGGTATGGAAGGAGTGGTTAAGCTCCTTGCAAGAGAAGCAATAATTGATAGAGAGAAACACTGAACTTTTGAGTGTTACTGGAAATTAATTGTTCAAAGCCTCCAGCAAAATAAAACATGTTAAAATATTGCATGTTTCATGAAGAATTTATACACAGGATTTTTATATACACAGTCCCAAGTGTTTCATAAATTGCATTTATCTCTCCTGTAATCTGGCCTTTTGTTCATGGACTAACTAAGCGAGGTCAGAGAGAAAGAGTGAAAGAGCATTTTTGGCAAAGGGAAGCTTTCAGTATGTCACATTTAGTAGAAGTAATAAGTACACAAAATCCCTGGATCTATAAATGTCTTTGTACAGGGGGGCTAATTTGCATTGCTATTGGATATCTTTCCCTAATTATCTTTTTTCTTTGTTGTTCTTACTTCATTTGCTGTGTAGATGTGTATCAAGGCATTTCCTCTGCCAAGCGGGGAATGGTTGACACAGTTCACGGCAGAGCTGGGGCCCTCGTGCGCAGACCAGCCATCGAGATGGCTGCAAGCTCAGCGTCACGCCAGAAGAGACTCATTAGGAAGAGACACCTATCAGGACTTCAGCATCTTTTTCCCCGTCTTTGCAGTCACAAAATTTTATAGCCCACGAGATCGCCTGAGCAGAGGCATGCCAGATGTTATTTGTGAATGCGTGGAAGGAGTTGAAACACAGAATGCTGGAGTCAAAATAATCCTCTTCCTGGTTCCTGAGGCACCCTTTATCTATGAAGTCTTTGCAAATATTGAAGCCTGATCTATGCCAGCAAGGCCAGGCCAGAAAAACCCTCTCTCACATTGAGTCACTTGAGTCACGGTACTGTTTTACCAGATCTTTTCAAGGGCTGGCATATTTTCCCATAAAATAGGAGGAGTAAGTGCCCTAAGACTGGAGGAGAGCAAATGTCACTTCTGTCTTCAGGAAGGACCTGGGGAACTACAGGGTGGTCAGTCTCACTTCAATCCCTGGGAAGGTGTTGGAGCAGCTAATCCTGGAAACTACTTTCAGGCAAATGAAGGACAGGAAAATCATCAGGTGAAGTCAATGTGGATTCATCAAGGGGAAGTCATGCTTGACCATCCTGACACACTTCTACGATGTCCAACCCTGATGCATGAGGGGAGAGCCGTAGACATTGTCTACCTGGACTTCGGTAAGGCCTTTGACACTGTCTCCCATAAGATCTTTGCAGACCAGCTGTTGACATATGGGCTGGATGGGTAGTCAGTGAGGTGAACTGAAAATTGGTGAAATTGCTCTGAGGGTGGAGAACAGCTCCATCTGAACATCTGGAAGCACTTCTTTACTGTGGGGGTGATGGGGCACTGGCCCAGAGTGGTCGTGGAGTCTCCCTCCTTGGAGACCTTCAAAAGCTGCCTGGAGATGGCCCTGGGCAAGCAGCTCTAGGTGTCCCTGCTTGAGCAGGGGTGTTGGAACAGATGACCGCCAGAGATCCTTTCTAACTTCAGCCATTCTGTGATGCTCTGGTGGCTCACAGCAGGGAAGTCACGTATTGAGGTATTTCAGTGGCCTCAGTTGAAGTTGGTTGCTGTGGAGGGCACTAGCTTTTATCAGCCCAGCTTCAGAGCTGGAGGAAGAGTGAAATATTTCCACAAGACCCAGTGCCTACCAGTCCCTGGGGACAGCCCTCCCTTGCCTTTGAAGCCCAGCTTCACCAACGTCCATGGGATCTGGGGTCTCCCTTGCCTGCTGTCTGCCTTCTGCTGCCCGTTGCAGCAGCTGTTACAGCACCCATCTCCCTACAGAGTGTCTCTGTGAAGTGAAAGAGGACTGAGGACACAACAGGAGCTGCCGTTTCCTCTTTGTTTTGGCCATTTTGGCTCCCCACCATTTGTGTTACCTGTGCCCTCGTTCCGGATGGAGAAGCTGCCTGTTACCACAGGCCTCTTCATGCATGGTGCAAGGTTCTGCCTGCCAACTCGCATTCAAATCCTGTGCAGTTTGTCAGTGTACTTGTTTTCTCTGGAGGAAGGTGAGCAATTTGATTAATGCTGAATTTTGGCTTGTAAGAAAGCAGGCTCTCTCACTAACAGATGAAGATTAATGCAGATCCTTTCCCTTTCTCAAGACTTTATACTTGGCTGGCTTGACTCCTTGCATAGATGCAGTCTGCATGTTTGAACAGGGAACGACTGTTTTTCAGGCAATTTGGCTCCTGCCATGTTCAGATCTCCTTTGTTTTCTGCACCACAGAGATGAATGATATTTCTTGCACCCATGCCAGTGCAAGAAGCTCAATAGATGAGGACGCTGGGCAGGCTGGGGCTGGTGAGCTGCAGCGACACCGATGCACTGCTCTGTAGCACCCTCCAGCCATCTAAATCGAGAAAAGGAAGAAGCACAAAAATTTACTTTTTCTGAAGTACTGAGAGAAATGGCTTAAGTCTAGTTGTTTCTCAGCAGTGTCTACCATGTGGTTTAAATGCACTCTCTACCCCTCTCTGGCCTTAAAATTATGCCCACAGAGACCAGCCCAGACTCAGCCATGAGCTAGAGGTGACATCTGGTGCT
Organism: Cygnus atratus; assembly: GCF_013377495.2. NCBI lineage: Eukaryota > Metazoa > Chordata > Aves > Anseriformes > Anatidae > Cygnus > Cygnus atratus. Next base: position 10,131,657 of record NC_066364.1, read on the forward strand.
GTCTAAATGGGAAAAACCTGACCAGGACACCTTGAAGCACTGCTCCAGCCATGTGCATCCCCATCTGGGGCGGGTGGCTCTGCTGCTCTCACCCAGGCTGCCACACATGTTCTTATCTGTTAATCTTATCTTACCCCAGCATGATGCAGTCGAGACTGAGCATGTGAGATGACCATGAGGTCCTTCCTGGAGGGGACACATTCCCTCCTCCAAGGGGGAGACCCCACAGCCTTTGGGCAACCTGTGCCAGTGCTCGGTCACTCGCACAGCACAGAAGTGCTGCCTGGTGTTCAGAGGGAGCCTCCTGTGCTCCAGTTTGTGCCCATCACCTCTTGTCCTGGCACAGGGCACCCCTGAAAAGAGCCTGGCTCTGTCTTCTTTGCACCCTCCCTTCAGGTACTATTAGACATTGATGAGATGCCCCCAGTCTCCTCTTCTCCAGGATGAACAGTGCCAGCTCTCTCAGCCCCTCATCACAGAGGAGGTGCTCCAGTCCCCTCATAAATGTTGTGGGTGGCTCTACACTGGACTATGTCCAGGTCTCTGTTGTACTGGGGAGCCCAGAACTGGACACATTACTCCAGGTGTGGCCTCACCAGTGCAGAGTAGAGGGGAAGGATCACCTCTCTTGACCTGCTGGCAATACTTTGACTCATGCAGCCCAGGATACCATTAGCCCATGTGGCAAGGGCACATTGCTGGCCCATGTTCAACTTGGTATCCACCAGAATCCCAAATGAGCTCATCTGGGCTCAATCCTCTGCTCAGCACATCACCATCAGAGCCTGTGGGTTCAAGAGGGCGATAAGCATTTTGCATTTAAATGTTCAGAGAGAAGTAGCCCTGACACACACTGGGTGCTAAAAATAAGTACACCACCCTGGCTTGTCACCTGAACACTGCCAAGCCCTCTGTGTAACCCACAAGAGACAGGAACCTCCAGAGGACAATTCAGCTTCCTTAAGAGAAATATAATTTTCTGTTTGTCTCCATTACCTCAATCTCATCTTCTCTACCTTCCTAAGCATTTCTGCAGAATTTAAATTTTGTTCAAGGTAGCATTTAAAGTAAAATATCTGTGCAAATTAGATTAGTTCTGGATCATTAGATCCCTTCCCAATTTCTGAACAAACACTGCCAACCATTTTTAGAAGTGCCAACACACAATGAACAAACCCCTATTATCCTTGCAGTTGCAGGCTTGTCTTCTGATGAGGGGTAAGCAAGCAGCCAAAGTTACTCTACATCAGTTAATTAACACCATTTCACAGATAATTTACACTAAAGGAAAGCACATCGACAGGTGTGTTAATACCTGGGAATATAATTTCCATTTGGGGACGGTGGGAACTCTCAGAAGTGGAATAAGCAAAACACCATCAATGCAGCTAAAGTGCAGTGTGCGCTAGGTTTTGGGCCTAAATTCATAGAATAATCAAATTTGGGCACTGGACTGTTTTTCCAGGTGCCATGTTACACCCACACTCCTTACAGTTCATGATGCCCTCTTACATCCAAAGCCTCAGTAGCTGCTACCTGGGCATGCCCAGCACAAACCAAATGTGCTATATTCTGTAGATGGACTTTCCTCTGTAACATTATTCTTTTTTAATACCTAATTTGGGGATAAACCTCCCTTCACCCCGCAGGAGCTACAAGGCTGGTATACAAGGCTCAAGGCTCAGGGCTGTGAATGATGGAGGCCTTCCTGACTCCCCAGGTTTGGAGAGAAATGGGTAAGACAACAGCTGGCTTGGCAGAGCTGTCACCTTGGTGCACTTTGGTATGGTTTTGGGGGATGAAGACAGGGTGACCAACAGCAGGGAAGTCTCTTGGTAAGGCAGTATGCAGTACATCTTCGGGTTTGGATGGTAAAAAAAACATGTCTCAAGAGCGCACAACCTTGCCTGTCTAATTAATTACTGCACTGGGCTGTACTTCAGGCAGTTTCATATAACACAGCAGCTAAACCAAGGACCAAAACGCCACTACCAGGATCCACAAAGAGAGAGCTGCCACCTTGTCACACACCAACACAGTGCGGTGTTGCCTTTCACAGCCCCAGGGGACACACAAATATTGGCCATGGAGAAGATCTCCGGGACAGAGGGGTGAGTAATTCTGAGCACTACAAAGAAAACCTGTCAGCCAAGTCCAACTGCAGTAACTAACCAGCAGTTCTTGACATTTACTGTTCTTGGACAAAGCAGCCTTAAATGCTGCATTTAAACTCTGGCTTTGAAAGGCTCCTGCTTAAATCCAGATGCTAACGAAGCCAGCGCAAGTGACACAAAGGCACATGGATGCCTGCCATTTTCCCACGTGGCCCTTTAGCTACTACAAGACCACGTGAAACCCAACCTCTCGTTTGCCAGAGATGATCTGGAAGGGACGAATTTACCCGGGACTATTGGTGGAACACTCCTCTAAACTCGAAGCACCCTCCCAAAACCAAGTGAGCAGAAATCCACATTCGTCCCCAAAATGGGGGCTGCTGCGGGGACTGGAGCGGGTCCCGTGGCAGCAGCACGGTCCCTGCCGGAGGGCTGCAGAACAATGCTCCTTGCTGCTGGAGACTGAGCCGGTGTCTTTGCAGGCTCTGGTTAGTTCTGGTTTGCCTTTGGCATGGATAAGAGTTTGTTACCCTTTGCCTCTAAGCCGGTTTTGGAGCAAGTTTTCATCTTACTGAGCTTTTTTTAATGAAATACTTTGTTCTTGTTGAACTGGTGCCCTAGCTTGTCTGAGAGCAGTCTGATTTCAGCTATTACTGTGCCTAAGTACAGCAAATGAAGGGAAGGTGGGTAAAGGCACTTCCACGTCGGTGACCTGGCTGTGGTCTCACTCCACCTTCCATCTTCATCTGCCGCAGCACAAAAACTTCCCGGTGAAAATGAAACACAAGATTCTAGTGTTGTTTATGAGATTGTTATGAGATCGATGCTGGAGAGTGCCCCATCCTCACAGAGCCGAAACCTCGGCAGCCAGCTGGCCTTTAAATAGAGCATGGAGGGGAAGAGAGAGGCAGGAGCTCTCTGACTTGCATGGCTGTGGGCTTGGGGGAGGCTTGGTCTTTTGTCCGGGGAAGGAAGAGCAGGCTTTCAAGAACAGATCCAGGATCTCATGCAATAGAAGTAAATTCAATGAATGTAAAGTCATTGCTGAGATACAAATGATGAGCCTGCTCTGAAGCAGGCCTTTTTTTATTGAATGAAAATGGGGGAAAAAAAAGAAGATGGGCTTTACAAATGCTCAGTAGCACTTTGTCGTTGTTCCCACAAGATTTTAGCACATGACAGCACTCTTCTCCAGGAGTGGAGGAGCACAGATGCAGGGCTCTGCTGGTACAGAAAGGCTTCCGGGGCTGTTTGTCGCTGTGCTCTAGGAGATCTCTCACAGAGCCAGCAGGAACCCTGTGCATGGCAGGACCCATCACTGTTGATTGCTGAAGGTAAATTCACATAAGAAAACTTCCAAGTAAAGAGCTTTCAATGAGATGAACTACCTCAAGCTGTAGGCGAGGGCAGCAAGTTCCTAACACCAGGGGGACATGCCTGGTCCTGGCACCAAACCCGCCGATGCCCGTGGTCTTTGAGCAGTGCCGAGACCCCCACCAGCAGATATCCCAGTCTGTGTGATTCACATCACTGCTTCCCAGCAGGCTTTTTTTATAATATTTACCCTCCTTGGCTAGGGAAACATCTCAGTAAGGTCATGTTTCTGAGCAGCCCATCTGGGAGGTGTGCTGTCCCTGAGCTGCTGACACCATGGGCTGTCCCCAGTGCCTCCACGTGGGAAGGAGCAGTGTACACTGACCCAGAGCAGGCAGCAGCCCAACCTCCCCACAGATTACTTTAATATTTTCAAAACCATTAAGCTTTGGTCAAGCTACCAGTACCCTACTTTAGTAGGAGTAAAATTAAACCAGAATTGCATCCTGCTGGAGATGCCAGTTAACCTATATATGGTTTTTCTGGACCTTGAAAAATGCAAAACCTTGTATGAACACAAGCCCTTGACATTAAAAACAATCCAGTTCACATTTCTCCCACACAGCCAACTTTTTTTCCCCCAAAAGTATGTAATCCTCAGCATGCTATTACCACAAAATAGGGAAGTTTAGCAGTGGTTTGAGCAAGCTTCCCTGGTTCACTTGCAGCCATCCTGGCTCTGGCCCCCTTGTAGCAGGCAAGATGATTTAAATTAGTCCGAAGAAGACATAAACATGAGTTGTATTTTTTATGAAAGGCTGCATGCATTCCAAGCAACTTTTAAGAGCTCTTCTAACACTAACTTTTAAGAGGAACTTTATCACACTGAGATTAAAGGATTAGAATTTGAAAAGAGTTCCTAGGCAGGCCCAAAAATTTACAAAAAAGGAAGAAACATCTTAGAAGAAGAAGAAAAGATCTATTGTGAACGCAGCAAGGTCTGTTTCTAAAAATTGTACGGGAGAGTTATGCTCTCTACAACCTGATAAGATGCTTCTTCCCCTATCCACTGTGATTTGAGAAACGGAAACCATCCAAAATGAATTTCATCTGGCTGGATTAAATGGGCTCAGCAGGAAGTTCTGTTTTCAGTCGCTTACCGGCAGGGATTACACAGCCTGCATCTTCTCAGCAGACCCTTTTGCATAAGCTTTGATTACCTTACAGCTGAAGAGCTGCTCACCCCAGAAGTCGCTCTGCCCAAGGGCCACGGTGCGCTTATAACGCATAATAATGAGCAATTACAGCATCGTGAATCTGTTCTTGATAGCTGAATCTGTACTTTATTGCTAGGATCAGATTAGGTGCCCAGAACCTGCCTAAGTGACCAAGTTTTTGCTAATGAAACTCCAGGTAAATCCTGCAAGTGCCTTGAGAAGCCTTCAGGCAAATTTGACTCTGCTCCTGGCACTTCTCTTCTCCCTCTGGGCCCTGTTCAGCAAAGCGTGTAAGTACAGAAATACATACCCAAAGTAAAGCAGGCAGGTAGTGATAGCTCCTAAAACACAGTAGTTATAAGTCTAAGTTTCTGAGGTACTGGTCTTGCCTATTCCCTGGTGAGAAGGTGTCCTGCGAGTGTAGGAGCTGAGCTCTGAAGAGGTGTGAGAGGGACCGATGCTTTTTGACCAGGGAGTTTGCATCAAGAGGACTTCACAAGGGCTTCACTGTGGTCTTGTGGGGTTAAAACATGCTCCTGGCACCTCTCCTGCTTCCAGATCTTTTCTCCTGACCTCTGAGCGATGGAAAAGAAAGCCTCCATTGAGTATGAAGAAAACTTTCAGACAGGAGAGGACTGAATCATCCAGTTGCACCTTCCCACAGTCAGCAGGTAGGTGACTCTCCATGCATGCACAATCCAACACAGCTGGCTGTAGCAGTGCTTACCTCTGCTCAGCCAGTTTCTAGTCAGGAGCTTGCACATCTAGACCATCCCTGGTGCTTGCAATCTACACGTTGTCCAACCTGCTGCTAAAGTTCTCCAGTGGAAGAGGTTCAGGAACTCCCCAGGCAGCTCCTCCTGCTGCTCTGCTGCTTTACTGTTAGAAAGATTTTCCTACTGTCTCATCCAAATGTTGTTTTGCAGCAACTTCAATCAAGTATGTTTTGCCTGGTGCCACCAGACGGACAGAAAAAACTGCTTGCTGTCCTCCCCGTCACGTTCAGAGAGCCTGCTGCCAGCTCCTCTCGGCTCCGTCCTCTCCTCTCCAGGGTAACCTGTTTACCATTCCCCCGACTCAAATTCCTTAAGCCTATGTCATGGTTGCCCTTTCTGGACAGTAGCCAGCCTTTCTTAAATTGGATTTAGCACACAAGCCCTAACCTCATCAGCCGCTGGCTTCCTACTGATGCAACCTGTTTCATTTTCTATCTAATGTCATCTGATGTTTGGGGGCGTAGTTTGTTTTTTGGGTTGCTGCTTTGCTGCTGACTTTGCTGCCCATTTCGTCCCATGTTAGTGCGTTACTGAATTTGACTGTACTTTTCCCCTGGCTTACAGATTGCTTTGAGTCCTGCTGCAGCCCTCAAGCAGGATTGCTAACCTCCCTCCTGGGGCTTCATCACTTCACAAATGGAAGCGTGTCCTCTACTCCATTGTCTGAAGTGGCAGTGAAAAAAATACCGACTAAAATCTCTGCAAACTTTGTAAAGAAAAATTAATTAGAGAGAGAACTATTGACAGCTTGCCTTTGGGTGCCATTTCTCAAGCAGTTCAGCACCCACCTCACCATGATTTAATCTCTCCCTCTTTCTTAGTGTCTAAGTACATCACCCAGCAGTGGCAAAAGCATTTCTGAAGTCAAAATGCAGCACACCAGCTACTCCTTTTCTGCTCATTGGGCCAGTTATCCTGTTAAAGAAAGGAGTCACACTGCAGTCACATGACTTGTTTTGGAAAAATCTACTTTGGATATATTTGTTTTTATTCTTCAGGTGTTTATGAATAATTCATGACAGAATCTTTCTGGGTACCACAACAAGCCTGGCTGGTCTGTAATTCTCTCGGTCCACGTCCTTCACCCTTTCCTCCTTGTTTGCTCTTTTCCAGCCTGCTGGGATCTCCTCTTCCACCGTCGTTGCGCACTCCAAGATAATTGCTAGCATTTCAAGGATTGCTTCAGCTGGTCCCTCTCGCACCCTAGGGTGAATGTCATCCGTCCCTCCTGGCTTATCTAATTTCTCTAATTTATGCCTTACATTTAAAACATTATCTAAACATTCCAAGGCTGAGGAAATTACGAGAAAATGCCAAATAGCAGTTATTACGTGTTGATTTATCAGCCTGCTGACTCAGAAGTAATGGAGCTTTTATGTCCCATTACTTTCAAAGATACTTTCAAGTGGAGAGAGACGTTAGATTTATTAGGTCTAATGTTAATAGTGTGTTTATAACCCCTTTTTGAAAACAACATTTTTGCTACAAAGAAATAATGGAAGATCAAGTTTGAATTTCCTTCTTATATAGCTGTGACTTTTTCAAAGGATATTCTTTACCTTTCATAAGGCCAAAATCTTCAGTATTTTTGCTTTAAAATCCAACTAGTTTTTTAACCCAATGGTAATGGGAGTTCATAATTTTGTTTCTTTCTCAAATCGCTCAAACTGTTGCCATGGAAATAATTCTATATGGAGATGGGTCAAAAGAAAATAATCTCTCAGAGAAGATTGCTACTTGAAAAGCACATAAATTATAATAATTTAATCAAAAGCATAAAGTAGTCATTCTAAAAACCTATGCGAGTATAATAATTCAATTCAACTGCCTGATCTTTCTCTCCTATGCATATCTTCTACACTATTGTTAAAAATCCATTACTAATTAATCTGCTAATACGGTTTTCCAGGACACAGCCCAGTTGGCCACTGAAAGTATTCTGCAAAGGAGATGAGAAAGGATTGCTGTTAGATAAAATAAAGAGCGTTGTTCTCACACTTGCTTGTCACTTCGAGATAAATGTGATTTCTCCTGGATATAGAATCCTTTATCTTCCCCTCTTCTGCCCTGCTGTATTGCTGTGGGAAGGCTTGCTACGCATAATCCCTGTCTCAGATGTGGCTTCACATCCATTGTGAGAATTTTATCTCCAGGAACCTGGTCCCAAGCACAGCAAAGGAAAACAAAACAAAACAAAATGAATCTTTGGAAATAAAATATTGCTTTTATGAGGCTAGAAGTGTTTGTAGTTACTTGTTGAATGGTAATCAATTTTACTATGGTAGCTTTTCATGTTAAAGTAAGGAAATCCCACATTAATATCACCAAGAAAAGACCTGATCATTTTAGGGAAAAACAAGCCCACTCCAGAAGTTCTGATTTACCTTACTTTTGCTCCTCTCACTCATGCTCTTGTGAACACATGAGGTGTACCTGCCACATGCCTGTGAGCCGTGTTAATGGACATTTTCCCTGGGCCTTCTCCTGAGGCATCCCATTGTCCTTTTCATCACCCAGCTCACTACCTATCCTCTACACATTGTTTTTTTTTTTCCTAGGCCCAGCTACATTTTTATCCAGTGCCCTTCACCCAAGACTGTTCAAGGTGTTTTGTTTGAAATGAACAGCAATAAGGCATCGGCAAACATTCTTCCCATTTTAAAGACAGCTGAAACAAGATGGATTTGTTGTGTGATTTGTTCCTGGCTATTGAGGCTCCTCTGCTAGAAATGGGGAAAAAAATGCAAAGCTCTGAATTCCAACACTATCCTTCAATTCATGGAGAAGTGAATTCATGCCATGGCACTTCAGATTCTGGGGTGACCCATGAGCATGCGAGAAGGATTTTTGCCTAAAAGCTTTGGAGAAAGGTGAAAGGAGAATAAAAAGGAGAATAAAAGTTACAAAATACAGAAGGATAAAAATGGCAAAAATAAAACCAAGTGTCCTAGGACAGCAGGATTAATATAAAAGATCTGAATGCTTATGATTGATGTCACTAATAGAGAAATGACTTTTACTTGCAGGAATGATATGGGGGGTAATATAAACTAAAATAATGGAATGGCAGGGTTATTAGGCCATTGTTTATCTGGCTTTAAAGCTGAGAAGGACAGGCTTTTACCTAAACTGGTGATAAAGCTTACATATATAGAGAGAAGCAGGAAAATAGGAAGCCTGTAAGATAAATCCTAAAATATCTCCCGGCTCTCAGTATCGACAAGGCACTCAGAGCAGACAACATCCGTCCGGAGGTGCAGAGGGAAGTGGGGGCGGGATGGGGGAGGTCCGGCACGGTTTTTTCCAAGGTCACGCATTGCCGGAGATTCCCCTGAGCCAGGGACGAACTGGGTAAACACAGTCCGAGCAAACAGCTGCCAAGCCTGCTCAGCTGCGGCTGTGTAGAAAATCTCAAAGCTTACAGAAATACACTGGGAAGAGCTGGAGAAGCAAGGTTCTTTGGCACAAGAAGGCAGATCGAGCCATTATGAAACCTGCTCTGTCAGCTCCCCACCCCAATTAATGGTGTGGGGAACATCAGGAGATCATTCTCCTCTTAGGGAACAACAGGAGATATTCCACCCTCAGGTGGAGGTGCCTAAATTTGATAGCATGAATATTGAATACCTCTTTTCTTTTTCTTCCTGCACCTATTGGTGGGAAACCAGGCTAAGTGATGGCTCACAAACATACATTCCACCTCGGGAAAGCATCCAAATTTAGGAAAAAAAATAGGCATGTCTTTCAATCTCACTGAAGTTAATGGAAGCAGGCACATGTTGTAAGAGTTTTATATGCATTCCCAAACTGGAGTCAGATTAATATAGATGTTGACTTTTTAATCAAACAAAGCATTCCTGAAATAATTAAAAAAGTGATTTATTAGTAATAAGAATTTACAGGAGAGTTTCACATATTTTTTTGAAATCATTACTTATTCTCACATGACAAGTCTGAATATTGATAGTTGGGTTTAATAACAGGTTACCTAAAGGATGTCTTGCTGTTCCTATTCAACAGATGGCTTTGGCTTTCAAGCAGAATAACAAAAAATAACAGTGTAAGACCTGCTATATATGAAATTAAGATCAGCAATTCTCTCATGCTAAGATTCTTAAAACACCTCAGACCTCCAAATAATTCATTGTTGCCATCAATCAATTTAATGGCCCTGAAGAACATATATCACAGCTCTTTGAAACAGGTGACGTGGTGGTGACACATCCTCCAAATTATTCATATGTTCACTTATCTTACTGAACTTTGTCACATAAAATTCAGTGCTTCAGGTAAGAAGGCAGTTTTGTCCCTGAAGGCTTTGGGTTTTTCTTCCTTATTGACCTACCACTGTAAAGACATATCATTGTAAAAAAGTACTATTGATTTTCAGAAGCTCTTTGGAAAAGCTGTATCTTGCCTTCATTAATAATTGAGGTAGTAGTATAGCTCTACATCTGGTAGAGAGCTGACATGGTCTGCATTTAGTCTCCAAATGACTAAAAAATAAGGCAAAACCCAGTAAAAGGTGTAGGAGTCCAAGCTGGTGCTGGTGTTTCAGTCTTAATCAAGTTAGATCTGCGGGTCTGAAAAGATATCTGCAGGTGCTGCCTTTCCATGGAGGTACCTGAACTGCATAGGCAACTCAGGATTTTACCTCAGGTGTTCTGAAGAACCCAAATCCTCCACTGAGTGCCTAGATACATGAATTTAGCTTAAATAAGTCCACCTTACACCTAAACCTGCCTGTGTCTGGGAAAGCAGAAGTGTCCCTGCCCTTCCTCACTTCTCTCCAAGGTTCTTTGGTACCTAAAAGGGAATTCCTGACCCATGCCTCATTTAGGTGTCCCTTGGGCCTGCAGGCTACTTCAAACCCCTCTTTAGGACTCAGCTCTCCTACATACGTACAAGCTCCCTAGATGTCTCCCAGAATCAAATGTCAGATGTTGCAGCATGCAGCAGAAATGATGAGCAGCCCGTCACCAAGGCATGCTGTTGGATTTTTTACTGATTTTTTTTGGCACCTTCGAGAGTTAGGCAGAGCTTGAGAGACAAGTTCTTAAAAACTTTCAAAAAATTTCTGGTGTTTAAATTGTTCCGGGGCAGCATCTGGGATTTATGAGAAATCAGTTGAGCTCTGGGTTGGCAACTTGGTCCCTGTGTGACCTGGAGGTTCTTGATATTTATTGTCCTGTCTGACGGATAAGGCCGCACCAATGCTACATAAACCTCAGAGGTAAAGAACAAAGTAAAAATCTCAGACAGGATTTCTGAAAGTTTTAAAACTTTTTCCATCAGGCTGTTCCCAGCAGGCAGAAAAATCCTGGCTGAAGAGTAAAGGCTCCTGAAATGAATAGCATAAAAAGATGTCTTTTATTATCTTGCTTCAAAGTACAGATCATGACCATTAAGTTATTCAGGGCTACAAGTTCCAGACCTCCTTTCCCCCCCTTTCATCTAACCAGCAGAGGAAAAGTCCCTAAAATCTTCAGCGTTTACCACAGCCAACGCGTCTTTCTCTGGAACAAAACATAACCCTTCCCAAACCCTCTAACCATCCCAAAGCCCCCAGCCAGCCTAATTTCAGCATCTGCACAACGTGCACAGTGACAGGCCAGAGACGGCGGTGTTTGTGTGCTGTCTCCTTGCTGACCTTTAGATAAGAGCAGCCTTCCCCTCCTCTGGTCAACAGGAAAAGCCAGGATGGGCCTGACCGGGGAGCGCCCTGCAGCTTGTGGTGGCCTGAGGGCTGGGGGTGGGCCTCTACCTGCACAAAGCCAGAACCCTGTCACCACTCGATGGTCTGATGTGCAAAGTTAAAAACATGAGCCTTGGCTGTGCTGAGGGGCACCAGGCTTCTGGGAACAGTCCTGCCTGCCAGGAAGGGGTGGGAAGCCCTTTTTGAGGCCTGGTCCCTCAAAAAGCAGGGTGTGGGCATTGCTCTGCGGTCCCACTGGGCAGCTGGGACAACCCCAGGCCCGTGGACATACCCGTGGTGTGGGTGCATTGCCAGTGCCATCGGACCCAGACAAACAGGTGCCTTCAGCCCCAAACACACACATTCACACTGCTGCTGTGGCTGTCAGGAGACCCCGGCCCAATCCTGCCCTCCAGTATGCAGGTGAGATGAAAGTCCTGTGGTCTTTTGCTCCGGGGGTTTGCTCTGCCCCTCTTCTGCTGCTTGGTGCTCATGGGTTATTTTTGGAAGTTAGCACCTTAGAGCCTGGTTCCCTGCATGGAATTTGGCTGAAAACACCAGGGAAAGGTGGGTCCTGGTCCCATAGGGAGCAAAGAATCCCACATCACAGCCATGCTGCTGCTGCCCAGATAAAAAAATGTCTTCACCCATGTGGCAGGCAGGAATGTGGCTGAGGCAAAGCAGCAAATCCAGCAGCGGGGATAGGTAACCTCAGTGCTCATCCCAAGCTCCTCCAATTCTGCTGTGATTCTGCTGCGACCAGATTGAGGGGCATCACGGGTGTCCTTCTTTGTCCCCTGCCCCTGCCCCTGGAGCACCTCCGACTTCTCAGCACACTCCTTCAGCAAACTGAGTGGTGTTAATGCTCCAGGAGGCTCTGGTGAAATGTGGTGTGAGAGCGCTGTATGCTTTTCACAGCAGTGGATTTTCCACCTTAAATGAGAGTTCATTTGATCCCTTTCTTCAGGTAAGACTGTTGGTGTCAACAGCAGGAGATTACCTATGGAAATGCAGAGAAGCATAGATGAAACATAAACTATCCGATGTAATATATTAACATATTTTTGAGTGATGAATTGCCATTGCCTTGCAAACAGCTTGCTGCTACATCAGCCTTCTGAAGCAGCAAACATATAAAATGAGCTCTTTGCTAGCATCATATTCAGGTTCTTTTTGAGCTCCCTGCATTCCTGAGTGGTTCCCCAGTCCAAGCCATACATCACCATCATGTACTCTCAGGGCTGAGTTAAGCGTGCGGCCTTGTGAGATGCTGTGTGAGCAGGGAGAGCAGGATTTAGGCACTAAAGCTGAGCACCAGCTGGCTGGCCACTCTCGGGGTGCTTGTCCCCAGGAGGTGATGGTGCTAACAGCAAACAGATGGCCCTGTACAGGGGCTGCTGGCCCTGCAGCCTCCACATGGCTTTTTAGGGATGATCTGCCCTGCCTCATGGTCCAGGGCACAGCAGGATTTTAGAGGGAGGAACGGTGTCGGTAATGTGGAGGAGAAAGAAAGATGCTTGCTGGTTTAGACCTCTGTATCCACCGCTATGCAGTCGGGAGGGCAGACATGTCCTCCACCCATTGCTTCTTGACTGGTGCATCTGGGGATTGCTCCAGCCGCTGCAATGGCAAGAGAAGAGAGGGCTCCAGAGAGCTCTATGCCCAGAGGTCAAGGCAATGTCTGATTTTGTCAGAATCATCCCCGCAATATGGTGTAGGAGATTAGGGAGAGGAGAGGAGAAAAGGGGAGGGGAGGGCTCTCCTGATAAGCTCCCCTGATAAGCTCCGTGGGCAGCGATGGTGCACGTGCAGGCTGGTGGCTGCCCAGCAGAGCTTCGCAGTGGCTGCACCCTTGTTTTTAAGGCACAAAGCAGGAAAGCCCAGATCTCACATGGAAAAAAAAAAGCAATGTTTCCATCTGTGTGTGGCCACCAGGCAGCTCACAGGAGACAAAAAGGAAAGCTGTATCAGTGCAACTTTCCCAGACAGACAAGCCATAACTCAGAGAGCGTAAAGCTCTCGCAACGAGCTTTCCTTCAGCTGCTGCAGCCTCCGCTCATTCATTTCCTTCCCTCCCTCTCTGCTGCTTCTTTCATTACCCATTACAAGACCTATTCATGGACATCCCCTGAAAAGTCCCATTTGTCCACGACTGCACCGCTCGCCTTCTCTTCCAGCTACCGGGCATTTTCAGCCAGGGGCCCCATCCCAGGCAATAAACATCGCTTTGTCCACACGCAGCACAGCCCGAGCACCAGCGCACACTGTCTGCCTGCAAGACAGGGGCTGCTCTGGCCCCAGCCAGCTATTGAGATGTCTTTGTGTGATGTTGCCATAGCTACCCTCCAGCTAAACAGGGAAAGAGCTCCTTTGTCCCAGATGAAGGCCAGCGGAGTTTTGGAGCCCAGCCTGCCCTGGATGGTGGGGATGGAGCTCACCCACAGCCACTGGGGCCGTGTAGTGTTGTGCCCAGAGCCATGGGGCTGGGTGGACACAGAGGCAGGGGGCTGCTCGGGTGCAGAACCTTTTATATGCACATATCTGTACATATGTCTATGCATACACTCTATATTGTAGAATGGTGGTGGTTGAGGCACTGGTTTGCCAGGAAAGGGGGTGAAACCTAAAACACAGGGGACTTGAAATAAATCATTCAGGAGCCCTTGGCACAGCCCCCGCATCCCCTGAAAAGCGACTGCAGCTTCCAACCGAACGTGGGTGTTTCCAGACCAGCCTCTGAGGCAGCTCGCAGCAGAGCCGCGGGCACTGCCACCTCTCCTGCCTCGGGCTCAGCAGCAGCAGTGCTGGCCCTGCATTTCTGCACACATCCATTTTGCAAACGTGTCGGTGCCCAACGCACTGTGTGCATGTGTCTTTGCAACCACTTCGCAGCAAAACATGGCCATGCCAAGTCCAAGGACCCAGGATGGACCCCAAAACCCCCAAGGAGAAGCAAGGAGACATTTGCTTAAATTCAAAATACAAAAGAGATTATCCCACAACTGATTTTTTCTTGGTTTTGCCTCAAACAGACCTTTAGCTCAATAAAAGTGATGTTGAGTGTTTCCACGCCACAGGAGTGCTGTAGACTGATGTGGGCAAGGTAAAACCATGGTGAGTGATGAGCCCTTGCAGCCAGTGGTTGTAGCTTCTACACTTTCACTATAATGCCCTGTTCAGACTTTACTTTCTTCCTAAGTACACTAAATGAAGGAAATGTTATGCAGAGAATACCTCCCATTAAATGCAGGGGTCTTCAGAGAAGTAACGAGCCTTGGGGTCAACACGTCTGACCTGATGCCCACTCTGGGTCTTGCTTCTGCCTACCATTGACTTCCTAAAGCCGCCTTGTTTCTTAAGGGTGCTTGACAGTTGGACTAGATGATCCTGGAGGTCTTTTCCAGCCTTTATGATTCTATGATTCTGAAAAGCAGGGAGAATTTCAGACCTCCTGAGGCTGGGCTCTGGGGACTAAATTCACAGAAATTCAGAGAAAAAGGCCTGGACATGTTCAGCACACATTTTGGCTAACATGTAAACTGATTTTGAAGGAAGGATTGAAGACATGGAAGTAAAGGAAAAAATATAATAAAAATATAACTGGGCTTTACCAAGGTCGCTTTAGTCAGACTAACTCAATAGCTTTTGGTGATAAGGAAGAAAAAAAAAAATAAAACAGCAAACAAAGTACTCCATGGGCTTTTTTAGACATGGGAAATGCTTTAGATCTAATCTGTCTGGACTTCAGCAACACTTTTGATAGAAGAGCCACATGGGAAATTATTGTTTGTGTTGGAAGAAGCAGGGACTGGTATTCGAACTGAAGGTCCCTCCGGAAACAGCCACGAACAAACACAACAGGTTCTTCTGGAAGGAAAACGATAGGAGCAGGGAGACATAACCGGTGAAATTCCTCAGAGCCAGTTTTAGTTAGTTTTCTTACGGAACAGAAAACAGAAAAGCGCTAATGATACTCGCAGACAGTGCTGGCCTGCTGGGGATGTGGCCCAGGACTTTTTTTTTGCAGCAAGGTGGAGTGCTCCGATCAGCCGCAAAGCAGCCACCAGCAGCCACGTCGAACACTCACATAAGGCACCAAACGTTGTCACAGATTGCACCAGGAGAGACTTCCGAGACAGCAAAGGCTGGTTTATCCTCCCTTACACCTGTTTCTGGCAAAAAAAAAATGTGTGTTATACTGGTCTTAGCTTGGGAAAATTCATTCAAACTGATGCAGGCTGAAGTGTGAGGAGGGCACTGAGATGTTGGAGGGAGCAGCAAGCACGTGCAATGAGAGGGTATTGAATTAATCTGGCCGGGTCAGTCTGGTAAAGCTGAGAGGCAATTCATTTGCGCTGTTAATACATCAAGAGGCAGATAAACACCAAAGGGAAAACCTATGTAAGCTAAAGGCAAATGTTGGCACCAGAACAAATGTGCACCAGCCAGCCACAGATAACCTTAGACTGGAAATTAAGAGGAGTTTTCTAATCACTGGAGGAGAGGGCTTCAGCTGCAGCCTGCCAGGAGGAGCACTGCGGGCAGAGATGAGACCTGGCAATTCGCCTGTCCTGGTGGCTTGTGACAGCAGAGACTGGCCCCACCGAACCACGGGGGCCCCCAGTCCAGTTTCCTCACTTCCTAAATCCTTTGTGGGAAAGCCTGCCGATAACGAACACGAGAAGCAATGCTCACACGTTATTAGAAATTAAAGCATGTGAAAAAATGAAATATAAATTTTAAAAGGGGGGTTCCATGATGTGTATAATAAACTGTACCCTGAAGATGGTTTGGAAAGCAAGAAATTGTGGTAATTGCTCTGGTTGATAACTCTGCACATCCAATTTACTTCCTTCTGCTTTTTCCACGTTTGCTTCTCTTAGCTATTAGTAGTATCTTGTTTATTAAACCAGTGTTTTTCAGCCTGTGGTCTACAGGTCCTGGAAGGCATTTGTGCTACCTGCAAGCATTTGTGCAAAAACTAATTAAGAAAAGGAAATCTATTGTCAGGAGCCCTATGTTTGCTCTACAGAAGTCTGTATTATAGAATTGACCAAAGCCTGAAAACAAAATAAAGCAGAAAAGCACCATGGTGGGCTGGAAATATTTGGGATGGGAGTTCCCATGATGTATGAGCTAAGCATACTGAAAACTTATATTAATTTATCACTATCAATATAGCCTTCAAATGGAAATATAGCTATATCTTTTAAAGGTGGTTGATAGCTAGACATTTCGATACAAGAAATGAGCATTACAAGCATCTTATGCTGTAGGTAGGATTAGCTAAAGTGCTTGCACATCTACATTGATTTAAAAGTGTTATCACTCCCTAACTAGCATAATTCATGTCCTCTGTAATGTTGCCCAGAGGTGTAGGGCAGTGTTTCCATGATATATATATGTACGTATACACAACACACAAAGCCTGCAGTTGGATAGGATATATATATATATATCCATATGAGAAGTCACAGCAGAGTCTTTGCATGTCAAAAGGCACAAAAAAAATGAACGATTTCACCCTGCAGTACCTGCTGTGCTCTCACAGTGGGTAAGTCTCTTAGTCAGGGATTTGGGGAGCAGCTGAGAAGCCCCAGCTGTTGGACAGGAGGAGGAATGGTGCAGTGAAGCAGCTGCTCTCTTTCAGTGTTCCTTTTGACACTTACTTTCAGCCAAGTCATTCAGCCCCATATGCAATAGCCATAATATTGCATAGCTTGGTTTTTATCTACTATTTAGTCATGACCTAACGACCCAAAAGGCAAAATCACCAGCACTATCCAAATCCTCCAACAGAAGCATCAGGAGCTCTGAGATGTCTTCTGAGGCACAATTTACAAATCTGTCCTGCTTTTTAGGCATCATCTGCAAAGTTTGCATACAGATCCAGGGTTATTTGGATCAAATGGTTTGAATCTATTCCCAATGTTTGCAGTTTGAAGTTGGACACATGTGCCAATTTCTCCTTCTTTAAAGCTGCCAATTAATTATAGGTGGTACTAGAATAGAGAGAGAAAATGAGCCAATGATTCAGGTTCGAGGCTCAAGTGAAGCAGGCTAATGTCCCTGCTGTGTCTCAGACAGGGACAAATAATTTCAGCTTGTTTTCCTATATCCTGGGCCACTGTGCACGAAAGTGTGATTGAGATCATAGGAGGTTCAGGCCACAGTGGTAGGAGCCCAACAAACAAGTTCCACATCTGCAAAGGTCTCTTAAGTCATGACTGATTTCAAAGGCACGCAGGCTCCTAATGACTTTGGTAGCTCTGTGGGTGAGAATTTGCATATATATGTTGTGTACATATGCCAGCAGTGTATCTACACCAGGAAAAGGGTTGTCCCTCACTGGAGGACAGCAGAGAGGCAGGGGCATTGCCTTCACCATCCATGTGGGAGCAAAGGACTGCAGCAACCAGATACCTTGCACTAGTGCAAGTACTGCTCTGCCACCGCAGCTGGTTGTCGTGAGATCATGAAGTCTTACTCTCTGGAGACACTCAAAACCCACCTGGTGGCCCTGAGCAACCTGCTGTCATCGACCCTGCTCTGAGCAGGGGCTTGAACTACATGATCTCCAGAAGCTCTTTCCAAACTCAGCCCTTTCTGTGACTCTGATATGTACATATGTGCAGATACACACCCCCTCATGGCTCAGATGTACAGCTGAGTTACAGAAGCTCCATGAACTACATCCATCATCTCATGCTGGTGGTGCTCATGCATCCATCTGCAGACATCTGCATGTGCAACATAGCGTAAACCTCTTTTATGGAGGTTTAAAATCTGCCTCAGTACTTCTCTCCAGCAGCAAACCACCACGGCTCAGCTGACAAGCAGTAATCTGTGAAGCTGTAATATGCTGAGTAGGTTTCTGAGCCTTGCAGGTAACTGGAGCAAGGAGGAGGCGTGGTAAAGGTTTGTCTAACTGATACAGAGTCAAATCAATTTAAGAAAAGTGGATATATTCTGACACTTGCTGGAGAACATTTCACTAGTAATTCTTGTGACACCTCCCCAGGAATTTGTGAGAAAAATGAGTTTTAAAATTCTAATGAATAAATAAAAAATTTTAAAGATACAAAGAAAAAAATCTTTGACTAATAATATATTAATGCACGAAGAAGTACTGTCAACAGTAAAAGCTCTTAATTTGGGTCAACTAGTGATTTAAAGAAAAAGAAAATCTCTTCAAGAAGATTGTTCTTTAGCAACTGTGTCCTGGGAGCCAGACTCACCACTGAGCTCCATCTGCTTTGCATCACGTTGTGATGCAAGCCCAGATCTGAGCATCACCAGGGCCATGCAGAGCAGCTGGAGTAGATGGGGATGGCTGGTCCAACAAGCCTTCATCAATTCTTCGGAGTTTTACACATTCAGGAGGGGTTTCATTTGTTTGTTCTGGTCTATTTCTTATGGCTGCTCTTCAGACACTGCAACAATGGTCTCCCAGGTGCCAAATTTGCTCAGATGTGGGATGGTAGAGTGACCGACCTGACCTCTCAGAGGAGGAAGTTTTCTGCTTAGAGGACAGTAAAGGGGGGACCCTACTATGGGTTTTCCGTAGGTAACTCTGGGAGACAGTACTACTTAGCAGAGAAAATCTGTTTTTGCCATTCATCCCCTTAAATGGCAAAATTCACCTCAACTCTTCTTCTCTGGCCATTTTTGTCTGTCTCAGACACCAGAAGGTCTCTGAGGACAGAGTATCTTTTGCTGGACCCACAGGGCTTGTACTGCAAACAGTAAAGGAAGATGCTTGCTACAAATTTTAGCAGCAATACCTGCCTCTAACAAGAAACTTTGCTGGTGCAGACTGCAGAAAGCCTGTACACATAACCTTCTGGGATAAGACGTTTAGTCAATACACTCAGTGCGGAAAGTAAAATGTAGGTAAGAGTGAGGAATGAGAGCTCTCTTAATCATTGTCATTGATTTTCTGGAATGGCTAGGTATCTGTTTATAGGAAGGATGAGGTGACATCCTATGTTTATTCGGTGTCTGCTTTGGGTGGGAGGATATGGCCATGCCAGTTAAGAAGTTTAATTAAAGCAGCAACCTTTCTGTTCCAGAGGTGGGAGCCTGTCATCTGTCAATTTATTTTCATGAGTAAGTCATTAAAGCAGGAGCTGCTGAGGACTTACTCATACAGCCCAGGTTTGCCGTGCATCTTCTTTGGCTGCTGGAAATCATTTTAGATCCAATATTGAGGCCTTTAGGTGAAACTCAAGGATATGAGTCTGAATAGTTTCGAATTACATCTGTGATGTTTTACCGTGTTATTGAAATCTCCCAACAGCAGGGACATGATGCTGCAGTCTATTGCAAGACTAATATACCTGGGTTTCATATATGTGTCACACCCAATACATCTTCAGGAGCACCCGATTCCCATTTTTGTCTTGCTGCTTGCAGCAGTGCTTACCTCTGCTGGTCATGACTGTTCTGCCTTCCAAAGTAACTGGGCCATCTGTACTGAAAGACAAAGCTTGTGCACCTGGGCCAGGTGAATCCCAAGTCAGCTCTTCAGTGCTCCTCATTGTTTCTGTGGGTTTCTCCGACCAACATGTTTTTTTTTCACTATAGCCATGGTTCTTCCAAGCCAGCCTACAGAGGAGTCTTTGGGAGCTTTGGACATGAGCATTAGAGGAGATCAATGACACAAGAAGCAAAACTTGTCTGCCCCCAGGAGCAATACGCAGTCTGGCTTTGTGGGGATGTGTCGTAAACAAAACAGGCAGAAAGGTCATCACCGTTTTGGTGTTGTTGGCTTAGACATCTTGATATGTCATCCTATGTCCAATGTCTGCTATTCTCTGCAGAGGAAAAAAATATGTTTTGTGGAAGTCAAGAGACCCCTCCTGTAAATGCCAGTCCAAAGAAGTTTGACTTGCTTATAGATACAAATAAGACAAACCCTGTGTGCTCGTGCTGGTACATGCATGGATTTACGCAGGTACACATACGTGTCTATGCATAAAAACACCCATGCACCAAACACGATACATAAAGAATCGCCTTAAGTAATTTGGAAGTTGGCCTAGTCACTGAATTGACAGTGATGTTAGGGAAATATTTAGACATTGGAGGGGACTCAGAAAATATCAAGAAAGTCAAATTGGGAGGTGGGAGGTATGTGTCTTCTGTGGAATGACAGGAAGAACCAAACACCTGAGGTTTTCAAAGCCAATTCAGAGTGGTAGCTACACAACTCCCACGAAAATAAAAGAGAATTATATGGCTGAATCTTCTGGTCCATTACTGGTCTTCTCCATTACAGCTGTGCCTGAATCCCTCAGCCTGACTGAAAAACTGATCCAAGTGTCTGGGCTAGTCAGACAATAGTCAGACAATGGTAGAAGGGTTCTCTGCTGGAGATTGTGCAACACCAGGACTGGAAAGCCAAAATGCAAGCTGATTCAAGCAGGTATAGCTGGAAGCAATGAAGTTAAACAGAAAAAAAAAAAAAGAGAGAGAGAGAAAAAAAAAAAAAAAGAAGCTGCAGATTAAATGTCAGAACTGCTTTTTCCAAAGCCAAGGTCTATTAGTTTGCAGGACATTGTCCAAAGAGAGTTATGGAATCCCCATTAGCCGGTCCTTTTGAAAGCTTAGCTACACCAATAACATTCAATAATACATTTTTTGGAAGAAGCTCATATTGGCAGAGAAACAGGAGGTGAATTAATAGATCCTTTCTGGCTCTGACTTTTATAACTCTTCACGTTGAATCCTAATGCAAGAGGTTATCTTTATAGCAGGCAATGAAAGATTTTCCCTGTAGATTACCACTTGAAAAGTACATGCTGCACATCTTTAAAGTACAGGACATTTTATACTTTCATTTGATTTGAAGTAAGTGGAGTACTCTTCAGCCAGCTTCAAGTTAATATTTTAGCAAGAATCAATGGCATAATTAAACTTTATGGATGTCCCTCATCAACAGTTCCACGTGACCAAGTTTACAACATGGTGATACTTGGATAAATCATTTTGTATTTATGGATGGCTCATAAAAAGGCGGGATGAGGAGTTAGCCACAAAGGATGATGGAGTAATTACAATGAGTGGAACAGTTTTAAATGCAATTTGTTAATAGTGCTATGAACCAAAACGTGTTTGACTTAAAGGGACAGCACTGTGTCATTAAAAAGCCCCTCATGATGGGGCCTGGTTTTGGGGTTAGCCAGTCTTATACTCCACATCCAGAAGGGTGTTCCCTCCTTGTTTTATGCCTACGCTGGCTCAAGGTGTCAACATTTGAAAAATGATCCAATTGCTATAACCATTCTGAGATGGTTTCTTTTTCCCAGTTGAAACCACAACGGGATGTAGACTTCAAATTTAAGTGCCTATGTCAGGCATCATAACAGATGGCTGTATTCCCCTCTGCACATCAAGCCCAGCTTTAGCATGGCTTAGCCCAGTGGCAGCTCCCTGGGATGGAGAAAAGCCTAGCTAGGATGACCCATACCAAGGCAGGTCTTTGGAAGAGAGACAGCCTTCCTTGCAACCTGGAAAAGCAGCTGGGTTTGAGGAACCACACAGTTGCTTTGTGAATGTTTGGGTCAGAGCAGGACAGACCCTCGAGGGGAGGCAATGCCCCAGGAGGCTGCAAGCTGATTTCCTACCCCCAGGTCTCTCTCTCTGCATTGGGAGAGTTGAGTCCCAACAGAAGTACAGATTCAATGCAGCTGGACACTGCATTTTCTCTTCCAGGCCAGGTGTTTTTGACAGGTACTAGTCTGCAGTACAGGCAGAGGCAGCAGTTGATTCCCATGAGAAATAGCCAGCCTGCCATGTAATTGTAGGGTAGCAGCTAATTCCTGATTAATGGCAGTATAGATGAATTCTGATAAATAGATGAGGAAAAATTAAAAATGAACAAGCTGAACATCACTGGCACAGCTCACTGCCTTCTACTGTGACAAACGCTGTGCAATCCCTGCAAGGTTTTTTCCTTGGTTCGCTCCTACTGTTTCATCATTGCTTCCTTTAAAGAAAGGCAGTGGTTCCTCCTGATGAGCATCTTTGTTAAGACACAAGTCTTAAATGAAGGTTTTCTCTCTGCCTAATGTACAACCCTTCTATTACTGACACCTTCTGCTCACAGTGCAAGTGCATTTTCATGGGGTCACACTGGCAAAACTGCAAGTGGGTTGCAAAACAGAGGGGCAGATCATATCACTGATCTTGAAGCAAGTGAGAAGATGGAAGGTGAAGGAAGAAACAGGCTGAAAGAGAAAAATGGGGGGAGAAGGGGAGAAAGGGTGAGTAATGTTGTAGTTTGCAACACCGGAATAACCATCTGAGTTAATAAAACCTGTAGTGCAGAAGCAAGATTTAACAAATTCCTTGTAAACCTGGTGTGCTCCTTACACATGTGCGTGTGTTTGGGGAAGAGGGGGCTCTAGGCAGTTGCTGGCCAAAGCATAAACACCTCTAAACTGAACACTTGCCTGTTTGCGGCTATTGGAACAGCACACTCCTAGCAGGGAGCAGGTCTGGTGCTTCGAGTCCTTGCAGTGTTCTGAATGAATGAGAACCACTGAGCTAAGAAGTCGACGTCCCATGCAGCATCCTTGAAGATGCAGAGCCCTAATGTTAAAAGCATCATCAGTGTTCTGGTATTCTTCCTTAATGTGAGCCTTCCTCTCTGCGATTTCAGATACTTGTGCTCTGATAAGACAGCGGCGCCCTGGCCCATGCTGTTTATACCAGTGGCCTGCAGCTTTGCCGTGGTGCATGTCAGTCTTTGGAAAGTCAGAGATAAACTTGTTAGGAAAGGTATCTGAATTTATTTAAGCACAGAATTTGAGTTTTCTCTGACCTTCACCTGGTACATAAGTACAAGCCTGGCTGAACACTGGTATATTTAAATCTGGAGTGCAAACACAGACAGCCTTGTTGTGCTTCCCTTTTAAAGGATTGTTTGGGTTTTGGAAACCAACCATGGACTGAAAGAAATGTGTTCATTGTGTTTCCACCCTAACTAACTGCTGCTAATCTGCTCAGAGGAAAGGTGCCCCTTTTTCCGTTCGCTGGAGGCTGCTGTATCAAGGCTTGAAGTTCTCTGTAGGGAAAATAGCGCTTAAGAGCTGAGATCCACTCCGAGAGGCATTTTGCCAAACAAAATGCATCACTACTGTCATGCCAGGGACCCTCTCACTTTGCACGTCTTTAAGCATCCAGGAGGGACTTAATTACAGTGTGGCTCGTATTCTGTTGAGGAGGTTGCAGATGTTTTTGGCTGGAATTTTTTGTTTCATCAAAGAAGATTTTCCTTACCTCCTCATGAAACTGAACATTCCCTGATGGCTTTAAAGCACAAGGTTAGTGGCCGTGCTTTCAGCCACACAAATTCTTCAGTTCCATCTCCAAACACTTATTGTTCATTTGGAAAAATGTTGAAATAATAACCTGTATCCAAGGACAACCAGGTCCCCAGTGGCAGCTTTACAGGCTCCTCCAAAGAATGATGCTCAGTGTCACACAACACTGAGTAGAGAAAGAAAATAGAATCCCAGAAGGAGCCTAAAATCCCCAAACTTGAATTGCTGTGGTTAGTTTCAGAAAAGCCAGGGACTGAGTCAATGTGCAGCTGGAGCTTCCTTTACTTGAGTCTGTGGTCTCTGGCTACTTGAGTTCTTCCCTGGGTGATGGCACAGGGAGCTTTGTCCCACCACTGCTCCCTTTTGACACATCAGCTCTTGCTCAGGATCCCCCAAAACATGGACATCATTTGCCGTAGTGTTATTAGGACAGTGCATCCCAACAGTTGCCTGAGATTGGCATTTCGAGAGTAATCTTTGCTCTGAATAAAGGAAACAAAGACCTGAACCCATTCTCTTTTTCTGAGCGAGCAGTGTATTCACTCAGGAGTGACTGACTACCAAGCTTACCGTGGAGCTACAAATCTTTATTTGACCAAAACTAATGTATCTCCATTAAAACCTTCAATTTTGAAAGGCTGATATGTAACACTAAGGAAAAAAAAAAAAAGAAAAAAAAAAGTTGAAAAATTCTCAAACAGTTCCATTTTGGATCTTTTCTCTTCCAAATATCAGGCTGCTGTGATAAAACTGGAAGCCTCTTGGTATAATTTGTAATGTCTTAGACGCCTCTGGTTTAGAACAAAAAGCATTCCTTGAGATTAAATAGAAGCACTTTGTCAACGTTTTGGAGTTTCCACTCAGTGAATACAAGGATTAGTTCAATGATCCAGCCAGCTCAGCTCATTGCCAATAAGAGCATTATAAATACAATACTAAGAAGACTTTTTTTTTTTTTCAACTTTTGACCTCAAGGTAGAAATTTCAGTGAAGCATGAATACAGCTGGACAAAGCTTGTGATGGGGGCCTGAGTTATTTCCCTGCTTAAAGCCAGCTGATACGTGTTTGTTTGTAATACCTCCTGTGGGGATGTATTAAGCAGAAGAGTTAACCTGTGTCAACTGATGATAATGTTTAGCATTTCCTCTTGGGAGAGCTTGAGAAATAGGTTAGGTAAACACCGTACAGATTGCAGACAAAATGGCATGTTTGCTGAGGGGCCCTTAAACTGGTGATGCACGAGCAGTCTGGATAAACTGGTCTCTTCTGAAACAACAGGCCTTCACTCCAGCCAAACGTGAAACTGCTTCTTCCAGATGAGTTAAAGGCACCGGCAGAAATGATGCTGTTGGGTCGGTCTTTAGAAAAAAATGGAAATGCTGCCGAATTCCAGCTGACTCCTGTTAGCCTGGGAAGAATGCAAACAGCAGGTAAATGATACAAACGGTTGATGAGACAGGGAAGTATTTTTCATATGATTTTGAGGAGGTCAGATATGCAATTCTCCCAAGTGGGTCTTTCCATTGTGCTTTGCCATGTGCCAAGCATTTCCACCAGAATATTTTTATCTTTTTTTTTTTTTTTTCCCTATTCAAAACTTCTGGATGTTAGGCTCAGTATGTCTGGAACATAAAGGTTGTGTTAACCCTTTGCTACCAGAACACAGGAACAAGCCATGGAAGCTGTTTGTGACCAGATAAACTGGAAATTTTGACATATCCCCATGGGATGATTCCTGATTTTTGCAGTGATTATCAGTGGGTAGGTCTCAGTTAAGACCAAGGTCCATGAATTTCTTTACACCCATGCATCACCAATGAGCTTCAACAGCAAAGAGGGAACATCCTTGCATGTTCCTCATTCCACAGTTGGAAGAGCTTGATCTGAAGATGGGCAGTGTGAGAACACGGGGCTGTGGTGGGAACTGACCCATGGGAGGCTCGTGGCAGCTGAGCCTGGGCTGAGATCAGGAGGAGACAAGGGTGAGAGGGGAGGGGAGATGTGGGACGGAATGGCCAGGATTTGGGGGAAGAAAAATGGGTCTGGGAGGCAAGCTGGTGACTTGCTGGGTGTGTGTAATGGACAGGGAAATAGGACAAATGAGGAGCTGAACTGATGGGACTGAGGCTGGCTGGAGAAATGCTTGGGGACATGAGGATACAGGGTGTTTTGGACAGGACCAAAGCTCTCCTGAGGTGACACAGGGAGGTTCCCTCTGGTCCTGAGCCCACACATCTCGGAGTGCCTGCCCCTTGTAGGTACCCCAAAGCAGTGCAGGCTTTGACTAAAAGCAGTCACATCAGAGTTGGGGGAGCAAACCAAGAGCCTCATCCCTAGCTGGTCGCCCCCAGCCTCATCAATGGTCTGGCTGTAGCCTCCCAGTGAAGGACAATACCCGACTCTGCAGTTTAAACCTACTCCTTTATGGTTATGAGTTTACTTAAAGTTTATTTATTCACATAATTTTGATTTTATTTTTTTTCTGAGGTTATAGGCTTATTTAAACTCACTCCAAAAGGGTGAAAGAGCCATCGCACAGTTAGCAGGAGAGGCAATTTACCGCTCCCTCCCCTGACACTGGCACCGCCTGAGCCATCCTCAGCTTGAAGCCAAACAGATGGCATAAGCCCACCCCAAAGGGCAGGTGGATGGAACTGCACTTTTCCTGCATCGTGCACTCACCTGCGATGTGTGTAATCAGCTGGGACTGACAGCACTTAATGCATTGGGTGGGCAGAAAAGCCATGAGCAGCGTGTCCTTGACATGGGCAGTTCACCTCCACGGTTATAACGGAGCCCCAGCCTCACCAGATTTGAGGGTGTGCAATTGGAAACTGTCTGTGTTTCCTTACAGGAATGTGTGTGTGGGGATGGAGGAGCGGGATTGCAGCCCGCTTGGCACATGCATTATTGATTGTGAGCTGGGAGGTTTCATGTGCCAGGCGGGGGGATGTGAAGCTAAGGGAAAGGGATATTTCTTCTACTGTGGTTACTGCTTTTGCGTGGATGTCGATCCAGCAGAAATATTGCAATGGGTTTATAAATTATGGGTGTCCAAAAGGAAAAACTGGTAAAACCTCCCTTTGTCCTCGTGGCAGTGTTTGTTACGCGAAGATGGATTGGTTGCTCCTTTTGACGTGAGCGATGAGGCCAGAATTTTCTCTCATTATAATTGATCATGTAGCATACAATGGGAGAAGACACTTCCCCAGCAGGTCTGTATTCCTCGTCTGCAGCGCTGCAATCTGTTATTACCTATACGAGTGTGTAAGGAGAAGCTCTCAGCCTGTGCACCCCTACCAGGAGGTTCCCTGGGCTGCCTAGACCTCTGGCACGCAAAGGTCAACTTCGCCATTGTATCGCTGCGGATATTTTTGTGCAGCCTGTTTATCTTCAGTCCCCAGGTCATTAATAAACATCCTCTTTCGAATACTTTGGACATCTGGAATATGGCTTGCTTGTCTTCTGAGACAATGATATCCTTTTAGGCTGGTAAGGGAAGGATGGAGAGTTGTGCTAAACATCTCCTTCTTTGGAAAAACACAGTCGAAATCATCTCTTTTACTCCAATTAATTCATCCGTCAGTTGGGATTCCAGTCTGCGTGAGCATTTATACAGGAATCTAACTTTCACATATACACAGCCCCACAGGTATAGCTTCCCTGTCACCACCACTGCAAAATGTGGAATTTGCAGCCCGAGGGCAGGCAGAGTCATTTGGAGAAAAAAAAAAAAAAAGAAAAAAAAGAAAAAAAAAAGAAAAAAGAAAAAAGAAAAAAGAAAAAAAGAAAAAAGAAAAAAAAAGCAACATCTGCCCTTATTATACAAGTCTAATTACTAATATATTTGCAGCAGGACAATGAGTATAGCAATTTTCAGTTCCTCTCTTTACTTCCTATAATACTTACTTATAAAAAAACAAAGGTTTTTTTTTTTTCGTTTTTTAGTTTTAAATGAAAAATAGCCAACAGATGCAGTTCTTCTTTCAACAGTTATAAGGAACACAGAATGGCATCATGGGCCTGTTCTGCTTGTGGGGGTCAGCTGCAGGGCTCTGTGAGTGGAATTTGTCTCACCCATCTTACACTTCTACTTGAAAATGAGCCAAACCTCAGAAGTGTCTTTTTCAATGCACGAATCAGAGGGAGAATTTACAGTTCCTAGTTCAGATAGAGCAGGCATCAAGATTTAGGAGAAATGTATCACACCCCTAATGGCTGCAGCACGATGTGATATGAGCCCTGAAAATCTCTTGGTGTTTTGAATGAACTTAGTCTTGCGTGTCACCATGCTGCAGCATCTGGAGTGACCGGTGGGGTGGTGGGACACAGCTCTGGGTGTCTACACCCAGCCCTACATGGTCTATTGCATCATAGAGTCAGAGAATCTTATAATTCCCACCAGACCAGGTTGCCCAAAGCCCCATCCAACCTGGCCTGAACACCTCCAGGGATGGGGCACCCACAGCTTCTCCGGGCAACCTGTGTCAGTGCCTCACCACCCTCACAGTAAATAATTTCTTACTAATATCTAATCTAAATCTCCCCTCTTTTAGTTTAAAGCCATCACCCCTTCTCCTATCCCTGTACTCCCTGATAAAGTCCCTCTCCAAGGAGGGTGCAGCTCCCTCGGCTGACTGTCAAGCAACCCTTAGGATCTATGACGTTGGATCAGCCGCTCCTGTTGGGCGTGACTTTGCAAGGGAGATCACAACATTTAACTCAGATGGAGATACCATAAAACAGTTCCAGGATTTGCAGCCAGAGGTTGAGTCTCAGTCTTCTGTCCAGCACTTTGTCGAGGAGGTTGAAAACCCCCTTGTGTCTGTGCAACCCAACAGGTTGGGCATCCCAGCAATAAGATAGATTGAGCAAGCATGGCTCTATCTTCATCATTGCACTTCATTTTCTACCTATAGTGGTTTTTGCTAGGAACATTTTAATGAAAACTACCTAGAAACAATGAGTGGGCTGGCTGGACACAGCGGTGTGTGCAGCCACACACCGCACTGAGGGCATACCCACAGCATCTGCTTAGGAAATGGTACCCAGGCCACCACTGAGTTTGGTCTGTTTTGGTCTATTTTGATCTGTTTTGGTCTGTTTTGGCTGTAACTGCCCTCAAAAACCTGAACAGCTTATGTAGCACTAGCAGTTAGTAGAGCACCCACATAATCATTGATTGATCATTCATTAGCACTCGATAAATGATGAAGATTGAAACTTCTGGCTGCATGCTCTGCAGACATCTGCCCTGATATAGTTTCTTGATGTTCTGGTGCAAATGGCAAAGGCTCTGGGCTTGTGTATTTCAGCAGGGAGCAGGGGTTTGTAGCTCCACCCATTCGTCCTGGCCCGCCTTCCCTCCCAGCCTCGCTGCCAGAGGCCATCCCCACCTCAGCTTTGACAGATTCCTTTGCCATAGCTGTTAAAAATGGCCCATATTTAACCAATACCTGTTAACCTCACAGAGGGGGGCTGCCCTGTGCTCCCCACACAGGAGAAATTCCTGGAGAAGCTGATAGCAGTCTTGGCTGGATCAGAAACATGGCATTTCTTCCCACATCTTTTTGCCAGATCACATCTTTGTTTACTGCCTCCAAACCACAGACGTGATCATGAAAATTATTTGCTGACTTGCTAATAATGCCACTGGAGCTTGACTAATTTCCCTAGCCTGTATGAACGGTAATTCTGAGAGTTCGGGGTTGTGTTATATCCCCTCTTTGTCTGCCTTTCCATGTTCCCAAAGCCACAGAGCTGTCCTTGAAAAATATGCAAATAAATCCAGATCATGCCTGCTCTGGGGAGTCAGCTAATCCCAAACTAAAGTGGTCAGGAAAGTTCTTGTGCTAAAATGCCCACACATCACAAAACATGCCTGGCTGGTGCTTCTCACGGCCCCAAAGACACTGGGAGATGCTGAAGCAAATAAGCCAAGAGCAGCAGATCCCCCTGTGAAGTGCTGGGGTCTACTCAAGAGGGAAGAGAGTGGCTGCAGCCCAGCCTCCTCTCCCACCACACACCCTGCCAGACTGGGAACACAGCAATGGGAAAGAAGACACTCTAGTTTTCTGTGCATATATATCCTAATGCATGTTTGAATAGAAAAGTCAGCTCCACTGCCTCTGTGTAACTGGAAAATTTTGTATTGTTCCTGTGATGTTTTATCTGCCGTGATCTTGGCTTCCTGGGGATTTATCTCAGCTCCTAATGTGTTTAGAATGAGATAACTCTTGGCATGCTCTTTTCCAATTACCTAGACAGGATCTATCACTCTAGAGATGGCAAATGAAATGCAGGACCCCAATAAAGAGTATACATTTCCATGGCATTCATATAAGAAAAGCCATTTGGCAGATGATGCAGTTGTTTTTAGTGTTCCAAACTGTTGCAGACATCAGGGATCAAGGTTTGCTGAGCAAAATTACATTTGCTGGTGGCTGCTTGGGTATGTTAGAGACAGATGAGTTTGCACTGGCTTGCTAGGGAGCAAGCCTGCTTTATACAGAGATGTATCATCAAGGCACACAATTTATGGACTTTTGGTGGCTGTATTCTGTAAAGGCTTTGAGCCTTGGGGAAAGTGCACAACTCCCTGGTAACCTGATTCTCTGCAGAAATCAATACCCCCCCCCTCTTTCAAACGAGGCACTTAAACAGAGGTCTTGCTCATTTGCTCTACTTAAGGATCGCAGGACACCCTTCTCAAGAGCTACGTCATTAACTAGGGGCTCTTGGTCAGGCTCCAGCCCCACGACCCTGTGCTGTGTCAGCGGCTCTGTGCTGCTGCTGAGAGCAGCTTCATGCACTGCAAAGCACCCCCAGCACCACAGAGTTGCATTTCCCTCACCAGGGATAGAGGACTTTGTGTGACAAGTTTCCCTGGGATAATAGCATCAGAGAAAACCGGCCTGAAAGGGAATTCAAGAGGTCACAGGACAGATCCCTCACCCCCGGACAGGATCAAGAGTATACAAGATAATCCTGACAGGTGCTTCTCTAATCTGTCTTTAAAAAAGACAGTGATGTGAAGACTACATAGCTTCCCTTGGACTTTCAGCTCAATGCTTCATTATTTGTAGGTCAAGAAAATTTTCAGTCTAACTGAAATCCTTTTGCTGCAGTTTGAGTCCATCAATTCTGACCCTTTTCCAGGCACAAGGACAGACTATTCCCTTCCCTTCTGCAGGCACTTTTGCCTTGTTTCAAACGTTTATCTTATCCCAGAAGTCATCTGTCCCCTGGACTGATGTTCCCCAAGTCCTTTAACTTCACAAGCCTGGCCGCTAGACCTTGAAACGTTAATAGGATCATAGAAACGTTAATAGGATCATAGAATATCTGAGTTGGAAGAGACCCACAAGGATCATTGAGTCCAACTCCCGGGTCCCCAGGAGCCCCCAGGAAAAAAAAAAAAAGAAAAAAAAAAAAGAAAAACAAGAAAAAAAAACACTTGCTGTTTCTTTCAGAAGCCCTTCCAGTTGCTCTATTTCCTTCTTCATGTGTAGTGACCAAACTCCACATGAAGCTCCAGCCAAGTTCTGACTGAGGACAATGTTCCAGCTATCACTGGGGTCAGTCCCTAAAGAACCAGGTGACCAAGAGATGAGACTGCTCAAAGTTGTTACCATCATCAAGAAGGAGCACACTGCCTGGAGTGTGATAGGTGCTACAGGCCAAAATAAATACCCTCAGCATGTCATGGATACAGCTGTGAGGATCAACTGGCTGTTGCTGCTGGGGCATCCCTCACCTTGCTCATTAGGGTTCACACTTAACAAATGAAAACCCACACCGAGACACCTGAGATTATGGCTGAGCCATGGGAAGCCAGCTGTTATCATTTCTGCAGATGTTACATTGGACTGATACAGTGTGAGAGAGGAAGGTCCTTAACAGTTCTCTTATGAGAAGTCTTTGCATGCCCCTTGAGGAAGAGTCATGCCCTCATATCCAGCACCAGGCTGAGAAACATAAACTGGTCCTTCGGGACTCTGAAATGTCACTTTACCTCTCTGCCTCGGTGCTCCCTTCCAGCTCCAAAACAAAAGGAAGAATTATTTTCTGGACATACCAACACTGACTAATAGCAAGAAATGCTACTAGAAGGTGACTCATGCAAGGCGACCATAGGAGTAAAAAGTCAGTCAGTTCAGTGAACTGATCCAACAGAAGACAACTTTTTTTTTTTTTCCTTTTTTTTTTTTTTTCTGGTGTAGCCAACCAGATCGGTCCCCTGGTAGTATAGCTGCTTGACCCTAAAATGTCACAGGCTGCCTGGTGGGTACCTGTGGCCAGAGCCAGGGAAGGGAAAATGAGGATTTTCTACCCCTTTTAATAATTACTCCAATTTACGCTAATTATGTTTTTGAAATTTGGGTGATTGCTAACCAAATCACCTACTGTCTTCTCTGAATCCTTTGATATAAGCGTCTCCTCCACTCCTTTACAGTGTGCTGGACATCTGCAAAAACCCTGCTCTGCCAACACGCAGAGGCACAGCAATATTTCCTTTCTGTTTTCAGAGGATTAGAGGATCTAAAGGTCCAGGTTATTTCATTTATATTAAAAAAAAAAAAATCAGTCCAATTTTGTGAGGTATATGCAAAACAAGAAAATAAAAGTACCAGGTCTGAAAAAAGGTAATTTTTCATAGCTGCCTTTTTTCAATGATACAGCAGCTGAGGCCTCTGTGTAGTCAAAATTTCCCTTTAAGAGTCTGAATGCTAATATGTTTCAACACAAAAGAACCCTCATCACTGTGCTTGTTAAACTTCAGTCTTGACTACTCCAGTGTAATGAATTTATTAAGCCATGACAGAATTAATTGCATTAAAAGCACAGGCTCCATGCTGTCTGACTATATAATAATTGCCATTTCATTTTGCTAGGTTAGGCTCTTCATGGACTTTTTCTTGCTAAATTTTTACCTTCTTATATAGCCTACAAAAAAAAAAGGGCGGGGGGGGAGAAAAAGAAGAAGCACATTTTTGGTGGAACACATCAGGTATTTATCAGTGTGGAAAATTAATTATCCTTCTTTAAACAGTGACTGCCAATAATTTAAGTGCTGAAGCCCTTTAAATGCTGACTCTGTGCTTTGGTTTCACATGACTCCCTTGGCCCTGCTGCTTTGAAAGGTTGGATGGCAGCCAGCGGAGATGCTTCTCCTTTCCAGTGCTTGGGCACGTGCCCCAGTCAGGATCTCCATCCACAGTGGGGCAGGATCCAGTCAGCAACCCTCCCATTTCACAAAGCAAAGGATGAAAACTCAGCCACAGGGCTTGGGTGAGGACTTTGGTATGATGAGGTGCCATAGCATCAGCTGAGGGATGCTCTAAAGGGTGCTGACCTTAAGAGTTCCCCCAAAGTGGGGAATCTACATCTAGAACTACAGCCTGCAACTCCTGCCTCACCCTAGGGCTGTGTGAGCTCCATCAGTGCCTCATGTTTTAACTTCAGAGTTTCTGCAGCACCCACAAGGAAGCAGGCCCAGGAGGCATTCAGGTCTTGACAGAGTCAAGCACACGGATGTGTAACTTGTACCTTAGTCCCGCCAAGGTCTGTGAGCTCCTTGACTCCTGGATCCCATGAGAGTGCTCCAAGCACCCTCAGCACTCAGTGTCCAATGCAAGCGCAGTCACACTCCTTCCATGATGAGCTGGCAGTGCTCAACTCGAGACCAGCATGGATGGCAGCACTTGCCGAAGCACTTGGAGACCCAGGCTCTGTGCTCCAGGAACTTAAATCCGCACTTCAGCTCCTCAGGAGAGTGCTCTGAGCACCACAGAATGGGGCACAAAATGAATGCTGTTGGGTAAGGATCAGGACCAAGGCATGCTCCACACCTTGGGAAAAACTGGTGAGGTATTAGGAGAAGGGAATTATGACCAAAAAGTGGTGAAATCTCACCACCCCTTTTCCTGCTACCTGTCACTGTCACCTGTCCCCCCTTTCCCTGTGTGGGGACCGAACCAGGGCCAGGACAGTCTCTTTTGCTGGCTGGGGACTATTTTCATTTCCAAATACACTCCAGGAGATACAATGGAGTATTAAAATCTTAGTGCAGACAGGATTGCTTTAAATAGTTTCTTGGCTTACGACAAGACTATGAGGGAGAAGGGAGTTGCAGGTAACACCTGCTAACACAACAACAGGCCCTGCTGACACCTTAAAAGCACACGTTTCCTCAGGGCTATGACCAACAAGCTTTTATGAGTGTCATTCATGATTTTATGACATCAGAGCTGCATCTAAAGAGAAACAAAACAATGCCAGGACATGTTTTCTGTTCCTTCGGGCAGCTAGCATGGTCACATCACGTCCAGACCACTGAACCCAAACTAGCCTCCAAAATGGACAGATAGTCCTGGGCTCATGTTGAACCTGAAGTGCTGGGATTTGTTTGAAAATTACAAGTTAACCTCAGATAAACCTGATCCAGGGCTTTCAAGCAATTTTAGAGTACAGCTGGTGCAGTTGCAGTGCCCAGGCTGAAGGCCTGATATTGCAGTTTACTGGCAGGGATTACAGTACACCTTCCCCACAACTCAGGGATTGAGTTTGGGATCTTATCCAAACCTGCTCTCACCACCACTTCAAGAGGAGAGGCCACAGCTTGGCCCAGACCCTGGCCCGCATCCCTTTGTGGACAACAGAGACATCTCGGCCTGTGGCTCTGGTACTTGATAGACAAAGTGTGTCTGACTGATGATGTTGCTGAGCTAGCACAGGTGGTGGGTCACTAACACCCACCTCCTTGCAGCCTGGCCTGGGCTGAAGCCCACCCTAGATGGCCAGGCTGCTTCTTGTCCAGGACAAACCTGGCTGTGAAACTGCAGTGTTCTGTGTAGACACAACCCCCAACACTCCTTTCTGCTGCTAGAAAAGCCAAAAGAGGCCCTCGGTATAACCAAATCATGGCTTATGTTGTAAGTTTTATTTTTTCATAGCAAACATCCTGGCAGCAGCCCCTGCCAGAGAATCGCAGTATTTTATAGTGTGATAATCTGCTCTTTTCTTTGAATATGTCTGTCCTTCAGTCTGACCAGCACGTAAAGCAGGTAAGCACACCTTTAAAAGTATTGTGCGTTTCCTGGCAGAAACTGCCTCCAAACAAGCAATGTTTTCTCAGTGACTCAGGAAAGAAGGCCACTCATTCTAGGTCTCTAAAAATAATCTTGACCGCTCCATGCCTCTGCTCACCGACTGCTCCAACTCTTGCAGCAGACGTGTTTGCAGGGTGTGGTGCGAAGTGCCTCTCCTCCAGCACCTGGAGTGCACCGGGGCAAAGTCCCAGTGCACTGGCTGGCTTCCATTTCCCACTCCGAGTGAGGCCCTGGTTGTGACATTTGTCTTTGCTGCCACTTCACTGCACTTTCCTTCATGATTCAGCCCTGGCCTACAAAATCCGCCTTGTGCAGGAGTGGTAGAAAGTGCAGTAATTAAAAGGGGAGGATGGTCTGTTATAAATAGAGGGGTAAAGCAAAGGGTTGCCTTAGCTACAGCAGCAACACAGTGTCAAAGAGCACTGGAACAAATGATCTTCTGATCTTTGCCTTACTTTAGGTTGGTTTGTTTCTCTCCTTAAGTTGCTTCATTATGTATTGCTTAGCAACTTTTAGAGTCTTATGCTCGGACATTGCACAACTACATATATGTTGGCATGTGATTGTTATCTAAGTGCTGAAAGCCTTTATTCAAGCAAAGATATTTCTGGGGAGTAGGAAGAACATCACACAAGTAGCTCACACAACAGTGACTGTGTGTTCGTCAGGCATCACGGTCTGGTCTGTGGTGTTTCTGAGAGAAAAATGAACATTTCTTATTCTTTGGATGTATGTCTTTATTTGCTGAGAGCCCTGGAATAACATCCCTTTTGTAGTCTAACTTATGCATCTAGTTTGGTCTCAGGGTAAACATGGAATTTCTGGCCTTTGATTTTTTATTATTATCCAAAATTCACATTGAAAAATGAAAATCCTGCAATTTAGCATCCAAGAAAATATCTAAAAGCATTGCTACAATAGTGGAACATTTCATTTAGCATTGGCTTGATCTCACTTTGCATTAAATACTTACAATGGAGATATCAACATCTGAGCCAATTCCCCTGCTCTCCTATTATAGAATCATAGAATCATTAAGGTTGGAAAAGACCTGGAAAATCATCTGGCCCAACCATCCAATGTTCTCATACAATGTAGAGAGAGAAATAGGTGTGTTTATGTTACAGTTCATCAGATTTATTTCAGACACCTATTTTGGGACAGCCTATTTCTCTACACTGACTGTAAGAGGAGTCCAAACAGCTGGGGCTACGTTCAGCAACATACTCACACTAGTCTAGCAACCTTGTGGATTCACTGGTGTATCCCTACTAGCTTCTACCTGCTACTCCAGAAGGATCTTTGGTAGGTCTTGTGTCAGTTCTGTGTTGGTGTCTCAGACTGGCCAGAACTCCTTAAATGGCACCAGGAAGCTATTAATATGTAAATGAATCCCTGGTTTGGGCTGAGGTTGCTCGGAATTTGCACTGGCCAGCTGATCTCCCTTTGTGCTTGACCACAACATTCAGACATTCCCAATTCTCAAATGGTTGTTGCAGTGTGGTGGCGTGTCACCTCAAATAATGATCTGCTTTGAGTCAGGCTCAACATTAAACTTCTTTTTCCCTGGGTGGCTGTCATAGTCTTGGCTGGGATGGAGTTAGTTTTCTTTGCAGAGGCTCATATGATGCTGTGTTCTGGATTTTGGATGAAAATACTAGTGGTAATACACCAATGTTTTAGTTGTTTTCGAGCAGTGCTCACCCAGAGCCAAAGACTTTTTCTGCTTCTCATGCTTCCCTGCCAGCGGGGAGGCTGGGGGTGCACCAGGAACTAGGAGGGGATACAGCTGGCCCAGGCTGGCCAAAGGCATATCCCATATGACGCCATGCCCAGCAATAAAACTGGGGTAAAGGAGTCTTCTCAAGAAACTGTTACGCATGATGAGCCCTGCTTGACTGGAAGTGGCTGAACACCTGCCTGCTGATGGAAGCAGTGAGCTAATTCCTTGGCTTGCTTTGCTTGTGTGTGCATCTTTTGCCTTCCCTAGTAAACTGTCCTTATCTCGACCCATGAGTTCTCACATGAGATTTTACCTTCCTGATTCTCTCCGCCAGCCCATCCAGGGAGAGTGTGTGAGCATCTTGCTCTCAGCTGCCTGCTGGGGTTAAACCACAAAAGGGGCACGCTGCTTTATGGGAGCTACAGCTCATGAGACTGCACTTTGAATTTCTTGCCATGTCCTTCTCCATTATGTTTAAAAAGCTCTTTAACATTTTAACCTTTTTATTGACCACAACTGAGTTGACACTCAATCTTCTTTTCCAATATAAATCAGACTGATCACTTTAACTCTCTAACCATATTTTTCCAGGTCTCCAATGTCTTTACTTGCTTTTTTTCTGAATATTGGCTCCACTCTGCCAACTCTCAAGAAATGCACATGCTAAGATGCAGGTTTTCTTCTATTAGATGTCTCAAAGGCAAACATCTGACTGCATCATTCAAGGCAGCTTTCAGTTGGTAGAGAGAAAAAAGCCTCTCCAGAGAGCAATGCATCTGGCTTGGACCTTTATTTCTGCATTAAATGAACCCCCTTCTGGAGAAGGCTGTGCCAGCAGTGAGGGCACCTGGAAACGCAGGGAGGCAGCCACAAGAAATACAGCAGCAGAGGGGCAGTGAGCTCTGGCAGGAGGGGGTCTCTGGGTGCAGATCCCTCCATCAGTCAGCCTCCAGCAGGGAAATAATGTGAAACCCCAACGGAGGCTGCAGCCTAAATTCCTTGTGTGGTCAGGGTAAATGTGGTCAGGAAAACGGATAGTTTCCTCCGTGATGTGAGTTGATGTCTCTCAACTGTAACTCAACAGGACAGTAAATCTGGATCTGGGGAGTGCTTGTGCTGAACCCAAAATATGCAAAGTGCCAACAAGGTCCAAATGCATTCTGCCAGCTTTCCCTTCTGAAGCTTGTTGATATTTAATGTCAATGCCCATCTGAAGCTGCATTGCACATTCCTGTTAACCTGGTCTTGATCTCACAGATGCACCAGAGCCAGCCATTTATGTTGGTTTTGCCCTTGGAAATGAACGGAAACCATGCCACTATGGATAGCACACGTAAAATGCAGTAATAACTGATTCCAGGGAGCAGTTAGATATGTCAGTTCTTTGTTCAACGTGATCCTTACGAGTATGGAGAGTGGTGCAGGCTCTTGGGGTACTAGAACATCCTGCTGTTACCACCTGTGTAAGGTGTCTGCACACCATGAAGGCATGGTGCATGCAGCATTAGCACTTTGGGGGCTGGAAGTAATAGTGTGACTGATGCTGGTGGTGCAACAGGAAGATAATTCTGCTTTATGCCTGATTTAGTTATAATTTCTGTTTGCTATCACAGAGGAAAATACCAATTACCCCCTGCAGGGAGGGCAGATTAGTTGATGCTGTGTCACTGTACCACTGGTAGCAGGATAACACAAGCTCATTTCCAAGAGGTCTCCAGACAGCTGTCAGAGAATGAATTTCTGTTGCTGCTAACCCGCACCAACCCCAAAGTGGTGACCTGGAGGCAAAAAGACTGAGTCATGTTACAAATCCCTTCAGCTTTCAGATGTGCCTTTATTTGTTCTCTAACACCAAAAGGTTTAGTTAATAGGGATTATCATTTTTCATGGCATCTCTCATTTGTGCAAAAATCGGTCTGGAGACCAATTTCCAAGAATTCCTTCTCTTTAGGAATTTTTCCCATGACATGTTTTAGCACTCTCCCTACCAGTATTTTCAATTCCGTTTTAAAGCTTCAGGAATAAAATTTAATCATTCATTACAAAAGTAATTTTCCTTAATTGAAAACTGATATTTTTATGTGGAAAACAAAGCAGATAGAAAAAAACGGTAATACATCTTCAAAGAGCTAGACTTCAAAGCTAAAAAGAAACGGTTGTAATGTCATGTCAGGGTTTCTAGATTCCCCACAGATTCTCATATCCCATTTTTGTTACCCTTTATGTTGCATCCATTCCTTGTTTCCAAGTTTTATCTTCATTTCTGTTCATCCTTGGTTTCTGGGGTCAGATTTGCATCTGATTTAATCTGTTGTATGGAAAAGTCCCACTGAAACTGCTGAGATTATGACAAAAAAATGTGCAGCATCAGATGCCTCATCTGCGTGAAGCTATTTGATGTGTTACCGTGGTGGCAGGCAGACTCTAGTCACCGTCATGCTGTTTTTGCACCAGTGAAACTGTGATCAGAATCTGCCTGTGATAGGTTTAGGATGCAAGGTACTGGCTCACAGTAATAGCTCTTGGTGGCACTTATGTCTTGCAAGTAAAAGAGAGGGCCGCTAAGAGATGGAAAATCAGAATTTTTGCCTCAGAATAAACAAGCAGTTTACAAGTAAGCAGATTTTACTTTACAGAAAGAGAATGTAATATGGTGTGTTTCCACTGGGCAAATATAGAAGAAAAAAAAAAAAAAAAGAGAAGAGAAGGATTTTTTCCATTATATTGACAGCTAACCAGCTTTATGAAAGTATGCTGCTGCTTTGGTGGGAGCAGCTGGCAAATAGCTCTGATATGTATGGGAAGAGCCATGTGTCAGCATCAAAGGAGTAGCAAAAGTTCACTTTGGGTTTAGCAAAGGCAATGCTTGATCTTGCAATCCTATCCCCAGTGATTTTAATAATCACCAAATAACAAGTGAAAAGCTTAATCCTTCCGTCAGCACAAATCCACTAGAGGGAAACCAATTTAGGGAAATCTCTGAAGAGGCAAACGAGCCAGCCTTTTCCTGCATGGCCTGTGAAAAGAGCTGGAGGCATTGCCAAAAAAATGCCATCATGCTTCAAGAAGGCTAAGAAGAAAGCTCAGAGCCAAATGTCGATCAGCAACCACAGTCCCTGCAGAAGGAGATCCCACAGCACCCAAGTAGTGACCATTTATAGGCAGAAGAGGACCTGAGCTCCTCCAAGACATTCAGTAGTATTCATTGCTCTTAACTTGGCATGTCTACGATATAAATGTCTGTTGCTGGTCCCATCAACCTGCCTTCCTTCTGTAGCTTGTCTATCTGCAGCGACAGACCAGTCCAGCTGCTAGAGTAGTCCCCAGCATTATTTTTGCCATGGGCTTCCAATTCCTCTCCCAAAGACCTGGTGGGCTCAGTCAGGGTGGCAGCAGTCAGCCTGGGGCATCCTCACTACTCCTGAGGGCAAGAACATTTCCTGCCATTCCTTGCCCTTCATCTTCAGTGACAGATAACAGTCCCTGGCACTTTAGTTTTCAACTGCAGACACAGCCTGGACATCTACATTAGTGCTAGTCACTCATGTTCCCTTTTTAGCCAATGGAGGTAAACAGGCACTCTCAGGGTGCAGTAGTCAGAGCCATTACAGACTTTAGGGTAAGGAAAAATGAATCCTGAGGTGCCTGTATTTCTCTGTTGACTATAAAAACAGTCTAGACAGTTAGCTCATAGGCAGAAATTTACAGTGTGAACATCTGGAGTTGGTCAGACAAATCCCACCTCTCCTGTCAAACGTTTACAAATTTCTTCCGTAAAGACACCATTAGTGAGGACAGCATCTGCAGCACACTTGCAGACAAAGAGATTTCCCCTTATTTGTTTACCAAATGTCTCAAGTAGAAATTTACCTCTCTAATCTAGTGAACAAAAAAAAAAAAAAAAAAAAAGAGGACTATAGAAGGGGTTGTTATGAAAGTGCTTAGTTAAATACACTGCTTAATTTAGAGAACATGCAAAATTTAGTCAGATAAATGGAAATGGGTTTTGAGGTTAACATAATCTGCTATGGAAAGTGGTTACAAGCGTTGCTCCCTAAGAAACAGACCAGTTTCTCAAAACCTGCATTGGTAGGATAGCCTCTGCCCGACAGCCTAGGTGACCTGATGCATCTTTTCTATCAGACATGAAATTGGAGTGACACAAATAAAAACTCTCTGATCCAATGTAAAACCTGCCCATAAGAAGTTAACTTATCGAAATGATGTCAGCATGACTGAGTCAGTGCGCAGAATTTATACCAAATCAGCATTTTGCAAGTCTGGCT
Source organism: Cygnus atratus (assembly GCF_013377495.2). Classification (NCBI taxonomy): domain Eukaryota; kingdom Metazoa; phylum Chordata; class Aves; order Anseriformes; family Anatidae; genus Cygnus; species Cygnus atratus. Next base: position 10,172,223 of record NC_066364.1, read on the forward strand.
GCACTGTTTCTGGTAAGACATGTACTCGCTGCTGTTTTGTGTTCTGTGGACTCCTTCCACTGAAATGCTCAGTGATTCAACGAGTGGAAAATTAGACCAGCAAAACGTGAAAATCCTGTCCGTAATCCTATGTACAATGTAGGGTAGGATCAAATGTACAAAATGGCATGAATTTTAGCATCAAGCATAAATGAAATACTTGAGTGTTGTTGATATCTGGGTTTACATAGGTATAGTTAATGCTGCCCTACATTTGTTCATCCTTGCTTCTTTATTCATTGCAGACAGCACTTTGAGCATACCTGTGGCTAAAATCTTCTTTGCATGCTGAGTATGGACATGACTCACAAATGATAGTGTTTTGTAACTTGAAGCTTCTTCCCCCTGCTGAATAATTTGCAGTAGAATTTCTTTTATGAGGAGAGAGTAAAATATTTATGCAGCTCATGAACCGCTGCAGGAATGGACTTAATTGCCTTGACCGCGGTCTGCCTTTGCAAGTGGTGGAGCTGGGGATGGGAGGCTCCCCTCACTTCCACCGGCCAGGGGAGGGTATGGTGGCACTCACCATGAGCCACCTTCTCTTCTGACACAACCTGGTGCTAGCTGGTCATTGCGGTAGAGCCATCCACACCTGCTCTGGGGACTTATTCCCACAAAACACAACCGTTTGGAGACAGCCCGTTACTCTCACGGTTGCAATGTCGAAGCATCGTTTATTTTCCTGCGTGTAAGGAATTAATGGCAGATGAGCATTACTTCCCCAATGACCTCATCGAGGTCCCCGTTCGATGGTAGTTGGTTCCTCGCTGGCACAAGCAGTCAACGTGAGTCTTGTTTTCTTTCTAAACGCAGGAAATCTCCCACCTCGGGATTTGCTCAGCAGGATAGATGATTCACCCCGAGCTCCACCGTCCCTTCCTCCAGCTTCAGCTGGGGGCTCTAAATAGAAAATGGCCTCAGACAGATTGCGCATCAGGGAAACCCTTTTCTGACCCAGCGTACACTCTCTGCACAGTATCTGTTTCATTGTTAGGAGCACAGACTTCCTGAACTCCATTCCCCCTCCACGGCCTCTGGCCACCCGACGTCAGCAGTATTTCCTTGCATGCCTGGCATGCTTGAAATTGTTGGGGCTTAGCTGGGAAACAGAGGGATTTGGGGAAACAAGGATAAGATATGGTTTTCTTAGAAAAGAGATGAATTTGCTTCCGGACACCACTTTGTTATGCACTGGCCGTGTTTACTACGCAATTCACCATGGCTCATTTGGCCACTCAGGCTGCCGCAGTCCCTCAGGCAGATGTTTCCTGCCCAGATCCTACTCTCTACGATCTAGCGAGGTAGGAGATGTCCCAGGAAAATTATGACTGCTTGGTTTCAAGCTGAGGTGTCTGTGAAATGTTTACAGGCAAGATACCACTGTGCCTATCCTATTTTTAGGACAAGAACATAGCCATGAAGCCATTCCAAGCCAGATGGCCTCAGGATGGCAACAGAGTCCCCTGTCCATTTTATTCATGACAGCAGAGGTAATCTTAGGGAATCTCTGAATTAAGTTATTCAGCCCCTGGTTTCAGGCATCAGTTCAGCTCCAGGATAGCACGCTGGACAAGCGGCACTTCGGATGGGCTCAGCCAAAAAAAGCCACAGGACCCACAGTTTGTGTCTCAAAGGCAGCCAGGCACCTCTCACTGAGCTGGGCAGTAATGCCTAGGCTAACCTAGGGTTTTCTATCCTCATCTTTCTCTTAAAGCCCCAAAAGCCAGATCAGTGTGAAAAAAAATCCCATAGGACCCTTGCCCCAACGTCCATCACAGCTTGCAGACCAGGAGAACCTCAGGAGCTCTGCCTGCTAAATGCCACCTCTCCTCTGAAGCAAGGGCCTGTAGGGACTGCTCCTGGGCCCTTCTCCAGCAGGCTGTCTGGTTTTGTAGGCCAGGGACCCCAGACCTGTCCTGCTTGAAGATGTCCCACTCTACATGATGGAGTTTAACACACACCTGGCTGGAGGGAGGAGCGGGGGCTTGTGGATAGATGTCCACCAGCTCACCCAAGAACTTGGGAGGTGCTACGGACACCTGAGTTATGTCAGAGCAAAGAGTAATGCTTCTAGAGAAGAGATGGAGAAGGACTTTATTCAGAATGACCTACAGACCTGGGGTTAAGAAGAGTGCTTTGGAAATGAGGAATGCAGATTCATATTGCCACACAGTTGGCCACCGTGTCCCAGGGGCAGCGCGTCTGACCAGCAGCCTTGCAGCAGGACACAGCCAGGCAAGACGTCTTATTTGCTCCTGTACTGTGAATATTTTCCATGAAAGCAAATTTCTAACACAATTGCATACAGATGAAAAACAGTCTCAGCACGAAGGTGGAGGAAACAGCTTGGTTCAGCTCTGACTCTGTGTCCTCTGTGACCCTAATCAATCTTATAGCAGCAACAATGAAAGCCCAGCTACGGCCCTGGCAGCGACGGCGATGGGGGAAGACCAAGGGACAAATACATCTGCAAGAAGCAGGCACTGATCCAGGCCAGAGGATGCTCAGCAATAAGAATTCCACAAGCCAGTTTTTTTCAGGTGCTAAGTGCTAACTGAGCAGGGTGATGGCTGGAGAGACACAGATGTAGGTCTAGCAAAGGCTCTGGCCCCAGGGAGAAGCTTCTTGGAGTCTGCTGGCCCTCAGCCCTGGAGAACTGTATATCAAGATGACTGTGCATAGAAAGAGCTGCTTACAGGATGACTGCTGTTCTCCTTTTCCAGCCAGGTTTGTAAAGTCTAGAATCTCTTAGATTAATTCAGCACAATCCCATCATAGGTGCAGCAATGCTGTTGCTACCACACTGGTGGCACATTTTTCTGTGTCCTGGCTCTTTGCTCTGATCCACGCCCTGCTTTTCCTCCCACTGCCTCTTTCCATCCTGTACCTCCCTTCTCCACTTTCCTCCTCCACCACTGTTTGAAGTATTGTGGAATAGGCTGATCCACGTGGTTTGTGTTTCCTGAGTGTCATCCCCCTTTTGTCAGCCCATCGCAGACATTTCGGCTCTGAGTCACCAGTGAGGACCCATCCAAACAGTCACCGGCAGCTCAGCGGGGACTCACACTCAGGTAGTGCCAAGGAGGTACGAGTATTAGCTTGGATAATCAGAATTAGGAAATAAACCATTGGGCAAGAGATGACCGAGACAGTATTTTCCATGCAAGCAATGTTTCCACTACCAGTTTCTCTGATAAACGCCGGGAATTGCTTTCAGACAGATTGCAGGGCGCAGGTCAACAGAAATGATCTGTTTGTAGTTACTGCCACCAAAACAGTACACGTATGTAGATCTCAAACAGCCTCGTAATCTGCGGTTATCTTTTCTCATTAACCACCAGATAACTTGTTTGTTTTCCAGCTGAGAACTCAAATGGCTTCTCGAATCGTGCCACTGTGCAGGGGACAGGTCCCAGCTCCTGGGTGCTCTGTTTGTGACTAAAACAACGTCCCTCATGCCACTGCATGAAGCCAGCTCTGCCACCAGGAGTGGGGTGGTGAGATCAGCCTGCTAACATTACACATGGAAAGCATGGACTGCGCTCTCCTTCCATCTCAAACTGTCTGCACACAGCAAACACGCTGTGGGACAGCCACAAGTTGTGGCAATGCTATGACCTGCCCAGGAGCTCTATGCTGTGACAAAAAATTAATTTGTGCTTTTAGCTGGGAGATGTTTATCCCCCTTTCATCACCCTGCCATGGCAGCATGGTGAGTCCCGAGTGGGGAGATGGTTTGTGCTCACTCTCTTGGCTTGGTTGCACAGGAGGGACATTCACCCTATTTCTCTTCCTCAGGTGTCACTGGGGATGGAGCTTGGTCCAGCTCTGCTGGCTCCTGCGTGCCTAGCAAGCCAAAGGCAAGGCTGTAGATTTATTGTGTCCCTTCTACTAAATTTCAAATAAAATTGTATCCATATGCAAAATATGTTCCTGTTTTGGAACAGGCTTGTTATGGGGCAAGTTGGAATAACTCAAATTTGATTTCTTCTGATGAGATAAGGGTGTTCTTGGAGGAGATGATTGTACAATGAGGATGCCATGGGAGGTCTGAGAAGATCAGTCTGTAACTGCTCCATCTGCCACAGACTGCCTGTATAGCCACAGGCATATCCCTTAATGTCCTGCTGGGTGATTTCCCAGCCCATAAATAGCTGTAACAGTAACATTACCATCTCCTACATTCTACTTACCTTGTCTATGCAGACTGTAGGCTGTGTAATGCCATGTATTTCCTCATGACAAACACAAAAGGAGTGATGCATTATGCTCCTAGCAAGGAGGAAAATATTTAAGGAAATATGAATTATCTTGTGATTTGAGAAACTCAAGATATGTAGGTTTAGGAAGGAGAGCAGCAACCCAACCTGCACCAGCTCTCCTCTCCCTGAGATGAACTTAACAACCTCCGCCCCTCCAGGTGCCAGTGCTGATTGCTTGATTTGTGCAGTTAATTTCCCATTCATCATGTCTATTCTGTCTTGACTGTAACTTCAATTTGGAAACAAAATTTGGTACAGGTATGAAAAAAAAAATAAAGAGGACAAATTCTCTGCTGGTATAAATTGACTCTGCTGAACTGAAGCAGAATATACCTCCATATACCACCCAACGTGATGGCCTCTAGCATCAATATTTATTAATTTCTGTACCAGGAATGCTAACAGCGAGTTTCAATGTGGTGAAAAGCAAATATTGATCTGCTTGCTCAAAAGTCAGATTAGGCTGTGTCCATAGGTAAATATTCCTGCTAGCAAGTGGAGGAGAGGTTGATTCCCTTTCCCCCTTCCCAAAGGCAGCCAAACCAAACTGAAGCAAAAAATCAATTTGATATCTGGTGAGGTTTTAATTAAGGAGGTACCAAACCGGAGAGAAACAGAAGCCCTGGGGAGCTGTCAAGTCAGTCTCTTGGCCGAGGAAGACTGTTCTGCAGCAGGGCTCATAAGGACAACCACCCATTAGTGTCTCTACTCCTGAGCAAGGAGAAAATGCTCCCGGGGGAGAAAAAATAAAATTAAACCTCTTCATGAGCAGAGGCAAAGGTGCTTAAAAAAGCCCTGCTGAGCACACGCACTTCATGTTTTAGTCTCCTTTTTGCCCTTCAGCTCTGCTGCTCTGGGAGGCGATCACTCTTAGCACTGCCACATCCTCCTCTTCCTCCCGGGATGTCCTTCATGGGGATAAAGGAGGTGGGAGAGCTGTGACCAGTGGCACAGGAAGGCCCTGAACATATCTCCATCATCAGTCCCTTGTGTCCACACAGAGCAAGCTCAGGAGCAGGAGCCAACCCGCCTGCCAAGCTCCCAGTGTGCTCCAAAGGTGACTGGAGGGAAAGGTTGCTCAGGAATTGGCCAAATATGAAATTTGACCAGGGTATAGATACCTACTTATTGTGCTTTGTACTAATTTTGTGTTGCTGCTAATCTCCAACCCAGCATAAGGTGTCTACAGATATGATGCCACGGACCTCCTTTCCCAACACCTCAGAACTGAGGATATTTCAGCCCCCTGGCTTCCTGAGGAGGCAACTCCCAGCTCTCTGGAGCTAGGAGAAACCTCTCCATTGTGCCCCTTGGTCACAGAGAAGACTCCCTCTCAGTCCATCTCAGTCCCTTATCACAGCAGCTGGTGGTGGATGGGCAGGCAGGACATACCCACACTATGAACCCAGCCCATCAGGGGCAGTTGCATCCCATCTGACAGGGATGAAAGGCTGAATTAGCACCTGAACATGCACTTCTCAGGAGTGCTGCTGATTTAGATAGGCTGCTAAATATCTCAGCAGTCTTCTGTTAGCAACAGCAGGTAGCAAACCACACTTGTGCATGTGTTACCTGCAACTAAAATGATCCTCTTGCTTGTTTTCTGCTTATTCTCCTTTTCAGTGTGGAGAACTGCCAAAATTGGAGGCAAATTCATAGGCTCAGTTTAGTTATACCCAGGGACTAAATCCAGCTGAGCTTCCTTCCCCGCTCCTTCTGCTTTGGGGGGAAGGCTGCACAGCCCCGATGGTCTGACTGCCTTCTTCCTGCATTCCCAAGACTGAAAACCAGTCAAAACCCAAGTGCTGCTTCTGCAGTTCTCAAGGAAAGCAACTGAAGGATGTTTTGTCTTCTTCTCCTCTCTGAGCAATGCCTGTGGTGCTTTGGTTTAGCCTATAAATGTGCTAGTGTGGATTGGATTTGGCTTCATACAGCACCTGGCACACTGGGGACCCAGTCCGAGACAGAAACAATTAGGGCATAACCCAAATAAGCAGCATCTTTAATCATGTACTTCCCCTGGCTGCTCCATCTCAGCCTGTAGAGAGCTGCACTTAAGCTAGGACTAGGCTGAGATGAGCAAAGAGCTATTTCTTTCACCATCACATGAGGAAAGATGCTAATTTCTCCTGTGGAGGCATCTATCTCGGTACGTACCAACCCATTCCCCATCTCCCAGACCACATATTATTTTACAAGTTCACATTAAAAAAAAGGTTAATGGGGGAAGCAGGCACTGACAGTTATTTCCACTCTCCCAGACTGGTTCACTTCATTGCCATAATTTGGCTCATGCAAGGCTCCATAGAACAGTAATATCTAGACAAACTAGCTGTTCTCAAAATCTTCCTTTTTTTTTTTTTTTTCTTTCCTTTCAGCAAATCTTTTTCTTTCTTGACCCTTCTCTGGATGAACTTTGTCTTGAATAAACAGCAACATCTGGAATTCAGCAAAACACACCATAAAGGGAATAAGATGTCCACAGCAGTTTGGCTGAAAAGGACAAACCCATTCATTACTCAAATGAAAAGTTACGATTGCTAAATGTCAGATGAAATTAAAAAAAAAAAAAAGAAAAAAAAAGGAAAACATTGAATCCTCTGTACGTGTCCTCTGTGTCCTTGTCAGCTCAGTGCGCACAAAGCTTTCCCTCTGTTATTGCTGCTCTGTCTTTCTTCTTTCTGGTTTTGTTGAAAGTGCATGAGCACTTGCTAATTGCTGGTGCACACGATCAGTTTGGTTACTTTTACAGTGAAAGCAAGTGAAAGCGATGAGCAGCTCAGAAAGGGGATGGGAGATGTCATCTCAGCCTCCCTCCTCCCAGCTGAGCAGCTCAGGGATGCTCCAGAAGGAGCAGCAACATCCCACATGCTCTGTGGTGGTGACAGCATGGAGCAGCTGATCCCCGAGCACTGTGCACAAAACCAGACCGAATCCTTTCCCACTGTTTTGCTTTTGGGTGTGCCACACCTGCTTTCTGGTCCAAACTCACTTTCTTCAGAGCATGAGTTGAGGTCATGAAGTCGCAGCTCCCATCAATCATCAGAAACAGAATTAGTTCTTCAGCAAGTTGGGCAACCTCTGTCTTAGAAGATTGCTCCAAGGGGTGAAGTGCTGCCAGCCTGGAGAATAAATATCACTTCAAGGAGTGTCTCTCTGTGCATTTCTGTTTTATACAAGGAAGCCATTTGTGTCTTTGTAGCACAGAAACAAAATTAGGAATTGGATTTGTTCTTAGGAGTTGGATTGTTCTCATGGAGCCAGCAACAGCACACTGGGAAGGATTTAGTTTGCAACTATGGATGAAGCCATAGTAAAAAAAATCAAGAAGGAAGCCTCACATGTCCACAAACACCTTCTTCTTCTTCTTCTTCTTCTTCTTCTTCTTCTTCTTCTTCTTCTTCTTCTTCTTCTTCTTCTTCTTCTTCTTCTTCTTTCTTCTTCTTCTGCTGGGGGCTGCCTGGGAGCCACTCTGAGCATCCCTCTTCCCCTACAGTGCAACCCACCCTCCGACATGCAGAGTATCTGTGGGGACTAGCGAGATTGCTGCTTCAAGTGGTCCCTCAGATCATCAGCTTGCCCACCTCAAAAGCACGGGACATGGAGCACATGGACATGGACATGGACATGGACAGCACATGGACAGCCCAGAGCTGGGCTGGTGCCCGTGGCTTCCTGCTGCCTTTTGCCTGTTCTTTCATGAAAGCAGTGATGTAGAGTTTATCACTTGTGAAATTAAACCCTAAACAGTTTCCAGCCAAGTTAGTGCATTAGCAGGCAACATTTGGGGTAAGCAGCATTACGGTTCACGTAAATAAGTGAGAAGTTTTTCCTGTTTCCTCTCCTTCCTCACAGAGAAAACAGAGGTTACATCCGTACTAACAAATTAATCCTGAAGATCCAGGTTTGCAGGTTCAGACCCCACAACTGATCACGTGTGCTGCCATAGCAGGGTTGAGGTCTGGACCACCAGCACCTCCTCAGCAGTCCCTGGGAGCAGATTAGGGGCCAGAGGCTGCTCCCAGTCACCTGCTTGGGTGTGGCCAGCCTGGAGGGGTGGAGAGGACACCACAGCGCAGGCCAGTTGCCTGAGGCCCAGGAACTGCCCCTGGCTATGTTTTAAGTTCACTGGTATGGACATACCCTAAACATCTGCATTTCTGTCCTGGGGATAACCTGAGAGCAGCCCTGCCAGGCAGAAGTGACAAGCTGACATCGTTCTGGGTTATACCAGAAGAAAGCATCACCTTAAACCAGAGGTAACTAAAATGATGCCAAACACCACGTAGCCCTCACTGTGAGCAGGAACTGCTTAATAGCATGAATAACACATCAGTTACTCATAACAGCTCTATCTCCTTGCAGTACGTACTACTATTTTAGAGACACAAGGGTGTGCCTATAGCAGATATCTTTTCCTGCTACTGACAGGTCTCAGCAGAGGGTGCAAAGGGTGGCTGCTGTCCCGGGGGTGTCCCCACCTGCCACCTGCCCTTGAGGACAAGTGCCTGGGAAAATCATCAGCTCACTTTCCTTTATTAGCAGCATATTCTTGTCGAATGAAATTCCAATGTGTGTCCTTCTCCCCCAGCCAGGTGCCATCACGTTGGGCTCGGTCCCCTGTCACCTCATCCCTGCTGCCGATGGGACAAGCTGGGGCACTGGGCTGCTTGGAGAAACCCCTGCTGCCTCTTTAACAGCTTTTCAGGGCTATTCCTGCTGCAGAATGGGCATGCTCCCCGTTTCTTGGCAGCTTTTCAGGCGGGGGAGCTGTTTTGCACCACATGGTGGGATGTGTGTACAGTACCAGGGAGATCTACATTTTTATAAAAGGCTTCCATATGAAGACGGGGTTGTACAACAGCAGATATGGAAATGAGGTGGCTGGTTGTTGCCTGCTCCCCTTCTCTAGTTTCAGAAATCCTTCCTACAAAAAAAAAAAAATAAATTAGATTTTACTTTAAACCAAAATAGAGCCAGGATATAAATGGGAGCGTGGATTACAGCTGGTGTCCTTCAGAAAAAAACATCTACGAGATTCCAGCAAGGAGCGATGAGGCAGAACTTTGATTCCCAATTATAAACCTACAGGCCATATAAACACATGGTGCCATCAGGACAGAGATGCTGGGAGAGATAAATCTTCGAAGGCTGGTCAACCTCACGTATGATATGTGCCTGGCCTCTACTAACACATGACATCCGTCCAAGGGCTATCATAAATTTTACAAGTGTAACACGCTCTTGATCCCTTTTTCTTACAAGTACCCACTGGAATGCAGCATTTACCCCCATACTTGCCGCACCGCTATTTATAAATCTGAACCCATCAGGAGATATTTTTCCCCTGAAATCTTGGAATAGTTCAACCGAATGAAAAACAAATCATCTCTCATTTCTTTTATTTCACACGTTTAACCACCAGGGCTGAGAATGTGGAAACAATCCTAATAATGCCGTCTCAGATGATCCTGAATTCCTGCTGACGATTTATCTGTGGTCAGAAGGACAGCGATTCAGTGCCCACCACACGAACTACAGGGAGCCAGAAAGAGCTTTGCCTGGCAGAAATTAATGCCTGTGCTCGGTCACTGTGCTTAAATAACTGAGCAGACCTGGCAATGCCCAAAACTCTGCAGAAAGTCACAGCTGATAGGGACCCAGACAGCAACACTGTGCCCAATGTGAGGTCAGGCCAAGGCATGCAGCTATAGTTATCTCATCCCTCCACAGTCCCACGTTTTCAGCTCACTCACCTGTTACATTTGTCACTAAGCAAGAGAGAGGATCTTCATGCAAGGGACTTCTACTTTATTACCAGCTTGTGCAGCACTTGGTGTTGCGGGAACCCATCTTGGACAGAGCTCGCAAGATGAACGGTAGCTGTGTTTGAGTTCTGGCCTCCCTTCCTCTTGCTCATGCACACATGCACATACACACGTATACATAGCCTCCCCAGGGCCTGCTAACAACCCCTTGGGAGGCCTAATTCTGACCTAACTTATGTTAATGCTATAATGAGTCATACATTTTGTTACCTCCATAGAATTGCTGCTGATTTATATGTCTACCAGGAACAGGCACTGGAGAGATGCTGCTGGAACAGGAGCCACCGCTGCATTCACAGAGGCACCACCCTCCATTGCCATGTATTTTCCTTCAAGGGGGAAGGTATTTGGCACATCAGGTTTATTTTTGCAGCTGTGGGGACATTTTCTGTGATTTGTTTGTGCCCAGAAGAGGTAAGGACCAGGTTTGCCACAGGGGAAATCACCCACGTTCCTCACCACAGGCGGAGTGATTGGGCCCAAGTCATACAAGGATGCATAACCAAAATAGCAACAATGGTTTCACAAACTGTGAATGTGTTACACATTCGATGGTGAAGAAAAAAGAGAAACTTCACCATTATTCACAAGTTAGGACCAAGTGGGATTTACTCCAATTGAAATAGCTACTGATGGATCCCATCTGTTCCTAGGGTAGATCAGCTATGCAGGAAAATATGTAGTCTCCGACTGGGAAGGGAGGGTTGAGCAGAAATAAGATCAGAGCCTTACTGCTGTGTTAGACCTCAAGCTAGGGTTGTTCTTCTTCCATCTTCTTGTGTGTGAATAGTTTTAGATGGTAAGTTTATCTCTAAGAATAAAATTTTGCCTGAGCTCCTTTTGCCTTGTGTGTTTCCCAATCTAGGGAGAACCAATTAATTTTAAAAGTCCAAGAAGTTCCTCCTTCATCAGCTAAACCATCCCCTGTGTTCTGAGATAAGGATTTATTTCAGCAGTTTCAAAGCGAGCTCTCTTGCTGCCCCTCCCCAGCGTGGGGGTTGCTGGACTCTTAAGATTTGGTCATAAATTGTGCAAATGCTCCCAGCATTTTTAATTAATGTGAAATTTGCATTTTAATGAAGTGGGTGATGGAGCCCTCCAGCAACAGAAAAAATTACATATTGACCTGACGAAATAGCAGTAGGGTGGTTGCAGCAAACGTGTTCAGCTCGGTTTGTGATGGATTCAGAGTGTTCTCCTGGGCGTCCTAGCACTGCCCACAGTTAATGAGCAGAGGTGCAATGCCCCAGAGCAAGTGCCAGGAGAAACTGATGCTCCTGGGAGTCCTGCTGATCTAGGCATGTTACACCAGATGTTAGCATCCCTACCCACCTTTTTGTTGGGTTTCCTCAAGGGTCAGAGAGTGGAAGGAGGGAGGAACTGAGACCTGAGACCTCTTTTCTTCCTTATCACTAGCACTGGGTGCTGGCAGCTCTCTAGGAGCATCCACTGGTGATCCTTCCTTAGCACTGGGAGTAAGGGAGAAGATATTCTGCACTACTCCTTGCTTTTTCAAACCTGCTGCCCTGAACAGGGGCAAACGGCAACTTAGCCGTTTCACAACTCAAATCAGCATGAAACAGAAAATTGTTTTCACCGTTTATGCAATTCCTCCCTCCAGTAAAGCAATTTCTCCCTTTTCCAGGCGATGATAATCTGCATAGCTGCATTTCAATATGCAGGACTCGCTTAGGAAGCTTTGAAACTCCGCTGCACCTGGCAATGGACCAAAAGGACCGTTGTTCGAGTGTTTTACGTACTGGGGAGCTGCCTCAGCATGAGTTCCTGAGAACAAGGCCAAGGCATTAGAACATGTTTTGCATCCAGAAGTTATTTATGAAGCCCAGAGGAAGTTTAACATGACAGGAAACATTAAGACTTTCCAGCCTGTTGAACAGAGAGGAACACACTATGGTTTCCTAGCAGATCTTTCTGGTTCACAAGGTATTTCATACATTTCCTCTCCCAAGCTGGTCTACAGTAAGCAACAAATGAATGGCCTGATTTTATTTACTTAGTTAGTTATTATTTGGCCAGGGACAAGTAAAATCTCAGTTGAGTTGAGAACTGATTTCTCATCATCTCAATCAAAATTCAGTCTTGATTCTCTTTCTCCAACACATCTACCCCATGACAGCATGAGCTGTAATTATGTCCAAGCCCTCACAAACAGCAGAGCAGATGCAGAGGGAGTACAAGTGGCTCTAGCTCAATTTGCCTCACAGTACACATTATATCACAAAGTTAAGGACTGGGAATCAGACCTCTCCAAATGTTCATTCATCCAGACCATCATCTACCAGAATGAAAGAGGACAAAACTGGCAAGGGCAATGGAAGCAGGATGTTTTTTTTCTGCACATCATAATGGAGAAGCTATTTAGTAAATCTCCTAAAAAGACAGCAGAGCGAGGCTTATGCTGTAACATCCAGAAGCGAGTGATTCAGGCAGATTTAGCTAACCACAGTAATGTGGTTTTCCTAGCTCAGCCTGTGAGAAGACCTCCAAGTCCTGACTGTGCTGTGTTTGCTAACAACTCAGATCCTCTTAGCTCTCCTCTCCCTGCCCTCACTTCTGTGGTCCTAACCTCTGTGTGGTTTTACATTGGTGTTATCCGACTGACTCCTCTCTACTTTCGCTGCCTCCCCTGCTCACTCACCCCTTTGTTTCCACTGCAGGAATAGAGGTACGTTACTTTTTGTTGTTATTATGCTGTCAAGTGCCATCTTGAGCAAACCTGCCCACCACATATAACCTGTACCTCAGCAATCCTTCCTAAATGGTGATTTGCACAGCCAGTTGCAAGTAACAGCATGCAATTAAGGTAACATGGGACCATGCAAACAAAAGAGCACTCCTGAACTCTAACTGGGTCATTACAGAGGAGGACGCAGCTGGTTTGGGGGTTAAAATTCTGCTAAAGTCCCACATTATGTGCTCAAATGAGGATATTTTGTCTGGGGACTGTATCTAGACTTGTGCCCAGTCCTCACTTCTTGTCATTCTTCTAGTCATTCTTCTTCTATTCATACAGGGCAAAAATTTTTTGCTACCTCATATCTGTTAGGTCTAACTCATTTCCTCACTCAGCAGTTCTCATTTTGCATCTCCCTTTCCCTAGCTCTGACACAGCTGTCTCTATTTGTCAGTCTTTTTTTTTGTTTGGTTGGTTGGTTTTGGGGGGGGACTTTTTTTTATTTTTATTGCTAATCTTCACTAATTGTCTACTTCCTCCTCACATTGCACTTCCCTGCATATTTTCTCTTTTGGAATACCATTTCTGGGTTAAAGAAATCCATCTCTTCCACTCTCCAGACTCTGGACTTCTCAGTCCAGGTGGCTTCATTAATTTCTTTAATTTATCAAAATTCATTCTTTGCAACCTTGGCAAATGATCTACTTCTATTTATCCTTCATGCGGTAAACCCAACCCACTTACAGTCACGCAAGCTGAGGCCATTTCCTACAGTCTGTTCTCTCTCACTGCAAGAGCATGACTAACATTAGATAATGAAAATCAGAAAAGTCAGTATCTGTAATCTGGTCATTAATCAATGAAATCTAGAGCAGTCACCAAGAAAAAAAAAAAGAAAAAAAAAAAGAAAAAAAAAAGCAGCTCCTTTAAGTCCTACTTCAGCCCCTGTAATTGTAATACAAAGAAATGAGGGGGGATAAATTCTTGCCTTGCCTCCTGAGAACCAACAGGTGCTCTGAAGCATGAAAGCCAATTCTCCAACATTTAACTTGCAGAATTATACATTTCAGTGAGTCTAATATTATAGCGTTCAGTACTTGACCCTGTTACCCCCCATCAGCCTCATATGCCAGGTAACTCTAAAGAGGAGAAATACTTCGAATTTCAAAGTTATGCAAAGGAGCCCTTGAACCTCTCCTCTTCATGGGCAGTAGAACAAAAGCACAAGACAATATACTATTGCCCAATTCTCGATACCAGGAGATCCTTTGAAATACTGTAGAGTTTTTCAATTCTATATCTCAAAATGCAGGGGAAGTTATTCTTTACAGCAGACCAAAAAAAAAAAAAAACAAAACAAAAACAAAAGCAAAAACAAACAAACAAAAAAAACCACACAAAAAAAGGAAAAAAAAAATGTTAAAATATGTTAAAATAGCTGTTTTCTCCAAAAATCTGGTTATTTTTTCCCAGGTTTGTACATGGGAATTTGAAGGAACATTAAACTGCACAGAAATTCATAAAATGATAATCAAAGGCATACTGGAAGACTAAGAAAAACTTGAAAAAATTAAAATTAAAAGATACCCACTTCCCTGTCTGGAGAAGGGAGGCCAGCTTTTAAAAATGTTATCAATATGTTTGCTTCTCATATATATACAACATATTGTCTATTTTTTGTAAAGATATCATATATATTTATAGAAAATCTGAGCTCAAAGAAGACAGCCTAGAATTGCCACTAGTTCTAGAAAGCTGCTGTCCAAAAGATAATAATACAATCCTATTATCCCATGTATAACACATCACTTTGACTTGCTAAAAATGTGCTACATTTAGAGCAGCAACTCCGCTCAGGAGCTAGAATTTATCTTCTGATTTCTGAACCACTACCATTAATAGAACTTCTTAGGGATAAATTCCCCTAACTTAATACCCTGAAGATCTGTGCCCTCAGATTTAGAATTTACCTACTACATCCTATGAAAAAAATGGTTATTTTTAATCAAAAGTAAGGAAAACCACCAACTGTGTTTGTCACCATACGAAGAGCAAAGACAGACACGAGACATTTTGGGAAACAGCAAATTTGTCCCACAAAATGAAGTTTCGGTTGTTTCAGTGCATCCTGGCATACAGAAGTGGTGTTGACCTGCATGAATTTAGCCATTGTTTCAGTTGTAGAAATATTTCCCTTGCTATAAGAAATTCAACTCCTTCTGCGTGATGGGACTATGCTAAAGGCAATGCCGAACTGCAAATCTACTGATAGTTGTGTGGGACTCTTAGTACTGCTTTTTGATACTGGTCTCCTTTGCATAAGTGACTAAAAACTTATTAATGCAGAACGTGCGTCTCATACTCTACAGCACCTATAACTGGATCCATCTTTAGCTGGAAAAGACTTTCTTTCTCACTTGCTGGCAGCCTGGTCCAACAGACTGCACTGCCAATCTGGGCAACCTGCTGCAGTGCTCAGCTTTCCTTGGGGTGGAAACCTTTTCTCCACCTGAAGTTTGAACCTCCCATGTACATTTTTCAGCCACTCCCTCTATTCTTACTGCCCTGCACCTCCAAAAAGAGCCTGTCTCCATCTCCTCTGGCAGACACTGGCAGGTTGCCATTAGGCTCTCCAAAAAAAACTCTTTTCCAAGCTGAAAAAAGAGTTCCTCAGTTTCTCCTCGAAGGGCAGTGCTCCAGCCATGGTCCCCCACTGATGGAAGTGAAGACACTCACCTGCAGAATACTCCATGGGCATACTCCTGAAGTACTTGCCAGAAAGCTTCAAACCCACATTTTTCCTAAAAATGAAGAATTGTTTACATTCAGCACACTAAAATATTCATTTATTATGACTAAATCATACAGTATTGAGATTATCTGGTGTGGTCTGGAGCTGCTTTTGTGAGTAGGTGGCAATGATGGTTGCGAAAATTTGATATACCTCACTGTAGAATATTTGCAAGCAGAAGAAAATAGATTTTTCAAGGCCTTAAGTGTATTTCTGGAAGAAAAAAAAAAAAAAAAAAAAAAAAAAAAACTCTTTGCTCTAAAATTAAAATCTGGAAGAGAAAAAAAAAAGTTCAAACAAACATTGGAAATAGTTCCAACTTTCAGCCACAAAAAAAAAAAAAAAGAAAAAAAAAAAAACAGTTTTCAGTTATTATTAATGTAGGAGCTTTTTTTTTTTTTTCCCCCCCACCAATGGACAGCAGACTTTCTTGAGGGAAAAAAAAAAGTTCTATTGCACTTTCGTGAATATTATTCATGAAATAAAGGTGTTTTTTTCTTTTTTCCTAACAAACTCTTACAGAAGACATGATCACTCCCACTGCATGTCATAAATTTGCACAGTAGAGCACTCATGACAGACTTCTGATGTGACCATTTTTTAAGCTATAACAGGTAGATTTCTTCTCCTCCAGTCTTGTCATAAATCTATCACACCAGCCTCTGGCTTTCCATTTCAGCCTACACACACCTGCCTTATCCCCTTATACCTTCTCTACATGCTTTGTTTGTTCATAACAGCTTTTCTCCCGAGGATTTCACTGCTTGGGTGCACAGCACCATCCCCGCCCTGCCTGCCTTTGAGTATTTCCTTTTGGCTTGGCTTCCCTTGAAGCAAGATGAGAAGTGCAGTTGAGGTGGTATTGTCCAGAAGTTCCGAGAACTGGCTGCACTAAAAGTCTTCTTTGTGCACTGCTCCAAAAGCCCTTCTATGGGCGAGGTCCCCATGGCAGGGAAGTTGCCCTGGAAGAAGGAGCAGAAGTTATCAAAGCACCTGGCATTCCTCAACCTTGCCTAAGACAAGAACGCAAAACCAAGATCGTAACTTTGTATAAGTCTGACAAGAACATCAGTACTTACTTTCCACTTTTAAACTGGAGAAAGGGCCACAGCCCTTTCACTCCCACATTCCCTCAGGAGAAAAGTAGAACTCATCCCCACCTCCTCCTCCAAATCCACATTCCAAACCTTTTACCACCCCTATCTAGTTTGTTTTGTTGTTGTTGTTTTTGAATCTGGACAATTACACACCATGCTCATAGGTAGTTTAGACCACATAGCTCTCACCCTAAGAGGTATGGGTGTCCAAACTAAGCTGATGAACCTCAGGACAGAACCATGGCCTTGTATTTATTTTAATCATCAAGTCTTCTTTGCGGCATAGCCAAAATTCCTGCCATCAGAAGTCATGTCCAGAATTGTTTCATTTTCTAAGAATCCCCCTAATGCCTTCAGCACAGCTGACACAGTGGTCCTGTGTAATTCCTGTCTCTCCAGCCCCACACCTGTCACGTCCCAACCTGCCTGGCTCCTGCAACCACAGCCTGTTTGCTGCTCCATTACAGAGCCCAGCTGTGCCACACCTGCACCCTCAGCTCCCCCAGATTTTTTGCAGTAGATTCAAGATCCAGAGAGTCATGGCACCTACTTCCTCACCTTCCATTTATCCACTTCTCTGTAGTCACAGATCTGCTGGTCCCTATAAGCTTCAACACCACAGAATCTCCAAACCACGCACGAGGGCTGTGATCTCTGTCTGCTGTCACACCCCATGTGCCAAATGTAATCCTTTGGCACAACCTAGCATCCACCATTCAGCTACACCTGGAAACAAAAGCACCTTGGCAGAAAACTATCCTCCACGAATCATGGAGTGTAGGCTTCCTTGCAGCCCTTCAAGGGCAGAGTTGAAGGTGTGCATCAGGCTGCCGCCTCTTGACACTGCCTTTGCCCAGCCACGCCACTCAGCACCTTCAAGACTCTTTATGAATAACCTTAGAGAAGGCACCCAAGCTTGTTACAAACCCAGCGTGCTAAGCCTGTAGCACAAAATGAACACGAAACCCAAGGATTGTTAAATCTCACGTTCTCATTGTCTTAACGTAGGCGTCGTTCCCCCAGACCGCAGCAGAAGCAGTTCTTCTGCTCTGACTCAGGCTCACACAGCATCACGGTGTGAATCACATCCTCGAAGACTCTTTCTCTCTGTTGACTTCATGGGGAGCTCCAGACAGCTGGCTCAGACTCACGCGTAGACACTGCAGATGTCCACGTTCAGACATTTGGATCCCCTGCTCTAGGCCAGCTGCTGGTGATAAACAAAGCCCTGTCCCTTCCTACCCCTCCAGCACGCCTCAAGCTGTCCGAAGAGAATCACTGAAGCTTTTCTCCAGAGAGGGGGCACCCTGGGCTGAGCTCCAGCTCTGTACTGAGCCCTCCATAGCCACTTTTTCCTGGTGTCTTCTGCTGCCTGGGCAATTGCGGGGCAAGCACAACTCACAGTGCTCCAGTTCACACCTGACTGGGAGGCACCCTTCAGAGATGGGCTCAGTACACAGTTCAGAAAAAAAACTAAAAGGCTTTCTAAATTCTACCAAGGGCTTTTTTAACACTCAGTAGCCTTAGGATTGTGGGAGGAGATGAGGAGGATAGTTTTGAGTCACTCTCCTTGCATTTCCCATCTCTCTAGTTTGTTCACGAGACCCAGCTGAAGGTTAAGACCCAGATTTTCACCCACAAACATTAGCATATTTTTAATACAAACATTTTTGACACAACTTGTTTAATATTCCACTTGTAAAACATCCGGCTTAGGTCATCTATGGCATCTTGCGGTATGGGCGTAGCTCAGCACTCTGCTGCGCCATCCCATGCCGGCAGCCACGGGGATGGTCTCTCCTAATCCCTTTACACGCCACCCCCTTTTGAATCCATCCTCTCTAGGAATGTGTTTCTCATATTGCATTCTCTTGGCCCTTAAACACTGATTTGAACAGACAGCTGCAGCCGGGGATTTCTGTCTGTGCGGCCTTCGAACAGCTGCTTGCGGTCTCTAGGTCAGGCCCAGCAGGCCGCAAGAGCGGCCACCCTCCGAGTGTCCTCCGACAGCAGCAGGAGAGGGACACAGCCTGGCAAAGCCAGCAGAGAACTGTCTGATGAGTTATACTGGCCAAATGTGGAGCTTGATGAAGGTTATGGGTGAAAAATGAGGGTTTTTATAAAGTGCATGGAAGGTGAGCCTGGCTGAGAAAGGCTGACTGCAGGCAACTCCTCTTGCATGAGTATGTCGGGCCCAGGGGAGCATGGCTGGGATGTGCTCATAATACCTCGGTATGCTTGTGGCATTTGTAGATGTGCATTGATCTTCTATATACCCAATTTTCACCTCTTCAAGCTGGAGGGTCCCAAGATACTTTACAAACACAATCTGAGCCTTTCCGAGGATGTGACTTCTGACTGGCTTAACCCAAGTGGTAGAGCTGTCTCTAAAATGAGTGACACTCCCTCCTCAGCATTTTGCTACAGCCCCTGAGAAACACTGGAATTTTTGTGAAATAATTTTGCCGATTCAGCTGGAAATTAGGCATGGTTTGGAGTGGTTTGGTTTTGGATGGCCTGATTTTCAAGCCTGGCCACTGACCTGATCTGATACACTGAGCAGGCACAAAGGCACTGAGCTGACCCACAGGAGGCAGTCTAAAACACGTGAAAAGACAACAGTTTTGTCTGTGCAAAAGACAAAATCTTGGTGTGGATGTGACTTTCTGGCACATTTGTTTTTTCCCATGCAGTGTGTCAGTACGGTGATGGTGCTGCTGTAGTAGATATTCACTAACATACAGATGACTTCCTCTCAGAGAACCCTCTCCCAGCCAAGTCTTAGCCTGGAGTTTGTTGCTATCTTTGTAGAAATGTAAAATATGAATTTCTCTGAATGGGATGAGAAAACAGTCTAGATTTCTTGCAAAAATGTTCCCAGACACACCAGGACTTTCTCTCCTACCCAAAAATCAACAGAAGAAATTTAAAACCACTCCTTGGTTTTAAGCAGAAGATTGTGTCCACACATCTGTGGAGTGAGCTGTGATTCAGATGTTGTCCTTGTCATGGAAAAAATCAACTGTGGTTTTCTATCCCCTCCCACCACCCTCAAGGAGACATGCACCCAGGATCGAAATGTTGTGTTGTAAGGGATATGGTGATTTAAAGTTCTTTTCCCACCAGTTACAAATCATCCCCAAATGTGTCTCCTCCTTTTTCTAATGGACAATAACTTCTTAGCAAATTACACCCCAAAACTTGGGTATATTGGGAAATCCAGACAAGATGCAATCTGTGAGTGTGCCTCCTCGGGCTCTTTGCTAATGGGGATGGATGGAGCCTTTGCCACGGACTGGAGATTTCTCAGAGGGGCAGCGAGGTGCTGTCTCTGGTGAGATTAGGAAATATCTTTCTTCCTTTTCTTTGCTGATACCACAGACAATATAAATGTGCAGAATATGATCTTGTAAAAGCTTTCAGTCTGAGCTGGAGCTTTGCATTCCAGCTGTCAGGTCTTTACTTGTTTACCTTGGAGCCTGGCTTCAAGGGATACGATAGAAGAGATAATTGGAGTGGAGAGGCTGCCAGCAAGTGGAAAAAAATGTTTCAATAAAAAGTATTTTATTCTGCTAAGGATACTTATATGAACAAATGGGACCCTTGGGTACACAGCAGAAATAGTCCTAAGCATTCCTCTCCCTCTCTCTCTCCACCTACCTCCCTTGAAGCAGGTTTCATACCACACACAGCATCTCTGCATGCAGATCACTGTCGATATCTCAATCCCTCCCCACCATGACCCACAGAAGTTTTTGGGGCCAGGCTTGCCATGCTGCTACAGAGGCATGGCATATTGGCTGAGGTCAACAGCTGGAGAAAAGCAGGGACCCAGGCATCCCCTGCTTGCAGACCTGAGACCATCCTCTGATCCTTGCATACCAGCAGCTCCTGGAGGGCTTACTGCAGTGATTTGTCCAGTGCAGAGATAAGAACAAACCCTGAAACTCAAATAGGACCTCACACTTTGAAATCCGTTTCCCTGCAGCCACCTAAATCTGGCTTGCACAAGAAAAGTCTTCAGGGTTGTCTAGACCCAACCTTTGAAAACATGTTCATGACCAAGTAACCTTGTTATTTATTATTAGCACATCTCTAAACAAAACCTCCTGGAGGAAGTGCCGTGTTTATGTGCTAAGCCTCCCATGCTTTCTGCTTCAGTGAGCCAGGAACACAAAGTCTGACTGTGACAACAACAACCAAGTCAAAGAAAATTAAGTCAAGGCCACGAATGGCTTTTATTAAACTTTCACCTCCCTCAGCCCCTCAGCCGCTAGGTTTCTGATTTGGATGAACTATTTCAGCTGGCCCATTCAAATCACCTGGCCAGTTTTCTAATGAATTACTCAAGCAATATCATTCATGAGAAACCCCTGGGTTTGCATTGTGGTTTTCACCACTAAATGGAGCGTGAACTCCAGAGATGTGTCCAGTTAAACCAGCTCCTCTACCCAGGGTCTGAAACCCTGCGTGAGCATCTTGTGCACAAAGGAAAGCAGGATGCTCAGAGCTGATGAGCAGCCTGCCTGGTCCAGTCTTACACAGCTGGTGAAGAAAAGCAGTTGCACTGCTGGGCTAAGTAGTTTGTACTCAGTGGCTATGTAGGAAGCCAGAAACTGCTTCTGTCTGGCTCATTGTCTCCGTGCGTCTCTGCTTTCTCGCTCTGAAGCTGTGTTAGTTTGCAAAGCCCTCCAGGTTCATCATTGGAAAATGACTGTCTGTAGGTCAGTGTCTTCAGTAATAAATTCAAGGATCAATTTTCACTTCTTTTATAACAATCCTTCTTACCTTATCCTAATAGGAAAAGTGAATAATGACACCAATGTTATCAAGTCCTCTTCAAGTGATAAATGCCTTCAACATCAACTATGCAAAGATCAGGGGAACGTGCAGGCTAGGGTCTTTTACTGTATATCACAAAGTATGACAAAATGAAGCAGATTTCCTCTTTTTCATAGAGCATCCAAGAAAATAAGGTTTCCATAATTAGAGTCTTTGATTTGATATTTTTTTCTCAGCAGGAGGAAGTTAAAAAAAAATAAATGAAGCCACTGAACATAAATGGTGAGTATAAACTTGCTTTTGCTTAATGCTAATGTTACTGTTCTTTTCCAGTCACATATTTA
Organism: Cygnus atratus; assembly: GCF_013377495.2. Lineage (NCBI taxonomy): Eukaryota > Metazoa > Chordata > Aves > Anseriformes > Anatidae > Cygnus > Cygnus atratus. The sequence continues at coordinate 10,194,064 of NC_066364.1, forward strand.
ATTGCTGAACACATCCTGTACAGGATTTCCACCAGACCTCTTATGTGTACTTGCCACAACGTGCAGTTGTTTCCATCTTTCACTCAATATAGATGCTCGCATACAGAGCTAATTTGATTTTCTTAATGAATGTGGTGCTGTAGCAAAAGCACAGCTGAATAATCTTGAGACAGCTATTCAGCCAAGGCTTAAATATTTCAGGAAAATTGTAAATTCCTTTTTGTTTTAGTTTTTAATATTCAGCAGGCAGGCTCTGCTTCCAGTGGCATGTGCACGAATCCTGAACGGACCTCTCTCATCGTGCCTCCCTGACTTCACCGATACACTTGAACAGAGTGGTTGCGTACACAATGGGAAAGGGTGTAAAAGCATTTGATTTATGCCAGATTCACCTTACTCCCACCAACGTCGGAGCTGGAAGCTGCTGGGAGCTCCCTTGGAAGGACCTTAGTGGTCCACCACGGCTTCTCCAATCCCAGGGTTGGGAAGAGGCAATCAGCCTGCTTGGATCCCAGCCCCAAAGGTACAGATTACCAAAGTCTCCTCTTTGTTCTTTTGGGGCTGTAATGCAGGGTATGGTTTAAAAAAAAAAAAAAAAAAAAAAAAAAAAAAAAAAGTGAATTCTTGGAAGCATGCAACATTTCTCAAATAAAAATTCCTTCAAAGTCAAGCCCACTGTGAGGCATTCACAGAAAGCATTCCAAGTAAGCAAAGCATGAGCAGTTACACATTAAAATAGCCTTTCTCCAGGTAACCACAACAATAAAACAACTACCAGAGCTGGCATGTCTCAAGAAGACCCAGCAGGAAAAGCAAGAAAGAGCAGAGAGCTGAACTTACCCCCCCGGTGACAACCTCAAGCCCAGGGCTGGGGGTGTTGGAGAAGGGTCTTACCAGGGGGGCTGACAACAGCACGCAGGTTTCTGAGGAAAAAAGAGGGCCTGTCCTCTCACTGTTCTTCAGAAAGCCACAAACAGAGGCATGAAACAGCAAAGCAGCAAGGAAGAAAGCTCAACCCCGCTTTGTCCAGAAGTAGCTGTAGTGGCTCACCAAAGGGCTGGCAGAAATGCCCTGAGGTCGGGGTCACATCTTGTCAGCTGGGATTATCCTTGTGTAAATCCCACCACGCAGAGGGCATTCATGGTGGTGTCAGGGGGTCTGGCACGGGGACATTAACACCAAAACCACCTGTTTCTAGAGGATAAAGATGAAATCCAAAGTCCAGAGAGATATAAGGGCTTGAGTAGGGTGGATCAAGCTTTGTTAAGTGTTGTATGATCAGATTGGACAGAAGTGGTGCTAATAAAAGGCCAGATGTGGGTAGATTTGAAGCCACTGGGAAAAGGCTTGCTGAATTGAATGGGTGCAAGGGAGGGCAAACCAAGGGTCTGGGGGAACTCCAGGCTTAGACCCTGACGCTTAGGGCATGCAGCTCAAAGGGCGAGAGAATGGACCATAGTTTCTTCCAACCTGATGTCCCATGACTCCATGGACATGTTCCAAATGTGTTTAGAAGCTTTCTGAAGTTTCTTGAAAAAAAATATTGGAATAAGAAATGTGCCATAAGCATAACACCTTGTCTTCTGGTCAGCACCCTGTCCTGCGACTAACATCTCAGTTCAATCACTGGCACTGCCTCTGACTTTCTGGGTGAGGATGAAAATAAAACCAAAACACACAAGCAGACTAAATGTCCCATTAACAGAGCAGCCTTTCTTATACGGAGCTAAACTGGGTAAATTGTTCAACCCTGTGCTGTGCTTTCAGTGCCCACATGTACAAGGACAAGAGTAATCCATTCTTCCTTCCTTCCTTTTGTTTGCCCATCTCAGAGCAGAGCCCTGGGTTTGCTCTGTGTGTGTATAGCACCCAGGACACAAAGCCCCAGGTCTCACTGAGAGCCTGCTGCAGTCAGCTGCAATCTCTTCTCTCTGGCTGGCAATGGGCACAGCACCACGAAAATGCTGCTTTCCTTAACTTAATCTACCATTTTTTGTCAATGAAAATGAAGAGCAAACCCTGGAAGATAAATCCAAATAACACTTGTGTTTATGTTTAGTTTTATTATTATTGTTGTTGTTGTTATTATTATTATTAAGTTCAGGAATATGTTTCCACTCCTCTCTGTTTTTGAAGATGGTGTTGTGAAAATTCAAGTGCTAGCACACAAACGGCCCCTTAGCAGGTTCATAACATGGATCACACACTCTTGTGTGATCACACACTCCTGTGTGAGCTTTCTCCCTCTGCTGTATTCCTGCTTGGCCTGCCCATAGTGTGGGATGCAGTGAGGATGGGCAAAGCACAGTCACCGCTACTCTCCAGGGCAGGCGATCGTGAAGCTCCCAGCACAACTGAACTGCCCTTGCTCACCTTGTGCCAGGTAAAGATGCAAATCTCCTCTTTGACCAGAGACAGCGCAGAGCCAGAGGTTAGCTTGTTGTGACTTAGGGAATCCAAAGGCTTTGCTCTTTTTTTTTGCCAAACCCTAAATCCAGCACTATGTTGTGACTGATACTATTGTGGGAGGGAGCCAGAGGCACCGAGTAATAAATTAAAGAGAATTAAGACCATCTGCTGCCCAGGATTGCTAGTCCTGCAGAGTCAGCCGAGAGAAGGAGTTACAATATCCAAGCTACATTCCCTGGAAAGCCATCTAAATCCAATCAGTAGTGCTGTGTCCCTCTTGCACGCAGCAGCAGGTGAAAGCCAACAGAAACAACAGTTTTACTAGAAGTTCTAGGAGTTCTTCACAGCGAGCAGTCAGCATATTGTTGTATCCCTGCCTGTGGCAGGGAGGTGAGACCAGATGATCCTTTAGGGCCCTTCCAACCCAAAACATTCTATGACGCTATTATTTTGTGTGTAAGTAAATGCCTACATAGGCACATAAACATATCTTCCGGCTGGATCTGAGTTCTTACACCAAATAGCTCTCCTACGGGATCTTTCACATAGCCAGGGATCCACATGAGTGTAGTTTTCATAACGCCGTAAATGAAGCTCTGAGAATCCAAGTATGGACAAATGGGACCAGAGACAGTGATAATACAGCTCCTCACAGCAGGATAGTAGAGAAGCCTGATTTTTTGGCCACTGCAGATCGTTATTTATAATGTAGAGGCAAATGCCATTGAGGGGACAATAAGCTCATTTATCACCGGACTGCATGAGGCTGAAAGATTGGTGTCCTCTTGATCGTTATCCAAATGTCTCTGAGCTGAAAGCACTCCCATCTCAGCAGCAGTTTTCTTCTGAAGCTAGCTAGCACTGTCAGTGCCTTTTGCCAACAGCAGCTATAATTACATTAAATGGTTGATTTGCAGAAACAGAAGGAGGAGAACAACATGTGCAGAGCTATGTTGCAAAACATCGCAAAGAGTTTGCACACTTCTGCCACTCCAGTAAACCACTCACAATGACACTCACACTCCTATTTTCTCCCTGTATTTTGGAGATAAGCCTGTTTAGAATTCTTCTGCGGGATTATCTGATGGCTGCATGCAGCTTGATGCATTGAGACCATTAGAGGGGAGCTGGATGACCCCCGGAACAATCCCCTGCTATGAATAGCCACCTTGAGCCGGCAGGAACAATAGCACAAGATGTCATGTGTCCTTCCCTGTGCTTCAGAGAGGGATGCTCAGAAACTTAAAAATAAAACAGCTTCATTTCTATGAATTAGAAGTGAATCTGCAGCACACACTGCCTCTTCTCTTGGGAGCATACTGGTGTTAGGGTAAGTACTTCCTACCGCCAAGCCCTGCTTCTCTCCCCAAGCCTGTGCTGTAATTATAACTCTACATCTAAATCTGAGTGTACTTTGTAGGCTTAATAAGGCAACCAGCAGCAGTAATGGCAGTAATTACAAATAAGCTTAGTGTTCAGAACTAAAGGAAAAATACACAAAAGATGAGGAATGCCATCACTCAAGGACTTTTTGGAAACAACGCAGGCAGAAATGGGCAAGTTTTGCAAAAGTTATAAATATCACATGCACAGAGCTTATATTATTTAGGGCACTTGTGTGATGAGTGTCCTTCTGAAAGACTCTGGGCAGTGTTAAAGCATGAGAGCACAAGGGATCTGGGAAATATCAAAATATTACAATCTGCTACAGAGACACGCAGCTTTTCTTTATGGCTTGCAAAAATATACTAAGGATTCCAGATGAACTCCAGCGCAGGAATGCCTGTTTATTGCAAATGGAGAGTGCACAGGGAAGTATTGCTAAACAAGTTGGCGAAGGATCAGCATAAGCAGCTTGGTAACAAGTTATTTTAATGGTATTGTATATCCTGTCCTGAGTATCATGGTGAAATGTCTCAGGGAACAGTTTGTAACAACCACCTTACAGTCATCCCAAATGTATCATCAGGATCCAAAACACATGTGAAGTGGACACAAGACAAATTGGTAGGGATCTTGGTTGTCACAAGGAGTTCCTCGTCTCCTTGGGAGAAGTTCTGGAATTTGGCAATATCCTGAAACAGAGTGTTCCCAATAAGCCATCAGGAGACCTGGAGTACTCTGTTTTCCCACCCGCCCTCCAAAGGTCAGAAGGACACACTGAGTGTATCTAAACGACAAATAGCTGCGTTGACTTCTGTTTTTATTATTTTTTTCTTTTACCAGAACCCACAAAGCACTTCTCCCAGCAGGTCCTCTCAGTCACTACCAAACCAGGCCCATAACAAAACTGGGAAATAAAGGCCCACTGGAAAATGAAATGAGATGAGACACAATTCCTCTAATTTATTTGTTTTTTCACTCCAAGCTTTTCCTTTCTTCAGCCATCATGCAACACTCATCCAGGCTGTGCACCGGAGAGGAATCTGACTCCAGGTGCTTGGTCCCAGCACTTGCAGTACCATGAAGAACAGGACATGTTTTGGGACCTTCGAAGTTCTTTGCTGCACGGGCTCCTTCTGGAGCTTCTCACTTGTTTTCAGCACTCCAGACTCTTGGGAGGAGGAGGCGGCTCATTGTTCCTGGTGCCGGCTGTGCTGCCACCCCTCAGCTCCCACGTCTCAGCAGGCGGGGAAAACAAGGCCCTAAGCTGAGAACATGACAAATGGTTGGTGCAGTTAAGGCAAGACCTTGTTCTGCAGAGCCAGGCAGAAATCTCCATGGGGCTCCTCGCCTTGGATCCTTCAAAATTTAACATTTCTTCCCTCAAATTGCATCCTGGTGTACTGGTCCAATGCTGTTATCACCTCAGGCGTTGATGTCAGTGGTAAGAGAATCAGCCTTCAAGACACACATTTTCAACAGTTCAGAGTGGGAATACTAAGTGCTACTGAAAAGCCTGTCGTTTTGTGGCCATGCCCTGAGCATTGATGCTGGAAATACTCTGTTGAAGCTGCAGAGTTGAGGCTCCAGGTCTGAGCTAGGTTCTCCTAACCCCAGCAAACATTTTGGCTCCCCTAGGGTATCTCACACAGCACGGGGTGCCTGCGCTTCAGCTAAGGAAATCAGTCCCACGGTGCTCATATCATGTTTTTTAAGAATTATCTGCATCAAGAAAACAAGGCCAGACTTACAAAATATAGTGCCTGGCAGCTCTTGTTTATGTATGCAAGACCCAGTGCATGTGGATGGAGATATAAATACGCGCTGAAGTTTGTGCGAGCTCTCTACCCAGAGAGCAACAGCTCAGATGTGCTCGCCTACTCACTGGTGGTTTCTGAATCTTGTGTAAATATACCTCGCCTGATTCCCAGGGGAGCACAGCATTTGGCACCTCGCGAGGGGAAGCACAGATGTTTGGCTCCCGTCTGCTGGAATTTCTTGAACTTCTCTGGACAAAAGTGGAAAGGCCAGAGGTCAGGCAGTGCGTTTGGTTCTGCCTGGTTTCCAAGCCCTTGTCCAAAACAGCAGTGCAAACAGAGCATGGGCACGATGGTGCCATGCAGGCAGTGCGTTTCGTGCTGATAAACCCCACAGAGTATGTCCAGAATTTAAATATTGTATTTTTCATGTCCTTAATTTTGGGGGAAAGAGCCAGGTGCACATCTGCAGAATGAAAGGCACTTGCTCACAACGGGGTCCTCAGCACCCAAGTAGAGACAATCTGCATCTCCAAAAGCTGGGACCAGCACAGCCCCTTCTCATGACACTCTCCTGAAAGCAGATAGCAGCTCCCACAAGGACATGAGATACCCGTTCTTTATTTTTCCCATCCCCAGCAGTGACACTTAAAATTATCAGATAGCAGCCCAGACTTGTGCTCATTGGGATGGATGCCCAAAGGTCCCTTTTGGTGTCACCAACAGGGCTGCAATCACAGCAGGCAGTGAGAACAGCATGTTTTCATCTCAAAAAAAAAATAAAAATAAAATAAAATAAATCAAAACTGGGTTCCAGCTGCTTTTTCTATAAATATGCTCTCTGCTGAAATCAAAACAGTGCGATGGTTCCCTGAACAACAGCTCCAGGTGGCATACACCTCCCTGGTTAGTGTCCCTTGCAGTATTGCTACTGTAATAATGGGAGGAAACACTGCAAGTGGTGGCCTGTGCCTCCAGCCTGCCCTTGCACCACCATAAATTGAGAGATACCTGTCATGTGAAAATGCCCCCAGTCTGCAGGGAATCCGTGCCACAGAGCTGACACTTGTTCTGCATTACTGTTAGAAGCTTCTATGGTGAGAAGAGAGAGTGGTCTGAGAAATCAGCATCCACATTTTTGGGACTGGAGGGACTTGGGGTTCAGCTGCAGCCCCCCTTATGCTAGTACCAAATCACCTCCTGGCACTGACCTCCTAAAGGGGAGGTGGGAACGGGGAGCACTGCTATCCCTCTCCTCTGCCTCCCCCTGTCCCTGCCTTGGCACAGGCTCTGGTTGATCACTGTGTGGGAATCTGCAGCTGCCAGGGATGCAAACACTAACAAAGATCCAAGAAAATGAAAACTTCAGCCTGCGTTCTCGTCAGGTGCAACCAAGATTATTTAGAAGCAGCCCTGTTTCTTTCACTTACATGTTCTCTGCTGATTTGATGGCTCACAGAAGTCGGTTTTGGGGGGCTTTTAGGTCCACAGAGTGTTGACTTTCTATGCTTCTCTCCTCCCTCTCCCTGCTCTCCAACCCCTAGGAGGGTCTCAAATCCCATCTGCTCCTCCATCAGGCGGAAAATCTCTTTAGAAAGAAGAGCAGGATGAAATCACCTCCCTGGTTATTACTGCCACGCATGCTGCATGCCAGCACCACTGGGGCAGGCTCATCTACCTAGCCTGAGTTCCTGCAGAGTGTATTGTAGCAATTTCAGGGCATGCTACAACCAAAACGGGTGTCTATGCCAGAGTTGAAGCCACCAGTGCTGGGTCTGCATCACCAAGTCTAACCAGCCTAACATTTTACACATTAGATGTTCCCAAAGTCTCTGTTTTGCTCTGTGTTTCTGTAGTACCCAGCACAGCAGCTCTGTCACTCAATGTGTGATGTTCCAGGATCACAAAACAAACACGAAATTGTGCCTCAGCAATCACAATTTGAGCTGGTGGGGCTTAAATCCTCTGGTGTAAGCCCACTAGAATCAAGAGGAGGGTAGCTTGGTTTTCTTTGGAGCTGAAGCACTTTCTGTGTCACTTCCAAGTCAGGAAGCAGTGCCTGGGAGCTGCCCTCAGCCACCAGACCTCAGCCTGTTGACTGTAGCAAGACAAGATGACCATATTAATATTTCACCATTCCTGGGAAGGATTTTGGTCACACAATACCATTACATGGAGCAGCCACCTCCCACGCCAACAGCAGCCACGCAATGCCATCAGCAGGACCCCCTGCAGGGGGAAGAGAGGCTCTGCATGGTCCTGTGGGGCCAGCAGCACAGCCAGGCATGAGCTACATTGCTCACAACACCTGTGTCTTGGCATAAATAACCAACCACCTGCACCTCCAGCCTGTCTTCTATCCATCCCCACCGCTGCTCACATGAACTGACCCAGCTAGACATTCAAACACACTTCATTTTCACCATTGCTCTCGGTGGAGCAGAGAGGGATGGGATGATGGCATGTGTGGGGTTTGTCTTTTATACTGGCAGGGACAGATGGGGAGTTCAGCCCTGTGTGTTTGCTGATGGACAGGAGCAACCACGTTCAAAGAGGGCTGCATCCCCTGCTGTTTGTCCCCAGGGATGGAGCCGTGCGCCCCAGTGCCTCTGCTGTCCTCTGTCCTGTCCTCCCTGCTTCTGCTCCATGCCTCAAAAGGGCTTCCAGCCTCCTGTTAGATGAAGTCCAAAGGGAACTACGGTCCTGCTCAGAGGGAGCTGATAAGGATTGATGCCATAAGTAAAGCAGTGAGCTGTTAAAGCACTTGCTGCAAGTGTGGGAAGCCGCTCAGAGGAGCCAGAAATCATGCAAAATGATGGGGGCTATGAACTCAGGAGCTTAGCTCTGGCCTGCTGGGATTTCTCTCGACTCAAATCTTAACACATGATCTGTTTAAGGGAGATAGAAAGGGGAGAAGGAGCGGAGGGGTGCTGTTATGCATCAAGCCTACATACCACTGCCAGCAACCTGTCAGCTGACAACAAATAGCGCGGGGATGGAGCCCCCCGAGTAAGTGCACGCGGCATGTTAGAAGAGGAGGAAAGCAGTGAGGTCTCCTCCCCAGACCACCAGGACTGGTGAGCAGGAGAAAAAAACATCTGGAGTGGCTCTCAGCTGCCAGACACTCCCCTGCTGCAAGGGTGAAGCGGTTACCCCTGGCTGGGCCGGGGTGGTTGTTGTCAGACACCCCCCTGTTCACGGGGGGAAGCACGCAGAGGTCGGCATTTCATAGCAAATGTAACGCCACAGATCTGGCTCACAGCTGGAATTTACCTGGGTATTGCCTGTGGTCTTCGTGGTGAGGCAAGGATTTCATGGCTCACTGCTCCAGCTTGTGGTTCATGGCGAGAGAGGGCATTAAAAAGAGATTTACAGAAGATACAGGATAACTGCCCCAATTATGCACTAAGGCTAAGGAGAGAAGTGAAGCTTTGACTCTGCCTTCCGCTAAAATTATACACCTCAGCATGGCCAGTCCTTTCTCTCTTGCAAAAGAAAGGTGCACGGAGGAGCAGTGCACACCCAGAAGGCTCCTCAATCAGTAAGGTGAGCAGGGAGAGGGCTGGGTCACAGCATGGATACCCCACACAGGCCTTCTCCATCCTGCTGGACCACAAGCACAGTCCCTGGCATTGTTCTGACCCAGGACAAAGGGCAGTCTTCTGATGTGGAAGGAAAGAGACTTTATCCTTATGAAGGCAAGCTGGGCCATGAATGTTGGCCTCAGGATGAGAAAAAAGGGTCTTGGCTGTTTTATTTATTCATTTTTGCAAGTGCAACATCAGACACTGGAGATCTGGTTTAAATCCCCCTAGATTCAAGTCTTTCTTCTCTATGGAGAGTGTGAGCTATGTAATGGAGAAGGACAAGGCTCACTTTGTGTCTGCTGCTGGAGGTGTTCTTATATCATAAAGCAAGTACACCTTTATTGGAGCAGACATTGGACACCACATCCCACAACACTCAGACTCGTAACTCTGGAACATTATAACTCAAAGAAGAGTTATCTGTTTTATGTGAAAGGCCAAAATAAATAAATAAATAAATAAATGAAAGCATCTGACAGTCTGGCACATAGGATGCTCTCCATGGCTGCTGCATCCACCTCCTCCTCCCCCCAGATAACCACCCAGTTACCTACCCCCACCCCTGTAAGCACGTATGGTCATTAGACACTCCCTTGCCCTGACATTTTTGGCCTCAAACCTCACCCATGCCCCGCAGAACTTGTTCCTCTTAGACCAGACTTTGTGTCACCCAGGTTGAGGCAGACAGCTCGACCCGTGCCCTGCTTGTCCCAAAAGAAATCCAAAAAGCTGTAGCGGCACTGGTGTCAATTACACTGAAGTGATCGCAGGATCGCTTTCACATTGTATACTACTAGCTAAAATAGTAATACGAACTCCTTGTTTCATGTGCTGAGGAATTTAGTCCAGACAGATGAAGCTGGCCACATGCTAGACTGCACTGCATGCAATCTCTGATGGGGCCATGACAGCAGGAGTCAAGTATGTGTCCCTGAGGCAGAAACATGAGCATTGTTGGGTTGGGTTTTGTATTCTTTTTCTGCAGTAACATCATTTACAACCCCGATAAAGATGCATAGATGTGTGTGGATCACGTGAAAACAACGAGACTCGAGGAATCACGAAGGGCAGCCAACACTTAGATAATCCTAACTGCGCTAAGCGCGGCAGGAAAACGAGAGGGAGGGACGGGCTGGGCCTGTGGGAGAGGGGCACAGCTGAAAATACTCCCAGGGCCCACGCCTTGACCCTTAGACGAGCTGGATCTTTGATCTCGAGGGAGGACTCCCACAAGCTCTGCAAACACAGCCAAGCAGCAGCCACACGCATACCCCCTCGCAGATGTGCTCCCAGCTGCCTCCTGCCACTTTCCCACAGGGGAATAGCCCTGCGAGGTACATCTACACAGCTCCTTCCAGCAGGGGCAATTCTCAGTACTTATTTGTTGATCAGCCTGCCTTCTAACATGGCACACGCTGAAGATTTATCACCGGTAGTTATTTCCATTAATGGCACTGCAAATGGTGGTACGTACATGCTCAGATCTGGAGCCCATAAATGCAGGTTCAGCAGGACAGAGAAGGCTGAGGGCAACGCTGACCTCCCAGCAACCAGGCAGGGATGCTGATGCTGACATCTCCGCACCAGGCAGGTGATGTGGACACAAAGCTCCCTTCCCCTCTTAAATTCAGGCAAAGCCATGTTGTTAGACTGGACAGGAACACCGGTTTTTCTCTTGGTTGTCTGAAATAGGGTTTTATTTTAAATCAGCCTCCAAACAAGTCCTGTTTTTCAGAGGAGAAAGCTGATTAAGACCTGATTAGACAAGCGTATGCCAGACAGTGGTATCAATCTGAGGAGTCTAAACACTTTGTCTTCCTCTCTTGGCTAGCCTTTGTGTCCCGGCTTCTTTCTTTTTTTTTTTTTTTTTTTTTTTTATTTGTTTCCCCAGCTATTACATTTGGCGTGCGATTGATAGGCTTTGGCATTGTACTTGTGCCACCCCTGCCTAACCTGCAGCAGAACTCTATCTCACACCGTCTTTAGTAGTAATCCATCTGCCTTCCCTCCTGTCTATCCTACCAAACGCTGCTTCATGAAAAGAAATAACTGCAGTGTCTTGAACATGTTCCAGGGAAGGGCCAGACAGTGCACTGGGAAAAAACAAATGTCACAGTCTGCACAGGGAAAAATACAAGCTTTGTTTAATCTCTGCCTCGCTCTGAGCACTGTGTCCTGGCTCTGAGAAGCGCGAGCTCAAGCTGAGTCCATTTCCTTGAGAGTGAGTAATGGACAATCCAGCCGGCTTGCCAGGAAGTACAGCCCAGGGCTGTGCAAGGCATGGCTTCCAAGAAGAAAAGGACTTATTTGTAAACAGAAAGCAACAGCACACCTCTTTACGAGAAGCAGTTGACAGGTGTTGAAACAAAGCCACCAGCCCCTCTTTATAGGGAACGAGCCTACCAAACAGGAAAGCCAAAGCTGTGACGGTGTCTGTATAAAAGAATTGCAAGTGCATATATATCCTCCTGCCATTATGCGGGACACGAGGATGGTAAATATTTCATGATTCTGGAAAGTCTGGCATTGTGCAAGTGCTTTCTGCAGAACCTGCCTGTCCCCACTTCTCGGAGAGGGTCCACAGCTGGCCCGTGCTGGGTGGCACAATGGGAAGTTGTCTGCCCAGCACCAAGGGCTTCCAGACAAACGAGAGTCGGAAGCATGGAGGTGGGTAATCACCCATCTTGTTGGTCATCTTGACATCAAGAGGGAGCAAACACGCTCCTCAGAAGTTCACAGGAGAGCCAGAGCAATGGGCAGATGTCGAAGGATGAAATGCTGGCTCCTGCCAAACCCAGAGCAAAACTCCCATTGGTTTCATTGGACTCAGCTATTTATCCTTAGATTTCAAGGCTGAAGAAAACTACCAAATGCCTGGTCTAAACCTCAAACCCCACTAGAAAGAGTATCTGAACCCATCATGCCCCAAAGTCACCAGCAGCTAACTATCCTCATCTATTTGCACTTTCCAGATCTGTAGAGTCTTCCCCCCACCTGCTCTTGGGGGCACACAGTGTGGGTACTAATCCTGTGCATTGGCACCAGGCTGTGTTTCATTGGACAAAGTATGCAGCCCTCCATAAGCAGATTAGAAAACAAACAACACAAACACTGAGAAATGAAAAAGGAGGAAAGGGACTCATCCTCCCACAGGGTGAGTTCCAGCCAACCAACACCCACAGCGAGAACCATGGCATCCCCCTGGTGAGGAAATTAGGGAAAATGTGGGGTTTAAAACAGAAATGTATGGGAACCCTTGTCACCTTGCAGCACTAAAGAGAGACAGAGGTGTTCCTTCTCCTCCCAGCAGGGTTATCATGGCCCCAGGTTTTAGTCACGCTCTTGTCCCCTGGGCCTCTTTCCATCTTCATTTCTCAACACTGTATGAAACCCACTAGCAAAAAGTGGGCATTACAGAAAATAAACCCAAAGGCAAAAAGAGGACAGAAATGCTTAATACATGCATAAACTGGTTTCTAGGTATCCTGATGCTATTTGTACTCTTGCTTTAGGAAAATAAAGCAGGACTAGAAATTCTAATGCAGGTCTCTCACTCAGCTGTAAAACATGATGCTGTATTTACACTACTCTAATCATCAGACAAACAGTTGTGTTTCTTTTCCCAGAAAACTGTATCCTGAATTTGTTCTCAGAGAGGAAGTTGCTCATGGCCTCTCACACTCCCCTCTTTGATGCCTGCTATTTTAGGATCGTTCTACTCCTTCCTTGCTCCTAACCCTATAAATCTGGAATTGCTTTAACCCACAAGGTTATTCTATAAAGCCTCCTCTGCATAAGAATCTAGGTTTAGAATTTTAAGCTTAAAAATAAATATCTAAAAACAAAACAAAAAAAAACACAAAAAACGAAGGTGATCTACAGAGGGAAGAGAGAAAATAAAGATCTGGCATCCATTGTTTCAGCCTTTGCAGTTGGCAACATATTCAGCAGAGTCACATTCATTTTACTGTAAGGGATGTGTAATCTCTGGATGGATCTACTTAGTGAAGATTTACTACTGAATGGGTGATGCCTGAAAGAAAAGGAGAGCAGTTGTAGTGTGTTGCTTGGGGATGGTTGCTCAGTATGTTCCCCAGAATAAACACTGTATGCATGCAAATGAAAACACTCTTTAAAAAAAAAAAAAACTTACATAGTAATGGACCAGCTTCCATAAAAGCTGTTCCATTAAGTAAGCTACTTGTGGAAGACTGCACTTTACTATTATACTTTCTATTAAGTGCATAAAAATATAATATTGACCTTTTGTAAATTGTGGCTGGGAAACATTTGTAGTAAATGTGGTCACTCAGTAGCTATATTAAGATGTACAGACATCGTTCTAGCACAGGCCTGAGACTGCAGGCTGCTAGTAGGAGCAAGGGGACAAAATGAGTAACCTGATATACATCTGAGGCTGTCTTCAAATGAGAATGAGAAATACTTTTATCCATTCCCTAATAGGTTGATGGTTGGGCTTGACGACCTCGAATGTCTTTTCCAACCTAACTGATTCTATGACTCCGTAATAGTCATCTTCCCTCTTGAACCAAGACTCTTCACAGAGAAAAGGGGTTTGTATCTGAGGGAGGTGTCCAAGCCTCAAAAAGCAGTGAAGATGTGTCTCAGAGACAGGGCACATATCCACTCCAAAGCTCTGGTTCCCATGCACGATCCCTGTGACACCGTCTGGGACTTGGGGGTTTCATTTCCTCCTTCCAAGCCACCAGGCTGCCAAGCCAGCCCTTCCCATCCTAGCCACCCACCTTCTCATGAGATCCCCGAATCCTCATTTGGGCAATTGTATTTCTCAAAATTATTCCTGGAAACGTGCCCAAAAGGATGTTGGCAAAGCTCAGACAGTAGTGACGTTTTGGTTTGGTTTAAGTAAAGGAATATCCATTCTAAATACCACAGTATGAAACTTCTGGAGGCTTAACACTTTCCCGGAAACAAGCCTTTATTTTTTAATCCATCCTAAATGCTGTTAGCTTGACCGGTCCCATTCAAATTACTCATAACTGGGCAGTTCTCACAGCACTCAACAGAGAGCAGCAATACACACACACTACCAAGAGTTAATTCTTTGCCAGACTTGATCCCTGAAGAAGTAATAGATTGCCTGATAAAATTATCACACGTGTGTTTATCTGACTGCATTTAAACCCTATTTAGCTACCTTTTTCAGTGGCAATTCTTCTGCTGCAAACAGAAAATAAAACCCTTGAGCAAGTGAAGCTCCATTCAGGAGAAAAGACTTCCACATTTTTCCTCTTTTGCATGGGGTCATCACTTTTATTCTGAGTTTGATTCCTACTCAGCAGCATTTCTGATCAGAAACGTGGCAGGAAAATGGGACGTTTGGAGCTCGAGCGTACACAGAGGTAACTCTGTATCTTGGGAGAACCCTGGAAAACCTGAAATATTTAAAAAAGAGGGACAAACACAACCCTGCTTTCTACACGTATACCCCTGCTGACAGATGCCAAAAATGAGATATTTCATTGCAGGCCTAAGTTGGTTGGTTTGGCTGAAATTGATCACTATTTCTCAAAAGGACTTTTGATCCGGAGACAAATGCCTGCAAAGCTGCAGAACACATTTAATTTGATTGACAGTTCATTTTTCTCCCTATTTTTCTGTCTGGCTGCACAATCAAGAAAAAAACAACTATTCCGTGAAAATTAACAGCACAGAACCTCTTTGCTGTCCTTTTGGATGTGGAGTTACTAAGATACATCCTCAGGCTTCCCAAAAAGCCCGGCTTTCATGCCTCGTGGCACGTTACCAGTGGTGGAACATTTAAGACTCAGAATAAATCCTGGGAGACCTGGGACAAATTTACTACGATTGGCAACAAGTTCAGAAATCACATCCCCTGGCTTTCTTATGGCTTACATCTATCATATGATGTTTTGTGCTCTTGGCAAATCATTTATGGCAAGGTTTTTGGAAACAAGTGCCTCGCGTTAGTCTCCTAAGACAATATGCAAGCACCACAATAAATGGGTTGATCTTCAAATGTGCTCAGCAGCCTCTGGCTCTTTCAGAAATCAGTGGATGCTATTGAGTGCTCAGTACTTTAAAAATGTCTGGATTCTCTTGTGCCCAACTTTGGATAAAAATACTAATTCTGATGCTCAGAAATGCAGGATTTGCTCATGCTGCATAAGCAGGCTGTAATCCTTAGAGCCTTTCAGTGCAAAGCACTGCTGTTTCTTCATTTGTTCCGATGCGGTCTCAGAGGTGTTCAGTGGAATAAAATGGGAAAAGTGGAATAAAATGTCACTTGGAATATTTTCAAAATGCTTTGAAGAAACAAGATCCAGATGACAGCTGACGTGACATACGTGTCACCTGCAGTGGGAAGTCACTGACGAGAAGGAAACCGTAATGCTTCTCCCCGTGCCCATGGTGCTCCATGAGAGTTGTGGTACAACAAAAATCTCTTTGCAGCCATGTGTTTCTTTGTCTTGCTCAGTGCCCTTTGAGTTACTCCTACATGTTGGACTTTAAAGCTTTCTTTGACAGTTTTAGGATCTTTCATATTTTGCTGCCTGTAAAGGCATTGACGTTGCAGCCTGTCCTTGGGAACTGGTGGCAAAACTCTCTTTGTTTCTCCTAAGGGAAGACCCTGAAGGCCCCTAAAGCTGCTCAGCAACATTTCTCTCCCTTTTTAGGGCGAGCTGAGGGAGCCACCCTGCTTTCATCCTTGAATCTTACCAGACGAGAGGGAAGTTGGTGCTGAGGTCCAGGCAATGACAACCAGTGCTCGTGTCCCCACAGCTGGAGGAGGTGCAGCACCAGCCAGATCTCCTGTCCAAGCCTCTCCCCCGCAGAGCAGGGCTCCCAGCATCTGCTGGTGGACTGCCTAGCAAGGTCAGGCATCGCTGGAGTACAAATCCTCGCGACAGCGGCACAGATCCTCATGCAAGAGAAAATAAAGCTTTTCCCACCAATTCTTGCCATAGCCCTTTCCCTAATGGGATCACTGCCATGCCTTATTTATTTACAAAGATCCCTCCTTCCCAAGCAGGGAAGATTTGAAACTGTATTTGAAAGAGGGCAGGTTTAGATGCTTATCTCCCTGCTTGAAAATTTTTTTAGTGAAAATCTTCTTTTCGCAGGCATAAATGCTGAGTATGGAAATACAAACCAATATTAAAAGATGGAAAAACTATTTCAAAAATATGAGCACCTGCCTCGAGTGCAGGACTGTTCAATGCTGAAAATTAATCATACAACCATGAGCCTCCACTGTAAAAGCAAACTGTGTCAAGTTATCACTTTCAGCCCAAGAAGTGAATACGTATGCTGCAACACTAAAAATAAATCAGTGTCGAGCAATAAACAACCATCATGTTGTTTCCTGCTGTGGACAAAACGGGAAAAAGTAAATGCAAGGAAATGTATGTGAGAGGGAAGGGATAAGGAGGTTATTGTGGAAAAGTTACTGGTACAAAATCCTGTCGCTGTGGGCAGATCCATCACCCCTCAGCCCATAGAGACCTGTGCTTTCCAGGCTCTCCTACCACAGCATGCCGTGTCTGTATGAACGTAAGGATGCTGCAGCCTGATGATGCAGTGTCTCAACTGCCTAATATCTCCTCCACAGCCTCCTCAAAGCCCTGTCTGAACTCCAGGATCTTCCTCAGCTTTGTCTCCCAGCTGTGTCTTGTTTCCCACAGGTTCTCTCAGATGCCATTTCCCACCTCTGGAGTTTCCATTAAAATCATTAGCCAGGATTATCCGTCTCCCGCAGCCAGTCGTCTTTGCTCTCTCTGCTTTTAAATGGCATTTGCTGCTGTCAAAATTGCCTTCATCTCCCTCCTCAGCTCTGCAAAAACACCATATCAAGCTGTTCCTACAAACTCCAGGCAAAAGCACAACCCTCCTCCTCGGTCAGGGCCTCCAGCAATAATCAGCATTGGATTTTAAAGCTTTTTGTCTGAATCAATCTTGTTTTGAAATGACAAAGATAACAGCTTGCAAAGTACATACATTTACATACCTCACTTCATTCAAATTAACTGGGAAAGATAAGAATCTCCAGCAAATTAATTCTGCTAATGTTCTAAACTGTGAATTTCAATCAAAGCTGAAAACCAAACCAATTCAGCTAAATTGCTGACTCTTGTTACACTTTAAGTGATCCAAGAGCATGCATCAATAAGCAAAGCAAGTTTGCTTTGTGCAGCTGAGCTCCAGACTGATTTGCTGCTTTCCAGGATTGTCTGATAAAAAAAAGCCACAGTCAGCTCAAGCTCATAAGAGAAAATCAATCCAGAGCCAAAGAGCAATAAAAATGTGGTAGTGAGTTCAGAACATTTTGTCACAGCTAAAATTGGTTTCCTATGAACCATCTGAAATAATATGCACTGCAAAGTTTTGCAGATCACAGCCATTGGAATAGCAAATGCCTCGTTGAATAACAGTTCCAGAAACGAGGGAGAAAATCCACTTTTTGTCCCAGTATGAGGCCAGGGTGAGGAGTTAGATGTGTTATGCAAAGGGTTTGGAAATGAATTAACCACCCAGTGCCGTGCCCCAGGATACTTGAAATCACGTCTGTCCTGGCTTAGCTTGAGAAACCTTGTTGGACTTGCCCAGATCATCTGCATGTCTCTCTGCATAACTTTGGACTGCAGCTTTTGAGAGAAGCAGAGCCCTGCAGAGAGACAAAAATGATGCGGGACAAATGTGAGTAAATGCAAGTGGCAGGTCTGCAAACCACTGGGATGATTTCTTTCCCCAGTTCCCACGCTGCCACAGCAGCCGGGTGCCCCACTGGCTCTTTGGGTTGGATTTCTAAATATAAGGTATGCTGGGGGCAGGGTCCTAGCCAGGAGTGCAGCTGGATCCCAGAGGAGCCCAGGGAGGGAGAAGAGCAGCATTTATGGACTAAAAGATGCAAGGCTCATGTGGGGTTGTGGGTTCAGTATGGATGTGCTGACCTCACTAGCAGCAAGGGCAAGTTCTTGGTGCCTGGAGCAGAGGGCAGTGTGGATGCACAAGCACATAAAACAGATGCACAAGGGAGAGAGCTGCCTGGGGCTGGTGATGGCCAGTGCAGGTGGGAGAAGGGTGATCATACAGCGGGGCCATCCAGCATGGCCACAGCCTCACTGCCACCCTCCGGGGACTGTGGCCACCACCTCAGTTCCCACCATCTCCCACCTCCAATTCTCCAAGTCTTGATCTTGCTTCTCTAATCAGGAGACAAAAACATTCCTTGCAAGCCAAAGCAGCCTCTGATGTTTAATTTTTTTGAAAGAAAACTTTGCGTTTCCACTGCTGGAGGAAGCCGGAGCCCTCTGTTTGGCCACAAGCAGGCTTCCCACAAGCAGACGCGCTGGGAGCATCCACCGACGCAGCCCTGCAAGGACAGGCGCTGGAGGAGCGGGCGGCGTGGTCTCCACCAACCCTTCCACACAGACCAATGAAGGCTCCTGGAACAGAAATTCCCTCTCATTGGCAGTGATCGAGGCTGTGTTCAGGTCCAGGACTGACCCCAGTAATTGAAGTGAAACCGTGATTTATGATTAAAAACCAGCTTCCAGTTAGTGCGTCTCCTGGTGGTGCCACATGGCTCGAGCAGTTTCTAGCTGCTCTAAAGCTGGGCCCTGCTTCTATTTTTGCAGCAAAGTTTCCTGACCTCTGCTCCTGGCGTGAATTGTCTTCAGCAGGCAGCGTGGGGAGTTAAGCAAACAAGATGGGAGCGAACACAGAATTCCCTGAGATTCATTTGGAGCTGGTTTTCGGTGGAGAAAGCAGCAACGCTCCTGCCATGGTGGTGGCCATGAGCACATCTGCCATGCACAGCGTGGTGGAGCTGGTTCGTGCTCTGTGTCACCCAGGTGGACATGAGTCTGCATGGTCCCACTGCTCCTAGGAGCAGACTGCAGGCTTAGTTGGTTGCATTACGCAGCCTTTGCTCCTTGCCAATGGCACAAGCTGATAACTACAGTGGTAGGACTACAGCGTTGGAAATTTTTCCTTGGCATCTGTGATGAAGAAATCAAGTGCTGTCCTCCCCGAGTGCTGTGGGTAACACTTCCCCTGAGCTTCAGAAATAACTCCCCAGCACTGCCAGACCTATATGTCACTTGCTTTCTGTGCAAGATATTTTCTATATGTGAAACAATCATACCTTCTTTGCCCCATATCCTGTTCACGCAGACTGCTGACCCTTGGTGGAAGGTTCTACATTTTACAATTTTTATTTTTTTTTTCAGAATGGTTGCACATTTCTGCTTTTGCTTGAAAGCTCTCTGTGCTACTGTGGTACAATTGTGAAAGACAAGTAGCAGGAGGGGAAGCTACAAGCATCTGTCTGCTGACCAATGCGCACACCGTCACCACTTACGCGTGAATTATAATGCAAAGAACAGTGGCAAGATCACAGAGAATTTTTTAATCTCTCTGAGCAAACCAGTGATTTCACACCAAGGCGTAGGCAAGAAATGCAGCAACAGGTAGAGCTAACACAAGGGTGTACAGCAAGAGACTGGCCTTGTGCCTCTGCTATCTACATAGCTGTCTGATCAAATGACTCCAGCAGACAAAATTTTATCTTTGTGGAAATTTCTGACCGGAGGCTTGGGTAAAAAGGCAACAAGGCTGGAAGTTGTGTCCTGTGAGGAGAGGCTGAGGACATTGGGATGTCCAGTCTGGGGAAAAGGAGGCTAAGAGGTGACCTCAGTGCTCTCTGCAGCTTCCTGAGGAGGGGAAGTGGAGAGGGAGGCATTGGCCTCTGCTCCCTGGTCACCGGTGACAGGGACACACGGGAACGGCACAAAGCTGCTCCAAGTTTGCTCAGGCATTTGCTCAGGTTGGCTGGACATTAGGAAATATTTCTTTACGGTGAGGGTAGTCAAACACTGGAACAGGCTCCCTAGGGAGGTGTTTGGTGCCCCATGGCTGTCAGTGTTCAAGAGGCATTTGGATAATGCCCTCAGTAACATGCTTTAACTTTTGGTTAGCCCTGAAGTGGTTGGGCAGTTGGTGTCGATGATCTTCATAGGTCCCTTCCAACTGAACTATTCTAATGGTTTCTGTTCCCAAATTAGATTCCTCTGGATTTTGACTAAAACAGTCTTACTAGCAAACCTTTTTGGCATTAGAGCTATTCAAGCGCTGTTATTTGCCAGAAAATGAATGCTCTCCTTCGACCAGCTTTCCAGGTGAACAGTGTATGTGTCTTCAGGCTCCCCGGGAGCCCCCTCGCTCTGGTTCTTGGTAGCTGTGCTCGTCAGGGCCCAAAGCTCCTCAGCCAGCTGGAGCAGGGAGAGAAAAGTGTCTGCCTCCCAGCGTGCCTTAAAATGTTTATCTGCTTCGTGCACAGCTGCTGCCATTCTGTGATATATAAACACGCTGCTGCTAAAACTTAAATGGCTGTAATTGCTGGTCTTTGAAAATTCTAATCATATGGATTATTAGGAAATAACTGAAGGGCTTGGATAAGATGAGGGGATTTGGATGGGCTGTCAGTGACGCAACCTCTGTGCCTCCAACTCCCTGTAAATTCATCGTTTTCTCTGCTTTATGTATACGTTCCACTTCTCACCAGCCATTTTGCATCCCGCCTTGCTGTGCCTACAGCCCCCTGTGCCCCCCCTACACTCACATCCCTGTGCATTCCAGTATTTTCAGGTCTTTCTGCTTGTTCCTGCCTTGTTTAAGGTGGAATTTCACTTTTAAAATGTCAGATTTGTGGACTTCCCCAGTAGACCATTTACTGTTTATGGCTTTGTGTTTCTAGGTTTTAGGTGCTGTGTGTGATAACAAGACCCGGAGCTGCGGAGGAGCAGAGCTACAAATCCAGCTGGCAGCTGAAAGGTTTGTTCACTCGTATTTGCCTTAGATGGGTTCTTTCTGTTCCTGTTCGACATTAGGGGATGAAACCAGGAATAAATTAGTGAGTACTTTGAGAAACCTGCTTGCCACTTTGTAGTATTTTCTAATGACACTTGGTCTAAAACTTTAATCTGTTCCTAATCAAATTGTTGACTCTTTGTACCAGAACATACAAAGCTGTTGTTCTCAGTGTGGGGCAGAACACACCAAACTCCACATATTTTGCACCCTTTGTACACCATGAACTTGCCCCGTAAATAGACACGAACCTAAGACTGGGATATTTTTTTCTTTGAGAAAAGCCAAAGTGTGTTGTAAACAAAGAGGCTGTTGCTTGGAGGCATGGTTTTCTGGCTCATATTAGGAAACTGCAGGCTGCCATTTTAGCCAGATGTGACCAACAACTATTAAACTGATCCAACGCTGTCCTGGCTGTGTCCCCTCCCAACTCCGGGTGCACCCCCAGCCCCCCTGCTGGCAGGGCAGCACGAGGAGCAAAGTCCTTGGCTCTGTGTGAGCACATCTCCGCAACAACTAAATCATCAGTGTGTCCACTGAGCTCATTTTAGGTCACAACTTTGGGCTTTTGACCCCATCGAGGGGTCAAAATGTATTCCACCCCATCTGGAATACATTTTAGGAAAACAGCCCTTGATCTTCCCATGCCACCAACGTGCCCCGAGGTTTGCCAGTTCAGACCAACCAGCCAGCACGGCCATGGCTGGTGGTGCTCCTCAAGCAGACTCAAGTTACACTAACAAGCCATGTATTATCCTGAGCACTAAAAAGGCTCTTTCTGATTATTTTGGCCAGTCCTAAATTACTCAGAAGACACGGAAAATTTCAGCTTATGTAATGTTCTCAATATAAAATAACATAAACTTGTATTGTGCATGGAAGATTACTTATGTAGATATTTTTCTAAGACTTGAGCAACTTCAAGATGTGGTTCATCTGTTCAGGAAGGTCCTTGAAAGGAAACAAGGAGGGAAGCCATCAGTGAGGCTCCAGCAATTTGCCAAGCACCGCACAAGAGGTTTCAGGTGGCTGCGACACGAAGGTAGACATCCGAGGGGCACCTGGCACCCCCACCACCTGCACGTTCCTTGCAGATGAAGGGGCCCAGGAAAGATCACCACCACAAACAGAAGATGAACGAAAGTGGGAGAAAGACATGCATAAAACACTCAGAGCGCCCTCCACGAAAACACAAGATCAGTACTCTTGTCTTTTACGATATAAAATCAGACCAACCAGGCTGGCTTTCACCCCACGTGAATTGCAGTTCCTGTCATCGCAGCCCCTGCACAGCGTGCTTTTAGAGCATTTGCGAGCAATTCAAAGATTTTCATTTTCAGAAACGTTACATAAATAATTCTGGGATTTGAAATGCTCTTTGAAACCCTAAGACCAAAAACTGAATAATCCTCCCCCTTCAAGGATTACCCATTCTTCATCCTTACACAAAAATACAGAAGTGCATTAGGTAAAGAACATTTGGGATAAAGCTGGTGGTGTTAGTGAACAGTGACTAGTTCTTATATAAAACTTTGTTAGGACCATCAGTGATCAAATACTTCACATTAGTATGGATAATTTAAGGCAAATGTCTAGGTTTAGCCTTCCAATAGCTTGTGCATAATGTTTCTTTCTATTCAAGAAGATAAATTTGTTTCTACAGTTTTTAATTATTTGGTCATTACTTTTAAGTGCTAGTGACAGAACTGGACAAGTAATTCATTGGTAGTAATTAACTCAATATAGCCATTTTTCTGCTTGCTTATTGCTCATTAGGAGACTGTAGTATTTTCTCATTTATGCCCTCCTTGAACATACTCATAAAATCAGCTCTTCCCATTATTATCTGCTGGCAGCCCCTGCCTTGATCCAGCTGGAGCAAGGCACAGGACGTGTTCAGTGGCACACGGCCATTGCCAGAGAAGAGGCAACATAAAGATGGGCACCCCTTATCTCAGATAAAAGACAATTAGAAGTGCTTGAAGTAAACAAAATAATACAGGGGTAGAGTGATGAAAAGGAAGGGCAGTTATTTTTCTCTCGTAATACACGAAAGAGAGGATATTCAATGAAGCTGCAAGCCAAAAACTACATGATATCAAAGAAAAGACCTCAAAAATGTTACGACATTGGAACCTACTTCACAAGATGTTACCAGTGCCAAGAGCTTAGCAGAATTCAAAAGAGGATTAGACATTTATATGGATAATGGGAATAGCGGATCTTAGAATATGATTTAAAAAGCAATATAAACCCTTTTGTTTCAGGGCATGAGCAAGTCTTGCAAGGTCAATTCCTTACAAGTGGTCACATTTGAAATGCAGAGTGTGAACATCTCAGTCTGCCACAGTATAAGGACAAAGTTTTCATGGTGTGCTTCTGTTTCTTGCTGGGATGGGTGGAAATTCAAACTGGGTGCCCAATTTACCCATGCAGCCTTGTCAGTTTAGCTTTTAGAGTATTAGCTTCAGCAGCATCACTTTCTTCAGTCTTTCTGAGGATGAGGAGGGTAGCCAGATCGTAACCTGGCACCAGATGTAGTAGCATGTGAGGTCTTCGTCAAGAGGACACTTCTGGGTTCATGTGTTTGGGGGCTGACCCTGCTCCCAAGGGCCTGCCTGTGGTGTCAGCGGTGGCTGCAGTAGAACACAAGTCAGGTTCCCATTTGTCATGGACCAGGAAAGGAGGAGGGCTGGCAGCTGGAGATGCTTGGTGGTTTGCTAGGAGCAAGGGGCAGCATTTGGAAAGACCTGGTGTGAGACCAATGACCACCATCATCACTTCAGCCTTCTTCCAACACTTAGAGTCTGTATCAGATACGTGGAGGAGAGAAAACTCAAAAAGCTACCCAGAGGTCTCCTTCCCATTTCATTGCTTAAACGGTCACAGAATATCACAGAATATCACAGAATCATCTAGGTTGGAAGAGACCTCCAAGATCACCCAGTCCAACCTCTGACCTAACACTAACAAGTCCTCCACTAAACCATATCACTAAGCTCTACATCTAAACGTCTTTTAAAGACCTCCGGGGATGGTGACACAACCACTTCCCTGGGCAGCCCATTCCAATGCCTAACAACCCTTTCAGTAAAGAAGTTTTTCCTAATATCCAACCTAAACCTCCCCTGGCACAACTTTAGCCCATTCCCCCTCATCCTGTCACCCCCACCTCTCTACAGCCTCCTTTAAGGTACCTGTAGAGAGCGATAAGGTCGCCCCTGAGCATCCTCTTCTCCAGGCTGAACAACCCCAGCTCCCTCAGCCGCTCCTCGTAAGACTTGTTCTCCAGACCCCTCACCAGCTTCGTTGCCCTTCTCTGGACTTGCTCGAGCACCTCGAAGTCCTTCTTGTAGTGAGGGGCCCAAAACTGAACACAGTACTTGAGGTGTGGCCTCACCAGAGCCAAGTACAGGGGGACAATCACTTCCCCAGCCCTGCTGGCCACACTGCTTCTTATACAGGCCAGGATGCTGTTGGCCTTCTTGGCCACCTGAGCACTCTGCTGGCTCATATTCAGCTGACTATCAACCAATACTCCCAAGTCCTTCTCTGCCAGGCAGCTTTCTAACCACTCACCTCCCAAAACAGTGTGGGGTGTCAGTGCATTCAGTAACACCTTTGTTTCATTTCTAGTAGCCTGGGTTTGGTCATTATCAAGAAAAAAATCACAGAATGGTTAAGGTTGGCAGAGGCCTGTGGGTCCACCTGGTCCAACCCCTGCCCCAGCAGGGACACCCAAATCAGGGTGCCCTGGACCATGTCCAGGTATCTTTTGACTACCTCTAATGAATAGTTAAAATGAAATTGCTTATAGGTGGAGAAGATGAAGATCTTTTCCAGATCTTGTTCTGTACACATTTCAAACCCTTACAAGTCAGCATTCGGATTCTGCACTTCAAATTCACCATCCTTATGAAATTCTCCCCGAAAAAAAAAAAAAAAAGGCCATTTTATGATACATGACTTTTATCAAGGCAGGCATTTAATCAGCTTAGACGTTAAATAGGCTCTGACATGAGAACCTGGACGATGCTCATGCAGTTCCAGTCTCCTCCAGACTCACTACGAAAAATCATTTCACATTCCCTAATGAGAACGGTAAATTACCGGAAGCACATTGGGCAAAATGGCCATGAAGCTGCCACCCTCCCCGGTGAGACCCCCACTAATTAGAAAGGGGTTAATGGCTTTTCCTGGAGTGGAGCCAAGCCTGCGCCTGTGTCACCATTTCACAAGGTTACTCGGTGCTTCCTGGCACTGGTTTCCATTTCTCCAGGATGTTTCAGTCCACACCCAGGCGGCCAAACCCAGCCAGGGCCAGGCTCTGCTGATGCACACGAAGTGATGCCAGCCAAGGTCATGGCCCAGGACTTCCCAGGAGAATTTTTCCTCTTCTGTTTCTGCTATAAATGAATATCACTGCAGGGGCAAGTGTCCCAACCATCTGGACTCCAGGTGCAGTTTTGGCTAATCTGCTTCTCTCAGCCATTTCATCCAGCAAGTCCTCCCTGGTGCTGCTGTGTATCTGCACGCACCTCCTGAGCCCTGCAGGCACCTCGTGAGCACTGCTGGGCTGTCCTGAGACCAAATGGCATAGCCTGGCCCTGCTATTAAACCCTACTGGCCTCCAAAATGGTGTGGCTGCCTCCAAACAACCCCAGGGAAATGGTCCCCAGTCCTTTCTGGCTCCTGTCCTGTGCCTGAAGCCACTGAGATGCTGTCAAGGAGCCCTTGAGGCAGTGCTGGTTACTACGAGGCCAATTTCTGGAAAGTAATACGGACTGTGAAGGCTACTGGTTGGCTCTAATGGGCAACTGGGTTACCTGTGGGAGGGAAAAGTGACACCTTGAAGTTCACCATTTTCTTCAGGGCAAGAAGAACAGCTTGTTCTGGTTTGCCACTAAAAGAAAAGCAGAACTGACAACGTGATTGAGCAGGCTGTGGTTTTCCAGTCTGTTCATCACACAATACCCTGGCTGGTCCATCCTGCACGAGGCTGGCTGACACTTTGTACTGCTGCATCTCAAAAGGCATCCACCTTTGGGAGCTGAAAAACATCCCCGTGAGATTAACCCAGCCTTTGACCATCACACAGAGCATCGAGTCCCTGGCAGGGAGCAAACATCCTTTCTGTTAGCAAGAGATAACATTCATTTTCTCCATCAGTGTCTCGGTGCAGAATTGCTGTCTGTCACCAGGATCTGATCACAAAGGGCACCCTAGACAGTAATGAAGTTTCAGGAATATCCAAATAAATATCACTCCCTATAACTGTCAGCCAGCTCACTTGTGTTTAAATAGTGTCATTCACACAGAGAATAGAAAGAGAAATTTGTCATCGACTCCTTTCTTCTATTTTTTTTTTCCATTAAAGGGGCTTTGGGATTTGGTACACCAGATTTTCTTCTCATTTCCTTTTTAAATAAAATCACTGCAAGTGTGGAGCATATCTTCTGCTCAGTCTCCCCACAGGGTGAGAGAGGCTGGTACCCCAGAGACCAGTGACATTATTAGGAAGATGGCTAAAGGCTCTCACGACAATAACCCAAATGGGGTGATTCTGGAAGCAATAGCTCCAGAACAGGGACAGACAGAAACATGGGACTGTCATATATAAATGTTACATCAGCTAATTATCCAGCCCTGTGCCAAGGAAGCACTCTACAAAGCACCAAGGATGAGCCATCACAGCTCTTTCTACTAGTTACCAAACCCCAGCAACAGTGTGCAGTGGGCAGAAGGGGGAAAAGCTCATTTTAAGTATCTCTGGGGAGAGCCTTGTCCTCCTTGGGGTGCCCTCAGCATTGACAAAACTTCACAGTTCAAGCTGAGACAAACCAACCAATGTGGCTCAGTACCTTGGTGTCTGGCAACCAGAAAAAGGGCCAAGCTCAAAGGAAAGGTTTTTATCTCACAGCAAACATGCTGCTCAAAGCCTGCATGCTCCATACATGCAAGCAAATACTGCACATGTAATGAGCATGGATATTTTGGCAGGCACACTCTCTGGAGATCTTTAAAAATGTGTGCTAAGAGCCAAACGTGCATCCTCAGTTCTAAAACCAGAGACGTGTTTTGGTAAGGTTGCTCATCCCCCCCAACATGTTGGCTGGATGTACAGTCAAAGCACACCACGTTGTTTTTAAAGGATATGAGACCCGGTGTGAACGCAGGAGACAAGGGGTGCAGCATACTACAGCATGCTAGTAAATCCAAGTGCCAGGGCACCAGGTTGGGCACAGGAATTCAAAGTTCTGGTCTTTTCTCCCTTGGCATGCTGTTGGCCTGGATGTGTTGCTGTTCTCCCACATGTTCTCTCCACGGCCCAGGGGTTAGCATGAAGCAGGGACTATTCCCAAAGGCAGCTTGGACAGAGGCTGGGGTGAGGAGAGGTCCATAGCCCTGCCCAGGGCAGACAGCCAGACAGCCTCGGGTAGGCTCTGGCAGTGTTTGGTTCACCGATATTGATATAGCCGAAGTCCCCTGGCCACAGGGAGCTGGATTCTCTTGGGTTTGCTGTGAAGGATGATTAAGAATATGAGGCTGAGAAGGGACAACATTTTTATTCATCACTCCACCATTCAGCCTCTCTACTCAATGCCAACACCAACTGCAACAGCTCAGTGATCCGCTCTATTGTAACTTTGGTATTTTCTTGCAGACAAAGCATGCCCTTCTTGAACACATCCTATATCCAAAGACACCTGGCAGACACCTCCAGTGGGTCACAAACACGGCTGGGACACCAACCATCAAGCAATGGCAACCTACTGCCTGCAGGGATGAAAGTGAAGGCATCAACAAGGGACCACAGTCCTTAGATGTATCTACAATCATGATTCCTCACCTTCCTTTGCTGAAGTGCTGAGATCTTCAAAGGTTTGGAAAAGCTGCTTAAATGCCTTGGAGGATCTGGGCTTCGATTACTTCCTTTATTTGTGTTCCTTCTATTTGCCTGGTTCGCTGCTATAATCAGAGGGGAAAGAGATGCAGTCAAATATCTTCCCATCACATGTACACCCCCAGGCAATGATTTATGGCAGACAATAGCAGCGTATCTGCTCATCACAGCTGGCACTGCAACCTAAAAAAAAAATTAAAAAAAAAAAAAAAAACATGAATAGGGAAATAAAGGAGCTTCTTGCACACAAGTATGTATATATACACAGACACAACAGAACAGCAAACCTTCAGGGAAGCACACAGAAAAGCTTTCTTGTTCTTACATTTGGTTTTGGAGATGAACATGTAAAGCAATAAGGCTTTTTGCTTTCCTTCTCGTTCAGAAGTGTCTGCTCTGCAGAGCCTAATTAAAGCCACTGTTTCCAGATCAGGGAAAGTGTGAAACCTGTATATAAATCCTTCCTCTACAAACTGGACAGGCAGAATTGTGTTCTTCATTTCTACTTAAGAAACGAGCAAATTTTAAACCTGGAGCAGTCTCAGAAGTAAGATCTAGCCATAAAACAAAGCAATGCAGAAACAAAGCTTTGAGAAAACATGGCCCTGTCTCTCACTTAAACAGGCATATTTATTGATGACAAGATATAATGCACTTCACTCCCAGCTGAGCAACTTACCTCAAAGGTTTCGAAAGGAACACACATCTATTTCAAAAATATATTTCCTTCTGTAAGCATAAAATATGTTCAGATTTACATTTTTCAAGCCTGTTATTTTTTGAGCAGAAAAGCTAATGTGCCCTCACTAACACAAGTGAAAGTAGAAGTTTGCAAACTTGCAACATTCTTTCTCAAGAATATATACTTCATGTCCTAATACACATAAATAAAGCAAGGCAACTTCTAAATAAATTAAGAGTTTAGAAGAAATGTAGAGGAAGGTATGAGAGCAACAAAACAGAACATTATGCACTGTTTAGGTATACGCTTGGGCTTTGGGAAGGTTTAGTGCTTTGCAGCATAATGTGCTCAAGGAAGTCAATCCAAAGAGCAGAGGGCTGAGCTACTGGGTGCTCCAGTCAGCAAGAGGAATCTCCTCTTTTTTGATCGCAGAAAAACATCTCACTGACATCAAACCATCACCCTGAAGGAGGATCCAGCTTACAGATCCTACTCTGGGCAACACTGCTTTTGCCTTCTGTGAGAGCCCACTTTTCTTTGCCCACCCCTGTATTACTGTTTAGCACCATGAAAAGCAGAGATCCTATTCCCCACCTGGGAACAGACCTGGGTTAGCTTTGCACTTAGAATCCATTTTCACTTTCCTGTGGCATTTAGCTCTCTTTCCCTGCCTTTTCCTCCTGTATTTTAGACCACGTGGGTTTCTGCCTACCTGCCCACACATCGCTTTGGGCTAGGATTTTACCCTGCGCGTATGGCATTACACCTTCAGCAGCTCTTGCTGTAGCTGGTATCTGATAACCAGCTGCTGGGAACAGCACCAACGCCTCCTCACTCCTTTCCCAGGGGAGGATGTTAAAAGCTGACTCTTTGGCAGCTTCCGCAGCTCTGTGGGCACTGCCGCGATGGGGATGCGCTGTTACACAACAGATCCACCCACCATCCTGCCCGTCTGATGAGGACAGGAGGCATCCTCCTCTGAAAAATCTGTCCCTGCATTTACTTCTCACTAATGCCCAGCCATCCACTGTAATATTAGAGGTGATATTTCGGGAAGGAGCATACAAAAGGGTAAGGTGCTGGCTTGAGAGCTGGGAAATGTTTGCTTCTGCAGAAGTTTACGTTCTGGGGAGGCTCCTCTGACCACGATACATGATTTAAGCAATTCCCTTGCAAAGCAGGTATGTTTGCAGCAGTCACTGTCTGTGCCATGACGTACAGCTAGCAGACTGCATAAAACATGCATAAAGCACACATCCCTGCTGTACACCCATCCTCAGAATGGGTACAACCATTCCTGCTCACTTCAGTGCACCTGCTTGAGGGATAGCATGTAAAAACAGAGGAATATGGCTCAGCTGGGTTTACCAAATGCTGTTGTGTAAACAGTAGGAGTCCTGGGCCTGATCCAGAGAGAGGGATGTCATCATGTGGGACCTGCAGCAGGTTACATAGCTGGGAAGAATCCCCTGACTTTCTCCTGAATATGGCCACAGTACCTGACCCCACTACACTGTGCCTTGCCCACCTCTCAACCCACCCTGGGACACCTACAAACCATTTACTCCCCGAGCTACTTTTGTTGTGTGCTGAGACTTGTTGAGGAGCAGAGCAAACACAAAACCTAACAGCCAGGCCATAGTCAGCACCTCAGAGAAAGTATTCTCAGGTGTTTGGCACACTGAGCGTGTGGACAAATCAGTTGAGAGCAAAGAGGCTGAATAACAGCCTGAATCTGCAAGCAGGGTGCAAGAGACCATCCCACACATCCATCCATCCATCCATCCATCCATCCATCCATCCATCCATCCATCCCCTCAGTATTTCCATGAAGACGATTGATGGCTCCCAGCACCATCAGCTCCTTTTTCTGCAGATCTCACCCATCCCCTTCCATTCAGCATTTCAGGAGCCAAGAGCTTGCTGGCTCTGTGCTGGCCTCCAGCATGCAAAGCACCTGAGAGCTGAGCACTGGGCAGCTTGCACCCTTTTTGTAAATTTAGCTCTTAATCATGCTGCAGCCCCATTCCCCATTTGTAAAACGAGCATATTAATCCTTCCTTTATCCCACTGTTTATCAACCTCGAGTCACAAGATTTTAAACGCTCTGGGGCAGGTCTGTCTATTAGGATGTGTCTTTGCAGTACTTGGTCTAACAGAGCCTTGAAACCCTCGGGAGTTTCTTGATGCTGTTGTTCATGTGTTATCATATCGCTCATTGTGATTAATTTCTTGGTTGCATCATTAAACAAAGATTGGTATTTCCTGAAACTTAACTCCAAAGTCCACAATCCAAATTTATTCCTGCTGTCATGCCATTAAGTTATATTACTGTTAATAATTCCTCGCTCTGAATGTACTGGCTTGTGCTTGCCTCTTTTGCACTTCTTTTGCAAGTGATAAAGGATTGCTTTGAGGCATTTTCATTGCAAAAGAAATCAATTTTCTGCTAGCTGGGGCAGATAGCAGGTCCATGTAAGGTGATCTCATACCACCACTGCTCACTTGAACAAGAGTATATTTTCTTCTGCAAGCTGTACATCTGGATGCCAGCCTTCCAAGTGCCAGTTGATCTATCAAACACTGTAAAACAATCTATCTTTAAAATGAATGATGATGCAAATTGCTCTCAGAGAAGAAATCTATCACAAAAAGAGCATAAATTACAGACTGGACATGCCATTGGAGGAGGAATGCTATGTGGTTTGTATCAAGTTAATCCACTGCCAAAACTTTCACTGATTTATACACTGAAACGGCAACCCCAGGCTAAAGGTAAAGGGGCAGGTTGCCAGCAAAGCCCCTCTCTCTGCAGAGGCTCGCCTGCCTCCCTGCGTGCCCCTGGTGTGCTCGGGGGAGAGCTTCTCAAGCCACGGCCACCCAGAAATGCCAAGGTGCTCCTGGATGGGCTGCAGAGGACAAGTGCCCCTGTGATGGAAGGTGGCTGCTCAGTGGGACCCCGTTAATCGCCAGCCCCTTGTGAGAGGAAAACAACAAAGGCTTGCTGCTCATTGCAATTACTGACAATGTACAGTGCACAGCTGAGGCCCGTCAGTATTGCAGTGACAGGTGGTGCTTCTTGGGGGATGTTTAGCAGTGGCTATATTACACACAAAAATTAGATTGTGTGAGCATTTGAATTGCAGAGTCAGGTGCTCATAATCTGGGAAGTGCCAGAAATAAGGCTGCTAATGTGTCCTTCATTCAGCGTACTTTCGCACATGGACTTGATAAGGTCTTTAATTACATGATCTCATGTTTACAGCTGCATTAGAAAGCAGGCAGGGAAGGCCGAGTGGCAGCTTCAGTCATGGTTTTGGCTAACTTCTGAGGTCTTGGTGCGAGCAAGGCAATGTATTTTTAGAGCAGCACTTTTGCTCATAAAAACGTGCATTTGCCAAATCTATTTTGTGTCTAGCACAGCTCTGCCTTGCAGTGCTTTTAGTACAATGCTGACTGAAGCCATTAGTAGCACTGGAAAAGCAATCAGGAGCCACATGTGAATTAGGCAGTCTCTATTACAGGCTGAGCAAGCTTTCGGCTAATTGATGAGCCAAGGTGATTTCTGTGACTGAAAGTCTTTACTAAAGATAAAGGACCACATTGTTATCAGGTACAGCTTTGATTTTTGGCTAATTACCCCACTAACTTTGGAAGAGGAGGGAAGTATTTATCCCACATAAGGCAAGGAAAACCAAAGTGTAGGCTTGGCAGAGTCAAGCTGTATTTGTCTGGGCTGAAAAACAGGACGTATCTGCTGGTAGACAGCTATCCAGGGAGGCATTTTTCCTCCACTGAACTGTTTCTCTTGGCAGCACAATGTGCTAACTTTAGAAGTGTCTGAATGCCTTTGCTAAACTATTAGCACAAAATAAGTTCCTTTGTGTTTTACCCATTCATGCTTCCTAATTTATGTCCTGGCACCACTTTTCCTTGTATTGTGCAAGTCGAGGGCCTGCACGTGGGGCCAAAACCTGTTTGTGCACAGGCGAGAATCAGGATACGTGCTCTTGGTGTAAATACAACTGCACCCAAGACCCTGCTGTGCCTCTTATTTGCAAGCCAATCCACATGTGCTTACCTGCAAATCTGGTTCAGAAAGAAGCAGTGCCCCTTTCCCTGCCTCAAGAGTCGATGATGGGCTAACCAGGGAATGGCGCGTGGGGCCAGGGCCACGCTCCCCTGCCATGCGTGGGTCTGGGCCTCCAGTTTGCCCCATGCAGGGAGAGCCAGGGCCCACCGTGAAGTCCATCAGCAGAGCCAAAACATCCCTCAAGTGAAACGATCCCTTTTCTTTTGATTTGTCTCTGCGTTGCAGCAATGTGTTTTACTGCCTGGGAATGAGACAATAAAAAGAAAAAAGAAAAAAAAAAAAAGAATCTGCAGCAATAAATAATGTGAAACAGGATATTTAAGAACAATAATCTGAAGAGCTGCAGCAAGCGAGGGCCTTTCCCTTCAAACACTGCACACTGAAAGTTCCTTCCCTGGGGCATCAAAACCCACTCTTTCATGTTCATTATGGAGCCAAGGGAATTGCTGCTGCTCAGTCTATCAGAAAAATCTATGTTTTATAAAGGGTGATAGCGAGCGAAGAAGTCTAGCGCTAGGAAGCTTGGCTGAGTGGCACCCTTTGCAGAAGCAGCTGCACTCCAAGAAGTTTAAAACTTCACTTTTCCAAACCCAGAGTAAATCAATGCCTTCCTAGTGAAAAGAACAGAGAAGCAGAAGGGCTTTGGGAGCATGTACTTCAGGGGCTGAGGGGAACAGTGAAGCTAAGCCTACCCAAGGCAGCTGCGAGGGTAGTCACCAGGGCAGGCTGCCCAGCACTGGGATGGGAGCTCACCTGGAAACCCCAGGTGCTGGAGAAGGCCTGGCCAAACCCCAGGAAAACAGGCTGCTGAAGTGGGTCTGGGCCTCCTTTTGCTACCGTCTGGGCTTTGCAAAGTCAGGCTAAAGGCCAGGAGAGCTTCAAGGCTGGCTGCTTCTCCCACCCGTGGAGGGATGACCGGAGTTTCTGGCAGCTCTGGAGACCACTGAGATGCAGGGACCTCCCTCTGCCCCAGCCGAGGCGAGGACAAAAGTCACAGAGCAAAGCCAGGAAGTAAACCTCCTCCTGCTCTCAGCAGAGCTGTGGCCAGCTTTCCCTCTGTCTTTCGTGGCTTTGGAGGGTGTCCAGGCAGGTGCCTCGTTGGGCTGTCCCAGGAGCCTTCCACCTCCGTGCATCAACCCGTCCTTGTCCTGACCAAGCAGAGGCTCTCCCATTGGTGCAGGAGGTCAGTGGGGTGCTGGGGCTTTGCGTGGGGGCCACTTGTCCTCGCTGCCCTCCAAGGATGGCAATGGGGACTGATGTCTCTGAACCTGCCGAGGCACCTGAGGTTTGGTGTGCCAGCAGAGAGCTGAGCTCCGATGCCCCACGGCCTTCCCTCTCACACACGTGTCCCCAGGCAGCACAGATGCCAACACAACTGCATGCCAAAACCACACTCCTCACCCTGACTCCCTCTAGGCTTTTCCTTCCTTTTCCACTCATATTTCAAGCCCTAGAAACAAGCACTTTTCATCCTCAATGTGCCTTCTTCCACCCCCTTCACAAGACAACACTTCTCCAACGTTCACAAAGAAGCCTCAGCTCCAAAGCAAAGCTCAGCTCCTGCAGGCGGCCTTCTGCCACCACCTCTTGCACTTCTCAGCCCCGCCTGCCCTCAACTACAGATGACTGGAAACGAGGAAAAGCAAGCAGAGGAGATCTGTCCTGCATGCGCCAGCAGCCCCAGGGCCTTGTTTCAGCCTACCAGCGCACGAAGGCGTGAGGGCCGCAAAGTTGGCGGAGGAAAGTTAAATAATGGTACCTGCCAACTCCATGATGGACGTGATGCTAAACGCAACACACGGAGCAGTCCAAAGGAAAACAAAATAAGCATCTACATTATCTCCTCTGAATTGTTTATAGCTGGGGCCTGGTCAAACTCCTATTAAGGTCAATGGAAAGATTCCAGGTAGACAGGCCCGCAGTTGGGTTTGGCTCCGTATCTTTGGCTCCATAGCTTCGTTCAGGGATGATAACAAGTATGTTTCGTGGTGTAAGACGGCTAGAAGCACCACCGCTGCCTCTCTGCTGTACATTTTAGAAGAAGGAACTGGATCGGTGGCCTTGGAGGAGAAAGGCTGCTCTGTGATGCAGAAACACATCACTTGCAATCATGCAAAACCTCTAATTTATGCAGACAGACATACTTGTACACATCCAAACACTCCAGTTTGTCATCACAGCCTGACAATGAGTGGGCTACAAAAAAAAAAGTCATATCTTTCTCTTCCACACACACACTCACCTACACAAAACCATGCTAAAAATATTTTTAAAGGCAGCAGTCAAGTACACTGAATAGGGAACAGCAGAATTAAGCCTGCCTGCTCATTTTGATACAGTTTCAAGGATTAAAGTTAAGCAGCAATAGTATTGTTTTCAGTGTTAAGCTAACAATTCTCTCTCTGTTCATTCTGAGAGAGCACTGCTTGCATTAAAAATAACTTTTTTTTTTTTTAATCTTATGTCTTGAGGGAAAAAACAGGAAACAAAAAACAAGACTTTATTTGTGAAAGTTTCTGGAGAGTTTTCTCAGGGAAAAAAACAAAAGCAAAACCAGACATTAGGAAATGTCAGAGTTAGGGCTGCCCAAGCAGGGAGACACCCTTGATTTGCTCACATGCCCACCTCCAAGAAAGAGAACTAAAACTGTATGGCCAGCCCTGGCTTTTGAGTGGTCAACTCTGCAACCCCAGGAACAGTTTTTCAACAGAGGATGTTTCTGTATTTAAATCCGAGAGGGGTCCTTGCTTGCTTGTTTTCAGACAAGCGAGGTGAACACCACCCTGCTGGTGTCTCCAGGCCATGGGCATCTTCCACCACACGTGCTAGCAGCACTGCAGCCTGCCATCCTCTGTATGAAGAACAGTGGGAGGGAGGCAAGGCTTTGGCCAGATGCTTGATGACTAAGCTCGCACATAAATCTCCTTCACATTCATTCCCCTCTTCTACCCTTTCCTCTCCCTGTTCCAGACCCGTCATCTCATTTCTTCTCATCTCTTTCACGAAAGTCCCAGTCTCCTCACTCTTCCAGTCCCTATTTCTTTCCTTTCCCAGCCCTTATCTCATTTCTCAGCCATTCTCAGTTCCCTGTGCCCAGTCTCTTTGCTGTTCATTCCCAGTTCTCGCTTATTATTTCACCCTTTCTCTGCCTCATGTGTCACCTTCTTCCCATCCAGCTCCCCCTCCTAATTCCTTCCCCTTTGCTTTTAGTTCAATTCAGGCAGCAACAACCCTACAGCCCAGGTTCAGTGGGGTCCAGGGATGTGGCGAGGACAAGCCCTGGGCTCTCAGACCTGGCAAAACATGCCATCTCAGGGGAGGGTCCCTGCACTGGCGCATGCCCTGAGCCCATACATCACTCAGGCCAAAAAAAAAAGTCCAAGAGAGGCTCTCCTGAGCATGTGGAAATCAGGATCTTTCCTAAAACTTTCCACTGAGGCAGATTTTAGTGAATACTGGAGTGGGAGGGGAAGAATAAATATATATATTAGACATATGATCAACCTGTGTACCCTCCTCAGACAAAAGTAATAACCCTCCTCAGAATCTTTAGTATATGCAAATCAACCATGTAAAATCTTGGTCATTTTAGGAATGGTTTGACAGTAACAGTTTTTGCTTTTCTGTGTCTTCATTGAGACTTGTGGCACAGCTTGTAAGCCTCAGGTAAGACCATTCTCCCAAAGGGCAGGATGAATGGACAGAGAATAATGGACAAGCTCTCAGTGTACCCACGGTGCTCCCCTGAGCTCATCCAAAAAAAAAAAAAAAAAAAAAAAAAAAGGCTTGTCTTATAATCAGCACCTGAGCATATCCATCATCTCTAGAAATTCAACTTGAACTTGCTTTCTTGGACCATAATGGCACAACCTCTTTCTTTGTCTGGAAGTGACTGCTTGGGAAATTTATCAGAAAATGGGTGAAAAAAAAAGCCTCTGTGCTTTCCAGTGTCTAGAAGAGACCCAGCTCTCTGTTTCAAATCATATCTGGAGGGTAAAAGCCGTAAAGACTTGAAAGACAGCACTGAGGCTTCCAAGGCTACCTTCCTGCACCGACTCTACCACTTGGACCTGAAGAGCCTGAACAACGTGTTTTTGTTATTACAGAGAACTTCACCAAAACAGACAGGTATTGGCATGATTTTAGTGTTGTAAATGAAGTTCTCAGAGGAAAAGTTGTGCTTCATTTGCCAGTCTGTCTCCCCAGTTTATTTCTGGAGTCATAACTAAGGAAGTTGTTTGCATACAGACTATGGAATACAACCAACGAAGTTCAGTAATGCACATTGGCTGATAGTGAATGCAAAGAACAGAGGTGGGCGTAAGGGATTTCAGTTGATATGTGATGAATTTTGAGGGCTGGCAAATCACAAATTTAGAACCTCAGCTAAGGATTTTCTGACTTTTTATAATTTTGAAACTTAAACAACTTACAACTTAACTTACAAGTCTCTACCATTTTTTCTCAGGTCATCTACGAACTATAGAGAAACAATATTTCTTCTGTTCACGCATCACTTGCCTTGTGTTATGCGCTTCCATCTACAAGTGAACATGTGATTCTTCCTGTCATTCCCTAAGTCTGGGTGGCCATATTCATGCTGAGATTTCTCAAGATAAAATATATGTCCACATGTCCAGGAAGTCCACAGCTACCATGGTGGGAAAGCCCAACCCACGCCCTCCAGCTGGTCCTACCCTTCCAACACATTTAATACTGACTATGCACGTCAGCTACTCTCACATTGTGCAAGTACAGTGCTTCCCAGAAGTGCAGGTTTGCTGTATGTGTACCGCAGAACTGATACACACGTGCAATAAATCTTCCCAGAACAGCAAGAGTGAGATCTATCGCACAGGCACACAGCAACTGGACTTTGTGGGCACAATAAGCCCAATGCTTTCTGAAAGCATCACCTGTAAACACACCACAGACATGACCAAGGTTTCTGGATGCATGGCAGCCCAGATAGATTTATTGCCTATTAACTCCAAGATGATCACTGAACATCTGGAAACCTTGGACAAATACAGGAAATGCTCAAAATTGCCTGGGTAAATTTTCTAGTCAAATAAAATGTGATCATGCCAGGGGAAAATCCAAAACATCATGGTTTAAATTGCAATTTGGCAGTTGGATGCACTGGTATGGTCTGCCTTCACCCAGAGCACAGGCTGCTGGATTAAACTGGTGGGCAAGTAAACACCTGTACAGATTGTAAAGCAATTTTTTATTATTTGCGAGATAAAATTTTCTTTGAATGCCTATTGCTAGTGAGGCAGCATTACTTGTGCTCAATCTTTTGACTATCACCTATGGCAAATCTATAGGAAAGCATCCTTTTAACTAAGCATGTGACTGTTGGACATATTTGATGACAATATATTTCAAAATGATCAAAGTCAACTGTCAGAGAAATTAGATTACTCATTATTAGTCTTCAGTTGTTCCCATGAGAACCTTAAACAGTTGGTGGTTCTTCTTAAAAGATTAGAGTAAGCTGTGTAATGTGTCATGATGAAAGTGGTAAAGATTTGTAATAACGGACAGACTGTCGTTTTTGTTTCTGAAAGTAGACTTCTATCTAATTTAGGCTTTTAATTGTACTGAATTTTATCAGCCTGTAATACAGAAAACATTGGAAATGGGCCTATATCTTTCTGTGAAATTCTGGAAATGGCTTTTTGAATTGATTCCTCTCAAAAGAATCTGGTTCCTATTGGTCAGCATCAATGCCAGCAGGTATTCTTATTTCCACATCATTTCCCCTCACTCTCTTTGTTTCCTACTAATGGCAAGATGAGAAATGATGCTGATAAGCAGTCACAGGACTAATTATTACATGCCGAATCCTACAGACTTGTCAGTAAAGTTAAAAGAAATTGGCAGTATATTAACCATGACCTAAAACTACAGGTGGGGAGTTTCAAAGCAAAATCAGATGGGACTTTAGCCATTACAACTGCTGGCCTGCAGTATAACAAAAAAAATCTACATTGACTATTTTATTCCATCCACAAATGGAAACTTGTATGATGTGAAAAACTCTGTGTGTAAAAATGGAAATCCTATAAATTCAAATAATAAAAGATATCACTTAAGTAATATTTAATGCAAAGAGGCATTCAGATAATCTGGAATATCTGTGAACAATGTTTTCTTCAAAGGAGTAGCCAAGATTTCTCTTTGAAATGCCTTGTTTGAAGTCTCTTTGCACGGCCATAAAACAAAAGACTCTCTGTTTAAAGGATTACATTAAAGGAGGGTTTCTCCTGCATTTATTTGTTGGAAAATGCTGATGAGGGAGAGACCCCCAAACTGCTACGGAGTGTATTATGACTGTCATTTCAAAGAAGACTGATAAGTTCTTTAGATCTTTCTCCAACAATGAGATAATCGTGCATCCTTGTCCTTTAATTATGGTTTCTAGCCCAAAATTTATCAAAGAGCATAATTTTACTGCATTTTGATGTTCTTTACTATCAGTGCTTTCTTTTTGCTTTGCTTTGCTTTTCATTTGCTGTACACCCCTGAAGCACATGCCTCAGATAACACAGAAGAATTTAAACCTTTAAGAAACAGCATAGTACTGATGAAAAATAAGGAGCTTTGACCAAGTTGACCAAGTTTTCGTACTCCTTACTTCTGCAATTGGCATACAGGCCATTTTTCTTTATATGTGAAGAAATACGATGCAAAGAGAACACATGGTCATGCGCTGTGCTGTATGGCTTTTGGTTACAAGAGGTCCTCATGGCATTTGTCTATTTGTCTGGTTTGCCTAGTCAGTGTAGTCCCTCCAAAACCTCTGAAGCTACAGCAGAAGTGACATGTTAAGTCCTTAGAGCCAGAGATTTGTAAGGGCTGAACCGATACCTGTGAGCATTTGCCTGGCTGCCAGTGGCACAAAGGCCATGGAAATTTGTTCCTGGGTTCCCACAGCGAGTCCAGCAGCCCCAGGTCAAACCAAACCATTGGTATGACTCTTCCTGAGCTTTCACAATTGTTGGCTTTCCAGAGGAATGGAAGGCTCCCGGTAGTGAATGTAAGTTTCCCAACCAGCAGCTTGCTTTTTTCAGATATCTTCCACAGCCCCCCTTAAAAGTACTCTGCGGGCGTCTCAGCTACACCAGCACCAGTGCACTGATGAGAACTGAGATGCTGGCGCAGACGCTGCCCAAAATCTCCCAGCACGTGACTTTTAGCACTCCCCCAGCTCAGGTTTGGCCCTGGTGAGATCCTCCAGATAGTGCTGAGGACTGAGGTATCCCAGCCAGAGGTCTTTCCCAGCTGGTAGTGATGGACAAGGCCTCCCTGTTTTGGGAAGGAAAGGAGATTGAGTCTGGCCAAATGGACACAAATCAGGCCATGTCTCGTCCTCACGGCCAGCAGTCCCTGTGGTTCAGGGGTTTCCTGAGTCAGAGCTGGAGTCTTTTTTGGTGTTTCATGGTTCTCAATTAATTTTTCTTCCATGAATATGTCCAGATGCCTTTTGGACCCATGGAAAGCTTTAGCATCCACAATGTCCTCTGGCAAGCAGTTCCACAGCTTATTCCACTGCTGTTAATACAGTACTTGAACGTAAGTGACAGTAAATACCTCACGTCTTGGCAAACTCTCCCAGGAGTTAATGGTTTTAATAACTATTCAAAAGATTTGCTTTGCTTTCTGTCTGAGTATGTCTAGCTTGAACATCCAGCCATTTGGTTCCTGTTAATGCCTTGTCCATTAGCTGAGGAAAAAAAAAAAAAAAAGAAAAAAAAGTACAAAATATCTGCTATGGGCAAACTGTGATCAAGTCACTCCTTTGCCTTCTCCTTTTTTAAGCTAAATTAACCGAGTTTGTGAAATCTCTCCTAATATGACAGGCTTTCAAAACTCAAATAATTATCCTAAATATGTTTAGACATGAATTTCATTTCAAAGGGGAGCCCTTTTTGGCTTCTGCTGTGTAAAACAAACTTTGACAGAAATAAATAACTTTTACTCCCTCTTTAAATTTTTGACTTCCTGAAGATGTTTGAAAGAAATCTCTGGTCTGTCTCCATGGAAAAATCTTCCAATTATAAAATAAACAATTTCACAATAAGCATCCCGGAATACCCCCTTATGTGCAAAATGTGTTCCAAAATAAAAGTGGCTTTTAGTCCAAAAATGTTAGTCTGAGTTGGAAGCATGCTAATTACTATAGAATACGAACAGCTTATTCAGCACTATATGCTTTGGGAAATTCTTCCGTGGAGACAAGCTCTTTCTGAAGATGAGAATGGCATTAATTTGTCCATATGCATAAAATTAACTTCATTCCAATGGTTTTCTTGGAGGTTAGTTAGAAGATGAGAAGGGATCTTTATGATATCTTCACACCACCAAATGCAAAACAGCAGCAGATCTTCTTACAAGATACATATTGCCAAAGGAAGGAAAAGTATTGTCGATATAATTCTGTTGATTTGGCAGTAGCAATACTCAGTGTTTTGTGTTACATTTGGATTTGGTGTGTATTTTTCTCACATCCATGTATTGTTCTGTCATATATGATTAATGCTGAAAGATAATCTCCAGATTGAATGAAATCATAAAAAAAAAAGCATGCATTAAGTTTGTTTTGTGAGGATGATACCGTGATGATAGCTACTGAACAATTTAACCCTCTTTAAATCCTGATTTTCGTGTTCATACCTCTGCTTAGACTTCTAGGCATATACTGTAGATTTCCAACTTCTGTGGAAGGGATGCATCTCCGTGAATGTTAATCTTCCATTTTACTCATCCACCTTGCCAAAATCTTATGACTCAATTTATTCTGCAGAGATTTCATTTTCTTTGGAGCTGATGCTAGAAGCACTCGCTGCATGGAGCTGTAAATCACACCCAGACACACTGTATTCCCAATTTCTTTGCTGAGGTTGAAATAAGCGCCTGTTTCCCAGAAATTGGTCAGGGAACTTTTCAAAGCAGGAGACTTTGAGCAGTATTAACACAGAGAACTTTTACTTCCTAGGTGAAAATGTGTTTTCAAACTCTCCAGGCTATCTCCACGGTACCAGATTAGGTGCAAGCAGAATGGGTGGTGTCTGAAGCTCTGCAGGAACCGTTCGTAGCTACTGGGCAGAAGATCTGAGGCGTGAGCAGGCTGTGCAGGATCCTCTGCAGAGGCTGAGCACCCTCACAGCAGTACTGCCCTCCCACGTGTGCATCGCACCAGGCTTTGCCAAAGCCCTGCTGCAGACCTGTGCTTTCATCCTGCAGAACAAAATAATTGAGTTAAAATTATTACAGTTGGAGTCTGATTCCTGAATGCAAACAAGATGATTCTCGCTCATCTTCAGAGGCACACCAGAAACCACGCACTACGCACTTGAGAAGATGGCCAGCTGGCTCAGAGGTCTGACAAACCCAATTCCTGCTACCACTGGGATGTGCAAATCAGACAAGGGACTGCCATTTTCCTCTCTAATTCTCTCTTCCTTTGTTAAAATTAAACCTTAGCATATCATTAGAGTCTCTTTAACCGTTTACTTCAAGAGGAACAAGACCGTGCCAGTTGCACTGGCACAATAGCTACAATAAACCATCCAAGTACAACAGGTCTGTGTGAAGAGCTTTATTCTGGGGATTTTCTAGGTTGCCAGTGCTCTAATAGCACTAACCTTGCTTTGCAATTAACATCCAAACAGACATCCAGGGGTTTCAAACCTCCTTTTCAACTGCAATTCATTACCATAAGGTCGCTCTCGCCGCGCAGGCCGTCTCCCCAGTGGTGGCATGCTTTCATCTCCAAGGAAAGGGCTCGAAGCTTTCAGGCAAGGCAGGCTGCACTCTGATTCCACTTGCCTCCCCTGCATTTTTTTTTCTCACCAGCTTCTCTCATCGTCAGCTCAGCTTCTCTTTAAAACATGTTTTGTATTTAATTTTGTTTTACGTCTCTAGCACAGCAATTTAATGCCATCCTCAAAAAAAAAAAAAAGTATTACAAATTAAAAAGAAAAAAGAAAAAAGAAAGAAAGCTTTTTAATCTTTCCTGTGTTTTTTCTCTGGAGGGCAAATTTCTTTGAATCACTTTCCTGAGAACAATTTAGCACATGTAATTATACCTCAAAACAAAAGGAAGTGAATCATTTAATGCGATGCTTTGATTTTAGGAAATACTAAATACAGTTAATCTAAGGATTTGCGACTACTTTTTTGGTTATTGCCAAAGACAGAAGTGCTGCTCAGGGGAGAATAAACGAGACGATGCTGTACTTGTCACAGAACTGCCCTGTGACACACCGAATAGCTGTCTGCAGGTATCATGGTTCAGGCCTAGCATGTAAATGCACTGCAGAATACTGCGATCAGGTGCTGGCACGCTGCCGGCAGTCCTGCTTTCACAACAATCTTCTTTTTTGTTCCCTTTTTATTACTACATTTGCCCTAGCACACAGTTGTATCCTAAAAGCCAGACCTTCCTAAAGCTGTGCAGCTGTTGGTAGGTGCAACAAAAAGGATGTTTCCTGAACGACAAGCAATATTCTCCACGTAGGAGTTGTCGTATCCACTGAATACCAGAGTAATAGCCTGCAGGCCATTTTCTCAGGGTCAGTAGATGTCAGTCTTAGGGCTTCCTTCCGATCTCACCCTCGTTTTGTAATACAT
This sequence comes from Cygnus atratus, assembly GCF_013377495.2. Taxonomy (NCBI): domain Eukaryota; kingdom Metazoa; phylum Chordata; class Aves; order Anseriformes; family Anatidae; genus Cygnus; species Cygnus atratus. Next base: position 10,237,394 of record NC_066364.1, read on the forward strand.
TGCTGCCCCTTCAAGGTCTTAACTACCACCTTCGTCGTGGATGAGAAGTCAATTTGCTCTGATCCTCTGCACAGGAGTCAGTCTCCTGCTGTGCAAGCATCTCCCTCCCACTGGTGACCCATCACACTGACCTTGCAACGCCCTTATTCATTAACAATCTATTAATTTATTTCATGATCCTCATCCAGGGTATTGTACACCATACTCTGGTAAAATGAACTAAAATACTAACCAGGCTTAACAGCACTGTTACGTGGCACTGAACGTTGGTAGAATTGTGATGGCTGGAGAGGGAAATTAAACTGCAGGTGAAGAGCATGTGCAGGAAGCACAAAGTGCTCTACACCAACACTTTTGCTCCCAAAGTAAATCACGGCTATGCACCTTCAGCAGTCCACCTGTACACCCCTCGCTCTGCCTCCAAACAAGGGCAAAATGAGCTCAATTTTGGTCAGTCTTTAGGGCAGTTTAGGATTTAGGTTTAGGGTTTATGAAAGAGGAAGGGGTTTTGCACCAAGTTTCCATTTTCTACATCTTGTGTGGCTGGTCATACATGGGGAGAACTGATGTTGCCAGAAGTGCTGGAGAAGAACTAAGTTGTATTAAGCATTTTGGAGCCTATTTCCATTTTTCTAAGGAGACACAGGCAGCTGGGACAAGACCCACAGAAGGGTGCAGCATCACATCACTGAGGTGCACACTGGTCTGTTCCCAGGCACTCACCGTCTCCTAAAACAGAGCTGAGTGAAGCACCTGGGCTCCCTACAGAGAGCTTTCCTGAGAACAAGAGCCACAAACCATCCTGGCAGGCAAGGACCATGTCAACTGGCCGCCGAGAAGTCTTGAGGTGGTGTCAAGCCTCGCCCTACTCGAGGGTGCCTCGCTTGGACGTCACTCACAGCCCCGCAGGGTGGAAAGCCCCGTTCCCACCCTCAGCTCGAGCGGCTTTTTCCCATAATATTCAACCCCAGGGTGCAGGAAACAGGACTTTGCATCGTTCCCTGACTTAAGGAAATGTCCACACATCAGAGGGCTGGTTTCCACAGTTTGCTTTTTTCTTCAGAAAGATGCAGAGCAGCAGTAACTGCAAAGTCTAGCATTTTTAAAAGCCTTTAAAACTTGTTTTTTCAGCAACAAAAAAGTCAACAAAAGGGAAAAAGAACTCAAAAGTTAGCCAAAGGAGAAGTCTATTTTGAGCAAAAAGGAAATTTTTCCCTTCCTCTGTCCCATGAAAGTTACTGAGTACTTGCTGTCCAGGGAACAATACACCACTAAAAGCCCTCCGGTTCTTTAGTAAAACGCTAGGGTGCCTCGGAAGCCACAAGCAACACCTCAACGATACTCTGTTAGAAGCAGCGGTGATGAAACAACCACCACAACATGGCTGGAGATGAGGACAGCACGATCCACGGCCACATACAGCAATACTGTGCCAAGGACCCCAGGACAAGGAAAGGGAGAGGCTTCCCCTCGGGAGGAAGGATGCTTGGGCAGCCTGCGGCCACCGAGGCAAGGTCTGGTCCTCTCACCGGTCACTCCACCATCCATCTTATTGCTCACCCCCAGCAGCATCATACGGTAATGAAAGGGGAAATCGTCTTCTTTGAACTCTGCGGGCAGTTTTCGTTCCCTAATCAGTATTTGATCTGCTCACCGAGTCACACGGAATGCGAAATTATAAATGTGACAGGCATTTTTTCTTGTCTGCTTTTTGACGGCTTTTGGAAAAGAAACAACTTCTGTCTTTTTGCCAGAAGGATAGTATTCTGTTTCGGTACAGAAAAAATGCATTTTTCATAAGCAACTATTTTACATTGCAAACTCCGGGCTCCTATTCCAGACAGATAAACTATTTTTAATAAAGTTTCCTACAAGATCTCAGCTGGCTTTCAAGTCCCTGACTGTTAACCCAGAAAACTGTACTTAGAGAATTGCACACAAAGGTGTATTCATCAGGTCTGGGTCTGTTCTCACATTGAAATAACCTTTTAGAAGTTTAAAAAATTTCAATACATTCATAAAAGCAAGCCCATTTGGGTATAACATGCAATTATAGAGAGCCCATACACAGCCTCAGACTGTGATTGTGGCAGGGCAGGAAATGCTTTCCCTGTCTTGCAAATATTCCTGGGATTTGAGAAATGCTTCCTATTTCCATATGAAGAAAAAGAGAATTATTTTACAGTTTTCCTTTAAATGAAAGAGCAGAGAGACAGGCAGTCAGCCCAGAGGGCTGTGGTTAGGGCTCTCACCTAGGATGAAAGAGATTTAAGATCAGATTAGCTGCACTGTCTTTGATTTGCAAAGGGGTCTGGGGCCTGGGCTCTCGGGGGCACCCAGCACTCATTAAGCAGCTGCCTTTCTCAGTCCCTTCAGTTGGAGGCTTTCAGTTTTGTACAGATAATTAACTGTTCGCCAGATCAGGGACTTGGACCTAATTAATCGCCACAGGAGGCTGATGCCAAAACCATCTGCTTTAAGCACCTAAACTGGTTAGGCGCGATGGGTACGAGTTGGATGGGTACGGCCTCGCTGGGTGATTCAGCTCACCTGGCAGCACTCCTGGGCAGACCTGGTATTTCTGAGGCTGTCTGGAGCACCCATGCCAGGAGCTACCTTTGTGTCCCCACTGCGGGCAACTCTGAGGGCTGGCTTCATGAACAAGGACCTAACGAGAACCAGCAGATTGGAACTGGGGCAGGCCGTGTCCTATGTCCTGTAGGTGCAAGCAGCAGGTGCCTTCTCCACCGGGGGTTCAGAAAACTGAGCTTGTTTTGGTGGCTGTGTGGCTGGCATCTGCAGGGTGGTCTAGGAGCCGGCACCCTCACCCATGCTGTAGCCATCAGGCTAGAAATGAGGCTAAAATAGAGGCTTATTCCATCCTTCATACAGAAGCCAAGCCATTGCTGCGGAGAAATTCACAGAGTGGAAAAGACAACCCGAGCTGGATTCAGAATAGTCTCCTGAGAAATAGAACACTGTGGCTCTCTCCTGCAGCCAGTACTGTCTATGCCCCTTGATAGTGGTGGCAATATAAACATAGTCCTCAGACTCCTTACTCCTTTCTCACCTCCTCTTAGCATGCCTATATCATACCTCACTGGGCCGAAGGAATCAAAGAATGGTTGAGGTTGAAAGGGACCTCTGGTCCAACTCCCTGAAGACCTACAGGTTTCTTCAGGTCCAGGAACTGTCTTTTTCAGAAATATTTTAGAAAGGTATTCTTAAGTTCCCAATATCATGGGAAGGTAGGGTGGAAGTGTATCTCACTTGATCTCCTGCATAGTATAGAAATTAAATACCACACAAATTCCCTAGTATGAGCAATTCAGGGGAATGAGACTTTTGGTTGCTTTTCTTTCATTTTTTTTCCCTCTGATTATTTTTTTCTCCGCTAAACAAGCAAAACATGCAGGAGAGGAAAATGAGTGGAAAAGTTCTACTTAGAAGTATTTTAGCTTAGGTTATTACTCTAGGAAGGAGAGAAGGGCTCTGGAAAAATTCTGAAAGAAAATATTTTCTACATTTTTTTCACTTTTTTATCAAAGTGAAAACCATTTTCAAGCCAGGAGGTTTTCCTGATGTAAGTTGGTCAGCAGCCCCAAATCCTACTTTTTGCTATTCCCCAGAGAGCAGGAGGAGTGTAATTCACAGTAGATACTTCTACAGTCTCTACTGACCATTGCTGTAGCTCTCAACAAGAGTGGGATTGTCAATGTATGTTCCCTTGTACTCAGATCATTTCCTGGGACCAGCTCTGCGGTAGAGATTAACAGAGTTTGGCCTCCATAGAATACTTTATTTGTGGCCCATACACCTCAAGAGAGGGTATGCACTATCTGGGGATAAAATATTTTTCATTTTTTCCTTTTCCTATTTCCTCTTTCATTTTTAAACCCTCTCCCTAAATAGGTCTGATGACAGGCTGGCTGGGGATACGCTTCCAAGTGAGTGCTCTTGAGGTGATAGCCTAATGAATGAAATTTAACAGTGAATGATTTCAATGTCTGTCACCAAAAAAAAAAAAAAGAAAAAGTATTTCTTGTTGAATTTTACAGGAACATCCTTAGTATGAATTACAACATATGGCAAGCAAGGGTGTGTTTGCATGCAGAGATTTTTTAGATCCTCCATTGACTCCGTGCTGGCCCCAACTGCTTATTGTGAAACCATCATTGTGTGTCTTATTTATCATGTTTTTCTTTCATACTCATTATTGCCTGGTTATATTTTATACTCTCTTTAGAGCAAAAGCAATTAAGATCTCTGAGAGCTCAGAGCTCACCCTGGATGTAGGGGGAAGGCTGAGACCTCTCTCTGCCTGGGGCCAGCAGGACCTCTTCATGGACCCATGTCTTGGGTAGGTCTAGGCTGATCCACTGCATCTTGGACATTCTCCCCCTGCATCTGGCATCTGATTAATCTATGAAAGAATTGATATAAGGGCCTTCATTATGTGAGCTTTCAGAAGTAGTTTGCGTTAGTGGATAGCATGTTTAGGTGAAGAGACTCAAAGTGAAATGGAAGAACTATCATTTAGCCCAGTGATGAAAACCCCAATAGCCTCCATATTAATGGGAACTGCTGAGAATCATGATTTTGGTTGGATTTATTTCTAAAATCCTTGAACATGCTTTGGTCTTGAAATTTCATCCCTTTTAGAACGTCTTGGCCAAGACATTTTGCAGGGATGTATCAAATCAGACAGGTAGACAGCACCCAAAATAATAAACATAAATAGATGGATGGATGGATGGATAGATAGATAGATAGATAGATAGATAGAACCTAGAAGTCCCCTCTTATGCCTCCCCGCCAGGGCTCCTGCAAGGGGACCGAGTAATGCCACACTGGTCACTGCAGAAAACACATCCACAGTCACTTATCACCACACAGATCACAAATTACTCCTCTCTCATTTTGCTTGCCCCATGCAGCTTTGTGGCAGTGTACAAGGAGACATGCTGTCCTCAGACCTCCAAGTGTTCCCCTGGGACCAGTCCCTGCACTGCCAGACCTTGGGTGATGGGCACCCCTCAGCACACCTTCCAGATTGTCTCCTGTCTCCTTCATCCTAAATATTTTCCCTAAAATATAATGCTGTTGGTGTTTCTTTAAAGCTTTCGCCTATATGCAGCGTTCTTTCAGGTGCTGCTTCTGAACGTCCTTGGAAAGAAACTCCTGAAAGGTCTGATTTAAGGTACAGTAGCTGGAGCTGCTATAAAACGATTCTTGCTACCTGGGTTTGAATACTGATATAGTATTGTGTATCTTGGCACAAAGTTTTCCTAGATATTTTCAGAGAGGATCTTGTAGCTGGAGTATAATCAGTACAAAGAAGAAAGGCCTTTCACTTCAGTCTTATGCTTTTAATTATATCTTGCTATTAGTCCATCACCAGCTTTTTCGCAATCACTAGATGGAGGCCAGACTGCACGTATGCACACAAACACACACACTCAGAAAACAAACATTTGTTTTCATAATTTCCATCACCCATTCAAATCCCCTCTACCTCTTGTTCAAATAAACATTATTATCTTTATCCTTTCCTCCTTCATTTACTAAATACATCATCGGTTTTGAGGCCCATCTTCCAGCACTCCCTCAACTTCAGTTTTTTCAAGAGAATAAAAAGAGCATTTACTTCCCTGGTCTTCCATGTATGCTGCTACAGAGCAGAGAGATTGTAAAGAAGGAAGCATGACTGTCAGAGTACAGGATGAATTTTAGTTCTCTTGACCCCCATTTTGAGCTCTTCCATGATTTTGAGAATTGTTTTGTAACAAAGGTGGTGAATTCTGATATGATTCTCAAATAAAGCTGTTCATTAAGTCTTAACTTCACACTTCTCTCCTAGACCTTTACTGTCCCCTGACGGGGAAGGAGACAAGTAGATTATTTAAATATTTTGCCCATGATCACATAAGGGACCACTGACAGCTAGGAATAGCTATCCTGATTCAAAGCCTAACACATACACCACTTCTCCAGTTATAGCCATCGTGCAATGCATTATATTAGTCAACAGGACACCATGTCCTACGTGGGAATTTCTGGGACCTTCTCTTTCAAGCTTTGACAGCGAGTCACCATCATTTTACTCATCTCTATGGGCCAATGGCTCCCACTATGATGGCATTCAAATTTTTTATCCCAGTCCAGGAACATTTACTAGATACTAGGTTTCCCTTGGGTTTGGAAGTGCTTTGAAAAGGAATAAGCTATTGTAAAGTAAACTTCATAAGTACTTAAAAAAAAAAAATTACAAGAAATTGTGCCTTTGTGCATCTCAAAATAGTTGCTGACCTTTGATCAAAATTTCAGTTTGCTGGACATTCTTGACATTCTTAAGAAAATTTATTGAGAATAGCTTGAACACAGAAAGCAACCCCTGTGTTGTCTGGGTAACCTGCTCTAGTGGGAGGTGTCCCTGCCCATGGCAGGGGGTTGGAATTAGATGATCTTTAAGGTCCCTTCCAACCCAAACCATTCTATGGTTCTCTGACAGAGTGACCACTGTATCTTCAGTACATCATGTTACAACTAAGCAACTATGACAGGCTCTTAGGGTCTACCCAAGGCAAATACAGGTACTGTTGGTTTGCAAGACCAAAGAGATTTTTCTCCCATTTTCTTCCCCAGATGAGAAAGGGAACTTGCCATCCACTGAAACACCAGCAAGAAATCCAAAAAATTCCCATGATTTCAGAGGGTGCCAGTCAGCCTGGGTGCATTGCCTTCCTGCTTGTTTTGCCCTGACAGATCAGGTAAGAGGTAGTGTGAACTGGCCTAGAAGGGTGACATATTTGAGGCCTACCTCCAGTTACCAGCATAGATAACACCCAGGTTTCACTTCACCACATCTTCTCCTCGCTCTTAGGAGCCCCAGTGACTGTGCAGCAGCAGTGAGCACCCACACAGGCAAGAAAGGCTTGCAGGAAGGCCTGCGTGATGGACCTGACCATGCCGGCCTTCCTCACAGCACTCACCCCAGAGCTCCCCCAGGACCTGATGCACAGTGTGCGATGAGCGGCAGCACTTCTCATTGATGTCCCTGGGGACATGTCCAAAGATTTTTGGAGCTCCAGTGACTGTGACTACTGAGTATGGCCTCTGAGGTTCCCCTGCAAGTGCAGGACCCCTCCATACCAGTGCTTCCCAGTAAGAAACCTGCTCCCTTTCTGGGGGTGAGTGTAAAGCACCACCTGGCAGTGCCGACAGAGATCTCCACTGTCCCTCATAGTGCTGCTGTCATGTTTACAGGCTCTCAAGTTCTCTGAGCATCTTCCCAACATGAATTGAACATAATTAGTGCAGTGGCTTAGGCTCAGCTCTGCTTAGACCCTGGAGCATCAATGCCCTTACATCATGGTGCTCACCTGAAGATCAGTCAGGCAGTTTAAATGTCATCCCAGTGAACTATTTTACTGTTCAAAGGAGATGAAATGTGTGCTATATAGAGTTAAATTAACATTGTCTAAGAGGCACAAACACCTAGTGGCAGTGCAGAAAGCTGTAGGAGACGTGTAAATCACGGACATCTAATAATTGGGCCATGGAGGGAAGAGAAAGGAGGGGAACAATTGACTGAGATCTGAAAAATTTTGGCAGATTTCTCTGGGACGTGTTCTCCTGTACTTTATTAAATTCCCCCTTCTCCCTCCCCGCCCCCCCCCAAAAAAAAAAAAGACTGTTCTTCCGACTAACGATGTTTCATCACCAAGAACATGTTCCCACATACAGCAAAAGCTTTTGCTCAACTTCCACTGACTTCTCTTGCATCAGAAATGTCCCTGGGCTCTTACATCAGGCTGGCTGTGGACACAGCTGTGAAATCACGCCCTTTCCTAGTCAATGTAAGGCAAAATATTTATTTTAATAGTGTTGGGCAGGCCAATTTCATTCATAATTGAATCAGCAGTTTATTTCTAGGTCTTTTCACTGACCACCCATTCATCACTTCCAGCCATGGAGTTCAAAGAGCTGCTGGAAGGCACATCTTAAAAAATCTGTTCAAAAAACAGCACAAGGAGAATGGCCAACCCCGAGGGCCAGATGTCAGACATCCGAGGCAGGCATGCTCTGCCACCACAGTCTTTCAGCCTCAGCCAGGACCCCACAGAAGCTATGCCAGGACACACCACCAAAGATTTCAGCAGTAACTGGCACCTTGGGCCATACATTCAGTGACAATGGGAAATTGTACTAGTTTAGTCAAAGGCGGCCCAACCCACACTCACTCCTCTATCCTTGTGCATCACTGAGCCCGTATTCTTATTTTTGCTCGTGTATTTGGTGCAGGTGATGGAAGAAACTGTGCCTGCTTCTTTGCAGTTGTTGATTTCTCAGGTCCTGCCCTCCAGACAAGAATTGCCAGGGCACGTCAATGAACCCCTTTGCATCACTATGCAGAGCCATGGAAATGGTGGTGCACAGAAAGATTTGCCAGCTCTGCCCCACCAGACTTAGCTTCACACATATTGTAACAGAGGTCTGCAGAAGATTTAAAGCTAAGAGGTTTAGAGCAATGTTTTAGACCAGTAATGTATCTCAAGGGTATCCTGCAGTAATGAGTTCCCATGCACATGAGCACATAGTGAAGCCAGCATCCCTTTTCAAATACCTGTATAATACAGACAGGAGAAGTAAAAGTGATAGCAAAAAAAAAAAAAAAAAAAAAAAAGACTGCAATTTGGAGCAAAGAATGAAGAGAGCAGACATCAGTCTCTGTAAGCCCCAGCTCCCAGCAGGCAGCCAGTCTGACACATATCCAGGGCAGCTGAGTACGATCTTCATGTGGATTCCTACCATTTCTCCCTCCATATTCTGTATCTTTTCAATCTTCTTCTCCCAAGCAGAATGGCTTACTCTGCTGGATTTCCTGCCCCAGTCCTTCCCAGTCGGACCCAGAGCAGCACTCATATTAAGAAAAGCACTTTTTTCAGCTGTTTCTGTACCTCTCTGTCTTGTAACCACAGGTTGCTATCTCCAAAACAGTTAGGTCATCTCCGAAGCAAGGATGATCAATCTTGAAATTGAACAATTTAAATCTCAGTGAAGGACACTAAGCTTTTATCTCATTTCACTGCATTTTTTTTCCTTTCTTAACTGGACATACAGCTGACTGGAGAATATGGGTTATCACCACAGTTCAAATGATGACATAAAAGCAAATACCATGGTTCTTTTGCAACAATTAAAAAAAAAAAAAAAAAAAAAGAAGAAGAAGAAGAAGAAAAAAACATAGTGATTAGACCCTAGTCTCCTTTTTCAGTTCCACATCCTGCAAATATGTTGATCAACTTTCCAGTCTTTCCTCCAGCAACTCTTCCACTCCTGTTCAGCTTAACCTTTCTTGGAGCCAAGCTCTTTTGATCCATTAGAAATTTGTCCAACACCCATTGCTAAAGCCATTTGGAACACGGTTTGGAGAACGAGAACATAAATCAGACAGCAAATTCATGATTTTCATGCAAACCACACAGGAGGTAATGACTGCTGCTGGTTTAGCCAAATCATCCACTACCCTGACCTGTAAAGTCTGAGGCCTTTTCCTCTGGAGAACTATACTGGAAAAACTTCTGATATTCTTGCTCTGAGAAAAGAAGCTTTAGCTAGGCAATATTTATTTTAGCTGAAAAAGTAATTATTTTATAGCAACTTCTCAGATGGAAAAAAAAATAAAAACTGAACAGAAGGATGGGTATGATTTCCACTTTAGTAACATATTGATCAAGATAAGAAATAATTAATTATACAATTCCTGTGAAATATTATACAAACAGAGAAAATGTGTCTATCTGAAAACCCAGAAGTATGTGTCTTGGAATAAATCCAGATGCACCAAATGCCTATTTTTAAACTCAGTGACTCATGAAAAGGGAACTGCAGTGATTAGTTACAGCAGCTTTAAGTGTTAAATAAACATAAACTAGGAGCGGCTCTGGCTGGATCTATTCAAAGTGACCCCCCTGAGCTGAGAAGTGACCCTTAGCCTTCCGAGGGGCTGTGTAGGTGGAAGGGGGAGATCTGCTTGGAAGAGCAGAGCCCAAGAAGCACAGGATGATGTGATTTCCAGCAAACCCTTAGGAGACTTTGCTGTGTTCTCAAAAAGCATAAACATCTTTGGTGTCTCACCGTAAAACTCACCGTTTTGTGCCAGTGATCTACAGAGGGGAGCAGATCCACACGAGGTAACGACCTGTGGCTGGGAACAGGCAGGAGTGATGGTTAGGAGCAGGCACCCAAGCCCTATGTAAGGTGCTCTGTCTCTTGCCTTGTGTGGGTGGGTTTGTTTGCAAGAGACACAAAACACTTTTTTAATAAGCTGTTTGGCAATGGTTTTGTGGTCTGTGGTCAGGTCACGCCTCATTTACAGCATCCCATGGCCACTGCTGCACTCAGCTGCACGGATCTCCTTTGGATCACCCATTGCCCCATTCCCACTCTGCCCTCAGACTCGATGGCATTGATGCTCTGCTCCCTCCTAGATACCTAGGCACTTCTACACCCATGGGCACTACTGCCAGGCATACATGCAGGCTATGAAACTGATCAAACTAAACCTTTCTTTTTATCTCTTGGGTAAAGGTAAACATGAATCCCAGTCTTGAACTAAACAGCAACAAATTTTCTGGAATTTGAAGGGCAGACCAGACATAAGTCTCAAGGCTCAGGCCACGCTTATTGCTAAACATTTTGTGCAAGGCCCTCAACATGTATTTTATCAGATCAGAATCACACACACGCTAATGAATTCAGTGAAACAAATGGCATTGCAATTACAGTCTGTGAGCTACACACTAATTGTCAGACAAAGGATGGCAACAAAGCAGAGGCTCACATAAAATTAGATTGAAAACTTTAACTCTTAGTGCATCGTACACAATGTTTCCATGGATCTGTAACGACCCAGGGAAAGAATTTGCAGGGGAAATCAAAGAGGCTTTCTCTGAATTCGCAGCAAGTAGTTCAGTGCTGCTCAGGCTGCAAACACCAGCTATAGACAGCTGACGTCTTCTGAGCATGCATCATCCCTGAACTCTGATTTATGTGCACAGGCTTACAAAGGATTTATCTTCAGAGCCAGCTCAAGGAGCATTATGTGAAAGGGGAATGAATAAAGCAAGAAGGCCATAAATTTCTCTTTCAGTACAAAAATCTGGACACTGAGTAACCATACAGCTGCTGAGTATTGCCTAGAGCTCACCAGGATGAGTTCTGCTCTATGTTAAAAAAGCTCTTCTAAATTCCTCATTAGCATTCCTTGATATTAAATAATGCCCATACAAGGGGGGCCAGGGAAGGGACAGGCATTTATATATCATGAAAGAATATTGATTTTTAAGTTATCAGTGGTTTTAAGTCACTTCTTTGCTCAATCACCTAGCAAGCAGAGAAAGTATTTAGGGTCTGGGGAGAGAGACATCCATTCTCCACTTTCCCTTACACCCAGCTCACTGCACAGACTAACCAGAAATAATTCTGCTTTCCACTGCCATAAAAGGGGTACAAAAAGCCATATTGTTTTAAATGTCTGGTGTTGCTACCAGCAACAGAAAGGTTTTGAAAGTAGTAGAAATTGCTTTTTTGACTCTGAAGAACATAAGCAAACCAGAAGAAATTAATGGATAAAAATCTAAGCTACATAATGCATGCCTAATTATATTTCCTATTTGGGTTTCATTTCCTAATGGTAAATTCTTATTAACTCACTCACTCTTGCCCCACATTGCTTCCCCTGTGCTTCAGTACCATATTAAAAAGGCATTCTGAAAACAAACCTTGTTTTCATTTTTAGTTTAAAAAAAAAAAAAAAAAAGGAAGAATTGTCACTCACAATAGTCCTTTGGCCACACACAGACAGAAAGCTCAACCTTTTATTTTAAGGAGTATTTAATAATAGAAAAGGAGCACAAGAGGAAAGCAGCAGGGATGCCATACCTACAGAAACCATAAATGAGTAATCCTTTAAATGTCATTGCTCCTTTGTAGGACAGAGAAGGTGATGAATATGGAAAACCCAGCTCGGAGGGCAGAGTATCTTTGAGGTCCATACATGGGTGACACAGGAACTCCAAACTTCAATAAAAAGTGTATGAGTGCTAAAAAAACAGCACATTTCCCAGATAACTCCCATGTTAATTTCTCATTACCATGGCTAAACAGGAGTGCACAGGTTTATTTGGACTGAATAACAATTCTTGTTGAACACAACTAACAGTGAAGAAGAAAAGCAATGTCACCTGAGAGAGAGCAGTAGTTAAAAAAATAATTATTATTATTATACTAGAGCCAGGCCTAAGCACTAAGCCTGTTTTGCCAGCAGCCCCAACTCAAGCACACTGAAACTCAGCTGACCTCTGAAAAACCCTGGCCAGGTACTTTCTAAACTCCTGTGCTATTGAAGATAACAATTTGCAAGCCTCCTGGAATCAAAATGTGGAAGGACAGCAATATTGCAGAAGCCATCTGCAAATTATACCAGCACACACTCTCAACACATGCTGGATGCCAGCATTTGTCTTCAACTTTTCTTTACATTTATTTAAAAAGATAACTTTTTTTTTTTCATTTATTACTACTGATAACTTAAAACTCAACAATCCCACACATATCACCATTGTGCTGGACCAAGGCAGCTGGAAACAACAGGCTTTAACTTAATAAAACCATAAAAACACAAATAGGTGGCTTTCTCTATTGCCTGTGGCCTCGTTCTGCAGCAGCATTAGTGTGTCTTCAGAGGATAAATAGGGCCATATAATGGCAATTATTGTCGCGGGCTCCCTGCAGACATGACCTCACCCTCAGGACTTGGAATCTGCCCCCGGCTGGGCTGGAGTTCCCAAGGAATTTTAATGACGGGGTGCGAGGGTCAGGCCAGGCTTGCTACCTCCTTTCCAAAATAAAACCCCATTTTGACGGGGCTGATTGAGGCCTGCTGCCATCTGAGGGCCCCTTCATGTCCCCAGGGAATGGTTTCAATGTGGCAGGGCGCCAAGCACACCCAGTGCTCAGTTGCTGCTAGTGCCCCAAAAGAAATATTAAAAGGAAAGTAAATCCTACTGTGCCAGATACTGCGTATGAACACTTGCTAATATTGTAAGGGAGAAACCTCTGGTTAAGGCCGACACTTGCCTTCCTCTTGAATCCAGAATGTCCCTTGGCTGTTGTATCCCAAAAAGCAGGACAAGGTGGCAGTGCTGTCTGCTGGGGACCCTCATTGTGCCCAGATTTCAGTGAGGGGCCCAGCAGCACCCAGGGGAGGAAGAAGGGGCACGTATCTGGCACGGCCTGTGTCCCTGCGAACCACCGAGCTGGTGGGAAGGCACGGCGGTTCTCAGCTCAGCCGAGAGACGTCTCTTGATTACTCTGAGGAAAGCTATCTCCAGCTCCCACCTGGCACCAAACAGACATGTCCCTGGGACCAAGTTTCACTGGTGAAGTCTTCATTTTGTCAGCCTCTGGCATAACAGTCCATTAACCTCAGAGAATTACCTTGTAGTTGCCATCCATCAAAGTGTCTGGCTACCTGACGAAATGAAGAGTTATTTCTCGGGTCTGTCAGTACACGGTAGCTCAACAGCTAAATCATTTATTCAATGTGATTAATCCATTATATCCCACCTGTAGCAGTTGCCCTGAAGACCCAAAGAGGAGGTGGTCAGGAAAGATCCCAGGAACACCAGAGACAATTGCACCCGTACAGGGCATGCCGGGTGCATCCAGCAAGGCAAAAATTCCCTCCACTCCTACATTGATGCTGGAGCACGGCTTAATGGGAGGACAGTGAACTTCAACAGGAGGCAGTAAGAGCAGGAACCACTCAAGGGGCAGCAAAAAGCAGTTCCAGAAACAGTAACTGCTGCTTAAGTGAACCTTATAAGATGCGAGGTGAGAAGAACACTTCATGGTGAAGATAAGAGCGTTCAGATCCCACAATGAGCATTGATACCATTTCTCTCACCTGGCAGAAACCCTCAGTTCTGTACCGCCACTTCAGTTTTAGGCCTGTGTCACCAGGATTACCTCTCACATTCTGCAGGGACACATGATCCCCACTTGCAGGCAGCACTGACTGAAATGATGACCTCCTGGCCACTGTCTGCCCTTGCACCTCATCTCCATCTGGCACTGAAGAACAAGCCTGGCTGGTGCCTTTCTTCCTTCAGTGCCATCTAATCCTTGAACCTGGTTAATCTGCCATGAAAATATTGGAAATGCTGCAACATCCATCAGTCCACTTTGGGCTGGCAAGGACCAGGCTGTGGACCAAGCCCGTCAACTTTGGTGACAGAAGAAAGCATTCAGCACAGAGCAGATACAGGGGTGATTTAGAGAAGGATGGGCAGGTTGTCTCTATTAACTTTTGAATATTTACTGGGCTTGTTTCAATTACAAGGCATAGCGGCATGAATTTCAGATGTACAATGCTAAGTATTTTTTTAAGGTCGTGGGTGGTAATTGAAAGTCAACTTTGATATTCACACAACAAAAATACGGCTAATAGGGAACTGCTCTGAAATCTGCCCAGCATGATGCCTTTCATACTTGGTAATAATGAATATAGGAATGACTCGTAACAGTCTAGTCAGTGGAAACAAAACATAATTTGGCTGGTCATTTGCTTTTGTTCATCTTTTGTTGGAGGAATGGGAGGGGAGACAAGTCCTGTGGCAATAGCCTTGAAAAGACCATCTCCGTTTTGAATCTGCTGAGATGAAATATCTGCTTTCAACAACAAAGGCTGAACTCTGATCAAAGCCTGACCAGCATCACGCCCTGCAGTGGTATACACCAGATCCTAATTCCTGCAAGTGCCCGAGGGGCCCTGAGACTCCCATCAGTCAAAGTAATACAAGGACAGGAGAAAGCACTGTAATTTTCAGTTCAGCCCAACAAACCCTGCAGCCTCTTGACTCGCAGGAACCTGGAATGCATCCTGCAAGCAATTAGCAAGATGGCTTTCCAGCCCATCAACACGGCACAGCTCTTCTTTGATATTGTTTTATTCTTCCCCCAGTTCCCTCCCAAGAGCTGTTTCAGGAACTCCGTGCATACGCTGCTGGGAGCACAATTACAGGACAGTGTGTACAGTGGAAATTCATTCAGCATGTTTCTGAGACCCCTCGTTTCCATGCGAGGGCCTCTGTGCGTGTTCTGCCTGTGCCCAGTGTGTGTGTGGTTATATTAGATGCTTGGGCGAGCAATTACCCAGCGTGTGTGAATAAAGGCTTGTTTTGTCAAGCCAATATGTATGTGCAAAAATGTACAGCCCTGTGCTGCCTATGATGTCTAACATACCAAGGGGGCACAATCGTGAGTTACAACATGCCAGAGAAGAGGGATGGCTGTTTCTAAGTAATCGCTCATCTTCTGCATAAACCCTCCTAGAAGCTCCTCTCTTGCTTTCCATCTGTCCTTCCTCCTGCGCCCAACAAGAGCAAAACCCTCACTGCCCAGACTCCTGCCTTACCCACAGGACCACAGTATGGCCAACAGCATTACCCAGCACTGCTGCTGTGAAGTTATGGCCCAAACAGGCAAGTTCCTCCCAGATAATGTGTCTGAAAATGGCACGGTTGTCTCTTCTGTTCTCTGCTACATCAGGAGATGTGGCTTCTGCTGCCACGCTGTTCTGGTCCCCAGGCTCAGAAATATCTCAGCAGCTCCTGCTGTCCTGCTGCTGGGCTGATGGTGCAAGGGACAACAGTGTAGTAGAAGGCACCTGGGTTGGTGAGGTGGCCTGGCCGTTTGCTGCCCCGCAAGGAAATAAGGCTTCAAACCCAGGCTGAGCTATGGACGGCCTACGTGATGTTGATCAGACTACTCACTCCTCTCTTGTTTCCATTCCACACTGAATCAGGGCTCTGTGCACGTCACCTGAGTGCACAGTTTTTGGAAATCCATAACTCTTAGTGTAAATGTTTCCAAGTCAAAATTGTCTTTAAATACTTTAGGAAGATGGTACCACCCACTCTAAGTCTGTAGCTTTATTATGTATCCTTGGACTAGAAATACATTGAGAATTTCCTTTTTTATTTTTGGGACTTCAATTATTTTGAGACAGTAGCTTAAATATTTTGGAGGGGTGCCTTTCCATGCATATCTTACAACTGGTCCTAAAAAAGAAAGCATTAAAACAAAGTTACCATCTCAGATTTGTCCATTAGCACTGAAAGATGACCTACCGAGCAATTAATAGCATAGATTCACCATTTAAACACTCCGTATTCAGCAACTGGACTTCACTGCTCTGCTAAATTCCACTGAAATCCATCATATATGAACACATAAGTGCTGTATCAAACAGGGATGCATTTACCTGCAGAGCCATGCTGCAGTGCAGAGGAGAGTGTGCACCAGAATGGATCTGTTCTTTTATTTTCTGTGATTCTGTGTTTATCTGTAGCTCCCTGAATTCCCTTTGTGTGTACTGACAGTTGCCTGATAAATGCATAGGCACTGCGAAAAGAGATAAACCCTGCTGCAACAGTTTACTGATAGCATCAGTGTTCCATCTAAAGCAAACGCTAAATCACGGAAATCAACAGTTCATGCAGAGATCTGAGATTAGCGGGTTTCAGAAGCTAAGAAGTGCTGTGACTTTGCACTGGAATATAGGAAATCATAGTTCAGCTTTCCATGTGAGTGTAACAGTGAGCAAGATGTGAATTTGGCAAAGCCCTTTTGGGAAATTGGGGGCAGACGGAAAAATGTTGGTGGCTTTTAGAAAGCAATCTTATTTATTTTTCAGAATTATTTGGTGTATATTCTCGACAAATAGCCCTTTCCTGTAGCTCATTTAGATGTAGTTCCTTGTATTCAATAAACACCACCTCAGATTTGGGACACACATCAAACAGCATATTTGCGATGTCTGACAGGATAATAGTCATTCTCAAGTTCATATTTCCTGTGGCAGATTCATGATTATGAGTTCAAAAAATCACTTTATGTGCATGATTTGTAACCATTGAGTAAAAGTCAGCCTTGTAGTAAACAATTCTGCAGTTAACTCATTCTGCCAAATATTCTTACAGAGGAAGTATAAGTGACTGTAATTCAGTCAAGGCAAATCCAAAGCATGTTTACTGGATCCTTGCCATATTTTTCTAAACTAGCAGCCCCATCTGGCTATATTTTATTGTTTTTCAATAGAAAAAGTGCCAATAATATTGTGGAGTGATGAGATCAGATACCTTGTTATCTCTGAAAAGGCACAGATTTCTTGTTAGCTGTATACATTTTCTTAGTTTGCTTGCCTGTTTAGTGTTGACAGCATGAACTGTGTTCCCAGGCAAAAATCCTAGCCCCAGCTGAACTAAAAGAATTTTTATCTTTCAATTTTATCTTTTTTATCTTTTATCAACTCCATTGGTTCACCTGGATTTATTACTGCTTTAACTGTCCTGAAAAAATTAAAGTTTCATGTCCTGACTCCTGGTGCTAATCAATGAGGGAAATGCTTTCAGTGAATGTCAGTCCTAAAGAATTATCCATCATCCAAAGCACCTTTTTCTCTTTCATTTCAGCAGAAAGCCTCTGTATTTTGCTCATGTTTCTTGACTACATAAAGGTCTTGGGTGTTTCCCAAGATTTCTAAGTATTAATACCAGCTGTTTTATAAGTTTTTTACCCCACTCCTCACACCTCCATCAGTGTTAGATCCTTGGCATTACAGGGTCTAGCTGTAACTGATATCCAAGTAAATGCAAAGGAGGACACAATTCTGAAGAGCTTGTGCTCAAATGAAAGCAACGTTTTAAGAAAGAGATGGTCATCAAGATATTCCACTAATTTGGTTTCTTGTGGTGTCACTAGCAGGGTCAGGAACAAGGATCACACAGAGCAAAGATCTCACTTCAGTTAGGGAACATGTTCAACTAGTCCAAACTTCAAAGCACCTGAGCCTGCTGTTTTCTGTGGCCTAGATCTCCGATGGCCGGAACCAGGCAATAAAAAGCAACAGGCGCTGACCTGAAGGCCATCTCAACCTTGCACAGACCAACAGCACAGCAGCTGCTGTAGAAAAAGGAAGCCTTTATCACCCCTAAATCTGCCTGATCACTTACTAGCATTAACTTTCCTCTGGTCCTAAATCATTTCTGCACCCCAATGTGTGTTTATCATTGAGAAAAGCAGCTCGGGAAGGTAGGGCCTGCTCTTCTCCCATCTGGTCCATACCCTTCTCCTGTGCTCTCATGGGGAACATGAGGGGTACAGCTTTGGGGTGAAGCCTTCTCTCAGGCTGGGTATTGGAGGGACAAAGGGAGAAGCAATGAAACCATCACCCAGAGGAAGAAGAAGTGGAGCCACCAAGTGATGTTGAACATCCCCTGCTCCTTCAGCTCCTATGGGAAAAGGAAGGGGTCAAGCAGAAAAAGCTGTTCTCAGGGGATTTCTTTCAGGCAGCCTGCTTCCAGGTGGTAGCAAGGCTTATAATGCTCAGGTATCCCATTTGTTTCTTAGGAACTATATTTATTCGGTTAGTGATGCATTATCACCTTGTGATCCCCAAGCACTGGTTAGCACTGTACATACATACACGAGTAAGCTTCAAATCCACAAAGATTGTCCCAGAAAATATATAGTTTAATTAATCAACTGTCTTTTCAACAGAGGTCATGATGTTGCGCAAAGCTCATACTTTGCTAAGTGAAAACAGAGCGCTGTACTTTTCCTCCAGCAAGCATTCCCCTTGCAAAATTCAGGGCTGTTCTATTTAAATGTTCTCCGTTTGCCGAGGGAAAGAACGCATTTTTTTTTCTTAGCATGTGGAAACCAAAAACTAACAGTTTTTTCCTGAGAACTGGGGAATGTACAACATCTCTCTGAAGTAATAAATAGCTTCTTGGTCTCTGACTAAAAAACAGTTCAGAAAAATGTCCCCGATTTTCTAAAGCGATCACACACAAAGGTCCAAGAACTTTGTGCTAGAGGCTGCAGACAGGCCTCAGCTCAGGCAGCAACATAGATCTTCAGAGTGAAATGCTGCTTGGGACATGGGTTTGAAAGAAATGAGGGACAAAGCCTGAAGGATGGCTGGATGGGGAGCCCTCTCTTTCTTTCAGCAGAATTCACTTAAACAAGATTACATCTCAGTTTATACCAAAACAGTTCACTCCAGGGATGTGGAGTTTTGTAGCTACTGAGGTTTCCATTTTTTTTACTTTGTGCTAGAAAGTAAGAGATTAGATTGTCACCATCAAGGTCACTGGATTCCAGTACCAGTTTTTAGACCTCTATTGGAATAACTCTCATAAATTTCTCGTCTTTGGCAGCATAAAAGGCAAAAACAGCTTTTTCTATGAGCAGTGACCTGCACAGCCTGATAATCCAGTGCCCAGCCAGAAGTATGTGCAAGGTTTCCTTATCTCCAGCTGTAGGCCGGCCTCAGTTCCAACAGGACAGCCACAGCAGGTTTCTTTCTATGGGCTTAGATGTGTTTCTCCGTGCAAGGAACCATTGTGACTTGTCTTCACCCAGTGCCTTCACTTTAGCAGAGAGAAGATTTTTGGAACTTATTGGGCAGTTTACCAGTCAAATTAACATCATTTGTATTAGTTGGAGGGCACAGAAATAGCAAGATTTTTTTTCATTTTAATCAGAGTGGATTCTTGCAAGATCATTGGCAACAGCAGCCAATTATGTCTTCCTGGTATGATTCCCTTCCTCCAAGAAGAAAACAACCTTGTGGTTAGATGCCAGCTCTATGTCTGGGCATGCACAGTGGAGAGCTCAGCTTCTGCTTAAAGCTCGTGATAGGCAGGGGATAAGGTCCTTCTGATTATACCCTTGACGTCTGCTCAGACTCTGAAGATAAGATTTGATGCAGACTTGTTGAGTAATCCAGGTGAGCTCCAGGGTTTGTAATGTGCTGGCAAAAGGTTTTTGGCTTGCACGCTTTTTTGTCCAGTCGCAAAGCAAGGGTGGTTGGAGACTAATAACAGACCAAACTCCTTTGCTCCAAGGAACTATTCTCTACTCTTCTTTATGGCTACACATCAAGCAGCCCAGCTCTTAATTCCCGCTGCACCCTTCCCACAGTGGCTAAGCTTACACCTCGTTAACCCTTGGAACCTCTAAAAAAGGAACAGACTCCTGTCTTATCCCAGTCAGACAGTAATATAACATCCTATCACATCTGACCCACTATTCTCACTAGGGTTAACAGAAAGCCTGTTAATTATTTCTCTTCCTTCCTCGAACCAGAGGCTGAACAACAAGTGATTGATTTCTGTTATTTACATAACCAGGAACTGTATGCAAAACTTTATCCAATTATTTGTACTGCTCAGTTACAGCCTGAAAATTTTATGAGATCCCACAGCCTCAGCACATGTCTGCAACTACAATCCGGGCTGGCATCTTAACACAGAGGACCATGGTACAAAGTTGGTGAAATGCATGAACTGTGTGTTTAATCCCTTCTGTTATACCCGTCTCTTTATTTTTTTTTACTACACATCAAAGATCATTTTCCAAGAGGGAATTAAGGGCTTGGCTGCTTCACTGTTATTGCCATGAAGGTGCCACCCAGCAAAGCAGGCAACAGAGCCCTTGCTTGCACAACCCCTGAATACCCTCCTTGTCTCACACAAGGAGAGATTTTTGGTGCAAGCATCTCCACTGAGCAGAGGCAAATCAATGAGAGGAGGAAGCTCTGAATTATAAAAAGCAATAACAGGGCTGACTCCAGGTCAAAGCACAGTGTGCCCAGCCAGTGTCTCGCCAGGCGCCAGGTGCTGTCGCCAGCAGGCTGAAGGACTGAGCAGAGACAGAGGGCTGTGGTGGTGACTAACAGGACTAAGTGACAGCAGGGAATGTCCTGGCTACGGCAGGTAATGACCTTCCTCCTGCCCAGCCCTGCCAGGGTGGTTTTGAAGGGCAGCACACCTGAGCTCGGAGAACCTCCTGCCCTGGCCCCACAGCCCCTCCGTTGTTCAGTATTAGGGTTAGCTGCAGGTTTTGCTTGTCAACCCCACACTCACATGCCTCTTGTGCAAAGTTTTGGCTCTCCACTTTCCCTCTGCATGAGTGCTGTCTTCTGAAGCATAGAAACAGTGGTTGTTAAACAGGCAGGAAGCCTGGAGGGTAAGAGAAGAGAAGGATGGCCGCAGGTCTCATCCTGCTCTTCACCTGTCACAAATAAAGCAAGGTCCCCTATGTGCAGTTTGATGTCCTGATTGCTTCACTGCTTTGGTGTGTTCTGTTAAGTATGGGTTTCTAAGCGTTCCTGGGAGGGCAGGGCAATAACACTTTTGCAGAAGGTCATTTGTTTTTTTCTTGTTTCAGGTGCTTCACGTCTGGTTTTCTCTTTCCCTGTCTTCCTTATGAAACGAAGATTGCAAAACCCTGCTATCATGAAATTCACTAGTGGAAGTGCCACCAACAAACACAATTTACTCAGAGCTCTGCTGCTTCACAGTTTGGGAATTAACTCCAAACAATTAGCACAGATGAGGCAGGCCTCCTTAAATACAAAGTGTCGTCATAAATATGTAAGTCATAACAATAAAACATTGAAAATTCTGATTTTTAAGATATCTTTTGGTTATTTGGGTTTTGCCACTTGTTTTTCAAGGCTTCTGAGTTCACTCATGTCATTTATCAGGATCATATCTTGTTAGGACAACAGTATTAAGCTGAGAAAGAGAGAGCGAGTTTTCTGTTAAATAAAAGATAATTTAGTGGGAATTAAGCTCTTTAATCACTTTTAGGTTATCCCTTTGCAAATATCTGGAAGAGTAAGGCTTTTGTTGTTGTTCTTTTTTTTTTCTTTTTTTTTTTTCCTAGAAAAACTGATCTAGGGTTCCTAAGTCATTGCTTGTCTCTAGAAATTGACTTTAAGCAAAACACTAAACAGGTGGGACACATAATAGAACAAAGTGATAAAACAGGTACTTTCAGTGCTGCCTTACCCCACAGTATAGAACTAAGTTCAGAACGTCCTACTCTTCAAAATCAACTTACTTTTAAGCCTCTGCACCTCACAGTTAGATTTGGCTGGGGACCTTATTGCTACATTCTGACTTTTCTAAATAGGTGACTGCATGTAAATGGCAAAGAAAAGAAAAAAAAAAAAAGGAACATTTGTTTAGCAGCTTTAAAATACTTTGTACCCTGGTGTTGATCTAGTTGCCATGGCAAGCAGGCGTGTTTAGATGGTGAACACGAAACAGGAACCTGCTTGGCCAATAGCACCGGGTGGGAAGGCCCTGTGCGTGCAACAGACGGGAGGGTTTTGACACTCCAGACCTCAGATACGGTCAAGCTGGCTGGGCCTTTGCATCCACCTGCTTCCTTTCAGTAGCTTAATTTTAGACAGAGTATGAAGGGTAGATGAATCGTTGTTTCCAAATTGGGAGGTCAGAACTGAAGTTTGAATACCACGAGACATTGGCACTGGTGGTAAAACAGCATGTCTTGCTTTGCTGTTTCCCTTACACCCACCCCATACATCACAGCCTCCTTGGTTATGCCAATGTAGTTGAGGCTGCATTGTAACCAAATCACTGGAATGATCTGTGTGAAACATCTTTTTTTGGAGGGCTGTTTGAATATGGGAGGGATGGCCAATACCAGCATCTAAAAATCTGAAAACCAAGCTGCATAATCTGCACCCACTATGCTCTTCCTTGATAATATAGGGATCTCAGGCCAGCTGCACTGGACGTGCACATCGTACATGTTTAAAGGAGATACATTTATTCCTTTAACCAACTTTGAGAATCCATCCTTCAAAAACAGACAATAATGGAGAGGGTCATGGCCTGATACTAGATTACAGGCAATAGAAGGGTGTAAGCTCAAGAAAGAGAAAAGAATAAAAGGTAGGAAGAGAAAACAACAAATTAAACTTTACCAAGGACAACCTTTACCCCAAAAATATATAATTATAGTATGATTCACAGTATAACACAAATTGGAAGGGATATCTGCAGGTCATCTCATCCAACCACTTCCTCAAAGCAAGGCAAAGCTAGAAGACAACACTTGGTGCATGGTCCAGTTGAGGTTTGAGTGTCTCCAACCTCTCTGGGCAACCTGTGCCAGTGTTTGGCCACCTTCAAGGTGAAAACAATTCCCTTATGAATAATGGGAATTCCTCATCTTCCAGCTTTTGTCCATTGCCTCTCATCATTTCCTTAGACACCTCTGAGAAAGGTCTGACTATGTCCTCTCAAGCAGTTGAAGAAAGCTGCAGGATCCCCCATTAACTTTCTCTTCTTAAGTCTGAACAAATCCATCTCTTTCCGCATCTTTGAGCCATCCAACATATGTTCCATCCTCATGGTCCCGCTCCCTGACCATCTTGGAAGCCTTTTCTGGACTCCAGCTCATTAAAGTCTTCATGGCAGTGGGAAGCCCAAACCAGGACGTGGTACTCCAGATGCAGTCTCACAAGTAGTGAATAAAGAACAGGTTCACAGCATAACTCCAGTTGGAAGGGACTTAATGAGGTCATCTAGTCCAACCTCCTGCTCAAAGTAGGGTCAGTAACCACCTCCATGAACCTGCTGCTGAACTCTTGCTAATACAGCCCAGGATGCAGCTGGCTGCCTTCACTGTAAGGGCACATTGTTGATTCATGCTTATCTCACCCATCCCTAGATATCTACAATACAGATCTCTGTCTGAGATAGACACCAAAGGCTGCCTTTGAAAATAATGACAGAAATAGGTACCTGATCCATTTCAGACATCTACTTTAGCAGGAGATGAATCACACTCCAGCAAAGCCTGTTTCTCTCCACTGACTATAAAGGGAGATGCAAAGGGTGAGTAGTCCTGATATAAACATCCATACTGGAGGTATTTACATTCAGCCAGATTAATCCTGCCTCATAAATTTTACCACATCCCCAGATTTTGCTGGAAGACAGTACACATTTGCATGTGAGAGAGTGTGTATGTATGTGCTTGCAAAGGCACAGGTTTCCTTTGAATGTAAAGAGAATATAATTTATGTGATTTTGTAATTCTGTAATTTATAAGGCTACACAAAAACGCACTGAGCTGGAGACCCTTGAAAGAGCTGATTCCCATTTCAGTGGCAGATATTGTAGCAAATATCAATCCTAGTGGTTTCCGAAGGTTAGTTTGTGTTAAATACATGCCTGAGATTTTATTTTTAATACTCTAGCTAGCATGAAGGATTTTTTAAATTTTTTTTGAGGGGGGTGTAATATCAAACTGATTTTTAAAGGGGAAATATAAAATTCCGCTTTGAAGCAGCCAAGGGTACCAACATTTGCATGCTACCCACATTGAGATCATCCTTAATTCTGCTTTTTCTCAATGACGGCTGCAAAGAGGAGCATGTAGTCAGCAAATCTGACTGATTTTAGCTGCTGGTGGGAAGGTCAGACAAAGTTCAACTCCTTTATAACAGAGCAACAATTCAGGAGGTCTTTAACCGTTCGTCCTGAAGACCAGCGCGATCATCGTCTTTCAGTGAACATAATGGTTAAAAATTACATTGAACCTCCCCTCTTGGAACAAGAGCTCTCCTCCTGACCTCTCCATAACCCTGTGTATTATGTCTTATTAGCTAATTTGAATCACAGAGGAGCGTTGCACTTTTTAGACGCGTGTTAAATAACCCACCACTTTCTTCTGACTGCAGACAGACACACCGCCTATGCAGGGAAATCCAGGCAAATAAGGGGAAAAAGCCTCACAGCCCATTCCCCAAAACCAGCCCAGACAAGCAGTATGCGTAGTCTTTTAATAAATATGTTTTGAAATGTTGAGAAACCATTGATCTTAATCACAAAAGCTGACTTTAGCCACTTTTCATGTACTTTGCAGCAGCTTCCTCAGAAGTTCACCACAAGCCTTCCAAGTCATGCCAATGTCACAACTGAGAGGCAGCCTGCGTGCAGAAAGGACAAAGATAAGCATCTCTGAGCAGCAAACTGTGAAAGATAAAATAGAGAAGGGGGTTGCTTAGGCTGATCAGAACAGATAGGAAAAAAAAATCTGGGAGAGAAAAAAACAGGACTCTTCCGAAGTCATTTTGAATGATGAGATTTATTAGCTACTGCATGTAGTGCTCTACAGAAATTGCAGATATCCAGCTGCTTAATTCATAGGGCACAACGTGCAGGATTGTGGTAAGGCTACGGTGTTAGCAGAGGACGGCCTAAAGACCGAATTCAGTGCAAGGAAGTTTTCAAATGACGTGGTTGCATCTTAACATAGTATTGCAAAGTCTCCCTCAAGTGATGATATTTTCTGCAGAACTGCCTCTCAAGCCAGTCCCTAGAGGAAATGTAGGTGCTTCTTGGAGCAACTGCCTTCATGGTGGAGGAGGAAGCACAACCAAAGAGAAGTCTGGGTGAAGCTTCCTGCTGTGGGGAGAGGAGAAGTCTGTGGCTCGGAAATCTGGTGAGAACAAGCATTGCAGATAAATGGCGAAGGGACGTGTAGCAATGCTGTGCTCACACTGAACAAGTTCACTTCTGCTGCTTTTTTAACCCTCTTCACCTCTTCTTACTTCTTGCTGCCACTTAACTGTATTTACTACAGAACTGGAAATGTTCCTCGAGCAGTAAACTTCCACGCTGCTCATTGCAACCACTCCTTAAGTCTTGGATTGGTTTAAATATTTGTTTGTATGAGCCAATGTTGTATATACAGGGGGTAGAAATATGCAGCCGAGGTAAACAAAACCCATACCCCAACTACCTCTGCAGTGCAGTCAAATTCATTTTTTATTTTTAAGATAGGTAAGACTGAAGTCAAGCTCAGGACACACTTGGCACATTTATTAGTAATAACCCGGGATTTATTAGTAGCAGTTTTAGCTGAGGTACGTGCCCATCAGTTTCTTAGAAGTGCATAATGTCTCCAGACCTCCAAAGACTATTTCAAGTGTACATAGACCTACAACATATGTTGCCTCTAAGCTGGACCAGGACATGACCAGCATTTTGGACCATGTTTGTCTTGTTTTCTGACTCCTGAGAAATCATCAGTATTAGAGCAGGAAAAAAATATTCTGAAACAAAAATGCTGTCATTGAGAGTAGCAACACAGCTCAGCCTTAGCTATTTTAAATGAGTGTCTCACATTTGGAGCGCAATCAGTGAGATACAACAGAGGTAAAGCACAAGAGGACCGTTTTCTATCCAGGATGGGAGTGATTTAATAATGAATGTGGCCTGAGGATTCCAATTTCTAGCCTGGACTTATGGCAGTTTGTGCACACTCAGAAGCTTTGAAACGACCAGCATTGCCAATGCGAGGTGTGAAATGAGCACCTGCAGGCTGATCAAGGGCTCTGGCCCTGAGTGAGATGCCTCAGCCCAGGCAGTGCCCGGACAGACCCCGCTGAGAGTCCTGAGGACTCTGCCTTGAGCAAGCCAGCTTCGGTCCGCTGCTGAAGCCACTCATGCCATCCTGCTCCGGGGCTTCTCGTGGCTGCCCGCTCCCCACAGCATCCCCTTGCAGTTGGGTTGGGCACAAAACCTGCCCCAAATCCTTTATCCAGGTCACCACACCCACTGCATACACTGCTTATAACACTGACCTCAAAAATACGATGTCCCTGTACAATACTTACTTCTCATTTAATTGTCCCCTTTTACACCTCCGCATGAAAGCAGCAGGAGCTATCTATCATATGTTTGCACAGCGGGCAGGGGGCAGGTGGAAGTTTAATGCTAATGCAAAGATGTAGTAAGCATTTCATCACAACAAAACCTCTGGCACTTTCTTGTTACTCTCACAAGCTCTCTGGCAGGAGAAAAACAAACAGGAAATGTCAGAGATTTCATCGCGGAAAATCGGATTTTAAAGAAAGTATAGCAAAGATGCCAATTGTTCCCTGGATCATCGTATTTCCCCAGCCATTTGTGAGCGGGGTGTGCACTACAGATGCATTACTACACTATGTGCACTATCACTTTGGGGCCATTTCAGCAGGAAGGGCAGCAGCGTTCCCATCCCCTGATGCACCACTCTCAGAGCTGACCCTGTGGGCACCAGGGAATGCCCACTGTCAGCACACGCTCTCTTCTCTGACATCCACTAAGGCAGCAGGCATAATTTTTGGATTTTGAAGCCTGCCTGTTACCTCGCTGACCCACAGCTCCAACTGCCACACGAAGGTATCATGGGGCTACTTAGACAGTTTGTGCAGCAACAAAACTCATGTGCCCTTCATGAGCTCTTTTGTGAAAACATGCAGATATTTCTATCAAACACGTTCTTTCATGTCATTTATTGAAGAGAATAAAGTCTCTTGCAAGATCTCCCAAGGCCCTCATTTGTGTTTATTTGCTTATTTCAGACATTACTGCTAAATGCTTTATGAAAAGCAAAAAATGACTCAATATAGGGAACACAATGAAGGGCAGACAGATGGCACATGCTCGCATGGGTCACAGCACCCTCCAGGCCAAAAACAAGTCTAGGTCCTACGTGGGCATTCCAGGAGCAACTCAACGACAGATCCATGAAAAGAAAATTATCTTTTCTCCAGCACAATCTAACTCATTGACTTTTTTTAATCAATACCCTCATTGGACATCAGGAATTTGTGCTATGTAGAAATAAATTTTGTATAAATTCCCTGAGTCCAGCCTGTTTTCCCTGCATCCTCCCTCTTTGCAGGAGTTAGTCTGCTCAAGGCTTTTATCAGGCAGCTTCCCTAGCAAACTGGCTGTCTCTCCTCCAAGAGGCAGCCACAGAGCACTGCCAGGCATGTCTCACGGCGGAGACCACATAAAGACATGGTTCATGCCCGCAGACTTGTTTGGGAGGCTGAGGGGAGCGGGGTGTTTTGCTGAGGTTTGTCTGGAGGCTGTGGGAAGGCTCAGTGCAATTTGGTGTTGCTTTACACAGGTGCTTGTGCCATGCGCGCTAGGAGAGCAGGCGCTGAAACAGAATTAGCCCATGTGCAGCATTTCTTCCGTGCGGTGGCCACGTTTACACGTTCTGCAAACCACCTCAGACCAGGCTCGAGCCAGCAATGCTGCCAGCCAAAACGAGGAGATACTTCCCCATGCCCAGGGTGGTAAGGGCTGAATAATAGGCCTTACCTCTTTTACCTTCTTATTCTTCTTTAATGAAGCCTGCCTGGTGGATGCCTGATTTCCAAGCTTTTTTAAGACGTACAGACTGTCAATTAAATTAAGCTCATAAACACATGGCAACTGCTAGAGGGAATGTGCTCAATGAAGTGGGATCTTCATCCAACTTGGATGGGAAAAATTAGCAGCTCTCCACTCCTTTTTTTCCTGCTTTGAGCAAAGAGTTTGTAATCATCCTGAATTCATTATTATTTGAGTTGTTGCCTGTGACAGACCGCAAGCTCTCCACTTGTGGCCCACCACCTTGCTCTCTTCCCAAGCACACGACATACCATGCTTTATTTCCTACCAATCAAACATGCAGGGTTTCAAGTTTTGGACCTGTTTGGTGCTGTTGATGCCACTGACCAAGTTTTCTGATGTGCCTGACTCTAAGCACAGCTTCCTTGACTGTTCTGCAGCACAGAGCTAGAGATTGCTCTTTCAGCAAACACTCCTGCTACTAAATTGTTTGGCAAAGATGTTTGTGGGCGACAGGCACAAAGATGAGTGTAAATCAGGGCAAAACTGTTTAAAATTTCAAAGATGTTTATTTTTATATTTTCCCAATATTTGCCCAGCCGTCTAATCTTCCTAAGAACTACATAAATTAGGTTAACTCTTACCCAGTGAAAAACTCCATGCCAGATTCTCATTAGCAGAGCTGGAGGTAGATTTTTCAGTCATATCACCCCCACCTTTGCCCCCCTCACACCAACCCCAGCAAAATGGTCCAGCAAAATAAGGTCTCTAATTTTCACCTTAAACAATATGTTGTGATAAAATAAATAAACTTCAAAATTTGAAATGACCTTTGTCAAAGAAAATGTTCTTCCTCCAATTCTAATCCTAAACCATGGAGTCACTCAGGCTATGGAATGTATCCATGTTTTTAGTTACTACAGTCTTTAGCACAAGTCATTTTACTTTTGGTATGCTGCTGTCATCTCTGCCTTTTCAAAACTGAAATTTTCAGTGTGTGCCCAATGTAGAAGCCCTGGACAAAAAATCTTTACTACCCAGCACCCAAAAATCCCGCAACAAAATAAAAATGAAGCTAACCACCTAGCACTGGTATCTCAGAAACACACTCCCACATTTTCCCTTTCGACTCACCCACACTGTGCTACTTTACGAGCCTCAGTAATTTGGTTCCCAGCCGCAGAGCATGCACAGATATAAATGGCAGTGGAACTGTGAAGAGCCCCCGCTCCAAACCTCTCACCACGCCAATAAATACTGGTTGGCCTAACCCGAGCTGCACACCAGGTAAGCAGCTTTGCTGTGTCAAGGTGTTGAGAAGCCCATGTCCCAGACCAGTAAGACACAGCCACTGGACAGGGAGCCAAGAATTGGCCATGATGGTCTTTAAGGGTTGCAGCCAATGCAGCAAATCACAACAAATTTCACAAAGGGAAGACTGGAGCTGTTTCTTGTCTCCTCCTGCCTCTCTTCTTTCTCAACATCTACACAACAGATCAATTTTCACCATGCCAAGAGGAGGCAATGCTCCAAGGCAGGTCTCTCAACCCCTCCATGGGTAGATCATTGCAGAACCAGAGACCTGAGTCGACACACAGAGAAGTCCCATCTGCCCCCCGTACCATATCCGCTGCCTGAACTGTGGCTTGCAGATCCACCAATGGTGTGTGTCACATTTAACAAGATCATCCTACCGTGTGGCTTACTGGAGGCTACCAAACGTGGGTCAACTAATCATGCTTTCCCTTCCTGGTGAGTCTGTGTGTCCCATCAGGGAGTGTGCTGGACTGCTGAGGGGGACCAATTTCCTCTAATGAATGTACACATGAGCAGATACAGTTTTATCCCATAGCATGGACAGAATCGTTAAAAGTATAACATGATTTAAAGTCATGAGACTGTAACATCTCCAGTAATACTACAGAGAATAAGGTGCATGCTGGTATCTGCCAGTAAGCCAACCAAAAATAAGTTATTTGCTAAAAATAATATGACTAGGTCTGCAAAGAAACATGAAGTATGCTGAAGTTCAAGATGGCAATGACCAAAAGTTGCAGCTTGGGACGACCAGACTGCACTCTGGGAAACTTCTTAAGGAATAAGACAGTCCTAGAATAATACATCTCTCCTACACAGAGATGACGGAATTATGATGGAATTTCCATCCTTAGAGGCAAAAGGTGTTAGATCAGACTAGCCTTGGCTTTGTCTGATGCTGCCTTGAGTTTAGATTAGAAACATTCAGAGGTCCCTTACAACCAGCATTCCTATGATTCTGCAAAGACACCAGCTACAGCTGAGAGTGGTATACAACTCCTTCATTATTTCCACAATTGCATCCACTCTCCTTTGCCTGGAAGTTTACCTTTGCCTACACGTTGCAGCATGATATCTAAATATCTCTCAGCCTCTCTTTCTAAAAATACTGACTATGGCACCCACAAGCAGTCTGTTC
The DNA here is from genome assembly GCF_013377495.2 of Cygnus atratus. NCBI lineage: Eukaryota > Metazoa > Chordata > Aves > Anseriformes > Anatidae > Cygnus > Cygnus atratus. The sequence continues at coordinate 10,267,919 of NC_066364.1, forward strand.
ATTGAAGGCTCCCTTCTGTTAACCTGAAGCATCTTCCTCTTCCCCGTGTAGGAATAAATACAACAGGAAAAGAGGAAACAGGGATAGCTGCTCGTATAAGCAGGTGGAAACTTAAACCCGACACACTGAAAGTTTGTCATCAGGGGCTGCAGACTGATCTGACATTTCTAGGTAAAAGCTCTGCGTTGCTATACACTGTTGCACCACTATGTCATTAGCCCAGAGCTCATAAATAACGATAGATAAGCTCACCACTGATTAAACGCTGAATTTAATGCCAAAAAGTACTTTCAGAACACTTTGTTTTGGCCTCACAAATATCCCAGACTTTTACACTTAACTCAGCCACTCACACACAAAGACTACAAGGTTACGCTTGATAAAGTGCATCTTCCAGAAAGACTTCATTCTTGTAGAAATCCAGAGCCACCTACTACACTCCATGATAGTCAGCATCAATATTTATTCACTACCACTTAGAAAAAGGTGCTCTGTAACTAGAATCTCTTAGGCTTCAGCAAAGCAGATCTTGGTTCTCATTCTTTCTTCTAGATAATTTGGCATATATATATATGCAGCATGTTTTTCCTTCATTAGGCTTACAGTACTGACCTCAATCTGTACAACAAAGAGATTTAATTCTTTAAGACTTGTACACTGACAGATTTTTTTTTTTCACACAGCTCCTGAATGGTATCTGGATATCTGTACTTTGAATGACTCCTCTGTACCTTCTCCAGGTTTTCAACATCATTTTTAATTTGGGGAAAGCAAACCTGTTTCCAATTTCACTGTACCAGTCTCACCTCGTAATCGCTAGGTGAAGAAAGAGGATTGTGAAGTGCTAGAACTTCCCAATGGAGATTCAATTTTGCTGTCAGATGTATCTAATTTCTTCCCAGAGATACTTCAGGAGCCAGAAACTCCTCATTTGTGAGCCAACCCGACACTGCTTTTGTTTGGGTTTGTTTGTTTCGGTTTGTTTGTTTGGGGTTGTTTGTTTTGCATTAAGCTGTGTTTAACTCCATTTTGTTGATCTGGCTACCAAAGCAATTCAGAAACGTTTGCACAACAGCTCTGCCCACATTAATATTTGCTACCTCACCAACTCAAATAAATGTTCCATTGTTTCTTCTTTGAATGCTTCAGCAGCAGTGATTTTGTGTTTGATTCATGTATTAAATGCAGGAGTGGGACAGTATCATGCTTTGTGCAAGACATTAGGAGGTAAAGAGGACTGTCACTTACTGTGAAAAACAGAGGAAGATACACTTGTGCTCCACAGATAACAAGGGAGATAGGCTAATGCTGCACAAGTAAAATTTTGTATTACTCTGACCCTGCTGGATCTTCCCTGAAAAGGTCTGAGAAACATTGTTTCCCCGCTCTACTCCCTTTTAATCTGGTTTGCCACTCCTCAACCCCAATGGTACAGGATTTATTTAATGAGCCTGAAGTGTTGTAGGAAGACTGACAACACCACACTGGCTTTGTTCCCTGTTGCTCAGCAGTCTTGGGCGTGCCCCATTGTGATTCTTCACTCTTTATGCAAAGGGACTGAAAAGGTCAGTCATTTCTGGGTAGTGTTGACAGGACTGAATTATAGCAAGTCACGTTCACAAGATTTGCACAGCTTTTCTAAAGATTAAATGTGGTTTAGACAGCTGGCAGGCCCTTCAAGCTGACACTGAGGGGAGCAACACTAGCAGAGTCCAGGCACCTTCTCCATGATATGAGGGAAGATGTTGCTTCTACACGTACAAGGATCATGCAAAGTCTATCCTAGTTTAAGTTCAAGTCTCTGCTTTCCTGTGGTTCTAAAATACATTTGTGAAGCTATTTCCTTGTTCCTATAATACCAAGCCAGAGCAGAACACATATAGTCATTCATCTGTTAGAACTGTTGCCTTCATGCACATTTGTTTATAGATTCAACTTAATGTTTTGTGCCAAGAAGATAAATGTATATCTTTCTCCATTTTCTCCTTTCTGATTTCAGTTTTACCTTAGAATTCATAAATCCTGACTGAGTTCTCTTTTATAGCCAGTATATCACTTGGACATTTAATTAATAACTCTTCGGATTAACTGCTTGCTTTAATGCCTCAGCTTACATGCTTTGTATTTAGTGGTCCTTCGAGGATCTCTATGCTCCTTCTCAGCTATCTCAGAAAATACTTGTTGATGGAGTGGAGTTGGGTGGCTTAAGGAATTGCTAATGAAACACAAAGCCTTCAGATTAGGTTACTGATTCAGAAGGACGCTGGACGTGAATTATGTGCTCTTACCGTCTGTGGGTTTATAGCAACCAGTGCAAAATTAGGAGTCTATTCGGTCATCATTCGGGTTCCCTGACAAACAGTGCCATTTGTCAGGGATCGGGAAATGGATTTAATCTATACTCAGTGCAGGCACATCCCACAGCATAGTGGGGGGTCGCAGTGTCTGGGGGAGGTTCCTAAAAGGCAGCCCTGAGGAGCACAAGTGACCACAGCAGGCTAACAGGCCGCAGCATGGCAGCCAGGGCGTGACACAGTGGTTTGTGTATGAGGGCCTGCAGGGAGGGCGCTGTCACCGCCTCTTCAAGTGGCGGTTGTGACCCACTCACGAGGAGATCCAGTCATGGCATCCCCCCGGCAGAACGCCAGGTCCTCTGTGTCCTCTGTGTCCCCTGTGGCCTCTCCAGCCACAGGAACCGACACAGCTACTCCTATAGAGCTCCCAAGGGAACACGCTTGGTCCCAGGCTGCAGGGTGTGCCTGAGCTTTCTGTCAGGGTCTGACAGCAGCGGTGAGTACACCTGTGGGAGGTGCGCCCAGGTGGAACTACTCAGCATGGTGGCAGAGCTTCTATAATCTTTTGGATTTCAGCAAAGTTTTCAATACTGTTTCTAACAGTGTCCTTCCGGACAAAATGTACAGCATATAGCTAGACAAAAACATAATGCTATGGGTGAACAGTTGGCTGATGGGTCGGGTTTACATGGTTCTAGTAAATGGGGTTACATTGGCAGTCAGTCACTAGTGGGGTTCCCCAGTGCTCCATTTTAGGGCCAGTTCTCTTCAATGTTCTCATAAATATTGGGATGCAGGACTTGAAGGCATACTCTGTAAGCCTGTGGATGGCACTAAACTGGGAGGAGCTGTTGACTCTCTTGAGGGTAGAGGGGCCTTGCAGAGAGATTTTGATAAACTAGAAGGCTGGGAAATCACCAACCACATGAAGTTTAACAAGAGCATATACCAGATTCTGCACCTGGGATGGGGCAACACTGTCTGTACATACAGACTGGAGGACAAGAGACTGGAGAGCAGTCCCACAGAAAGGTGGAGAAGCCTCACGGGAAGAGAACCAACGCTGGAAAGCAGAGTCTCACCATGGGATTAGGGGATTGCTCGGGCTTCCTGCAGAAACAGAAAGCTGCAACAATCTCTGCCTGGAGCCACCAGGGAGCAGGAGCTCTCCCAATAAATGTGTCTTTCCAAGCGACCTCATGTGCGTTTCTTCTTTCCTACTGTTGTGGTTAAGCCCGGCTGGCAGCTAAACACCACACAGCCGTTTGCTCACCCTCCCCCCTCCCTCTCTGGGATGGGGGAGAGAAACAGGAAAGTGAAGCCTGTGAGTTGAGATAAAGACAGTTTATTAAGACAGGAAAATAATAATAATAATAATAATAATAATGATAATAGTATTAATAATAATAATGTGTACAAAACAAGTGATGCACAATGCAATTGCTCACCACCCGTTGACCGATGCCCAGCCTATCCCGGAGCAGCCGGCCCACCCCCCCACCCCGGCTAGCCACCCCTATATATTGTTCAGAATGACGTCAGATGGCATGGAATACCCCTTTGGCCAGTTTGGGTCAGCTGTCCTGGGTCTATCCCCTCCCAGCCCCTGCTGCACCCCTAGCCTGCTCACTGGCAGGACAGAGCAAGAAGCTGAAAAGTCCTTGGCTTGGTGTAAGCACTGCTCTGCAACAATTAAAACATCAGCATGTTATCAGCGCTCTTCTCATCCTAATCCAAAACATAGCACCCTGCCAGCTACTAGGAGGAAAATTAACTCTGTCCTAACTGAAACCTGGACAACTACGGAGGAGCAGAGGCACCGTTCCCTGCTCACTGCTCGCACCTGCTTGCATGGGCAAGGTGGGCAGCTCTGTTAGCACCTTTTAGAGGAGAGGCCAGGACTAGGATGGCGCTCCAGGTGCCTGAGAGCACGGACATAGGGCTGGCCTTCCACCTGAGGCCTTCAGAGGCAGCGTGGGCTGCCCCCCTCCCTGGAAGTCCCCTGCACACCACAGCTACGGTTTGGGTCTGGGAGCAGTGTAGGTCCTTCAGGACAGCAACTGGCAGAGAGAAAGCACGTTGTGTGTCTGCCAGGGACAGAGAAGATGGAGGCCCCAGTGCCTGTTGTTCTGGCTGCACTAGGACAGGCAGAACAGCAGACAGGTGCCTCTGTGGGCGTGACTTCTGCTTCTTGCTGTGGGATGGGGTGGGCCCATCTCCTCCAAGCCCCTGCCTCTCCCTTTCAAGGAGGATCGAGGTTGTGACATGGAGGCAGTGACCTGAAAGTCCTGGGAGGGTGCCAGGATCACAGCCCTGAGCTCTGGGGCTCAGCAGCAGCTCTACCTGCCCTAGCACATGCTGAGGAAAGCAAAAGGCCAAGGAAAAGGACATGAGCAGGATCCCCAAGTCAGAGGAAGAGAGCAGTGAGAGCTGATATGGGGGAACACCAGGGAAAAGCTCTTGCAAGTCCCACTGCATTTCACTAAGTGTGGAAATGTTTATGACCTTCACTTCCCTATGCCAAACCAGTAATTTGGCGATTAAATTTCAGTTAAATTCCCCAAGCTTAGTAGTCTATCCCTATGAAAGTAGTCGGTGACCAATTGCCCAGCTTTTATTTCAGCCAGGAGTTTTCTCACTGTTGTCCTTCCCATTATCTCCCTGGTACCACTCAGAGTAAGGGGGTTGAGCTGGCTGGGGGGGTTCCTGGCTGCCCAGCCACAGCGAGCCCTCCCCACGTCAATTCCCCTTTCAGCGAAGGACTGTTGAGTGGTCATACTCTGGGGAGCGGTGCTCCTCTTGGCTGGGGTGGTCTCAAGGGGCTCCCTTGGGCCTTCACCATTGTCACTGTGTCGCCATCGTTGCTTTGCTGGACACATGAGGGCCATGAAGCGATTCATTGTCTCTCAGAAGGGGGAGTGCAGCGCACGACCGGGGGTACAACCCTACCTAGTGAGAGGCCAGAGGCTTTGCAGAGCCCTGTGCAGGGCCAGCTCTCGGCACTAGGGTGGGCTGGCCATGGCCCCACTGCACTGAGCTGGCCCGGCTGGGCTGGCTGCTGCCTGGTGCTCAGGTGAAGGTCCACATCCTGGGGTTTAGCTCAGCTCGGGGAGGGCCACCTCATCCCCGCTGTCCCTGCATCACAAACGTTGCCATGGCTGAGCGCTGCTGTCATCACAGCTGGGGAGGGGTGACAACCCCGAGTCAACGCGCATCACAATCGGGGGCGGGCTATATAAGTGGGGCTGAGCGAGGCTGGCTGCCATTTTGCCGCGAGCTGATGAGCGAAGAGGGACAAGCTTGAGCTGGGAAGGTGGAGCAAGGGGACTGTGAGCGCGGTCCAGCTGATCCTTCTCAAGCCAGCCAAGTTTGGCGCTCTCTGGCAAGTCACAGGCATGGCTGATCCCTGGGGAATGAGCTTCTTCCCCAGCCCAGAAGCCTTCTGGGCCTTCTACTCCTTCCTGTGGCTCCTGCTGCTGGCGTTTGCCTGCTTCTCCATGATGCCGTGTGGCAAGCAGCAGGTAGGAGTCAGGGCTGGTGCTGAGGCAGGCCCTGCCTGGGACGGGAGGCCGTGTCCCAGCCAGGCCTGGCCAGCCTGGGCCAGGAGGCTTGGGGCAGGCACGGGCCTGGCCCTGGCCATGCCCTGGGTTTGTGGGTGCTGCTGAGGCTGCTGGGGACTCCCTCTCACCCGCTGCTTTCTGTGCCCATGTAGGAAGGGAGGACGAGGAGGTGCTGTTACAGAAGGAACCAGGAGAATTCGCAGAGGTGAGCAGCCCTGGGCAAGGGCAGGTGCCCTGCAAAGACACCGCCTGGCCCCATGTACCCGCCATCCCCCCACGGCCTCCCCATCCACTGACTCTCTGTCTTCTCTGCCACCAGTTTGGACCCTCCACAGCTCTTCATGGCGCAAGAGGAAGCAGTAAGTGGAATCGTCGCCACTGGGGCGTGACAGCCCCCTCTAGTCAGCCCCCCACCAAAGGAGGTCCCACTAACGCTGCCCTTTGCCCCTTTGCAGATGTCCCGAGCACGCAAAGATGGATGGAATAGTTGAACTAGCCCAACTGTTCAACAGGACCCTTGAGGACTTCAACAGATACATGGAAATGTGAGACCACCGAGGAGGGGAAGGGGAAGGGGATAGGGATGGGAACAGGGGCAGGGTTTGGGGGCATGGATGAGTGCAATGGCTTGGGGGGGCACAGGGAAATTTGCGGACTAAAATCCAAGGAGCAATGCCCTTGCAGAAGGATTTACCGCCGAGCACAGAGATAGCAGTGTCCCCTCTCTTTCTGGGGCAAATGGAGCTTCTGTGCCCAGCTGGCAGAGAGGGAGCCTTGGGCAAGGGACCAAGGGGCCCCTTGGGGGACCCCACAGAAATGACACAGCCTGCCAGCTCCTTCGGGGCAGAGGGAGAGTCCCAGGGTGCTCAGGAGTGCTTGGCTCAGCATTCCCATCATCTTCCTTCTCCTTCTCCTTCTCCTCCTCCTCCTCCTCCTCACAGGCTCAACTTGGAGTTGCCAGAGGACAGCAGTGAGTCTACCACTTCTGACACAGAGAGTGAAACCAGCTGCTCTTCAACGGTGTCTCTGGACTCTTGGAGCACCATCTCCTGTACTACCATCACGGAGAGCGAATCCACACAGATTTCAAGGGCATCTACCCCCACTCCTGTGCAGAAAGAAGACTCACTTCATGCTTCTGTGTTCCAGCCTGGCCTCATGCATCCCAAGGCTGGCCCAGGGGAGCAGCATGACCATGACACTTGCCAACCCTGCAGGGAAGAAGTGGTCAGATGCCACAGGGCCAGCAGTGTGCACCAACACCAGCAACACCTCCAGGTCCAGCAGGCTGCTCCCAGCCATCCTCCAGAGGTGCCCAAATTCCACTCCATGGAAACGAAGACATCTTTGCCACAAAAGAAATCCAAGGAGGCCTTAAACTACTTCACCTCACATAAGAAAGAGGAGGAGAAACTGCGCCTGCCAGCTGATGGGGACAAGCCTCCACAAAATGATCCAGCCTCTGCTTCAAAAGTATCGAAGCAAGAAGAAGAGCCTAATATGAAGGTGGTTCCCATGGTGTGGGACCTGACCTTCATAGACAAGGCTGTGAAAAATCAGCTGGAGCATGTAGTAGAAAAAATGTATATACAAAAGCAATTTGGACTGTCAGAGATGCTGTTGTCCTGTGAGGAGAGCTTTTCAGCCACTGTCCTGGAAGCAAGGACAGCTGTCCCAACCACAGCTCCTCAATCACCCCAATGGCAAGCAGAGCCACATGTGGTGGTGACTCCTGTGGAGAAGGACCCACCCTGTGTGGAAAAGACCGTGAACAGTCATCTGGAGGGGCCTAACGGACAAAAGCAGACAAAAGAGCTCTTCGGGCTACCGAGGATCCTGGCTTGCATGAAAAGATCTTCAGACCCCGTCCTGGGACAAAAAGACTCCCAGACTGAGGATCCACAGAGGAACACCAGGCAGTGCCACCGCTCACCCAGCCTGCGCTGTCAGCGGCACGCTCATACCACGAAGTCGGCAGTGCAGCTGTCAGTGCAGACCCCTGGCCCTCAGCAAGAGGCAGCAGCCCCCAAGGACGCATTCACCCGGGGGATGCAGGAGCCCGTCCACTCTGTGCCAGCAGCTGTTCTGAGAGTGGAACAGGGGATGAAGCCTCAGGAGGTTGGGGACAGACTCCACCAGAAAATGGAGTGTGGAAGAAGAGCCAACGGCAGCAGCACGACCAGCAAGACGACCCTGCCTGGCACCAGCAAGAAGAACCGGGGCCCTGGGGCAGTAGGGGATTCCCCTTCCACCCAGGCAGGGCAGGCGTCGCCACAGAGCAAGGGAGCTCCACGGGGTCAATCAGATAAGAAGGGTGAGGGCCCCAGCATCTCCACTACAGGGGACATGGGGACACCAGCATCTCCAAGAAGAAGACCCCCACAGAGAAAACACAGCTCCAGTGAGGACAGACCCTCAGCTCTACCACGGCCTCCACACCACATTTGGATTGCTCTTGATATGCCCCACATACCAGAGGTCCTCGCAGCACCAAGAGACTGCCACAAAGCCAAAAAAATTGCTAAAGATCTGCAGAAGCAGGTGCAGGCTTCACAGTCGGAGCAGCTCCCAGACAATGCAGGGCAATCATGGATGGACCCAGCAGCAGAGGGCACCGGGGCCGTGCCACGCAGAAGACGTAGGAGGGCACGGAAGGACAAGGGCTGCTCCCAGGACGGACCCATCTTTGCAAGACTCCGCCCTAAGTGCATCAAAGCCCCAAACCACAATCTGTCTGCCACTGAAAGCTCCCAGAATTGGGCTCCATCTGCAACTGCAGTCCCAGGTGCAGCTGGAGGAAAGACAGTGGGAGAGACTGAACGCTCCCAGAATTTGGCTCCGTCTGCAGCTGCAGTCGCAGGTGCAGTTGGAGGAGAGACAGTGAGAGAGAAGAAACCATCCGCAGACAGGGCCAAGGGGCAGCAGGGCTAGAAGAATATCACTGCCACCCAGCAGCCAGAGGGGCGCAGAGGAGTCATATCAATCCCTGTAATCGCACAAGGGAAGCTTCTGCAACATTTTCCTGGCACCGGTATCATGAGCACACTGTGCTCAGAGAACCACAAAGAAGATTGAAATCCAGGAGCCCCCATCCCCTGCCCTGTCTGGCCACACTCTTCCCCTTACTGGTCCAAGGTTCAGCAGGACCCAGCAGGGCATGGAGCCAGCAAGCAGCAGATCCCTGCCAGCCCCACCAGGGAGTGGGGGCTCTCTCAATAAATGTGTCAGTGGAAACAAGCTCATGGGCGAGTGTCTCTAATTTCCTGGGGAAGCGCTGCGGCTCCCTTGCTCACTACTAGGCCCTCCTTGCATGGGCAAGGCTGGCAGCGCTGTTGGCTGCTTCTGTGGGGAGGAGTGGGTTGGGGGTGGCCTTCCCCTGAGGCTTTCAGAGGCAGCATGGGCTGCCAAGCTCCCTGGAGGTCTCCTGCATACCACAACTGCATGCCCGGGCTGGGAGCAGTGCCAGTCCTTCAAGGCAGCAAAGGGCAGAAAGCAATGAGGTGGGGTGTCCAGAGCGTGACGGAGAATCATATAATCATAGGGTCATAGAATGGTTCGGGTTGGAAGGGACCCCAAAGATCACCCAGTTCCAACCCCCCTGCCATGGGCAGGGACACCACCCACTAGATCAGGTTGCCCAGGGCCTCATCCAGTCTGCCCTTGAACATCCCTAGGGGATGGGGTATCTACAACTTCTCTGGGCAACCTGTGCCAGTGCCTCACCACCCTCTGAGAGAAGAATTTCCTCCTAATGTCCAGACTAAATCTATCCTCTTTTAATTTAAGATCATTCCCCCTTGCTCTATCGTTATCTACACAAGTAAAGAGTCCTTCTCCACCTTTTTCATAAGACCCCTTTAAGTATAAAATGGTCATAATGAGGTCTCCCCTGAGCCTTCTCTTCTTCAGGCTGAACATCCCCAGCTCTCTCAGCCTTTCTTCATAGGAGAGGTGCTCCAGCCCTCTGATCATCTTTGTACCCTCCTCTGTACTCACTCTAACAGGTTCACATTTGTTGTGCTGGGGGCCTCAGACCTGGACGCAGTGCCCCAAGTGGGGCCTCACAAGGGCAGAGCAGAGGGGGACAATCACCTCCCTCCACCTGCTGGCCACTCCTCTGCTGATGCAGCCCGGGATGCAGTTGGCCTTCTGGGCTGCAAGCACACACTGCTGGCTCATGTCGAGTTTTTTGTCCACCAGAACCCCCAAGTCCTCCTCTGCAGGGCTGCTCTCAATGAGTTCTTCTCTCAGTCCGTCCTCAAGTCTGGGATTGCCCTGACCCAGGTGCAGCACCATGCGTTGGGACTTGTTGAACCTCATTAGGTTCCCATGGGCCCACTTCTTTAGGCTGTCTAGGTCCCTTTGGATGGCATCCCTTCCTTCTCTTGTATCAACTGCACCACTCAGCTTGGTGTCATCTGCAAACTTGCTGAGGGTGCACTCAATCCCGTCGTCTGTATCATTGATGAAGATATTAAAAAGCACCGGTCCCAGGACACACCCCTGAGGGACACCGCTCGTCACCGGTCTCCACCTGGACATAGAGCCATTGACCACCACTCTGGGTGCGACCTTCAAGCCAACTCCTTATTCACTAAATGGTCTACCCATCAAATCCGTGTCTCTCCAATCTGGAGATCAGGATGTCATGTGGGACCGTGTCAGAGGCCTTACAGAAGTCCAAGTAGATGACATGGTTCAGTCCTCCCTTGTCAGCTGATGCGGGCACTCCACCACAGAAGGCCAGCAGATTGGTCAGGCATGATTTGCCCTTGGTGAAGCCATGCTGGCTGTCGCAGATCACCTCCTTGTCCTGCATGTGCCTTAACATTGCCTCCAGGAAGATTCATTCCATGATCTTCCCAGGCACATACGTGAGGCTCACCAGTGTGTAGTTCCCCAGGTCTTCTTTTCTACCCTTTTTAAAATTTTAAAATGTTTCCCTTTTTCCAGTCACTGTGGACTTTGCCTCACTGCCGTGATTTTTCAAATATGATGGAGAGTGACTTGGCAACTACATCAGCCAATTCCCTCAGGCCCCATAGACTTGCAGTTGTTAAGTTGCATCAGGAGGTCCCAAACCTGCTCTTCCTTACAGTTGGAAGGACTCTGCTTCCCCAGCCCCTGCCTAGAGATCTGGGGACACAAGGGATGTGGGAAGCCTGACCACTAGTGTAGATCGAGGCAAAGAAGTTGCTAAGTACCTCTGCCTTCTCCACATCTGTTGTTACCAGTTCTCCATCTTCATTAGGCAGAGGCGCTACACTCTCCCTAGTCTTTCTTCTGTGGCCAATGTACCTGTAGAACCCCTTTATGTTATTCTTTGCATCCCTTGCCAAGTTTAGTTCTGTCAGTGCCTTGGCTTTCCTGATCCCATCCCTGCACATCCAGAGAGCATTACTGTACTCTTCCCAGGGCACACGGCCCTCTTTCCACCGTCTGTGCGTTTCCTTCTTTTGCCTGAGTTTTACCAGCAGATCCTTATTCAACCATGGCGGTTTCCTGCCTTCCTGGTTTGATGTATTACAAATGGAAATACAGAGCTCTTGCGCTCCGAGGAAGACATCCTTAAAGAGCTGCCAGTTCTGACCAGATCCTCTGACCATCTAGGGCATGGTCACTGCAACCTAGGCTTCCTCCAGTCTCAACTTCTTTAATGAGCTCCTTCTGCATTGGTGAGCACCAGGTCCAGTAACACTTCTCCTCTGGTTGGTTTAATACGTGGAATAGGAACTTGTCCTCAATGGACTCCAGAAGTCTCCTGGATTGCTTACTGCCTGCCATGAGGCTTTCTCCGCAAACGTCTGTGTGACTGAGATCCCCCAGGAGGATGAGAGACTGTGAGCATGATGCTTCCTGATCATCTAGTTCCACCCCCCTGCCATGGGTCTCTAAGGTCTCGAAACTGCTCTTCGCTTATAGTGGGTGGGACTTTGATCCCCCAACCTCCCTCTACGGGTTCAGGGAAACAAAAGACTTGGGAAGCCTGCCTGTCAGTGAAGACTGAGGCAAAGAAGTTGTTGAATGCCTCAGCTTTCTCCATGTCTATTGTTACCAGAAGTTGAGATGACAGAGGCCCCAGTGCCTGTTCTTCCGTCTGCACCAGGACAGGCAGTGTGACCCTGGGAACAGCAGACAGATGCCTTCTTGCTGTGGAATGGGGTGGGCTCATCTCCAAAGTCCCTGCCTCTCTGTTTCAAGGAGGATCACAGTTGTGGCTTGGAGATAACCCCAAACCCCTTGGAAGGTGCTGGGATCAGAGTCCTGAGCTCTGGGGCTCACTAGGAGCTCTACATGCCCAAGCACTTACTGAGGCAAGAAAACAGACAAGAAGGTGGACGTGAGCAGGAACCCTAAGTGGGAGGAAGAGAGCAGTGAGAGCTGGCAGAGAGGAGTGATAAAGAAGAGCTCTTGCAGGTCTCACTCCGTTTCACTAGGTGTTTAAATGTTTATCGCCTTTACTTCCCAATACACAAACCAACAGTTGGATGTCTAAGATTCAGTTAATTTCCCCAAGCTGAGTCACAGAATCACAGACTAGTTTGAGGTTGGAAGGGACCTCTGGAGCTCATCTGGTTCAATGTCCCTGCTCCAGCAGACACCCGGAGCAGGGTGCCCAGGACCACAGTCCAGGCGGCTTTTCGAAGATCTCCAGGGAGGAGACTCCACAGCCCCTGGGCAACCTGTGCCTGTGCTTGGTCACCCTCATATAAAGGAAGTGTTTCCTCCTGCTCAGAGGGAACCTCCTGTGTTCCAGTTTGCGCCCGTCGCCTCTTGTCCTGGCACAGGGCACCACCAAACAGAACCTGGCTCCAGTCTCTTTGCACCCCCCCTTCAGGGACTGATGGACACTGATAAGATCCCCCCAGCCTTCTCTCCTCCAGGCTGAAAAGCTCTCTCAGCCTTTCCTCACAGGAGGCACGCTCCAGTCCCTTGATTGTCTTTGAGGCCCTACACTGGACTCTCTCCAGTATGCCCACGTCTGCCTTGTACTGGGGAGCCCAGAACTGGACACGCTACTCCAGGTGTGGCCTCACCAGTGCAGAGTAGAGGGGCAGGATCAGCTCTCCTGACCTGCTGACAATACTTTGCCTGATGCAGCCCAGGATACTATTAGCCTTCTTTGCGGCAAGGGTGCGTTGCTGGCTCATGTTCACCAGGACCCCCAGGTCCCTTTCCTCCAAGCTGCTTTCCAGCGGGGCGGTCCCCAGCATGTCCTGGTGCCAGGGGTTGTGCCTACCCAGGTGCAGGACTTTGCACAGAATTCCCCTGGCTGATCTTCAAGATGTTCCTTCCGGCCCATTTCTCCCTCCTGTCCAGGACCCTCTGGATGGCAGCACAACCCTCTGGTGTATCTGCCACTCCCCCCAGTTTTGTGCCATCTGCAGACGTCTGCCCCATCATGCAGGTCACTAATGAAGATGCTAAACAGGACTGGATCCAGTATTGACCCCTGGCGTATACCACTAGTTACTGGCCTCCACCTAGACTTTGTGCCACTGATCACCAGCCACCCTGTGGGCTCGACCATTCTGCCAGTTTTCAGTCCACCCCACTGACTGCCCATCCAGCCCATACGTCTACAGCTTGTCTACAAGCTTATCGAGTTGGTCAGGCAGGACTTCCCTTTGGTGAATCCCTGCCGTCTTCTTTGCCCCTGAACAGTAGTCACGGAGAGATTGCCTTGCCTGTATTTCAGCCACACGTTTTCTTGCTCTTTTTCTTCCTGTTTGGCCCTACCTAGTGAGAAGCCAGAGGTCTTGCAGGGCCCTGCGGAGGGCCAGCTCTCAGCACTGGGGTGGGCTGGCCGTGGCCCCGCTGCGCTGAGCTGGCCCGGCTGCGCTGGCTGCTGCCTGGTGCTCGGGTGAAGGTCACCTCCTGGGGTTTAGCTCAGCTCGGGGAGGGCCACCTCATCCCCGCTGTCCCTGCATCACAAACGTTGCCATGGCTGAGCGCTGCTGTCACCACAGCTGGGGAGGGATGACAACCCCGAGACAACGCGCATCCCAAACGGCGGCGGTTATGGGTTATGTAAGTGGGGCTGAGCGAGGCTGGCTGCCATTTTGCCCACGAGCTGATGAGCAAAGAGGGCTCCCCAGATGTGCAGCAGCCAGACACAGGAATCCTAGGACAGAGACACCACCTCTGCCAGGCAGCCTCTGCTGTGTGCTCACCCCCATCCTCCTTTGCCTTCAGTGTGCCTGGACCAGACTCCGAGATGCAGGCAAGGCCCTACTTGCCTGCATCAAGAAGTGAGGTGAGGAGCCTCACGGGAAGAGAACCAACGCTGGAAAGCAGAGTCTCACCATGGGATTAGGGGATTGCTTGGGCTTCCTGCAGAAATGGAAAGCTGCAACCATCCCTGCCTGGAGCCACCAGGGAGCAGGAGCTCTCCCAATAAATGTGTCTTTCCAAGCGACTTCATGTGTGTTTCTTCTTTCCTTTGGAGGAGCAGAGGCACCGTTCCCTGCTCACTGCTCGTACCTGCTTGCATGGGCAAGGTGGGCAGCTCTGTTAGCACCTTTTAGAGGAGAGGCCAGGACTAGGATGGCGCTCCAGGTACCTGAGAGCGCGGACACAGGGCTGGCCTTCCACCTGAGGCCTTCAGAGGCAGCGTGGGCTGCCCCCCTCCCTGGAAGTCCCCTGCACACCACAGCTACGGTTTGGGTCTGGGAGCAGTGTAGGTCCTTCAGCACAGCAACTGGCAGAGAGAAAGCACGTTGTGTGTCTGCCAGGGACAGAGAAGATGGACGCCCCAGTGCCTGTTGTTCTGGCTGCACTAGGACAGGCAGAACAGCAGACAGGCGCCTCTGTGGGCGTGACTTCTGCTTCTTGCTGTGGGATGGGGTGGGCCCATCTCCTCCAAACCCCTGCCTCTCCCTTTCAAGGAGGATCGAGGTTGTGACATGGAGGCAGTGACCTGAAAGTCCTGGGAGGGTGCCAGGATCACAGCCCTGAGCTCTGGGGCTCAGCAGCAGCTCTACCTGCCCTAGCACATGCTGAGGAGAGCAAAAGGCCAAGGAAAAGGACATGAGCAGGATCCCCAAGTCAGAGGAAGAGAGCAGCGAGAGCTGATATGGGGGAACACCAGGGAAAAGCTCCTGCAAGTCCCACTGCATTTCACTAAGTGTGGAAACGTTTATGACCTTCACTTCCCTATGCCAAACCAGTAATTTGGCGATTAAATTTCAGTTAAATTCCCCAAGCTTAGTAGTCTATCCCTATGAAAGTAGTCGGTGACCAATTGCCCAGCTTTTATTTCAGCCAGGAGTTTTCTCACTGTTGTCCTTCCCATTATCTCCCTGGTACCACTCAGAGTAAGGGGGTTGAGCTGGCTGTGGGGGTTCCTGGCTGCCCAGCCACAGCGAGCCCTCCCCACGTCAATTCCCCTTTCAGCGAAGGACTGTTGAGTGGTCATACTCTGGGGAGCGGTGCTCCTCTTGGCTGGGGTGGTCTAAACGGGCTCCCTTGGGCCTTCACCATTGTCACTGTGTCGCCATCGTTGCTTTGCTGGACACATGAGGGTCATGAAGCGGTTCATGGTCTCTCAGAAGGGGGAGTGCAGCGCACAACCGGGGGTACAACCCTACCTAGTGAGAGGCCAGAGGCTTTGCAGGGCCCTGTGCAGGGCCAGCTCTCGGCACTAGGGTGGGCTGGCCATGGCCCCGCTGCACTGAGCTGGCCCGGCTGGGCTGGCTGCTGCCTGGTGCTCGGGTGAAGGTCACCTCCTGGGGTTTAGCTCAGCTCGGGGAGGGCCACCTCACCCCCGCTCTCCCTGCATCACAAACGTTGCCATGGCTGAGCGCTGCTGTCACCACAGCTGGGGAGGGATGACAACCCCGAGACAACGCGCATCCCAAACGGCAGTGGTTATGGGTTATGTAAGTGGGGCTGAGCGAGGCTGGCTGCCATTTTGCCGTGAGCTGACGAGCGAAGAGGGACAAGCTTGAGCTGGGAAGGTGGAGCAAGGGGACCGTGAGCGCGGTCCAGCTGATCCTCCTCAAGCCAGCCAAGTTTGGCGCTCTCTGGCAAGTCACAGGCATGGCTGATCCCTGGGGAATGAGCTTCTTCCCCAGCCCAGAAGCCTTCTGGGCCTTCTACTCCTTCCTGTGGCTGCTGCTGCTGGCATTTGCTACTTCATGATGCCGTCAAGCTCCTCAAGTTCCAAGCTCAAACACTTGCCCCCATCAAACAGACATTCAGGTGGTTTAAGTCCCCCATCAGGATGAGAGCCTACAAGTGCAATGCCTCTTGTAGCTGAAGCAGCAAGGCCTCCTCAGCAGGCTCCCCTTGATCAGGCGGCCTGTAGTAGGCCCCAACCACAAGCTGTCCTTTATTGGTCCAGTCCTTAAGTTTTACCCACAAGCTCTCGACTTGTTTGTGGCTGTTTCTCAGAGGCAGCTGTGTTCATCAAAACATCCCATTTCACCAGGCAGCTTGTGAGCTGAGCACCTGCATGGTAAGGGCCCAGCATTTAAGCTGCCATCACCTCTGAGCCTCTGGCAGGGAAGGCAAACAACTATGTCAGTCACCAGTACCTGGGCTTACATGTTTACATCTGTCACCACTTGAGGGAAAGGCAGAACAAGTACTTCTGAGGTTGCTGACAAGCAGATGATCACAAGATAACCAAATCCAGGTCATTTCTTAAAGCCAGATCTGCCCACGTGCTTGATGCTGCATGGCATTCAGCGTATTGCAAGAATTAAATGATATTCTTGCATGTAATCAAACAGCAGTGCCCAACAAAATAGCCAGAGATGAAATGTGATGTAGTAGCAGCATTAAAGATCTGACAGTCCCATAAAAGAGAACAAATATAGTCTGCTGGAAGGACTGACCCAGGAAACGGGAGAAAGGAAGCATTTCCTCTCTGGGTGAAGGAGAGAGAAAAAGCAAAGAAGGAGGACCAAAGGCTGCAAGGCCCAGAGGGTCCAGGCCAAGTGGGATGGACAAGTAAACTTTCAGCCTTCAGCCACTCTGTGGCATGTATAAAAGAAGTTCTGATCAAGCTCTCTCCTGCTGATCTGAGAGATTTCATGTCACAGTGTGGCAAAGATAAATGGTTCTCCACCAGCCCTGAACAGTTGGCTGTAATTGCTTACAAAAGATGTGACTTTTCTCACAAAATCCTCCCCTGTCCCCCAGAAATGTCACTGCACCAGAAAAACACGGCTTGCTTCTAGAGAATGACATGACTGAAAAACAAACCGTTCACACTAAGGCGAGCCAGAAATATCCTTGGGCTTGCACACAAGGAACACGATGCCAAGTGGGGACAGGATGATGATGGACAAGATGAATGGCGTCATCGTGATCTGGCACCACTCTTGCACGTTTGTGGTTTGCTAAAAGGCACTACAGAGGCAAAGAACAAAAGCACAACACTTTCCCGGTGATTTAATCTCGCTGCTGAATGAACAAGGGCATCTTTCAGATTCTTGGGCTTTGAACTATTTGTTAAAATATCAGAAGAGCAGCCTGACAGTTGTGAGAAGAAGGCTGGTTTCAAAGGATGGTAGGAATAAGCAGAGAGTCTCCCAGGAAAGTGAAAAAGAGATGAGAAGACTCTAAAACACTGCACACCAGTGTGGGCCAGACCTTGTAAATAAAAGGGGAAAAAGGGGAAGAAAGGGCGTGGGGTAACATTTAAGTGTAATTTAGGCAAAGCCTGAAAGCAAAAATAATACTTTGCCGTGTTTTATTAAGCAGGATGCCATGGTTAGTTGCGTGGACAAGTCAAGGCAGGTAAATGGGAGTAAGCACACAGGACCAGGAGGGACGGTGAGTGTAAAAGAAGTCAGGAAGCCTGATGCACTTGAACCAGGGTCTGAATGACCCAAATGTTATTGGTATGCAAAATGTACAGGAAATTAGGTCTGGTTGCAAGTTTGTTTGAGCAAATCTAACAAGAAGGGATGGCTTTCTGGATGACATCCAGAGCTTGGTTTTCTTAGCCTATGAAACCAGAGACTAAAAAGGTCTGAAGCTGCTTTCTCTAAATACATCAGGGAGGAAGGGGGAAGCAAACAGGGGAGAGGAAAGGATCCATTTAACCTAAAGCACGGTGTTGGCAGGAGAACAAATAGGTACAGACTGTCCACAAATATATTTAGGCTGAAAATTAGAAGGCTTCTTGCTTCTGAAGTGATCAGGTTCTCTTCCAAAGGCAAAAAATAACATTTCTTTGAAGACAGACTTTCAAGCTGAATTCTTTCAAAGGCTTATAAAAGAGATTTCTGTGATAGCAGGGGAGTTGACTAGTAAGCTCAAAGGTCTCTTGTTTCTAAAAACAGCTGTCTAGATCTAGAATAGTCCTAAGGAGGTGGGTTTTGGAAAATATTTATTTTTCATGTTTACCTAGAAATCATTCACCAGGCAGTTATACAAAACCCCATCAGTCCCTCCATTGCTTTCAGGGAGCTTTCGATCAAGCCCTGTTTGTGAAGGGCCCTCTGGCTCACCTAGCAGTACATCAGGTCCCTGAGAGCAAAGAACACTGGGAGAAGAACCCTACAGAGCTGACACAAAAATCAACAACTGTGTTTTTCCATCAGGATCATATGGAACAGGAGGGAAACAGGAGCTGCTGTGAGCAGCAGAGCTGTGCTTCACCAAGGTACATAGAACAAAAGTGGAGAGGTACACAAGACGTATCCAAATCTTTGCTGTAAAGGACTTTGAAACAAATCAATAAATGGTTAATTTGCCAAGTGGCAGCAGTCAGAAGGCAAAGTACCAAATTTCCCTTGCCTTTCCAGTGGAGCCAAAACTCTTCCTCAAGGCAGCAGGTGAAGAGGGAGACAGCTAAGCATCTGACACATGCACTCGTTTGGCCACTAAGAGTTGTTAATGATTTTTTTGGGGAAAAAAAAGTCCACTGAGTTTGCTCCCTGCCCCTCTCCAGCCATTCTGACTGCCTCATTTGCTGGGACTTTTTTATTGTGATGGAACATTTCATGTGGCTCATTCTGTGTAGAGGTATTTTAACACATTCTTCAAGATGCAGCACTTTACTTTTCAAATAAATGACTCTGGATCAGTCAGGGGTATTTTAAGTGCAGTCCTTACCTGAATCCAGACTCACTTCCCTGGCTAAACAAGGTGGACAGAGCTCCAGACCTACACACTGTGAAGCCATGGTAACAGGAGCACTGGGTTGTCTGTAACCCATGCTTGTGGAAGAGCACCCGCTGCCTGCCCTAGGCCCAAGCAGTTTTGCAGCTACAGCAGGTTTGTCTTGCCAGCATGATTACTCTCAGCTCACATGTTCGAGGGGACCTTCATGTGGAAAAAAAACAAACAAACAAAAAAAAAACCACACAAGCAGAGATTTCCAACCAATCATGCTGATTGTTTCTTGCTCCCTCATCACCCCCTGGTCCTCTATAAATTGTTTCTTTCATAATTTGTTTTGATATCTTTCCAGGATCTTAAGTAGAGGTTGCCTGGTGTCAAATCCATGGGGTCTCCTTCTGCCCTGCTTTTAAAGGTAGATGCTACACCTGCCCTCTCCCAAACTGCAAAGGTTGTCCGTGTGCCTCAGGAGCTCCCTGAAATAAGCCTTAATAGTGCAATAATTCATCCTGCTGGTGCTTCAGTATCCTAGAGTGGATTTCATTGAGCATTTCCTCATTTGAATTTGTCTAACCTGACCAAATTTAAAGCCTGAAATATGATGGCTTAGACCTCTTCTAAGAGCAGAAAGCTTTCAGTTCCTCAGCAGAAAGGATAAATTATCACCCCAAATGAGAATTTTCACTTTTGCAGTTTTTCATGGGCTTTACTGAATCAGATGTCCCAAATCTGTCTTATTTTTTTTAGTGGAAATTGCTATTTTTTTCCCGTAATTTCCTGATTTATTGTTATTGTCTGTTTGCCCTTAGCACACCAGTCCAAAGGCTGTTTATTGTGGGAAGCACCGATATGCTCTTCCCTATTAAAATCGAGTACTTTGGGTTTTGCTTAGAAATGCTGTGCAGCGCATTTCTGCCATTTCAGGTAGCATCATAAACGTTCCTATGCTCAGAGCCTGTGAAAATTTGTTATAACATTTAATTCACTGCTAGAAGGTGCTCAAAACAGAGCAGATGAACCTCGTATAAAAGGCAATGTAAACCAGGCAATATAAATAAAAATATAAATGCTACTCCTGGCTCCCGGTGGCTGTGTGGAAGGAGCCACGGGACCACTCCTGGCTACAAAACAGGCTGAGCTGTGCGAAGGACTGGCCAGGGTACAGGCCACAAGGAAGAGAAGGATGCACGTGCATGTCCTACCCAGAGGGTCTCATTGCTCTGAGGACCAGACCAGAGCCCAGGTTTCACAAAATGAAGAACATACATGCTATATTTCATAGAAAGAACTCCCCCTGCCTACTATTTTTTCTTTTGGGGCCCTTTTTAATACTCATTTTATTCAATTAGGGGTCATGATTAATGACGAAATTAACAATCTGCTTAAAAATACAAAGTTACTACATCGATGCAAGGGGATGAGCTCTCAACTTTGAGACAGAAAGGAGTTTCTCCAGGCCATGGGAATCGGTGACCCTGAGCACTGCAGGATCTAAACCAACAGGAGCTGACTTGCAAATTAGCAGAATTGCAAAGCAGGGGCAAGCACTTGAGTTACAAATATGTGTTTGAGGACATTTAACAAAATGGCAGCTCCCTGCTATAAAAGGGTGGCTGAAACAAAAGTAAAGTGTGACTCTTGCATGAGTGCTCCTTCACAGAGCTGTGATAACCAGCTCACTACAACCACCAAGGGAAGCAGTTTTGCAAACCCCCTCAGAGGCCCTTGCATGAGGGACACACTGCCTGCTACTAAAGGGACACGCAGTAGGACCCTCGACAGCCATAAATAATGCTTCAGGCTTAGTCCTCTGCTCACCCCACACCACTCCCCGGGAAGTTCTCCACACTGAGCACATTCAGTTGTTTTCAGTTAGGTTCAGTTTGCCTTTATTGCCAATAAGTTCCACCAGATCCAAAGAAGAGCAGCCCAAGAAGCACCCCAACAGGTTCCCCAGAGAAGCTGTGGATGCCCCATCCCTGGAGGTGTTGAAGGCCAGGTTGGATTGGGTCCTGGGCAACCTGATCTAGTGGGTGGTGTCCCTGCCCATGGCGGGGGGGGGGAAAGACTAGGTGATCCCATCCAACCCAAACCATGCTTGGTTTCTTTTTTTTGAGGACAAAAAAAGAAAAAAAAAAACCAGCCAGGCTTTTCCAGAGCATGCCATATAGACTGTGAGTGGTATTTCAGACTGGCATGTGAGGCAAACCCTCCCCAGACTGCTGAGTGCTATCATTTCTGTGATTGCCACTAATCCTGACAGCTGAACAGAAAAATCTGGGAACTCTCATCCATGCTACAGTCAAAGCATACTTCTACAAAAATATTTATTTTTCATTCACAGAGCAGGTCGTGTTATGCAACTGTCCTCAAAGGTCTTTATGATCATCTGGCATACCAAACTTGGATGGCATTTCAAGCGTGGACCATGGCACTCTGCCTGAAATCTAGTATCGCTCCGTATTTCTACGAACAATTTGGATGATGAATCAAATGGTATACTCTTAAATATTTGCTGGCAACAAGAACATCCCAGTAGATAAGTTCAGAGCTCAAAAAGCTTGGAAAAAAAAATGAGGAATGAACCAAACCCTGCAAGACTTAATTCAATAAATAAACACACAGAATACCAAACTACAGAAGGATGAGCCAAAGGCACAGACACAAACAAGGAACAAGCAGGCTGGCAGCAGTGCAGCAGAAGAGAGCCTGGGGTTATAATGGATCAGAAAATGAAGATGTGTCGATCGTATGAGGCTCTCGGTGAGACAGGAGGCAATTGCTCTGCTCTGGCCTGCTCTGAAGAAGCCTCAGCTGGACCACTGTGGCTCAATCAGAAAGGTCGTAGCTAAACTGGAGAGACTGAAGCGCAGCAGCCAGGATTCAGAAGTATGACCTACAGGCAAAGGCTGAAGAACCAAGGTTTGCTTTGTCTAGAAAAGAGGAAGATTAAAGGGTAAATAATTGGAGCTTTCCATTATGCAAAAAGGGCAATAGTCAGTTATTCCCTGGGTAAAGTGGAGGAAAGACAAAGTGAAATCATCTTTTCAGCAAGAGGAAGGTGGGTTGGTTATTAGCAAACTTGCACACCTGTACAGGCATGGGATCTTTGACATGCAGGGGAGATTTCAGACACACTAGGTGTGATTAATCCCATATCAGGATTAACCGTGCTTCATCCTGTTCACAGGGAGTTGCACCACCCGAGCTACACCTGACTTGGTTCGTATCGGAGCCTGCACTGAGCACAGCATCCCCAGCAGACAGAGTTAGTGCAGGACAGGGAAGGGAAAGCAGCGATGCCCTGCACTGGATGCGTGCCAGGTTCCCTGCCCTGCTAAAAGCAAAGCTCAGGTGTGGCCTCACCTCAAATCCTGCACCTGACAGCTTGGGAAAGCAAACACACGCCACGTGGGAGCCGTCTTGGGGTCTCACAGGAAGGCTTCTTGCTTGTTCTTCCGCAGAGGGAAAGGATTTTGCAATAGGACAGGCGAGTGAAAAAAAGAACCAGAGCGTGCAGCACCGTGTAGGCAAAGCTTGGCTTTGTAATGCAAGCGGCCATTTGAAACAAGGCCACAGCTGTTCTTAGTAAGGCTGGTGTTTTGCTACAGCAAATAGCTACTTCCAACAGTATCCTACTGTCCTGGCATAGCCAAGGCCTGACACAGAGCAGTATTTATTGAATTTCTGCCCAAATAGCCCCCTAGAGCTTCAAATCTGCCAGAGTAAGAGCTTGCTAATACCTGCAACACTCTCCTAGCTGAAGGGAGTTAAAAGGCTCAAATCAAATCCACCCAAAATGGAGGCAGGTGTGATGTCCTGCTTCTTGTACCCAGCTGAACTGCACCCTGAGGGGGGACTTGTCGCTGTCCTGCCCTGCTCCTTGCCACGGCAAAAGGCAGGGCCCAAAGCCTTGGAAGCAAACCGAGTGACCAGGTCCTGCCAAGCAGCGATTTCTAGCTCGGTACCCTTGATCTCCGTGTGCTGTTGGCATAAGAAAGGTTTGGCCGTGCAAGAAGGCATCGAGAAGCAGGTCTTTGAACACTTCATCTGGAACAACCTGGGACTGTTCCTCCGTGCTGTGAGCAACCCAGCACTTATCACCCCAAGTAGCTGCACTGACAGGATCGTAAGTCCTCATAATTAGGTCTTTCACATAAAAATCCAAAGCACAGCCTTTCAGTTTTAAATAGTTCTCGCCTGCATTCTGGGTTTTGTGCTGCTCTGCCTTGTGTCTCTGGAGGCTGTGTCATTATCCACCCACGGCAGCAGCAGCACTTTTTCTCGGGCCTGAACCTAGCTTTTGTTTTAGCTCCGTTTCTGACACCTCGCTCCCACTGCTGCCTTGGGGAACAGCTCCAGAGAGGGTGAGTCATCTCGCAGGGTTGCAAAATGGAAGTGAGACGCCCGCTCTGGCTCCAGCACCTTCCTAAAGCAGTGTGTGTGGTCCTGCGTGCAGCCCCTGGAGCTGCACAACCAGCAGAGATGGAAAGGAGGAGGGTGTTTCCCTGCCTCTGCCCAGGAGCCCAGAGAAAACCAGAGCCTTTGCACACGCAAACACTTCGTCTTCATGCTCCCGTGCCCTCTTGTCAGCTGAGGCACGACTGCAAACAGGAAGGTGTAAGCCTGTGGGTTGGGCAGCACAGCAGCAGCTGGTGGCTGCGGGACTGGCTCCTGGTCCCAGCAGTGGTAGCAGCTCTCGGTGCCTTCTGCTGTGGCTTTTGCAGGTCTCCTTCCCTCTCTGTTCCACGAGCTTTCTCAGCTGGTTTCACCCCCTGTCTCCACCCTAGTGGTCTCTTACTGCCACGCTCCGTGTTGTTACTTGGCAGCACCTTGGTCATGGAGCTGTCCCACAACCTGGCAAGGTGGTGGTGGACCTGCTGACCACCTCCAAGCCCTCAGCATGGTGAGAGGATGGTGGGGACATCTCAGGTTGGCAGGTGACAGCCAGGAGCTTGCTGCAGACTTGTCAGCAGAGAGCTGACAGCTGATAGATAGCTCCACAGACAGAAGTGAGCTGACTTTAGGGAGTTTTTAATGATTGGGAAGCGTTAGCAATAAGGTCTGGACACAGTCTGCCTTTCAAAGAGCTCCTGCTCACAGCAGGAGACTGAAGCAGCTTCAACAACAGGTAATCACAACTCTCATCCTTGACATCAACTCTCATCCTTCTTTACGCATCTGTATGAGCTCCAGGGTCCTTCAAAGAGGGATGAGAATTTAAATATCCTAAACGCACGTGAAAATGAGGATTATTCACAGAAGAGAAATGTAAGGCTAACCTAATTGCCTTACTGTGCCTGCAGGATCATCTGTCTAGTGATGGATAATCATCAGGATAATTAACATAAAGGTTTAGATAAGCATGGGAGCGCTGGACATCAGTCTGCACCCTCTGAGCCCTACCTTTGCAAATGAAGGCTGGCAGCCTCACACAGCCGGGATTTCTTGTGAGTCCCCCAGCACTACCGCCTGCGTTCCTGGCTAGGCACACCGTGAGCGAAACCTCTCCTGGATGAGCTTGGCAGCCCTGCCTGCAGCCTGGGCCAGGAGTACAAAGGAAAACAAAACTGAAATGCACATGTTATCCAACCACTTCTAAGTTGCAGAAGCATTTAAGGTTAAGCAGCAGTGTTGGGATATAGATATGCATTAAGAAATAGCAGCCGTTGGGAGGACAGGGCAGGAAGGTCTCATGTGGGTTGCGTGGTTTTAATCCAGATTGGCTTTCCTGTCCCCTCAGTGCACCCAGCACCAGGAGAAAGGCACAACTGTGTGGACCAGGAGGAAGAAAGTCAAAGTGAAAGTGATCCCTGCTGAGGACTGGACAGGTGGGTGCTGCAGGTATGGCCACACAGCTTTCGTAGCCTCCACCTGACATGGTGCTGTCATCGAGCCCTCCGACACCCAGGCATTTCCTCACAGGCACTTCCCCAAGCATCTCCTCTGCTACGTGTACATACAAACCTGCCCATTTCTGCCTGTTATACATAACCGAGTAGGAGAGACTGATAAAAGCACAATGCAATTAGGCACGTGTGTTCAAATTGCCATGTCAAACCATAACATGACGTAGATATTGGATTTAATTATAGAACTTTTTTTTTTTTAATCCACCCACATGCTTTTTTCTGCACAAACTCACACCTCAGTTATTCCTTGCCCAATGAAGCATTATGCAACTGGCTAATTAAGGCAGTCAGAGGCTTTGTAATCCCAAAATCTGCCTGAGAGGCCATCCTATGGCACAGGGCTCCCCTGGGCTCCTCAGGGAAGCAAAGACCTTTGGCCATGTCAGGAGCAAACACTGCCCATCTTCCCCAGTGAAACTCTCTTTTACAGCATTCCCATGGCAACAGGGGGACTAACCTAATATACTCGCTGCCATCTGACCTATAGAAGCAGGAAAGTTAATTCTGTTTGAACTCAAACTGTTCGGAGAGAGTGCAGAGCCACTAAGGGATGTGTTTTGCCAATGTACAAGACTGGCAGTTCCTGGGTTTGCAGAGAGCTCGTGTGGTTTTTGGGGTCTGTGCTAAGTGAGGCAACTCATCTCAGGAACCAGAGCATAGGCGGCTCTTTAGGGCTGGTCCTTTGTTGGCACATCGGCTCAGAGATGCCCCGGAGCTCAGCTGGGATGCTGGTGGCACTCATGTGGTCGCAGCAGCCCAGTCTCCAAACCAGGCAGCACACAGTGACCTGCTGTAACCTGCTCTCAGGAGGTGGGTGTCTTCCTTTGTCACGGCACCAGGCATTCCCCATCCTTGGGACGAGCACTTGGAGAAGCTCATCAGAGGCATTGCTGGCACCTAGACACATAAGCACAACTAAAGCAGCATAAATTCAGCAGCTCACAGAGCTCTGGAGAACATCTGCTGGCCCACTTGACTGGGGTACTGCATGCAATAGCAAGAAAGTCCTGTTGCTGGGAGGAGACTGCTTCAGCAGATCCAGGTGGCAGAGGGTCAGTGGGCTCTCCTGTAAAGCCTGCAGGGAACCCAGAGATGAGGAAAATCCCATGTGATGTAACCACATGTGGTGGTTTTACTCAGGTGGGTGGCTGAGCTCCACCACAACTGCTCTCTCACTCTCCCTCCTCAAAGAGGAACGGGAGAAAATACGATGAAAAGGGCTCAAGGGCTGAGATAAGGATGAGGAGATCGCTCAACTATTATCGTGACGGGCAAAACAGACTCAGTGTAGGGAGATAGTAAGATTTATTGCCTATTACTAACAAGCTAGAGAAGTGAGAAACAAAGGAAAGAAACCAAAAGCACCTTCCTCCCTATCCACCCTCTTCCACCTCCTCCCCCCGAGCGGTGCAGGGGAACGGGGGAATGGGGGTTATGGTCAGTCTATAGCGCTTCTTCGCCGCCGCTCCTTCTCGGTCACTCTCATCCCCTGTGCTGTGGGGTCCCTCCCACAGGATGCAGTCCTTGCTGAACTGATCCGGCGTGGGCTGCCCACAGGCAGCAGCTCTTCAAGAACTGCTCCAGATATGGGTCCGTACCATGGGGTCCATCGCTCAGGAGCAAACTGCTCCAACCTGGGTCCCCCACAGACAGCAACTCCTGCCAGGCCACCTGCTCCTGCGTGGTCTCCTCTCCACGGGCTACACGTCCGGCCCGGAATCTGCTCCGGCAGGGGTCTTCCACAGGCCGCAGTCTCTGTCGGTGCAGGTCCACCTGCTCCACCGTGGTCTCCTCCACGGGCTGCAGGGTGGAACCCTGCTCCACCGTGGTACTCCATGGGCTGCAGGGGGACAGCCTGCTTCACCATGGTCCTCACCACAGGCCGCAGGGGACTTCTGCTCTGGCGCCTGGAGCACCTCTCCCCCTCCTTCTTCACTGACCTTGGCGCCTGCAAGGCTGTTCCTCACTCCTCTCACTCGCCCAGCTGCTGTGTGGAGCAGTAGTTTTTTTTTGGTGTTTTTTTTTTTTTTTCCTGTCTTAAATATGCTCTCACAGAGGCATAAAACAACATCACTTATTGGCTCAGCTCTGGTCAGCAGTGGGGCCCTAACAAAACATGGGGCAGCTTCTAGATCCTTCTCACAGAAGCCACCCCTATGGCCCCCTGCTACCAAAACTTTGCCACGTAAATCCACTACACCACACAACAGTGCTGCCTTTTCTGAAGAGGTGGGCCTATCTGCTTGCTAAGTCCATGTGGCAGCTGGGAAATTCATCCCTTGCAGATGTATGTAGAGGTAGTGTTGAATCTAATGGCTGTGCAGCCACCCAAAAAAAAAAATAGGGATACAGCTCTTAGTGCATAAACCTAGATGATGTCCTGCAAGAGAAGCGATAATTTCCCCACTTCTTAGGGGTGACGTGAGCTTTGCCACAGCTGGCAATGCTGTCTTGTGAGAGGGCACCTTCCTCTTGCTTTTAGGCCTAAGAGATTCAGCTCTGTTCCATTGCCTCTAATAAGTGCTCCCCTTGAAGGCTCATGGACTGGAGAGCCCAGAGAGCTGGATGGTTTCAGCGCCAGCCTGGGTTGAGAGCACAGTGGGGCTGGTGGCTCAGCAGGCACTAAGCGCTGAAAATCACCTCCGTGGATGTTCAGGATCAGGCATGAAGGAAAGGACACGTTTTGGGGTTGCTATCAGAGTGGGAGAGGCTGCTTTCATATCTGCTGCATGCTGGAGGAGCCTGATGGGGTTTCATCGTTGCTGCCAGCACAGCGCAAAGTCTGCAGCCCTGCCCAGGTGATGGTTATTCATTCACCGAACTTCAAAAGCCAGAGCAAGGTCACTTAGCACCTGAGCACACGCAGGTAAATCACCAGCTGTGTCAAAGAGCCCAAAGAGCCCAAAGAGCTTTAAAAGACACCCTGCCTCCTCACACAGCCTCTTTGGTGCACCACCAGCCTTTGATAAGGGAAACAAAGAAAGCAGTGAGCGGCAGAGGCCAAGAGGTAATGCTTAGTGCCAGCTTCAGCCCTGGGTTCCCACCTCACAGTATAGCTTCCTCCATCAGCCTGCAGATGAGGAGAGAAAAGAAGACTGAAGTGTTATCCCAGTTTTGATGGTTCATTGCTTCAACTCGTATTTTGGGGGGAACAGCAGACCGAAGGTAATGAGCATGGTAAACACAAGGGGTGTCTGTGGGACAGGGTGCCCCAGCACACGTGTCTTTATGAGTGCTCACTCTTGGCTCATTTGGCATTTAATTACTGAGACTATTCTTGCTGTGTGTTCTGCATAGCAAAAAATAAGGCTGATCTGGAGAAATGAAGGTCACAGCTGGGTAGTGGATATCTTTACCACTCAGAGGTCCACTGCCAACAGCAGGGAGTCCCTCAAAAACTTTCCATGGGTCTGAAATAAGGGATTCAAGAGACGGAGGAACAGGGATGTGTCCATGCATCAGGTTCTCCCTGCTGCATGATCAAAAGGGGAAGGATGAATCTCCATTCACAGCACACCCACCTCCTGGGCACCCCTCTCTCTGATGAAAAAGTCAACACTTACAGGGCTGTACGTTGCCAGTGGCTGGAAAGAAAATAATAGAGAAGCACAGTGAGATGTCCCTGCCTTCCAGCTGGCTTACAGCAGCCAAGGCTACTGTGGGAGAGCTGAGGGGTTTGTGGATCAAAGGAAATTCTGTCCCTTCTTACTCAATGTAAGATGCCTTTGCTATGCAGGGAAATGGAGAGAAGATAGACAGTTCTTGGGCTTTGAGGGAAAATCTGGCTTATAGGAGCTCATTTCCCCGAGATTAAATATCCTTTTTAGTTTAAATGTCATTCCCTGTGGAAAATTTTCATGGAGGAAGGGAGATTGAAATGAAGTTCAGGTGGATCCCTCAGACCAAGAAGGCACCCTTGAATTCTTTGCAACCATGGTTGTGTGATGGCAGCTTTCTCAGCCAAGCCCCTTGGGTCTGAGGAAGGTTCTCTAGATGGAAGAGCAAGAAGTGCTCTGGTATGAAACCAAGGCTTTGGTCTGTCCAGCTGCACCCTGGCCACCCTATAAGCAAACGGCTTATGCAACCCAGAGGCAGAGAATGTAAAACAGGGCAGCAAATCACACCCCGTCTGAGGAGAGATAAGGCTCTATTTTCGTTTTTCCCCGTGTTGTGGTCAACCCAGCCCAACAGAGCACCTGTATTTGGGATGCATTTTTCCCAGATGGCCACCAAGCCCAGCACGAACTGGACATTGGAGCAGCACTGCCCCATGGCAGGGTGTGTTTAACGGGGCATGGCAGAGCAATAGCAGGTCCTTGCTGGGACTGCAGGGAGTCATTTCAATAGGCAAAAATGGAGCTGATAGGAAATAGGTGAGGCTGAGCTGTGCTGGACAGTCACTGAGCAGGGACATCACCTGTTCTCCAACCACTGTGGCCATGGCCACTTGGTCAGCCAGCCTGGTGGCACCTTCCTCCTGCACCCAGCCTGCCGTGGCGGGTGGTCTGGCTTGGTCCCGAGGCTCCACAACAGCAAATATTATGTTTGAGGCTCCCTGTAATATTGACAGCCAGACACCGCAGTCTTTCATGCTAGACATTAAATATAGATCTAAATTTCTCAGCTGAAGAGAGGTTTTCCTTCCTGTCTGGCTGGCTATGTACATTAGCAAAGGAAAGCTTAGCCGGGCCTTTACAGACCTTCATTTTTCTGTTATACTTGCTGTATCACAAGTTCCCCCGCTAAACTGAAAACCGAGGCATTTCTTGTGGCATCCAAGCTGCAAATTGGAATGTCAGGTAAAATGAAGACTTATAGGGTTGTAATTCCCCAGGAGAAAAGAGGGGCCCCGTCCATAAAACACTTCTGTCAGCTCCTTGGAAAGCTTTCCAGCAAGTTCAGCCTCCGAAGGAGGAATTTATAAGCCGGTGATGATTAAAATCCAGAATTGCAAAAATAGCTAGCAGCCATTGCATAAAGGGCTACTTGGGTCCAAGTCAATAATAGCACGGCTAATGGAAAGGCAGCGAGTGCTCCATACGTAATTCAATCACAAGGTGAAATGTGCCACAGCCTGGGGATCCCCACAGGCCGACACCAGACGTCAATACCTGATGCCGAGACTCGGGTTTCCTCTTGAGGAGCACTCGGGGCCTAGCACAGATCTGGTATAAAATGGGGGGAAATCCAAAACAAGTGGACAGATTCACCTTCCCTACTCAGGTCAGGCACTGAGCACAGGGGGCAGGATCTGGCCCAGAGGTCCCGGAGATAGCGTGAGCCGTGGCAGAAGAGGCTGCTCTGGCTCTGCCCACCCTTAATTCTCTCCTCACACAACTCCAGTCGTGCAGCATTCCCCAAGTAGAAGTCCGCACCTTTTCACCTTCAGAGCCGGCCTATTTCTGCTCTTTGGCATTCAGAAATAAGTCTCCCTCCCTCCCAGGAAGGAGCCACGCTATAAATATCTCCGTGCAAGTTTTCCGAGTCCGAACAGTCACAGTGCCACTCCTCGCCCAGCAGCAGTGAGCCTAGCTGCTTCTGCAGTGCCTTTAATAAAGTCAGTATGCTGCTACAGCTCCAAGTGAGAAGAAAAGGAGACACACAGGAGCTGCAGTCACGGTGGTGTAGACATCTGCAAGACAAAGTTAGGAAGATCTCTTCTAACTTCGATATATCAGATGGTCCAAGAGGACTGTGGAAACTGAATGAAATAGTGAGCATTTTCAACTGTTTTATAGTGGGCTCAAAGCACTCCAAAAAATAGGACACCAGTTTTGTTAGGTAGTGGCTGAACAGATGGAAACTGTGTGAATTGAGGGGCTCTGGAAGGAGGGAGGATGTTGCCTGAGAGGATCGGCAGCAGGCCCAGGAGCAGAGCAGAGGGCTCCTGACACCATGCAGCAGTGCACCAGGAGGCCACGCTTTTCCTGCCTGAAAAGGGCTTATTAACAAAAATTAAGCAACGCCAAACTGCAGGTGGCATTTCTCTGACCCAGCCACCACTGCCACCTCTGGTCCCCATCAAAAACCAGGAGCTGAGCAGCAGCTGCCACTGCATCCCGTTAAACTCTCGGGACACAAAAACAAAGGGTGCAGAAGGGCCTGGAAATGGAGGAAGAAATGCTTCCCCAGCATGTTTCCCCTGAGAAGAAGGTTTCACCTGAAGCATTCAAACCCCACCACCAACAGCCCAGCCCCAGAGACACTGTGCATCTCAGTGACAGCCCCATAGACCCCAAAACCAGCTGGCAGATCATACGAACTGCATAGAAACACCAGGTTCTGGTAATCCCAAGAAATAGAAGCTCTAGACTAAAAGATGCTGTCAGACTGTTCAATACCTAACTGCCAGCTGGGGCCACTTCGGGGAATGGTGGCTCTGGATATGTTGTGTGCGGTGAGAAGTCTCATGGGCAGGACTGAAACAGCCTGAAAGGAAGAACCCTTCCAACATACATGGCTGTATTTCCTTTGCCTCATGTTTTCTGGGTCCTGTAAGCAGTAGGCACTTGATCCTCAAAAGGAGAAGAAATATTTAGAGGGAAAAAATAAAAATCTTTGTGAGCCATCTACAAGGGAACTTGAGGAGAAGGGGGGGACCTGGGACCTCCTTGGCCTCATTTACTTCTTATCTACAAGGAAAAACATGGAGAGCCAAGAGCTTCCCCAGCTGTACAGAAATTATATGAGTGAAGGCCAGATTTGGTGCAGGTTGTGTCTGTGGCCAGGTAAGAGCAGTGCAGAGATGTGGATAGAGGTGCCACTTCTTATCCAGTCATCAAGCAGTTTGGGAGCTTGGCAGCTGTGCCACAAGTTTCACGTGGAAGGAGCGGACAGCCTACATCCCCTCGCACTGGCAGCTCTGCTGCAGGTCCTCCCCATCCACACTGAAGGATTGGGAAGGGTTGCTTTTTTTAATTCTTCTAGCTGTTAAAATAAACCCAAGGTAGATTAACATGGGTCCTCTGCTTAGCTAGGTGAAGGGAAAGGAGAGGAGTTGGCTTAAAGGTGAAGCAAGGAATTCAGTCCACCATGGAGCATCAGGGATCTGCATCCTGCCCCCTTGCTCCCACCGGCTCAGACCTCACCACCAGCTCTCCAAAGCAAGCAGCGAAGCTGATGGCTTAACAACGTGGGAGAGGGACCTGGAGCCACAGAGCAGCGGGTCTTGGTCTGAATGGGTTAGCTGGGTTGTCACTGCTGCAAGTGGCATGAGGTGGTGATGGCAGCACAGGTTCACGGGCAGCAGAGCATCAGGACGTTGAAGACCCACGCACGTGCCAAAACCAGTGTGGAGAAAAGCTTGCAAGGAAGCGGGAATAATTCTGACTAAACGAAGACACTGAACAAGCTTGAGAAGCAAGTAATTCCCTACACACACCATCATTTACTCACCTAGGAAGCATCCCTTCCTTACACCACTGCCTGCAGCCCGAGCAGGGCACGCACCTCAGCATGCAGCACGGTTTGCTACGAGCGATTTGTCGACCTTGCCGAGCGAAGCTGAGCTCCTGGAGGTGTGGGAGTAAACATTTTACCAGTGCAGTCTAGCTCCATCAGTCCTGATCACGAATAGGCGTTTGCAGGCTTTCAATGCCACTTTCAGCTCCTCATTTAGAAGAGAAAAACAAAGCTGCTTTCCGTGACTGACAGCGATGGAAAATAAAATCAGCTGGTTTGGCCACAGAAACAGGCCCAGCGTGAGAAGCAGCGGTGACTCAGCTCCCTCTCACCTTCCCCGGTCTGATTTTGCCTCCCTGCTGGCAGAAGGCACGAGTCAGGGTGCAGCCAGCGAGCAGGGCTCGGCTTTGAGCACAGCCCCGTGCCCCTGGGCTGCGTCCTCCCTGCACGTGTCCTGGGGCGCAGCCACCCAAACCCTCCTGGTTGTCTTCTCTGGCTGGGAGGAGCACCTTATATTTGTATCCGCATTGTTCACCATGACAAAAGCATCGCTAAACAAAGGTGAGATGGTTTGGCGTGAAGCCAAGGGGAAAGGCTGAAGGAAATAGTCAAGATTAATAGTCCAAGACTTTGCCTGCTCATGCTTTCGCTTTACCATAGGGATGATGGATTTCCTCCAGAGATGCTCAAGAGAAAATCAGGGACTGAAGCATCTCCCTAGGAGAAGTCCAGCTGAAAATTTTCCACCCATAAAGGCAAATTCACAGACTGGGACATCCACCAGGCTACAGTTCCTCCAAGAACATTTAGGAAAGGACCAAACCCCAGGGGCTTGCCAAGACAAGTAACGTCTACCTGCTTTCTAAAAAAAGGAGAACAACAGTCAGACAGGAATGACTGCGAGGTGCACAAGAAATTTGTGAGTGTCAGTGGACGTTTAGGACATTCAGTCCATTTGTAGGACTTTAATGCTTCCCATTTAAGAACCGATTTGATCCAGTAGCTCCCTTCAGTTTGTACAGACAGCAAATATGTGTATTCAGTAATTTAGAAACAAGGTTTTCCTATACCAGGGAAAAGGCTCATTAATCTTGGCACATTAGGCATCTATCAGCAACCCATAGGCAGGAGGTCAGATTTTAAGTACAAGGAGGTGATGCCCAGAGCAGCGTTCTGGTGCCAGAATTAGAGGTTTGGGGAGAAAACAATTAAAACATGCCAATTTAGCAGGGTGGAAAGATCACTACTGACAAATTCTCCCTTGCTGACTCCTGCATAACATGGTGGGTAGGACAACCACCAGGACATCGGGATATTTTTGAGTGTCAGCTAACCCTCAGCTTACAAGATCAGCATAATTTAGGTTAGAAGGATCTCAGGAGGTCACCTGGTCTAAGGCTGGGTTAACACAGAGATTAGTTCAGGTGAAACACCAACATGAATTTCTTCTGGATTGGCAGACAGCTTCTGTTTGACCAAACCTCTGCTTGGTGGCAAGCGGTGCATCCAGCAAAGATGAAGAGAAAAACCAACCCTGCCTCTTCCTCGGGCTGGGCGTTGCCATTCAGT
Organism: Cygnus atratus; assembly: GCF_013377495.2. NCBI lineage: Eukaryota > Metazoa > Chordata > Aves > Anseriformes > Anatidae > Cygnus > Cygnus atratus. Next base: position 10,301,732 of record NC_066364.1, read on the forward strand.
GCTGTGCTCCACAGAGACACAGCCCAGGACAGAAGGACTCGGGGGGAAGGAAAAGGCTCAGCCAAGCCCTCAGCAAACCAAGCATCCATTAGAAAAAGCAGGGCTGCTACTTTCTAGGATCTGCAGCCCTTAGCCAAGGGACTAGGCTGGTTGGGAACCAGTCTCAGGCACCCCAGTAACTCAGGCAGCGTGGCTGGGCACTGGCGTGTTGCCTTCTGCACTGGGGGATTTTTGCTGAAAGCATCTAATGGATTCTTGGGAACTGGTGTTTTGTGTTTCGTTTATTATTTTTTTTCCTTCAGGGATATTCATTATTTTTATAGTACCATTTCCAGGCACAACAGGAGTTGTCTAATCTGTGCTGTTTAAAATATTAAAAAAAAGGCTGTGGAGCTTTATGAGAGATGTCAGGAAATTCTGCAGAACAGTTATGAAAGTCACAAATTCTGGAAAATTTACATCCTGCAGGTGTCGTGGGTGAAGTGATCCCATTAGCATAGCTATTTCCATATGATTTTGCAGACCTATCTTTTGTCCAGACTAATATCAACCACCTGTGTTGTCTACAACATTGCTGAGGAGCCTCCATCACCCGACCTGCAACATTTCCCTGGTCCAGAAATGCACATTACAGACAGTCGCAAATCCACCAGGGCTTCACCCTGGGTGGAAAAGGGCTTAAAATCTGATTATATTTGCACAACAAAGATGATAGCACACTTAGCTTTAAAGACAAGATTACTATAACTTCATAAAGCCTCAAATTAATACCTTGTCCAACAAATGTTTCTGCAGTAGAAAAGCAATCTTTTTGCAACCTTTGCTTGAATTTGCTCTTCTTTGTTTGCATTGTTAGGGTTGAGAAGCCCACGCTTCATTTTGCAGAGCAGGCAGCATCCACGGATGCCTCCCTGCAGGGATGCTGAGATGTGAGTCCTGGGCAGCCCCCAGCCCCGCAGGCACCCCCCTTTGTTTCATTCCCCAACCCAGCAAATTTTGGAGTGTGAGCACTTTCTTTTGTCTGTTTTGTTAGCTTTTGAGAGTGTAGCCACCAGCTCCCCCTGCAAAATTAACATGTGGCAATGTACACTTTTCTTGCTTTTATTAAAACGCTTCGTGTACAAAACTAACACTGGGCCAGTCTGCCAGTGGAAGAGCTGCAGGTTCAGAGACCGGTGTGTGACTAGAGATAGCTATCTGGGAATGCCTAATAAAAATTGCTTTTAATTTTAAATGCCTGTATCTTCAACAATAAGAGCAACCAATGTGTCCCTCTGTCTGTCCTGGGTCCAAGCCTCAGCTGGCTGCAGCTTGACCTCTATCTTGTCTCGCCCTGGTTCTTGCTGCCAGTAATCCTAGCCTTCCGTGGCTTGTCCAGGCTGATTTTTCCCCTGAAACCTGATCCTTTTTCAACAGATCAAAGGGAGCAAAATGAGAAACTTCTGCAGTGACCCTGGAGCCACGTCAGCGTGACGTGGCCGAGCCATCGCTGCGGGTCAGCCTGCCTGTACCGATAAACTGACCCCGAGACAAACCACAAAGTCCCACAGCTTAACAGAGTGCCCGAGCTCAGGATCTCTGGTGGAGGGTCTCCATACGTTATTTACATCCTGCCTGCTATGTGCTAACCTGTACGGGAGGGAGGCCGTGCTGGATGCTGCCCTGAAGCACTAGGAAGATTCCAGATGAAGAAGGTTCAGAGGAGGAATGGCCTTTCATGAAACCCCGCTGGTCCATCTGAAAAAGGCAGAGAAGCCTCCAGGCACCAAAGCGCCTTCTTCAAGCCTGAAAAGCTCACATTGAGCTCCAAATGTAACAGGGCAGTGTTAATTGCTGAGCCCACCCAAGAGGAGATGCTGCGGGGGTGTGGGAGCCATGCAGGCTGTTAGCAAGGAGCCCCGGCATTAGGCACACCTTTGTGAAATTCCTAGCTGCGAGGCAATTACTGCAGTTTGCTTCCCTTTTCACCTCTTTACTGGTATATGTGTGTCTTTGTCTTGCCAGCACCTCATTGTAGTTAATGCTTGGGAGGGTTTGGAGGGAAACTGCTGCAGTCGTCAGCAATGCGAGGTGTCCTGAGCCATCAGGAGGCACTGAGCTCTCTCCTACCCAGTCCCTTGGTGCTCTAGGTGGTGGCAATGGTAGTGTCACTTCCCCCTGAATGTCAGAGAAAATCAGAAGAAATTATGAGAAATTATGAGTTATTTTAGAGCAGCCTGAAACTCGGAGTTTCTTCCAGATGTTCACAAGGGTATGGGTGCCTTAAGCCTGAAACATAAAGGTTATTTTCCTCTCAGGAATTTAAAAAAAAAAAAAAAAAAGGAATATATATTCAAGCCTGCTTGGATACAGAAGGATGAAATCCACTGCACAAAAGCGTGGGAGCAGGAGAAAGGGCTCCTCCAGTGCCCTGGGGGGGTCCCAGGGCTGCCACTGCCCTCCTCTTCCAGGAGAGGAAGGGGACATTATTGTGCAAATGAGCCTGCCAGGAAATCCGTTTTGTTTCCAAATGCCTATCTCCAGCCCTGTCCCGTCAAGCTCTGAATGAGGATGAATGGCCTAAAAGCAATGGAATTAAGCATTTAGGGCAAAATCCCACCGAGCTTTCGGTTTCAAGCAGGCAGACCAGCAGGCTAGGGCAAAAATGTGTCCGTATATTTAGTGCATGCCGTAGGCAGCCATCTGATTGTCCTCCTGCTACACTGCCAGGGTCCAGTGTGGGCATCACATCGGCGCCTCTGGTTCTAAGCCTCACTCTCACACCCCACCTTCTACCTTGACTCTGATATTTCGTTTGTGAAGAGAAACGGCCCATCTGTAGCTTACCGGTATAGCAAATGGTACTGAATTGGGCATGGATAATAAATGTACTGGCACCTCAAAGGTAACCACAGAGCCTCCCGCTTCGTGGATGCTCTGAAGAAGTGAAAATCGCTCTGTGCTTCTGCACGGGGTGCGACCGGCCACAAAACTTGATCTGTCCGGTTGCTGCTTGTCACCGACAGGCAAAACTGGAGGGGTGAAGGTTCCCTGTGGGAACAGACCCGCGGCGGTGGGATCCAAACCTTTCTCCAGGAGGTTCCTTGAAGCTCATCAGCCTGGTGCACCCCAACATTTCTGCTGGCTGCCTACTGTGAAGTGTCTTCATGCACAGACGGGTTAGCCAGACCTCCAAATGGCTCTTCAGCCCCACAGGGGCAAGTGTCCTGTCTTAGATCCTTCAAAGTTAGCTCTACAAAACAGCAAAAGGAGGTTTTCATGCAATTTCTATCTATGATACTACAAAACCAGCAAAGCCAAGAAAGAACTGGATCCACCAGTGCTACAGATCTCTAAAATCTGAAAGGTCAAACCAAGCTTTTTTTTATTTTCTGCATCCAAGGAATAAAACCCATGAAGGAATTGCAGTTAGTGACTCTGATTCTAGTAAAATACTTGTGGTCGTCCTCAAGCTACTTTATTTTTCCTCTTATTACAGGGAATTTGTGTCCATTTTTCTACTGGACTGCTAAACAGGATCTGCAATTTGCTGCATACACGGTGAAGCAGATAGAGCTAAACGAAGTTATTGCTGCAAAAACAAAAGGCTGTATAAGATATCGCCACAATTTCTGCTCCCGCTTACATTCAAGCAACCCCACTGTATGTGGAGTTGCACGAGAGCTAAAATAACCTGCCAAAAACACGCGGTTTGATTTCAATACGCGACATTAAAGCTCCCTTTGCCAAAACTAGCAGGGATATTCACTGACTTCTTTCTCCCACCAAAGACGATGTGTCATGTTTTGGCACACCCTTCCAAGATGGCTTTCTAAACAAAGTCTCCATCTGGCCATGCGAGGACCGCTTACAGCTCCTGCGGCAGTGTCTCCAAAATGGAAGAAGCCGCTGACTTTCCTTCCCCAGGTGGCTTCGTTTTCAGGCTTCGTCCAATTTGAAATAATGAAGGTAATTACCTTGTAAGCACCTTAGTGGAAAATATTGGTATAGTTAATTATGCAGAGGTGCAACGCTAACTCATTTCCCAGTGTTTAAAATACAAATATTAATGCTTTCTCCTTTGGGACGTCGAGAAGATTACTTATTGCTGCAGTCCGACAGAATCTGTAAGTTCTGCAGCTGTCCCAGTCGCTTTAAGGCAAAAGTTTGTCACGCTGATTTTAATGTCCCTGGTTGGTGTTGTGCAGGATGCGGAGGCTTTTGAGGAGTTTGCAAGAATGGAGCCTTTGGCAGAGGCCCTTTAAACATTAAAAACTGAGATTTAATTTCAAAGGATGTTTTAAGACCAAAACGTGATTTTAGGATTCTCAACCTGAAGATGAGAAACTCACTCCGAATATCAGGAGAGATGTAAATCCTTGGAGACTGATACCCAAAACACAGTGCTTGGGTATCTTAAGATATCCTGGCTAAACTGGGTGAAAACGCAGCTGCCTTTCCCTGAGGTTTGGGTGAAACCACGCAGCAAACTCCCGGCACGGACTGCACCTTGCGTTGTATCTAAAGCCTTGAAAACGCAAAGCCAGGTTTTTCCACGTGATTTCTGATTGACTTTCCAGTCGTGGAACAAGGAGCCCGCTATTTCTACGTGAGTCTGTCGGGGAAAAAAAAAAAAAAAAAATGCCTGATTGCTTTCGGCAGGAGGCTGGCAGAGCCCTCCGTGAGCAAACAAGCAAAAGCAGCCAAACGCGTTGTGTTTGCCTTGGTATTGGGTAACGTTTCGGAACAATCCGGTGCGCCCCAGCAAGGATTCACATGGGAGACAAACAGAAGGCTCGACTCCTTTCTCACACCTCTGCAAAAGGAGGCGAGAAGATTTACAAAAATGTTAATCTGGTTGAGGTTTCTCTCATAGGTACCTAAAGGAGTTTTTCTGGGGTTAAAAAATAAATAAATAAGGAGACGTTGGCACTTTGGGCACGGGCTTTGTTCTTCAGCAGCGTCACACCAGCCCACCTCTCCAGCCAGAAGCCACAGATACTGCAGGTGAAGGTGGCAGCAGCAGCACACGCAGGGCACCGGGCCCCGAAGCACCAGGTCAGAGGAGGGGCAGAAGTGTGTGGCCAGGCTTTTTACAGGGCTATGGCAATTAAGGAGGCTGGCGATTGGGAAATTAGCTCTGTGGCTTAGGCTTCTGCAGCAAGCGGAGCCAGTCCACGAGCCCTGCTGCAGCGAGCGGGGCCGTGCTGTCCAGAGGGGATGCCGCTCACTACATAAGAACTGTTTTTAATCTAAATTCTGATCTTGAAAAACAATTCTTATGGCCTTGCCACGTTCAGTTCTCTGCCTGCTTCGTCACCTCGCAAGCCAAAGCCTTGCCTGTACACGAAGCAGCGAGCGAAGCCCTCACCCCCACCGCAGCCTCATCCCCCAGCCCACCTTGGGGGCAAGCAGCAACCAGGACGGATTAACCACCACCCACACACATCCACCTGTGGAAATTAAGAAACCAGCTCCCCTGAAGGCAACCGCCACCACCAGCCCTCCAAAAACCACCCAAGACGTATTGCAGCCAGAGGAGAAAGTACCAAGGGGAGCAGATGTGGGCATGGGGCAAACTCTGGTCCATCTCTCCCCCATCGGGGTGTGTTATAACCCCTCCAGCCCCTGTAAATCACAACGCTGCTTCCTCAGATGTCAGCATAGAATCTTTTTAATACTTTACATAAAAAACTGCATACACAGTTCATAATTTTATGTAAACATCATATACATCTCAGTTTTTGCCATGTCAGTTTATTAAAAACAAACGAAGGAAAAAAAAAACAGTCTCAGTACCACTGTTGGGGGAAGGGAAAAAAGTAAACAAACATAAATGGATAAGTTTGTTCTCTGAACCAGAGAAACGCAAGATTATTTTCACCCGGGTCTGCTACCCTGTGAAAATAAGTTTTAAATAAACCTAAATTCATTAAACTGCCCTTTAGTATTAAAGTCTGATGTACTCAATGTGTAAGGAACAGTGTTTTCACCCATTTTTTTTTTCAAGGCAAAAAGATACAGTGGTTTTATTTACGCTTGTGTTGAAGTCACAATTTTAAAAACAAGGCCCAGATGAGGTTGCTGAGTGTTTCCAATGCTACAGTGTTGTACGCAGATGACAAGTGCATTGAGTGTTTAATTCAAAAAAAAAAAAATCCAAGTTGTGCAAAGTAACTTCTTTTGAAAATAAACTTAAATAAATCCCAATCAACGTATCTGCAGAGGACAACATTAAATGAAGGAGCAGGCACCAAGATCATAATATGGCAATATCACCCTCTCCCCTTGCTCATCCTGCCTTGTCCATCAAGAGCAGGATGTCCAGCAAGGAGGACAGAGCGGTCCAGCTTCACTTTCCAGCCCACAGCTGGAGACAGTTGGAGGCTCGTGCTGCCAGCAGGCACCAGCTCGCCTCGGGCAAGTTCCTTTGCACAACACAAGTCCCAGCTGGGCACCCCCTCCCCACCTCACTTTAAATAAGCACCCCCTGCACTACCCCAGTTTTGCACAAGACAGAAAAAAAATGTAAGATATATACAGGCTTCGCTCGGGATGACCCTCCCCGGTCCTCGGGGTACTAACTTCCACAGCAGGTCAGAACACCCGCTGGAGAGGCGAGGACGCTGCAGGCAGCCCGAGAGATGCAGCCCTTCCCCAGCCCGCCTCGGGGGAGGCACATGCACGCAGGAGGCACCAGTCCCTTGGAGCATCTCAGCTCCACCGCTCTCCTCTTGCAAAACAGAGGAGGCTGTCTGGAAGCCGGGAGCAGCAGGTGGTGGGCAAAGGGGAAGAGCCGGGCGCAGTGCTTGCTCAGTCCAGTCCCAGCAGCTGTTTGTCGTTGAGAGTCAGCGATTAACTGGCAGGGGCCAGCGAAGGAGAAGGCTTCTCTCCAACCGATTCCCAAGACTCTGGGCATGCAACCCCCCCCTCCCTCTGTCCCCACGGCTGAGCCAGCACAACCCTTTTTGGCCAAGGCTAAGGGAGCATGCCCCCTCCCTTAACCCCCACCCCAATTCATCGCCAGCCCCCAGCAGAGGGAACAGGCAGATGCTGTGTGCGTGCGTAACCCAGCTCCTCTCCACCCACCAACAGGTGACCCAGGCGCTGTGCCCAGCGCCGTGCTCCAGCCGCTCCCTATAGCACTTTGCAGCAGTTGATGCAGCCGTTCTGGGTGCCGTAGCGCTTCTGCAAGGCTGCCCGGGTGGCGGTCTCGAAGACCTCCCGGACGCCCTCCTTGGTCTTGGCCGAGCACTCCAGGTAGTCGTAGGCCTGGATGCGAATGGCCATGGCGCGGCCATCCTCGGTGCGCACCGGCTCCTGCTTCATGCGGGCCAGCTCGTTGCGCACGTGCTCGTCGTTGCGCAGGTCTTTCTTGTTGGCCACCAGGATGATGGGGACGTTGGGGCAGAAGTGCTTGACCTCGGGCACCCACTTCTCTGGGATGTTCTCCAGAGAGTCCGGGCTGTCCACGGAGAAGCACATGAGGATCACATCGGTGTCCGGGTAGGAGAGGGGGCGCAGGCGGTCATAGTCCTCCTGGCCAGCAGTGTCCCACAGGGCCAGCTCCACCTGCTTGCCGTCCACCTCGATGTCGGCCACGTAGTTCTCGAAGACGGTGGGCACGTAGACCTCAGGGAACTCATCCTTGCTGAAGACGATGAGCAGGCAGGTCTTGCCACAGGCGCCGTCCCCCACCACCACCAGCTTCTTGCGGATGGCGGCCATGGCCAAGCTCGCCAAGCTGGCCTTGCCCTGCAGCAGGACGATGGCAGCGCCCTCCTGCCCGCGGCCGCCTCCCGCTTCCTCTCGCTTCTCACAGGACACCGTGGCGAGCCGGGCCCGCGCGGGCAGGCAGGCAGGCCCTCCTCAACTCCCCGCCTCTGGGGCACGCTCGGACACTCGGTCCCACCCGGCTGGGCTCAATTCCCGGCGGCGGAAACGCCACCGAGGCCGCCTGCGTACGGCCGGTGGAAGCAACTCCGACTCGCGCCGCTGCTCGCCGCCAACTGCCGCAAGCCGCGGCCCGGCGCCGCTATTTAAAGGCGCTCGCGACTTTCTTAATATAGCCAGCCAATGGGGAGGCAGAGAGTGAGGTCATCCCTGGCGGGGAGCGACCCGATTGGTTGGGCTTGTGAGGGCGGGAGGCGGGGTTGGGAGGTGGGTTTGGGGGGAGCGGGGCTGAGGAGCTGAGGGGCGGTGGCGGGCTCGGGGCTGAGGGGACGGGGGCGGCTGTGAGGGGAGATCTGGGGACGGAGGGCATGGAGCCGGCCCGAGGGTGGTCCCCTGAGGGAAAATCCCCCGGGGGAAGCCGCCGTGCCCCCGGTACCGGCTGTAAAACCCGGGGAAAGCCGACCGGAGGCTGTTTGGGGTAAAATACTTGGGGCTTGGTTGGATACCCGGCCGCTTCCCGTCGTGAAAGGAAAAAGCTGGTCACGTTCGCGTCCCTCTCCTGCCTTTGGGCAAAAGGGAGCTGAGGGGTTATAAACCGGGAGAAGCAGCAGGCTTGAACCGAAATGCCCTTTTGGTCTCCGCTGACAGATATCGGAAGTCCTAGTAATTAAAAAATGAATGTGGAAAATAAGAGTATAAATGACCGGCCTTCAGGCTGCTTGGAGGCTGGGGCTGCGTGCCTCGGCACTGACAGACAGCTCACATTAATGTAGCCCTGCCTTGTAAAATCTCACTGAAATTCCTGGTACAGGCTCACTCTGTCCCTGTTAAAGCTATCGCTGTTTGCTGGGTGCTGTCTGAAGCTCGTTTCCCTGCAAGTGTTTCCACCCAGGCGATTTTCACCCCCAGACCTGGCCTTCCCTTGCTAGCCAGTGCTGCCATTAGTGAATAGAACAAAACCCAGACAATACGATTGTTGTTAAAAGTTGCATTTAAAAACACCCACTTAAAGACCAAATACACCATTGAGCATATCACATTCCTTGACAGGTGACTTCCAGTAGAGTTACAGAAGTGTGTGTTAATAGGGCATATGGTTCGCTTACGATACACTTAATCCTAGGCATTGAAATGTAATTCATCTTCTGTGAGGTTTTTCTTTTTTGTAATTCCTATTTCTCTCTTTCAAAAGAACACGTCTGTCTGTTGGGTGATGGATGGGTTTGTACCTTGATCTTAAGTTTGTACAGCGTCTTTCACATGAAGTCAACATAATAAATTCAAACTGATGTTTGAACAAAAACCAACCTATGAAAGTGTAGTCACGGTCATCAATGTTCTCCAGTACCTTTGAACTTCTAACATGCTAAATTTTGGATTGGCATTGTCCCTTTACCATTATTGTCATTGCTCGCAATTTTAAATTCTTCATGAACCCCAAAGAAGTCACTGATGTAGAAGTCTTCTTTCCACGCTGTCATGTCCTTTCCGTGATGGAGCATTAGCAGCTCGTAGCTATTTTCCCTATAAATATCCCAAGCATGTAGAACCACTTTGACAGGCAAGTGGGGTCAATTTGCAGTACAATGCAAGTCTTAATACCTTTCCTGTTTTTAAGTTCCTTGAAGCTCTCCCTCAGCACTAAATGGATGATGTTTTTTTCGTCGGAGTTCAGTGCCACCTTGCGGCAGCCCTGCTGCCTTGGGTGCCCTGTTCCTTAGGCTCGGAAGCTGGAAGCCCCACACCTCTGAGGAGACAGCAGGAAAAGCTGCAAGCAAGTGCTTTACAGCTCGTGATAGGTGCTGCTTAAATATATGTTTGAATTCATTTTTATATGACTTTTGGTTTGCACGAAGAATCATGCCCGAGTGTTTGATTTTTTCTTTTCATCAGCAAAACGCTTCATTAAATAGAAGAAAGAGCCACCCGAATGAGCAATTATGTTGATTGTCTCCTCCGTGCTGCGCCGTGAAAGGCAGGGAAACACGCAGCTTAGTCATTTCACAGCACACCGCTCTGCTGTTCACCCGGAGTGCTGCTAGCAATTACCTGTGTGCCTCAGCGCGCAGAAAGCAAACTTGAGCAGCCCACACTCATACCCTTCTAACTCTTGTAGCCTTCAAGACAGGGGGGTCTTGTCCAAACCATCTGCTCACCCCAGCTTCCAAACTATGCTCAGGAAGTGCTCTGAAAAGGTCCAGCTAACCCATGTCACACCGATAGCAGGGACTCTTACAATAGAACAGAGCAGATACAGTTCCAATACCCAGTTAACCTCCCAGCCCCTGGTGGCCTGAGCTATGAATGCCTCACTCACTAGCAAAATCTTGCTTCTGTAGTCTTCAACACAGTTATACTGAATGTTTGATCTCCCAACTTTCAAGAAGGACTCCAGCAAAGTCTGTGTAATTCCAGGATGTGGGGTTTCAAATGCCCGCAGGCCCAGTTCTGCGACTCACATAGACTGAGACTGCTCTCATGTCACTGGCCTAGGTTATGCTCCGGCAAGGGCCTCAAGGTGTTGTGGTTATCACACATTTAAACTTAAATGCCTTTTATACCTTTGTACTTTATTACCTGTGACACGATGATGGCCTGGGTTTCATACTAAATGTAAATATGCAACATGCCACTTTTCTCTTGTAGTTTATTCAGCCCATAAATATCAGAAAGCTTCATCATCAATTCCCCTGATATGATTTTGCACTGAAGTAGAAGGAAGCACTATACGGTATGTGCACTGAGCTGTCTAAGTGGGAGTGAGGAAGCCTTAATTTATATTTTTTCAGATATATGTTTCTGTTCTCTGGAGCATCCTCTTTTCAGCCCGTATATGAAAGTGTGAAATGAGCCAGTTTCAAGAACAGCAGCAATCAGGAGTTGTACGTAGGAATCCTTTCTTCCTCCTGCTTAGATCACGGAAAATAGGAATCTGACCAGCGTTGCAGTGCTGCGAGTGCAGGAGAAGGAGGAACTGCAGCAGTCCTGTAACTGAGTACAGTGGATAATAACCTGTGGAAGTACCTAGACTTCCTTCTTGAGGTGGTGACTGAGAGCAGAGATGAAAAACCTGAGAAGAAGAAAAAATGAAAACAGGCTCTGGGATAAGGTGGTTTGTTTCTCTCATTAGGGAATTTTGAACAGGACCAATTCTGCATTCAAGCATGGCTGTGGCACCAAGGAGCGCAACCAGCTCACGTTTTTTTTTAACTCTGTGTTGTAGCTTTTGTATTTCCTTATCAAATTTCCATCATATGTGGAACTCTACTTCTTTCAGCAAGCTGAAACTTCACTTCCAATAACCCGTAAATGTGCAGTCTCTAAGCAGAGAACTTATTGGTTCTGCTGTACCACATACATTGGTATGATTGATGGAAAAAGTATGAAGAGGAGAAAGAAGACACCACTTCTTTGCTTTCATTGCTTGTGCTGGTGGTTTTGAGATTAAAACCCAGCCTTTTGGGATTTTTTACTTGATTTAATCCAATTGGTATTTTTTTGTTGTTGAGAAGACAATTTCAGTCAATTACTGGAGATTGTTTGCAGATTATGTGCCTCCTCCCTGTTCTCTTTGCTAAACAGATTTTCTAAAGGGCATGTCTGTAACTCGGATAATTTGTGTTCAAGCATAAATCTGCACCAAAAGCGTGAAAGCTCAGTGGGGAAGGTAATCTTTCTCCTTTTTGTCAATAAGTAGGCAAGTAAGTACATTGCCTGCTGTGGCATAACATGCTGCGGGAGCCGTATGTGCCAGTAGCGGCATACCGAGTCCTACTTGCTGACTTGCACCATAACGCTAGCAACAAGCATCCTGCCATCCTCATGCAGAGCTTCTCAGGGAAACAAGAAGCTTCTAAAGGAAGCAAGAACTTGCTAAATATGAGCAGTTTACAGTGTTAAAAAGCTCTGAGAAGATACTGGCAAACAGGTAGAAATGGTAAGTGTCCATCTCTAAGCTGTTAAGAGTTTCTGACATATGTAGACCACTTGTTGCAAGTCACAGCAGGTTCACTGCTTTCCAGTGTCCCTGACGAAAAGGGACTCAACTCTCAGATCTTCAACTCTTCAACTCCCAGACCCCTCGGTGATCAGTGTGCTCAGCCAAGAAGCCAGATCGATCTACCTAGAGACTGGAATGCCAAGGCACAAAAAGAGAAGGTGGGAAAGGCCTGCATATTTTCATTTAGGTTAGGTACAGCACAAGTAAAAGAATATCATCCCAAACAAGAAATGCCTTTATGATCCTAAAGTGCTGTACAGGACCCAATGGCATTGTTCTTCTAGGACATAAGTGGAGCAAGTCAGAATCCAATGACTTCAACTTTATTCAGGCTTATACGTCAATGGGACACAAGAAATACAGTCTACCAGAGTAAAATTAGACCACCATAGAAAACTAATTTCCTTCAGGTCTCCAGCTCTCTCCAATCAAAGAAAACGAGTTCCTAAAAACCCTCAGCTGAAGAACTCTTCAGTAGCTGCATGAAATAAATGGGCTGACCACATAACTGTACATCAGCAGTTAAGTGTCTACATCACCAGCAATGCCTTTGCAAACAGTTCTCTCTGCAGAGAGACCAAAGTAATCCACCTCTGGTTACCTTTGTTCTCAGTTTTCGGTGGATGCAAACACCTTGCAGGCTTTGTCTACCAGGGAAACTGAGACAGAGAAAGGAGAAATGACTTGCCCAACGCCAACAAGATATCAGGGAGGTCAGTTTCCACCTCTGGAATCCAAGATAGTTAGTATCCATTACACTGGACAGTTCCTTCTCTTTAGACTGTCACGGATTTTATTTCAGTACTTGGAGGATGATCAAACACTGGAAATGGCTGCCCAGAGAGCTAGTGGAGTCTCCTTCCTCAGAGAGATTCAAAATCTGACTGGACACAGTCCTGAGCAGCCTGCTCTAGTTGACCCTGCTGGAGCAAGGGAATGGACCAGATGATCTCCAGAGATGCCTTCCTACCTCATCCATTCTTTGACTCTGTAATTCATTTCTGTGAGATGCCTTAGCAGATCTGAAAATGGGTGTCTTGAGGGTCTGGCTGACAGCTCTACTGCTCTTTTCCTCTCTAGTTCTGTCACCCACCCACTCTCACCCCCCAGAAAAGAAGTTTGGCACACTCAGTACTGAAATGCTCACTCAGGATGAGCCTTTTGCAATAAGAATGAGGAAATTTCTGAAGCAAACATGCTGTGATCTGTCAATGAATTGTGTAACTTCCACTTTGTTGCAAGTTGACTCTTTAAAAAGCAATGATGTCATGAGGTTCTCTTTGTAGATTGGCTGGCTATATTAAGAAACATCAACCTATCCCTTTAAATACAGTGTTCATCGTGACAGTCCTTGAAGAGTGGTGGTAAGTTCTCTCTAGATGGAAACAGTGACCTAAGGAAGCTGAGGCAGCAGCGATATTAGAAGCCAATCTCATACTGAACATCAAGAAAGAGAAGAAGACTGATGCTGGAAATTACTATCCTGTAAGTCCAACACTTCTATCTCATATAAAATGACCATGAATATATGAAGAGAGAGAACACTTCCTTAACTCCCACATGAGAACAGATCTATTAGCAAAAGCAGCATGGATTTATCCAGCATAGCTATTACCACTGGTAGAATTCTACTAACAGACAGTGGTGGGAAAAACGTAGGCAATCTGGATGGTTGTCCAGTACAGTGGCTTATGCTCCATCTCACAAAATTAAGGCATTCGGTGTGGAAAATGAAATCTGTTATGGACTGAACACTGGCGATAAATAACATCGAAGATGGTAAAACAGAAATGTAGGACACTGAAGGAATCTTGGTTACACCCAGATCTGGTTTATACCTTCATTTTTTGATGTATAATAATGTCAAAAGCAAGGTACTCACAATTTCAGAAGATTCTAATATCAGAGAAATGAAAAGAGAACAAATAAAAAAAATAAAAACAGGGAACAAGGGTAAGACAGGAATATGGTGAGAAAAAAGGAGATAAGGGAAAAGAATCCCAAACTAACGTAGTTTCTTCTCTTCTTCTACATTTCACAAAAGCTTTAAAAAGGGAACAAAAAATAGAAAACAGCACAGGAATAATCCATTTTTTACTTCATCTTGATTTTCAAGGAATGGCTGCTGTTAGGAGAAAGCTTACTGTAGTCGGAGATGACCGCTGTGGTAAGACGTGCCTCCTCTTCGCTCTGCGTCATGAACAGCTTCCCAGCTGCTACGAGCCAACTCTCTTCGACACTTATGCCACTGACATAGAGGTAGATGGGCACGAAATGAAACTATTTCTGTTTGATGTGTCAGGGAAGGATGAAGTCAGTTACCAAAATCTCCGCTCAGTGTTCTATGAGGACACCAACGTTATTTTAATATGCTTCTCGGTGGATAGGCCTGACTCACAGCAAAACATCCTTGATTTTTGGGTTCCAGAAATCAAACTGTTCTGCCCCACGGTTCCCATTATTCTGGTGGCTACCATGATAGAACTAAGGGATGATGAAGGTATCCAGAAGAAACTAGCTACTTCAGGCAATGAGCCGATTAACACTACAGAAGGAAAAGCTTTAGCAGCCAGGATTGGGGCATATGCTTACCTGGAGTGTTCTGCCAAGACAAAAGAAGGTGTCGATACAGCCCTGGAGATTATTAGCCAATGTGCATTAAATGAGAAAAGGAAGAGAAAGAAGCGCTGTAGGTCCTGCCAAGTTTTGTAAGAGGAGCGAACATTATTTTGCTGTTAGATTTCATGATGTGGAAGGGTAAGTAGATGTCTTTGTTGCTGTTGTGTGGGTGCTGTAAGGGCTGCTTTTACGCTACAGGAAGAAAAAAAAATCACTTATGTCATTGATAGAAAGTCTGCAAAGTCTTGCACTTGAAAAGTTGGATTTGTTTCTTCTCCCCTTCCAAAATAGGCTGAAGAGCACAATTCCAGGTTTGAGCTGAGCACCAGCCCTGAGAAATAGAAATGACCAAGCTACAGTTCTCCACAGAGTTGTTTTGGTCAAGGGAGACAGACACAGACTAAGACAGGAACCTAAACCAGCAACGCTGAGACAATCACGAGAACATGGAGTTCAGTGGATCTAATCCCAGCTTCCTGGCAGCAAGGCTTAGTGGCAAGCAGCTGCGCTGACAAGGTTTACCAGTGTTCACTCCCTTCCATACACTTCCTTGAAGGATGTCCTTAGGGAAGGGAGTCACCGCACAGACACACACACGCACAGACACACACACACGTATCCAGTAGTCTGCCCTACTAATAGCAGCGGGTTTCTTACTGGCAGAACAGGTCTGACTTTCTCTAGGATTCATTCGTAGAGCTGACCTGGGCTTGGTTCCATAAATGCATTAGGGATGCAACGTATATATAGTATAGGGTGCGATGAAGGAAGTGCTCTTTACCTCTTCTTCAGGCATGGGTAAATAAATTGGGATAAAAAAGCCTGGCTCTGGATTAGGATCCGCTTCTTGATAGAATTCTTACCTTAAAATGAGAGAGGCAAAAAGACCAGATTTCAGTTTCTAAACTTCTTTCTCTCTATGGCTTGAATGTATCTTAAATCTTCCTGTTTTTTCCTAGCACTTACAGGCAGAATTCACGAAGCAAAGGGAATGCCAACATCCACACTCCGCTTCGCAAGTCATCAACAATCTGGAAAGAGACTAAGATGTGCCGTCAACCTAAGCAGAGGCTCTCAGAGAGGCACAGAGATGGAGCGAAATAGAAAGACTTTGGGTGCATCTCCACACTCTTCCCTTCTCCAAAGCACTGATTGCTGCCAGCCCAAGGATCTAACTGAATTATGGGCTGACATTAAAGATAGAAGTCTGGGAGATGGTTAGTAATGCAGGATTTGAAGACGCATGCTATAACACAGTACATGGACAGAAAAAAGTTCTAAGGTAAACTCCGGATCCTGAAGTAAAGGGGCAGGACTAACTGAGCATAACTGCCATGAACTAGGAAGACATGAAGAGTAACACTTTCTTTTACTGACTTACCTAGTGGTGGTTTCATCACGCTAGCAGCTTGTCTACAGTTTTCCAAGGGGAAACAAAACAAGAGTAAACACAAATTTTGAGGCTGATCATGCCACCTGCTGCTGTACGCTTAGCAAACTAGCTTTCCCAGGTGAGAGACCTAGTGAAATACACACTTAATATTTTTTCCTTACCCATTCTTCCCACAAAGATTTGTGTATTGATGGTATCATGGGTATAGTGTGGGGTTGGCCGAGTATTATTGGATGGGTTGCTGCTACTTTTTAGCAGTAGGTTCAAAGTTCACAATCCCAGTGTGGCATAATTATAAATGTTTCAAGGATGATACTTTACATTTCCAAAAGTACCTTTATTCTAAGAATCTCAGAGCACTTTTCAGCATGAATTACCAACCCATCTCTTGGTGATAAGTAAGTGATATTTTCAAAACTGAGAAACTTAAACTGCTGCCTGAAGTAACTGTGAACCATCTACTTCATGGAGTTCTGTTTTTCCTTTACTCTTTTTCCTTGCCCTTTCTCATTTTCCTCCAGAGAAAATTTTCACCTCAACTTCTTCCCCTCTCTGTCTGTAGCAATCCCCTCTATGCAACCTGATACTGTACCCAAATTTTAAAACTGTTCTCCCCTTCCTCCTTGGATGCGTGCGCTGCACATAAGTGCTCTCCAGATTCAGGTAATAACATACATTAGTGCATTTCAAAGAGCTGTATTTATGCAGAGAGGTTTGAATTGTTATTTCCATTTTATATGTGCATGTGTGGGTGGGCAGGATTAGACTGCAGATAGGTTAAAGAACACAGGTGTCTCAGGTGCCTCTGATGTGGGGTATTGAACTGGAGAGATACTGTTCTGCAAAAACGCTAAGCACTGACTGCTCCCACTACTGGGAAAGCACAGACCACTTTGGTGAATCTGAGCTTACACTGCCTGTTGCTGAGTAGGATACCGGTCAGTATGTTGGCTGGCATCTGGTGTCAGTCTAACCAAACAAGTATTTTTCTCCAGAAGGGTGTTCTGTTCAAGATAAAGGTAGCTGGTTTCACTCCTAGTATTCACTGTGTGTATCTCTGAATTAAACTGCAGTTACAGCGGGCTGAGTGTCTATTTCTAAACATTAACCTTTTTACTGTTTTACGTGAAATAAAAAGTTGGTAATCTTTTTGCACTGTATCCACCTCTGCAACTGAAAAAGAGAAATCTGGGGGAGTTTTTTGATCATCCTTTTGCTAAAGCAGTATAAACCTTCTTTTTGCCACTTTTGTCAAAAATGCAAATGCTTTTCCTTTTTACATGTCTCAGAGCGCTTTTGCAAGACCAGGTTACTACATGGCTACTCAAGAAACCCACTGATCAGTTGTCCATATTTTAGGGCATCAGGCTCCCATGAGAAACCCACAGACCTAATAGTTGTTGTTGTTATTGTTATTATTATTTTTATTATTATTATTATTATTGGTCTGTGATTCAAAAAGAAGGGGATGTAGCTTAGTAGTCAGGATACTAGTCTAAGACATATGTAGCAGTGTTTTTTTCTCTATTCTACCGCAAGCTACACAGTCTGTATGACCATACAGAAGAGGCTGTGCACGTGCACACTGCAACGTGCCTGGGAAGAAGCAGTCCCCCCTTGGCAGCATGGAGCTCCACGGGTGCTCGTCCTTCTTTCCCTTTTAAGATTGTGCTTTCATGAGCCTCTGCAGCCTGCAGCACACATAAACCCTCTAGATGAGGTTAGCTAGGAGGGGAGAGGAGGTAGAGGGGAGAGGGGAAAACACAAATTACTTTATTAAGCATTTTTTTCTACTTTTGTTGATTTAAATAAATAAATATTAATTACGACTTTTGTTAGGGAAAATAAAAAGCAAAAGAAATAAATACTGTGGAAAAGAAGATGGAAATTGACTGGACATTCATACATCAATCCACAGGGCTATTTGTGATGTCAGTGAAGCAATGATGCAAATAAATCTGTCTTTCAGAAGAAAAAAAAGAGGGAGGGAGGGAGGGAGAGAGGGAAGGAAGGAAGGAAGGAAGGAAGGAAAGAAGGAAGGAAGGAAGGAAGAAAGAAAGAAAGAAAGAGAGAGAGAGAAAAAGAAAGAAAGAAAGAGAAAGAAAAAGAAAGAAAGAAAGAAAGAAAGAGAAAGAAAGAAAGAGAAAGAAAGAAAGAAAGAAAGAAGGAAGGAAGGAAGAAAGAAAGAAAGAAAAAGAAAGAAAGAGAAAGAGAAAGAAAGAAAGATGAAGGAAGAAAAAGAAAGAACAAAAGGAAGGAAATCAGTACATAGCAATATTAAGGCATATTAAAGGGATATGTGAGAGCAACTTTCCATTTTCGGTACAAAGATAGTTTGTATTTCATGTGACAGTGTCGTAGTAGCTTCTAAGAAAGTGGTCAAGACAAGGTTTGTAGACAATCTGACTTTGTTGGAAAAAAAAACCAGACAGGCTCATGGACACTCAAGTCCCCAGACTTTTTTCCACATCTGATCTGATCAAGGACCTGACTTCTCTGTATAGATCTCTACATATTGTGATGAGCCACGTGAGCCGTAACAATCTAGAAGGTGTTTTGTATGGAGATTTGGGCAGAACCTATACACTTCAGTATCATCTACAAAGTGACACATCAGCAGTCAAAAACATACCTGCGCTGTGCACAGTACAGGGCTTTGGAAAGAGAAGTCTGAAATAATAAAAACCCATCTGTTATTTCCAGTTTGTAGGCTGCTCATCGCCTGCTTTGGGAACGGGCTGGAAGGAGGGTAATATGTCTTGCCTAGCAAGACCATTCTCTATTTTATATTAATTTCCTGTGTAAATATTATGTCTTTCTAGTAGCCAATCTATCAGTCTACCTACTAATTCATCTTAGTAATTCATCTTTTTACTCAAAATTATAATGAACCAGGAAGCATGCTATATTTTATGAAAATAGATTCTCCTAGTCTTTTGTCTTAGTTTTCCTCATAATATCTTTCCACTTAATCAAATTCATTTTCTGAGATGTACTGCATCTGTTTTAAATAATTCATCAGCTCAGAGTGTTTCTCCGCAAACACAGAATCACAAACTGATACAAGAGCCTGTAATTTGTTAATATGTTTTGATGGAAATAAGGGGTTGGATCATGGTATTCTGCCACAGCAACTCAGAGGAGCTTATGAAAAGGCAGAAGGACTGGAATTTTATTTGCCAAAACAAAATTTTAGGTGTCCCTAAGACCTCAAAGCCTCCTTGTTCAGCTTCATCTCTGCTAGTGGACATGTGCATCACTGAAACCAGCTTCACGCTGCTGATGTGTTCATATTTTAATCTCACACCAAGGGTGTTGTGGGCTTTTCAGTCCCGCTGTTCTCAGCCCTCTCATACCCGTTTATGCTGTAGGTATTTCTGTTTGATCTGGCATTTCACAGTGTGGAGAGATGGAGACAGGACTTGGCCAGAGCAGAGCATGAACCCTGTGCTCTGTTCCCAAACATGTGCTGCCTCTTGTGTCAGAGTGAGACCGTTTTGGGGGGTGACTGTCTCAGCACACCCCTGGGCTGTGCCTGTTTAGGAGACAGACTGGTAGAGGATCATCCGACTCATGAATCACCAGTGACTGGTTTCTGAGCAGCTCGATGCCATCGGGAGCAACTTTGTTAGCTCAGGTGTGTCTGAACCGAGCAGTGTCACAAGGTGGATGTTCCTCAGTGCCGAGGGGCATTTAGCTGCCAGTCAACATCCAAATTTGAGAGGGAGTTTGCAAGCCTGCAGGCATTAAAAAGAGCAATTTTCTGCCTTTCAATCCTTTCCCTCAGGCTCCCGGGGTCTTTGCAGAGACTATCCTCGGCTCAACCCAACCTCTACCCAAGCGAACACACCACTGTCGCAGCCTGCCGAGCCCAGCGGCCCGACAGAGGTGAGGCTGCTGCAGCTCCGCGCCCCAGCTCCATCTGGCAGCGAGGCCGAGTGTGTTCACCCAGCAGGCCCAGGCTCATGGACACACTTACTCAGCACGTATATACACACATACACGGCCAGCCAGAAACACTCAGCACACACAGACACAAGACAACACTCCTGTTCTGCTCTCAGGGTCGGAATGAAAGCCCAGTGATGGAAAAAATATATGCTTATAGAGAGGTGTGTGTGGTGTGGATCCCTCTAGTTGGCCCAGGACGCTCGACCTGTGCAGTAGCTGGCCCCTGGAGCCTCTCGTCTCCAGCCAGCTCTGGCACAAACACACACAAAGGATGGTGCAAAGCAGATGGAGCCCAGCTCTCTGCACGCACACGCTCCGCTCTCTCCACATGCACCGCTGGCGTGTGGCCCTGGGACTGGGGGGCCTGACCTGGATTTCTGGCACCCAGGTCTCCGTACACACACACACGCACACACACAGAATCAAGTCCCTCACCCAAGCAGAGTGCAGTGAGAAGACAGGCCCTGCTCACCAGGCACGGGGCACGGCCAGGCATACCGACCAGCCAGCTCCTCACATGCTCCTGGCTCCTTTCATCCCCTCACTGCTCTGTTTTCCCACCCTTGTTCCTCCCCAAACCACCCAGGCCCCTCCCTTTCCCCCTCTAAACATCCCACAGTGTCTTGTGCAACCCCAGCGTGCCTCTCCTCTGCATCCCATCGTGCGTCCCAAAAGGTTGTAACTATTCCCTCCGCCTGTAACCAGTCCCTCAGGGAGGGGCTGGGCTGGGGGCTTGTGTCTCTGACAGGTTATTGGGGTTCCTCCCCGTGCTGTGCCACTGTTTTCTGTGTTTGTGGGCACTCCTTTGTGACCGTGGGGAGATGCTTTGGGGTTTTTTTTTCCTGCCGCTGCCCAGTCCATCACCGACCACTCCTTGCCACTGCTTTCCCACGGAGGAAATGAAATGTGGCCACGTTTAAGGCCTTTGGCAGGGAAAGTCTACATAAATATTTATCAGCGGACAGAAGTGGAAGAGAGAGCTCATAAAAATGCATCTTTTGGAAGGCTCTCTGCCCACCAGTTTTCTGCAGGAGGTCGAATTTAAATTAATGTTGCACAGAAGCATTGCTTTGCTATTAAAAACGACAAATGGGTCCAGGTACATTTCCAGTGACCTGCCGTTAACATGGTATATGCTGCGTTGGTACTAAATTGCCAGCAGATGACAATGCTCTGAAACACGAGGGAGGCAGCTCAGACTTTTGTTTCTCTTCACCTCAGTGTGGTGAGGAAGGGCACAACCAGAGCTTGAGGCCCACAAGGCCCGGTCAGCCCCGGGGCCATGGGTGGAGCAGGACCCAAGTGAAGGTCTCAGGAATGAGTGGCACGAAATGGCTCAAAACCAGACTTGTTTTCTCTGCTTCAGCCCAGACAGCTAGATTCCCATCACAAGACAGGCTCAGCTTTGTAAGTAAGCAGATATGAAAAAGAGTACTGTGGTAAGAAAGGGAATATCATGGAGTAGAGTGTCCAGGTCTGGGTCCCCCACTGCAAGGGAGACTGGACATACTGGAAGGACTCCAGTGGAGGGCCACCAAGGAGATGAAGAGACTGGAGCACACGGAGGATATGAGAAACCACAAGGCAGCTCACTGACCACAGAGGACCTCTTGCTGCCATGTGAGGCCAGGACAAGAGGCAATGGGCACAAACTGGAGCACAGGAGGCTCCCTCTGACCATCAGACAGCACTTCTATGCTGGGCGGGTGATGGAGCTCAGAGAGGCTGTGGAGTCTTCTCTTTGGAGATCTTCAGAAGCCGCCTGGACGTGGTCCTGGGCACCGTGCTCTGGGTGTCCCTGCTGGAGCAGGGGTTGGGCCAGATGGACTCCAACAAGTCCCTGCCGACCTCAGCCATTCTGTTATTCTCTGGTTCTGGAACAAATTTTAGACTTTTTTGACACACTTCTTTGTTGATATCCATGTGGACAAGGGAGAGCAGGGGGGCAGACACTGAGCTCTGCTCTCTGAGGACAGCAACAGGACCCGAGGGAACAGCATGGAGCTGGGACAGGGGAGGGTCAGGCTGGGTGTTAGGGAAAGGTTCTGCACCCAGAGGGTGGTCTGGCACTGGGACAGGCTCCCCAGGGCAGTGGTCATGGCACTGAGCCTGCCGGAGTTCAAGATGCCTTTGGACAACGTTCTCAGATCCACGGTCTGATTTTTGGGTGGTCCTGTGCAGAGAGAGGAGTTGGACTCGATGATCTTTGTGGGTCCCTTCCACCTCAGGATATTCTATGATTCTATGGATCAAGAGATGAGATGGCAAACTCAGCATCATCTTTTCGTTAGGTGTTTTTACAGCACCTATCACAAGGGGCTGAACCTCCCCAGAGGAGAAGGAGGAGCTCCTGGTGGTGCTAAGGTCTTTGTCCTCAACTGCTGGTTGTCCACAATGTAAATCCTCTAAGACAAAAAGCAAGTCATCAAGTCTGGCATATTCTGCTAACCAGAGGACCTCCCAGATCCTCAATCTGTCGAGAAAAGAGGTTAATTCAGTGCCAGCACCGCTTCTCCCTATCGCTTCTCTGCATGGCCAGCCACCTGATCTCAGGGACCCCCAGGCAGAGGAAGAGCCCAGGGCCGTTCCCTCCTCACCGTGACTCACCGGGAAGCCTTCCACCCAGTGCAGGACCTGATCCTGGCATTCGGCCTGCCCTCTAACTCAGATACAAATTAGCGCTGAACATAACTGTTATTTATTTCTAATTAAATGTTAAGGCGGTGTGTAACAGCACTCGAGAAAGATCATATTGCTATGTGTCTGGATGCAGCGCAGCCCTCCCTAAATCACGCTGAAAGCCCATTTCCCTCCCACTATACAGCAAATTATGTCAGGCTCGTTGCTGGTACATAAGGAGAAAATTTGTTACCCTTCTGGAAAATCAATAGGCTCTTGGCAAACAGGGTTCGGTGCTGTTAATCTTCTTGAAGGCGCCATCTGCCTCTGTGCCACAGCACAACCGGAGAGCCGCCCCACCGCCGCGGGGAGCTGCCCGGGCACCTGCTGCGTGGCTGCCAAGCCCCAGCACGGCAGGACTTGCTCCATGTGCCATGTGAAACGCTTCCAGTCAAAAACTTCAAAAAAATCCAGCTGCTTGAGGCGTCCCCGCTGCTGCCTGCAGCTCCGCAATGCCCCGCAAGCGCACGGAGGATGTGAGAAACCCCGAGGCACAGCTCGCTGGGTGCAGAGGACCTCGTGTTGCCACATGGGGCTTCCAGCTGCCCTGGAGGGCTCTGGCAACCCTCAGCAAGCGCTGGGGGTGCTCCCACGGTTCCTGTCTGCAATGCCAGGCTCCAGCAGGTTCCCCTTCACCAGCAGTGCTGCAGCAGTGGCTGGAAAACATCTGGAGGCAGGTCTCCAACCTCCTAACCGAGCTCGGTGCTTCACCAGCAGGCAAAGCACAAAGCAGAAACCTTCCCTGCAGGGCGACAGTGGGCTGCAGAGGCTGGAGCCAAACCCATGGAGTCCTCAGCCCTGTTGAAGCTTGGTGACACACCATGGCCACGCACGTGAGCGAGGAACGTGGCTGGGTTTGCAGGGGGCGCAGCTGTGGTTGAAGACCTGGGGATGCCTTGGAGAGCAGTACTGCTGGTCAGGGCGTGCTGAGTGCTGGAAGCTGCGGGGCTGGGGCTGGCTCCTGGGGTGAGAAAGGGACCCTTCTGCCACCACTTGTGGCTTCCACATCTCTTCTGCTGGGTCTCTGCCTCTCCCCAGCCCTGTCTGGAAGCTCTTGTGGTCTTCAGAAAGCCACAGAGGCTCCAGAGAACCGGCTGGAGACGGCCAGGAAAAAAAAAGCAGTGCCCGGCTCGTTCCTGCTCAGTATTAATCAGCACTTCTCTGAATCACAGACGTGGCTTTGTCTGTGGGACATCATCTGTGAGATTCAGAAAGCGGCAGGAATTAATTCAGCTTGGGAGCTTTGGATGACTCAGACTGCTGTGAAAACACCCCAGGGCAGAAATGAGATGTAGGGCAAATTCACCCGTGGGGTAGCTCTCAATGGACTTTAACTGCAGATAAATTTAATTTGCAGAAGTGAAGAATATTTTATTTACTCTTTCTAAGTAGCATTTTAAATTGAAATATTCAAATAGACAATCAAGAGACTCTTAATGGGTTGCATTTATTGAAAGAGATTTTGATTTAAATTCCTCAGCCTTGGAGTCCCAGGCAACATTTCTTTTTCCCCAAGTGAATTCCCTGCTGAATTTCCCTGTTGCACTAACGTATGAAAATCTGAACGCACTGAATAAACATACACGATGACACAGCGCTGATATTCGGTTACGTGCAACCCACCCAGTGCTCTTGCTGGGAGATGCCTGGAAAAGCAGGATGCAGCAACCTTACGTGCTCTGGGGAGCCTGTGAAGACGGAGGGCTTCGTGTGCACCGCCGGTCTCCCAGAGATGGGCCCGAGTTGTAAGGGCCCCTCAGGTTGCCTGGGAGAAAAAACTACATTTTGGCAGCTGGAATAATATTAGGCAACGGATTTGAAACGCCGGGCCACACGGACTGCTGCTTGAGCTCTGCGTGCAGCACTGTTTCACTGCAGTCAATAAACATTTCGTAATAATTTCTGGCACGGGGCAGGGAGCCCATAAGGAACCCAGGTTCCACCCTCGGCTCCCTGCTCTGCTTTCTGCGTGCTGTGAAGGAGCAGTTTAGGTAAATGCAGCAGGGCTCCAGACTCTTTAGAGGAAAGTCGGGGCTGGCCACGGTTGCTGCAGGGAGGGCAGCGGGCAGCGCTTTGGCTGAAGCTCCCGCAGGATGCTGATGGCCAGGAGCTGCAGGGAAGCCAAGTGGCCACATGCCACCAGAGAAACCCCAACAGCAGGACCTGGGAAAACTCCTTCCGAAGGAGGGCATTTGGAGGACGCAGCTGGATCTCATTTCGCAGTCTCCAGCAGGACAGCAGGCTGGAGCCACCTCCCCACATCCTGCCCCTTGCAATTAAAATGGGGTGGACCTTACATCAGGTTAGGGTTTCTGGCGGTACCCGTGGTTGTGGCTGTTCCTCCTCTTCTTCTCAGCCATGGATAACGCAGCGCCAGGGTGTTTTCTCCACCCCTTATACCTTGGGGTATAAGGTATCCTTAAAGTCTCCTTCTATCAGGAACACCCCCCCCCAGCAGTACCGGTTGTGGCATTGTCCCAGCTCCGACAGACTTCTGGCTCTTCCGTCTCCGTGTCTTTCTCTCCCAGGGACTCTCCCAGGTTCACCCTGTTCTCATTTCCTCCTCCTTCTCCTGGTTTCTTCAGGCTGCACGTTCACCACCAGGCAAACCCCAGGAAGGAACCCAAGTCTAAGCCGAAGCCGCCCGCACAGAATCTGGCCCGTGGCCCTGCTCAGCACGGAGCCTACCACAGGTGCTCAGCATCCCAGGGGACAGCCTGCGTCCCAGGGCAGGGGCTGGAGAAAAGCCAGATAATGCATCGTAACCCTGGAGAATTCACTGCTTGGAGTAGTAAAAAAGAAACAGCACCATTACCAGGGCACAGAAACCTGCTAATATTCACGGTACTTGTAGTGAATTAATTAGCTATAGCGAATGCATTCATGGCCGGCTTACTACATCTGCCGAGAATATTTTCAGAGCAGACAACCAAAGTTTTTGCCCTTTCTGTGCTTTCTTTTCTATGTCCTCTTACGAAAGAGATCAAGTATATTGCTTTTACATGTCTACTTTGCTTTGCAAGCTTTACAATACAGATTTTGTTTGTATGTACAGTTATTTTTGAGACTGCTTCTGCATACATGTAGCACCTCGAAAAATGCACGCCCCAACTCACAGCCACCGCTTCTCTGTGCTGTGAACCACAGACAAACCAAACAAATGCCACCAGTCTTCAGCTAGAGCACCATCTACAGAAAATTTACATCTAACTGATCCTCAGCCACTATCCCACGTGCTGTCTGCCGTCAGGACAGTGGAATGAAAAAGTCGGCTTCTCTCCACCCTTGGCTGCTCAGCTCCATCTCAAGGTGAGGCACCAAGCTGGGTTTGCAGAGCGTGCCACGAAAGCAGAGAACCTCGGGGGGCATCCTGCACAAAAGCATTTCATCCGGATTTCCAACGTGGCAGGGGAATGCTTATATTTTGAGGGCATGAATAATTCAGCTTTCATGAATCCGCCCAACTTCATAAGAATTCCTGCTGATTTAAGGCTGGGAAACTGTCCTCCTTCCTAACTGCTGCTGCTCGAAGCCAGAAGGCACTGGGGCTAACACCTGCTGAACTGTACCATGGTTGCCCGGAGAGGGCTCTGGGTGAGTGCCATGAAACAACAGGCATGGAGACAATTCCCCCCTGGGCCTTCCTGCAGGGCTGAGCACGGCCTCCCTGCTTGTCCTGCTTTGCTGCCTGCTGCAGGCCCTGGGCGGGGAGAGGCTGATGCTGCCGAGGACTTCATCAGATGTCTGCCACTGCCATCTGCCGGAGCCTATTCCTTCTGCAAAATCATCCGCACGGCTTTCAGCTGCCAGACCAACGCCCCTCGCTCCAACAGCTGGCTGGAGGCGGTGGGGTGGTTGCCCACACCTTGGGCTCTGCAGCTCTGAACCGTCCCGAAGCAGAACCTAAGGACGCCGAGGTTTTAACCTGAGGCTGTGCAATGAACGCGCTGCCCACCTCCCTCCCCATCACCCGCTCGCGTGCCGTGGGGTACCTTCATCCCCACAGCTCTGCAACCGCCCGACCCCTGCCTCAGCCCCACCTCGGGTCTCCTCCTGAGAAAAGCATTTCGGAGTCGCCTGCAGGGGTCTTTTGCATTGCAAATCTGAGGAAAGATGTTTTTGCACAAAGCAAACTAAAAACAAAATGAGAGAGGAGAAGCAGGCAGGTGCTGGGCAGGAGGAGCAGGAAGGTTTGGTGCTGGGGCAGAGCCGCGTGAGAGATCCCATTGGGAAGCTGGAGAAGGCTGTGGGGGATTTTTAAGGGCCATTTCTGATCCTTAAATCAGGAGCAATGGGACTGTGCTGATGCCTTCTTCTGCCCGGGCTCACACCTCCTGCTGAAAATCTGGGTTCATTTTGGAGCTGTTGCGTGAGAGGAATCATGGACAAACAATGAAGTATGACAGCCACAGACCGAACGACAGGAACAGGCAAAATACTGGACTGTTGCTCTACTTGTTAGGGACAGAGAGGTGACATGGAAAAATTACATTATGCTCTAATTGATAGGCCAGAATGCAAAAACAGAAAGGAAAGGAACTCCTGCTGAACCAATAACCTTTATTCTGGCATTTCTGAACTTCCAGGCATGCGTCTTTGTTGCTTAGGTGTTGTCCACATCTGTTTTTTATGTAGGAGTTCAGACATACAAGCCAAGAGTCGTGCATACAAGAATGCTCTTTCCATCTACTTCTCATTTTCCCTTTTCTCAGCTCCTCCGTTGCCTCACTGTATGTAAGCCAGGGCACAGTCCATGAAATTAAACAGTAAGAATTAATGACTAACCTTTAGAAGAAAAAGATGATCGTTTATCTGTCAGACACTCAAGCCGTAGGGTTCACTGCTACAAAGGACAAATCTAACACAGTAGCTTGATACCAAAAACAGATGGGCTGTTGTGCTACCCGTTAGTTTCACTGCTAGTTCACAAAGCTAAGACCATCCATTTATTGCATGACTGTGGATCTGAATCCTTTTTTAGCAGAAATCATTCCTTCAAGAGGAATGAGTCACATACACGAAGACCCTGATGATAGTCAGCTAGCTAGTCAAGAAAGCGCAAGATTGAGCTCCCACTAAACTGTAAACTGACTCATCCTGTTGGGGAGATGTACCACAGCCCATCCAAAGTTTCTAATACTGGCATCGACTGTATAAAATAAGGGCTAAGGCTAGATTATCTTGACTTCTGGGCAGCAGCTGGTGATGCAAGAGTTGAACCTGAAGCCCGTATTGTTCACTATCTTCTTGGGCAACCTGGGTGATGTGACAGTGTGCTCTCAGCACGCAAGTTGTGGATGGTGCTAGATTGGAGGGACTGGCTGGCACACCAAACGGTGGAGCTCGAGTCCATAGGGACATGGAGATGCTTGAGGATGAAGCCAGTAGATACCTCCTGCAGTTGAGCAATGAGACGCATGAGCACTGCATCTGGGGTGGAACAACCCCATGTATCATAGAATCATAGAACCATAGAATCCTTAAGGTTGGAAAAGACCTCCAAGACCATCTGGTCCAACCATCACCCTACTACCGATGTCACCCACTAAACCATGTCCCTAAGCACCAGCAGCTGGGAAGTGACTGGCTGAAAAAAGCCAGGGTCACCGACAGTGTGCTACGGGAAGAGAAACACAGATCAAGGGACAATAGTATCACCATAGATTCGACACTGGGATGTTGCATCCGATTTTCTGACCTCTCCCAAGTTCAAAATGTAGGTGGAGAAACTGGAGAGGGGACAGCAAAGAGCTCTAAAGATGCTAAAGATGCTAAAAGCTCTAAAGATGACCTAGAGAGCAAGTTAGCATTGTTGGGGGCTCTAGTGCGGTCTTGGTTACTCCCCGTATCCCAGGAAAGAGCAGGAGGGACTGGACACCAAATCTTCTGCACAGGCAGTGAGCTGATAAGATAAATCCAGTTAATTCAACCAGGTTAACTGTGTACCTGCAACAGAGGAAAACGAAAATCTTTGCAGATTCTGCTCTATCACCAAAGGGGAAATTTCTCCTCAACCAAACGATGACAACCACTTGAACCTGGGCGCATGAGCAGCGCTTACCAGAAAATCACCAGAGGAGGATTTTTTTGCACCCTCTCGAGGTGGAGTGAAGATTTGATGATTACATTGAGGGCACTGCTGACACTCCTGCTCCTCAGGGCCCGTGAAGGAAGGGGCTAAGCAGAGGTCACAGGGATCTGGAGCTCTTGGGCAGATGGGGCCAATGTGGTCTCACATCATGACCTGCACACACAGCAGCTACAGAGCTCTGCCTGCAGTCCCGTTTGTTACGTGCTGTAGTAATGAGCAGCAAGGATGTGCTGCCTCTCCCTGCCACTTCTATTAAAAATATCTGATGAAGGAAAGAGGAACTCTGATTTGCATGAGAAGGGGTTGAAATAAATAAGCAATCATTTTGAAAAATGAGTGTACGCACATACAAGCACCCACGCATGTAGTTAAACCTCCCATCCAAGGAGAGATGAGCTTGATGCTGATTGTTTATGTTCATGCAGCAAAAATTCTACAGAATTATTCTTCTTGGATGAAAAAAAAAACCAACCACGTCAACTCACTTCATTTTAATGTCCATTTTATTGTAATCATCTTGCCATTCTCTGAGCTTTCAGCCTCTTGTTTTGGCATTATAAGCACCTGTGCTTGTAAACCCTAGGCAACATAAATAAAAAGAACACTTCATTACAATATTATCTACAGAAAAGGAAGTTGGTGCAAAATGTGATACTTGCAGCTTTTCAGTTCCCTTTCATCTATATACAAAGCAGTAATATATAAAGGCTACTCATCGAAAGTGCTCAGTCTATCCGGGTTCTTTATTATTATTCATATGTCACTGGTGCACAGAAAGGATGGGCTAAAGATAAGATGCTTGACTGGACTTTGGGAGAAACAGCCATATTTTCCACACATTTCCTGTGTGACTTTGAGCAAGGCATGATCCATCCTTTGATCTACTCACCTTCTGTAGTATACTACACATCCACAATGTCAAGCAGGGGCAATAACTCCTGTTCCACAAGAACTGTGTGAACAAGACCAAGCCTGATTTTACTTAAGTATGCAATGATAGGTGGCCAGAGCCACAAACATTGTGCACGTTGAACCTTAAACTTCCCTCTTTTTGCATACGGACTGTAGATCTTCAAGAAAGCACAACCCCACGTGGTAGGCTCTATAAATAAGTCAAAGAAAGGGAGATTGTTTCCAAAAAAGACAATAACTGCCAGAATCCATTATCTGCTGCATTTCTGTAGCTGCTGGTATCAAAGGAACAGGAGGGGTGGCGTTGCAGAATGAGATCGTAATCAGATACACAGCTCTGGGATGGGCTGGAGGAGGCCTGGAGGATCAAGTGACCCTGTTCGAGGAACGCAGTGCTCGGTACGGGTCTGCAGAACAAACGCTGACAGAAAGCTGACCTGAGCAACATTTGTAATTTTGAGACACAACGAGACGTTTTAGGGACTAACACCTTTTTAGTCTATGACAGGACAGGCCCCATCCAGAAACAATCTGGGCAAACTGAAAGAAAACAGCATATAATGTTTCTCTTGCCCCTATAACAAGAGGAAAAGGGTTGAGACTCAGGATAATGAGAAACTACAGTGACTGCAGTGTGTTAGAAGTGGGTTAGAATTTGAGAAGCCCTGGCGTCACAGTGGGCAGAGCTAGGTGGAAATAATTAAAGGCATTGCCAGGAATGGCTTAGGCTCACAGCCTGCTATAGGAATAATATTTCATTGTCAGTCTTCTGTTGCCTGTTGCCTTGAAATATAAGAGCTAAGATTTAGATCTGCTCAGGATGGACAGCTCTTATCAGGATGGAAAACTAAAAAACGTATTCCTTTGGAATCTGAATGTAATCTGTCAAGGGAGAGATGAAAATGGGGAAAATATGTGCTCAAAATGTTAAGGAAATGTGAGGAGTCATGGGTCTAGACCCTCTCAACTAAACATTTTGGTGACACTTGCATTCTGTTCATTCTCTCTCACAGGAGACTAATTCCTGAGCCTTGGAAACCACGGTGTTGGAATAAAGCAGGAGGGACAGGCAGCCATTCGCCAGGAGGACATTATCTCAGTTTGCATCCCTAGCAGTCGGAGCGACTTCCAGGAACAACTGGAGATGTAAAGTGACTCGCTGTAAGAAGCGGGGGTGGCACTTGAAGCGCACCAGGGGGAAATAAAGAATGACGCCGCTGAAAATGAACAGAACAATGTAGAGGAACTCAATCTGGGGTTGGTCAACGATGGGAGCTAACACCAGGTACACGGCTGCCATCAGCACAATTATGGGGATGATAATTGGGACCTGTGAAAACAAAACATCAGAGTAAAGACTCATGTAATCCTTGTGGGTCTGGACAACCCTGAAACTTGTGCAGAAGGCTTTTTAGCTGAAATTCTGCTGCAGCCTGAGGTATTATCCAGAAATCCCAATTAATCCAGGCATCCTGTTTCCCAGCCCACTCCATTCTAAGCTTGTTGCAGGGCTGCAAGAGCTACACCACCACCACATACCCTAACCCCTTGTCTTCCCTGACCTCCCAGAACTGAAGATGCAAACTGCTTTTTTAGTGCCAGGTCTGTTCTTGCTCCCCATACTACTCAGGTTTGCATCCCAAACCTGAGCTGTATACAAAGCCTTTTTTTTTTTTTACACAAAACGTTTTTTTTTGTGCTTTTTGCACAGCAATGAGCAAAAAATCACATAATTGAGTCTTAGCACCCTTGGGCAAAAAGTTTTTTTCATACATTCACAGACAGGTGGACAAGCAACCTCAGAGGCTATTTCTGTAAGTCTGGTCATAAAGCATCTAAATTTGAAGCCTTTCTCCCTCAAAGGCTAGTGAATTCACAAGACAAAATGATTTCACAAAGTGAAAAACTGAACATCCAAGCTGGGATTTTCCATTTTTTTACTTTTGTGCCTTTTGTCCAACCCAAACGCATTGAAATAAAACAAAGAAAATGTTGCTTGTGGTTAGCTGCAGGAGCATGGAGAAGACCTGTTTGTTGGCTTCACCTGCTAGTGGGATGCCCCACTCTCCTCCCTCAGTGTCCTAACACTTTGGGCAAATTGCTAGTTAATCTGTCTTCAAACCAAGGGAAATCTTCCTGCTTAGACATAAACCTGCAGCAGACATACAGATTCTGCAGAACATCAGCCATAAGTTGTCAGCTGAACTGGGACCTTCAGACCTGAGCTGCTTCCAGCTGAGGAAAGATCTAGGCCATGGAGCCAAAGGCTGCAGAAGACTTACATCCTCAGGGGACTGGCCTGGAGGGTGCTGGGAGTTTTATACAGCACACAAAACATTCCTGCAGAAACAGAACTTCATCTGCTTGAAGCCCATTCAGCCAACAGGTTGGGTGAACGTCCTCACCCCGCGTCCTAGTCGCAGGACAGAGCCACAGGAGCGAGTGACAGCAAGGCCTAATGGAGCACTGCTCTTTGTCATACTAAGCCCTGCAGGACACTCGCTATTGCTTCATGCAGCCTGGCAGTGTCAGCCTGTCATCTATCACCTAGAGGAACCCCACGAAAATGAGGGTGCTCATTCAGCTTGTCTCAGGGTAAAGCCACTGTCCCACCCTCACAGTTCCTTGAGCCTCCTGTTCCCGGGGCCTTTTCTGCAGAAGTATTTCCCTCAGTCACAAAGGAGGCCCTGCAACTCAACTCGCTCATGGCACCAGAGATAAAGCAGGTAACTCCTGATTTCCTTCCACTAAGCTGGTTTGTGGAGAGCAAACCTGTCCCCCGGCCATGACAAAGGACTTGGGGCATTCTGGCTGAGTTTTCTCTCTTCGGCCAGGCTCTCACACCTGGGCTACCCTCTGAGGAGTGTCACTGAGCTCTCCTAGTGTAACCAGGTGTTTGTGTTGCTGATCAGAATCATCCTAAATTTTTCTCTTAAATTTTGAAGGAAAGAAGAGGATATGGTAGATATATTTTCCACAGTGAGAGGGCGATGCGTTATTAGCTTACCAAGACGGAGAATTCAGACCTGACTTACGCCTGCACACTCACACTATCTCGCCCTGTGTAGACTTTTCTGAGACAAAATGTGAAATTAAAAAAGGAAGGGCAACCACATTAAATCCAAAGACAACTAACCCCAGTGCTCTTCCTTTCCTCATAATGCTGTCTCCTTCATTCGGACAATCAAGGAAAAGGGTTGGGGGGGGTTCACGTTATTACTTCACCTTATAAGATCTTGGCAGTTCTGGTTTCTTGATTTTTAAATACAGGAGGCCAGAAATAGTCATGCCATAGAAAAACCATGCTATAAAGCTGGAAAAAAAATGGGGTGAGATCATACAGCAATGTCAGTCTTGCCTTGCATATCCCAAGTGTCCATATCTCCAATTAAAAAGGAGAATATTGATATAAATGTAGTAGTTCTTGCATTCATTTCCTTTCCAGCACAAACAATGAGAACTTTAGAACGACCCGAATATTGCAGATTCATTTCAATATGAGGATGAATCACATCCAGTTAAGTCTGTAGTGACAGAAGCATTCATGCATTGCAAAGATGCTGGTTCTTAAGCTCTTTTCCCTGCTTCCCTCCCTGATATCGGTCAGAAAGCAGTAGCCCAGGTTGAAAAAAACAATAAACAAATAAGCTTCCAAAACAATGCCAAGAACCAGGGCCACAAGGGATGCAAACAGAAACGCTGCGCTTACCTGAAAAAGTTCACGATGCTGGTGAAGTTTCCTGACATTATCATTACCAAAGACATAGCGGATGTAAACAGCAGGGCAGGGGAGGGCGTGAGGCATCGCACATGAGCCATGGACAGAATGTCTGGCTGCAAGCCAAAGCACAACAGCGTGTGGTCATGTCACGTTCGCGCAGACACGTACCCATCCCCTCGGCAGCTGGGGGGAGTTCTGCCTGCAGCCAGACCCACTCTTAATCATCAAGTGAGCACCGTGATATAAAAGCCATTCGGCTCCAAGGAATGTAAACACGGACCCCCCTCAAGGCTATTTTTATCGTGTCTCGCTGATTTCCTATCAGATTGGCTTCAGTTCAGGCAAACACGATGAGGTTTTCAAACTACCAGCGTGACAGATGAAGGCTGAGTCAAACCGGGGCTTTCCTGATCATCACCAGGAAAGTGGCCTGGCCTTGTGCATGGCCCTGCTCTTCTGTCCCCTGTCACCTTGGTCTGGGACTTGTCCTGGGCTGACTGGAAAATGAGAAAACTATTCCCAATATATACATGCAGCCTACCATAAAGCAAACCAGGATTTGCTCCAGAACGTGGAGAGGATTACTAGCCTCTTTATTTCTTGCTTCATTGGGAAAGTTTAATGGAAAGGTTTCTTGTTTTATTTTAATTTTCAACCAAAATATCATCCAAGTACTTCTGCTAACGCTCAGAGAAATGGGGCAAGGGGGATGGTTAGTTGGTATGGTCACATTCATATCCACAATTTTGTGAACTGCCTGGCAGAAAGCTTGCCATGATGCAGCAGACACTGTCACCGGTGAGAGAAGCCACCACCCGAGTCATTTATATCTGTAAAAGATTCCCTCCTGTGCAAAGGAGTGCAGCTGATGCAGAGTGGTATCCTTTGCCCCTGGGCAGAAATGGAGGGCACAGCATGCCTCGAGGCAGCTCAGCTCAAGCTCTGACAGGGCGAAGCGGAGCCAAGATGCAGGTATAGTGCGGGGGACCTGGAGGCAGAGGCCTACATGTCTGCGGTGCCAGCAACCAGAGTGAGTGTGGGTGTGCACACGAGTGTGTGATCGATAGTGATGATCGAGGCAGGTTAGCTGGTGGGCAGGTGAAGTGGTTTGGGAGCCAGGGGTGTGCTGGCTACCAGAGGGACCGGGGAAGTCCCAGCCAGCTGCCACAGGGACTGGCAGGCCGCTGAAGTCTGCTCTTTTGTCTGGATTTGGCCCCACCTAATGAGACTAATTAAAAACCCCAGCTAAGGAAGATTCAAGGATCAGTGTCACCTTGCAATTGCTATGAAGCTTGAAGGACAGAGAGAGATATCCTTTGCTGTAATTGAACTGGACCACCCAGGGGAAGCCTGGAATACCCCTGGGACAAGCTGGTGAGCTCGGTATTACCTGGAGAGCAGTACCACAGTTGTTTGCTTCAAAGCTGTTCTTAAAATCCAAGCTAGATGTAAGCCATGTGTCTTTCCACAGAAGCTTTCTGAACTTATGTGACTGGAGAAGAAGGTCAGGAGTGAATGTATATGCTATACTACAAAAGGATGGGGCAGAATGTCTTTGAGCGATAAATAAACCACTGAAGAGCTATTGCTCTACCAGTTGAACGCACGTGGTGTTTTCCTTTCTGATTTAGTGTCACAAGAAGATAAGAGTTGCTCAAAGCAAACCAGACCCGCTTTTTTGGTCCTTACCATATGGCCTTCCCTTGCAGCAATGTAGCACACGCGGCCTCCGCTAAAGAACGTGCCGTTCGATGAGCCAAACGTAGACAGTGCCACCGACAGGGAGATGAACCATGCCCAGCTGCCCAGGACTTTGTCCCTGAGGTGGGAAACAATTCACATCATAACATCCAGCATATAGGTGTACTGGATACACATCCTAGAACCAGACAGGTTTCTTCTCTCCATTATTTTCACTGATTTTTTTTTTTTTCCCCTAAAGTCTTTCTAATGATTTAAAGCCTTCTCTCCATTCCCATAATATTTAGTTGTTTGCCTCATCCAGAAAAGGCAGCTTTGCTTCCTGCCTGGTGTATATACATCTAAATCTGTCTATATTGTGTACGAAGCTGTCACAACACACAAAATTCACTCTGTGTGTGTACACTTGCTGTGGTGTGAATCCTGAGGATAAATGCTTTTAGCGCCAACAATATTAGAATGGAAAATGCAGAAACACCATTACCACCAGAGCTGAAAAAATATCCCGCATTATAACCCCTTCCCCAACAGGCACAAGAATTTAACCCTTTAATCTCACATGCACTTATTTCTGTTCTGTGAACCAGGTTAGAACCAAAGCAATAGTTTGAATTTCAGAAGTTTGGTTTTAGAACATGCTCAGACATCTGCACTTTGCTTTCTTCAGAACAGAAGTAGCAGGGCTACAAATATTTCGAGGATATGTAATTTTCTCACCTAGAAGTGAAGCCTGTCTTTAGGAATGAACCAGCATGAAGAATATTAATTGAGTAATAAGTGCTGGTGGTTTGGGGTAATTATCACATACATGTACAAACACACAAACACAGTCTTCATCAAACTGGCAAAAATCCAAAGTTTGAAAGTGTTTATCTTTTTTCTATTTTTTTTTTTTTAGGACAGATTTCCATCTGAATTGTGTGACTTTAAGCCTTATGTAGCATTTTTTAGTATCACCAATCCCAAATGTTCAAAAATCAAGAGCTGGGCTTTCCAACATTATGGCAGCAGCTTATGTACCATAATAATTTCAAAAACGTAATATATAAATTTAATATCTGGGTTATGGGCCTTTGGGATTCAAGTTATTAAGCTACTTGTCATAGAGAACTAAAAATTTCCTTTTTTCAAAATGATGGAATCTGGGCTTCTCACATGATCACAAGACTCCATAACCTCAAGATCTCAGGGGAAAACAACTTATATCACAACATTTGTAATAAAATATTTAGCAATTGGGTATTTTGCACTTCTGAGATTAGTGTTCTGCTGCTTGGGCTCTCAAAATGAACTGCAGGGGCTCCCATGAACAACTTCATATAAGTGAACTGAGATCTGTTAAACCACTGGCACCAAAGACATGTTGGGGAGAGTTTTGTGAGCCCATTTTCTGCCTGCACTTATCACCTCTAAACAATGTTTCAATCTAGCAATTTCCTTACTACATGGAGAATAAATGCATTTAAATGTAAAGGGCCCTCCTCTGGCTTCTTTATGCTTCTCCTCTCCTTCCTTAATGGCCTGAATAGCTGCCCCTCTTGCTCATGAACCACAAATATTACACCCTCCTTAGCCAGTGGCTATCCACCTGTCCTCCAGGCTTCTGAGTGCCCAGCTTTCCAGTTGCTAGTTCAATGTTTCTTCCTGAATTGTGCTCTTGGGGTGAAAAGGTTAATCAGGCAGGAAAACGAGAGGTGTTAAAAAGGAGGAAGCTCACAAACAAGTTGTTAATCAGGAATGATGGGAAAGGAACTGCAGAGAAAGTTCATGACACTGCGGCTTAGTAAGGCTTTGTAACCTGTTCAAACAAAGCACTAGGCCTTTAAAAGCTCCTGCTTATAATGACATGAAAGGCTATTAGAGAACACAAGAGCTCGTTCAGATCTTCAAACTGGAGATCTTGCGAAATGCACAACTGCGGCAAAGCCACTGCTGACTTTTTAGGAAGAGGATGAGCAGCTACATAATCTCTGGATATGATGTGTCATCGTTTCTGCCAAATTCATTTATAGATATCATAGATTCTGTGTCTTTGGAAATATTTAGACTGAGTTTGGATATTCTGGTGGGAATATCAGATGGCTCAAAGTCACTGCTGCCTACATTTCTCATGACAGTCCTTTCCTTCTTATCCTAAAATCCTTGTTGCACACAGAGCCTATTCTACATCACTAAACACTTCAGGTTGATGGAAGGTGCAAACAGTTTCTAAGCAGATGGGGAAATTGAACCAACACACTCTGGTCTGGTCTAATTTCCAGGTGCTGAGTGGAGAGGATTAACCCAGTTGGCTTTTGTCTCTCTCCCAAACCAGTGCTGCTACTTCGGTGGGACAGCACATTGTTCTCTCCGCTGTTCTGGAAATGCTTAAAATGTGGGACATTTCCCAGTCCCCAGGCCTGGATATTCACTTGTACTGAGCTTACATGGCAAGGGTTTGTTAGCAGGGGGGCTGCAGGGGTGGCCTCTGTGAGCAGAGCCCAGCAGCTGCCCCATGCCAGATCAGAGCCAGATCCAGACAGCTCCAAAAGGGACCTGCTGCTGCCCAGAGCCAAGCCACCAGGGAGCAACGCTGGGTGAGCCTCTGGGAGAGCAGATTGAAGAAAGGAAAAAAACAAAACAAAAAAAACTGCTGTGCCACTGCAGCTGGGAGAGAGGAGTGAGAAAGTGTGAGAGACCCAGCCCTGCAGCCCCCAAGCTCAGTGCAGCAGGACGGCAGGAGGTGCTCCAGGCAGGCAGCAGCAGTTCCCCTGCGGCCTGTGGAGAGGCCCCTGGTGGAGCAGGCTGTCCCCCTGCAGCCCATGGGTCCCACATGGAGCAGATCTCCACGCTGCAGCCCGTGGAGGAGCCCCCGGTGGAGCAGGTGGATGTGGCCTGGAGGAGGCTGCGGCCCATGGAGAGCCCCCGCAGGAGCAGGCCCCGGGCCGGAGCTGCAGCCCGTGGAGAGGAGCCCACGCAGGAGCAGGGGGTCTGGGGGGAGCTGCCGCCCATGGGGGACCCGTGCTGGAGCAGTTTGCTCCTGGGGGATGGACCCCGTGATACGGAGCCATGTGGGAGCAGTTCTTGGAGAGCTGCTGCCTGTGGGCAGCCCCCGCAGGCTCAGTTCGGGAAGGACGGCATCCCGTGGGAAGGACCCCACGTGGAGCAGGGGCAGAGAGGGACCGCGAGGGAGCAGTGGAGATGAAGCGTCAGGGGCTGACCACAGCCCCCATTCTCTGTTCCCCTGCGCTGCTCAGGGGGAGGAGGGAGAAGGTGGTTTGGGGGGAAGGTTGTTTTAGTTTGCTTTCAGTTTCTCAGTGCTCTAGTCAGTTAGTAATAGACAATAAATGACATTAATCTCCCTATGCTGAGTATGTTTTGCCTGTGATAATAACTGGTTGGTGATCTCCCTGTCCTTATCTCAACCCATGAGCTTTTTCTTCACCATATTTTTTCTCCCTGTTCCTTTGAGGAGGGGAAGTGAGAGAGCAGTGTGGTGGAACTTGGCTGCCCATCAGGGTGAAACCACCATAATACCCTTACTGCATCCTCACTGTTTTGGGGGAGATGCTCCTGGTGTGCTCTTCACCCTTTCTTTACAGCCACTCTCCACAGGGAAAAGCATGGGCTGGAGGGGAGCCACAGTTTCCCAGTGTAAATGAGTGGGGATGGGGAGCAAGGGGTGCTCTGCAGAACATCACGTCTTGGCAGACCTCGGAGACCATGGGCCAGACGGAGCTGGTCAGCTTGGTCTTTGGTCAGGGAAGGCTACCTGCTGCTCTGAAAGTGACAGGGAGCCGCATGTCAGCATGCTTCCTTGTCTGCTTCCATTCCCACTGGGAACAGCACCTAAATCTCCTGAAACTCAGGGGGAAACCCATGTTTTGTTAGACTGCTTTGGCTGCTTTGTTACCAGAAGCAGAGCTCACCCCCAAGTGACAGCCACAGCTCCCGAGGTCAGCAGTTCAGATGGAGTCATGGCTGCAAAGTAACTCACGTTTACCATCAAGTACAGGCAGGTAACCAAGGGAATAGCAATCATCACAGCTCTGGGAAGGGTCACCTGGAAAAGGGGTGACAACAGTGTTAGAAGAAGCTTCTTGGTTGTTTTAATATCAATTTATTTGTTGTTGGCGTGTTATTGCTCTTGATGTGATACATCTTCCCTTGAACATCCCACTGAAGTGGGTCTTGCATCATATTTAACAACTCTAAGGGCTAAATCAAAGCTGGGCAGCACACAGAAGATTTGCTCTAGGAAGGAATTATGTTTTTCTTAATGATAGGATACTATCTTGGAACTCCACAGACCATTTTAAGGCTCACAAAAATCAGCAAACACTGCTTTATGCAGATGAAAGCACTGGAAAAGAGCACCTAGCAAGGTGATCACAAAGCAAATTTGGATGTCTAAAAACCTGAAATATCAATTTTTGCGTTCCCTATTCTCACTGTAGGACAAGATATGGCAATTCCTTATGCTGTGGCTTCCACCCTGCCAAGGTCTCAGTATCAGTGCACACAGTCCTTTGGGAGCGAGTGCCACGTGACTCTGGGATCTTTGCTGCCATTTAGATTAATATTCAACTGCATATTTTCATTTAATCTGTAATATCGTGTGCTCTGCCCAAGCACGGTCTATACCTGCTGCACTCACACAGCTCTTTCTAAAAGAGGGTCAACGCTGCTGTAGTGTCTGATCTGTGATCTCTGTGGCACAGAGAGGGCTGCTGTGAAATGTGAGTGAGCTACTTCAGTGCCTATACCACAGACAGAACAAAGCCCAAAAAGCAGATATTTGAAGACACAGGTTGTTCACAGACTTAGATTCCCTCTCCAGTGGGGCTTGACTTTCTCTAAATTTCCCCTCCAAGCAACAAGGAGTAAGAAGTGGTTTTTGAATGACATATTATAGATCAAATCTTTTTCGGAATACTTGGTGTTAAGAAACCTTTACGAATTTTAGCAGAAGAGAGGCTGCAGTGCTTTTTTTTGCATAAGTCTAGGTGTCCAGAGTGCTGTCCTCGGAACTCTAAGACAAAAGCTCATCCCCAAGATATTCAACTGACTATTAGCTTTTTTTTTTTTTCCCAGCTACTTAGGCAGTGCTTTCTTGTGGGTAGGATGTTAAATTGCTTAAAGACCCATTTTTACCGTCCCTGTAACCTTTCCAGCCACATCCATAGGTGTCCTGCCCCAGAACAACAACAACAAAAAACAGGAGGGAAGCTCAGCAGTCTTTCCTTGAGCTCTAATCCCTTGATTACCCCTCTTAACACGCTAATAGACAGCAACAAACACATTAGCAGCAGCACCAAGCAAGCAAAACCCAGCTCACTCACCTCAGGCTTCTTCAGTTCCTCGGTTACATAGTTCAGGTTGTTCCAGCCATCGTAGGACCAGAGTCCCTGATAAAACGCCACCCCGACCGTCCCGATCCCCGCGGTCGTGTTTTGAAAAGCATTCTGAAAACTCTGAGTTTGTCCCTTGGCCAGCAGCACCAGCCCGCCCACCACGATCACTAACAAAGCCAGGAGTTTGGCAGCTGTAAAAACGTTCATGATAGATGTCGCCAGCCTCACGTTGAGGCAGTTGATGATAGTTAAAACCAGGATGCAGGCGGCAGCTGCACATTTGACGACAACCTGCGGAGACGAGCAGCCCGGGTAGAAGGGCGCAACGGCGTACTCAGCAAAGCTCAGGCAGACAGCTGCCAAACCAGCTGGCCTCACCAGGATGACAGAAGTGTAGGCGAAAAGGAAAGCAGGAAAAGAACCGAAAATCCTCAGGATGTAAATATATTCGCCTCCA
The DNA here is from genome assembly GCF_013377495.2 of Cygnus atratus. Lineage (NCBI taxonomy): Eukaryota > Metazoa > Chordata > Aves > Anseriformes > Anatidae > Cygnus > Cygnus atratus. Next base: position 10,342,461 of record NC_066364.1, read on the forward strand.
GACTCTTTAATTACGGTTCCAAGCTCAGCGTAAGACAAGGCCCCGAACGTGGCCAGGACACCGCACGCTGCCCAGATAAGCAGGCTGCTGGCAGGGCTCCCCATGTGATGTAGCACCCACTCGGGGGACATAAAGATCCCCGAGCCTATCATGGTGCCTGCAATTAACGACACCCCACTAATCAGGCCGACCTCTTGCTTCAGTCTCAGTTTCTCCCTTCCTTCACTCGGATCTGCGGGTGAATGAGGTGAATGTGTTGTCTTCCTTTTCCTCATTATGGACCTGTTGGGAGATGTTTCCTCAGAGAAAGTGTGGAATAAGACTGAGTCATTTGAATAAGAACTACCTCAGGCTTTTAGGGTTACGTTAATAATTACAAGAGTCACACAGAACACTGTCAAGAAATACAAACTCTCTTTCCCTGTTTTGCATTCTTTTACTACCCATCTTATCTCGCTAATTTATAATGGTTCAGATGCGGCCAAGTCTGATGATCTTTGGCTGTCGTTACAAGCAATGGGAATGGAGAGCATTCGGCACCACCTCAGGATCACACAGCACCTCACCGGACTGTGTCCCTGATTGCCTCTCCTTTAAGTTATCCTTCAAATGGCACCTGAAGCAAAATATAAGATAAGCGAAATCCTGTTGCAAATCTGTACTTTATTCTTTGTTTCAAAGTCAATGCTCAAGCACCTCCTTCAGTGCTGAATCATATTTTCATTCCCCACTATAACGTGACCCTAACAAGCCTGCCACCCAGCATGCTGTGGCTCTGCTCAACAAGGAACCTTTCCCGTGTCTTAATCAAAGACGCAGAAGTGTTCTGCTAGGAACAATCCAGACACTGCTTTCTTGCAGAGTAGCTGGGGCAGTTCTGGCTTTTCCAAATTTCAGAAGACACAGGGGAAGAGTGAAGAGGCAACAAATGAATTTTTATGGGCCCTTTTTGCCAGTGTCCATGAGGTATGCAGACTCTTACCAGACCATGATCATCAGAGGATTTTGTCGCTGCTCATCATATACACATTTCATTGCACGCTCAAGAGAAATGTCGAAGCACAACCGTTTGGCAATGCCACTGGCATCTTTTTACCTAACATAAGTTTTTTGACTTGGGGGAGAGTTCTGCTAGAAATCTGAAGACTGTTACAACACATGAGGATGTGTTTTGTGATCTATGTGCGAAGCATTGAGCAGAAGGGAACGTCCATATGGATTCCTTTGGACACGAAGTAAACTTTCCTGACTCCAACTGTAAAGAAGGAGACTTACTGTCCCTGGTGGTCTTGTTCAGACCGCTGTTGTGATAGATGCCAGAAAGAAGGGGCGAGACCTTCCTCAGCCTTTCATAGACACAGCAGACCTTGAATCTTTAAAACTATCTGTCCTCAACCATTCCAGCTAAAAATAGCATGTATATAAATAGAGAAGTATTTTTATTGTTTGTCTAAAATTTCCTTCTCTTCTAAATCATTTAGATTTCTCTTTCTCTGCTTTTATTTTCATGAAATAATCTTCTTAGCTTTGCAGTTTTCTACGGATAACTCTTGGACTCTTAACAAAACTCATGCACCCGTAAGAAAAACAAGGTATATGATTCATACGATTTCTCATGCTAAAGCAAATAAAGTAGAACAAATTTTAGCATCAGGCTTCAGGTTTTAATTTCTTCAAAGGTAAAAAAAAAAATCTCATTAAAAAGTAAGTTTTCACTATAAATCTTATTATCAGAAAAAGAAAATCATGAAAAAAGTTTATCTTTTTGCTAGATATTATTCCTAATACCAACTCACTAGTACTCACCAGGAAATGAATCCCATTTTGATAGTCATAATTTCAAAGTCACTTATAAAAATTCACAGCTGATCACGCTGTATCTTTAACAAAAATGAAAAGTTACTTTATCTGTATCAAGTAAGTTTTTTAAGTCTCTCCAGTAAAGATGTGAGTTCTGAGAATAAATGTATGCACCTTGTACTGCAAGGATGCAAATTAATGCATTTCAAGTTAATGGTTTGCAAAGTGCTGGAAAACTTGAAAGCAGGCACATTTGGCAGAATATTTTGTTTTACTGCTACTAAGTGAGAGTGCTTGTCTTGTTAGCTGGTTTAGCTATCTGTAGCATATTCTTTTTAAAATTAGGTTACAGTGAAATCCTTCAGAGGTCTAAAGGCCTGATTTTTTCTGCACAGTAGACACTCTACTTCTGCATGCATCTATACATATATTACGTATATTGATCTGATCTGAAAATGTATTCACAAAATATAGCTAAATCAATGCTGAAAGAAAACTTAATGTGACTACTGGTAGCTGAGCATCCTTCTGGTCAGGTTACAGAAATATTTCAATAACTGTTCTGTTTAAATGAAGGATCTTTTCTGAAGTGCAAATGTGAGGTTCTGTGAAGGAGCTGAGAGGAGCTTTTCAAACCTTTACAGTTCTTGCTTGTACAAATAAAGGATTTCTAATCTAATGCTGTAGAAACAGAATTTCTTCAAACTTGATCATGTCAAAAATTTCTGTAAGACCACTCAGATAACATGGATTAATTAATTGGTATGTCAATAGCCTCAGTCAGTTCCTAAAGGGAATCTATTTCTAATCCCAAGATCATTGTTACTCAGTTCTAACTGCTGCTACCTAAGGTAATAATGAATCTAATTAATCATGATAAGAACCTGAGGCTATTCCTGCTGAAGCTGAGACAGTCTGACTTCTCTGGATTTTTTTCCATTGACTTCGTTCATTTTTTGGCAGGTATCAGCAGCGTGGAGTAGCCATAAGATATTTTAGTCAAATGGATTGGCACAATTATCAATGCATTTGTCAAAGCCGGCTATATAAAAGTGCACCTCACCACTCCACTTCAAAAAAAAATAAATGTGTATGATCAGAAGTGAAAATAAAATACCGCTTTCCCCTTCTGGGGAGTAGCAAAACTTTGTTCTTCAAGCTGTTGTGCAATAAATCTGCTACCCAAGCAACTCTCACTTTTCATGTACCTTTGACATTGCGATGGGTGGTTGCCATCTACTGGTCTCTGAACAATAAAGCAGCTTTGTCCAGTAAAATATGGCTCACTCTACATTAGTTTTTTATATCTTGCATTACAGATTAAAAAGGAACCCTACAATAAATATTAGTTCTTAAAAATTAATGTAGCACAAATAGACAGCATACTGGATTCGTGGATGAAAATTCTCCACAATGTCATTAGGGCTATTTTTATCCCAGCAATAGCTACAAGGACTAGAGGAAGCTAATTTAAGGTAAAGGCCAATGTCAGTAGTAAGATCTAGACAAAACATGTGGGCAAATATTTCGCAATATTTAATTTTAGGCCCCAGGAGTGGTATTTGGAACACAGCTATAGGTTTGGCTTCCCTGTACTGTGCTTGGGAAAGAGTTATAAATCTCAGAATGGGAAGTAAAAATAACCCACAGTCTGAGGATGGAGTGGCCAAAGCCATAGCCTGTAACTTCCTTCTGAGGCAGGCACCTTTATACCCACCAAAAAAAAAATAATTTTTAAAAAAGTGCAGGGATCAAGATTTTCTTCTTTAGAAAACAAACAAGCAAACAAACAAACAAATAAACAAAACAAGTTGTGTGAGATGAGCTAACAGTTAGAGAACTCATCCAGGACATCAGATGTGGGTCCGATGGCCTTCTCTACCTGAGAACACGGGAAGCCCTGAATCCAAGAAGGATACCCTCACCTCCAAAATGCAGGCTTCGAGCTGTATTTGCGGGCAGATCTTGGTATCTGTACTTGCAATATAACTAGAGATGCCTGCTTGGAAAGAGGGAGGGAGTAAAGGCTAGGAAAGTGGAGCTCTGAAATAGGTCTTGCGCCCAGAAGAAAAAATGGGGGCAGAAGGAAAACATGTCCCAGGTGCCCTGCATGAAAATAGCAGAAGGAAAAGAGGACTCATTTAGAGATGTCTGCCTGGAGAAGGGGTGCCCTAGAGTGTTGGACTCTGATCCCCTGCCTCCCCACTGCCTCCTGGAGCTGAGACCCTAGCCAGCCTCACCCCACTGGAGTTGGTCTGGACTCACCAGGTCTGTCTGACCCAGGGGCCAGCAGGGCTAGGTTATCCCCCCAGGGGTCAGCAAATAAACTCTGGTTGTGATTCTAAAAAATGCCAATGTGTGTGAGCTGCAGCTGGCAGAAGAAAACAGCCTGGGCTACTGGGAGTGGGATGAAAAAAATAGAAATGCGTAGCAGCCCTGGGCTTCACAACCACAATAATCACTAAAACTGAGCTCGTGTAAGTTTGGACAGTAACTGCCTTGCCCTGTCATGTTACAATAGCATATCTGAGCCCTGGGGATTAGGAGGGAATCTCAAAAATAAGAACTTACCATAAACTGAATTAGTTCTTCCGGCCGGGTCTGCAGGCAGCCTCCAGCTGGGGCCTCCGAAAGGTGAGCTCGAGGCTGCTGCTGCTGCTCAGTAAGGGCTCAGCACGTTCTGGGTCTGCAGCCATTAAACTTTGAAAGATTTCCTTTAGTTTCACTGATTTTCTGCATGAAGAAGTGGTTGGTATCCCACATTTTGCCAATCAGATAGTAAATATTTGTTTTGGTTATCCTATTGTGTTCAGGAGGAAGTTACTCCTGTCGTACTGTACCTTCTCTGTGCTGCCCGATGGAGCTGGACACAGGGCAGTAATAGTCGCACTCCTCAGTGTTTCATGGAAATACACTTAATTAAAAGAAATGTTACAGAAAATAGTAATGGAATGACACAAAACAAGAACCATAGCTGAAAAGAAAATAATTACTGCTTTTATCAGTACTGATCCCACTGCTGCTTGCAAAGGTCAGGAGTAGTGACTTGAAGTTTAAACAAATATCAAATAAAAATAGACAATTTCATTAGAAAGGTTTATAATGAAATTAGAAAAGATAATTCTGCTTCTAATATGGTTAGAGTAGCATTCGGAAGGTAAACAGGCAAATAAAGATTGCATTTTCACCAGTGGACCCTGCAAACATCAGAAACCAATACAAGCAGAGACAATCCCAAGAAACCCATCGAGGGAAACAGAAGACTATCTGTGTAAGTGCTCATCCCCCAGGCTGGTGGAGTAGTGATTTCGACAAAACAAAACAAAACAAAACAAAAAACTATCAGAAAACAACAGTCTTAGACTTATGCTGGCTCCAGAACTCCCTGCCTTGGCCTTGCAGTTACTATACCATGTGCTGTTGCTACATTTTGATACATCCCAGGAAAGGAATACTATATTCATTTTTTTCCTTCATTCCTGTCCACATCCATATTTCCTGATTTTATATATCCATATACACAAATAGTGTATATATGCGTAAATATACAGTGTTCCAAACATGTCCTATTTTCTTTTTCTCTTCCTAGCATTGCTTTAAATTTGCCTTAATAATCTCTTCACGTCTGTACTCTTAAGGATTCCTTTCAAATCTTGGAATTAATTATTTTTATTTATTAAGTTTAATTCAAAATCAGATTATCTTGTGCTATATGAAGTCTGTTTTGCAGACTCATTATCAAATGAGTGCAGTCTTTCTAAATACCAGGATACAAATCAACATTTTCACCGAAAACTTTCTACTAAGAAAGATTAAAAAAATAGAATTAAAACACGGCTGTATTTTCAACTTGGAAATTCTGTTTAATCACTTAAATCCACTCCTGAATTTATGAACAGATGTATAATTGTACTTTAACTGATACTAAATGGTTTATTATTTTTAAAACAAACTTTTACAACACATGCTTAGAGTTTGATCTATAACTTCATGTTCACTATGTTAGGTATCACTCTATAATAAAAGTGTTGTCTGTACAATTCTTTTTTAAAACATCATAACATTACTGGTCAAAATCATTCCAATTTTTCTTAGATGAAAAGGGGACAAGGCGACTGGATGTATATAACTCGAAGCCTTCAAGACTTTACCAAAAAAACACCAATTTTTTAATGAACCCCTGTACTGTAAGTGACATTCGTGGTTACACTGGCTGTTAGAAAACAGGACAGAGGACCAGCTGAGGTGCCGTTTGTTAAATGAATTACAACGCTGTGTTTTACACCCATTGAAAGAGCCACTTCTGCACTTTGTGCCTGCTCCTTTCTGCCCTGTGCAGCTGCAGTGTTGTGGCTGGGGGATGCTGCTGGGGGCCTGAAGGCTGCTCCCTTTGCCATCGCTGCTGTGACAGCATCTTCCTCCCAACAGCCCAAGTGCCTGAAGAGCTGCTCGCCCGTCTGCCGCTCTTCTTCTTGCATCCAGCTCTGGTGGTGCAGCAGAGCAAAGGGCCTGTATGGGGATGAAGAAAGACACTGAGAGAACCACACCAAGGAAGAAAAATGGAGTAACATTGGCCTGCAGCGGCTCATGGAAGTTTCGTGGGCTGCCCCTCTGCCTGTTTACCTTCTTTTGGTCACCGTGTGAGTGCAGGGCAGGGTTGGGTCATCTTATCCCTGCCTCACACTGCCATCCGCATGTGGGGCAGATCTGCCTTCCACTGTTCTTCCCCCCCCTCTGGGGCGGGATGTGTTTCAGCGCCGCGTCAGGCACAGCACGAGGTCAGGCTTTGCCCACGCATGCTCAAAGCATTTCATTTGTGGAGTGGGTATGGGCTGTACCACGGGCTCCTGGCCACGCTCGGAGCACTGCGAAGTCGATCTCCTAGGATAAGCTTAGTCAGGGACAAGGGGGCTCATCCTGTCTCCATGCTGGTTACTGCCTAGCTTTTTAAAAAGCCAGGACAAGGGTTTAATTTTAACAGTCTATTTAATTATAACCCTGCTTTGACTCTGCCAAATGTCAAGGAAAAAAAATAATGTTTGCCTGGAAAGGTCACGTAGGTTATGATGCTCTTCTCTATCTATCTCTGGCTGGTCCTTTATGAAGTTGGAACATGTATTTTGCAGTTAATGGCTCATCTTTCATGGCGTTACCAATAGAAAAACTAATGATCTTGGGAAGAAAGTGATGTGTTGAGATTGTAATTACTCCCATCTGTAGCTTTGGTTGAAGTTATAAATAGATACGAATAAAAGGATGAAATGAATTACACATCTTTTTGTGGGCCTTACAGGGGAAGTGTGTGTGGGAGAGGGGAAAAAAAATATCCTACCAGGTTATAATTCCATTTGGTACTTTCATTTGAGATTGTATGATGAAAAGGACTGTGCTTAAAGGCTTGCAGGATTCTTTCTGGTCCTAGATCATAGCTTCCTAATTGCCCTTGTCAGTGATGCAGTCAGCTGATAAATTCGTGACATAACGATGATGTCCAAGAATCCCTGTTAAGTAATACTGTTCTCTTAAATGCAATCGGGTGAATCTACAGATGTCTTCCAGTTTTTAGCCCTTAGCTAAAATGAGTGGAAAGGGACTGTCATTTACACACATAAAGTTCCTGTTTTGCAGTCCACTAGCAGGATGTATTAGGAGGGAAGAAGAAGTTTTCCAGCTGAACTGGATTTCCGTCTGGAGCCAGCTAAAGCCAGTAGGCAAAGCAAGCCTCGGGCTGTGGGGTGTGGGCCGGTGCCTACTTTTCCTGTGCCAGGGGAAAGGGAATTGATTATTCCCCTTTGAACAGCTAATCTCTGCTTCCCACCTGCAAAGCTCTTTGCCCCCAGTGGTACAGGAACAGCAAGGGCATAGCTGGGTGGGTGGTGGGTTCTTCCCCGAGCGGTTCCTGCAGAAAAACAAAGTGCTGCTCTCCCTTCTCGCCCCGCCTTTTCCATTTTCTGCCACAGGCACCGCTGGCTCTCGGGCCCCCACCCCTGCGCTGGGGGGTGCGGGTGCAGGAGCGGCTGTAGGGCCCAGATATGAGATTAGGTAAAGACAGGGGTCCTGTACTGCAAGGGAGGGAGAGCTTATATCGTCGCAATGGCTTTTCTGTTTGGCTCTGTGTTTAACTAACTGCCTAGGAAGAGGAATGCGTTGGAAACAGAAGAGGTACTTCAAAAGTCTGTAAAACCTGCAGATGTAGTTAAAGGTAAGCCCACATATGTACAAGTACACTGGCACTATTTATGCAATACTTTATGCAATGCATGCATAACTTTGACACCTACTTTTCAGTATTACAGTGCTCGACCATTTTGTTTATGTGCAGGAAGCAAGCTAGTATTTTCCTTCCTGAATCTCTCTCGGGTGTTGTGTATTCATTGTGCGATGCCTTGTTGCTCCGAAGGCACATTTGGCATAGAATATGCTTTGTGTTCTTTATGTGCCAAGGAGGGCTCGTGGGTGTGCCCTCACAGGAAAATGGCAAGCCCGAAGGGTGGCCTTTACCAGCTCTGAGTCGATATGGCTGTGCTGCATTTTGGTATTCAGATGATGTGTTCAGCCATGTAGACGTATTCTGTTGCTTTTGGTCAGCCCTCTTGACACAGTAAGAACAGGAAATTCTGGGGAGCTTCAAGTATCATTAAAGATAAAAGAAAAAATACAGTAAATTACAACACAACTGTAAGGATGTGTTGTAGTAAAATATAGTAATTACAACACAAGTGCAAGGATGATCACTGGTGTCCAAGGTTACCTTAAGCAAAGTCCCCTTGGTGCAGAGCTCGTTCTTTTGATCCCTATAAGAAGAATCTGCTGAGGTCAGGAGGATCAGTATTGGATACAGCAATAGGTATACGAGGTATTGATGAACCTGAGAAGAGAGAAGTGATGGAAGCACACAGTACTGTTGCAGATCTTTGTTCAAGTTTATCCTCTGTACTATGGCTCCTAATCCGTAAAGATTCAGAGAACTTCCAGTTCATTTAAGTTACTGAAACTTCATGCAACAACATTACAATTTATGGATGTGCTTTTAGGATTTTTAGAATGGTTTTCCTTAGCAGAAAAAAAAAATAAAATCCCATGTTCTTCCCACTCTCCCTTGTTCTGATATGTCTAAACTATCTTCCTCCTCTTCTAATTGCACAAAAGAAAATATTATCTTTTATTCAGAGCTCTTGTGATTACTTCCATTGCCTGGGATAGTTCTTTGAACTTCTTTCCCTTCTGTCAGAAATTAGAGTGTTTACTTATTACCACTTGATATATGAAATGACTGAGAATCAATTTAATGCTTATCTTTGAGGCGTCATTCTTTGTACAGAGTAAAATATAGAATCCTCAGTTCTCAGAGCCATGGTCTGCATTCAGCATGAAGGGTTTCTGGAACTTATTTCTCCAATGGAAAGAAAAACATAATTCTATTGAGACATGCAGGCTTTTCTCTGGAGATAAGCACTGATAGCCACTCTGTTGTGAATGAGGTGAATATGAATCTAAAAAACAGCTGGCGTTATCTCTGACTTTGCCACTCCGCAGCTATTCACATTCATGTACACGAAGTAATGTCATTAGTCACTCTTGTTCAGTTACAATGACCGACTCTGGTTGTTGTGACTCTGAGGTATGTTTATGAACCTTGTTTATACCTCAGCCAATTACCAGGAGGTGAATGACTCAGGGAGAAAAGCTGTCTTACTGGTGAAACAAGTGCTCAGCTGACACCTTCTCTGTGATTCTAGCATAGACTTACTTGGCAAAGCACTTCCACAAAAGATACCTCTTTCTTGTAACAAGTTCAGGGAGATGTACTGCAGGGCTGTGCACTCCATTCAGTGATACCTCCTTTATGCATTTCCTTTAAACCTCTTGCAGAACAGCTCTTTTGGAAAAGATGATAACGTTTACAGAAGCAATGACCATCTAACTGAAGGGCAATTCAGCCTCCCTACATTTGGAAACAACAGCATAGTAATGAGGAAGTCCAAAAATTGGATCAGTGACAAAAATGATTACAATTCAGCTTCGAATCTTCTGTTGGTTCTAAACTGAAGCATTCTCATTTGTATTAGCTTAGTACCTTATGCCAATTACTAGCTTGTCCAAAAATAAATAAATAAATAACCCACAAAAGCATAGATGTTCTTCCTCAAAGAAATTTATAGTTGCATGGACAGGGGAAACCAACGAACAATTTTGAGCAATATAGTGGAATTGGCGTTCCGCACGCTGGTAGCGTGGCTGCTGTCGAATGGTTTACAGGAATCATACTATCCATACTAAAGGAAGGCCTTTTTGTAACAGTTTGTAACAGTTTTTATGTTGTTAAATGGGGAATTTGAGGATGCTAAGGTAACTCAGAAGAGTTCTTCACCCCATACACACATGGAAAAGGGTTTTAAAATGTGTAGCTTTAACCACTAAAATTAGGCAGTTGCATACATGGGCCCAAATGTTTCTCTATCAGAAGAGAGAGGACTGAGACAGGAGCAGGCTGTGAAGTTTGTAGGAATTAAGGCAATAGCATCAGCAAAAGCAACTGGACTGAAGAGTCAGCTCCGAGTTAGCATGGTGAATGGCTATGGCAGGGAACAGCTGTGCTTGTGGAGCAATGGTGTGGCAAAAGGATGCGTGGGTGGGAAAGTCCCTCTGTATGAAGAGCCTGCAGCATGCAAGCAGAGCTCTCTGAGGCCCCAGGGAGAGGCTGGCCAAAGGGGACTTTGGGTGCACTGGGCTAGAGTTCTTATCTCAGTAAACACTCCTAAGTATCACAGTCACAGGTGGCCTAAAACATGAAGTGCCAACTGATTCCTATAGCCATGCATTTAGCAGTGTGTCTGGTGAATGTAGTATTTCAGAATTCCTTTGGTTTTGTTGTTGTTGGTGGTGGTGGTTTTTTAATTAACAAACTGTATGTCTGTTGACAAAGTGGAATCCAGGACTGTGCATTAGTTGCCCAGATGTACTATGCAGCGTGTGGGACAATCAATAACTTCAGAACAGGATCTGCTCCTGTGGATGCACAAAGCATACATCTGGGTCAGCATATCTCAGAGATGTAGGTAACGAGGGATGTGCTGAGGGTATATACCACCACTCCAGGGCCCTGCTCTGGAATGTGGACAGATAGCTCTAATCGCCTCAGATCTGCAGTGCTGTGCTTCTCTGTGAAGGCGGTAGGTAGTTAGTTAACTGTGGCTCTTATTTCAGAGAGCCGAGCCAGGCTCACCCTTTTATGATTGCTCCTCACAGGTAGTAGTAGCATGGTAGTTAGACTGCGAGGCCAGCAAGAAGATCTGAGACGAAGGAACTTGAATTCTTCTCTGCACCGTGACCAAGCTGCAGCAGAGGACAGCCGAAGTAGTCTGGTGATGTTCAGGACGCTTTGTAAGGAAATCAGACCTGTGGGGCTTAAGGAAAGGAAGCAAAGCTGGGTGCTCCCTAGTCCTGGAAGTGTAAGGGGATTCACACTGGTTTAACTGACTGCAGCCTTCCTTAGGAACGTGCTTCTTTTCTGGAGATGCTTTGAGAAGGTCTACCGTATCAAGTTGTTTAATTTCCATGGAGAAATATCTCTGTTTTAATTAATTCAGGTTAATTATTTGCTACCACACAAGATGTAACAGCCCAGTCTGTCAGAACTGCTGGCAGACGTGGATGTCCTGGCACAGCAAGAGGAATTTTGTTCATGTGGAGAGTTGTACGTCCTGCAGTATGTGGCTTTAGAAAACATAGACATCTTCAGGATTAGACACTAGCTGAGTGGGGATGGTTAGGACTGCAGCTTTCATTTTGAGTCAGTGCTCTTCAATGAATTGACTTGCCCATGGTTGCACAGGTATACTGTGGAGAAAGGTAACATTATCCCAGTTTTCCACGTCCCCGTGTATTTTTCTAAACTGTAGGCTGTACATCTGGTTAGTGTTTTTCATTGAGGATGATTATTCACAGGAAAAAAAAAAAAAAAAGCAAAACTGTGTTAGTTTAGTTTATCAGAAACATTTGGAGTGTAAGCAGAGCCCAGTCAGCTGTTAATACCTCCTTTAAAAAAAAAAAAAAAGCTGAGAAAAGCATTTTGTAAGGGAGTGACACCAAGTTAACATATCTAAAGTATTGAGTACTTTTGAAGTTTCTTCTCAGAAGAAAGGTAAGAGAGGAAGACTTTTCCTGAACTTTTTTTTTGTGTGTGTGTGAGCCATAAACCTTAGGGATGTTGTTAAACTGCAATGTATGTGGTTGTGGTATTTGTTCATTAGAAAAACACTTCAGAAAATAACAGTGATCATATTTCTCAGAACAAATCCTGAACTGATCGCACTTGAGCATTTTTCTATTTCTTTCTTGATCAGTTGGGGTTTACCAGAACTGAGGAGCAGCTCGATGTAGAAGTTCTTCAAGCTTGTGCTTACCGTATATATGTTGAATTCTTTCCGAACACTTAAAGCTTTATACAAGCACAGTTTGACGCCGATCAGAATTATCCAGGACAAACTGGGTCTTCAAAAGTGTCTGTGCTGTAGAGCTGGCATAACATAGACCAGCTGCTGTTGTAACTTTGGGAGGGCAAGAACCGTTAATGGGGTTTCTTCAGTCCCAGCCTGCCTGCATGAAGGGAAGGTTGTGAATTGGAGACTGTAACTTGGAGGCCTATTCTCCTCAAGCAAGCAGGGGATCTAGCTTTCTGGCCCTGCAGCCTCCCTGGAGAGCCCGGAGGTGGCAGTGGGACAGGACGCTGGGGATCACAGGGATTAGCAGCATCAGACGTCTGGCTACTTAGCTGACTAGGATTAAGCTGAAGAAATCATCTTCATTTCTTGGGAAAATGCTTCCAGCTCTATCGGGAGCTGGGAGCTTTTGTGCTTTTAATCACATCTATAAACAGTGAAAACAGCGAGTTTTCTCCCTCAATACACCCCTATTTTTAAGAACGCAGTTAGTGGTCACAGACACCTCGTCCCCAAAGGGCTACAGCAAGCGGCAGCAGACACGTGTGGTGTTCCTGCACCCCAGCTCTCTTCTTCTTGTCCTGTAGCACCCAGAATTAGCCCTGGGACCACGGACCAGGCCTCCCTTCTGCCTACGGGCGGCCGTGCTCCGAGTAACCGATAACGCGATCCCTGACAGTTCGACTGTGGATGGCATCCGCGTGCCGCTTCCTGAAATGGAGTATTCCCCAGCGGGGCTCCTTTAGGAACTGCTAAGAAGACAAAACAGCATATTTCCTGACAAAAGCTGTATTTTGAAGTGCCACGGGCAGGCAGAGCCCCCTCCCTTTCTTTGGGGCTACTGAATGAGTAGAATTTAGGCTGGAATTCAGCGTGTCTGACAAACCCCCATTGCTAGCAGTGTTTATTAGCATGGTATTCAAGGTCCAATATTTAACTCTCAAGGGGAGGAAACAATCGAATCCTCCCCACACCACCACATACCAATTACCGGCGCACTACTTTATTAGTAACTCCGGCCACGCTTTTCTCTTTTTTGTAAACAAACAAACAAACAAACAAACAAAACGTGACCCGCCCCGTAGACCGCGCTTGGGACGAAACCCGTGGAAGGCGCCGCTCAGCCCCTCGCCCACCCTTTTGTCCCCCAAATCCCGGCCCGGGGGGGACTGAGGGGGGCGTGAGGGAGGAGAGGGGGAAGGAGAAGGGGACGGCGAGATGGCGGCGCAGGCGCCGTGAGCGGCGGAAGGAGCTGGGGGCCGCCGCCGCCTCTCTCCCGGTGCTGGGGAGCGCATGCGCTGGGGCGAGAGGCGGCGAGGAGGAGGAGGAGAAGGAGGAGGAAGAGGAAGGGGGGGGAGGGAGGTTTGCCGCGCTCTCGCTGTCCCTCTCCCTCCTCTCCCTCCGGGCTCGCCCTCCCGCCATGTTGTTGTGAGCCCCTCGCCGCGGCCGAGGGGGGGGGTGGGGAGGCGGCAGGAAGGAGAAGGCGCCGAGAGGAGGAGGAGGAGGAGGAGGAGGAGGAGGAGGGAGGAAGAAGAAGGAGGAGGAGGAGGAGGAGGAGGAAGGAGGGCGGGGGTGTCCCAGGGCCCGCTCCGGCTCCATCGCAGCGAGCAGCGCCGCCAGCCAGCCCGTGAGTACCCGCGGGGAAGGGGTGGAAGAGCCGGGGCCGCGCTGCTTCACCCCCCCCCCCCCCCCGCCTTCAATCCCCCCCCCCCTCCCCTTCTTCTTCCAACCCACCGCCCCCCTCCTTTCCTCCAGCCCCCTTTTGTCTCCGGCCTCGGCTGCGCGCCGAGGGAGGGGAGAGAAAAGGAGGGGAGAGAAAGGAGGGGAGAGGAGGAGGGAGGGGGCCATGTTGTGGCAGGTCCCCGGGCGGCGCGGGGCCTGCTCGGCGGCCGCCCGCGCCTCGCCGCCTTTGTGTCCTCCCGCCTCGCCGGGGAGCGGCGCCGAGGTGGGGAGGGAGCGCCGTGAGGGGCTGGGGGGGGGGGGGGGGCCGGCATCGTGCTCCGGGGCTGCCGGGGAAAAGGGACCTCGGGGAGCTGCCCCCATCCCGGGGTTGGGGAAAGGTTGGGGGGGAGGAATTAGGGGGTGTGGGTGAGGGGGGAGCCCCGCCGGGGGGCGTGGGGGCGCCGTTTTGGGACTCCCCCCCCCCCCCCCCCCCCCCCCCCCCCCCCCCCCCCCCGTTAATCGTGTGGGGTAGGGGTGAAGCAGGCTTTGTTTAAGCGGAATGGTGAAAACTTGTGGCTTTGTGTTTTTTTTTTTTCTTTAAACGCGTTTTGAGGGTGGAACGAGAAGGCCAGACGCTTGATAAAAGTGTTCGGGTTTAATTTTTCTTCCGACCTGGCCGCGCAGACAACAATAAGGAAAAAAACTTGAGAAAAATGCCAGCTGTCCGAGTGGATCCGACTTACAGCTCGGGTTTTTAATCTCCTTGGCAGTCCTTGCGCAAAGATTTTTGGCATTGTTCTGTTTCGTGTTTTTCATAACCTCAGACTCCAGTTCCTTGAGAGAAAATGAATATATTCGGGATGCTTTATGCCCGTCTGGCTCGCCCTTTGGAGCACGATAGCTGACCACCAAACCACGCAGTGTGTTTTTACGGGGGATGCGATAAGAGAGGTTTTTATCAGCTGGATTTCGGATGCTTTTTCGGAGTGGTGTAGCAGCGCACGAGCTATATAGGTCATTGCAAATGAGAATTGGTAAAACTTTTTTTGTATCGCCTAATTGTTTGTCACTCATGTGCAACGTATTAACGGAGTACTTGGAGATTTCTTCTAGTGTATCTTTTATTCTCTTTGTTGAGTCTCAGCTGAGAGGTGAGGCTTTTTTACTTACCGTGAGTCGATGGTATGGATCTTGGGCTGTGGAACATGAGTGCATTTAAGACATAATTACTACCTCACATTACCATTTTCAGATATAAAACTTGGTTTTCTGTTATATTTAGCAGTGTCTAGGTCTAAAACCAAGTGTTGACAATAGATTCAGTTTTGTTGAGAAGCTGAATTATTTTCTGCCTTTCTCTGATCTACAACTCCGTGCCAATCTGAGCACAGTGTGTTAGCTTGCTGGGAGAAGGAGGCTGGACTGAAAAGGCAAATGATAATTTGGTGGTGGTATAGCTTGGGTTGTATGTGTAGAAATGACACGAAATCACCTGGCGGTTTTCTGAAGTGTTCAGAGAGTTGAAAATTTGGAGTTTGTCCCAGCAGAATGGTTAGTAGGCAAATGCATGTGAGAAACTGCTTGATAATGCACATTCTGTGGTTTATTCTGTGGATATTGCACGTAGGGAAGTATGTTATTTGTATAGTTTTTTTTTTTTCCAGGGTTAACTGGAAATTGTAGCTTTGGTCTGTAGCATCACTCTACTACTTAATGTTTTTCTCTGGTGTTTGGGGTCCTGGCACAGTGCTGAGGTAATTACGGTCATATCTGATGTCATGACTGAGTTCATAGTGTGAGAAGCGGTTGGCTGAAGAAGCTGGACTTGCCTGTGTTTTAAAGAGAAGCTCTCTTGTATTGTGGCAGTGTGTATTGGATGTCGTGTAGCCTTGTGGTGCACTGAAAGCTTTGGGTACGTGTTTTCCTCATGGTTTGCTCTCGGAAGAGTTTCTTTGCCGTGTTCTCATTGGGCAAGGTATTACAGATGTTTGGGGCAAGTATATTACCAGGACATCAGCTTGTTGAGTACTGTGAACTAGATCTGATTTTCAGCAGCATTTTCTGGTTCAGTTTTAGATTTATTTTTTTCCCTTTTGATTTAATGATATGAGTGTGTATTGAATAATCTGCATGTGTAGAATTTCTAAAAGCATTCTCTTTGATAACTTCATTTTTTTTTCTTTGTACAGTGGTTACTAAAACCCCAAAAAGATTAGACCAAGTGTTTATACACAGAGGCAAGTAATCCAGTAGATTGTTTAAATTCTTGCATGTCTTCATGCCTTTTTTTTTTTTTGAATGTAGAAGTATAAAAAGAAAATTTCACTGTGCATTGCACTAAAAAGAACCCTAAATTCTCTTGAATGTTATTTCTGTGTTGGGCTCTCCTGTGAAGCAAGCATTAATGCCCTGCTTTTAAAAATTTCTGATAGAAAATCTAGAAAGGAAACCACACTAGGCCGTAGAACAGACTTGCTTTATAAATACTTTTTATTGTATGTATCACGTGTATAGGTATGTGAGTGTTACCAATCTTCTTTCTGCTCCCCAATAAATCTAGTTGAAGATGCTTACCTCATGTGATGTGAGCTTCCCCCACCCATAACATAGCTGTTGTCTTGATTATTCCACACAATGCGACCATTCCAGTGTTGTCACAAAGCCAGTGCCCAGGCTCCTGTCCCAGAAAAGGGACAAGAAGGCTTCCGCTTAACAGCTTGTTTCCTCCTGCCCTAACAACAAATACCAGCTATGTCGTGCTTCTAATAATGAAGTCGGAGGCACTTCATCATCACGTAGTAGAAAAGAGTTTCAAATGGCATCGGAACATGTGAACGTATTCAGTCCTAGCTGCCTCGGTGTAATTTTGAACAAGTTCTATAAAATTTATTTTATAGTAATGGCTTGTATACTGAAGCTTTATGGCAAGGTTGAGTGTAAGTCCCACTCAGAATACCTGCTGTGGCTTTTAGTGTTTTCCAGGCTGGTATGTGAATTGTTTAGCTTACAAATCAAGACCAGGTGTTATCTCTAGAAATATCTTTAAAGATTCTATCTCGTAGTTGGTTAACTTTTTTTTTTCTAAACACGTCTATTTAGGAACAGTTCTAGACAAACAGAAGAAATGTGTCTGAAGAGGTTATGACGACCATCTTTGTAGTAGAGAAAAGAGCATAAAACTCTGAAATACAGCAAAAGTATCTCTGTAATAATCTAAAATTGGAATTACTGCTAGTTCCAAGTCTGCATCTATTTCTGCATTCAAGTCCCACACTAAACTTCAGAGTGGCAGCGTGATCCTCTGTCCTGGACAGGCTGTGCTAATACCACATCTGCAGCATTTTTAACAGGCACAATTTTACAATATGTATTTGTGTGCATTGATCTAAATGATCTGATGTACGTTTCGTAATTGTTATTGTTTCTAGATTTAATTTTTCATAAAGTTCTAAAATAGGTTACTTCTTACTTCACTGAGGAATTGGCAGAACTCCGTTAGAAGTAACAGGTCTGCCTGTCTTTCTGCTTTAAAGCTCTCTGCAGGTAAATCCCAATCGAAAAAAGTTGTCAGACCTATGTTTGAGAACTTTGCTTTTAGTTTTCATCCTATTATTTTGAGAAAGAAGTTTAAGACTGAGGTATCAAACTAGTTGTATAAATTTTATGCTGTGTGGCTGGTCTGAAGTTTTACATGGAATTTGTTAACAAATTTCTTCAAAGGGGAAGTGATTTTGAAAAAGCTGGGTTCGTGTGTTTAGTTCATGAGTATTTACACATGCCTATTGTTTAAATACAAAGCTGGACTCACTGGATTCTACTCACCTTGTGCAGTTTGAGCTAGAAATAGCAAATACTACTTTTTCGATCCTTTTTTTTAAGCATCTTGCTGTTTATCTCCATTATAAGTTCCTTAAACTTCAGTTCTGTGAATACTGAATGAGTTGTGTAGTGTGAAGAAGCCACAGAACTGATTTTAGTAACATGTTTTCATAGTAAAGCAAATACCTACTGTAACAATACAAATAAGACAAAGTAGCTTTAGATCTTGTTATTCACAAAGCCATGTTTATTCAAGATTATAAAACCGTCCTGCTATCATATATCTACACGTATATACTTTCCCTTAATGATTGGATATGCAGTAGTCGAGAAGGCTAGATTAAAAATGTAGGAACATGTAGAGGGATTAGAGGGCTGTGGTTCCTTTTGTCTGCATCTTCAGATCTAAGTGTCCTATTTTGGTTATGTATCTTTCTATATATGTCAGTTTTTATTGTTTGAACTTGACGTTCTTGTTTAGCATGAAAAGTGAGATATTTCTGTAACTTGAAAATTCAAATAATTCCTTTTTTTTCTCCACGAAAGTACTTACTTAAGACTGTAGAGGAGATCTGGTTTCTTATATTTGTAGTCCTATTGACTTAGAAATTAGACCGTTTACCTACTAAAGATTGATAATACGTCAGTTATGGTAGACTGAGAATCGTGTGTCCAGGGAGAGGTATTTATTTTTTTATTTTCTTTTACCTGCAGAGGATTTTTCCAACATTGGAGAGCAATTTTTACTATTGTTGTTTATACTCGTTTCAAGTAGGCTAAGTATTTCAAAAGGGAGTTGGCAAACTTCATTTCAATCTGAGCCTGAAATTTTTGTTTCATGAAAAACCCGAAATATACTATATAATATATATATATATAAAATATATATTATACTGTACTGGGTTAGTGGAGTTTAATGTCCATTAGTTACATAGTGTACCAAACTTGAAAGGAGAACTGAAGTTGACATACAAGAATGAGATGTAGTTCAGGTGGAGAAGTTAGTTTTCTGTGCTACTTCATTTCATGGTCTACAAATGTGTAAAATCAGACATACCGGTATGACAGAGTTAGTGGTTTTACACATCATGCTGAGTAATAATGCAAAAGAAACTACTGCCATTATGATCTGAAATCATATTTTGATTGTTTCTGGCTAGAAAATTTGCAGGCAACCATTTATAATATATGAAATTCTACCATATTAATATACTGTCTTGAAAAAAAAGTATTTTATTTATTATTAGAGGCCTAATTTGATAATGGTATTTAAAATTTAAAGTTTAAATAAATCAGTAAAACTTTTGACAATGAATGGCTTGGATTTTTTGTTGAAATCCTAATTCTAAGAACTGCGCATTTAAAGATACGTAGAAAAGCCTTTTGTGTTATTTTTAAGACCTTTTCTTTTTAGGTTTCTACGTGGAATGAGCATTCCGTGTGTCCTCCTAGGCATGAATGAAGTGGCCTGGCAGGAGACCAGAGGAATGATACATGCCAACACTGGTCAGGAAGCAAGTGGGGTTGGAATAGGGGTTGCCCCAGCTGGAACGGTAGTTGGAGCAGCAGCAGGGCTCAGTGCAGGTGGAAACACTCCTCACCCCATCCCTGCAACTGCAGTGTCAGGTGCTTCCAGTGTCCTCAGTGGACGTTTTCAGGATGATGCCACAGTTGGATATTTCTTTCAGAGACAGGCTGGTGAGCAGCTGAGTGGCTACTCCAGCAAACACCGCTGGCCCACAGGAGATAGCATTCATGTAGATCGTTCGGTAGGTAGCCTGTTTGTTTTATATTGAAACAGCGATGTTTTGTGTTCAGTCCCCATCTTTAAGAAAGATACGTGTGAGTTAAGCCACCTCTTCAAAGCCTGTAGCAATCCAAAGTCTAAAATACTCAGTTACTTCTATTAAAGCAGTTATAAATCAAACTGCGTAAAATTATCTCAAAATGCTCAGTTTGGACCTTTCATGTAATGTGTATAAGCATTTCATATTTCTGGGAGTACCTTGTTTTCATCAGAATACTGTCAAATAAAACCTGAATTCATGCAAAACAATTTTTCTAGTTTAAAAGGGGACTAGCTTCTTGCCAGCTTTATGAGAAGTAATACGGATTTTGCACACAATCTTACTTGTTACGCTTGCAGGTAAAAAGTTTTGGTTGAGGTGAAATAGAAGCAGTACAATTACGTGTAGATCGAAACTTAACATACTCCTGTTGCAGATGATAACCTGGGGGGAAAAAAATCCAGTTTTAGGCTCTTACTCGCAAGTGTTTAATTGATAGAGCTTCCTCGTTTTTCTTTAAAAACTTGATTTTGAACTTCAGATAGGAATGTTTTTCCCCAGTGACTCTTGTAATGTGCCACCCTTAGGGCCACGAGGAACTTGTTTTACCTTCCCAAGCACAAGAACTTACGGGATGTGTTCCAAACATGTAGTAAACGCAGGAGCAAGTGTAAATAAAATGTGCTGCTCTTAAAACCAGGAGTATCTGTTGTCTGTTTATTTTTTCCCTAATCTGTTTTTTTCTGATTATTTGGTGCTTTTGACTTTTTTTTTTCTGGCTTTAGTCTTCCACTCTTTCTTCCTTTTTCACCGATCAGTATAGCAAAATAAATCCTTTGCCCTGACATCCAGCTCTATGCTATATCACATTCTGTGTTACATTTATACAGAAACTGTAGTGCAGCTCTTTAAAAAGAAAACTGCAATGTTCTACTTGTCCACTTGGACATGCTTCCTGAATGTGTGAAAATGTGTTTTTTTAAACATTCAGTCTGTTACAAAGGCAGCTGTGCTGATTTTCACTAGCGTTTCACAAGGCTGATAGGTTGTGTAGATAAAATTATTCCATCCTCAGTGGGAATCGGAGTCACATCTTAATCAACAGCCTTGTTTAATAATTGGTTAGATCCATCAGATTATTTCTGCATTCCTTTAGCAGGTAAATGTCATAAACATAAGGTATGTTTTCAAGTAACTTGGGTGAGAGGTTCAAGGGAACTACTCTTTATTTTTTGTAGTGCTTTCATAATTTTATACATTATAAAAACTTGGTGAGGGGAAAACTGCTGTGCATTATTACCTGTAGGAAAATAGTATCTTCCAACTTGCCGTAATCAATACTGCCTCTGTTCTGCTGTTTTTCACTGTTCCCATTCATCCTTGGAAACATGAACTAGCAGAAATCACGT
Organism: Cygnus atratus; assembly: GCF_013377495.2. Taxonomy (NCBI): domain Eukaryota; kingdom Metazoa; phylum Chordata; class Aves; order Anseriformes; family Anatidae; genus Cygnus; species Cygnus atratus. Next base: position 10,363,380 of record NC_066364.1, read on the forward strand.
ACAGATCAGGAGACTTCTCCGCTTGAGTTCTGTGATTTGAGTCTTCCTCTGTGTGCCAGTGCTTTGGGGGATTTTTGTTAAGAGAGAAGTTACTGCATTTATTTATTTGTTTTAAAGAGGCAACTCTCGAATTTAGAAGCACTGGATCAAGTGGGTTTTCTAAAACCTTAATTTATGCAGACTGGTAGGAACTCAACTAGTTGCTATTGTTCTCTAAGCATTGGGTAGATAAGATCTCTGATGAATATATGGAGATAATTTTTTTGATGCATTTGGAGAGAGATTGCAAAGAACATTAATAGAAATAAGTATAGTAGATAACAGTTGTTCTAAGTAAGTAGAAATGAAGACACTGAAATCTTTTATTCAACATACATTATCTAAGCATATCTTAAAACTGTGGATTTGACATAGTTTTAGCACATTTTAGTGAAGTCACAGCATGTGAGACTGCCAAAACAATTTTTAAAATGCTTTTTAGATATAAATAGCAAGACTGAACCATTTTTTGTAAGACAGCGGAACTCTAGCTCCACTGCATAAAGTAAGAACTTAAACTGTATAGAAAGTAAAATACAAAATGGAAGTTAGCAATTTCAGCAGGGATTTTTTCAAGTAAAAATAAAGCAATCCTTATTTACAATATATGAAAAATTCTTATGGTGATGTGAAACCTTATAACTCTTATGGCAAGAAACAAGCATAAGTCCGAGGCCTTAGAAGGAGGATAAAGTAAACCCAGAACGTGGAAAAGCCTTGTGTTCTCTTCCATAATAGAAGATACCTGAGACTTTTGACTGACTGAGTGGTACGGAGAAGTGAGTCAATACAGTTGTGTGCAGTTTGTTTTTAAGAGGAACATCAACTTGGTTGGAATCACTGATGGATTTTGAAGAATCTTCAAATTAGTTGAAGTGTTAAGGAAGTCAAGAAATCTGTTCTAAGTCAGAATAATAACTTAATAAACATGCTCAGTTAATTCCAAGAAACTAATTCCTGGGAAGACTAGAGAAACCTTATTTTGTTTTCTTGAAAGCCATCTGAAATGTCTGCCAAAGAACTGAACATCTTATTAAGCATAAGGCAAGACAGCATCCTTAATAAAGATAATTATTTGTCTAGTAGGACATTTAATTTTTGCTGTTGTTAAGACTGAAGAATTGCTTGTCAGTGTCCTTTGTAAGGGATTATTTAGAAATGAACTGTGGTAATTATCAGTGAAGTGTCAATTGTTGGAAAGCAGTTCATATGAATAAACTGTAGCATTAGAGGCCTTGATAGCATGAGGAAGCATCAAGTGGATTGGATGGCCCTGCAGTTCCGTGGTAGTACTGGCAGCTCAGTGTGTGCTGCTCTGGAAATTATAGAATATCCTGAGTTGGAAGGGACCCACCAAGGATCATCGAGTCCAACTCCTGGCACCACACAGGTCTACCCAAAAATTCAGACCATATGACTGAGAGCACAGTCCAAACACTTCTTGAACTCCAACAGGCTTGGTGCAATGACTGCTTCCCTGGGGAGCCTGTTCCGGTGCGTGACAACCCTCTCAGTGAAGAACCTCTTCCTGATGTCTAGCCTAAACCTCCCCTGTTTCAGCTTGACACCATTCCCGCGGGTCCTATCGCTGGTGACTAAAGAGAATAGGCTGGTGCCTGCCCCTCCACTCCCCCTCGTGAGGAAGCTGTAGACCGTGATGAGCTTCCCCCCTCAGCCTCCTCTTCTCCAGGCTGAACAGGCGCAGTGACCTCAGCCGCTCCTCATACGTCTTCCCCTCTAGGCCCTTCACCATCTTCGTCGCCCTCCTCTGGACACTCTCCAACAGTTTAATGTCCTTTTTGTACTGTGGTGCCCAGAACTGCACACAGTACTCGAGGTGCGGCCGCACCAGCGCAGAGTAGAGCGGGACAATCACTTCCCTCAACCGACTAGCAATGCTGTGCTTGATGCACCCCAGGATACAGTTGGCCCTCCTGGCTGCCAGGGCACACTGCTGGCTCATATTCAACTTGCTGTCAACCACAACCCCCAGATCCCTCTCTGCGGGGCTGCTCTCCAGCGTCTCGTCGCCCAGTCTGTACGTATAGCCAGGGTTGCCCCTTCGTTATGAAGACCACGGTGGAAAAACTTGAGGTGCCGCTCACATTCAAGAGAAGAGCAAGGAAGTTCAAACACCCCGCAGTTGAATGGAATTCACCTCTCAGTTGAGTTGGAAAAATCTTTGATGTGAAAACTTGTTTGACCCAGTGTCTTAAATTAAGTAGCCACTCTGCCTGGAGGCTGATATAATTGGCTCATAGAAGGCTTCAGAGTAACAGTCACATGAACGTGTGATGTTGTTAACACTTGTATTCTGTGTTTTTTAAGGTTGCCTCAGCTGTAGCAACAGGAAATTAAAGTGATGGACAACAGTTGCATGGTGAAAACTTCATTTGGGAAGAGTTGAACTACTCGCCAGAGGGGAGGGCTGTGCAGAATAATTGGCATCATAAGGGAGGGCAAGGCTGGAGAAGCACTCGCTTGCATGAGAGACGATATCCAAAAGTCTTTTGGCGTTGGTTAGCTGAAACGTAATGCATGCACAACTCCGTGATCCAAGATGACAAATCCCAAACTGTAATTTGAGTCAGGTGGCCTCCGTTGTTACCCCTTAAAATAAACCAGAAGGGAGCACGTCTGTTCAGTGACTGACAGGATTAAGCACAAATTTCTCAGTCTAGAACTAACTGTACCTGGGTTTCTTTCATCTTCCTTTAGAATATTTAATATCGGAAATAGTTATAAAGGATAATAAGCTAAGTATAAAAAACTACCTCAGTTGGGTTTTTGCCTTTTCTCTCCCTCCCTTAAGAACAAAAATGTGCATCAGCTTCTTTGCTGGTACCATATCTGAGGAAGAGCACTATCCGCTGTGGCATCATCCTTTCATTAACATCCCCTTAGGGCTGCAGATAGGTTACTGATCATCATTAATTCACGTCAGTTCTATGTGAATTTTTGAGGCTTAGTGATCAGCAGTCGATAATGTTTGGTTTTACACAGATGAGGGTTTTGGGAAGTTCAGGATATCTTTGCTTGGATGTCAGAGCACTTGCATATGTTCTTGCACATGCTGAAGCAAAGAGGTACAGCTGGGGGATGCTGTCCATGCTGTTCATTCTGTATTCCTCCCTGTCAGCCCTATCTATTACTGTCCCTCATACCAATAAGAAGTTCATCAATTTATTTAAATGGAGTTACGAATTTGAAGATGAGGTTAGCTGTTTCTGTTCTCTTTGTCCTAGTAGAGGGGAAGGGTAGGAACTGTTGGTGAAAACATTCAAGTCTTGCAGCTAGGTCTGCCAGAGCCTCTTTGTCAGATCCTGGAGAAGCAAAAGAGAAATGCTGTGATTGTAGCAGCTTTTTTGGAGCTTCCTAAGGATAGCGGCACTGTAAACAAAAGAATATAAATTGTGTCTTTGCCCAAAGCTTCAGTTGCTGTAACTCATTTCTGGTGGAATTTGTAGGTTTCTGGAGAAGTTCTGTGAATAGCTGCTGACACAAAATCCTTTTTGGGGTGTGAGGGGATAATAGAGCAAAGAAGTGTCTTACCGAGTTCCAGAGCTTTTTTGCACTTGTGGTATGGAGGAGAAACTGTGTATCGGTTTTTACAAGTATTGAGTATGACTTCCGCAAGGATCTGTTTGAACTAATTTAGCTACAAGGAAATGCATGGATGTTATTAAACTAATAAAATGTGCAAATGTTTAACATTGTTGCCTCCAGTAGCAAATGGACAATTCCTAGCAAAAACTTTGCCTTCGATTTAAACAATAAAATTGTTTTTGACGTTCAAATAAGATACGCACATACGTTTGTGCAGTGGAAATGGGGAGATATTTTTCCCATATGAGATCTTACAGCCATGTAGCCATCCCTTGGAACAACGATCGTCGTCTCATCGTTCAAATTGGGAACAACATAATCTGTTTTCTCACCTTAGAGTGGGAGTCACGTTTCCTGAATCATTAGTTCTTCCTTTTGTAGAACCCACTTAAAACCATCCCTAGAAATCTGAGTGAGCTTGCACACCGTATTTTTTTATTTCCTAACTTTGCAGCTTTTATTTAGTTTAAAAATAGTTTCAGTTGTTAAAAAAAATTTAATTTTTTTCCAAAGTAGCTTTCATAAACAGACAGTTAAGACTTTCAGGTGCTAGGCAACTATGCAGCACGTAAATAGAGTCCTGCTAAAAGCGTAAGTTTTGTGCTAGATGATTGATGCTTCCTTCTCCCGGTCAAGTTTACATCAATCTGAAGCTGTGTTGGAGGTTGTTCATTTCTGTTTCTGCCTTACAGGTTCTGTATTAACCTTGTAACAAGTGTTGTCTTTTGGTGTTTTTCAGCGTTTTTAATTATATTTTGCTATTTTCTTTATTTAATTACAGGAGCATTTTCCTCCACTTAACTAGAAACCCAGTTAATGAATGTCAAATCAATGTTTTAAGCAGCTTTTCAAATTTGCAAACTAGCAAAACTTTTCAAACCCCACAAATTAGGAAGAGAAATCTTAGAAAGATTTTTTTGTTTTGGTTAACAGAGAGCTCAGGTGAGGGTGTTTGATTCCTCTTTTGGAAAACGTATGCCCTGTTAAAACTTGTTTTATAAGTTCATGAAATTTTTCATTGTACTAGTGCTCTATAATTTGCAGGAAGTCCCCCAAGTTTTTTTGGGGTGAATTTTAAGGTGGTGACTTCTTGTGCACTAAAAAAAAAGTCTTGCACTGTGCATTTTTGAAAAATCACTGTATTACGTGCTTGAGACTGCCACAGTTCTGGCAGCAGACTTAACTTTCGTAGCCAGAAAGAGGTAGCTGTTGTTCCCATCTCTTTCATTAGAACTAGGTAAAATAGTGTATTTTATGGCGTGCTGCAAGGTGTTTTCATGTAATTTAACAGACCAAAAAGCATTGGGAACTTGTCTGTAATATCTTTCTTTATCTAGAGAGAGGGAGACTCTCTCTAGCTATGAATTCTGCAGATACCTGATTTGTTTTTATCAGTTTTGAGCACATAGCACGTGGAATAGCTGTCTTAATGGATGGGACAATGACCCAAGGGAACAGTACAGAACTGCGTCAGGGGAGGGTCAGGCTGGATATTCGGGGAAGGTTCTTCAACGAAAGGGTGATCGGGCACTGGCACAGGATCCCCAGGGCAGTGGTCGCAGCACTGAGCCTCCTGGAGTTCAGGAAGTGTTTGGACAACACTTTCAGACACTTGGTCTGATATTTGGGTGGTCCTGTGTGGAGCCAGGAGTTGGACTCTGATCCTTGTGGGTCCCTTCCAACTCGGGATCTCCTGTGATTCTGAGGAGAGCAATTGCAGTCACATTCTGCCTTGTACAAACAAGTTCATTGCGTGTAACGTTTTCTTCAGAGACCTTTACTGAACCATTCCTTCCAGTCACGTTCGCTGTTCTGATGCATCTGCATACTTCCTACATACCCTTTTCACCGTTTCGAACTGCAGCTGATAGTTTCAGCTCTGAGTTACTCGGCCAGTCCCCACATCTGCATGCTATCTCAAATGCTGTCAAGCTGTGAACTGCTACCTCCTCTTTGTGAATTTCACTACTGGTTGCATCTATTACTGTAAGTACATTCGCAAGTGTGCTTGTACTTTTTTTTCAATTTGTTTGTGCTTTCTGACATACCTCAACCTTTTGCCTGCCCTGATGCCTCCAAATACCTGGCACTTGTGCACTGTTAAGTGTCTTAGTGTGAATGGTTACTTTATTCTTACTTTACCAATTCAATTTCTTGTATCAGTCTTTGTAACTTGCCTTATACTTAGACTGAAAGCTCTTTGAAGCAGAGCCCTTTATGCTTTCTTGTTCAGTAATTACTGTAGTGAGTCTGATATGGTACTCCAGCAAAACAAATGGCATGCAGTCATCTCAGCATTCTTTGATTTACATACAGAGAAATTATCCTTTATAGTTGTACAGCAGTAGTTCTGTGCAGAGTCGTTTCAGGTCTGTGAGGAATTACTGACAGCAGCATAAATCTGAATGGTAGTGCTGCTTCTGGAGATGACGTGGAGAACGTGGGCTGCAAGCAGCAGACACATTCATGCGCCTTGGAGACTGACACAATGGGATGCACAGACCCCAAACTGCTGCTGGAGCTGGTGGAGGGTTCTTTGCATTTATTCCCATGTGCTCCTGGTTCTAGGTGGGTGTATGCCCGAGCCTCGTTCCAGACCTGATTGCTGTCCAAGAGTGGAGTTTTGTTCCAGAGCTAATACTTTTGGGAGGAACTCTAGGGGAGTTTGTGTAGACACCCAGGATGAGCTGGTGGGAGCCAGTTAGTTTTGGAAAAAATGGCTGCAAGTAGTCATTCAGGCTTTCTGCAATTATGATGTATTTCTTCGTATTTTCTAATTCAATATCTTGTTGTTCAAGTTGTCGAGAAATAAAAATATTTTAAATTGGGGTCAGTGTTAATTATTTTTTAAATACAAGTTCTTACCCGCTGATGTAGAATGTATTTAGCTTTCTGTTTTCGTGTGATTAAAACCAGGGCTTATGAAAATGTGTAGCACTGCTTTATTGCACGGAGGTGCTACCTTCTGTTTTTTGAACTACTTTGCTTTGGTAGTTTTCAGTAAAGTCAGGGTAATCAGGATGCTTATGTGTCTTTGTGAAGATTTATGTGAAAGCTTTTTCACTTTAGTGAAGACAGGAGGTTGGAATTCACGAAGCATAGTGGTGGGTAAGTACGTGAAGGGAAGCAGGGAGGTAGTACATAACACATAAGATCTCCTTTAATTTGATAGATGGTTATTCATACTGTTGGTAATACACGTTTGTTAGGGGGCTTGTCTTTTCCCCCACAGTTGTTGCTTCTCTCTGCTTGTAAATTCTGTTGTTTACGTGCTGATAGCTACCTTCATCTGTAAGTGCGCTTAAATTTTTGTTTTTTTAACTGAAAAGATTGAAGAATTTGGCTTTTAATCTATTGTTACGCAGATGTATTAATGCCAATCTTTGAACTCATTTTTGTTACAAACCTTTTATTATTTTCATTTGAATTGTAAATGGCCTACTTTATTTCCAGTAGCTTAATTGTCATCAGTCTGCAGTGTTATTTGAGACTTTTTTTAAGTTCCTTTGAAGGACTATGCTGGCCAACGTTTAATGAGATATTAATGTCCAAGGCTAAGCTGCTGCTCTTACTGAATTAGAAATGAGGCTTATTGAATTAGAAGTAGTCTCTTTGTAGGTTTTTGTACAGTTGGCTGTTATTTCGGCTTTTAGGCAATTGTAGAAATCTACGGCTAATTTCAAAATGCGTGTTGTCGAAAGAGAACATCCTTAGCGAACAGCTGAAAAAATTGATAACAGCCATTTCTGTGTGTCCATTCCATTGCTGTAGGCAGATAAAGTAGAAGACACATACTCTTCCCTATAGTAATTATTTTAAAATGTGTTGGAACAAGCATGCTTTAGTGTTCTCTGCATAACCTTCTCTGCTGTCCTTGATGTTATGCGGAGAGTAGCGCCTTGAAGAACGAAGGTAGATGTTGGTGCTGACTGACATATATTTGAAACTTTGTTTTTTTCACTGACGTTTTGTGGTGGTGATGCAGGGGAGTTGCGTGTTCTAGCAGCAGCTATCCTTCAAGCAGCTAGGTGTCCGTGCTTACATAGCGGAGTGATAAGTTTAAAAATTGTGAATTTCTTTGTACTAGTGTGATTCAACTCGCTGGCTAATGAATTAGGCACTTCCATTTCTTCGTCACTGGCTTTAGTAATCACTTTGAGAAGATGTGGTGGTTTCACCTTGATGGGCAGACAAGTTCCACCATGCTGCGCTCTCACTCCCCCTCCTCGAAAGAACACGGGGAAAAAATATGGTGACAGAAAGCTCATGGGTTGAGGTAAGGACAGGGAGATCACTCACCAATTGCCATCATGGACAAAACAGACTCAGCATGGGGAGATTAATACAATTTATTCCCGATCACTGAGAGACTAGAGCAGTGAGAAACTAAAACCACCTTCCCCCCATCCGCCCTCTTCTACCTCTTCCTCCCGAGCAGCGCAGGGGAATGGGGAATAGGGACTGTGGTCAGTCCCTGGCACTTCATCTCCGCTGCTCCTTCACGGTCACTCTCTGCCCCTGCTTCCCGAACTGAGCCTGCGGGGGCTGCCCACAGGCAGCAGCTCTTCAAGAACTGCTCCCACACGGCTCCGTACCACGGGGTCCATCCCCCAGGAGCAAACTGCTCCAGCACGGGTCCCCCACGGGCGGCAGCTCCCCCCAGACCCCCTGCTCCTGCGTGGGCTCCTCTCCAGGGCTGCAGCTCCGGCCCGGGGCCTGCTCCTGCGGGGGCTCTCCATGGGCCGCAGCCTCCTCCAGGCCACATCCACCTGCTCCAGCGGGGGCTCCTCCACGGGCTGCAGCGTGGAGATCTGCTCCATGTGGGACCCATGGGCTGCAGGGGGACAGCCTGCTCCACCAGGGGCCTCTCCACAGGCCGCAGGGGAACTGCTGCTGCCTGCCTGGAGCACCTCCTGCCCCCCTGCTGCACTGACCTGGGTGTCTGCAGGGCTGGTTCTCACTCCTCACTCTCCCAGCTGCTGTTTTTTTCCCTTTCTTAAATCTTCTCTCACAGAGGCGCAGACAACATCGCTTATTGGCTCTTGGCAGTGGTGGGCCCCTTTGGAGACGGCTGAAATGGGCCCTTATCTAACATGGGGCAGCTTCTGGGCTCTGCTCACAGAGGCCACCCCTGCAGCCCCTCGCTACCAAACCCTGCCAGGTAAACCGAGCACAGATCCAACTTCTGCTGTTCCCTGGTTCCCTCTTACCTGCTGGAGAAATGACCTCTCTTTTTTTTTCCTCAGGGTACATTGTTTATTATTTTTCCATTTTTTCCCTGTTTCCGATTCTATGATATCTAAATTATATTTACTTTTCTGTTTGCTATGGAAAAAAAAAAAACATTAACAGAGAAGAAGCCTTGATTACAGTGTAGAAGGCTAATTTATGGAGATTTGTACTTGATTCTAGTCATGTACATTTTAATTGTTCTGATTCTTTATGAATTGTTAACAGATTGAATCAAAGCTTGTTGACTCTGTTAGAATGTAGTAGATGTATATTTAATTAATCATTCCTATATATAAATTGTCCCTAGTTCCTGTTTGTGTGTAGATGATTTTTTCTGTACAAAGTTTTCATTTTCAGAAAAGGCAAACTTCATGCCTTTGCATAGCATATAACCTACCGAGCACAGAAATTTTTGTCAGTTTTTTAACTTAACTTTTTGAATAAAAGCTAATTATGAAGTCACGAAGGTTGGTGTCTTAAAATAGCAGTGCATCATTTCCATGTCACGCTTCCTAATAGCAGTAGCTGTATAGTATTAATACTCACTGACAAAGCTTTTCAGTATAGAATAAAATACTAATGGGTGGAAATCCCTCATGAGTTCCTGAATTCCTGTTACCTCACCGGTGTCACTTACCATCGTGTTACGGCAAGGTGATGCTACTTGACTAGCTTAACAAGAAAAGTGCAGATTTTTAAAATGAGAAAAAAGCAGTTTTGCAATGCGCATACATTAAGTAATCAGCATCAATTAAATAATGAGCATGTTTAGACAACTGCAATTCAGGCTTTGTTTCACAGCTTAGTTTTCAAACCTGAATAGATTTAGCGGCTTCCCTTTTTGTGTGTGGAATATTTCTGCAGTGGGGTTAGAGATGCTGAATAACATAACAGTGCAGTAGGGGGAAGGTTAAGAGTCTCACCTTAACCGTAACTGTTTATTGCTGAAGATAAACCTGTAAATTTTTGTGTATGAAAGTTCTTCAGTTGATTTACAAGGAGTAGAGTTCAGTCAGCACCCCCCCCCCCCCTTTTTGGGGGGGGAAGAATTGCCTTTCCTTGTAGTTCATTTAAATAATAAAATAAGTGTCTAAATAATGTATGGGTAAATATTATTTTAATAAATTAAAATAAATTTCCTGTTCACAAAAACTCTCACTGTACAAGTTTTTATGGGATTTTTTTATTTCCTTGTTGAAGCTGTCGGGTAAATTATACATAAACATTTAAGCAACTTCAGATTTTTATTTTACAAAATTCTGTAATATTTGTCTTCCTGTTACCTTCCCTAGAAACTCTTTGGAGAGGTTAATTTTTTACATAATTAAGACTTCATTGAGAAATCTGCCAAGATATTTGGCTTGTATTTCAAGGCATGTAGGAACATATCACTTCAAATGGAGCAAACAGTAACTGTTAGGAATAGTTGCAAGTTCTGTTTTCACAGCCGCGTTATTATTAATTTGTGAGGCTGGTACTTCTGCCTGTGGGTGACTAGGGATTAAAGTCCTGAGTTTGAGGACATCTGACGGTAGTTGCGGAAAATTTGTGCCACTGAGCAAAACTTGTGCTGGTTGGGTGGAAAGAGGCGTAAAAGCCTGTGCAAGGAAGAGATAAGTTTCTTACATGACAGAAGGCTTGTTTGTGGGGAACGAGTGGTATTGCAGGTTTCCTAGAGCACATTTCATTTCACAGCCAGGAACAGAACCCAAGGTTTCTGAATCTCACTGGGCCAGCGTAACCACCAAATGGACTGAAGGAGGTGGAAAGATGTGCTTCGTTTTCCTCTACCTCTCTTGGTGGAGGCGGTGTCCTGTTGGACTTGGTTTTTACTCTCTGTTGGTAGAGGACTGGGAAATGGATCTGTAATTGGCAGCTGTGTCAGTGTCTTGTGGGATGTCATCCAGCATATTGATACCTATATATATATTATTTGTTTCTTAATTTATTTATTGCTGTTTGTAGGAATTTAGGAAGTTCCCTTCTTCAGCGTGCATGATTCCAGATTCCTGGTGCCCCTATTGACAAACAAGAAAAGCAAGCAAGCAAGCAGAGGGTTACCCAGCCATTGGTGGTTGTGTATACACGTCAGCTGTTGGGGTCACCCCACCCTTTTGTGCCTTGCATTTTCAGTGGGTCAGGAAGTGCTCTTGCAGCGTATTTCTCACTATGTGCTACAAAAGTACTACCTCGATATTATAGATTCATTTTTTCACTGTCACTGGTAGGGATGCTTCTCAAACTTCGCTCTAAGGGACAGTAACACAATGATGGCTGATGTGGGGCAACTAAACTGACAGTAAATTTCCTTTTGTTAGAGTATCCGAATGTGTGAAGGGTCATGGAGTGCAAAAGTAAACATCTAGATCTCTGAGTATCAGTTCAGAAACCTAAAATATACAGATTAAAGAATTCGTTTGCTTGTGGAAATTTTCAGTGGGTTTTTAGGACACTAGTGAAACGAAAATCGTGAAGTACATACTGGGGAAAATACTGTCCTTTTGAGATTTTTAACATGTAGATGTGTTAGAACTTAAAATAGGTTGCCTAAGTGTTTTTTCCGAAACGCCTAATAATGTTGTTTTCTTAGACTGCTTCTTTAAGCTGTCTTGTAATTCACTTTGGAGTATTTAGGCAAGTCTGCAGTTGTGTTACTGTCATATATGTTGCTCAGAAAATATTACTTATTTTCAAAATGCGCTGTGCCTGTAGATGTTTAACTCAGGAGCATAAACGTCTACTGGGCAGCTTGGTATTGAGCGAGCTTTTGGCTCTTTGATGCTTCAAAGAGGTATGAGTAGATGCATCTAGCCAAAGGCTGTTTTAATCAAACAAATGCCTTGTATTCTTAAAATGTTACGCTAAATATTTAGCAGTTTGTAATTAACTTAGATACAAAACGTGGTTCCATTATTGCTTATGATTCCAGAAGTTGCTTATTCAGCTGCCGAAGCGCTTCTGTTATCTGGACACAGGAATGGCTAGCCTCAAAACCAGAGTAAGGAAACTGTGAAACTGGCAACATATTCTGGAGTAGAAAACCATGTGTACGGCCCTGAACTACTGTATTTGGTAATAGAGGCTTTGGGATTTGCAGTTTAGGCTTGTTGCCATTTTTTCCCTCGTTCTTTTTTGTTACAAATCTCTGCTAGATTTGTCTAATGCTTTAATTTATATACAAAAAATAGTATTTTTCTTCAGTCATTTCAAAATGCTGAAATGTTAAATGAGCTTTTTTGTATTTCTCATCAAGTGTCCAACATAACAGTACAAGGCAGGATTTAACTTAATTGGAGGGCTGGCAGAGTCGCTACGTACTGTGCTTCAAAATACAGCCATTTCTGTGTTCCTATGCTAGTTTCATTTGCTGATGTGAAGTCTCTGCCATAAGAATATACTATATATAAGAAGATAAAAGCTGCAGAAGAGCCACCCCCTGTAGAAAACTAATGGAAAGGAATTTTGCACTGAAGTCTTTCAGCAAAACACAGAAGGAGGCTCAAGCATTCGCCTTAAGACCAGCAGCTTCCCTTTCGTTCCAGTCACGCTGTTGTAATTGCCAGGTGTTGAACCTCGCCTAGGACCACGGCTTCAGCAGCAAAACCCATCCTGTGTTCTCCGTCCTGGGGTTACGGTATTGACCTGGGAAGGGAGAGATGGGAATCCAAATGTCTTCATGCAGGAAATGTGGCTTATGGGCTTCCTGGTCAGCTTGTTAGCCCACTTCTGATGTATAAAGTGAGAAGATCATCTCTCTTTTGATTTTAATTTTATTATTTTTCTCTCAAATATATATATTTAGAAAGGGCTTATCTTTGCTTATTTTATCATGGAAAATATTTAGGAGCTTATTTCTAGCAGGATTCAGAATTATTGGAGAGAGTACCACTATTCTCTCCTATATAATACATATATAACTTCTGTAGCAATATTGGAGAGAGTACCTACCTCTCTCCTAGGATTCAGGTGCCTAGATTCCAGTAGGAGAAATAATTTTAAGCAGCATTTCTTGGGGTAATTCTAGATGGCCGTGCAGTCAGCCACCCGGCTCCTTGATGCCACCCCAAGTTCAGGGCACGGTTTCCAGTTTCTACCTGGTACCGCCGGTGCTCGACTCCACCGTGCTCCGGAGCAGCTCCTGCTCGTTGCTTTCCCCATCCCAAATCCATGCTGCAGCCAGCTCAGCGGGCTGGGCTGGTGAAATCCTCATGCACAGAAAAGGGAAAGAAAAACCTGAATCAAAGGTTAAACCCTTTACTCGATGACTACCGAGTTAATTGCAAGGGAAGTGGCGAAAGCTTCCACGGGAAGAATGGCTGAACTGACCCGCTCAGCAGTAGATCCCTAGGCCTTTTTACCTCTAGCATCAGCTCAGTTTGGTGGTTGGATGTTGCAGCGTTGAGAGGGAGGGTTGTCTGGTGGACAGACTGCGAGGTAGGAACGAGACAGAGTCGAAATGAGAGCCCTACTCTGGGAGTTTGAACAGAGTAAAAGAAGGTTTTTACATATGTGTTTAGATTTAAAATAGATTTTTGGTATATATTACAGACAGGGCAGAGAGGGAGTGTAAATTCAAGAAAGAAAGCGTCTATATTTAAAAAAAAAAAAAAACATTATTTTTGGACTCAGCGTTAAAACCTCCTGCTTAATACTGTGATGAATAATGGACTAATGTACGCCAGCACGTTGTATCCAGTTTCAGTGGAAGTGGAAAAAGAACAGTTTCAGAGTATCCATGAACTTTTCCCCCTTTCACATACTGATAGAAGATTCTGATCCATCCTTTTAACATCGTTGTGTGAGAATTGTAATACCGAAAGGATTTTTTTTTTTTGGTGTGTCGTTTCCATTCGTGTGTAATTTAGTGGGCCCGGGGAATGATCTGACATGTATCAGAATTGTGGAACGACTGCCAGCTTCTCCTGGTAGGAAATGTTTGTTCGCTTTCAGCTCCTGAAAACTAAGATTAGATCTAGCAGCTAATTCCAAGAGCAGGTAGGTGGCAAATGGAGGAGGAGCAGACTTCAGAGTGATTGTGGGGGAGAAGACGAGAAAATAGATGTCAGCAACCAAAACCATGAAAAAGTTGTAAATGTTGAGTATGTTTGTTAATAAAAAAAAAAAAGTTCAAAGGATTTTTTTGTTGTTGTTTTATGAATTATGCTAGACAGGGAATGAATAAAAGTTTTCTCAAACATTTTTGAATGCTCTGATTTTCTTAAGGTAAGACCGTATTTTCTGCAAGAGAAATGTATCTTAAAAATGCATATTTCTGGAGCATATGAATTAGCTGAACATTGGCACTGAGTTAGAGAAAACATAATTAAAACTTCCTGGTAACGTGGATAACTACCCAGCGTTTCTTTTCTCGGGAGAGGGCGCGTCTGTATGCGTGGTGCTAGGTGTAGCTGGCTTGCCCGTGTTGTAGATGTTTTCTTCTGTGGCTGTAGAGATCGGGGCTAGCACTGACAACAGCAGATCTTCTCCAGATATTAGTGCTGCTTGTATTTTCGCCAGTCTGTAAGCTAATCTGTGAAACGTGTATTCATGATACGGGACAACATTTTGTGGCTGCTGTCCTTGATGGAAAGGCAAATCGGGACCCTCTTTGCTCCGGTAATAGGACTGTTATTTTTCGTGCTGCTGGTAGCAAGAGATAACGTTAACTTAAATTTCGTCTTTGTAAGAAAGGGGCGAGTGAGCAGAACCAAAGTTCAGCGTACTCAAGTTTATTTTCAGTTTCAGGAAACTTCAGTTGACTTGAAACTCAGCAGGAAAAAAGTTAGCCGCGCTGTTGCCCCGCTTCTTGGAGTGCCTTTTCTTAGAGATTCGGAAGTGCGTGTAGCCTTGTGCTTGAACTTTGTTGAGCTGGGGAAAAATAAGTATTTGCTGTTAGGTCTTGTACAAAAAAGACATCTATTTATTTATTTATTTATTTTATTTAGTTGAACGGTGATTATTTGAGTAGAATTTATGGTAAGCGTGGCAAACATGAGCTATAAATTTTGTTTAGAAGTCCTGTTAGACCACAACCACATATCTTGAGACAGAAGTACCTAAAGTGCTTCTGAATTGTAATTGAAACTAAAGTGCATGACTTATTCTGGGGAGCGGCTTACGGTAAGATACTCAAGTCTCTCAGCCACCTACAGACAAAATTCTAATAAATTCAGAAGTTCTTCAAAACCTGAATCTTCAGTTTTTCTTTCTAAAAAATTCCTGTTCTTCTACAGCTCATTTTTCCATGTGTGTGCACAAAGATTTGATTATCCCTCTGAGCTAATGAAGAGCTTGTTTCACATAGTTTCCAATTAACTTAATTTTAAATTAATTTGAAAAATGTGTTTAGCTTTTTTTTTTAAAGATACATGACAATCTGCTTACAGTGTTTAAAAGAATAAAATCAACATAATTAACTTAAATGTCAGCATCTCTGGAAAAAAGGCCAAGGTGCTGATATTTTTTTCATAATTCGCTGTGAAACTCAATTTGCTCTCACTGAAATTGTTTTGAATTGGCTTCAAAATCTGATTTTCAGAGAGAAGATTTCATCTTTGATCTGTGAACTTTCAAAAGTATAGAGAGACAACCTCAAATGTAATGGTTTATAATGATTATGGGGCAATAACAGTACTTTAAGAGTAGAATTTTGAGATTAAAACATCTATTGGCAGGCAATAAAAACTTCCTCAAAGCTAAGAAAGAATTGGTGAAGCTGCTTGTGCCGGAATATAAGCACAAGATTTTCTTTGCCTAGTATTTGAGTATTTTTTTAAAAGTGGTCTTAATGTGTTATCAGCTGTACGGAATAACTTTATTTTGCTGTATCTGTTAGTGTGAACAGGTGGGTTTATTAGGGAAGACAAAATCTTCCGGAGAGACGGGCATCAGGAGGAAAACTTCGATTTTCCTTTCTTTACACTTGAAGAATTTGTTCTCATTATTTTACCCTGCTACATCTCCCTACTGAGAAAGACGGGAAGAGGAGAAACAACTCCAAACTTCCTTTCATTTGTTTTTCTAAGCTTATTATGGCTTTAAAAATTCCTCTTGGAAACAAATTTCTCAGGAGAGAATGCCCCTGGTGCTGCATGCCGAAAGGAATGCATGCATGGGAAAAGGGGGCTGCTTGTCTCAGCACCAGCTCTTGCACTTGTAATACACCTTCTGTATTTAAAAATACAAAATCCACCCCCCCCACCCCCCGCACACGCAGAAGAGTGCTATTTCCTGGAAGAAGGCAAGAGAAATTGTGCTCGTGCAGTCATGCAGTCACTTACTAGGCTGTGATAGCAATGTGCTACGAGTAGCTTTTGTGACCAGTCTTGTGAGCTTTTCTTTGTTTGCTGCTAAGTGCACGCAGTAACATTGTGTGCAACTAGCCATCCCCTTTCCGAACTATATTCAGTGTTCAGGTCTTCAATTTCCCTTTGTTTATTGCAAATACAATATTGGTCACTGTTTCCGTGGTGAGTGCTTTCCGTCTGGATATATGAAGTTTATAGTTTTTAAGTTTTTCCATGGAATTTCTTACACATTGTTTATTATATTAACTTGTTTCATTAAATTGGTCATTAACCGTGGCCGTTCACGAGGTCGAGACTCAGGTCCAGCCTAGGTTGTGTAGCAAACTTTGTGTGCTCTCAGGTGTTAAAAATGCGGAGTATTGCAGACTAAACTTGTGAAAATACATTGCGCTGTGTAACGGATCACTCTTTTTTTTCCCTTCCTGCAGGTCCGATCTGTGGATGAGATGAATCATGAGTTTCAAGCTCTTGCCCTAGAATCTCGGGGAATGGGAGAGGTAATTATCGAGGGCTCAAAATCCAGCGGGAGGTTTGGAAATTTTGATACAATCTTAGAAGTCAAAAACTATATCAAATGGAGTATATAGCTTCTTTTAAGACCAAATTGATTTTTCAGGCCGCTAAGATCTCCTTCCTAAGGTGAAGAATGAACAAAGTGGCTTGCAAGAGCACTGGGATGCGTGCTGTTACTGTGTCAGTCTCAGCAGATGACTGATACTGTTGGGGAAGTGACCATGTAATTTCTTTGAAACCTTGCTCAGTTTTATGAAACGAGGCAGGTTTTCATTGCCACTCTGTCTAAATGAGCAAAACAGTTGCTACCTCCAACAAGCCAAGGAGGCTAGGATCTGCAAGGGGTTTTGGCTTCAGGAAAAGAGGCACTGGCACAGCCCAGCAGAAATATGTGGTAATTTACTATGCCTTTCTTGTTAATTACTCCTTAAAAGAAGATTTTAATCTAGCTAGGTGGAGAGGAGGAGTTTTTAATTTTCTTTTTTTTTTGTTGTTTTCTTTTTTTGTCAATGTACTTTTTGAAAAAGTTGTGAAGGTAATAGAGGGTAACTTAGGGAACTGCCTTTCAAGGACCTGAAGTGTTTGAAAAGTAATCAGCGTGCATTAGGGTTACTTGCCATGGCAGGATATGGTAATGAAATAAATTCCTATTGAACAAAGATTTCAAATACTGGTCCATTTGTTTTGCTGGATAGTAGATAAAGCTTTTTGATAATTGAACCAGTGATGAATGATATTTCTGCTTAATTTTTTTAAAAAAATTACAGGACTGTATGCTGAAGGGAAGCTTTAACTTACAAAAAACAAATGTCATGTTCTAGGTGCTGAACACTTCTTGGCTGACACGTTGCTATTCTTATTTGGTTTTTCTGATGTTAATGAAGCATTTAATGTATTCTGCAGAACTGTGAAGATTTGTTTTAAAAAGAAAGCAGTTCTGGTGGAGTAATCTAGTATCAGATTGGTATTATATTGTGACCCTGAGCTTACTAGGCTATTACACCTTTCATTTTGATAGTGTCTTCCAGGTGTCTTCATTTAACACAGCTTTTCAAATCAGTGGGTTGACTTAGTAATTTTCTTAATGTATTGCACAACAATAGATTAGTTCATGGAATGTATTCTGGGATGTTTTGACCTTCTTTTTTGTTATTTTAACAGCCTTCCAAAATATTAGAGAAAATACCCTCATAATTAGCCGTGTAAACTAGAATTGGTAGTTGTATGTTCTGTGCTTCCTTCTATGAGGAAAGGCTGAGAGACCTGGCTCTGTTCAGGCTTGAGAAAAGAAGACTGATAGGGGATCTCATCAATGTCTAAATACCTGAAGTGTGGGAGACGGAGGGATTTGGCCAACCTCTTTTCAGTGGTTTGTGGGGACAGGACGAGGGGTAATGGCCACAAAATGGAGCACAGGAAGTTCCGCACCAACATGCGAAAGAACTTCTTCATGGTGAAGGTGACAGAGCACTGGGACAGGCTGCCCAGGGAGTCTGTGGAGTCTCCTTCTCTGGAGATATTCAAGGCCCGTCTGGATGCCTACCTGGGCAGCCTGCTCTATGGAACCTGCTTTGGCAGGGGGGTTGGACCCGATGATCTCTGGAGGTCCCTTCCAACCCCTACAATTCTGTCATTCTGACTGCTTCAGAAGGCTTGAAAGGGAGGTCATTTCAAGGGCTCTGCTTCTAGCTATTGGGGAGTTTTCTCCCATAATTCTTCTCCATAGATAGGTAAATATCTCTGAATTGAAATTAGTTTCTTGTTCATAATTCTTAGTCTTCTCGGTCTTTTTTTTTCCACCCACTGGGATTCAATGCTTCCTGACATTTGGAGCTCATTAGGTCTTACTTTTCACATCATTACTGAAATTAAGATTGTTTGTGTATCCTCAAGCAAGTATCACTTCCAGGTGCTAACACAAAGGAATATAGTACAGAATCTGTTTTCATTGTACCAGAAAATATTTGGAAATAATACATCCTGGAAGACCTTCTGTGAAGGTATTCGTCTGAGTTGGCTTCCGATAGAGCCTGGTGTGAGTCAGTATCGGGAACAGGACTGGTAACGTGAGCCAGAAGTACTGGTTCGTAGAGTCACGGGATGATCCTTGGTCTCTTTCTGTCTTGCAATTCACTGCTAATTCATTCCTTCTGTAAAGAAGCAGCCTAAAGTTTTATTAGCGAGAGATCTGCTGTATTGCAGGCATCTTTCTAAAAAGGTCTCCTAAAACTAGCTGTTAGACTGGTTAAACGCAGATGCTGCTTCTGGCTCCAGCTCACAGAAGCTATCATGACCCTCAAGGTCACGATGATATTCTGAAGAAATACTGACACGTGTTGCTATTTCTCTTCTCTGGGCATCTGCTGTTTGCTATTTCAGGGCTGGCATATTGGGCTTCAGGACCCTTAGTTGACCTAATACAGGCATACATAAAAATTAATTGTCAAACAGAATATAAAATAATTTTATTCAATAGCATCTCTTCTTACAGAAAATGAGAGAATCAATATGCACATAAATTTTGTTTTAGGGAGAGTGTATCCATTTCTGGTGTCAAGGCTTCATTTGGAGAAACTGTAGAAAGCTGTGTAGGAATAACTTCTGATCCTAAAAAAAAAAGTCCTTATTTTAAGACCCAGTAATTGAGACTGCAGTTACTTATCTGAGCTGGTTAAGAGGCAGCTTTAGTGTAAGTGGTTATCGTCTATGCATAGAAAGGGCTTTGTTCATCTAGCAGAGACATAACGGGGTTCAGTGCCAATACTGAAAAAGATACTTTGAGTGTACTGTTGGAAGAGCTTAGTAAGAAATACGGCAATTTTTTTCCATTATTTTGAATTAGGAATTGATGTATTTTTGTAAAGTTTCTCTTCAACTACAACTGACTGCATTAAATGCAGGAAATATTGAGCAAAAGGCATATCAAAGGGTAAAGCAAGGTGATTATAGTTACTTTTCATATTTGTGATGACCTGTTCTTGATTACCTTTTTTTTGTGGAACTAATCAAATGATTTTTTTCTTGCCTCTTAAACAGGAACACAATTACTCATTTTCTCTTTAATCTTAAAAAAAAAAATCCATTTATTTAGATATTTGAGGGACTTCTTGTATGTGTAAAATTCAGCCAAAAGTTTTTCTTTAAATCTGTTCAATCTTAAATTTAGCCTCTTTGAGGTATAGATGATGGCATTATGTTTCGAGTTGAAGATTTTCTCTCTGTACTGGAATAGTTAAGGCTGTAGGAAGTTGAGTGTATGTTTGGAACTTGAGTATGCAGTTTGAAACAGAAGAAAAAAAATGCACACAAAACCCCAAACAAACAAAAATTAATCCACGTACTTTAGTCTGTGCACCTTTTTATCAGTGGACAGTTTCTTCCTCTGACAGAAATCCTGCAAATGAGTTTTGAAATCAAAACCAGTATTGCAGTGTGTTCTGCTTAAATTTGCTTACTGTTTGCCATAGTTTTGTCTGAACACCTGTGTGATGGTGGAATTGTAAAAACGATGCTCCACTTTCATACTGGAAGGTACCTGCTAATTTTATGACACCTAAGACACTGCTTGATCAGTGTTTGTTCTGACCTCTGCTTTTGTTATTCCTTACAGTTCTAATCTCAGCTGGAAATATCTTTGAATTTCTGTTGGGTTGCATTTAATATAAAATGTGGTTCTCTTTCCCTCTCTCAAAACTGACATTTCACATTTGTCATGAAGTGCTTGCTTGCTGTTATAATAATGTCACAAAATGAAAAATAAGTGGTATTTTGGACTTGGTACAAAATTACCACATGAAGCAGAAAAAGATTAATTGATTGTCTAGGTTGATCTGAAATTTGCAATCTTTTGCTGTTTAGTTGAGCTGTAGTTCTAAGATTCCATGAATCTGTTTTCAAACCTTCAGATAGCTGGCTTCCTCCAGCTCTTAAACCTGTGGTAAACTTAACATCCTGGTGCTCCCAAGGTGGTGGTGGTTCTCCCATTATTGAGGGAGAGGACATCTGTCAGGGCAGGTCATAACTACGATACTCTTGTAATTATAGTACAGTCCCATAAATAGTTATGTTGGGCTTTGGCTGTTGGTCATCTCTAACCCCAGTCTTTCTGTGTTACTGAATTTTTTATGTAAAGAACGTAGGGATTTGAGTATGTAGCATAGTTAATCAAAATATTTTTGTGATGAGAGTTCTGGGAGACACAGGAAACATCAATCAGCAATCCTTAAGTTACCAGAGAGGAGCTCCTTTCACCTCTGTTTTCGTTATTAATATCTGTGACCTGCTAATGGCAGTCTTAACCTCTACTTTAAGCAGTTTTCGTGAACTCTTTGAAAGCTACATTAAGAAAAAAAAAGTCTTTTTAATAGTTTCATCAAGGCTCATATTAGGCAGATGTGAAGTTGAATGATTTTTGTCTATCAGTTAAGCAACAGGAGAGAGATTCTTATTTGTGTGGTGCTTCGGTCATGTCACGCGAAGCCTTCTGGTCCTGAAGGCAGTACAGAAATGGTTCTGATACTGATAACTTTTCAACTTTAGCTTGAAACTTTGCTTTAGAAGTAGTAATGAAAAAAATCATACAGCTAAATGAAATGGCTGGTACGTGGAGCTGCAAATGTGGTGGTCAGCGACTTGTAACCAGCAGATCCACATGGTCTGGAGCAGCTGACTTGTCACGGTGTGGGTTAGTTGCTTTCTGAAGTTTGGAACATGATGTGTTTGAGTGAGCAGAGCTTTGTAATGAACTGCTTCTGTTTCTGTTCGTCATGATGGTGTTAGTTAAAGGCCAAGCTTCTGAGCCAAAACAGAGGGAAGGCAGTGTTATGTTAACATTTCTGAGAGGATTGACTTAGTTTAACACAGGGATTAATGTGATTAGCTTTTTATCAGAGCTGCTTCTATATTCACTATCTCTTCTTCATAACTTCAGAATCTGTCTTGTTGGGATCATTTGAACAATTTTTTATGCAGCATCAGCAACAACTTTTTAGTCTTTTTTTTTCATTATTCCTTGGCTGTGCACGCTTCCTTATGTAAAGCTGACTTTGGTATTGGCCTCTCTAAAACTAATTGCCTGTCCTCTTTGTTATATTGTTGGTTTTTTTTAACCCATCTAAAAGCATATTTTAAATTAAACAATTTTCACTTTTTAAACAGCTTCTACCTGCCAAAAAGTTTTGGGAACCTGATGATTCAGCAAAAGATGGACAAAAAGGGATATTCCTTGGTGATGAGTGGAGAGAGACTGCATGGGGAACTCCTCGTAAGTGATAAATATATATGTACTGAACAGTCAATCGTGTTTAGTGTTATTTCAAAGTAAAACAGTACAATAAGCGTTAGGTGTATGTTAAATTTGTTTTTCCTTTTGTTTTAACTGTAGAAATCTATGTTGCACTGGTGGTTGTGTGCTAGAAATACTTTTTGAAACTGAGATTTGGATTTTTTTATGTAATTGAATTTTGGTTTCATTTCATTTCTCATCTGTAATGAAAAGCAAAAATATAACAAGTTGTATTCAGAAAGTACAATTGTGATTATTTATTTATTTTTAACAGACCATTCTATGTCCCAGCCGATTATGGTACAGAGAAAGCCTGGACAGGGTTTTCATGGAAACAGTGAAGTAAATGCTGTATTGTCTCCGCGATCAGAAAGTGGTGGCCTTGGAGTGAGCATGGTAGAATATGTGTTAAGTTCCTCTCCAGCTGATAAATTGGATTCCCGGTTTAGGAAAGGAGCTTTTGTAAGTAATATAGTGTTCAACTTGCTTAGTTATCTACTGTAGTCTTACTGATTTACGTGGTTATATTTTCCACCTAATTTGTCCATTTTTTTTTATCTCTTCTTTTTAGAAGGAAGTGTGTAGTTGCTATCTGCCTTTCTTCCTTGGTTGGAGGGGGCAGAAGAGGTCAGAGGGAAGTGGTTTGGGAATCTTGACTAAATAGCTGTCTTAAAAACAGTACTTTCCTAATACCTTTAAATAAAGGTAGGAAAAAAGATTGCGAATCCATTAATTTAAAATCTGTAATGGGCTTTATTTTAGAACTTTCTATTTTGTGTTTCAGTATAAGGGGGTTTCGTGTACTGGATGTTTTAACTGTGTAAGATAAAGTTTAATTTGAGGTGTTACTGCTTTAACAGTGCCGCTATAGTTAAGGTTGAGTTAGCTCTTCCATTATAAATCTTGGCATTCCTTTTCACATTCTGGCAGTTATTAATTGCATGTGGTTAAAACTTGATGACCAAGTTACCCACCAAATGCAATTTCATTGAAAACAAACTGTTTGTATTGTTTACGTGCACTGTAGTGTAGAATTAGGTCACCTTGTGGTGCTCCTATTGTGTTCTGTTAAATACTCAGAATCAAACAGATTCTTTTTCCTCAGGGCACTAGAGATGCTGAAACAGATGGACCTGAGAAAGGAGATCAGAAAGGCAAGGCTTCTCCATTTGAGGAGGACAAAAACAGAGATCTTAAACAAGGAGATGATGAGGATGTTACTAAAATAAATGGCAGAGGTTTGCCAAATGGAATGGATGCCGATTGCAAAGATTTTAAGTAAGCTTTTAACTGTTTCTCAAGAAGACGAGCATGTCTCTTAAGGCATTATTACAGTTCTGGTTTGTGTGTCAGCTTTAAGCATTATCCAGCTGCAGATTGATTCTTGCTGCTACCTCACGTCCTCCCTTTCCCACTGTGCCACATGTTTCTTAGGATGTCATTAGTGTGTGTATCACTTCTCATGAGACAGGTTCATCTTAATAAAGTCTTTCTTCAGAGTAAATGAGTGCCTTCTCGATGTGGTGAATTAAAGAGGGATGAAAACTTTCACCCTTTTAATTGCAAAGAAAATTCCTTTCTCTCTCTGCTTCTTTTTAATACTTTATAACTTTTGCATCTGATTGTTGTTGTAGAGAGATAGTCCTACAGAATTTCAATTTGCCTTGTAATTTTGCTGGTGGATACCACAGTCTACACAGCTATTTCCCCACAAAAGTTTTTGTAGAAACCATTTATTTGGCTAAGGAGAAACAATGTATTTCTCTGTTCACACAGCTGAATGTTATCTATTCGCAATATAGAATGATGTTACAGTTTAATTGCTTTTTTATGAAACAAAATGGAGCAAGCTCAATGTTTTTGAAGTACAAACTCCTATAGAAGAGCACAGCCAGCCTGTTTTTTTTTTTTTTTTTTTTTTTTTTTTCCCCCATAATAATAAAATGCATTTTAAATTGGGTGTTTTTAGAGGACTAATCTTTGGTTTTAAATGACTGGTGCATTTATAACTGTCACACAGAAGAGTTAGCAGGATTAGAAAACTAGAGTGCTGCTCATAAATTGGTATCGATGTGATGAACGTGACCGAATAGTTGTGATTTCATTAGTTTATAATTAAACAAGTATATTAAAATGTGTGTTTGAATCCCATATGTAAGTATTTCTTATCCTTTAAAAAAAAAACCACAATGTAGTCACCTGAGGCCAAGGAAGGAGTTTTCAGGCCTATTTTTCAGGACACGTCATTGAAAAGAATATGTATCAACCATATCAGAGAGCTCAAACTAATTACCTCCTTTCGGATGCATTCCGCCATATGTGAAATAAACTTGCTTCCAATATTATAAGTAGCAAATGCAGAATAAATTTTGTCCCACTTTTATTTTCCAGAATCTATTTCAGTTTTAAAATACTTGTTTGTAAAGTACTTTTTGTAATATTTAAAGAGGGAAATGACTAAAAACTAGTGCAAAAAAGCATCCAAAGCCAGTAAACCTCTCAAAACGTAAGGTCATCCAATTTAAATGGCCCATATAAAGTGATGGTATAGGGCCCTCCATGTAGAGGTTTATAATTGAAGTATTGACACAACTTTAACTATAGCAAGAACAGCACCAATATGAGGAGCATCCTATGCTAAGTAAACATAAGTATTAACAAAGAAACTTTGTCCTGTCTGCCTCCTTGTATTTTTATTGTACTTACTCATGGCATTTTTTAAACTAAAATACATACTGAAATAACTGCCTCTTCCTTTTGTTCTTCACTTTTTTGATACTGTGTGTTACTTGGGAAGAATAAGGAATGTTAAATGGCTTCAAACTCAGGTTTATTCATTGAGCAAGATACAGTTACTAGCTAGGATACTTAGATGATAGCCAGTATGCTGTAGATGTTTGAATGTGACAAACATGTGACAAACAAAACAAACAACCTATGACAAACAAATGAACAAAAAACCCTAGTGCAACTGTGCTTTATCTTGAAGTATTTTGTCCAAAGTAGTAGAACATATAGTGCTATTGACTTAGCTCGCTAAATATCTCTTTAGAGTTGATATTAGCAAGTGCATAAGTACTAGCAGATTTCTTTGCATTAACCTTATGCTTTGGTGAAGAAGAGGGACTTCACCTTTGGAGCCCTGAGGAGGGAGGAGAACAGGTACTAAAGGCTGTGTCTCTATCTTAGAATTAGTCTTCTGGCAGTGTAGTGTTGGAATAGATAGGATTTTAGTCCTGTAAGATTGCTTTTTCTGGTTATGAACCCAGTCTTCACAAATAAAGCAGACTTGACTGGAATTTGTGTGTTTTCTGAGAAATGATAGATAGATATAATCACAGTGCTCAACACGACTAATGTGTTAAGGGATTATAGACTCCCACACAGCTCACTCCTGGTAGCTGACTTCAAATTATTGTCAGTAAAGAAAGGCTAGTCTAAACAGCAGGTAAGATACCAGTCCGAATTAAGGTACCTTAAATCTAACCAAATACAGGGTTGGGAATCTATTTAGGATGTGAATCTGTTGACGTCTCAATTCAGGTGTTTGCGTGCAGGTGTTTGCAGGTGCACTGGGAGATTCCCCTGTAGTCAGTGGAAATGCAGTCAATACAGCTGTGGAGATGTGAGAATGATTCAGTTTTCACCCTAAAGTTAATTCCTAGTGACTGGTCAGTTGAGCTGCTATCTAGGCTCTGTCAATGGCACTAATTAAATTTTCATCCTCAGTGGGGTTTTAAACGCCAGTGCACCTACAGATGCCTAAGTGTAGCTGTCTAAATCCCAGACAATCGCCTCCAGCTCTTCTCGTTTGGAAAGCTGAACTTCAGGGTTTTGACACAGTAAACAGTTTCCAGCTGCGTATCTCTGACTTGGTGTCAGAAGAAAAAAGAGCACTCACATTTTTGCTCCATCCTAAGGATTTTCCTCTGGAACAATGGGCTGTGTTTATTCTTAGGAAAGTCGAGATGGAATTAATGGGGTTATAGTAGGGACGCTTTTTTCCCCTGAGCAATCATCTGGTGTAGTCTGTTAAATCGCTTGTGTAGGAAATGAAATGTTTTAATTGATTGCTAAATGAGGGACTTTCAGTTTTACTTAGAGGTGAAAAATGTATTGTTTGCTTTGAGATGTGAAGGATACTAGCTGCATTGTATGTTTGTCTTTCCTGGTAGAACTTTTATTGTTGCCTTCTCTTCCTTTGACATGAGATCCACTTAGCCATGTCCTTTTATTTATTTTTAATTATTTCTCTTCAGTATGTTTTATAGTGATTCTGTCACCACCAAAATGCAGTAAAGAGCCATCCCAAAAGTTACAGGTTATTGCAGTTCACTTCACTGTAAATAGCCTCAAAGATTAGTTTGTTGTTCTTCTTACAGTGATTTAGAGACATGTATATTCTAAAGTTTAAGAGAAAAAAAGAAAGAAAGAAAAAGGAATTATGCTTTGAAATGAAATGTATCCTTTATCTTGAGCCATCAGTGCATGCTGGTTAAAATCAGTCTCTTGTTCTCCTTTGTAACATCTCTGTGTTCAGAGATCCCTTTAAAGTAGAAATGCTGTACTCTGTCAATAGACAGTGTTATTTAAGACTGTAAGAGTCTATCTTGAATTTCTTCTAAACAGTCGTACCCCTGGAAGTCGACAAGCCTCCCCAACAGAAGTAGCTGAACGCTTGGGTCCCAATCCTAGCACCACAGAAGGATTAGGTCCACTTCCCAATCCTACAGCCCACAAGCCTCTGGTAGAAGAGTTTTCAAATCCAGAAAATCAGAATCTAGATGCCATGGAACAAGTTGGTCTTGATTCTCTACAATTTGACTATCCTGGCAATCAGGTACAAATGGACTCTTCGGGAGCTACTGTAGGACTTTTTGACTACAATTCTCAGCAGCAGGTTAGTACTGGACTTGAAAAGACACCAGATGGGTCCTTTGAGTTATGCGTTATCCTCTTTGATAGTTGTTTAAGCATGTAATGAATTTTGTTTTATTATATGTCCTTGATGTAGTTAAAGGGAAATATATATTTAATCTGGAAGAATACTGGTGCATAATTTTCCAGTTAAGTAACTTCTTAGGGTAGAAGCTTGGTTTAATCTTCTTTTTTTTTTTTTTTTTTAATAAATAAATCCCAGTAAATTATAGCCCTGACTTTTGAAAACTGAAGTGCTTCTTTTTTCTTTGTTTTTTTTCTTTCTAATAGCTTTTCCAGAGGACTAATGCTCTGACTGTTCAACAGTTAACAGCAGCCCAGCAGCAGCAATACGCACTGGCTGCAGCTCAGCAGCCACACATAGGTGAGGTTTTTGTCAAGTGCAGCAGGTGTCTGTGGCAAATGTTTGTGTGTGATGCTCTGGTTATAATCCTTTGTTTCACCTGCTCTATTCTAATTTATATAGACTGGTTGGCTGATTTTAGTGGTCTCCTGAAAACTGCCCCAAATTATTGCCTAAGACTGTCCTGCCCGTAGAAAAGGCTGTTTGCTGATTTATTCTTTTGTGTATTTTTTTTACTTTGAACTGTTGTATGCGAAGAAATGAAAGTTACTTCAAAAAAAGAAGTTTTTCTCTTATAGTAGTGATAGAAACAGCACTTTTGTCATGCTGTTATGCAGTTCAATGTTTTTGATAGTCCAGCTAAAACCATTATGTAGTAGAATTTGGAAATCAAACTTTTAGTGTTTGGGTTGATTAATTCTTTCTTTGTTAATGGCATCAAACAATACCTTTTGGTTTCTGGAATTATTCTTTAGCAAGAATTTTTGCTGTCTGTTAAAGTAATGCAGTGAATGAGTTGAATGGATAAAGTTCTTGGGTGAAGCTCACTACCAGCTCAACCAGGAGGCTAAGTTTCAGTGACACCAGTATCAGTTTTATCAGCCGCTGTGGCAAAGATGTGCATTTGGGGAGGGAGAAGCAGGTGAGGTTGGCACATACGAGGAAGCAATTCCTCATTTAAGGAAGGGAGCTCCTCAAATTCTGGCGGTGTAGGACAGATGTAAAGATTTCGGCCCTTCCGGCTCTCCACCACCAGGCTGCTGAGGTTTCTCCATCTGTGCATTAACTGCAAGGGGAAAAAGGGTTCTCGGTGTCAGAAAGGCAGAAAGAAAGAGGAAGCAGCATCTCCAAACTATTGTCTTTTGCTCTCCTGTGGTATGGTGAGGGCTCAGTTTCCCCCATCAGCTTGTTGAGCTGGATTGTGCCAGGTCAGGCAGATTTAAGCAGGGATCAGCAGCCTACAGCTGGGCTGTAGAAGTGGCGGCTCTTCAGCATCATCCAGCTGAGGGATACAGTCATGGGGTTGGAAGCATGGCAGGCCGAGACATCTGTGTGAGACCACGAGTCCTCTCTAATGCCTTGCTTTGACTTCTGAACTGCAAAGAAGCCCCTTCCCACTAAGTGCTGACACAGCATTCAGCATTCGTAACAAATTTAGCAGCCAGCCTCCTATTTGGAAGGAGGAACATAGTTTGGTGTGCTGTGCTTGCTTGGCTAGTTGGTGCCGCATCGTTGGAGAAGGTGTGTGAACCTGACTGAAGAGGAAATCTCCTTAGGTAGAAGTGCTTGGCTTGATGATTCTTCAGTTGTTGCCTTTACAGTCTTTACATCAAATTTAGATTCTTGTAGAAGTGGGGTTAGCATTGCGTAACTGGATAGTTTAAATCAGATACCTGGTTTTTAAATATCTGATTGTTGACTGTTTTTTTTGCTACTGTCAGTGAAAAGAGATTTATGTATCTAGCAGGTGATTCTTTATCTGGCTGATGCACCCAAGATACCAGATGGTTTGTCTGATGAAGATTTAGTTGTAAGACTAGTGCGACATGTAGATGGTTAAAGTTTGGCAAGGTAAATTCCACCTGGAATAATCCGTTCTGTTTAAGGGTGGATAGCTGTATACGAGATCAATTTCTTTGGAGTCTGTAGATCAGCAACACAAAGCTGTTAGGCTCTGGGAGCAGTAACAAAGGACTGGTGAGGAGAGAAAGAAGCTTTGATTTTTATAATACTGTATCTGCTCTGACAAACTTCCAAAGTGTAAGCAGTTCTGATTTTAACAGATATGCCTTGTGATTTGTTTGGTTTGAGTATGATAATGCTTGCTAAGTATGTTAGCTATAATTAAACTCTGTTTATTACTGTAGCGGGCGTATTCTCAGCAGGCTTGGCTCCAGCTGCTTTTGTGCCAAACCCATACATTATCAGTGCTGCTCCTCCAGGTACTGACCCATACACTGCGGCTGGATTAGCTGCAGCAGCCACCCTAGCAGGTAACTGAATGCTTTCTAGTGTTTATCTTGATAATTTTACTGAATGAAATTAGAAAGAAAGTCCATCCTGTTTATTTTTTGTTAAATATATTTCTAGCAGGAGGGACTTGTAGGGAAATATTTGCAGTTTTGAAATTTTTCACTCTGTAAAGGGGTTCAGTTCTTGTTATGTATGCATTCTGAACATTTCTTTCCTTTGGACTTCTGCAAGCCACAATTAGGTTTCTTCTTTTCTAAAAAAAAAGTTTATTATTAATAAGGTTGTATCTGACATTAGTAGAACGTCTTATTTTCAGAAGACGAGACAGCTGGCATTTCCTCCTACATTTTTACTCAGTGCATGAGTTTTCTAATTCCAGATTTTCTCCTTCCCAGTGGGCATGAGAATAAAGTGAGTCTCCAGTGTGCTAAAGAGGCCCAGACACCAGATAAGCCCCAAGCCCAGGAAAATCTCTTTAAAAGTTGATAGTGCTGTGAAACAACACTACTGAGTATTCAGGTCCCAGCTTAGTGCTCAGACCTGAGCCTAACGGTTTCAAAAAACACTAGAACTCCGGTTGGTGGTTTCACAGGAAAGGCAGTAGAACAGATGTATTATGTATTTGCATATTTTATTTATGTACAACACAACGATATAAAAAGCTCTTTATAAGAAGAAATAATAGAACCCATAGAAGAATGTTTATTTACCAGCAGGTTGAAAGGTAAGCGTGCAAGATTAAGCATACACTGAGGGTTGTGATTTAGTAGACAGGGAGGGAGAGGCAGTAGTCATGTGCACATGAAGGAATTACATAGAAGGGAGGAACAGTGGATGGCCAAAGGCTCAGTAAATCACTGCTGGGGGGATGAATTTGGCTCATTCCATGACATCCTTTGTCCAGCTGTGGGAACTGATTTTGAGTGTTCTTTGATTAAGCGTTAATTACTCTTTAAGTTTTTCCTTTTATCACCTGAGTCTCACAAGGTTATTTTTTCTTAGAGCAGTTATGGCTTCTTAAGAATCCTTTAAATTAACCCATTTGTGTTAATGTGTCATTTTTGCTAATATGGGAGAATTTATTTTTTAATACCGATTTTTGTTTCGACATTTAGAAGATAGATCAATGAGAGATGCTACAAACAATGTAAACAATTATTTTAATTGGCTGCAATAGATAGAATAATCATGTTTTCTGTTTTTAGGTCCTGCTGTGGTTCCACCTCAGTATTACGGTGTTCCATGGGGGGTGTATCCAGCCAATTTATTTCAGCAGCAAGCTGCAGCAGCAAACACCACAGCAAATCAGCAAGCGGCTTCACAGGCACAACAGGGACAGCAACCGGTACGTTCTCCATGTAAAGGAGACATGTCTTTAAAGCCCTAACTTAACTTTTTCAATCTGTAAAGCAGATCAGATTCAAGAAGACTTTACTTGACTCCTTCTTGTTCTGCTGTAACAATGAGTGAATATTAATGAATTTACTGTTTGATTTCGTTTTAATTCTCAATTTCTTTACATTACTGATTATCATAGTCTTAAAATTCACTTACTGCATACCAAATATTTGGCTTGTTGCAATCTCAATTTCTAAAAATAGATGAAAAATAATTCCTTGAATCTAGGTTGCCATGCTGTTATGAATTTACCTGTCCAGACAACACAGTGTGTGTACTTAAAGTAAAATTTAAAACTAATCTAGGAAAACTAATATGAGGGCTGGAAAAGAGAGAGAGTGGCAATTTATATTACAACATCCCTATGTTTCATGTTATTTTTACCTTGGTAAATCATGACTAAGCAATTGGTACAAGAACTTGGTGGGATTTTCTTTAAGTGACTTTAAAAAATATATTAACTTTCTACTGTTATTCTGGATGCATTTTTGAAGCCTTAATGTGATACTCCAGTACAAACAAATGGCCTTTTTTTTTCCACAAACGAAAAATTCAAGATTTACAATAACGTTATGCCTGATAGATGCTTGAATGAATGTTAGTTCATTTTCTACTAGCTGTATGGTTAACTTCACTGCCATTTGTAGAATTTTGATGTATAAGAGATGACTTTGAGTTACCATGAAGAACTCCCAAGTTGCCTCATCGCTGTTTTGCTATTTGGGTGGAGCTTTCTTCCTACTGATCATGGTTATTGGTGAACTGCATCGACAGTTGAATTTGTATCTTCTCGCCAGTGGCCTTTTGCTTTTTCTATAAAAATTAATATCCAGTTGGTACAAATCACATGTAATATATTTTACGGGGATATATTGTAAATGTAGGGGGTTGGAGTTGGATGATCTTTAAGGTCCCTTCCAACCCGAGCCGTTCTATGATATCGTTTTCTTCTTATTTTGGACCCAGAAAATATTATTTAAGCTGAGAGGAATAAAGTAGTTGCAATAATTTTGATTGCTTTTCAATCTGATTGATTCCCATAGATAGGCTGTCAGAACATAATAAAAGAAACTTGTGTGGTAGGGTGATGTGTTACATGAATTTTTAAACCTTAATAGGTGCATTTTTACAGCATTGTTGGCACAGTAGTATTAATTATTTAGACTACAAGCTTTGAAGTATTCATACTAACACTGATCAAGTGCCTGAGTAATGTAAGCAAGTAATAAATGTATTTGTCAAGGAAGGACGAGCGTTCAGTTAATCTGGATCACAAATGTTACCACTTTCAGATTTTCTTTCTTATTCATACTCATTATCATTGATGGAGCATACATGAGATCTGCCGAGCAGGGCAGATATTTTGTCACACCTGTGAGCAAATTCATTTGCTTGTTTTTGTTTATATATCCTTGAAACTGATAAGGTGGAGTATTCACAATGTGAGATTCAGAGCTAAGTATCAATTTGCATCAAATATGCAAAGCAACTGTTCTAGACCTTTTGCAGCATATAATGGACTTGCTTTCTCACCTTTTAAGAAAGTGTCGTGTTGGTCTGCTGCAGGTTCTGCGTGCTGGAGCAACTCAACGCCCACTTACTCCCAATCAGGGTCAGCAAGGGCAGCAGGCAGAGTCACTTGCAGCAGCTGCAGCAGCAAATCCAGCTTTGGCTTTTGGTCAGGGTCTTGCTACAGGCATGCCAGGTATGTACGTCTATCAGTGAATTAAGAGTGTACTCAATTGTTAAAATATTGGTGTTATTAGATACCAACTTAACTATCAAAGGCCTGCTACGTTTATGATAAAATGCTTAGAACTGAGTTCTACATAGTTATATGTTCATAAAATAATCACACAGGATTCTTCAAACACAGGTTAATCGAGCATCTTTGATTTGAAGCGTTTTCTCTGCTGTTACAAATGTATGCACAAGGGGTATCACATAATTGCATATATAATGAAGCAACTACATGCTGTCTTAAAAGGTTATGAATTGTCTAAGTAGTTACTCTGATGCAACATGAAGTAATAATTTGTCTTTCTGAAGTTTTTCTTTTACCTGTGGCATATTATAATAATAACTGAAAATCTAAAAATCAGAACCCAAAAATAAATTTAAAAGGAAGTTACTGCCTAATTTCCTCTGAAGACCACAATGTGCTTGAAGTGGAGGTACTCCAAAGTTTAAAGGCTCAGATGTTTTTAGCAGGCATGGCGTCTGATTTCTGGGGAATGATTATTCTGTGTCCCGGTACGTGTGTCATAAATTCATAATACCAGTTTGAATTTCAGCATCCTTTTTAAATGCTAGGTACAATTACCTGAGCAAGAACAGCTAAAGCATACTTGGCCCTTCTTCGGTATCAAAGTTAAGGTTTTACACAGTTAAACCAGGTAAAGTTGATGGTAGCTGCAAATGCACTTGACTTGTACAGGTTGTGTCCCTTGTTAGCAGTACTGTGAAAATGCCTTGCAGCCTGCAGACGGTGGATATGGTTTGTCACTGGATGCTCTGGGACTGCACTGTGTGCTTCATCCAGCAGCGGGATTTCATACATCTCGCTGCAGAGTAGACCGACTATTGTACTTTGTCTGCTCTGTTTTATAACAGCAATTTTTATTTCCTTCCATGCAGTACTGTCTGCAGCTTTTAGCATCTTTCTCTTCCTCCTAAAATGAGAAGTCATCAAAGTGTGCTGTCATAGCACCTTTCAAGTGGTTTCTCTGCGCCTCCCCAAAGCAGCAGAGGCCTGCAAACAGTACAGCTTATCAGAGATGCTGTAGGCATCTTTGCAAAGGCCTCAAAGGCTTATCTGTGCCTTTTTGTGTGTGTTCTGTGGTTTGCTTTTTTGTTTGTTTGTTACTGCTGCTTATTAGTTCTTCCTTTGCACATGGAGCTTTAGGATTGTGGAGTGGCCTGTGCCTTGTAACAAGGTTGTGACACTTAGCTGTAGTCAGATGTGAGAAGACCCGCATTGTAGGAAGACTTAAATATGGCATTATTTTCTAAACGTATCCATCTTAAATAATTCAAGGGTAGTTCTTAAAGCACACAAAAGGCAAAAGCCCCCTTTCATCTGAAGTGCAAAGAGAATGTTTGAAATCCACTAAGTCTATTTCCAGAAAAATTATTGTTCTCTTTTAAAATCATCAGAAGTGACATACTTTGGTCGTTGGAGTTGAGCAGTTACATTTTAAATTCTTCTGGTCCTAATGTAGCAAGTCATTCAGTAACAAGAGTTCTTCAAAACCAGACAGTTTCTGGTAAGAAGAATGCACAAGGCAAAGTCGGAGGGTATTCCCAAGTTCATCATCTATGTTCAGTACATATTTGTTTCTACAAATAAAACCAGTCTTTATCACAGAGGAGGGCTGCATTCGGCTTAGTCATCCAGATTTGGGAATTTCCATGGCCTCAGTTGTCTGAGGAGCTGTTGTGCTCCCAGGAGATGTAGCTGCTGTACAGATGCTGCAGGGCTGCTCAGTTTACCCTAAATTAGGTGTCTGGTGGCTTAATCACTCTGGAGGCTTTGTTGCTTGTATAGGCTAGGTCAGGTGTAACTTCAGTTATATCCAATTCGCCCAAGTCTGGCTGACACTGACTGCAGTGGTGCATCTAGCGTGCAGATGGACGTCACTGTAGAATGGCTTAGGTTGGAAGGGACCCCAAAGATCATCCAGTTCCAACTCCCCTGCCATGGGCAGGGACACCTCCCACCAGACCAGGTTGCCCAAAGCCCCATCCAGCCTGGTCTTGAACACCTCCAGGGATGGAGCATCCACAGCTTCTCTGGGCAGCCTGGGCCAGTGCCTCACTGCCCTCTGAGTGAAGAACACATATATAAGTTGTCTGAATTATGTGCATAAAACATTAAAATCAACAGTTTCGGTTTGTTGGCATTGCAAGTTTTATTACCTAGAAGAATTTGTAGTGTGCCATTGCACTGGGCTGCGCGCTGTACCTCCTAGTGATACGAAATAGAAGTCAAATTTAATTGTGGCAGATATACAGGGAGTTAAGGGTATTGGCAAAGTTGCAATGGTTATAGCAAGTCTAAATCATTTACTGATAGGAAAATACGTTCTGAATGTGATTTGTTGAGAGGAAAAGCGCAGAGATAAGGCTGTGTATATCTTTGTCAAGCCAAGCAAAAGGATATAGCAGTTCAGTTCTCAGTGAGCTTGGGAGACTGAAGCGGAGGATGCAACATTTAAGGAAAGCAGGAAGATGAAGAGCTGAATACATTTTCAAATCTGTATGCAGAGGAAAATAGCCAGATCTTGGGAATGTTCAGAAGGAAGAAGCTGTAAATTTTTCCACACAGGGACTCCACAGTGACTTGCAGGTTATGATCCAGAGTGGGGGGAGAGGTGTCAGGGTGGTGGTGTTAAAAGGGGCAGATAATTGAGCTGGCAGTAGGAAGTGTCACATCTGTCAACTTGAGCAGAGAGAAGTGACAAACTTTGACATATGTTTGGCGTAAACCTGTGTCATCAGCGAGGGAAGATGCATAGAGAGAAAGGAGTAGGAGATCTGGGCAGAGCTTTGTGTTATTATATATATAAAAAAGTGAGAAGAGTGTATGAACTATCCAATGAAAGGCACTGAAGAAATTACTGGATGGATAAGAGCAACACTGAGCATGGGTTGTAAGAGCCAAGAGAACATAATCTCCTCTCATTTTCTCATTCTTTAAGAACATTTAAGATTTGTGTGACAAGAATCCAAAAACTTTTCAAAGTGTGGCTTTGGAGACAGTTGGAAATGATTTCAGTAAAGCAGAACACTGGTAAACCAGGATGTTTATTTTAGTATTCCCTGCTGATCTTAAGACAGTAAGTGTAGATAGAGCAGCCGAGTTCTAAGATGAAAGGTGTGCTTAGGATATGATTAGGAAGCAGAGTGTGCTTTTTTTCTTCTTGTTCCATTCTAAGACCATAGGAAGCTTGAATGTGAAGTCACCGAAATGAGGTCTGATGGTTGTTAATTTGAGGGGGAAATCGCATAGCCACAGGGAGGAGGAGATTTGATGGAGAGGTAATAAAGAATGAAACACGAGGAGAGAGGGAGTTAGAGTGGAGAAGACCTGGCAAGTCACCATCATGCCTTCGAGAAGGGAGAAGGCTGGGAAATAGTGTCTGTCGTTGTGCATACCTCTCTGGGGTAGGGCGCAGAGCTTGTTGAATATGGTGTGATGAGGGAGGGGATAGCAGAAGGCTTCAATTTTGCTATGAGAGCTGCTCTTCAGTTATGTAATCTGAGATGGCATCTCTGAAATCATACCTATGATGTCAAAGCAAATAATTTTAGACCTTGCTTTGAGGCTCCAGATGCACTTGGCAAGGTCTCAGCTATTAAATAGTCTCTGTGTTGCTTTCTTCTGGTGGTTTGAGTAGAAAGCTGAGAGATTTTATTATGTGTCACTTCAGAGACGAGGAGTATGGAAGCATCCCTCAGTTCTCTTACATAGCTCGGGCCTTCTGGATGGGCTGTATCTCGATGCTAACAACCTAGCTTATTACTAGTTTTAAATGACCTGTTTGTGGTTGGTGTGAGAGTGGCAAGTAAGCGTCAAGAGAATTGCAGATTTTGTAATACAAAGGGCAAGTGCAAGTTGCTTCTGTTTGTTAATTCAGCGGTCATCCTTGTCAGTTACTTTAGGAAAACTGAAATTAATGTATTAAACCGCGTTAGCATTAATTCCAGAAAATTTAATTACTACAATAGCGTAAATTTTCTTTTTGATTTTTCTTTTTCTTCCCCACCCCAAGTATTTCACGTTGGAAAATAGGCTTGTTTACATTACGCGGGCCTGAAGTCATATAGAGTGCTGTGTATTAGTTTCAGGTGAGCACAAGGGTGCAAATGTATGATCAGTCCTTTTTTATGTATTTATAGCATTATCCATGGGTTCGACCATCTGGAGAGAGTAGGTGGGCAGAGCAAATACTGGTAATTGTTAACCAGTTCTGAGTCTTGAAAAAGTGTTTTTCTGTGATACAGCAACAACCAAAAGCAGGACCAACATGATCTGACCAATTGAACATGCTATGAGTAAAAGTAGGAAAGGAAAAGGTAA
Source organism: Cygnus atratus (assembly GCF_013377495.2). Lineage (NCBI taxonomy): Eukaryota > Metazoa > Chordata > Aves > Anseriformes > Anatidae > Cygnus > Cygnus atratus. The sequence goes on from NC_066364.1 coordinate 10,400,096, forward strand.
TTAAATATTGTTAAATTAAACATGGAAATAGTCAGTCTCACTTCTCCCTAGCTTGGGAAAGCAGCAGTCTCAGTGGTGAAGGTGGTGGAGCAGCACAGCTCAGTTGTGTAGGTGGAACAGGCAGTGGCACCTGCAGTTAAAGTTTTCTGACCAGTTTCATTGTAAGACCCTGCTTTGGTTCTTTTTAGCTAAGTCTCCCTGTGTTGCTGATGGGGAAGGAGAAGGTAGGTGCACCTGCACCTAGAATGCAAAGCAAATAATGAGCAGTGAGAAAAAACAGGTCGAGGATGATAGTACTGACGAGTTTTCATAATCAGTACTGTGCATTCATCTTCCATCTGGAATGAACCTGAACTTCTGGATTTTCATTGCTCCTTTCCAGTTCGGTTAATATCTGAGTCTCCTTCATATCTTCGGATTTTCATAGTGTGAGAGAATTTGGACCTGAATCTCCAGCTTCCTTGCCCATAGCCACCAGGCTGTAGGCAGCTGGTGTTTCTAGCTCTGTTTTTAAAGCAAGGCATCTGAGAAGAAGAGATTATACATCTTGTTTTAGAAATTGAGGAGAACAGAATATGACTTGAGAGCCTGGTGATGAAGGTACTCACCTGGAATTAGAGGCCCTGGTCCTTATGTTGAGGTCTGTACCTGTTTCTGGGAGAACTTAAGAAATTATGCCCTCTGTTAGACCTAGATTTGAACATGAATATTGACTTCAGGTAATGTGCAAAATCTTGGTTCTTACGTGTACAAAAAGAGTCGTTTGGGTGATTTTTGCAAAATCTTTTTTTTTTTCCTTAATAATATGAGTAATATATTTGAATATGGAAGGAATGTTGAAATTCTCTTTTCTTACTGCTTTATAGGAATAGTCAAACTAAAAATTAGTGCTACCTTTCCGTTGTCAGTATCCTTTCCTAGGTTATTCTAGCTCTTGTCTTCCATTTTTAGGGATTCTTATTCCAGTTATCCAATTTGATTATAAAGTATCAGAGCTTGAAAATTAATCCTCTTGCTCTTGTACTAAATAAGTGTTTTTTTGCTCTTTTGTATCTTTTCCTTTGCTTCATTCACATCTTGTGTACTATTTTTCTTCCTATTGCTTGCTTTTTTCCGTTTTCAGCTCAACTTCCTTTCTCCCCCAGTTCCAACTCTGTCAACTGAATGAAATGGTACTTAGATTACAGTCTGTGTTCTGTGAAACTGACTGGGACTAGATCATTTTTATTGTTCTAAAATATTCGTGTGTGTGTGGAGCACACCTTTCATGATGTATTTTTGTCGGTGGTCTTTAAAATGTGGCCAGGCAATGTAAGGAATTGCCAAACTTGCACATAGTTTGGCCCTTTAACTGTATAGGTTTCAATACCTTTTCAGGAGTATGAAAATTGTAGAATATTTAAAATTGCTAGAGAAAGCTCATTCAGTAGTGATCCAATTCTGACAAGTTGTGGCGTTACTGTACCTTTTCAACTGGGGTATTGGAAACTTGATTTATTAACCTTGAAGATACACACAACTTCAGATCACTAAATTTAGCTGTTCTAGTTTCTTCAAGATGATGTAGAACACTCCTAGGCTTTTAGAAGATTTTGGCACTCCTTTACAGTGTTCTTTTTTTTTTCTTTTGATGTCTGGTTGATGTTCTGGGGCACTACTGCAGAAATGCTGTTTTCCCCATCGTGGTTTGGTGCCAAGATACTTCAATGAGAGAAGTGTTGGCTAATCAAGGCAACCTGTACTCCTAATTCTTCTATTCTGTATTGTGTAGGCTATCAAGTACTAGCTCCCACTGCCTATTACGATCAGACTGGTGCCTTAGTAGTAGGCCCTGGAGCAAGAACTGGCCTTGGAGCACCAGTCAGATTGGTGGCCTCAACCCCTGTTATAATCAGTTCTGCGGCAGCACAAGCAGGTAAGTATTGGGTCTTACAGGGAGCTTTCTTCCCATTTTGTACTGAATTTTAGTAATGTTAGTTGGCAGGTATTTTATATTGCTGATTTGGTTGGTATGCATCCTGTGAGGCTTTCCAGCTGTGGAGAATATACCATACATGCTCTTTATTTTTTCACCTCCCTTTCTCTACCACACACTGCTGTTTTGATGTTTTTCAGAGATGCGGCTTTCCTTTTATTTTTTTTTTTTTAATTCAGATTTACAGTCCACTCCCCATCCACATACAGGCACGTTTCTGCAAATGCTATTGCTTCTCTGATGAGAACATTTTCCCTTTTCCTCTCCCCAAGCATATAACATGCACTGCTCGTTGCTCCCCAGAATGGTGTCCTCTAGGAAGCATCATTTCATTGCTTCAGCCTGGCAGAAGATGATGGAGTATTCTGGGGCCTTGCTATGCTCTTCTTATGAAAGTATTCTTTTTTTTTTTTCGTGAGAAGTATGGCAAGGAAAAAAATACTTAATGGATAGCAGAAAAGGAGAATTAGAAATGTGAAAACTATACAGTTTTCTTAGGTTCAGTCTGGTACCACTTTATTAAAACACTGTATTTATTGTATTTATTAAATTAATATCCAAAATATTAACACAAGATGAATTAATGTTTAGAAAATGAGATTTTAAGTTAATCTATAAGCTTCCTACTGTGACATTAGTTGCTGAAGACGTCTTTGTTAGCTGCAACTCTGCCATTGTGAATTTGAGTATCGAAGCACAGTTCAGTGAACAGTATTGTCTTACATGTTTACACTGAAAATTCTCTCCATTACGTTAACTATTCTGCATCTTTGAATAGCTTATAACATATGCTGTCTTCATTTTTTTCCCATTGTAATTAAGACTGTATTATATTATAAAGTCTCTCTTAGTCCTTTAATATGTGAATTTCTGCTTGTTTAAGAGGGTTTCATAAAAATAAGATTTAGATCTGAATAGTCCATTTTCAGTCAGAAATGTTTGAGAGAGTAATGATGATTGAAAACGTGTGTTTTACAGCTGCAGCTGCTTCAGCTGGAGGAACAGCAAACAATCTCGCGGGAGCCACGAACGGTCTATTTCGGCCCCTTGGTGCCCAGCCACAACAACAGCAACAGCAAACAAATAGTAGCCTACAATCCAATTCATTTTATGGCAGTAACTCTTTGACCAATAACTCCCAAAACAGTTCCCTTTTTTCCCATGGTCCTGGCCAACCAGGAAGTACATCTCTTGGCTTTGGAAGTAGCAGCTCTTTAGGAGCAGCTATCGGCTCTGCACTTGGTGGATTTGGCTCATCAGGTAGGTCATTAACGTAGTGAGGACATTGTGAGACTTGTGTGATAAGGCAAAAAAATGTATCTGTATCCAGACACATTATATGCACATACATTTCCAAAAACAGTGTTGAAAAAAAGTTGTTCAAGTTTAAAGCAAATTATAGGAGAGGAAAAAGGGGGGTTAAATTCAGTCTGTATTCAAGATAAATTTTTGAAAAATACCCTGTAGTTACAGATACCTCCAAAATATTTTTCCATATTGAGCATTGTACTTTGCCCCAGAACTTTATATTGATTTTTTTATTAAGCTTATTTTTTTATTTGCAAACATGTCTTCATTTTATGTTTAAAATAACAATTGATTACTTTTAAGATACGCATTCTTTTGTTGTTCTTCCTATATCAGGAAAATTTCCATCTTTTTTTTTTTTAATATCACATGATACTCTAAATTTAATCTAATATTGCAGTGTTTCTTTCCATAACATTTTTTGAGGATTTAGGCTATCATCCTGGAAGGACTTAAAATATAATAATAATTGTTAATTTCAATAGATTTAATCTTAGATACAGTTAAGCAGAGTTTGGGGCCTTAAATTATAGCAACAGATGTTCCTGTTTGTGCTATCAAAAAAAAAAAGTTGTCATCTTTTGTATGCTCTATAGCAGAAATTTATTCTCACAGATTTAAATATAAAAGGTAGGTTTTCCTATATTTAAGGTTCAGCATTAGTAAGGGAAGTTAGGAGTCTTTTCTAAAGAATATTTCCTTTGGCCTATTAGTGTCTAAGTTACAGAACTGATTTGCTTACTTTTATTATTTTAATGAGATAAATGGAGCATATTTATATTATGTATCCTGCAGATGTGTAGAAATTGGAAGAAAAAATTATACTTTAACGGTATTTTTCAAAGCAAATTGCCCCGTGAGACTTTATAAAAATGTTGAAAGGAGCGTAGAAAGTGACTATTATTACAAGATAGCTCAGTATATGGAAAAACAGAAGGAAAAACACACCCTTCAGTGTTAAAACATGATACCTTTCATTTGGTAACTAAGTGGAGAATAGTGACATCAAATTACTGCATACCAACGCTGAGATCTTCTCAGTATTGTTTTTTCAAAAAATAATCTGACAATTTGCTTTAACGAAACTAATGCTAGGAAATCCAGAATAAAGTTTTGCGCTGGTCCTCTCTAACCCCTCCCTGTAAAGAGTGGAGTAGGGAACTCTAAACATGCTTTTTTCAATATTTTTTTTTTTAAAAGAAGGCCACTCAGATGGGTAGGGCTTCTTAACAATTTTCTGTAGTGCCACAGCAGGTAAATCTCACAAAACAATTGTGCTATCCCAGTGCTGTATTTTGTAGTGCAGATTTTTCCTCAGCTACTTTCAGGAGTTCAGTGAATTCTTAGCAGCTGTGTTTCGCTCTACATACAGTTTCATTTCATTGATAGATGTGGTCATAAGCATATCTGCATATTTAATGCAGCACACCCATTTTAAGTCTCTAGATAGAATACTTTTAAGCCACAGAAGTCTCTATCCAGCATTATCACAAGGACCTCCATACAATACAAATTTTAGTTTTGTCTCCTTAAGAAGAAACAGAACAGCTTTTATTTTTTTTTTCCTGGCACAGGAGATGATGCCTTTTTCTTGTAGCAAAGTTCAGTTGCAGAGCCTCGTGCAAAGCCTTCAGCATAGACAGCACGTTCTGAAATCTTGCAGCCGTGTCCTAGGTGATTTAATTAGCCTGGTAGTTTCCACAGGGAAGCAGGAAGCTTGTGCTTTTGCAGTTTGAGAAGTGCTGATGAAAGGTGCTACCTAAACCTGAAAGATTTTTAGTAGTTTTACTGGAGTAAAAGTACATTGAAAGTGCCCTTCTGCCAAGTATAAATTGTACTTGCCATAACAGCCACTTAAAAATATGCTTCCTGATTTTAAAAAATAATAAAAAAGCAACAAATAAAAAACTGAGCTGTATGTACACATGAATTGAATTACACAGATTAGTACTTATAAAAACGCTGTTAATGCATGTTGAGGCAAATTAAAAACGAGTTTAATTTTTGATTTGCCAAGGCTTCAGCTTATCTGTAGCTTGTCTAAGCATGTTGTAAGGGCTGGATTTCAGTTAACGTATTCCATGAGGTCTGACAGATGGCAGTACTGATCTTGCCCTTACACCTTGCTTATGTTTCAGTTGCTTCGGGGAGGGAGGGGAAGAAGCTCTGTTTAAAAAAAAAAAAAATTAAAAAAAGGCAAAGTTGAGCCTGTTCTAGCAGAATGACTGAGCAACAAAGGAGAAAATAGGAAGAGGCGAGCATATCATGTAAATGAAATCACATTACAGTCCTCTTTTATTACAAAGTTACTCACACTCCACTTTAAATATTTAGGTACACGATAAGGTACTGCAGCTTAACAGGTAACTGAGAATTAGATTGACCACAGCAGCTTCCCAGATGACTTCTTTCGGCTTGTAGCTAACACAGTTAAATTTGTTTAGTGATAAAGAGGGCCGAGCTAATTCAATTTATCTTGTTTCCGTGAGCTTTGCTTGTGTGTGTGTAAAGATTCAGCTCAGCTGGCTCGTGGTAACTTGTCAAGCTGCAGTAATCTAGCTGAATGAGAAACCCTAAGGTTTAGACCCCCCCCACCCCCCCATAGTCAGTTGGAAAAATAACAGTCCATCCTGTAGCATTGTATTAACATGCACATAGTTCATCAGCTGAGCCAGAACCTGTAGAGGTAGTCTCAAACCTCAAGATTTCTTTCAACTGTTCCCTTAATTTGCTCTTCTTACTCTCAGTCTCCTTGCCTATTTAGCCCAGTATCTTTTCCTCCTGGCTTCTCCTCCAGTATGTGTGCCTTCCCAGCTTCCAGGCAACATTTATCTCCCCTCCTGCCCCCAGTATGTGTCTGTTGCTGCTCGTACTGTGTGGTGTTCCCATTATCAGCTAACCGTTCCAGGCTCTTTGCCCCACAGTCACATACACTTTCTATAGCCTAACTTTTCATCAGATCTGCTTTCTTTTCCATCCTCAGTTCCACCACTTCTGAAATTGCCTGCCAGTTTCCTTGCAGTCTCCTTGTTGGCTCCTTTGTCTGACCTTTCTCTCCTCCTGGTTCTAGTTTCATTTTTTTTTTCTGGTCTATTTCTTGTGTTTGGCTTTTGTCTCCTCTGCATTTGAAGTAGATAACTTCCTTTCCACACTGCCTGAGTGTCTTCTGAACACAAGGTGGGATCTTGGACAGCAGCTTTAGAGTCCATTTTTGACACAGTATATAGAAGCCTAGAAGTACAGTTGCAGGAAAACCTTTATCAGCCATCTCAGACATGCCATGAATGGGCAGGAGTTTGAGTTTTCAGCTACGAGTCTGTACCAGATCTCTGCTGAACTTGGATGAAATGTGATTTTACTAAGATTTCTGGCTCAAAGAGAGCATGAAAATAAAGGTCTCCTGTTGCTAACATGATGATCTGTGTAAATGAAAGCATTAATTTCTCAAATAATATGTGGCTGGGTTATTTCACTAAAGTCGAAGCATCTTTCCTGCTTTCCTAAAATGGCTGTGTCATTTGGGCAGAACGTATTTGAACAATTTGGTCCAAGGAGGTACTTGCCATGAAAAATATTAGCCACGTTGCTGATGTTAGGAACAGCCAACCTCTAGTCTCTTAAAATGGGAAGTATCAGGCGACCTTTATGCTGATGAGGGTAAGGAATATGGAAGTATAAACTTTGACCTTTTCATTTTTAAGATGAAGTAGAAACCAATCTTCCAAATTCAGCTGAAGAAGCAGCTTTACATTACCAAAATATCCATAGTCTTGGTTCATTGATATAATAATTTTCCAGTGTTTCAAATAGGCACTATAGTTAAATATTTCACTAGTATGCAACAGATAACAGAATTTAACATTTCTAAAAGCTTTCTGTTGTTCTCCTAATTTATCCTAGACTGTTCATCGCCCTGCTGAATGATGCTGTGCAGGATAACCAGTCCTTCACTAATACTCTGTTAGCCAAACAAAGCGTGTAATTTGTTTGTCAGAAATAGTGATAGCAGTAAAATTATGTTTTCAGTTTCTCACCTTAATTTTCGTATCTCTGCTCTGCTTCTCGTCTTCTTCTTAGCCTACTGCCTCTTTATATTATCTTTCCAAAATGCTTCTTTGAGAATCATAATTCTCTCAGGGAATTTTAAGTAGTCATTTGGTTTTTTTTTTCTAAAGATGAGGGGCTCACAAACAAGAGGAAGTTCAGAAACAGCTGAATAGTGACATAGTTTATTTTCTAAACCCTTAAAAATTTGTTTCTAGCCTTTTGCCTGCACTCAAGTATCGCTGACTAATAATTTCTGTTGGAAAAAAAATCTTGAAGAGTTTAGTGGGAATATCTTTAGAAGCACTTACTATATGCAGTGACACTGTAATCTCATAAATCTCGTGTTTGTCCCAACGCCTGAAGCCAGGGTGTTCAAATGGAGTACTGCAATATTACTGTGAGAAGTCTAGAATGAAATGTTGAAAGACATGGGCATTGATGAAATTACTTACCAGTGGTATGTTTATACCCACTTAGATTTACTTAAAAGCATGTGTGGTTATCACAGTAATTGTCTTTGTCATAACGATTGCTGTAATTATTGTGATCGCATCTGTTATTGCCCAGCTGTAGTTGGGGATTAGGTTTTATTCAGTTGACACTGTGTAATTAGGGTCTTTTTATTTCTTCTTCAGTTGGCAGTTCTGCAAGTAGTAGTGCCACAAGGAGAGATTCTCTATCTACTAGCTCTGACTTGTACAAAAGATCTAGTAGCAGCCTAGCACCCATAGGGCAGCCATTTTACAATAGTCTGGGATTTTCCTCCTCTCCAAGTCCAATAGGCATGCCTCTGCCAAGCCAAACTCCAGGACATTCACTTACGCCACCGCCATCACTTTCATCACATGGATCCTCATCCAGTTTGCATTTAGGTAAAAACAACAAAAACAAAAAACCAAAAAAAAAAAAACCAAAAACCACGTTTTGTTTGTTTGTGTGTATGTATTTCTATGTGTAAAATTATATGTTGCATAAGAGATGTCACGTTACCTTTGCTGTTAAACAGTTTTGTAATGAAGAGGGCCCCTTCCTGAAGGCTGAAGAGCACAGTCAAATGCTCGTTGATTTGACAGTGGAGGGCACTCAAGCTTTTTTGCAGTATCGGGCCAACAGCTGATTTTTCTTCCCTTGCAGATGGCCCAGTAAGATTTACCCACCTCTTTTGTACTATGTGAACTGTCTGCAGTATGCCGAGCAAAGGTGCATTATTTTTGTTTGTGCTCCAGTGTGTTCCCACTTAAGAACATTTTAAGACGAGTTTCGTGTTGAGCAGTGAAGTGATTTCCACTGCTGCCCCTTCCCATGATAAAGTGAGCAAAGCTGTCAATGTAATGTGTATTGAAAGGTGATTCTGAATCAGTGAGCCTGCTACCGTACGGCCCCGATGCTTTGCCAGGAAGACAAGTGCTTACCGCCAGGCTGGTGGAAGAAAAGAAAATGTATTTATTAAAGAAACAGCAAAAGCTTTGTCAGGGGTGGCTCTCTGTTATCAAATGTATTTTTAAGGAATGATGACAGTAATCTCAGAATTTTTTCAGCTAGCTAGATGACATGGGAGCTCAATCTTTAAAATAAACAAACATTAAAATCTAAAGAAACTCCACCACAGCCTACGTTATATTTAAGAGAATGCCTCTAACCTGAGGTTGCTTGATAAACTTCCTTTTTTTCACTGCAAATATTTGCAGTCATTTAATTTGAATGCTAAAATTGTACAACAAAACTGGGTACGATTATGAGATTGAGTTGCCTGTTGCTCCAGTGTGCACTCCTGGGCATGTAGTAGGAAACCTAACCCCTATACTTTGGTTTAGTGCAAATAAAACAGGAAAAAAATAATGAAAAGTGCCCAACAAAATACACTTTGTGAGAAATGTGTGATTTCTGTAACAATGTTAAAAGTAATTTAAATATATTACATTTGCAGTTCAGTATCCCCTTCATGGTTATGTGCTGAATACCCAAAGTAAAACTGGGCAAGGGGATGTTTCAGCACGTTTTATTTTTTTTACTTACCTTTTTTCCTTTTCCAGGTCTACAAAGTGCACCTTTGGGCTGAGACCAAGCATGGAAAGTTTCAGCCCAAATGGAGGCTTTTGAGAAAGTTCTGAACATCTGACAATGGGGTTATCATGGAAATCTTTTTCTTTCTTTCTTTCCAAAGTACTCTCACAATAGTTTTCATATTACTGAAAACTATACTTAAGCCAAATTTTGGAAGGCATTATCTAAAATTCAAAACATTTAAAGTCATGTTGCTTTACATCTGGTAAATGCTAAATAAAAGGCTTTTAAGTTTTGGAGAAAATAAGCTGCAGTCAGTATAGAGGACTACCTCTATCAGCAAAAAACGTTAATATATACTGATTATAATCTATTTCAGACTGTTTGGCAGTGTGAACTAAGTATAATATTTTGTTAAAATCATGTACTAGATCAGTGTGTAAAAAGCCAGAATGTACAGTTGTACTCTGAAAATTGACACGTTTTTGGCTTCCATGCTTGCAGCCTCTTCGTCTTCCACAAGCAGTGGACTTTGTTGATGGGTAAACTTTTTGCTGCCTTACCAAATCAATCTGAAGTTTTGAATTTGAGGCTCTCTTGCATATTTGCTTACATTAAAAAAATGCAGTGAATTTTTTAGCATTTCCTGCACTCTGCCCTTTGTGTTACGTCATCGTGCAGTTGCATCCACGGCACGCCATTGCAAAAAGTTGGAGACTTTTTCTGCAGTTGTCTGTCCTGTTAAATTTATTCTGCTTGTGTTCATCCAACACTCTTAGAAGATTTGTTTTGTTCTTACATTAAAAAAAAATACTAATAAAGGTGAAGCTTTTTCGCCAAATAAGAAATTACACCTGAAATCGAGCAGGGAGTGTATTTTGCGAAGGGTCACCCAGTCACTTTTCAGAGTAGAACAACATTGTAAGTTCATGTCTGCATGCAGTTTCCATTGGTACTCTGATAATGCCTGTCAAATGCAGCTCTCCCTCCACCTTCAAAACTTGTTGTCCTGCCTGCTTGTATCAACAGGTTCAGCTAAGTTTAACTCCTGTTTTAAAATGGGCATCAAACTCGGTTGCTCCTGTTTCAGCCACCAGAATACTAGAGCACAATCCTGGGGAAGGGTGCATGGTTTTATAACCCCTTTGTCAGACACTGCTGCAATTTGTAGCTTAAAAAAAAAAAAAAAAAAAAAAAAAAAAACAACAGTTTCCCTTTTACAAGAAACTTGTGATATTTTGCTGTTTTTATCTCTTCTCACCAACTCTTACCCAACGTCCTAAAATGGGAGCGCACTAATTACTTTGGTCTAGTGTCAGTTTTCCTGTATCTGAAGGGATTTATCGGTTGTTTGTAACTGCTTCTTTACTGTAATCAGTTGGAGCAGCAAGGTCATGAATTTGAACTACCCTTTCACTCCCAGGGACAAAAAGTTGCAAACAGAAGTATTCTTCCCGTGTTATAAAAATTCCTTTAGATTGGCAGCGCTTACTTGTTGAGTGGTACATTGCAGCAATTCAAGGGTTGGTTTTAGGGATAGGATTTTCAAAATCTGGGCTTTTGGAGGTACTTATTTTCAGTCTGTGCTTTGCAAACCAAGCTTGTTGGTAGATCAGGTCAGTGTTTTTAGGAACGGGTTGTTTTGGGTAATAGGGCTATGCCAAGGGACCTCCATTCTGGGGAACCTTGCGTTGCCTCTGTCGTGTACCTACTCTGTAGGACTTTGGTAAACCAGGCATAATAAGCACTTGCACTGATTCCTAAAATGCATATGCATGTATATATATAGTCTCACATACACGTACATAGTCTATTATTTCCCAGGAGTAGATGAAATGTTTACTCATTTTAGCTGAGGATGAGATTAAGCTGATTTTTTACAGATATAAAAATATTTTGTAGAAATCAAGTTTAACATGTTTATATAATTTTATATGTTTTACTAGAAAATAACATCGCTGACTGCATTTAAACAGCAGTTTCTGTGCAATAAATCTGTTTTATGTCTCGGTTAGAAATAATTGAACCAAATGCTTTGGTAATAAGTACTAACAGACTAACGCTATCAATAAATCTGCATAGATCTAGGTTTTAATATTTTTTCATACTGCCTTTTACATTAAATATGTTGTCTAAGTTGAGGAGTTAATAATTTAACATGATTCATCTCCTTAAAGCTTAGTAAAGCTCTGTTTTAGATGGCCAATGTGCCTTTTATGCCTCTGTGCCTCTTCTTCCCTATGGACTAGGCACTGGGATTTGGGTTCAATTAAACTGTAAAACAACTTAATAATATTCCTTGCATTGGAGATCTTCCTTTTACAAGATCAGGAGTGATAGCTAAGTGATTAGCTACAAGCTGCGTGCTTTATTCCCCAGTGGTTTGTAATTGTGCGGATGCACGGATTCCTGACAGCAGTCTTCTGAAGTGCCAGCATTTGCAGAAAAGTTTAGACTAGGTGTTTGATCAAGTAGGGTATGGTTTTCTGTGTGTGTTTTGTCCCAAAATAACTAGTGAGAACTAGCCTGTGTTACCTTCTGGTATGGAGTCAGACTCTTTAAAACAGGAGTTCTTGAAGAGGATGGGGATGTGGTAGGCTCACCAGGAGGATTTGGGTAACTAGAACTCAGATTTCAGTTTTTTAGCTCTAAGCCGTTCATAGTAAAAGCTTGTGGGAAGGAGAGCAATTGTCTTCAATGTCCACACTAAGGCTTAGATGGCTTTGGACAGAGAATTTAATGAGGCTGTAATATTTAAGAAAGTAGTCCTCTGTATACAAGAGTATAAGTAAGTACCTGTGGCAGTAGGATTTTATTTTTCGGGCTTTCTTATTTTTCAAATCTGAAAAGTTGTCACTGAACTACACCATTACCGCAGAAATAAAAAAAAAGTTAAAAGCTGATTTTTGTGAAAAAAGTCCATCAAATCACAGTTTTTATAATAGTTTCCAGGGTTTTACAGCTTAAGCTTTTGAAGTGTGACAGTTTCCTCTAGGAATGATGGATATATTATATTTTTAGCCATCCTGTGTTATGACCCTGCTTACTGTGATCATCTTAGGTAGTTTTGCAGGCTAGACAGGAGTCTCCCAGGTGCAGCATTGTCTTCTTAAGCCTTAAAAAGGGACCGTTCCCAAATTAGACTGAGGAAGGACTTGATTGATAATCTTGAGTGTGAATTGTATGCGTGCAGTTTTACTACACACACAGAACAGTTGTTGAAAAGTAGGAAGTTTCTTAATTTAATTGTTGGATAAATTAGCACATTTATTTCATACTTACATGGAGGCTCAAGTTTAAAAAATATGTTATTATTATTATTAATATATTATATAAAGATGGATAAACAATTCCTGACTCACATGTGCAATTTGACTGTCCATGCTAATTGCACCCATGCAGTATGTAAACTCATAACTGAAACTATCCTGTTAGTTTCTGGCAGAGAATCGAGCATGTGGTCAGGAAAGCAATAGAAATGTTAAAACAGCCCAATAAGGCTTCTTTTAAACGGGCTTTGCTGCCCTCTACTGGCACGAAATACTGTTACTGCACAGCACTTACAAGGCAGATAGGTTTCATTCCAGTGTTTTAATAATCTAGATCACAAATTCCATGTTTTCAGGTACATGGTTTCTCTGTTGTTTAGAAGGCCGTTCCTAGGAGAAGAATCACTGTAGAGCATCACTCTGCATCCTGCTTCACCTGCAGAATGTTGGGTTTCTTTTCTATTTGTCTGTTAGTATCATGTTGCTGTCGTTTCTCTTCTGGAAATAGTTGTAGTCAATGAAAACTAAAAATGATAGTTGAAGCTGATTTTTTTTCTGGCTAGAGAGAATTAAGAGGCTTTAATTTTAAACAAAGAAAAAACTAGTAATTTTTTAAGGTATTGTGGGACAAATTACTTACTGATTCTTTACTAATTCTTACCACTGAATTTTGAAAATTTAGAAATACTATGTTTATTTTAGGGCGTAATCCTATAGAATTCAATAAATGTGATGCTTGATACGTCTTGCAGAGCACTAACATATCAGATCCTGGTATTTCGATTTGACCTTTCAAAAAAGATACTTGACCATTAATATATTACCAGCCCACTGTAACTCTGTTGTTGCCTGGCCTTATAAATGCTTGGAACCAAAAGAAGGCTTGGCTGGGGCACTGTCAGCTGATACATTTTTTTGTTCACTTTGTAATAGAGCACCATTCAAACAGCACATACTGCAATTTGTTTTAAATTCAAATTTAGTTGCTTCTGTTGACTTTGACAGGGCTTTCAGTTACTTTCTAGATAATTTGTGGGGAAAATGAAAATATTTTTTCTTTTTCACTTTTTACTCAATGGTTTTAGCTTGGTATTTTTTGCATACTAGAGTTGAGGTACTATGTCCTGCTTGTTTTATAGCAGTATTTCTTTGAGAAAGCATACTGTAGTTGCAAAAGATGCATTGTTTGCATGCTTATTGTGATAATTGCTGCCTGTTGTGGAGGAGAGAGGCCTTGTGGCACAGTTCAGAGGGACGTGAAGTGATGGACGAGCAGTGTGAGAGGGGAAATTCACAGGGCTGGGAGAGGATAGCTGTAGGTGGGACCACTAGGAAAAGGAAAAGGACCAAAGCTTTAAAGCAGTTCAGCTCATAGAAAGGAAGGAAAGACAAAGTGTAGTGAGTGGTGCATGTTTTCACAGCCAGAGAAGGACTTGATGTTTTTAAAAGGAACTTGTTTAATGTCTTTTGGTTGTTTTAGAGTTAAGTAGAGCATTCTTAGTTACCCGCTTTGAAATTTGACACGTTTAGTGCTTAGAGAGAGGTACCAGATTTAAAGCCTGGGATGCTGAAGTCATCAAATTTCCTGCAGAACAGGTACAGCCTGACAAGAGGCATCACACGTGCCTCCCCAAAAAGGCCCTTTCACGCTGTGAATTGACAGAAAGGTACCTCAGCAGGGACTGAAGGGTAGTTCAGATTTCATGGTCTGTTTTGAAACAATTGGCTAACTTCAAGACTACTAACAAGAGTCTGAATCGGCGTTGCTTGTGAAGTGGAAATCTGCCCGCTAAGCCAAGGCCCACCCAGCCCTAAAGTTTCTGTATGTCTGGGTGGTCACTTTACTTGTTTCGTTATTCTCTTCTCACGAGATTTCTTTTCCTGGTGCCCTTCACGTAAAATGAAAACGAGGAGGAGAATGGTTTTATTTCTCGGCAGATAAAGCTATCTAACTCCTCAAACCAAAACGAGGTAAATGTAAATAACAAGACACCACTGTTGTTTCCTTTGGCTCCAAGGGTATCTGTAGTTGTAGTACACTTACTGTTTTGCTGTTGTTTATTTTCCTTACGGCTTTCACTGACAGAGCTGCTTCCTTGTAGGAGGACTGACAAATGGTAGTGGTCGCTATATTTCTGCAGCACCTGGAGCAGAAGCAAAGTATCGCAGTGCGGCAAGTACCTCCAGTCTTTTTAGCTCCACCAGTCAGCTCTTCCCTCCTTCACGCCTTCGTTACAGTAGGTCTGATATTATGCCTTCTGGACGCAGTCGATTGCTGGAAGATTTCAGAAATAATCGCTTCCCTAATCTTCAACTAAGAGACCTTGTTGGACATATTGTTGAATTTTCTCAAGATCAGCATGGTTCTAGGTAATTACTATAGTAAAGTTAATGATGTTTTACTGCTTTGATAATGCCATATTAACATTAAACGTGCGAATGAGCTGGGACTCCTCTTAATGCAAAGCATGCCAGTAATTGGAGCACGTGCTCTTACACTGACCCCTTTCTTTTCCAGGAAATTGCATTATACCAGTAGTATAAATTTAGCCGCTTATAGAAGTTTTCAGGTTAGGAACAGCCTTATAACTAGGCTTGTAAACCGTAGTTTTTAAGTATCAAAAAGGTGTTGATTAAGAAAACAAAATAGCTGGCATCTGGAATGTTAAAACCATTTTTAGCAATACATCATCAGGTACTTAGTTATTGTTCCTATTCTTTTAATCTTTAATACTTTTCAAATGAAAGTTTTAAGGATCATTATACCGAAATGCATCCTTTCATATGCAAAGGCACTACTTTCATTTTAATAAGTTCTATAATGTTGAATGCTCACTTCAGAGTGTTGAGGTGTCTCATTGAAACAGTGTTTGAGAGGTTTTCCTGTTGTTCATGTAAAGCATAATGTACATTTTTTGCACTTAGATTTATACAGCAAAAGCTAGAGCGAGCTACTCCAGCTGAGCGCCAGATGGTATTTAATGAGATCTTGCAAGCAGCATATCAATTGATGACTGATGTGTTTGGAAACTATGTAATACAGAAGTTCTTTGAGGTAAGCCTAACACAAAGTGTATGAACAGAAACTTGAATGAAAAGCTGTAAAGTCTGATTAAATTTAAATTTATTTTTTTTCTTAACATCATAGCAGAATTCTACTGGACTCTCACTACAGAACCCAGGGGTCTAATAGTGCACACGTGTTTTCTGTTCTGTTCCACCCCCTTTTTTCATAACAGGCCTGAGGATTATAGGCATTGCTTTCTTTTGCACTGGTGATGCACGTGATAGTGAGCAGCACTGGCTGCACACTCGAGCTTTTAGCTTAATTTGCGTAGACTTTCAGTTAGTGGTGGGGAACACAAAGATTTGAAGGATACTCGTAGTGGTTACTGCATCTTGGCAAAAAAGTGGGTCTGGAAAATGTTCTTGCACCCAGATAAATAGATGTGCGAATTTGGCCAGTGCTCTGAAGGAACTTTTATCAAACACTCTGTTCAGGCAGAAAAAAATTGAGGAAGGGCTGTCGTATGATACATTCAGTACTAGTAAAATTAGTATTTAAAACTGCTTTGCTTTTGTGTTGTTGTTGCCTTACCAAAGAACTACAAGATTTGACCTATGGAGTGGAGAAAAGGCAATGCCTATGTCTTGTGGGAAAAAAAAAAAAAAATACACAACGTAGGACAGATCTGAAGCATGGTGTACTTTAAATCAAGGACCATATCAAAATACTTCGTTGGATAGAAAGTGAAGCTGGAAAATGTTCAATAAGAAAAAGTTGCCCAATTAGAAATACGATGTTCACTCTACACAGGAATGTAATTTTTTAATAAGTCTACAAACCTACAAAATAGTGTGCTCATTTTTTTTGTCTTGATATTCTTTCTACAAAATCAGAATATCTTCTGAAAAGTGTGGCTGATGTACGGTATATAAGTTCTTGATCTTGCTCAAGAGAGAGAATTATTGACAATTGAGAGTTGTTTCATCTTAATTTTGCGTAAGAGTTCCCAAGAAAAATGCATTAGCCCTTACGTATATTAAGGGACTTTGTTCATCATCTAAGTGGGAGGGACAAGTTGTTGGAGCTTTCTTCAGAGCTTTTGGTGACTACAGGTGTGGGTTTAAGATTTCCCACGGGGTTGTGTTATTCTGAAGCCAGTCTGGCCTCTTCTGTGTTAAACAGGAAGCAAAACAGAAGGTTGTAGTGACACTGCGGAGGGAGTGATATTGGCAGGAGCTAGCTACTGCTTAAAAAATGTTGGTTGGATTATACTCTTAATACAGCCAGCATATAAAAACATTTTGATTTTGCTCTGCAGAGCTCAGGTATTTTTATATTTCCCAAAGTGCTCATGGTGGGAATCATCCTTCAAGTCACACGAAGTTACCAAGAAGCTGCTACGGGGCAGCTGCTTCTTTTTGTTATTTTTGGTTTCTCTTTCTCCTGTTACGTGCTTACCATATATAAGATGTAAGGTATAATGACCAATACAAATTTGAGATGCTGGAGAATATGTAATTTGAATTAGTGTGTTTTGGTAATCTGATGTAATTAATTTGGCTGATACCATTTGTCTAAATAGGTGGGTTATTGCATTTAAATCTTAATCTGTATTCCTACAGACAGTCATGTATAAACTACTTAGATTTTTTTTTTCTGCTGCCTTTAAAGTCATGCAGTTGAAAGCAGGTGTGTGACTGGAATGTAGAATATTGCAGAATGTTGCACTGAGGGGTGGGGGAAAGCTTTTGTAAATATACCTGTCAGAGGTAAAAAGGGAAAAATCATTCAAGGCCCAGTAAATCTTTAACACATCATGAAAGTTCTGACTCTGTCATGTAAATTCCAGCATACTTCATGTCTTCATTTGTTAACAGCATATTTATTTTCTTTTAGTTTGGAAGCCTGGATCAAAAGTTAGCCCTAGCAACACGCATACGTGGTCACGTTCTGCCATTAGCCCTACAGATGTATGGTTGCCGTGTTATTCAGAAAGCACTTGAGTCTATCTCACCTGACCAGCAGGTAATTGTAAGTTAGAACAATATTTTTTTTGTATTTCTTTTTAATAGCACCCACCTTTTTACTTGCTTAAATTGTGGATGGTTCCCTTCATTATGAAAAGCCCTAGGGACCAAAAATAGTTTAAATTATAAGGTTATGATATGCAAGTAGATGACCAGTGAATAGGAAAAGTGGACAGTTAGAATGAAAAGGGGACTTTTCCTTTTTTGAAGAAAAAAAATCACTGAAAAGATAACCTTTTTTTTCCAGAACGAAATGGTGAAAGAGTTGGATGGTCACGTTCTGAAATGTGTGAAAGATCAAAATGGAAACCATGTTGTCCAAAAATGTATTGAGTGTGTTCAGCCGCAGTCGCTCCAGTTCATCATTGATGCATTCAAAGGACAGGTAGTGTTAACAATTCGTTTCCTTTTCTGTAGGGTTGCTTTGATTTGCAGATCTTTCTCCATCATTTGCATATACAAGATAGCATTTGACACTTTACCAGTCAGCTTGTATTAAGTAGGATTAAAGGAGGGGATGATAAAATGGAAAAGCTGTTGAATAGACAGTTTACACGCTGTAAAAAGATGAATCTGTTGGAGCTGAGGATCTGGAAAACCTGTTTGGATGTGCTATAAATACCGATAGAAGTATTTGGCTTATGGCCAGGCTGTTTGAGTTTTGTGATGTGCAATTTTAAATTTCCTTTATAACTTTTAACATTGCTATTTTTGATGTAATAATAAAGTATCTGATCCGTGGCATATACTTTTCATTAAAATTTCCATTTTTTTCTTCTGTTGCTTATCTTGTATGTCTGTCTCAGTGTTTTCCAATTAATACCTATCATTAAGGAAATACTTTGAAGAAATAGTAATCTGTTCCCTACACATGGGGTAGTGTTAAGTGAAGGGCAGAAGGTATTTGTTTATTTAAGGATTTTTTTGTTATGTTTCCAACAAAATTACATTCATACAAGATTGGTATTGTGCCGCGGGCTAGAGAATACGCTGCAGCTAAATAAGATTTTAATATTCTGTGACAAACATGTACTTTTATAGTCTCAAAGAATTGTAAAACATCGTACTAACTTGGCTGTGTTGCTAAATTTTACTTTAATGACTGACCATATGTGTTTCTTAGCGAAGTCTACGATAAATTCTCCCGCACTTAAAACAGCGCTACCAGAATTATTGTCGTACATAGCAGTAAATGGCGTACCAAGATGCTGAGGGGCAGGTCTTCTTGCATCAAAAAATGCACATGGGGTAGATGAAGTGCAGTTTCTAAACTATAAGTAGAGCCGCATTGACTAAAATGTGACTGCCTATTTACTGGACATCCATCCACAAAACCAAGTCATTGTATATTTCAAAAAATACACATATTAGCTAATCTCAAATGGCAAATGAAAAATACTGCACTTCAGTCATGTCACCTAACGGTTATGTATCTTTGTCACCTGCTTGTGGATCTCTGTCTAATCAGCCAAGATTCTCTCTGTTCAGTTCTGACCGATACTGACTCTCAAATATTCTGAATTAATCCCCAAAACACAAACCTGAAGAAGCAGACAAAGGAATAAGTAGGATCATGACTGTATGTTTTAAATACTTGTTTACAAATGTTATATATGTGTGAGAGGGAATGTGAAAGTTGTGAAAATCAGCTACAGTACTTGAGCTCCTTTTTATAAAAGACAAAATCTTCAAATCTTAAAATGAAGAACAAAGTTAAACACTATTCACCTTTCAAGCTTTCCTTTTAACTGAGGGTCAGACTTTCAGGGTCTTCTTTGCAGCTAAGCAGGCCAGAAACATCGTAATGAAAACTTGGGTTCTTAGGCAGCTGTATCATTACTGGAGCCCTTGATAAAAAGATATATAATAAATGGCCTCTTGATCTTTTTTCTGGCTTTTACAGGAGATGGAATTCTGATACTAGCAGGCAAAAGTGTTCATATTTATATAGAAGTAGTTGACAAGTTCAGTTCCGTTTTGAACATGGTAATAGTAGCGCATCTGTAAACTTCAGTTGGATTAACTTAAATTTGCAATTCTGTTTTAAGGTATTCGTACTTTCTACTCATCCATATGGTTGTAGAGTAATTCAGCGTATTCTGGAACACTGCACTGCTGAGCAGACTTTGCCAATCTTAGAAGAACTGCATCAGCACACAGAACAACTAGTACAGGTTAGTATATTCCTTTTTGTAACGCATTGTAGAGCTTTTTTATATTATCATAATTTATTCCCGTTTCTTAGTGTATGAAATAGCTTAAATGCATTTGTTTATTTTTAGCGTTGTAGACATTGATTTTTGTCTTTCTTTCCTTCCATAGTTTTAATGAAAATGAATTTGGAAGTTGGGAGGCAAAGAAGATATAAAAAGCCTTTTCCTTACACTTTTGGCTGTAGCTTCAAGTATACATTGTACATGCACAGAATTAGGTTTTGGGTTTATTTCTTTCTATATTTATTTATTGCAAAGATTGCCTTTTTGTAGTTTCTCAGTTCATTCTGGTGTCCTTCACGTAACTTCTAATAATATCTAAATACAAATAAATTATCAAAAATACACGTTGTCAAAAATGTACGTTGCACATTCCTACACACAAAATACACATTGCATATATATACACAATTCGGACATCTTTTCTAAAAGAAGGCCAGGCTAAAGACCTTATACATGACTTCCCATCTTGGTCTCAGATGAACAAAATTAATGGTTTTGAAATTGAATCACGTTAAAATACTGGAAGAGACTTGTTCAGTAGGAATTTCCATGTTAAAAGGCATGAATTGCATTTTGCTTTATATTCAGTCTAGTTTACCTCTCAGTTTTTTGTATGTAAAGTCTCTATTAGACTGTATATGTCTTGAGGAACCAAATTTCAGGGAGATATTACGGCTGTTACAGAGTGATGATCTTAATTTTGAAGACTTGTTTCTCTAAGAGAATAAAAGGTACTCTAGCAAAATGCCATTTTTATAGAGTATTTCCATTTTCCATGTAAATTTTGTGGTCCATTAAGTAATTCTTGATGCAGTATTTTTTGCATCCCTTTGTTTCTGTGTTGTTGACACTACTGCAGTTTTCTTATATCCATATAAATAGTAAGTTGAAAGTTTATACAAATAGACAATAGCTACATGGATTGTTTGGTATGAACACAAAAGAAAATTGAAGTCATCTTATTTTCAGGATCAATACGGAAATTATGTTATTCAACATGTACTGGAGCATGGTCGTCCTGAAGACAAGAGTAAAATCGTTTCAGAAATAAGAGGAAAAGTTCTAGCTCTGAGTCAGCACAAATTTGCCAGGTATTGCACAGCTTTCATACAATATTAAAGGTTCACTAACCTTCTAAAGTTGTAGTATTGGATTTATTTATCGTGTTACAAAAAGATTGTTATTTTTCCCTTGTGTAACATTTTCGGAAATTTCATATTTTTGTAGAGATGAACGGTAGTGGTAGATTTGGTAGATTTGGGGAAAGAAAAGGGGAAATGCAGCTCTCCAGTAAAACAAATGAGATTTTGTGGGTTTTATGGAGTGTCTTGTGTTCACCCTCTACGAGTTCGGGGAATGGGCTTCCAGACTCCAAGGAGAGGCGTATGAGAATCCCCAGAGCCTGATGAAAAGCTCTCCTAGAAGTTGCTTGATACACTGCTGAGCTAAGACCTCCTGTTTTTTTTTCTATCAGTCCAGTCAAGCAATTTCCAAGCATAAAAAGGCTAGCTGTAAAACGTGGTGCTTCAGCATGACAAGAATTTTATTCACTAGGAAGACTCAAAGTCTTTTTTAGAACCTAAAAATCATCCTTTGGTGCTTTTAACTGGAAAGTAGATTGCACCTTTTTCGAAGGAAAATATACTTCAGAATTCATCCTGGATGGTATAGTGAGACTAACCTTGTCATCAGTCTTAAGTAGAAATGTGCTGTGAGATTTTGAGGGCATGGGTTTTTAAAAATGAGTTGTATGCAAAGCACCAAGTTTGTCTGGATTTTATTTTTCTTTGCCTAAATAGAACTATTCACATTCTTCTCCTTGGAACTTGTTTAATTTCTAAAGCACAAACTCATGACAAGAATAATTTTTTTGCTGGCTTATAATCACTGATGGTATTTTCAGCTTCCGAGACATCTGGAGGTTGGGGACTTCATCTACACGAAGAAATGTTTGAGGGTTTCTCTGATCTAGGCATGCTCCTGAAAAGATCCTTTATTCAAAAAGTAGAAAGCCTTCTATCTGGCTTTCTCTCTGTCCTAAAAGGGTCCACAACTAAAAACAGATGTACTGCAGTACATATGCAACCCAAGGTCCAGTATATCTACCATAGGCCCAGTGGAGAATTTCTCCTAAAAGTATCAGAAAATGACTTTTGGTGGTAATCCTTTACCTTCCTCAGGTATTACAGAGTAAAGATTTGGAAATCGGGACTTAACATATTTAGAATGGACTCTTCAGTGACATTAAGGCACCTGAACTAGTTCAGATAAATGTAAAATTGCTAATTGGAAGAGTTACCTACTAAGTCACGGAGTGCATTTGTCTTACTTTTCAGCAATGTGGTAGAAAAATGTGTAACTCACGCTTCTCGTGCTGAAAGAGCTTTACTTATCGATGAGGTCTGCTGCCAGAACGATGGTCCTCACAGTGCCTTATACACCATGATGAAGGACCAGTACGCCAACTATGTTGTTCAGAAGATGATTGATATGGCTGAACCTGCTCAGCGGAAGATCATAATGCACAAGGTATATTGGTTTAGAAAATTTTCTCTTTATACTACTACCTTATCTGTTAGAATCCCTTTCCCTCTAGACTTAAAACTAGCTGGTTCTGTAATCTAGAAATTGGTGTATAAATGTTAACATTCGAGGGAACATAATGTATTCAGGTCTCTGAGCGCTGTTCTGTAAGCTGAAAATGTAAATCCATAGAGAAGTCCTAAAAGTTGGATTTTAAATCCTCTTTTGGTGTCAGCTTTTCTGTGAAAATACTTCTTTTATGTTGAAATTATTTGTCATGTTTATTAACATAATAGAAGAAAGACAAGTTTGTCTTATTTATATTAGCATTACCTGTTATTATATAAAAACCTTCCGCAGTTTCCTCTGAAAAGATTCCCATACTTCCAACAGGTAGTCACATTTTCTAGTTGAGAATACCCAGAGAGAAACAAAAATGCCATTGCCCCAGTTGCCCTGGGCTATTTGCTCCCATGAGAAAACTTTTTTGGGGTGTTCTGTGTTGCACTACTGTGCCCCCAGCTGTTCAAGTGCTGGGTTGGATTCAGGGAATGTAGTAGGGGTCGGACAGCTCGGCCTCATCTGCCACTGTGGGTTAGGTCACCCATGAAAATACCCCCCTTAGCTTTGCCTGGTGTGTTTACATCGTGTAGTACCGAGAGGTTTTTTTGTTTTTTGTTGATGTTTAAGAAATCAGTAGTCTAAAGTCTGGTTTCAGTCATCTAAAAGCAAAAGTGGAGAGTCGTCAGTTGAATTATTTATCATGTGACAGGTACATCAGTTGCTTTGTGATTCAGCCACCAATTCTACATCTTTCCAGAAACTTCCAAAACTATGAAACGACAGGTTTCTGTTATTTCTTACAGAATTGTTCACAGGTGTACTAACTCTGCTTACAGTTTTTGAGGAAAAAAATGACGGGTTTCTTCTTACAGATTCGACCCCACATCACAACTCTGCGTAAATACACCTATGGCAAACACATTCTGGCCAAGTTGGAAAAGTATTACCTGAAGAACAGCGCTGATCTGGGGCCAATTGGTGGACCACCAAATGGGATGCTGTAAAAGACAAAAAGAAAAAAAAAAAGGAAATGGAAAAAAATTTTATTGTGAATGATCAAAACATACAACTTAACTATAAATGTTCTGATTTTTTTAAATCTATTTATTGACTTTGTTCATCCATTTGTAAAATTTTTATTCTTTTGTATATTTTTGGGGAGTGAATTATAAAAAATATAAAAAAAAAAAACTCCAGCCCTGATCCGGAGACCTATCAGATTGGACGGCTGGCAAAGCACAGAATGCCTGTATATGATGTAATTGTATCAAAATAGCTGTCACATATTTTGTAAATTTTTACCTTGTAAAGTCACTGAAATAGTTTTTAAAGGGAAAAAGTACAGTATTCTTTTAATACACTGGCTTGCAATCTGGTAGGTCTACCCAACATCATAGCACAACAGGTTTATAGAGTTGTATATAGAATTGATCCTTATTTTTCCCTTTCGTGTGAAGTCTTTTATACCAGATTAAAATTGATCAGCTGCATAAACATTATTTAACACGTCAAAAAGTTAAGTTGTGTTTTGGTGGTTCACAACATACTATTCAAAAAATAAACTGGGCACAGCAAATTAAAATAGGGAGTAATGAAACAATGGAAACTTCAAAAGACAGTTTTCACCACTTTGTGGACACACTTTTTTTTTTCTTTTTTTTTAATTAGTGCCCTAAGGTTTTCTCTAGCAATGTATTAAAACTAAAAGTGCTGTATATACTTATATATTTAATTGTTGTACAAGGTAGAGGAATAAAATGATGGTGGTACTTCCATTCAGTAAAGTACACTGTTGGAAAAAGGAGTGAACCCTGTATTAACTTTACAGTCAGTTTTACAATGCAGGAAGAGTAGAGATTTGTATTTTTTTATTTTGCATATAGAATTGTAAGGATTTGAAAGTGTTGAGCATTTATTTTGCTTTCTCACTGTAGATGCAAAAAATAGGTATTGATGAAGAGAAAAGGGGCCACTGAAAAGTAAACTTGATAGCTCAACATTTAAGCATGATTGATTAAATATCCAGATAGCTTTTTTGCTTCCTATAAATATATGCATTGTATACGTGTAGTTAATAGGTGTAAGTTTACAGTTTGAAAACAAATCTCTTGTTTCGATGTTTATTACAAGCCTTGCTAATTTAGTAGTGATGCTTACCTTGGTTGTACAGATGTACATTTGTAAACCTTCATGCTGTAAATGTAATTTGTTTTACCCTTTTTGGGACAAAAATTTGCATTTTAGTGTATATTCATATCCCCCTTCCCTTTTCTCCCCCTGGCATATAGTGTTGTATAATGTAAATTTATTTCAGCAAATCAAGAGTGATTTTTTTAAATTCTATCTTTATATGGTTTCAGAAATATGAACCGGCTTTCTTTTTATCTATTGTGAGAAACATTATGTTTTGTTTATAACATAGCTGTTGATTCTGTTAATATGGACACTTTGGGAAATCAATCTGTTCAAATTTTAAGTTGGGATAATAAGCATAGCAAGAAAGAAGTGGACTGAAATACTTGGTTATCACAGAAACCAATGCTTCTTCCATCTTAATAAATGTGGCATGATTTTTTTGTACAGAAGAGTACTGTATTTTTGAATAGCCTTCTCCCAGCGTAAAGCAAATATGTATGATACTGTCAATTTTTTTCTCTGGACATATGACATTGTAACAGTAACATAAAGATGATGTACATTTACAAGCGGCCTTATGTACATTTCCCAATGATCTTTTTAAGGCAGAGTTGTGACCATATGTGTATAATTAAAATCCTTTTTAATCCTTTGCCTATGGAAATATTTTGGAAAAAAAAAAAGCTTACTTTGTATATTCAGTTTCTGAAAGATAAAGAAAGTGCTTTGTATGTTGTCGAAGTAAGTATTTTGTGTAAAACATTCATTTGGATGGCATAACCCGAAGTTTTGATCACCAAGATAGGTTGAAAGCAGTGTCGAGCATCGATCAAATAAAAGGCTGTAATGGTAGGGCTCTGATCATGAGGAAAGAAAATAGTAGTGGTATTAACTTGTGTAAGGAATTCTGTTGTATTACTGTTTATATCAGGTTGACGTAAGTCTTATTAAAGCATACATCTGAGTTGCTACTTTTTTTTTTTATATGGTAGTGTTAAATCATTAATAGGCAAATGTGAAAGTTTCTTCTGGCCTACCTTTAGTTTCTGAATCTGTCATTTAATGCCTGCATTAAGTGATGTAGTAGGCCTAATTATTTTTAGTAATCGCATTTCTGATTGCCAAATAGTTTTTGAATGGCAGTTCACAAAATTCCCTTCAAGAGGCACAAGCCTTGTCATTGGAGCCAGGGCTTTCCTGTAGTCACACAAAGGATGGCATTTGAGCATCTTTCTTGAACGTGTTAATTCTCCTGAGTATTTTTTTCTTGTGCATAAATGTTATATGTTATAAGCTGAAGAGCTGACATTCTCTCCAACATGAGGCATTAAATTAGGCTTTTGGGAATGTCCAGGCAGAAATTGGTAGTGTCCAAGTAGCACTCATGCCATGGTTGAATTTAAACAGTCCTATAACCATCATCCCTAGTGTTTTCAGTACCTTGAACATCTTCCACTTGCTATCCTAAAACCTTTTTTTTTGCACAAATTGTATGCAGGAACATGATCACTGGTTTTCCTTCCAACTACTTTAGGCTTTGGGTAGAACCACTAGACTTTTTGCTATAATATCGCTTTTTGATATACATTGTTTATGGACCAGTTTGATTAGGTTTGACTCCAGGTGGCTCATATCGAATAATGTAATGCTCACGTGTATATACTGTAAAAAATCAAAATGAAAATGTGTGAATAATACTGTGTGAAATACATCTGGTCTTGTGTTTTTCGTGCAGGAAACCAGCATTTCGTTTTGTTCTCAGTTAACGTTTCGTTTGCTATCTGTGGAGCTCAGCTTTGAAAAGGTACTCAGTTCAACTTAGTGATCTGAGGAAAATCAGTCAATTATTTGAGAACCCTGTATTAGGTCATTCAGATTCCAGTTCTGAGCAGCTAAACTTCATGTTTTCCTAAAGAAAAATGTTTACCAGTGGGGAATTAAGGCTACAGCCTCGCAGCAGTTTCTTTGCCCTGCTGAAACCACGATGGGTCCCCGAGCACTGGAGAGGGCTGGGAGTGGTGGCTGCTCTTGTCATCGCTGCACCCAGTCTTTTCTGTTACTCCAGGATTTTCTTTCAAAGGGCCATTTTTGGCTTAAGGTGGGGAGTGAAGTGGTCTAACTGCAGGGGAGTGGGTGCACTTTTTGCTATTGCAAAAAACCCTCCTAAGCGACCCGTTATGGACACAGAAGCCATAATGCCATTACTTCCATCGCTGACAGCTGATCCACTCATACTCTTTCACTGGGGTCCAGGGAACCTTGAAGCTTCTGCGGCCCTAATGTGTAGGTGTCTTAGAGTGCTGATGGCACTGAGACACCGCTGTAGTCACTCCTCGCTGTGCCCTGGGGATCAGGCATTTTTCCTCCTGGCCTGCTGTGCAGCAGCCTGGTGATTAGGTTGATTTGTCGACCAGTTTCACGCCATGAGGATGTTTGATGTTCAGCATGCTAGTACCTAGGAAAAAGAGTAAAGAGTGAGGTGGCAGCTCCCACTGTATGTCATTCAGGGAAATACAGATGAGAGAAAAATCGCAAAAGAGTTTTAAGATCTCATGGCTGGTGCTGAATATTGCAGACTACATTGAAGTCATGCAGCTGGGGAGAAAACCCAATGCCAACTCCACAGATAAACAATTTTCTACTCGATGGTTGTCATCAGGTCACCCCAGAGCCCTAATGTTGAATTTTATGTGGAGAACAGTGGCTGGTCATCGTCCATCTGGGTGGTTGGCACCTTGTTTTGGAGCTTTGCTCAGTGGTGGTGTAGTTCTGTGTTGCTGCCTGAGAAAAAAAGGAAAACACGTTGTATCTGATCTCTACTGTCCCTGTCCTGGTCCCCAACCTGCAGCTGTCACTTTGTTGACACAAAGGTCCCTGTCTTGCAGAGCTCCTGGTAGTGCTTGAAGCGGTCCCAAGTCTGTGGACAGTGCTGGTGACAGGACGCGTGTGCTACAGACGCGTTTATGTCACGCTGCCTGAAGAGTTTCAACTTGGAGTATTCTCTGTGGTTGTAAAGAACATTAGAGCTCTCACAGGCTCCATCTGTGCCTGAGAATTGCTCACTCAAGCACCTCTGGGCTTGGGAATGGAGAAGCTTGGTTTCTCTCGGGGACAGCAGATCCTGTCAGGCACGTGCTTGGTTCCTCAAAGTCCAGACCTGGGCTAGAGATTTGGGAAAACTTATCAAATGTCCAGATACTGCCACCCTGAAAGATGCTCAGAGTGATGCTGAAGAAGGAGCCGGGGGTGTTTGCAGTGCTCCTGCGTGGCAGAGCAACCCAGGCCTCCCCTGCTCCGTCACCAGAAGGGGTTAGAAAGCGGCACCATTGTCATGGAAAGCAGTCATGGGTCACCTCCTCCCACTCGGAAGGACGGAGAGAGAGCCAAAGGATGGCGGCACCGCAGCTCCAACACAGTCAGGGCTGTTCCTGACTGCTCATGCCGTGCCTGTGCTAGGGACAGGAGGCAACTGCTTTATCAGAGACTGAACCACAGCCTGGTGTTACACACTAGGTTTTGTAACGCAGAGGCTGTCAGAAAGCTGCCACCCTGTGTCAGGAGCCAGGAGAGAAGCATTCAGTGTGACCGACCTGCTGGTGCTCCTCAGCAGCGCGGTGCAGGAGCATTTCCTCCATCAGCCCCATGGACAGAGCTTAGTTTCCTTTGAATTAGTTTCCTTTATCAGCCGTAGGGGTTTGAACCCGCTTCTCTCACATTACAGGAGCATGGCCTAACCGCAGGGAGCTGGGCGGGTTCGCTTTCTGCTGGGTTTGGGCTGGGCTTGTAGCAGGGCTTGAACCACTCGTTGCATCACATCAGCACAAGATGGAGCATGACTCCGAAGCACGCAGGTGGGAGTGGGTAGGCCCTGCCCCTGAGATCCTTGTCTCCACCTTGATTCTCCCAGGCTCACTTAATGTAAAACACGTCTTGGGAGCAGCACATCCCCATCCTTAACCGGAAATGCTCTGTGAGGCTTTTTTATGTAGCAGCTGAAATGGAGGAAGGAGTCTATCCCTGAAGTCCCCCTTCACTGTGTGAGGAAGAACCACATTTCTTCCCTGCCAAGCCTGGGAGGCCAGGGGGGAGACAAACCTTCCCCTTCTTCCCTTTCCCTTTCCCCTTCCCCTTCCCACAGGGTGCAGGCGCCGGAGGCTGCTTAGGGCTGGCTTGCTGGGCTGCTGATCACAAGGCAGACTCACACGCCACGGATAATCCTTATCGCTTTTCCTCTCTGAGAGCCGTGATACAGCACCGGGAACTCTTCTCACTGCTCCCCACACAGGCTCAGTCCAGGAGGAGGGAGTCAGGAGCCCACGAGTTCACACAAGCAAGGTCCTGGGAAGGTTTCCTCTCCCAGGTGGGTCGGCCTCAGCCCTGTTCCCTGTTCCTTTGCGTAGATGCCGCCGTCCAGAGGCTGCTGGAACGATGAAAGCCATTGCTCATTAAGCAAGGGTTACGGAGAGCTGAAGAGCCAAGGATGGACAATCTCAGCGCAAGCCACAGAACCAATTCCTCCCCCCACATGGAGGGATGGGATGAATGGAGCAGAGTTCACCCATCAGCTCCAGGCTATATGCTGATCTCATTCAAGTGGGCCACGTGGCTCTCAAAAAAAGCCTTTTTGTTCAAAAAGTGACTATCCTAAGTACTCAAAGACTCACATGGTATCTCCCATTTCCTTGAAATGGCATGTGTCTCAGAACCTGGGGCTTGGCTATTCACCCCACTTTGGGAGCACTATGCACTTGGGTCCTGCTGGGAAAAGGGCAGCCCTACCCTCCCTAGGACACACGGGGAACCAAAAGCCCAGGGATCTGATGGGGGCGTTAAAGATCAGTCACTCCACGTGTCTGTGGGTGCTGTGCAGCTCCCGCTGTCCTCTCAGAGAGAATCCCAGGACCCTCCTGGGATCCCAGCTCACAGCCTCTGCTGTGTAGGTATGGACACTTCCATGTGGACACATACCCCAGGAGAAGATCCTGTTGCCTACTGCGGTGCCTGGTGCCATTCGAGGCACCCTGGGGCACCCGAGACACCTGGACGGAGCAAGGAAACATCCCCAAGGGATTGCCTCAGCCTAGCCTCTAGCTTCTGCTCCAGAAGGGCATTGATGATGGCACCAGGCACCTGCATATAGGCCATGGGTCTCTTCACCCAGAAGGCACCAGAAATTATTAGCAACTTTTAATGAATCGGTGATTAAAAGAGGGTAGAAGGTAGGGATAGGCCCGAAGGGTTTGCTGGGGGTGGGAGTGGGAGCAGCTTAATGTTGGAATAGGACAGGATGAGAAATGGAGAAATGAAACATATGCATCCCCGTGCACACACTCAAAGCTGCTGTAAGCACCACGTAATAAAATTCATGCTCTGAATTTTTGGGTAGACCTGTGTGATGCCAGGAGTTGGACTCGGTGATCCTTATGGGTCCCTTCCAACTTCGGATATTCTATGATTCTATGAACCATCAGGACTCCTCTGATTATAAATACTGGGAGGAGAGGAAGAGGAGAAGGAGCACTTGGGGAACCCAGTGGTATCTTTAAAAGACAATAATAATAAAAAGGCACCTTTATGCACAGCAAAACCTTCACTCTAGGCCTCCATATGAAGTATACGTGAATCAGAATTTTTTTAAAAAGGGAGGAAAAAAAACCAATTCAAATACCTGTGTATTTTACACCTAAAATACCTAAAACAATTAAAAAATATATTAAAATACCTAATTAAAATTTACCACGTCAGCCAGTGCTGCTCAGAGCAGGGCAGGTAGCGGGCACACGGGCCATGCACAGCTTAAACCCAGTGCAGAACCCAGCTCTGTCCTCCACAGACACGCAGGTCAGCAGGATGGGTGGAGAATCGGTGGGTGAATCAATGCTGTGACAGCAAGGGCTGAGAGACGCTCATACCGCCTGGAGGGGTACGGTGGTGGAGTGTCTGAGCCAGCCGGTATCTTCGGAAATGTGTAAGTGGCCTCAAAATGCTAAATGAAGGATGATAATTACAGCAGGATGCACCCTTTTGGTTAATCGGGAGGAAAGCCTGTGTGTTATATCACACGAAACTGATGGCATAGTCACAGCTGATAGCTGGAGTCAGTTATAGGAGCTGAAGTTAGCCCAAGCGCAGCATTCCTCAGAGATCTTCGGATAGTCCAGGGTCCAGATCACACCAGCTTACTGAAAAAAAAAGAAAGAAACAAAAAAGCAGATTTTTTCACAATGCTACAAATGTTGTCTAACAGGCAGTTACTGAAATTGAGCTAAAGCCTCTGATGCAGCCTAACCCTGCCCTCAATGGCTGCTCTGCTGCAGCATCTGCTTCTTCCCAGACCACAGCTCTTTTTGCATACGTGGGAGTACTAAACCTGCTTTGGCAGAATTCCTGGGGCTATACGTGCTCATTCAGATGCAGCAGAAACACCTAGCCCAAGTCACTTGGCTGCTCGCAAGTGACAGTGTGAGAGCACACGGTGAACGTGTTTGTACAGCTGTGGGCTGAACACTTCTAGATTTTGGTTACAAGTCCTTAACTTTCATCCGGGACTTTTTAACCAGCAGCACAGCGCCAGGTTATGCAAATGCTGCTCGCTGACTTCAAGGGTATGTTGTGCATTTGGTACGGTCAGAGGGAAGCGGGCACGACATCCCACGGGGAGAACTTTTACAGCTTTATGCAAGTTATTCGAGCATCCAGGAGCCTCTCTCTCAAACCAGGACAGTGAAGGAGTACACAGAGGAAATACAGGAGTCCTTTGATAAGAGATTAAGTACTTCATTCCTCTGAAATCCCTACCTCTCCCAGGCAAATAATGGGTCTCTGTGGCACTGCCAGAAGAGGCCGTAGAACCAAAACTATGCATATTTTTTATTCTCACAGCAGTCGTCAGGGCACTAAAAAGGCACTAAAAAGGCATGAAACATCACAGCCCCTCTCCTACAGGACGGCAGGCAGCTGTGAAGTGTCCAGCTCCCGTCCGTGAGTTGGAGGGACTGCAGCTCAGGCATCCAGCCTGTTCATCCAGGTGTCAGCATCAATGTGTATTGGTGAACACGCAGACGAAAGCCCCTGACAATTGCAGGCTGTAGGACCAACAAAAACACCCGCTGCAAGAGACAGCAGGTACCCGGCAGCAGATGTGGTGGAAATAGAGTGGCTCTGGCATCCCCTTGCCTCCTCCCTCTTCTTTGAAGCTCCCAGCAGCAGCAGCCTCCCGTCCGAGTGCTCCTGGGAAACGTGATAGCTTTCTCTCCATGCTCATTTTCGTGCCAGGGCAAACCCCGTTCTGTGCTTAAATTATTTGGGGTCACAGAGGTTGAGGGATCACACACTGCAAGCCAGTGTGAGTCACTGCCACTGAGCTGTCCTGAGCTAACCACACGGGTAAGTGAATCACAGAAATGCAGAACAGACTGAAGAGTCTTGGCCAAGGGGAAAAAAAAAAAAAAAAAAGCGGTTATTCAGGTGAGTGCTTTGAGAAATACCTGCCTAGTCCACGAGCCCTGGGCCCGGTAGACCAAAACAGTTCAACAGTGAAAGCACCAGCCAGAATTACAGCAAAAGGCCTCATTAAGAGAGAGCGAGTCAGCCTTTTTTGTGGGCAACATCCACGTAACTTCAGCCAAACCCCACGCAGGCTAATGGGAAACCCTCCACAGACTCTGATGTGCCAGCCCCCAAAATCCAGCTCTGAGCATGGAGGATCCTACCAGGCCCTCACGTGCGGCATCAAAGCAATGCAGCTGTTTTTATCACAGCTGTTTATGAAAACTATCACAGAGGTGGCATGCAACTGCCAGCTGGGCTTTTGCCAAACGAAGCTCTGCTAAATTCAGTTGGGAAGTATTTGGCTAGTGGCACAGAGTAATATATAGTTTTTGGTGTCCACCCAGAAATTGTCATTAGCAGGACCCAGGGAAAGGGGATGGAGGAGAAGACAAAAAAGCCACCAAAATTTGTGGGAGAGGCAGCCAAGTTGATTCAGCTGATATCTATAAAGCCAGCGCTGCAGCCACAATGACACTTGGACCACTAGGCATTGCATTGTTTAAACTGAAAGAAAAAAAAAAGAAAAAAAGAGTTTTTGCAAGAAGGCTTATTCCTGTCCAAATAAGCCAGGACATCCCTTCCGTCAGAGCATTACATGGCAGAGCAGAAAGGAGCCCAGAGCAGACATCCATCCCCTCAGGCCAGCTCCATGCTCCCCGCCTTGGGGTGAGCTGTGGGGAGCCTGCTTTGGTCTCTCACTTCCTGGGAGGGAAAGCCAGGAGGCAAACAAAGTTGCTCAGAGATCTCTGACTCACTGCAAAGAAGGCTGGACAGAACAAGCAAAATCAGATATCACCGTGCAAGCGCACTGGGTGGGTTCAGGTGATCCTGCTGTAACTCACCATCGGCATTCGGAAGGGTCAGAATCAGTTATTTCTACGTCAGTGCAAAGGGACAGCCAAAACAAACTGAGCAACATTCGCCCAGGCATGGGAGGAGGCAGGAAGAGAGTTAAGTGTAGCCGGTACTGCGACCCTGAACAAAGAGCGACAGTCTGGGGAGCTGGGGACCGCAGTGCCTGTGCTCCCAGAAGATGAACTGGATGTTGCGCACTAGTGGACAAGTTTTGGTAACGCAAGGTTGAAGGCCCAGGCTGCTTCCTCCGCAGACTTGTTCTTGCACTCGGTATTGATTTAAGGCATGGGCGGATTGCTCTTTTGTTGCTGCAGGGAGCTAGCAAGAGCAGGATGTGATCCATGGGTAACAGAAGCTTAAAGGGAACTTAAAGGGGAAGGAGTAGAGAAGGAACAGACTAGCAGAGAATAAAACTTTGCAAATCCTCTTGGTCTCTGCAGTCTCCAAACAGACCGCCAGCCACATTGCCCTAACATCCTCCTGGCCCTTTCAGGACAAAAAAAATTCTTCCTCTTCCACCCCCAGGTTTTAGGTCACCAACCACAGGTCTCCTGTTGCCAGCTCACCGTTCTGAGGCACCGTCCATGGGAAAAACCCAGACACAGAAGGGAATTTCACTGACAGTGCTTCAAGCCCTCATCAAATACAACCACTTGTTTTGGATGCATTTCCCACCTCACTCCAACCAGTTCCTGGGGCAGACTTTATCTGAATGTATTTAACATCCCATAAGTGTACCTCTTATCTCTCTGTCCAGCCCAGTGATCAATAGATTTGAGGTTTTCAATCAAGGTCTTGTCTACACCTTATAGCTGAGAGAAGTGGAACACATAAGGTGCTGTGGGTTTCCCATTCTTATAAACCCCCTTTAATTAACTGAGGTACCCAAGAGGGAAAAATCTCCCCTCTGTCACAAAAGCAGCAACTGAGAAACAGGCAATCAGCAGCAGGGAAGCCAATTATCTGAAGCCAACCAGAGATGGCACCCATTGGTGCTGAGCTGTCAACTCCACAACAACCCCAGCTGGCAGGCAAAACTGCCTGTACACTGAAGGCAACCTCACTCTTCGCATACACTCTAGCCTCCCCCTGTGTATTAGGGAATATACTCCCCTTCTTCATCCCGAGGTGTCAGGCTGTAATATCCTAGACAAGTTTGTCTACAGGTGAAGTCACTGAGATGTGATGTGTGGCCACAAGGTCCTCCAGACCTTGTTGAGGAACTCAGCTTTTTCTAACCCAAGTCCATCTGGTTGCACTCTGTTAATGCACCCTCTATGGACACATGCCACCAGACTTCAGCAGCAGTCATCTGCCCTGCAGGCTCCACTGCTGCTGGTGGTCACAGGCGACGAGAGGACACACGGTGAAAGTGGCCACCACCTCATGCTGCTCTAGATAGGTCCAGCACCTGGAAAGCCAGGCAGGCAGCTCCCACTGCTGCATGACACTCACATTCACAGGGCACAAGAGATGATGGCCTTTGCTGCAGAACACTGTGAAGAATGGTGGTGGTTGCCCAACAGCAAGTCGCCATCCCAGCTCCCCCCCTTGCCTCCGCTGGTGGCGGAAGCAGCAGGCTGGGTTCGTCCCCCGGCTGTGCTTCCCCTCTTCCCATGGCAGGACACAGTTCAAACCAGCCCCTTGTCCCCGGGGAGGCCGAGTTCAATTGGGCTACGCTGCTGGAAGCCCTTGATCCACTTCTGGGAAATCCCCACAGCTCCACTGTACTGGGCAGAGACAACCAACTCGTATCATCCCCTGAGCGCGGGGCTGCCAAGAAACTCCTTTCCATACAAGTCTCATCTGGCTTTTCAGCATGGAGCTCTTTTGACTGAAACCACAATACTTAGCATGCTTCAATGATCAAGCAGAGGGCACGGGAATGTCACTGAAAACACTTGGCTCCCAAACACAGCATTGTTCTTCCCCTTACCCCATTCACAGATCCTGACCAGAACATCCCAATCAAGCTTTACATGTTTTCTAGCAAATCCAGCAAGTAGTACGACAGTGCTATTTGGTCTCCCATCTCCCCGAACACACACGCACACACACTCGCATGAAATCCATATGTCATGAGGCCCTGCCAGCGCCTCCACGCAGCTCACAGAGGCAGCCCTCATGGCAGCGTTTCCTCCATGTCCGCAAGCTTCCAGCACTGGACACAGCCCGGGCAAACCGGCCTCTGCCACACCAAAATAGCTGAGAAGGGTGATGAGGAGCTGCATGCTAATTGCCAGTCACGCCATCACAGCTGGGATGTCCCCTTGCCTGGACTTCATCACCTGCACATGAAGCCCACCTCACCAGCGCTGCACTTCTGGGTGCCACCAGCTCCAGACATCTGTCAGCCTCCATCACCCCTTTGTCCTGCCTGGAGCACAGACTGCAATGTGGTGGCCATGCCAGGCACCCACGTGCCCCCATAGTTTTTATTTTGCCTCCTTTCTCCACCGCACCTTGCCTTTCTGCCCCACCGCCTCACACCCTGTGGTCATTTTGGCCACAAAGCCACAGCGGCGCCATCTTCTCCCCAGTAGCCCCAGCATGGGGGAGCGGAGCATGGTGGCCGCGGCCCCACTGAGGGAAAGGCGGCATGGCAGGGGTTGTTCCGAGGAACGCTGCATGAGTAATGTAAGAGAGAGGGAAAGAAGCGAGCTAATTAAAGACACGTGATAAAATCATGAGAGTTTTAGCCACATTGAATATCCAATTACGTCTATTAGCCTTTGGGCCACAGCTGCGGAAAGGGATCCTCAGTCTGGCAGTGGTCTGCCGTCCCCTTCCAACACCCACCCGAGGGCCCTGAGAGACACCCAGAAGCGCTGACTGCAGCTCTTTTTTGTGTGCCCCCCCCCCCCCCCCCATTCGTCCTAGGACAGCACGGCCCCATGGCCACTAGCTTGGCCGTGTCCCTCCTCCATCCTGGCCACCCCACAGGCACGCGGTGCCCACTGACAGTGCCACCAATGTGCACTCCCAGCAGCAGCAGTATTAGCTTTTAAAAAGTGTTTTTAATTCTTTCCCTTTTTTTGTTTTTTTTTTTTAAGTCTGCACAGTCATTTGCTTGCATTGTTTATAGCCAACACTCCAGCATGTGTTGGCACACACACACAAAGGCAAAAAGAAAAACAACCCGACAACTGAATGGACTGGGAGCAAACAGGAACTGCAGCCCCGGCCGTGCGAGCGGGGTAATAAAACTCGGCCCGTGCTGTATTTTGTGCAGGATTATTGCCTGCTCCGTTTGCACTATCTACAGCGAGACGTGCAAAGAGCGCAGGAGAGCGCTCAAGTTGCTTTTAACTCTGGAGGGCACAGCCAGGCAGGAAGGGGCTTCTTTGAAAGCAGCCCCTTCATGCCGCAGACCCGAAGCAGCATTTTTTTTAAACTCGATTTTACCCCTTTGGAAACCCTGTCCCAGCAGCAGCAGCACGGGCCGATCCCCACTTCTTTTTTGGGAAAAAAAAAAAAAAAAAAAAAAAAAGGAGGGAGGGGGGCTCAATAGCATCGTTCCCACAGCGGGAAGGGAAGGGAGGGCTTTCAAACTTCTTATTTTTAGCCAGGAGGAAGGAAGCTCGACCGGAGCACGGCGGCGGAGGAAATCGGGGAAGGGCGATGCGAGGGGAGCGGCGGCTCCGGGCAGGGGGGGACCGGCGGAGGGCGGCCGGGGGCTGGCGGCGCAGGTAGCGCGGGGGCGGGCAGCGCCGGGCCGGGCCGGGCCGAGCCGGGCCGGGGCAGGGCTGGGGCCGGCGCGGGGAGCCGAGGGGAGGGGAACCGAGGGGAGGCGGAGCCGGCCGGGGGGTGGCCGTAAGGTGAAGGTTGTTGCAGTGGGTTCATTAAAAGACAGAGTTCAACTCCTCGCCGCCGCAGAGAGAGCACGAGAGCGGCTGGGGAAGGGAGGGTGAGAGAAGAGAAGAAGAAAAAAAAAAAAAAAAAAAAAGAGAGAAAAACATTGAAAATTCAAGAGTGAAAGCCGGCAGATTTTTCTAAAGCGTACTCCGAGAGGGGAGCCCGAGAGGAAAGGGCAGTGCCGAGCCCGGCGCGGAGGAAGGATGATCGGCGCGGCGGCCGTGTGGCTGCTGGCGCTCTGCCTGCACGCTGCCCTCCCGGTGAGCCCGGCGGCGGGGGGCTGCGGGGGGCTGCGGGGGCTGGGGAGCTCTGCCTCGTCCGGCCGGGTCGGGGTGGTGGTTTGGGAGGGGATTCAATGGCCTTTTGTGCTGGCGGGAGCCTTAATTCAAAGCAGCCCCGCTGCTGCTGCTGCTCCCGACCTGCCGGCGGCTCCGCCCCGCTGCGAGGCTCCGAGCACGCCGCGGCCACCCGGGGCCCCCCCCGTCCGGTCCTTCGGGGCTGGGGTGAGCCTCGCATCGGGCCCTTTGTGGCTGGGGAGGTCCCTTTGCGGACCCCTTTCTGTCCCGGGCAGCGGGTGGTGGTGCCCCGCTGGGGGTCCGGAGCCTCCTGGGGCCGTCCCCTGCTCCCCTCTGCCCTCCCCGGCTCGGTGTGCTCTTCCTCCCAACTCCGGCGGTCCAGGAGGAGCTCCGTGCCCCGGGGAGCTCGGGGGGAGGAGGCCCTGTGGGGCTGCAGCCTCGGAAAGCCCCGGCTCCCTGCCGCAGCAGCAGCCGCCAGATGTCATCCGCGACTAGAGGAGAGGGTGTCTGGCCCAGCGCTGCCCGACGAGGGTCTGGCCACAGCAGCCTCAGCTCCTTGTGTAGGAGCTCTCCTGGTGGTTTGTGTGGGGTCGGAGCCCTGCTTGGCACCCCCCGGGGGGCACACAGCCACCCTTTCCTTACGCGGTGAAGGGTGCTCGCTCCCCAGGTGCTTGCATGCATCGCTCGGGAGCCTTCAGCCCCGCCAAGCAGCCAAGAGCAAGCAGAACCTGAGGCTTCGTGTGGGCAGGAGCATGGGAATCAAAGCACGCTTCCCCTTTTTTTTTTTTTTAATTTTGTTCAGAAAAGGTATAATTGTTTTGAAACTGGTCTGGAGACGATCTGCAGCGGTAGTTGGATAAGGAGTGGCAGAACAAAGTGCACAGCAGGACCGAGGCTGCTCAAAATACCTGCGGCTTTGGCGTGCCGTCCTGCCTGCGAGCTCTGCCTGTAGATGCGGACATCCAGCCGGCTAGCACACATGGTAGTGAGTAGCTAGTCCGTGAGGTGGCCAAAAACAACAAGCACGTGAGCGTAATCAGCCCTGCCTCGTGGGGAGGGGGCTCTGCTCCTCACTTCTGAATGAGCTTGCTAATGAATAAAGTGGAAAAACTGCAGTTCACTTGCAGCCTCTGCAGCACGTTTGGATAAAATTACCCAGTGATAAATGTTTCTTATTAGAAATGGTAAAGGCATGAAGTGAATGCTCGTCTGGAGTTTTCCTGTGCGTGGGGAGATGGTCTGGCTGATGCTTCAGGTTGAGGGACGTCCTGGTGAGCAACAGAGGAGTCCTCGGGGCTCTCGGTGGTGACTCAGCACTGAGGCTGGTTCCCTCCTGGGGATCACGTGGCCGCCTTCCCATGTCGAAATGTCAGTGACACGGATGAGGCTGCCTTTCCCACCCAGCTGGAGCGATTAGGCTTTAGCATCAAGTGGCTGTGCTCACTGCTGAGCGGAGAAAGCAGAGTGACCTTACAGCAGTCCTTTGCATGTGGCAGGTCACGGCGTTATGGGTGCTGGCATGGGTGTGCTGGGCTCTTGGTGGTCCGGTTATAGGAGGGTGTCCCACTGCCTCTGGCACATCGCTTGACCCTTGGCTATCGCTGCAGGACTTAACTAAGCAGCAGGAACAAGAAAGTGGCCAAGTGATAGCTGTTTTCTTTCTGAGCACTCTTAGGAGCAGGAATAATTGTGGGTTCCTTTCCTTCCTCAAGATAACACTTTGCTACTCAAACATCTCATATGAGATTAAAATTCCTCTTTGAATTGATGGAGGCATTGAATTTCTTGAAGTAAGAAGGCTGATGCATCTTAATGGATTAGCTTGGTTATTGTCCCAAAGAGACACTTTTGTGGGATATAACCCTGCCTCAAAGCCAGGTGAGCATGGAGGAGGACAGCGGACAATCCAGCCTGCACCTTGAGGAGAATGGGGTTTCGATTGTTTCATCTGGTGTGGGTGCGTGCTGGTGGTTAACGCAAGCTTAGCAGGGCAGGCAGAACCTTTTTTCCAAGGGTGATGTCATTGCTATCTGAAGTGCAAGCTAATTAGAAGAAATTAGGTAGCCTGGCTTGCTTATTAAACATATAGGCAGTAGATAAGAAGGAAACACTTTCTTCTGTAGAAGTACCCACAGAACAGCGTCACATTATTTATCAAGTACTGCAAACAGCACTTCTCCTTGTGAGCCTTGCTTGCTGGTGGCTCCCTCTCTGAAAACAGTGAGTCAGCTCTGATGAGAGCAGAGAGCAGTAAGCCACGGTTTGTGCTGGGGAAGGGGGCTCCGCTGCGAGTTTCTAGCCTTTTGTTCCAGGTTTCTGGCAGTTTTAAGTGGCTAGAAGAGCTAACACTTTTAATGGCAGCACTCTGAAGCTTCTGGAAACCAAACAATCCTCTCTAACAACCCGAGACAAGTTGCAGCAAGTGCAAGAAACCTGTAAGCCTTCTAAAATTAAGTGAGTGCACTAACCTGAAATGTAGGCTGCTGTTTTAGCAGCAAAATTGGTCCATTTTAAGTATGTGTTTTGCATTGCTAGTGGGTAGATGTCTCCAGGTGGCCTGTATAGTAGCACCTTGTCCTAACCTTGTTTGATGTGGCTCTTGTGTCTGAGGACCATACTAATGCCTCTGAGAGGGACACTGCACAAATGCACATGTCATCTGGCACCTAGGGAGCTGATAGGAGTAGATAGAGGAGGGAGCTTCCTGGGAGAGAGAAGACATGACCTCTTTCTCCATCCCTGGAGGTGTTCAAGGCCAGGTTGGATGAGGCGCTGGGCAACCTGATCTAGGGGGTGGCATCCCTGCCCATGGTGGGGGTTAGAACTAGATGGTGTTTGGGGTCCCTTCCAACCTGAGCCATTCCATAATTCTTTCCTGAAGAGGTGATGTCAGTGATGAAACTACTTAAGCAATACAGTTTTATCTTAGATCTCCTCTTTATTAACTCAGAGCTCTTAGTGCAGAACTTCAGGACAGCAAGACCCTGATGCACTTGCTGAAATGTAGGATACTTCAAGTGGCACATGGCCCTCGGGACAATGTTCAGGCTGATGTTAAGACACCTCAATGTAGGTGTCTACGTGTGCACTAGGTGCCCAAGCTCTTATTATAGTCACAGCAGTGTAATCAGTCAGCCAAACAGAGTGGTTATCTGACTAGCTCCTGCATGTCTGCTTCAAGGTGAATGGCTCTGTTTGGGCTCGGTTGGCTGGATCTCGTTTTGACCGTAAAGGGAGCACAGACACCTTCACGTTAGCTTCTTAATCTGGGAGCGATGCAGCTGAAAGCGCTGCTCCTATTTGTGAAACTTTCCTGCTAACCCTCTCCATAAACAGATGGTCTAGACCGCCGCTGTTCCTGTGCCAAGAGAGCTAGCAAAGCAGTGGGAAACATCAGCTTTCAGCTAGAACAACAGCTCTCTCCTGTTCTGGTGCAACAGGATCAGTGCCTCCGAACAATAGCCCAGCCTCGCTCTGCTACGGGCTGTGGAAGAAATCAGGGGGTATAGCTGGCTTCCGTATCAGCGCTCTGACGTGAGAAGTGGGAGCAGAAACATACATGCATGCATCTTTTTAGAGGGAGAAGGAACTGTGAGCTTTTGAGGGGGGATTAGAGTATTTTAGTATTTAAAGATGCTGCTTATTTGTGGATTAGAAGTGAGGCACCTTTGTTGCTCACTAGGCTTTGATACAGGCAGTGAATTTGCAAAGAGGAAGCTGTTCTGACCAGCGGTACGAGGAGCTCTGGTATTTCTTACAGGTTCCTTTATCCTCTGAGCTGAGAAGACACTCTAAAGGTCAGGATCACATGCTGTCTCCTTTGGAGCTTGGTGCTGAGCATCAATTTTCTTATCATGTCCCTAAATTACGAGTTGAGTAGCATGCTCCATTTGAACCACTGCTCTGCTAGGCTCTTGGCGTACCACAGAAATGAGCTTTATCTGGCCTGGCTAGAAACCTGGGATAGCGCACTTTCAGCTGTGGAGATGCTAGTGGAGAAGTTCCTGCACTGTGAAGCCTCACCTCAAGGTGAGATAACATTCGGACCTCCTACAAGCAGCCCTTGTGGAGCAACATCTGCTAATGTGGTGGTTTCCCAACCTCGCAGTTTCTCAAGCAGTGCTTGGCTGCAGCTGACGTTCTAGGTCTTGTGGAACCGGCACAGGTCCAACAGAATCTGTTAGCTTGGGCTCCTTGCCACGCCAGGCTGTAATGTTTGTATCGCACCGCTGAGACCAGTCTCACCAGTGAGGCCTGCTTAGCTGGATGGGAACCAGTGTGCTAGTGGGGCTTGGACGAGGCTGGTGATGGAGCTTCCTGTTGAGTCACTGCAGTTCCAACTGAGTCACGGAGATGGTGCAAGTCATGGCGTTCCTGCGAGGTTTCGAGTTCGAAACTCTTTTGGGTTTTGATCAGTTGAAGCTGCTCTTGCTGCTTCATTTGCACATCATACTGCCCTGCTCTCTGGCAGAACTCTCTCTTCTCCACAGCCCTTACTTCTTCAATATTATTCATTTTAATGTCCATTCATTTTGTTTCCTAGCATTCAGGGTCCTTCTGATACCTGAAAGCTCTTCAGGATTGGTGTTGCAGAGTAACTCCTGGCTAAATCGAAGGCAGTGATATAAGATGGGGACATGTCTGCCAAAAATACTCAGGGTATCTTGCCTTTCGTGGTGGCTCTTGCCACCTCCACCCTGTAACTTTACAGCACCGCCTGAGCAGTAACGGCGGTACCTTGTGTGCCACGCAAGCAGAGGCTGGCAGTCCTGGTGCTTGGCTGTAGGCAGTCCCAGGCACACGCTCCTGTCTACCAGCCTTCTGCAAAGTGCAGCTGGTTCGTGGCTCCTTGAGGTGCCCTGGCTCCATCGCCCGTCCGTACACAGCCATAGCTCCAGAGGGGGTTGCTCTTTTGTCTGCCTGTGCCATGCGATGAGGAGCTAGTTGCCTCTTAATTGGAGGGAAACCTGAACTCCGTTCCCGTTGTAAGGAGAGAGCGACAAATGCTTTCTGGGCAGCACTGCAGACCAGGACTGCCCCGTGCTGAACGTAGGAAAACTCTTCTAATTAGTTTCTAATGTCGGTGTCAGTAAACGTGGTCAGCAGCTCCCGTCCAGCCCCTTGCATCTAGGGATTACTAGAAGAGCAGACTGAATATTGAAGCCAGAGGTGGGCAGGGGAGAGTGGAGCCAGTCTGCCATCTGGAGAGCAAGCAGTGATTAGCGTAACAATTTCCAGATGAGAGCTTTTGTGAAGCTCCATGTCATGGCGGTGCTGCTGTGGCTGTGTCGGTACGGAGCTGTTGCATGCTCCCTGGGAGCACACAGGGCTGGCAGCTACAGCGTTGTAGGAAGAGAGGCTCTCTCCTGTCCCAAAACAGGACCTTATTGACGCCTTTTTGTATGCTTCTGAGACCAGTAGAGTGGAGAAATACACACAAAGAGGTCTCCCCTTCTTGTGAGGTTTGTTTACCGGCTCGCAGCAGGGTTTGGAGGCTGTACGCCCTGACCCCAGGACAGGTGATCTGAGAGGCTTGAGTGCCTGCTCTCTGCACAAGCACAGGAGCTCAGGGCAGCCTGTGTCTACCAAAATGTCCTTCAGGGGTAGAAGCATCTCTGCAGGAGACAGGATGTGATATCCCATTGACCAGCTAATAGATATCTTTATTAGTGACAGAGCCCAGACCTTCTTTGGTCAAGAAGTTGGGGGGTAAGAAGAGTAAGAGTCCAAACCAGAGGAACTGCAAAGCTTGCTTGAGTTCGTGTCTGATACAAACAGTAATATAAGTGATATTTTTCACTCTCCTGCTGTGCTCTGTGCTTATGAAACTGTAATAAAGACTCTTGCGCTGGCGGATCTGATGGCCAAATGAGATTTGTCCACCTCACTGGCTCTACCAGGGTGTAAGTGGCACCTACTCGCAGTGGAAAAGTGGTAGCGAGGCTTGCATCGAAACTTGCCTAACAGCCTGCAGCTAGACAGCTTTGACTTCTAAATCTCTTTCTGTCCTAACGGAGGAATCATCTAGATCGTGACTACTTTCCCATCAGCGAACAAAGCGCCTAACAAAAGAGGCTGACTCTGGCATGTCTGGGCAGTGGCAAAGGAGTGCTCTGCTATCGGGCACTTACATCAACTGACTCATGGCCCTGAACAGGAACGCTGCGAGCTTAATCCTCCAGCAGCATCGGCCCCACTCTGAAGCATCTCTAAATAACTTGTAAAAGGTTCCTCAGCAGTCATGGCTGAGAAATGGTGGTGAGCTTCTTGCTACAGAAGCTGGGAGATGTGATCGCAGCCCCAAAGTGCTGAATGTGCCGCGTGCCCCCTGCTCCCCAGCACGCAGCCAAAGGGGGTAAAAAATGACTCTGTATTTACTTGTTCCTGTAAGTTAAATGGGCTGGAAACTGTCCTGTGGCCAACTTAAATTCTGGAGTCCCAGTTGTAAAGCAAACCTTATTTTCTTACCTGTCCCTTAATGCCTGCCCCCTGCTCCGTTCTGCTTCCAGATCGCCTGCCGAGGAGTGTTCCCATACATCATTTGGGGGCATACCAGTTGGCAAGGCTCACGGCTGCCTGGGATCGCTCTAATAATTTGATGGTGTAGATTGTGTTCCAGTGCCCGGGGATGTTCCCTGATGTTGTTTAATTTACTAGTATGGATGTAGCCGGTGGGTCTCTGGCAACAGGCCCAGGATATTATGAAATTGTGAAAACTGCTGTATACAGTAAAAGAAAGTGAAAGCCCTTAATAGGATATCACGGTTCTCTCGGTGAATACTGAACCTTTTGGATGCATCAGAAGGATGAGCAACTACAG
This sequence comes from Cygnus atratus, assembly GCF_013377495.2. Lineage (NCBI taxonomy): Eukaryota > Metazoa > Chordata > Aves > Anseriformes > Anatidae > Cygnus > Cygnus atratus. Next base: position 10,444,048 of record NC_066364.1, read on the forward strand.
CTGCATGAGAAATGCCATGGAATCAATCAACTGAGGGCTGCAGGGTGAATAATACAAAACAGCAAAGCAGTTAGTGTGGTCGTGGTGGTGCTGGTATATGCCAGCGATTCAGCCCGTCCTTGTGGTATTAGCCCACAAGGTTGGTCCTTCAGCACGTTTTGTTCTGCTTTCTTTAGAGGTCTGTTGCATTGACTAGAGTTGGTGGTCACTGAGTAGACCCAGAAGTTTATTCCTGTATGAAATGTCTTCAACTTGGTGATGTTTGAGCAGTGTCTTTAGAATTAGTTTGATCTACTGTTACGTAGCATCTAGCTATTCTGAAGATACTCCTTGCCTGACCTAAGGGATGTTGTGTTAGGACTAACTTGGTACTACAGCACTTTACCTTGTATTGCAGTTTAATGGCTTGTGTTGCTGTTTTAATGATTTGTCTTAACTGGTGGACAGTCCATCAGAGGTGGCATTAGTGATCTCTCTTTCCTCTTCACGATACAGATGTGTAAAATTCAAAGATGTCCAAATCAGGACTTGGCGAGTCTTAGCGGCCCATAAGAGGCAGGAGGAGTCCAGACCCCACAAATGTGGTAGCGTTTCCCCCTAAACTCAAACCTCTTCCAGTGACTGGGTGACTGCCCTGAAGCAAGGCCATGGGGAGGGGAGGAGAACCAGCTGTAGGCCCAGACACGATGGCATGAGGTAGCTGAAGCTGGTAGCTGTTATAGTGAGACTTGGATCAAAGGCAAGCTCTATGATTTGACCCGCCTTGCTCAGGGCTCCCTTCTACAGATGTGGTACTGAGCGGTTTAACTGAGCTACTCTAGATCAGAACGGATTAGTTTAATCTTAACCCACTAGGTGGTTACTCAAAAAAAAGTCTGCTGCTCATTTCTGAAGTGGGTAAATCTTGGTAATTGGAGCGCAATTGCAGCAGCAGGATTTGAAAACTGTTTCTGATGGGAGGATTTCGTTCGATGCTCCAGCTTTGAAATGGTACCTCTACACCCTCATGACTCAGCATGGAAGCACACCAGCCAGCTTCCATAATCTCATTCAGGTGTTGCATAATTTACCTGTAAACGGGGGCAGTAGCAAGCAACTGCTGTCAGACCTTTGACAAGCAGGATTACCAATGCTTCGGTAAACCTGAGCACAGAGAACATGAGAGCCGTCGTGCCGAGAGCTTGAGCTCTGTACCACTTACTATGGGTAGATCACTCGCTGTATGCTCCAGCGGTTGTGGGAGTGCCTATTTCCATGGAGTAGGGAATTCATGCAGGTTGAGCAGTGTTGGAATAGTTGAGTGAGATGTGGTCCAGCCTGTGTCCACAGGCCACACGTCCTGCTGCTGTTTCTTCCAAGGAGGCAAGCAGTCCCTGAAAGGCTTATGTGCTGCTTTCCCTTCAGCGTGGGCACCGGCGCTCAGGAGCTGCTAGGACTGTGTGGAAGGAAGGGGTGAAGCTGAAAGTGCCTCTCGGCATGGAGGAGCAGGGTGTTCCCCACCTGAGATGTGGCTGCTGCATCTGGTAGAGATGTTGGGTCCTTGTGTGCACAGCTCAGCCATGTTCGTGTAACTGCATCTGTTTGGCAGGGATGACTTCTACATTAGAAACCATCTAGACTGAGTCAATGCTATGAGGTGCTGTAGATAAAACAGACCTGATGGCATGCCTCCATGATGTAGGGGAAGATGTAACTTCTTCAGTGTCCACGCTGATTTAATTGAAACTGGAAATAGTGGGGCATAGAAACAAATGCAAGAGTGAACTTAACCGTACAGTGGTAGAGTAAGACCTGCCAAGATGCAGAAATCGCACTGAATTGGATCAAAATGAAATCTAAAGCTGCTTGCATGCTTTTCCTGAGTCCAGCAACTGGCTGCTGATGGAGACTTCACGAGTTCCCTCCAAACAGACTCACATCTGACTGACGTGAGTCCTGCTGAGCAGCGCGAAGTTCCTCAGAACGAGCTAGTGCTTGGCTGTAGCGAGCGTGACCAAACCGAAGGGAGCTGCTGAATGCCAACTGTTGGCTCATTTTGTTGCTCGAGCCTCATTATCTTCTGCAGCTCCCTTGCAAATAGTCACTGCCTCCTGTAGCAGGCTGGTAGATAACAGCAGGAAGGGATCAGGCTGTGGGGTGTGACCGGTCCTGCCATCTGGTGCTCACACATGAGACGGACACGGGGCTGCTGTCTGGGCAAGCCACCGGCTCTTTTTGGGTGCTTTTTTTGGGTACTTCCAGCTCCCCGATCAGTCGGCCCCTCAGTGGGGTGTGCCTGGGGAGGGATGGTGCTGGAACTGAGAAGCTGGGAACAAGATCTTTGTCGAAATACATCACTTAAAGGTAGATGTCTGGCATATGGGTATGGAGAATGCAAATTGGAAAAAAGTTTAACAAGCTTTGGAGGCTTCATCATTTCTTCTTCTGGAGCAAATGCAGAACCTATAAAAGCAGTCAAGAAGGCCCTGGATTGTTGAGTCTCAGGCTGGTTGTCACGGTAAGAAAGACTTGGTGCATGTCCCGTAGGGTCAACTACAGGCAGATCAACTGGAAAGCTGAAGCAGAGTCTGGCAGCAGCTGGCCTTACAGCTGGCAAGTAAATCTGCCCCTGAAGTGTCAGTGGGTAGTAGTTCTTGTTGTCTTGTGCATAGACAGTTGCTATAGGATATATTCAATTTCTATAGGATATATCTATGTGTAAAAATCTTAAGTCTGGGTGGCTCCACTGTAACTTTAATCGGAATATCCTATCAGCATTTTTTTGTTGCAAAGCTAACTATTTGTAGAGCTGAGTAGCCTTATTAAGTTTATCAGCTAACCTTCTTTAGCGAAGACCTTTGGTACCTTTGGCGACCTGTTGTCAGTGTCCCTGCTCGAGCACAGGGGGTTGAGCCAGGTGACTCCCAGAGGTCCCTTCCGATCTCGGTCATTCTCTGGTTCTCCGATACCTGTAGGGTTGTAAGCTCATCTATCCGCTAAGGTTAAAACACCTTGCTAGCTGCTAGGAACCAGAAGAACCGCTAGTAAACCCTTAATTTGGTATACCAGGATTTTTGTCTGAAATTTGGATTTCACTAAACAAGCTTAGTGCTACAAGCGCTTGGCTCAAATTAGAGCCTGAATGTGTGTCACTAATACAGTGAAAAAGCTTCTGTGATCCTTCAGGAAGATCTTACGGCTTTGTCTCCTGGCTCCTTGGCATATCTCGCACTAGGTAATTGCTAGAGTTCAAGGAGGAGAGGGAAACTCCCAGGATTAAGATAAGAACCTGGGTCTTCTCCTAGCCCTGTGCCTAGATACTGAAGGCTGTTGCATTCACTCTTGCCTGATAACAATTCCTGGAGGCCGAAGGTATTGCAGGCTGCATCTTGGCTTCCCTTCCTGAGGTGAAGCAGAGCATCTTCTTCCCTCCCAGAATACTGCGTAGCGTGGTGGTGGGGGCACTTCTGGGAACACATCTGCTCAGGTCAGAGCACTCACGTAGCTCTAGCCTTGCTCATGCTGATCACACGAAGGCTGATATGGGGCTAATATGAAATGGGTTCCACCAGTTGTGTGGCATCTGCCTCCAGGAAGCGAGCTTTCCTGGGACCAGAGGCACGTGTGTGTTTTCCAGGTGCTGCTGAGTAGCATCAGTGACTCAGCATGCCACCAGCCTAACTTGGAGACATGAGATGCTGTGGAGCACACCACACTTTCCTATAGACATGTCTCCAATTTCTGAGCTGGAGCTTCCTGACTGGCTGAAGATGAAAAGATCAAGTTGTGTTCCTGTGGGACCAAGGTATCTCCTGTGTCCTGGCGTTGGTGTGCTGCAGGCTCCCACTCCGTTCTGCAGTGACTGGCCAGAGCAGCAGGAGCACGCAGGTCGGCGTCCTGGTGCATGGCCTCCAGCTGCACACTGACCAGTTTGAGCTCACAGGCCTACTGGAAGAAGACAGCCTCAAACGGGACGATTGGAGACACTTGCTGCTTTACAACCATGGGGCTGGTGAATCAGAGAATGGCTGAGGTTGGAAGGCACCTCTAGAGCTCGGCCTGGTTCAACCCCTGCTCCAGCAGACACCCTGGAGCAGGGTGCCCAGGACCACGTCCAGGCGGCTTCTGAAGATCTCCAGGGAGGAGACTCCACAGCCCCTGGGCAACCTGTGCCTGTGCTTGGTCACCCTCATATAAAGGAAGTGTTTCCTCCTGCTCAGAGGGAACCTCCTGTGTTTCCAGTTTGCGCCCGTCGCCTCTTGTCCTGGCACAGGGCACCACCAAACAGAACCTGGCTCCAGTCTCTTTGCACCCCCCCTTCAGGGACTGATGGACACTGATAAGATCCCCCCAGCCTTCTCTCCTCCAGGCTGAAAAGCTCTCTCAGCCTTTCCTCACAGGAGGCACGCTCCAGTCCCTTGACTGTCTTTGAGGCCCTACACTGGACTCTCTCCAGTATGCCCACGTCTGCCTTGTACTGGGGAGCCCAGAACTAGACACGCTACTCCAGGTGTGGCCTCACCAGTGCAGAGTAGAGGGGCAGGATCACCTCTCCTGACCTGCTGACAATACTTTGCCTGATGCAGCCAAGATGTGGTCCACGGCTGGGTCTGAGGGAAGATCTGCAATGCTAATTGATCTGCTTTATTGGGATTTTTGTTCTGGTGACAGTCCTCACTGCTGACCCTGTAGCACAGGACGAGTGGGTGGCTGGAGATGGGGGGAGGAAAGGAATTCATACCCAGCTGCAAGCCAAGCTGTTTGTGGCAACAGAGGCCAGCACATGGATGGGAACAGGTAGCTGATGACAGGGGCTGGTTTTGCTGGGTCTGCTGTTGAAGACCTAAGGTCAGTGTGTACATACGTGTTGGAGGGCAACACTACAAAGTTCAGCCTCTGTTGAAGTGGCTGTGGCTGCTGCTGACTGGCCTGAGGGGAGTTGCTCAACCCCTGCCTGAACCCCGTAGCAGGGGCTGTGTGCGCCGCAGTCACCGTGCTGGTGAACTGGCCGAGCTGGAGTATGTGGTAGCCAGAGGGCACGTGGCTGTGCTGCTGCAGGGGGGTGAAGGCACATCAGGAACCTTACTTAGCTCCTGTCACTTTTGATTTTTGCATCAGGAGGGTGATGTCTGTCTGCATTGTGGTTACTGGTGTGCATGGGTGGTGAGTTTAGGGCTGCTGAAGTCCTTTACTGGATGGGTTTGTAGTTCATAAAGATGTCCTGTGACCTGCAGGGTACACCCATCTTGTAACCTGTACTTTCTCAGGGTTCCTGGCAGTGGCAGCCCACCACTGGCTTTGCCTGAACTAAGCTAATCTTGGTCTTTGCTTTTCCAAACCAGTAGGTGAACTGGCTGGTGCTGCAAAACTCAGTCTTCCCAGCTGTTTTTTTCTACACTAGAAGCTAAGAAGTGCTGGTGACTTCAAATTGAAGGGTTTTTAGGCAAGCTAGTGTTGTCCAGTCCCAGCTGACACAGCTCAGTGCTCATCTCTCAAACCAGCTGAAATAGTCTGAAAGCAATTCCCCGGGATGAACTGGTGCTGTTGGCTGCCTGGCCTCGTTTTGCTGCACCTACTTGGCACAACTCTTTGAGATTATGCGTTGGCTGTGGCTTTCCTTTGCTATCTGAAGAAATGAATGACTGAACTATCAAGTATGCTAAAGAGCTGCAGCAAAGGCTCTTTAAAGAAAAGCAGTTCTAGCATAAAACCGAACTGACTGCTTCCCATGAGATTAGCTGCAGGGAAGAGAACTCCTCATTAGGCTGCGTCTTCCAACGCAGGCTGCCTTGAACGTGGGAGACAAAAGGTGCCCGGCTCTTACTGGGACTTCTTCAGGCCGTATCCTGACAGCCCACTCCTGTCCACCATCCAGGTGGAAAAGCAGGAGCGCAGGATCTAACTGAGCATCTCCGTATTGCTGAAGGACTCCCGCAACTTTTAGGGGAGCTGGTTAAGAGAGAGAACATGCGGTGTGTTATTGCTGATGCCGTGTGTGGTGTGTGGCCACAAACTTGCTGGCTGTGGAGTCCGTAGCCACGTGGGACTCTGGCTGCCCCAGCATTGCTCAGGGCTGAGCAATGGGCTCAGGGCTGTCTGCTGAAGGACGTGCAATGCCCTCCCTGTCCAGTGCAGAACTGAAGTTGCCCTGGACGTCTCATGAAGCTCAGGTGGCCTGAGACAAAAGCAGTGCTACTACTACTCTGACTGTGGCATCCATCTAACCTTGGCTGCTGTGACTAAGGAGCTGCGTTTAGGAGGTCAGGGAGGACTTAAAAGCACTCTTGTCAGACTTAGGGACCAACTTTATCCGTCATGAACAAACAGACTCGCCAGGAGAGAAGTCTTCCTGCAGCCTCTCTCCTTGCTTTGTGTGTAGACCTACGTGGCCCTTTGAGTCAGCGTCTGCTTTGCATCTAGCCTGCAGTTTGAGGGTGGCGGTGCACATTTCCATAATGCACGTCTGTGGCAGGGTATTTTACTGCCCCCCCTGCCGCAGGGGAGGTGAATGTGTGTCGGCATCCCAGGAACCCGGGCTGTGATTCTGGAGGAGTTGCTTCAGCAGCCCTGGCTGCCGCGCTGCGCCCCTGTGCCAATACAAACACTTGGGCATTCATGCACCGAGCAGGACTGGAGAACTGGTCCTGCTGGAAAATTCTTTGCATGACGGTGTTGGCTTTTTTCTTTTTTTTTTTTTTTCTTTTAACCAGACCAGTTCCCTGATCTGGTTCACCGTGAGACTGCATGAAGAGCTATGTCCAGGGAGCATGAAGCGACATGCTCAGGGGAAGGCGGTGGGGCAAACAGCCTGAAGTGCAGGGTGTGAAAGCCCAGCTGAAGGTGACAGGCCGGTTCCTTTTGACTCTTGGCATGGCGATTGCTGTGTTTCAGCCCTACTTAATTTAAAAAGTTGCCTTGTCACAGTAAGGTGAAAGTGTAATACTGAGGACAGCGGCGTGATAATTTCGGAGTCTCACCTGGTAACTATTGGGACTGTAGCTGTGGTGCACATGGAGTAGCTATGTAGACAGTGCCTCGGTCCCAAGCTGTAATTCTATCACCTACAAAAGGGCAGGCTCTGGGTGCTCTTCTTTGCCACTGCACCTTGCTCAGAGGGTCACAGTATGCTTTTACAGCTGTGGCCATGAAACTTCACAAAAAAAAAAAAAGGTAAATCAAAGTCTAGCAGACAATGGGCAGTTCTTAGAACCAGTTCTGGCCATAGTGGAACAGATCCTAAAAGCTCTCATCCTATTTTGAGTCAGCGTTGGAAGGTGTCTCACTGCCTGCAGAGCCAGTTGCCTGGAGGTGACTGCTCTGTGATGATCGGCTGCTTTGTGCTTCAAAGCAAAGCAGCTGTGGTCACATCCATCTAAGGATCTCTCCCTCAGACATGGTCCTCCTCTCGAGGCACCAGCCAAAAACAGAAGAGGAGGCCAGTAAGAGCTTACTTGGCAATGGTTTTCCAGATACAAACGGAGATCTGATAGAGAAGCAGCCGCATTAACTGGTGTACTCGCCTCTTGCTGCTGTTGCAGTGCTCGCCTCGCAGAGCAAAGGAGCATCCTTCGTGTTCCACTTGGCAACTGCCTGACCTGCGGAAGGAGCCCCCAGGAGCCACGTGCCAGCCTTACTCCAGTTGATATAAGCTGATATGTGAAGTGGTGGGGATGCTGAAGCCTGCTGGGGCACGGCAGAAGCTCTTTGGAGCAAAGGGGAACGACGATACCACCTGAAGTAGGGAGGGCAGGTAGTGGTAGTGCTTTGAACAGCCTTGATCGGAAGGCTAGCTGGGGATTAAAAAATAATCCTGCTGTGCAATCTGTGGGCTGCTCGTGGGACAGTTTGTAGCTGTCTTTCTGCTCTTTGACCTCCGCTGGAAGTCTGCTTCTTTGGCTCTTCTGGAAAGAGAACTACTTCATTAACCTGCAGGGCCACCAAGCAAGCTGTTAGCAGTGGTGCCTCTGCTACTGGCTTCTGGTGGGTCAGACCTGCATGCAAACATCACTGCTGACTTGTCACATAAAAGCATCAGTTCTTTCAGCTACTCCAGGATTTAAGTATGCCTGTTAAAATTGAAGGTGTGCGTGGCTGACAGTGCTAGCAGCCTGTAGCCTGCAGGAGGAGGGGGGATAGGTGAGGAGGCTGGTGGCTCTGCTGTTCTTTTTTCCTAAGAAAAGATTGCTTTTCTTAAGCTGTCTGAAGACCATGGACAGCTGGGACTGGAGCTAATCGTGTGTGGGTTTATTAACTTGAGAATATCAAGGTTTAACAAAGCTAAGATTTCTTTCAGCAGGAGGTTTTGTCTTCCCACACACCAATATAAATATTTTGAGGTTAGGAGCTCTTTACGCTGCTCTGCCTCAGATAGCAGTTCTGTTGGACTAGCTCTGCTCTTCAGTCTATAGAAAAAAATAAACCTTTCCATTTGGCTTCATTTCAGGGCTGTTCCAAATCCTTGTGCAAGTTGTTCATGCTTCAGTGTAATATGTGGTAGGCAAACTAGAAAGCAAATGCTTATCTTATTCATGTAAGTCTCTTTAAACAACATTGCAAGCCATTGGTTTTGCTTCCCCTAAACTTGGAAGAATCCTGCAGGATGCTCAGGGAGGTGATTTGGGTGGGAGAGCTCATTCAGCTGAGTAAGGAGGATTTACCACTTGGAGAAACAAACGTGCAAATTTAACAGCATTATTCAGATAAAGGAGGATTTCAAGTGTTTCTGACACTGCTGTAATAGGCTCATCCCTAACTAGGATTAATAAGAGTGGGATACAAATCATCCTTAATCTAGTTTAGGGCTTGTAGGAGCTTGTGGCAAAGCCCATGTTTTTGCTTAACCTCAAAGAGCAGTTTGAAATAAGCTGCTTCCTTTTACATACACCATGACTTCAAATTAAAGAAATGCGGTTCCCAGTTTGGGCGGGGTGGGATCAATAAACTATAAATCTCCCCTTCAGCGTGAAGCAGTACTTGAGATCTGGGCTCGAGCAGGGGGGGAACTCCACGGCAGCACAAAAAGAGTCGTGTGTCAAGGCTGGGATCAAGACGAACGCTGAAGAATGGTTAGAAATGATGCATTTAAAAAAAAAGTCTGTGTCAGACTTCTGGAGCCAATAATACTGCTAATGAGTTGTGAAAGTCTGGTCCGTTCTTGATTAAATGGAAGATGCCACTGAGCAGCTTTCTGGTTGTCCCAGCAGAACTGAATAACCATTGTTCTGTAACAATGCAGGGCTCAGCAAGAGCAGAACAGTTTCCCGAGGGTTTCCCCCAAACAGGCTGCTTTGTTACTGGGGGAAGGAGGTCCCCACCGCTTACCGGGAACTGGACAGTGCCATCGAAAATGCTGTGAAAATGTTTATGCTTTGCATGATGCAGCCAAGTTTGGCATCACCAAACTGCAAAGGATTTCCCTGGGCTAGGCAAGTATTTCTTATCAATTGTGTAGGGTGCTTAAAAAAAAAAAAAAGGCGTTATGTAAAGCATAAAAAAGCAGCACATTGTAAGTGCAATATCAAAACTGTCAGCTTTTTGACTAGAATATATGGTATGCTATCAGAGATCTGTCCTTAAAGGATCCACAGCCTGAACTTAGCTGTGTTCATCCAATTTCTCTGGAATCAATTATAATGTGAATGGTCCGTAAATAGTCCCAAGGGCCTGGAAATTAAACTGGATGATGATGGAAGTGATTTCTGAAAGCACGTTGACAGTAGCTAAAGTGATACAAAATTGTCAGTAGGGCAATCTCGCTTGAAGCTGGAATTTATTTCCAGCTCTTACACATGATGGCCCAACCTGGAGATTGAATCTGTGTTCTGCACCCCTAATCCTCCTGACTTACCAAAATCTTTCCCATTGGTGAAACTCATCTGCAGCAAAAGGTCATGGAAAAGCCTTGACCATGAGGTTTCTTTATCTAAACCCAAATTAGTTCAATCTCTTCCGATGCTGTCCTGAGTCAGTGTCTTATGTTAACCTTGCCGTGTCTGAAATCCTTCAGCAGCTGATCGTTATAGCAGCCTGACCTTTCGGCAGTGCTCACGGTTTGTGGTGTCACAAGGAAAGGTTACTCACTGCCCTTCCCTCCTGCCGAAGTCTGGGGAGCAAGAAGGGTGGTCTTTATGTAACTGTCCGCTTACATAAATTAGGCAAGTGTTCCTTAATGGAAGTGTAGTGAAACTGGGTGAATGCACAATGGCACAGCACAGCCCTGCAGATGTTTGCACTGTGCCGTGCTTGCCCTTCCTCTCCAAGGGGTACCTAGCTATTCCTGACAAGATACAGAAACCCAACTAGCCTTCCGACAGGTACATGGCAAAGGCTATGGAGAAGCAGGACATGCAGCAGTCTGGGAAGAGGCTGAAAACTCAGGTGTGAGGGGAAGTGGAAGGCTAGGCTTGCTGAACATACTGGGATAAAAAGGAAGGAAGCATGGCATGACTGAGCACCCTCACCCCTTAACACCAAAAGGGGAAGGGGTGCTGGTTCGGTAGTAAAGATCAACATCTGCTGTTTAATTTCCTGACAGTCTGTGATCCTTTCTGCTGTGGTCTGCGGACCATCAAATCTGCACAGGTGTTCTTGGAAATCCTGTATGAGCTACCCCTGAATTCAAATTTGGAGGGAAGTTAATCTTGATCCTAGGTAAAGGAGTGTGGTGTCTGGTCTTAAACTGTGTTTAAGTCTTGTTCTTCAGTTAAAACCTGGAGGGGTTGCTAACAGCTTCAAGGCAGCATCTTTCCATGGGGAGGAAAAACTGAGTGAGAGAACAAAGGGCTGTGCTTGGTGCTGCTGATGGAAGAAAAGAGGGAGAAAAGTGCCCCCCAGGCTCCCCGACCACCCCAGTGGGGCAGTGTCTGAAGTCTGGCTTCACTTGTGAACTTACTGGAAAGGAAGCTCAAGGGAGCAGAATTCGGGAAGCCAAAGTCTTTCCATGTTCTTTGGGCACCAACGGTTCGTGCTCAGATCTCACTGCGCTTCTGATATTGCTCGGGTGAGTCTCTGGCCCTGGACACGAGAAGGAAAGCGTACAGGAAGTACTTACCTGACCTAGTTTCCATGGGTGAGTGCATGAGCACAGTGCAAACAAGCAGGGACAAATCTAAAAATCCAAATCACCTCATGACGTGCAGCTAAACATGCAGGACAATTTCTTCTTAGAAATTACTCTAGAGATATTTTAGAAGCCTAAAGATTTTTTTTTTTCTCCAGTAGAGAAGGCAAGTGACAACCAAAAAAGGCTGCTAAAAAAGGTTTAATAGTTTGGTGATCCACTGCATACTTTTGTCTTCAGAAAAGTCAAGCCTTTTAAACATCTAATGGGCTGGTTAACCACTTTGGAAACTAACTGTTCTATGGAAACGTGTAGAATGGATAAAGTATAAAGGAAGGAAGAGAAAATTGGACAAATCTGGTATCTTTAAAAAAAAAAAAAAAAAAAAAAAGGTAGATACAGCCATATAGGTAATGAAGTTGACAGTGAGAAAGCCAGCAGTGGTATGACCTGTCAGACAAAGCAATGGAGCTAACTCCTTCCTAGGATGAAAATAGAGTCTTGCTCTAGGTGTCGACCCAATAACAAGTGGTGTTGCTCAGGCGTTGGTATTGTTGGTATTGGGACCGGAGCTGTTTGACATCTTTGTTGGTGACATGGACAGTGGGATCGAGGCACCCTCAGCACGTTTGCTGATGACACCAAGATGTGTGGTGTGGTTGATATGCTGGGAAGGGATGCCATCCAGAGGGATCTGGACAGGCCTGAGAGGTGGGCCTGTGTGAGCCTCATGAGGTTCAACAGGGCCAAGTGCAAGGCCCTGCATCTGGGCCAGGGCAATTCCAAGCACAAACACAGGCTGGGTGGAGAATGGACTGAGAGCAGCCCTGAGGAGAAGGACCTGGGGGTGGTGGTTGATGAGAAGCTCAACATGAGCCAACAATGTGTGCTTGCAGCCCACAAAGCCAGCCATATCCTGGGCTGCATCAAAAGCAGTATGGCTGGCAGGGCGAGGGAGGTGATTGTCCTCCTCTGCTCTGCCTTTGTGAGACCCCACCTGGAGCACTGAGCTCAGTTCTGGGGCCCCCAGCACAAGAAGGACGTGAAAGTATTAGAATGAGTCCAGAGGAGGCCATGAGGATGATCAGAGGGCTGGAGCACCTCTCTTATGAAGACAGGCTGAGGGAGTTGGGGTTGTTCAGCCTGAAGAGAAGGCCCCAGGGAGACCTTACAGCGGCCTTCCAGTGCCTAAAGGGGGCTACAGGAAAGCTGGGGAGGGACTCCTTGTCAGGGCGTGGAGTGACTGGACAAGAAGTAATGGCTATAAACTAAAAGAGGGGAGATTTAGATTAGATATTTGTAAGAAATGTTTTATTCTGAGGGCAGCGAGGCACTGGCACGGGTTGCCCAGAGAAGCTGTGGATGCCCCATCCCTGGAGGTGTTCAAGACCAGACTGGATGGGGCTTTGGGCAACCTGGTCTGGTGGGAGGTGTCCCTGCCTAGGGCATGGGGGTTGGAACCAGATGATCTTTAGATGGTCCTTTCCAACCCAAAGTGTTCTGTGATTATATGATTATATTCCTTTTTAAATGACATTACGTTAAGGCAAGCTAGAGAACTACACTGAGCTTGGTGCAAATCTGGCAAGAATGCATGTTCCTCTTTTTACATAATAAAATGAGATTTCGGTCCTGATAAAACCATGATCAGAAACAGACCCCACTTCTGTGATGCAATGCAGTATCTGCTAAACTTGCAGATTGGGCAGTGCTGTAAAGGGGTAGTGAGGGCAATTTGAAGATGGGATAGAAGTCCAAATTCTGGAAAATGGCAAATGTAGTTGGATAGGGAAAGATGAAATTTATAGGAAGCAATCACTCATTGGGTAATGGCAGTCCTGCAGAAATAAACCCACAGCTATACACGAGCTGAGAGTCAAATATGTCCACTGATGTGAACAGTAAGTGGAGCCAGCAAGTAATCACTGCTTTATTTAGTGTTGTCTTCTTTGGATATCCTGAACAGCTTTGAACATTGTGTGTTATGACGAACAGGTGCAGTGGAACAGGGATTTGGCCTCTTGTTTCAGCACTGAAATGGGGCTGCTGGTTATTGTACTCCTTGAAGCTTAAATGTAGGAAGCTGAGGGCTGTATTCTCCTACATGGAAGGCTGGCTTCTGTCTCAGCAGTTGATATGAGTGTTGACATTTATTAAAAGGGAATCTCATTCTACTTCGTTAGATGCCGTGGTTTCGGATATCTGAACACAGATGGGACTGAAAAAGGCAGAGCAGCCGAAGTTTTCTGTTCCTTCTTCCTTTCCCTGCCCTTAGAAGCAATGTGGTAATTCACAGATGAACAGGCTGGTAGATAGCAAAGAAGTGAGCAGTCAAAACTTGCAGCATCATGGTTATGTTGTGGGTGGACTGAGCATCAGCTGCTACTGAGATGCAGCTCTCTGAATGGACTCCTTGCTTTCTTCTTTACCAAAGCAAGTACAGCCTGGAAGCAGCACAGAGAAGGGAGACAGCAAGGCTGACCTTTCTGACATTAATCAGAACTTCTCTTTTGGGAAGAGGGGACAGAGTGAAGAAAGATTCTGTGACAATGCTGTCTGGGCAGAGAAAGTTTGTGTAACCTTCATGAGCCCTTAGAGGAGACTGCACAAGCAGCATGATTAGTTTAAGTTATCTCATCAATAACACACCTTTTCCCTTCCTCTTTAAAGCAAACTACAAATCTGAACCTTCCTCCTGAAGATCTCGATTCATCTGGTGATGACGATGATGGTTTCTCAGGTTCAGGTGCAGGTGAGTTATTAGCACTTGTACTGTCGGTGCTTGATCCTTCCAGAATGTGCCAGCTGAGATCGTGATGAGCATCCTGGCTAAAAGGAGGGGGGAAAAATAATCACACCCCTTTGCCCCAGAATATCAGAGTTGAGAACAGAGCAAGAGCCTAATCTATTCATCTTGTATTGCTTTAGATATTAACAATTAGCAGAAAATGAGTTGTAGGAGACTTGAAAGGGAGCAGAAGCAGGTATGTCATTGCTAATATGAGATACCGCATAAAAATGTTATGAAACCACAGTGATTCTTTACTTGTGGGGCACACAGGCAGTAAGAAGGCTGTTTGGCCTCTCTCACGAGCTAGAAGGAGATACCATTTGAGGGTGTGTAAACCCCTACCTGCCGGCATACATCCAGCACAAATTTTATCTGTCATCAGATGTGCAAGTTCCCATGGGCCGTAAATTTTTTTTAAAACATAATAAAGGGTTTTTAGGGTGGGGAAAAAAGTCTGTCAGAACGATTACTAAATGCATGAGAGACATCTTTGGTGTTCAGTGTTGAACTGAAGTTGAGATCCTACTGCGCAAAGAGCAAAGCTGTTGGAAACTAAACCATGCTTCTGCTTCCTTCCAACCACAGGCTTGATTTTTTTTAAGATGAAATTCTGCATGAATAATACCACCAAATGTGTCAGTGACTAAAGGTGTTGTGTATATGGGTGACTACTCTGAATTGCATAAAAGATACTTGGGGCATAAGAGTCAGAAAACCACCCTGAGCAGCCAGTGTACTGGATAGCAGACATCCTCCTTGTAAGCCTGTCTGCAAACAGACTAGCACTTGTGCCATGGGATAAAGCAACTAGCAAAGTGTTAAACAACACATTGGTCTGTCCTTTCCTTGCTGCGCTGAAAAAGATAAAGAATTGCAAAGTGAACTGCTATTAGTATGAAAATTGGCTGTGCAGGTTAGGCTTCCTCCCTTGGACTAGTGTCCAGAAGGTAACTGTTAATAGGTCTCTGAGCTGGCCAAGGTTAATGTTTTTTGGTTTGCAGGTCCCCTGACTGACCCGTCTCTCACCTGGAGAATCCCAGCAGAGCCAACTAACTCTTCGTTACCAGCAACACCAGTGGATTTCAATGAACAGCTGTTTCCCAGAACTGAGAGCCGAACTGAAAAGGAAGTTACAGCTCCCCCTGCAACTAGTAATGTGGTGACAGTGGAGCCAGTTGTAGCTGTGAAGGATGAAGTACCCATCCTGGGCTCACCTGATGAGAAACCAACAAACGATCTCGTTACAACAGCGAGAAGCCCCACTACTCACTTTCCTTCGGTGCTTCATGTAATTCCTTCAGAAGCCTCAGACACGGTCCATGAGCTTGAACCTAAAGCCCCTGGCTCTGACACGCCAGACACTATAAACATACTTCAGACTGACTCCACCATCCATCAGGAGGGAGGCATCACTGCTGCCCCCACGACAGCTCCAGAGGATGTAGCTCCTACACATGAGGAGGCTTCTGAAGATGGCTCCGGAGACCCGGTGAGGACTAGTAGCTTTGACACACTTTTCAGGGAGATGGCTCTAGTAACTTTGTAGTAACTTTGGTTTGCAGAAGGGGTGGTAATTTGTTAAAACCAATGATCAGTTTAATATGTTATATTGGTGGAGGGCTTTAGATGAGAAAAAACAAAGCTGTGGAAAGTCTCCAGTAACAGCCATGATGAGAAACATGAATAACCTGCCCTGTGTGTCCCAACAGGGAGACTTCATCTTGATTAAAGATGAGGATTTGGTCCCCACCCAGAACTCTGAAGTGCCGGCTGACTCTGGGAGGAATGCCAAAGCAGCAGGAGCCTCAGGAATTATGGACAGGAAAGAAGTTCTTGGAGGTACCTGATATTCTGGATTTCTAGTTGGTAAAAGTAGACTCCTGTAGGAGTCTCCCAGGCAGCAGAAGCTGCAGTTCTGCAAGTACATCTTGGAGCATGAAAGTGAAACTTTTACATTAGAGCTTTCTGAAATGAAGGGGGTGATCTATGGTTTTGTGTTGCTGAAACCTTAATGGGGCAAATTTTATTCTGATAATAGCAAAGAAGACACTGCTAGTTATCCGAAATTTTAGGTTAAAATCTATTCCTTCACTCAAAAATTAGTGTAAAACTGCTCTAATGCTGCCTGGGTCAAGAGTTGAACAACACTGCCTTGCTCCATTCATTGGGCGTTGCAGCACGGCCCAGTGGGAGATCTATTTCTGTAGATTTACGTGCGGATGAGTAGGCTCTTGGTAATGGAAGGATGACTGGTTTTGGGGGGGCAAAAGGACAAAGTCATTTCTGGAAACCATGAATTGAGGGATCATGCTTTAAGGAACAACCTGGAAGCATACGATCAGACTGACATTATCTGGCATGGCGCTGAGAGTAATTTGTGTTTTCTCCCCCTTTCAGGTGTTATTGCCGGAGGACTAGTAGGCTTGGTGTTTGCAGTGTTTCTAGTTGCATTTATGCTGTACAGAATGAAGAAAAAAGACGAAGGAAGCTATTCACTGGACGAACCAAAACAGTCTAACGGAGGATACCAAAAACCACACAAACAAGAAGAATTCTATGCATAAACTCTGATCTTCAGGACACTTCTTATTCCATCTTTCTTGGACTCTTCTCTCCCTGCACATGGACCTCCTAGTGCGCTTTGCATTAAATTTAAGCCATATGATCATTGGGTTATTTGCCCTTACCACCTTGCCATTGGAAATTCTTGTAACTACAAAGTAGATCTGGATTCGCTGAACATTCCCTGCTTTCTTGCACAACTTTTTTTTTTTTTTTTTAACAGAAGTGGGACTGCAAGTTCCTAAACTCGCTTTGGTTTATCTAAAGACTGCTGGGGCAGGCGGTGGGGAGAAGATAAGGGAGCACTGTATGTACAAACCTCTTGATATTTAGGGAAAAGGATGGCAAGAATAAACAATTAACAGTGCTCAAATTCTGTATAGCAGGGATCCTTCCTATTTAACTCATAGATGTGTTTTAAGTGTAACAAATGGCTGCGCTGAGCAGAAGTTTGGTACACTGCAATACTCGATCTCTTTCTAGCTGCCGTATTTGGAGCACTTAATGCCTGTGAAACATCATGCTGACCATGACTCCTAGTGAAAGGAGGTGTGAGGGGCAAGGTGAGCAAATGACTGTCACGTGGTTTAAAATAACTTATATTTTGGAAAAGATCACATAACATTATCCCGCACTCTGAACCAGCTCCTAAGCAGCTGGTGCATGTAGTAATACAAAACCCCCAAAACTAAGTAGAGACTTCACGTTACCAGTAGCATTGGTCTATCCCACTACCAGTGCTCTTGATCCTTCTAGGCTTAGGCAAGAAGTGGATTTTTCTAAGCATTCTCATCTCAGACATTCCCTCTTAGGTGCTGAATCTAGGGTTGGCTGTTGAGCTGTAAATACTGACCCCATGCTACTGTGGAGTCGCCAGGTGGCTGATAGCACATCGTAGCACCTACCTCTCTGTGCCCTGTTCACGGTGGTTGTCTCAGAACGTGGTCAATGCTACGACCTCGGCACGCAGGGGTGGAAGGTAGAAAGCAGCATATCATAACTTCACAGCTAAGGAGTAGAGAAACATAGCATCTGACCCAACTCTGAGGAAGGCTAAGTGCAGATGGCCTTAAATATATACAAGAGTTGATGTGCTTGACTCTCATGATTTCGGAACGCCTCTCTTCAGAAGCTGTTCCTGCACTTTGGAGAGAAGCGACTCTAGGGATGACAGACTAGCAAGGGCTGAGAAGCACCTCCCGAGGAAAGTCTGGATGCCTGAAGCTGTTGGTGGTCAATGTGTTGCCAGATACAAGACACCGAAGCCTCATTGAGGGTTTGGAGTTCTCCAGGGTACATCAAAACTGAGTGAGAAGAGAAGCGTGGTGTTCTGCACAAGTGTTACTTCTGCTCTGCCTTCAGCTAGCTTCTTGCAAGTTCAGTTCCTCATCACTCAGCGCAGAAGGCATGGGGGGTGGAGGAGTGTTTACGACTGATGTAAATACTTGTGCTGTTGAGCCAGAGGGAATGATTGGAGAATATTGGAGAATATTGCAACAGTTGGTACAAATGTTGCAGGTTAACAGTAAAACTTAAAAACCTGTGTAATTTAAATGAAGTATAAAACACTCCTGAGCTGCTACGCAGCTAAAATTGGTGCCTTCTCTACAAACCCAAGAAAAAAACAATTTTTGATTCAAAACTCTTCTTGATGCACAAGAAAAGCTTGTGCATATATGTAGCTGGCTGTTTTTAAGTAAAGCTGCAAAGTCCATTATGTCTTTTTTTTTTTTTTACTGAATGAATTTTTATAGGTTAATGCAACAACCGGATGGTGTTAATTTCAGCTGTAATTCTTTGCTTTGTATAGGAATGTAGAAATGTTGTTTGATAGGTTTATCTATGAAAAGAGTCTTGTAAAGCACAGGAAGATAAAGTGATAAACTTCAGTTGTACCTCACAACCTTGCTAGGGGGAAAGGAAAGACTGTATATTTTGGTAGTCTAAACTGACAGTTTGTGAAACAAACATGACATTCTGTGTTATTTAAGTGGTACAAATGAGATATGGGTTCTAACAAAAGATGCAACATTTGGTTATCTGTATGCCCTGTAAAGGTATACTGCAATAAATGGCATTTTGGCAAGAATGTGTCTGATCTGTGAGTGTTGCTCTACATCATAACTTCACAAAGTAGATGAGGTTTGTAAGACTTCCCGGGTCGTTAAGGAATTTGGATTCTACGTATGAAATGTGAAGCTTGGTGCTAAATATAAGGATGCTCTGTGCAGAATGGGGAAGGTGTGAGACGTTTCCTGCTCACCCTGCATGGGGTGGCGACCTGTGGGGAGCAGAGGCTTGCCCAAAAGCTGTTCTTCAGAGCCCTGTAGCACTTTACAGTGCTGGCCTGGGGAGCTCTCCTTGCTTGTGCAGGATGCCACCATCCCCAGAAGGGTGAAAAGGTTGGAAGTCTTCCATGGGGATCACTCTTATGACCTGGCTTCTTGCCTCTAGGAGGGCTTCAGGATGGGCAGCACCAACACTTCCTATTAAAACACACTTCCCAGGAGGAATGTGGAGACGGTACATCCATGGAGGGAGAACAGAGCAGGCCTGTCCTAAATATTCCGCTATGCGGCATCAATTACTTCTGGGCACTGCAGCTTGTGTTGCAGGAGATGGAGCAAAACAGAAGTAGAGCAAAAATGCCCTTCACAAAATAGGGAAGTCAAAGCTGCTGCCTGTCCGGGTGGGTCACATTGCAGCCTACACAACAATTTTCATTTATGTGGCTTTGAGCTGTAAGAAACTTACTTTTTAGGTGGTGTTTGTAAACCAGCCACAGTATTTTTAGTTTGTAATCTCCCCTTGCCTGCACTGGAACCAAGGGGGCTGTGTGTTTCTGATCAGAAAGTGTTTGGAGGAGTCTTGGTAGGTAGGCAGGCTTTGAGATGAGGGGACTCGGGGATTGAATTTAGAAGACTTTGCTTCCGTAGCAAAGCAAAGCTGTAATGTGTTTTCTAGCTGCGTGCCAACTTCACCAGCCCCTTAAACCGGGTAAAATTGTGGAAGACTAGAGATAACTGTATTGCATAGCAATATTACCAAGATAATTCCCTTCCCTGGGGATTCCCAAGACCTCTCTTTCCACTTTCCTAGTCAGCGATCATGTGGGAAGTCAGTGTGTCAGGGAGGGGAAAAAACAAATTGGTGAGGAAAGTGGGAAATTTCTGTGCCTAAGCCCTTACAAATGAAGCCTTTTGATCCTCAGAGTGCACTTGAAGGAAACTTTGTTGTACCACGAGAGAATAATCTACAGAAGAGAGACTCGGCCTCTGTGTTCTGGCACGGGGTAGCCTGGGTTTTCCTGAGTCATGTTTCTATTCACTGTGCTTCCTGACTTCCTTCTTCATCCATACTGGAGCAATTATCACATTTGCTCTTGTTCACAAGTAAGATGCAAAGAATGTGGCTGGCAGAAAACCTGACCCCTTCTTTGTTCTGGAAAAATGAGCTGGAGGGTGTAAATGCATCGGATGTCAAGGAAGGCAAACGATGAGAGCAGGAGGACTTCTCACAATTCTCACTTTGTCAAGTTGCATTAGGCCCTCTAAAAGAAACTAAAGCAAATCTAAGAGGCTGTATAATCTTGCAATTGAAATGGGGAACGAGGGGGGAAAAAGAGGGCAACTCTGTGGGGGTACTGAGAAGAAAAGCTGTTTCAGATGTGGTCTGAAGTCTACATAAATGCCTTATCTGAGACCTCATCATGACTGGCATGTAAAGTATATTGCTGATAACGAGTACTAGAATAAAGGTACAGAGTAAAATTTGCTCCATTTGAGGTAGCGTAAAACAAACAAACCTTTAAGTAAGCAGGAGATGAGAGAGAGATGCTCAAAACCAAATAGTTTACTTGGCATTCTGGGGTGGTGTTTAGCTTATGGGACTGGAAGCCAGACAGGCGGCATTTTTAATGCGCTTGTCAAAGCAGAGGACAGCAGTTTTACTGCAGACTATGAAGTGCAGCGTCTGTGCTAAGGAAAGAGAAAAGAAAAGGTCTAGCCTCAGCAGTATGCAGGATCTTACAAAATGGCTTGGCTGATAGAAAAAAAAATAGAAGATAGGTCACTGGTACGTGGGATAAAATATAAAACAGACTCACCAAAAGTAGATTGGGCCAGACTAATCAGCTCTCTTGCTATCGAAACATTTTTTCTAGTCAGAGGCAATCTAATCTAGCCGGACTTCAAGGAACACAATTTTATCAGTGCCGGGCAGAAAATGATTTGTTGAATAAGAAGGAAGCTCGGATTACGAGCAGATGGTAAGGTGGTGAGGAACAGGCTACAGAGAGCAGCCTGCAGGACGGGGACTTGCAACGGGACCTCATCTGGGGACTGCTCTTGAAATGTTTTCAATAAACTGGAATGGGGATACATGGGGTTAGATCACTGCTGCAAATTTGTGAGGCTTCAACAGTGCTGCGTATCAAGAGCAGACTACTTGTATGCTCTGACAAGTAAACAAGTAGGATCAACTTCAATAGTACAAGGTCAAGTGCTGGAGGACGAGGAATTTCTCCTCTGGACTGGGAATACGAGAGGGGAAGAAAATGCTATGTGAATTAGCCAGTTAATGATAAATTATCTGTGTGATGCAGCTTTAAAAAGGGAAAAAAAAATGCAGGATGTATTCGTGAAGGCATTTCCAGCAAATGGAAGGAATTTGTCAGCATCATGGGTATCACGATGGGTGTCATTATACAAAGAACTAGTGAGCCCTCAGTGACTTTTCTGTAATGCCTATTTTTCATTACTGCTGGAAAGAAGAACAGAGAAAAGTATTAAAATCAGGTCTGGTGCATTCCTGCTTTGTGTGTGCAAACATACATGTGCACGTGTGTGCTAACTGGAAATGAAAGCGGGAACTAGGTAAGGACAATCATTAACTTTAAAAACAGAATATAAGCAATGCTTTTAGAAGGGGAAATTTTATTTTAAAATGGCATAAAGCAAAGAATAAATTGTTAAAATTTAAAAATAACGACAGATTAACACTTGGACAGATAGATCTATCTCAGAACCCAACAGCTGTTGTTTGAGTTTAACACAAGCCTTGTGACTTATTTGTTGTACAGAAAGGGCCTCAATATGAACCCCACGCGTGGCTGAGCCAGCCATCAAAGCACTTCTGACCCCGAGAACCCGCCCTGGGGGCAAGCTGAGATGTGCCATCAGGCCCAGGGTCCCCTAACTGCGGTACATGTGCTTCTGTTTGGTACGCAAACTATTCCCTAATAGTGTGCAGAAAACAAACAATCAAAAAAAAATAATCCAAAAATCCACCATCAAAGCCTGCCCCATCTGCCTTTTCTCTGGAAGTGACGAGATGAGCCAGCTAGATCCCTCCAGTACACAGAGTGAGGAGCTCAAGGCTGGGGGAACAGGAGGAAGGGATTGGGGAAGGGAAGGGGATTTAAGAAACCACATGCTGGTGCCACCAGTGCACTTCTCCCTCTAAATAGAGCCTGGGAACTCCTCTTTTAGGCAACTGGCTAGCTGGTTTCCTAGGGTGGTGTAAACCAGATGTGCATTTCTTTCTCAAAGGAGCAAGGTTGTGGTGCCAGCAGAAAAAACTCAGCTGTAGCAGGCAGCTTCTGAACAAGAACTGATGCTGGTGCTAACCCTGCAAGGCAGTGGCTCCTGTATCCCATCAGGTCTGGTGTCAGGAGGTGCTGAGGGCAGGGGGCTCATCCCTGGGGAGATGCTCCGGGGTGCTGTGACTCCTGAAGCACGGAGCACGCGCTGCTCATAAACCCGCTGCTGTCCTGCACAGCAGGGAATCTCCCGGATGCCGTTTCCCCTTGGAGCAAAAAAGCAGCCAGCTGCGTGAGCTGAAAGGAATCACATCGGGCTCTGTTAAGTTTCTAACAGATACAGCCAGGTGTCTTCCATGCAAAGCCCTAGCTGGGGCTTGCCTTAAAAGTGTTAAAGCTTAAGATACGCTCTGTGGGGAAAACAAAATCAAACCAACTGGAAGTAATGTTGAAGTAATTTCAAAGGGACATATAGGGATGTTCTTGTCTTTAAAAATAAAAATAAAATCATGAAACAAACACATGAAACCCCCAAGGATTACAAGTCCTGGAAATAATGCAGAGATGAGATAAAAGAGAAAGTCTGTATGGTTCACAATTGAGCCAGAGAGTATGGTCCGTCTAATATTACTTATCCATCCATACCTGGAGGATTATCGGAAATGCTACATTTGCTGGCAATCAGAAAATCACCTCCATCATGATCATCTTCTGGTGCTCTGAGGGCCTGCGCAGCCCAGCTCCGAGTGAGACGCCAGGGTTTGCCAGCCCTTCAGGGGACAGGCAAAGGACCAAAAGGAGCAGGACTGAACAGGCTGCACGCAGCCCTGCTGATGGAGTAGTAGCTGGTCCCTTACTTCCCCACTCGCACCTCATCCAGGCCTGAAGCTGAACCTCACGAGTAACTTAAAATAGGAGTTGAATCTTAAATCCCCGCAGCCTAGAGGTATGGGACAAAGAAGGTCTCCTTGGCATTTTATTTGTTCTCAGGGTGGCACAGGGGAAAATATGTGGGTTTGGAGCTCCATTACCTGCCTTTTACGCAGACTGAAACTGTGGCTTTATTTTTATTGCTATTAATACACTATTGGAGGAAAAAAGAACATGCGTATGCTCTGAAACCGTTGGGTGGGACTGCTCTTCCTGCTGAATACTGCTGTTAATATTTGATAGCAGCTGCCTGAAAACAGAAGGCCTTTGAACCGTTTATTGGTCCTTGGACAAGGTCAACTATTGCAGCGTTTTTTTTGTTTGTTTTTGGTTTGTTCCGATTTTAAACTGAGCCTAGCTGCAAGTTTCTTGGGCACAGCATAAATGATTAGAGCTCTGTTCAAAAAGTATTGTTGGTTTGAAGTATTCTTTTCGGATGTTACCATTTGTACTTTCAAACAAAACCCTACTGATGAGGCGCGCAGCTCTGTGTGCTCGCACGGCTCCAAGGAGTTGGTTGTGCGGTTTACTCCACAGTGAGGATTGTCACACATTAACCACAGCTGTAAAAACGTCTATGGGAAAATTACATCAAACCAACTGAGGGCCTTTGAGTCGGCTGCTTATGGACTGAAGAGGTGGGTTTCTGTATCATTTTTCTTCAGCATTGTGGCAACATACATCTGAGCTGTTTACTTTGCTATCACGATGCATCATAGTTTTTCCTCTGGAGGTCCTTCTACTTCAACCCCTTCCACAGACCATGGTCTACTGAGGTCTTACAGGTGTGCTGAGTCAGCCAGTGTTTCCAAACCAAAAGTCTCAGGGGGCCACTCACAGTTAGTTTAGTCACACTATTTCATTGCTACCTGAGGCAAAGCGGGGTAGTGCCAAATGATGACTTGGGGACCCTGTGGTTTTAACACTTCAGGCCCGTGACACCTTTCTCGTTACCAAGCTGGCAGCCAGCTAAAGTCTGTAGCAAATTCCAGGGTTTTCACACTCAATAGAAAACCATCATTCATCCACTCTTGTTCTTCTTCTACATGTCACCTACACCCCATTCTGATAGGCAGTCAACTCAGCATGGGTCTTGCACTCAGTTTCCAAGCACCTGCTCCTCTCCAGACCTTCTCGGAGCTTGAGTAAAGATGAAGAGCTTAGAAGGAAGGAGAAAGAGGGACTGCATCCCCCCCAGAACCTGGGGCTTGGCAGGGCCGCTCTGTGCATCAAACACTGGCCTATGACAGCCGTGGGTCCTGCAGTCCATGCTCTCAGGGCTTACATGAACCAACCCTGGCTCACTCCTGCCATCCCCTCCCAGTTGCTGTTTGAATTCCCTTGAAAGAACCTTCTTAACGTGAAGGGGGAGGGCAGCGCAGATGAGAGGATACACAAATAGGAATGCCTTCTCCAAGTTGCTTTGGGCAAAGGAAGCTGTCAAAGCTGCGCTCACGAATTTGAGCATGTAATTTACCATGTCCTCCGCCCCCTACACCTTGCCTTCTCAAAGAGAAAAATTCTCTCTTCGTACACCAGCCTGACTTCTGAATTATCTGCTTGCTCCAGGCCTACGTGTCACATGGCCCACTGCAAGTCAGCCTCTTTCATACAAACGAGCGAGGGCTCCCGTAGACTTGAGCTGCCTGTTAAGCTCTCTGGTACCTCTGCAAGAGACGTCCCCTGTGGGGACCCTCATCCCGACTATTCCGTGGTTGCTTTCTGAAGCCCTGTCCCACTCTGGCTCCTCCCTAAGAGAGGCAATTTTGGAAGCTGGGTAGGAGCCAACGTATTACCACAAGTGAGAAGCCTGAATCGCTCTGGGAACATGCACGTTTTCTGTGCGCTCTGAGCTCACTTCCCCCTCACCAAGCGTGCTGCCTGCGGAGCCTGCTCCAGCTTGTTCTGCTAACCCAGAGCCATGGGTTTCAGACCGACCTTCCCCTTCCACAACCTGCAGTGACTAATGGAAGGTTGCCTCAGCTTCTCACATTCCTTTTCCTCCTGCACAGGGCACATAAACTCCAACTCTGCCTTGAGCAGGAGACATTACTATTGATCTAGTACAGCCCTTAGAAAGAACAGGAGATTGGAAATCAGACCGTTGGCAATCCCCAATGTCAGGAATGGGACCCTAAAGCCTGCCAGCAACAACTCCCCCAGCCATCAGTGCTGTTGCCCTTGCCACTCCACTGTGAGCCCCTCAGCCACGTCCTTGGTGCCCACCCCACGCCCTGAGCCTGCACCTGGTGGCCCCCACGCAGCTGCCGCCACTGCAACTGCCCCATTTCATCTTGCTACACAACGAGAATGTCCCCATGAACCACACCCAGCTGTTTGAACAGCCAGAACAGACTAAATGAGGCTTTTGGAATAGACTGGATAGCTGTGGTGGTTTTAAATCCGCTGGCCCTGCACAGGGCCCTGCAAAGCCTCTGGCCTCTCACTAGGTAGGGTTGAACCCCAGGTCGTTTGCTGTGCTTCAAACCCAGAGCTTCCAGCTCTTGTTCTTGCCATTCTCTCCCTTGCTCCACACGGGATGGGGAAACCAGTTTGTGGGTGTTTTTCAGCTGCCCAGCAGCAACCATGCTATGGCCATCCTCTGGGGAGCCCAGCTTGGGGCTTGGACAATGTGAGCTGGTGGCTGAAAGTGGTGGGTAGTGTAGGCAGGAGGCTGACCTGGCCCTGCTGTAGTGGGTTTACGTGGCAAGGTTTTGGTAGCAGGGGGCCATAGGGGTGGCTTCTGTGAGAAGGATCTAGAAGCTGGCCCATGTTAGGTAAGGGCCCCACTGCTGACTAGAGCTGAGCCAATAAGCGATGTTGGTTTGCGCCTCTGTGAGAGCATATTTAAGACAGGGGAAAAAAAAAAAAAAACGCTGCACCACACACAGCAGCTGGGCGAATGAGAGGAGTGAGGAACAGCCTTGCAGGCGCCAAGGTCAGTGAAGAAGGAGGGGGAGAGGTGCTCCAGGCGCCGGAGCAGAAGTCCCCTGCAGCCTGTGGTGAGGACCATGGTGAAGCAGGCTGTCCCCCTGCAGCCCATGGAGTACCACGGTGGAGCAGGGTTCCACCCTGCAGCCCGTGGAGGAGACCACGGTGGAGCAGGTGGACCTGCACCGACAGAGACTGCGGCCTGTGGAAGACCCCTGCCGGAGCAGATTCCAGGCTGGACCTGTAGCCCGTGGAGAGGAGACCACGCAGGAGCAGGTGGCCTGGCAGGAGCTGCTGTCTGTAGGGGATCCAGGTTGGAGCAGTTTGCTCCTGAGGGATGGACCCCATGGTACGGACCCATATCTGGAGCAGTTCTTGAAGAGCTGCTGCCTGTGGGCAGCCCACGCCGGATCAGTTCAGCAAGGACTGCATCACTGTGGGAGGGACCCCACAGCACAGGGGATGAGAGTGACCGAGAAGGAGCTGGCGGCGAAGAAGCGCTATAGACTGACCATAACCCCCATTCCCCCGTTCCCCTGCACCGCTCGGGGGGAGGAGGTGGAAGAGGGTGGATAGGGAGGAAGGTGCTTCTGGTTTCTTTCCTTTGTTTCTCACTTCTCTAGCTTGTTAGTAATAGGCAATAAATCTTACTGTCTCCCTACACTGAGTCTGTTTTGCCCGTCACGATAATTACTGTGCAATCTCCTCATCCTTATCTCAACCCTTGAGCCCTTTTCATCGTATTTTCTCCCGTTCCTCTCTGAGGAGGGGGAGTGAGAGAGCGGTTGTGGTGGAGCTCGGCCACCCACCCGAGTAAAACCACCACACTTGCCCAGCACTGCCATGGTTGCAGTGCTGGTGACAGTCCAGAAAGAGCCTTGGCTGTGGTGGTGGTTTCTGGCATTGTCATGTGTGTGCAAGCAGCCCTTGTGCCAGGGGCGGGCTGGAGGCCGTGGGGTACGCCCAAGTGGGAGAGCAAGGGCGAGCGTGAGGAGCCTGCTCAAGGGTCCTTTGCTGAACGGGGGATTACGGTGGGGTGGGTTGGCCCTGGTTGGGCAGCCAGGCACTTGCCCAGCCGATCATTCACCCTCATTCCCCGCACCCTGAGGGGCGTGGGGAAGAGAATAGGAAGAAAAAGGGTGAGAAAACGTGGCTGAAACACAGGCAGGGCAATTGCTCCCTGGCTACCCTCACAGGCAAAGAAGACGGCAGGTATTCACTAAGGGAAGTCCTGCCTGACCAACTTGATAAGCTTATGCAATGAAAGGACTGGCCTGGTAGATGAAGGGGGAGCATGGATACTGTCTGCCTGCACTTCAGTACGGCCTTTGACACTGTCTCCTGTAAGTTCCTTGTAGACAAGCTGTAGACGTATGGGCTGGATGGGCAGTCAGTGGGGTGCACTTAAAACTGGCAGAATGGTCGAGCCCACAGGGTGGCTGGTGATCAGTGGCACAAAGTCTAGGTGGAGGCCAGTAACTAGCGGCATACGCCAGGGGTCAATACTGGATCCAGTCCTGTTTAGCATCTTCATTAGTGACCTGCATGATGGGGCAGACATCTGCAGATGGCACAAAACTGGGGGGAGTGGCGGGTACACCAGAGGGTTGTTACAGTTGTTGACAGTGTTGACACCCTCCTGAGTCCATGTGCTGTGCTGCATGCCCTCATACTCCCCACACCATGGTGGTGTGACACACCTGGATAAGACTGTCACATTTTCTTCCTACACTGAATAGTAAGAGGCTGGACCCTGAGTGGTTAGAGCCTTTTCAAGGAGACAGTCCTGCTCCATGTAAGAACTGATGGCAAAGCTGAACTACACCACTGAGCATGCAAGGATTATTACAGTCAATTATTTGAGTGGTATTTGTTCACTGAATTTTCAATGACCTTTCCTTGAAACTTGGCAAGTTAAACTACTGATTTAGCTCCTTTCTAGGTTCAGTGACACCAGAGTTGTACTCCTATAGTAAATACAATGTGGCTATTAAGTGCCTTGCATTTAAGAGGTATCTAAATGCATTCTTCATTCACATGACAAATCTAACTTTATAACTGTAACAATAATTTTTGAATAGACCAGATTAAAAGAGCCAAATGAGTTGTGCTGACTTCACTGGTTGAAAGGGTTTAATTCAATCCATAGAATTTGGCTAAACAAAATAACCATGTAGTGTTCATTAGAAATGCTTAGCAAGAGATAGGTAATGTGTGACCAGGTTCTTACAAGAAATAATTAGACATCATGTCACCAGAGTGACTTCAATTAGGCAAAGCAATGTAACCAGAGATATTTAACAGCTCTCCATTATCCACAAGGTATATCAGATGGTGTAGGAGGCACTCCTAGCTCCTACTTCATTGTAAACAAGAGAAGATCTGCAAACTCAGCCTGCCATAATGACAGCTGTCACTCAAGAGCTCTCCTGTTTAAACAACTGAGTAAATGACCTCTCTTTGTCACCTGGGGAGCTTGCACTGTGCCCACACACAAACCCCCACAACTTGCATAAATGACATTAACACCTCGGAGACATCCTCTACACATATCTTCCTCTTCTTAACTTACTGTACAAAGTAATTGAGTTTGCAGATGACACCAAGCTAAGTGTGTGTGTGTCGATCTGCTCGAGGGCAGGAAGGCTCTGCAGGAGGATCTGGATAGGCTGGAGCGATGGGCTGAGGTCAACTGTATGAAGTTCAACAAGGCCAAGTGCCGGGTCCTGCACCTGGGGTGCAACAACCCCAAGCAGAGCTACAGGCTGGGAGATGAGTGGCTGGAAAGCTGCCTGGCCGAGAAGGACCTGGGAGTATTGGTTGATAGTCGGCTGAATATGAGCCAGCAGTGTGCTCAGGTGGCCAAGAAGGCCAACAGCATCCTGGCCTGTATCAGAAGCAGTGTGGCCAGCAGGTCTAGGGAAGTGATTGTGCCCCTGTACTCAGCTCTGGTGAGGCTGCACCTTGAGTACTGTGTTCAGTTTTGGGCCCCCTCGCTACAGGAAGGACATGGACGTGCTCGAGCGAGTCCAGAGAAGGGCGACCAAGCTGGTGAGGGGTCTGGAGAACAAGTCTTACGAGGAGCGGCTGAGGGAGCTGGGCTTGTTCAGCCTGGAGAAGAGGAGGCTCAGGGACGACCTTATCGCTCTCTACAGTTACCTTAAAGGAGGCTGTAGCAAGGTGGGGGTTGGTCTGTTCTCCCACGTGCCTGGTGACAGGACGAGGGGGAATGGGTGAAAGTTGCGACAGGGGAGTTTTAGGTTGGATGTTAGGAAGTACTTCTTTACCGAAAGGGTTGTTAGGCATTGGAACGGGCTGCCCAGGGAGGTGGTGGAGTCACCATCCCTGGAGGTCTTTAAAAGACGTTTAGATGTAGAGCTTAGCGATATGGTTTAGTGGAGTACTTAGTGTTAGGTCAGAGGTTGGACTCGATGATCTTGAGGTCTCTTCCAACCTAGAAATCTGTGTCTGTGTCTGTGTCTGAGTTTGCAGGAAGATGGCCTCCTTGTCTTTTTGCCTTGGGCCATCTCAGCCCAATACAAGGCTGCTGTCACATTTTCTACTTAGCAGCCATTTTGAACAGTAAGTCCAAAAGATGGTGAAATATTAACCAGCTGGTATACCTCTTTATTCACAAAGGATAATTGGATCAACGATTGAACCTTAACCTTATATTTGAAGCCTCAGGGTGGTGCCTGGCCATGCTCTGGTGAGGGCTGTGAGACTTGATCCTTGATGTTCAATCACCGCAGCACTGTCTCAGCAGCTGCCAGTGACAAGCTCCCAAATACAAAAATAAAAAAGGAAATGGAAGAGCTGTAGGATTCTGCGAGAAGGTTTATGAAGTAGGGAGATTACCCTTTATATGCTGGATACTGCATTTTACTGGTGCTTTAAATGGCTAAAAGCACATGGCCCAATTCTCTCTTGGAGGAACTTTAAGCACATTATAAATTGGCTTTCAGGTTTAGGAAGAGGAATTCACAAAACAGAGATTGTTACAGTCCTGTGTCTTCCCTTGTAAAAAGTTTAAATGCTTACACTGGAGAATGCTCTTCCCTGACTGGTCTGGAAATATCCAATACAACAAATTTGATCTGAAAAGGTTTGAGTAGAACAGGTAGTTTATTTATGAAACTAGTCATGTCTGCCACTTTAAGGTCTAGAGGTGTGCATAAACAAAACTAACAAATGGACAATATGCAGTAACTCAACACAGCATCTTTTACTGAGACAAGCTTTAAGCCCCTGACCTCTCAAGAAACTGGTGGCTACTGCTGAATCCAAAACCATATTTGTTAACCACAGAAAGCAGAGAATAATGACAGCAGACCCTCCCTGCCCACATCCATATGTTTAAAGTTCAGTGTAGTTGTCCAAAGCCCCCCAGCTACCCTTTTTACTCCATACAGCAAAAAACAGGGCTGTTAAAATCTCAAATGTTTAAATGTTTAACAGGCAAATGTGCCAGAACTTAAAATGCAGTTTAATTTAAATATGCATGCAATCCAACAGTACAATAACGGGCATCTTGAAAGAGCTCTAGGGCTCATCTAACCAGTAATCTTTATGGCATTAAAAAATTTTAATAGAGATTTGTAAAGGTGTTCATTAACACGGCTCAGGCTGATATCTCTATCGGGCGGTGCATGTCACTAATCCATTTTAGATCTCTTACACCATAGTGCTGTTCTCCACCAAGGTTATCACCTGGCTATCTGAGATCTTTTTCTATTCAGAAGAAAAAACAAAACAAACAACATCATCATCATCAACAACAACAACAACAAAAACACAACTGTGCTCTACAGTAATGATTTAAGAGTTAGTACAGATAGGGCTAAAAAGTTTTTACCAGCACACCATGAAAATGTGCATATTTGCAAGTAATTGACAGAAAGAGGACATCTGTCTGGAGTAATCTGTGCTCCATCTTAGTATAGTCTTAGCATCACTGCTAGATCAAAGCAGGAGCTGAATTCCTGTTCCTATAAGGATTATTTTGTAGCTACCAGTCCCACATCACTGGTCACTGTGAAACCAACAGCTGGGTTTTGGTGGAGTTGTCTTCCTGCCCTGCCTCTTGTCCACCACAGAGCTGGGGCTCTTGGCCTCCCTGGAGGCAGCTGGCTTTGACCAGAACAGGACATCTCTCAGAGAGGGCTGCTCTGTGTGTCCTCAGAGCATGATGATTTCTAAAGGCCTTGAACATGGATTTCTACTGAAAAGGAGTTCCAGCTGTACCCTGCCTGGTGTGGCACATAGAAAATCAACATGCTATTAAAAATAGATGGATGGAGGTATCCGCACAGGGACAAAATTTTCATGAAACTTACTGAAACTGAACCAAATGCCATTCTATTTTCATGAGAAATAAGCTGAACAATGATTGTGATGGACCACAATCAAGAGGAAGGAATGAGAAAACTCAAAGCAGTGATGCTCTGCTCGCAGTGTCTTTTCCTTTATCTTGTTTAGTTGAAGCACTCTGCTCTTTCATGCAGCCACTGTGCATCATCTGTGGTGTGAGGCTTGACCCCATTCAGATGTTGTAGGTACTCATTGTCCTTGGGAACCACCACACCATCGTGATGTGCTACAAATCTGCCAATACTTGCTGGCTTTGGTGCTGAGAAATGAAATATTTTTCCAACAGCCTTTGCAAAGCAAAGTGTATCTGATTAGGAAGAAAGATGAAAGAAAAAGAATGATGGTCAGGAATTCTGCCTCCTCTGGAATAAGCTAAGCGGGGCCACAGAGCAGGAGTGCGCACGAAGATGTGAGCGGCTGGTGCTGATGAATCAGAAGAAGGCTGGAAAAAAACTGCTGAGGGGGCAGGAGAGCAACCTCACGCCAGCAGCCGCTGCAGCTGGTCGCATTTCCCATCTGTCTGTCCTGCGGTTGTTGTGTAGCACGAGACTTTTGAAGTCCGCAGAGCTCAGACCAAGGGAGTCTGTGCTATTGAAGGTTCTCATGTTCCTATTATTCTTGCATGGGTCTGCTTATCCAAGGGGGGAAGGCCAAAAGGTCGTCCAAAGTCCTTCACAAGCAAGAATCGTGGGGAAATATAATACCAGTGCCAAATGTCTTAATCACTAAAACCTGTGCCTTTGTGCTGTCCCCTGCATTGGGAACAGACTTCTGGGGGCAACACTTAGATGATGGAGCCACGTGTATGTCTTCCTTCTTTGCTTCCTCTGGAAAGCCAGTCCAGAGGGAAGAACCAGCTGGGCTCTGAGTACATGAAAAATAGGACTTTTTTTTTTTTTTTTCTTTTGACACAACCAAATTTCACCTGCATTGGGTTGCTGGACAGCTGTAACCATTTCAGTGATTCTAGCATGGTTTCAATGCTCTTCCATGCACTCCTGGCTGCTGAAGTCAGATGAAGACTGCATATATTTGTTATGTACCAGAGCACTTTGGGATGTCCTACACTAAGATTAGCAGTATGGTGAAATGGATTAAATGAACATGACTAAGAAATACTCCCTTCCTAGGGAATATCCCCTGACTGATGTGATAGCCTTGAGATAAGCTGAGTCAAGTGCAATACCCACACAAAACCGTGCATTCATATGGACAGTTAGGAGACATTAGTAGGTAGCAGTTGCAAAGATATTTATTTCCCATAGGTTTCATAACAATAGGAAAAGAAAGCAGATCCCATTAGTGCCTGTACTGAGGGAAGGCTGCAGCCTGAGTTCAGCCTGTGTTAGATGACTGAATAGAGATAGAGCTTCATAACAAATACCTCAGACATGGGGAAAGACTAATTAATCCCACTGTCAATGCTCAGAGGACTTCTAACACACACAGGCAGGGATGATTTGTAAAGATCAGATAAAAACAGCAGAGAGATTAGACTCCAGCAACCCCAGCACTGCTCCATCTTCCAGCTCTGCTGCAGACCCGGTGAGGGACCGTGCCGATGAGCCGCATTTGCAGAGGCAGCCCTGAGGAGACAAGGTCTCTGATACCACTGAGCAGGGTACGCAGGTGTTTGTGGCAGATTGTGGCAGCACAAAGAGCTCAGCCTAAAGCCTACAGCTGTTTTCTGACCACCTGCATGGTAGGGAAAGCACGAGTTTGAAAGGGGATGTGTGGTGGTTTTACTCAGGTGGGTGGCTGAGCTCCACCACAACTGCTCTCTCACTCTCCCTCCTCAAAGAGGAACGGGAGAAAATACGATGAAAAGGGCTCAAGGGCTGAGATAAGGATGAGGAGATCGCTCAACTATTATCGTGACGGGCAAAACAGACTCAGTGTAGGGAGACAGTAAGATTTATTGCCTATTACTAACAAGCTAGAGAAGTGAGAAACAAAGGAAAGAAACCAAAAGCACCTTCCTCCCTATCCACCCTCTTCCACCTCCTCCCCCCGAGCGGTGCAGGGGAACGGGGGAATGGGGGGTTATGGTCAGTCTATAGCGCTTCTTCGCCGCCGCTCCTTCTCGGTCACTCTCATCCCCTGTGCTGTGGGGTCCCTCCCACAGGATGCAGTCCTTGCTGAACTGATCCGGCGTGGGCTGCCCACAGGCAGCAGCTCTTCAAGAACTGCTCCAGATATGGGTCCGTACCACGGGGTCCATCGCTCAGGAGCAAACTGCTCCAACATGGGTCCCCCATGGGCAGCAGCTCCTGCCAGGCCACCTGCTCCTGCGTGGTCTCCTCTCCACGGGCTACAGGTCCGGCCCGGAATCTGCTCCGGCAGGGGTCTTCCACAGGCCGCAGTCTCTGTTCGGTGCAGGTCCACCTGCTCCACCGTGGTCTCCTCCACAGGCTGCAGGGTGGAACCCTGCTCCACCGTGGTACTCCATGGGCTGCAGGGGGACAGCCTGCTTCACCATGGTCCTCACCACAGGCCTGCAGGGGACTTCTGCTCTGGCAGCCTGGAGCACCTCTCCCCCTCCTTCTTCACTGACCTTGGCGCCTGCAAGGCTGTTCCTCACTCCTCTCACTCTCCCAGCTGCTGTGTGTGGCGCAGCGTTTTGTTTTTTTCCATCTTAAATATGCTCTCACAGGAGGCGCAAAACAACATCGCTTATTGGCTCAGCTCTGGTCAGCAGTGGGGCCCTTACCAAACATGAGGAAGTTTCTAGATACTTCTCACTTTTGCCACCCCTATGGCCCCTTGCTACCAAAACCTTGCCACGTAAACCCACTACAGGATGCTTATGCTGGGACTCCTGGGGAACCCACATGGGGAAGTGAGGGGCAGATTCTCTCTCAGCTCCTCTGGCAGGTGTGATAGCTGCCATTTTAGCTAATATGCAAGAAGTTAAAAAGATGAATTCTGGGGCTAAAATCCTGAATTCTTGACATTCAAGCTATCATCACCAGACTAGAGGTGCTCTCATTTTTCATTGGCATGCTGAAGGCCTTGTATTAAACACTTATAAGTCAATGGCAATGAATTACATGAATCATAACCTGGCTTTTCATAATTTTTTGTGCCTATTAAATAAATAAACTGCTCTAAAACCTACTTCTGCCACCAGTGTGTAATCCATTAGCTGTGTGGGTTGCCAACTATATTATAACTATGTAAATTCAATAAGGATTTTTTGGGTGAATAGTAATTATGAAAAGTAATGGCAGATAATACATCTCCAAGCTGGCAGCCCTAGTCAAGTCCTAAGAATGGTTACAGCAGAGAGCTAATAGAGATACACTCAACACTTGAAGTGTCTATTACCAGCTTCAGGAGTAATGCAACTTGTTAATTGCTTTCCAGGCTACAGGCAAATAAATCCTGTGGAAGAGATTCTGAGCACAGCAGAGCATCATTCCTGCTTTGCTAAGTGCTTCCTGAGAGCCAGACAAAAAGTACTACAGCGCTCAGGCACCCGAGGAACCTGCCCATGAGCTTTGGCTGTGTGAGGTTGCCTGGCAAAA
This sequence comes from Cygnus atratus, assembly GCF_013377495.2. Taxonomy (NCBI): domain Eukaryota; kingdom Metazoa; phylum Chordata; class Aves; order Anseriformes; family Anatidae; genus Cygnus; species Cygnus atratus. The sequence goes on from NC_066364.1 coordinate 10,478,736, forward strand.
CCTGGCCAACGTCACCTGCCTGCAACCCCATTTACACTGGGGCTCAAGCTTTCTGAGTCTGGACAGTATTTAGTGAAGAAGAAATAGTAAAATAATGGTCTCTCCAGGTTTAATTTCTTCCTGATGGTTTATCGAACTTGTCCTCTTGGAAACCTTCCTGGTCCTTGACCATTGGAGGATGCTGACCAGCTTTCTTCTAGAAGGTGCTGACAAGATCACTGATGAAAAATAAAATAAAATAAATAAAATAAAATAAAATAAAATAAAATAAAATAAAATAATGTAAAATAATAAAATGTAAAATAATAAAATGTAAAATAATAAAACAAAACAAAATATTTTTTTATTATTATTATTCTGCAGACTGAAAGCATAAGTGGCTGTGCAGATGTTAATTTTCAGGATTATTTGTATTTGGCTGGGTTTTCCTATACGTTGTACTCTGACTGTGCTGTGCACCACCACCCCTTGACTGCAACCCTCAAGTGCACCAGTGGAAAATTAACCAGATAAGTCTTGACATAAATTAATGAAAAATCTGAAGTTTTTCCATCTGTGATACTTAGGAACATATATTACAATTATCTAAACATTGGCAGGATTTAGAAAACTGGATCTGGGCAGAAAGACATCCCCATCCCGGTCAACAAAATGGGGCTGGAGTGGGGGTTCAGGCCTGGGCACACGACTATGTGCATGTTCACTTTTTAGCATGCACCCCGTTACTGCTGGCTCGTGCCAAGCAGCACAGTCCCTACAGCACCTTGGCACTGCCAGGGGAACACCACAGGCCAAGGGCTGTTCACAAGGGTTTTTACTCAGCCTCAGTGCGTAGGGACAGAAAGAGAGCTCAGCCATACAGATGGCGGCTGTGCCGTGCCACTTTGCCTCGGGGCCAGCAAATGGTCCCTGGCCTGGTTTATTTATTAATAGAGACTAAAGAGATAAGGCAAAACTGGAGGCAATCTGTTAAGTGATTGTAAAATTGAAGTCATCTGAAAATGTGAGATCAGCCACTTAAAAAATATGAAGTGTGAATTATTTCCGTTGAATAGACGTGATGGAGGCCTACGTGCTGGGCCTATTTATCTGCCCTTCTATCTTCTTTAATATATGCAGGCCTCATCTTTCCAGCACTGTCATTTGGAAGATTTGCTTTCACAAAATTCAATTAAAGCATCTTTCAACAAGCAGAGGGTTTTTTTTTTTTTTGCCCAGTATGAGCAACTACAAAGAGATGTGCCGTCAGTCTGCATTGTGCTGGCAGATAGGCATTTAGCGGGTGGGAAGACTGAGAACACCAGAAAAGGAGTGACAGAAAGCCTGAGGGATGAGACATTAGCCCAGGCAGTTTTACTGAGGTGGTGAAGAGAGAAGAAAATCCTTTGCTCTTTTTTTCATGTACTTTCATCCCTCCACAGCTCCCACTCCACAGCAGCCACTCGGAGCATGGCCTATGGTCACTGCCAGGCCATTTGCCCTAATACAGCCAAACAGGCTTCCAGTTTGCAGGGGTGGGTGTCAGCAACGACCCATCCTTGGCAGCTTTTTGTTCCCAGGAATCTGCAAAACCTGCCAGGGAAGATGGGTGTGTACCTAGGCCCTGATCAGCCCAAGTGCTTCCTTTAAAGGCTTGTGGAGACACTCCATGAGTGGTATAACGTGGGATTTTGCAGAGCATCCACCTCCAGCCCTAAGCCTGCTCTTTTTAAAGTCACCAGATGGTTTTAACTGAGGTATGGCAGTGCCTGAGAGTGAGTACACCCAAACTTTATGGCCACTGAGCTGTTATCTTGGGTCAGCCCAGATGTTGCCACGGCCTGAAGCTGTGAGCCAGCTTCCCAGAGGGTTCCTCACCTCCACGCTCAAAGGCAGAGCAGAGGGCAAGTCTTACTCCTCCCTTCATCTGATGCATCAAACACCTCACATAAATGACACCTGGTGTTAAAACAGTAAATAAAAAGCTATCCAAGGATCACTGTATTGCTAACCTACTGTTTGTCTGGGACAGCAGGATAATGAGCTGCTAATGAACTTGGTCCATGATTTTCACTTAGCACAGGTTTACTTTGAGATTTTTATTTTTTTTATGACCTCAGAAAGTAGAAGTTTTTAGGTATATAGTTAATGATGTTATGTCAATGCACATACTGTGTAATTTTATATTCCCTCTAACAGAATATAAAGGACACTGTAGTACTTCCAAGCTCCCCATCTCATTTTCAGACCAGGAAGCCTCTACCTCATTGTTGTGTTGTTTCTAGCTGTGCATATAGATTGACAGCAGAAATCATTTTGACCATTAAGAAACGGCATCTGTTTCTGAAGTGCAGCCAAGTCCTGAAATGAAAAAGCAAACATTAGCAGTGTATAATCAGGTTCCCAGCAGTCCAGGAGAAGAAGCAACAAATATCTCATTTACCTGGACCTGCAGGAGCTCCTGGAAGGAACCTCGAGTGAGTTCTCCTGTGCAAAAAAATGGGCATAGGTGTGCCTACAACCACAGCACTTGGGTGTAATTTTCATGTTTCATCCCTAAATCTTTCCTTTTGGCAAAACAGTGCATTTTGATGGTTTGTTATGAGTTCACTGGTGACAAGGACAGACCATCACTGGCCAAATCCTCCCCCTACAGCTATGCATAACTGTTCAGTGAAGCTAGGGTTACTTGTTTAAGTTTTGCTGAAATCAAGCAGATATTTTTCCCAAGAGCCATTCACCAAGAAGAGCTGTGCTGCGTCCAGGTGTGGAAGGGGCTGCGTCATGCATGTGCTTACCCATCCTTTAGTGTCTGGTAAGAAACATGGGATCTCCTGCAGGAGACACCAAGTCTCAGGCTCATAACCCTGACCAAATCTGCTATTTGATAACTTTGATTATCTCAGGAAATCTCACATGCCAGGACTGTATAGCTGGACTACGTCTTTTAAAAAGCCTACTTCATGGTGTAGGAACTCGATAATGGGATTTTGCCACTTCCAAATCTGTACACTAACTTTGTAGTATATAGATGTGCCTCAGCTTAATTCTCAGTTTAATGTGGTGTGCTTCTTTGTAACTTCAACTTTAATAAAATATTTGTCTCTTAATACCGATTGTGCAAAATAAATGAGCCTTGCATGACTGTTTTACTTTTAACTTTAAATAATGGAAAAAAAAACATTTTAAATAAGCAGATAGATACTACATTTCCAAATACTCTGTACACTATGCTCACCTTTACAGTATGTTTTAATGTAGTATAATGTGCAGCATGCACATTTTATGATGGAAGTTGTATTGTGGCCTATTATTAAAGATGCTGCAGATCTGTAGTTGCCACTGATAGAATCACTTGTGTTCAATGTCTCTTAGGACTTGGTCTTCAGAAATCAGCCAATGCTTTAGGAAAATTCTTATTCCTCTTATTCCTTTCAACTGCAGTGGCAACATGACTGACATCAATATAGTCGTGTCAATATATTTCATTGATAATGAAAACATTATGTTCAAATGTTTCTCCTTTATTTGTGGTCAGGAACTCAGTATTTTTGTTGTTTGTATAGCTGAAAAGCAGTAAAGTGCCAGAGTTACTCATGAATGGAAGTTAAATACATTACAGCGGGCGATAATGCAACCTGAAAAGGTTGGGTAAATATAACCCCCAGAAGGGAAATTTACTATATTCGTTCCATGAAAGATCAGCTGAACTTTGTGGTTATCAGTCATGAACCTAACAAGTTCTGGCTAGTTGGTATGATTTAGAAACTTTTCACCCTGCAATTTTGATGCTTTATTTCCAAGCTCCCTGGGAGAATGTCATTTCAAGACTGACTTTATCTGGATTCTGTTCTAATCTCCAAGGAGAGAACAAAAGCAGAGCTTTTATTTCAGTGTGGTGTGTTTTTAGGCTTTTTTGCACTAAGAAATCATGTGAAAAAAGGTGCAGTTCCCAAGTGTTACCTCTCAAAGTTACACTGCACTTCACATTTGTCACGACATGCATAGCCCACTCTGTCCATTTAACAGAGGGAGCTGTTAAAAAGTGCTATGTTCCCCTTCTGAGATGTGTAATCAATAAAAGAAAGATTGCCAGTGGCCATAAAGATAATTCTGGCTTTTTTTTTTTAACTATTGTCTTTCCTTATCTTTTAAATTTCATATAGTAATCTCCTTTGACTTCTTCTAGTACAAGAGATCCCATATCCATCCCCCTCTTTTTATTTTCATAGGTCTCTATGGCTACTAATTTACAAACATCCTCTGTAGGGGGGAACAGTAGAAACAAGTAGATTCCTGAGCTGCACAGTTTCACCTTTGTTTTGTGTGCTGTATCCCAACCAGAATGTACCTGCACACATTTGTTTTCCTGCACGTGCCATGGCACAATGTGAGTTTATTCAGGTAGTGGTATGTTGTCCACAGAAACACCAGTCCCAGGCAAAGGCTTTCACTCTTCAGAGTAAAAGGACATTTAGATTATCTTTGTGCATCTGTGAAAGCCATTGCATTTATTCTCTTTCTGTTGCTATCAGCCTTGTGTCAAATCTTTCCAATCCTCAGTGGACGGAGGGGTGAAGAACCTTAACCTGGCAGCATGGAAGAGACTGGGAAATTGGTGCTACTTACAACCAGCCAGACATGATGCATGAGGAAATGTAAAAAAGCAAAGAAAATGCAATGGGTAAATAATTGCATTCATCCCTCCTGTACAGCTCACTGCAAATAATAAAATTGCCTATTAATGAGTAGTCTCATCCAGGGAAGGTAAATGATACTGTTTGTCCCTCCTCTTGCATTACTTGGGACTTTACATGAAAACAGCTCTAAGAGCCACAGCGCAAGTTCCTAAAGGCTTTTTCTCCCTTCAGGGGAAGTAAACCAATGAAATGTATTCAATGGTCTTTGCAGTATAACGGAGCACATGCTGCATACTGTGGCATGCGTGTTGCCTTCTGTGGCATATCAGGTGTCAGTTTTGTGGTTAAATTTTCATTGAATTATTAGAAAAAAATAACAATTTGGAAGGGAGCTCTGGCAAGACTAGCATCAGAGTTAGATGAGATTGTTCAAGGGGTTTGTTCAATCAAGTTTTGAAAAATATCTAAGGGTGGAGACTCCTCAACATCTTCACATTATACAGGTTGTAAGTTCTGGAGGAAAAATCTTGAGATGATCCCAGGCAAATTTTTGTGAAATATGTAATGAATTAACTCTAATATATGTGAAGTATGTACTTCTATTATCGTGTGTACTATTTACTTTAAATTATTTTTTGTGTCTTTACAGAAATGCATTTCATGGTTCTCTGTTGACACTGCATGAAGACAACGCATGAAAAACATGAGGAGGTGTGATGGCTGGTTGAGATAAGCTGGGAGATCAGGAGGCACCTGAGAACCTCACCCCCACGCTGCAGACAGGTGATGTTTTGCAGGAGAGAGGTCTGCTTCTTCCTTTCCTCTCCGCTGAGCAAGGTTAGATTTAGATCTTATCTGAAAGCAGACTCTGTATTGCTTTAATGACAGGCACAATCCCTGGGCTGTGAACACAGTCATAAAAAGAGTTTATTTCTTTGTACATTAAAAATCAGCAGGAAAGGGAATAAACTCTTGCTGCTCAATAGTACTTTAATACCAGGGATAACATAGGCATATTGATGAAAAAGAACACACATTTAAGTGGCTTTATGATAGCAGAATGAAAAGAAACCCTGGGTGCGAAAGCAGGTATATAATTTTCCATCATGACTAAAGCAAGTAGAGATCTATGCTTAATTATTTCATGCAAAACAGAAGAGTTTCAGCAGGAAAGGTTGAGAGAAGGTCATTCAGACCATATAGCTGGATGGTGTGTTTACCTGAGGGCAAGAGGGTAGAGGTTCAGTTGAACAAAGACATTTTCCTGTGAAAAAGTTTTCCCTGTTCCTTTGGTTCAATTCCTCATCAATGTGCTAGAAGTAGGCACAGCGTCATTAGGAGAGCTTGGGAAAAAGCAGGAAACAGCTTCATCCTCGGCATTCCCACAAAGAGAGCACCTCCAGCCCCTATATACATACATATAGAAATATGTTGTTACATGCTTATTTATTTGTATGCATATGTATATACATGCTCTCTAACTAGACTTCACAGCCTCCCTTTCACAGAAGTCCATCAAGGGTTACTTTGGAAATAATCTTGATATCTTTCACGATAACAAAAATTCCATTTGTTCCCAGATCCCAATCCACTGCAAACACTTCTCGCAATCTCTGAGTACTCAAAACCCTTTCAGCACTTAAACTACATACCAGCCACTCTGAGTTATCCTTAAATATCACATGCAAATGTTTACATTAATGGAAACTAAGGTTCTGCTTCTTCTCTCTTCCTATCTTGGTCTCACAGCCACCAGATTCTTGTGCGGTTGTTGCCAGCGCTCGTTAACATCAGCAGCTCTATTGTGAGCTAGAAAACCCACAATAAATGCTTCTCTGACCTGTACCTGCTTTCTGTATTTGGACGTGGGCAAGAAGTGTCAAGTTAAGCTCAGCCCACCTGCCCAAGCTGGGCAGGACATCTGCGGTTTCATGCGGTTATTCATAGCGTGGGGAGCAGCTTCAGTGGGCAGCTTTTTTAATAATGTAATCCAGAAGTGAAAGGGTAATGTTTACCAAACCTGTTTCAAAATGGCTGATTAATCAAATAAATGGGTGTTTATTGAGGCTGTTGCTAGGTACTTACTGTTATTGAGATAATTGTATGACTCAACTAAGCCAGACAAAGAGCTCTACTGTTGCTCTAAAGTACCAAATGGCTGCAAAGTTTGGATCATGACACCAGAGCATTTTTTTTTTCACAAGGCTAATCACTTGGTTCGCTTTATCCTCACATCATCCACTTTTATGGCCAGCTTCAAATGCCTTCCTTCCATTAAACCAAGAAACAAACACTGACCCTTCTGCAGAACCACTTCATCCCAGCGCAGCAGTGATGGGTTCTCATGATTGATCTGGTGACAGACCTTTTTTGATGTCTTTTCTCTATTATATTGTTATATTCATACCATTTTCTGTTAAGCATCTGCATAAACTGCAAGCTCCCAGCCATTCAAAGCACTTTTTTGATAAATAACTGGGGCAAGTTTTGTGGGGGGTGGTAATCTTTTATTAGACCAAGTGATAAAGATGGAAAAAGCAGGCAAGTTTTCAGGCATACAAACACTTCTTCAAGTCCAACTTGTTGCTTGAAAGCCTGTCTGCTTTTCTAGCTGTGTTTTCTGAATGTTTTTTTTTTCTTTTTTTTTTTTTACACGCAGTAAAAACTGTTGCCTCTCCCTGAAAGTCATGCCACACATATTCTTACCTCTCGCAGCTACAAAGAAAAGGCTACTAACAAACAACAAACAGTACTTGATTAGGCAGGCTGTTAGGGAAGATTTTATGATAGAAATTACATCATACAACTCATGCCTCATATTCTCATATTTTTCTTCTGAAAAAAAATTTGGAAGCATTATAAAAAGACAGGTACTAATGAGTATAATTATAGAAAAGTCTCCTTGCTTCTCGTCAGAGGAGAGCACGAGTACATGAAGCCTGGTGTGAGAGGAGGTTTATATCTGCAGATCTGTGGGAACGTTAAGACCACAAGCCTGCCCTCTGATTAAACTCCCTCTCACTCATTGCTTTTATTGTTTTAATGTAAAAGGCTTTTTTTGTTGTTGTTCGTTTGTTCCAAAATAGCACATCCGTGCTCTGCTGATGGTAGTTTGTGTAGCTGGGTGATACAGGGTGTTTGAAAGCATAGGGGTGTATTTACTGCAAATATTGTTCCCACCCTCCACTTGCACCAGTCCAAATTCAGGATAACCCTGTCAGAAGAGGTATTATCAACGGATTTACACCGATGCACCTGAGAGTAGTCTAACCCTGGCAATTCATATTCTGTAGCAGTTTTAGGGGGTTTTGTTTGTTTGTTTTTAATCTTTAACTAAATAGCCTATGCTGCAATGAAACAACATTTCACTTGCTCAGAATTGTAATTTAATCAGAAAATCTCCCAGTGTGTGCCAGAGAGATCACTCCTTTTTAACAGCAAGCATGCACAGCCTGGAAATGCTCAAGTTATTCAAAACACTTTGCTACCACTTTTTTACGGTAAAATCCAGTCATAACTGATAGAGTGAAACCTGCCTTTTTAACAAATTCTGGGGGCAGACAGATCAAGGTCTGAGCTGGGCTTTGAACCAGGAAGCAGGCTTTGTTTGAACTGCCTACCACTTGCATTTGATTTCTTGAATTAATGTTTTACCTGTAATAGGCAGTGTTTTCACTGAAGGCAGAGAGCAATCCTACTGCTCATTTAGCACCTTCTGTATTCCCAGATACGTTATTGAAAAAAAAAAATGTAATGCCTAAGGTGCTTTTTTTGCTTTTACTGGTCGTGAACATAAATCACATTAAGCACGTATGTGAGTCAGGGGCCAGCATCCCAGCCAGGATCCTTTATTAACGGGTCTGTGGATATTCAGAGTGAGATGGCTGGGAGAAACATCACCAGAACAAGCCACTGAAATGAAGCAGTTTGTGAGTGACTCATGAGTGTTGGGGGAAAGTAAGTGAAGGGTGGAGCAGAAAACCCCTCCTAGATTTTGCACGTGGCCCAGGGAGAAATAAATGACAGCATGGCCCTAAGCCTCTCTGGCAGCCCCCTCCAACCTCTAGGATGTGACCTGGAGTTGTATACTGGTACCAACAAGAGCTGCCATTTTGTCTCATCTCATCGCTCCGGAAGGCTGGGGTGATCCCACAGCTCCCTTTGGGAAAGGGGAGGATCCTTTCTGCTGAGATTGTTGATGGTAGCGAGGCGTGAAGCAGGATGGGAAAACTCAAAGTGGGTCAGGATCCAAGGTTCGATGTTGATCTCATTTTCCCCAGAGGGCAGAAGGACTTTGCAAGCCGATGGCTGCCTCAAGCGATTCAAAGACTCTTCTGCAGGCGTGTGTAAAGCGTCCATCGTAGGACACAATAATAAAGTTTGTTCTAAAAAATGTTTTCAATGCTAGAAAAGGTTAAAAGGCAGCAGCTCTCCATCGAAATGGCCCTTAGCTCGTCCCAGATATGGGCCAGCTCAGCTCCTTGCTGGGACCTTCTCACAGACCCTCATTGCACGTCCCTGCCGTCGGGAGGAGCAACCACCAGCACCTCTCTCCTTTGCAGTTGCAGCTTTGGCTAGGAGAGAAAATGGGAGGGTTTTCTGACATCAATTTACGCTAGAATTTATGTTAGGAGGACTAAATATATGCAGTCCTCCTCACCCAGTGGCTGCTACTGACCTTCTTTGACAATGCAATTTACGCGCACGTTGAGCAGCAACAACTTCCCCTCAAAACACTTCTGGCAGAGAATTGAATTTTTAACTAAATTGCTATTATTTTTAAAGCTTGATTTCCATTACATTGCATTTCACTGAAAGCTATGGGAAGCATATTGGCAGAGGGTGTCGATATACTGAAAATACTTCATCTTTCAGCCCCTCAGTGCTTGAGAAAAAACAGCATACATCAATTTATTCCTGTTTTATATTCCCAAGGTCAGCATTTTTTTCCCCCTGTTTGCAGACATTTATTTCATGGAACACCCCAGATCTCCCAGCTGGAAAGGAGCGAGCTCCTCTCCCTGTCTTCTGACTATCGGGGCGAGCCGAGCAGTGCCGAGGCTGCTCTGCGCATGTGCTGAATGCTTACATTCGCCTCCTGTACGCAGCCAGCCAGACCTTGCTCACCGCCTGGAAATCCTCAAAAGCTTACACGTTTTGCTGTGTGCACATCCTCCTTTGGGACAGGAGCTTTTTTTGCAGCTCTGAGCTGTTCTGCCCAGCTGTATCCTCACGCATCTCTCTGCAGTTGCATCAGTTCGTCTTTTACACCTCACCTCTCGTTAACAGTCTGAGTTGCTGTGCATAACGTACAGCACAGTGAGCTGTGGGGTAAAGTTTGCAATAAGTCCTCATTTCAACTTCTAAATGCTAACCCCTTAAATAAAACCAGCTGCACAGAGCAATTAGCAAGCATGAAAAAAAATGTTAAACAATTAGATTCAGGAGGCCTCTGAAGAGTGTCCATGCTTGTCTCCTTGGGAACTAGAGCTGTTACAAGTTCAGCAAATAAATGACCTCTTTTTCTTTTCTTTTTTTTTTTTTTTCCACATCCAGGCATGAAAGAAATTTTCTTCCATATAGAAAAGTTTAAAAATAAATTTTAGAGACCTGTGTGTGCACACACAGAAACACACATGTGTGCACACATCATAATTGAGCTGTTACAGCCATAGCTAAAGGAAGCAACAGTTAGAAAATGCAGAGTCTGTTTTGCTTAAGAGTTATGCTTTGGCAATATATTAAACAGAGCATTTTTGGTTGCATGCTGGAGCAGCGTAATGCAAAGAAGCTGTTCCTGCAGCAGAATTAGCCCCACTGTTATTTATAATGGCAGTGCTTGCAGCTTGTGTTAAAGAGACTGTTTTAATTTGGGGTAAATTGTTGAGGAAATGAAAAGAGAGTCCTCCCTGGGAACTGCACCAGATTTCCTTTTCCCATCTGGAGGCAAACTGCATCCCCCGATGCCTCTGGTAAGAGATGAGGGGCACTCTGAGAAGCAATGAGCACCTGAAGGGACTCAGGAACATATTGGAGGACTTTGGGGTGGGTATGGGAGCAGTCCAGTGGTCTCTCTACCCCGCCTTTCCCTTCCTTGCCGCCCCCTTCCTCTATCCCTTCCTCCTCACTTCCTACTCCAAAATCAGAGATTTTCTGAGCCTGTTTGGCAAGCCTCCCTTTCAAGCCCTTGTCCAGCCTCCTCTTGAAGCCCTGCAGCCTCTTTGCAGGAGCCCCTTTTTCCTTAAGGAAGAATTAGGATCTTTTTAGGGTCTCTGTCATGCTAGGCACCCTGGGGACAGTGCTGACACAGACATGTAGACGCTGGTGGTTCCCTCCCGTTCCCCAGCCTCCTCCCACCAGCCCACTGGTGGCCCCATGTCCCAGTGACCCCGCAGCCCAGCTTTCTTTTTTGCACAAGGTTGTGGGAAACAATCGAGTTTCCCTGTGCAAAGAACCAGGTTGAGCACCAAAAGCTAACATGAACTGATGAAATCCTTCTGGCGGGGACATTTCTCAAACTCAACTGGCCAGGTTCAGCCATCGAGAAGTTCCTCGTGCACATACGCAGATATATGGGAAACCAAATGACATGCCCATCTTGGTGGCTATCAGCACTAACCAATGTGCATACAGTGAGCCCAAACGTTGGAAACAAGCTGGAATTTTTGGAGGAACATCCAGTCCTCTGACTGGCCCCAAAGGGACACCCCTGGGGCTTTCCCTCTGCCCCAGTAGAAGCAACCTCAGAAAGGTCTCAACTGCTGCTCCCACTGCTCTGAGCTTTCCAAAGCCACCATTTATGTTCCTAACCTCTCTCTACCACGTCTGCTCCTCTTGGTGGCTCATGGTGCAGCCACATCATCTGAGCCCGTCTCACCAGTCCGATGGTCTCAGCTCTGGTCACAACCACAGATCCACCTGCGATGTCCCCACTCTGCACAAAGGGGTGAGTGGCTTTATGGGCCCCCGCGGAGGCCACGTTGCAGCAGGCTCTCCTGGGCAGAGCCCTTCCCTCTCTACCTCTCCCTGTGTTTTATTTCTCTCTGGTGCTCCTTTGCCCCACAACCGCAGGCTACAATTACCGATAGTAACTAATAAAGAGGCAGAGCAGCACCAGATGAACCCGGAGAGGTCAACCTAAAAGCAAGGGTTTAAGAGCAGCCTAAAAGCAATTGTCCAAAAGCAGTCTGAAAGCAATTGTTCTTCAGCTAGCATTACTCCTCAGCATAAACAACCCCTCCCAGCCCCTCCAAGCCTTTGATTTGCTCCATTTTAGCAGCTCTGCTGCTGCCTCCCACCCAGCAGCTCTCACCTTCCCCCGAGCAGCCACCAGGGCTGGCTCTGTACCTCTGCCAGCACCCATTTACCTGCTGTGGGTCACCTGGATGGTGTCAGCTCTTCCACGAGCTCCTGGCACCTTCTTGTGATGGACTTCAGCAGGCTCCTCAGTGCTCTTCAGTCTCTCTCCAATATTTTTTGGATTATTTTTGCCTTTTCCGTGGGCACAGTGGTACCCGTAATGTACCGAAGTCATAAAGGTCATGGCTTGAAGCTTTAAAAAAGTGGTGGCCACAAAGAGCTTTTCCAATTTTTTCCAAGAATGCTGTAGAATTGGAAGAGCCCCCTCAGCAGGTCGTTGGACAAGGTGCATTTAAGATGGGAAACCCATTTCCAAAGGACCTTACGGACCATAAACGTTCGCATGAGGTCAAAAAAGAAACTGAACAGATTCAGAGAAAAAAAAAAAAGTTGATGGCGGTTATTAAATGAACAGTCATCACAGGACTCAGGAGGCACTGTGCCAGGAGCCAAAGGGGCTGGAGTCAGCTCTGGGACAGGCTGGCCACAAATGTGTCCTGGTCCCATTGCTTGCCTGGGACATTCGCTTCTGGACCCAGTCGGGATGACAATGGCGACAGGACATGGTGGTAGGTGGACATCTGGTATGGTCTGGTTGGGCTCAGCCATCCTTACGCTCTCTTGTAGCATGCCAGTATAACCATAGCGGCAAAAACCTTAGCTGATTTTAACATGAAAATGGATACATTTGTAAGGGAAGTCACATAATGCCGTGATGACAACACAAGGGCCGGGATTTACTTGTCTTTTAGATTCCTTCCAGCCCTTCTTTCTCAATTCATCCTGAGCTCTTACCTTTTTCCAGGTGTCAGATTTGAAGGTGTGATCATGTTGTGTCACACACAAGCACAAATCCCTTGCTCTTCCAGGAGTGGGGCCAAAAGTGAAACTCCCGTGTTTGGTCTGGACTCAACCCCAGTCTCTCACTGAAATGAGAGATACCTGAAATTTTGGCCCACGCTTGCCCATGCAGTTTAAAAACCTCAGGGGCCCTGAGGCAAGCTGGGAGGCGATGTCTGATATTTGGTGAAAGCCCGTGCTAGGACATAGTTATCCCTGTTGTGCACGAATCATAACAAATTCTTTATCTTGGTTGTACTAAGGGATCTGTCACAGAGCCTTCTGCAGAGATTATGATGAAAGAAGAGGAAAAAAAGTGGTTGCAAAAGTTGGGAAGCGCAAAAGAGACTTTTACATACACTTAGGCTTTGTAACAACAAGCTGTCATTGTCCAGGTCTCCAATAAATATTCAGTGCAATATTTGTCTGTGTTTTATAAAACATGGAAGGTTAGAGAGTTAACGAGAACACAATAGCTGGGCATCGCAAAGCATTTGTGTCAATTGCATGGGCATCCTCTGCCCAAACACAAGGCTGAAATGTCACATAAGGGAAGCAACAATGAAAATTTTCCAATCGAATGTCTAAATTTAGGATTTTGGTAAGAACCTAAGCCTGTGGTTTGATCTTCAGAAAAGAAGTCAATGAGCAGTGCTGTCGTCCAGCATTTTTGAATATCCACCCACTGTTTAAATACCTCACCGGGGAATTAAGAGCTTGTTTAAGGTCCTGTTATTGATGCCTCACACGATAAGCATTTGAGGAATTTGCTATAAAAATATTTTTTTCACATTTTTCTCGGTTGAACGTAAGTCAACAAGTTCTGTGAATTTGTAAAGGCAGATGTGTGTTGATCCCTGCTGCACAGTGTAAATGAACTTCAGGTACTTTATAGAAATATTCAGCCATTACAGAGACTCATATACGAGAGTTTTTTACTTGTTGCCATTTTTTCCTAAAGCACATTGGCTATGTGTCAATGTTCTGATATTGCAAATCTTTACGCCAAAGGGGAAACGTCGCTTACATGTGTAAAATTAGCTGCAATCGCAACATTGTGCCGGACTGTGATTTCATATTGTAGTCGTTCACTTGCTGAAATTAAAATCAGAAGAATTCACCATCCTATTAGCAGTGGACATTTTGATAATATCATTTGGGGTATTTGATCTCACAGGGCACCGTCAGTAATTTAATCGCGGATTATTGAAGCTGCTCTGCTGTACCCAGGTGGCAGATGACTATCTGTACCTTCACATGAAGGAATGCAGTGCCTCTGCCTTGTGTTTTGCTGCAGCTAACCAGAACTTACTGGAGGCTCAACAACAGAAATCTTCACTAAGAAAAGCAAAAATTCAAAAAATGTTTTTCAAATATATGCTGGTTTTTAGCAAACTTGCTTTGAAAGCTGATCTTAGCAGTCAAAACAAATTCTGATGGGATTCAGAGACAACCTGCTTTCAGGAGCCCCACTCCGTTAACTGGTTTGATTCGGGCAAGGTAGAGATTTAAACCTTATTGTCATACATCCAGGGAGAACAGCCTTACCTTACTCTTCACTTCCCACATTTTCTGGCCACTCCCAAGGACAGCGCATGCTCCTGATGCATTAGCACATGCAGGAACCAAGGAAAAGACACCCAGCACTGCAAGCTCTTGAGAAGGGCAGCAGCACTGCGCAGGGAGTACGTCTGAGCACTGGTATTGCATCCAACCTCTTAACAGTTACGTGCCTGGAGAACAAAATTATGCAAAATGCAAGCAACTAATAAAGAATGTTTCATGCTGGGAAGTCCTCATGACGTGGTGACTTTTTTTTTTAAAAAGGGAATTTATCCAGCTGCCCACCAGGTTATTACAGCAACGGGGTTGCATCATTCCTAACTGCATTACAAGAGAGCACCAATATAAAGGCATTAGAGCAATGAAAAATGCCCGTGAAAGTTATTACGTGGGCTGTGTCTCTTGCCATATTAAGAAATCTGTTTCCCACTCCTTTAGGGCAACGTGAGTACTCTTTCAGCAATCTTGCTTCATTACTTGGTACGACAAAGATTACAGGGCTTTAAAAAAAAAAAAACTGAGATGGAAGAACACTTTTCAAACTATTTAGGGCCTATTTCGGTCCCTGGTGAAAATTTGGTTTAGGTAAAGACAACATAAAACCAGATCAGCAGGAAATTCCTGACAGGAACTTAGAAACAAACAAGTGCTGCATAGAGCATCCCAACTTCAAACACCTTAGCGCAATAATTTGTTTTTAATCATCCATGCGATGGAAAATATGAGGAAAATGTAATATAAATGTCCAAGAATAACAGCGGTTAGTTGTTTGGATTTAAAATCAAAGGAACTTTCCATGCTCTTGAAGGTTTCCATACCGATGGGCCTGGGGGAACTCTGGGTGCGGTAGGTTTCCATCTGCTGAGCACAGGAATATGCTGCACTCGTCCTCCTAAACCTCCTCCCGTGGCTTGGGGTGAGCCTGGCTTGAATCATTCATCTTGCTGAGCTCCTTACCTGCTGCCCAAGTTTTGCTATGGACCTGCCCTCCAGCAGCCCCTGGAGTGGTGCTACCCTAACTACAAGCTGAATTATTGGTCCAGCCTGGAAAAACAGCACTTCTTTCCGTGGTGATAACAACGAATTGGTTCTCCCTGGGTGCTCCGGGTGAGCAGCCTCTCCCCCCCTTTTGCAGGGACTCCCAAGGCTGGTTTAGGATGGAAAGGAAATAATTTTTTATCGTGGGGAAATGGAACACAGAAAAATCTCCTACACACCTGTCTGCTTCTTTTGGTGCCTAAATACCTTTGAAAGTCTTGCCTTGAGTGCCAAAGCTATGATGGATCACACAGTATTTCCTTTTTATTATTGCACTGCATCCTTTGGGCCTCACATTAACATAATGAGGGCCATATGGCGCCAGAATCTCTGCTGGTTCAAACCAATGCAGCTCCTTTGAAGTCAGAGAGCCTGTGCCAGTTTATACCTGCCGAAGATTTGGTTTATGGCCTGGGAAATAAGAGGGAAGGTGGGACGGGGGGGAAAGGGAGCCAGCCACTTTTTGTAGTTAATTAAGAATTATGTAGATATACTTGTGTCCTGCTTCTGCCGTCCACCAGGAGCTGTGCCTAACGTGCCTTCATGGCTGTAATATCCTTTGCATGATTAGCTCTCATTATCAGCTGCTGTGCCTCTGTGACTCAGGGTATTTCAGCGGCTGGAGGTGAAACTGCAGTGAGTCAGAGCCAGACAGCCATCTCTGGGCAGCCATCAAAAACGTCCCGCTCACGGCCAGCGGGTCATAAGGAGGCACAGATTTCCCTGAGCAACTGTGACTTTTGTGCTGAGAAATTAAACTCCTGATTTTTACTTTTTTCCTTGAACTAATTGTGAAAACACTTGAGAGTTATAACTAAATAAAATCTTATAAAAATGTCTGCCGGGTTTCACCAATAAGAGATAGAAGGTTGGTCTGCTTAGAAAATAAGCAACATAAATCCAAAAACTGAGGCCCTGGAATGACGGCCAGGAAGAAGGAAATATTGTGACTGGATAAAATTTCAAACTCCAGGACCAAAGTCTTTATTCAAGGCACTCGGATAAAAGAAATGAAACTTTCAGAAATGTTGTAGTGAGCAAATACAGCTGGAGCCACCGTACTGACTCTTTGCTTTCAGTACCCATAAAACCCCAATAACTGGGGCCCTGGGAAGTGTGGCCATGTCTTTTGGCCACAAAACCTTAAACACAAGTTTTGGGCACTCAGTTGATGCACCCTGATGAAAACATTCTCACAGTTCCTACAACAACTCTAAAATTATGTTTCAGTCGCAGACTTTGGTGTGGTTCATATTCACATCAGTCCAAGGATTGAGGCATTGCCAGGTAAATAAAGAGCAGAAGATGCTGCAGGGAGGACCACCAGCCTGCTGTAGCTCACATGGAGGGTAGGATAACCTGAGCAGACAGCAAATACCCGAGCTAGGTCCGCAGCATGAACATGCCTTAGTTAATGAGCAGATGCCACCACATGTCTGCAGCTGAGCCCACCTTTTAACAAGCAAGAAAGGCAAATTTTTGAGCTGAGTCTCTTCAAAGAGATGTGGCAAACGGTCTATGAGATAACACCACCTATCTGTTTTTTTTTCCAGCTCTATCAGCTTGACTAAAGACACATTTTGCCTCTCCATACGCAATGCTCTTGCTCTGTCCTTGGGTGATACCAGCCACAGCAGACTGGCTCCTGCAGTATTGTCACCCCTCTGCAATCTCAGGCACTGTGACTTGATTTTATATCACAGGTGACGGGATATAAAGGCAGATCCCAAAAGGAGGGAGAACATTGGCTCTCCTCAGGTGGCAGTGGGACATGCTGGGCATTACTGGAGCTGGGGACGTGGTACGGAGGTCTGTGTTCACCCTCGGTGCCGCTGCTTTGCTAGACCACATCTGCTCTTAATCTTCTGCTACTATGCACTGTTAAATATTTCACAGCACTTTTATTAGTCAGCTCTTAGCTGGGACTGGGAGCTGCTTATTCTGAGGAATTTCCTGCTTCTAAATTAGACTATCCCAGAGCAGAAAGGGCTCATCTTTGATGGCTTCTTCAGAGCATGAGGACTCCCTCTGTATCTCACCATACGGAAAACTGATTTTATAAGGCCAATCCCCTTTTTAGCAATGATGTAAACCAGCAGTCCTTTGTAGGAGGATGTTCAGGTAACAAACAAAACACTGAGCTTTGAGCAGAATAAAGAATGTGGATTTAGACAGTGGGACCAAAATTTGGACTATTACCTGTGCAGGAAATGTACTTTCCAAAAAGAAATTTTAAAGCCTGAAGTCCTTGTTCTCTGCTGTCTCACATCTCATCAGTGCAAGTCAGTCCAATCCAAATAGAACAAATTTATGCCATTGAGGTAAACAGATTGCAAAAGGGCCTTGGCTGATTGGGGGGACTTCTAATGGGGGGAGAAGTGTGAGTCGTCTTGGGCGGCTGTTTGGAGTCACTCATATGACTCATATGAAAAAAAAACAGCTATTTGGAATTCCTTGTCTTCTGCATATGCAGTAATGTCAGGGAGGAGGTTGAATTCTTACCACTTTTTGACTATCTCACCTTGGAAAATCCTAGCTTCTGTTCAATGTTTTGGAGTCGATGCTACTGTTTTAATGTGGTTACATAACTCACAGCAATTTAAACATTTCATTAAAGTTGTTTTGCAGGTTATATACCGGCTCGCACTTCTCAAGTGCCCTCCATCAAGTCATCTTTGTTCTCTTTGCGAGCATTCATTACATCTCATGCCTCTTCAGTGAGATTAGACAACTGTGTTACAGCCCTGTTAGCAGACCAAAGTGAAGAGATTCAACTAGTTGTAGGAGCTGGAAGAGACTGGAAGCTCAAAACTGCACAATTCAGACCTTTAGTCATGCCCCAAACCAGCACAGAGTTGTGACGCTAAGATGTTAGGCACTGACCTTCAAAAACCTTGTGCATTCAGGTTTCAGAGCAAGGCACTCCCCAGACATGGATGACTAGAAGGACAGGAGTAAGGCTTCCTCAGAGGTAAGCAATGGAAAAGCTGGGAGTGAGAGTTGTTTTGCTTCACTGCAACAGGTCAAAAGACCATGGCTCAACCCTCCCCTCTCCTCCCTGGAGGAGTCTTAAACTCACGGCAACCCACTGCTGTCAGACAGATGTTTTGCTAGGAAAAGGGAGAAGTGAGTTAGCAGCAGCTGGACATGGCTGCAGTCGAGGAGGCCTGGGTTTGCTTTCTTGGGCTGGCTTTATGCTTTTCTTCATATTGGAATGATATAAAATGCTTCTGGCAAGGGAAAGACATGCGTTTCCTTGTGCTCATGGTGCAGGCAGGGTCAGACCCAGCTTTGCTTTCCCCTTGCTAAGGATGCTGCTGGCTCCTCCCTGAGTTGCAGTGTTTCTGCACTCATTCAAGTGCTGAGGAAGCTGCTGATGCTCTGGTGTGGTTTCTCTGGACTGTCTCCTGGCCTTACTGCCTCATGTTAAGCCTGCTGGTAAATAACCAAGCCCTTGAGCTGTCCTTGGCTTGAGATGAGGCTAACTAAGCAGGACAAGGGAAACCACAGGACGTGACACGAGGAACTGTTGAAGATAACAAACAACAGTGTAAGAAGCTGTGAAAAGGTAGAGACAGAGTCATGAGAGATGGCTGCATCTCACAGGTGGTTAAGGGACGGTTGTGTGAGAAAAGTCTGGACTCCACAGGTAGATGAAGGGGAGCACTGGGGACCTCCTGGAGAGCACAGTCTGCCTGAGCAGGCCTAGAACACGTAGGTAGCCATACCCATAATCCATATAAATTTCCCTGACTGGCAAGGGAACAGGCAGATGGACAGGTAGAGCATCCCAGTATCACCATCTCAGTGCTGGTGCCATCAGTGACTCTTTTATCATAATCTGAGCACCTTACTCCTGGGCCCAGGTTCCTGTCACCTAACTTTTGGCACCAGGTGGAGGTGCACGAGGTTGGAGCACAGCCACCTTTGTTTCCTCAGGGAGGCATGAGGGGAGATGAAAACTGTCTAAACCCCTTTGGGCCTCATATTACTGATATAATACTATTAACTGACCCTGCAGGACTAGCATGAGGCTTAATTAATTGCTGTTTGCAAAGATAATTTGATGGAGGGCACTATAGAAGTGCAAGTTGATCTATTAACCTGAAGAACTAGTCTAATTAAATGCTTGAAATTGTTATTAGATATCTAACCTTATTAGAGCAGAGGCTTTATATCAGTATTTTAATGCAAGTGTAGTTAAAGTTTGATCATCTGTTTGGAAAAAAATTACCATGAAGTTAATTATGGGCTGGTTAATTATCTTATGCCCATTAATTTAAAAAAAATCCTATGTAAAAAAAAAAAAAAGAAAAAGAAAAAGAAAAAAAAAGTTAATTTCTCTGTATCTTGCATACTAACATGACTAACAATGGTCTTTATTTCTAAGATATGAATGTCTGAGCTGGAAACACAGGAAAAGATACATCACTTTCTCAAAATCAACTTTTAGAAGAATAGAAGCTAGAAGAATAACCCCAAAAATTAGGAATAATTTCTGGGGGATTGATTCTCTGAACCAGTTTACCATGGAGTCAGGTAAGTGCCAGGGCAGGTGAGAGGTGGGGACAGACTGTGCAGACAAGGATGGAAGAGAGAGCAAACCAGGAGCAATATTTTCAATATCAGCTACTCCCCAAACTGGTTTACTTGTAACAGGAAGCCTAGCTGTCAGAGACAGGGAGGAGTCAGCATCCACCATGGCACAATAGAGTCAAGCAAAGAGAAAGTAATTAATGGCAACAAAAACTGGTTGTGATCAGAAATGCAGCCAATATCAGTGACCTGCCATGATACTGATTTGCCATGGACAGGACACAACAAGAGCTCCACCAAAAGCTCTGTGTTCTTTCAAGTTTTTCTGTTCATGCAGTACTATAAAGAAGTTGGCCAACAGCCCATGTTCGACTGTGTAGAATGGCCAAAGCCATGCAAGTGTGCACCACACCACACAAGAATAGAAAAAGTTTGTGCCAGATCCAACCAAAAGCCCAGCTAGCTCTTCATAATTTTACGGACGTGTATCTCAAAGCCCTCAGCTGAGGCACACATGGGTCTTCCTCATGTTGTAACCTTCCTCTCCTTCCAATTGTCTCTGCTGGCATTCTTGGGTGTTCCCTTTCTGTGGGATGGGGGGCATGAGTCTTTGCCAAATGTGAAATATGACATTTTCTGCAGCACGTAAGATGAGAAGCATGACATAGAAAGAGGAAAGCCAGCATCATAAAAATATTAGGCACTAAACTCCCAGAGCAGGTGCAAGTGAAAAATCTGAGGATCCTATGCATGTTCCTTTTCTGTATCAAGGACAATTGATTGGTGAGCTACACTTCAATCTTCTGTTTGCTTTTTCCTTTTATAAGACTATTTCAGGAAAACTTTACTGTTGATTTTGCTAGTTAAATGTTTTAAAGACCTTCCATACAGTCATGGTTAGTCACTACTGACGCATCCCATTTACAATGCTCTTAGAGCTGTGCTCCATGTCCACTGCATGACCTCTGAAGCAATACTTTCAAAAATGCTCAAGTAAACTACAAATGAAGTCCTTTTTTAGAAGTGCCACACATACTGAAGTTTGTATGGTTTAGGCACCTAAAGGTGCAGGTAGGGTCTTACCAGAATCTGAATTTACAGGGATGTGTGTCACATGCCTAAGTGCTATGGAGAACTACACTAGAGCTGAAACACCCTTGAATATGGGATCAGGCCCCTAAAAGATTGTGGAGCTTTTAGAAACTACAGTCTACAACTTATAAGTGTTTGTATTTTTAGTTCTCTTGCCATCTTCTTACTGTTTCCATCCCATAACAAAAAGTGAGAACACATGTAGGGCATTTAAGAGAGAAATGGGACACATTGGGTGAAGCATTTCCAGCAAAAATAAGGAAATATCAGTACCGTTATGCAAAGCTTTGATGAGACCTCATTTGGTCATTCTAAGGTCAGGAAAGAGGAATTCAGACTGGAACAAGAATAGCTTGACTGGTTGGAAGAACAGGCAGTCTATTAGACATGGAGAAAACAAAACACCGTGGCTCTTTAACTGTTCACATCAAAGACTCTGTTGTATAATATGGCTGTTATACAACACAGGAGTACATGCCTGGGATGGAAAAGGCTGCTTAAGAAAAAGGAAAATGTTGGTGCAGCAAAGCAGTTATAAACTAGCCATGAATAAGTTTTGGCTGAAAATTGGAAGGAGGTTTCTTCCTTCCAGAGGAATGAGATTCTCTGATCCTTTCCCAGGAAAACAAAACAACCCAGTCACTTTTAAGCTTGAACAGTTCGTGAAAAGGATTATATCATACGGTTACCTGATTATCTCACAGCAAGTCTCTGCCAGTCCTACTTGCCAACATGCTTATACCCAGATAGGAATGAGCCAGACAAAAACACCTTACATGAACGGGGAACTTGGCACAAGGACCAGACTTTGTAACTTCCTTGTAAAACTGCAATCCAAATCTTCCTCGGTTTTGGGGAGTTCCACAGAAGAAAGTGAAAACATTCAGTAAATACTTCTGTATTGGCAAGAGAATGGTAGATTTCTCTAGCGTCTCAGTCTGTTAACAGCACATTGGTTAACGCAGTTGAGAATCAGCAGGTCCAGGTAACTTGAACTTAGGAGCCATAAAGGAGTTAGGGGAGGGAAACTTGGCTCTCAGATGATAAGCGCTGGAAAAGCTGGGAAGTTCAAGAGGGCTGGAAATGGGCCCATGTGAAGGCAGTCACACATGGCAGTCAAGATTATTTGAGGAACTACAGGCCAGCTGCCCTGCCGCTCTCAGACAAGATAATGGGAATGCTTCCATTAGCAAGATTCAATTAGCAAGGTAAGAAATGAAAGGAAGATAATTAATGGCAGACACATGGTTCACTGTCTTCTTCAACCTAGTTTGATTTCATTACTGGAGAGACTGCAGAGTTTGGTGGTGGTAAACAGGGCTTTTTAAAGCTTGGTACTCCTGTAGCATTGCAATTAAAAAGAACTCCCTACCTTGTCAATAAAGCACACATTAATTGGGTCAAGAACAAGCTAACTGACAGGTCTCAAAAAGTGACTGTCAACAGGGAATCATCTAATGATGAAGTGCCAGGATCAGTACATACTCAGTGCTGTTCA
This sequence comes from Cygnus atratus, assembly GCF_013377495.2. Taxonomy (NCBI): domain Eukaryota; kingdom Metazoa; phylum Chordata; class Aves; order Anseriformes; family Anatidae; genus Cygnus; species Cygnus atratus. The sequence continues at coordinate 10,501,281 of NC_066364.1, forward strand.
CCATTTCTGCAGTGTACTGGTAGCAAATATAAGAAATACTACTGAGCTAATTTACTGTAGATGACGCAAAGATTGACAGAATGATAAATAAGGATGAAGATAAGGTTGTCATCTAGAATCATTTGGAGAGAGAGGTAAATTGAGATGATTCAAACAACCTGTGTTTTAAATCAGAGAGATGGAAAATTACAAAATTCATAGCAAAGAAAGCTGACCATTTGCAGAGCAAGGCTGTCTCTGAAAAGCAGTAACTCTGCAAGGATTTAGGGGTGCTATGTGGCATGAGCTCCCAAGGTGACAGAATTGGATAACCCAATTTTTGTTTGCACAAGCAACGAAGTTGTTTAGTAGGAAGACAGAAGATATTTTGCCTCTCTAATTGGTCTAAAGCTGATTCTGGAAAAATTCCTACAATTCTGGTGTCCTCTTTAAAATATACTGGCAAACTGGAGGAGTCAAGAAATGTGTCATGGGAATGGGTTAAGCACTTCCAATGGGGAATACAAGCTCAATCTCTTATCAAAACCAAGACTGAAATGAATCTGATTACAGTGTGCACATTTGCCATGCAAAAATGGGGTACGAGAGGCTAGAGAGCAGCCCTATGGGTTTTGCTCAACCACAAGTTGAACATGAGTCAACAGTGTGCCCTAGCAGCCCAAAGGGTCAATCATATCCTGGGGTGCATCAGGCATGTAATTGCTAGCTGGCCAAGGAAAGTGATTGTCCCGCTTGACTCTGCACTTGTGCGGCCTTACCTAGAGTACTGTGTGCAGTTTTGGGTGCCACAATATAAGAAACACATAAAACTATTAGAGAGTGTCCAAAGGAGGGCTACAAAGATCGTGAAGAGTCTGGAGGGCAAAGCGTATGAGGAGCAGCTGAGGTCCCTTGGTTTGTTCAGCCCAGAGCAGAACAGGATGAGGGGAGGCCTCATGGCGGCCTGCAGCTCCCTCATGAGGGGAGCGGAGGGGCAGGTGCTGAGCTCTGCTCTCTGGGGACAGTGACAGGACCGAGGGAATGGCATGGAGCTGGGACAGGGGAGGGTCAGGCTGGGTGTTAGGGAAAGGTTCTGCACCCGGAGGGTGGTCGGGCACTGGTACAGGCTCCCCAAGGCAGTGGTCATGGCACTGAGCCTGCCGGAGCTCAGGAAGCATTTGGACAACACTGTCAGACACATGGCCTGATTTTTGGGTGGTCCTGTGCAGAGACAGTAGTTGGACTTGATCCTTGTGGGTCCCTTCCAACTCAGGATATGCTATGATTCTATGAAAATGTGATGTGCAAAATGCCATGGTGTGCATGGCAGGGGTGTGCATGGCGCCTGCGAGCATGGAGCCTTTGTGCGCTCGCAAAACCTGATTGATCTCCAGCCCCAGCTCACTGCAGTATGGGATGAAACAATTTGTGAGCGAGGGCAAAGATCAGCACAATGTGTAACAGTAATAATTGAGTCTGACAGCACGGCACACTCCAAATGTTGATGAATTCAAGCTCTTCATAGCACGGGCCATTATCCTCATTACATCTGCAGCTCGGAGCTGATTGAATTCTGGCATGTTCAGCTCAGTGAGAACTGAGGGCTGTGGGCATCCCTCCTAGCCACTGCCATGGGGGTGCAAGGACCGTCCAGCCCCGTCCTGGCCCAGTCCCATTGTGAGAGGCTTGTGTCCAATCTGCCTCTTGCGTGAGAGGTCTCGATCTCCTTTCAGCCCCCCTAAGCTAGCTCTTGTAAGAAACCAGGAACCTGAAAAGTCAAATGTAAGCACTGGGAGAGGCACTGATAAAATAAGAAGTTGATAGATCCTAGTGAAGAAATTGTTCTGGGGATCATTTTGACTTCATGTGTGTACACAGAGCAAGGGATGAACCCCAGGCTGAGCAGCAGACCAGGTCAGGAGCCCACCAGCAAGGCAGGAGGACAGCCAGAGGAACCACAGCCATGTGCTGTGGGCACCATAGCTGACCTGGGAAAAGCTCAGACAGTTTGGGAGCTGCGAGTAAAATAAATCATTAACTTACTGCTTCTGTGCTCAGGGAAGCAGGCTTTGCACTTTCTTGCAGCAAACCAATCAGTTTAAAAAAGGGTTGAACCCGTCTTTAGTTTCTCTCTGTAACTGAAATGTCCTACAAGATCCTGAATTTTGGTGAGCTTCTTCAAGGGTCAGTGCATGTTTCAGAGTTGTAAGTCTGTGTGCGTGTACAAATGTGGGTTTAGGCACCTTGAATTAGGTGTCATCTTCCAGCAGTAACTTCCCCTGCAGTGTCAGTGGCCTGACTGGAAGAACATGTTTCTAATGAGAGAAATGCAAAGTATAGCCAGAGAGAATTTAGGAGACACACTAGAAAAAGACAACTTCAAAATATTGTTAGAAGTGAGCTCATTAAATATGCTTGTTTTGATCTCTGCATCCCATGCAGTACAAAGGGTCCACTGGCTGCGTATTAAGGGGGATGGAAAGATCACTTCATATCAAGGACACTGGCAGAACTACGCAAGGATATGGGTGTCTTGTTTCACTTGCATTTTTTAATCTCTCACTTGTGACTACATTTCATTTTAAACTTTGAACACAAGAGCAAAGGTGCACTGAGCGGTGGATGAAAGAGAAAGATGCAAGCAGGCAGCAGGCCTTGAATGTCACAGGGCGTAAATATGGGCCATGGAACAGAAACAGGGGAGAGCGGCAGGGTCACGGGTAGTACACACAACTGTGCAAGGAGATCCTGTGTGAACACACAGCGTGTAGCAGGAAGAGACACGGTGAATGCAGGAGTTCCACGGGACTGCACAAATCTCAAGACACAAGAGCTGGAGTGCAGCAGGGCCATGAGCTACCAGCACGGAGGGGATGGGGTCAGGAGGATGCTCATATTTTGGGGGATAGAGCAGGCCAGGGCGTGAAACAGCAGCAGAACTGCAGAAGGCAAAGATTTGTGAAAACGGCAGCCCCTGATTATAAACATGGTAGTGCTTGCTGCGTTGCAGTTGTGGTGTGCAATGTGGCACGGGGAGGAGGCTTCAGCCCTCAGATCCAGCAAGTGGAGAAAGGTTGTGCAAAGCAGAAGTTCCTTCTTAAGGGAGTGTGTATTACTGAGTGTTTAAAACAGCATGAGACACGAATGTTGTGGGAAAGGATGTGTTGAGGACATAAAGATCATCTTCTGTAGGCAACTTTGTTTAGTGGAGAAAACTGAATACAGAGATAATCCTGCTGTTAACTGAGCATCCTGTGGTTTTCTGGTAAAACTGGGCTGGGCCTCATGTACTTCTGCTCCTGATGTCGTTGTGTCACTGGATTTCATTGGGCTGAGCATGGGAATCTCACGTTTGCTGCCATGCCCATGAAGACGATCCATACCACGAGGGTGACCTTCATGTGCCTTTGTTCGGGTCACCACATTTACAGTGAAACTCTTCTTGTATCACAGATGTAGGGAGTGACATGGGAAAAACTGGGAGGAGAATTATGTTAAACAGTGGTTACAGGAGAACTCCCATCCTCTCCTGTCCCCTCACACATGACACAAACCCACGAGCTCTGTGGATGTGGCTCACCAACACCCTGTCCATGGAAACTGCTGAGTAAGAGTCTATGGGAGCCAGTTGGTGTTAAGTTGGGTCAGAGCTGTTAATGGGGTACAAAAACATCGTGGTAATTTCACCTGTGAAAGACTGCAGTATATATATTTCTATTTATATAATCAGAAAAAAAAAAGCTATTAAACAAGATTCCAGCTGCAGACATACTCATTTGAAACAACATTGCTGTCATAACAGAGGTCATTGACTTAGCTGAATCAAGGGAAGATGACCAAGAATTTAAGAAATCCAGGCATGTATTATTTATGGGAAAGAGAGGCTCAGCAAGGAGCTGTGGGGCAATTTCTGGGGGTGGAAAGACTCATGGTGTCTGGGTAACAGCTTGTGCAATCTGTCTAGGAAGGGAGAAGTCATCAGATTCAAGGAGAAAAGTATACAGTTAACCAAAACAACCCCAGGAGGCTGCTTTGCACAGGCTCCCAGGGAGGTGCAGAATGGATATGAGGATATATTTCATTAAACACGAAAGCTCTGCAAAGCACTGAGCACACAGATGGGAGTGGAGTTTCTTTTAGAGACTGTGCACACCATGGAGGAGGGCAAAGCCCAGTAAAATGTGAGATGTCATCAAAAATCCAGTCAACCAGCATGAAAAAAAATGCAGATATTGTGCAATAGATAGAAGTAGTCTCTGATGTGGCCTAAAGGATCCTGGAATGGCAATAGTTTACAATATCTTGATGGGAAAAGTGTATGTGGGCTCCTAGCTGGTTTACAGCGAGGCTCAGAGAGCAAGGTATCTTCTGTGTGTCTTGGGTAGCACTCCCAGAGAGCAGGAAGTTAGCAATGCTGTTTTCTTCTATGCCTTCCTGTGATTAGTATAGGAACCTCATTCTGCAGGCTCTGGTTTCTCTCTCTCTCTTTCAGTGTCCTCCAGGTCCTCAGTGCTTCCCTCTGCATTCAGCCTGCCATTGTCTAAGCCACCAGCAAGTGCTCAGGGCCAACATAAACCCAGACTGAATTTGGTGGTTAAGCCCAGCCTGCCCTTCACAGTGCTTTCCTTTGAACAGGCATATCGATTTTATAAGAAATTTGAATAGAAACTTAAAATATGAACCTTTTGGAAGAGGCCTGGTTCAGAACAAGAGTGTGAGTCTGAACATATTATTTTATGACTGAAATGTAAGTGCCTTTGAGGGGGGAAAATAAAGCCGATGAAAGAACGAGATACTGTAATGGAAATAGTGGCTCACTGTCCAGGTCAGTTGGCCTGAGCCCTCGCTGCATTCACAGACATGCTGGCTTCACAGGAGCTGCCTGCTAGGTGAGGATCAGGCCCCATAGTCACGTTTTATTGAAACATGGATGGAGTTCAAATAAAGCAGAGCTGAAACTGTGGCTGCTACAGGCAAGAGAAGAGGAAATGAGCCAAGTATGATGTCTTCTTCATACAGTTACAGGTTATAGGAATGTACTCTGCTGGCCTTATGATAATCTGGACTTTGAACTCCTGTTCATTCCCATTCTCTCTCCCATGACTTAAAATAATTCCTCGTGACTGTCTGTAAGCCCCAAACTCCTTGGATCTTGTTCTGTGCAATGTTACACCACTGGGGCTCCTGAAACTATTGTGTAATGGAGTGAGATCACAAGCCAGCTCCGTCCATGCGGCTTGCACTATCTTGCCTGCCTGATGGTTAGCTGCAGTTAAAACACTGCAAAACAATTCATGTAGGATTACAGTCATAATTCCCAACAGCAGTAGGAAATCCAGACATATACATGGTCTTACATAAGCAAGAAATCCACTGATGTGGAGATGTTTTCCACTGATGTTTGTAAGTTCATTGACTCCACTGTGGCTGCAGTTTGGGACATCCAGCCCTTGTTTGTCTTACGTACTGCACAAACACATTTGGATGTAGGCTGGGAAAGGAGCAAGGACAACAGCAGAGCCATGTTTTCAGATGTGACGTGGCCTTTGTTAAATAGAAAACTGGACAGTATTCATGTATTTAACCTTTCAGCAGATGCACCGTGATGCTCAGATTAAAGCACCCCTGACAATCAGGAGCTCCCATCCCATCCTGGAGTTTTCCTTTGAAGTAAGTCACAGGCCTTTTCAAAAATCTCTTATTACAAGGCTACTGACATGTGAGGCATAGAGAACAAGCAGTCTGGCTTCCTGGCATTTGCCTTCGTGAAAGCACTGGGGAGAGTCAGGGGTCTTTCACAGTCTGTGAAATGCAACGTGAAAATGAGCCCAGTTTGTTTTGCTGCACTGAATCCTGACCAGCAGGTATGAGCAACCAGGATGGGACTTAAAGCTGTAGCTTTGGTGATTCATTTAGGTTTCTAACCACTGCAAAAGTCATAGTGCAGCATGATGTAAACCATGAGCGTGCTTGGTCAATAACAAGGTTATTTGGGAGCTTCTGGACAGATGACCATGTTTTACTGAGTAAAATGTAAAGAACTAAAAGTAAAAGAGCCTTTCACATGGTCACATGAGCATGTTCACACAGGGCAAGCAAGTGAGAAGACACAGTACAGTTGCTGAAAACAAACTAAAGAGCAGTGTGGCCAAAAGGTTGACAGAGGTGATTGTCTCTCTCTGCTCTGCCTTCGTGATGCCCACCTGGAGCACTGCATCCACGTCTGGGGTCCCCAGCACAAGAAGGATGTGGGGCTGTTAGAGGACATCTAGAGCAAGGCCACAAGAATGGTCAGAGGGCTGGAGCACCTCTCGTACAAAAAAAAGGCTGAGAGAGTTGGGGTTGTTTAGCCTGGAGAAGGCTCCAGGAAGACCTTATTGTGGCCTTTTGATCCATAAAGAGAGCTTAAAAGACAGATGGAAAAAAAAAAAAAACATTTTACAATGGCTTGTAGTGACAGGACAAGAGGCAATGATTTTAAACTGAAAGAGGGTAGATTTAGTTAAATATAAGGAAGAAATTTTTCACAGTGAGGTTGGAGAGGCACTGGCACAGGCTGCCCAGAGAAGTTGTGGATGCCCCATCTCTGGAAGTGTTCAAGGCCAGGTTGGATGGGACCCTGGGCAACTGGTCTGGTGGGAGGTGTCCCTGCCCGTGGCAGGGGGGTTGGACTTGATGGTCTCTAAAGGTCCTGTCCAACCCAAACCATTCAATGATTCTGATTTAGTTCCTCTGAAGAGTGTGACATCTGCCCTGGGTGAAGGTGGAGGAGCACCAGGCTCCCCAAAGCAGCCTGGCAGCACATGGGACATTTCAGTCTCCTCTGGTGCCCAGGCACCATCTCACCTGTGCCACTGCTGCTTCCCCAATCTCTATACCTTCAGCTTTGTCTCCTTCATGATGTGTCCTTGATGTATTCTTGACTGTTGACTATATACAGTTATTGGAGCCTGAAAATATGCTTTGAGAGAGATCATTATGACCATGCTTTATCAGCAGGTCATTTTCTGTTGGCCTGTGTGGCTGCAAGCTACAGGGAGTAGATGATGCCTTTAAAATAAGTCAGAGGGGCTGAGCTGTGGTTGCAAAATGTCATGTTCTGCGCAGGATGGGCTGAAAGAAGAAGGTTGCAAATATTCAAGAGCCACCGACTTAAGCATTTACACTTGAAGGTAAACTATGACATGCAGCCACTCTGCAGCCTGGTGCTGGTATTTGTGGCTTGCCCCTAGATTATTCCCTGGACTGTTTTTCTGTAGCTATGCCATCCCGGACTGATTAGAGACCAACCCCAAACCAGACAGAGGATGGGACTGTGCCTGTGGGTCTAACCCAAGGGCCAAAAAAAATGAAGACTTCATGAGAAACTAGTTTCCTGTTTGTTTGATTAAATATAACTATAAAATTAAGATAAAGCCTATGCACAGCCCTCTGGAGCTTGTAAAGTGATTTGGAAGTGGGAAGTGCTGCAATAACGCAAAACCCTGTCCTCTTGCAAGAAAGCTGATTGCTTCTTTTGTAAGATAACAATGTCCAGAAAAGAGGAGTGCAAATCAGCACCAGATCCCTGGCAGCAGTCTTATCCCTCGCTAATGTCAGTGGCCACAGCTGTTATAACATGGTGCTGCAATTTTCTGGAAAGAGAGAAAAAAGCTTTCTAGGACTCTCTGGCTTCAGGATGCCCACAGAATCACCATTTCTTGTAGAGAGGAGTGCTGCTGCATCCCCCAAAACAGAGGTTCAGGTCTGAACCTGGCTGCTATGGCAGCAACTGGCACAGCCCAAGAAGAATCTCGCCGTTCCTTCACCAGCATTTCCAACTCAAAGCACGTGAATGAATGCTTCCTCCAAAGAGGAGGTACTCAGAGACCCGTGCAGTTTGAAAACTGGCAGAACTGAGTGTGGAACAAGAGCAACTCTTGTCTTCTTAGAAACATTTTTGCTTTGAGGATCAACATATGCATGAATTTGTGAACCTACGGGAAAATCTTGGAGAGGCAAGACTATACAAAGTGCTTGTCAGCAGTTCTGTTAAAGAAGGCAAAAACCTTAATTTTATTGAAAGGCCTCTGCAGGACATGTTGTCTGGGGACTGGTAACAAACACAGCATGGACACTTGACAGCTCCCCCTTGGAGATCAGTACCGAGAAAGCTTGCTATGCAATGAGGTGAAAAATCATAGAATCACAGAATCATTAAAGTTGGAAAAGACCTCCGAGATCATCTGGTCCAACCATCCCCCTACCACCCATGTCACCCACTAAACCATTTCCCTAAGCACCACGTCCAACCTTTCCTTGAACACCCCCATGGACAGTGATTCCACCACCTCCCTGGGCAACCCTGACTGCTCTTTCTGAGAAGAAATGTCTCCTCATGTCCAACCTGAACCTCCCCTGGTGCAACTTGAGGCCATTCCCTCTAGTCCTATCACTAGTTACCTGTGAAAGAGGCCGACCCCCAGATCCCCACACCTTCCTTTCAGGCAGTTGCACAGAGCAATAAGGTCTCCCCTGAGCCTCCTCTTCCCCAGACTAAACAACCCCAGTTCCCTCAGCCGCTCCTCACAGGACTTGTGTTCCAGGCCCTTCACCAGCATTGTAGCCCTTCTCTGGACATGCTCCAGGGTGCCCAGCACAGCATTTGAAACATCTTTCCTGACTGAAGGGCTATTGCAGGGGTCTGCTGTAACTGCAGCGAGCAGCTACATGCTGCTCGTTGGACTTCAGGAGGACCTTTGTGTGCATCTCACCAGTTTGCTCTCACCGTCTGTCGCAGTTCACCACCCCCTCAGCTGTGCTGGTGCAAAGAGGCTGGTTTTATTATAGAGGGGAATGCTTTCGGTGACACCGTGGATAAGGACAGCCTGTCAGCTGGATAATGGTCCTCCCATTCCCAAAGCCTTCCCCCTGTCTCTTAAATGCTTTACCGCTCATCCGTGTATAAAGCTGGGGCAGCAGTACTGACCCACCTCCACGGGTGTTGGTTTCAGAGAGGAAATTGGCCACAGTTCCAGATTCAAACTTGTACTTCACATTTGTCCCCAACCCATGTTGAACAAAATGCCCCTCATCTCTATTCCCTCCCATCCCGTCAATAAGAGGCCGAATGACTCTTTAGGAAAACTGTGTAATTCCTGCCCCAAATTCTCTGGTGTGCTGTTTCCTATTGGTTCCTTCAAGATTTTTTTTTTTTTTACAGTTTCTTAAGCTACAGATGGGAAAAAGAAAAAAAAAAAGCACAACAAAAATCCACTTAAGGAAAAGCCTTGGGAAAGAGAAAGTGTGTGTTGTTTAAACGTGAGCTGCAAAGGGAGCCAGGAAAGGTGAGTTATATGCAGAGAGCCTAAATATCCAGCAACTGTAATTGTTATCTGAGCCTCCATGCCATTAGCGATGCAGCAATACTGGTTTGGGTTTTCCCCTCTGTTCTCCGTGTAAGCAGGTCTCCACAAGCTCCTTGCGTATTGGTTTGATATCATGAAAAATAAAACCCTGTTGGGAAAAAATAATAATAAAAGTATGAGGAGGCAAAGAAGTAGTCTCAGAGCTCTGGAAAAAAAAAAAATCTTGGCTCTGATTTAGTCTACATGGGGGCAAATCTATCTGCTCCAAAGGGAAAAAAAAAAAAAAAAAAAAAAAAAAAAACACACCAGCCTGGTTTTGATTTCCATCCATTCCAGCTGATCACTAGTCTGCAGGCTGGGCCTGTTGTTTTAATGAGAGCTTCTTATTCAGTGAGCCACAAGCAGTGACTGCTGGGGAAAGTGCAGTCTGGTTTTGTTTAGGTAGTTTCAGCTGTCAGTAAAATGACACTTCCTTCCGTGAATGTCACAAAAACAGGACCAAAATATATCCTAAGTGATATATATTGCAACAGGATTTCCTTGTACTCTGCTAGACACAGGAGACCTGAGACCCACTCACCCCATTTGACCACAGAAAAGGAAATAAGATGAAGGAGGAGAAGAAAGAGCAAGAGGATGAGCGTGAAAGCTGAAGACACCTCTCCTTCCTCGCCTGTTTGGTGCCCCACACTCTTTGTCTGGCTCTTGGACCTGTATCTGAACGGCTCCAGCCTTCCTCAGCTGGCTAGCCTTGGTGGAGGGAAAAATTCTGCTTTGGTGCACTTAAACCAGCTTGTAGTAGGCTTGTTTTTCTCAGCTGCCTGCCCAGATGCTGAAGGCCACAGACTGAGCACTGCTGACCTGCCAGGTAAAACACAGCACTGGTTTTATGGAAAGGAGGGGATCTTTGTGCTGGTTATTGACTGGATCTGCGACTAGAAAAGACCAAAATAAAAAAGCCAGCTCGCTCTGCAGACTAAATTCTGCCAGTGACACAAAAGGAGGGCATGGCTGTACTAAGGGCAGCACTGGGTTCTGTGCGTATATTTGCTTAATTAGAGATTTTTCCTTCTTCTGCTGGAAGCTATGAGGCACTGACAATTCTATTCAAACTGAAGCAGCCAAGGTATATACCTGCAGGGATGCAGGTATTTGCAGTGTGTATGTACTATGCATATAAGTATTCGTGTAGACATACAAAACATGCACATACAGCTGAGCATTCACGGCGATATATTTTGATATGGACTCATTGATCCCAAGTGGCAAGCAAGGAGCAGTCCCTGGAAAAACTTTCTGCTGGAAGGACTCTGGTCAAGAGTGACCTCCTGTTGGTCATTTAACAAGTGGTGGTGTCAGATTGAGATCTCTGAGGCTTTGAACACTCAGCCTTCTCCTTTCTCTGGCCAATTTGCCTTTCCTTCTCAGATTATGCAAGAGATGAGATCTGATAAAAACAGACTGTGGGAGAATATTACTTAATTTTCAGAAGTGGAGACTCCACCAAACATACATAGCCAGCATCCCTTTAAAAAAAAAAAAAACACACAAAAAAAAAAAACAAAACAAAACAAAACAAAAAAAAAAACAACAGGACTCACAAATAAACATATAACCAAAATAAGATCAGAAGTGGAGGTAGGAGAGAAGCAGCACCAGGGGGGTAAAGTGGAGGAGGAAGTCATAAACTTCCCCTTGTATTATCTGCACCCAGCTCCTACAGCCTCTGAATCACAACAGTGTGCAGAAATAGCTCACAGTCATCTGCAGGAAATCACTGCATTCATAATCACTGTCCTTTTTACCCGAGAATTTGCAGGGTCAAGTTATTAGTGGTGCAATATTTTTGTATACATACAAATTGTACCTCTGCCATGTGGGGTGTAATTCCTCTAATCCAATTTAACATTGCTCGAATGTAGCCAGGGAGAAAATCTAACGCAACAAACCAGACCTTTATCCACCAAGGGAGATGAAAAATCATCATTGCTTCAGCCCCGAGTCTGAATATACCTAATTCGACCACAAATTGCTGGGCTGAGCAGAGTTCACTGCGCAGCCAGGAAGACTAATTTCTTCCCTTGCAGGAATTACCATGTTAAACTCCCTGACCTGGGTTACATAGGAGGTCAGATTAGATTATCACTGTCCCAAATTCTGGTCTCGGAAACCACTTTTCTGTGCCAATCTGGCCGAAATCCCAGGTAAACATCAGGAAAAAAAATGCAATCGTGTGGTTAGGATATCTGGTTTCTGTGTGCTGCGGTGGAAGAAGCAGCTGGCTGCTGTCGGTAAGAAGGCAGCAGACCTTCCTGAAAACAGGAAAATCTTCAGCAGATGTCAGCAGGGCTGCTTATGGCCCACGTTGGACAACACTGGCCCCAAAGTGTGGCACGTGTATACAGGCTGGCAGCTCCTGCTGCTGAGGAGGGGTTCCCAAATGCCCCGGATTTGGCTAAATACTCAGAAAGTCCCCCGTGGCACAAGGAGTTCACTGCCACATGCACCTAGCAGAGCCTGTTCCCCCAGTGTGCTGGTGCTCACACTTATCCCCAAAGCTCAGGACCCATTTGGAGCACGTCATGTTTGGGACGCTAAGGCAGATGTTACCAGCGGGGCCGAGGTGCCAAGAAATCACACGGTGATTAATTCCTCCCAGACCTGCCCACCCCTGATTGCCAAATGCTCCGTGTCACCCAGAGGAGGCCAAGTCCTCTGCCTCCAGCCACTCGTCCCTTCCCCACCCCTGGAAAGGCGGCGAGTTAACAGCGGGGCTGTGACTAACGGCAGTGAGAAGCTATCAGCCGCCTAAATCAGGCACTGAATCAGAAGAAGGGGAAAAATTTTTTTAAAAAGGCACCTGAACCAGGTACAAGCCACAGCATGAACAGCTGGGCACGTCACTGGCTCACAGGTGAAATGTGTGACATTTTGTGAGCAGTGGCACGGGCTCGGCACCCGGGCAGCAGGAGGGGAGGCTGTGCAGGGAGGCACTGCGAGTTTCCCACGCGCATTCCTCCGTCAGCCCATGATGAAACTTGGTCAGAAGATAGAGCATGGAAGCAGAAGGAAATTCCTAAGAGGAACGCGAAGAAGGAAAACAAAATAGCGCGGTAATTTCTTGCTTGCAAAGAGTGGTGTTTCCATGTGCGGGCTTGCTCCACCTGCAATTTTACATGTGTGTAGTGATTGCTGGTAGAATGCCGCTGGTAAGAAGCTTGATCTGAGCCCCGGGAAAATCCCTCCCTTATTAATCCATTATTTGATATATATGTAAAGCAGCATCCAACGTAACCTCAATCCACAGGGACTCGTGCCTTCAGGGCTGCAGGTATTTGAGGGATGGAGGAGGGAGAGAGAGAAAGAAGCTAGGAGCCAAGTGCCCTGGTTTTGGGGCTGTCACTGGTGTTATTTCTGCCATGGCTGCCAGCACGGTGGTAGTGCCAAGGGGCACGGCTGTGCACGGTGCTGTACCAACACCCAGCAGGTACCCGGGCATTCTGCTGTGATGCTGCCCTGCTGCTGCATAAACACACGGAAATCCAGCCTAGGGATTTGCAGAGAGGGTAACAGGAGCCAGGCTCTGAATGGGGTCAGCCTCTCTGCGAATCCTCCTCTCTGGACCCTTTTCAGCAGAAAAACGTTTCCAAAGGAGCCTTGTCCGCCCAATGGCCTGTGCCCTCCGGACCTCGCCTTGATGAGATGTGTGTGTGATGGATAACCAGCTAAAAATACACAACTCCATGATGTGAAAGCTCTTGCAGGTGAGCAGTGAGCACAGAGCCCGCCGTGCATGCCGTGCCATTGCATCAGTGGGGCACCGGCCTGCAGGTTCCCCGTGCCACCAGCCCCGTGCCCAGCCCTGGGGCGCTGGGGAAACAGAGCAAAGAGGTTGCGGGTGAAGCAAAGAGGCAAACTGAGACTGCAGAAGCATCAGGAGGTACAAACAAACCATGAAATCGTACAGTAGCATTACAAACAGAGCACCCTCAGCCTCATCACCACCAAAAAATCACTGGAAGCAGGAGCTTGGAGGAGACCATCCCAATCAGGGCCTGCAGTGCTGCGCAGCCCTGCTGTGCCCGACGAGCTTTTCACAGAGCCAGCTGCCCTTCTGATTGCACACCGATGACTCGCAGTGTTTCACAGTTAAGCAAACAGTTAAGTGATTTGCAGAATCAGGTCCTAACTTGAGACACGATGAAAAGTATAGCGGAGGAAGTGAAGGAGGTGGGAGGAGACAGGGAACAGCGCTTTGGCTGTGCTGTAAAACAGACCAGCAGAGCGCCCGCCTCGATGGTTACCAATCCGGGTGTTTTTTCAGACATACCAGATAGAGGAGGTAAATGCCATAAGCCCCGGGATGCCGAGAGCCCACCGCAAGCCCACAGGATGACAAATCTGCTGTCTGGTTCTCAGGCATCTGAAACCTCTTTTGTACTTCATTGTGTTGTATACAGGGATGCTTGGTGGCATCAGGACCTCTTTTTTTGTTTGTTTGTTTGGTTTTATCTATCTATCTATTTATTTATTTATTTATTTATTTTTGCGTTACATTGCATTGCATCCATACAACCCACCGTGTTGTGTGTACCATGCTGTCCCCGTGCAGACACTGCCAAGACAAGCACAGGGTGCCTGCGGCCCCCCCCTTGCTGCCTGCCTGTGGTATTTTCCAGCGGTTCAGCACATCTTCTGTTGTTTATCCTGCTGTTTTTTTTGTACAAAAAATGACCTCTGTCTTTTGCAGGGAACAGGGAGCTTGCTCAGATCATCGTCGGCCAGGAACCTCCCCAGCTCCTGCAGTGGGGCCGTTTTTGTGGATGTGTGAGTTTTACCCCTCGCTATCTCACGTGGATGTCCCGGAGGGGTGGTGAAGGATGTGCAGCAGCCCTTCACAGGCCCTTTCGTTTTGTGTTAATGAGTTACCGTGACCCTGGTTTCCAGGTCTCTGCTCAGCCCATGCCAGTTCCTCTCAGGGAGTGTAATTTGTGCTCCTCCACCATTAGTACCAGCACCTCCTCCACCCCAAATATATTCTCCTTTTCACAGCAAGGAGTCCCAGCCTTCTTTCATCCCGGTACGCACAAAGTACCCACTGTCCTCCTTTTCTGAGTCCTCTCCGCCACCATCATACAGCAAGAGGAACCCCTCCTGTAGCTCCAACTCCTCTGAAATGTCTTTTTTTCTCCCAAGCCCTTCCTCCCCCCACCCTGAAACATTTTCCTTTGCTCTTTAAGGGAAGGGCACGAGGCTATTCTCTCCCTCACAGTAATTTCCATGGGGCATATGACAGCTACAGGCCTGGCCCAGCGCTAGCTAACTGCAAAAACAAGATGGGGGGAGAGAGCTTTGCCAAACCTGCTGCCACCCCACAGTGTCTGGCAGACATCAGGGTGGCTTGGGAGGAGGAGAGACACAAAACTGCCCGGCACCCTCTCCGTGATGTAACGTGGGGCTGAAAGCTCTTATCTCAAGTCAGGCTGCAGCTAATGCAAGCCGTATCTCAGGAAAAACTGCACCCCGCACCGAGCTCCTGGTGCCACTGAAGCTCTCCGTCCTCCCCAGACTTCCTGGGAAGTGTTTTGAACTTTATTTTTTAAAGTGCAATTAATCACAGAGCAGAGCTTGAAACCGGTCCAAGCGCAATAAAAGCGCCCGAGCAGAGCCTGCTCAGCCCAGCGAGCATTGTTTGCCACGGCCTGACTTCAGGCACCAGGAAACTTCTCAGATGTGTTAACTTTGCAGCTCCTGGCTCCTGCAGGAATCTTAACTGCTACCAGCTGGACAGGGGAGCAGCTTCGGGGGAGCAGCTCTCCCCCTGCCTTTATGTGCGCTCCTCTGAGCGCCGACAGCTAGCACCCTCCGCAATTTTTCACCCCCTTTGGCTGCAGGCTGCACCCTACGAAGGTGCCCTTTCCTTCTGTTTCCATTCTTTGGCGGGGATGGGGGCATCTTGGTGGAGCCCCTCCGTCGTGCCCCTCCATCTGTTGCTGGTCTCCATGTGGTTTACAGTACGCCACAGGAAGGCATTTTCTCACGCTATTAAGTTTTCACTAGATGTGGAGGGGAATCAGGAATGCCTCGGACGGCGTAAAAAATCCCTTCCCAGCTTGGTTATTAGGCTCTAGCAGCGTCAGCAGGCAAAATTATAGCCTCCATGAAATGTGAGCCTGCTGCTTCGCCACGGGCAAGGGGTGCTCTTCCAGGTACGCTCTCCTTCCCTTGGCCTAACTGTCCTTTCAGAGCACAGGGTGCCTTCTGCTGTGTGTTCATCAGGTGCCATGGGTCCCTGGTTTTGTTCTGCTGCTCCAGGAGCAATACCAGCAGTAACACCTCATACAAAGAAAAGCTTTCAGACCACGGCTGTATCCCACAGGCTGAGCACCCAGCATCTGCCTGCGTGCTCTAGGAGGTACGCAGCTCCTAGGGAGCTCGCTTGGGTTTCCTCACCTTTTTTTTTCCCCCATATCTTTCATGAGACAACCTCATGCACAGGCCCCATAAGAGGGTCCTAATCATCCTAACCACACTTGGCGCTCTGCATATCAAAAGCTCCTCGCAAACATAAATTAATCAGCCCTTTCAGCACCCACACGGAGGTGAGCAGGAGCTACAGCCCAGTTTTACAGCTGGGGATGCTGACACACCACAAGGTTCACCCAGGGCCACACAAGGGGTTAGTAGCGCAGCTGGGATCAGACATCTCTGGCTTTTAAATTGTGCTCAAACCACCAAACCTCACTGCAGAGGCACACTGGAGGGACTGCGTCCAAACCAAAAGTGAGCAGTGCCCAGGACTGTAAATAATTTCTCCTGACGCTGCTGTCACGAAGCTTGTGCAGAGTACAGAAAAGGCTGGTGTCATCCTGGGTTTGTGACTGTGCTTCCTTTAGAAACCCCACAGATTGCTCAGTCCCCTGGTACCCAAATGAGTTCTAGAAATGAAAAATTGGTGAAGCAGCTTATGACATCAGAGACCTTGTCTATGGCCAGGACTGTGTCTGTGTCATTGTATCACAACAATAAAGAAGAGCAGCACTCATAAGCAAGCCTACGTGCAAGGCCTTGGAATAGCAGAGCAGCTAATGAAAAAGCATGAAGAGCAGGGAGAGAGGAAAGGAGAAGCCCAACAGGAACGACTTTGGTAATCCAGTCTTCTCCGGTGGAAGCTGAAAGGAGGGACTGCCAGACATAGCAGCATGACTAGATGCATTTGCATCCAAAACCAAAGCTGAACCCATGTGTTCAGGATGTAGCTTTGCCTGCCTCACGCTCCTGGCCAGAACTAAGCCACCCATTGTTGGGCTGTATGATTGTAAGAGATCACCACGCTTCCCCATTTTTCTCTTTTGATGTAATACTCTACCCTGCAGCTCCAAAATGCTTTGCCTTTTGTGGGTTCAGTTTCTTACCCCTGCATCGTGGAGGAAGGGGAGTGTGACTCAGCCCCACTCGCACCAAGGAGCTACGGTTATCCTGCTAGCAAGCCAGCCCTGATGCCCCCAGGCTGCACAAATCCCAGGCGATGTCTTCTGGGAGGAGAGCTGTTTTGATAAACACTGTGCCAAAGGAGAGGCAGGATGCAGAGACATCTGAGTTACTCATCCTGGCTTCAACCCCACAGGATGTCTCAAGTGACTGAAATGTAGGTGGAAAGACAGGCTTAAACTCCAAGTTTGGGGATTTCAGCGTGAGGTGACCAGCCACACACAGGTCCAACACAAGGTGACCAAGTAGAAAACCCCAAATGACAGCAGGACAACTGCCAGATGGAGTTGTTAGCTCCTAAGTGGCTTTGGCATCACTGGTGGCAGCCAACGATGGCTTTATTATAGGCTTTATTATGTCAATGACAGAGCAGAGAAATCGTGGTCAAAAGGGGAAAAAATAAAAAAGAGTCTTGAGGGTGAGATTTTCTGAATGTGCAACACTCCTGTTGCACTACCCACATCTCATGACTCTTCTGGACTCCAGAGGAAGGAAGCCTGCTGAAAAGTCAACCAAATTCCTGTCCCCTTGGTATCAGCTTCATCAGACAGCCCAGGGCCTGCCTGGAGAAGGAGTCGGCAGAGAGAGGACAGGATGAAGCACGGTCTGGTTTAGGGGAGAGAAATTTGCAGAAAGCACAAGGAAAACTTGTGACTGCATTTTTAGTGGCAGGAAGTGATAGAGAACTCCAACAAGAATCCTTACTTTTTGTTTGTCTGTTTTGTTTTCCAGATGTTTATGAAATTTTGAAATTAGAAGGATGTTTGTCTTCTCCATTTTTCTGCCAGTGCAGCTTCTGTGTCTGAGAACTGTCCCCAAATGGGCACTACTGGAAATAAGATGTGAAATGAGAATTCAGATTTCACATTAGAATTAGAAATGGTGAAGGACTGCCAGCTCACCGTCTCCAATTTCCATGCAGGACAAATTCACTCACTCCCATTTTCAGTGCTTTCAGTACCTCCTTAATCTGATGGAACCAACCTTTCACTTGGAGATTAAAATGTTGCAGTGTGATTTAGCAAGAAAGAGATAAAATATATCTAAGGAACATAAATGTGTTGAAATGTGGTAAATAAAGCAAGGATTTTAGTATCTGATCTGCACAGAAGATTGCAAGAGATTTATCTGTGCAGCCTTCCTAATGCATGTTAATCGTGGGTGTAATAAGGGAAACGAAAGGCGAACTGGAAGACAACACCTATGACAGTTGTGACATACTGGAAGTAATTCAGCATCACTCATTAAGACCGAGCAAAGGGAAAGGAAACAAAATAGAGAAGTCAGGAAAAAGATGACAGAGCAGAAGAGGAGAAGGAGCTGCCATTGCTTCACAGTCAGGCATAGTTTCTGTCTATGCCGTTTCTCAGCTCATTACCCCTAAAACAGGCTCCAGCTGTATTTTATCAACCTAACGGAATCAGCCATTGCCATTTCACAAGGACCTTCTCATTAAGTCTTTCACTGGAAATAAAATCAAGACCATTGGTTGAACTAACTTCTTATGTCAGCTCTGTAAAATGACGGTGATCTGATGTCCGGATTTGGAAGCTATCACCCTCAAACATCTTCCCAGTTAGGTTTTTCTCAATCGTCTGCCCCTTTGCTTGCATTCTTGCTCCCTTTTACATCTAGCAGCATCACAGACACCAGCTCCTCCATGGTTTCATGGACTGCTGTCCCAGGCAGCCTCCTTAATATATGCATAAGTTAGGCAGAGTCACTATGCTTTGAATGCTTTCTAGGGCTAGTTTTACTGCAATGCTCCTCATTTCGGGGAATCCTTGTGATTCCTCATGGCTGGTGGTGCTACAGATGGTGCACTACAGCCGTGCTGGCAGCTGGAGCATACGACGTGAGAACTGCAACTCTGCTCAAAGCATCTGCTGAAACCTAGGAAAGTAAGAGCAATTCTTACCCTGTCCCATTCAAAAGCCAGAATACACACACGTGGACCAGATGGCAGCCTTTGCAACACTTATTTCTGCTGCTATTCAATGTGTTGCAGCGGAGATTTTCTTTAGGATCCACATCAGATAGTGTTTGCCAGCCTGGACTTGCTCGGCTGGCCTGACTCACTCTGATCAGATGTGGAAGGGTTTGTTTCAATCTTCTGCTCATGAGAAACAGCAAATAAAAGAGAAAAGTACGTCCTAGCTTAGGGCTGCACTCTGTAGGGACACCACAGCCGGTGCTCTGCACCACGGTTTGTTTTGGCAGACCAGAGTGTGCCATCCACAGATCTGGCTGTGGGTGTCACTTCCAAACCTGTTAGCTGTTAAAATGATCAGCATTTGATCCATTCCTATACAGATGCCTGGTTTCCAGCATTTTTTGGAGGTGGGAGTGAGATAAAAGTAAGATCCAAGCATTGTGGTGCCCTGTGTAAATCTGGCCCTATGGACAAGCTTCAGGACCTCTCTCTGCCTGCGTGGGTCAAACCAAATGGCATGTGTAAAAAATCCAGACCTCACTCTCACTTGGCACAAGGCTGCATACCAAACACCCAGGACCTAACTTAAAAATACTTTAGTTATCTATATTGCAGAGATTCCTGTGGACTAGTGAGCTAGTGGCTCAGGCACTCGGACTGTGGCATCCCTCCCCAATAAATGCTAGTAATGGATGCTGGTGGAAGAGGGAAGAGGAAGAGAAGGTGCCCCTTTGCTTACAGAACTTGGGAGACCTAAATATATCTAGGATGACAAGTTTTGAAGATCCAGATAGGAATAAACATGAGAGCTTTTTTTTTTTCTTTTTCTTTGCTTAAGTCCTCTACTGCTCTGCCTAGGTTGTCCCCATCCTCTTTCCCCAAAAACCTGGTTTCTCAAGGACTTCCACAAATATATCTGATGTTGGCTCTTTCCCAAACAATTCTCTTCACCAGAATTTAATCTATCAAGCAAACGTGATTATGTTATATCTTAGGAGGAGAATTTGATCCTCAACATTTTCAAGTAAGTGAATTAGCCTTTTTTTGAGAGAGAGACATTAAAAAATAGTTCATCTTATACTTTCTTTTTCTCTTTCTTTCTGGAAAATTGACATAATTTTTTATCAGCAATATCATTCAAAAACAACCAAAATGTTGTTTCCAAGTGGTTTTCTAGTTGAACTGGGGAAAGAAAAAGTAAAAAAAAAAAAAAAAAAAAAAAAGTAAAGAAGTGAAACAAATGGGGAGAAAAGTGAAAAAGTGAGTGGAAAAATTAACCACTGGGGAAAGAAACACCCCATGTCTGGTGTTTTCCCAAACACCCCATGTTTGGTGTTTGTCATGTTTTCTGCTCTGATAAGTCAGCTTTGAGCGGTTGTAACCTTGCAATTGTCATGGTGAAGCATCACTGCTAGGGATTACATCGATTCATCCTTTCTACTTGGAAATGGCCAGCTACACCACCTACCTGTGTGCTCTTCCCTTATCTCAGTGATGGATAAGATCTGGGATGAGAATCACACAGCTGAGAATGGAATTTAGAGCAGAGCATAGTGTGCTTCAGCAGATGATTTATTGGGATTTAGGTGAAAGAAATTCCCATTTAGGAGTACGGGCATCAAAATTTTTATTCTGATCCCATCTATTTTCTTCTAAAACATCATATTTTTCAGAGTCCTAGAAACACAATTCTCAACAAAATAAAGCTTCCTTCTTTGGCTGTTTTTGTGTTTTGTTGTTGTTATTGTTTGTTTGGTAGGTTTTTTTTGTTTGTTTGTTTTGTTATTCCAAAGGTCTCAGGTCTTGATTTACTTCTAGTTGAATCCATGGGAAAAAAAACACAACAAAACAGAACACATTGATTTCAACAACAGTGAACAATTGATTTAGGCTGGTGCTTGGAAAATTCCTTAAGGTAGCTTGTAGTGAATAATGAATGTAGTTAATGATAATTGTTTTGCTACTTTGGGGCAAGTGACGTAGTCAGGAAAAATGGTTGCTACTTATTGTCCTACCAGTGACAACAGAGGCGTGCTCAGTGCTAGGTCAAGTGGCACTGGCTCAGTACCTACATGTTTGTATGCCTGCATCCCAAAATCACTTGAGCCCATCAAGCTCCCAGCAGCACTAGTACATGCCTTTGCAAGATATTATTATTGTTGTCCTTTCTGTCTTCTGTGCTGTCCTTTTTCAGGTTTCCTCACTGCAGCTTAAGTTCCTCTGTACATTGCAGATCTTATTCAGATAAAACACTCCAATGCAGGTATCTTAGTTATGTTTTGTGGTGCTTAGCCCCATAGGATCTCCTGGTGAGGCAAATCAAGTCACTTGCCTTAATGGTTTGTCTTATCCCTATCACGAACCTTAAGCCTAGCAAGACGTGTGTGTTTGAGGACACACTGAGTGGGAGAGAGGTGCCACTGCTGAGAATATTTCATCCACTGTTCTTGGAAAAAAGGGTCATTGCACGTGAGCCACAAAGTGCCCAGGCAAGACATACAGACACCAGAGGTCACACATTAAATATCTCTGGTCTGAACAGGCAACACAATTCACCCTGAAAGCTCTCTGCATATGCAGAGGCAGCTCGGAGAGACGGGGTGCAGCACTTCTTGTCTGATGGGTCTGCCCTAGCAGGCTTGGTACAACCTGTGTGCCAGGAGAGATTTGCTTTCTATGGTAAGGTGTATTTCCAGGCAGAAGGGTAGCATGGAAAAAGGAGGGGAGTAGCAGGGTGTGATGCATACAGGACACTAGCTTCGGTGGCAGAATAAAACTGAGGTGTAGGAGAGAGGGAGTACAGGGAAATGGGAACCCAAATGAGGATATAGATGTACATGTAGAGAGCCCTAGAAGGTAGAAGAGAAAGGCTAAGTTTTGGAGAGAATGAGAGCTATGAGGTGCTCCAAAGAAAGGAGCAATATACCCTTTGTAGCAGGTAAGGAAAATATAAATATATATATTTTTTCTCTTTTCCGTCTAAACACAATGTGTATACAACTATGTGCAAGTTCATATACATCTATATGTCTATGTCTGTACATGTATATGTAAATAAAACACTCTTTTTATGGAACTCATTTAATGGGGGGTGCTGTATATCCTAAATTTTATTTTTCTTCTGACACAGGAAAATTCCCTTAGGCTACCAACATCAGCTGCTTTCTGTTATGCTGCCATCTGTTATGTGAAATAACTAGAATTCCTTTTTTCTCTTTCCCCAGTGGCTTTCCTGTTTTTCAGCTATGGTCAGCTCTGGTTAGTTTTGCCTTTTTAGCCTTCTTTTATGATGTAAAATAGCCTTTTAGTTGTTATATAAATCAAATATTGCAAAATAGGATAAAAGGATTTATCTCTACATATAAAAATATCGTATTTATCTCTGTCAGTTTTTCAAAAAATACCTTTTGCTTTGCTTTCTAGTTGCTGATTTAAATCACAGTATATTCCAAAGTGTATGTGGCATTTACAATGGGAATTGTAGGAAGTCCAGTCTGGCAGTATGGTGGTATAGTTCAGATCTGAACTCAGATTCAGATTTTAAAATGTCTTTGAAACATGAATGTAATTGACTTAAGTATTTTGATTTAGAACTGTCATTCATTCAAGATCCCATACCCAAATTATTGTGCCAGGAACTAAATGCCCATTATATATATATATGTTTATTTTTATATATATATTTATGTATATATACATACGTTGTCAGTACTTAACATGGTACACCATAGATGGCTTTGAAATCTTTGAAGACTTGTTAAGTTGACAAGGACTTTGAATATATGAGAAATGCATGGTAAAACAGACTGCACAGTTGTATTGTTACTTCAATGCTTTTCTTAAAACTAGAACTTTTCCCTATTTTGGCGATCCTCTGACAAGTTTTTAGGGTAAAACTTTCTCTGCACATCTTCCTGTGCAGCCTATACATTCACAGATTCTTTAAACTGAAGGAATATTCAACATACATGTACGAAATTCAATTTATATCTGACCAAAGATATATCATTTCTTAAAGAAAAAATTACTTTTCTCCAGGTTTTCAGATGACTGTATTAAAGCCAGGATTCGATAGTCTATTTTGCCCTCAGAAGGCACTGTGACATGATGTCAATCCCCCCAGCTCACCTTTCTCCTGGGGGTTCTGGGCAGATCCCTCTGGTCCCTCAGCTGCTGGAAATTACCTTGGAGTCTACAAACTTCACCACAAATGTCACTCTGTAAATGTAAGTGGGGGGAGGCCTTTGCCATTTTTTTAGCCTCAATTTTGAGCTAGATTTCTAGGAGGAGGGAAAATGTGATGGCGTGGAACCAGCCACAGAGGATTGCTGAACCTCTGTGGTTTTAAAACAATGGCAGAAAAGATGTTTACTGCCTGGTGCAAACTAGCTTTTCAGATGTGAACTTCCGTGGGGGAAGCGGGAAGGAAGGGTCTGTGGTAACTGGCCAGGGAGAAGCAGAGAGGGAAGGCCAGAATGACAGGAACTGCTCTAATCTGGGACTGTTGTTTCTGCTGGCCTCCAGTAGGTGAGATGGTGGAAATACGACAGCATTCATAAAGGTTATTGTTTTCTAAACAATGTGAATCTCCCTTTTTTTAATCTCTGAGAGGAAAAGTAGGGCTATTCAGAAACCCAGGATGAAATCTACCTATAATGATGTATAAGTGCTGGGCTTGCAATGTGCTCCTACGAATGTACAGTGTGGGTCCACAAACTGCCCACCTTCCCTAGATAGCTCTCAGTGTATTTAAATGATCGAGATGTGCTACCTGGGAGCTGTGACAGGTTTGTGGCCTTTGCTTCAATGAAGGGCTAAGAGACAGAGATAGGTCTCACCCTGCTTAAATTCAGGTATGTAAAATTCATCACCAGCTGTTTTTCTGGGCATTCTTTATAATCATTAGAGGGAAAATAGGAACCCGCAGGAAACTTTTCTTCTTATCTACCTTTGACGTTTACCTTTCAATGAGAAAAATACCCCCTCAGAGTGTTCCTTTGACACCACAGACGACAGAGAGAGCCTAAAACCAACTTTGAAATTCAGATGAAGATGATTCCACCTGAAGTCTGTGCCTGATGAGCCCCAGCTGGGAGTCCCAGTGAGACCTGTAAAGCTGAAAGCTGGTAAGCAATGGGCTGAGACCCAGAACAGCGGGCAAGGGATGTGGACCTCATGGGCGGCAACACCACAGATCCAACCCAACATGCCTAAATTCACTGTCATATGCCTGTCACAGATTTAATCAAACACACCCCAGAGATGCTCACTGTCCATCAGGAAGGTTCCCTGGAGCAAATAAGCAGTGTGTGTTAGAGTCTCCTCTGCACGAGAACTCAGCTTGGGGGTGTGCTTGCCGTGTGGGGAATTACCTGGACTTCAGTCTTGTAGCAACATAATGGTAGACTGACGAGGTTTCCCTCTCGTGGAAGAAATGGTGCTTCCTTGGATAACCTGGGAGTTTAAAGAGAACTGTATATTAGGAAATTTGAGCCCAGGCAGGAAGAGAAGCTGTTCTATGACAGACACGCTTAGCCCGATGATGAGTTGCTCAGTCTCCTGAGTCATGACAGCGCGTTCAGTATCCCAAAGAGAAACAAGGATTTATCAGTGGAGAAAACCAATAGCTCATCCCGTCTGTCACTTTTGAGTGATATATACTTGGATTGTTTCCTCCTCCACCGACTTGCAGCCACCTTCAGGGATGGGACAAGTGCAGCTGTTCAAACAGCGTGCAGCAACCCTAAACCACACAAGGAAGTGGGGAGATTTTTCATTACTCTCCATCTGCAAAGGAATTCTAGAAAGACAGTTGAAATTACTTTGCATCCCCACAATACTGTCTCGCTTGTGAGAGAGAATAAGCTAGAAAATATGCCAAGGTATCTTCAGTGTCCAAGAATATTTGACTTGTTTGTTTTATGACCACCAAAGCAAAGGCCCACAACTGCAAGCTTCATAGAACAAGCAATATTTATTTTTCATCTCAGTTTTTAGAAATTGAGAATAACCAACTGTTTTGAATGAGAAGGCTTCATTTAATGGGAGGTCTGAAAAAAGAACATGTCCTGAATTTTATCCTTTTAGTAGTCTAACAAATGCAGAGAAGGGCAAAAGATTTTCTGTGGAGAAAAATCAGGGCAAAACTCCTTTTGTTTATGGCCATTTATGACTCTTCTGTCAACATACGACTTGATCACCTTTTCTACAACCTTTTTTTTTTTCTCCCAGAAGAAAGTGGGATTGTCAGTCCCACAGGATTATTTTTCAGTCAATATTTCCAACTTGAAGATACCTTAGGAGTATTTATCTAACCATGAAAAGATACTGTTCTTCTAGTTGTGTAAAATAGCCAGAACTATGGTGAGTGGTACACTACAAAGGAAATCTAGATAATTACACAGATAGCACATCTAATATTGTACTGGAGATATTTGCGATTAATGTAGTTGAAGCTTAGATACTGGCCTGGGCTGGCAGGACTTCACTGCTTTGCTCAGGGTGAAGGATCAGTTCCAGAGGCCTCATATCATGAAGAAAATCAAAAGCAGGTTGGCCCTTTGCTCCGTCTGTTTGACCCAGACATGTTGTACTAGTGACATTTATTGTATGTATTACATGAGTAAAGGGTATGATCCTTCAGCTGGCCTTTGGATCTCTCACACGGGATCTCCAACACCAAAGCAGGGCCACTGAAACTGAAAAGCTGTCTGAGGTTTCATTCATCTTTAATTTTCGTCAATGAATTTGGTTGACAGATTCAGTGTTGCTCCTGGCATGGATTTAAGCAGTTGTAATGTCAAGGTTTTACAAAAATTCAATAAGTGGAGTATAGCCCAGGGCTCCGGCAAGTGCAGTTTAAGAGGTATAATTGGGCATTTACAGAGATGTTTCTTTCTGCAAATTATATGACCTGTTCTTCACACATACTTACAGCCTTTGTTAGCAGAGGCATAAGATACAATTATAAGCCCTATTGAAATACTCAGATCTATGTTTAAGGTGCTGGATTAGTAAAGCCTGCAATTCAGGCACTTATTAGAAATGTAATTTTCAGACCTTTACTTGCAACCAGGAGTTGTTTTTTACTAATTAGGTCCACTGGATCTTGCATGTGCTTCAGGCATGGCCTATGAAGACCAGCCTAGAAGTGGAGAAGAGAGGGGTTTTCCTGGCTGACCACACTGCACAGTCTTGTCTTCCTTTTCTTTCCTTCTCACCCTGACCTTGGCAGGGCTCTAAAATTTCTAGATACGACATTCTTAGTCACATTGAACCTTACTGTCTGAGACACAGAACTATGGGTACTCTTCCTCTGTTGCTTTGGAAGTGTGACTTGCAGCAGAAATCCATGTCCCAGGAGGTCTAACCCTCCAGATTAATTCTTCCTAATTCTTCCAGTTCTTGACATCATATATGGCATCATTGGTCCATCAGGGAATTGTGTAACACAAATAAAACATGCTTTAGAGGGGAAAGCTAGATCGAACAAATATCTTTCGTGCTGTGCTTTCTTTCCTGGCCTGAGTATTCTCCTAAAAATATTAGTTCACCTAAAGCCTTACAAAAGCTGCTGAGTCTTAACCAGGTAGGAAATGGCTGCTGTACAAATGTGCCCTGAGATTTTTAAAACTATTGCTGGGAGATATTTTTACAAAGAGCTGCAGATATGATGGAGGTTAATGTAAAGGAAACCACACTGAGGATCAGAAGCATTTTCAATTCTGTCGTTGGAGATACAAAAAGTAGATGCCCTTGGCTTCTAGTTATAATATTTACCAGTAACCTGGCACTTATAAAACTGGGTGCTTACGGTAGCACATCGCTTTCATTTTCCTCAGTAATGCTTCCAGGCAAGCTTGGGAAGCCCGTGCTGCAGCCTGCCCAGGATGCCAGCACCGTTTATCACTTGCAACGAGCCCACCCCAGCTTCCCATCTCTGTGCAGCATGTGCTGCCCGCCCAGCTGCAGAATGCATAGTCCAGAATAACTCAGGCTTGGTTACTGGGGCAGCTGGAAGACTCTCGAAAGAAAACCTAAGTTGTTTCAATTCTTTCTGTGCAATTTGTTCAGCTTCAGAAAGGAGAGCAACATGCAGCGGCAAGTCTAACTGTGAATGGTTTTAGGGAGGGTGAATCTGTGGGTGTAACTATGTCATCCAGTGTACCCAAGTTCACAAAACAGGCCTGAGAGCCTGAGAAAGAGGAGCTGGGAGACAGACAGGAAAAGAGAAGAAAAGAGAAAGGGGGGGGAGGAATGACACAGAAAGGAAGAGAAAGAAAGAAAGAAAGAAAGAAAGAAAGAAAGAAAGAAAGAAAGAAAGAAAGAAAGAAAGAAAGAAAGAAAGAAAGAGAAAGAAAGAAAGAAAGAAAGAAGAAGAAAGAGAAAGAAAGAAAGAAAGAAGAAAGAAAGAAAGAAAGAAAGAAAGACGGAAATTTCTACATGTTGTTTATAAATTATGACTTTCCACATAGCCTAATTTTCACCTCAGAATCAAAATACGATATTTAACCTTAAAAAAATGTGATTAGGAAGTGAAACACTGCAAATACCATAATGATGGAAACATAATCACAGCAGCAGTAAACTGAAATGGCTCAAGGACAGGCAGAGCAGCTCTGCAGACAAGCACCAAACAACACTCCATCCCAAACACTGAGAGAAAACTTCAAGCCTAATGAATACCTCTGGACAACTTTTGCTCTCAGAGAGTTCAAAACCATATCTGACCTCTGCTGGCCAGTTTTTTTCCCAGTCTCTTCAAGTGATCCATTTGCAGAATAACCCACATGGGCTTCCCAGGCATGTCTGAGGCTGGTAGATGACATTTTGCAGACGGCTGCTTTGGTTCCTCTCTCCGTGGAGGAATTACACCAAATTTTTAAGCAACTGAGGAATCCAATCACTGTTTTCCAAACCCTGAGCAGACACCAATACTTTAGAAGATAACATTTTGCAGAGTGAGTCTTATGACCAGTCTCCCTGCAGATACCCAGGCAGTGTGGCCCCATTTTGCTCCCCTGCCTGGGAACACCCCGGGTCAGGTTTCCCACAGGCTAACACACCTTATTGCCACCCAGCCACCAGAATGGCTATGACTGCGTTGACAGAAGAAAATCCACCCTTTGCTTATGGTGTACTTTGTGGCCAGGCTATTATTAACAGAGATTTTCATGTTTATGTCCCTGCTGCGTTTATTTAGACCAGAATCAACATTACTTGGTTGTTTAAAACTTTTAGCGAAAGTAGAGAGAACATATCCACATGGGAACGTGTTGAGCTGGCCATCAATGACGGATGACTTCTCCTTTTTGACTACAAAACTGAGTCAGAAATGCACGTGACAGGTAGTTAGTTAGTTTAGTACATTACTGAGAGTCATCCACATCCCACAGTGATGAGTGTGCTAGGGGGACAGCACAAATAAACCACGGTGAAATGCGTATTGCACAGGTAAAATTTCCACAAACATCCTAATGTGCTGAGCTCTCACCAAGATCCATCACCTGGGCAAACATCCCTCTTCCTGAGCGCTGTGAGGTGTCTCCCTGCTCTTTGGAAATTATAATCACATAATTTAATGTAAACATCTGACAATGACAGCTACACCATCACTCATCACAGGTAGTCTCCAATCGTAGCTCCAGACACAAATTTTAGAATTCCTCAGAATTACCAAGCCCTGTTTTAATGGCAGAGTTCATGAGCTCTTGGGTATAATATAAAGTGTATTGTGCAGAGCTTCACATAAACTTCAATGTACTTTATTTTTTTCAAGCATCTATATGTATTAGTTGGCTTTTCACTATAAACCTTGGCTAGCCACAAATGCCTGTAGACTTTTAGATGCCTGTCCCCTGTTAATTAGCCCACAACACTGATTTCTCAGTGTTATAACATCAGTGCAACCTCCTATTTACATGGAAAATATCACCAGTGCAAAATACGGGCACAAGTCAAATCGTGAAATCCTTTCCTGAGCAGACGCTCTCATCAAAATCAGCAGGACAAAAGATGTAAAAATCCCTCACATAAACATTTCAGGTCTGTTCTTTCAATCTACACATCTGAAAAAAAAACTGTTAAAAATGTGTTAGATCAGTTTGCTTTGTGTCTTTTCTTGCCAGCACGAAGAATGCCTTGATGATTGCACGATCAAATCCTTCAAAGAGTGACTATGATTTTTTGGCTTAAAAAAAAACCCTTCATAATGCTGGCTTAGCCACGTAGACTACACTTGCCTTTGGGATGAATAAGATACTTTCTGCCTATCAAGCTGAAATCCTTGCAGTAGTTCTCAGATTTTAATGAGCAGAAAATCTTTGTTGGAAAGACAGGTTAGACTTGATTTATTTTTTTTTAAAGATGAGAAAATACCATCAGCAGCAGTAGGAAGGAGGCAACATGTGTTCACTGGTTACAGCAGTTACAAGATCTTGTGTATGAGAAAAGGATTAGAGCAGCACAGATTTTACCTTTTGTAGACATGGAAAATCTAGTTATAGGTTCATTTTGGCGGAACAAATGTTACAAGCTGATCCCAGTCCTATTAGCATTAGAGGCAGTTTTGTCATTCATTCTACAGGAACAGTTTTTATTCTATTTTTTCATTCCATGCCCAAGAATCTCACCTGAGCATCTCAAGGATTAAACTTTGCAACACGCTCCCAGGACATTGTAACACAGGCAGTGCAGAAAACCTGATTTTTAAGATGTGTCTTAATACAGCCAGCCCTGTAGGATGAGGGAATGGATCCTGCTTTGTAGCTAGCATGTCGCCCTGGAAATCAAGGACTGCAGACTGGATTTAAGGGCGGCAACATGAGCTCCTAGTGTAAAGCGAAAGGGGATAATGTGATTCATGGATGTATAAACAAGGAAGCAGTGAGTAGGAGTGGGGAGCTGATCTTATCTCTTCCCACTGCTCTGGTAAGCCTAATATTGGCATAGCACAAAAAGTTCTGGTGCCTGTATTTAAAATGGGGAAAGTTGGAGACAGGTCAGAGAGAGGATGAGAGAAAATGTCTCTCTCTAGTGAAAGCCTGGAAAGGATCTCTCTGCTTAGCTTATCAAAAAGACGGAGACGTGACTTGATTAAAGTGTACAAGTACCACCACAACAAGATAATACCGTATGCAAAAGATCTCCTTCATCTGGTGGAGAAAGCATAGCAGGAATCAACGGCTAGAAGCTGAAGCCAAACAAATTCATACAAAGAAACCCAGGCATGCATTATTAATAGTAAGAGCTGGGAACTACTTACCAAAAGAAGGGTTGGATTCTCTGTCTCTTGATGTTTTCAGATCAAGATTGGATGCCTTCCTAGTAGAGATGCTCTAGGCAAACCCCTATGAAAGGGAAGCAAGGTGAGACATAATAACCCACGATATACCATCAGATCAGTTGACTGGATGATCCTCTTGTTACTACTCACTGACTCCAGCTCTGCAGTAAATTAGTGTCAGGAACCAGGCCCAGACTCCAGAACATGATAACCTACACTTAAATTCATAGGGTAGTCCCTCACATGCTGTTTGCCTGGGTCAGCTAGCCCTCTCCTAGACACTTAGCACAGCTTGGGAATGAGCATAGTCCAGGGCTACAGGCACTTTGGGCATGTGCACCCTATTTTGGAGGGGAAGGGGATGTGAAGTATGTGCCAACCAGACAATGGCAGAAGGCCTCAAGGTCCAGAAAGGCCTCAAGGCCTCAAGGCTCTGGCACTGTTTTGGTCTTCGAAGCAAAGTAGCCTTTGAGCCTCTGGATATGCTAAAATGGCCTCCATGCTTCACATCTCCTCCCAGAGTTGGCAGAGCTCTCTGGCACTGAATGTTGTACTGTGCTCAGCAGGATGTGAAAGGCAGCAAAACAGCCTGGGCCTTGTTACTTGCATAGACTACAGCAAGGTCTGGAGGGGGTTCTGGCTGCTCCTGTCAGATATGGATTTGGGTGGTCACTACTGAAAGCAGCAGCAGCAATCGCTGCCTCTAACCCTGTGTCCCAGTGGGAGACACGCTCCTTCTTCCACTGCCAGGCCTGGCTGCTCACCCTTTGGTTGGCAAAATCAATTTTTGCTTGAATTACTTGCAAAAGCCCCAGTCAGCTTTGGCTGCACAAGGTTCAATGCCAAGCAAGCGAAACGCCTGTGAATCAGATATTCCTGAGCACCTCCGAGTAGGTGGAATGATGTTGACATACTCACACCTTTGATGAGCCCTAAAAGGGAAAAGGGAAGAATGTTTTGACATATTTTGAATATTCAGAAAGGATAATTGTTTCCTCCAGTAACTGACATTCCACAGGGGTAGTGTATTCCTGCTGGTCGTGTCCGTACTAGATAGAGACACAGTGCTTCCCACACAGCCCTCACAATTAGGCAACACGGAGCCTAATAACTGGGATCTTTCAAATGTCAACATAGCTTCCTATTCCAGTGTTAGCTCGGTGTTCATTAGCAACATGGAGTTAATCAGTTTTGTTGCTGATGGTGGTGATGTACAGTGACCCAACTGCTACCCTCAGTGTCTGCTGCAATAGGAAAATGAGTGCAGGTCCGTCGCAAGATTTAGTATCTCATCTCAGGTATCCCAAAAGGGTGCTCTTTGCTGTTTCCAAGTGCTGGAAGCATTTCTTGCCTCCTGAATGTTAAACAGACACTAGCCCTCAGGCTCTTTATATCAGGAAAAAATCCAATATACTCTGACTAAGGCTTTAACATTCTCTAAACAATTTCTACAGTGAAACTGTATCTACACTGTGTGTTTTCCAGCACAGTTGAACCTGGGAGCACACTAAATATTGTATGGGTCATAAAGACAGATGGGAGCTGGACTACCACTATGTGCATCAGATGTCCCTAATGCATAATCATGTTTCTTGGGAGACGTGGGACAAGAGACTGACATGAGAGGAAGCCTCTACCTAAACACTTCCAGACTTCATCACCATTAATAAATCAACCAACACAGAGTCCCCAAGAGAAAATGAAATAATATTATCTTTTTCTCTAGTTGAAGAAATCAACACAGAAAGGCTAAGTGCTTTTGCTTCACGAGACGTCCAAAGAAAATGGAGAGCCAAAGGGCAGGTCTCTGTTGCTGATTGCCGTGGACAGACACCACGTAGCTTTACAAGCTCTGCAAACCTCAGAAGTAGATATTTTCCTCCACGCTGAGTACCGCAGTGTCAGGACTAATTTAGCAAAAAGGATCTGGATTGGGGAGTTTAACATAAATTCACATATCTCCACAAAACACCCAACCTAGCCTTGTACTCTAAATTGTATATCACAAGACTCTTTTGCCCAAGAAAACTGAGGGATTCCCAGAGTCTTGCAAAAGAGCACTACAGCTGCAGCAAGGCAATGCAAAAGACCCTTTCCAGTCCTCTTCCACAAGCCTAAAGATCATCCTCTGACAACAAGGTCATCTATCTCAGATTAAGGTTTATTATTTTTGTGAAACTCGGATCACTCAACACCTGGAGGCAATTTCCTAAGCATCTGCATTTTTACAATGTGAAGCCAAGGTGGGATGAAAGGGCAAAACCTAGTCAGCTCTCAGAAAACCTGGCACTCCTGGGCTTTACAAGCTTGCTTTAGCAGAGTAATGTAATGTTGTCCTTTGCGTGGTATCCATGAAAAATTTCTCATTTAAATGAAGCAACACTGGGGTTGTGATTTTCTCTTCACTACCCAGAACACATATATTTTAGAAATTTTCAGTCACACTTTATCCTGGCCTTTGAAATTCCTGTTGTCATAAAAAGTGGATGTAATACCGAGAAGCAGCACTATGAACAGTGGATGCAATTATAATAGCAAAGTGTACAGAGCCCCACAGGCTGGCCATCGCTCATTCCTGACCCGGGCCCGCTTACAGTTTTTTTCCTTTAAATTCTACAAGTAACATGTAATTGGATTTTCCTTCCTCCCTACCACGTCCCCACAGGTTACAGCAAGTTAAATGTCCTTGAAGAAATAAAAGCATTTGCTGAATTTAAATTTGCATTTCACAAATGTTTTAAATTTAAAAAGACAGACAAAGAAAATGACACCCTAGAAAATGATATATTGGTCTTAATTAAGATGATTATAAAGAAACAATTAGAATACTGCTCTGATGTGTCCTATTCAAAGCAGACAGAGGTACCAATATCAAGGGCTGCCAGTGTTGATTTCCATGCTTTGTATTACTCTTCATTGTATCATTCTGGATGCTGAGACTGTGTCACTGTGAGATGGTATGGCATTTTTAGAGATTGCCATGGATGGCTTGTGTCTGCAAAGAGGGACAGTGCTGGTCTCTATTTGTTTTTATTGTTTTTATAGCGTATAGAAAGCAAAGGTGGTAACAAAGCCCTGGGTCATATCTGCCCTGTTACCAGCCCCTGCAGAGCAGTGACCGTGAGATGGATGTGCCATGATGTGACCATTTCCAGCAGAAGAAACGAAGGGGCAGTAGTGAGAAGAGACAAAGGCTTGGCAAACGACTGGGGATGAGTCTTGACTGGGCGTATTCAGCTTGCCAAACTGAGTCCAAACACCTCACCTGGCATCTGCCAGGATGTGTCCGTGTCCACTCTGTGCTCAGTCTCTCAAGGGACGTGTCAGGCAGAGGAGCCTGACTCAGAGACCTCTCCTCTACCCCACTGTTGACCACCTGCCTGGTTCTGGGACCACCCATCACCACTCTGATCCTCTGCTGGCCTTCATCCTCATCTGCTTGCCTTTGTATCACTTTTGACGTGTGCTGCTAAGCTGTGTCCAGTTTTGAGCCATGCCTCCTGAAGATGGGAGCAGCCCAGGCTCAGCCTCCCATTCAGAACCTGGGAAGTTACATGGCACACTGCGTGCTCCGCTTTGAGCATTGCTTTCCTGGTCACAGCAGCAAGCTTTAACAAAGTGCTTTGGATGAGCAGTACTTTATTAGAGAGAAAGGGCATGAAACTGAAGGAAGCATTAGCCTGGGAAAGCTGAATTAACAGCCAGCGAGCCCCATCTGTGCTCCTAGGCACGGTTATTAAGGAATCACCCTGGACCCAGCCCTCTGCCCGCAGCAGTGACGGTGCCAAAGAGACGGCTGCCACCCTCCTCCCAGGTCATGCTCCCCTTGTGGCGTGCCCACACTCAGGGCATTTCCTTGGGGTGGCCAGTTAGGCCACTTCCAGGGCTGTGACTATCCCATGGACAACAATCCCAGCTTCATTCCTGGCAAAGGAGGTCCCCACGGAGTCCCCAGGCTAGGCAGATGCTCCCAGTTGCCACAGGACAGTGTCCAACAGCCTTCTCGTGTGCATCAGTTGTCTCGTACTACATGCTTCCACTTGAGCAGGACCTAAAAAATGTAAAGCTCCTGGCTGTTACTGATGTAATTAACAATGATGATGGCTTCAATACAATGCTGCATGGTTCCTGCCCCAGGGGACTGTACCTCTACCAAATGGCCAAAAGTGAATGGTGTGCAAACAGGAGGGTGAGCTAAAAAAATCCTGTAGGTAGTGAACCCCCATGAAGGTGATGGAAAGGGGTGGTGGTGAAGCCCAAACCAGATGTTTAGATGTCTGAAATGTGGGCAGAACTGCTCCCGTGAGTGCCTCTCCTGACTGTCAAGGAATGTCCACCAGCAGTTCAGGTGCAGGAGCCCACCCTGCAGGCATCAGCACTTCAGTGTGTCTCTGATGCTCAAGAAAAGGGATATGTGCTCAGATATAGGGGGGATCACAATACAGAAGAAGGAAAGGAAACACAAGGAACATGTGTGAAAAAGATGAGGAAAGCACATGGCATGAGATGTCAGGTGCATTGCATTAGAGATGATGATTTTTAAAAACCAAAACAACTCAAACACAAAAATCCTGCCCTGGGTGTGTGGGTGAGAAGGCCTCCCTCCTCCCTCAGGTGGAAATGAGGTTTTGGGACTTTGCAGTATCAGGCTGGGAGTTTCACTGGAGCTTTGTGTAGGTTCTTCATGAAGTCCTCCTATTTAAATCTGTTTCTTTATCACCAGAAGAGCCATTCTGGGCAAATCCTCTGCTGCTTCCTTGTGTAAATGAGTGTGATGAGCTCACTTATGTGCATGGGTCCTGTATTGCTTAAAGACGAACAATGCAGGGGAATAAAAGTAGTACTACAGCCATATCTTTCTCAGATTCTCATTTCCTGATTTCTCTTTGCTATCTACGTGGGAGGAAAGCAAGTGAGATCTTCATCCTTTCTGGATGTGAGGCAACTAGTTTCTCCTTTTAATTGTGACTTTTTGTTTTGTTTTGTTTTGGTTTTGGTTTTGTTTTTGCCATGAATGGTTTAACTTCTACCCAGGTTGTCCACAGCATCTCCCATGGCTTCTCAAAATCTTTGAGAAATGCAATGTGTTATCCCTGCAGGGGCTCCCGATCTCCCACATTGTGCTACCTCTGGAGAATACTCCCATGGAGATAACTGTGATATCAAGTGGCTTTGTAAATCATAGAGGCTCTAAGCAAGCATGCTCACTGCCAGTCCCCACTGCATCGCCATGAGGACGGACAGACAGACAGCCCGTTGCCCCTGCCAAAACTCTCCCAAGGGGTAAAGGTATCGGTCCCCACTGCCCCAGCATGGCAGCTTTGTGGGGAGCAGCTGATTCATTCACCACCTCTGGGGCTGCTTCTTTCCTTTGTGGAATGTGAAAGAAAAAGAAATCACCCCACACACCCTCACAGCAATTAGGGAAGGTAAAACGTTTCCCCCCCAAAATCTTCTTTAACTGAAGATTTCAGTTAATCTGCACCAAAATGACTTGCTAGAACATGTATATCCCCTTTGGTGGGGAAAAATGGGGGAGATTTTTGCTTGATTCAGGAAATATTTATTCTGCCAAGGTAGCTTAGTAGGTCAGGGACAGGGACCTTGGACTAGAACAGAATTCACGTAACATTTCCACAAAGAGCTGGACATTAGGACACAGGCTCGACCTTTAGTCTGCCTTGTGGTGCTGAGTATAGAAAAAAACATTTCCTGTTAGTGTGTGGTTGAATGAATAATTAGAGGGAAAATTTTTGGCTTGGGTTGAACCAGAAAAGAGAAATTTGGGGTTTTCTGGAGAAATACTTTTATCACCATCTAAAATATATTTGATCTAAACCAAAATGTTTTAAGACTCTTGCAGGAGATAGAGCTTAACTATCTAAAAAGCTTTCTTTTGTAAGTTTAGGACAATTTCAAAATTCAAGATGCTTTTTGTAATGAAAATAGAAAAGTTATGTTTGGCAAATGTCAGGAAGAAATTCCGAAGTAAAATTAAAAAATAAAAATATCCTCCAATTTGAGGGTCAATATTTTTGGCCAAACTCAACTCAGATCTGTAAATAGATTTTTTTTTTCCCAAAGCATATTTTTTCCCCTAGAACAAAAAGGTAAAATGCTGCTATAGGGAAAAAAAAAAGAAAAAGAAAAAAGAAAAAGTGCTATTTACAAAATTAACAGTGAAATGCTTCCACATTCCCTCTCCACATCTGGATTTGGGACCTGGACTCTTTGGCTATTCCGCAGTAGGTGAGGGGATTCTCCCTCACTTTTTTTCCATCTCTAAAATTTGTGGTTCCCTCCTGTGATGAAAGAAGAAATCAGTTTTTCAGTCAGACCTCTTGCCAGCTGTGCCCTGTCTCCCAGGAGGGGTGAACTCGATTGCAAACCTGATTTGCCACTAAATTAATCTGACCAAGGTGAAGGAGCAGTTTATGAACGGGAACACTGCCAGCAAACCCACGAGCACTTCCCAGTCCTCTGGCATCTCACCAGGCTGCTGAAAGTGCCAATCTAAGACATGTGGCACAGTCTCTTGTGGACTAATTCCTGGGGAATTAAAGCCAAAATTATCTTCCAGATTTCAGTTTCTTGCTGTCCAAGTGAGAGAAAAAAAAGAAAAAAACAATAATAAAGAAAAGACTTAGAGTGAGCTAAACACCAGGGGAGGTACCTGTAGGTAAACATGTCTTTAATTTCTTGAGCTGGAGCTCAGTTACACTATCGTGAGTAATATCAGCAGGTTTATTGCTGTTTCACCACTTCTGCAGACTCAGGTCAGCAAGCCAAAATCGTTGCCTTTATCTGTTCTGCCTGTTTGCTCTTGTGAAAAGCGAGGGACAGGTTTTCAAGTGGGACAGGTTTTTGAGGGCTCGTTGTCAACAGCTGCAACTGCTTTCGGCACAGCTCACACCCAAAGGCAGGTCAGCGAACATTATTATCACCTCCCTTGGAAATGTACTGAGAAGCGATGGAGATGGGATTTTATGTAATGCGGAGATCTGGTACAGCGTTCTGTGGGCAATTTACTGGGCCTTGTGATTTAGACCTGCATGAAGAAGCAAGGTTACTTTATTAAAAGCATGCTCCTGCCTCTGCAGAATCACTGAAACAAAAAGTTTTGCCTGACCTCTGCATCAGACGTGCTGTTTTCAGTGGCAGCACGATGCACTGATGCACATGGGAAAGCAAGTTTCACAGCCAGTGCATGTGTCATAAATTTAGACAAAAATCAGCTTTCCCTATGCTTACGGCTCTTACCATACATAAGGTCATATTTTCAGGTTTTCTAATAATTCCCTTCTGTGGGCAGAAGCTTTATTGCTCACGGAATAAATACTATGAAACTGAAATAAATGTCAAGGGAACGCTGGCCTCAATACAAACTACATACACTCTGGCTCCTTAGCTGGTACCTTGCTTGTATAATGACGACTGAGTCAGAGTGTGACCCCGAATGCTCGGTCATTACCTCCCGGGTGTCGTGGGGGAAGCTGAGGCTCGTCTCCCCAGCTGCTAATTCTCCCAAGCACGTAGCGAAGTATAGCACACAAAAGGGCAGGACTAAGCTTTACATCATTTTTTTAATTCAACGACTCATTCATTCAAATAAGATTTACGAAGACATTATGCAACTTGGCTGCACGCAGTCATCAGGGGTGTGTAACAAATATCTGATTTGCAGGTGGAGAGATGTAATTGGATGTAGATCATCTTATGACCACGGCCAGAAAGCAAACAGGGACTGTGCACCAAATGAGCTCGTAACAAAATGCGTTGAAGTTTCTGACTCAGTTGTTGTCTTATATAAAAGAGAAATGCTAGAGAATTA
The DNA here is from genome assembly GCF_013377495.2 of Cygnus atratus. Classification (NCBI taxonomy): domain Eukaryota; kingdom Metazoa; phylum Chordata; class Aves; order Anseriformes; family Anatidae; genus Cygnus; species Cygnus atratus. The sequence goes on from NC_066364.1 coordinate 10,539,146, forward strand.
TGAAACCTTGTGAATTATGCAACCAGAGATTTTAATTACTTTTATTGAATTTATAGATTTTTTTTTTTTGCACTGCTAGTAGCTTCTAATTACTCATTATATTTTGAACACTTGAAAATCAGAAGTAAGAACTGCAGGTAAATTTGACCTTGATACAGCTTTAAGAATAATGGAAAATTATACCTATCTATACAGCTTATTTTACAGTGCTATTTTAATTCATATATAACATAATAAAGGAGAAAACCAGAAAAAATAGATAATCTCATTCTCTCATTTCTCCCTGAAAACTTGCCAAAAAGGTTAAATCTACATTTCTCAGCAATCACATAGCAGCATCTACTTTCACTGGAAAGGATCTCCTATTTTGAGAACCACTAAATGCATGTATTTATGTTAATAAAGAGCATTTCAGAAAGTTATAACACACAGACACACACTATTTTCCAGTCTGCAGTTTACTGAAAATGGGACACAGTTTATTGCAAATAAAGGATGGGGAAAAGAATGTATAAAAATCTAATAATGAAATTGACACATGGATTAAGAAAGGATCCGTGAAACAAAACAAAACAAAACAAAACTATTTTTTCACATTTAAGAATTCTAAATGTATCATCAAGAGGGAAAAACAGAAACTTAAGTATGCCTCATTATCTTCCGAAGCTGTTGAGTGCTAATGGAGTGAAAGGCATGGTGATTTGAATTTTTCTACATGGGCATCTGCAGCCATTCATTTTATGGAAAATACCAGAAGAAAAACAAGTGAAAATGCAATTGATAATGACTCACACTTCCATTTGTAAACATTGCATAAACACTTGCCACAAGGAAATGAAAGTCAGATCTGGAGAGTTACGGGACGAAGCACAATGTGTTTTAGCCCATAAAATTACTGATTGTCATTTCTGGTAACACTGACCCCAGTCTACGAAGCTCCTTAATACAGTCACCTTGCTCATGGCAAAGACAGTCACCAGACTTAAGTGAATTCTTAATTACATTTGTGTAGCTCTAATTGGTTTTAATCTATTTATTTGGTTTATTAGTTAATTAGTTGGGTGAAACTAAGAGTAGAATTCAAGCACCTGTGATTATCTGTAACGGTATTGTGCAATGCTTGGGATTGCATCTCCATTGATTTTATCGATCAGGAGGGAACAAAGTTGGAATTGTTGTAACGGGGAAAAACATATCATATTTGTGCTCCTATATTGTCAGTGTTACCAATTTCCTCTTAATCTGCACACTGCATATCCTTTTGGTTGTAGCAGTTCTGGCAGATTGCAGCTTTCAATCTAGTAATTTTATTTCTCCAGTTCTCATACAGCCACATACAAACAAAGCTTGTCAATTTGATTTGAGTATTTTGACATCTCCTCTAACAGCTTTACAGCATAAACACAACAATAAAAAATCACTATCCTTATTTATTATTTCCTCCCAAAAGCCTTGGCCATGATCAGGAGATGACTGTAGTAACTTCTTTCTGCATAAAAGGGATGGTTGGGTCTCTGCCTCAAAGGTGCAAGATGACTGAAAACATAATTAGAGAAACTTCAAGGCTCACTCCTTTATACGTATACAATTACTTACACCGAGAATCTTCTTTCATTAAAAAAATAAGGAAATTAATATATACGTGAACATATTAAAGATCACTTAGTTTTGCTGAAAGCTGATGAAACAGTAATTAGTGCAGCTCTGCTCACCCATTTTAGCTGCTTTAATTGCACGTACCACAACACAATCTTGCACTGCTTTAATTTCTGAGCTCAAGCTTCCCCTGGAATGGAAAAGACAAGGAAATGAAGAGTGAGAACCTCCACACTTGAGGAGGCCAAGCTTTCTGCTCCAGGTACCCACCCCTGGTAGTTTACAGACGAAAGCCCAAATAACGCAAAGCTCGCTCATCCCACCGCCACATATTTGTGCAGTCTGGACACTCTTGAGCAAAGTTTTCAGCTGGGAAGACTTTGATGCTAAACACTGAAGCAAAAGGGAAAAAAAAAAAAAAAAAGGGTATGTGCCAGTGGTGAAGAGCCACAAACCCATGCAGTCTGCTGGGCCTCCTGCTCATCTGCCCCTGGTTTTGGGTTGCACCGTGGGTGACTCAGCCAGGGAGAGTGAGCACCAGGAGGGACCAGAAATAAATATGTTGGGGGGAAGGAGCCTGATGGAAGAAAAATGTTTCCTGTAGTGGAATAGACAGTTACTTAGGGCTGCACGGTGGAAATCTGATGTGAGCCTTGTGAAAGTCTAACTGCTCTGATCTGTAAAGACTGTCTGCTCATTCCTTGAGGCTTCAGCCAAGCCCAGCGTCTAAGTTTGGGCTTTATTTTATGCTGTCATTAAGCGTTTTGCTGAACTTTGCTTATAGCATCAAGCTCGTTGCATGAGATTTATCCCACCTGATTTTAGGCGGTTGCAGTGCAGGTATCTACACCATAGCCAGTGATCCCAGGCTGCCCCTGTTACCAGTGGGGAGACACAAGCATTTCCAGGGTGCTGTTCAATGGGGCTATTCTACGTTAGGATAAGAAACAACATGCAGTACAAGTGTTAGAAAGCAGAGCTAAAAACAGACGAATCAGGAGTAAACATCTACAATCCACACACCTACCTCCATATACCCAAACCACGACAGCCTCTGATGACAGATAAGTAGGAAAAAATCACCAGTTGGAAGGTATCAGGCCAATGCAAACTGCATTTGTACAGAGTCAGATGGGCAAATGAAGACATGAAATTGTCTTGAAGACATGGGAAATTGCTTTCTATGTGAGAAAGTTGAAGTTTTAATTGTTTTTAAGACAAACAGTGGAAGAAAAGAATGGGCCATTATGATTCTTGTGTTGAAGGCATTGTTTCTTTCATACTTTCCTTGTCTGAAATTGCCTCTCTGCCTCCATCGCGTTCAAGATGTTTTTTCAGTGCTAGTCAACTGAGAACGGGGGTTTCTCTGGGTGTTGTAGACCACTGCTCTTCCCGTGCAGGGAGCTGGGAAGTAAAGTTCTGGGAATTACTGCAAATATGGGAATGCCTGGAATCCCTGTGGAAAATAACTGCAAGACCTTTAATCCCTGTTATCTCTGAGCACACATATTTTTGTTTGTTTGATTAGCAGTGAGGGAGGATGACAGATGAGCCGGACAGTCGAGCATCACACTGGCTCTCTGCAGGCCCTGGTCTGCCCCTGGGAAGGTGCTGGCTCCTGGAGAGCCACCGCCAAACAGAGGAGCAACAGCAGTCCTTGGTGTGAGGTGGTGGCAGGGTCAGGGAACGTGTGGCAACTGCAAAAACATCAGCAGCAAATGCGGTTTTTGAAAGCACAACACAGTGCAAACACTCTTGTTATACTTAACGAGTTGGTGCTTAATGGGTTCTAACACCTAGGGCAGGAGTCACGGATGCAGAGGAGCAACGTGGGAGCCTGGCATTGATTCATCCTCCCCATTCAGGCACCGAACTGGGGCAATACATTGAGATATACATGTCTTGACGTTTCCTTTTACGAACAGTGGGGACAGATAGGCAGCTCCAGAAAACTATTCACCCTATCCCAAGAAAAAGATTTCAAGTCAGTAGTTTAAATTGCCCCCTGAATGCAGCAGCCTCCTTTAACTGCAAGAAACTCATCCAGATTCTTGGCCAAAGTGGATAGTCCAGACCTTAAATGTTACTGATATAAATGCTCTGCTTCTCAGCACTGCAAAAGTCTTTTTCTTTGCATTTCTACAAAGCCTACCAAAAGGTGGACCATGCTGAGATGGCTGCTTCTATGGGCTGCCACAGGGTAACTGGTAGCAGAGTTCTGGACTCTGTGAAACCCACAGAGGGACAGAATTCATGTACAGGACCACAACCCATCTCTCTCTGTCGATGTTTAAAGCTCTCCAGTTCTAACACAGATTAGAGTTTCTACTGCAAGCAGGAGCCTGGGAGCTGCATGGGGATTGAACCTGGTGAAGGGTTTATTTTACTTGGGGACAGATTCTGTCTGGGTGTTTTGTGGGACCTGCAGAAGAGGAAATGATTCACTGGCAAAGTGGGGAACAGATGCCTTGACTCATAGTTTCCTGATCTAACCACTAGACAGTTCCTCTAGCAATTCCTCAGCGTATCACAAAAATGGATTAGCTTCTTCTTAAATCCTTAAACCTCAAGAAATGATTGTCCTGAATTACACATCCAGACTTCCCATACTGCCAATTAAGGGAAGATCTCTAGGTTTTATTCTGCAAGTTTGTAGAATAAGTGCCAAAATAAGAGCAGTTGCCTAACAATCTTTGTGATGCTAACGGAACCAAAACGCCAAGTCTGCTGCACTCGTATGTACAGGGCTAGGGGCTCGGGGGCTGATATACTCCATTCTCACTTAGGTCCTAAAATCCAAACATAAGAAACATTTCATTCATGCCTAATTCTATAAGATGCTGGATGATGGCTAAGAAACACAAAAGGATTAGCTCTGCACAGAAGCAAATTAAGTGTTCTATTAAATAGTCCTGGAGTTTCACTTCCCTTCCATTAAATTGAATTTCTTTGTATCTATAGCCACTATAAATAGTTTCTACATCATATAATGACAATTAAAAGAGTGTCTTATGGGGCATGGATGCACTTCTTTTTTTTTTAATTGTAATTACATTTAAACTGACAGCTGTACTTGAAAGTCTTAAAATAAACTCAGCTTCTACTAAGTTATCTCAAAAATGCAACTTCTTTTATAAATTATTTCCCTTAGAGAGAAAATACACTATTTTCAGAATCCATTTGCTTACACTGACAAATCAGTAAACTTACTCGGTAGGATCCTTTCCAGGAGCTTTCAGATTTGTAGTTTAGGCAACGTTTCCCCATGGCTGCACTGGAGGCTGATTTTAGTTTTAGGACTGTGCCATCTGCTGTTGGAATTGCAAATTTCCCTGAGTCTGCACTATGTGCAAGCCCTGGCTCTGGCAGTCTGGCTGAGCAGTGGCTGCAATTTGTTCCCAAGTGAGAGACAGATGCTGTAGGGTGACTGTGCCTGCCATTCCCATCGGAGGCTCGAACCTTCCCAGGACCATTTAGTCCACTGTTTTAAAGGGTTCCACTTTGTCACAGACATTTAACGGCCTCCATTTGTCCATCTTGCTCAGAACTAATTTTATCAAATGCAGTATGACACATAACATGCAGGACTGTGTTCTTCATTATCAATTTTTGTCAGAAGATTGCTCCTCGTGCATTCACAGAGGATCATGCATTGAATGCATCATGTGCCCGATCCCTAAGGCCCATGCACTGTATGGTCAGCTGGTGGCTTCACATAGCACAGGGTACCTCTTCAGGCTGTCCAGTGCAGAGACCTCCACGCCAGCACCAAACAAACCATGTCTTGATCTGGAAACAGCACAGGCACATCATCACAGTACTACGGCCAACCTCATTAGTCCTGCTGGGAGGCAGTCAGTCAGCACGTGCAGAGCTGGTGCAGTCACACTACGGAGCAGCAGTGCACCATCCCTGGGCAGCATTTTGTCCTGCTACATAGACACCACATTTGTGCATCCAGAGCAAGCTGTGATAGCTTTATCACCGCAATTAATCATGTGGCAGGGACATAAACTGAATGTTCTCCACTGGAAACCGGCGTTTTTTATTAGGGCTGGGACACAGTCAGCACACAGCAGGATGGGACCATCAGGGCAGGTTGAATTCCTAGTCAAAAAGCATTAACGAAGTTCAAAATACCATCAGCTTTCTGAAAAATTAGTTCTTGGGATAAACACCCTGCAGGGGTGAGTATTACCTGAATTGGGGCTTAGGTGGTGTCATCACCACCGCATCCAAGTGCCCTCCCCTAAGTGCTAACGTGGCATGGTGCTTTGGTCAGCAGCATGAAAAACAAGCCTAAAAATTAGATGCTGGTGATTGAAATAAATAAAGTACTGGTTTCTGTTCCTGGAGCCTGATGCAGACTTGTGTCATTCATAGACCAGTGTCTTAGAGGGGCTGCCTGTGTGTGAGAACAAGAGGATTGAGAATGAACTCCCTCCACTGGTTTATATTGTACTTCACTTCCCATTCTTCATAAGCTACTGGGACTACAGAGCTACAAAAATTAGCCTGAACAATAGGGATATTTATTATTGAAAACACATTACACTCAACCACAAACCTCTCTTATCAGACAACATGAAAGCCATGCCACTTCATCGGGGAAACTGAAAATGACTGTGCAGTTGGGTAGCTGGCTTCCTCACAGGGGTAACCCACAGCCTCCGCAGGAGCACTTCTGAGCTCAGAAGGAGGACTGGTCAGGGAAATCATCCCACACATACTTTCAATTTTAAAATTTCAATGAAAGAACAGAACAGAAGTGCTGCAGGCAGTTCAGGAAGTCAGGTGGCTGGTATACAGCCGAGCTCTTTAGGGGGCCAAAGTCATATTTCAAGAGAAACAACTGACCTGAAGCTTTTAAATCCCACCTTTGGTTCCTATTGTAATTACCTGTGAGTGCCTCACATCACTAGCATATTTATCTGCTGACACTATTGGGAAATGAAATGTCTCGCATCTTACTCAGGCACAGAATTATGTTAATAGTTAGTTAATATGAGGATTTAGTTACTGAGAGTTGTAGGACCTGGCATCTAGACTGTGTAAGGAGGAGGTATATGCCTAGGCATCAAACCAAGAAAGGCCAGCACACTGTGCAAAAAGCTGTTTAAACAATCTGGTTAAAAATACTAAGAGACATATGCCTTCAGCCCTGGCCTGCTTCAGGATTTAGGCAGTTTTTAAGGCATGGTTTTCCCTCCACAGCATGAAGAACTCCCAGAACAATAAGCATCATTAATACTCACTGTTGGCATGACACCCAAGCTCATCCAAGTACCAGGACCCAAGGTTTTATGTACCAATCCTCACATCAACACCTCCCGCAATGGTACGTCACCTTGCTGGGCACACTGTCCCATGGCTCATTAGACTGAACAGTAGAGACATCTATTATTATAAATAATAATGATAATTACTATTGGGAGCTTACTCCGATGCTACTCACAGGCACACTAAGTTCAGAAATTAATACTGAAGCTCAAAGGAAGAACAAAGCTGGGTGCTGCCTGGAAAACTTGTTGTCTCTTGTAGCCCATGGGCTGGTGGGGCTGGGGGAATGCTGACCTGAGGAGATGAGCAGATGAAGGGTGTGAAAGCAAAACTATTAACTCCCGAGCCAAAATGGCTTGGCTGGAGTTGTCTGCCAGAGCCAGGAGCACAGCCCTTGAGTGGCACACAAACCCAAAAGTCATGTTGTCTAGTTGAGAAGTAAATGGAAAATATGAAGAACACACACAAACACACACACAAAAAAATCCTTGCACAGGCTGAAAATGTGTTCAATGCTGCTGTCCCTACTCTGCTTCGTTTAACCATTCTAGGACTTGCTTGTAACAACAAATTATTCATTTTCAGATAGAAACATGGTCGTGTGCCAGCAGGGACCTGTGACACAATGATAGCCAGCATTTCCTCCAGTATCTTTGCTTTTCCCACAGGATAAAGCATCCACTCCAGCCCCTTTTTCTACGTGATATGCCTTCTTCCATGCTGCCTGCAACCTGAGCCTAATTAGAAGAGATCTGGTAAGAGATTACGTGATGCTGAAGATCTTTCCCAATTTCCCTGGCTTCAGGAGTCTTTGTAGCAGGCCTTGGACCAATGATGGGTCTACAAATGAAAGAGGAGAGTTGAAAATATGAGGCAGAATTGGCTGTGACTTTTCGATTGTAAGGGCACCAGCGAGAGCAAGCTGTGAGGGGAGGTGTGCTCCTGCTGGAGAGGGACCCCCAGGCCAAGCCTCGCATTGGGGTCACCCCAAGCCTTCTGCACCCCTCCTGCCTTACCCCCAGTGAAGGGTAAAGGGTAAAGGTGCTTAGAGACCAAGCCAAACTGGGGAATAGATTTTATTTTCCTGTTTTGCATGCATCGAATTGCATGTTTTGCATGGTGTCTAATGACCAGAGTAAGGTATGGGCAACACAGTTATTGATGGGTGAGAAAAGAGCCTTCCCATCTCTGGAGATGCCTTGTACAGTGAATTGAAGCTAAATATCCTAAGTTTAGGAAAATGTTAAGTGAGAGGAACCTGGGGTGTAGGGAACATCTAAAGGACTTAGGCTTGGCTTGAACACACTCTCCTGCAGAGCTCAGAAAATTACATATTATTTCCTCCTGAAAAATACCCTCCAGACTCAGCCCTCCCTTTTAAAATGCTCCATTATCACGAATGGAAACAAAGGAGGAGGAACAAGTAACTCCACGCAGAGGAGACTCCAATACTGCAGCAGCAACAGCACGTTGTTGTGTGGTGGCTGACAGGGTGGCACGAGAATCGGGTGGTGGGATGGCTTTGGATGCTAAATGCTAAATCCTGTCATGTTTGAAGACGGACAAGCTCTGAAATTAAATGTTGCCAGTCAAAGTTACAATATAGTTGTCATGGCAATTAGAAAATGAGAAGCCATTGCTGTCATTGCTTGCATTGTCACATGCCTTATGGTGAAGTCATGGCTCCCCGGGTTATGGAAGAAGACAAAAAATGTTGGGCTTCATCCCAAGAGGCTTGCCTTGCTTTCCTGGGCAGGGCAAGCAGAGGAACAGCAACCCCAGGCCCGAGGTGGGTGTGCTGGAGAAGGGTGGGCCGGGAAAGCAGCAGGGTCAGAGCCTGCCCCAGTGGATGAATCCTGCAGGTCAAATCCTTATGGCACAGCTCGAGACTCAGGAACATAAGCTTGGATCTACCCAAGACAGCAGACTGCAAAACCTGAGGGGTTAAGTGGATGGGGATGAAGTGCAGTCGTTCATTGAGGCTTCTTCTGCAGAGCCAGATCCAGAAACTTCTCCATGATGACTCCAGGTCTTCAAGCTGGCTGTGCACAAAGCAGAGCCTGCTGTAAAACAAGCCTGTGTGCTACCACAGCCCACACAGGCAATTGCAGAGCACAGAGGACACTTGTTCCTTTGCTGTGACGTTTCCCCTGAAGGAACCAGGTCACACATTTTGTCTTACACAAAGGCCAGCAGGCTACCTGGGCATGCAGGTTTTGGTTATCAGACACTTAGGAACTTGACACTCATTTCTAGGGTCCAGGAGATCACAGCTGTCTGTAACATCTGAATTTTTAGGGCTTGTCTTAACAGTTAGGCCCACGAAGAATGATCTCTGTCAGGTATAAGTAGGCCTGAGATAAAAGGGTGAGAAGACAAAGCAATAAGCCATCTATGGCCACATTACATGGCCATGAATTTGCCATGAAGAAGGAATTGTGCCCACTTTTTAATTCTTGCTGGCTTCCAGCTCTGTCATGGGCAACAGCTCCTTCACTGCCCTCATGGGGACATGGGCTTGTGAATGGGAAACACATCGGATGAGTTGAAGATGAGAAGGGTGGGTCAGGCCAACGCAACAACGCAGGGTGAGAAAGACATTTACAGACGACAGACTCCCCAAACCACTGTTAACTTAACCTGTGCCTTCCCTCACGTGGCTCCTATCCCTGGCCTGGGATTTAACCTCATGGAAAGTCAGCACAGAGAGACCACAGGGGTTATAATTTATGAAAACAGCAAGATTTGTGAGCTTTCGAGTAGAAAAATCACGAGTGTTTGGGTAATGATGCTGAGCTCTCCTGGGGACAACCCAGACTGCTGCCATCTATGCTGCTGATGGTCCAGCTCTGGGTACTTTGCTATGGTTTTTATTTTATTTATTTTTTTTTTTCAGGCAAACTCATGATTTCTTTCCCTCCAATGTGAAAATACTGAACATAAGCCAGGTCTGCTCAAACAGCTGCAGGTAGAACAAATAGGCATGTACCTACAGAGCACCGTGCAAAGACGGCCTCCATAAGCCACTTTTATTCTCAGGAGGTATGCCAAGAACACAAGAACTCAAATACATTTATAATAATTCTTTTCACTGATCTTTCATTACTGCTAATAGTACAGAAGCAAATTTTAACCTAGTGGCCACACCTGATATATACACATACAATAGGACAGAACACCTGGAAGCAATGCTAGCAGATCACTGATTTTTCTGCTAATGTCACACTGACCCATGCCACCAGTCTATGCAACAACCATAAATCTCCTCAGCATCCTGGGAAAGATGGATCTTTCAGTGATCCAGATCCTCTGTTAATCATGAAAATATTAAATAACAATTTACTTCCAATGTTGTGATGAGATTTGTCCAAAGTGACTGGACAAAGGGCTGCAGAAACATCAATTCTTTGCAGAGGAAGGCAGCATGTCCTGCTGGTTGTGTATGTCATTTACTTCAGCAACCCAACAATTACTGAATTGAAATTAGTAAACTGACTAGGAAGCAGGAAAAACATGCGCTGGCAGCTCCACTGGAGCTTCTAATGTGTTGGTGTGGAAAAAGTGCTGATATGATCCAGAATGTGTATGTTAGGAACAAGTAAATAGGTTCAAGAAGCTGAGTATACATCTCCATATGATGATGTAGAAAAGGATGTCTGGGGGATGTGCAAAATAAGAGCTTCCAAAACCAGCATGAGACCTGGTGGAAAGGCCTTTTGGGGAGCACATTCTCAAGAAGAGTACAGCAGCTATGAGAAGGGTATCTAATCTGTCAGTGAAAGTCACAGAAATTGTCGATAGGGAACTGAAATGAGGTAACATTAAGTTAGCAACAAGATGTAGGGTTTTTCACGTCAAGGGTGACTAAACACGAGGACAAACTACAAAGATATGGTTGATGTGGTACCTTTTTCAGACCTGCATGTTTTCAGATCTAAAGAGCACTGTGGAAGATCCTCTTCAGATGCAGAGGTTACGTGAGCAGATCTAGATAAAACTTGGTGGCATCTGCTACCCAAATCACACAAGAATATGACTGCATTGTCTGAACACCGAAACGTAAGCAACACACTTAGCAGTGGCCATTAATTCATATATTTTTGTCACTAAAGCCTTCCATTTTTGACACTAAAGCCTTAGCAGTGGCCATTAATTCATACATTTTTGACACTAAAGCCTTCCCGAGGATAACAGTTGCGTCCCCCCAGTGTACCAGTCACATCTCTCCAAGTGCTGTGTGTGATAGCAGTAAACTGTATGTCATCACTAATTTACCGTGCTCACTGTGTCGTATGCCAGTTTGGGATAAAGCAGGGACTGACACTTATCTTGATTTTAGGAGACTCCCTTGTCGTTACCATTATCTTGAAAAAACGCATACATGCTGCTGATCTCAGATTAAGGGATTTAGGAAGTTCCTAAAGCAAGAGCTTGAACTGCCCATCAAAGAAACAGAAAATTACCAGCTGGTTTCTCAGACAGCTGGATCAGAGACACAGACGGAACAGCAGTGAGACCAAAAATGCATGCAAAGAACATAATAACAGTCCTGTCTTCTGCTGCTAAACAAATCCAGTTTTTTAATTGTATAAAATATGTATAATGATATGCGGTAGGTTGCAGTCAGTTTCTTCTTCTTCTTCTTTTTTTTTTTTTTTTTTTTTTAAGGGGAGGGGAATAAATTCTACTGCCCAATTCTCCAATCTCCTCCGCTGATGGGATGCAGAGGAAAGCCACCAGTGCTGCTGCACACTGCTGCAGGCTTTCAGCCAGGGGAAAAGTGGATGCTAAGGGGGCAAGAGTGACCTGGGTCATGCAGCAGCTTCTTTCTGCATCGTTTCACAGGGATGCAAACCTCCTTGCCCTCAGGAAAGCCAGCCGTGCATATTTTCATGTCTACTTCTGCTTTGCTTTCAAGGCCTTTGATTTTATCTTTAAACCAGCAGTGTTTATAGGTCTCAAGATGATCGTGTTCTGCTAAACAAGTTCCTTTGTCCCATACTGTTGCTGACAAATCAACTAGTGAAACAATTTTATTATTCAGTAATTTCAGTTTTGCCTCCGAGTTTTTCACTGTACCCTTTGAACTGAAATTGTTGCATTAATCCTACTATGATTTTGTCTGCCACACATGTCATTGCTACATCCTATTAAAAGCAGTTGCAGCCGTGCTTACTGCTGGCTTCCTTCTCCCTTTTGAAGCCGTTTTCTTTGACTGGTCTTAATTAATGCATAAGCTGGGAAAATGCCTTCTTTCCGCCTTTTAAGATGTTTTTGTTTCTTTGTTTCAATTTCACTTGTATGGCTAAAGAGATGTTTCCAGTGTGTTCCTTATGAAACTGAAAGGGAAATGGAAGGTTATGCAATTTTTTATTGGTGAAAGAAACCCAGGTCGCGGTTCTGCTTTGACTGCATTACTACCGTGTGCTTATTCGACTCCATTTCTTCTCTGTATTCTGTATAGTAACATGATGAAAGTCCTCTTCCAACTCAAAGACTTTGACAGCCAACAAAGATGGATCACTTACCAGCTGAGGGAATCATGTAGAGGAAACCAAGGCGAGCATTGAACAAATTTACCTGGGGAATCAGCTAAGAACAATATGCTGAAGACCTGTAACTAATTAACACCAGTTCCACGTACTGAAACAAGAGGTTGAAAACCTATTAGATAATTAGTAAAAATCTAAAAAGCTGCAATTCTCCAAACAGCCTCAGATATCAAGAGGAAACACCGGCCTGCTAGGCTAGATAGCAACTTGTCAAGGAATTAATCACTGTATTTAATGGCTGTGTGGGCAGCACGCAAAGGGCAGCAGCTGGTGGGGAGCACTTTGGCCATGTGCAGCCAGCACGTGCCTCAGTTTCCTCACCTACAAGCTCAGCAAGCTTGGTGGTTCTTCAGCTTCACACGTGTCCATGGCAAGCTGCTAGTGCACCATGCCTTCAGAGAGGTGACAAAATGGGGAAAAGTTGGTGATTCTGCTGGAAAATACAAAAATGTTCTGAATTTGTCTCCTGCACGTTGTCAAGTGAACCTTGCAATCTGGAGACCCTTTGAGCCTGTAAATAAGCCACAGGGTACAAAATCATCTCAGCCTGTAAGTGAGCTTCATTACAGCAGATCAAGAGGGTGACAGCACAGACTGGGCCTTGCATGAGTTGCTGCCCAGGGACACATCCTTGCTCTGCACTACATTACCCGAAAATGCCTGAAACGCAGACCTGAGCTTTGATCTCGGCCACATCTCAACGTCACCCAGGAAAACCTCCTGGCATGGAGCTCAGAAAACAGCTACAGAAAGGAGAGCTGCTCCATGTTGCTCAATGTTGGTGCCAAACCCACTGTTGTCCATGAAGTTACTCGACATTCCCCCAGTCTCAGAGCAGGGAGGATGTGGAGGACAACTTTATGAGAACAGTCTGTTCTGAACAACCCAGCCACTGCTGGGGCTTTCTAACAATGAGGGAAAAACTCATTCTCTCCCTTTACTCAAGGCCTTCAGAGCAGCTGTTACAAATAAAACTTGCTTGTCTCGCCACAGCTGCAGTTTTCTAAACTGTCAGCTCAGGGAAGCTGATAAAAATGTATTAAGTACAGCAAAGAGGTCTTCTTGCTGCCCCTCAGAAGGTGTTTTTGCTGAGTCAGTTTAAAAGCTTCCTCTGTACATCTCTGCCTTGTTTGAAATCACTCATTTTTCCATCTCATCTGGTGCTGTTGATTAAACATGAGCAAGGCTGCAGATGTTCAGGGCACTTCTCTTAGCTACAGTGGGTGAATCCTTAAGTCTATTGCAAATATACTAAACCAACATCTTATAATTCCTGAGAAATGTTATTAAAATATTTTCCCCTGTTTTTTCATAAATTTTCTTTTTTTTTCAATATTCAATATAAAATTAAAAATAGAAATAAAAGTATATGCTTTAATTTCAGCTAGAAAACTGCTTTGCTTGTAGAATGAACTCTTGCTCGAAACAACATTTTTGCTTTCTTTTTTTTTTATTGCAATCTCTTTTATTAAAATGAAACTGCTTTCATCAAACATTTAAACACCACAAGACTAGATAGACCCAGAAAAAATCCCAAAGCCTGCCTTCATCATTTCAACACCACAAAAGACATGCACATGCACAACCAGGCAGATTCAAATATGGTCCATCAGGCACTGAGGAGTGCATCTATTTTACCAGTGTACAGAAGTGCTGTTTGATTTGTGATGAATAGGTGGTTCCAGCTCCTGATTATTGGGCTGCCTTTCAGAGCCTGAGTGGAGAACAACTTCCCATGAGAATTTTTCCATTAGTTTCTGTCATGCCTAAATAGAAAAATATTGTCAGCTGTCCTGGGTCTGTCCCCTCCCAGCTCCTGCTGCACCCCCAGCCTGCTCGCTAGCAGAACAGAGCGAGAAGCTGAGAAGTCCTTGGCTTGGTGTAAGCACTGCTCTACAACAATTAAAACATCAGCATGTTATCAGCGCTCTTCTCATCCTAATCCAAAACATAGCACCCTACCAGCTACTAGGAGGAAAATTAACTCTGTCCTAACTGAAACCAGGACATTGGGCTTGCAATAAAATTTCAGGCTTTCCATATAACATGGAATCATGATAACTTGCGCTATTTTCATACACCAACGCTGTAGGGAGATGCTGTCAAATAAGCCCATATTAATATTAGAAAAAGATCTAATATGGTGATGCTTTTCTTTGAGGATAAATGCAATTGCAGGCCAGCCACAGTAATTGTCTTTATTTTGTGGGGAAAAAAATAGAAAGAAATAGTGCAAGGCAGTAATCTCACAGTCAATTAAGCAATGCTGAGTCTTGAAATGGTCTTTCAGCTTACGCTTCCCTGCCAAAAAGAAAAAATAATTACTTTACATGCACTGAAAGTAATGATATTTATTTATGATCTGAAGTATAGATTGTATGCTTTGTAATGGTTCAGATCTGAAGAGATACAGATTCATTTTAGGAACAGAGGGATCAAGACAGGGAAAAGTTAAGAAACAAATATCAAATTAAAATGTCATAAAAGCAATCATTTAACTCCCAGCTTTTCACTTCAGAGGAAGCCCCAGTCTCGGGAGGCTTTGCACAGGACTGCTCAGTCATCATTTTATGGCTCCAGACAGGTACAAGATAGATATATTCCTGTAAGAAATCAGTATTGGGGCTAGGAACAGAAAAACTGACATTTTGGAGGCTTCAGACTGCAAGATCAGTCAGTGCTGAACACCAGACTTGAGATCAGCAGGACAAGAGAGGCAGACAGAGGACAGATAATCCATGGGATCCATGTTTAAACGGGACCTTCCAATCCCAACAATAGTGCTCCAAGTACCACCATACCCCCGTGGTCCTTTCCTGTGTATTTAGTATTTCTCCTTTCTTCCCAAAGCCTTCTTCCCATAAAGCCTTCTCCACCTTCTAGGGGGAGGTGTCTCTGCCCATGGCAGGCGAGTTGAAACTGGAAGATCTTTAAGGTTCCTTCCAACCCAAAGCATTCTATGAGGCACTTTTAAAACCTAAACTTGCTCAGAACCAACAAGAATTAGACCCAGGACGTGCAAGTATTTAGACTTTCTTCCCTGAAGCATCTATAACTCAATGGACGGACCATTAATGAGCCTTCCCCTATTGCTCCCTTGCACAGGTACACATTGGGCTGTGCAGTGGGTTTACATGGCAAGGTTTTGGTAGCAGGGGGCCATAGGGGTGGCTTTTGTGAGAAGAATCTAGAAGCTGCGCCATGTTAGGTAAGGGCCCCACTGCTGACCAGAGCTGAGCCAATACGCGATGTTGGTTTGCGCCTCTGTGAGAGCATATTTAAGACAGGGGAAAAAAAAAAACGCTGCGCCACACACAGCAGCTGGGAGAGTGAGAGGAGTGAGGAACAGCCTTGCAGGCGCCAAGGTCAGTGAAGAAGGAGGGGGAGAGGTGCTCCAGGCGCCAGAGCAGAAGTCCCCTGCGGCCTGTGGTGAGGACCATGGTGAAGCAGGCTGTCCCCCTGCAGCCCATGGAGTACCACGGTGGAGCAGGGTTCCACCCTGCAGCCCGTGGAGGAGACCACGGTGGAGCAGGTGGACCTGCACCAACAGAGACTGCGGCCTGTGGAAGACCCCTGCCAGAGCAGATTCCGGGCCGGACGTGTAGCCCGTGGAGAGGAGACCACGCAGGAGCAGGTGGCCTGGCAGAAGCTGCTGCCCATGGGGGACCCAGGTTGGAGCAGTTTGCTCCTGAGCGATGGACCCCGTGGTACGGACCCATATCTGGAGCAGTTCTTGAAGAGCTGCTGCCTGTGGGCAGCCCACGCCGGATCAGTTCAGCAAGGACTGCATCACGTGGGAGGGACCCCACAGCACAGGGGATGAGAGTGACCGAGAAGGAGCGGCGGCGAAGAAGCGCTATAGACTGACCATAACCCCCATTCCCCCGTGCTGCTCAGGGGGAGGAGGTGGAAGAGGGTGGATAGGGGGGAAGGTGCTTCTGGTTTCTTTCCTTTGTTTCTCACTTCTCTAGCTTGTTAGTAATAGGCAATAAATCTTACTGTCTCCCTACACTGAGTCTGTTTTGCCCGTCACGATAATTACTGTGCAATCTCCTCATTCTTATCTCAACCCTTGAGCCCTTCTCACTGTATTTTCTCCCCATTTCTCTTTGAGGAGGGGGAGTGAGAGAGCGGTTGTGGTGGAGCTCAGCCGCCCACCACCACAGGCTGAGCGTTTGCCAGGGTCTGAGTCTGAGCATGGAGCAGCACTCAGGAGACAGAAATCTGTGGAAAAAAAAAAAAACAGCTGTGAAATAAAGCTATGACAGATAAAAGCCATTCCCTTTTCAACTTCTCTGTGCTGGATGCTACGAATGCAGCTTTTTATGCTGTTCTAGGTAAATAAGATTTAACTACTGTTTTCTTGTACCGTAGTGTAGGCCAGGCTCAGAGACATGCTTCAAGGTTGGGGCTCATTATGTTCCTCTGGTGCTGTTCACTTCTTAGCCCTCAGGAGCTGTCCCTTTAGGTTGACCAAGACAAAATATAACTTGTCACTTTAAAAGAAGCTCTGCCACCTTGAAAAACGTGACTTTCTGAGACTATCGCCCGCATTTACTCATCAGGCGTGTGGAGAAATTTTCCTCGGAGCAAAGCAGAGAGGCGTGTGGTTTGAGGCAGTCTGCATAGCCGTAATAAACGTTTATTTCTCTGAGGATAGCTGCTAGATGAGAACTCATCATCTCTTATAACCATCACGGGGACGCTGCTTGATAACGAGACCAAGAGACACATCTGCCGGGACCGTCGCCTGCCATTTATTTACCTCAGACGAGATTAATTCCGCGCAGCGACCTCCTTCCTCCACCCACCACCACCACCACCACCACAACCCCTCCAACACACACTCCCCGGCTTCCAGGCCCTTCCAGCGCGGCCAGGGGCCGCAGCCCGGCTCCCCCTCAACGAGCTGGGCTCCGGCTGCCCGGCAAGGAGCCGTGCCGGGGGCCATGCTGGGGCCGGCGCTGGGCGCCGAGGAGCCGGGGCTGGCGGAGGGCCGGGGCGCCATGCCCGCCCTGCCCGCCCTGCTCTGGCCGCTGCTGGCCCTGGGGGCGGCGGCGGCGGCGCTGCTGGTCCGCAGGGGGCTGCGCCGAGGCCCAGCCACCGAGGAGGAGGAAGCGGAGGAGGAGGAGGAAGAGCCCAGGCAGCAGCGGGAGGAAGCGAGGAGCTCGGCGCAGGTAAGGGCGGTGGAGGGGGGCGTGAAGCGTGCTGCCCGGAGGTCCCCCTCTCCTCTCGACTCATCCCTTCGGGGGCTGGGGGTCACCCAGCGAGCCCCCCAGGGCAGGGGAAGTTCCCCTGGGGAAAGAAAAGCCCCCCTGGGGCAGGAGAAGCTCCCCTGGGGGGGCACCGAGCTCCCCACCGAGCTCCCCCCCTCAGCTTCGGGTGCAGCACCCCGGGGAGCTGCCCGCCTGTCCAGCTCCACCCGGGCTTCATCCCTCCTGCAAAGAATTAAGAAAACTCCGGATAATGCCTGCCACAGCACGACGGACGACCTGGGCAGAGTCCCTCTGCCCTGCTCTTAATAAAGAATACGAATTATTTGCCTTTATTCTAAGTCAAAACTTCATTACGACTGCATTAATACGTGGTAGTAGCTGTGAGGTGCATTAATGACCGCTGGCCGTTGATGACCACAGCCACCTTGCTGAGTGTATGTTTAGGGTTTGATGCAATGTGCTGTGATGAAGTTTCCAAACGATATTGTCACGGTTGGTTTTGTCTCTTTGACTTGCTGCAAGCTGTCTGCAGCAGAAAATCTCAGCAAAAATTACAAAAAAAATCACACAAGGGGATATTGCAGTATGGAAAGCAAAGTAAGCTCTCAGGAGAACACACTGAACAGAAGTTAGTCTGTATTTAAAATGAATACATCAAGCATTTCTAACACTTGTACCTGTTGCTATATCTTCTATCTTTTTTTCTGAGATAGGCAAAACAAAATGAATTTGCAAGGCTTTTTTTTAGGTGGGCTATAAAATAAGTGGTTTTGTTCTTCATGACTTCAAATGTGTCAGGCTTCCCATCATAACACTGGTTTTCAGGGTTTTATTACTTTGCCATGGAAATTCAATTATTTTTTTTTTTTATTTTTTTGGTCTTTCATCGCTGTGAGCAGAACCTCAGCCTGACAGCATATACATCCTTGAATTAGCAAAGAGCAATTGAATGAAACACCAATCCTCATAGACCTTCCTGTGTCAAGGGATGAAGAGAAATTTCAGAAACAATTTAATTATGGTTTTATAATCATTGATACTACATAAATTGGCTGTAGAACAAGTTAAGATTTTGCAGAGCCAGCCATTATCGGGGGCAGTAGGGGACAGAAGGGGTGGACACCCACGTTAGTGTCAGAGGCAAGCCTGGTGCTGCAACGGTGGCAGGATTGATAGTTCAAGCAGAAGACATTGGTTCCAATATATATTTTCTGATCAGAAATGCTGCACCTTGCAGGCCTGAATAGCATAAACCAAAGCAGAGGAGGAAGAGACAAACTAAGGGGATACATTTGTTTACAGTCGCTGAAATTTTTATCATTAACCTCAACTTTTGCTGCACTGAGCTGATTCCTACTCTTTAGGGGACAGACTTTAGCAAGTCCCATCTACGCTGAGTATGACCACCCTTGTATGAGACCTACCAGTCGTGATATAAGTGCAGAGGTGGCAAAATGTGGTCCTAAGGAGGTATGATCAAGGAAAATAAGTTCCTAAAGAAAGATAACCTGGGTAAAACATCTCCCATGCTGAAATGAAAAAGGCAGGCTTGTCCTCCCATGACAGTACCCTGCCCATTCTTTCTCTTCTCTACTTTTTACTGTTTCCTTTTCCTCACCCCTCATCTCCACTGCTCCTTGTCATTTCCCATCACGTTATCTCTGTCTTTGGAACATCATATCCTCGAGGCAAAAACTTTGTCTCCTTAAGGAAGTGTAAAACTGCATGCTGCTTTGGCACTTAGCTGATGGAAGAATGCCAGAAGAGCAGAACACCTTTCAGATGCCAAAATTTGCATCTGAAAATCTCTACTGACACAGCATCAGAAAGGGTATTAATAGCAAAGTATTCCATTCAGAGATGTGGCCAATACCAAAAACCGGGGTGTGCAGGAATTGCAGTGTGGGAGCCCCTCGCTGCTGAGGTACGAAGCCAAGAGACAGATCGCCTCCAGTGCTCAGGTGTGTTGATACATCCCAGCAGCCAAACATCTGCATATCCTGGAGTGGTGGATAAGTCAAGATCTTAATTAAAAGAAACTAGGTGGTTAATTATTTTTTCAGTTTGGGAATGTGTTTTTGCTGGTGATTCCCAGCCGCTGCCCCATGGGTGGGCTGTGAGACTGCCTCTGCGGGGCATCTGCTCTTACAGGGCTGCAGGTCCCTCCGATGTTGGTGTTGGGCTGATCTCCTCTCTTCTGCAGGCAGAGGGCATCCCCATGGCAATGGGCAACCAACGCTGGCCCAGGGTGGCTCTGCTGGAGGCTGCAGCCCTGCCCTCTGCAGGGCTCCTTCCCAGCCCAGCCTCGCAGCCACCTCTGAACCCTTCCCATGTCCCAGTCACCAAAAAGCAGAAATGCCGACACAGTACAGGACTGCACCAGCCTCTCCCAGCATCAGTGCTGGTGGAAGGCAGCTTTGTTTCATCGCACTAACTGCGTATAGCAGAGCAACACGATGGAACGATCGCAGGTCTCGGAGCAAGCTGTGCACTTCAAGACACAGTCTGGATTTGTTTCACAGCCCATGTGAAATAAGTATGGTGAACAAAGTTTGTTCAAACGTATGCATGGCCTCAACGCAGTCATACAAGCAGATTTTGAATATAATCTATTATACATCACTCATACCAGTTTACATTCTGACTATTGTCAGACACACAAAATATGTCTAGAAATGATGCTAGAGGCTTTAGTCCTTTTCAGCACAGTCTTTTCCCTAATAAAGAGCCTTTTAGGAAATTGTTGACAAGGTTTGACAGAAGACATCTGTTTGAACTGAATTGCCATTGGGTTTTGGGGGTTGTGTTTATTCAAAGTTTTGGGGGTTGTTCTTCACATCAGACAGTTTCAAAAGAAGAGCTTTTTGCACAGATGTAGTGATATCATCTTCTTTAGGTGATGTGTAAAAATGTGTATTACCAGATATATCCCAAAAGAAAGCTTTCTGCTTTTCCCAAGTGTTTTTGTAAACTGGAGATACTTTTTGCCTCTTGCAGGAGTGGTTTAACAGCAGCAGAAATAAAAATCAGTCCCTTCAGCTCCAGAGGTGTGCAAACAGACCTTTTACTCCTGCCTTTCGTATTAGATGGTACCCTTCATGTCAATGAAACACCACTGCACGATTATTTTCATATAGCTGACCTGTACGAGAATTGGTTTCATAGGTTTCCTGGAAGGTTTGGTAACTGCCACCTTAAACCGGCGTCCTGATCCCTTGTTGCGATGTTGCTCTAATTAATTAGAATAGCTAATCTCAGGAAACTGGTTTCTTCATCCCCGAACATCTCATCAGGCGCTGACAGCAGCCGAGCCGAGGCAGGTACATGTCAGCTCCCTGGGTTCGTGGCTGCTGCCTGTGGCCTCTCCTGCGTCCTGGGAAGGCTGGGCAGCAGGACGATACCTAACGTATGCCTCATTATCTCAGGGCTTCTTCTCTGATTTTTCTTTCATTTGCCTTTGGATGTGAAAGGAGACAACCCCAGTTCTGGCTCCCTCTGTCTTCGGTCTGCTTTTGTTACCTGTTATTCCTCAGGGGGTTCCTACAGGTAAATTCATCCTTGGGAATATGTACAGAGGAACAGATTTTCCGTGCTGATGGTCCAGCTCCTTTCCCTGAGGTTCTTGGAGCACACGTGATGGGAGCACCACCTCTTCCTTTCCTCTGCCAGCCTTCCTAACAGAAGTGAAAAAATTCACCATTGCCAGCACCTGTTTCCCATATAATTCAGTGTATTCATCGTGTGTGTTTCCCATGTAACTTTCCCTTCCAACGGACAATTTTCTTTCCTACTGGGAACACGTGTCTGAAGTCATTTTGTTAGGGAAAACTTTGTATTAATGCACATTAATACTAAGATGATTTATATTTGTGCTACAGCTCACAGACCAGGCTCCAGCCCTCTTTTCAGATTTGTAGGTATGTGCGTGTAGTGCTGCGACGGCCCGACCCAAAGAAGTGTCTTTGTGTTCTGTCATGCGTGCAGAGCCTCTCTGTTTCCTTTGCTAATGAGCAGAGTATGTTTTTGTGGCTTCCCATTGTCACCTTAGTGCAAATCACCATTGTGTTGCCCTTTCTCTAGCTATCAAGGGCAACTGAGTAATTTTTTTTTGATGCTGGTACCTTGCTGTTTCTCTGGTGGACTCTTGCTTTGCCCTAAACCCCATCCTTTCTCTTCTCAGAAATGCAGTTTCTCCTTCACCCAGTTCCCATTGATTTGGGAAACATCTCCCGCAGTGCAGTCTGTCACCGGGACAGGACCACGTGGCAAAGCCAGACCGGCCAGGACGTCTGTTTCCATTTATGAAAATCAGATTCGGAGTTAATGAAACTCAGGGCTGCTTATTTCCCAACGCATTTGTCATGCGGATTGCTCATTGTCTGCTGATGGAGCAATGCTCGAGCTGCTGGCTGGCTGCAGCACGGCTCCGGTTTGCTTACCCCGAGGTGGAGCCTCTGCTCCTGTGCACCGGAGAGGAGCTCCCAGAGCAAATGCTGGACATCAAGTGGCGTGGTAGACATCCTGACCAGAGTGCCTGGTGTCAGCAGCAACGCTACATCTGCCGGAGGATGCTGAGGGAAACAAAGCTGTCCTGCTCGGTTTTCATCCCATTGAAGGTTTACTGAGAAAGCTGAAGAGCACAGTGATATCTCGTTCAGCAGTAACAGCATGTTTCAGGGAGATTCTTCAGAAAGTGCTTTTCTGTTTGCTCTTTTTCTTTTTTCTTTCTTTTAATTCAGTGCATGTTGGTGTTTCTTTTGCTGGCCCAAAGCCCCCACATTTATCTTGTTCGTAACATAAGGTGAGAAAAAATAGTTTAGCTTTTGCACTGGGAACGAGCACTAGGAAACAATTTAATTGAATTATTTCTTAAATCTGGAAACGTTTTTCTGTTCACAGACTCCCTTGCCAGCATGGGGTAATTTTGCTTTCTTTTATTTCCAGCGTCCAACCCACTTAATTCAAGTGTTCGGAAAGTGGTAGCCTATAACAATTTTCTGAATCTTTATTCATGTTCTTTAATGAATTCCCCGATTCCCAGTGTGTGAAGCATATAATAGCTCCCCTTGGGTTCCCTACGCTGAGTTTATTTTGTCCCGGTATCCCTCTGCTGGGGAAGCCTTTGCATGCCTTCCTGGGGCAGGCAGTGTTCAGCACTTCCCCGAGTGGGACGAAGTGCACGAAGCTGCAGATAACATTCATGCCATTTTTAATTAAACCTGTGGCCAGCTGGTGGCACTGAGAGTTGAAAGCAGACTTCCTGATTTGATAAGACACTTATAAAAAGGTGCTTGGCTTTGTAAAAAAGGGTCTTTCTTATGAAATGATTGAAATGTGTAAAGGTAAGCATATTGGGGTATGGTTTTATGGCTTTGAACACACGGTTTATATTTTCATGGCTAAAGCTGGTATTTTTTAACAGTTGAACCTACATCTGTGCCTTCTTTCTGTGTGACTTTATGTCGAGCTACATGAAGAGCATCACATAAATTAAACACAAAAGCATGAAGGTTTCAGAGCAATCGTCAGAAATACAACCTTAGGTTATGTCAAAAGGGAAAAAAAGGCAGGGTGTGGGGGGGGAAATCCTGTTCCACTGGGTCACAAACCAAATGGCCATGAACTAAAAATAATCGTTCTATTGTTCCGCAGAATGCGAGCACAAACTAACATGCTAAGTCTGATACTACTAAAAGTTCTGATCGCGTTTCTCTGCATATATTTAATGTGTTTGGATTTGCGTTGGTGACTTTATCTGGTCACTAAATTCGGCGGGCATAGATGTGTTCTCCCCGTACAAAACTTAATTTTTCTGAAAGGAAAAGTTACCCTGAGAAAATTCATTTCTCTGTAATGAGTCCATTAACTTAAGTGAAATAAATAATGAAAATTCCTTTTTTTTTCTTTTCAGAATGGCCGAACGCCTGTGGTAAAGAGGCGTGACTAATTCAGTATCCTAAGGGCTTCCAAAGGGAAGAATAGGGCAGGGTGGGGCTCCTCAGCCCTACAGCCAGCTTACAGCAAGAAAAGGGGCTGGATAAAGGCAGGATTTAATACAAAGGTCAGGCTGGAATAATACCTTGCCACTGAAAGGAAGCTGAACCCGGTAGAAGTCCTTGGTGATGAAAGGAAGGGAGGTGCTGTTACTACCGAAGGACGGTGGAGAAGCAGCAGATATCACAGGCCTGGGAGAAGACCATCACCAGAGTGGTGGGCTATTTGGGGATCTTCGGTCAGTGGTCAGATTTGGTGTTTTCCTTGCGCTCAGCAGCCCCTGAGGAAGGATGTAATTAGGTTCTGGAGTCCTGCGTGGGTATTTGGGGCTGAGGAGCCAGTCGGTGTGAAGACCCCTGGGGTGCAGTAAATGAGTGTCAGCAGCGTATTTTTAACCTCTTAGTCATGGATGGAGAGGAAGAGGGATCCTTGGCTAGCAGATGAAATATCATTTAAGTAGGAAATGTTGTGCTCGTCTGGTAAAAGCATACAGCAGTCAGACTGGCAAAACATTAAAAGAAAGTCCTGTATTTTTTCCAGCTTATTGCTTGCTCTCATTTATGTGGAGAAAAGAGCCAGGAACGTGATCCTGCCCCAGCCGAGACTACGCTGTCAGAGCAAGTAGAGGTTGCATCTTCCCTAAGCCTCTCTTGCACTCAAAATTTTCCCTCTGGAGTTTTCCCTGCCTCTGCCAGGGCTCTGTACAGCCTCGGGCTGTGCTGGCTTATGGCAGTCTGGGGGAGGGAGACGGTGCATTTCCTTCATCTTGACACCTCCTCGTCTCTCTGTGTGTACTCTCTCAAGCTTGCAGAAGTGTCTTGATGTGAAGAGAGGTTAGAAGGAGGTGGGATGTCTCCTATCATCTGCGTTTGTCTGAAAAGTGGCAAAAAAGCCTCCTCCTTCTTGCCTCCTAAGTTGGTACTGCAGTTTCTGTTGTTGATGGTGGCAGTGTTGCTGAAAGTGGCTTTATTTGGGAGGTTCTTTGGCAAAGCCTTTACAAAACGGTGAATGTTTTGTTACGAGTGCTGGGAAATGATCAGGGTTTGTTGAGATACCTGGAGCCCTGCGTTCAGATCTGGGGGCCCTAGCACAAGAGGGGCATGGATCTATTAGAGTGAGTCCGGAGGAGGGCCACGGAGATGATCGAGGGTCTGGAGCACCTCTCCTACGAAGCCAGGCTGAGGGAGTTGGGGTTGTTCAGCCTGGAGAAGAGAAGGCCCCAAGGAGACCTTACAGCAGCCTTCCAGTGCCTGAAGGGGGCTACAGGAAAGCTGGGGAGGGACTCCTTGTCAGGGGGTGGAGTGATAGGACAAGGGGGAATGACTAAACTAAAAGAAGGTAGGTTTAGATTAGATATAAGGAGGAAATTGTTTACTGTGAGGGTGGTGAGGCGCTGGCACAGGCTGCCCAGAGAAGCTGTGGGTGCCCCATCCCTGGAGGTGTTCAAGGCCAGGCTGGATGGGGCTTTGGGCAAGCTGGTCTGGTGGGAGGTGTCCCTGCCTGTGGCGGGGGGTGGGGGGGTGGAACTGGGTGGTCAAGCCTTCTGTGATTATATGATTCTATGAAACTGGAAAGGAATATTGTATTTACATGATCCGTAGCTTCCCTCAGTTGTTCGTTTCTGTACTCATCCCATAAAACTCAGTTTCCCTCAAGTTCTGTGTCAGACAGTATGTTTTCACATCAGATACTTCCTCACCCCCCAAAAAAATATAGAACAGGAATTGTTTACAAAGACGTGAGCTATTTGTATTTTCACACATTTCACTGGACAGATGCATATGCTCAAAAAGGAGTAGTATAAGCTCAAGATCTTCCATATTTGAATCCATTTTTTTCACCAAAATTCTGCTGAATATACATTTTATGTTCCTCATCCTGTGTGAGAACCTGATTCCCTCCCTGCTGCAGGCAGAGTGGGATTTTTTCCTTGAGTGGAGCAGGATATGGAAGGTGGTCTGTTTTGTGGTAGGGTTTGTGGAACACCTCTAGGAGATGAATATGAGGGTCTCAGAAGAGAGATGACTGCTCACGGGGATAAAAATAAGGATGGCCTTGCTAACTATTATGAAACATAGCAGGGTTTTAATACAGAGGTCGTTATTTCGCTAGTGGCTGTTCAGAAGAATATAACTATAAACCTACCAAATGATAGCTCAGGGAGACAAAAGAGATGTGCACCACTTGCTTTAAGCTTATAATTTGAAAGCTGGTGGAATTGGTGATGCAATGGGGCAGGTATTTTGGCTCCAGTTACTGTGATGTTTTCCCAGAAGACCCAGAAATATGTCCGTGTGTTCAGAGAGTGGCAGTTTGTAAAGTACACAGTTTGGGGGAGATTATTTCATGAATTTGGCATAGAAGAAATAGTGCTGGTTCATCTCTCAGAATAATTAGCTTTAAGTCCTAATGACGTTGCAGAGTGCCTTTGGGAGAGCCTATGAAAACTTGTTGCTCAGTGGAAGGAGTTTCGGTACATCCCGTGGCCATGCAGGAGCTGTAACCTCGTCCGTCGCAAGGTGGCTCCGAGTCGTTGCCTGTCACATCTGGGGTTGTGTCCCCGTAGCCCAAAGGGACACGGCCACCCAGTGAACCTTTCTCTTTTCTTAGGAACAAATTTTAGCTTTCCTGGCTCACCATGCAGTGTTCTGCAGAGTGTGCTGGTTTCCCTTTCTCTCTCTCATGAACTGCAAGCATCATTCTTCGGTCCTGCAATCACATCCGCGACAGCACAGCGTGCGTACCGCTCCTCTGTGGCTCAGTCTGCCAGCTGGCACCGGCGCTCTGAAAAGGAAACAAGTTTCCCTGCTACTTGGGAGCACACATCTCCTGAGTAATGCTTTCTGACCAGGGAAACCTGGGCCAGGGAGGGGGGTGCTGTGTAGTGAGCTCCTGTTAATTAAAAAGAATCAAAATAAGCCTTCTCCCGTCTGTGCTGCTTTTTTTAAGGCAGGTTTACCCTATCTGAAAAACAACTTTGATCCTAGACAAATCTTAGGATAAACCGCAAATATGTCTGCTTTGGAATAAACCTACCTGGTGTTTCTGGATTTACATTCATAAAGGCTTAGCTAACGCTAATTAATTTGGAATAAATTAACTGAAGTTGGAACAAGGCCATAAATTCTAGTCCAGATTTGTACTGGGTGTTATTTAGCTATGTCTTTCAGCACATCATACGTATTAACATAATTTTTGCACGTACATATTTATACATACACAGGCACATACGTATTCCATAATGCCTTTTTTGCTGTCCATCTTCTAGGTTCCAGTGAATGGGCAGCTTGTAACGTCAGCCAACATCAGAGAGAAAAAGCTTCTCAAGGTACCAGTAACAGCTTTAGAGTTTATGTAACATCTTTCAAGAGAAACTTGTTTTAAGAATGTTGCTTATTTGATAGTCCTTTTTAAAGACAATTTGTTGTTCCTGTTGATGGAGAAGTTAAGAGATGAGTGAGGAACATAACACCGGGTAACACTCTGGCATGGTCACACTGTGGTGCTTGCTACTACAACCACAGGTGGGATGATCTCATGGTCTGCACCCCAAACCAGGAGCTAGAATCTCCTGTATTTCAGTTCCAGCTCCAATATGGGGCATTTCCTTGTGTCTGGGCAAGGATCTTATCTGGGCATTGTGCACTTGGAGTGGTAGGAAAGAAAGTATTCGTGCTTTACAGCTGCTGCCCTTCCAAGCAAGGAGCAGCCCTCAGCCTGGGCAGGAGGCATGTTCATGGCAGGGAGTATCCCACCTTACAAAAGTCAAGAACCAGTGTGTTACATCTAAAACATTCAAATTTGAAGACTTAAAGGTAGCTCTACTGTTTCATCAAGCCATATGAAAATGGCCTAAGCCACTGCTGTGTCCTTCTAGATCAGTGATCGCTACAGATACCTTCATTAAAAAATAGATTATTGCATGCCTTTTGTTTGTTTGTTTTGTTAATCATAAGCAGGGTCTTAATGTTGATTTCAGAGTTACTGATTGGAAAGGGGGGAAATAGTTGTAGGTTTTCCTCCTTTATGGTCTTCAGAATGATAAATGCAAATCTTTCTTTAGAGCAGGTGGCTGAATTACAATGTGGGCTTTCTAATCTGGCAGATAAGTCTAATTTTGTAGGACAAAAGTTGTTTCGTTAATGAGTTTGGAGTTTGCAATAAAATGTGCTCAGGACCACGCTTGTACCCACTTCGAGAATCCAGCAACCTCATGCTCTCTCTCAGAGTAGCACTGTGTGTTCTCCATTTTAAAACTATTGCCCTGACTCCTTTTCTTCATGATGAAATGTAACAAATACCTGTTTGATCTTTCTGCTGTGCATCTCCTGGATGCTGTAGCCTAAGAAGAAGAAGAAAGCCCAGTGTTCAGACAAGGAGGCAGTGAAAGATCTGCTTTCTGTGGAAAAAGACAAGCTGCAAGAGGACGAAGGTAAGAAAAGTTGTGGTTGTTCTGTTATCTGATTGTTATTACCAGAAAATAACATGGGATCAAATATTTTTAAAGGGAGGCATTCTACACTGTTTTTGTGCTCTGTGTCATTGGGAAAAACAGCCAGTTTGAGAAAGTCTTTTATCATCTGCTCATTTCTACATGTAACTGCAGATGGGGGCCGTGTGCTTTCCTGCCACACTTCTCAGGTCCTTTCTGCATTCACAGAGATGGCAAATCTGTGGATGAGAAAGAATATCTGACGTCGCCAGAGGTCCACTTGGGAGCAGGGTCCTGTCTTTCTGCTCTTGCTCCAGTCCTGTGGCTTTTGCTGTGCTGATCCACAGCTGGAGCTGTGGTCTTTCCAGGCAGCCTTTTGTTGGGCCCACGGACGAGGCTGGAAGAGGCGCATGGATAATACACAGCCAATTCCTTACGCCCGTGAACAGAGCCAAGATCTTTGGTTACAAGCAAAGCTGCAAAGAAACCTGGCAGAGGCTAGCATGGATCAGGCAGCTATAATTTCACTGGAAAATACGTGACACTCCATTCTTGCCTGTCTGTCTCCCCCCCACCAGGGGTCATATTGAAAACAACCAAATCTAAGCTTTTCTGGGCTTAAAAGATTATAATGTGATTAGTGTGCTGGTGAGAGCGGGAGAAGCCCTCGCTGCTGCTGGGCTGGAGTCCTCCCTGCGGGCGCTTGTGTCAGGAGCAATGAGTGCCTGCAAGGGCACAGGAGAACAATGGGAAACAGCAGAGGCTTTCTTCAAAGGGCTGTTTAGGTTTTTTTGGACAGATGAACCAGCTGAACTGTTTCATGTGTTCAGGGATGTTTAGAGAAAGAAGATGTTTGTCTCAGTGAAATCAGGGGACGGTGTTTTTTCCTTTGTTAACCATTTCTGGCAGTCCCTCCTGTCGTGTTGTAGACTGTGGAGAGCAGAGATGAAGGCAGAGCGTGGCCTGACTGGTATGAATGAGTGCACGTGGAAGTCAGCTGGATGGCAGCGGGTCTTCACATCACACACCAGGTCTGAGGGTATGCTCAGGGCTAGAGAAGGTCAGGAAATCAAAGCCGTGTTTGATGGTTAAGCTTTTCATGAACTTCCCTGTGCTGTCAGACGTACAAGGCTGTGGATGCTCTGTTGTGACATCTCCCCCGAGGGAAAGGGGTGTCACATTATCAGGCTGACACAAAGGACAGAAGAATATGTGCAGTTACATGAGTCAGAACACATGACAGACAGGTTTGCGACAGGGATTTCTTATGTAACGTGGCCTGCGTTTCTGCAGAGACAGCAAGCACTGTGCAGGGGAGATGCTGCATGCGACCAGGCAGCACCGCTGCAGGGGCACTTTTACAGCCAGCATGGAAAACGAGCAGAGAGCACTTTACCCCGTAAGCAGTACAGGCAGTAGAGGAAGTTTCTTGTTAACTTAAGATGAGTCACCATGACCTTTGCTCTGTGTTGTAGGTGTCTGGCAGACCAAGATCAGCAGCCGAGAAAAGAGACATTTAAGGAAGGAAAGGCTGAAACAAAAAGGTAAATTTACAGGCTACAGAGAGTTTGCACACCTTGATCTGACTGGGCTTCTTACTCCTCCTAACTTCCCAGAGTCTTTCTGTTTGCTCCATTCATCATTAGAGAGCAAAATCTTTGCACACATTTAGACTGCTTACTTATAATCATAGAACAGAATCATTCAGGTTGGAAAAGACCTCTAAGATCCTCTAGTCCAACCTTTGTTAGTACTGACAAGCCCACCACTAAACCATGCTAGTAAGTTTTACATCTACACGTTTCTTGACCTCCAGGGATGGTGACTCAGCCACTTCCCTGGGCAGCGTGTTCCAACACTGCACAACCCTTTCAGTAAAGAAATTTCTCCTAATATCCAACCTAAACCACCCCTGGCACAACTTGAGGCCATTTCCCCTCATCACTTGGTGCTTGGGAGAAAAGCCTGATCCCCACCTCGCTACAACCTCCTTTAAGGTAACTGTAAAGTACAAGAAGATCTCCCCTGAGCCTTCTACTTAGGAAAAAACAGGTTGGCGAGCCTTGTGTTTTATTCCAGGCTTTCATCACAACACATATTATTAACCACAGGACGTTGAAACCAAATGTCCATTAGATCTGAGATCTGCTAAAGGTGTGGTGTGATGGGATTAGTTCATTCTGTGCTACTTGACAAAAGATGTTTTCTAACAGTGAATGTATAGAAACCTGCATTATATGCCCGGTTCCAAACAGCTTCTTTAATTCAGGCCTGCCCAGAATAAACAGCTATAAAAGGGAAATGTACTGTTATCTTAATGAGATAAAATAGAGCAGCATTATGTACTCACACCACACTTTTCCTATGGGGATTTCAGTGTCCGCCATGCACTTATGCCTATATACATTTCTGCTGATTATGTTATTATAACTGCTGTATAAAAGCAGGTCATGGAATTAATATGTTTGGAAATGTCTTGATAATTTAATTATCTTTGTTAAAACCATTAGTATAATGGAGAAACCTATGAAGTTAAACATATTAGAGCAATTTAGAAGCTAAGAAATTTGGAATTGGGACACACAGCTGGGTAAATACGGATGTTTGTGCACTGTCAGCAAGAAGACATTATCTTAAAGTACCTCAGAAGCCCTACTAAAATTGAAGATCGGGGCAAGTAAACAGCAAATTTTGATCTAAAAATACGCAGACATTTTGGGACTACTTTATCATCTAGATTATACAAGCCAAGGGTTAGATATCTGCATGACAGTCTCAAGGGCTTAAAGTGCTGAGGTCTCTACATGGTCTCCAGCAAATCGTATGGGCTCACATTTGGCTTTGTTCATGTCAGTTGGCCTGTTGGCACCAGCGGTGCTGGCTGCCTGTGCAGAAGGAAGTGTGCATTAACCCTAAACCCACGCAGGTGTTCGTGCTTTGCTGGCCCGGGGCGAGGGAGCTCAGAGGACCAAGCTGCAGTCGAAGTCACTGGTGAAGCGCAGGAGCCTGCGTTGTGCAGTGGATTGAATCAGCTGATGGTGCTGGTCCTTCTTCCTGATAACATTTACAGAGCAATGAAATGCGCTCTTCCCACTTCCAGGAAGAAGCCCTAACCCTGCTGAGTGCTGATGGCTGTTTCCCAGCAGGGAATAAGCAGCAGCAGCAGCAGCTTTAAGCTGTGTGAAGGAGGGGTTGATGTCAGTACTGGTCCCCTGCCCACCAAAGCATCAGGAAAAGGCTTTGCTATTCTGAAGGCTGGAGTTGTAAAGTGCTTTGTGAGCCCTTTGGAACAAAAGATGTTGGAGATAATTATCATAATTTCTACCGTGTGTATGCCTAGCACTGATTTCTCAGCAGCAGCCTTGGACTACCAACATCCAAGAGGTTTGCTTTCCTTTCCCTTGGAAATCTTGCTGTCCTCTTTCTCTCCCTTTACTGTTCTGGGTCCCAGCTGGACCCTTGAGGCCTTGAGCCACCCTTGCAGTCAGGGAGCGATGCCCAAGGTCTCTGTGCTGCTGCGTCATCTCCTGCAGGGCTTATAGTCTTCCTTCTCACACAGCCTTCATGTTTGCTGCTTCAGTGTTCCTTTCCCAGGGGCATGCTTTACTGCCACTGTACCTGTAAATAATTTAGTCGTGAATCTGGACGTTATGTCTGATGAGTTTGGATCAGGCTTTCTTTCCCCTGTGTAAACTCTCTGTCGTAATCAAAAATGCTCATAACCCTGTGATAATGTTTATTCCCGAGAAGACGCCAGCAGAGCATCTCAGGGCAGCTCGGTGGCTAAGCCGGCCTTTGACTGGGATGAGAAGGAAACGGGGTGGCCACTCACAGAGGACACTGGTGGCCGTGGAAAAGGTGCTCTCATCACCAGGGCAGAGTGTGGGACTGTGCTAAAGGCCTCAGAAGCTACAAGAGAGGAATCTGTGCTCTCCCAGTCAGAAGAGGATGTGTTTTCCAATGTAGGTGAGTGCCTGTGTTCCTAGAGGGAGCATTGTAGAGGGAAATTTTCATGAATTACGTTGTCCTGCAGCATACGTTGCCTCAGACAGTCCTGTCTGCTGGCATTCATCCTGCACACATGGTGTTGTCCACTTGCATTGAACCCTGTTAGCTGTCCTTTATTCGCTAGCGTGATGGCAACATGAAAAGAGAAGTGTTTGGCACAAGAATTTCTCCTGTATTGCATACTACCTAGTGGGTGTATGCTGCTTTCTAGCCACAGGTATTTAGTGTTTGGTTCCTTAGCAAAGTCCAAGGTTGCACACACATGATCAGAGTTAGGCTTTGGGTATATCCATGTGTTACAAAGAAGTATGGGGCAAGGTATTCCTAAATTAGCTTGGGTATTTGACAGTTGGCAGCAGTGTGTTCGTGGCAGTGCTGCGTTGTACTGACACAGTTTGCCCAGCTTCCCAGCTGATTAACCCAGCGTTGGCATCCAAACAAAATCACTTACAGCTACTGCGAGTCTCTTGCTTGTGCTGCTGGGACATTCTCTGTATAATCTAAGCTGAAGGTGGAAACTGCGCTTCTAAATATTCAGACTCCTTTAAGGCAGTGAAGGGATGGATTGCCAGGCCATTAGGCTAAAGATCAAGAGATAACATCAGCTTTCTCACTAGTATTTGATGACTTTTCTTTTCCATCATGGCTTAGTTTTTACGGCAAAGCCGTGTCTCACATTGTATTTTTACTGTGGGTGATACTGCAGATTCTAGAGCAACGCTAATAATTAATAACTGGGTGGAAATTGGACCTTTGTATCTTTTAGACTCTCTTCCTAACTTCTTGGGGGCAGAGGGTTACAAGTTACAATAGTTAATACTGCTTTTTGGTTAATTTCCAAAAGCATTTGGTTTTCATTAAGATCTCACTGGTCGATCAAGCTTAATGACTGGATTGATTGGTGTATAAGGCCACATGACAACTCATCTTCAGTAGCAGTAATCCAGGACTCTGGCGGTTCAGAAAGTGGTCTTAGCTTGCCCTTACATTGCTTACTTTCTTTGCTGGAGTCCTTTCTTTTGCAGAGTACAGGGTCGATGTCAGAAGGTCATTGGTACCATTTTTCACTCTCTTGCCTTCAGAAGGCCAAACTCCAGGCCGATGTATGACGACAACCTCTGCCAGTTGTGCACGAAGGACAAAACAGTCCAAGAGAGTGAGGAGTTTGGCTAAGTCCAAAGAAATGTGCTGGTGTGACACGCACTTTGAAGTGATGAGAAGGCGTAAATAGCAACTGTGCGGGACTCTTTGTCCCTAGAAGATAATTTCTCCTTGATTCTTTAGCAACAAAAGTGGCTGCAGGCTTGGGATGGTGAGAACATGGAAAGAGATGGGCAGTGTCAGGCCAAAACTGCAGTTGCCAGCTGTGAACATGACACCGCATTTTGTGTTACTGTTTGTTTGCTTTTTGAAATGCAGGAACATGGGATATTGCAGAAGTAAAATCCTGTCCTGTGACCTTTGGGACATTAATAGAGCTGTCAAAGGAGTTAGGTGAGTGGTCTCTCTTTGTTTTTTTTTATTGTTTCCTTCAGAGTTCTTCTTGTGCTCTGTTAGGTGCTCGGCTTAAAAGTACTCTTGTTGGTCATATATGGGTCTTTTCCCTTACAGCCACGTTTTATTAGTCACTCTCCCTTTTAGAGCTTGCTCACATCTGCAGCCCAGTGCACCAGCCTTTTGGGGAGTGACGTCAGAATGTATTACTGAATGCTTTCCAAACCGTTGTTTATTGGAATAAATAAAAAAAAATTGCCTCCCCTTTACTTCTTCCCCCCCCCCAGCAAATTCCTTCTCGGTTAGATTTACTCACACAGAAGATTTCCAATAAGTTTTGATGACCAGCAAATTCAGAGAATTTCAAACCGAGGGAGGGAGCAAATGCCGAGGCCGGAGGGGCCCTGTGAGAGGTTGCTTAGCCAGCAGTTTCCTCTCCTGTGCAGCAAGAGATTTTCAGCTCGAGCCTCTCCATGCATGGTCTGGAGAAGGAAGAAGTGTCTCCTGGGCTTTGCATTAATCTTGGGCCCTGTTTTTAGTTTTCCCTTTGCCTCTTTGTAACTGTCGGTACCTCTCACTGCCCAGCTTCAAGTGCTTCTGTTGTGATGTGATGCGCACACCTGCTCTGTACACTCTGATGGCTATTTCTGAAAGATTCCTACAAATGCCTTCAGCCTGCCTGAAACACCAATTCATCTGGAGGTCTGAGTGGCTGATGAGTGCAGAATCTGATCCTGAATGGTTCTGAGATGCTAAGTGCAAGCATAGATACACAGAGATGGACATCCATGCGCAAAACTTAGTTGGTGTGAAGTAAGCCAGAACAATGGAATTCAATTTTAAAGCCGTGCATTATAGTCAATGTAATACTTGTCATATTTGATCATCTATTTTCCAACACTGCATCAGCAGAATGAAGCAGTTCCTAATGTAACAAGTACAAGTATTTACTAACATCTGCATTTATGCAGCAAGAAATCAAGCTGATGCTTGAGAAAAACTGCATAAACAACGACATTCTTTAGGTGAATATAAGAAAGAAAAAAATCACAAAGATGTAGAGAAAAAATTGGTTGTGTATGAAAGAAATGAAGAAGATGCTAGTCTGTTATGTACTGATGTTAGAATGGGACTAAAGGAATTCATTCAGGGAAACGTGTGAATCCTAGTGGTTGCTTTAGTTGCTGAAAATAATTATCCAAAAAACATTTAACTCTTTTTTTTTTTTTTTCCTCCACCAGCTCTCTCTTATCTGTGTTCTTTCTCTGAGTAATTCATTTGGTATTTATGGCTTTATCTGAATTACTGCTAAGAGTGAGCAGAAGTTTTCTCACTAAAGTCTGTGGGAGTTGGAGCTGGCTTCACTTCATGTGGCTTTTGTGCTGTTGGATCTGTAACTCCCTTTTCACATGCTCAACAGAGATTTGTTGGAATTTATATCTCTGAATAGTATTAGTGTAGCCACTCCTGAGCGGGTTGTTTTTAATAACTTGTGTGTAGTGTCCTCGTCCAGCCTTCTTTAATAAATCCACTGTGATGAGCAGCATAGATTAATGTATGGATTAAATTACATAACATCCAGGCATCGTGGCATAACATGCAGATAAAGAGATGATTAATTGGTTTTAATAACAGGAATATAGCTATGTGATTATCTTTTAGTTTTTCTTTTTCTTCTTCTTTTTTTCTTTATTTTTTAAAAAGCACACTTTTCCTGCATGCAGATAATGTAAAGAGTAAATCATCTGAGGACAGTCCTTCAAGATGCTGCTGGAGCACCAGCTTGACTTTCCTCCCAGCAGATGATGTCTGGCAGGAGCAGGGTATGTCTGCCTGCTCATTTTCCATTGAAAGAGGGGTACACTAATGCTGATGCCCTTTTCGGGCTGTTTTGTAAGCTGCAAAAATCAGGGCCCACTTTCCGCAGTGGCTCGTTCACATGAGGCTGGCAGAGGTGAGGGTGAAATTCAGGTTGGGTCTGGTTATGGGCACGTGCCCAGAACTGCTCTGAGCTCAGACAGAGCTGCAGGCACCCTGCGTGGCACCCTTGAGAGTGGTGAGAACATGCACTTTATTTGTGTTTTTACTTAGATGAAGACAAAAAAGGGAGAAAGTAGGTACAGTCTTGTTTTGTGTATGCATTCTTTGCTGTGCAAAGTGTAATTAGAGCTTCTGGGCAGCAAGACCAGCTGCAGTGAGACTGAGGGCTCCCATAGACTGGTGTCCTCGCTCCTACAGTTGTACGTAGCAGCTGCTGGAAGACAGGCTCAGGAACCGGTCAAGCATAGAGCAATCACTCCCTGTGTCCCTCTCCACACCCAGCGGAGAGTGGTTCAGGGACATCCTGAGCCAGAGGCAACAATATGGGCTCTGCATTTCAAAAAAAAATCCAAAACACGTGTTAGCAATCATCTCAGATTACTAAATTTTCAAAACAAATTCAGAGTTAGGTTCGGTTCTCATAACTGAAGCATTGCGTCTCTCCCTCTCCCATGGTCCAGCTGGGAAGGTGGAGCTGAGCAGCCTCCATCCAGGCAGCTGCCAGCCCAGTGGGGTTGCTGGTGTTGTGCTGTGCGTGGGGCATGTCCCTGGGGAGAACAGGGAACTGCTGGAGCAGAGGGTGCTTTTGTCAAAACGTAAATCTCCCTCCCAGAGCCCACATGGGGCATCTTGAAGCACAGGACAAAACACCAGTGTACGGTGGCAGCTGGGATTTCAGTCTTTTTATGACTGGTAATTTTTTATTTATTTATTTTTTAACTTTTCTATCTGTTGGAAAGGCCAGGGTAGGTCCTGAGTGCTGGAATGATTTGGCATGAACAGTATGAGCATTAGGTGCCCTTTTCTGTTGACCTTTTGGTCAGGATCGAGTGCGGTATCTATTTATACCCCCGTTGTTGGGAGACCTTACCCTGCTCTTGCAGGAATGGTGCCTGCTGAGTGCAGTAGACCCCTTCTTGCTCTTGCAGCCCTGATTAGCTTAATTAAAGGAGCACCCAAAGCGGCTGAATACAGAGAGAAGACAAAACTGCAGTCTTCTTGCTTCTCTGCCCAGCAGTAACTGAGATCCTGCAGCAGACATGTGAGCTTGGCCATCAGAGGGTTTTATAAATAACATTATTTGCTTTAAAATAAATAAATAAATAAATAAAACCCAGTATTCTCCTCCCTTGGTGCAGTGTTTGTTGACCCCTGTGAGGCTGCTGGGGAGTGCCAGGCTCTTTGTAACTCCCGAACCCAGGCTCGCTGGCG
Organism: Cygnus atratus; assembly: GCF_013377495.2. NCBI lineage: Eukaryota > Metazoa > Chordata > Aves > Anseriformes > Anatidae > Cygnus > Cygnus atratus. The sequence continues at coordinate 10,575,970 of NC_066364.1, forward strand.
CAGGCAGGAGGGAGGCAATGCCGGCAGCTCTTCAGCAGCGTGTCCTTGGATTGCGTTTGGCACACATCACCCCTGGCGTGCCCTGGGTTTGCTCTGCAGAGCTGTGCAGAGCTCCTCTTCTTCAGCAGAGCGATGCCACGTCTCTCCAATAGCAGAACGCACAGGAGCAAATTCAGCAGCTTGCTCCTGCAAACGTCTAAGCAGATGCATTTTGATTGAAAGCAGGACTGGGAGGTTTTCTGCCTGCCTCACAGCTTTCTCCTAAGTAGTAGGAGGTTTTTTCCTTTGAATCATCAGCCCTGATACTGATGTGGAGGGGAGTGTCGCAAACGTGTATTCCCTGAATTTGGATGAGGTAATGGTTGGCAGTAAGGCCTGCGCTGCAGGCAAAATGAGCTCTTTGACAGTCAAACAAGGCCTGTTAGCTCTTGCAGGCCTGTGAACTAAAAAAAAAATGCCATTCATAACCTGAATATGTGCCGGGGTTGTTTTATCAAACCCAGATCAGAACATTTAATGAATCTCTGTTCGGTGGCAGGGCCGAGCAGAGCAGGGGGAGCGGGAGGCCGGGCGCCATCTTGTGAAGTGCCAATGACAGCAACGGCCTGACTCTCTGATGGGGGCTCTGGGGCTTACCTCTCGCTGCAATTCAAAGCGTATAGACAGAGAGGGTTGGGATTCAACGTATATACACCTAGAGGGAGAGGGGGAGAGAGGTAGCTGATGGGGGAGTACAGAAGGTGGAGCCAAGCTCTTCTTGGTAGTGCCAGGTAAGACAAGAGGCAATGGGCACAAAGGGAAGTATGGTAAATTCCAGATTTTTTTTTTTTTTTATGGTGAGAATGATCAGGCTGCAGAATGGATTGCCCAGAGAGGCTGTGGAGACTTCATCCTTGGACGTATTCAAAACCTGCCTGAATAAGGCCCCGAGCAGCCTGCCTAGCTGACCTGGCTGTGAGCAGCAGGGTAGGACTAGACGACCTCTACAGGTCCCTTCCGAACTCAGTGGTTCTGTAATTCTCATTCTGTCATCACTCATCAGCTCTACATACTCAAACAATTAGTCCCTAGCAACCTTACCCTTAATTAGCTAGAGGTATTCAGTATCTTGGAGCTGGAGCCACCTGGTTAACACTGATGGCTCCAGTCCCTGGTGGTCACAGAGGTCGAGGTGTCCAGGCTCACAGGCTCTTCAATGAGGGAACGGGGTGCTGAAAGGACAACTTATTTCTTCCTCATTTTTTCCTTGCTCATCACTAGTGTTTGCATGTTTTTCATCTGTGCGTGTGAAAGAGGAGAAAGGGGGTGAACATCTCTAGCGCTCTTGGCATAGTTCACTTTGTTTCCAGGCCCAGGAGTTGTTCCAGTTTTGCCAGGCATCTTTCCTGCTTGCTCTGCAGGGTTGTCCTGGTTCCACCAGACATCTCTTTTGCCTGCCCTGCCTCCTCCCCTTTACCTCGTGGGCTTTACTGCTTGCATGTCTTTCCCAATACTGTCTCTACCACCAGTTTCCCTCTGCCCCTTTGGTGACGTATTTTGTACTTCTGCTTAGTTGTCTCTCAAAACACATATGTTGTGGCTGGCGATGCTGTTACAAAATGTGTAAGTTGCACAATGCTGCTGGTGGGGTTGTATTAGAGCTCTGATGTCTGGTTTCAAGGCAAAAAAAATGTGAATTTTATTGCGTATTTCTGCTACCAAGTGCCGAGAACTTAAGCTTTGGTGACAGCCTGAATGGCTACTGGTCTGTCAGGGCAGTTTCTGAGAACTGGCATCCTTCTTCAGAAATGCAGCATGTCCATCTCATTACCACGAGGGCTGGCTTTTTACCTGTGACTTGGCATTTTCCCAACAAATGTGTCTTGTTCGCTGAGGCGCATTTTCCCTGGGATCTTCAGATAGCTTCTGCGTCTCATGACTTCTTTCCTTCTGTCCTGGCGTTAAACTGAATTTTAATACCTTGGTTTCATGCGAATAAGGAGCTTCTTTGGATTAAAAGTCTCTAGTCTGGGATTCACTTGATACTTTTGCATCTTCTGAATTATACTAGAGGAAGGTGCCAAATGAGGAACTCTACGCCCAGCTGGTAGTAGCAATAATTTTTACCTGTAAAATTTCTACCATAAATGTAACCTTTCAACCGGAAATTGCCTATCCATGTGCACTGAATGGTTTCCATGCGCAAGAGCTCAGCAAAGATTTGGGTAAGGATCATGCACATTGTGCAGCCACCTGCCCTTTGCAATACCGGCCACAGAAGGAGTCAGCACCATAAACAATAAACAGGCCCTTGAGGATTTTGCTCTGCCCTATGAAGAGCTGCTCTCCCTTAGGTTTCTGCTGACCCTACTAGAGTGGAGAATGCCCAAGAGAGATCCTGACAGCATATAGTCCAACGCTACAACTCTGGACTAAAAAAATTTTAGTCCTCTTCTTTGTGACACAAACTGGCTTTTGCAGAAGTACTTTCTAGCTTTATTTTCCAGGCCAGATAATAAGGTTCAGCCTGTAGGATGTGCTACTCAACCCTCTCTATCCATTGGCACAGGGAACCTGCTGACTCTTCCTTTTGACCAGAACCCACTGCTGGAAGGGAAATACACTACAGAATGGGAGAGATTTTAAAACAGAGCTCTGGGATAAACACATTTAATCCTATTTTCCCACCAAATTAAACAAATTGTAAAGAGTCATATTGTATTTAATTTTACTCTGAGTTGAATTTAAACACCTCCGGGACATAATGCTTTGGGAAGAGCAATTCTGAGACAAGACAGAGTCACTGCTGAGCTTCGTGCCTACCCACATGGTGAGGGCAAAGCATGAACGCAAGGCCATTGCAGGAAGTTGGCCATTAAAACTATTTCATGCTTAAAAATAAGTACATAAACAGACTGAAAGATCACAACTTAAATAAGCAATAGTGCCAGCTGTGGCCTCCAGCGTGTGTTCCTCTAGTTACAGCCCGTTTTACTTGCACGCCCACGAGAGCATCGCTGGCAGAGCTGCTGCCAGCAGCTTGGGAGGGACTGTGATTCCTGAAGACTCTGTGCCATTGTGCTGGTCTGTGCGTAATGCCGTGTACCTCCCTGTTAGCCAGAATTTACTTCCTCTCTGGCAGTAGCAGCATGATTTTGCCTGTTGTTTTGCTGCCACGGCTTGCAAGTGGTATATTAGTTCAGAGGCAGAGCGTGTGCAGCACAGAGTCTGCAGAGCTGGGCCTTGCTGTGTCCTCACCCCCACTCGCTGTTGGGGCTGGAGATACTGGGTGAAGCGTGCTCGCTGGTATTGCCTTCAACCACCGCAGCTAAATCCTCCAGAATTTGAGCCCAAATCTCATGTAACCTGGATAGAAGGAGCAGAAGCTTTCTGGTGGTGGTATCCTCTGCTACAGCTTGCACAAAGTGTTCTTCATATGTACAACTTACTCATGTATGTTGTGTCTCTCTCTAATGTAGATGCATTCATTTGCCTAAAATACTGGTATTTTATTGGGAAATAAATTAGAAAGTACTTGCTCCTGTCCCTTTTGAAGGAGGAGGGAAATGCTGTCTACGTATAGGGGATGGCTTTTAAACTGAGAAACTTGAGCAATGTTTATAATCATGTTTATAAAATTTGGCAGCAAACTGGACAGAGCAGCATTTTGGAAACAGTTGTCTTTTATCATCCCCAGCATGCTTTTGGTTTTGGCCCTGCTTCAACTAGAAGTTTTTCCATCCAGCTTGGGATTTTTTTATATTTGTTTTTATTTTAAGAGACGTGATCAGCTAAGAGTTATTATTATATGTTGTGTTCTCAAAGTCTTTCTCCCTGTTAGGATAAGACTTAAGATTGTTAGACATGACCCATTAAAAATAATCAAGTGGTCCTTTCAACATCTCATGCTGATTTATCTGCTTTTTTGCAACTCATTCAGTTCGGGTAAAGAAATTAGACTGCTCTGTTTTGCTTTCTTGTCTGAGAATCATTTGCCAGTGCTTTGTGGAGAGGCAGCTGAAGGCTTGAGGCCAATTTTTTAAAGTAACAGATGCCTGCAGATACAGAAACCTAAAAGGTTTTCAAACGTTTTCTGCCTGCCCCCCTTAAAATGATCAAAATCAAAGCAAGGTAGGTGTTATCTACTTAGTGCATGCTCAGAGTTGCATGTCAGGGAGCTCTGGAAATCTATACCATGATGGTGCCTTTCTGGCTTACATTCGGGAAAAAAAAATGGAAAAGGAAGCTGAAGTCAAGAATGCACTTGGTACTATTTTTTATAGGAAAGAAAACACCAACAAGAGCATTAACAAATGCACAAATCCTTTACTAATAGTATTCTTCATACAAGTAATTGCTCTGAGGACAGTGTGTTGCAGCCAGTGGAAGAGGAGATGGCGTGAGAAACAGTCCTGCTAATAAAATGTAGCACTGAGCCTGCAGTCTGTGCCAGCGTTTCTGGATATGCCTGAATCCTTCTTCCTGAAATTGAAAGAAAATGTTTGACAAGCCATGCTACTATCATTTTGGTAAAGCTTGTTTCACTGAAGCACAGGTTGAAAGGGCTTTTGTTGTTGCTAGATTGTGTTTTTCTTCCTTTCTTTAATTTTACTCCTGTCCCGAAGAACGCAATCACTTATTGTGAATTAGCAGTTGGTACTTACTTTCTAAAAATGCATTTAAGATTCGTGTGCATGCATGCACACCCAACCATCCCATCAGCAGGCAGGAAAGATGACAGATACTCTTTGCAGTGTTTCCATTACTGGTATGAGTCTGGGAAGTTGTATGGATTTGAATGTAACTCATGCATATGTTTGCCTTAACAGATGATCCTTCAGTGATTGACCTGGACTCTGACTGGAAGGCTCCCACAGAAGAGTGGGGAAACTGGACAGGAGATGAGGAACATCAGACAGGAGATGAGAAAGAAAAGGTGAGGCGGTGGCACTGGTGACCGAGGGAGACCTGCTGTCTTTGGGATCATTCTCCCGATCCCTTTGTGGCAACCAGAGCTCACAGGACATGTAGGATGGGGTAGTTGGTTCTGGGAGTTTATCATCCAGGTGGCACTGCTGTTCTAAGCAATAAGTACTGCAAAAATGAACTCTTTCTCCTGCAGCTGACTTTCCTGAATACCTGGGTCGTAACAGGTTTAGAGTCCACTGCTAACGCCAGCCTTCACGCCATCCCAGGTGGCTCAGATCTGTTTATTTGAGAGGATTTGTTGATAGTGATATGGTCATAGCTTGGGTGGAGAGATGGAAGCACAAGGCTTCCCATTTAGCCACTTTCTAGAAACCCAGGGAAACAGCCCTCTCTGGCAGCAGTGGGGAGAGTGTGCAGAGCTCTTTGCAAACAGCTGTGTTAAGCCAAGGTGTGTACTTTATCCGAGAGAGATGGAAGCTTGTACACTGTCAGCACACACTCCTAGAGGTAATCAGTGTTACTGAAAAAAAATATGTAGCTAGTTAATCAGCTCTCCCAGGCCTCCTCTTACAAAATCTCCCATGCTTTCAGGATTTGCCAAAAGGCAAAGAAGGCATTAATTTCTGTCTTTCTGGACTCAAAAGCAAAATGCAGCGGAAGAAGAAGAAAAATGAAGTGAAGGAAGCAAGGGGTGCAGCTGGACTGATGCATGTGAGTCTTTTGTATTCTCAGAGTAGCATTTGGCTTTCCACGAGCGGAGGGGGGTGTCTTTTTCATTAGGGTGATGTGACCAGGGCAGATCTGTCTTCCCCTCCAACTTATGTCTTTCTCTTCTTTCTCCCTGCCCTCCCATAAAAGAAGGGTAAGCACAATGACCGGTGGGCTTTTGCAACATGGTATTCCCTAACATATTTACAAAACACTTCGATTTTGCAATGCAGACAGGAGCAGATGGCTTTAATCATGGAAGAAAAATGCTTTCTCAGGCAAATGTATTCCAAGTTTACTTTACTTTACTTTACTTTACTTTACAAGTTTACTGTACAACTCGGCTGTGTTTTATCTGTGCTGAAAGGTCACCTGGAGGTATTTTTAACAATATGCAAAGGTGGTTCCTGAAAAGCAGTGAAGATAAAACGAGAGCATTGTTATACTAGTGAAAAGCTTATTGAGAGAAAAAAGTCTCAGAGTGCAACAGAGGAAGGCTGTGGAAAATGTCAGCTCATTTGGGATGGGAAGTACAAAAGAACAGAATGTTAAGTGGATTTTGGACCCGTCTATTTGGCTGCAATGTCCTCGCTGCTCAGTGAAATGAGACATAGAGGGGACCCCCCAAAGTGTCCTAATTGTTTTTCATTCATTTGTCGCTGAATATGTTGCTCTGGACTCATGGTTATGTAGTATCGTTTGTCTTCCCTCACACCCACTGTGGTCTCTTCTGATCCTTGAGACAGTTTTGTTCCCTGAACTCCTGATGTCCCCATTTTAAGGGAAAAACGTAGGTAACTGATGGCCCACGATCCTTCCAATGATCACTGGGACGGCCTGTGAGTCACCAGAGAGCTGCCAGGCCACTCCCTCTCGCACATCCAATTAGTTGCTTGAGCTTTGTATGTACCTTAATGAATAATCTTAACAGTGCTGGTCAAGCTCTTCAGTACAGCATTGTTCCTACTGGCATGTTTATGGTGAGCCAGAAGGAGTTTGTTTTGCATGCGAGCGCCAAATGCTGGTGTCTGCTGCCGTGCAAGCTCATCCTCTGGAGATGTACATCAAAGAATAAAAGAAGTTATGAAGTCAGATACAGAGATAAAGTTGTTCGTGGCTCTCAGTGCTACATCTAGTATTTCTATAGACTGATCATTTAGCAGTCACTGGGCACATCTCAGTCTTCAGGCTCACTATACAGTTACAGTGCTTTCCCCTTGCTGTTCTTCTATTCACTAGAGAAAACAGAGAAAAGATGGTAATGAGAGACAATTTCAGCACTTCAGTCCTAAAACAAATATACAGGAGGCAGGTGGATGACATGCCAGAATAGTCTAATCATTTGAAACCTAATTTGTCCTGCAGTTTCTTTAAATATACCAATTCCCTACAATAATTACATTTTCTGTCATATTTTGTACTTGCATATGCTTCGTTTAACTCACATGCTTAGTGAAGCATATTGTTTCAATTAAGCCCCAGCAAGGTTTGGAAACAAGAGAGGAAGAAGGCCCAAGGGACTTGATATCTACGAAACATCGCAGTGATGCAGTCTGTGCTTCCTCCAGAAAATCCGTGGACGTTCCCAATAATCCACACACTAACAGTAAGTGATGAGTTTTGTACATCTCATGAATTTTGATTTCAGAATAATGCATAACCTGAAAACTGTTCAGAAATGCATTTTTAAGTGAATATGCTAAATGTTTCTCCTTTAGCTGTATGTCTTACTTCTTACAGAGGCTCTGTAATACTTACTTTTTTTTCTGTGACAAATACCTTCCTGCTCCTATCGGAGCTAATGAGCAAAACTGTATTAAATTTAGTGGCAGTCATTTTTGCACAGCACTTTTAGAAGTGAAATGGAAGCAAATGCATGTGTCAGAGCCCACTAAAACATTCAGAGCCCTCCCAATGACTTTGTAGTATCCTTGTAAGTAGGTGGCCATTGTAAAACACATCGAGGAATCACAAAGCAGCCTGCTTCAGGTGGAAAGCAAACAGTTCCCAGGGCCAAGACTCTGCAGTGGATGTTTGTGCAATGTCCCCTGTTTGTATGGCAGATGTACCCGGAAAAAAGGAGAGGAGGAAGAGGAAGAAGATGAAAGAGACTTGAGGGAGCTTTGTAGCTGCCAGAGAGACAACCAAATGGGGGCAGGCATGCTGATGAGCTGCAAGAATTCTCCTTTCTGTGATGCTGCGCTGAGCCCAAAGTAAAGAGAGGATCTAGAAGACTTCCCAGCGAGGGGAAGAGGAGAACAGGAACAGTGAGCAACAGAGTGGGAGTGTGTGAGAGAAAGGAGAGAAGGAGCACACTGTGCTCCGGAGGTGGTATTGAAACAGAATGGGTGTTAATAACAAATTGCTGCCCTTGATTAAAAACTGTTGAATGGGTTTTGACCGGTGGCATTAAGACCTTTCAGTTTTTCACTGTCACATTGTTTGTCAACTTGTAATGTTTTATACCATTGTAGGACTGGTTGGGACATGGCCAACGGTGATTGCAACTTGAGTTCCATGGAGGATCCACCAGCTAGTCTGGTCTCCCCTGGCATTTTTGCAGATGTGCTCATCAACAGGCTAGTAATGTACAGAAGAAAGCATTGTTCAGAGACAAAAGGAGAATAATATAGATCATTCTCAAACCTCCCAAATCTTTTAAATCCTTGTTGGCTGCTACAGTCAGAATTTTATGCTTTTCACCCCATGTCAGGCTAGGTTGCTCCACAAGGGAAAATTTCTCAAGGAGGTGTTAAACTTACTTAGAAAGACATTATAAACCCTTTTGTCTTCCCAGTTTTTGTGGTGGGCTGAAGTGTAAAGCCTGTATGTCCAAAGCATGTTGCATTTGTACTTATAGTAGACTGAAGTGACTTTTTGAAATAATTTTTCTAATCTGATGTCTGGAAGTTTTTAGCATTTTGTTATTTGAATATTCTAATATAAACAAAATTTGTGAATGAAACTTTTAGAAATGTCATTGAGTATTTACCGAAGAGCGCGCACTTCTTATTGTCAGGGGGTTTATGGCATGGTGGAGGGAATGTGTTACAAGCGAGTGCTGTGGTTTGTAAGTAGCATCAAGGTGATGCCACTGAGAGCTGAAGCCCTTTATCTCTGCAGAGCTGCAGCTCTGGCAGGAGCAGTGAGGGTTCTTCAGGCTGTCCCAAGACTGTGCCTCACCCTGACCCATCTTAGAAGTGCTACCTCGAAGGATGAGGTAATGATTGTCAAATCTCCACCTGCATTGGACTTCGTGCCTTTGGAGGTTGTGTGGGAAGGTGGCAGTTGCTAATGCATGTTAAAGTGCGCTTCGTCATAGGCATTGGGCTGATGACACTCATTTCACATAGGACACTGAGTAACCGTGGATTTTATTGGCTTTAAACTGCTACAGCAGCACGCCCGTTTGCATTACTGAGCCAGAGGAGAGCTCTGTGCTTCTGCCATCCCAGCCATCCAGACCCTGATGCCCGCTTGTCTGAGCTTTACCCACAGCTAGACTTTTTACCCCATAGTCTTCATCTTTTGCACAGATATCAGAGCAGCTGTTTCCTTCAGAAAAGCAATTAATCACAGCAATGTATTTGTGTTTGGAATTATAAGTAAAGGGACGGTTCTCTTCTGTTTTTCCAGTGATTTTTCTGGGGGCAGCTAGCTGTACAGTGTGCCCTGAAGTTTAGCAAAACAGGCTTGTTTCAGACAGGTGAGGGATAATCTTAACTGATGCCACTTAGCAGCTCACTGTCTAAAATCTGCCCATCTTGATGTTTGTATATCAGTGTAGGAGAAATATAGGCAATTTATGAATGTATGAATGGACCAAATAGCTTTTATGTGGAAAGTAACTGTTCTGGAGCAAATGCATAACAAGAAAAAGCATGGCCTCACTGGAGAAACAAGTACAGCAAGTTCAAGGATTTAGAAGATGTGTTAATGAGTATGTAAGTAATGAGTAAAGTTCTAACTCTGAGGCCAATGGAAAACATTCATTGACCTACTTGGAGCCGGGATGTTGCCCAAGGTCTTTGTTTAGCATTGAAGATAACCTCTGCCATCAAAAAAATCAAAAGAAGATTAATGAAGGAGATAAAGAGAAACTTACAATATTGGTAGACTCCCATTTCTTCTGCTTTTTTCTCTATATCTGTTTGCAAGCTTTTTGATGCCAGTGTAATCATGTTTTATTTCAACATGTTATAATATTTCAACTGTTCATTGATTTTGTAATAAAAAATTCAAAACTTTTGCCCAAAGCACAGCACTCATGAGCAGTTTTATTTAATTACTTTGTATGTGTACAAGTAAGAGCAAGCGTTTTTCGCTAAAAACATTTTATTTCGAGCTTTTAAGGAGATACAGTAAATGTTTTTTAAGAGATTTCCTTTATCTCAATCCTGTTTGTGTTTACGAAAACCTCTTAACTTTCTTCTGTTGTTGGAATAAAAGAACATTCAAATCCTGTAACACTGATGAGCTGACTGTGATTCTGATGACAAGAAGCAGCAAATTATATTACCCAGTTTTTCTGTCAAACTCATCAGTACCACTCTTACTGACATCAGTGGTATTGGCAATGCTTATTTTACTTCTGGCTCCACTGTTTCACAGATGGGAAGACATCACTGTCATACAGAAGGGCTCGGTAGTTTACATCAGCACATTATTTAGTACTACATTCTAACATAGAAAACAGCTCAGCAAAGAAAAGACACCCCTACAACTAGATATTGTTGATCGTAGGCTTTCCTAAATAATTGCAAAGCTGTACTGAGGATAAATCTGGTGGCAACGTACTGTTTGTGCTATTCGTCTACTGTACCAGTACCCTTGCTGCAAGGAGTAGAAAGGGTATCACGTTTGGTTAACGTGTCTGGAGCCTTCCTCTGCTGCATCCCCCAGTACTGCTGCTACGTGGGCTCCCAAGGATGGCCTAGAGATCTGAAGAAAGTGTGCTGGGAGTGGTTCCTCAGTGAGAGGATTGAGTTTAAAACAAAACAAAACAAAACAAAAACACAAAGCATTCAGCAGCTGCTAACTTCCATTCTTTCACTTCCTTGTCCTCGGGGGCTGCAGAACCATCACTCAGTTTAACAAATGGCCTTTGCAGATGGCCAGTGCCTTTGAAAAGCAGACATTTGAGTCCCTTATGAAATTCCCTTTCCTTTCATCACTGCGTGCTCAGGCTACTGCCTGGTTTCTGTGCTTTTAAGACATCTCTCGCCTTCTCTTCTGTGTTATCATACTGCTCTGATCATTAGCCTGCTATGCTGCTGCTGGCACTGGGAGTGTTAAATGAATGTGGTCGGTACTCCCATTTTTGTAGGCTCTGTCTGATCTTTACTAGCTAGAGACTGGCGTAAGTCCTCAGACAAGAGATCCAACATCCCTCTGACAAGTTCCAGCATCAGTTGTGCTGTAGCTGGATGCTTTTATCCTCCAGATAACTTCTCTTAGAGGGGTAAATCTAGAGTATCTTCCTTGGTTGTTCATTAACCCAGTGTATTACAATTGCCAGTTCGTGGGCCAGGTCCAGCTGGCTCCCCCTGCCTTTTCCCTGAGTGATTTACCAGGTGCTCGAGTGGCACACGCTGCAGTAACAGCCAAATACTCCCTACACCCGCGGCTGGAAATCCAGCCTCTGGGGCAGCCGCAGCATGGGAAGCGGGGTGAAGTGTGGCTGGGAGAATATCTGTGATCTGGTTAGGAGCAATTAATTGTTACAGCAGCAGCTGCAAATGATGAAATACACTGCTTCAAGTTTCAACTTTCTCTTAAACTCAGTCTGCTCTATTTTGGTAATGATGCTCTTTCTTGTGGGAAGCCTTTTGAAGATGGAAGGTTGGCTGTGTCCCTAATGATAGGGCCATAGCAGTAAGTGCCAGGTCCATGAGACAGAGTCTCAAGCATTAGGATCTAGTTGATGCCGTAACCGATGAACTCCTGACCTACAAAGCTGTGTTTACTCACAGGCAGGCTGCAGATGCAGATTCTGAAGCTTTGCTTCATACTCAAACCATGGTGTTACAAAGTCAGGGTTATGTAGAGCAACCACAGAGAGAAATTTGGCCTACTGCTCCATAATTATCTGTAATTGATAATTGCAGTTATCTGTAATTACCAAGGTTCCACCCAATCCGCACATCAGAGGCACAGCTGACACATCTGCACGAGCTGAGTGTCAGGTAGACATGCTAATTGCTCGGCAGAAAATAATTTATTTGCTTTTTATAAGCTGTGCCTACAACAAAGGCCTGCTGCATAATGCCAAAATAGCTGACTCCTGGTGAGGAGAGAGGGTTTTTTTAAGTTATGGGCCACAAAGGTTAGATAAGGGAAATCTTGTCCTTCTTCCGTGATAGTACTGACCCAGACCCGGGGGTCCTTCCAAGGCAAATTGGATTTTCCAGTGTGTGCCATCCCTGACGTTCTGCTCTGCAGATGTTCTGATCTGTGAGGGAAGCGTCCTCCCTTACTGAAGGACACTAGTGCGTTGGGCTCAGAAATAAACTCCCTGCGTCTTCTCAGGAAAACATCACTGTAACAAGAACTGACCCCTCTAATGTCCCATTAAGAAACCATTAAAAATTTGGTAAACTTCGTTTTATGTCAAACTTTGATTTCTGTACGCTTGCACTGTCTTCCTTTGGCAGTGGTTCTGAGTGCTCTAAGCTACAGAGACGAATGACAAATGACTTTATCAAGCACTTCTGACTGCATCATCGGCTTGCCACTGTGCTCCTTCTGGAACTCCTTTCCAATGTCCCAGACTGCAAACTGATTCAAAAAGCCAATGTTTAAAGAAATAACAAATCACCAGAAGGTAACTCTTCCTACTTCCCTGAGCAGGCAGCATTTGGATTCACAGGCTCCTCTCTAAATCCTGCCAAAATTCATGGAGAGGCACCTCTGGGCTTGGGGCTGGAAGGGGGAGACTGCCAGCAAGTAAAGGACATTTCCCGTCTCCAGAGGAAGCCAGCACTCACTTTTAGATATGTGAAATTACTGAGATTCTGAACTTGCAAGTACCATTTTAGATTGAGGAAAATGCTGTGTTATTTTTAGACGTTTTTATTGCTCCTCAGCTGTACGATGTGAATGAACTATGGCTCTTCTAGGTTAGCAGACTTTGATTCTGTAAATGAATATGAGAATTTTTCTTCAGTGTTTGATACTGAGAAAACCTGAGAGTACAACAAGTAACCCAGTAACAGACTCTTGTGTTAATAAAAGTTTTACATCTTGCTGTCATGTTTTAGCTGCTTTTCTAACCCCGACTTTCTTATCCATCTGTTACAAGTTAAAAGTTTGTAACTGAGTTAAATTGACTCTTGCTGATAAAACATAATTCATATTGTTAACAGCAATCAACCAGGACAAAAAGTAGAGATGATTGAAACATTACATTAGGGATCCCAAAGTGACGTTGATTAATTCAATAAACAAAAGTAAAATCCAGTAACCAAAAAACTCACTGTGATACATTCTTATCTCTTTTATAATCAATCACTGAATCTTTGGATTGGCTTGTATTCTTCTAGCAGAATCCATCTTGGAGAAAAACAGTGGGAAAATTTGTTAATGCTGACTTCAGAATATCTAGGATTTCACCATGTGAGTCACCAACACGAAAGCTTTCCTCCTGACTAATTTGGTTTTTTATTTATTTATTTTTTCCCCATTGATATGTTAAGGCTCTGCTTTTACTCCAATACATTCTTATCCTTTTTAAGGAAGCAAAAAGCCAATCCATGCTCTCAGCTCAGGTATTTTCACATCTTCTGCACTAGTTCTATCGATTTTTCTAAATTCTGTCGAATGGATTCATTGTTTTATACTGCAGCATTTACATAAAGATGTTAGTTACGTTAGTATAACCAAGTCTCAGAAGCACCTTTCCTGTTTTTTTTTTGTTGTTGTTTTGTTTTGTTTTTGTTTTGTTTTGTTTCTTTGTTTTTGACAAGGTAGAGTAGCAGACACGAGCACAGAGTCAAGATATGGAAAAAAAAAAAAAGGCTGTTAGTGCCCTTGTAATGAAGCGCCTTCCTTTGGGGAACGAAGACTTACGACATGTCCTTCACTGCAACGTTTTTCCTTGGTAAAGAAGCCACTGGAAGAGATTTGCTTGATGTACCTATCACTTTCACCAGCCGTTGTGTTATTGGTGACATCACCTCATCTCACTGTTCCTCAGTTTCCCCAACCCCAAGTAGCACAATATGTTCATTATAAAGAGATATGAACAGTGTCCATGGAGGCTACATAATTATCAGGTCATGGTCTGCAGGTTTTCCCTCACACAAACATTAACAGAAAATGTTGAAGCAGAATAGCACGTCATCTTTCATAAGCAACTTGACAATAATCCAGTAATTCAGTGCATGCAGATGAAAAATAATGATTACAACATAACTCTAAACTAACATCTTTTAGCCAGGGATAGACTGAAGAATGGAACAGAAGGGAGAAACCTTGGATTCACAAAGATCTGCGTGAAACAGTCTTAGTGATCTTTTGGCAGCTTACAGATGTTGGATTTACTTTTCTGAAGAAGCTGAATCACAAAGATTGAAGGAGAATGAAACCTGGCGTCTCATTTACATGATCCTAGCTATACTGCTGTTATGTTTTTATATGATTTTTAATACGATTATATCCAAATACATATACCTATGAATATGATTATTCAAAAATAATACTTTACATTTAGTAAAACATCGCCATGCACTCTCAAGATAGAAGTTAAAATCTCCTGTCTAGACACAGATTTTGAAACACCTTACTAGTCTGGCTAATGAGCCACGCTGTGATCTCAAAACTCCTTCCCTCCATACCTGCTGAGAGAGAAGGAGTGTCACGCTGGTAAAGGAATCAGAATCCTTTCGCAGCGGCTTCTGACTAGCTAGCACGTGTAATGCTTTTTGCTCTTACCCTTGTGGAAGTGGATAATTTGCTCCCACAATGTCACGGTCTTTTTGCTAATTAGGAAGAAACATTTATCACGAATTCCTTCTGTCTCTCTGAGTTTTGCTCTGGCTGCCATGCCTGTAAGCTGAGCCTTCAGAATTAATACATTTAGCCTCACGAATCCTCTCTGAACTAGCAAAAGAAGAGAATTAAGGCTCAAAGAGAAGGAAGCATCTTGCCTGAGGTCATCTGGACTGCCTGTGGCATGGAAGAACGGGTATCTTTCACAGAGAGTAGGACTAAAGTCATTAACCTATCCTCTCTTACTCCATTTACAGAAAATAATGCAATCATTATCATTCTCAAAATAGTCTTTTAATCTTTTTTTTTTTTGAGGGGAAGAGATATTAGATATTTTTTGCCCACTCAATAGTTCCACATCAGTCTATCCAGCTGTGGAAAGCTGCTTTGTGATGTTAAATAACATTCACATTATTCTTTTCAGCATCTTTGTTGTCTGCAGGGTATAACAAGCAGTGAAGCTCATGGGAATAGCATCAGTTTTTATTCCAAGCCTGGCTGACAAAGATATGAACACTTAATTAAGATTTCTTTCATCTCATGAAAATAGCCCTGAAGATCCGAGCCTGACATGAGAGCTGCCAGTGATACTGGTGAAGGCAAAGTGTCCATCTGGAAAATCCTTGTTCAAGAACTTGCCCTCACAAACTGTAACACCTTTGAACTGAGAATGGGATCTTGGTGCTTCCAAGTGAATGTCCTAACCCAAGCAAGAAACTCCTGCTTTCTCTTGTGACTCACTCTAGTCCTGTGATTTCGTCTTTCATGCAGGGAGAGACTGACAGGAAGCAAAGTCTCTCAGCTCTGCAGCAACGATGTGATCAGTTCAGACGTGAATGCTGCAGAAATAGTAGGCTTAGGCTTCCCAACATGCCATCTGTGAGGAGAATGATTTTTTAAATGACTGATTCCAACAAAATGCACATTCTTTTTATATTTATTTACATATGTACATGTTTATTGATTAAAATTAGTCCGGTTTTGTTACATTAAATCAGTCTGTTGATTACGAAGCATCTGTGCACAAGGAACATTAGGAGCACTAAAGAAACAAACAATAGCTTGTAATAGGACCATTAGAGCAGTCTTAGCAGCACTTACAATATGTTTATTCAAAAATGAAATATGCCCTCAGGAAGAAAAACACCAATTATGGAACACAGGGGATTTAAAATAAAAAGGTCAGTTTTAAAGCCTTTAAGTAAATCATTTCGAACGACTCAGCAACAGTTCATGTTTAAAAATAGACTAAGTAGCTAAAACAATAACATGCGTTAATTGTAGGACCTGGAATATATCAATAGGACAAGTACAGTCACCCTCGTTACCTTCTCATTGTTCAGAGTGAAAAAAACAGTATTAATACTGGCAGATAACATACATCTTGGTATATACACACACAGCAAATATTTATGTTCTATGAGTGTCTCAAATCAGTTGTATGCAGCCAAGAAGGAAATACTCGCAGCTGCACCAGGGTTAAAATAAACTGTGTGCATATCTGTATCAACAGTGCAAGGCTGCAAAACCCACTGATGTCAGTGGGTCAGGGGAAGTTTATGGGTACCCCTCTGCATGTGAACAGGAGCTTTTGCTCCTAAATGCTGGAGCAGCCTCTTACCACACATTCGGAGGCAGCACCCAGATTTATACACATTATTTCTAATTAACACGTGTGTCTGGTAGCACCTGCAATTTTCAGTGAGACTAATGAAGTATTATTGGAACAGGCTGCCCAGGGAGGTGGTGGAGTCACCATCCCTGGGGGTTTTCAAGGGAAGGTTGGACGTGGTGCTTAGGGATGTGGTTTAGTGGGTGACATTAGTGGTAGGGGGATGGTTGGACCACTTGATCTTGGAGGGCTTTTCCAACCTTTATGGTTCTGTGATTAATATTATACGCTCAGGAACAGGGACTTTGACTCAAAAAAAAAAAAAAAAAAAAAGAGTAAAGCATCTCTGTGAACTAACATGTGCCTCTTCTGTTTACACCCTGATCCCATACCCTCTTAGCACGTAATGCACAACATCAGTAATTTAATCCGAGGATTTCGTGAAAAAAAAAAAAAGAATAACAAAAAAAGATTTAAGCGAATTAAACGCGCTACAACTCTGGCTGAATTTCAGGGGAAACTGAGGAACCCGCCCCGTACCGCGGGCAGCCTGCGGACTGGAGTAAGCCCAGGGGGCGGGGAGTCCCGCCCCAAAATGGCGGCCGGGGGCGCCCGACCCGCCCCAAAATGGCGGACGAGGGGCGTGGGAGGCTGGCGCACACCGTGCCTCAGGTAAGCCCCGCCCCGCCCCTCCGCAGGTGAACGCCAGGGCGCCGCACCCTGTGCGCGCCGATTGGTCCAGCGCGCCGCCAATCTCCCGTCGCCGAGGCAACGCGTATGCCCTCCCGCAGGCCCCGCCCCCCGCGCCCCCTCTGCCAACTCGTGATTGGCCGAAGCGGCGGTGACGCGCGAGCGGGGGTTTTCCGGCTCCCAGCTGAGGGGAAGCGCCCGGCCAGAACGAGCGGCGGCGGCGGCGGGCCCGGTAGGCGGAAGGGAGGGAGGCGGTGTCGCTGCCACCATGACGTTCAAGCGGAGCCGGGACCGCTTCTACAGCACCCGCTGCTGCGGCTGCTGCCATGTGCGGACCGGCACCATCATCCTGGGCACCTGGTACATGGTGAGAGGCTGCGCCCGGCGCGGGGGGCAGCGGCGGAGGGAGCGCGCATGCGCGGCGCCTCGGGTCCGGGGTGTGTGGGGGGGGGTTGTGAGGAGGGGGCAGCGCGCATGTGCACTTGGGGGGGGGGGGGGGGGGTCCTGAGGGGAGGGGGCACTGAGAGGGGGGCGTTCGGTCCCGTTCAGGGTTCGGCCCTGGGCGAGTGGCTGGGGAAAGGAAAGGGAAGCAGAGCCCTGGGGGCGTCGTGCTCGGGTTCCTGGTGCTGGTCCTGGCTCCTGTCCCCTTCCTGAGGCTGAAGGGGTAGCGCCTCGGCGCGTCTCAGGCAGTGCTGAGGGTGTCCTTGGCAGGAGAGCTGATAAAGTGCTCGGGGAGGCTGGAATGTCGGGCATGTGGGGAGTAAAGCGATAAGAAACGTCCTTCCTGACCTGAATGTAACCCCTGAGAGGGAGGTGAGGGTCTTAAGCAAGCCGGTACCGAGGCCGTCCCAAGCAGCTTGGTGGCAAAGGGGAGCTCTCTGTCGTCCAGCACGGCTGTTGGGGAGCTATAGAAACAAGTCTGTTTTTTCCAAAACACTTCCTGTTTTCTGACTCTTTTTTACTGAGAGAGCCCGTTTATTAAAGATGGTTTTGAACTAGAGTGAAATAAGAATGTGAAAGCAGTAACATTGAGTTAAGACGTGGACCAAGCAAGTTCCCCTTTATTGAAGTCCTTTTGTCATCTTTCCTTCCTGTTACCCCCACGGGTGGTAAAAATGTGAGGATGATTTAAACATGTTGCATCATAGCTTTTCTATTCTCCAAAACTGTAACCAAAGCCTGTATTTTCTTTTACCCTTCCCCAGATAGTAAAAATAGCGAATGTTGCATTCTTATGCCTTGGTGTGGAGGAACCGTGCACAGAAACTGCTGTTACAGCAGGAGAAATAAATGAGGGTTTACTTTTAGAGAGCTTATGGTCTCTCTTCAGCAAGTACTGAGAGATTAACTTTTTAATTTTTACCTCTTTTCTTCTGCCCCTCTCTCAGTTCTTTCACTGATAGAAAGTGGTTCTGGCAAGTGATAAAATGCCAGGAGAAAGCAATGTAAGAAAAGTCACGGCAGGGTGTGAAAAGTATAACAAAACTCAAGGAAAGGGATATCTTAATATTTTTGAGTAAAAAATTAAGTTTGAAAAACTGGAAGGCTGACCTAGTGTTGATTAATTTCTGTCTTACATGAGCTAATATTAGAACTTAGTCCTTCACTGTATTGAATATCTGACTTGTTCTGGAATCCTGTAAAACTTGGGGAATTAGATCCCTGTGCTGATGGAAGGAGATCAACTGTATGCTTCTGGTACATCAAGGAAAAGCAGAAATCCTTAACAGTCAGGAGACGCTCGTGCTTGTTATGAAACAAATGCACCTTGCTGCATTCCCCACTTTCGTTTCCTGTTAGCAGGATCATGTGGAAACCCAGGAACTTGGAAGGGGCATGGCTGTGCTTTCTGTCGCAACAGGCCCTGTAGTACTTGGAGCTTTTATCCTGTTCTTCTGGGATGTCAGCTGGGAAAAGGTGACAGGCACCTGTCTGCCACCTGTTAGCTGTCTGAGCTGAAAGAAGGTTCCAATTCCTAAGTGGTCTTGTCCTGCCTGTTGCTTTAAATCAAAACAGTTATAATTTATCCCTTTTGAAGGCTGACTACAATTCAGACGGTGAAAATAAAACTAATGTTTCAGCTGATAAACTTTTCCTAAATAAATGAAGTGGGTTGTGGTGTGTCAGTTTGTTCAGACATGTTAATTAGCGAACCATGTATGCATATTGTTTATCACAAGCTAGCGTCTGAAAGACTGAAATTAATGTTTCTAAGTCAATTTAATAATCTAGACCTGTAAATTATGGTGGAAAGAGGTAATAACATTTTTTGTTTTTGAGGGAGGTAGTTCTTTGTGGAGGAGGATACTTAGCTCCACAACAGTTTCGTGTTAGTGAAGATCTTGGCCAGCCTGTATTTACTGAATACACTGTTCTCGTGCTCTGCAGTCCTGAAGGGATTTGATACCAAGCATAAAATGGAGTCTTGTAGCAATCTACTCCAGATGTTTCAGTAAGATAAGGGTTCTGGCCATTATACATGTGCGTTATTCTTATGTAACTGTTCCTTTAGGCATTTTCCTGTTCTTTGCTTATGTGTATGCTTCTAAATCTTGCATCAAATGAACTTAGCTCTGCATTAAAAGTTCTGTATCGCCATCTTCTCTGTGTACTTCTGAGAGTCTAGAGAGAACAACAGCGTTATCTTCTGAGATGTCTGTAGGTGCTCTGTGATTAAACTCCCTCTTTTAAGCATGCTTCAGTCCTCTTCTGCCACTGTTTCTGATAAATAGATAAACTTTGTGAAAAAATGAGTTCAGAGCGTTCCTAGAGGACTCATACTTGAATTTCAGGGCTTGGTATAGTTTGGTTTACCCTGTAACGCTCGCTGCTGGCCTGTGTAGGAAGGAAAGGAAACCTCCTATTCCCAGCTTTGTAATTGCAAACATGTGGCTTTGAAGTTTTCTTCCTGTAAACTTTCTTATTAGGCACAGTGCTTTCCAGAAACCGGAAACGTGAACACATTGGCAAAATCAGATCAGAGTTCAATAAACAGTCTTAAAGTACGAGCATTGTTTTGGAGGGAGTGGCTGTTGCGTTCTGGCAGCAAACTTCAGGGATGGAATCAAAGTGATGCAATTGCTACTGGTTACGGGGAGGGTCAGGATGATCTCTGGAGACGTTTGTTCACTGAACAAAACTTCCAAAAGAAAAGAAATATAACTGGTTTCTATCAGATCCTGACAGTGCTAGAAGCTCTGGAATACTCTGTTTTCAGTATACCAGCAAGAAAAACAAAACAAAGCCACCTTGGTTTGTTTCTTCAAGACTGCATTTAAAGAAAAATAGTGGAAAAGTGAGAGGTGGGAAAGTGTAGTTGTTACAAGGCTCAACTACACTTTCTTGCAACCTTTCTTGCTCAGAAGCAGATGGTCAGTAGGAGTTCTTGTTTCCATACAAGACTTTTAGGGTGCTTCGAGAAACTCTGGCTTCATGTTCAGGCCTCCAGAGATAGGAAGCACTTGCATGATTAGCCATATATATATTCACCATAGAGATAAGAGCTTGCTAATTGCTCTTTATAGTTCTGTAGTCTTTTGAGTTCTGATCGTATAGAGAGCTAGTATTTCTGTTACTTCTTTGACTTTTTACTTCAATACCAGCTACTGTATTTTTTTTATGTTGATATAAGCTCTACCAAACTTCTGTTGAGCTCAGTTAGCCTGGTTTTAAAAGCAAAATACACTTCTCCAACTGCTCAGTGTAGTACTCGCTACAAAACTAAATTCATTTTTTTTTTACCTTAATAGACACTATCTTTTGATTAAGAATTTGAACTCTTTTTCTTTTTTTTGACTTTCTAAATAAAAAGCCTAGCAAGGGGGGCTGCTGGGATTTCTGAGGTGTCACCTCCGAATGGTGTGCCATCCATTGAGGGCTGGCTTGTCAGGGCTGTTGGCTTTTTTTTTTAATTTATTGACATTTAGATTGCTCTCAGGCTTATCTGTGTTATGTGTGTTTTCAGACCACATTTTCTGTTCTGTGCAGACTGCTTGTGAATGTATATTTTATTCACAGTGAGTAAATTCAGTTAAAAACTGTGAAGATGCTTTGCAATCCAAACCATGCTCTTGCAGTTGTTCGTGCTGACTGCGGGGTTGAAACAAGCCTTGTGGTCTTGCTGTTATCAAGCTTCTGTGAAAGAGGAATGGTTGCAGTTAAATACAAGCTCTGGCTTCTTGCTTGAGAGCACTGCTAATTTGGAGTTGTCGGTACCTCCTAATTGCGATCCATATGTTGTACGTGATGAATTGCTCAGCGCTGTGATATGATTCACAAAGAGCAGCGATGGCGTCCTGGAAGCCGCGGGGCGTTAATTGGCAGAGGTGTGTGTTTGTTTCAAGTTAGGATCAATGAGACAGTAAAAATACTGTTCGCATAGGCTGGATTTCAAATGACTCTAATTTTGTATTTTTCCTTGCACACCGTTTCCGGATGAGAAAACAAAGCTTTGATGCTCTGAACTGTGCTCATTAACTAGTGAAATTACTAAGAATTATGTATGCTAAATTGGGACTGTGGGTAGGATGAAAATAAAAACCAGTGACAGTTGTAGGATGACAGAGACACGATTCTAAGGCACTGAAGCTTACAATTGTAAAGATAGAGCTAGCAGCTAAAGTTTCTGAACTGTTCACTATTTAAGTTAAAATGGTGACTGTATATAATTGAATTGGCAATAACTGAACAAGTCTGTTTGTGTTTTACAAAGTAGAAATTTGTGTTTCAACAGCCAGATACCTGGACCTCGACATAAACGTCTTAAAATTAGTAGAGACAAAAGTAATTTTCCAAAGTATAGGTTGATACCTCTGGTTCATTCGCAGGGAGGAGGAAATAAAAAGCTTGAAAAGGCATTGAAAGCCGGAGTGGAGAAGCAGGAAACGAGTGGTGAGAGATCATATTCTATACCTTTGAACAATGGTAAAACAAAATAAGATTTAAGCAAAGGGCAGGTGAGCAGCTTTACAGTTTGCCCTGTGGGAAGTGACTTGTGAGGGGAAAAATAAGTGTATTTCAAGACCGAAGATATTAGTGGCTAAATGTGATTATCTACTGCTGGCTGTACTAGTCACTATATTTGGCCTTCCACGGCGCAAAATTGAGGATACAAGTAGCTGGAGCTTCTAATAAGGTTGTCTAATACATGATGACATTTTTCTACAAAGCTGTCAGCTTTCAATGAAGGGTTCTTTTTGGAGAAAGTGTAAGTAAACTTATCTCTAGGATATCTCTAAAACTTAAAAAGGACGGGGGGGAACAATAACGAAACTAGTATGAACTGCGAGTCTTAAGCTAAAACTCCTTTTAAAAAAAACTCCTTTAAAACATTCAAAAACTATTTTACTTAAAACTTCGGTAGCTGTGCATAGAGTTGCCACTGTTAGTGTTGTAGACCCCTGGAACCATGGCAGTAGAAGAAGAAACGTCTGGCAAATATTCTTACGTCATGAGAAACTGCAAACCAGTTTGTGGTGGTTTGGTGTTTTTGTTGTGTTTTGGTTTTTTTTCCCCTTGGAGCCTAATTGTAAAAGATCCTGCTGGTGGTGGTGACTGTGCTGAATACTGATCGGAGAAATGACTGTGGCTTGAAAATACCATTGTGAAGGTTTTTTTTATTATGAAATCTTTTTCTTTGGCCTGTCTCTCCAGATACTAGTAACAGAAACTACGCCCCTGTAAGTCCTGAATAGGCTCTAAATGCTGTGAAGGCAATTTTCCAGAGGTTTCAGCAGCTTTTGATTCTTTGAGCTCTTACTGTTACTGAAAGCATTTCTGGTATGTACCAAAATGGAGAAACAGAAATAGTCTTCAACAGCAGGGTAAGGAAAGGGACTGGTGTGCATGTAGCCAGTGCGGGATGCTTATGGATTTTGGAGTTCTGTCTGTGTGAAATTTTTTTAATTTCACCTGAGTTTGCATAGGCAGTCTGAGGAGGTTTTAATAAATGATCTAGTCTATTAAATCTAATATGGGGGAGAAACAGGAAGCAAGCTACGGCTGAGGATTCGAGCTATAACCTAAGTTTTCTCTTGTGGTCGGTATTTAATGTGTTGTGTTTGCACATCCCCTTGCACTGCTTGCCCTGAAGAGTAGGGTGCAGTACCTTAGTTGTGCATTAAATCAACTCCACCTTTCAGATTGTTGGAGGAAGCAGAAACCCTTTGCAAATGTGCCTAGTTCATCACTGTACCTTTTCCTTCCTGCCTCTTTTAACTGTTCCCAGTTTTCCAGTCCACATGGTTGTGTATTGATCGTGCAGTATCAGCTCGTGGCGCTTGAATCCCTACAAACCCTATCTGTCCTCTTCATTTGCAGCTTTACTTAATTACGATTCATTAAAACTAGCATCTGTGTAGTGCATTTTTTTGGTAGGATTTTAACTAAATCAGCTTGAAACTTAAATGGTTCTGTTGTCTGCCCCCCTCCCCCCTGCCAATCGAAGAGCTTATTTCTAATTGAAATGAAAGATTTAATACTGTCCTTAAAACGATCATAGCTGTTGTTGTGTGAAGAACTTCTAGGTAACTGTGGTCTTTCTCAGGTGGTGAATTTGCTGATGGGCATCTTGCTGACTGTGGAAGTGACTCATCCGAACATAGTGCCAACTGTTGATATCCAGTATGAAGTCATCGGGAACTACTATGCTTCCGAGAGAATGGCTGGTAGGTGCATGGCTCGTTTGTCCTATTAAAAAACAAACTATGCAGTATTGTAGTGTGTGCCTTTACCATAGTTGTAATATATGCATGCAGCTTTTAATTATGGCTTTCTTGTTTTCTGAATGTTTTTCCAATTATTACTGAGTTCTACTATGAAAATATTGCACTAAGTTTCTTTTATAACTTTTACCTCGTATTATTAAGCATCTTGAATGATTGCTAAAAATTTCTTGGCCTTCATCAACACTCAGTGTTAGTACATGTGGAACATCAACAATTTGCACTATCTATGAACATTTACTATTCTTGCTGGGTCAATAAAACCAAAAATAGAGCTTATTTTTCAGAAGTGTCTGGGTTTTATAAGTGGTTGTCACAGATCTGAGGAAAGAGCTTTACAGCTGTTGTGTGTAAGCCTGCTAAGAGAAAAGCTTGCCATCTTTCTGAGTGGAAAAATTAGAATGCCAAGTACTTGAAGAGAAAGCATTACGAGCAAAATTAAATTTACTTCCTGGTGTATTGTTACAGATGAAGTGTATGATGTCTACAAGTGTAGCTGCTGTCAAACCCTTGTCTTTAATGACCAAGGTTTATAAATGTAATATATGATGTGAAATCTTGTGTACTTTCTTCTTTTTTAATGTGGTTTTCACTTGTTTTTAAGCGTGCAGCAATATGATGAGTGGTACTTCTAATATGTCTCGTCTCCTGTTAAATTATACTAAAACTTAGCAAGGGTTGGAGTGAAGATGCACAGCACAGGTCTGGATTTTCAGAGTTCCAGTTTACGATCTTCGTTCCTCATTCATGATCTGACTTGAGGAACTGTCACTTCTGTAACTGTGACTCATGTTCGTTTGTAATGAAATGAGAGGGGACAGGGACCAAATCCTTCATAAAGCTAACATTAAGTAAAATCACAACAGATATTTGTAAAAATGTTGTATGTTCTGTAGTGAATGTTGATATATGTAGTAGCCTTAAGCTTATATGACTTATGTGATGCTTCTGAAGGTGCTTTCAGTACTTTTTAGTGTAAAATGGCTGTTCCCTGTTCCTTGACGTAGACTCCTGTTCCCCATGTTCTGATATGGGCTAAAAGTTTTTGTGTGTATGGAGGGACTTCATTCATACTCACAATTAAAATCGTATTGTGTGGGTTTTCTTCTGAGAATCTGTCACTACTGGTATGATACTTGTTGGTTATTCACGAGTACTTCAGGATCTCTGATCAAGGCAATGCGTTTCAGACACAGGAGGGCCTCCTTGATGCCATCTGTGTATGTAGACCGTGTAATGAATTAGGCATGCAAATGTTTCTGTAGTGTAATTTTCAGATCAGTTGCAGATCAACTCTTTCAAGCATGTGAACCACAAGAGTTTGGCTTCAGCTTCATTAAAAAACATGAGCTTACAGCATCTATAGACTCACAAGCTGTTTTTTTTTTTCTGTGCTTAAAAATGTAAAGTGTGCCTGCTGAAGGAGAGTGAGTATAATCTAACTTGTGGAAAGCAGCTGTGCTTCTGTCATCAGTGACCCTGATGCTTGAGGGGAATCTTTATCATTCAATTTTCATGAGTGTCCTGGATTCTGCTACCACTTGGCTTCTGTTCAGCTGCTTTTTCTTGTAAATAGTGGGATACCTTCCGCCCAGTGATTTCCTATTTTCCTTGCTGGTACTTAAGGAGCAGTGCTGTTCCCACTGCCAATGACCAAATTATATCATCAAACCGTTTTAAAGTAGAAAGGTTGATAGTGTGCTGACTTCACTTAAAATTCTTTCCAATTGTAAAATTAATCACCCGCATACTTTCAACACTGACATATTGCAAATAAGCATCATTATGTTGCATTACAGTCGAACTTTCTCAGGCTTCTAAGTGATGTGTCTGAGCTTTATTCAGGCTTTCGATTAAGGCAGAGATTTTTTTTCTGAATGCCTGCTGGTTTTCTTGAACCAGCTCTTTTTCCTTCAGTAGAAGACAGAGTTACTCAAACCCACAGCTTCCATTTTGCACAGGGGAAACAGTTGAGTGAGAACAGATCATAATAATGGATAAAACTTGTGTGCTTGTCAGCTGCAGTGTGGTAACTTTAGGAAATGACTGATACTTAATTTTGTGCACTTTTTTTAATGCAGAAAATGCCTGCGTTCTATTTGCCATCTCCCTCCTCATGTTCACAATCAGTGCAATGATGGTGTACGGTGCAATTGCTGTAAGTATACTTACAGTCCATGGTTTTTAACTTGCTACTTCAGTTTAACTAAATACTTCATAAGCAGCTTTTTCCTTTTTTTTTTTTTTTAGCATCGTGTAGGCTGGCTGATCCCGTTCTTCTGTTACCAGCTCTTTGACTTTGTGCTTAGTTGTCTGGTTGCAATCAGTTCTCTAACTTACTTGCCCAGAATCAAGGATTACCTGGATCAGTTGGTAAGTACCTGTTCAGTTCGTGCTGGCATTTACATTTGAAATTAAACTTTGGTTTGATGAGTGCTATAAGAGCTATACTCACCTTCCTGTCCCTAAAAGAGGAGCTCGGTCTGCAGCAGCCATAGAAGGTACCTGCTGGGGTGGTTGTGAGAATGAGAGCTTATCAGAGATGAAAGGAGCAAAGGTAGTGTTGTTCCCTAAATGGAAAGTTAGGGAGAGGAGAGAAATAGTTGTGAAGGGCGATGTTGGTTTAATCTGCCCGTAGTTAATTTACACTTGGCACAAGTGTGATATGATGTATGGTCTGCAACGTGATGGGGTGGAATCTGGGGTTCCTTTTCACATCCTATATGGCTCTTCTCATTTTGCAGCAAGGCCTTCTGATGAGACTGCAATGGAGTAGTCATTAGTGCTGCCTATTTTTGTTTTGTTTCCGAACTGTTAGGAGACTCAGTGGGTAGAACATACCAGCAGTTTGCTTGGATCACAAACTCTTTCTGGCTGGTGTTTAGATCTGTGCAAGTAGATGCTTAAAAACTCTTCTGAAAACAAAACAAAAAAAAATGGCTTGATGCTGGGGAGAGGCTTTGTTACTGTGGTCAGGGAATGAGAAGAGTCTGAAATTTGCAGAAGCTTTTTGGTGTGTTTTGGCTCCTTGTGAAGTTTAGGGGCAAATCTTTTGCTTTCTAGTTTGCATGTGTGCATGTAACTGGTTGGACTGATAAGAAGTAAAGAGTTGTCAGGTGGGGGGCCAAATGTGCTGCAGCTGTTAAAAAGGGAATTTCAGGGCTGTTTGTATTAGCATGAGATTGAGGAAATGACTTGTAGTGTAGAAGTTACAAGGCTTCCTTACAGGTAGCCCTTTTCTGTAGTCATCTGTTTTTGCAGGACAGAGGCAGGATGAATAGTGTGCTTCGTGGGAGGATTAAGAAAAGGAGCTACAGAAAAACTGAACTTTTCATTGTTTCTGGAAGAGTTCTTTACACAAGACCTCAATTCACTTGGTGTGAAGTTTGGGTGTCTTTCGTATTTGTCAATGTACGCTGTTCATACTCATATTCTCCCTTTCTCTCCCCCCACCCTATTTGTTTCCACTAGCCGGATTTCCCTTACAAAGATGACCTTCTTTCACTGGATTCCAGCTGTCTCTTGTTTATTGTTCTGGTATTCTTTGCTTTATTTATCATTCTAAAGGTAAGTTACAATTTAACTGTGCCCATTTTATGAGTTGCTATATTAAGATGCTATCAACATACGTGAATGTATTGAATTAAGAACTTCTTTGAGCAGAATTGCTAGGATAATTAATTAAAATATGATTTCACTCATACAGGTGTCTTGAACTAGCTTGTATGTTGTGTGCAGCTCTACTCTTTCTGAGTAGAGAGTAGAAATACCCCAAGACTTCAAATACCACCTTTTGCATGTGTGGAGTTACTTTAATAATTATAAATAAGCTTGTAGGGAAACAGAACCAAGTTATTGCATACAAGGTTTCTAAACAAAACTTTAAAAATCTCTTACTGTGCCTAATAAACCAATGCACATGCTTTGGGAGGGAGATGATGGAAGGAGGAAATAGTAATTAATTCAGAGCTGCACTGTCCTTCTATAGAAGGGTGATATTACCAGTTACTACCTTTTTTTGAAGATCTAAATATAGATTAATTCATTTGCATTACAAAAAATGAAATGCAGGCAAAACATATTAGTTAAACAAATGAGTTCGTGGTATACATCGGCCATGACAATATTCTTTTATTGCATTTAGATTAAATTTCAAGAAAAAGAACACAAGTCATGAAAAAGAATGTTTTCTCATTTTCTGTTTTCTCCCAGAGGAGTGTCTGAGAGGAGGAAGGCAGTGGAAGCCTAACGTAGTAGATAATACTTTTATATTTATTGGGACTTTAATTTGGTACCTTATATATTAACTAGGTACTAATTTGCCGGTGAAAACTACATAGAGTAATACTATACAGATTAATAGCAATAAAAATAATCACGCTCTGACTGTTAGATGGTGTGTCTTCGTAGAGCAGCTAACATTAACCTAACGTTTGGGCTGCTCTGCTCTGCTCTCTTGGCACCTCAGGCTGTGTGTTCTCTCCTTCACACAGCGCGTTGGACAAATAACAGTGCTAACTTAGGGATGAGCGGGATTGTGCCGTTGGCCCATCCTCCTGCAAGCAAGTTTGGACTGAGATCCGCAGAAACATAAGCCAATTAGGGATTAATTTGACTAGCTGTGCTGAGGCACACATTAATTGGATGGATCTGTGAATTCTTTTGCTGAAACATGTGGGGTTCATCCTCTCTGAGTCACTATGATAGCAAGACTGAACAGCAACAATATACACGTGTGACTAAATCTGTTAATAAGCAACCATCCCTTGGATATATATTGACTTAGTTGATTTATGCTCCTTTTTTGTCATCGAAATGTAATCCAGCATCTAATTTCTGAATCGGCTAATGTATACGAGGTTTTTAAGATGAGAAATCTCTTTTCTTTCAGGCGTATCTAATCAACTGTGTATGGAACTGTTATAAATACATCAGCAACAGAAATTTGCCGGAGATAGCTGTGTACCCTGCATTTGAAGCTCCTCCACAGGTAAAACCTTTTTGAGGTGAAAGGAAACCGAAACGTTTAATTCTGGAGTAGAAAAACGCAGTATTCATGGATGTTTACACATCTGGTCCAGTTTTCTAAACTAAGACTGGAAAGATTAACATCAGCTGCTTTGACTTCGTTAAGATAGATTGAGTTACCTTATAATTCATAAAATAGGAGTTTTTATAGAGAGACGTCTTAGAGCGTTTTGTAACAGAGGGAAGCTTTCTGATTGCATGCATCAAAACCTTCCTTGCTGTCTTGCAAAACCAAGAGAGGGGTAGAATTAATGACCTAGGGTTAGCTTCAGTGAAGCAGTAAACTGTGTGCCTTTCACTTCCTCAGTAGCTTACTAGAGGTATCAGTAAGTTCTCAAAAATATTTGCCTGCAACAGAGAATTAAATTGCTGATGTGGTATGCATGTTTTTATTTTGCTTTTTTTCTTCAACCTTCGGCATTAATCACTTCAAAATGTCTTCTCTCCAGTATGTTCTGCCAACCTATGAAATGGCAGTGAAGATGCCTGAGAAGGAACCTCCACCTCCCTACATACCTGCCTGAAGCAACTTTTATGTTAATTAACATCTGTACCAGCTTCTTGGGGGTTTTGTCTTTTAATCTTGCAAAACTGCTTAAGTAATAGAAATATTCAGGGCTTTAGGAGCAAACTGTTCTGTTTAAAATGTTTGATATAAACTTACTAAGCAAAACATCTGGGAGTGATTTTGTTTGCTTTAATTTTTGTTCTCCTTAATGCTCTTAAACATTTTATTGCCTGAGGGCTTTATACTGCAAGAACTTATTTGTGTGACTAACTTGTGGCTTTTAATATCAACTGAGCCAATATATGATTAAAGTTAGCTACAAATATAAGTGTCTGCAGGATCGTGCCCTTAATTTATATTAATTTTTTTTGTAAAGTAGTTCATAAAGACAATCTGATTGTGCAGCAAAATGATAGTTTGCCTTTATCCAGTTTTTGGAGGGGGAGGGGTTTGAATGTGGTATATACATGAATTTTTTTACTTTGCACTTTTCTCATATGTTATCTTACCTTCCTGTGTTGTTTTTTTGTTTATCCCATGTCCTGAAACACAGTATTTTCAGGAAGAAGCGAGGTTGGCACAGGAGTTGTATTACAATGTGCTGTGAGTGCAAGAAAAATAAATAGAAATGTAGATGATGGTTGCATGCTTCTAATCTTATATGTATTTTCTTCTTTGTGATAAATGATACTTAAATAAATCTTTTACGAAATGTTTACCAGTAGCCTTGACTGGCCTGCCTTTTTTCCTGTTTAAAAAAACTTATTTTAAGTGCTTCAGTGTACTGCAGATAATCCCATATACATACAGCTTAGTGAACCCTGATTCCCTACGGGGTTGTTCGGTGGTTGATCTGTGTTCTCCAGTAGAAGTCCTCCTTTGGGTGGAGAACATGGATTCCCTTTAGTGTATAAGCTTGTTTTGCAGCTTTTTGTACTCGAATTGTACTCGAGGTGTCCAGCCCTCTGGGCAAATTCAATGTCTGATAAGCTCAGATGTTAAGAGCAGGACAGACACCCAGTAGGACTAAAAAGTATTTCCACTGGAAAATGTCCAAAGTTGCTGGACATATGCCATAACATCAGTAGTGTTCTCCTTTTAAAAAATATCTTTCTACTCTTCCTTCTTTGTGGTTACAGATAAAAGCTATTTTACTGATCTGCTAATATAGCTGAAGAGAAACTGGCTTCCTACTATGGCAGATGAAAGGGATCTGTGATTAAAGTAGGGGAAAGGATTAACACTGCTGGAGCATGCAGGCTGTTGATTATTCTATTCACCTGAAGTATGTACCTCCTTCTTGTCCCTTTGAAGTTTAAAAATGCCATTGGTCATTACCAAATATCAGCCATAGGTTCCTTAGTTTTCTCTTTACCAAAGCTGCAGTCTGTGAGAGCACCTTAAATTGTACCAGTGCATGAATGTCCTGTGCTGCTGTCCTGCACCCTGCATTTCCAGTTACCCTGTGCATACAAGTGTCTGAGCTGCACCTAGTTTCTACGTTCTTGTGGGTCTGGACTCCAGAAAGGGGGAGTCTTTAGGTGCTTGCAGACTGTTAAAATGCAGTCAATTTCAGTTTCTGCAGGGAAACTGAAAGAATCTGTCATTTTAGGTTGGAAACGATCTTCTAAATCATCAAGCCCAACTCTCAGCCTGACCTACCAAGTCCCACCACTAAACCACTGTGTCCCTTAGGGCTGTGTCCACACACCTTATATACCTTCAGGGATGGAGGCTCCGCCACTTTCTTGGGCAGCCTGTTTCCATGTGTGACCACTCTCTGTGAAGAAATTCATCCTAATAACTAATCTAAACCTCCCCTGTACAACTTGAGACTGTGTCCTACTACTTGTCACCTGAGAAAAGAGAGTGACACCTTCCTTGCTCCCATCTCCTTCCTGTAGTTTGGAATGGTCTAAGAATCACACAGCTGAAACTGTGTATGAAACTTTGTGTATTACACAAGCTCTCGATATCGATAACCTCTCACTATTGATCCCAGCGTATATATTCTGGCCTGGATCCATCACCACTGGGGAGATTCAGTGTGTGTTACAGAATGAAGCCAAAAATTTCCTCCTTTGTTAGCTTTGTCCCCTGTGAGCGGACACTGAAAGGCCTTGGAAGGGCTGGATGGGGACAGAGGACTTGAGCTGGGTGTTGCAGCCCTATGGGTTGCAGGTGTGACAGTGGCCCCTCCTAGAGTGTTGTCAAGATGGCACTGGCTGGAGTGAATTAATTCTTACCAAAGATTGTTGCTGGTGGGCTGTGAGGGTGTGGTGGCCCCTTCCTGTTCTGCATTGGAGCTTCCTGTTCCCGTTTCAGCTAAAGGAGGAAAGGGCTGGCAGTTCTGCACATCGACTGCAGCTCAGCTCAGGCGTGTCCTGAGCAGGTTTGTGCCCTAAGCCATAGTTCTTAGGGCTAGAGGGAATGGCCTCAAGTTGCACCAGGGGAGGTTCGGGTTGGACATGAGGAGACATTTCTTCTCAGAAGGAGCAGTCAGGCATTGGGACGGGTTGCCCAGGGAGGTGGTGGAGTCACCGTCCCTGGGGGTGTTCAAGGAAAGGTTGGACGTGGTGCTTAGGGACATGGTTTAGTGGGTGACATTGGTGGTAGGGGGATGGTTGGACCAGATGACCTCGGAGGTCTCTTCCAACCTTAATGGTTCTATGGTTCTGCCAAACCTTGCTCAGCTTCCCACAGAAAACGCTAGGACTTAGGTGGCTAGGGTATAGGACTGAGAACAAAGGCATCTTTGTGTGCCTTGCTGTGAGCTTTCTCTCCTGTTCTTTGCAAATTCTGCCTTGGGGACTCACTCGAGCCTCGCAGCGTGAAGTTAGCAGACCCGTGCCAGAAGATTTTGGTGGCGGGCACACGGGTTCCTTTCCATCTGCACCCTCGGAGCCCTGCACCCTCTCCTCCCCGCTGGTGAGGCCGGTGACCCCTTCCCTTCCCTTCCCTTCCCTTCCCTTCCCTTCCCTTCCCTTCCCTTCCCTTCCCTTCCCTTCCCTTCCCTTCCCTTCCCTTCCCTTCCCTTCCATCCCGGGGCCGCACGCCCCGTTCGAGGCGGGGGCAGCCGCCACCACCCGGCGGCTTTAAATGCGGGGCGGCGGGGCGGGCAGGCAGGGGGGCACCATGCGGCGGCCGCTCGGCATCCTCGGCTGCTGCCCGGTTCTTCTCCTGCTCCTCCTGCTGCTCCTGCAGCCCGGGGCACGGAGCGTCCCGCACCGCCTCCGCCGGCAGCCGCTGGGCAGCGGCTTCTCCGGGAGCCACGGCGCGGCAGGTACCGGCCCCGCTGCCCCCGGGTCCCCCCCGACCGGAGCTGCCTCCTCTGCCCGCTGCTGGGGGCTGCCCTGCCCCGGGGATGATGCCTGGAGCTCGCTCGCTGCTGCCTGCTTTGCTCGCTGCTACCCGGCCTCTCCGGGTGCTACCTGTCCTGGCTGCTCTTTGGGATTTCTTCCCTGCTTGCTTTTGCAAAGGGGGACTGGAAAGGTGTGTGCCGGGGACGTCTTGCTGGAGCTGCAGCGGTCCAAGGGTGTGCTTGTAGGCAGAAGTGGCAACTATTTGGACCGGCTGACCTCCAGAGGTCCCTTCCAACCTCGGCCATTCTGTGATTCCCTTCCCTTCCCTTCCCTTCCCTTCCCTTCCCTTCCCTTCCCTTCCCTTCCCTTCCCTTCCCTTCCCCTCTTTTCTCCCTAGATACCTGTTTAGTTTTCAAACCATCTCTACTTCAGACTCATAGCAATATTAGGCTCCTGAAAAGTTTTGTTCCCTAACCTAAAAAAGATCATTTTTATACTTTTTTTTTTTTTTAGGATGAACATTGTGCATCTTTTTTCTTTCATGTCTTCAGATACACCTGCCTGTACAAATATTTCCTCATATTTTCCAAGCTTCACAAGGAGCACAAAGCCATTCTTCTAAATGCTTATGCAAACTCTGAGTTATGGGATGCATGTAGAATTATATATAATATACCTGGATGGAATCTTAGATTCATGCAGTCCATTTCCCTGTCCCAAAGTAAAATCAACTCTACTACTGTGCTTCGTGATCGAAGTAAGATGTATCTGTGCAATTTGTTATTTTCCCTCCTTTTACACTTGCACAAGAGAAAGAAGTTCTTTAACATATTGGAAAAAAAGCGTTGTTTTCATCTCTGCTTTTAAGAGACTTCTGAAGAAAATGATTTTTTTTTTAATTATTTTTACTTTTTATTTTTTACTTTAAAGCTGGAATGGCATAATAAAAGTCAACTTGATAGTAGCTAGAAGAGGTGTGTCAGGCTCTGCAAGCTACTCTTCATGGAGTATATTCAAGCTGATTGAACACTTTTTGCTAGACAATGATACTTGAGCAGGAGCATCTCCTTTGAAGGAACACTCTGCTTTTGGGAGCCTGTTTTTCTTAAACCAGTATTTCAAATCCATACCTTGATGATAGAAACTAAGTTCATGGTGGCATCAAGGTCAAGCTCCCAGGACAGGGAGTGCTCAGCTTTGGTTTCCTGCTGCTGCTGTCTTGATTCTTTTCAGTTTTCCTTGAAGAGATGCTTGTCTTTGCTCTGAGCTATAGCTTTTCTGTTCAGTCTAGATTTCTATGTCAGTGAGGAACTTTAGAAGCTACAAATATGTGTGTAAATGTTCATTTTGACATGTAAAATTGCTTCATGAATAATAACCTCTATATATAATAACTGCTATAGAAGCTTTAACGCAGTAACAACTGCTTAAGAAGCATTTATCACAGCATGGTCTGCATCTTGTTCCTGTTGGCCTTTATTTTGTCTTGTTGTGTACTTTGGATTGTGAATTACAAGCAAGAAATAATTTCCAGTCGTCAATCTGCTATAACAGCTACTGCTAACAAATATTGTTAACATCTGTTCACTATGTAATCTGTCCCATTGTTTTACTGCTTCATTTCTGTTGTTATAAAAATGAATTCAAGCTTTATCTGTAAGAAGAAAAAGTAAGTTCATTTACATATTAAAACACTTCTGTGTAGGCTGCTGCATGCGAACTACAAACCCTTGTTTCAAGGATAGCCAGGCATTATTTTGGGGGCTCAATGTGACTATCTTTTAATGCTTAAAAGTGCTCAATCATGTATTACTTGTCAAAAGGATTACTTAAGAATTTCTAATGTGTTGCCCCTATAATTTTAAGACTCTTCCTAGAGAATGAAGGGTGCCTGTGTTTATCTGGTGGAGGTAGTTTGCCATCACAGTCCCATGAAGATGACTGACACGCTTTCCTTCCCTCCTGACAGACTCTGCTTGCAAGAACCGGCCCCTTGACCTTGTCTTCATCATAGACAGCTCCCGTAGTGTCCGACCTGAAGAGTTTGAGAAAGTGAAAGTCTTTCTGTCAAAAATGATTGACACTCTGGATGTTGGTGAAAGAACAACCCGCGTGGCAGTCATGAATTACGCCAGCACTGTCAAGGTAGAGTTTCCCCTCCGGACCTACTTTGATAAAGCCTCTATGAAGGAGGCCATCTCTCACATTCAGCCTTTGTCTGCTGGCACAATGACTGGCCTTGCCATCCAAACTGCCATGGATGAAGTCTTCACTGAGGAGATGGGTACCCGGCCAGCAAACTTCAATATCCCCAAGGTGGTCATTGTTGTGACAGATGGACGGCCACAAGACCAGGTTCAAGACGTGGCAGCGAGCGCCCGGACAGCTGGCATTGAGATCTACGCAGTTGGGGTAGATCGTGCCGACATGCAGTCCCTGAGGGTGATGGCCAGCGAGCCACTGGATGAACACGTCTTTTATGTGGAGACCTATGGTGTGATCGAAAAGCTGACATCCAAGTTCAGAGAGACTTTCTGTGGTAAGGTGGTCAGTCCAAGACGGTAGTGTAATTTGGCTCCTTTTGGCTCCAACTGTGGTTCCACTCCCTAAGAAAGAAGTTTTTATTTCGAGAAGTGTTATGTATTGCATTTACATATTTCCATTGCCATCAGTTGGGCAAACAAGTCAACCCTTTTATTCA
Source organism: Cygnus atratus (assembly GCF_013377495.2). Lineage (NCBI taxonomy): Eukaryota > Metazoa > Chordata > Aves > Anseriformes > Anatidae > Cygnus > Cygnus atratus. Next base: position 10,611,137 of record NC_066364.1, read on the forward strand.
GTGGAGGCCGAGTAATTGCCTTTCACTTTGAATAGTAACCTCACCGTGCAAGGAACAGGACCGATTTCAGGGGATGTTCTTGTGCAATTGGCATGATTTAGTGCATGAGAAGGCACTGCAGCCTGGCTGGGATTCAGCTACGTCCTGTTACTGAAATGCTGAGAGCCCACGGTGGAGCTGTGCAGGCTGCTCATTTCTGTTCCCATCTGGATAGGAAGGAAGGAGGGTGGAAGTGTGGTTCTGAAGAGCTCCTTATAGGTTCAGACTACAAAAATCAGGTGAACTGCCATACTAGCTTGAGAAATTTGATGCAGGACAAAGTGTCTGAACACAACGGCGTGTTCTCTCAGGATAGGCTTTCACTGGGCAGGCGTTCCTGGGCTTTTTTGGTGTGCCAACCTTTCCCTGTTCCTCTGCCACTAGATTTTGACAGAGAGCTGCTTCAGCAGCTCCTGGGGGCTGGGCTTTGCTCTTTGAGGGCTGGTCTTGGAAGAGTGCTGGATGTGTGTATGGTTTGGGTTAGAACACCACTAACAATGCAAGACCAGCGTGGGTTGTCATTGTCATTGACAAAAATCTATGGTGTACCTGGAAAATTGAGGTTTGCCTATAAACAGCTATGCCACAGCCCTACCCACAAAGAAACAATGACTTCTTGACAATTAAAGCAACTTGTATTAAGTAGATTTTTCCAGTAAAATTCTAAGGAAATGCCTTGTAAAATAAGTCTCTGGCAAATAAAATCAGGTGCAAAGAACATTGTGAGAGAATTCAAGTAGCAGCCATTGCCTCAGGAACTTGGCTGGCAAGAATGTGTTACTTCGTTATTTCAGAGCCTTGCTAAAAATTACCACCGTACCTTTTGAATACATTTAGAGTGAATAGACTTCTTTCTCTAGGTATGAAATAAATGTGTAGGACCATCTGTAGGCAGGACACTTTGCCCAATAATTAACATAGGAAATGCTTGAGGTCTGGCTTGACATCATGTTGTGTTGCTGATGTGACCACATCCTCTTTCTGGTAGCTGGAAGCGGGTGCAAGCCCTCACCTAGCTGCACAGGTATGAGTGCTGTGAAAATAGCATTTATTTTCCACCTATGTTCTAGTGAAAGCGAGTCTTTTTATAGCACCAAAGAAAAATCTCTTGTTCTGAAATGCAATACTACTGTTTATTGTGATGAGGCATAGGAATTATTCTCCTGTTAAGCTGGAGGATATACCAAAGAGAGCTCACACTTACATATTTCCAGCGTAACTCTGAGTTTCCTACATGCAGTTAGCCAGAATCTGTAGGATTCATGAACAAAAATGGAGTAAAGGGCATGCTATTTCAAAAGGCTCTTACAAACCAAACGAATCCAAGACAGTCTTGTTATATAGTGTGGTTAAACCGAGTCTTTTCCAGCTCTGAACTGTTTTTTGGACAGACAGAAATCTGGACTCACCAGTGACAATTAGGATGTTCTTTGCGTTGGCCAAGCCAAACAAGTTTGTTTGTGGGGTGAACTGAAAACAGGAAAACTAATGTTCAGGGGCAAAATAGTTGGTTAAGATCAGGTCCTTGCTGCATTTAGAGCATCACCAGGATGGTGAGACCATCCTGGAGATGGAAAATCTTAGCCTTGAATTGGTGTCAAAGTCAGTGGAAGCTTGCCTTTCCTACCACAAAAATCTGACCAGTTGAATATGAGCTTCTCAGTTTGCTTGAAAATATCACCCACAGATTTTGTTCATAAATCATTCATATGAAGTCTCTTATTCCCAAGAATATAACAGAATGAAAAGACACTGGCTTGGTTTCAGATTTTTTTATTTTTATTTTTTTTGCCAATAGAAAGACAAGACACACTTTCTGTCTTACAAGGGGATATCTAAATCTTCCACATTTTAGAAGACAAGAAATGTTGCCTCACATTCAGAAATAATGAGACCATTCAAGAACTCTTGTTCGTCATTTCTTATCTCACCACTACTGCTTTTAAGTTTGATTTTACCATTATGCCATATCCACATTGTAGCTACTCATCCAAGTAAAATCTCAGGTAATAACTCAACAGGCTTGTCTCTCCATTTTTCTTCTCTCCTTTGTTTCCTTCTTCCTTTTCACTCCCATTTTTGCCTTCCCTCATTTTCTCAGCTTTCCCTCCCTTTCTTCTTCCTGTTTTCATCTCATCTAAATGTAGTCATTTAGAAATTATATAAATTTAAGTGAGTATCTAAGTTTCCTTTGCAGGCATATCTTGAGGTGATCCACAGAGGCAGCATATCCAAAGCTAAATACACTTGAGAAAAATTGGACAGAAGTTAAGTAGTTAGGTGGTCAGACTTGTGAATGAAAAGACTGTCAGCACATGTAGCTCTCATTGCAGAGACAGCCCAGTGTTATCACAGGCATTTTGTCTGCCCTGTCATAACAGCAAACTTATATCCAGCTGCCATCCATCATGCTGCTTTTCATATCACTGTTTTCTCATTCCAATGAGATAACCTTACTGTCTGCTGGGGAATTAGCCAGTCTGCTCAAATTTCATCTCATTTTGTAGCATGCAGTTTCATTTGCTCTAAGGCTCGGGCATTATTTCTGTATTGTCTTTCAGTCAGGAGGTTGCCGTGCATGTAAAGCTGCCTTACTGTAGGCTTTCCTCCGTATCCTCTTTTGGATGTGACTTTTTAAACCTGATGGAGCAAGGCAGCTGCAGCTCTCACATGCCCATCGTGCACTGCCTGCGTTCTTTGGTGGCTGATCTGCCTGGACCAGTGTTCAAAGACACTCCTGTTATCCCTGAGAACACAGCCTGTTATCCTAGTGCCTCTGAGTTGTTTTTCTGTTCCTCCTAGTCTCGATGCTCTTTCTGTTGTGACTTAGTTTATTTTATTGTGCCGTCACATTTCATTTTACATGAGAGGCTTTTTACAATACAGCAGGAATTCATAAATCAGCTTGTATGCCAGTAAGCAGAGTTTAGCAAGTTAAACCAGGTCTTTTTCATTGCCGAGTTCCCATTTCCAACGTAATGGTCCTAAATGCTTAAAATCTCTCTCTCCCTGTCACACTTCTTTTGCAGATCAGTCTTGTCTTTCTGCCCCCTCAGGTGGGAAGCTATTTCAGGGTCATTTATGATCTCTTTCTTCTGGCTACAAAATGATGCAAAAGATGACTGCAACTTCTGTGATAGTGACTCAGTACTGAATTTTCCTACTACTGATCCAGCAAACCGTGCTAGATGTGAAGTACTTTTGTAAGAGTAAATTATTAATGAACGTTTCTTTCCTTTGGGATGACTGAAATGCTTTTTGTGTAAACGCCCTCTGTAGCTGCGAATACATGTGCGCTTGGGACCCATGACTGTGAGCAGGTCTGCGTGAGTAATGGTGGATCCTACCTCTGTGATTGCTTTGAAGGCTACACGCTGAATCCAGATAAGAGAACTTGCTCAGGTATTACTCCTTTGGTAAATGTATTAAATTAGAAAACAGAAATAAATCTCTTTTTTAATAACACAGTTGGATTTCAGAAGCTACTTTTGTACTTCTGTTGAAACAGTGAATGTCTGTATCCCCTTTAATAATAGATCTAATAATAAATAATTAATAAATAAGTCTTTGGAAGCAATGGTGAGAAGTAGTTTGATTGCCTCACCATCCTTTTTATTATGCCTGCAGAACCATTCATTAGGGCCAGATGCCAAAACAAAGTCTTCAGATGTGGACACCATATAGATATTTTCTCCTACCATTTACTCTAATTCCTTCAATTACTCTTGCCATTTCTGAGTTGATTCCAAATAGAAATGCACTTGAAAATGTTCCTCTCACGTGTGTTTTGCAGTTGTGGATGTGTGTGCACCTGGGAAGCATGAATGTGATCAGATCTGCGTGAGTAACAACGGGTCCTATGTCTGTGAATGCTACGAAGGCTACACCCTGAACCCAGATAAAAAGACTTGCTCAGGTAAGAATTAAAGGCTACTTTAATATATGACACTTACTTATGGAGACATCAACATATTTTCTGAGTTATCTTCATTGCTTCTAGTTGAAAAACTGCTTGCAGGTATCAACTCTTAAAATGAGAATTTACCTGTAGCCTTTCCCCGTGGTTCAAATACCAATAAAATTGTACTTTTCCTTAAATATCTTGAGTTAAAATAAATTAATAAATAAATAAATTGCCATCGACCTACCATTTTATGATCTTCATGATACTTCATAAACATAGTCCGTGGGAGAGGAGGAACCTATGCCAGAGATGCCCACCAGCACTGTGTCTCCACTGGAGACCGAGTGCCACTGGTCCACAGAGAACTTAAAACCTGATGATTTTTCCATATCCCCTCCATCTCCCCTGTCAAAAGTCAGTGGTTTTGTTTGTTTGATGTTTTTTGCTTGTTTTTTTTTTTTTACAACTTGCTGCTTCTGTTTCTAAGCTATGCAGGACTCCACAATATAGCAACCCCAACCTTTCACCATAAGCACTTTCATCACCCTGAAAAGTTAGCTTATTACGATTTTTTTCCCCATATATATATATATATTTTCTGGAGTTGCTCTTTTAAATCCAGAAGTTTTGAGCAGAACCAGTCTTGAAGCAGCTATTTTGTACCTGGTAAGGGCCTCCCTCCTTTGGAGAACACACAAGCACTCCTCTCACTGAAGTTTTCATACCTCTCATGTCTGAAGAGAGACCATAACCTCCCTGTGCTTCTGCTTCATTTTTCGCATTGTTGTTTTTTAACTAGGTTTCATATCTCCTTGCCATTTAATAGTACTCGTACATGACATTCCTAGCTTTTTGTGCCTGCCTTCAGATGAGAGTATGAATTTGGATTCATCATAGTTACTGCTAATATTGCGCGAAACAACAACATGGCAGGTTATTGCCCGTCTCAGTGTGGTGCTTTAGCTTCAGCCTTTGTGGGGTTATTCAGGGCAGCCAGAATTGCAGATGAAAATCAGACTGTGCGATACATGGTATAGTGATGTCCTGGAGCCCAGATATCTGCCTCCTGCATTAAATGATCAGTAACCGAATTCAGTTGTCTGCAGCATAATATAATAATGCAGTAAGGCGCTGGTTGGATCCTATTTTGAATCCTAATTAAATTGTGTTTATAAATGTTGAAGTATTTAGAATGCTTGAGTGTCAGTGAGGGATTAATTGGTTTCTTCTCTAAAACATGGTCCTCCACAGCCATCGACTTGTGTGCACCTGGGAGGCATGACTGTGCACAAGTCTGTCGGCAAACTGATGGATCCTACAGCTGCGACTGCTTTGAAGGATTCACTCTGAATCCAGATAAGAAGACTTGCTCAGGTTGGTCCTCCTGGTCAAGAAAGTACTGTGTTCAGCTAAAATCAAATAACTCTTCTAAGTCAGGTTAACTTATGTTCTTTTTCTAATACATTATGCAAGAGTTTGTACAACTCCTGAAAGCACAGTGCAACTTCAGGTTTTTCTTCATGTTTCCAGTAATAATTTGAGACTTGTGACTCTTCTACAGTTGTGTGAAGCTTGTAATTGCTGTAAGTAAAATGCCATTTGGCATTTCCCTGGGGACTTCACAATATATTCACTCTCAAGGGGCACAAATTGTCATATCCACCTGAGAGAGGAGAAGGATAATATATTTGGTGGGGATATGTGACACGCACTACCTGTGTCAGGAAGCTCTCCAGCAAACCAGCATAACGAAGATGTGGGAATGAGACAAAGAAGAGCAGGGTCTGTACTGGAGGACAGAGTACAGCCTGTGTAATCACACCATGAGTGTAATCACTCTTCCTGGTGGATGTGTTTGAAACTTAAAAAAATACTCTGGCTTTAGAGCTCTAGAGGCTGGAGAGAAATGTTCTTTCCCAGTGCTGGTCTCTTGTGGAGAATAGAAGCATTGACATGGTTGGTACATAAGGATGTATATATAAATATATGGTACATATGGCTTAATATGTATTCTGTATCATTTTCACTTGATTAGCATTTGAAGTTCACCTTTCATTTCCTTGTATGTCTCACTGATGATTTATTTATATAAAACCCTTTTTTCCACTTTCATCATAATCCCTTTCCTTACTATATTTTGTGTGACAAACCCAGGCTTCCAAATCCAGGAAATTCGTACACAAATCCCTCCAATTAATTCACAGTTCTTGCATCTCAAAGAGGCAAAACCGTTTTCTCGATATTTCCTCCTGCCTAGTTTAGGAGTTGATTTTGTAAATCAGATCCTAAGATTAACTCTCAGCTGGTATTACATAGAGACTGCAAACATCTGTGAAGGAATGTGAATTCAGTGAGGCATCCCTTTTGTGAGTCCAGTCCTCAATCTCCTTTCATAGCAATGATTATCCCCCTGCATACTCAAATTTCAGATTATTTCTCCAATATGCTTGCTTTTTTTTTTTTTTTTCTTTTGAATCTCATTTTGCATGAGGCTGCTTGTGATTTCTCAACCATCTCCAGGTCTCTGTGATATAATAAAAATAGCATAGATCCAGGAGGGGCTCTTTTCTTTCTTGTTTACTTGCTTCTTTCTTCCTTTTTCTATTTCTTTATTTCTCTCCTTTCTTTCTTCAGTTGCTTTTGCCTTACAGGACCTCCTTACTGCAAAAATATCCAAATATAGGAACTCCTCAACTTGCTTTTTTGGAGTTGATGTGTTAAATTTGGCAGAAAACCTCTGCCTCACACTTAAAGTGCCCACTTTGTAACTGGCAGCGGGTGCCACGGCTTTCTTTTTTTTAGCAGCCACGTATACTCTTCTGTTTATGGTCTTTTCACTCCAATAAAACAGTGTCTTATCCAACTCCATCAGAGTTGAAAAAATGCCAAATGCTCTCTTAAAATCCAGATATTTGTTCTCTGAATTCCCTTGGATAATTATTTTGTAACTGGGTCACTGCTAGTTCAGTTCCTTCTGCAATCTGTTACAACACAAAAAAAGCATTGCTGCAGTTCCAAAAATCATATGAACTTCGTGATGTTGACAGACAGATAAGAACACACTCTGTATACCTTACTACAGCTAATAGCGTGCTGATGTGCAATGAAAACGTCCTGGTTTGAATCCAGATGGGAACTACTGATGCCAAATAAACAGTCTGAAGTTTGGGTATTGGTTAATATTCTTCTCCAATGCCTTCCTTAGCTGTCGACATGTGTGCACCTGGAAGGCATGACTGCGAGCAGGTCTGTGTGAGAGACGATCTCTTCTATACCTGTGACTGCTATCAGGGCTACACCCTGAACCCAGACAAGAAGACGTGCTCAAGTAAGACCAGATTGCTGTCCCCTGTCCCCCCATGCCCTCCCCAACCAGGCAGATGTATTGAAATCACTCTCGTTAGCAGGTTAATGTATTTGTATCTATTTAAGAAACTTACACGTGCATTTAAGCATTATAAGACAGTTCTATGTCACTCTGCCTTTTCCTCTTTGAGCATCATTTAGATACATAAGGTACTTCATGTGCACCAGTGCTGTTAACTGTCTAGCATTTGCTTCTTCCTTATCACCCTGTCATGAAGGCCTTCATTGTATTTCACTAAGTGCAATTATGCAACATTCAGCAAACCCAGAACTGAGAAATAATTGAAGAGACAAGAGCTGGGGTTAGTCACAGAGTCACACACTTCACAGCGCTGCGGAAACTGCATACCATCATGCAGGAGACAGCCTGGGGTGATGTCCTCCCTCCAGGCTGAATTTCATTTTGCTGTTTGTTTCTTTAGCTTCCCAGTGGCTTTGTGTTATGCTAAAATTGCTATTATTGTAAAAGCCTTCCTTTCCTTCCCAGCATCCTCACTGTAAAGCTACCGTGTACTGGAAACCTTTCCTAGCATGCCTTTGGAGGTGAGCTGGTGCTTCATATCTGGTCAGGTTAGACAGCTGTGGTCAGCATCACGGGCTGTAAAAGTAAGGACCGAGAGAGACCCCAGTAAAACAACTGGTTTTAGATCACTGCCCCAAGGCAACATCAGTTACACATCTCAGTAGCTGTTAGCGAGAGTTCATGCAGTATAAGTTCCCAGCATGGAGAAGCACTGCCATTGGGAAACATTTTAAAAGGTTTTCTTGTTTTTGGATAACTACTTCTCCAAAATGCATTTTGTAGGAATCGATGTATGCGCACCAGGAACCCATGACTGTGAGCAGGTCTGTGTGAGTAACGAGGGGTCGTACACCTGTGACTGCTACGAAGGCTTTACCTTAAATCCAGATGAGAAAACATGCTCAAGTAATAATTTAATATTTTTATTCTGAACATGTTTATTAAAGTACCTCTCTTTAATGTGTTAAATCCTTTCAATCTCCACAAGAAACTTTTTATCAACTCACTAACTCCCTAGAAGTATAATCCCTTTTCATTCTTTTCTGTCTACTTCCAATAATGTTTTGAGCTAGTTTGATACTTCTTTAGTTATAGCACTTACTGTATTTAAAACTACACTTGACTCTTACCTATCACCACACATTTAAGGATTTCATTGTATTTTATTTTTTTTAATCTGTTATAATATACATTTCCTTATGAAACCTGAATAACTAGGAGTACTGGCAAGGTTGGGGCATCTGTCTCTGGGGCAGAGGACTCAACTGTGTACCAGCATATAGAGGAGAGTGGGGGCCTGGAAGGGAACACAACTGGTGTCAGAAGAACAACTGCAATGCTAGGCCCCATGCTCTTTTCCACTCCTCCAACTGCACGGGCTATAATGGTATAAACTGTTCAGAGTGAAAGTACCTCAAGAGGTGTCTTGTCTGATCTGCTACTTCTCGGAGCAAGGATGATTTGACATTACATGAAGTTGACCTGTGTAAAAGCAAAATATAAAAGCGTTGAGTACAGCTAAACACCATCTACCAAAATAGTAATTTTTGTAGGTCTGGACTTAAATACAGTGTAAAAAAAAACAACTCTAGCATGTTTTGTGTGACTTGTTGGGCATCCCAATAGCAGTGGAGTTGCCCATGATTTCGCATATCAAATACTGGAAGACTCTAAATTTCACAGAAGCTCTGTAGAAGACTTCAGGATACCCTTGGACAGTTGCCATATGTAAAAGTAATTTGGCTAAAGCAGGCATAACTCAAGGAAGATCTGTATCTGTCACTGAAGAATTTAAATGCAAACATGCAAACTTCACTGGCAGTCAGTTGGAGACCAACCACGTTGGTGTGCTATTTTGAACTGGCCTTCCTCCAGCTGAATCTTGAACAGCTCTTCTTTGTACATCGGCCATAAAACCGGCAGGATGTTTCAAAATAGGGAGCTGAACAAATACAGGTTCAGTGGAATCAAGAAGACACCAGTTTCTGCGGTGAAATTCGCAAATGAATTTTTGCTCTGCTTGAAATGAATCTGTTCATAGATTTTTTTTTTCAGTGAAACACTGAATGAAGAAAAGTTAAAATTCGTATATCAGTCATTTTCTGTAATTGAAGCAGCCATCAGTTTCCATGTAAAATGGAAGAATCAATGGCATGATAAATAAAGAGAGAAACCAAAATAATTAAGAAAAAAAGAGAAACTATCTCCAGGTATAGTATTTCTATTGTTTTACTGTTAAAATGGTCTCATAATTTGTTTAGCATTGATTAGCTATGCATTTATATATCTGGAGAAAAAACAATTGAATAATCTTCTGCCAAGCAATGCAAAAAACATGTATAAGGAAACAGCAATTGCATACAAGTTATCTCTTGTTGAAAGGGCATTTCATAATTTTAGATCTTTTAAAGAGGTGCTGCCTTTGGAAGCTTAGTATTCTGGCCTCAAATGTACATGGTAATCTCACTATAGTAGCAGTGCTTCAGTAGTTGTTGGTATTGTTTGTTCTTAACCTGAAGCAACTGGTACAGCTTGCATATTTTCTTTATGGAGTAGGTGAAGTTAACTTGCCTTTCACAGAGATAAGAATTCACAGTCATCAGCTGATGCTTGACATGTCATTATGCCACTGTCAAATTATCACATCTCTGAGCCCTTTGTTTATGAACATCCCTGGTTTTGTGGCAGATTACGGAGAAAAAATTCTTGAGGACAGTTGAGGCCCTGGTCCTTGGTAAGCCTGCAAGTCTGAGGGCAAGAACTAGAAACAGATTAAATGGAATCACTGCAAAGGATGGCAATGTTTGCTTCCTTTTTCCTAAGAGGCTGATTACTTCTCTTCCATACTGACTCCTCCATTAATATTGTTGTGCTTTCCTACTAGATTTGAAATTCATTTGAACCCATTTGACCATTGTTGTTCCCTCCATATATATTGATGTGACATTGGATGGACTCATGTCCACACCTCCTGATGAATGAGGAACGATATTCCCTATGCATGTATATTGCCATTGTTATAAACCAAGAGTACTTGGGAGGTGAAACACGTTGATGACACAGCTGAACCTCTATTGCTTACTATTTAAAACTAATGCATGTGTTCCTGCTATTTTGTATTATTTACAAAGTGGTAAAAGTGGTACCTTGCTTGTCCTGCTCCTGGAGATAGGTCACGTGTGCCTCCAGCTACACGTTGGCCACCATCTCTGCCACCTTTCCCTCCCAGCTGCCTTGGGCTGCAGTCTCACAGCCTGGCTTCAACTCCCCTTGAAGAATCATGCATTTTCTTGGCTTTTAAATATTTTCCTAAGTATTCTAAATGCCGTTTTATCTCTTAGGAGCCTCAACAAGCAGTCTTGTAACAACTGAGGAGGCCTGTAAGTGTGAAGCCATAGCTGCACTGCAGGACTCGGTCACTTCACGCCTCCAAGCTCTGTCCACAAAACATATCCTTTTTCTTATGTGTTCAGCTCTTTACTAGTATTTTGGAGGTAGCCGTTTTGACACAAGACAGAGTGGAACATGCCTGTCAACAGAAAGTATTTTCTTGGTGATTTTATTAATGTCAGGGAGTGAAATTTTGCGTGTTGCCAATACTGTTATGTTTTCACATTTCCTTGAAGTGTTTTCATATCAAGGTACAGATAAAATGCACATCCCCACATCACCAGGATAATATGTGTTATGTTGAACATCAAAAGTTGCTCTATTTGTAATTTTTTCAGATGGCATTTACAGCACATGCTCACTTTTGAGCTCTGCTATTAGTAGCCTGTATATGTCCCCAAATTTTCAAGACACCTTCACAGGCAGCATGACAGTTGTCTGACTAGCTGTGGTTAGGTTTCCAACTCTGCAGGCAGGCAGGGTCCCAAATAGTTTTCATGCAAGTTCTCTTGTGTGAAAAACTGCTAGCCTATTACTACCCAGCTGCTGGGATATATCAGGCAGATATCAGGCAGAGCGGGAGGGCTGCGGGGCAGGGTGCTGAGCGTGGGGTACTGGGCGAGCATCCAGGCTGCAGCGCTTCTCAGGCGTGGGCTGCAGGGTTCACTGGCTTCATTCATTGCATTGCGGCAGCAAACAGAAATGTAGCTGGCCCCTGGATTAGACATTTCACAAACATGTGGGAGGAAAAATAAAAATGGTGAATTCTGTGGTGTGGTAGCAAACCTGAATGCTGGAATAAATGTCCTCAGATGGAATGAGAAGAACTAATAACTGGATGTTGGACAAGCTGTGATTCAGCATCAGGCACAATTTTTAAAAGTGAGAGTGGTTGATCACGGTTGACCGTTTACCAAAGGTTGTGGTAGGTTTTCAGTGCTGGAAATTTCTGAGACTACATGCTTTTCTTCTGTGAAAGGTGCTCTTGTTCAAATAGGAATTCATGTAGGGGAGTACTAGGTCTGTGGTTGTCATCCTGATCCCTGGGGCTTCAAAATCAATGAAGGGGGATATTTCAGATTAATCAACGTGGGAGACTAGTAAGTTTTGTATATTAACTCATCATTTATACAGATAAATGGCTTCTTCAGTTCACCAAGGTTTCTGAAAGCCAAATGAAGTCTTCTACCATAGACACAACTTTCCCAGTTCTTGAATAAATTCAAAGTTATTTTTATAGGTCTAAGTGGAAATCCCTCTCCTTGTAGGGTCCCTTGAATTCACTTTATCTTCCTGGGTAGGGTGAAGAGGAGAATCTAATTTTCCTTGGAAATTCCTCACCATTCCAGGGAGTCTAAGTAATTAAAACTGAGTGCCAAGTTAATTAACCCTGTAATGCCATCTTGACAGTAGCACAATATCTATCTCAAAAGAACAGACTATCTCTCTACCCCAAAGCACTAATATTAAACAAGATGGTAGTAGTTTCAAGTTAGCAGTATACTTCATTACAAAGAACTGATGCTTTCTTTCGAAGTCCTTCTTTGCTGGGCAATTTGTATCCCTAGCTTCCTTTCAAAACAAACTGGAAAAAGCAGCAGCATCTGCTACTCCTCAGCCCTGAATGTCACTCGCTCCAACTTCTTGTAAGAAATTGGGGTTGTAGAGAAAATTTGGGAAGTTAACAGACCTTGACAGCTCTCTAAAATGTTTTGAAAGTTCTAGTTCAAGCATGTATTGATCTCATTTAGAATCTGATTTTCTGTGTAAAATGCAGTAATGAGAAACATAAAAAAACAAACCTCATAGCCACCTATTGTATTGCCCTTAACAACTGACCACTAGACGAAGTGTCTGAGAAGCTGCAAGCATATCAAGAGAGACAGCAGGTTGTCTGAGCTACCATTCTACTTAGATAGATCCCAAAATAATATTTCAGAAGCAGTTATTTTTTATTGTGTTCAGCAAGCTTTATTTTGTTGCACAGCTTACAGAACAGCATTTGGTTTGTTATTATTTACAAGTGTCAAGAAGACTTCAGGAAGACAACCCTCTTGAAAATATAACCTGAGGATCTTCATGTACAGTCACTTTGTAACCATAAAGCTACCTATACCTGCTGTGCTTTGGTCTGTACTGCAAGTAGTACAGCAGGTACCGTTATTCTGCAGTAACTGCATTCTTATTCTCTTATTTAAAAGTAAATACAGGAAAGAAAGGAATGGAAAAGTATTCACATCATATAAAACTGTGAAATGGCTAGGCAGAGTAAAAAACGTGCCTCTGGCATTTGTCCATTAAAATGGAAAGTACTTTGTGGTCTTGTAACTTATTTTAATAAAATAAAGTATGATCAGCACACTGATGTTCTTTCCTTTTTTTTTTTTTTAATATATACAACTTAAAGTATGTGTGTTATGAAATAAACAGTTTAACAAAGACAAGGAAACAAAACCTCAAAGATAGAAGAAGAACAAATGGAAGGAATCTGCATAATTAAACAGGACACTGTTCTTGAGTCACACAGTCGGAAAAAGAACAGTTTGATTTTGAAACCTACAACTCCTTGTTAATGTTGATAAGAGGGTTAATAGTTATTTCAAAGTTGTTCTACACTTGGAAGAATGACATACGTGCTGCAGTTTAAGGCTTTTATCCTGCAAGATTTACTTATGTTCGCAATCAGTCATTCCTCTTGTCATTCCACAGACCTTCCTGGGACTACTGGTGCCAGTTGGGCTTGCAGAAGCTGACAATTTACAAATTTCACTGTTAAAGGAAATCCACTTATTTAGCACACTTGCATGTGTAATCATGCAAATAAATCACAATCACAATTTTGTATGTAATCATACAAAATAAATCACGTGAAATATTAAATCAGTAGATGGTATGCCAAGGACATATAACAACATTTGTGCTCGTGTCATACCCTGCACGTTGTACATACAAACTATTTCAAGGAAAATCAGGCAGGAGTTCACTTAGAGAGCACATACAATTAGGGATGAATGCTGCTGACATGGAGGTTCTCCTGGTTAATGCCTATTTTGTGATGCGTCTTCGCTGATATTACTTTGTTGCTGTTCAATTACAGTTAGCATGGGACAACCTAGCTGTGCTATAGATGCTTCCTCAAAGAGCTGTACGTGCATATTTTTTCTGTAACTCGTAGAGTTTTATATCCAGCACTTTACTTTGCTTATTTTCATGTCCTCGGCTTGAACATGGGTATTATATAAGGATTTATGGGACCAGAAGTATGCCTTGGGCTCCGTAATTGGTAAGAATAAACAAGTTATAAATCTAATGCAAGACTTTTCCACTTCTTGGCAACTGGGAGTGTATTACATTAGTCCCATTTACACTAGGGCTGGTTGTCAAATGAGATGTATAATTTTACATGATTGTGGAAAATTGTCCTGGGGGTCAGATCTGCCTTGCAAGAGCTGGACAGGCTTTGTTTCATGTGCTAGTATTAATAATGCCATTCTACCTTGCAGATGATAGTATTTAACAGTATCTTGTCTTACTTTGTGAGCACCAGACAAAATTCCAAGGTGATACAAGCATTATTTTTTTTTAAAGAACATAAGAGCACGTCCTATTGAGTGAATTTGTAATACTTTTTTTTATTTTAAATATAGATGTACTCATTTTATGGATGAGTAATTATACTGTTTCACTTATTGAGGCAATAGAACTTGACTAATGCAAAGAACTGTTACAAACAAGAACTAAACATCTTTTGGATGATATTTTAAAATTATTTTTATTCTGCTTAAAATATTTTCGAACTTAACTCCAGCCATCTTGTTCAGCTCTAAGATACTTTTAGGAGATCAGCCTGCTTTGTTTTATAGTTCTATTACTTATGTGCTTCTAAATTGGCACTTGTTAAAAAATTGGATGCTCAGTGCTTGAAGGTATATAAACATGTAAAAATGTACCTTCAGTAAAATGATTTGACGATACCCAATGGATGGTTCTATTTCTTTACACTTTCAGATAGCCTCTCAGATGATGGGTACGGCAGCAAACTTGATGAGATGCACATGTGTGAACCTGGCTTCATCAAGATCCTGCTTTATGGATGACATAGAACAAAGTGCTTATTTCAGTGTTTGCATTGTGGATAACTGCAATGTGAAGTACTTAGCCACCGTGAAACTGAGGGTGATACCCTGGAGACGTGACACTTCTACTGCATGAAGCTGGCGAGTGTTTAGAGCGGGATGCAGAAGACGTGGTAGAGATTGCCTGGGCTCACCTTTTCTGGCCATCACAAGACAGCTTCAGCATGAAAATGTTTCATTTCGCAGACAGGGCCCATCTAACTTGCCTTCTGGCCACGGTGCTGCACAGCCAGGCTTCTCCTGCAGCCCTGGAGCAGCACAGGCATGGGCCTGATCCCACACCCTCTGCACTGCTCCGTGCTGTGTGTGGGCCCAGCACCCAAACGACCATCTCCTCGCTCCAAAGGGCTCCTTTACCCCCTCTAACCCACTGAGTACAGGTGGAACTGCCTGTGGAACTGCCCATTACATTAAATTAAGTGGTATATTAAGTTGTGGGTGCGTGGCAGTGCCCGTGAGGGAGCAAAATGTCATGCAGCGTGCGCTGCCAGCCATCGTTTATTTCAACCAACGGTGAAGCTTGGGCTAATTCTGGGGTTGTGGTAATCCTCAGCACGTACTGCTGTGAATTATGGCTTTAAACTTTTAAAATAAAATGATGGCTTTAAAAATAATGGTTTTAAACTAGAATAGGGTGGGTTTAGATTAGATATAAGGAAGAAATTATTTATTATGAGGGTGGTGAGGCACTGGCACAGGTTGCCCAGAGGAGCTGTGGATGCCCCATCCCTGGAGGTGTTCAAGGCCAGGTTGGATGGGGCTTTGGGTTATCTGGTCTAGTGGGAGGTGTCCCTGCCCATGGCAGGGGTTGGAGTTAGATGGGCTCTAAGCTCCCTCACAACCCAAACCATTCCGTGATTCTATGAAATGACACTAAGATACAACACACAAGCACTTCACAAACACTTTTATTTTCTTTTATATAAAAGCAGCACGGCCTTTACCAACCGATTACCCCCACCTCCTACCCGAGGCTAAGCACTCCAACACCTCCCCCCTTCTCCCGTCCCCTTCCCTCCCGCCACGGCAGGGGCGGGCCGTCCTCCCGGAAGTAGAGCGCCCATCTCTCCCGCTGCGCGCTTCCGGCGGCGGTTGCCAGGGCGACGGCGGCGCTCACTGCGGGCAGGCCCCGGGCCCGCCGCCGGTCGGAGCCCCTCGTCCGCCGCTCCCCCCCCTCACGATGTTCATCTACCTGTGCAAGAAGGTGCTGCCGGGGCGGCGGGGGGGGGGGGGGGGGGGGCCGGGTTATAAATCTGATTGACTTCTGTCTCGTTCTGGGGGTGCTAATCGGCCCGTAGTTATCTGCTGCGCCGTCGTAGGTGTTTCTGTTGAGGTGTTCTTGGAGGAGTTTAAAATAAAAGTTGGTTCTTAGCACCATGCAGACACAAAATATTTCTTTTTCAGATTGCAATTCCTGGTAATGTTCAGTTAAGATGTATTTCCTGGAATAAGGATGAAGGTTTCATAGCCTGTGGTGGAGAAGATGGATTACTGAAAGTTTTAAAGTTAGAAACACAGACAGGTAATCGAGTTTTTTTTTTTTCTTTTTTTTCTTTTTTCCTAAGAGTAAAATCGACCACATTTCCGTATTCTCAAAACACGACTCCTTCCGATTCTTTAACTTCACAGCATGGCATACATTTTAAGTCTGTACACAGATGTTTATGTATTTATGTAAGTGTCAAAGGTGTTGCCGCTTTCTTTTGACTATTGTTTTCTTCTAGCTTGCCTGACATGATGTGCCTGCCATGTATCTAGCTTTTATATCTACTGTTTATCTAGCTTTTCTGTCTACTGAACTCTTAAGTGCTTCTGCTTCTTTCAGGGCATGCGCTTCATCTTTGTTATTGCTATGTGGGCTTCCTGTTTATTTTCAAACTCATTTCACTATTTCTTGATTTATTTATTTTTAATGTTCTCTACCATTAATATAAGGAAAAAGTTGTATATTTCTTTGAAATAGGATGAGTATGCTCTGAGAAAAGTGAACTCCAATAAATTTTCTAGTTCTTTTAAAACTCTTTCTGAAAGTAAACAAGGTGGGATAACCATAGGTTTTCTTTTTGTTTGTTTGTTTCTGAAAAAATTGCTGAGATGTAATGACTATCTGAGTTTGGATGACAGATGTGAGTAGCGAATACATTGCACTGAGGGGTGGGAAAATTCATCCTACAGATACACTTTTGACTACTTTTAGGGAAATTATTTTATTGATTAAAACCAGTGATTAGTGTCTGTATCATTACAGACAGTACTAGATATGCTTTATTAGATTTATTTTATAACTATTTTTGTTACTTTTAGATGAAGCAAAAATAAAGGGACTTGCAGCTCCTAGTAATCTTTCTATGAATCAAACTCTTGAAGGTCACAGCGGTAAGTCTCCTTGAGCATTTAAGGTATTTTGATTCGAATGAAAAATACAGAATTTTGGGAAGTTGGTAGAGTAATTTTTCTCTAACTTTTGATTAAAAAACTAAAATAAAGAATATCAGCATTAAAATCAGGTATGTAACAGGTTGAATATCTACTTTTACTAAGTTACCTGATGAAAGACCTGTAGTTAATCTTTCATGATTTGCGGATGAATTACGGGGTTGAGAATCCGACTGATGTAGCCTCACCCCAATTCTTCTGGCTGGTATGGTATGCATGATGCAGAACGCATGCTGCACAAACCAAGCTGGGTTCTGCCTACAACAACTTATGGTTTGCTTATGTGTTTTCCATGGTTAGGTTTGTAAACTTTGACCTTACAGCCTAATCTGTGTTTATTATTGCTTCAGGTTTGACTTTTTCTAGATTACTTGGGCCACATTCATTACTCTGAAAAAGTAGTACTGATTGATACTGAAGTGGATGATGCTATTGTATGTGTTCTATCACAGAGGGACTTCTAATTTTTTAAATTATTTTTTGATAATGTCTGCGATTTGCTTATATGTTATGGCAGCTTTGCATTTTCTTCTGAAGAAGTCAGAGTTCAGTGACTCATTATCTCATCTCTATTTTAAAAATATCTCAATTTGTGAATAAGAAGAGAAAATTATATATATGTATGTAGAGTGCAACATGGTATACAGAGTTTACACAGGTTAGTAAACAGACTAAAGGATAAAGTATTTGAAAGTAAACATTGAATGCAGGGAAGTTAGGGAGGAATCAAACTCTACCATGTTAAATGCTCATCATCCACAGAAAGGGAGATAGGAAGAGAATGCTGAAATCCTTAGAAAATTAGAAGGAATGGTCTTTTATGATGATTTGCAGTTGAAACCCGGCAACGGATTAATTTAAGGGCCTGGTTAAACATGATAGAAGAAATTAATTTTGAAGAACTGATTTAGTGGATATTTTGAATGGATGCCTTTGATTGTGAAATAGGTTACAGTTCCCCTCAAAAATCTCTGACATTCAGGGTATCTTTGATTGTGTCTGTTGGTAAAGCTTGTGACTGAAATCTGGAGAAATGAAAAGGATACAGAGGAAATGCATAACCACTGGTGAAGAAGTGGAAGTGCGTGATGCTGGAGGTGTCCAAGTTCATATCCAGTGTTGAACTGATGAAATAAAATGGTTGTTAA
This sequence comes from Cygnus atratus, assembly GCF_013377495.2. Taxonomy (NCBI): domain Eukaryota; kingdom Metazoa; phylum Chordata; class Aves; order Anseriformes; family Anatidae; genus Cygnus; species Cygnus atratus. Next base: position 10,629,578 of record NC_066364.1, read on the forward strand.
AAAAACGTTTGAAGATGTTTCAAGTCAAGTTAAATGTTCATGAGGAGGATCCCACATGAAACTTGATCTGAAGGAGCTATGTGTAGAGTGTTCTTTTTGGTAGTCAGGAGGGAGATTTTGTTTTCAAACTGCAGCTCTACTGAGGATCAGATTGTTTTTATGAAGAGGAGGAAAAAAATCTCTTAAGTCAAACTGCAAAGCTATAATTTGGGTTTTGCTTACTGAAACAATATTCTGGGTAGAATTTAGAGAGGATGTTGCTCAAGTGGGTGAATAAAGGACCAGAAGGATCCAATTAGCAGAATTTTGGAAGAGGAAAGGAGTGGTATAGTAAGAATGCCTAAAACTAAATCAGTCTTGGCAGTGCAAATTTCTGTAAACTCCAGAGTGATAAAGTTGTATGTGTTGGTTTTCCTTAATGTATTTAAATGGCATAAACACAAACTTTGTATCATTTTCTAGGTTCTGTGCAAGTGGTGACATGGAACGAACAGTATCACAAGCTAACAACCAGTGATCAAAATGGGCTCATCATCGTGTGGATGATGTATAAAGGTACTCTACAGGACGACTTTGAGACTGGATAATATTCTACATCGTGGGAAATCGTTTAGCAATTTTAATGTTTTTTTTTTCAGACTTCTTATTTTGCAGATTGTAAAACTTGAAATAGATTTAAAACATTTTCCAAGTTCTTATTGTAATTGTCATGTAAATTTTTCATAGTGTTGCTTATGAAAGGCATTTGTCCTCCAGAGGTACCTTAGGAAAAGATAATGCTTCTTAGCCATGTGCTTGGTAAACTGCTACAAATATCTTATTTTAAATCTATTGCTTTATTTTGTTGGAGAAAAATAGCATATTGAACAATAAGAAGAAGCACATAAATAATCTCTTTTAGTTTTGGAGAACAGCCTGTATATTACTTGGTATAAATTCTTATCAAAGACAGTTGTTTCTTCTGTATGTTTTCTAGTATATTCTCTGAAATTATGTAAGCATAGATCTCTTCCTGTAGGACCCCTCTCAAACTTTGGCTCCCCTCTCTGATTTCTCGTTTGTCCGTGTCTTTTTGGGAATTAAGTAACTCACACCTGAACACTGGATTTCACACAGTAGTATAGTCTTGGTGAAGTTTTACAGAATGGGTGGAACAACTTTTTTTTAATTCCTTTCCAAAACAGTTTGTTCCTATAGCTTTTTATTGCATATTATATTGCAAAGTCCTATATAACTCGTTATCCCATCTTGTTTTTATAAGCAGACACTTGACATATTTTTCCATTTTACTGAATAACTAGTTTAATTTGTTGGTAATTCTTATAAACTTCTTGTGTTTCTGTACTGTTTTGTTTTTAACAGCTTCTGGAATTGGTATTACTAAGAAATGTTATCATCCAATTTGCATATCTTTTTTACTCTTTGAATTCCCTCTTTGAATTCAATGATTAGCGTGTCTCTTGAATCCACTAGAGGGTTCTCAAAATAGAAGTATAACTCAGTTGTTCATTCATTACTAATAGGTGCTTGGTATGAAGAGATGATTAACAATAGAAATAAATCTGTTGTTCGAAGTATGAGCTGGAATGCTGACGGACAGAAGATTTGTATTGTATATGAAGATGGAGCTGTGATTGTTGGATCTGTGGATGGTAAAACTTAAACTCTGCTAATTGTTGTGGTGTTATATAGCTTCCATTTTTAAGTATCATCTATGTAGTAGCTCTGTGCATCAGTATAAGTACAATTAATAGTTACTTTAATAGTTGTTGCTTTGAACTTCAGCAGTTTCAGTTTCTATATTGCTAACGTGCATCTTATTTTTAGTTTTGTGGTGTGATTATTAAGGACAATAAATGTTCTGTTACAGGCAATCGCATCTGGGGGAAAGACTTGAAAGGTACACACCTGTGCCATGTGACCTGGTCCTCTGATAGCAAAATTTTACTCTTTGGAATGTCAAATGGAGAAATTCACATTTATGACAGTCAGGGAAACTTTATTGTAAGTTTATGGTTGGTATAATAAAAGTATTAACTTTAACATGCATAAAAACTTAATTCCTCTTAATTTATTTCATGTGTATTACTTGGTGGACTTCAAAACGGGGTAAGGTTCTTTGTACAGCATTTGTATTCAAACTCTCTGCAGGAGCACTTCATTTTCAATGAAAATATTCCAAAAAAATGAAGTACATCATAAATATTCTAGGTAGCTAAATGATTATCATGGCAGCAAATGCCTTTTTGCTTTGCAATAGTTAGTGAAAATGTAAAAATATGTATGGTGATAGTAGCTAAATTAAATTTAGCTTGTGTTAAAAGTACTAGTGTACTTTTAGAATAAAGATGTAGTTTATTTTCCTACTGATCCTGTCATTCTTTATTATGTAAGGAATGTTGCATGCTTCACAGGAAACCTGGTAGTGGTAGTAAGTGGTAAAAATGGTGGTAATAACTACAATATTGCTACATTCCTACAATGGTTGTTTACTTATTTTTTAATCATTTAGAATATTGGAATAACTATGATAAAACACTAAGCAGAAGTAAAACTTTCACTTTGGGAAGAGCAACGTATTTGGAACTATGTTGTTTGCTTTTCAGCTGCTATTATGGTGAATTTTCTTCTTTTTCTTTCCTTCCATGAGAAACTGTTACTGTTCCTATGCTCTTTTCTTTAATCCCCTCTTGTTTCCTTGTTTCTTCCTGCTGTGTGTATTATGATGTTTCTAACATGTGCTGTAAATTACTGAGATTCTTTAAATAAGTTGTTGTCCTCCCAATGCTTCCTTTTCTCAACAATATTTGCACTTGTCCTTTTTCCCTCCCTTCTTCCCTCAAGATACCTGGCAGCCCCCTTGAAAGTGATCTACATGCATTCTTATCTGTTCAGGGCATTCTGTGAAAGATGCACACTAATTATAATTGTTACAAGAGTAAGCTTACTTTAAATAATATTTAAAAATAATTGATACAATAATACCCAAATTAGAATATCAAGAGACTTTTGCCTAGAAAAAAGTTACAGAAGGTTTATTAAAAATAAATAAATAAAACTTGTGGCTGGCAGTGGTTTGAAATCATTTTTATTTTTTTGCAGAGTTCCAGTGGTGGTTATGTGTGGCTTTTGTGCATGTGCATGTTTACTTTTTAAGTTACTTTTCAAAGAGTGAAAATGCCAGAAGTTCTTCTTTGTAATTAAAATGTGTTCTAGTGTGTCTCATCCAGCCTTGAATAAGGAACTCTTTCAAACTATTAAATTTTTAATAAAGTCAAAACTTTTCTTGGTGCAGCAGAACAGTTTTGCCCATATGACTGGTCTTTTGCAGGCTGTCAGTATATCTATAAATTGTTCCTCTAAATAGCGTGTCCAATAATTAACCATTCTTGCCTAGGTGAAAATGAAACTGAGTTGTTTGGCAAACTTAACTGGAGCTTTCCATATTGCTGGAATACATTGGTACCATGGCACAGAAGGCTACGTCGAACCAGACTGTCCTTGTCTTGCTGTCTGTTACGATAATGGAAGATGCCAGATAATGAGAGACGAGAATGACCAGAGTAGGTACAAAATGTGGGATGCTAATTACTGAGCTGTTCTTGACCCAAAATGTCTACTTATGCTTAGATTTTTGATGTTTATTTCTTTAAAAACTAGATCCTATCTTGATCGACACTGGTATGAATGTAGTGTGTGTTCAGTGGAACCACTGTGGAAGTGTGTTGGCAGTGGCTGGCTCCCTGAAAGCAACTTCTCAAGATAAAGATGTAAACATTGTGCAGTTCTACACTCCATTTGGTGAGGTAAAAATATTAAATGTGTTTATACAGCCTAATATGTTCTTTATTTTAGCATGTTTTGTCTATGTGTTCATTACTGGTGGTACTTGGATGCCAAAATGTTTAGTGCTTTTAACTTGCTCTTAAGTGTCTATGACATCCACTTGGATCTGGAAATAGGAAAGAGGACTGGGTCCTCTTTTAGAACAGCAAATTGCTGGCCAGATGGAAGATCCTAGAGCATCTCACATAACACTAAATTGTAAGATATGTATAGTAATGAACTTTGAACACCTGACGTAGGTATCTGAATTCAGACTACAGTTAATAACTTGGAACGTTTAGGCAGCAGTTATGATGCTAACTTAATATGTGTGTATCAAACCTGGAAGCGCTTGTCTTTCTCCACTGCCTGTGTAAGAGACCTGAGCATCTCTAGATTAATAGCTTACAATAATGCAGTGAATGCTCCCCTCAGTAGAATCAGTAAAACTGAGAAAATGACATCTGGTATCACGAAGAGCTCAGAAATAGTACAAAAAGTAAACTGTTTCTGATCTTTGTCATGTTGGGGATCTTGTTCTCTGAAAGCTTTTGTATTTCTATGTGTGTTTTTTTTTTTTGTATAAGATGTTAAAGGTTCAACAGGAGAAACAATTTTACTATAATGCTATTCTTGTTTTAGAATGTAATTTTGTTGCCTTCACTTGCCCTTGTAGTACTACATCTGGGAATCACTAAGTTCGTGTTAACTGTCAGTGTGAAGAAGTTTTGTCCCTTGCACAGAGGAAATATCTGGTCAGCCATGAGGGTAACTACGGTAGGGATAGAGCAGTGAGCTGTGTTGTGAAAGGAGTTAAGAAGTAGCAATCAAAAAGCTTCCCACAAACAAGTCGTTTGGGGACTAGGGTTGTAGTGTTTAAAAACATTAATTTCTTTCAATTCATTTGTTCAACTTCAGATACTCTAACAAAATAAAGATATATTAAAGAAAGGGAAGTATATTTCTTTGCCGTTAAATTATAAATGGATATCTAACTACTTTTCTTAGCCTTTTGAAGGGCAGGAGATATAGAGAGAAAGAAAATGCCCATTGCCTTACTGCAAATTGCGTACGTATGCAGCTGATTCAATGTATACTCTTGACATAGATTAGGTATATATTTCTATTTGTTTAAACTATCAGCTGTAGTTAAAGGTGTTGTAAGTCAACTGGCTTAATATAATTTATATACTTACTGCCAGTGACAGTGAAACTTCTGAGGCATGTCAGGTATCAGTCCTGTTGTGTTTAATAGTAAGTGAAATAATAAAGGTGGTTTAGATTACCAACCAAAGGAAAAATGTTTATGCTGTCATTCTGTATTGTTTATTTTTGTGTTTGAACTCTGACTCAATTGGTGTGTAAATTAAATGTTTTCTTTCTGACAAAAAAAAAAAGAATAATAAAGACAAATGAATGCTTATGCATATTAAATATCCTGCCCTTGTTTGCATGCGTATGGTAATTTGGGAGTCATTATGAGGTACTGCAAAGAAGATTTACAAGTTTGTATTTCATGAACTGGCAAAACTGTTATGTGATTTGAGCAGTTTTCCTAGGATATGTTCAGTATCTTTTTATTTTTTATTTTTTTTTTCCAACAAGCATTTGCGAACACTGAAAGTTCCTGGCAAGCAGATGTCAGCCTTGTCGTGGGAGGGAAGTGGACTGAAAATTGCACTAGCTGTGGATTCTTACATATATTTTGCAAACATTCGGCCAGATTACAAGGTAAGTGGTTATGTTGCACTTAATAGGAAACTTATTAATACAATTATTTATTCTCTGTTTGAATGGGTTCGAAAAGCATCTTTTTTGAAAAAAAATAAATTCTTCTGCAGTTATGAATGTGCAAACTGTATTTTGTTTCATGTTATGAGTTGCCAGCATCCAATCTGACTAGTAAATTTGAAAGCAAAAGAAGATGTTGCCTAAATAGAGGATAAAGGTATAGTTAGGTGGTAAATAGATTTCTAAGCTAATCAGATATGATGCAGAAGTTATTCATGGAAGGTGAGTGCAAAATACCTTAGTCTTTTTACTGGCAATTTTTTTCTCATTGGGCAGGAAATAGTTTTCCTGTTCTGTAATAACTGTAACACGGAGACCCACGTTATTGTATGATGGACTCTTTTTTGCTATGAAATGGGTTTCTGTGGGCACGTTTACACAGTTATGTGAAAAGAGGTAAGTGGATAAACCGAAGCATTGGAACCTTATCATGTGTGCTGATCCCATTCCTGAGCTCTGTTGTGAATTGCTTTGACTAACTTCCCAAAGACAGAGCCTGGGTAGACTAGCCTAGGGCTAGTTAGTGATAAGGAGAGCACTCAAAGGACAATATGAAGTTTTATTCCCTCCACTAAACAGCCTTCCTTTGAGAAGACCAAGGTTCAAGGAACAAAAGTATAGTGGTTGTGTCACAGTTCTTTCACTCTTTCCTATTGGAGTTGTTCCATGGTGTTAGCATGGTTGGATAAATATTTACTGAAGCATATTGGAAACATTTCCTATGTACTGGGTAGGTGCCATAGTCACTGTGGAGTTGGTCTTTCTTTTGATTTTTAGTTATTTATGCAAAATAGAGCACCTTTAAATGAAAGATCTGAAAAATAAAACTAATAATCTCGTATTTGGCTACTTGTTAGCGTTTTGGATTAAGATTACACCGTAAATTAATGTGGGGACAATGTTTCTTATGTCCTCTTTCCCCTGCCTGTGACCAGTAACTTCTTCCAGATTTTGGATTTATTCAGATCAGCTTTTAACTAAAATTTCAATGGAGTTTTTGACCAGGTCATATCACTGCTGCAGTTTTTTAAAGCCTAGCGTATAAATCAGCTTAATTTATGATTTCTATTTTATCAACACTAGTGAAGTTTTAGTGAAATATGTGTGGCTTTTTTGGTGACGCAATGACTTAGCAATTGTTTTTATGATGAATTTGTGGTTCTGTTTTCATAGTAAGGAAATGTGTGCTCTGTTAGTATTAAAAGAATTGGGCATGATTCTGAATTTGGCAGTGGTTAAGGCTGTCCTGTAGGTAAGGCTGCAGGAAGGGTCCCAGTATTTTATTGCTCTTTGATTAAACTGATTGAGCTAAGTGACACAATAGGAATTGTTTGCGCATTTAGTGTCATTTTGTGGTGGTGAATTGATAGTTTGAACCAGGAGGGATGTGTAGAAACTGGAACAGTTGAGATGAGTGCAACCTGATAGGTGTATTTTCTATTTATATTTAAATTCCCAATAGACTTGCAAGTCTGTATTCAGCTAATTCTAAAGAATATTTTTATCTGTCTACCATATGGGTGTTGGTGTTTTTCTGAACTGTAAGTAGAATAGTCCTAGGAGTTATCCTAGTGATTACTGTCCTGTATACAGTATTGTATATTTCTTTTTGTCCCAGCACAGGATATGTTCTTTGATCATCAGTGCATAACCACTGTGATTAAAGAAAGAGTATAATGTGAGGAACGTAGTGCACCTGTATTGAAATGTATTGTTCCACGTGGTGGTGGAACATGACTGGTCAGTGAGTTTTAAGAACAAATCTGCCAGAAAGCAATCCTGGAAGCAAATAGTTTGTTGCAAATCTGCTGGAAGAGGCTTTGGAAATTAGAGGTGGAAGTTAGTCTTGCAGGAAATGCTACCTGATGTTTGCTCTGGGACATGTGTAACAGCTGGAAGACATATCCTGCTTTTCCTTAAACTCCTCAGTATCTGTGAGACCACATGTATTTCTGGATCAAGCATGGTTTTCAAATGAATAATAATTTGGAACCTTAGTTTTAGAAATTGCATTTGTAAGCTGCTGGCTTTTTTTTATTATTACATTAAAGTGAAAAAAGTTGTGTTCAAATGATTGCTGTAGCAAATAAACTGTAATCTGTTGGTAATATACTCAGCTTCAATGTTAAATATTTTTATGGTGAAAGATGCATGCCGTTCTCAAATGAATAATACACTTTACTACCATTAAGTTCTTATCTGATTATATTGGTAACTGTTTTAGGAACTGTTTCTTATATGTTGGAAAGGTTTTTTATTATTAATTTCTATAATCTAGTTGAATGCAATAAAATACATCTTCATAGTTTTTATGGTGTTTGAATGTTCTATTTTTCATTTTGCCTTTTTTTTTTCCTTCTTGCAATACAAATAGTTCTATCCTTCTAGGAGGGAGGGGAGGATTTTTCTCATGTTGTTAATATGGAAGAGATGATGTGAGTTATTTTAGTGCTCTAATATAATTGCTTATTTGATCTGCTTCAGAAATTGCACTGTTTGAGGTGTTTACCATCTTCCCCCTGGGAAATGAATGTTGGGTTTCCAAATCACTTGTCGGAGAAAACGTTTTCATGGCAAAGCCCTCATCACAGTGGGTACTTCTGTGTGTTCTGAACAAGGAAGAAGCAAAGGAAAGTGAAGTCTTCTCGTTTTGAGAATGATCCTCCAATTCTGATTGGGACAGATTATTTTGTGTGATAGGAAGGCCTCTTTTCCCAAATTATGCAAATAATTTATTACCAGGGCTGTATTCATATACTCTAATATCAGGTCATCACATGACAGGTAAAGAACATTAAATGCTGATCATGTATATGAAATAAACACTTTCTTTCATAGCTGTGAACAATGTATGATTGAACTAGTGGAATTTCTTGCAGGATTTATCAAAATTGTCTCTCTTTGCCAGTGGGGTTACTGCTCCAATACGGTGGTTTATGCGTATACCCGACCCGATCGTCCAGAGTACTGTGTAGTTTTCTGGGATACAAAAAACAATGAGAAATATGTGAAATATGTCAAGAGCCTGATTTCCATAACGACTTATGGAGACTTCTGTGTTTTAGCAACTAAAGCGGATGAAGATCAACCTCAGGTATAATCTTTCTTTTAAATTTCACTTGAAACTCCCAGTTTCACATGCCAGTGTTTTACAGCTAGAATAAGATGGTATGTAACATTCTGAATCAGTCTCAGTGTGTGTCACTAGTTGTCATTTGACAGAAAGGCGATTGAACAGGTTCCATATTTAAAACAAAGAACCCCACCAAGCAACAAAATAATAGCAAAAATGTACAGAACCTGTTAACTACCTTTTTGTTTTACCTCCTTGTAGCTACTAGTAACTTAATGAAAAGTGCAGCCTTCAAAATTGCTGTTTCTTTAGACATATTAAAAAAAAAAACAAAAACTCACGAAAAGTAGGAAAACACTGGGATATTGAGAAGTATTTAATCAGTTGGAACTGGAAAAATGAAATTAAGAAAGGGACAACTTTTAGTTGACATAAATGCTTGTTACAACAAACTTTTTTAATTTGTTTTTTAAAAAAAGTTCTAGTGGCAGATTATAGGATAGACATATCCTTTGGTTAATGTATGTTCAGTTAACATAATATTAACTGTCACAGATTTTCTTACTGGGTTCGTTTCTGAATTATTTTCTATATCACTTACATATTGCTTACAAAGGAGGAGCATGAGATGGAGTCAATTGGTGCCACGGTAAAAAGTGTTTCAGTGCTGCTTTGCTTAATTGTGTAATAAATGGCATGCTATGGTATGGACTGAAAATATGGTACACATGGACAAAGCCTTTTGGTGAAATTGCGTGCAATGAAATGGGATTTTCTGGGTTGCATTTCTAGAATATGAAGCAAAGAGTGGTGGGATTTAGTGTAACTTGCTTAAAAATAAATAAGAGATTTAATTTTACCGTCTGAAAATTACATGATAATAACCATCTTTAAATTCTTCTGAAATGGCTCCAGACTAATCTTTAATGCTATGGGGATCAGCTTTTAGGAACTGAAGTAGACGAACTTACCCTTTTGGTAGTAGTTCATTAGAGTTGCTTTCTGAAAAACAGATGTGTTTTGCAATAGGTTTCAGTCATTAGGGTTGTCATTTCAAGAGGGCAAACTATGCAATAGCTGATGGGGCAAAAAAGACCAATTTTGGCAGGAACTGTTTAAAAGCATTGCAAGAAGAAGTGAGTATTGGTAAGTTATGGAGAACTCAGTTTTGATACCCACAGTGAGGCTTGAGCATTCAGCTTTGAGCAAATCAGACAATGCAAACTGCTTGGTCCTAACGCCACCTGGTGTAGCTCATGCAGTCTCTGTCACTCCATCACTCCTTGGTAGTCTCTGATCTACTGACCTCGAGTCTCAGAAATAAGTAAAGGCATAAAAGATTAATTCTTCTCCAGCATTCACTGTTTATTCAATTTATGTTAACGCAGTAGAAGCAAGCAGTAAGCAGTTAAAAAGCCAGTTGTGGCCTCCTACAGAGGTGGAGCCTCAATGTGTTTTTTTCAGAAAAGGGAAAATTGAGAATGCTGGCTGAAAGTTTAACTTAACAAAGAAATAAAAAATATTTTTGAGGGATGTTTCTGATTTTGTTATCAGGAAAAACATAGGATTTAATGAAAATTCCCTGTTCAGATCTCTTTATCTGAGAGACTATAGTTCATATAATAGACAAAACCCTAAATTCTATAAAGTCTGCTATTCTCTTATTATTGATAGCTTTTAATCTGTCAGTTTAAAGGGTAAACTGTACAGGTGCAGTAGTCTGCCGCCACAATTACATGAATTGATCAGATAGCGGAGGAGCTAATGAACATCTAATTATCTTCCATTTCCTGTAAGTCAGAGTGGCAGCTCTTAGGTGATTCAAGTTTTGGCAGAACTGTTTTTTGATTTTAGAGTCTGCACTAGAAATTGCTACTTAATTTCCACATTTCTCGTTCAAAATGTTTGTATTTCCCTGTGTGATCATAATAAAGCTATTTAACCCTTGATTTACATCTGGAAAAATGTATGCATTGGCACATCGAAGCAACCAATGAGCGTCGGTGTCTAAGCGCTTTTTGTAGTTACATCCTCTTGAGTTTAACAGACCAGTCTGAGATATCTGTGCTGATTTAAAGCTTTCCAAAGCAAGATTACAAGAGGGGCAAAACTAACAAAAACAGTCAGTTTTCAGCACCTATGTTATATCTAAGTGGAGGGATAGCCCTACTCACCGTTCTGCCTATGATCCGGCCCTCTGGAGGTTCAACATCAAGTTCTACTAAGCGTAGAACAAGAGCCCTTACTTCTGTGACCTGGCGAGATGACCTGTTGCAGTTTGTCAGGTTATCCTTTGCATACACAGCTAGGCAAGAGTGGAGTTGCTGAATAACTGCTAGCGTATCGCTCATGCTAGTAAATAATGTCAGGGCAGCGTGTGCTCCACAGAGCAGGGGAGTGAGACTGGCTGTGTCACCAGCACATTGTCTGTGGACCCCACTGGTGGTACATACTACCTAGCGTATTTTGTCTGATAGACTTGCTCCTGTGCTTCCAACAGCTGGTTGTTTTCCTGTTTTGTGCTTGGCTTTGTTTATAGCGTTAATTGGCAAATACCATGTTACTATCATGTAAGCATCTTTATATTTTCTGCAGCCATAGTCCTTCTGTTTTGTGTTGCTGATCAGTGTTAGATGATGTGAAATGTGGGCTATAAGATATGCCTTCGCAGACGGCCTTGTACAGCTTACTAACTTACAGAAAGATGTGCTGTTAATAATACTTATGTTTATTTCCCTACAGTATGTGCTGGTTCTCTGCAATTCTATTGGTACTCCCTTGGACCCAAAATATATTGATATTGGTAAGCAATTTGCAGCACTCACTGTTCAGTTTCTCAGTAATAGCAGGAGGAAATCAGCCTTGAGTCAAATACACATATTGCAAAATTCATGTCCTATATTGTAGACTGTAATTAAAATGTAGAGTATCCGGCTCTGATAAATGACTTCCTTGTCCTATGGAATGGGTATGAAATGCTGTGGTATTTTTTAGTCTCATAATTGAGATGAGACTAAATGAGAAGATAATTTTAGTCTCATCAATTTGATGCCGTCTTGCCACCTTTTACAAGCGTGGTGGTACATCAAAATCTTCAGGAATAAAATGCTCAGGAAATTCAATACACAAATTTTACAGTGGATGGACTGGAGAAAAATAAGCTAGAATTGAAGTTAGTTGACGTGGTGGTGATGTGCATGGGTTGTTGTGTGGTGTCTCCCCCACCCTTTCCCCCCATAAGATGTCTGTATTGCTCACTAGTCTCCTGGACTTCCTTGATAGGTGGGATTGGGGTGAGGGGAGGAGGAATTAGGGACTTACAGGGCACATTTTAACTCATTTTACAGCTGTCATCTAAAATAAGTTGTATGAATCATTCCTGAAAGGGGCCTGTTCCCTCTGCATTGGATACAAAGAAGCCCAGGGCAACCAGCTCATCTCTGTCAGAGATGTCTAAAATTAGATGAGATGATCCCACTCAAACAGTTAAAATTAGCTTTGTGTGTACATCTCTAACTCTGCTTTTAAACTTTCCATTTTCTAGTGTTCTGTTTATGTGAGCTTTCTAAATCAATCTGTGATTGTTTATAATGTCAATAAATAAAATGAAGGTAGCAGTTTCTTTGTTTTCCCCCATTACTACCTGTCTCCTACAACCATCTCTACCAGAGAATCTTCTCCAGTGGCTGAAAACAGTTAAAGAAATGACATTTAATTAAGAGATACAGTTATTGCGACTGCATTTGAATTGTCCTGATGAGATGAAACAATCTGGAAGAAGCTTCTCTCTTTCCTTTAGCTTAACTAAGTTGTCCATAATCTGCTACTGTTTCCTCTGGTGTCAGAAAATTTAGTACACAGGCTGACAACTCCCTCTGCTAGTGTGAGTTCATCTGTGAAAATACTAGGCATTATAGTCTTCGTCCTTACAGAAGGATAAATACTTGAGGTTAGTACTATTTGCATTCTTGAGGAATCCTGAAGAATTTTTATAGTTTCAGTAGTTCAGATGTAACAAGCAGGTCTTTCATTTGCGTATAGTAAACACAGCCAAAGATTCAGCTTTATTTTTAATACATACATCCTGTAAGACTTTAAAGTTGGCCCACCAAACTTAGAGAAGGGATTGAAGGTAAAAGCGAAAAGCCAAAGTGTAAGTTAAAACACTTTCAGAACACATTGCGTTGGTTTTATCATAGTTGCTTTCCTTTATTGTAACATTTGAAGATAAAGCTTTATGGAACAACTTGAAATATTTTCCTTGCACAAACTGATCTTACGTTATATATAGGTATTTGTATGCAGTCAAGGTCTGCATATGCTGTGCTGTTTGTCACAGTGCTTCTTGGTAGCAGAAGGTATAATTGTTCCAGTTTGATGGGGTGCTGAACTTAAGCAGCTGGCTTGCCTTGCTGAGGACAGTGTAGAGCGGAGACCTTGTAAAACCTTGAAGGCTGTAACTTAACTTTCTGTAAGTTTTTTTTTCCATTTGGTTCATAATTTCTGAGAAAATTATAATCTTGTCGATAAATGAAGAAAATATCGATAATGTCGATAAAAATGTCGATAAATGAAGAAAATCAGCTTTTACATTAATTATAATTATTTTATCAGGTGAGAATAGTTATTTATAGTTATTATATATAGTTATTTATAAGGTATAAGCACTATGAAAACAAAATTAATGTATCTCTTACCCAGGAGGGTTGAGGAGGGCTGGTTTTGACTTGGGAAAAATGTACTGTCTGTCTGGAAAGTCTTGTTTCTTTTCTTTCCAAAACAATTTTTCCTTTTTTTTTTTTTTTTAACAAACGAATAAATCTCCGCATTTAGTTCAGAAAATAATTCGATAACTTGTTTTGAGCTCTTGTTTAAAAATTATAAGTACTATCTTTCACATGTGTTTAAAAATGCTGATATTGTCACTTAATTTGATTTTTCACAAACGCTTGTGAAAAATGCCTTCCCATGTGGTAGGAAGATCCTTAACAGACCACTTGGTATTTGTGTGCTCCTGCTTACTCTTAAGTGAGCACTCTGGACTACCTTGAGTCTAAGCTATATTTTTTGATCGTGTTGATGATTGCATACCGAACAGAAAGTATCTTTGGCTTTTCCAGACTGCCTCTTGTTGGAATAGCAAACACCTGACACTCTACTGAGCATAAAGATTTTACTTCTCCTTGAGTCTTCAGTATCCTGCAGGACTCTTGGGCTGCAGCCTGGTAGGAAATTGATAGTGGAGGAAAAAAAGATTGCTAATCAAGGCATGTTAAGTAGCTGACAGAGCATTTGAATAATGCATCTGAGAATGTGTGTTAAAACACAATTTGTATGCATTGTTAATTTTTATAATATCTTATTAAATTGTTTCAAAAAGTGATCTCCTAGTGATAAAGTAACCGACAGTGTGTAATGTTTGATTTGTAAGATTTGCATCTCCTGAGGACATTGTTTGGCTCAAAACCCAGTAGTTTAAGAAGGACTAACAAAAAACTCTGATTATTCCCTTCATTCTGTTAAATTATTAATTATGTCATTACCTTTCTAATGTTTACCTTTGCTAATGGCGGCTAAAAGGATTAATCAGTCATTATGTGGTGGAAGGCTATCACTTTGTCTTTATTCTTTCTGTAGACACTGATTGATGGTTACACCTTAAAGCCCTACCTCATTTTCCTCTTTATTTTGTCCAAAGCATCTTTCTTCCTTTGTTTGCTGTGCTGTGTTAACAGCATCTTCCAGAATAGCTAGTGTTTGCTAGCCTATAAATTAATCCTTTTTTTATTGTCTAGCATAATATCCCATCCTACAAAGGTACAAAAATTAACCAACACTTCCTTTTGTGCTTGTTTCACAGGCTTACAGATTTTTTGTCAAAGTCCTTTCATGAGTAACTAAACATAAATTACAGAAGGTTAAACATCTTCTTATATAATATATTTTTAATGGAAATGTAACAGATGGTATCTGCTAAGAAAATGTCACTCAGGCTGGATTATGTCATCTTACACACGCTTAGGAGCATTGACAGTTAAGTGTTATCTTTCACACGTGTATTAGTGCCCAGTGAAATGAATAAAACGGCCTGTTCAGCATATGGGCAGACTAAAGGCAGAGAGCTGAAGGAGTCATGGCCTTGCTGTGATAGAATAGAATCGTTCACTTGGAAGGGACCTTCAAAGATCGAGTCCAACTGCTGGACCACTTCAGGGCTAACCAGAAGTTAAACAGTCTTAATGAGGGCATTGTCCAAATGCCTTCTGAACACTGACAGGCATAGGGTGTCAACCACTTCTGTCTTGCCTCCCTCCTAGCCACTTTAACAAGTGTGGCTGAACTACATGTGAAACAGCACTTGAATTGCTTTCATTTACAGTAGGTCATTTTAAAGTTGATCGTTTTTACAAGTGAATTTTAGAATTTCTTAGCATTCTGTAAACTGTGGTAATTCAGGAGTTGTTCTGTGCGCATTTCAGTTGTCCGTGCTGTGTCATGATATTTTCTTCTCTTCATGAGCTCTAGAGGCATTTGAATCAAGCTCTAAAATTAGGTAGATGTTACTGTTTGGACTGAGTTGGTTCCAGTTTCTCAGGATTTTGCAACCATAACAGAGGCTTGTGTGAAAACATAGTTTACTCTTGTGTGTCTTGTCAGATCACTTCCTTTGCATCAGATTTAGGTGGGATTACTTGTCTCTCTTATGTTTGTATATCCTATTTCATATAGTAAAAAGTATCTCCGCTTTTTCATGCAGTAAAGTAATATAGTCACGGATAGTGTCTTTTCCATCTACTATTTTTAAAGAAGATTAGACATGAAAGCAGGTGTTCTCTAACTCTTTCTTGGATATCTAAGAAAATAAAGCTGCTTTCTTTCAGGGGGGAAGTGTTACGATGGAACAGTGAAGAGAAATGAGTGCCAAAGAGAATCATAAGGGCCCTAGAAAACTTAGAGGGCAGTTGATTCACATGTTGCCGTTGTTTTAATGGCATAGTGTAGTTAATCCTTTGCAGTATTGGATCACTGAGAAGTATAACACCTGTTTAAATGCTTTTCATACAGATTTTCAAAATCTGAAAATTAAGACCTTAATACTGAAGTTAGCAACGCCCAGTATCAATGGAAAGAACTACAAAGTTGAAGTCCATGCTTACCATGGAAGCTGCTATGCAGTAGAAATGCAGAGCAGAGAAGTTTCCAGATCTCTTGCCTCCTTCTGACTTAACGTACTTGCTTTTTCTGTCTGCTTAAGAGTAAGAGCACAATTTTTTTAAAGGGCACTGATACCTAACTTCCACTGTAAGAGAAGATAATATTTTCCTATACTTAGGAATAATACTTAGGAAAGTAAGTAGTTACGTCAGCTGCCTAGAAAGGGATTCTAGATCTTTCTCAGTCCATGGAAAGACTGAAATGAGCATCTTTCCCTTCCCACAAAGGACGTGAGCCATTCCTTCCTTCCCCGCCCAGCAGCAAGCCAAATGTGGGGTGACTGGGGCATTCTTTCCTTCTGAAGCCAGGCTGTTACACAGCCAAGATGGAAAGCATTTTAGGAGCAGTGTAACCCAATGATTAAGGCTCTGAGGTGGGAAGGGAGAAATTTGTGCTCTAGTTCCCTACTCCCAGATATTTCTACATGGGTTGTTGTCTCTTTGCTTTGGTGTTTGGCTGTTCAGTGATTGTCCAGTATAAAGCATTTAATCAATTCTAGAAAAAAAAAATCCCTGCATCCCACCATTGTGCAATTGCTTTTGTTATGTAGGCAATTTTGCAAAATGGTCACTTCCCACATACAGATGCTTCTCTCCCAGATGTGTGTTTGAATGGGTCTGATCCTGATGGTTGTGTCTGTGTGCTGGGTAAAATGTTCACATTTAGCTTAAACCCAACCATAATTTGGCCTGCTGTTGCAAAGAAGGAGAAGGTCTTTACCATCTTTGCTGGGTTCTTTTTCCTGCCCTCTCTTTTATGTTGGCTCCAGCATTTGTGATTCTCTCTTTAATCCAATGTAAACTAATCTTATTTAGTTTTTGGGTTAGCTTTCAGTCAAATCAATTAACAAACTGATCCAATTTACTCTGTGGCTAAGTTACTGCTAAAGCTGATGTAAAACAAGTGGTAGGGAAGTGGGAGGTGGGAAAGGAGCTGGATTTTGATAGCAACCATCAGTGTAAGTCTTAGGCATGTTCATAAAATGCTTCACTCATCAGACTCCTGGATGAAGCATTTGTGTGTCTCCATCTTGTTTCTGGATGACAGTATAGCTTATGTGAATATCGTTTTTTTCCAAGGTGGGGGTACTCTGGGATATGCACAAATAAGTAAGTTTAGGCTCTGTGTAAGATGTAGGTCTAGTGGGGAATCATCTGGTGTGTCTGAGGAATGCCCATAGCCTTCAGATGTGGGCTTGGCTTAACATTGTCTTGGTTCAAGACAATGAAGTTCAAGGGCTGACTAAGCTGAGTGCACATACGAGGTTTAGTACTAAATTTTCGTGATTTGAACAAAGGGAAAACTTACTCCTGCAAAGATCAGAAAACCTTCCTATTTTGAAAGATAAAGGTATTGTTTTTGTTACAGCAGGTACAGCTGCAGGGTAATAGAAGAACAGAGCAAATACGTAAAGCTTACGAATTTAATAAATGAATCTGAGGGGGCTGTATCCTTCAGGTGTTGAGTACAAGACTAATTATTGAAATGTGATACAAGTAAATGAAGTACATTGATTGCATATAATGTAAACAACTGTTGTATCTACGCTAGTGCTCACATGTTAAGCATCATCGCTAAACCTTCTCATCCAGTATTTACATTTATACTAAAAAGTATTCTACAGCTGTTACGTAGCTTATTATAATCCTCTTGGTTTCAGAAAAATGAAATCTGTTCAACCAGTCATTCCCCATCTGCCTGTCACAGGACTGTTCTACCTTACGGCAGGCTTATAGCTCCCTCCAGAGTTCCGTGTTCTGCTAAAGTACAGAAAAATTGAGGAGATTCATTGTGAAAGAGTGAAATTTTGTGCTCACAGCATGTTCTCTGTGACACAAATGTTTAGCTGACAGGCTGTGTTACAGACTTGAATTTGCCTGTTCGTGTGGTGGCATACTGATTTTTTTGTGGAACTTGGGAGATGTTGAGGGATTTACTTAATAGGTTTCTGAGGTGTTTTTATTTTTTTTTCCTATGTATTTTCTATGCATTTGCTGGTTTTGAGAAAGTTAAAACAAAATTCTGAAAGGAAAAAAAAAAAGCCATAATACAGCCAAGACAGTGTTATGTATGTTAGTATACATTATATATAAAGAATAATGTAATGATTTGAGTGCCTATATGTATGGTTTTAGGGATAAAATAAAGAACGTGTCTTGCCTTCCTGCACAGTGATATTTGGTTGCTATAAAGTAAGACTGGGTGCAAGCTTTAGTAAATATTTAATTTACTGCAATGCAGGTGAAGAATTGTTCTTTGGCCCAGCTATTAACTAAGATACAAATAGCATTTCTGGGTCTTGTCTAACTTGAAATTTGCTAACTGTTTTGAAGTGGTGTTAATCAAAGAATATTTTCTCTGTCATCTTTGTAGTCTTTCTTTTATTTGTATATGAATAATTACAAATACTTAAAATAGTTCCATGTTTTACAGATCTTGTTAAACACTTGAGACATCCCTGAATTGAGCATTAACCTGAAAATTTATGTATTTTATACCCTCTTCTTTAGGAGAGGGAAAGTTGTTGAAATAATAGGGAGAAAAGTATTGATTTTAAAACTGAGCCTTGAAATAATTTATTCATTCATCTGAACAAGGCAAGAGTGAAATTTCTTTTCAATTAATGAGAACTTTTGTCCTTCAATTTACGGAGATATGGTTTCATCCATCTGGGAGAAATTTTATAAATTAGCATCTAGTCCAATACTTGCTGCTCTCATTTCACAACCATTTGGGTTTTGTAACAGGGCCGTTGTTTGTCACAATGACCAAAACACATGTGATAGCAGCTTCAAAAGAAGCGTTCTACGTCTGGCAATATCGTGTGGCCAAGAAGCTCACAGCAATGGAAATTAATCAGGTAGCACGGACCAGAAAAGAAGGCAGGGAAAGGTTTGTCTTCAAGCTTTTTCATTCTCTTTCTTTCACATAAATAATGTTTTTGGTAAAGGTGGACTATCCCATACCTAAAATATGAACTCCTCGTTATTGTTTTTCTACTCAGATTCGTTGACTTGCAAGCCTATAGTTTTTCGTGACAAATGTGTGGTTGTTATCCAAGTCTCTTGGATAACATGATAGCTGCATGTCTAATGCTTTTTTAAATTTTATTTTCTTACTCTGTATCCTTAGTTTCTAGGCAGCTATATTCACTCTGATAACTTTAACTGCTGCTTGTGTATCAGTGGCTATTATATTTTTGGGCTATTATATTATATTTTATCCAGCTAGTTCTTCTCTAAATACAGTCTTGTCTGACTGTATCTTTGACCTGTAATTCTGTATGGGCTGTTCTCTGACTAAACAAGTCAAAATTGTCTTCATCCATCCTCCAAAAGTTTTCCTTCCCATGCTCTCATTATTGGCATTAATATTTGTCACCTCCACAGGCTTGCAACTTTATGATTTTTGAAAAATATTTTCTTTCATAGAGATGCTGTTGCATCCTTCTATAAATCTACTATCTCCTGTCACCGTATTTTATAAAATCATTAAGGTTGGAAAAGCCCTTCAAGATCATCTGGTCCAACCATCACCCTACTACCAATGTCACCCACTAAACCATTTTTGTTTTTCTTTTCTACAGGATTTATCATATTGATGACACACCTTCAGGATCTGCAGATAGACAACTTGATTACAGCAAAGCTGTTGAAGTGAGCATTGTTTTTTAGCTAGCTTATTATGGTATCACAGGTAGCTTGAAAGACTAGTAGGTAGAGTTTATTTATGCATTTGCATAGGTTTTCATTATTAGCAGCAGTCATTTTACATCAACTTTCTTTTACTTCTACCTTTCGTACATAAGCGTTAGTTTTCTTCCTTCTGGTTAGTATGTTGTTATTTTATCATTATGTACTGCTGGAAATGTACACTAAACTGTATGGAACTTAGGAAAAAGTTTATTCTGTACTGTGGAGAGTTAATGGACCCCTGCTGTTTTCTTGGTGAGAAGCTGAGAAGCAGCTCCTTACTTCAACAAAATGTAAGCTTGTTGAAACTCTAATGCTTGTAATCTATTCTAGTATTTTTGGCCTTTTCTCACTTTATGAAAGCACGCACACACACATATCATTAAATGTCTGAAATTAATTACGGGTCTCAAGTCAGGGATTGTTGCCTTCTTGTGTTTTATGTTAAATATCTCTTCTATTTTTTTTTTCCTGGTGGAGGGGCAGGAGAAGAAAGGAAGCTGTTACTATTACTGTTGTTATGTTTCCTATACCAAAGGTTACTAATGTCATAAACAATCCGTTTACTGTACAATGATTAAGTTTAATAGCCCCTTTCGTGTGTGTATTTGGCAATTTTCTTGTATACTTAAATATAACTTTTCTCTTCTTTAGAGGTACATTCTTATTGTAGTATTAAAACTGGTGTTGTTATTGCTCGTATACTTTCAGGGAACAAGAGATCCAATTTGTGCAATAACAGCATCTGATAAGATTCTACTTGTGGTAAGTTACAGGATTAAAATAGCTTCTTCTGACCGCAACCCTGGTTCCTCTGTGCCACTTCTGGGGAGGAGATGGAAGAGGGTGAATGGGGGAAGGTGTTTTTGGTTTTTCTTTGCTTCTCAGTTTTCTAGCTTGTTAGTAATAGGCAATAAAATTGTCTAATCTCCCTATACTGAGTCTGTTTTGCCCGTCATGATAATTGTTGAGTTATCTCCCTGTCCTTACCTCAACCTTTGAGCCCTCTTCATCATATTTCCTCCCCCCTTTCCCTTTGAGGAGGGGGAGTAAGAGAGTGGTTGTGATGGAGCTTGGCTGCCCAGCTGAGTAAAACCACCAAATAATTGCCACATGCTCTTGTAGGCAGGAGACTCTTCTGCAATTAACTCATAAGCAGTCGTAATTTCAAAAGCTTTTTTGAATTCAGGGTGGGTTAGTCTTTATGATTTAGGTAACTGACTTGTATGTGGGTTTTAGGTGGAGTGGTCCACCTTACTAAGTGCTTAAACTTCTGTTGTTTAAGGCTGGACATGCTGCTTTTATTGGCTTTCAGGATGCATTTAGGTATCTAAACTTAACATAGATGAAATCCCTTTCTAGATGTCTTCAAAGATAACTCTACAGGTTCTTCCATTAGTCTGGAATCTTTCTTTGGGAGGGCTAATTTGTTAACTGCTTGTAATTTAAGTATAGACAAGGTGCCTGGTTTAGTACTTACAGGTAGAGTTTAATTCACCTTTCTTAGGATAAGGTCCAGGTCAGGGCTCAATTCTGTGACTGGAGTTCTGGGAGGTCTCTTTTAGACTGTATGTAAATGCCCAAAGATGTACAAAGTTTTCCTATTTACATATTAATAATATTATGTATGATGATGTGAGTTTCTGTTACCTATCCATGGTGATAACAGACTCTCATGGATTAATCTCCAGGCAGCCGCTGGCCTCTTCTGTGACAGACGATGCAGTTAATGGCATTGCTGGTTCTGTTTCTTCATGTGCGCTGTAGATAGGAGGTACAAGAAATCTCCCAGACTTTGATTGCAAAAAAAGCTCACCATCTAATGTAAAAATGGGCAGCCTGCTCTAGGTGTCAGATAACCTGCAGAGGTCCCTTCCAACCTCAACCATTCTGTGTGATTCTGTAAATACTGCATTTATGTATTTTGCTATGTTAATACATTTATGTATTATACATTTGTAATTTGTGAGGTATTGTATCATGCCATACAGCTGATGTGTGTTTTTTTCTGGTCTGAGAGGAGTGATCTCATTAGATGAACAGACATAATGGGCGGGCTGTAAAGCAAACTAACCTAGCAAAACAAAAATATGAAGAGAACATTGTCTCTTCATCTTAACCACCCCCCAGAGAAAAATCTCAATGTTTTCCCATGCTCCTATTCCAGTGATTTTTATGACATCTTTTGAATGGGTTTGACAAAATCAGTGAGTGATTGGAAAGAAAACAAATGAAGAAAGTATAAGGGTCGGTAGTTGACTGTAGGATTCTGTTTGTGCTTGAAGAGTAAGAGTGAGAAAGAGAAATGAAGAGGGTAGTTAATCAGTGACTTTGGTTAAAAAAGAAGGGAATGAGAGGAAATACATATGAGACCAGATCTGGATAAACATGTTAAAGTCGAATGAATATTACAGTGGTCAAGATTTTCTGACATTCCTGGCCAAATCTGCTTTTCAGTTTATAGAGTGTGTATATGTGTGTGTGTGTGTGTGTGGAAAAAGTCAAATGTGAAAGGCAATTTACATGAGGATCTTAGGAGATCGTCTTGGGTGCAAGAAAAAAAGAAAAGGAATGAAGTTTGGACTACCTTAAAGTAGTCCTAGACTAAACCCTCTAGTCTAGGACAGCATATAAAGAAAATCTTGTTAAGCTATGTATTTGTAGAAAAATAAGCAAGCATTGCTTTTCTCTAGGGCAGAGAATCTGGCACTATTCAGAGGTACAGTCTTCCTAATGTTGGCATAGTTCAGAAGTATACCCTGAACTGCCGGCCATATCAGCTGTCTTTGAACTGCAACTCCAGGTAAGTCACAGGTCTGCTTCCAACACAGCGAACAGATTTTGGTGAAAATACTAGTAATTAGGCAACAGCTTTTCTTCAGTATAAATTACTTATTTTGTTAGGCATTAATGGTTGCTTAACAACTTACTAGTAATCAGTCTGGCCAGTCATCAGATTGCTGTGAGAGACTGAGTAACTAGAGCTTCCTTGTGTATTAAACTCTTTAAGGTGTATGTGGGAGGTTTAAGGAAACATATACAGGAAAATATTTTTGTATTATTAGGTAAACCAAACATAAGCCATAAGCCTCCTGTGATCATGAATTGATAAAGATTTTGTATTTCTAAGGCTTTTTTTCTGTTTCTGTGTTTGTTCATCCCGTGTTAATTTTACCACTGTTACAAGCTGTAGCTGGTGGTAAAGCTCCTAACAAGACTAGTTCTCTTAAGCTTCAGCTGTGCCAATACTGAAGCTGCTTTCTACTTGGTAGACAACCACTAAGATTTAAGTGTTTTTTTTTTTTTTTGATGAGAGTGCGGAGAGTCTTGGCAGAAAAGGCAAAAATAAACTGAAGGGCACTCATAAGACAATTTTAATCACTTCAGAAAAATTTTATAATTTCAAGCAAAACTTGTAATGAGCATGTAGGTTGCTCACATGTTCAGGTATAGACCAAAAACAGATTACTTGAAAGGCAACATGATCTAGTCATAGCTGCATTAGTCTTGTTTTGAACCCAAACTGTTACCTTCCTCAGTGATTTTGTGTTAGTAGAAAAGGTTCAGATCCACAAGTGTTTTGAAGCTAATTGTCTGACTTGCTTTTGAGATTTTAATAAGGATTTAGGGTGTCTAAATACCTTTCAATATTTAAAAATGCTTTTAAAATGGCCTTGTAGTAAATTACTAACAGTAAATCCAGGTTACTGTGATTCCCTGACAACCTATGTAATTAGAAATTTTCAAATGTAACCCATTAAAATATGTGGAAAATTCAATTTCTAAATGCCTTAAAAGATTAATTGGATTATACTTCATATTGTCTAGAAAAGATATCAAGAACACCCTTTGTAGAAATATCAGAAATCCTGTTTTAGAGATGAACACACTGGATCACACACTGTATTTTAATTTAAGAATCTGCCTCCTAGTAAATAA
Organism: Cygnus atratus; assembly: GCF_013377495.2. NCBI lineage: Eukaryota > Metazoa > Chordata > Aves > Anseriformes > Anatidae > Cygnus > Cygnus atratus. The sequence continues at coordinate 10,653,113 of NC_066364.1, forward strand.
TGAAAAGCACATATGTTCAATTTTTAATTTTAGGCTCTGTGAAGAAAACAGTTTGAGGTGCTGAACCTGTAGTTTACTCAACTTTTTATCTGAAGTACTAAACATCTTCAAAATGATGGATAAAAACCAGGCACTTTTCAGAACCTTCCAGGGCCAGATCCTTAGAGCAGATGAAAACCTTGGTTTTGAGAATATCTTTCTTCTGTGTCTCTGTTCTCTCTCTGCTGTATGATAAATGAAAGCCACATGCATCTGAATGCATCAAATTAGATTAGAGGGGAAACTTGGTTCAAGTGTGCCAGCTCAGGAAATTATTTCAGATTTATAGCTTTGAATAGTATTATTTAGCAGTCCTATTTTTTTTTCTTTCCTTCCCCTGCTCCCCAAGTCGCGTTGCTATCATCGACCTTTCAGGTGTTTTGACTTTCTTTGACTTGGATGCACGGGTAATAGACAGTACAGGACAGCAAGTGATAGGTGAACAGCTGAAACTGGAACGCAAAGATGTCTGGGATATGAAATGGGCCAAAGATAATCCAGATTTGTTTGCAATGATGGAGAAAACAAGAATGTATGTCTTCAGAAACTTGGATCCAGAGGTAAATATGAACTATTCATTTTATAAATTCACTTATAAGTTAATGGCTCTATTTTGAATAGTGTTGTTCTTGTGTTTACAGTTTAATTAGGTAAGTGTTTAGGTATATAGACTTCATATAAATAAATAACTGGAAATCTCAAAATCTAGTCAACTCTAATGTGAGGGTGTTGTTTGATGAAACAACTATAAAAAATGAACTATCACACCTACAAAAAGTAAAAAAAAAAAAGCTGTAATTTTTCTTGCATGTATGACATTTTCAGGAGCATAATATATATATGCTTTTGAAAAATAAAGAACTGACCTTTTTTTTAGAAAAGTTACTTGCAGATCACTGTTCTGTTGAATCCATATATTGGCAGGTTTTCCTTTATCTTTTTTCTCATAATCTAGTTATAGAAAACAAGGATTTTTAATTATGTTGGTTTATATGGAATTACCATTTATGCCAAGGATTTTAGTACTTATGTTCTGTTAGAAATGCTCTTAAATCCTAGTTTGGACAAGAAGGAAATCTTCTTACATATACCTAAGAGGTTTGTTTAGAATTTATTTAGAATACAGGTTTATTCCCTTTTAACTTTACTTTAAGGAACCTATACAAACTTCTGGATATATTTGCAACTTTGAAGATTTAGAAATCAAATCTGTTCTTCTCGATGAAATACTAAAGGTAAGTATAATGAATTTTATTTTGTAGGAATAGTTGGTATCTGTCTTAATGATTTGAACAGTAGGTATTGACAGGTGAAAATAAATGTAACATAAAATAAAATTGTGTTTCTTTATTAATTGTGTTAGAATCCTGAACGTCCTAACAAAGATTACATCATCAATTTTGAGATTCGCTCATTACGAGACAGTCGAGCACTGATTGAAGAAGTTGGGATTGAGGAATCTTCCCAATTCATAGAAGATAATCCACATCCCAGGCTTTGGTAAAAACCTCTTAATAATCCACCTTTCTTTGTTTAAATTTATTTTCTTTTGTATTTTTTTCCTATTCAGACAGAACTAGCTATTCAAGTAAAAAAAAACAAAAAAAAACTTCAGAGTAAGAATAGCCAACCAGTATACACTTTAATGAGAATCATTATTTTTTAAATAACAGTGCTCAGCTGCAATCTGAAGGGCTGTTATTCTAAATGAGAATGTCTTCATGTTGAGGCTGAATCACCTAGAAAGAGTATTATAGTGTTTATGTAAGGCCTAAAGAGAATCTTGCAGTCCCCTGCTAGCCTGGTTCCCTACATCTTTTGGAACTGGTGTGTTTGGACAGTTTCAGGCTATGTGGTGTGTTTTTCCAGAATGCAGGGAAAGTGACTTTTTCTTCCTAGTCATGTATAATTAATTAACCATGCACCATTTTGGACAGGTCATGAAGGAGAGAAGTGAGAAGAGGAGGGTACATCAATCATGATTTGATACAGGCTTTAGGAAGGAAATAATCTGAGGAAAGGAGCTGTTGGACTCAACAATTAAACTAAAATTCTGCACAGCAAATTTGAAAGAGTAAATGTGAAAAACAGTGCTGGAAATCCACTTAATGTCCCATATTGTAGGTGCTAGAAGAATAAATGCCACGATATCTAATTAAAAGAAAAGTCAATAATTTAAAGAAAAACAGTAACAGAAACTAAAACTCTCTGATAAGTTACTTGTGGCATTATGCCAGTTCTCTTTAACTCTGTGGAGATTGTTTCTGTATCTGTACCTTGCTGTAGTAATTTTGGCTCTGCTTTGAAGTTAACTATTGTATTTAAATCCTGGACATTTGGCTTGCATTGGGGGAGTTTGAGAGTTCGATTAATTCTAACAGTTCGGAGGGGAATTTAGCTAGTGTTTGAGTAATTCTAAGACCACTTGCATTAAGGGTCTGTCCCCAAAAGCATTCCTTAACTATTTAGTTGTGCTTTTGTATTCAGGACTTAGTTTCTGAAAAACAGGATTTGATAGCTACTTATTGAAAGCTTCTGTAATGCTAATATAATTCTATTAGCTTGAGGATGATGGTAAAATGTTATTTTTGTAAGTTCTCATTTTTACTAATATTTTGAACTAGCTGAAAAGTTGTGGAATTTTGAAGCTGTTCATACTTTATGCTAGTACCATCTGGTTATTTAATATAAAACAGCTGTTAGTTTTTGAAACAGTCTGTGTCTCAGTAAAAGTTTTCTGTAGTAAAATCAGAAAATGTACATCAAATGCAGTTCACCTTGCTCCAAAATTGCTTGATCTTCAATATGCAAGGAAACATAGGATGTCATATATGTGTACAGAACAGATCACAGAATCATAGAATGGTTGGAAAGGACCTTAAAGATCATCTCATTGCAAACCCCCTGCCCTGGGCGGGGACACCTCCCACCAGACCAGGTTGCTCAAAGCCCCATCCAGCCTGGCCTTGAACACTTCCAGGGATGGGGCGTCCACAGCTTCTCTGGGCAGCCTGTGCCAGTGCCTCACTGCCCTCACAGTAGAGAATTTCTTCCTTATATCTAATCTAAACCTACCTTCTTTTAGTTTAAAGCTATTACCCCTTGTCCTATCACTCCACCCCGACAAGGAGTCCCTCCCCAGCCTCCCTGCAGCCCCCTTTAGGCACTGGAAGGCTGCTGTAAGGTGTCCCTGAAGCCTTCTCTTCTCCAGGCTGAACAACCCCAACTCCCTCAGCCTTTCTTCATAGGAGAGGTGCTTCAGCCCCTTGATCATCCTCATGGCCTCCTCTGGACTCACTCTAATACTTCCACGTCCTTCTTGTGCTGGGGCCCCCAGAGCTGAACTCACTGCTCTAGGCGGGGTCTCACAAGGGCAGAGCAGAGGGGAAGAATCACCTCCCTTGCCCTGCTGGCTATACTGCTTTTGATGCAAACCAGGATATGGTTGGTTTTGTGGGCTGCAAGCTTACGTTGCTGGCTCACGTTGAGCTTCTCATCAACCAACATCCCCAGGTCCTTCTCCTCAGGGCTGCTCTCAATCCATTCTTTGACCAGCCTGTGTTTGTGCTTGGGATTGCCCCAGCCCAGATACAGGACCTTGCACTTGGCCTTGCTGAAATCTCGTTCTAGAAACGCTGGCTATACAGCAGATATATTCCACATGAAAACAGGACGGTTCCCTTATTGCTGCAGCTCAATAAAAAGGCTGAATTGTGTTGCACATTGATTAAATTTCTGTATATTTTTTTCCTCTTGGTTTCACTGGTGTAAGTGGTGAACACTTGAGTTGAAGTGATATTAACCTTCTCAAATTGATGCAAAAATACTTAGTTAATACCGCCAAAGCATGGCTTACATCACTGAGTACAGCAATAATATTATTGGATTTATCAGTTTCCTGCTGCATTAACTTCATTTTAAGATGTCAAGCAGATAGTCTAAATATACCTAGTCTTATTTTTGCAGAAAATTCTAGAAACTTGCAAACCACCTGATGGGTATAGGTTAGTCTGAAGGTAGAAATTTTCTATTTGCAGAACTCAACCAATTAGGCAGTACTAGTACATTTCCTGAACTGTTCTGCTCTCCCAAACTGCTGTGCTAACTGGACAAAGAACATCCAGATGGATTAGAAATATAATTTATTCTTCACGGCCAATTTAGTTGGAGCCCGTATACTGAAGTTGCCATCAAGGTTTAAAGTTATGATATGCATAGGCAGAAAAATTTAAATGGTGCTGCATTGAGGCTATCCACACATTTCACACAGACAAATTGTAACACTCAAATACTGTCCTTTCTTACCAATCCGGTGTCATTCTGTTTGCTGAACAAAAGAATATTAGCAATTTGAATATCTTTCCTTGAACCAGTACGGGGTAAGTACTGATCGCATGTTAGATCACAGAATGTACTGGGGACAATTAAATTAAGGTTAGTTAGCAATACAGTTGAATATTGCTGTAGCACTAACTTGAATGTCTTCTTTAAATAATGACTGGTTAATTGGATTGTTATTTAACTTATTTTATAGTTGCTTTTGTATGTATTATGTTTGTTTTTCACACAGGCGTCTTCTGGCTGAAGCTGCTCTTCAGAAGCTAGATCTGCAGACCGCAGAACAAGCTTTTGTGCGCTGCAAAGATTATCAAGGTATTAAATTTGTAAAGCGTCTAGGAAACCTGCAGAGCGAGTCAATGAAGCAAGCAGAAGTGGCAGCCTATTTTAGCAGATTTGAAGAAGCTGAAAGAATGTATTTGAATATGGACAGAAGGTAATTGCATGTAGTCATCTCAGCAGCACATAAAATAAAAATGTCTGGGGAAAAAAAAATGTGTGTACTAATAAGGAATGGCTGATTTAGCACTGAGGATTCTTCACCAGTTTCTGGAAACACAGAACAAGATCAGACAGAGAGAACTTTGTTATATCCGTAGGTAAGCAATTCTGTATGTGAATCAGCACATCACAAACTGCAAAACCTCAGCTGCTCTAGGTAGTGCTGTGTTTCATAGATATTTCTAGCAAATATTTTGTAGGTATTTCATCTGGGAATCCAAAAATACAAACAAACTAATGTTTAAGTACTGTTTGCTCTTAGCTAGTTGCCAAGTACGCGTTCTTTCCAATTACATATACAAACAATGCAGTTTTTAATTAACTGTAATCTCTGGAGAAACAGAAAGGACTGAGGATGAAATTGTGGACTAGTGGAGGTTTTTGCTCATGAATGAAAACAAAGCAAAATGACAGTAATACTGAAAATTATAAGTTAGCTAGCTAGCTAGAGCACTGTATATTTCTCATTGTCCTTTTTCAGTAATAAGCAGCAATTGCTGGATGCAGCATGTAGGAGGTGGTCAAACATGAAAAGAAGCATGAATCATTTCTGCATATGTGAAATGTTTAGGCTTTGGTTAATGTGGTCATGCAAAAAAGTAGGGAATGTTAGAGAAAAAATAATAATTCTTCTTTCATGCTGTAAAAATGAGGAATGTCCCCCTTCCCCAATTCGGAGTGGAGGGGGAAGAAGGCAGGAGCTGGGGGAAGATTCATATTAGAGCCTGGTAATGGGAAAAATTTGCACATAATTAGTCCTTGGAAGTATGCTGTTTTGAAGAGGTGGAATGTCTCACAAGCACTTGAGTTGCACAGAAACACAGATTTATTTTTTTTTAGATATGACACATTCCTCGCCAAATAGCTGAAGAGAAGTTTGGCCATTATAGGATTGTAGAATGCAAAGACTGATTTCTTTTTTTACTAGTTTCTTCAGCATTAGAACATCATATTCTCCAGGAAAAAAAAATAATTCTGTATTGACCTTGTATGTCTTCTCACCACTAGAAAAATCTTGCTAAGGACCTACCATAAATAAGGCTGAAATATACTTTGCAAGTACAATTTTAAGTTTTTTAGATAGATGTTTTTATTTGGCTGACTGCACTGACTTGCTATTGCATTCCTCAGCTCACTTTAAGTTTAGAATATTTTAAAATGAGCTATATATATTTCTCCCACTTATTTCCTATCCACCTGTGGAGTTGCAGCATTTGCACACACAAAATTCCAATGTTACGTGGTAGGAAATGGGTAAATAATAAAAAGGAAGGATTACTCCCAAGTCTTTCTCCTTCACCCAGAGTCATCTTGAATTTGAAAGAGAAGTCTCTGAAATGAATTTTATTACGTATCATCTTTATCCTTCATTATTCATATTCCTTGCCTCTTGGCCTTTCCCCTTACTGATAAGTATTTACTTATACAGAATATTGTTTAAGTTGTACAAGGTATCACTGTGATACCTGTTTGTACCTTATGAATGTGAAAATGTTTTTGGATACCTATCTCAAGACTTTTGTTAGATATTTTATTGTCTTTGGCTTTCCCCTGCTATCTTCCGTTTATATTAGAGATCTTGCCATTGGACTACGGATAAAACTAGGAGACTGGTTTCGAGTACTGCAGCTGTTGAAAACTGGCTCAGGTGATTCAGATGATGCCCTTCTTGAACAAGCACACAATGCTATCGGAGATTATTTTGCAGACCGTCAGAAATGGTATGTTCTGTAAAGGAAGCAGTAAGAAGGAAAGTTTGAAGGAATCGATAACACTGGTTACGAGACTTGTTATGCGGAGGCATAGATGTCGGGAAAGACAGGGTAATACATAAAATAATTTTAGAGTTATGAGATTTAGCACAAACATTTATGGTTCCATCATGGCCTGTACCTTTGAACAAGAGTTTTTGATCAACTATCTAAAGAATGAAGGAAATAAATAAATCAATCTGCGTTGTCAGAAATCTGGTTCCTTCAGAGCAGGGGAGGAGAGAAATACCTATACAAACAGTTATACTCTCTATATCTAGGCTAGTATTAAAAAAAAGAAAATCATTTAAAACAGAAAAAGAGTAGAAGAAAGGTATTTAAATATCAGTGAGTTTCAAAACCAACCATAGATTTTCTAGAATGCTAAAACTACATACTAGACTTACTCAACTAGAAGTGGTGTCTTAGTGGTTAATGACCTGCAATGAAATTTTCTTTCATACACTTTTCTTGTTGCTTTTTAAGCCCATGTAAATTTCTTAGCATCCAGAACATTCTGCCTGATGGTGTTCCACAGCTCCATTACATACCACAATTACCTGAATTGTATTATCCCAAAGACCTTGGGCCCCGAAGTAGGTGGAAACTTTTGAGTAGATTCTGTAAACATATTTTTAGATGCTTTAGGGAACTTAAGAGGATGATCTTGGAGATCTTATTACTTGTGTTTTAGAGTACAGAGGCACTCAACAAAGCTTTCAGTTTTGCTACAAGTTGCTGTTGACTCTCAGCCATGATCTGTGCAGGTGTGGGAATATGGTTTTAAGATTCCTTGACTTATGCTAGTCAGAAAATCAATCTTGCTACTACTTTAGTATAACGATCTCTGAAAAGTAAAACTTTCAGTGCATTTTAGGAAAGCTGTGAAATTCTAGCTACAAAACCTTACCTATTTAAAATGTCACTTTAAATTTACAGATGAAGCTGGCTTACCCAGTTGGAAGTTTTACTTGTGTCTATATGTCCAATAGCACCACACTTAACATTTTTTTTTTCCTTACTAGGTTAAATGCTGTACAGTATTATGTACAAGGACGAAACCAGGAACGTTTAGCTGAGTGTTACTATATGCTGGAGGACTACCAGGGACTAGAGAATCTTGCTAACTCGCTTCCGGAGAATAATAAATTACTCCCTGTAAGCAAGAAGCACCTTTATTTTTCATTGACTTATGCTGAACTATTTATTTAAAGTATCCCATCTTGGTAGGGTTAAGAGAAAAACAAAGGAAGAATGTAGCATATGACCTACTTACTTAAGCATAATGGTGCTACTTTGGTATTGATCCTAAAATAATACTGTTTTCATTCTCCATCATTCTTCCTTTCCCTTATTGGCCAGTTCCCCAGATAGATGTGGTTATTGGTCATGCTCTGTGGTTAAGTTTGGCTAAGTTATAACTCACTGCTTCCCTCCCCACCTGTGGCATTTGTCTCTAAAATAACTGTGCTTCACTAAGAAGTCATTTCTCATGGCTGGATACTTACTTTAGCTTTCATTTTGTCGTCTAATTCACATGCTCTTTTTTCCCCCCAAGTTCTTCCTGGTTTCTATCACTGGTTTAATGTCTTACATAATAGCTCTGGTGGGAATGTTAATGGGCAGTGAAAATTAGAGATCCTCTGCTGAAAGGAGGGAAAGCTGGTGGTATGGCCTGAAATGACCTATTGTCCTAACTAATTTAAGCCTGTGATATGATTGATTACTCCAAAATGCTTGAAAAATGCAAAGCATGCTAACTTGATGTTCGTTTTAGTTGTTTGAACAAAGCAAGATACAGCACTTTTTTTTTAATCTCTGTAATTGCAAAGTTTCATGAGATGGATAGTAAATAATAAGAACACAGTACTTCTGGTATGATTTGATTTGAAAGGAAACTTTTAAGGTAGCATTTCCTTTAAAGTCAGAAGCAGTGTACATTCCAGAAGTTAGTGTGTGAAGATTTGCATTCAGAAGATTGACAACAGTGCATGTTATCTTCAGAGTCCATAAAACAAACAGCCCCTTTCTCCAGCTTTTTGGAATTAAAAATGTAATGGTGTTGTAGTTACTATTCAATGTAGTAAAAATTTGAAAGTGAATTTAATGTGGTGCTGATGCTTTTTTTCAGGATATAGCTTATATGTTTGTAAGAGTGGGAATGTGTGAACAAGCTGTTTCAGCCTTTCTGAAATGTAATCGACCAAAGGATGCAGTGGATACATGTGTACATCTCAACCAGGTAGGACAAGAGGAGATGATCTGCTTTAGCCATAACAGTTAGCAGTTAAGGCTTTTATTCTGCTACCCAGTTAAATACAATTTCTTGTTAATTGTCTGATTCTTATGTATGAAAACTCATACTTCTGCTCTTAAGCCAGTTATCTGAAATTAGTGCTACATCAGTGAAAGGACAAATCCCTACAAATTTACAGCAGTGCTACTTCTGTGTGTGTGGTAAGCATGCTCAGCATACAGAAATATGTGCCCATGTGGCCTTTGTAGTGCTAGGCTATAGTTAACTTCATGTCAGCAGAAGGCAGCCGTGCCTCTTGATGGAATGAGGGGAAGACCAGAGAGCTTCTGGCTGCATGGTTTCCATATTCCCCCTCCTTCCTTATACAGATGCAAATGTGCTTGTGGCTGCACTGGCCTGTAGCTGGAAAAGAACTACTCTGAGAAACGATCAGCATGTTACAGCTAGCGCTGTTCCCCAGTATGATTCACCTGCACAGACGTTCGCATCAACACAAATAGGAGAGAAAGTGTGAATGGCAATGAGGAGCTTGATGTACAGGCATGACAAGGCTGGTTAATGTTGGCCTTGTGTACAGTTTCCTAGCTGATGGATCTGAAGGGCTATCGGGTATGAGATTCAGTCAGGAGTCTCAGTCCTGCCAAACTTCTGTGGGCAAACACAGTAGCCAAACTGTTGAAGATAAGAAAATTTGTGGACCAAAAATGAGGTGTGTAGAAGGATAGGTGAAGTTTAATTGTTTATGCTGTGAGCTCATGGGCTGATGTCCTCTTTTAGATGTGCTTTTGAGAGTCTGGGTTTCAGAAATACAAGTGTTGAAATCCACACGTCCAACAGAGCAGCAATGAAGTGATTTTGCTTTTACCAAAAGCAAAGCTTTTACCAAAGCAGAAGCAACTGCTTTCTCTGTGGTTTTGGACCAAGGTCCAGCATTTGTTTCACAGGCATGCTGTATCAAATGATTGGCAATGATGTTAGCATTGGTATTCTCTTTTTTACTTCTTGTATAGTAGCCTCATTCTAAATAGTGATGAAATACTGCATGCAAATGTTGCAGATTATTCATGGCAAAGCTTGTTCCGAGAATGTAATTGGAAAATTGAGGCTGATTTCTCTGTTTGCTTTTATTTCTAGTGGAATAAAGCTGTGGAGCTGGCTAAAAATCACAATATGAAAGAGATTGGATCCTTGTTAGCCCGATATGCAAGTCATTTACTGGAAAAGAATAAAATCCTTGATGCTATAGAACTCTATCGTAAAGCCAATTATTTCTTTGAAGCTGCTAATCTCATGTTCAAGGTATTGCAGGTTTTATTTTTATATCAAATAATAAGCTAGTCCAAAACCCCAGTTATTTCCGTGCTGTCTTTATTTTCTTGGTGTTATCTGGGTGTTAACCATGTGCAGGTGGTAAGCATGTGCCATTACACAGGATACTGCCAAGATTAATCCAGTTCTAAGTTCAAGGTATCTCTATCTGAAATAGTTACCCTGGATGTTCTCTTTAGCCAGCAGTGAGGAGACTTTCAGAACACAAACCATCTGATTTATTTTGAGACTGTCTCTTCAGAATGAGGTGAACTGCACCTCAGAAAAGGTCTGTTGTCTAGTTGAAAGAGTATAGTAGACCAGCCTGGGTGCAAAGTCTACACTGTTTTATGCTGTGTGGACTGGTTTTGTCTCCTTTATTTTAAAAAATAATAATGCTGTGAAGTGCAAGTTAAATCTTGGTGTTTTTGCCTTCAAATGGAAACTGCTTATGTGTTTTTAAGGTAAGTACTTTGCCTAGATTTGGTTTGGCTGCAGAGATTTATGTACATATCTGTAAGAGTGATATGCAATTTTTATAGCAAACTTATTTGTGTGTGTGCATGTGTTACTTTCAAGATCCATTCTTTACTGGGAGAACCAGTAGATCTTGTTGAAAGCTACGTATTTCTTACGCATTTCTTAAATTTAACTGTTTAAAAATCTGTTATTTTTTGGTTTATTTTTAGATTGTCAGCAGACTCATATATGGAGATATGGTTACACTGATTTATCTTTACTGAGTAAACATACTGAGTATGTGGCATCATACACTTCTAAGCTAGTTAAATACAGAATGATGTGCATTCTTCACTTAGACATTCATTCAGAGTTCTGTTTGCAGTCCAAATTATTATATTCAAATACAACATCCATCCATTTTGGCATAATTTCCTAGGTTTGTACAAGTGAGTAACTGTCCAAGAGAAGTAAGTGACTTTTATCTGTATCTGTATCTATCTACAATAATTGCTCGGTGTTGTTTTTTCAGATTGCGGATGAAGAAGCAAAGAAAAGAACAAAGCCTTTGCGAGTTAAAAAGCTTTATGTATTATCAGCTTTACTTATAGAGCAAGGCCACGAACAAATGCAAAATAAACAAAGGGGAAAAGTTAAAGGGAAAAGCTCAGAGGTAGTCTTTTTTTTTCCTGAGTTCTGCAAACTTACTGTTATATTCTACTTAGTGAGAATAAATAAAACTGAGGCTTTTCTTTTTAAATAACACCTTTCCTTTCAAGAAAAAAGCTTTCCTTTCTTTAGTTAAAGCTAGTCTTCTATGAAGACATATTGTTTAAAATAATATTTTAAACACTTAAATCATTTATATTATTAGATACTTTTCTGCCTATTGTTTAATGTGTTCTTGTAATGGAAGAATCTTTCTTTCACTGTAACAACAAAAAACATACTAAGAAACACAGATTTTTTTTTCCTGTGAGACTTTCAGTTTACTAACATTTAGGAGTAAGTATCAGTCCCAAAGTGAGATTTTGTGATTAGATTAAGCTAAGTTGGATATAATTTAGGAGAGAAACTGCTCCAGGTATAGGGGAAGCAATTGGATGATTTTTTTTTTTCTGCTTGCACTTACTTTGTATGCATAAATGAAAGAGGTTAAACAAAGTTTTAAGAGATTTGGTGTTGAAATGGAATATTAACCCAAACTATGAACTAGTCTGCAGATGTGCACAGAATATATTTGTACGAATGTATATGATATTTATCTTTGAAAATCTGCACCATATGTGCCTTTTAGGCACTGTGTAAAATGCCTATCAACATAGATTTTAGGTCCATGTATTTATATTTTTAAAATATATTTGTAAATATATTTTTATATTTTATATTTTTTAAAATATATTTTATATTTATATTTTTTCTCTAGCTAACACAAACAGTTGGTATAATCACCAAGTACAGAAAAGTTATTTTCATATATCCCTGTTTCCTCCTGTATCTGTTTCGTATAAAAATTACTTGTGATACTGCTTGTTTTCAGGCTGCTTCAGCTTTGTCTGGTTTGCTAGAAGATGATGTTCTTTCTTCAACTAATCGCTTTGCAGACAATGCTTGGCGAGGAGCTGAGGCTTACCACTTTTTCATACTTGCACAAAGACAGCTTTACAAAGGTTCTGTAGATGCAGCACTTAAAACAGGTAGGATATTGTTTTTAAGCATGTAAAGAAACTGTTCTAATTTTACAGGCTTGCGCAGAACGTAATTTCATTTATAGTTGACATTTTTCTATTGTTGCTAAATCCATTGAATTTAAAACAAAGCCATGTAATGAACTGAATATAGCTGTAGTCAAGATACCTGGAAAGTACATTATTGGTTACGATGGAAATCTAACTTGCGAAATATTACCTGTTAAATTGGACAGCCTTTTTATCTGTTCTGTTAACTGTTTTTTTTTTCTGTCTTTTAAGTTTCTTCTTTAATTCACATCAGACCTCCCTGTAAAGCTTCTTAAAGAATCTGTGGGAGTTAGAGAAGCAAATCACGCCCTCTACTTTCTCCAAGTAAAATGAAGCTCCATTTCAAATACTTATAGCATGTTTAAAAAAAAAAAAAAAAAAAAGAGGTCAGGGAGGCACGTGTCACAGCATCAGTAAAACTCCTTCAGTTGTCATTCAAGTCCCCTTGGTTTTCCTTGTTTTTTTAATTGATTTTTGGAAATGTGTTGAACCATGCGTGCTTCATAGCCATGTCAATGAACAGACTTCGGTTTTTATTGTCCAATGGAATTACTGGCAAGACTGATGCTATATACTCATAGCAACTATTTCTTATAGAAGCTTGCATTTCTCAGAAGGCACATAATGATATCCTTGGATTTTTTTTTTCTATCTCTTAGCTCTTCATTTGCGAGATTATGAAGACATTATCCCTCCAGTTGAAATCTATTCTCTTTTGGCTCTCTGTGCATGTGCAAATAGAGCATTTGATACATGTTCAAAAGCCTTTGTTAAACTAGAATCCTTGGAAACTCTTAGCCCAGACCAGAGGCAACAATACGAAGATCTTGCTTTAGAGATATTCACGAGACATTGTCCTAAGAATAACAAAAAATCTGATCTGGATGATGTTCTTGAGAGGTGGGTTATATTTATAGGATACAATAACAAATCACCTTTTTGTTTGTTTGTTTTGCTGTTTTTTTTTTCTGTGGCCTGTATTTGTGTTTAAGCAGTTTTTGTGTGACCAAGTTAGATGCTTTGCTGCTTGAACCAAATACTGAGCAAGAATGAGGCCAGTGTTAGCCCTTTCACAGAAAGGGTAATACAACATTACTTAATTTGGGAGAATAGAGATTGTCTGTATTCAAGGTACTAGTCAGGTTATAACTTCTTAATTTAAAGTACATGTGAAGCACAAGAGTTTTAGGACCTTCACTTTAGTGGCATGTGATACCTCAGCAATCATGTTACTATGTTTGCATTACTGTTGTGGTGTGATGCAAATGTGAATGAGTGAATGTTTAACTAATACAATGCCTACAGTGTTTTGTGAATTACTTACATCTATACAGTGTGAGAAGATGAATAAGTGAAAGAATCAGAAAATGAAGGGCAGGTGTAACGGGTGGTTGTTTGGAGTGGCTGTACCCAAAATGGAGTCTTTGACATCTTTTTCGGCTAAAAGCACGGAACATATGAGCATGGAAATTGTGAATCAGATTTATTTTTAATGAACAGGATTTTAACTTGTTTGATTTTTACTTCATGGAAACTCACTAATAACTTTTGTTGACCCTTCGGAAGAATAAATGCAGTAGAAGTGCAGGTGCCAATTGAGCCTTACCTTTGTATATCCTTTACTGTTTTTCACTTCGTCTTTGGATCTGCTGGTCCTAATTTGTTGACTATATGGTTCTCTGGGTGTGCATTCTGTTGAGTGAAGATTTACATACTTCTAACTGTGCAATTATTATGATGTAATAACTTCTAATAAGGAATTAGCACACATCTGAATAGAGAAGCAATATTTTACAGACAAACATCACCAGTTTTGTAAGTAGTTGTAAGCACACAATTAGCATATAGTTAAAGGTGTTACACGGTTTGCAGATGTCTACAAAGTAAGTCTTTGTTGCTACTTAAAAACTGTGTTTTTATCCTTTTATTTACTCTTTAAACAGTGGAGATGGGAAACTTCCTATATGTGTTGCAACAGGAGACCCTATCCTGGAGTATCGATTCTGGATGTGCAGTGTGTGTAAGCATTGTATGAAAGCCAAAGAAAGAAGCAATTATAACTTCTGCCCTCTGTGCCACAGTTCAGCATAGCAGAGGAGAGAGGTCTCTATCCTTGTATCTGTTACATCTCAAACATACTGTCTAAACTGTAATTCACATATGATGTTTTCTACTGTATTGTCACAGATAATGCTACTATTACAGAAATGTTTCAAAAAAAAAAAAAGAAAATTTTAATGGTTCCGTTTATGTGAAGAAATATCTGTTAACTTTTCTTTTACAAAGGTTTAAGCCAACAGCATTCTTTTTGAATTGTAAATTGAGCCTAATTTCTAAACCATGCAAACTGAATGTAGGTTTGTTTTAACACATTTTACTTTGAGTGAACTCCACTTTTTTCATTTTTATAATTACATAGGAAATAATTGGCTTTTCCTAAAATTCACAAATCACAACTGTTTTATTAGAGTGACACTACTAGTTTAGTTATATGCCTGTGCTATGTTCTTTTGCCAAGTGTAATTAAATCCACAACTGTAATAAAGGACTTGCGAACATTTAGAAATCAGTGCTTTCAGTCTGCAATTGGGTTCACAAGCTTTCTCTGGTGCTGTGTTTAATCAGTGCAGGAAACCGATGTGAACCTTGAAACTGGAATCTGGTAATGAGCTGTGTTGTACCTGCAGGTAGCTCAAAGGGAGCAGCTGATAACTGTTAAACCTTCATTTTGAAGGAGGATGATAGTTCAGCTCTTGAAATCTGTTCAAGGAACATAGCTTTACTTAGACCTGAGCTGTTCTATTTTATTGCTAGCTTTGAGCCACAGCTTTGGTAGTGCTGTATGGAAATGTTGCAGGCCCTTTCTCCACTTCATGAGCTTTCTCCACGAGTCAGCACTTGGCAGGTTGCAAGCATTAAAATTCACCTCAAGTCACTGTGTTTTTGAGAAAAGGGGGTGAGGACTCACACTTTTCCCCAGGTGTCTTTCAGTATTTCAGTTAACATTATGCTACGTAAGAATAAATCCCATTTTGTATTTAGAATATGCTTTATTAAATATTTTTTTTTCTATCCTGGTATGTGAGGTTCTTTTTCGCTCGACCTGAGGGAAAACGTCTTTGGTTAACATCACACTACGTAAGAATAAACCCTATTTTGTATTTAGAATACGCTTTATTAAATATTTTTATATTCTGATATCTGGGGTTGTCTCCCGCTGGCCCTGAGGGCCTCCTCTACAGCTGACGCGGGCGCGGCTCCTTCCGCCGGCTGCCGGCCGGGCTCCTCCTCCCCTCAGCGCCGCGGGGCCGCCGTCCCCGGCCCTCCCCTTCCCTCTCTCCATTCTTCCTCAGTGCTGCTCGGCTCCCGGCGGGCCCCGGCAGCCCCGGAGGCGACCTCAGGCCCCGCGGCCCCTCGGCCATGCAGCGGGAGGCGGCGGCGGCGCTGCTGGCGGCGGCGCACACGGAGCTGGCGGCGCAGCAGCTGGCGGCGGCCGAGGAGCTGTACGGCCGCTACATCGCCTGCTGCGCCCGGGCTGCGCCTCAGGGGTAATGGGGGTGGGTTTCTTTTTTTTTTGTGGGGGGACACACGACACACGCCATGCGCATCACGGCTTCTCTGCCTCTCTCCCCCCCGAGCAGCGCCAGGCGAGACCTCGCCACCGCCTTCAACAACCGCGGGCACATCAAGTACCTGCGGGTGGAGTTCGCCGCCGCCATGGAGGACTACGCGGCCGCCATCGAGAGCCAGCCCGGCTTCGAGGTGCCCTACTACAACAGGGGCCTGGTGCTCTACCGGCTGGGTACGGCATAACCCGGCCTGGCTGACCCGGGGCAGGGCAGGGCGACACGGCCCCGAGAGCACGGCTCGGCCCTGGCACGGGCTGCGGGAGGGAACAGGGTGCTGACACTGCTGGCTTGTGGCTGGCCAGGTTCTCCGAAAGCTGTTCAGAGTGCATCCCTCCATTTTACAGGCAGCTCCTGGCACCGTCTGGGGACGGGTGTCACACCAGGAGGGGTGCAGAGGCACCTGCTCTCTCCCCAGTCATAGCAGGGTGTGTTAGCTGGAAGTCCCCTCTGTACGCTCACACACAGTTTCTGCATCATCTAAAGTTACACTATTCAGGGAACCATCAGAGAAAGATGCGGTTTTAGTTTAATTTTTTGGAAAACCTGCATTAGTGGTCATTAGCCAGTCAATTCCAAGCATTTCTATTAAACCTAAAACATATCTTGAGTTGGTACAATCATAGCAAGTGCACCCTTCTCAATTTGCAGAGGGCTGTCAGCTGTCATTGGGGGGAATTGATGCCCCTCAATTTTAAATATGCTGTAAGAAAATTTACACCCCTGTCTTTTTTGTTGGAGCCTGGCCATTGCATGGTCAGGATCTAGAAACTTCAGGACCAGAGGGAACTCAGGGAGGATGGAGTCTGGCCTCAGCTGGGAAGCAGTCTGCCAGTGTTCCAGTATTAACGCAGCCTGGCTATTAGTTAGCTGTCCGAGCGTGG
This sequence comes from Cygnus atratus, assembly GCF_013377495.2. Classification (NCBI taxonomy): domain Eukaryota; kingdom Metazoa; phylum Chordata; class Aves; order Anseriformes; family Anatidae; genus Cygnus; species Cygnus atratus. Next base: position 10,670,015 of record NC_066364.1, read on the forward strand.
GCCTTGTGGCTCTTTCTCTCGGAATAAACTGCCTAAATTAATCCTTGAGCCCAATTTAGGTCGAGAAATAGGCACTTGGGCTTTTTCTCTGAAGACTTTTGACTCCTACTTGGACCTCTGGAACATCCAAATGTAGTGCATCCATTAGGTACAGTTGATGCATTGTGTTAGTGAAAGCATTAAGAGCCCTTCTGTTTTATTTTATGAGTGAGTAGTTAACAGAAAGGTAATTCTTTTTTCTTTTCTTTGGGACAGGATGCTTTGATGAGGCCATAAAAGATTTCAGGAAAGTTTTAGAGTTAAACCCTCAGTTTGAAGATGCTGCACTAAGTCTAAAACAGGCTATTCTTGACAAAGAAGAAAAACAAAAGCGAGGTTATTGAAAATGCAACTAATGGCGTGAAAATGTTTTACTGAACACTGATGTGATTTTTTGTCATTGATGGATGAAACAAGAACACTTACGTCTGTTATACCCTACTGAAGAAACCTCACTCTTGGGTAAATAAGTTAAAAATGTATTATAATTGCAAAATATATATTTTTATATTGTCAGTGTTGAAGAAAGGCCTAATTTTAGATCCATGCGAGGTACTTGTCAATTTGTACAGAAGCAGTTCATAAAAAGCTGTTGGAAGGTCAGTAACAGCTAATGAAATCTGTAGTTCTCTCATTAAAGCTGTGTTTCTGTACTCTTTCACAGATTGATTTAAACGGCCTTTATGGAGGAAAAACAAACTAAAACATTTAAGTACTTAAGACTGGCATTTGTGAAAGACACTGATTTAACAATGATGATCTTAGTGTTTGTCCAGATTTAAATGTAAGTTTGATTTAAGCTAAAAGTGTGCAGTTGTTAATTACAAGGTGTTATCCTTGAAATGCGATGGTAAATTATTTTCTTTTCACTTCAGAGTGTTCCTGCATTAAGAAAAAAAAATCTTTAAAAAGAGACCTTTTTAGGTGACAGCAGCTGTACCTTACATGAGGAATGCGGTACAAGAATTCCATCCTTTTTAAATTCATTGACTCCTAGAGGTAGTTTAAGGAGTACCTAAACAGGTATGAACAGGACGTACCTGTTTTTTGTAATCCCATTGTAAAGGTATTGAACAGTCAGAAATTAATAACTGAATGAATAAAACAATTATGTATTTTTATCTCGATATCTGTAAAGACTTTATTGGTAAAGAATGCAGTTGAGCTGTTCACAACAGGAATTATGGCTTTCTCCTTTTTATTAAAAAGGTCAATGGCACAAAATACACACTGTGAAAGCTGTCTGATTCAACTGGATATGAATATCCCGGTAGATTCATTTTTTACATGGATGAAAGATGGTTGCTGAAATCTAAAAATGATTTATAAGGAACATGGAAATAAGAGTTTTAATAAAAGAAATAGTCTTGGATTGCCCCAGTTAGCATTAGGCGATATATATATATTTTTAACAAATGATGCTGATGACAACTCTGCTGCTTATGGTGGCTTTCTCCATGTATGATCCAGGAGCTTGCATAGTTGATGATGGAAACATTTGGAAAGTAGGTTCTGAGACATTTATGACCAGGTTTTACAAAGATGAATTTTGGATTTCTCCGGGTATACGAAGTACGTGCTCATCTTCCATTGTTATATCTCGATGCTCTGTCTCCAAAATAACATTTAAGGATTTGCATTTTTCACACCACCTCAGTCTCAAAACCAAAACCATGCCAGCTCTTGTTTGATGGTGAGAAGGTAAGCTTGAGGTTTAAGACTAAACCTGTTCTTGATGTACCTGACCACGAAAATGAACTTAAAACACAGCATAGACAGTTGAATATGATCCTTGAAGTTTTTCTCTGAGAGAGGTCACGTGGTTCTGCACAGTACACTGAGGATACAGATAAAAATCAGAAAGTTAACAGCAAATACATATTTTGGAAAACAAATCAAGGATGCTAGTAGTATTACCCCTTATACTTCCTACCTTGTGTTTCTCTGTGAATGTTGCTCAATTACTTCTAATTTATCCACTATTGTCACAGAAATATTTCACTGAACTGGGAGCAATTATGTAGCAGATTCTCCACGGTTTTCCTCATTTCTCTGGTTAAAGGATGAACTGCTGTGGTACATTTTGGCATAACTTGGAATTCTTTCAAGGTAGCTTCAGCCACAAAGATTCTCACACGCATTTTCCCCTTCACAGGCATGCACTTGGCTCTCTGTCTTTCCTTCACATTTAAGGTTAATCAGGGTTTTCATTCCAAAATTATTAAATATCCCTGTGTGGTGGTCTGTTGCTCAGGACAGTTGAAAGGGTATCACAAAACATTATCAATACCAGAAAACTAGATGTGTTTAGCGACTCTCCTTGACCTGCGAAGTTTCTTGTTCATAATCTTTTAAGAATTAAAAGTCTAATCAAGAGCAGTAAATTTTTTTTATATAATGTTCCATATGAAATTGAGAGCTTGTAAAAAAAAGTGTGGGCTGTGTGCTTTGGATGCTTCACAATACAGAGGTACTGCGGCTTTACACCTTCACCAGGCTTTAGGGGCTGGCTCTGCTTGAAAATTGCAAACCTCTGTAGTGTCTGGGTCACTCCTGGCTGCCCACTCCATCACTCTTGCGAAGTGATTGCGATTCACGGCCGTGACGCAGTACCGGTAGGTCCAGCGGGAAGCTGCTGCTTATTTCTATTGACTGGCTCTTCACTCTGGCCAGAGATGTTTCAGACATGAATAATTCACAGCCTCTTGTGCAAGGTTTCCTACCTATAAACCCACTCTCCCAAAGCATCATCTCTTTCCTTTACACAGCCTTCACTGGCAGCCCCTTCATTTAGTTTCTTCCTCATGGTTAAGATTAATTTAGCAACAAGTAACTGTTCTCACCCAGTGATTTGCTATCTGTAAGCTTAAAAAAATGACTTGGTTTCCTTGATGTGTTACAGACTGTTCTTTTCCTTCAGCACCTGGAACAGCCTCTAAGATCTTACTTGCTTGGAGAATGTGGGAAAGAATAGCATCATCATCCTGTGCTTTTTCCTAGTACCCTATTTTTCCTTCTCGTGATACACTGGAGGAGTCAAAATCTCGCCTGTTTTGTAGTGGTGCAAGGCTTTTCCCGTGCTTCTGCAGACAAGTAGGAAAAGATGACCACAGCCCAGGCTAACAGGCCAAAAGCAGGGCACAAAACAATCTGAGAAGTGTTTCAGATACGGTTAGCTTGTGAGGTGCAGCATGGAGAAAAGGAGAGTCGTTCTAAAAGGGAAGTGGTGGCACGTTGAGGGGAAGGGGCTAGGTTGTCAAGGGGCAAGAAATACATTTCATTTTTCACGTGCTTTACCTCTGCGTGGACAGCAGAGGTAAGTCAGCATTAAAAAGCTGAAAAATCTTGGCTGTTACAGTGAGGGCTGCACTATGCACTGTCCCATTTAGTAGGTAACATTGGTAAAAAATCAGTAGTGAAAGGTGTATTATGAGGGAATGAATGCCTTCATGTCAGTCCAGCTCAGCTACACAGCAGTGCTGGCTCCTTTCAGAAAGGCAGAGGTTCAGAAGGAGGCAAAAACGGCATCCAAAACTTAAAGCTACTAATAGAAAAATAACATTTTGTGTTCATGTGTGTGTGTTAGTAGGTTATTGTAGGTCTAAGGCAGAAGATGGATCTGTAGAAAAGGTTCAGCCTCAGCCTGTGGCTTCCATGCAGGATGGAAGGGCTGCTCGCTTTTAAAGAAAAAGTTTGCTGTGGGATCAGGTCAAGGTGGAGGCCCACCTAGGAGCATGTTGTAGTCATTTTGGTTGAACTCTAATATGTTTCTGAAGATTTTCTTGGAGGATCCCTTTTGTCCATGAGCAGGGATTGGATGCAGTCCACGGCATCACTTCCTACGGTCCATGGCCACCAGCTTTTTCATCATTCCTGTCTTTGTGTTGTACATTAAGCACATGAAAAGCACCTGAAGGATATCTTCATATCCCAGTGAGGAAAAGCTGTTCCATCCCTGCCATGGACACCACAACAGTAGATTTCAAGTAAGGTTCCCCTTTTTCCTATGAGAAAAACTGATCAGTGCTTTCCAGGCTTGTGTTGTTGCTCCTGTGTGCGTGTTACTGCACATTTAACATGTTTCGCACCTCCCTAATGCCTTTTCTCCACACTGGTTGAATAACGAAAGCTTGCTCAACCAGAATGGTGTGAAAAAATAGTTTTTGAGGGCTTAGCCCAGGAAATAATTTAAGTCCATAGGCCTGAAAACCAGAAACTAGGAGTTAGATGCTGAAGTTCCATCTTCAGTGCCTGAGGAGAGGGAGTGAGCTCGGGATAACCTAGGCGTAAAACAATGCGCCATGCAATAGCATGACTAAATCCTAGAGTGGGAAAGATGCACTCTGACTGTAAAAGAGTTTGTATGCTAAGAAGAGCAACCAAGCTAGGAGGAGGCAACCAAGCACATGGAATTTCTCTGGCTGATCTGTGAGAATGTGGGAGCCTGAAATGCTTGTGGAAATGGCAGTGCAGGTGTGCCTCACCTCCTCCCTTCGCCTCCCAACCTGCCAGGAGGGAATTGTCTCCCCATCTGCCAGGTGGTGGGTGGGCGGGTAGGGAACCCTGCTGGACCCCTTCCTGGCTTCCCAGGGCGACAGGGAAAGATCTGGGATATTCCACTTGCTGCAGAGGAGTTTTCGGGAAATCTCTGCAAGACGCAAAGTGAGCGAACTTCAGTGATGCAACAGCAACCGGGTACGCATCTGTGTCAAGTAAGACAGTGTCCCGTGAGGACTGGGAAAAGGAGAGTTTGGATTTAGTCATCAGTATTTAACCTTCATCCCAGTTTACAGATTTCAAAACGCTTTTTAGGTTAACAGCAAGCAGTGAGTGTGTCACTGTTAGCACCAAAACCGGGGAAAGCGTTTCCTTGGAAAACAAGCGGGAGCGGTGCGCTTGCTGGGCTGTGCAGTGCTGGCTCCGGACAGCAGAGCGCACTGCTCATACAGCGGAGAGGAAGGAGGGCATCACTCGCTGCTGCGTCGGGTCCTGGGAGCTCAGCACCGCCCGGCTCCTCTCAACAACACTTAGTCCTTCAGTACATACAGCTGTGAGACTACATTTATTCAGCAATCACAGGCATGACTGCAGATTTTGGGAACTAATCAGTCTGTGCAATCTAAACTCAGGCTGCGCGAGCTGTGCAAACCCACCGGACACAGCACACACGTGTGGCGTTAGCCTGAATTAGCGTGGGTGCAATTGCCCCATCTTCGCTGCTGCTGGACACTGACAGACGCTGCAGTCACACCTTCAGTTGGCGTAGGCACATCCCAAGAGTGATTTACAGGTGGTCATGTATCTGGTTTGCCCTTCACCTCTGGAAAGTAACCCCTCTAATTTTTATTCTCTTAAACAAGTTGTTTTCTGTGAACACACACAAAAATATATATCAGGTGAATTGTTCCTTTTACTGATGTTAGAGCATCTGTCTTCTCCCATTTTGTAGAGTTATGCTTTTTCCAAACATGGGCAGGTGAGAAGAAAGCAGAGAACTAATAGGTTTCCAAGAAGCTCAGGTCAATGCAACGTTTTAATAAAAATTCTGCACCAATGGAGAAAAAATGTACGAGTATGACATTGTGTTGCATGTGGAAGAGGTCCTAAGCAGCAGATTGCTTGACATTTTGGAGCCAATGTTAGTACACCAGATGGTTGCTGTTGCAGGCTAGCAAGGAGATGTTCTGTGCTTACATTGCTTTGTATGTATTTTTATTTGACTTTTCAGATTTGCACTTTACATTCATATGGGGGGATTGGCAGTCACTTTATGAAGTATTACAAGAAGCAGCCATAATCAGGATTGGAATAATGTTAGTGATCTGCAAGTCCGTATTTCAACAGCTGGAAGAAACAAGAAGTGTTATTTTGAAGCTTTGGGTTATTTTCTGGCAAGTTTTCTTGTGTAGCCACTTCAGAAAGGCAACAGGTTACAACATCGGCTAATCCTGTTGGCAGACCCCCGCACTTTCCAGTGTTGTTGAGCTGTCCTGAGTCCCACAGTCTGGACTTTTCACTTCAAGCAAGATAATCCTAGTGATCACTGTAAGAGGTAATTCCCATGTCTAGCTGCACATTTATAAAGCAGCCAGCACAGCAGAGCCTTCAGGTGCTGTTGGGGACACAGACGGTGAAGAGAGGAGTGAGGCTGGAGTATACAGCTGAATAGCTCTGGTCCTCAAAAGACTGATGAAGCTATAGGGTAAATCCTAACAGGCTGGGGGATTTGGACCCTTGGAAAGAATTTGGGATATGACAGCAATTTGTGTTTGTTTCTAAACTTTTGGATCCATTTTCTTTCAGCTGAATCGTGATGACTGCTGGGGGCAGTCCAGTTGAAAACCCGATGAAATAACATCTTCCAAATTTCCAAGACTGCCTTCTATAGCCCGACTCCAGCTTGCACTGCTCCACTGCTGGCACCTTCTCCAGAGCCATACCACCTGTGTTTGACTTGGCAGGTAGCTCTCCTCCTTCCCTCTCCTAGGGGTCAAGCTTAGACCAGGAGACTGCAAACCCTGCCTGTTCCCTAGTTCTTGCCTCTGCCCCGAAATGCTTTTGAAAAGATAAGAGATCAAAATGGAGAAGGTAGGAGATCAAAATGGAGAATGTCCCAGAACCTAAGGTCTCAAAGGACAGGCTATGTATCGGTTGTGCCACAAAGCATGGTGACCTGTCTAGGTGAATTCACGGTGCCTGGAGTTCTTACCAAATTCAGTTTATGTGCTTCATCTTAGATCTGGATCGACAATCTGGACTGGTCCAGCAAGTACATAACCCCGGAGGCTGGCTGAACGGTGACCTGGAAAGGACGAGAATGACACACAGTGTATCTGTAGTTTTTCAAGAACACGTAAAAGTTGCACTTTAAGTGTTAATGTATTAAAGTAAGAGCTAAAGGTAATGTTACCAGGCCTGCTTTCAAGGCATTTTAGATGCTAGAACCAGGGGTCCTAAATCCCTTAAAGACATCTGGCCAGTACTTTGCAGTGGCTCCTCTTCTCCTGAGCACTTACCATTCCTCTCCTTGCTTGGGCTGCACTGTCCTCTGCAGGGGCTGCCAGGAGAGCAGACTGCCACCAAACAGTGCACATACACCTGAGAAGAAGGAGAGTACCACTTGGTCCATATCAAATCCCCCTTTGCAGAGCAAAGTTTTGTCTTTTGTTCCCTTTTGCAGAAGTTGCAGCTGATTAGACTCAGGCCTGGCTGAACGCTTGCATATGGCACATTCTAGCTGGACCTGCCTTGAATTTCGACTTTGGTGTCAAAGAAGCCCTCAGGCAGTTTGGTAACAGAGGCTGAGACAGGAGAAGCGAAAACCTCACGAGCTGCAGCGAGGCTGTGTATCAAAGCTAGACAGAAACTCAATCTCGTGCTAGATGCAGCTGCCCATTTAGGAAGTAGCACATGCCAGAATTGCATCATATTCATTTCTAGCAAGTTCACAAGTTGAACTGCTTATGAAAGGCCAAGTCAAAAAATCATGGTTACTTAAGCTGCCTGGGCAGGGGTACTGCCATGGCTTGTATCAGTACATGTACTAGAATTGACTCAACCGGGTGCACCAAGAGCAGAGCACCCTCAGGTAACTTTTATGGGTTTTCTTTGCTCTTCTCAGACTTGTTAAAGGAAGACAGAACCTCAAAAATGTAAGGCCAGACCCACATGCCTTTGTTTCCCTGCCTGCTTGGCTGGTGTCTGAAGAGATGGCTGAGTGGCTGGGCAGATGGGAGACAACAGAGCTGAACTTCATGCGGAGGTGCATAAGTTGACTTTTCTGTTCTAGACATTTTGAGTTGAAGTGCTATGAATATGCCCCTATAAAAAGTCAGAAACACCATATAAAATCATGTTTATATACCAAAATTTCATTTTGTTTCCTCCAGCCAGTCCACTTTCAAGTCACTGAAATCGTATTGCAGAGTAGATCTGAGAAGAGAACTAAATTAAAGCTGCACACCAGACAGGCTACTTGGGCTGGACGCTGGCTAGGTCTTAAGTCTGTGAGGTGTTTACATTGGCTGTTTTTTTAAGTGAGTTTAAGAAGTATACAGGGTAGGGTCCATAAATGCTGGGTGAGCCTTTCAGTTAATCTTACCAGTTCCAGTTGATGTGTCACGGTCCTCACTGCTAGCCTTTTAAAATGAGAAGGATGTCTCACTCTGGGGCTAGCAGCTACGGAGCAGAACTCCGCAACATACTCACTGCTGTTAATCTTACACCTATTTGAGAGAACAGACCAAAAGTTCTAGAAGAAATCAGTGTTTCTCTGATAAACATATTGGTCGTTCAATAACTACTTGCCCATCCACGGTGATGTTCCATCTTGGGGTGCTGTTGAAGTCCAGAGACCCTGTCACCCAGCAGTTATCCAGGTATAACTCAGCGTCAGGTCTCTCATCTTTCAGCTCCACCTCGAGAAACACAGACTCCATGGGTCGCTTGAGTATTGCCTCGTTGGGCTCATAGAAATCCATGAAAGATTCATCTCGAGAAAATATCACGGGATTTTGTTGGTTAAAATTTTATTTAAATCAAAGCATGTTTGGAAATTTCATGATTTTCTTTGAAAGACACTTACTTTTGGACACTCTTGAAACTACATTCAGGGCTTTTCTTATCCTTCTGTATACTGCAGAAAAGGAAATGTCAGTGAGGTTCTTTAGTAGGAGGCAGCTTACAACTGAAAGAGTCACAGGAGTCTTGAAATGAAGGAAGAGAATTGCCTACCTGCAGTATTTGATCTTGGCACCATTGTACCGGAGCCAAAGGGACGCAATGTGGATGGCTCACTAATGAAGGCACCTAGCATCACTGTCTCTTTTGCTCGGTAGTAGCACGAGACTGTTAATCTATAATAGGAAAAAGGGTAATTTTTGTGTTCACCTTCCAGCACCAAAGTGAGCGTTGTCAGTGAGCAGTAGCTGATCCTACCTGTAGTCTGGATCTCTTGTGATTTTCGGCTGGCTCTGGCCTGGAAGAGTCTCTTTCTCATAAGAGATTTCATTTTCGTAAACAATGTGATCACCTTCAAACTGTGCATATGGGAAGCTCATTAAAAACTGAATCTTCACAGGAGCTGGGGCAGGGCAACGAAAGAGGAAATGCAGGAGAGACAGAGACTTCCAGCAGATGTATTTGCTCTGGCCGTGGGCTTACCCTTACTGAAGTGCCACAGGTGGTGACATGGAACATGAAGAAGGCATGTCCTTTGTTATACTCTTTAGGCTTGCATGAGCTATCCCTTAGTTTGGTTTTACTCATATCAATGGCAGGAACTGTCTTCATTTGGGCAGATATCATTATAGTACCATCTGGGTGGCATACTGAGGAAATCAGAGAGTTGGTTATAAACTCTCTGTAAGTCTGGGAAGACTTACAGATCTTTTTGTTGATTGATCCTTTGTACAACTTACTTATAAATGCCGAGGAATTAAAATTGCAGCTAACGGAGAATATCTGCAAGGTGTCCATAGTTCTCACTTTCCTTAGGGCAACATCGAACCTTGCTTTAATTTTCTGAAAGGACACTTCCTGTGAAGGAGGGGTTGGAAGAGATCTCCTGTTAAGGCACATGATCAATACGTACAAAATTCTGCTCTTCAGCTTGTGCTACTTGAACACCAACAAGTCACGAGAGTTAAGTCAATGTAACGACTAAAACCTCATGCAGCACAGGAACAGGAGTTTTCTGGTACAAATTAATTTGTTACTGTCACAGAGAGATAAATTCTGGCTGATTATTGTAGAATGCTTCAGATATTTATTACCACATCAATTTTCCCTGCTGTAATTTAACATTTCTACAAAATGTTCCTTTAAAAGAGTTTCTTTCATAAAAGCTATATTGAAATACTGTTTCTGGCTCGGTTTGGGACATTTTGCCTCATCTTACTAAAAATACAGAGGAATTTGTTGTTGAAGACTTGGTGCGTATCTTTTAGAGACAACTCAGCACTGCAGATTACATAATATATGACATTACCAGAAGGGTCTGTGTCTGTTACGTCTTGTCCTTCTTGCACTGGCTTAGAGTCATTCCCTCTAGAGGTTTTCCAGCACACATAATACTGCAGCACTACAAACTGACTGCAGGGCTGTGCCTTTATGAGCATAGTCCTGTGTGCTTCAAAGAAGGCTGTTATGCAGTTCATGTACCTCATAGGTAACTCCCACAGCAAAGAGAGGTATTTGCAGGACCAGGTGGGTAGAGTTGCTAGCTGCAAGGTACCCATTTGTGAGCGCTGTGTGCCGGTTCAAAAGCTTGGCACCAAGATACAGGTTCCAGTACTGGTGCAGGCCAAAAACGGGAATGGCTAGGTACAGATTTTCTTCATCGCAGTAGCCAGTTGCTTCTGGTATTTCTGTGGCGAGAAGGTGGGATGAGGAGTTAGCAATGAATGAGAGTTTGGCTCAGGCATGGGTTTCCATCATGGGTAAATGTTGCACTGGCACCGCAGCAGTGCCGCTACATGTGTACTGGCACCGCCTGTGCTCTGTTGGCTAAAGCATGAGGATCAAGAATCCTCATGCTTTAGCAGTGGCCTGCCAGCTTGCTTCCAGGATTGCTCCCTGTTTCTGTAATGCAAGCTGAACTACACATGTAATTTTTTTTTTTTTTTGTCAGCCTCCTTTGGGTTGAACCCAGAGCTACTTCCAAGATAAAAACAGGACAGTGAGCAGTCTCTGTCACCTTCGTGGCATCCAAAATCTAAGAACTTTGAGGAAATACCAACTGGACCTGGTGCCAGTTTCAATAACCTGTTAAGTGCAGCTCTTAGCAGCTAATTTTCTCTTTATAGAAATGCTGTCTTTGGAGTTCACAGTGATTTGAGTCAGTTGAGTTTTGCCCTGGACGGGGAGGCAGAATTGCATTTGAGGACAAACTGAAACTTGTAGCAATGTCTGAAAGTTTTGCCAGTAGATATATGTTCAAGTTATGAGGCATCTTGTTCACTGAGTTTGCTAGCCAACTTCTTTTACACACTAGTTTTTATTGCTCTCAGTGTCTCGAGGGCAGACTGTCTTGCCAGTATGCAGAAGAGCTGCCATCAGAAAAGCAGCAAGTTGGCTATGTTACCAATAATGAACTATCGAAGGGTGGGGTTTTCCCAAAAGCTCTCATCCTCTGCCTAACTCCATTCTCACTGAATTCAATGAAAATCTGATCCATGCAGTTGATGCAAAACAGTTAATATCGGGGCAAAGCTTACCAATATCAGCAATCACGCATTCCACCTCTGCAGAATGGTAATAGAGCACCATCTCCGGACCCACGCTTAGGGTGTAGTTAATAAGAAGGGTATATTTTGTTTCATTTCTGTTCACATACTGAAAGAGAAAATGTAAGGCTGCAGTAGCAATGGATTCCAGCACAGACAGGAATGTATATCCTGAGCAGCACTAAATAATTATTCCAGCACCCTCTGCTCCCTAGCAAATAACTCTGTCTCCAAAAACATCGCTTCAGTTGGCCTAAAACTACTCAGAAAGCTGGACTGGATTCAACAGCTCTTTTGGCCAAACATAAATGTGAAGAATGTAGTGTCTGTTCAGAAAATGGAGGCAGAAGTGAACACGGTGTTGTTTCCTCTGTAGTCCGCTGGTGAAAGAGCCCGAAGAGGGAGGTCTGGATCCATATCCTTATTCTTATTTACTCAGAGTGTGGTCTGAACCCAGGAGAAGGAGTAATCAGTAAGACAGAAGGTATGAGGAGATGCTACAAGACATCTCTCAGTATCCTTATTTACTTCAGAAAAAGTGCTCTCAAAGCAAAACTTGGTATGTAACCTGAAAGAAATACTTAGCTTTGCTGAACATTTTTGGCTTGCTTTGATCCTTAATGCAATTTAATTGTGGTTTGACTGCTGTCTGAAAATTATTTGTGTAAGTCCTGATCCTGTGTGTTCACAGTGTTGTTCCTTGTAACAGAAAATAGCACTGAAGCTCTGCGTGATTTAGTTGAAACAGAGGTAGAGGACCTGCAGTTAAGCGCCCTCCTGCTAAAATGAGAGGCTGAATTTCCTCCACAAGTTTATACTTTTTACAAATATTTAGATTGAAAAGGGTCTGAAGCTTAGCAAAATATGTTCAGAATAACCTGAGTCGGCCTGTACCTGCTTGTGAGGTGCCTGGCCCGTGCCAGTGGTCAAATGGCTCTGCATAAACAGTAGGTTCAGGAATTACTGGATGATGGTAACTGCTGTTTGCAGGATTGAAGTAACTGATTTATTTTTACAAGGCTCTTCTGTTTCAAGGGACAACATTTAACAGAGATTTGACAAACCTCTTCCTGCTGGGCATTGCTCTTGAAAATTAGCCATGCTGACAGAGACTAAAGGAAGTCATACTTCATAGTATCTTATCACACTGGATGCTGCATTTCTCCTAGAGGCCTAGGTAGAGCAAGGTGGGGACATACAAACCTCTAATCTTAATTAAGATGAGTTCAGACTAATTGACACCTTTATGATTGAGGAACAGTTGTTGGTTAATAAAAGCCAGGCAAATGTCTGAAAAGGGACTACTCTACCTCCTCCACTCAGCTGCTCAAGTGGCCTGCTGTATCTTACCTCCTTTAGAACATATGGATCATCAAAAGAGACTTCCAGGATAAATCCTTTCGTTCCATTCGAAAAAGAAGTTTCATAAATCTTATACCCACGGTGCTGTGCTTCTCTGAGGGTAAATGGCACATTTCCTATTGTGATTGACACCAGGGAGACATCAGGAAGAAAGTGTCCAAATGCAATATTAAATATCCTTTCCTCTGGCAGAGTATCTGTAGGGAGAGAACATCAAATTACTGCTGATGTGGATCAAGTAACTAAGACAGTTGGGGTGGCCTCCCATTCATGTTCCAGGAAACTTCGCCAACAGCCATCTCTTTAATGGCTCTGATTAATGACTGTTTGTGTTCTAGTCAGATCTGAAATACTCTGAGTACACGAGAATTGCTTCAAGCTGCAGGAGATTAACAACAAATACATACAACTTCAGAGGAAGTGGGTTCAGTAACTTTCTAGAGGTGCACTATGATGTGCGGTGACTTTACTATAATGAAATCTAGAATCTAGTTCAGCCACATAAAATATGAGAAAACTATGATAACATATGCTAAGAGGATCCATTTTTTTTTCTTCTGTATCATTTATCCAGATAGCTCCAAAGATGACTAGTATCTTAATGCATTGGAAAATATCATTAAAAGAAAACAAACAAAAAATATTACTGCACAACTGTTTGGCACAGTGATTTCACTATGCTCCCAGATAACAAATGCAAGTTGGTCAGAGGTTGGACTCGGTGATCTTGGAGGCCTCTTCCAACCTAGATGATTCTGTGATTCTGTGGTTTGGGGAGAAAATGCCATCGATTGACACTGTCCTTAGACAGTGTGATAACTGCATAATGCAGCATCTTTATTCTAGGTCTCAGTGCTTACTGGAAAAATATGGTGGCTAGAGTGACAGAAATGTTCATGTTCTTATCAGCAACTCATAATTTTCATTTTATCTCGTAAAGACAGGTGATAAATAGCACATCCATTCATGCTAAACATTTTTTTTTTTTTTTATAATACCTTGAAACTTGACTTTGGCTAGAAAATTGGAAGTGAGAGTTGAGAACATTTCGGTGAATGAAGGTGTATGGCAGAGGTCAAATGGACCAGGGTATATTGCAGCACAAGGAAGAGACTGGGAAAAGTCAATGAGAAGAATGACTTACTGTTGATAACAGTTGGTATTTGTGGCATGAAAGGGGTAGTGATGGATTTGACGACGGTATACTTAGTGGTTTGCCAGTCTGCATCTGTCCATGTGTGCTCCAAGAACAAGTCAATACTGTAAATGATTCCATATACACCACAAGATACAGAGCTCTAGGAGGTAAAATTTGTGTTAAGCTTTAAAACTCAGTGTCTCGATGGAGGAACAAGTGAATAAGGTTAAAATTCGTACACTAGAAAGAGCAAATGGTATTTTAGGACAATTTGGGATGGATTTTGCTAGGTGGGGAGCTTGTTTGTTTCTCTGCCTGATCCATTTGTCTGGTCCATGTTTGACTCAGATACTGCTGAGATTTTCAGTAAGGAGGTGTTGGGTTTGGGAGGTCCTCAGTAAGTTTAGTAAGTAACCGTATTTGCATGTGTTTTTTTGCAGTCGCTGAGCTACCAGTCACGTCTCTCATTCTGTCTCAGTTCACCTGGAAAGTTTGTCAGTGCTTCCAGCCGTTCTTCAGACTGTGTGTGTCTGGTGTTACTGTGCACACGGTGATGTAAGGGCCCACTGGTGTACCAAAAAGTGAACTTCTGAAGGGGACAAGTCAAAGTCACATCAGTGTCACCTTCGTAACTGTAACTGGTAAAGAGCCTTCCATGAATCCTGACAGCTCCCTTCTACTTGAACATTTCCTTGGACATTGTCCCTGTGCTTGTAAAATATAGATTGACATAGATTATACTGTGTCGAAAGCAGGTGGCTGCACCCAAACTACATTCTGGAAGTAAACCCTGTCCCTTGCTAACTCATACTGTCTGCATGGAAATTTTCTGGGAAGTTGCTCATTGACCCAGGCCAGATGTATGCCAGGACCAGTTTCATAATGTAAGAGCATGCATGATTGATCAGCAGTGTCCAGGAATCCCTTCCCTCCTAACTTATTAGTGTAGTTAGTATAGATTATCAAGAAACAAAACAAAACAGTCTCTTGCATCTAGCATGTTTTGTAATCAGAGATACTTAATTTCTGCATAAGTGCTTTTGAGATACAGAGAAGGGAGCATTTAGGTCTTCTGATATTTCTCATATTTAAGAATTTTAAACACCAATCACTATTTTGAACATTGTTTGGAGACACATTCCATGCTGCATCCCCTAAAATATGTTAGTCAGAAACAGGTTCGTACTAACCTTTAGTTTGCCTCCTTCTGCTCCAATAGGGATAGTTATTCCAATGTGTGTCTTGTTGTGCTCCAGTAAGTAGTTGTTCTCCTCTGGGTTTACTATGACTTGGCCATCGACTCCCATTACAATGTTTTTTGACAAAAAGGTGGATTCTTGAAGCACTAATGTTGGGATAACACTCGGCACAGTCCATGTTAGCGTAGTATCAGTGAAACTGGTACCATCTGTTGAGTTAGACAGACAGTCCCAGAAGGCCCCCGGGCAGTTGGAGTTCCCCATGAATTCACTCTGCAATGGTTGTCTTTCCCTGACTCCTTTCCACCACGGTACCTCTACAGCTTTCACTAATGAAACACCTTGTAGGGTATTAACCAACTAATGGCTGTTCTGTCACAGGAACCCTGACACTCAAAGTAGGCTTGAATCACAGTTTCACATGAGTAATTAATATATTCAGAAGTAATGACAGTTGTGCTCCCCCTTACCGATTGCATTGTCTTTCTGGTCCTAGGAATTTTGCCTTTTTGGCAAAGGAATGAGACATGGAGCCACTTATTTGGAATTTTTTCCTTGAAATATCGGTTTCAAGATTGCGACAGCTTATGACCTCCTCCTTCCTCATCAATTGATCAAATTAATTGATGAAATTAATTGTTCAAATTGATCTGAGATTTTTTTTTTTTTTCTGCAAAAAGCCGGGCTAGCTCCACATCTCCACAGAAGAGGACTAGGTGAATCCCAAGGATACAGAGCTGAACCCCTGGATTGAGTTATGTGATAGCAGAGAGCCAAGGCGGTGGGGTTAGACCAGGGGAAGCTCCCTGGCCCTTCTGCAGCAGTGTTACCTGTCTCCAGGTCCCTGCATGTAACTTGGGGGTTTGAGAAAGCAGAGAAAGGCACGACTGCACCATGAACACAAGTAATGTAGTGTCACAGCAAG
This sequence comes from Cygnus atratus, assembly GCF_013377495.2. Lineage (NCBI taxonomy): Eukaryota > Metazoa > Chordata > Aves > Anseriformes > Anatidae > Cygnus > Cygnus atratus. Next base: position 10,685,903 of record NC_066364.1, read on the forward strand.
GGACATGTTTGTCTGGCACTAAAGACATGGGCTGTTAGCTCGTGCTGCTTGGAGAGCAGCTTGTAAAACTCTTACAGAGTAGGTCACAGGGAAATGGGGAGACTGTGTTTCCTACTAGCTCCTAGCAGGAATAGGTAGTTATTTTTGATGAACACGGAGGAAGTCCTTACCAAGAGGACAGGAGACAGTTGTGTCAATCAGCATAAGCAGCCACCGCTGCCTGTACATGGAAGTGGAAGTGACCAAGTTCATATTTACACCACTGACCTTTTGGGATGCAGAAAAAAAAAGGAGAACTGATGTTCTAGGGAGGTAGTGTAAGCAGCACAGTTTTGTGTCCAATTGAGAACAACAACTTACCGTGCTGATGTCAGACTCATTGCTGTGGTAGGGCGCACGGAGGTACACGCGGTACAGCGTGTTATTGAAGCTGTAGCCCAGTTTTGCTGCATCGCTTACCATTATTCTCTTTCTCCCTGATGGAGAAACAAACATCAGTTGCCATAGCTGGTATGCAACATTTTGAGTCTGCAAGAGAGAGATGAGCTGCATCAGACCAAAGACTACCAAAAACCCTGAAAAAGCTGTGATGTTGTAACATCTGTTTTCCTACTACAATCTATAGTAGGTGGAGTTGCACTGGACACTAATAGTCCACCCAGGCAACAAACACCATTAATATATAAAAAGAAAACTAAGGAATCCTATAGCTTTTTAAAGCTTTTTTAGAGATAGCCTTACAATTGCCCTGGAAGAAACTTAGATTGGTGGTCTTGATCAAATCCCCTTGGACAAAACACCTATACAGTTAATAAAATGATTGCCTTTGTGTCTGTCAATTTCTGGAACAGTCCAGTGGCCAAATGACAGACCACCTTTTATGATATGGAGCCATACTGTGTCAAAGATAAGATGAGAGAAATGTCTGTATAGGTCTAGAACAGTCTTCTTCTCAAATGATAACTATATGAGTGGATAGCCAAAAGGAAAAATGGGCATAAGAAGAAACATAACATGAGACTGAACATGGGAAAGACATGAGAAAAGTAGGACAAGCATATGCATTTTCCCTAAGCATATGTATTTCCCCTCTAGCCTCAAATAATGTTCAGCTCAGAGACTCCTAAGTGATCTGTAGCTTCTTTGTATTTTGCATGGATTTTTCTTCTGTGAACTTTTCCAGACTAACCTTGGGACCAAGCAAGATTTTAGCAGCCACATTTTTGACAAGACATTTGACAGATTCACTACCCATTGTGAGAAGAACCACCTACCTTTGTTGGTTTTGTACTCAGCTTCCACCAACATAAGAAGCATATGACTCTACTCTCCCACCTAAATGTCTTTCTGCAGTCTAGAGCTCTAAGAAAACTGGAGAGGTTTTCCAGTACTCGATGACAACTTTTCTGTATCCCTTTTATGACAGAGATGGAGCTATTCCCCGAGAATGACTCATAAGGTTAGCAAGAAGGCTGGGAGCTGCTAGGAAAGACTCTCCTTCATACCTCTGGAAGGGCTGACATCCATGCGACGGTGTAGTCATTTGAAACTGCAGGGACATCAGTCTTCACGGACACCTGGAAACACAGATGAGATTGTTTGGGAACAGACAAATCTTCAGCTTTATTACAGGCACGGGGAGCAGAGAGATGTCTTTCCTTTCTTCTCCAGTGTCTGTTGGGATTTAGCAAGTTGCATTCACTGGAAGTAATTAAAGTGTTTCCAAACAGGTTCTTCACTGCGGTGAGTTCTGTGACCTTACACTGGAGGTTAAAGCCATGGCATCTGTAGCAGTGCATGTACAGAAGAGGGAATGTCTTTGTGTTTGATGGGGTAAATCAAAGGTCCTGTTTCATATCTGGGAAGCTGTAGACTAGATCATGCTCTGGAGACTTTTAGGGGCATCCGGGTATCTCTACAGAAGGTATAGGGAAGCAGGATATCTGCTTTAACAGAACTGGTTCCCTCTTCCCATGCAGGTTAGATACCCTAACATGTAGGATCTCCATATCTACTGGCAGCAGGTTGAGCATGCAACTAGTACCACCCAGTGGGAGGCAGGTTCTATCTCACTCCTCTGAGTTGTCTGATGCTGCAGGGTTGCAGCTCTGCCAACTCCAGGTTTTATTATTTCAAATAGAAGGATAACACTCTCGTGGGTGCTGCAGTACTTCATAACATAGAGGTATTCTCTGGAGCTAAACAGGTTGGCTGCTGGTCTGCCTGTCTGCTGATTTGCTTGCAGTGGCTTGACTTACAGCGTCTGTACACTTAACTGAATTTCACTGCATGCAAAATACCCGTGACAGGTATGTATATTATTAACAAACATCTACAGTTGCACCCTGTGCTGAATAGCTGCACGCACACATAGTACACGGTGTAAAAACAGCTTCTGATGGGAGTTTGTGGAGGTTGCTGTGCTTGGCAGGGAGCTTAGATGGAGCTTAGCCTTCAGTGGGAAAACTTTTACCTCCATGTAGTTTTCTTCACACACAATTTCTCTTGGAGCCCAGGAGGAGTAAGAGCAGTACATAGGGTAGGTGTAGGTCACAGCTGCCCTCATGCTTGCAAATGAGGAGACCTTGATGTTCACAGTCAGTGAAAACAGCTCATCTGCCTGGGAAGGAAAATAGGAGATTCAGCAGATCCTGTGGAAGGTCCAGCTCATACACAGACAGGAGCAGCTGCACAGGACCATCCAGCCCAGTGTCCTATTTCCAAGAGGGTTTGGAGGAGGATGAAGTGGTTGGAGGAGCACTGAGGGCAAGTTTACAAGGATGAGAACAAAGTTGTTGTGAAAGTTCCTCCAAAATATGAGCCTGTCTTAAGTGGTTTATGCACAGGGGCTTTCTGAGCCAGAGACATTGTCTCAGTACCTAGAGCCTTTGTCTCAGGTCAAATCTCTGCAATGTTCTTGCCACGGTATTAAGGTGCAGATAACCAGGGGAAGATACCATTATCTGACCTTCCTCACTATGTGTCACGTTTTTCCCGTTCATGACTGCTGTGTGCCCCTTCATGGAGGCATAGGACCAGAGATTTTGGTTTGATGTAGGTAGTTCAGATCTGTCTTACAAATGCTGTTTAGTGTCCATCTTGACTGGTTCCATTAAGAGCTCCTCTTGGTCCTTCAACTCTACAGGAGCCAAATGTGAAGCCATGGACTGTGCTCCTATCTGACATAGAAGTGTTTTTATTTACAGAAAAGCAAAGGCAAAACTTTTCCAGAGAAATGTCTAGTCTGGTCATTGCACAACACTGTGTACTCCCCCAGGTTCATGTCAGCATAAGATTTGCCCATACAGCTTCACCCTTTTTTTTTTTTTTTTTTTTTTTTCCTGTGGGGCGTCCAGGATCAACCAGACTAAACATGGACAACAGATGAAGGTTCTGCTCTGATATATTCTGTTTCTAGGTTCATTTCATCTCAACTAACATTTAGAAATTAGAAATCCAGGCTAAACTTTTACACGTATTTTAGGAAGGAGTGAATCACCTTCCGGTAGATGCCTGTTTCTCTTCATTGACTATTGTGGAAGCATAAACAACCAATTTAGACTAGACATTATCTTTCAGATGGCTAAAGTTACATGAGGCAAATTTGGGTCTAATAGATGTGTGTGATCTACGTTCCTAGGCATGTGTTAACAGGAACATTACCACACACATTAAGCCAGGAAAAGATCTGCCAGAATCACCCTGCAAATGTTGCTTTTTCAAGCAGATGCCTACTTCTTTCCAGAGAGGCTTTCAAGAAACTCTCTGGCAAAGAAGCAGCAATAAGGATATGCTTGAGAGCTGGCAGCTAGTCAGCAGCATTAGGCTAAGTGTCACTTCATGGAGAGAGGAAATCCCATGTCAGTCACACTGAACAAACCACATACCGAAGAGCCATTGCCTATTTGTTTCTACACACCATCGACGCTAACTCAAGTTCACTGTTTCTTGGGTTCTAAAAGCATGCCATTGGACTGCCATCTAATATCTCAGTCTGGCCTTGTTGGAGGAGCTGTACCATCCGATGTGGATTTTGGGCCGTTTCTAGGTCTTACCTCATTGGCCACGTGGCAGCCAAGCACTGATGCACGGAAGACAGGGTTGCCCCACACATCTTCTGACAGGACATAGCCACAGCGAGACGCCAGTTTCTCATCCAGCAGGACGGGGCCAACGTAAGGATCTGCAGAAAGAGGGCATTGAGGAATGGTGTGTGGGATGGACAGCTGCAAGTCGGTGTGCAGAGCAGTACTGAGGCCTCCTCACCTTGCTCTCATCAGAAAAGAGGTCCAGCTGGGTTGGGTGTTCTCCAACAACATGTGTTGTTAAGGAGCTGGCGAACCTGTGCTGGTATGTGTTAGAGTGCATGTGATAGTCTGGCATGTCTCGAGCTCACCCACATCACGTTCACTTTAATGCCCATTTCACTGTGTCCAGGAGCTTGTGCCACAGCTACCTCGAAGTACTGTTACAGAGAGTTCCTCCGAGGCATCACGTGTGTCTCCTCCCCTGATTTTACTCTCTAAAAAAAGAATTATGGGCCATCCATTTCTAAAAATCCTCAAGTTGTGGTAATCTGCTGCTCACTCTGATCAAAGGATTCATTTTGGACGGTCAGTTCCACAAATTGGTCAGGTTTGTTCATCTTGGCAGGGTGCTGTGTGCTGTTAGGCCTATGGGGGAGCCAAGTAACAGGCACATTGGGAGCTGGCTGTGCTCAGCTCTTGGTGCTGGTAGAATTAATAACATGTTCTGTTAATTATCTGCTCTTCTGATTAAGGAGCTATTTTGGTCTTGGGTTAGACACAAGAATCTGTACAAACAGATAGGGTTTAACTAGCTGCCTTTGTAATTTCAAGATTTATCTGTCATCTTTATATGTCGAACAGTACTAATAACTGCTGTTTCAGTAGATGTATTCTTGCAGCCAGGATAGACTAAGGAGATAAGTGAATTTTGGAATTTTGGAAGAAGAGAGAATAGCTTTTATGAGACCAACTGATAGAGCTGGAAGAAACAAACAACCTTTTTGTGCCTGAAGGCTTGTCTGCTTTTTCCAGCAATATCAGTTGCTCTCATAAAAGCTATCACTTCTCTCCACACCCTTGCTGTACTTGACTTTTCAGTTCTGCCTCCAAATCAATTGAAAAAAAAAACCCATGAAAAGTGGACTGATCTCAACAGAAAGAAATCTGTTTTGGGGTCAAATCACATACTTTGTTCAATTTGATGTGAACATTTACTGTTTTTCATTTTTGTTAAATGGGTTTTTGTTTTTCTCAGCAAAATGGAGACCCTTTGTTCAATCTGATATAGGGCATTTTGCTACTATCATGATGTTAAATAAAAAAAGAAAAAATAAAAAGTCCTTTAATTGCCGAAGCAACTTGGTCAGCACTCATTGAGAGTGTATTCTGTGGGTATTAACCAGAGTGTTGTTTTTGGGACAATGAAAGCCAAGTGTCAGCCCTTCCTTATCAGACCATCCTTTCTCCTCTCCCCTGGCACATTAGACATAAGAAGCAAAGGGGACTGTGGCTGTAGACACAAGCTTTGCTCATCGGTAGGGATATTGGCCAAACTGAGGTGCAAGAGTCTGGATGTAGGCAGCAAAGATGTTCTGCTGGTTCTTTGGGGTAAGTGACCAATTATCATGTAGATAACAGCATCCAGATCACACACACCGTGGTCATGTAGGTGATTCCCCAACCTTGATGGTGGTTATGTAGGTGATTCCCCAACCTTCATGGTGCTCAGGGCAGACACTTGTGACTCACCATTGATTTCCAGCTGGAAGAACTTTCCCTGGAGCAAGAGTTTATTCAGTTTCATCCAAAAAATCCTGGAGTGGCAACTGCTCTGTACAAAACCTGGTGAGAGCACATACAGAGCAGATAAGCCAGTGGGACTGTAGGGCAGCGAAGAGGCACGTCTCATTACAAGCAAAATAACAAGTTCTCATCCTTGCCTCTCCCACTATCCTTTTATCACGTTTCACCAACCTGGGGGAGCCATCTGCCTGCCTTGTCCCAGCCAGAACAGCAAGAAAAGCATCCAGATCCTGCAGCATAAACACACGTATGGATGATGGAGTGAACAAAGAAGAAAAAAGATCAGGATGGAAAATGAAAGAAGCAGCAACCGAGGTCTCGTTACCTGCATAGCGAGTAAGCCACAGACTCCATCTGTCCCCAGGGACCTGTGCATAGGCAGTGAAGTCCTCCCGACTTTGAAGTAAAGCTCACCCAGCTGTGAAACTCAGTCAGACTCAGGAGGAAATGCACAGCTGACCTTTTACAATGGAGAATTTGCTCTTTCTTCTCCAGGCCCCACGTGTGGATCAGGAGAGGCCGGTGGCTTTGGTCGCATGGGAAGCCTGGGCTGAGTCCCGCAGTGCCCTCCAACGTTATCTGAGCTCTCAGCAGTGGGAGGCAGCGTCCCTCTCGCTCAGCCCCTGGGAGGGCAGAACACCCTGCTGCCAGGTATTTGCAAGGTCAGAAGCAGCTGCTGAGCCTGATTTTACTGAGTGCATCAGGGGTGCTCTGAACTTTCCATCAGCCCCTGGGAAGCAATCTCATTCCCTGTAAGCCAGTGGGGTAGCTTTGGCTTCAGGTCTCAAGTGCACATAAAACATTTCCCCGGAGGTATTTTAATTGGGTCTATACAGGAAATACATTTTTGTTTCTGTGAAATGTCCCAATGACCCAGCCATGCCAGAGATAACAGCAGTTCTTTGGCAGCCACACATTTCACTTTTATGGATCCAGTTAGTTTGCCCTTTGATTTGTTTGATTATTGGAGGGTGTTTTGGTGAAAGCATCTTGTTTTAAGAAGTGCTCCAATATCACTGGATCGGTCAGACCATGTGCAGGTCTGTACATGGCCCAACGTGCTGCCTGGGAAGAGGAAGCCATTGCAGCTGGTGGGAGCTGCGGCCTGTGACTGGCAGTGCCGCAGGGGAACAGAAAGGCTGAGAGGCCTGGTGAGCCACAAGCACACCTTGTGTGGCACTGACGAGGTAAGGTGGAGTGAGAGGTACAGGACATTCAGGATGACATTTCATCCACTGGAACCCAGAGTTCAATCTCCTTTGGTCCCCATTTTGGGGTGTTACCTAACCACTGACATGTGTGAGCAGAGCCGCGCAGTAGAAACAAGATTGACCCCCACACTGCTTTGGGGTCAACAAAAGCCAGCGAGCACGTCCACTCACAGACATAGTGCAGTCTGTGTCATTTTCTCCTCGGTCCCCCTTGCTCAGAAGACCTCTGCAGCAATGGCAGAACCCATAAAACCATCCTGCAATAGGCATGCTCACTTTATACAGTGGGGACCGACGGCACGCTTATATAAGTGCTCTGGAGCACAGCCCCAGGGCTTGAGAAATCTCCTAATTCTTGTCTGTTGGTCACAAGACCCTTTCCCATTCGGCAGGAGCTGAGGTCCAACTTCTGCAACAAACTTCTCATGAGCCCACACAGAACTCGCCGCATGATCCTCGCCTGCGGTAACTCTGTGTCCCCGGACTCGGAGTGACTCTTCATTGAACCCAGCTGTGGCTGGAATTCGGCTGGAAATGGCGGTGCTCAGATACCACAGTGATGAGTGTGGTGTAACAATGAGATTTTGATTTTTGAGTGAAAACTTCAGTATATTTGGACAGCAAGCCGTTCCAATTCTGATAAGCCACTTCCAAGAGCCATGTAGCATCTCTCCGAGATACTGGGAGTCAAGGTCTGAGGGAGCCATGTTTGAAACAGCGTGATTGCAATTTATTAATGAACAGCCAGCCGTCAGGACAGGTACACAACAGCAACTAGCATGCACTCCTTGTACAAGCAGTGGGGAGATGAATTTCCATGTACAACCTTGTACAACTCAGACCACCATGATTACTTTGTTTCTGGCATTACTCATGGCTCTAAATATGGCAGACACGACTTTGGATGTGATATAGCAGTTGTGGTCAGTGTGTGATAGCCAGCTGTTGGCCTTGTTGTCAACAAGCAAAGCAAAGCAAGTCCAGGTCAAATGGTCTTGGCTTGCAAAGATCACTTTGCTGTGGAAAGCATTGTTAGCATTGGGTGGCTGGAGGCATTGGCTGCTTGTGGTCCCTAAAGTCCCTCTGGTACTTGTTATAAAGGTAGGGAGAATAAACTTGTGCATTTCAGGTGGTTGTATTTTGGCTGCTCAGTTTTCCTTGCTGTTCTGGCTGAATAAGAGCACCCATCATAATGTTCTTGTAGGATAATAAACAGCTGCTGTGTTTTGACATTGAGGTGATGGCATTCTGTGGTGGATAAGATGATTCATGGCTTGGGTTCTTTTGAGCTGAAAGGTACTGTATGAATGTAATGTTTTCTTTTTTTTTTCTCTTTTTTTTTTTTTTTCATGGGTTTGGAACTGGGTTTTGCATTATATGATGTGATTGAAAGTTTAAAAACGGCCACTTGGAGCAGCATACGTATAGCACCTCTCCCAGCAAGGCTTGCTTTTGGTGGTGGAAAAAGGCTCCAAACCTTTGAGTCACAGTGTTTGTCTTTCTGTTGTTGTGTGGCACTGAAATCCCTGGGTTACTTAAATGCTACAGAAAGAGACTTTTTCATTTTTCACTTTTTCATTTATGAAAGTCAATTATAACTTTATTTCCAACTGGTTAAAATGGAAGGTTTTTTTTTTTTTTCACTAGATCCCATATGATGATTTTAAGTAAGCCTTATAGTTTGATATTCGAGTGTAGAATGGAATAAAATGGGACCCATTGTAGGACAAAAATAAATCAATGAACAATAAATGGGAAAAGAAAGGGGTGAAATCTGGCTTTAATGTACCAAAAGCAGAATATTTTTTTTAGAGATGGGAGAAGCCAAGATAAGAGATCCTGCCCTCCTTGCAGCTGCAGGACTGGTAAATCTGAAATAAAGACAGAAATATTGCTGTTTCAGTGTTTCTAAACCTAGAAGTAGCTGCCCAAAAGGGTGACCTAAGACTTGATAACCAAACAGAGACACAAGGAAAATCTTCAAGAAGGAGGCGCTAGATCTTTTTATTGATTGGAAGATCTGCGCCGTGTAGTAAGCTGAGAATTAGGTATCCAGGCTGCAGGTTCAGTGGATGAGAAATGGGAATGATGCTAAGCTTTATTGCCGAGACGTGCTTTCTCAGGATGTGCCTCTGTGAGACACAGAGAGGTGCCAGCGACCTTCATCTGCAGGGGAGGATTCCTCTTCTGGAAGGGGCTCGACCACCTGAGCAGGGACGGGTGCCCAAGCTCTGCCCTGCATGCTCTTTGCATACACCAGGAGCTTGTAAGTGCAGTCAAAGGACTGTTAAGTCCCAGGGGAAAAAGAGCATATAAGCGTAGTTCTGGTTTAACTTCATACGGTACCTCAAGGTAACCTTATTGATGCAACTAAAAGACCCCATCTCTATTCATATGCATGCATAGTGCTTCATATGCATGCATAAGGCTGAGGCCTTACTGTTGTGTGCAGATGTTGCAGACAGAAAAATACCCTGTAAGGAACAATTACAGAATAATCGGCTGAAAGAGGTAATTTCTTCCTATCCCCATGAGCTAGTAGTTGGCTTATACCCTGGACTGTGAGGGTTTACATTCCTCATTTGTTATTATAAAACTATTACTATTATTATTGTCTGTATAATGTGTGTTTAGAAAGTGCCCTTGTGTTTTTGTCATTTTTAACCTTTAAAATATGCCACACTTAAGTTAGTATGCACTCCAAAAAACAACACTTGCTATCATTGCATGCCACTAAATTGTTTAAGTGGTGGAAAAAGCACAAACAAGCAGACCTGTATAATGGTGGGCTTTCAATTTTATTATCATTTTTTTAACGTGCTATTGGTGTTAATTTCTGTGTGCCTGTAATGTTTGTGTTCACTTTAACTGAACAATAGAACTTTGTTTTTGTTCTTTGTGTAAATTAAAAACATCTGTTCTCTTTATACGAAAAGTTGTTTTTTAAAAGAAGCTGGTCTGATCTAACTAAATACCAATGCTGTGTCCACAATGAGTTACTATTAATATTTGGGAAAGGCAACCATCCAAAGCAAGTGTAATGTCAAATCACTGGCGGGAGTGCATATTTATTGCTAGAAGTGACAGATAAAAATGCAGAGGTTACAAAAACAAAATTCTTGTGGATGACTAATGATGCGTATATATGCCCCCAATGCCCCATCACCACATTTGCAGTTGGCAGGGTGTTCTCCACAGCCTCCCGCTCCCCAGGATTAATCGACAGGAGACTAGTAGCTTGGCACCCTCCAAGGAGGATCGACGCTGCTCCCACCTTCCCTCCAGCAGTCCCTGAATGGAGTGACCTTCAAGGCGTGCAGGAATCTGATCCATTTAACTCATTCCTCTGACTTTTCCCCCACCTAGCTCTGGTATTTGATTGCAGGGGTTTATGTTCCATCAAGGGCATGTGGCTTTTTTTCCATGCAGGTGAAGGAGGTGGAGCACCCACTGCATGCTCTTGCAGCGCCTGCGACGCCAGCTTGATGGACGTCTTCAGAGCTGTCTGCGAAGTGTTGATACGAACGAGCTGGCAGCCAAAGGCTGGAGCCTGCTGTCTTCCTCCTGAGGAGCAGTGCTGCACTCAGCAGTAGCCTTGCTGGAATAGCTGGAGGTTATTTCAGGGAAATAAATGCACTGTTTGTTGCAGAACGGAGGTCTCAGAAGTTCATAGCTCTGTCTGCCTAAGCCTTGTCAGTAAAGTATTTGAGTACCTTGGAGACTATGAAATTATCCTCACAGACAGACATCTTGGGAAGGAAATACATATAATTAACATTTCTTGAGCTCTAAAGGGCAACTCTGTTTAGTGCAGCAATTAAGCTCTTGCTTAAATCTCATTTATTTCAGTAAGATTTAAATGCATGAGTAAAGGCTTTCCAGAACCTGGGCCTGCAGGGCCCAGATCTGCTTCTCCCCTTCTTGCTACCCACAGTGCCCTGTGCCAAGGGTGTGCCGCCTCTCACTGGCGAGAACCACAAAGAAAAAGGGGCTGTGTTAAAGAATTAGATGCTTCATCGATGTTATTCATTCCCACCTCTTTTCACAGTATCTCTGTGCTTCCTACCGCAGTGCCGCCCTGTCCTGTACCTCGTCCCCTCTACCTGCCCTTGCTGCAGCTCACGGGGCCAGGGAGGCTGCCTCCCGTGAAGGCCAGCTATCATCAGCTGGTCGGTGGTATTTCGCCTCCGTGTCAGGCACCATCGGCCGTCTCCAGGATCCAGCTGAGTTCAGAACTTGCTGAGTCACATTTTCACCACGAAACACTGATGTGCTTCCCAAGAGTCACACTGTTATAGGCACGGCTTGGCCGGAGAGGAGCAGACAGTTCTCACCCTGAAGTGCATCCAGGAATGCTGGCAAGAAGTTGCTTTTTATTTCCTATCTCGAGTTACCGCAACATGGGTTAGGACTACAAAAGATTGAAATCCCTGGCAAGCTAACACTGTACATCTGTCTAAGATGACGGCCAGCATGGACAACTGTGGGCTTCAGCCCATGACCAGTATGAAGCACTTTGCTCCTTGCTGAGCAGCTGTCATTAACAGTGATCTGTGGGGTTTCTTCCTGATTTCACGTCATGATTTACATGGCTGCTTTCCCCTCTAGCGAGATCTTCATACTTGTCTCTTTGGCTGTAGAGGTGATCCACCAGCTGGAGCCACTTGTTAATTGTTCTCATCTTTTTGCTCTTGGCTGTTGTGTCTGTCTGCTTGGTGAGCCACAACCTCCCGAGTCCCCTCAGGTGGGTACGGACAGAAAGACAACCTCAGTTCTTTCAGCTGCAAAATGGGGATAGTGTTTGCTCCCCAGGGTGGTTGTGATGCATTAGCAGCTTTTCTATCAGCAGAAATTGGAGAGTTAAAATTTGGTGCACCAGTAGAGCAACTGGGCATTTGCCCACGTTTCATGAGAGACCTGTCAGACTTCCCATCCTCCCAGCAAGACCTGGGGCACAAGAAGCTGCCTTTATGGTCCACCGTGAGGACACAGCGAGGTACAACATCATCTGTGGTACACTGTTTTGTTCCTTTACGAGTTTAGTTGCTCTTCAAAACTATTTTGGCACTGATTATCGCCAGTTATTCAGAGGCACGATAGTGCTGTCACCTGCAAGCATGACGTTATTTCTTGATGTATGGCTAGGACAACAGCTGGCTCAGCTGGCCATATTTTGAAGATCTGTACTGAAAACAACAGCTGCCTATGGCTTTGCAGGGTCCTCTGCCCTGCCTTTGCTCTCCTGTCAGTGCAGCCGTAACGTGGCCGGGGACACTGGGCAGCGTGGCAATGCCACCACAGCAGCAGTGCCACTGCAGCAGCGCTGTCCTCAGATCCTTCTGCACACGGAGCCTGTGCCTGCTGGTCGGAGCATCCCCATGCAGCTGGCTGTAGGAAGACTTCTCGGTCTCATGCAGAATTGGCTCCCTGGGTGGGTGGCAGCTTTGCCACAGAAATGCCGTACGTGCCACCCAGGACCTGTCATCAGCGTGGGTTCAGGGCTGACAGCAGCACGCCCTGCAGACACTGCTGCCCAGCCCCGCTTCACTGACAGACCCCTTCCCAAATGCCCTTACACCTCCCTGCCCACTGGGGCAAAAACCTGCGGGGCTCACCCATGCCTTCCTGTCGCTGGTGCCCTTTTGCTGTGGGTGCTTTTTTTGCCTTTTTCCATTAGGTGTCTCCCTTTTCCTCCTTTTGAACAAGCAGGAGCTGTGCCTATTCTGTTGGATGATCACCTCTTAACAGCACTGGTCCAAACTTGGGCACCTGGTGAGCTGCTGGGGCCAGAGATCCCTCCTAGGGTGTTCCTCTGTGTTACAGACGCAAGAAGGAAACAAATGCTAAGCTATGTGCAAAGGTGCCTGCTCCCTCCCCAGATCCCAATGCGAAATTATGTCAGTGATATTTCTGAACCTTTATCTGTGGGGAGAAAAACTTTTTTGGGCTCTTGTGCCAAGGGGATGAAAAATTCTGCCTGAGCCAACTTCAAGGCCTGTTAATGCTTCTTTTCTGGGAGGCTTTTGACTGTCCCTTCTGCAGCTGATTTCTGAACCTACCTCTGTTCTAATCAGTTTGGGTCCCTGTGTAGCCCCTGTGACATTTCATGGAGCTGTCTAAAATAATTCAGGTTTTGTGCATCTTCACACTGAGCACACATTTCTGGTGATCCAATATTATTTGGTGCCCAAAATATAGCAGATCGTGAAGGCAATAGCAAGGACAGAAAATAAAGCAGGCTGTGAAGGCAATAGCAAGGACAGCACCCTGAATGCTGCACCATTCAGAGATCATCCACTCTCTGCCGTGCCTTGCTCCTCATCTACAAAGCACCTTGCACATGGATTTATATGGCACTAAACCTTTTATGGCTGACTGCTTTATTTTATTCTTAATTTACATACAACGCTGAAGAGCTGCCACTGGCACTCCTGCAGTGTACACGTCTAGGTCATCTTGTCATCATTTTGTATAGAAGAGGACTTAATATTCTAAGACTTAGGTGCTGGAGTGGGACTTGTTTTTTTTTTTTTTTTTTTTTGTTCTGGGCATGGGTTCCTGTTGTTGGCAGTGGTGTTAGTACAGCTGTCACACGAGCAGGGGTTGGTTGGCCCCAGGTGCAGCTGCATCTATAATCTTTTGGATAGGTTGACTTATTTAAACATCATGTAGCATCTGGTCTGTGTGGCTGGGGTGACTTACCAGAGGTCACACAGCAGAGACTGGGATGCAGCCCAGCTCTCCTGCCTCTGATCACTGTGCTCAAACTTTTACAACCGGTTTCTCCACCACAGAGTGACATTAGTGTCCCCAGGCAAGAGAAGTAACATAGCTGTAGCCAGGATGGGGAGATGTGGAATACAAGGTGACTGGAAAACTATCTGGACTGCTGTGATTGAAGACGAGTGGTCCATGAGCTGAAGTCTGTCTGATGTGACACCCCTTGGCTGTTGGTAATGAGGTGGATAGGGCTCAACACCTTCATTGGTGCCCTGGGCGGTGGGATGGCAGGCACCTCAGTGATGTGTGGATGATACCCAACAAAGGGGAGCATTGACTGTGCTGGAGCTTTCACTGCTATGCAGAGAGACATGACAGAGCTGAAGAAGTTGGTCTATGAGAACCTCAGGAAGCACAACAACAGAAAATGCAAAGTCCTGGATCTGGGATGGAGTAACCAGCACAGGCTCCAGCACAGGCTGGGGACTGGCTGCTGGGAAGCAGCTTTGCAGAAAAGGACCTGAGATTCCTGGTGGACACCAAATGGACCAGAAGCCCACAGTGTGCCAATGTGGCAGTGAAGCTCCTGTGCACCAGGCTGTATCAACCACAGTGTAGCCAGCAGGTTCAGAGAAACGATTATTCCTTTCCATTTGTTGCTTGCTGGGTCTGGAGCACTGTGGCCAGTTTTGGGCTCCTTGGTACAGGAATGACACGGACAAACCCACGTGAGTTCAGCCAAGGCCACTGATCTGGCTGGGGGCTGGAATACATGGTGTATAAGATGAGGCTGAGAGAGCTAGGCTTGCTCAACCTAGAGAACAGAGGCTAGGGGGATAGTTGACTGTTGTGTCCAACTGCCCAAAGGAAGGTTGCAGAGAAGGTAGAATTGGCCTCTGCTCAGGTATTCACAGCAAGAGGGCAAGAGCCAATAGTCATAATATGCAGCAAGGGAAATCCTGACTGAATATAAGGAAAAAAAAATCATAATCAGTGGTTAACCACAGCCATAATTGTCCCGAGAAGCTGTACAATCTCCATCCCTGTAAATTTTCAGAACATGACTGAACAAAGCTCTGGGCAACCTGATCTAACTTTGAAGCTTTCAGCATGAGTTCTGACCAGATGACTTCCAGAGGTCCCATCCAACCCAATTTATTCCATGACTCTACAATAGCTGGATACCTTCAGTGTAATTCGTGCTGTATTCCCCAGTGAGCTGGACTGAATCCTTAGTCAGTACTGTTTTCACAGGCACACCTTTCATTACCACCACATATATCACAAAGGAGAAAAAAAAAATCCAACACCGAGAGGAAAAATTGAAGCAAAATAGTGTGCAAGAGCTGGACAAAAACTCCAGTGTTTCAAAGCTGCTGGTTGCTGCTAGTGTTGGCATGAGAGGAAGCATAAAGTGGATTAAGTGCAAGGGCAAACAATCTGCGGCATTCTGCTAGCAGAGTCTCCTGTCATCCTCCCGCTTTTCAACATGATGGTGATCCAAGCTGTGCGGAGTCTTGGATGCGGCTCCAAGCGCTGAATCATTTTGACTCCCCTCCCTCCCCTGCAATGATCACACATAGAAAACAGACATGACTGAGAGAGATTCGGGCCAGTTTATAAAAGGAAAGTCACTTTTCAGCGCAATCCTCCCTGGAAAAGGATTGTTTGGTTTTGTTGCTTAACAAACAGCCTGATGGCCTGATGAGAAACATTTGTCAAGCTGAGTTTCCTTTCTTGGACTTGAGGAAGGTGGGGTTAGGGAACTAGTTGCTGCAAAAAGGTGTTTGTAGGCTTGAGGTAGGATCTGCCCCTTGGTGGTCTTCCTCTCCCACAGCCCCCAGTCTTGTTTCAGTACCAAGATGCTGCAAACGAGTAATTTACCTTCTGTTATGCCAGAAGAGTGCATTGGCAAGGTAGTTTTAATGTGGTGTGAAACCTTTATTAGAAGAACGTTAAGACTACAAATTGAAACTCTCACAATGATGTAATATTAGCTCTGTTCTCTTAGTAGTATGAATGAGGATAAGTTGTAGCAAGCTACTGGCATTGGCTTCTGTATATGTGGGAAATGGACCCTGATCTAGATCAAACTGGTAACACAGCAAATGGTCATTCAATGGGTGTTTGGTTGAAGACTATCTGAGCACATCTGTGTTGGTATTTTAAACTGTGCCAGGGTACAGGCACAGGTTCCTTGCACATTTGTGCCCTGGACAAATCTGTACTCTTTAAATTTCCCAGAGACAGCCTGGCTGTTAGCACAGGCAGGTAGGAGATCTGAAGTGAGAGGTTAATGGTGTAGATACAACAAAAGAAAGCTTATGTTTACCATCATAAGTACTTTTCTGTGCTTGGCTCCTAGCCCTCCTCATCCCTGGACCTTAGTCTTCATTCCCAACTTTGATCATGCCTTCCTTGACCTCTACTTTCTCACCAACCTGCATCAGACCTGCCTGCTCCCTTCACGCAGAGTAACCCTGCCCTGTGCATCCTGCATTAATCCTGCTTTTCCTTAGATCCCTGACTTTGCCCCATCCTCTGTCTTGTATGTGGTTTAGATCATTTCCTCAACTTGCAGGCTTTTCCCATATTCTACAAGCTATGATCTTGCTTCACCTCTTACCATGTTCATGACTCCTGTGGTGTCTGACCTCATTTTGCCTTAATTTTCATCACTAATTCCAGACTGGCCAAACTAGTAGGCAGGTCCATGTTGCTGCGGCAAAGCTGTTTTCCTCAGGCTGCAAATCAGAGAAACACTTCAGTATGTCCTTAAATCTATCCCCCTCAGTGTGCTTACGCATGTTCTCCTGTTGCCCCGAGTAAGGAGGATGCCTTGTGTGGAGTGAAGCAGGATTGCCTAGTGAGTTGATTTAGGCTCCTGAGCAATGTGAAACAATTCAGAGAGTCTGGGCAGGACTGATGCTAAATCACAGATGAAAAGAGCAATCTGTCATCAGCATGTTTCCTGTTGTTGTTGTGGCCCAGACAGTATTGCTGCTGAAAGGCCACAAGTGACACATATGAAGAAAAGATACCAATAAATACAGGTCAAGGGAAATATTCAGTATACTGTAATCTGTACTGTAAAACAAAGGAAAAAAAAAGGAGCAGCCTTTACTAGGTTGAGCTTGGACTACGCTTTGATAATTCACTCTAGAAATTGGTGATATGGTATAATCTGGGGAAAATGGGTTCGGAATAAATTAAGCTAACAGCCATCCCTAAAGCTGGAATTAGCACTTCGCCCTTACTTGCACTTAGTATCATACTTAATCCAAGATCTGCATCAAAACTGTTTCAGCTGTGTTGGCCAGACTTTGAGACCTTGATAATCATTGTTTCCTTCTTTGCACCTCTGGTGTTGGGCTATTATTGTTTAAGTTTGTTTTTCTTTGTTGCACAATTTGACCTTTCCTCCCCCTAAAACTAGCCTTAAAATAATTTTTTAAAGCAATATTCCTGAGTTTTTTGCCAAGTTTGAGCAGATTCTCTCCATTGGAGTGAGCCCATGTGAAGCTGCCTCAGCTCAGTTCCTTTGGCAAGGGAGAAATCTCTATAATTACAGGCTGGAGTCCACCCTACCTGGGGAAATATGGGCAGCTTCAGGCAGTGAAAGGTAGTTAGCAGCTCTTTGGTTAGCCAGAACAGTTTCAAGCAGTAATTACAACCACTTTTTACCTGTTTTACCTAGAGGACCTGAACTGCTGTGTCCTGCTGCCTCGCTACCTTCAAAACCTTTGGCCATCGTCTGAGCATCACCATTTGGGTGTTCTGCTCCAGTGTGCTCATTGCACGCGGCCAAGTAATCCCAATTTAACAAGCCCATTGACTCCAGGAGGACTATTCAATGTGCTTCAACTTATGTGTGTTTACATGCAGTGCTTGACTGGGCTTTACCATGGCTTACCACCAAGGAGACTGATGGGTAAGCTATTCAGAGGGTAAAAGAAATAATGAAGCATTGTCTATCAAGATTTCATTCCAAGCTTAAATCATATAAACACTCCTGTAATAAGCATCCTTGGCAAAATCTGTGACCCAGCTGTGCCACTTTTCTTGTAGTACTTCTGCGCCTGAATCCACCCTGCCTAGCTGGAGGAAATGTGAAGTGCTTAAGTAAGCACCTCCTCAGGTTGCACTACTGCGACAGTCGGTACAGAGAGGTCAGGTCCTCCAGACATCATGCCCAGTCTCAGCTCAGCTCTGCTCTGGAAGTGGAGACAAAGAGATGAAGCCTATCTTTCTTCTGGGACCATACTGGGAATTTACTGCTCTCTGACACCTGGTGCCTTGGCTAGGGATTTACCCTAACGCCAAGGGCAGAAGAGGATGGTCTCAGGTCTCCAAGTCGAAGAGCAGCCTATTTGTTTATTAGTAAAACCCCTTCACCCAAAACTCCCCCTGACCTTGATCTGTTTTTTCAAGGTTTCTGAACTGGTCCTTACCCTGCTGCAGCTCCTTGTGTGGGTCCTGAACCAGAGCCATGGGCTTGAGTGGGGCTGTGGGTGACTGCAGCCGTCTGTCCTCTGTGCCCAGAGCTGTGAGATCAGAGTCTGAGCATCCACTTTCTCCACGCGGATGATTTTGCACTACACGTACGAATCAGATTATTGTCAGTGAAGAATCATGTATCACACAGCAAGTTAAAAAGGCAAAAATCTTGCCCTTCAGGAATTAATTTCTAGCTATGGAAAATAACAGATAACGTGTATCCACAACAAAATATGAGAAAATACCTCAAGAGTTAAATCTGATGAATACAAAATATTGCATGAACTATAACTCAAGATAGTCACTACATTTGTTGAAATCTCTCTCATGCAGCATTTTAAAAGACATTAACATTTTTTAAAGCAATCTTTTCCCAGCTATTCTGTATTAATAACTATTTACATAATAAGTTATTGTAAAAGATATATGCATAACATATTTCTTTGAAGATATGCATTGGATAACTTGGAATAAATCCTACCTCATTTAATACAGATTTTCTGAGACAAGTAGAAAAATGAGAGTCCTGAAAAACCTGGAAAGAATTCAAATCTGATGAAAAACAAAAATATTATATATGATTAAATTTTCCAACCAGCTTTAATAAATACACCGATATTTAAAACAGAGCAAAACAGAACAGTGAGGTATGTCAACATTTTTCAAGGCTTCTAATCGTTTTGCAGAACATGAATACTGCAAATTTATATCCAGTTGTTACTGTTCCTTTTTCTTCTAAAAATGGCTGTGAAGTAATCAAACAGGTAAAACAGTATTAGAATTTGCTGTTAAAAGGTATGAGAACACCTAAATGCTTTCAACTATAAACAAAATAAAATAAGGATCACTATAACAATAAAATGATTTAAAATGAAACTAAAGTTAACACATTAAGAAAAATAGTCTTTTATAGAAGGGAAGTGAAAAGCTGGAAAGAATAACATTTGTCATAGAAGATTGACATTTGTTCATAAAATCATTAATATTTTTTTCTTTTAAGTCTATATCACATGTAAACTGTTTTCAAATTCCCATTTTTTAAATTCTGATTTTTCAGGCATTTCAACAAAGATTTTTTCTGTATATAAAATTCAGTTTTTCATTCACTGAATGCAAGTTTTTAAGATGCAGTACCTGAGGTTCCACTTAATTTCATTATCTATTTCAGAGCATTCTTTCTAGACTGTCACTCATGCACTTCTAATTTAAACAGAGTTAAAAGGGGGAAATTAAAGCAAAACAAAAAAGAAAATGAAACATGAGTCTGTTCAGCTGCAGCACAGCCTGTCTGTTAGAGCAGATCCGAACACTAATCTCGTTGTTGATTTACATCAAATTCCTTTAACTTTTGTCTGAGTCTATACTGAAGCTGTTTGAATCAGTTTGTAAATGTAGATTGAAGGAGCAATTTATACCATTATCTTGACAGGCAGCTAAATCACGATAATTCATTGAAAATATCTACTTAAAACTCATCAGAGAGGGAGAACATTTAATGCTTTCCTTTTTCAAATAAGTAAGGATCATTTACTAAGGAAATGGGAAATTGAAACACATTTTTTTTTAAATTTTATTTTCTAGAAAACAGATGTACTTATGGTCTTAGCTTTCTTTACATTGATGTGATAATTCATGATGCTTTCCAAGTCATGAATGAGCCTTTATAAGGCATCTATAAAAATTGCTTGCAAATTGTAAAGTTCAGATTTTTAATAAATAAATGTTTACCAAACTATAGCAAGAGAAACGGTATCCAGACTAATAGAGATTTATTACAACTTTAAAACACAGGCTCCGATTCAGCAAGTAAGTTTAACATGTAGTTAAATAGATGGACAGTTCCCCCAAATTAAATATATAATGAACCCCGTCACTGCGATGAAGTTCGGGCATCTAAATCAGGAATCTTTCCAGTGATTAATAAGTAAAGCACTCACTTTCTAAGACCTGCTTTCCCACATGCTTCAGATTTAGGTCCTGGATAGGAGCGCACGTTATCTAAACGTCAGGGATAGATTTTTCCTGATGATTTCACTGCTCAGGAGGCCTTATTTATGATTCTCAGTCAGGTGGATCTTCTCATCACCTTGTAATGTAAAGGAGGGCTAGCAGGCTTGCAACCTCTGATATGGAATGGCAGGATCCCTAAACCCGGAAACCTAAACCTGGCAAATGGACCTTCTGCAGGGATGCAGCTTTTGCCAGACTTTGAAGGCTGCTCTGTGGCAAAATATGAGGGCTGGCAGTGAGATGCAGGAAGGATTTTCACGAAAGATGCTAGGGAAGAGCAGGAGGCTGCTAAAAGGGACTTCTACATATTGGTACAAAAGGTAACCCCCTTGATTGACTTAGAGGGCATAGCTCTTTGTAGAAAATGCTCAAATGTTTTGCAGACAATAATCCTGTGAAGGAGTTAATATGTTCTTATTTCAATAAGAACAAATCTAAGACACAGAAATTTTTTTTTTTTTTTTTTCTCTAGTATCACAGAGGCAGCCAGTGGTGAAGAAAGTCTTGAGCTCTGGTTTCATAACGCGGCCACTAGGACATGTGTTTGCATTGCTTCTTCTTTTCTTGTGGAGTTATTAACATATTTATATCTTATATTAAGTGGAGACATGATATTTTAAAATATACTGGGGAGGAAAATGGGAACAGGATGTGTTAGTCTGTAACTGCTGTTTCAGTGAAAATATCTAAATCTTTTTGGTTTACATGTGAAAATAGTGGAATTGTTAATGAAAAAAAAGTGAAAGCGCAAGTAAAAAAGTTTTTAATATTTAAGAGAGTGGACATTTTCAGAAATTCATAGACAACTGACAGATGGAAGAAGCAGAGGGTTTTGGGGGGCAGGAGGCTTTCCTTGTGTCCAGTCAAGCATCTGGTTCCAGCAGGTTTGCCTGGGGGTGCACAGAACGCCCTTACTCTGGAAGCTTAGCCTATTTTTGGAGGAAGTTTTAAGCAGATAAGGGCTGTTTAAACTTTTTCAATTTAAAAGGCTGCTATTCAGCACGGAATGAAAATGATGAGTTTTCCAAACAGCGAGATACAATGACAGAAATTGCACAGCAGCACTGGAGAATAAATGCACGCGTTTCAGGCTGATAAGCATCGGGGTACAAACTGAGTATGAAGATAATTTATATTTGTTTTTCTTTGGCTATTATGAACTTTGATGATTTTCATCCTAATTTAATAGCACAATAAATCATTTTTATGAACGTCATGCTCTTTAATTGCTTCCTTGTTAAAATGTGAGCTAATTGTCCTTGGTCTTGGAATAAAACTTCAGGGAAAATAAAATACATTTCTGAAGAATAACCCCAGTCTCTTAAATTCAACAAAGTTGCAGCAAAGTGCAAATGTCAGAACAGCCTGTTGTTGTGTTCCCCTCTGGAAATGATAAAAATGAAATACACTGCTGCGCATTAGTCAGTGCTGTTGGGTAGAGGGCTGTGTCTGAAGAAATTCTAGCAATAAGAGTCAGTGACCACCGCTGCCTCTTCTGACCATCGCAATGACTAATGCCAAAAGCACACTTATCTAGGCAGGCCTGAGCACCCAAGTTGAACATGGTAGTGCTACCCTCTCTCAAATGTAGCACTTTCTGTAGAGAAAGAGCTCTGCTGCTCAAAAACTTGTATGCCTGCTCCTTGGGAATGACACCAAAGAATACCTTATAAATGAAGTATGCTTCCCATTAGGGATTACAGCATCACTTGATCAAAGTCCACTGGAAATAGCTCTTGGCAGCACAGACATTCTCTGTAACTCTTCACTCGCTTGAGTCTGATTGGCAAGGTTGGGAAAGCAAAGCTGGTTTGAGGGCTAGAGGAGAGAAGAACACAACAGGGGTCTTATTGTTGTTTTTGTTGTTTTTCTCCTTGTTTTAAGGAATGGCTGTGTGAAATTGTTTTTTCGGATGCAAAGAAAACATTGGCAATGGGCTTATTCTTCTACAGAGTCAATCGTGCCCTACATGCTGGCTCAACTTCTAAAAAGTAATGCAATACAGGCATCGCTTAAAATTAAACAATTTTTTGGCAACTCTGGTGAAATATATTGTCATCGGCTGTAGAGCACTGACACACTTGATAGAGTTAAAGAATGTTTGGAAGACTTCTAGCTCTCTCTGGTTTGAGTTTAATGAAATCTGGGCAATCAAATTGTCTACCTGGCAGCTCACAAGAGACACTTCGTGTTCGTTATTTTGTAGTTAAACTATTTATCTGCCCTGATGTGCAAGGCTACAAATTTGTATACATTTTTATATAGTCTATTTCCATTGTAAATTACCCATAAATTAGATACAGACTTTTAGGCACCTCAGAGAGTTTTTTTTCAATCTCTATTTTGGTATTAGGGATAGATATTGTTGAGTTTTGTACATTGGTTCCTCTCTTGAGAAGATCAGGGCTTGCAGCTGAGAGAAATACATCACTCCACTGCCTCTTCTTCCCATTCTATTTGCTGTAAATCATAACATTAAAAAAGATAAAATACTGGTACAGTGCCATTATTTATGGCTTTTGTCTGAAGACTGCAGAGCATCTGACAAATGTAAATTGATCTTGACAAAACCTCAGTGAGTTATTATGCAGCTAAACATATCCTCTATAGAGACAGCAAAACATAAGTGACATGATTTATAAAAACCTCCATACCCCAAATTACCCCCTCCTCAAATGCATTGTAAGCATAGTACTATTTAAATAAGTTTAAGTCAGTTTTCATGTTGCAAATAAATCTACAATGATTTTAAGGCCAAAGGCAGATGAAAAAAAGAGCAGATCACTCTGTTCTGCCATATTCTGTGTCACTTCAGTGTTTGCACTTAGGTGAAAGAAAAAGAAGGACCAGTTTATTGACTTGATTGGACTTTGTCTTGATCCCAGGTAATGGTACGTAGCTAGTGTGGACACAAAGATGCATATGCATTTGTTTTTGTCCTGTCAATAGAGAAGATGAAGTCCTGCTCCCAGCTTCCTCTCCTTACTTGAAAAGTCTGCTGAGCTATATTCAGCTACTAGCTATTAAGCAAAATGTCCCATTGTTGGTTTATGGGCCATTCCATTACACACACCCCCCCCCCAAAAAAAAATGAAAAAAAAAGAGAAAAAGCTGTAAACGTATGGCTCCTACAAAGCACCAAAGAGAATGGAGGATAGGAGTGCTTTCCTGCTGAAGCAGGTCCTAGAAGAATTTCTCTGAAAGGTCGTCAGGCCTCTCTCTCTCCAGACACATGTTCCAGTTCATTTTACTTTTATTTCCTTTTTGTGAGTGTAATGTGCAGATTACGCAGTTGTCTTTTTGGTTATTAAATTTTTTAATAGTTAAATATATCTCATGTCTGTGTCTATAATGGTCCCAACATGTTTATGACAGGTTATGTCATTGGTTCCCTTGTTAGGGAGACTAACAAAGCTCCATTAGCTTAAGAGGCCTGGGAATTTTGTGCATCCTGTTCTTGTTGCTGTATGTCAGTGTTGGGCAGAATGCCATTATACCTCTGTGCATAATTCACTGGTTAAGAACATGTGAATATGTCTCCCTCTAATGTGTGGCTCCAACAACAACCTGCTCATTCCCCAAAGCCAACGAAGGCGGTCTTGCCAATTCTTGTGATTTTATTGTGAGTCTCTTGACATTTGATGTGTGCCTTAAAAAACACAGCTCCTGGAGTTAAGATGAATGCATAAGAACCTCAGCTTTCATTTGAAAAATAACATAAAATAACATATTCTGAGCCTTCCTGTTGTGAAAATGTTTAGAAGTGGACCCCAGTGGTTAAAACCCCAGAAAGTAAATGCAATCAACCCCAAATGTGTTATTAAAATCATATCTCGTGGTGTGATTTTTATTTAAAGACAAGCTCATGACTATGGTAACCTGTCTGTAACATTTGGATGGTTCAAGCTGGCAATGTAAGAGGCTCTGTTCCTGTTCAAGTGCTGTGCTTTTGTACTTTTGATGCTAAAATTCCCATGCTTGATTCCCAATGACAAATATAGTGCTGATCTGTGTGCTGCTAGGGATTTGTCTCATCTGCAGCCAACAGCCTCAGGCCACGCTGTGGATCTGAAATCCAGGTATGTTGCACTTAGTCAAGAACAACTCTGCTTTAGTTCACTTGCTTGGAAGAAAGATCAGACCTGTGCAGGTGCTAAGTGAATTCCTCCCTGGTTATATCTGCATGGTTCAGAGAGACCTTAGCTCCTCTGGTCTCAGCTCCAGAAGCCACACAACGATGAGCTCTGGTTAATATATCCTGCATTTCAGCATGGTAGTTAGTTTGGGCACTCTGCTGCACTAATACATTTATATAACTTCCTGACAGGAGCTGGGTTGCAGCTTGAAATTTGGGGTACAGCACACTGGCCTGTCCACACCACTATAAGTAGACTTATCTTAACAGAACTTTGGGAATTGCTTCTTTGTGGGAAACTGCCAAAGGGAGGTCCTTTGCAACCGAAGCTGAAGGCTGTGCTTTCTTGTGCTCTGTTTCTGCAATTTTTTGAGAAGTGTCATGTTCATACCTGTTCAAAAATGGAACATCCCTGGCTGGATTTACAGGTTATATGTTGGGTTTTTAAATAGACACCCATACATGTATCTGTAAGTACTCTCTTACCTGAGCTGGGCTTCATAGAGATCACAGTCCTTCCACCAGAAATTGGCACTTGTAGCAACTTCAGCACTGGCCTGATGATGCTTTCTGCCACAGTTCCTGATATTCTTCATCTTGCTGTCTTTTTCCATCCTTTTCCTCTGTGGGTTGAGCCAACACCTGTGGTCCCATATGGGCAACTTTGGCAGCTCCAGGGGATGGATAACAAGCTCTGGAATATATTTTTCCAACTGTGTCATCTGGCTTATAGGAGAACTCTGGCTTAGCTGTACTGCCAGTACTGGAACGACTCTGGAGCTGTCTCCTAGTGAAATGGTTGTAGAGCTGGCTGGCTTGCTTTGTTTTCCTGGACAGTGTATTGTCTTTTTTTTTTTTCTTTTTTTTTTTTCTTTTTTTCTTAAATATAAATATATATTATAACCTTTTTACTGTGAGAAATGTGGTCCATATGAAACATCTGACATTAAAGCCTTGTTTTAAATTCCTTCTGAAATCTGTGTGTTAGATCCATTAAGATAAAAGAAAGTCTTTTTCCAGTGTCTGTGTATGTTGACATTATAGCTGGGAAGGGTATTCTAGGAACTACCTGTGTCTCTGTGAACATCCAAATCTGAGCTCTAAGAATGAGAGTAGGCTTCCTCACTTGCAAAACCACAGCTGTGGTTAATGACTGTAATGGAGATGAAGCAGCACATTTTCTTGTGAACATTAATAACTCCCGTGCACATTGTCCACATTTTGCAACCACATTTTCAAACCACTGCATGTTTTTGAGAGGAAAGCTGCTCGAGGGAAGCCTCTCTTGCTACCAAATGCTGGCACTTTGTTTTAAAGCTCTGCACTCCATTCAAAGAGTAGAAATACAACAGAATTGGTGGCCTGGTACTAGAAAATCAACAGTCAAATAAACCAACTAACTGCTATTGATCTCAATTTCCCCAAAAATGGTATTGGACTTCAGCATTCCTCAGACTGAAGGGAATGAGGAGTTCATTTTTGAGTTCTTGCCATGGTGCATATGTCAGTATTTGCCACTGACTCTCCCTCAACACAGCCATCTGCAGCCGTCCCGAACAAAATCATGTGCAGCATTGTGTTTAATGTTCCTGAAAGAAAAGGGAACATGTAATAATTATTTTAAAATAAACACCAAAGGGACAAGTACTGTGTTCTTTGGCTTAATTCATACATGGATGAAATCATTTCTCTACACGGGCCTGCCAATGTCTTGTTGCAAAGTCTGAGCCTCAGAGGAGGCCTGTGATCACTGAATGAAGTGTAAGCCATGCCTCCCTCCTCCCCCTTCTGCCTCAGCCCAGCAAGCTGCAAACCACAGCCACCACAGCACGATGGCCACGGCTAAGAGGCATGAAATATCAGCTCTGGTGAGAAATACAGCACGGGCAATAAAGGCAAGAGGGCTGGCTTCAGCTGCCCCTGCGCTGGGTGCGGCCCTGCCTCCATTTTGACACGCAGCCGCGGCGGTGCGAGTCCACATGCCAGTGCAGGGCCGCTTGCAGTCAGGAAATGCTGCTGCTTTGGCTACACGGCTCTAACACGTGTGGGGAACCTGCTGCGCCCCAAGGGGAGCCTGGGGGCGTGTGGGTGCTCCGTGGGTCTTCTGCAAGCCGTTGGAGTGAGGCACAGCCCACGCTGTGTGGTGCTTCGGCTGCTGGCATGGGCAGCATTAGCCAAATGTGTGGGTGGAAAATTTGTTTGTGTGCGTATTAGGTATGCATGTCATTTTCCTTTCTTCTTTTTCCTTTTCTTCTGGTCTTTTTTTTTTTCTCTTTCCCTATCTTCCTCCCTTCCTTCTTCCCTTCCTCCCTCCCTTTCTCCCTCTCTTCCTCCCTCCCTTTTCTGTTAGTACTTTTATTTCTTATCTCTTTCCTCTGTCTCTATTTGTCCCCTCACCTTCCTCCCCACTTCTCATCCTTCCTCACTTTTCTGCAGCCTCCCCTGTGCACCCAGTGAGATCCCCAAAAGCCCCCAGGGGAAGGTGCTCTCAGTCACAGCATACCTAAGACTCTCAGACCAGACGTCTGTCACTGCTCCATGGGAGGTCCCCAGGACAGCCCAGCAGCTGCCCCAGTCCAAGCAGGTGACCATGGCTGTTCTTCCCTTCTTCTTGTCCGTGCCACCGTGGCCACCACAGTGGAGTGGTGGTGGCATGGAGAAGGGGCCCAAGATGGGTACACAGCACAGACAATGCTGAAGGTCACATAAGGTTGCCTGGCTCTCAGCCCACACAAAGAGGAGCCATTAGACAGACTGTAGAAAGGCGCTGGGATGTCTGTGAGTTACCATTGCCATCTGAAGTCTGGCACGGCGAAGTCCAGGATAAGGTATTTCAAATGTATTTTTTTAAAGCTGATTGACACAGGAAAAAAATGGCATTTGTGAATGTACTTGTGCACAGTTGCAAGAGTCCAGACGTGATGACCTCTTCAGTGCCCTTTCCAGGCCTGTGTTCCTGTGCTACCAACATGCGGGGACAGAGGACCAGGCCAGGGCATCTACCACCTCTTGGCAGTCACTGTCCAGTTTAATTTTTAATTGACTCCGAGGCCAATCTCAAAATATTACCGATGCCCTCAGCAGGAGTTGCATCAGCCTATATTCAAAGATCAGAGTAAAAACTCAAACTTTGCTTTGGCATTCATTCTGAGGAACATTTTAAAATTTTAGTATAACTTTGATACTCACTTATGTTTTTTTCCTTTTTTTTTTTTTTTTTTTTGTTAATTTCCAAATCATAATTTGAATTCTCTAAAATGGTCACCATCTTGGCAAAGAGGAGATGATACATATCCTTGTCCCATGCAGGGGACCCATGTAGGACTACATAATTCCCACAGAACAATAATTTAAAGCAGTAGGAATTGTCTTGTCTGTCTGCACAAGGTCAACTTTTCCCTAGTTACCTACCCTACTTTCCTCTGTTGTTAGCAGCCCTGAAGAGAAGGACCTGAGAGTGTTGGTTGATGAGAAGCTCAACGTGAGCCAGCGATGTGAGCTTGCAGCTCAGAAGGCCAACTGCATCCTGGGCTGCATCAAAAGCAGTGTGGCCAGCAGGGCAAGGGAGGTGATTGTCCCCCTCTGCTCTGCTCTTGTGAGACCCCACCTGGAGCCCTGCATTCAGCTCTGGGGCCCCCAGCACAAGAAGGAAATGGACGTATTACGGTGAGTCCAGAGGAGACCATGAGGATGATCAGAGGGCTGGAGCACCTTTCCTCTGAAGACAGGCTCCCTTAGTTGGGGTTGTTCAGCCTGGGGAAGAGAAGGCTCCAGGGAAACCTTACAGCGGCCTTCCAGTAGGGGGGGGGGGGGGTGGCTACAGGAAGGCCGGGGAGGGACTCTATGGCTGGGAGTGTGCTGATAGGACAAGGGGTAATGGCTTTAAACTAAAAGAGGGTAGGTTTAGATTAAATGTTAGGAGGAAGTTCTTTACTGATAGGGTGGTGAGGCACTGGCACAGGTTGCCCAGAGGAGCTGTGGATGCCTCATCCCTGGAAGTGCTCAAGGCCAGGCTGGATGGGGCTTTGGGCAACCTGGTCTGGTGGGAGGTGTCCTGCCCAGGGCAGGGGCATTGCAATGAGATGATCTTTAAGGTCCCTTTTCTATGATTCTATCTGTGTCATTGCTTTAGTGCTGAACCAGAACAATTAATGCCAAAGAATGCTGCACCAGCATGAGAAGCCTTTAAAGACAAATCATTGTGCAGCAGTAGACAGCACACAGATAGAATATAAATGCTTCAAAGACTTGCAGACATCTCTGCGAAGATGCTGATCAAATGAGCAACATCCTGAACAGATGTCTGCTCTGTAATTGTTTGCGTGCATGTTAACACTAGCAGGTGATGATCTGACCTTGGGGCTGCATGTGCACATATGTGTGTGGGTGTGTGGGTTCGTGTACAAAAGAGGGTGATTTTCTTGATGACGACAGCTTGATGCACAGTAGCATTTGATGAAATGCATTGTTTCCCCTACAGACGAACCAGATCAATCACAACGGGTTGAGCTACATCTACCTAGTCTTAGTCATGTTACTCAGTGGCTAGGGAGGAAATTGTTACTCCCCAGCCCGAGTGAAATGAGTCATGAAAGAAGCCAAGATGCTGGCTAGAGATCCTGCGTGAGCTTGATACAATGTTCACTATGTCTTGGAAGAGCTATTTTAAGAAGAATTTGGCCAGAATCCTTGACTTTTGATTATTCTTTTTTACTTCTCCTTGAATTTTGCTGTTTCCCTGTAGCATGTTCTAAATGTTGTGTTTTGATTTATATCTGTAAATAAATCTCCTTATTTATGAAGATGTAATGTCCCTGGGGTCCAGGAGGCCCCAGCCATTCCATGTAACTGAAAGAGACGTTACCTAAGTGGCCCATGAATCAGAAGTGGGGCAGACAGGGAGAACTATTTTTATTGACCCGCTTGACTTGTGAGGAGGTCGGCCCAAAAGGCAAGTGGGGACAGCTGGTGGGGGGACTGGGAAGGTGCTAGTAATTATGCCTTGGGGTATCATTTTTGAACATTACAAGGTGCTTGGGCTGTGCTGAATTACGCAAAAAAGGAAAGAAACAGGAGAGATGGTGGGAAAGGTTTTAGGATTCACATGCTGTCTAAGCAATAGCCAGGGCATTCTTGACAGAGGAAGAAAGGTAGAAACTGGTTGAAGCTCATAAAATGGGTAAGTTACTTTCTGCTGCTCTCTTGCCAGCAGCAACCTGATGAAAACATGTAGCAATTTAAGTTAGGTTGGTCACTGTGGAATTACGGTGCAGCTTTTCCCTGAAAAGAGTTTCCTTGTAGACTTTGCTACCATTCCTCCACTGCACCTCTGATGCCATGAAATAAAGCCTAGTGTTTATAGTTCCACTTCTGGCTAACATTTATGGAGATATTTCCTTTTCAGTCCACCTGTTTGGGAGGGAAACGTACAGAAGATTTTTGCTTCTCTTGGGAGGAAACATCCTTCCGCCTTCTTCTGGGCCGGTCCTGTTTGGAGAGGTGTGATGTGATCCGCAGCAACTCCAGCTTGTGGAGTGGAAGTATGTCACCCAATTTTGCTCTGTATTTATGGCCATTTTTGGTACGGTTGAAACCTTATCCTGATAAGACTATAATTCCTTTTGCCATCACTGGGAGATTTCACAGACTAGGAATCAAAAATTTTTTCTTGCTTATTTATTTATTTATTTTAAATTGGGATTTATTTTTCAGGAATTTGTTTTAGTCATTTATCTTGGTAATAATACTCTGCTAGCTGTTCTCAGTGAACTGGAGATGAAGGATAGCTTTAA
The DNA here is from genome assembly GCF_013377495.2 of Cygnus atratus. NCBI lineage: Eukaryota > Metazoa > Chordata > Aves > Anseriformes > Anatidae > Cygnus > Cygnus atratus. The sequence continues at coordinate 10,716,099 of NC_066364.1, forward strand.
GTACTTCAGCAGATAGTTCTCAGAGTCTGTTGTTGATTGTATGGTGCTGAGCAGTGGTTGGAAAAGTGACTGTCTTGGAAATGCCATCTCCTCACTCAAAATATCTGCTCTGGATTGTTTTTGAGTCTAAGTTATTACTCTCGGTCATTACTGAAGATAATATGATTATTTTAGTGAACTAAAAATGTTCTACTAGCATTTTTTGTTTGAAAATATTTGTATTGAGTTTTTCCTTAAAAGGCCCTAATTTCATGGGAAGATTTGGTCTTCCATATGAAAAAAAAAATGCAGGAATTTGAGTAAAACCAGGAAATATTGCAGGTGGAAACCATCATTACACAGTGCCATTTCAGGCTTATGTCCTCACTTTCTCATAGGGGTCTGACTGCCATCTCTGTGTCCTGTTGGAGCCACAGTGTTCCCATGTCATACTGCTTCACTATGACCCGGGAGGACATCACGGTGTGACAGGAGATACAATCCAAACAGCCATTACCATTAAACAAGCCTCATGGCATTTCAAAATTAAAATGTCTGTTTGTCAGTTATTCCCCCAAAAGGCAACACTTTTCCAACAAGGGGGAAAACATTGGCATAGGTAGGAGGCTGACCAAATTCCTTGACATGTCGCTTCAACACAGTTATCAGCTTAGTAATGATGACAATGTCTTGTTACTAGTAGTGAGGTAAGTGGCAGAAAGCAGCCAATGTGATTATCAACTCCCTTGAGGAGTTTGGAGAGTGATGAAGAAGAAAAATTGTCTTTTCGCCTTGCAAATAGACCAAATATGATATGTAATCACAGAAAAAGAGCACACACCGAGCCAGTCTTTGTCAGCTGTCTAATTATAGCTAAAGCCAGCTAAATAGCCAGCAACATGCAGTCCTCATTAAATCGGTTGCTCACGCAAATTATTGCTAGGGTCCAGAGAAGCTGGGACAGTGAGGGTTTGGACAGAAGCCATGCAGGGGGGAAACTGATTTGAAAAGAGGAGTCACTCTGTGGTTCCTCACTGCTGGGGACCAAGGAACTGCAGTATTAATACTGCTAAGTCCTGTCTTGTTTTTTTTTTTTTTTTTTAACATTTCAGCTTGTGAATCACTGTGGGAGGCTAAGGATGATTACTCAGCCACTCTCCGTGATACTTCTGAAGTTGTCTCCTGCTGAAAACTTTCCTACCCACCTTTTTAAGATCATGTTTTCCCTTGCTCTGGCCTCTTTTATGTTGTTTTGCTCGCCGGTAGGAGATGGAGCTGCAACTCTTGTCAAAACAGATGAATAAATAAATAAATAAATCTCCTAGGCATTTAATACAAAAGAAAGTTGGTTGCATGTGGGCAGCTGCTCTCAGAGTACCAGCACTGAAAACAGCAGGTAAACACATGGCAAAACTGTCTAAAATGGTTGGGAGGTGTTCAGGTGGCAATATTAACACAAGGTCTCTGAGACTCTTTGAAAGCACCTTGAAATCCAGGGTACAGAACATTTTGACAGCTACTTTTTAAACATACTGGCAGTACATTTGGTTTTCCTTCTTTCCACTTGTCCTTTCCCTCTTAGGAGTCTCCTGTGGAGGAAATCCCTTCTTGAACTTTTGCTGTAGTTATCTGTCTTCTGCTTCACTTAGATCATGTGCAAACCAGATCCTCCAGCTGTATTAATGGTTTGATTCAGTAGCCATAGCTCAACGAGATGGGAATAGATCAGATCAGCATTTTTCTCCTGAAACAGTTCTCCAGGGAGGCGTAAGTTTAAAAGGTAATGAAAACGTCTGCAGAAACAAACAAACAAACCAACAAACATGTTTTGGGGATGCTCAAAAGCAACCTGAAAAATCCCTTGAATTTTTCTACAAAACGCAAATGCCTGCTTGCAGGCAGCCGCCGCCAGGACAGACAGCTCTTGCTGTGTAGCAGGGAGCAGGCAACACGGGGAGGCTGCTGTCAAGAAGGGAAGAGAAACGAGCTCCTGGCTGCTTCTGCCTCCCTCACCTCCACCTCCCTCCTGCCTCCGCTGGTGTCAGCAGTTAGGAATGAAGGGAAGGGCTCTGTGGCCTTTCCCTTTTCATTAGGAGCTTGATAGCCATTGCTTCTAGACCTAAATGCTTTCAGCTTTAAATTGACGGTCTCTGACATACTATATACATATCTCTGAGCGGAGAGGTAGTATATACAAGCCAGTCACTGAGAACTAGGGCTATCTGCTGAGAGCTTTTGGGTCTAAAAAGGCAAGGATACACAAAATGCACAACATCTTACTGACGACTTTGCTTCTATTTAGTCTTAAAGACCAATGCGAAAGAGTTTAAGGGCTGAATTCATTCTTAGTTGTGCACTAAAGTCAACGGAGTTAGACCAGGACTTCATTTGGCAGTATTTCTATATCCTGCAATTCAGCATGGAATATGTAATCATCTGACAGAGGGTTCAGTATGTTTAGTTGTATAATTGTTAGAACAGATAAAGGATCAGCCAGGCAAACAGTGAAATATGAAAACGGTTCTCGTAAAAACATCCCAGCCTTGGGGCATGCATCTGCCAAGACTACTCCGTGGTGACATGAATGGACATAGCATTTAACTACTCTCCAAGAAAAGAGAGGATTACAAGGAGGTGGGGAAAGCAGAAGAAGCCAGTGCAACTCTGCCAACAATAGCAGGTTGCAATACTTAATCTCAGTGCTTGTGCCAATGCACTTCGAAGCTGCTGTTGTTTTTATGAGGAAAAATGCAGAAAAGACTAATCTGTGTATTTATGTCTGTCTGGAAATGTTATAAGTGCCGTGTGATCATTCTGATTCCAGAACCAATGGGGTCGGTATTCCCAGGATGGGGAGACTTGGACGGAGTGCCAGAACTCAGCAGCTACACGTGAGACCGAAAGCAGAGATTGAGTAAATGGAGGGATTCACTAAAGTGGGAGACCTAGGCAAAGCAGGAACTCTATCGATGTGTCCAAACAGCATGATTTTTTGGGGCTGTTTCAGCTCAATGCTACAAGTCATATGCCCTTGAGAAGGTCTAAAGCATCATCTTCAACCCTTTCAACCCTTCTCTATTGTGCAGTTAATTTACTCATTTGTTTTCTGGTGTGACTGCAATCGCTAGTGTTATTTGGGGGGAGTTTATGCTACAGAAAGCATCCTGTGTGCTGTAAGCTTTAATTAATACACGCAGCAAGCGCAACAAAGGGTCAGTGTTGGCATGAGCTTCCTTCTATACCAGTATTTTCCTGTGTTTGTCAGCAAAAAGTTATTTAGAATAAGCGGCTGCAGCTTGTTATCTGCTCTTCTTTCTTTTCTTAAATACAACAGAGTATTTCTTTAGAAACTATACCTTTTTTTTTTTTTTTTTAAATGACTACTGCAGTTTGGTCCTTGGTTCCATGTCTCTCTTTTGACAGTGACAGCAGAAGTGCTAAGTACAGCATTGATTTTTTGAGGCCACCAGGATCTGTATTCAGATCATAAGGACATTGCATAGGTTATCAAGTGGTATTGGTACAGGCCAGGCTTAATACGACTGCATCCTGTTCCTGTTCCTTAGCTACTGCTGTTACTGCTGGATGCTGGGGGAACGGGTGCTTGGTGTCAGGTTATGTCACTGGCGAGAGAGCAAGAAGGAAGCAGGTTTTCTGCTGGCTGTTTGAAATATCTGCAAAAGAAGTAGATTTGGATTCATCGGGACATGCATTCCCAGAGGAGGGTGGAGGAATAACAGAGATGATTTGCTGCTACTTCATACTACTCTTTGGTTACACGAAAACATAATATACTGATCCGTCCTTCCTATCTGATCCTGCCATGGTAGTCTCCATGCTGTCTAAGGGTTTGTTTGATAATCTGTCTCTGGTGGTTTGCACAGTTATGCTTTAATCCAGCTAAAGCTTAGCTCTGTTTGACTGGTAAAAGGCAGTGACATGTAGGAGTAAGGCTTCTTTGGCTTTCTTTGTTGGGTAGGACAGATATTTGGCAGCTGAGTTTCCCAGGGACCTAGAGATTAAAGTGAACCTTGAGTTTCTTTTTTACTTAAAAGTCTCCGTCACTCCAAACTTGACATTCTTCTTCTATATAAGATATAAACTACGGCAGGGAAGAAACGTTTTCCAGATGACAGTGTTCCATAAACGGTGTTGTAGGACATTGGTTATCTGTGATGGGAGTTACGTTTCTACAATACTCATGGGATCTCTTTTGCAATGAAATGGGTTCCAAGAGAAATGAAATGTATGTAGACAGCTAAGAAGGTGATAATTTACACGATCGTTGTCTAAAACAGGTTAATCCACATTTATGAGCTTCAAGCAAGTTTGGTGAAGTTGGTTAAACCAGGGCTAACCTGAACATTAAATTGTTCGCATCCATCAGATGCATTTGTAAAAGATTTGATCTCTTAATGACTCTAAAGCTGTCCTGCAGATAATGATCCTACAGATATTTAAGGAATGGGAAGAGCATTTCCACCATAGTTGTGTCATACCTACATTGATGGTCACTCAACTTTGTTACCTGCTAGAGCCAAATCTGACTGTGTAACATGACTACCTTACACAGCAAGGAGATTTTCAGAGTGTTCTGTGCTGATGGGGGTTTCAGCTGAAGTGCAAGACTGAAGCACTTAGTTTGGTAAAGAAGTAAATAACAAGGAAAATGAAAGTTCTGCAGTGTAGGTGCTTTAAATAGAGAATCCTCCGTGTTCTGCTCTAATTTGCCTTGATGATTCCGTGAAAACCTTTTTTTTCATGTTATCTGGGATCAGATTTCTCAAAGATACAGGACACTGTGGAGAGGGAGAAACTGTACTTCAGATGACAAAAACAGACTAAGCAACAAATAAATAAACCTTGCATTCGTGTAGTCAGACACCGATACCGTGTACCTAAAGCTGTAATATCATATGAAGTTTATCAGCGGGTTGGAACACTCAAGCTGTTGTCCTTGCCAAATTTCTCTTGGGCAAATTACTATTCATCTTCCTAAATCTTCTTGGCAGTTTCTCTTGGAGAAAGAAAAAAGGTTTGCCATGTGCTGAGGCCCTGGACTATGCTTAGATCTGGGCTCATCCTCTGTCTCTGTGCGTACTCTCTGTCTGAGAAAGGCAGCTTTTACAGGCTCTGTGGGTCAGTTGCCCACTAGGCTGATAACTTCAGATGGCTGATCAGGGAATAAATCACGGAGAGGCTTGAAGACTCTCCGGCAAGGGCAGCCTTAGCAGATGAAAGTCTTCCCCTGTTCTAGACACCTGCATGCTGCTACTGTAACAGCTCCAACACTCAATTGCTTTTTCTTTCAAGGCTGTTGCATTTCACTGGTATTATGGATGGATGAAGTGACTCTTGCAAGCATGTAGTGCAAATGAGTTGTGCGAGTGCCATAGTACACGGAAGAAATGTGAGTCATAAATCATCATTAACATCTGCTGGAAAACGTATCCGTGCCCCAGCGGTTGTAGGTTACTCTGTCAGAGGACTTGACACAAGACCCAAGACTGGGATTGTTTCGTACATTTGGGACGCAAGTCCATACAGATTGAGACTGCTAATGACTGCTTTAGCAGGCATGTCAGTTTTGGCTTAATGAATAATATCAAGCAACTTTCTTCCTCCAAACAATGGTGTTGGTAATTCACAAGCTGTTATTCTTGGAGCCCCAGTGTAACAAAAGCCAGCCTCTCTGTCTGAATGTTGCTGCTTTCATATTTTATTGCAGAAATTACACAAAAATATTTGGCTTGTCTAATCAGGGCTTGACAATATAGTATATATTGCTGAAAATGTGTCATCGCATTATTTCTACAAAAATAAACTTTCGTTTTTTTTTTCCCTTGTCCATTGGCATTTTGCTAGTTCAAACTGGGGAATACGGGATGTCGATGTAACTTGTCTAATAATACAAAACAAATGATTTGGGTGTAATGCCGGTGTTATCAGGGCTACACAGATCGTTCTTTTGAACTGATGCTTGTTTTTCTCCCTCTTTAGATCTATAGGTTTAGATTTGCACGCTACATTAGACCGTGCTGTTGGCATCTGCAGTTTCAGAGGTTCTGGAACATGGTACTTGACCTTCTCGAATGTCCTTATTAATCCGTGTTCTTACATGTGCTAGATCATGCAATTTATTTTGCAAGAGGCCTTCAGGGCTAGAAAAGCTTATTGTGGTTATCTAATCTGACCTGTTTCATTACAGAGGTCACTGAATGGCCCCCACAGGATTTCCTGCAGCTGGGAGAGAGAGTACTTGAAGAGTTTTCCATCATGATCTGAGATGGCTGAAGGCTTTTTGGCAATGTAGGCAAAATTTCATTTCAGGGCAGCAGCAGAGTAGGCTGTGAGAGGAGGAGGGCTGGAAGGGGCCAGGAGTATTGGGGGAATAGGGGTGCTAATGCTGGGACTGGTCAGGAGGGCTCCAGTAGACAAGTGTGAGATAAGTGAGCTTTCTGGAGGATGTGAGTGTGAAACAGGCTTAGGGAAAAACACAGGGGGCTGCAGAGGAGATATGAAGGCAATTAAGATTATTTTGTGGTGGGCGTATGATTCAGGAGGAAGCCACAGGGCCAGGTGGTTTCAGGTGGAAGCTTTTCAGGTGGAAATGAGAGGAAAGGTCAAGGTTTCCAGAGAGGAGATAGAACAGATTAAACTTTTGGAAAGCTCTGTGTGTGGGGCAGGAGATGTTTGGAAGGCATGGGAGGTTTAAGAGGGTTGTCCTTTGGGGCAGGGATCCCTTTGCTTCCCCTGTTGCCCCATCTAACCCCTTCCCCTCTGGACTTTCCTTATATCTCTCCCTCTTTGTTGGCATGAAAGTCCCCCAGCCCCAGCCCCTGCTTCACACAGCAGTGAACCCCTGCAGGAGAAAAATGCACTGCCATTTTTTTCAGCTCCTATTTGTCCTACCGTGACTCAGGGTATGAAAAGAAAAAGGATGGGGACAGGGCTTCAGGCAGGCATGAGGTTAGAGGGGAGAGCCCCATGGGCTCCCACCTGGGGAGTGGTGCTTTATGCTTCTGCTGCTGGAACATGAGGATGGGGCATGAGCTTCTTCCTGCTCAGGCTGTGCCCCAGCCACCATCTCCCTCCCTCCCTTTGGGCAGGATTAGGGCATTGCCCTGGTTCAGAGGCTCCCCCCCTCTTTTCTGGCACTGCACAAGAAGACAGCCTGTGGACGCCCCTTCCTGCTGTTTGGTGCTCAGCCCTGCTCGCCTGCTGCCATGAGTTGGGTCTGATCTTAAATAGAAGCCATGCAAGTGATGGAGAGTCTACTGAGGTTCTTAGTAAGTTGTTTTGGTGAATGTTGTGAAAAAGGTATGTCACTTTACTAGCCTGAATATATTTGCTGCCTGAAGTGTGGGAGAAAAAGAAATGGGGCAGAAGAGTTTTGGCAGGGCTGGTTGACCGCTGGAAATAAATAAATGGCAAATAGGGCTCTTCACTATACAGAAGGTTAGAAACACAGGCCAGAAGAGAAGAAAAAAAAAAAAACAACAAGAATTGGATTAGGCAGCTAATGAAGGATTGAAGCAGTATTTTATATTGCTACTATGGAGGAAAATGAATACCTTCCTCCCAGAGATGAGAGATGAGGAAAGAAGTGGATATTTGTTCAGTGCAGAGCACGGAAAGCCGACTGTTGTCTTGTTGGGCAACAGGATCATTGGCTCTGTGAGAGGGAAAGTGTGGAACAGTTAAGACTTTCAAACCGGGACCAAAGATTTATAAACTGTTCTTATAAAAAGAAAGGGGAATTTTGCTTTGATAAACAGTATTTGTCAGATATCATATCTTCTGTGTCCAATGTGATATTCCTTTCATGACACTTGGTTCTCCAGAAGTCGGTATATTTTGTATAGAGCACACAAGCAGTAGCTCTGCCTTGTGGAGGGGTGTCAGGCCACACATGGGCACTGAAGTCCAGTTTTGCCTGCTGACTACCTCTAATTCAGTCACTGACTGTGTTCTCTGTCCCATGCTTAATGACATGAAGCTTTGTCAGGGAGGGTTCAGGCTGGACATCAGGATAAGGTTCTTCACTGGGAGGGTGGTCAGACACAGGGACAGGTTCCCCAGGGCAGTGGTCACAGCACCAAGCCTGTTCAAGAAACATTTGGACAATGTTCTCAGACACATGGTCTGATTTTTGGGTGGTCCTGTGCAGAGACAGGAGTTGGAATCAATGATTCTTGGGGGTCCCTTCCAACTTGGTATATTCTATGATTCTATGATTTTACTAGCTGTGCTGCTTGACCTGTGGCTGGAAGCAAAGTTAGTGCATTGCAAGCTCCCCGAAGGACTGTTTCTGTCACAACAAGGAGCAAACCCCACAGAATAAGGGGGCAAGAGGAGACTCTAAATCTAGACAATAGCATTGCTAGTTGGATGCTGGGCTGTGCAAGCCAGAGCAAACGGACATAACCTTAGAAGTGTAGGAGATCAAAATAGGATGATCCTGTGTCTGCTTACCTGTTTATTTGTAGCAGAGAAATATAGAGATGTCACTTGCTAAATGGAAATGAAAATCAAAATGGCTTTTTTTGAGAACTGATCCAGGTTCTGGGAAAACAGTTGTTTAGCTCCATCTTTTAGGAAATCTGCTGCTTTAGGCAGTGTTTCATTCACTGTCTGGACGAAAGGGCTTTTTGAAGAAATCAGGTTGTCTCAGTAAAGGAGTGGAGGTCCAGCCAGCTGTTTAGGGTGTATTGCAGGGCCAGTACACGTCTGGATGCACTAGGTGGCAGGGTCTGCCTGCGACAGAGAAACATGCAGTGGGATGGTGTTTGCATGGGACAGAGCAGCAGGTGGAGAGCATATTTCTTTGGAGATGCCAAAAATGAGAGTCCAAAAGATCTCTATCTAAAGATGGTATGTAATTCATTATCAAATGCAAAACAGCCTTCTCCAGAATAGTTCACTGGTGAGCAAGAGACTTACATTTAGTTGATGGAAAAGGAAAAAGGGGAGTTTTGCTATCAAAATATCTGTGAACCATGTCTTTGGGTAGAAAGAGAATACCACTGCAAACAGCTTAGCAACTTCTTCCTCTGCCCTTCTGATATTCAGTAAATTTAAAATTGCTTGTTAAGTCTTGGGCAGACTGAGACTCATGTTTGCTCTCACATCTTGCACTTGGCCAGACAGAAACAGCTTTTGATTCTTGTTTGGAAACTGCGTTCAAGACTAACAAACTGCAGGTGTGTGCAACGGGAGGGCCTGCTAGCCAGTGGGGCAAGGACCTGAGGTCTTCTCTACCATAAGCCTCACCTCTTGCGAGAAGCTTTGATCCAGGGGAGGACTTTTCATGAAAAGGGTGTTAGGGGTGCTGGTAGAAGCTACGAGAAATAAGAGCAAAGGGAGAAATCATATCCCTGCTTCTGCAGAGTGGGATTTAAAGGTGATGTGGTTTGCCCAGGGCTCTATGGGAGGATAATAGCAAGGTGAAGGCTGTCACCAAATGAACTCCCTGGAGCCATAAGCGAGGATAGTTTGACCACATCTAGAATGCAAACCAGAGTAAGGTTCTGCTTTCTAAGTTATGGGTCAATGATATTGTAAGGTTATGCTTTCTAAGTTATGGTCAATGATATTGACTGGCAGAAAGAAGATGATACTTGGGAATAGCAACAACCCTGACTGCAGTATATGAATGTGCTCACCCCAAAAATGTGCTTTGATGGAGAGACAGCTTCTGCTCTTCTCCACAATAAAGCATGATGGTTTTCAGCCTTCTTTTTGCAGATTGCAACATGTCATATGTTAGGGTATGTTTTCTATATAGAGATCCATCCCTTCACTGGGAAAGTTTTAGGGATCTCCAAGTTAAAAGAGCTTGAAAACCACCAGTGTGGTTGTAGCCTGCTTCATATGTACTTCAGAGGCATAAGTATTAAAGACAGGCCCAAACCAAAACAGGGATCTTCATCTTCTGTCCCTGTGAAGGAATCTGAAAGGTCTTTATTTTGTACATTGAACAGAGTAATAGCATGAACCCAATGTGGGGCTTTTAATTTTAGGCAATGACTAAATGTTATTTAGGTCTTGACTTCATGTGGACGTCAGTTGTTTTGACTTCTGTCTGACAAGTAAATAGTTAAAATAAAAACATGGGCAGGTAGTGGACAAGACTCAGACACACTGCCCCTTTATGTAATTTTTTTGAAGAGTCTATGAACAGGCAATGTTGCTTTTCCCATTGCTAAATTTCCCCATAGCAACCAACCTCTGATCTATTGGTCTTGTTGTACATAATTAATTTTGTCTGTCATCATCCGATCCCTCTTCCCACATCACTTGCTCCTTATACCGCTGAAATTACAGCCATTGTTTAATTTCTTCTGATCTACAAAATATTGAGAGAAAGTATCATTTTCCCTTCAAGATCTGTCCTGACCAAAACCTATGTTTGATGTGATATACTTGGACTCACAAATAAAACCACAGGTAAGAAAAACAAACCTACAGATACTTTGCCAGGTAAGCAAAGAAGGAAAGTAAAGCTGACCTCTTCCCTGCTTCCCTCTTCTTATAACCAAAAAGGAAACTTTCAGAGGACTGAAAATCATTGGCATATAGTTGAAGAGAGCAACTTTTCATTGCTCTGCTGATGCTTGAGGACCATAAAAAGGGGCTAACAAAGAGAGGGACCTCAGCTTCCTGAGATGATGTAAAGCCAGCAGTGGTGTTTGTTTTTGGTGGGGAATAGAGCGGGGGCTGCATTCCTGATTATCCTCACATTATGCAGTGTGTGCTCAGGGCTGCTGCTTCCTCCTGAAGCACGGTGGCTCCAGCATATGACAAAGGCCTGATGGACTGTACGCAGGGATCGTGAAGGTCTGTCAGGTCATGCACTGAGTGCTGAGTGCTTCCAGTGTAGTGAGTTTTTACTGCTTGGAGTCCATAAAAATGCCTTCATAAAAATTGGCATAACATTTGGGCAATGCTCCAAAGTAAGGGCAAAGCAAATCCTCCTGAGCTAAAAAGCTGCATTTTAGCTGTATGTGACCACTTGTGCATTAACTCTACATCTCCGTCTTTTTCACTGCTTCACTGGATTCCCCTTTCATTGCCAATTACCCGCTCTTTCCTCTCCACTTACCCCAGTGAATCATGCCTCTTTTTCTTTTATTGGCCGATTTCACTTCCCCATATTCCTCTTGCCTTTATTTTGTCATCCCATCTTTCCTCTGGTGCCTTACCAAGATCCTTTGCCAGTCAGAGTGCTCTTTTCATTAGCAACATCCAACACTCGTCTTGCCTCCTTCCAGCAGATGAGCCTGGAAGAGGCCAAGGCAAGTTCAGGAATGGCAATCCAAGTGCACCAGAAAAACACACAAAACCAGCACACATGAATCAGTACAGAGTTTTGCCACCAAAATCTGGACCCGGGAACAAGAGAATGTTAGTAATCAGGGGAGATGGAGTGTTTTTGGCAGCATAAGGGAGTGAGGTCTAGTCAGGGCTTTCCAGGTACTTGCAACATACAGTTTTATTTCCAAGAGCTTTGTGAAAAGAAGACACTGAGGAGGTAATGTGGGCAGTCTGTGGTGATGCATGTCTGTCTACAGGGGGACAAGAGTGATTTTCTAGCCCACATTTACAATGGCCTATCTATCAGTTCAAGGAGCAGTCTGCTGCCCTTAGAGTAGCCTGAGCTGGTATCCAAATACGTCGGATGGACTTTCCTCTTGTAAATGCTTATTTGTTTCCAACAATGGTTCCACCAGACACCAGTCAGCCTTGACCAGGCTAAATTCACTCGGCAAGTACCTCAACTCAATCACTTGCTTTTGGATTGTCTGAAAAAAAAGAAAGAGAGAAAAAGAAATCCCAGGAAAAGTGAACATTTCTGAGAATGATGGTTGTTTGCTATTTCACTTCAATTTTATATGAACTATTTGGGTTGGCTACAGCAGAGCTGCCAGGTGGCTAAACATGCCGAGTGAGTGTGGTCAGTGCTTGGGACACGCACTGTGCTCAAGGCATCCAAAAACTTATTTCTGACCTTCATTTAGTCTGCCAATCACTGCAGGCTGCCCTTACATCACATTTTTCACTAGCCAGTAACAGATTCATAGAAGTTAGGGATGGAAAAGACCCGTTAGGTCTTGCAGTCCGTTTCCCCCCCTCCATCCCCACCATTCCCTGAAGGTCAGCCCAGGGCTGTTCCCTACAGTGTATTTTCTAGTGCTTTGTCCAGTCTTATTTAAAATGACTCAAGTGGTAGGGCTGCCAGCAGCTCCCTCTGGGAGCCTATTCCACAGTCTAATGGGCTTCATTGTTAATTTTTTCCTGATTTCTAGCCTAAAATATCCCTTTGCAAGTTTTGTCCCATTACCCACTTGTACCACCCTCAACAGTTCCTATCCTTCCTCCTTGTTAACAGTGCTATTACTCCACATTGATCAAGTACCAGTTAGCTGACAATTCAAAAGTGTTTTGCAAAAGTGAGTGCTTTTGCTTCCTTCATAGCCAGTACAAAAAGAAGAAGTTAAGGAGCTGGGAGAGAAAGCGAGTGATGACTAGAACCAGACACAGAACGCACGTCTCCTAACTTGTTTCATGGCCTTTGTAGATAAAAGCCTGTTCTCACCTCTCCAGTCAAATTTATATGCAGGGAGTTGAGAACGAGCAGAGAAGAGAAGGGTGAATCTGGGGTTTTGATGCTGATCACAGCAATCCCTTGAGACTTCACTTTATTGAAGTGGTGACTGAAAAGAAGGCTCAGAATCTTTTTCTACTCCATCATCTTCTCCAAAAAGATGTCTTATTGCTGTTTGGACTTAGCAATATTCAGGACATTTGTTTTGAATGGGTTGAGGCAGGTTGCCAATGTATTCTGACGAGATAACGTCCCAAACCAAATTTCTGGATGTAAACAGATACTGTAGTAGTCTGACTCCAGCTCCAAGCTTCACAGCTGGGCCTTGTCTTTAATGATACATTGAACCAAAATCCCAGCTCCAAACAGGCACAGTATCAGATATGGATTATGAGTCTTGAACCTCTGTCTTGTCAAAGAAGAGATGCTTTTTCAAATACCTTTCATCAAGTGTTTTCAAAATTACTCTCTGACTTTTAGACCAGGTCTCATTACCTGGGAGACCTTTGTGAAGGTGCTTACTGAGTCAAGTTAAATTGCAAATATGTAATAACATGGTTCTAGTTTTGTCTTAGTTCTTGTATTAATGCTCTTTGAAGCAATCTGACATGGCATGGGCCCAACCTGCAAGGTCCCTTGAGGACTGGGCCCTCAGAAACTAGAGATGGAAGAGACCTACAGGATTAGATCATCCTGTTCATTCCCCCGCCAATACAAGTCTGTTCCCTACGGTACATTTTCCAGTGCTGTGTCCAGACTGATCTTATTTTTAAATGATTCATATGATAGGGTTTCCTCCAGTTCCATTGGTGTCTGGACGGTTGCCAGAACAACTTTTTTTTTTTTCTTTTTTTTTTTCTTACTTTGACTTTATATCTTTGGATTCGTCCAGAATTTTGAGGTCTGCAATTTGTACTGAGCGTTAACTGACAGTAGACTGAATAACTGCAGGGAAAACTTTAAGGACTTTATCCCAGTTTTTTGAGACAAACAAATCCCTGAAAAAAGCCAAGAAAAGTGTTGCTCAGTGAGATTTGCAGGGAAGAGTGTTGTTCCAGTGACTCGTAAGACTAGCCCGTCAGTGAACGTCCCCTGTGAAGGACAGATGTAGGTTTGTTTGGAAACACCTATCAATGCCTTTGCACTGACATCAGTGGTAAGGCAGACACTTTTATCTGTGCTATTGAACTTTCATGGATGGTGACTGGGATTGCTTTCTTCTCTGAATTTACACTTACAGTCTGAATTTCATGGGAGTGTGCTGGGCCAGTGATTAAATAGTGCTGGCCAAGGAGTGTGGAAGCAGCAGGACTGGCCAGGTACATTACTGTGAGCATGGCCACTTGCTTTGCCATTCCATGTCGTAAACACTTTGCTTACTTACCATCACATACTGTTTGCCCTCACTGTCGTGCACACTCTTTGGAGTCCATGGATACTGTAATTTGTGCCTTCAGTATCCCATCTTTAATGAAGAACAAATTACCGTCTTGAAAAACAGTTGGGATGAGCACTACAAACACATTTCCTAATGCCTTCAGTACCCATCTGTGGGCAGCTGCTTTCTCAAAAGGACAAAAGCTCAGTAAGCATTGCTCCCTCCAGCCCAGGAAAGAACTGAAGCTAGTAGCAAGATTCCCACTGTTCAAGGGCCAAGATTTCACCCCTTGTACTTTCTACTCCTTTTGAACACTGCTTCTCTGCTTCCCCTGCAAAATTCTTTCTTTTCCTTTTCCAAGATGCTTCATTCTGAGGGTGGGGTGCAACCTCTGCCTTCAGGAACTGGTGCATGTATGCACCAGCTGTGCAGCTGTGGGTAGGTAAAGCTTAAGATAATGCTCCTGGTCTGGAGCTTCAGTCATTTCTGCAGTGTTATCTTCAGGCTGATGGATTCCCTGCAAGGGACACTTAAGAAAAAAAAAAAAAAAGGGGGTGGTGGGGGGGGAGTGATTTGGAAGCTGTATAGAAACAACCAGAGAAAGAAGGTAAGGAGGTGGTGGCCACCTCCTCAGGGAACAAAGCAGACCAGAGTCCCTAAGAGCTTTCCTACCCTCCTCCATCACAGGAGCCATGATCTTCCTCAGTGGGATGGAGTTACCTCCAATGGTAGGGCTCAGTTTTCCACTCCTTCACACTAGGCCCTGAAAATACTGGGCCTAGAACTATTTCCACCTGGCCTATTTAGGATTAATTTTAAATTGCGAGAAATCACACATCACTGAGGGACAAACTGTACTCCAGTTTGATTAACCTTAGGAAAAGAGCTGGGTTTTCACCAGCATTGTTATTTACTTTTACTTAAAAGAGTGGCAAAACCTAATTTTTTCTTCTTTCAGCTAGCCAACTGCAATAGTATTATCTAATGAAATCTAATAGCACTTTATCTTCTTGCTTGCCCTCTCAGAGATGCCTACATGTGGTTCTCATTCTTCTTTCCCGTGGGTTTTTCTTGGATCTTGAAATAATTTGTCTATCACTGTTATACCAACACTGATTTTTGTCCCGTTTCAGAGGTGGGATCCAGACTGCTCTGGATAGTAGAGTGACTTCCAACACATGACAGATTTTTATTAAATTATTATTATTATTTTTTAAATTTCATAGCTAAAATATGTGACATTAAAATAGGGAACTGCTGTTCTAGAAACCTATTGTCATTTTTCTTATGTAGAGGAAAAAGCCATGAGGTAACCTGTATTGGCTTTAGCAGAAGTAAAATTATGGTTCTAAATACTTTGATCTGGAGATATGATGTACCATTACCAAATTATCTCTAGAATAAAAGTGTTATTTATTCAGCATTGACTGAAATGGAAGGCTGACCAGAAAGTAAATGATGTTAATTCTAACACAAATTAGCCAAAGCAAGATGAACAGAAAGAAATGAGTAGAAATCTAAGCTGGAAAATTGGCATGGAAGAATTTATTCCAATTCTTTCCATAGTGCAGGTGATTCTAGATAGTTTCAGCCTGCAATATATTTTGTAATAACCTGGCTCAGTGAATGCATTCAATGTCGGTGTCTGCAAGGGTAAGTTCTGTGGTCATCCGTATGGCGTGGGATACAACTTCAGATCTCCTTCCTTCTCCACAGGAAACCTACCACTCCTTCAACAGTGTTAAGATTTCACAACTGAGATCACATTTATGTTATTTGGCTTTTCTGTGTGTAAGAAATAAATCACATTCATTCATATTTTTACTTTTTTTTTCCCTGATTAAGCTAAATTCTGAATGTCAATCACCATTGTAGACAGACAGGAGATAAAAAGGTGATCCAGTTTCACATTTACACAACAAAACAGAGATAACCCTTTTTTAAACCATCCCACACAGCTTAAATTTAACAAGCTTCAGGGTAAAGTGAAGTGAGCATTTATTTTATCTGGCGTGTAACTGATTAAAGTGAATGTAGTTTTGGTCTGTTTAATTATAGCACTGCCAGTATTTTAGATATGGTGGGTTGCAAATTTTCTGTCACAACTGTTTTTGGATGGAAGTTTTGCTTTTGACAGAGAAATTCACTTTGCTGAAAAATGCTCATTCTTGGAAAAATGACAAGTTTCCTCTGAATACATTCTGGCTGAAAACTGAATTATTTTCATTTTTCAATTTTTGATGAAAAGTCAAAATTTTTCATGGTGAGAAAGGAAAATTCTGAGTAGCTTTAGCATGAGGTGTTTTATAGATAGGCGAGAAATAATCTTGCCTCAAAGGGAATATAATATAACTGACAAAAATCTAAGAAATTTGGATCAATAATTTTGAAGTTACGAAAGTTTAAATTCATCAACTTTGCATGTGTTTATTAGAACATCTCCAGTGATGTGTTTTTAATGCCTCAGTTTGGGATTACCCATTTGAGAACATCTCATTCCAATTGCAAAGTCCTTTTCCATAGTGTTTAAAGTCAGTAGAGACCATGAGATCATCTAGCTTGGCTTCCTTATGTATAATTCCGTTAACCCCTCTTTGAACTCAACACTTATGATTGGCTGAATCGCAGATACCAGAAAAACACCTAAACTTTGCTTTCAGACAGTCTGGCTTTTTCATTTGTTGTTTCTTCTGTTGTTCGAGCTAGCTAAGCATTAAATTGTTTAAACATTCAACTGATAATGTGTTGGTTTGGCTATTGGCAGTAGTTATCCTTGTGTATTATCCAGTAGATTGAAGATTCATTGTAGTGGCTTTGGTCTCACCAAAGAAAAAAGGGCAATTTAATCTTTTTACAAAACATCCTCTTAAAAGCTTTAAAGATTTCCCAGTTCTGCAGCAGCACTTTTTTTTTTTTTTCTTTTGCCACAGCATGATGCTGGGACTTCAGCCTGGCCTGCTCTGGCTTTTAAATCCTTCTCATAATTGCTGCTTGACAAGAAGACCATTCCTGTTTTGTAGGAACAGACCATTTTTTTCTTAGATATTTGAATTTATGAATTTAGGAAAAGACTTTTATCTGAATAGACCCTCATTACCTAACAGTTCAGATCAATCTGGTTGTCCTCTCCCCACTTCCACCTGCCATTCCAACTGTCTTTACATCATCCAAAAAAAAATTATCAGCAGTAATTTTATATTTCCTTCTAAACATTTGAGGATAATATAGCATAAGTCTCATGTTTATAGCCATTATTTTGTGACCTTCCTATAAACAGCCCTATTTAGTGACACTACTTACAAATACTTTGAGGTATATCAATTAGCTAATTCTAAATATATTTTATATGCAGTTTCTTAGTACTATATACTGCTGATTTTTATATCAGAATGTTGTGTGGTACCAAGTCAAACAGCCTATAAAATTTTATTACATCTACACAGTTACATTTATCCAAAAAAAACTTCTCAGAGAATGAACTCAAGTTTGTTTAAGCAACACTATTTTCCATAAAGTATTTCATGTTGTATGGTATTCATTATATTATTCTCCTTTATTTTGTTATCAGTCAAATTCCACATGAGCCTTTTTATTCTTTTGTTTGAGGTTGATGTCAAGATCTGTATTGTAACGCTGGTAGGTATAGTTTGCCCCTTTCAAATGTTTGCACAAGATGATCATTCATCTAGTATTTTCAGACTTTGATATTCTAGGATTTAGTAAAAATAAGCAAAAACTGATCGGTGATTTCTTTAGGCAAGTTCTTTAGGATACTTGGGTTCAAGTTATCCAGACTGATGGCTTTAAAATGTGCATCCTTAGTAGATATTATTTAATTCCCTCTTTTGGACAGGTGAACTACTGATAGTCTAATCAAAATTAGTTGATTAAAACACATTGTTGTCGTCAAACAACACCCCCACCCCCCAGATATATATATATATTTTTCATTATTACTATTTAGAATTTTGCCTTTGTCACTCAGAAATCTGCCTTAATTTTCTATGATCTCAGTATATGTAAACTTCTGACACCAACTCTTGCCAATAATAACTTTTTCCTGTAGGATCTTTTATAATTTTTATGTACTCTCTACACCTTACAACTGCTAATCTGTATGGTTTGATCTGTGTTTGGTATTTTTTCCTATTTCTTGAATAACACTTCTGAAATTCTTGCATTCAATATATCACTAAACCAAGTCATTTTTTTCTTTTTTGTTGATCATATGATGCTGTCTGGTCATCTAACAGGTTCTTGAAGAACTCTCTGTTGTCTTTCATATTTTTGCCTATGTTTTTCCTATTAGAAAAATTCTCTTATAATTTTTCCAGTGTCAGAATATGTTTGGAAGTAACCAAGTATTTTTGTTATTTGGACTGTACTGAGTTTGCATACATGACATAGAAACTGGTCATGACCTGCAATTTCTAATCAAGTACTGTTTTACTGTTCAGAATTCAAGTCATCTTTATCCATCATAAAGTTACCACATACAATTACCTCATGGATTTGTTTCCCATTAACAGGCAGGTGCTTTGTCATTCCTTTTTTTCCTTTGACGTTTCTGATGGCTCACAGCTTTCTGCCCTTTCTCATCAGAAACATCCTTTGGACCTTGCTAGTTTTGTTGACTTATCAATGTCCAGGATCTTGCACTTCTGACATACTGAAATACAGTCACAAGTTATCAGAGATCTGAGTTATCTTATTTATCTGATTATCCAGCATAACTTACAGTTTAAAAAGTTTTTCTTCTGATATGGTCAATAGGGACTGCAACTCCACAGATTGAAAATTCTCATTTAAGGCAATGCACTTGGTCAACAAGGGAAACCTATATTTAAGATGTCTCTGTTAAGTCTGTTGGGTCTTTCTGATTAACAAAGTACAGAAACCTTTACATTCTACCAGATGAAGCAGGAAGATTTATGAATACACCAACAAATAATTCACAGGCTTTAGAAATAACAAAAACAAAAGCTTCCTATAATTAATTATTGAAGTGCTAAGATTGAGTAGATGGTGCTCAGAAGGTATGACATTCCAGAGCTCGAATTGTTGCAAATTAACTCTGTTGCCTGCACATATATATTTTCTTTTCTAGGTTCTCCTTACATGCAAACTTTACTGTCATCATAACTGTATCATATTAAAGGTGCACGATATGTAACATAACCAGGTTGGAGTTCAATTGACAAAAAAACAATTTAAGTGCTCACAGGTGATGAGATTTTGGGTTCAAAGATTTGGGGGCTGGAAGGGGGCCACTGCCCCAGCCTGTCTGGCCTCCCATGTGAAAGGGGCCACCAAATGCCAGGCAGCAGTTTTGCAGTGTGGCGAACTGGAATTATTTTACACTTATACAAGTGAATGATACTGTGGCTGCTAACTTGCCGTTGAACTACTACAGCATGTCACTTAAACATCCAATCTGCATTTAAAGGCTCCAAGCGATGATGAATTTACCACTTCCCAGGGTAGTATGTTCCAGTGATTAATTACTCTCTCACTGTTAGGAATTTGTGTCCTATTTTCAGTTTACATTTTTCTACTTTCCACTTTCAGCCAGTCTTGTAGGGCCTTTCTCTGATACAGCTCTGGGGTTGCTCATATCATGCTTCTCCACTTCAGAAGCTTTGAAAACTGTTTTCTCTTTCTCCGAGGGCCTAAAGTGATTAAACTTTTTACATTTCTCCTTAGAAGATGTGTTTTCCAGAACCTTTCCAACTTTTGGTCTGTTTTAAAATGTGAATTCCAGAGGAGGACTCATTGCATAGGGTTCTCACCAAACAGTGTGGAGGCAATATTGCTATGTTTAACCCAAAGCATTCCTATTTTTAGCATGGAATTAAAGGGATTTTTTTTTTCTCACTGCTTTTTTTTTTTTTTTTTTTTCTGCTGTATCTGTTGCAGAACACAATCCCTGTAGCAGATTTCCTGTGATCTACAGTCCACCTCTGCGGTGTCAATCTTTCTGCTGTGTATACCCCTGCAGTTAACAAAGGTCGTTCTTGTGGCAGAATTCACTTCATTACAGCAAAAGTAAATAAAGCCTGTCACCACTCTAGCAGTGAATGTAGGTGCTTACCTTGGAACTGAGCAGAGTGGGTAAATATACACTGTCTTTAAAATGGCATGAATAGCCAACTGGATCCCATCCATGCGAGTGCGTCAGAAAGAAACCTTAACAGTCTATTGTTTCACTTGTGCCTGCGTCTGTGATGATTGCCTGATACAAAGAAGAAAGAGCAATTATCAAAGGCAGCTTTTCGGAGTAACTTTACATATGGGACGCAATTACAGTGTGAAGGAACACTGGCTTCGTAGTGACAGACAGTGACTAAGAGATTTGATTACAAGGGAGCTAACTGCCAAAATCACATCCAGGAAAAAAGTGTCGGGGAAAAAAGTGTTCAGGCTGACCTGCACTTTTGTCAACCCACAAAAATGGATTTGGGCATCAGCTCATGTCCCTCAGACACCTTGGTCAGAGGCTGGAGCATGGGACTGGTTGGAGGCATTGCGTACCCACAACCCACCCAGCTTTGGAGCTGCTGAGAAATGTGGTGCCACATGCTTGTCCCGCTCCAAGTCCAGAGCTGCCTGGGGCCTTGCTAGCTAAGGGCCTTGCACTGAATTTGCTAGCCAGGGGAAGGGATTAGGCACTGGCAGTTTTCACAGCTGACCCCAGGCCTCCTCTCTCTGTCCCTGTTCCAACCACTTCTCTATATCTGTGGCCTTCCTAACAGAAGTGATAGAGGGTTCTGGGTTTAAGTTCTTGGACTTAAATACCCAATGCAGTTTAAAGTGCTTACAAAACCATGACCATTGTCTCCTGGGTGCTGGCAGTGCCTGAAGTCTGGCCCTTGGTGTTTAAACTGCCAGCTATTTTTCTCTAAAGAGATAACTCTTCTGAACAGTGTAGATCATCTCCTCTGTCATCTTGGCTTCGCTCTGAACCCTGAAGATCCAGGACAAAAACACCACCACATCCTTGGGCCTCTCTGGGCCTGCTCTTGATTCCCTAAATCACCTCAAAAGGACTCCATTTTCAGCGCACCTAGTGGCATGCCTCCAAGCTACCTCTCGGACTCTATATCCTTTCCCTCTTGCCTGACATTTCGTTTTGGCCTCTTCTTTCTGCTCTTCTCCTGCTTTCTCTTGATGGTTCCCAGATTTGCTGTAACTAACCCTCACTTCCGAAAGCTTTTGCACTTTAAATCTACTAGTGTCCCCATTTATTTTTATTTTGCCCTTAGCCTTAGTTGTTAACATTCAGTTTGGTGACAAAAGCGGTGGGATGGTGGTTAGGGGGGTAATAGGTAGCTGGAGTGGGTTTGGGGGTGGGACAGATGAAGCTGGAGGAGATGTGATGGCACTTGGGGGCTGGGAATGGAGCTTTCAAGGAGTGTGGCTACAAACCTGTGAGGGGTCAGAAGTGCTGTAGGGGGCTGAGACCATCTGGTTCAAGGTGAAAGGCTTCTGTTAAGTTGCCAGTTTGGCCTCCGTCGTATGCCAAGCAGCTCTCCTACACACAGTTTGGTGTGGAAAGCCAAAGCCCTAATTTATTTTACTGGTATGGAGATAGTCCTGGTCTCAATGCAGCCCTACATCTGCTCTGTGCTCGTGCCTCACCAGTTGGGAACTGCCAGCTCTGCTAATGCTCTCGCTTGTGTCTGCCTTGGCTGACAAATCGCTCACGCAGAGTTGTGGCATCTTTACGCCCTGTTTTAATACTGCTACTTGTCAGTGGATACATGAGTCAGTACATTGTCAGCTGCATCCTGCCGTTCTCATCTGGGGCCCAGTCTCCAGGCTCTGATCTGCAGTCTATGCTGAAAAAGACAGCAGTCCTTATTGTTTCCTTTTCCATGTGCCTGCCACTGGACCGCAAGAGATTTCAGATGTTTCATTTCACTATGTGCTGTGTTTGCTTTCCAGTGTGTTTCCCAGGTTGGCTCCTAATGAACAAGCAGGTCAGGTTCTAACTCACTTGGGAGATGGAAGAAGGTGTCCTCCGGGGCATGTGCTGCTGCACTGTTCTCTCTCTTCATAATGGTATTTGCGTCCGACCTGGCGCTGCGGTTTCACAGAGGAATGATGCTGACCAGGGTGTGAGCTCTGAAAGATGCACCCCCCTCTCCCTACATTCCCTGTTCCAGGCCAGCGACTAGATCACCCCAAGATGAGCGACTGCAAGGGCTCCTCTGAAAGAAACACAACTCTACACTAGACCTCTCAAACAGCAAACTTTGGTGGGCTGGATATCCACTTGGTGTTTTTCCTTTTCTTTCTTTCTTTTCTTTCTTTCTTTCTTTCTTTCTTTCTTTCTTGGTCATGTATGCACAGAATATCTTAAGAACAATTTAAGGAAATAGTGTTTGGTTGGGGGATTTTTAGAAATGTAACACCTATCTTTTGTTTAACACCTATTTTTTTTTTCCTTATTTTGTGTGCCACAAATATTCTATACTCACAGTTTGCAATATGAAAAATATTTGCAGGAAATTTTGGTAATTTAGTCTCTAGTACACACTTTTGCTGCTTTGTGTTCCACTGCCATTTTTCTTTTGAGTATCTCACGCGACTTGGAAACAGTAATATTGTCATTTCATGCTATATGCTGAGTTTTGGATGGAGTGGCAGTTTTTTTGTTCCTGTCTTCTTTCACAACCAGCAGATTAGATCCGGAAAACACACTTTATATTCTGATAATGGAGGAGGAGTGAAATCCTGGTCCAAATGAAGTCAGTGGCAAAACTCCCATTGACTTCAGTGGGGATAGTATTTCACCCCATCTTGTGTTGCTTTGCCTAAAAAAGGAAAAGAGACCTGATCCAAAGCCTATTGTAGTCAATGGAGAGGTTCCCAGCGATTTTAATGGGTCTGTATTTGGTCCAGCATGAGGTTATTCAGTCACCTCCAAATTTTACAGGGATATAGAACTTGTGTTCCTTTCTCCAAGGACTAATAACCTTTCTCTGAGTTAGACAAATTTCCATGCATTTCTTCTTCTGAAGCACTTGGGTGTACTAAGTTTTTTTTTTTCTTTTTTTTTTTTTTTTTCTTTTTCTCCAGTGTTCCTTTTCAGACACTGCTTTGCCTTTTGGTCATTCTAAATAATCACAAAACAAATCAGCACTGAACAATGACCAGGATATGTAAATTTGGCTTTATAGATTCCAGTTCCATGAACTTTGATTTAATAAACTTACCCCTCTTTGTAGCAGAAAGCACAAAACATAAGTGGGTTGGTGAACTTGAAACCTGGTTCTGATTCTAACCTACATTTAAAAGCTAAATTTGAGTCTGATAAAGTTTTAAAAATATTGGTAATGTGAAAAAGATGCTTCACTTTGTATTTTTAACCTTCTTTCCTATTAAAACTGTAAACAGTTTTATATTATTGCGGTGACTTCTTCTCTAATTTACTCCAGTGTAAATCCAGAGGAATGTTTCTGAGGAGAGCTGTTCTGCCTTTGCTGTTTGGTGAGCAACAAGAGGCTTTGACAGGCTGCTTCTGCCTTCCTCTTCCTCCTTTCACTGTTTGGGTTTGCTAACTCTGGGCAAAAGGTGTTGTTGGCAAAGCAGAGCGAAGGAGAGCAATGGGAAATGCCATTAAATGACGCACTGTTTTTTTGCTGATATTCACTGTCTCGGTGTTGTAAAGATCTAAGTGCTAGTGATACAACCAGAATGATGTGGGCTAAAAATGTCTTTCTGGTGGTTTCTGTTTACCCCTCCAAAATCTCAAAATATGACTATTTATTTTATTTTTTTCATTGGAAGAAAAACAAAACCTCAAACATTTTTGTGAAAAGCTTTTTGTGGGTTGAAACATCTGTTTTCACCTCACATGTCAAGGCCTGATTTGAATCTTTCCCGTAATTTTTGATAAGGCGGATGGACTATGTCTCTCTCTCTCTGTCTCACACACACAGTATATTTGCTTTGGATTTCAGAAACATTGGTGTCCAAACTTCTGTTTAAATTTAAAGAAATTTTATAAAAAATGTTTTGGTCCACTTCAGATGTTAGCTTTAAGCTGATGAGTTTGAACAGCTGAAGGAACACTGTGTTTTTGGTTAAATATCTGTAGTTCGTTTTCTTGTATAATAAAATTAATTTATTGACTTTTACCGAATATCACTCAAAAAGTGAAAATATTCTGTAGAAATTCTTGCCTTTTCCTAATTTTTCCCCTTCCACATTTTTCTACCTAGTTTTCCCAATAGTAGTCTATAAAAATAGTGAGTATCCAAGGAGGTATTTTAGGTTTTGAGCTAAATCAGAGTTTCTTGTTCACTTTTTATGTCAAAGAAGGGCACAGTTCAGCTGTCTTTTGGCTGTTGGATTCTTGTATGGTTTATTGATCTAAACATCAGTGTTCACACACTTATAGTGTGCGCATCTAGTCCAGATGCATAGACCTGAAGCTGAATGTGTAAAATTGAAATATGTGAATATTTCAGCTCCCAGACAGAGTATTAGGCATCTCCAGCTACACTGCTGTAAGTGTCTATTGTAGGATAAGATAAATTGCTTCTTGGAGGTGGCTACTTCTCACTTTGACCCTAAAGGGAACTTAGGGTTTATTTCAAGCTTAGACATCTGACTTTCAGACTTTCAGCTGTGGCATCCGAATCCTACTCAAAGTCCAGGGAACTGTTAATTGGCTTCCTGGGAGAAGTAGTTTATATCTTCCACCTGATGAAATGCTTTGGTTTATTCAGTTACTATGTAAATTCTTCTAACCATGAAATTGCAAACTGAAGATCCTTTGTGCCTTATGTGGTTTCTTCACAGAGATAAGCAACAGTCTTTATGCCTACTCTAATAGCAGATTTTATACGTGGTGGTTGCTTTCTTCCACCTCAGGAAGATGGATTTTTTCTTGGGAAATTTGAAACCTGATCCAAAGTCCAAGTCTCTCCATTGACT
The DNA here is from genome assembly GCF_013377495.2 of Cygnus atratus. Taxonomy (NCBI): domain Eukaryota; kingdom Metazoa; phylum Chordata; class Aves; order Anseriformes; family Anatidae; genus Cygnus; species Cygnus atratus. The sequence continues at coordinate 10,741,007 of NC_066364.1, forward strand.
TCTGTGATCATGGTCAAAAGCATTTTTTTTTCCAGCATGAAACACCCAAGGTGAATTTTTCCATTATTCAGAAGATATAAGCTGCTGTCAAATATTAAGGACATTGCCATTTTTAAATGAAAAGTAGTGCAATTAATTATTTTGGGAAAGTTTTTTTCCTCTTCTAGGCTCACATGTCTAGGAGTCAATAATAGTCTCATTATTAAATGCACATCTGTAGGCAACAGGATTACATCAGAAATGAAAGATTTTTTTTTTTTTTCCTTCACAGATTAGATCCTGGTTAGAAACCAATAAACAGAAAATAAGATCCAGTGAGAAATTATATTCATTTTTTGTTGTGTTGATCTTCTGTTTCTAATACTGCACAGAAAAAAAAGGTTAATATGTTGTTTTCTCTAATGAAAATCATCATTTTGTTCTTTTAAAATCTTTTTAAGGCAAAAGTTCCAAAACCTTAGGGTGTATTTACGTATTTTTAGCAGCTTTCTGTAGTTAATTTTTGTCATGTTATCAGCACTACCTTCTGTAGTTAATTTGGCTTGCAGAAAGACATGATTAATGGGCCTTTGCTATAGCATTAATTTTCGGCCACAACCCCTTCTTGCCCTTTGGTATTACGTTAATTACTGGAAAAGAACCGTGAAATCGCATGTGGCACAGAGTTGTGGCATGGCAAAGAACAACAATCAGAACTGAGGTTATGAGATGTGTCCAAATGGGAGAATGGGGAAACATCTGACCTCACAAACAATCAAAAATGTAAGGGGTTTTAGTGATTAGTCACTTCTAGTTTATTCTGGACAAGCGCTCTATTTTACTGCTTTCCAATGCCAATGGTAGCTTTCTGATTGGTCTGAATAAACTTGCTGCACTTTTTCTAAGTCCTTGAGAGGACACTTGTAATTAGGAAGCACTTATCTCAGTAGCTTGTCTCCCTGATCAGACTGCTGTAAGGGCTGTTGGTTCTTGATACCAAATCCACAGATGTCATTGCAGTGATTTAAGCTTTAGGTCTTCCCTGTTCTTGTGGAGACAGTAGTCCTAAAATGGTTACCCTTGGAGAAATGATTTGCTGTATGAAAAAATCAACACTAGTTAGTTATGCTGTGAGAAAACCGCTAGAGCAGCAAACAAGATAATTTAGTGATGAGACCAGAATTATTATTTGTTACTACCAAAATAAATGTGAATATAAGTCTCAACAGAAAAGAGAAAGATTTTCCTTCAAGAGGGGAAATATTGCAGTAGCCACAACTAGATTTGTCTGAAAGATTTCATTAGGTAAATATCCACTTCCTCACCTGAGCATTACTTTAAGTAGAGTTAAGGCTGAAATGTTGCCCTGTTTATATAAATGTTGCCAAAAATGTTAAGAAGCTTGGACTCCTAGGGTGGGTCTTTCAAGGTAAAGTAAGGAGCGGAGTTTGAGAGTGAATCTCAAAGCCACTTCTGAAATAGGTATGTGTCTGATGTTTGTGGTAGTTACCCACCATGGATTTACAAATATTGGCACCTATGCTTCTCATTTTGCAGATGCTGGAGTAGCCCAGGGAATTCTCAGGCAAAGAGGACACACTTAATTCCATAGACGTGTTCTGGAAGTCTGGCCATAAGCAGCCAGAAAGTTGTCACAACCAGTTCAACTAAAGAATACACAATGAAGATGGTGCTGCCTACTGCTCCTCATTTATGACCAGTGAGAGTAGCCAACCATGTTGTGAGTGACCAAGGTTTCATGCCTGCCTCCATCACATTGGGTCTTACATCTCCATTCCATGGAAACGTCTTACCCACCAGGCTGCTTGGGAAAGGGGAAACATTTTGAGACTGCTGCTAAAGGCAGCAAAAGATGCCAGATTAAGAAGGAATAGATTAAAGTGGGAACAAGAAAGCAGATGGTGTACAATGCTCTTCTATGAACTCTTGCAATGGTTCGTATTGAAGTTCTTAAGTAGTGGGCAAGACCCAGGAGTCCCCTCATTCCCCCCACCCCTCCTTTTTTTTTATATATATATATATATATTTTTTTTTCTTTTCACAAGAATGCCCTATTAAATGGGTTGTAGAGTCATGCCAGTTAGTACCCACACATAGTTGCCCCCACATGAGGTACCAAAATCCAAGGTGCCTGGGTGTGATTTGGGCTGTAGGGGTCAAACTGGTTGTCATGTTAGCACAATGGGTGATATTCCCTGGCTGTGTGGAAGGACTGGTAAGGGACTATGCAGTATCATCAGGCACTTGACAAGACCTGTGACAGCCCTATACCATAGCAATGAGGGGTTCCTCCACCCCAGCCTCTTCAGGAGTGGCCTTGTGAGCTGATAACGGACAGGTGTCACCAGCAGAGAGGAGGAGACAGGAGACTGAAGACAAAAAAAGTAGATATTGCCCTGTGAAATGCTGGTTCTTTGTAACTTTTCCAGTTTAAGTGCTAGACTTTCCTCTCTGAAGCCAAGAAGTTTCATTTCAGTCTCTCCCACTGATGATATGACTGCTGCATGACACATAGCCTTTATAAAGCATCAAACTTCTAGCAATATGATAGTTGTTTTTATCACAATGCTCCCAACAAACGGCACATGCTGTTAATATGAATCTATCTTTCAGCAGCAGATATTTCAGGCACTGTTAGTAACATAATCTCATGATGTTGCCATAATAGAGTAAGCTGGAGATCCAAATCTTACTAGAGTGAATTCTTTCTTTCGTTGTTTTCCTGTAGTTCTCCTTGGCTTCAGTGGGACCCATGCCCACATACTCTGAATATGCTCAGCCTTATTAATCTTTGTACAGCGCTAGGTCTCTGCTAGCCTGAATTTAGGCTCTGAGGTGTTGGAAGAGTACCGCAAGTGGGGGGCACCGTGTAGGAAAGGGGAGCACCAGCAGGTCCGACCAAGAAATAACATAGGATAGTAACAAGGTTGTGGTGCAGTTTGTGCTCCTAAAAAGAGTGTATAACAACTTACTTGAATTCAGGGTGTAGCAAACTGAGGGCAGCGGAATCCCTGAGATCCCAGTGCAGTGCTCTGAGGAGAGCTTGTGCTGTGCTCAAAAGGCTACTTGTGTTAGTGTTGGCTGCAGGGTATGGCCTCAAATAGCCTAACTTTCTCGTGCAATTAGCCATCTCCCTTTGCTGTGTCTATACTAATAAGTTAGCTGTGCCAGAGGTCTTGCCTTGGCCCTGAACTCTGTTGTTCCTATCCTTAAATTGTTAGAGCAGTCCTTGGCATGGTTTTGGCTTGGGCTTACTGAAAGACTCTCATACTATTCCTGGGCCTGGTTCAGGAGTTAGCCTGGGCCAATGACCATCCAAACGGCTGTTTGGATGTAGCCTCCCTGTTTTAGACGCCAGGAGAGTTTAATAAATACATGTGGCCATGTTATGACAGCATGATTTTGCTCCCAGGGCCAGAGAACAGGGCCTGGAACTGCCTGCTTTGTTGGTGGGGATGTAGTCATCACGTCTGAGAGCCTCCTGCAACTGTGAGGCTCTTGTTTCTTCTACTGTGATGCAAACTGCAGATGAAATAAGACTGAGCCAGGCACTGATAACATTTTTTAAAAGGTCAGTTCTTCAAAAGTTATGTTTTTCTAAGTGGAGAGCAAAGCAGAGAAATTTAGACAACCAAGGAACTCAAAGAAAGACAGACATAGTATATTAGATGATTAAAATTTTGCATGTATGTAGAAAATTAACAAAGCTATGGAGAAATAAAAATTATCAGAAAGTCAATGTATAAATATTTGATAAACTATTACAAATGATAAACTGTATCTGGAAGATCTACTGAAATTTCAAGTCACTATTGCTATTTAAAGTGCTGTTAATATTCACATTAATATGTACTAAAACTGTTAATAAAATATGTATTCATTCCTGATCTTTTCTATGTATGCACTGTCTTCTGCCAGTAACCCCACTAATCTAAATGGATTTGATCTACTATCACACTGCTGAATTGTGCTCCATACATGCTTAAAGACTACTCTTATGTTTGATGTTGCAGTCCAGGTAAGTGTTAATTTTTTAAGATGAAATGGATAACATTTTAATATTACAGCTTCAATAAGTCATCTGCATTTGTTAATCTAACAAATGTAATCCTAATTAAGATCTGTTTCTAGCATATGTCTCGGTTGCCCAAGTTCTATTTCTATATAACACAGTTTTATACTTTGTTATTTGAAAAAAAAATCACTAAAACAATCCAAACTGACTTCACTGCTGTGGCCTGAGAAAACAGTGCTTTTTCAGCTCCCTGTGACTGCCAGTAGAGATACATTTATGCTGACCAAAGTATTCTAATACTTTAGATACTTTAATTTTTGGGTCATTGCTGTATTACTTGAGTTTTACATCAAAACTCAGACCACTGTCTTACTCTGACCACATTAAAGGTACAGCCATGCTATGGAGTGGTCATCATGATTATAAGGTCTGTTCATTTATTGAGAACCTGGACATTAAATGTTGGAGAGATACCTCTGATAAGACAGCAGCTGTGCCATCCTGAACAACTGAGGATGCCCTTGGCTATGGCATCTCTATGAGGCTTGGGGTGGTGAGTGTGTGTATGTCTGTCAAGGTCACTTTGTGCTCTCACATTCAAATAAAATAAAACAAAGTCTACATTTCTCTCTCTCTCTCTCTCACAAAACAGTCCTCTAAGAGTGGAAGGCAAGCATCAGTTCTAGTAGTTTCTTAGAGTGTAAAACTTTGGTGGTGCTTCTAAGCCATTCCTTTCCCTTTTTGCACCTCCTTGCCCTGGGCAGCAGTCGTTTTGTAGACTCTGGTCTGAGTAGAACCAGTAGATCCAGATGATGGATTCCACGAGTGCTTGTGGGGGACACACTGGGTGTGCTGAGGCAGCAGAGACGAGAGGATGAGAGGAGTAAATTGCATTTGTGGAGGAACTACCTTTCTGGTCATGAGATGTGTTACACCGCACACTCTTGGGTCACAGAGCAGCTCCACCACCTCCCTGCCCTGAGCTAGAAGTTGCTGGTTGGTTTATGTGAATTTGGGTCAATAAGCACCTCTACTGTGTGGAGCCGCAGAATGAGAGAGGGGCCATGTCTGAGGTGCAGGCTGGGCTGGGGGTGTCATGGGCGACCCCCAGGAAACAACTTCACCAGGAGAGCTCAATTCACACACCTGTGTTCTCTGCTCACACCAACTAACTCGAAGCAGAGCTCAAAGGAAGCAGCTGCATGTTGCTGATGGGAGTCCAGAGCACATCTTTTCCATGACACCCACGAGGCCCCAGACCGAGCAGTTCAGGGAATAAGGTTTTTCCCTTCTGCTTCCTCATATCAAAGCTTGTAATTCAACATTATATTCTGCCACAGATCTGAACAAGGGTGAAGTTTAACTCATTCCATACTGTATCTGCTCCAGTCAGTCAAGGGTTTAGCCTGAGCCTGTTGCCAAATAAATCAATGCAACAGAAGACTTTTCCCTTAAATACATTTAAGTTGGAGCTGTAAAAAAAAAAAAAAAGTGAGACATCACAGAGCCCATTCAAAACAGCCTGTAGAGCTAATGTTTTCTTTTTTGCAGAAAGAAATGAGGCTCAGTGAAACACCTATGAAGTGTAATTGTACATGACAGTCCATGTCAGAGTTCAGCAATGAAAATTGAAGTATGTCTTTCCCATTTCTTTTTTTTTTTTTCTTTAAACTGAGAATCATGCATCAGCCTAATGAAAAACAGGCTTTTGTTTGTTTGTTTGTGTTTTGTTTTGGTTGGTAGGGAGGACATGTTCTTTTGTTCTCACCATTTTATGCTGGCTCTGGTTTCCGAATGCTACCATTGCATTGACTTTGACAGATTCAGCTGGAAAAACAGACACATTTTGACTAGCGGTGCCCAAATACCAGCTATGTGATATGATTCACTTTGCGGAGGAGGAGAATGGTTTGTTTAAATTACTGGCTGGTTTATGCCTAAAGGACGCCTGCTGCAGAGGAGGTTTCACCTGCTAAATCTACACAACCTGTTTCTAAACAGTTTCACAACTGTTTCTAAAGGGGTGTTTTTGACAGTTGTCACATACACACGTGCTTGATAAGTGAGCTGAGGTCTTCCTCATACACTGCGTTATAACCACACAGTGGTGCTATTAATTGTCTTTGCTATCAATTTGGTCAGAAGTCATTGGATCCTCAGGAAAGCAACACAGCTTTTCAGACAGAAACCTTGAAAAACTGTGTGTTTCTTCCAGAGGAGAAGTGCAAATACTTTTCTCTTTAAAAGATGGTCTAAGTAAGCAGTCAATGAACGCTTTAAGACTTGTCTGTGTTCAAGTACTTTTAGCACATGGTTTAGCTAATTCAGTGTGCTAGATGGTTGGGGAGGGTAGAGGACATGCTAGGAGTCAGAACTGTCAGGATTTTAGTGGGCAGGGAATGATTATTCATTGTTTATCATGAAGCAAACATGAAATGGCTTCTGAGAAGGTGATGGGATGGCAAGTTCAAAGTAAACATTGTTCAACTGCAGCATGTATAGTCCCGAAAGTTTATGTGAATTTAAAAAAGCAATTAGATGAATTCATGGAAAAAATATATTCAACGGCTAATAGCATGAAGAAATAACCTCTGGCTTAGGAAGTTCTTATGCTTCTGATTACTGGCAGCAGGGAAGAAATGCCAAGAAAGGCATCAAGATTCATTTGCCCTGGTATTCTGGTCTTTCTCAGGCATCCTCTACTGGTCAGAGACCCAGATCAGTCTTTGGTTTGTGATGTTCTTGCAAAGTGAAGACAATAAGCACAACGATGAATATAAACTGCTATTAAATCAAGTATAAATAAATTTGGAGTCCAACTTCACCTAACGTTGTTGATTTCATGTTATATCTTATGAGCAGTTGGGCTTAACTTGGCTCTTACAGAATTTGTGAAATAAATTTTCTTCATTTATCTTCATAATTTTAGGTCAATACTGAATTCCTCCACATCTTTTAAACTCAAATGATTTGTAGTATTATTCTGTTGTTAAAATTATTACCTTGAGAGATTAATCACTTGGAATTCAAGTAAAGGTGAAAGAGTCTCTGTATAGTTCATGGCATTATAGTAACTAATTACCTGACAAAAAGGGCATAATATTTATGCAATTAGTAAGTTGCCTTTTTTTTTTTTTTGTTCTGACTATGAAAATTGCTTTAGAGTAATTTTCTTAAATGTCATGTGAAGAAGAATTTGTCTTTCTGATATAAAGAATGGAGAAAACATTCTACAATAATGGGTATCAAGTAAATATTACAAGGTTCACAATGTCTTTAAGTGGTGTTAACTAGTACTCAAAAGGTCTAACTCAACAAATCTTCAACTAGCACTTCAACTAGTACATATACTAACGTATCCTATATATCCCTTACTTCACACATTCATACATATATACGCATCCACATGTGTAAACACATGGACATATTTTTATTTATACAGTATATGTGTATATGTATGTGAATGATATATTAATGACATATAAATTGCAAACCTGAAAAGAATATGAAAAAATATTACATATTACATATGACAGTGGATAACACTTTCCCCTCACCATAAAAAGGACTTTTGTGATTAAAAGTATCTGGTGTAAATACCTGTTCTCAAGATAGTGTTAGTCTGCTGACATTTTTAATCATAATTAAAGGCTTATTTATGTTCAGTCTTCCCAATCTCTTAACTTTGTCACTACTTCTTTCAACAGATAGCTATTTTGTTAGTACAGTTTCTAGCAGAAAGCTATCATGCTATTGGCCTGATAAAGGGAAACGTGTCTGTTAACATGGCAAATTTTATTTGGAGACAGCACGTGCAATACTAAATGCCAGAACGCCAAGATGACCCATCTGCCCAATATGTAAAGTATAATAACACCATTATGAAGTGATGATATGTTTACATACCCTTGTAACAGGATTAAAGTTTTCTTAATTGTCCCCTGCTTGAACCTAATGTAATGTTTTTGGTGTGTCCTATAGAATAATATTGAAAGAATGAACAAATCAGTGGCGGAACCTTCTGAGATTTGCCTAATTACAACTCAAATTGTTCCCATATTGGAAATTACATGCATATAATGCCTTTTGGGGCACTGAATAGAAGAAGCATATGAAGGTCAGCCAACAGTGCATTGCAATGAATTCTGTCTTCATGAACTTCTAAAATGTCTTTTTCATGCAATGAGACACATTAATTTCCTAGAAACAGATTTCAGAATTGTATTATCCGATTTTGGAAGGCTTATTTCTGCAATCCCCATAAACCTGCTGTAGAAAACATAAATTGCAGTTGCCGTGAATTTAGTTAAATCACTACAAATAGAAATCACTCAGCTAGGTCACGTGTGATATTAGGATGCTGCTGCTGCATTTCAGGTACAGGGTTAATTTTGAAAGATTCTTAGGAGTTTTACAGACCTGAAAACAGATCTTGACCCATGCATCATCCAAAACACCCCAGTGAAATGTGGGGATGTCTTGGATAGGTCAAGGAGTACCACCTGCATCTAGCTCTGTGTTCCCGTGATACTGTTGTACATTTGTGATAGGTGAACACATGCTAATTTTTATTCCGTGCTAGCCTTTTTGGAGCACAGCTGCCTGTGAACCAACATGATGACTTCTTGCTAGCCTGGGAACTTTGACCCCACTGAGCAGAACTGTGTGCCTGAGGGTAGACAGATACTTGCAGATTGACTAAGCCTTTGGGTATTGCTTTAAAGACCAGTGAGGTCTTGCTGAACTATTGATAAGGGCGAGTGCTTCAGGAGATTGAAAGGAATCTTTCCTTGATTGACTTGATTGCTTCAAGTCCAAAAAAAAAAATCCCCTTAACAGTCTGCTTTAAAAAGACTACTGTACAACAGCAGCATTATGCACTTATACGGTGGACTGAAAATCATACAAAGGATTGAAAATTGTACAAAGCATTAAAATCTGTTAGATGCTATATATTATTGTAAGATGTATTCTAACACCTGTATTCTAATAAAATCATAGAATCCTAGTTCCATCAATGCCTACCCTCACTGCAAATTTATTATTTTTATTTTTTTTATTTTTAGTTGCTTGAAAGATGTGCTGCCTGCTGCAGAATTTGCAGAGTTAAGACAAAGGAAAGGAGTAGATATGGTGCATCATGGATATGGGCCAGGAAAGAATCTAAGAAGGTTGTACTAGAAAATCTGTCTGGGACTTCCTGTGCAGTTGTTCAGTTCATGTATTGTGGCTTAAGATCTTTTGTTTTCATATCTGAGCTTTGGCATATGTTTGTTTCATTGGTAGCCTTTTTTTCTTCTAAGATCAGTGCTGAATCCCTGTGAATCTAACTGTGAAAAAGGGGAAAAAATGTCATTTGGCAATGCTCCATGAGATTTATTTGTTCTTGCAGGGTACAAATATAAGCTATGATATTTTTTTCTGGAAATTTTATTTTCACTTCACTGAAAATTTAGCAGCTAAGAGAGCCAAGAGAGACTCTTCGCATGGGTGAGATGGGACATGAAAATGATTGAACAGAATATTTCAGGGTGAACAGAATATTTGACATACTGTGGTAGCCTCATACCTGCATATCTTGTGACCTACCTGGGCAATCTGCCCTAGGGAACCTGCTTTGGCAGGGGGGTTGGATCCGATGATCTCCTGATGTTCCTTCCAACCCCTACAATTCTGTGATTCTGTGATAATAAATGATAAGAGTAACATGGACTAGAGCTCAGTCCTGAAATCTGTCACTACTGAAGGTTTCTGCTTCGTGTCATTGTATGGTAGAAGCAGTTTAAACTTCTTAATTTACACCAAAGCTTTGCAGCTTTGCAAAGATTTGCAGATTTGCAAATGTTTAGGTTTTGACTTGACCTATTCTAGCAGGGAGGAGTGGGCAGGGAGTTCGTGCTCCTACCAGCAACACAAGTGTGGATAGCATTAGGGTTTGGACTCAGTCCCATAACAGGATAAATGCAGCCAGACTCCCTGGGGTGCTCTGGATGTTTTGTGCTGAACCTGTAGTGAAGTCTGGCTCTCACGCCAGCGTATCTGGGCCCATCACATCAGCATAGTCAGTGCTTTCAGACATGGAGCGCTGGCATGGTCTCCAGTGGCATTCCTTTCTTTGTTCTTGGCTGGTGTGAGTCGGGCATGCCTTCGTGACATGAACACCTTAACGCTGCTCCAGCTCATGGTGGTTGGTTCAGCCTCGTCGCTTGTGATCAGAAAAATCAGGACTTCTTGCTGCTTCATTGGTGGTACTAACATAGGCTTAAAGTATCTGGGCACATCTGCAGTGCAGGCATAACAATTTCCAACAAGAAAAATACTTGTAAACAATGTTATTTGTTTCTGGAGATTATTTATGTCTATTCTTGCCCTAAATGAACCTTATAGCTGCTACAAAAGTTGGCAGTTTGGTGGGTGTTATCTCAGATAATCAGCTTTAGTAGCAAAATCAAGTCTCAGAGCTCCCTTTGGCTTGGTTCAATGCAAAGGAGCATTAACAATTTAAGTTTAGTCTGAGCTATGGTTGCATAGATGGGGATTGCCAAGTTTATGTGCATGCTTCTGTGTAATTATAATTATGAAAATTGCTCTTCAGCTTGTGAAATGGTGGAGACTTGCAGGCTTTTTTAATTAAGAGGCTGTCAAAAATGTAAGCTGTTCCAATGCACAATGAACATTTAAAAAAATGTTATATTGAATGTAGAGACCCGAGGCTCCTGCTGTACAAATATATTGTGATTAAAATAATATTCATATGAATTATGGTTATTCCAGTTAAGAACACTAAAGAGATTTTATGAGTAACTATAGTCAGAAGTTGCATTTGATTTCACGGTATTACTCATTAATAAGAAACTTCTTTCTTGTCCAGCATCACGGTATTAGAGGAGGAAATCCTCAGTGTAATGTAGGTAGAATTTAGGAATCACACTTGGAATCATGTGTAGAAAAAAGCTATCTTTAATCTAAACTTGCTATAGGGAGTCGATGGGGGGAAACTCCAGAGTTCAATAACCAGGTATGCTTTGGGTTGTTACAAATTTAAAGAAATGATGCCGAGCTTTCAGAACTTTGTCTCCGGTCTGTTCCTTCATGTCAGAATGGAGATAAAGTTGGTACAAAGCAATCATTACCAACTTACCAGGATCATCAGTCCCTTTAAAATATTTCAAACAGGAACAAACTTGGTCCAAAGAGAGACAGACAGCTGGGTTTAACAGCCTGTGTTATTCATCAAGTTGGAGGGAAAATCTTAACAGTCCCTTAAGGTCTCAAAGTCTGTGAATGGAAGTGTTTTAGAAGTAACTCATTTAGAGGTGTAAAATATGTCTTTTGTAGTTACAATCTAATTTCCATGTTTGCTTTTCATTAATTCAATAGCCATCTTCCTTTCACTCTGATTAAAGCTGTCTGTAGAGCTATATGAAAAATAATGGAAAAATTGTGAATAGCAAAAGGGTTGAATGTAGTTAGTTGAAGTTCTGAAATCTCGGAGGCTAGAGGGAAATCTGAAATGTGAGTCTTGAACAACTATGAATCTGCGTAGTAATTAACAAAGGCCAGGACCATGCACTAATATAAGTCAGTTACAGCCCCCTGAATCTAGCGAAAGCAACACCTGTCTTTAATATATAGAAAGAATAATTGTCATGAGGGACTTGAGTCCAGGATGCAGTGATGGAAGATCCACTTCATGCAGAGGGTAGTAAAGCTCCTAAAAATGATGGATGATAGATGATGGTTTTCTAACACAAAACATACTGGGTTTGACAATGAGTAATTTTACTCTGGATATTGTTCTGATGGATATAGATGAATTAAATGCTACGCAGCAGCCTTTAATGGCTATGGGTCTGATGATCATGATCTGATTGCAAGTAATATGTAACTTATACTTAATTTATTAAAAGAGAACAGTCCCAACAACTGGCTTATTTGTGGAAGCTAGGGAGGAGTGATGAATAAACTTGCCCTGGCGGAAAATTGGGGATGGAAAAATATGAATGAAAACAGGGAGTTCCTCAGCAAGAGTTTATTGCTTGGCTAGTAAGTCCTGATTCCACATTCAGAGGATATAATTTGCTAAAGTAAGGTCTGGTCGAGAAACAAGGCTATAATCATCTTCCCCAGATACATGACATACAGGAAAAAAGAGGAAAGGTGAAAAAAAACTGTGTAAGATAGAAATTATGAAATCTACCTAATTGATAAGAAAAATTAAACCTATTATAGAAAAATCCCTGACAGGACAGGGATAAGGGTATTAGAACAGAAGAAACCTTAGAAAAGAGATAGGCTTAATACTAGAGGAGACAGACAAAACTGACAATGATTAAGTAAAAAAGACAGAAGTTATAAGGATTTCTCATCTCCATTTGGAAATATGTACTGTGGCATACTTTATCAGCTCCCTAGCTCATCAGTACTGAAGGAAGACAACAGAGAAGATCTATTAGGGAAAAACATTTTTCTATCATTGGTCTTGGCTAACTTGCACCTAAGAATCCTGAAAGAGTTGGCTGAGGACATCTCTGTTTCGCAGATGTTCGTTTTTAAATAAGTCCTGAAATTTTGATCCTCCAGAAAAGAGTAAGAATTGCAATATTGTGCCAGCAATCAGAGTGGAAATGAGATGATCCAGAGAGTTGTATGCTGGTTTACCTGGCATTACCTTCCAGCCAAATAATGGACAATCCAGTACAGGATTCAATTGATAAGAAATTAATTTTCAGACGAATGTAACCGAAGTCTGAATGCATGATTTACGTAAATAAGATAGGTTTTAATTTTTAACATGACAAATTAAATTGATTTTGGTAATGGCACAGAGAGTGGGATAAAGTGTTTTAATCTGTACTAACTATTGTTCCAACTAAAGGATCAGCACTACTTGAAGTCAACAAGGTGAACTTTTAGTCTATTACGATCACCTGACAACACTTTAAAAGACTTCTTTGTAGGTAACATTATTGAACAGAAATGTTTTCAGTAGGGCTCCAGAATGGTGTCTTCTGCCTCCAAAATCTATGTAAAATTTTCTTCAGTGTCTGGAAATGAGTGTGAAAGGCACAAATACTGTCAACGTGAACTCCTATGATGATTATCCAGGATAATCCAGGTTGTTTGGTCCAATAAAATATAATTTGTTTAAATAATTCGAAGAGAGGAAGATTTTTTTATTTTTTTGTCTTTGTTATGTGCTGCTTTGTACCAGTTTATTGTGATGAGTCCTGGGACTCCTTTTCTGAAAAGGAAAATCATAAATTGGAGATTTTGCAAAAGAGCAGCCATAAGCTGAAGTAAAAGATTTCCAGTGACACAACTGAAGAAAAAGGTGAGTTTATTTCATAAAAAAAAAAAATTAAAATGCAAGTGGAATGGGAATATTTAACAATAAATATTGTATTGGAAAAAAGCTGCTTTGTGGAATCAAAGCTGTTAATTTTTCTTTCACTTAACTGATTTTTTTGTCAGCATCTTCAGTAAGACGTTTTGAATTTCTTGATATATTTCATATTAACATTTTTTAAAACTTGAAGTCCCCTTTTATATTGTAAAAAGGTTTATTGTTCTGAAATTTAAGTTAATTATAGTAATACGCAGTTATAAAAAAACAGAAAATGGTATATTGTCCCCATTTGAGAATCTAAAAAGTCCAAAGAATTTTGAAATTATGAAAATTTTAGTGTTCACAGAGCCAATCTTTTATACAACACAACCATACTGATTCAACTGATTTTTGTTTTTAATATTGAAACCAGTAATATTTATGACTAAAGTTTAGTTTCTGAAAAGATACTCAGTCTTGAATCAAAGTCTTCAAGATGGAGTAATCTATCATTATCCTTGGTAGATAATTTCAGTGTTTATCTACTCATACTTTTAGTAAGATGCACTTTTCTTTACTTTGAAAACATCTGACTCTTGCAATCACCTGTTGACTCTTCTCATTACTATGTTACAATAGTCCTTTAAAATCTGCTGTTCTTCTTACCCACATTCAATTTTATGTATTTTAGTCAAGTTGTCACTTCTACTAGACATGCAACCAGAAGAGGCCATCAAAATTAAAATGAAGAGGTTATAACTAACCCAAAGACCCAAGTCCAGGTGTTGCATAAAAATAAATGTTATTTGAGACTTGGTACTTTGGATGCCTTCAGTTGCAGGTTTCTGAAACACAGATTCACAGAAAATAAAACTGTATAAGAGAAACCTCCAGGGGCCATCTTGTCCTGTGCCTGAAGGCAGAATAAACTAAGCTTATGTCATTCATGCCAGATGCTTACCTAACCTGCTCTTAAAATTCTCCAGAGATCCTACAGCTTCCCTTGAAAATCTATTCCAGTGCTTCATTACCCTTATCATTAGGGAATTTTCCATAATATCTGATGTGAATCTTCATTTCTGCAATTAAAGTCAGTTATTTTCATTCTTGAAGACAAGGAGAGCAGATTATTACTGTCATCTTTGCCTCAGACTCTCCAATTTCTAAAGCTGGTCTTTTCTTCAAACTTCTCTGTACTAAATGATGCCAGGCCTGTCAATCTTTCCTTGTAGGTGATGGTTCCTCAGCCTCTGCTCACTCCTGTTCTCTCCACAATCTTGGCTTACCTTCAAGTGCCTCACGCTAGCAACACACTAACTAAAACCTTGCTAAACTGAATGGAGAAGTATTACTTAAATAAATGATATATATATTCCTATTGATATATAATCTTTCGGAAGATATGCAGTAAGATACTGACTGCTGTTCTTAAAAATACAGAGTATGAACTCTTCAGTAACTGATGAGTTCATTTATTTCTTGGAGTATATTTGTGTTCTTATATTGCACATATTACCAGAGCTACATGTCTTTAGGGATTTGAGATGGCATAAAATGTGGTTGAAACCTGTCAGCCCCGCTTTTCTTGGTTGTTGAAGTCTGGTGTGATAGTAACCTTGTTTTTTGGAAACATATTTTTCACATTTGAAAATGTCTGTCACAGTTTGGAGCATCTCGCTAGATTACCTCACAGTGGCATGCAACACACAGGAAATCTGAAAAATATGCTACATTAAACTGCCCTTAAGGAAACTGTGGTATTCAAAATATGTTTTAAATATGTTTTAAATCTTACTAGCTTGTTTGTACAACTGGCCTATGCTACATAAACCACATTAAAACTTGGAGGTTGTGTGTAGTAACCAGGTATCTCGATGTTTTAGGATAAGTTCACTCACATTGTCAAGCACTCAGTTCTGTGGTGAAGGGAGCTGGAGAAGTTGGTGTTTTAACCTGAAATAAGTTTTCTGCCAACTGTAGTTCTGCCTGATTGATAACGGAACTGGGATACAAAAGAATGAGACATTTATCATCTGAACTCAACTCAATTTAGCAAGACTTTATTGACACCAGAACTTCTCTAAGATTTGCCAAGGAATGTTAATCACTGTGCTATCTATCAAGAGGAAAAGAATAGTTCAGTATAAAAAGCACCCTTTATTAGAGTGCAGATAAATATAAATGTAGATAAAACCAATGTATTTTGTTATATTCATCAGGGACTGCGCCCTTTCTGAAATTTTGCTCATCATTGCCAAGTGGTTGATTTACTTGTTTTAAGCCATAACTTCATCGCATACTCTTCTTTACAAAATATTGAGAAGCATTGAAGTCCACTTGATTTTAGATTTCAGCAGTACATAGCCATATCTACTTTGCCACCCTCCATTCATTTAACCTCAAAGGAAAGAAATAAGCACTTGTCCCCTGAGTTACCTCCCCTTACTCTCTTTGTTTCCTCAAACACTCTCACCTGCAACCCCTCTTCCCTCCATTTCCATAATGTGAATATGATTAGAAGATGCCTTTGGCATGGACTATAGCATACCACATTTCTTTTAGGGGAGGGCAGTCTTTCACTCTCTCCCATGGTGATTAGCCTGAAGCCACTCTGATCAGTTTTAGGGCCCTAAACTATTACACTCTGAATAGAAAAAGTGAAAATAGCTCACAAACAAAAACTGCCAAAAAATAGAAAGGTTAATATTTTATGTTGTTTTCTTTTGAAACTAGCACATTGTGCAGGTTGGGTTAGTTTCAATCATTTTTTGTTTCCCATTCTTTAAGAGAGAAGTGGACTGTGGCCAGGTTTTCCTATCACAGCCCATCTGTGTTATGTGCTAGGGAGACAAAAGAAAGGATTAAAGATGTTACTGTGTAAAATATTTTATATTTTTGGGGGGGTGAGGAGTGGGTAGAGGAGCTGGGGAAGATAGAAAATTATTTCCAGTTGAAGATTGTACTTAAAAATGATTATCATCTTTTGTTGGTTTCAGTTGTCTGGGGAGCTTGAGATGAATGATGCCACAAATTGCTGATCAGATGTGTCAGAATTAATTTCTGCTTTCCACAATTTTTTTATAAATCTTGCTCTGGTTGAACTTTGGGCTGCTTTCCTTAGGAAATAAATTTATAAGTGGCTTGACACAGAGGTGTAAGTATGGAAAAATGGGCAATAAATGCTAACATAGTACTAAATCTGTATGTCCTAGAAAATAAAATCCTACTAATAAAAAGAAAAACCTGACCAATGTGTCAATCCATCTTTTTCTCAAATGCTCCAGAGTCTTTAAATGCAAATTAACTGCTCCAAGATATATTAAAATGATATTATTCAGGTTGCAATGTCAAATACTCAAGCATTCAGAAATTGCTTGTCCATGCAATGTCAATTAAAATCTCACGTACATATGATATAGTCACTAATTGCATGGTCCAATATGTTTTTTTTCAGTGGGACCTTTGCCACTTTTAGTGGAGGGTATGGCTGTTACTGACTTAGGGAAGACTTACTCCTTAACGTATGGCTAAACACCTATTCAAACCATGTAGACAGAATTATTAACTTCCTCATGTTCTGTTCTATTCTATTTCCGACTTTAAAATCTGTGGCTTCATATGCTTAAACTTCAGGAGACTTAATTATCCCACACTCCTTTCAGACAAGGTTTGGCACTACCAGAAAAGCTTTGAGACACTGAGGTAAAATATATATCAAATTTTAAATGCCTATTTTGAGATCACCTGAGTAGTTTTATTGCAATATTCAGCTTTGTATGCAACAGTATATGTTCAAAATACAGGTCTTTTTGTCTTTATTGCCAGCTGTGAGTCCTCAGCAGTTATGAATATATTTTGTTTGCTCACATAATGAAGAATACTCTAGCAATGATTGCCTAGGTAAAGCTTGGTATAAATGGCTTGCCTCCTCTAACAGAGATAGGGCTAAATGTTAAAAACGTGAGTATGGTCATACTGGTGAGAACAAAGGTCCTCCTGATGCTATTGCTTGTCTCCAGAAATGACCAGTGAAAGATGGATAGTGTTTGAAGTTTCAGAATCAGCAGTCTTGACCTCAACCATGAGAAAGAGCACTGAGTGCTCTTTGCCTTTACTTACTGTACAAAACATGACGCAGGCCTCTTGCAACCCCTTTCTAATTTTGCCTCAGAGCATGCAGTCTTGTATTATTCAGTAAGTAAACTATTAGAGGGGCAAGCTCTTAGTTTCCATTCTCAGCAGCTGAGAGGAAGAACACATTAATAGCCCAGCTTTACCTCCTCCAAAGGGGTAAAGGGCTTGTTCTCCCTTGTTCTGCGGAGACTGGCATGTATAGGTAGGAGCTCTGAGGAGACTAAAGTTCTCACAGAGGATGAAGATTTCTAAGATGGTAATGCTAAATGTGAGGCTATTTTGCTAAGTGTAGGCAAATGTAGACTGTTTTCTGAATCTTATTGTCTGACCATTTCTGTTTCTTTGAGTGTCCAAAATCACACACCTAGAATACAAAACTCTCTTTTATACTAGATTCAAATTAATTAAATGGAAGAAAAAAAAATTATAGTGTTTTTGAAAGAGCTTTCAGACACTTCTTTCTCTATTTTCATTTCTGAAAATTGCTGACCATACTAGCTGAAAATTAGAGGAAACTTGTGATGGACACCTCTGTTAAACTGTAGATGAGAACCACTGAACAGAGACTGAAAATGGGAAATTTGGGGGAAGTTTCTTAATAGGCAGTGTCACCAGCACCATGATAGGAATCTAATCCAGAACTAATTCAGGCAAAGTGTGCCTCTCCTTTGAGTTTGCTTGTTTTTTCATATTCTTTTAGGTTGAAAAATTCTGTGACTCCGCCATTGCTGTATATCCTAAAAATAATACATTTCCCTGATCATCCATGTAATTATAGCAGTTTACTTAAATGGAAAAGTATCACCCATGCTTTGCCCTTGAGAAAACTGAGCCACATATGGGCTAGAATGAATCAGTGACTTAGTCAAGATGAGAATTTAGATCAGGTTCCCCAGCTGGCACCCTTTTCCTTGCACGACTACCTCCTCCAGCAGTGTTGGTGTGTCAGGATTTTGTGTTCAGATCTATGTTCCAAAATGTCTTTTGGGAATATACATGACCAGCAGTATGGCTTGTGGATTCATTTCTAGTTACAATTCGTGAGTTGGTTTTGACAAATAAAGCACTAAAGTTATGTTGGTCCTCCTGACCTGAGACACCATGTTTTATTGTGCTGCATTATTGTACATTAAGAGGATGTTGAAGAGGATGGTGGGTGTTTTCAATAAGCCTTAATGTAGGAGGTCCTGAAGCTGGTGATATGTGCTCTGAGGTATAAGGTGTATTGGTTTTGAAAATTTAGAGTCTTTCTTGACAGTTCCTACTGGGTTAGCTGAAAAGTAACTAAATTATTTCTTAGAGTTTAACTCCCAGTATTGTAGTTAGGCCTACAAGGATATATCACAAGGTATGAAGAAACTGAAGGCTTGATTTGGTCTAAAAAGAGAGGAAATGCAGAGAAGACTGAAGAGAAACTTTACCAAAAGTAATGTACTTAAGCATGTGTTCATAATCAGTGTGTGATTAGAGCTACAGCTGTCACTGGAAATACTCACCAGCTAAAACCTAAACGTACACTTAAGCATTTGATAGTGTAGAGCCTTCTGCATATGACCAGAAATTATGGTAAAACAAAAAAAAAATGAGATCAGACAAGTGAATTTAAGGTGTGAATGGCAGGTGTTCCAGAATACAAAACAATGTAAGAAAGGACTAATGGGCAACAATTTTAGAAGAACGCTTTTTATTTAGTAGAAAATGGATTTGTTTCTAAAGGCCTTATTTTGCTTCTGCAAAGAAAATTTTGAGACTATTTACATTTTACTTAGTGAGATACTCCTAACAGGTTTTCTTCTTCTCTCCCCCGCCCCACACTTTTTTTTAAATTTAAATCTCTTAAGCTTATTTCAGTGAGAAAACTCCCCTCATAATTATCTTAATTATATTTCAGTATAAATAGTGAGAACAATTAATATCAACGGCAACATTTCCAGTTAAAATATCCCAGATTTAGTATCAGTTTTCTCTGAAATTCTAGCTATTCCCAAAGAAAACATCCTTATTTCTAAACCTCCTCCATCTTCATTTTCACTCCTTTAACAGAAAATTTCTAGCAATGGTTTCAGTACAGTTGAAAAATCAGCTTCCTGAGCCTCAGGAATACTAAGATGGAAAAACAGTCATTTGTTTTGGGTTTCAGAACTTAACAATTGATTCTTAGCATCATTTAAAAATGACAGATAGAATTTTAATGTGAGAAGCTTGGGTACACTGGGCTTATTATATATGTTACTACAGAGCCCAAAAGAGGGTACCTCAGCTATCGTGACATATGCACCTCCTTGGAGCTACACTCCAGGATCTGTAGTTAAACAGAAGACAATTATCTAGGTGAGCTGGAAGAAAATACCCTATAGGTGTTAGCATCACAACTTTGAAATTTTCTGGTCAATTGTATCCATTTTCCTGGAGCTTTAGTTCTTGCTTTTGTTGCCTCTTGCTTCTCTGTGGCACTGTTGGTGCTGTCTGGGTTTCAACCCCCAGAAGAGCTGTACTGCGAGCTGTGAGGGTGGGACAGTTAAAAGCAGTCTCTGCAACTGCGGTGTCCCAGGGTTGGTATGGGTCTAAGGAGGTATATCTTTTCTTGTTCTGTCTATAGGAAGCAGAAAAATGAACCATGGACTGTTCTGGCACTGAGTTCAGCTGGTGTCATATAGCTTCTGTACATACATCAAAACTTGCTGACCTTTCCCCAAAATAGAGTGGCTACTACCAAACTGCTTGCAAGGAATGGTCCTTGTCTGTGCTAAACCCTGAACCATGCTGGTGTGGTGCTTGGGTGCATGCTAGCTAGCACAGGCCAAAAATCTGCCAAGGAGTACTGCCAATGGTTAGTGGTACGAACAAATTTCTGACAGTTCTCTGCCCCATACTTTGGCCCTATTCAGTTTATTAACATAGATACTGACTCTGTGGATTGGCCTAGGTTGTGAAACCTGGGCATTAAGCTTTCCCTTTACAAGTATTAGGGAGGTAACATTCCTTGATCCTGCCATGCAACTTGTGTAAAGATGGGGCAATGAGACTCAGCACCCTTCTCAGCACAAGCCCTGTGATGATCTCAGCTCTTGGTCAGGTATGCTTAACTTTATGCTTAACTTTACACCATCCTGAAAAGACCAATGTCTAAAGAGAGTGAACATACACAGTTCTGCACGCTTTACCTGCTCAGGTGAAAGATCAAGTCCCTGCCGTAACTAATTTTTGTTGCCTGAATTTTAAACACTCTTACCACTATGCCTGGCTGTGAATGAATTCCTAAAACTGAAGGTCCCTCTGAAGATCTCCTTTAAAGGCCTGTATCTCGTACCAGGCTGATAATAATGCAGCTCCATGGATCTTAGAATAGAACTTTGTTCATCTTCCTTATTGAGTGTGGGCTGCTGGCTGGAGAGGAGTGCTTTTTGGTGCTGGGTAACCATTCAGCATAATGGCCTTTATGAATTTCACTGGTATGTACTGTAATAACATTAATCATGATGAACTCATTTGGCACTAATAGGAATGTCATATGTACTTGTATAAGAATATTCACTGTAGTTCATCATTAATTAACTGTGCTATTATTTTAAAGTGTTACCAGACATGGTATGTAAAAATGGTTTACTTTGCAATCTCCTAGTGTTGAAATCATGTAGGCTCTTTTGCTATGGTTTATGTCAGAGAAAATCACAACAGAAAGAGCAGAGAATCCAAGACTAAGATAATACATTTCAGCTGTATAACCTTTGGAAATGTAAGAATGTAGAACTTGCCATATAGGCAAAGTGCTATGAATATAGTGGCCTATCTAGCCTAGTATCCTGTTTTTCAACATGCCCTGTGCCAGATACTTCAGATATAAAGGGGAAAGAACACAAACAGTGAATTATATTCTGAAAAACAAAATTTTGGTAAATCCTACTATTAGTCTTTTGCTGTAAGTATGAAATTAACATAGTAGTCTTCTCTAAGGGTCACTTTCATTATTATTTGAACATCCAAATAAATAGTATCAGCTGTTTCTTCTTTATCCATTAATTTGCTGTCATGCTTAAAGAATCCTAGAGAAACCGCTTCTGATTTAGGTAGAGGGGAAAAAAAGAAATAGACCTGGAAGAAACTCCTGGCTCCTCATGCTTCATCTGATAGTCCAGTCGACCTTTCATAAATGGATTAAACTTCATCCTGAAATTAGCTATGTTTCTTGCTACTGGAAGACTATTGCAGAAACACAGTCTAGTTACAAATCTTCTTCTACTTGCCAAATGTAATGCATTTGCTGCTAATTAAACCTGAAAATCAGTGCTACCACAAGAAATAAATTGTACTTATTCCTCTCTGGGTTTACTCTTCTGATGTATTTACGGAGCAGGCCACTCTAAAACTTGATTTGATAGACTAAGCAAACTAAGCCTTTTAATTTCCTCTCATAAGATAGGTTCTTCTGTTCTTCTTAAAGTCCTAATGACTGCCCTTTCCTTTCTTCTCCAGTCATAAGTCACCTGTCAAGAACTTAAATTATGTTTCTCAGTCAATTTGTAGACAGTACCGTATATGTTGTCCTGATGCTGCTTTTGACAATGGTGTTTATATTTCCCTACCCTTGCATGGAATACCTCTCCTTTTACATCTTATACCTTAATATTGCCATTTAACAATTCACCCAGATCTTTTCCATCTTAGACATTTCCAGCCAATGTGCCTACAGCTTCAAGCAAGTGATTCTGATGTACAGGACAAACAGGGCTAGTCATACTGATTGCTTTAAGTTATTTATAGAAGTCTAGATTGTGTTCAAGGGACTATCAGGCTTTTATACAGTGAACAATGAGAAGCTGCAGCCTCCCAAATTGATTTAGAATTCCAGTTAACCTGGGTGCCCAAGAGCAGCACCCTTGCCCGTGTGTGACTTAAACTTACTACTGATTGCTTTCATCCTTTTTCTACTACTCCTCAGGATTACCCAGTAGGAAAATTTGCACTTATAAAATCCTCAGCTTTGTCACCTGCAACTCTAAGACAGATTTCAGTTAATGACTACTGCAAATAGAATAGGTCCCAAGACTTATCCTTGAGAGATGCTCAGTGAAAGAATAAAACTGGCAGATCATTTATTCCCTCCCCCCCCTCAAAATTAATAATCTTTTCGGCTAAACAAGTGCTCACCTAAAAATTGCCATAACCTCTATACCTCTATTATCTCTGTTGTAAATATTAATCCCAAGTGTGGCTCTGTTTTTTTTTTTTTTTTTTTTTTTTTTTGGTCTTGAATAACCTGTTTCAGATACATCCATATGCATTTCATTCTGTCCTTCAGCTTCTGTTCCAGGTCTTCACACATTCTTTTCTTTGTAATTCATCCGTGTCAGTTTCCAGAGAAGTGCAAAATTGTCTGAGAAATCTAACGTACTCCATTCACTTAGCAGTTTGATTGTTCTACTTTTATTATAGCTTTAACCAGCTTTAAATTTGGTGCTGAAATCTCTTTCATTTGATCTCTGTAATTTCCAGGAACACTTTGGCAAAACCGCCTTGCATTAAACACCAAAGCCTTGAAGAGTTATGTGACATTCTGAAATGAAAATTCCTCCATACCGAACGGATGATTTATTCTAATAAAAGAACTGTTTCTCATAGCACAGTTGAGGATTCTTTGATTAGGAAGAGAATTTCAAGGACATAGCCTGATCACAGTTACAAAAAATCCCTCAAAAGAAAAGGATGTCCAGTGATGGAGGGGCTAAAGGTGTTTATAGTATCAAATGTCCTGTTTTTTTATGCTCTTGCATTGAAATATATTATATATCTAATTTCCCTTTTCACAGATCTAATTGCAAAGTCAGAAGAACAGGGTTTAACTTGCCCTTTATTTGAATTGGTAAATTAAAATGATATATATACATGTGGAAAATTCTTTTGGAACAGTCATTTTCTTGCTTTGATAGGTTTCCTGATGTAAAAGGAGAAATAGAGCTCATTTTTCTCATTCCACACACATTGCTGATTCTAAAGAATCAACAAACTTAATCTAAATGTAAAGCTAAAATTGCTTTGTTAGATTTATGCACTCAGTAAAACGATTGTTTATCCCTATGAACCAGGTGGCCTTGATATAAACAAAATTCAACAAATGAATATACTGATAAGTGAAGTGAAGCAAGACACTTCAACAGTCAGTGGGTAATAAGTCAGACAAAGGCACTCTGAAGTGTTCTCCAAAGTATGCTCCAGGTCAAGGGGAGACTAAGTTCAAAACAAGGGTTGTAGTAGATTGTGGTCGCTCCGCAGCTCCTTGCTGTGTGCATCACTAAAGCTTTGACATAATCATATCTGGCAACTTCAGCCAGAGCTTTATGGTACAGAAAAAAAAAAAAATATGGGGCAGCTCTGAACTATTGATGATGGACTGTCACATTGCCCACGTGAGTTGGGTTCTCTGGAGACAGGATAATGTTTCACCTAGAAAAGTGCAGTCACTCCAGTTCTCCACTGGTGTTGGCTCATTTAGTCCGAAGATGAACAGGCTTCTGAAATGAAACAAGATTATAAGCTGGAATTGGCACTTCAAAGACCATGCAATGTATTCAAATTAAAGAAATAATGGTGGAGGACCAGAATGGGAATTGTAAAATACTTTCGGAGTGGTGCATTCTCATAGTAGTAAAAACACTAGGGCCTTTCCTATGCTGCCTCTTACAGTCTCTTTCTGTTAAATGAATCAGTCCTGTAAAAAACTCCAGGAAATGTGTTAGTCTACAAGCAGCTCTTGACTTTTAAACAGGAAAATGGTGTATCTGAGCAACATTTGAAAAATAACTGCCTAACTGTAATGACGGAAGCATCTAAGTTAATTTAATATATAGTTGATGTTTTCATGGGGGTCTAAATGAATCATTCACTGAAGTGACAGTTTGGAGGTCCTATAATTCTTTTCAAGAGGACTAAAAGATACAAATGTAGGGGCATTAGGGGAAAGAGGTGTAGGTATATGTGTAGGAAAGACATGATTATCTATTGCAGTTTCTGTCAATGAGAACAGTCGTCTGAAACTGGTTTGATACCTATGCAGCTTGCCTTGCTTGACCTGTGCTTTGGCTAGTGTCTTCAGAAGTATCTCCTTGTCCAATTTTTGTTTCCCATTGGAGAGGTGTTAACCACTGCTTATCCTCCCTTTCTCTGCTACTGTGCAGTGTTAATTAGTTGACCCTCAACTGGTTTACTATGAATGGTGTAATTCTATTATAGCTCAATCTTAAGGAGAAAAAACTCCTTAAGTTTTAAAACTCAAAATTGTTAAGCAATTCATCATGGCTTATAAAAGAGATGGGAGGATTCAGGTGTGCCTCATGAAATTTAGTAAGAATTTTGTGAGTTTTAGTGGTTTTGTTTGTTTTTGTGTTGCTGCTCCTATTTTGCATCTTCTTCGATCTATTTTCTCTCTGGATACCAGTTGATAAAAGGGAGGCTTAGAGCAGGCGAAATGGATTTTTGAAGTTTTACATATATTGCAGCCAGGAGGAATCTTTTGTTTGTCCTGAATAAACAAGGCCATAAGACCCCCACGGGGTAGTCCCATCACAGAGTACAGGAATCTCCAACTGAACTGGAGAATCTGTCTGAGGAAGATATCCAGCCTAGATGTGTCATGGTCAGGGCATGTTTTTCTCTATTAAGGACAGTCAAAGTCATCCCATTGCACATTTGCACCTCCTTTATAGTCTGCATATATCTAGTTACAACCAGCTGTGTTGTTCACTAGCACAAAAACTCTCTGTGTAGGTGACAGTACTAGAAATCTATCTACTGAAATATTATGAGTAACATAGCTCATTGTAGATGAGTAAAAGACACAAAAGCTCAACAATGAGCTGTTGATAGAGATGGAATTTCCAGACTCCTAAATGTTCTTATAGCTTTCTTCCATGCCTTATTTTTTTTAAAATAATTGTCTACCTCTTTATCAAAGTTCTTGGGATGGTCTCACCAGGACTTTATGAGATTTTCTTCTATGCACCCCTGCTTAATCTTAAAAGACCACATTAGTTTTCCATTCTTTTATTCCAATTGTCAGGAAAAAATACATATCCTGTGCCTTAGATGCTTTAATCATATTAAAATAATACAATCTACAAAATGAAGACCTTCAACTTGGATTCTTTCCACCTAACTTTAGGCATGAGACCAACTTGCCTAGGGGTTCCTACTCAGCTCCCTATACAGGCAATGAGCGTGTCCGCCTGCATCTGTTGGTTATACATGAAAAATAGGCTCCAATTTGGATATCTCACTTTAATGTCTCAAATGATGCAAGATGAAGCAGGGGAATTGTCTATAATCCTAGTTTCCATGACAAAAACAGCCCCCAGGCAGGATGTGCTAACCTTTTCTAGAAACTTAGCCACATGTCATTTCTTTACCTTCCCTGTGAACTAATGTGACTCACTAGTATATGCATACCTCGAAGTGCATTTAGTGTGGGACACAAGAGAAGAAAATTATTTTAAGAAAGATCTTAACAATATGCACAAACTCTTTTATAATGTTTGGACACTTCTTTGTAAGATCAGGTAGGAAAGACAAGGGGTGGGTCTGAGAAGTATTAGGATGATACAGTATAGGAACACACCATAGGTTTTGGCTATTTGCACCAAACAAAATGCAGCATGTTACCTAGCAGAAAGCTGTAATGAAGCTGGTAAAATGAAATACAAAAATAAAAGAGAAAATGCCAATGTGGTTGTCGTTAAAACTCTTTCAGAGCTATAATCCATCCTTGACATTTCCTTTGTTATATTTTCCCGTTGTGGATACAAGCCAGAAAAAACATAGCTGTGCAGGCTGAAAAGGAGGAAAACAAATAGTACTTGTGTGTTCTTGGGTGAGATGGATGAGAGGTGGCAGGATGGGGCTCCGCTTGGAAAAGATCCTACATACAGGAGTCCGACTCACGCTCAGTGTGAAGGACCCTATTTCTACAGGGCCATTTCTTTCATACAAGCTGGCAGTGACTTACGCCAGTTCTGGGCTGTTGCTCCAAATGTACAGCTCACAAGACATGACAATGCTTTAACATTTCTCTGCAAACAGCTTGTGACACTTGTTTCCTCCTAAAATCTCTCTGAGAAAGGAAGATAAAGGGAAGCTTATCCTATATTTTAGGACTTGAGACTCAGCGTTTCTACTTACAAGGTTGACCTACTCTAGGCATACGATGTGGATTACACTTTTGGAAGTAACAGTGTTATTTTGGAATTTCGCCTGAAACTGGTTTTTGAGGGTGCCCAGCTCACTCATGATGCAGAGGAGAGGCCCCTGAATTCCTGCACACAGAGTGTAATATGTTCTTTAGTTTCTTCTCCCATAAGACAAAATTGGTAACACCTCCTTGAGAGACAACTGCAGAGCTCAGGTACGCATTTGTGTTGGCATATATGGCCAAACTAAGAATTATGGTTTAGCTACATATATTATGCTGTAACCAGACAGTGTGCATGTGTACATCCATGCATCATGGTGCTATACAGAATATTGGTATGCTTTTATCCTGAAGGCCTCAGAACTTCTTACAGAGGCTTGTTCATTAAAGTGCAACTAGTTTTCCACATGAAGATCACAAAAGACCCAGTAAAACTGCACACTTCCAGTGTGAGAATCAGGACCCTTATGACATTTCATTTCTTCAAAGCTGCTGTATCCAGTAAAGTTGTATAAGATCCTGTGTTTGGACTTTCCTTGGATATGTCTACACTAGTAAATTGGACTGTGCCAGAAACTTTCTTTGCACACTGGAACTTTATTGTTTATAGTGTTACTCAGAGCAGTCTGTGACATGTTTTCAGCTTATGCTGACTAGCACTATCCTGAACAATTCCTAAGCATTTCAGAAATTAGGACAGGATTATTCCCAGCAGACAGTCTGGTTGTAGCTCTCCTGATCTAGGGAGCAGAAGATTTGGAGAAGATGGATGTGGAACAATCCATGCCAGTTGGCCCCTGAGCTGGAAAATGGTCCAGGGTATATTTAATGTCTAAAATGTTTCAGATGTAGCCTGAAGGTCTAAGATCTTGCATGTCCTGCAAGTATCATAAAAACTGACATTTTTGCCAGGGTAGACATTTTTTCTAATATGTTATTCTATCGGCTCTACACTTCCTTAAATCACATTTAAATCTAATATATCTGCTGTATTTTTTCCTATATAAGGCATAGATCCTTGAGATAACAGGTTTTCCCTTTTGGATTATGTGACAGAATTATATGGACCAATAATTCACTAATTTTTTGCAGGCCTGTACCAAAATCCAATTCAGGAGCTATTTCCTTAGCTGTCTGTGGGGTGCATTTCCTTCATATTACATGTTACTCTTCTGTGAAGTGCTATCAGCAGCAAAATAGAGCCAAATTCAAATAATCAGATTCCCCATAAAATTTGAAAATAACTACTGCTCAAGATCCCTATCTGGAAGCGCAGGGTAAAGAAAAAGGAGTTTCTGTGAGTGCCTTTCCAACCAGTGCTCTTCATCATGAAACACCATCTGATATATAAGATAACGAAAATTACACTAAAAAGGGAAACCCTTTGTGTGCAGATAATCACAAAGTTTTCTTTGACAATAGTAATAGGCAGCTTAATTTCCATCCTTTCATGGAAAGGCTCTGGGGTTAGTGTTGCGTTCGTGCCTCCCTCCTCCTGCTCCTCTTCCCCCAGGGCACTGATTTTGCAACACCCTGGTAGGACTTCTAGTGACCTCATTCTTTCCCCCTTCTATTATCACTGTCACCCAGACTTGAGGCAGTATCAGTGATAGAAATCACCCCCACTGGAACAGTGACAAGAGAAGAAAGCTCATGAACATGCAGACATGGTTTCCCCAGCGAGTGGCAAAAGGCTGCAGACCTGTGATAGATTTACATCAGTAGTGTTTGAGTTCAGGGACAGAAAGTGTGAAATGAAAGCGGTGCAGGGATAAAGCATTACACTGTTTGAGCACAACTATTTTTTTCGGGGTGCTTATGTTACCTGTCCTTATTGCCATCTGCTTCTCCTCCTCATCACTGCTATCACCACATCAGCACTTCCATTTACAGCCTCAGGAGCTTTTATTTTCACTGGAAATTTTACAGTTTTCATTTGTTCAGGTAAGCAGGTTTCCTTGTATTTTCATGATGAGTTTCTGTTGAAGGCGCTGAGAGATGTAGCCTGCACACAGACGGGGAATGTATTGCCTCTCTCTGTTATGGTTCTGTTGTTATCAACACCAATTTGCTACATCCCCAAACTGACTTGCTTTCACTGCTGTGCTTCCAATTCCCTTGATGCACTTTTGCTTCAGAAAAAGATCCTTATATAGGGGCTCAACTCATGAACATATAACAAAAGCACTTCCCCTTTTTATCTGTTTTCTCCCCATATTTGTTAAAACATACAGTATTGCTCTCCATTAAGAAAGGAATAGTGCTTCTCCCCAGTTCCTTTTCAGCAATAGCCCCACAGTGGGAATTAAGATTGAAAAGGCAGATTGAACATGCCATTTGTGTCATGCAGCTGAACCAAGCTTGATGCATGTGTCCCAAAAGGCACAGATGTTTATTCTTCCAAAAGAGATTAATGTTGGATTTTTTTTTCCGCTCCCAGAGGCTTTATTAAAACCTTTACTAATAAAGCATCAGTATGACGAGTAATGCAACAGGAAAAAAAATCAGTCTCTCCAAACTTCAGATGCGCTAGTTTGTGCACATATCTCTTTTGTTAGCAAATGGAAATGTCCACAAGGAGCTCTTTTTTTTTTATTTTTTTTCTTGTTTTTATTTATTTATTTTTAATTTTTAATTATTCTTTATTTTTTGCTTTCGACTCTTTCCCTCTTACTAATCGGCTAAAGTTGAAAAACTCTGGATCAAGATTTTTCAACCTGTAATACCCAAAACCTCATGCCAGTGTGAGAAACTCTCCTGGTTTGTGTATGATCTTCCAAGTGATAAATACAGAGAGGGAATGTAGCTGCATCCTGTGGTGTGCTGTGGGGAAGAGTAGAATCATGGAATGGTTTGGGTTGGTAGGGACCTTAAGGACCATCCAGTTCCAACACCTGCCCTGGGCAGGGACACCTCCCACTAGACCAGGTTGCTGAAAACCCCAATCAACCTGACCTTGAGCACTTCCAGGGATGGGGCAACCACAGCTTCCCTGGACAAAAATAAAATAAAATAAAATAAAATAAAAATATATATATATATATATTACTCTGAGTAAACCCATATACAAGCTGCTGTGAAACAGCACAGAGAGCTTAGGCATTTACCTACTGCAAAACGTGGACTAATCCAGGTGATCATCTAGGAAACAATTATTAGTCATTATGGAGAAAAGCTACCAGAGAGTGCTGTGGGGAAACTTGGTTTATTGCAGCTCTGTATTAGCTCTGTTTTAGATTTCAGGTCCTTCATAGGGTTGTCATGTGCCTTTCTTAGTACATACTACTTGCTCCTTTATGTTTTATAAAGCGGTAGTTACTAGTGGTCTGGCAAGTTTGGGATTTTTAGGATATAAGTCCGTATAAACTTAAAATAAATGGCAAAGCTGTTCTAGGTAGTTTACCATCCTATCACCATAGTATGTTGGTATAGGTTGCAGCCTTTCCTTCACTTAAGGTGTCTCTATGGACTTTCACCTTTGTGTAAATGCATATTTTTGTCAGACTTTCAGGATTCTACTGACTGTTGCCATTTCTACAGCTGGGTGTGAAAGTTACAGGGGGATAGTTGGAATACAGACAGTCTTCAGTAGCCTCACTTTCCTTGAAAACTGGAGTAAAAATCAGTGTGGATTCACAACCTTAGTCTGGAGGTTAACGAAGAGAATTAATTTCCTCTGGGCATTTCAACACGCTCTTCCAGACCTGCTGGGATTTCTTTTCCAAGCATTATTGGCAATTGATTTTTAATTGCTCCTGTCTAAGATTTTTCTCACCTTGTACCCAAAGCCAGTTGGTTTAGGTCTATTGACTTGGCTGGCTTGAATGGGTCACCTGTTCTCAAATAAACAGTCTTTCTCTCAGGGTGCTTGCTTTAAGGTTGTATTTAGGGTTAAGAATAAAACTGAGTAATATGCAATCCTTAGTTACCACCATCCTCCTCTCATACAAAATCGGGGTCCAGTTTTACCTTATACTTTCACATACGCCTATGTTTAAGAGAGCAAATAGTTCCGCTGACTTCACTCAGCTACTCATATGGTTAATGTTATGCATGTGCCCAGGAGTCTTGCAGATTTGTGGCCTAAGGTCACATCTATTAAAGTGCATAACAAAACACTAAAACCTCTCCTACTTATCCAAACCCTGTTAATCTAAACTACTTTCATGTCTCTGTTCCATTTGGCTAATCAAGGTTTCAGTAGGGTTCTTCTGTAAGGATAAATACCAAAATCGGTTGAAGTCTGCCCTCGACAAAGTACTTCTGGCTCCCTGTGCCTTTAATGAGAGCCCTGAGTGTGTATCTGAGGTTGGAATTTGGCTCTAATGGAAGGTGGATTTTTCAAATCTTCTGTGAAGTACTTCACAAAATAAAGGGTTTCAGTTTTTATACCCACACATGATATTATACTCACAGTTACCTTTGGCTGAACGATTCTTGGAATTTCTTGCTATCACATCCAAAAAAATGACACATTGAATTGCGTATCAGCTGCATATACAAGAAAAGATTGTGTTGCAAGACAACATAGGGTTGTCAAGGTTTGTATTGAAAATGCTGCTTGGATTCTCCCTTGTGTCTCAATTTCAGTACATTTTTTTTTTTCTTAGACGACTGTGTTTTCATGTGTATTCATTTGCTTTTTAGTAACCTTGGGGATAAGAGCATCTCTAACTTTCTAGTTCTTTTCTCTGCTGTGGAAAAAAGGGGAAGACAGCCAATTGTCTAAAAAAAAAAAAAAGTTCTATTTTTCTTGTCAAGGAATGATTTTTCATTGACTATGGAAGCTTGACTTGTGGATCACAGAAAAATATCTTCAACTCTTGAACTATGAGAAAAAACTCAGTTTAAATGTGTTCATTCTGCTGGTGATTTACAAGCAAGGTGTGCTCAGATGTGGGACTAGACTGAGAAGATGCTGACAGTGAAAAAAATATTGTACTCAGTTCAAAAGCACCTCTGTGCGTTCAGTAGCTGAATATATTTTCAGTAGTCATACTGTGAGATCTACAGGAGCTGAAAGTACTAACTGCTAGGGCCACACTCTGCAAAGCAATACAGAAATCTTTTCTTTCAAAATTAGTTAAGATAAATTTCTAGGATAAATGGAATGAATTCCTCCCTGGATAGGTTTGTCTCTTTGCATGGACTTCAGAAAGGAGATTGGTGACTAGTTTAAACTAGGCACCTAACTTTAAAGGGTTTAAAATTAATGGAATAAATCCCAGACAAGGCTGTGCATTGGAGCTGATTTCCAAGAGCTTAGTGTCTTTGACACCCAAAGGGGAAATACCCAGGCAGTTATTGCTACTGAAATCAGAGGGAGCTAGGTGTCTGGTGGTATTCTTACTCCTCTTAAGGTGCTAAGATATCTAAATCTCAGACACTTTTCAGTCCTCAGCCATCATGCCTGAGACTCTTCTCTGGCACTGTTTCCTGGCATGGGATGCCAATGTTTGCACTAGTAAACCCTGGTGTGAACTCTTACCCTACAGGATGGACCTATGTGAGTGGTCCTATAGGGTCAATGGTCATCAGCCCCTACCCTACCAAC
This sequence comes from Cygnus atratus, assembly GCF_013377495.2. Lineage (NCBI taxonomy): Eukaryota > Metazoa > Chordata > Aves > Anseriformes > Anatidae > Cygnus > Cygnus atratus. Next base: position 10,773,216 of record NC_066364.1, read on the forward strand.
AGCGGTCTTGCAGTCTTTGCTGTCTGGAGATCCATGTTTGAGAGAAGGATGAGGCCACTTTCACCACTGTTTCTTGAACCTCAAGCAGTCTCTGGGGAAGCAGGTAGCTATTTTGCAGTTTTGAATGAGGGTTCACTCAACCATGCTCCTGTCACTGGCAGTGTTAACTAAGACCCATGGTTGCAGATAAGCTCCAACACTGTATGGATCAATCATTCTCTGAAGCTCCAAAGAAACCTCATTTTCTCTGCTAAACCTCAGTTCTTAACTCTTTCTTGGTCAGGAGTTTGCTTTTTGGGTCCAATGGGTGTTGGTGTTAAGTGGCTTAAGTGCATAGCTTGGCTAGAGGTCTAAAAAGGTTTTTAAAACTGTACCTAATATTTCCAAGCACTCAAGCAAGATGGGATTACTACTGATTTCTAGTGCTTAATGACTGCTGAGGCTTTTAAAATGGAAATAATTTAAAGAGCTGCACAGTTTCAGTCTCTTTGCATTTAGGTTGCTATGCTAATTTTTCAGTGAGATAGTATTTCATTTCTCAATAGGAATATGCCTTAATCTCATGATATGATCTGATTTCTCAGTAAGAATATGTTTTTCAGATCTGACTTTTTTTTTAAGAGGGGTCTCAAAGGAGTTTAAGCTTCCAATTTTCAATGCAAGCTAAGTGCGTAAGTGCTTTTGGTAATCTGGGCAAGAGTCAATGTTTAGTTGGTTTTGTGGCAAGCTCTTATAATGCCATTTTTTGGATCACAAATATTCTGGGAGAATTTTAATTGATATTTTATGTGAGAAGCATTTTTATTGCTGGGAAAAGTTTCCTATCAAACAGATTTTGGGTTAGAGTCAAACAAAACCTAACAATGTGTATTCATAGTTGACACTTAAAGCACAAATTCATCCTTTTTCAGTGAAGATAAAAAATATTCATTCTTTTAATGGACAGATTCTTTGACTTTGGAATGAGATTAAGACAATCATTTTATAGATTTATTTTTTGTCTTCAATACTAGCACAACCTTCCTCCCCTTCCAAATTCTTCCTGTCATCATAGCAATTCAGTGCTGCTGATTTAGTGAATCAGATTGAGGGAGACAAGCAATCCAGCATGTTGAATTTGAGCTCTGACCTTCCCTTTACATTATTGCACAACTTCTTAGTTTTGCTAATCAAAAAGCATTCTCCCTCCCCCTCTTTCTTAAATGAGCAAAACCTAGAAATGTAGAGGGACAGGTTGGTTTTGGAAACAATCAGGAAAAGACACCTGTACATTTCTCTGGTTTGGCTTTGTGTTAAGCATTTCTTATGGTTCTGAAATCTGATATTATTTGCGTTGTTCTTCAGATATCAAGATAGGACTAAATTCTTTAAGATTCCTATTATGCTCAGACACTGGAACATATCCAGGCACATGCCTTCTCACACACTGTCTTTGTCAATACTGAGTTCTTGACATATCATTCATGATAAATTGAGATGGACAAGACATCAAGTGCATTTTAGCTCTACAACAGCTAGATTCACAGAGACTTCCAGTATGGTTGTGCATGCTGTGAAAGACCACAATGCTCTTTCTGGAGCTGTGGTGAGTTTAATGCTTGCTAGTATTCCGTTAGTCATACAGTGGGAAAAAGTACAAAAATAACAAACTTGTTAGTCCGCGAATTGCAGGCTTGTTAAATGATATTCCATTTCTGTTTTTTTTTTTTTTTTTCCCCTCTGTTGCTCTGATTAATGACTATTCAAAACAAATACAAAAAAAGTCTTCTGTAAAAAAAAAAAACAACACATTGCACCTGAAAGAACTTTTACCAACTATTCTAATGCAAACTATGCATTTTGATATGTAGCTACAGGACTGAAAGCACCACTGATGTGTTCCATTTGATTTATTATTCATTCAACTGATATCTAGATTTTGAGAGAAACATCAGCAGTTTTGTGATATTGGTGTTCCGCAAATTTGACCTTTTTCCTTCCCTGCCTTTCCCTGCCACAAATTTTGTTTCTTATTTTCTTTTAGGGTAAGCATTGCCTGTGTATTTCGGATATTTCCCTTCCTTGTGCTCTGTGACAGGAACCTGAAAGACAGTGGAAAGGTTCCCATAGACTCTGAGGACTTGTGGCTAGAACTGTCATAGTAGGATCCCTCAAAACTCTTGTTTCAGTAAATTATTTTCTCTTGGTACCTCATGAGAGAGGGCTTTTGGGAAGCCAATTTTGTTATCTTTTTGGTTCTGTTGTGTTTTAAGAGCCTGGAGGTTTCTGAAAGCAAGTAATTAGAAAGCAGCATATATTATTATTAAATATGGATACCTAAGTTGTAAAATTATAACATTTTCTGTTTATCTATTTTCATCATGTTGAAATGATTGAAAATGTCTGCATTTCAAAAAGCACCACCTAGGAAATCAGCTAAGCCTTCAGAGAGCTCCTCAGCTGGACCACGGTGGCTGGTGAAGAAAGCATAGAACGAATTAATTACCGGTTGAAGCTTTTTGCTTCTGGGTTACCAGGTCAGATCCAAGACCCATTACATGGGGTGAAAGTAATTGCAAGAGATGTTTGCAAAACCTCACAAAAATTGCCCACAGTTAAGATGGAGAATATTCTGAGCAACCTGCATAGCACACTTTCTACAGGGAATAGGAAAATGCCACCTCCCACACTGCCACAATAAACTCGGCAGGCTTCCCTGCTTAAGTGCAAAATACTCCTTCAATTCCACCAAAAGCCAAGATTTCACATGTCAAAATCTCAAGTGTTGCTACTTCAAAATAAAAGTTTTTTTTTTTTCTCCTTCTCTCCATAAAACTGAAGTCCTTTCCCACAGAATGGCCTCTGTTTCGCAGCAAAAGCCAAACCACTTTGTAATTTTGCTTTCAAAAGGCATTCAATTATGACACTAAAATGAAATAGAGGAATTTCACAAAAATCTGGCTTTTGTCAGAGATTGGACTAAGCCCTAGTCTGTGTTGTCAAATGCTTTACTCCCTGCTGGTGGTCTCCACACAGATCATTGCAAGGTCCTTCTTGCAAATCATGTAGATTACACTTCATGCAACTCATATGTGCATTTGTGAAATATAAGAATGAAGAACTGGAGGTTAATCTTTGCCATGCAGAGACATTATTACTCTTTGAAATGCATGCAACTGGTGCTGTGGAAAGGCATAATGCTAAACAGTTGAAAATAATAATAAGGGAGAGCTCCATAACTAACCACTGCAACTGCAAAGACGCTAACTAGCAGCCTCTTTCCAGCTATGCTATTTGAGCATGTCTGCAGCCTAACGAGCCGTTTACCCACTGTAACTTTACCATTCCATGAGAAATGACTCACAGATGAAATTCATCAGTTTGCCATGGAAGGATGCCATTTATGGGCAGAAACTATTTTTTTTCCATCTGGGGACAAATTTCCTATTACTTTTGCAATTGCAATTTGCTATTATGAAGCTGTGATACCCCTGGCTTCTGTAAACCAGCAGGGTTCGTTGATTTCAAGTCATTAGGTTATTTCCCTGAAAATTTGTAACATGATTAGAATTTTGTCTGTGAGGACACAAAGTTATGTCCTCACACATAAGTTTAGGCACCTGGGCTGCCCATAGCTCATGGTGAGAGATGAACACCTCAGGAGGGGGGCCTCACCTTACCTAGCTTAGATACCTACCACCATTGACTGTTGGTGGTGTCCGAATGAGTAATAGGACAGCCTGCCCGTTTTGTACGTGGATTTGGGGAGATGAGAGGAATGCCTCATACTGCTAGCAGAAAACAAATAGACTGATGATGGAAAATATTGAAAATTGATCCTGTTTTAAATCAGGAATACTATTTCAACACAAACAGTAGGTCTAGTGCACCATCTCTTTCATTATTACTTTAGATTGTGTGGTTTTCTGCACTTCTTTCTTTGCCATAAGAATATCCAAGAAATTTTTGGGATTAACTGAAGCATTCTTTACAGTTTACCTTCCATTAGAACCCCATTCGTCTCTTAATTACTCATTTTAACTAGCTTCTGTCTACTTTTTATATAGTTCCCAGTGCTATTTATAGTTTAAGACCTTTTTTTTAGGCTTGTTGCACGTAGTGTATAGCACTTATATCCTTGCTTAACCAAAATGGCCTTTCTTGCCCTTTTCTGTGTTTAGATTATAGCCAGGATGAATTTCACTTGTGGCCTTTCCAGCTGTTTTTTAAGTAGTTCCCACTTTTCTGAAGTACATTTCCTTCACATTAGAAGATTCCAGTCCAAATTCCATAGGGTATTTTGCATTCCCTTTAAGTCTGCTTTCCTTTATGTTTCCCTTTCGTGGGTCCTAGCTCATATGAATCCTACAAATGCAGTGTTATAATTAGAACTATGTGAACACAGCACTTTCATTTCTCAGAGGTTCCTGCAAACATTTGCTTTGGGTTTCATCCATATGAGCTCCCATTCCTTGATATTTTTTACTTTGAATTTCAGATGTGAACAAACCAAACAACACTGAGCTAAAACTCAGCTCCAGAGTTCAATGTTATAGATCTTTGAAACAAAACAACAAATTTTGCTTGGTTTGGGGTAAAGTCCTCAAAGTCTAAACGCTCACATCAGTCCTTACCTGCCCATAATGAACCTTCAGGCCTAGAAAACCAGAACTTCACTTTTAAAATATAAACAGCTGACCAATTTAAGGGGTTCACAGCTTACTTTTTACCCTGGAGCAGAGTACCTGAGAGCACCTTTTTCTCCTTGACAGGCTGGGTGAGAGCTCCCCCTCCTGTTTTAAATTGTTTTAGACTGTGGCCTTGGTTGTGACCCCCACATCTGGCCATCTGGGTTTTCCTAGTATCTGACCCATCTCAACACGATCGTTTTCCAGGTTAAATCCAGGTTAGCCTCGACTTACTTTCCTTTCACAATAAGAAACGATTTCACTCCCTTTCTAGTTTTTATTTCTGTCTCTGGTTAAGGAGTAAACTCTGCTCATGGTGATAACCCAAATTGCCTAACACAAAACCAAGCAGTCTATGTTGCAAATGTCTTTCAATACAGACTGGAATCACTACAGGGTCTTTATTTCCATTTTATTTAAGTGATTGTGGCTTTCAAAAACAGCAACCAAAAAAAAAAAAAAAGAGAGAGAAATCGACACTTTTTTTCCCTTTTATTTTTTTCTCATGTCTTTGTAGGAACAAGATTGAAAGATTGACAGAGACACATGAAGTGAGGGGAATAAGAATATTTGCAATGACATCATTAAAATGTATAATACACTGTTTTAAAGACAGAGTTGGTCACTTTGCTATGGTCTTTCAATAGTTACATATGCATTGAAAGCCTAATGCACCAAGATTCATTCAAAATATGTTAGTACCTCTTCCACTACAAATCTGCTCCTTGAATCACTGAAATCATACTTTTCTCTGTGAAGCAGACCAGCCATAAAGAAAACAGTAATTGCTCAGTTAATCTTACAGTTATCAGTCTCTTATTCTTAGTGTGTGGACAGACCTAGAGATTAAATGTCATCTCCTTGCTTCTGAGTTTGGCATTGGTTTTGAGTTACTGTCCAGCCATCCAACCTAGTTTGTGGTCACTGTGTTTTGGAATTGGAACTTGGTAAAAAGGTTGGATTCGACTTAAAGCTTTGTGTCGGTAAAACTGTATCTCATTTCCTTAGAAAGAGGGTAGTGAAAGGGCAGGGGGTTTTTAATTCATCTAGTGAGTATTGCTGACATTTTTTGCGTTAACAACATTAGGAAGCTGTTGACAGTTTGTTTTCTTTAATTTTTTTTGTTGTTTAGAATTCTTTGATGAGAAGTGAGTATTTCATGCAGAATGAATGCAAATTGCAAGTCACAACAGAGTACAAGAAAAGGTGGAATTTTCCTTTCCAGACATGGCATTTGGTGGAAACCATAATAACAAATAAACCAAAATAACAAATTACAGAATGGAGATAATAGCATTTTAGAAAGCCACATTAAATTAGAACAGTTGAAGGCAAATTCTTTGCAGCCACTAATGCCAATTTGTGGATAAAAAGCCAAGAGGATTCTCAAAGATCTGTTTCTTAATTAATTTAACATTTTCTTGTTGGTCTGCAGGGTTGCCAGTATGAACAACTCGTGTCTTTCTCATGGGCTATAGCTGTCTCATTTGTTTAGCTTCACGAAGCCGTGCGGGTTGGTTTTCCTGCTTCGGACGGGTTTGAGAAGGCAGAGGCACGGTCGGTGGGAGTCCACTGGAGGGCAATCTAGCACCGTCTATCTGACCTCAGGCTGCGCTTCAGCACGATCCTTGTTAAAGATTTTTGATCTGAACTCTAATAACAGTTTACATTTCCACGTCCGTATTAGATCTGGGGTTCCATAAAGAGCGGCCAGCACTATATGTTTTTGCTCTCTCAAATATTACATCGTCTATTTATACTGTGTGTTTTTGCAGCCCATGATGTAATATGACAAAATTTCAGCCATGTGCATCACACATGCAAGTTCGAGTGCAGCTGGGTTGTGTAGCACGGCTGAGGTAATGTCAAGAAATTTCATATTATATTTAAAATGACACCTGTAAAAATAATCTTCAATTTGTAATTTAAATACTGTAATACTCAATTATGTGAACTGACAGGAAGTGTCCCAGCGGTTTTGGAAAATAACATTCTTTTATCCATCGAACCTTTGATGCATTTTTGAACAGCCATAATGGAAGTTCAGATCATGACCTTCTGCTTTGAGAGAAAAAAGTCAGCGAGGAATCAGTTCTCCTACAGCACAATAAAATCCTGTCTTCACATATATTTTTGCTTCCTTGGTTTGAAATGTCAGCCATGCAGGCTTTATCATTATCCAAGCCAAGGAGAGCTCCAAACTGTAAATCTAGCCTCATTTCTAATTGTGTGCCTTGCTTATGGCAGCACATACATGTCATCTGTAAATATATATCCCGCTTTACTCCTACAGAGAGACTTCGAAGGTTTTCCTACAGTCTACATCAGTAGCAATCATATTCTATTAATGTGGGAGTGAGATTTGTGACTTGGCCACTGAAAAGGCTCAGAAGTCTTCCAGATGCAGGAATCAGTTTTGGAAATCTACTGAGCTGTTTCCTAAGTATGTCTCTTTGCTTATCTGGGGGGAGGAGTCGTGGGGGAACAACAAGACACAGGCTTTGTGCATGTATGTTATGAATGTGATAGCCCTGGGATTTCTCCCACTGTAAATTACACCTTCTTCCCTAATTCTGTGGCATTTCCCTTATCTTAGCTATTTCTTAAGGCTCTCATGAACCTTAAAACACTGTCCCCCAGACTTGTACCTGATATTGGCTTCTGCAAAATCTGAGAGATTTCTCCTACGCCCACTTCCATCATGTACTTTCAAAATACGGAATGTGACTTCCAGAGAGCTGTGTTATGTGCCACTTAAATAAACTCTGTTCTTTGCATTCGACTCTGGTAACTTGATACTGCACAATAAATGCTAATAAGTTTCCTGCAGAGTAGTGCTCTTAAGACAGCTTATTTTTCATCCCTCCTTTCATGTTGTGCCCTTATTGATGACTCAGTCCATACCACAAGTGTTCTTAAAGAAGATAAAATGTAAATAAAAGTGAAAGATGCAGGTCAGATAAAGCACTCAGAAAGACACAGGAAATGCTTCCTAAAGAACATTTTTTCCTCCATCAAAAGTTTCCCCATTTTAAGCTGTAGTTAATGGCTACTACTCTTTGTAGGAAGTTAAGGAAAAATGTATTAAATAATTAACAGCCAATTAATAATTTGGTCTAGTGTAAATCAAGGACATGTGACTTTACTGACCATATTGGAAGTTAGAAATTGGTTTGTTTTCTATTGATAAAACATTTTCCTAGATATATTCCTTGTGGGTGAAATTCATTCACTGCACTGCAGCAGGAGAAGGCCTGAATGACCCTTGAGGATATCTCCCTGTGGGGAATCAGGAGTGAAAAGTGCAGGAGGATGCTGGCCAACACGGAGAAACTTTCTGCAGAAGCAAATGTGCAGTGACTGCCTGACTTGCCTGCATGTACAGGATGCTTCAAAGATGAGGTCCTGTTCTTTGTGTGGTCCATAACCAAGGGCATCTGAGGCTTTCCTTGACCATATCATGTCTTCTCCCTTCTTCTCATGTAGCTCCTGTGTGCTGTATCAGCCTATGGAGAGGAGGGAGCAGCTGAAGGGGTCACCTGCACAGCAGGAGAAGTGGGTGCTGGAGTGGAAGCGCTGCCCTCTGGGTCAGAAAGCGGGGGCAGCTGGGGTCTGCAGGAAACACTGGGCGTGCTGCCCTGCAGCGAGAGGTGTTTGATGGTTCATCATTGTGTTGGGCTGAGCGTGGAAGTGCTGCAGGGCCGTGCATCCAGGGAGCAGGGAGAACAGTAGATGGTGCCTGCCCTGAAAGGCTTCCCGCGCTAATGCTTTAATGCAAAGAACAACACAGCTGGGCCTTTTTTAATGCTTGATGAGGAAGGCGAGCACATCTCTCTCTGCAGTCTGCTTGCCTCACACGAAAGACAACAGGAAGGAAGTGCTCTGCTTTTAAAAGTTTGTTTCAGTCTCACGTTTTGAAAGAGCAGGTCACTTCAAAGTCCCGCTGCAATATTACTACATGCCATCTGCTCGTTACAAATGTGCAAGGGAAGTTATTGGTGCTTCTGCCTTATTTCTGTGATCCAAATGTATATATGTGCCAATTATTTATTTTATTTTTAAACAGGCGTGTTCAGTTGTCTCCCACTCTTCCATGCTTCATACATTGAACATCTTCTTGGGCTGTCAGCTCTTGGGGTAGGAGACCACATGTGCCTGCACTGCTCTGCTCTTGTGTGTGTTCAGATGTAACAGCACCACCGTGTCCATGAGAAAACCCAGGGAGGGCAATTGTCAGGTTCCATGTGGTGCAAATGTGTTTTCCGTTGAAGCAGGCTAAATCCAGTGGCTGATATCATGCAGTTTTCCTGCCAGTTGTAAGCCATAATGCAGCCCAGGGTAGTGGCCCTTGCTGTGCTGTTACCAGAGCTGAAGGCAGGGAAGACCATTGGATTGCCCTTCTGCATATCCCAGGCTATACACTTTTACCCACACGCTCTTTTAGCAACTTTTTTAGACAAATTCTTTAAATCTTCAGCCGCTTCAGCCCCATTAAAGCTTCTCATTAGAGCTGAGAGGAGCAAAGTTAAGTTCTTGTTCATGCTGTGATCTCTTGGGGTGTTGCTCATCTTGCCAAACTTCAGGTGTCTAGTCCATCAGTTATTCAGATTGTGTCTACAGTCAGTGCAGAGATATCTGCACCTTTAAGGGGCAGTTTTCCCCATTATTTGGGACCTACAATAGGATGGGTGGGACATGACAATCGCTCTCTGTTATAGAGGGAGGTTAAATGAAAAGCTTAGATTTTATTGTCAACTTTTATAGTGCTAAAGGTGGCACAAACCCCACTTTTAAACCCTCACAGTCAGAGTTCTCTTTTTGTGAACAGTGGATAATAATAAAACCTCTGAGAGGATCCTCCTACTAGGCTAATGGAGCATGATCTCAATCGGAGTCTTAAAAATGCTTCCTTTATAGAAACAGTAACTGATCACAGTGGGGTTATTCCTGATTTATGCCAGTGTAAGGGAAGGACTGGTTCTCAGGTTTCCTATTGCATTCAAGCTAGCTAATTTTTCTCAGGGCACATTCATACCAATTTGGAGCTGAATGCTTTACTCATTTGTATGATGTATACATTTATTTTTAACTAGTACTTGTTAAAAATAAACTTTTCATCAGTGAACAGTCCAGGGTGGACAGATGACTCATATGTGCTACTGGGAATGGGATGAATCAGCAACACCGTTTGATTCGTAGCACAGTCCCAGATCGAGCAGCTGTGTTTGGAGGGACTGGACATGCTCCATCTTTCAGCTCATTGCAGACTTGTCCCCGGCATGACTGGCTTCCTCAGTTGGCAAACAGAGCAGTGGGGATCGCTGCACTGTGAGGTGCAGAAGGACAAACACCCAGGCCAGCACTGGATGCACTTTAAGCTCTCTCTGATATCAACACTTGCTTCTCAAGGCAAATTGGTATGTCCTAGCAATGCTAGCAATGGTCCCTCCTCAGCTTTAGAGTGAATTGATATGCTGCATGACACCCCATCAAGCTCTACACTTATTTGGGAGCTCTAAAACCATGTGAGAACTGCTCCTGGGGCAGGTAGCCTCCCCCATCAGCAGGGCATCCCTTGGCTACAGGCAGCACTGAGGTGGCCACCTCATAAGTAGCCCTGGGGCTGGCCAGGCTGGGTCTAGCTCAGGCTTCTCAGTGCTGTGCTTCTGCACAATGACAACCCACAGCAGCACAGGGGAAGTGGGGTAAAGGTGTGAGGGATCAGCTTCTGTTTTGCACTGTGTTTGGTGGTGGCCTGGACATTGACTTTGCATGACCTCCACTATCACACCTGCCCCTTGTCTGAAGCTGGCCATACCTAACTGTGAGAAGAGATCAGCTTTTCACCTTCCCATATTTCTTGAACATTTCCAGCAGACAAAGCGTTCCAAAACATGTTGTGGCCATGATCACAGCATTATTAATGAACATTTACAGTTATATTGAGTCTACAGATACATATATTAATGCCCTCCTTTTAGCCCAGCTTTATGTTTTTCAGGGCTTAAAGCTGCAGGCCATTTTTTATTTTTGTTATTGAGAGCAGATGTGCCCAATTCCAATCATATTCTACTGAAGAATGTCAGGGTTGTGAGAGGTCGGCTGGTGAATGCCTTTCAATCTCCATTATTATTTCCTCTACTCAATTGCCGCAGCAGGGAGACTACAGACATTTAATAGAGACCTTCAAAATATTCAAGTATATTACAGATCAAAACCTTTCTTACACTCTCAGTGGCCTTCTTCCACTCTTGAAAACTTCTCTGTTTATGCTGTTGCTTCAGCCTGGGACTAGAATCACAGAGCTGAGCTTTGTCCAAATGCACCAACTAAGGACACTGGGGAGACGGTATCTTGGTTTATAGTGTCATCTAACTCACAACCCAACCCCTTTTGGGAAGGTGTGAGCAGGCACACTGCTGTGGTATGTCCCCTAGACACACACAGTCTCTCTGCCTGGTCTTTGCCTTGCCCATTTGCCCACATCAATCTTTTCGTCTTTGGGTTGGAGCACTCACTGCAGCCTTAAATGGGAGGTGCCAAAAATGTGGTCAGATAGTTTATAAAGATGCTTTCTTTCTGAAATATCAGCCTGGCAATCACTAAAGAGAAAGGGAACAGTGCTGGATGGGAAATGGGACAAGGAAAAGCCCTGTACATAAGCCCAGATCAGAAATGCAGCCTCAGTTTCCCCTGCTGTGCTCAGAAGTGATTCGGGATGTGTTCAGGTCTGTCACAGGCCCAGTGGAAACACCCACGCTGAAAACCAGAAAAGTCCAATTTTAGAGCTATGACAGGTTCTTCCCTTTCCTTCTGGGGCCTTGGAAGGAGGATTATGGAGGAACGTGTGATTAATGCCCTCTCTCTGGGAGGAAGAAAACATGATTGTGCATTCTTTCCTAGTCCCGTCCATCATCTTCAGTGATGCTCATGGGGAAGCTTATTCCTTCACATGCAACATTTGCAGAACTAATTTCCAAAAAAAAAGGAGTGGTTTTAAATAAAGCAAACGTTGTTTTGCAATTATCTCCAATGCTTTAATGTTTATTGATTTTCTCACTCAGCCACGGATTTTTTTTTCTCTCTCAGAGAAACTCTCACAGAGCAACTTTTTATACATCTGTTATTTTTTCCTGTGGGACTTCTTACACTGAAAGTGCTCAGTGGGCAAACGGCTGTCCTCATGATCTAAAAGTAGGGAGCTGGAAGTGTAATTGGGAGAATTTAATGAATTTGTGAGCTTTGCTACCACGTCTTGTCCTTTTCCAGTCAGGCCCTCTGTCTCTGCTGAGTGCTGCAAAATCTAAATGTTTCTTCTTTTGATTTCCTGAGTTTCTAACTGAAACAAAAAACAGGCACGGAACGAAACTCAAAAACATTTCCAGTTTGGAAAGGAGATGTACGTAAATGCAATATCCTGGGACAGGAGGCTTCTAGTGTTCAAGAGCACTAATAGTCTTGAAGGCAGGCCTGCCAACTGGCTTTAGTGCCTTGGGCGTGAGGGCAGGCCTGCGTACTTTCTCTCCAAATCAGTGGTTTTAAGGGGACTGTTAGAAAGCACCACTATTTGGAAATCGTGCCAGATGCAAAGCTATCAAATTCAACAGTTGCCACTTCATCCCTTCCTCCAAATATGAAACTCCCACACTGTGCTTCTCTTGCCGTACTAGAAGCCCTAACCTAAAATCACTGTGAGCTTACACAGTGCTGACAAGATGCTTAACGTTACACTGAGAAAATGCAATAGCTTGGGAAGGGATCCTAAAAAGAGCTGCCTGTCCCTTAGTTTATTCAGAAAGCAAACACAAGCCAGGGGTGGGGCAAGGAAGCAGAGGGGGTCTCTGCACCGACTCACTGCAGTCTGAGGCAGGCTGATCATTATTGATAAAGTTGGGAACTGCTTCATTTTTCAGTAAGTATAATAAAAACACAATTGGTGAGCTCACCCCCTGACACTGGAAAACCTTGTGACTAGCAAAGGCACTCTGCCTATCTGAGATAGTGCTAAAGCCCTGAGCTGGGCCTTCCAGCTGGGCCTTCCAGTGATGCTGGGAAAGCCCATAAGGCTACATTTGACCAAAAGGTTAAGAGAGGCCATGGCTACTATGAGGTGAACTCTTTCTTACAGGCAATATCCCTTCTTTTACCAGTGCAAGCATGACCACTCTGGTGAGCCACCCACCACTATGGATGTGGGGACCTCTAGGACTGGATGTGAGCAACCTCAGCAAGGGGAAGGCTGGCATGTTTTGGCAGTGGCTGGGATGTTCCTTTTGCCAGCAGTTGTTGCCTTGCAGTGTTCACTGAGAGACATGCTTTATATATATATATATATATATATATATATATTTGCAGTTATAGTGCAAGTCACCACAAGTCACCAAGCTGAGTGGTGTGGTTAACATGCTGGAGGGAAGGGTGACGATCCAGTGGGACTCTGACAGACTTGAGAGGTGGGCATCTGTGAACACTGTGAAGTTTGACAAGGTGAAGGGCAGGGTCCCGTGCTTGGGCTGAGGCAATCCCAAAAACGAATACAGGCTGAGCAATGAGTGGATTGAGAGCAGCCCTGTGGAGAACGACTTGGGGTTGTCGGTGAATGAAAAGCTCAACATGAGATGGCAATGTGCACTTGCAGCTCAGAAAGCCAACCATATCCTGGGCTGCATCAAAAGAAGTGTAGCTATCAGGTTGAAGGAGGTGATTCTCCCCCTTTGCTCTTGTGGAGTCCACCTGGTTGCATTCAGCTCTGGGGCTCCCAAAATAAGAAGGACATGGACCTATTAGAGAGGGTCCAGAAGAGGGTCAAAAAGTTGATCAAAGGGCTAGAGCACCTCTCCTATGAAGACAGGCTGAGGGAGTTGGGGTTGTTCTGCCTGGAGAAGAGAAGGCCCCAGGGGTACCTTACACCGACCTTCCAGTGCCTAAAGAGGGCTACAGGAAAGCTGGGGAGGGACTCCTTATCACGGGTGTAGTGATAGGACAGGGAGTAATGTCTTCAAGCTAAAAGACAGTAGGTTTAGATTAGATATAAGGAAGACATTCTTTACTGTAAGGGTGGTGAGGCATGGACACAGGTTGCCCAGAGAAGCTGTGGATGCCCCATCCCTGGAGGTGTTCAAGGCCAGGCTGGATGGGGCTTTGGGCAACCTGGTCTGGTGGGAGGTGTCCCTGCCCATGGATGATCTTTAAGGATCCTTCCAACTCAAACTGTTCCATAATTCTGTGCATGCTTAGATCTCTTTTTCATCAAATAGTGATGACAGCCAAAGCCTCAACTTACAGAAAGGAAGTGGCTATTACAGAATGTGAAGTGTTCAGATATTGTAGCAGTAGAGGCATTGAGCTACATATAAATATGTGTTTTAAAAGCCCATACCCATGTCTCAGGGTAAGCTAATATCAGAAGGTTGCTTTCTTTGATAGATGAAGGACTATCCAGGGAGCAATCTGAGATATACATTAGGCTCTCACACAAATCTAGGGAGTCATTTTAGTTGGAGCAAAACTGAAGATTAAATATTACAGTTCACTGAAGGGACTCTGAGTGGCCGTGATAAAAGCCAGAATACAGTTAGCTAAAATCTCACAGCAAAATATGGAAGACAGTGTTTAATTAACCCGTTTCTCTGATGCCTCAGGAAAAGCCAAAGTGTTCACTCCACCAGTCTTTGGGGAGCCTGTAGGACAGTTATTCCTTCCTTCTGTGTGAAGTGCACTGAGACATCAGGGATGTCTTTTTTTTTTTCCTTTTTTTTTTTTTTAACGTTATTGAGCAGTGATGACTAAAACATATTCAAGGCATGAAATTTACCTCTGTTAGGGCCAAATGGAGGATGACCTTTGAGTAGGCTTTGAGGGTCAAAAGTAGAGAGTGACAGAGGATCATCAAGCAGTTTGACTGGCAGAGAGCAGAAGTCTTCAGGAGGCACCTGAAGCTTTCATTTCTGAAAGTTAACGCTTGTAGCTATGGCCTCTAACTTTCGTTTCTTTTTCTTTCTTTTTATTTTTTTTTCTCAGAAACAAACAAACAAACAAACAAACAATTTCTCATCTTTCTTCTTTTGGTGTCATTTTGTTATAAATTATCTGTGCTTTTGTTTCTAGATCATTCAAAAGCTATTTAGAAAAATACTGTTAACTGATTAAAAAAGAAAAAAAAAAAGTTGAAAAGTTTTTACCATTCACCTGACAAGCCTTTCCTTTTGTAGAAGAACCGACACTGAAGGGGGAAAGCTACTTTTTACCTCAGGGTAGCCATTTGAGTCCCATTTACGTGATGCTCTGGAGCTGCCAGCAGAACTCTGTATTTTTATCAAGGATCTGTTCTGAGAGTAGAGTCTTCAATGTCAGAGCAATGGCCACCCGGCAGTGGTGCCAGGGGAGAACTACAGTGGTATCAGGAAAGCCCTGAATGGGTACTTCATAAATGCATGAGTTAATTGGGAAGCAACATCACTACCCCACTTAGTTTCTTTTATATGTTTGGTGTCACAAGTGAGCGTGTTGATGGATAGACTCCATTTTTTTCCCTCTCTAAACTAAAAGGCTACTTTCCAGGGTTGCTTAGAGCTACTGCTGGCCTCAACAGGCCCCAGCAAGGTGAAAGGTCCTTGTTCCCCCAGAGGACTGACACATTATGATGGCTTCATTTGATTAAAAGGGGATATTGATCATTAGTTATGACCCAAATTTCTTTTTTTTTTTTTTAGCAATCATTCAAAGTGTTCCCAGATGCCCATGAGTCTGTTGTTACCTGCAAATAAAACATATCTTTATAACAAAGACATTAATGTTAATGAATAATATCAAAATGTGCCATGTGCCTTTCCCAGGCCTTTTTGCATTTTGATGGATTGAATGATGGAAGGGAAACATATGCTTTCCAGATTGAACCCAAAGAGCTCACTAATTCAGAGTCCATGCTCCTTCAAGCTGCAGCCAAGCAGCGAATAAATTGCATAGCATTTGTCATCCACTTGGGATTAATTATTGAGTTTTAGAGGTAAGTAGCTGCACCAGTGAAGCTTACCAGTTTGTTCTTTAACATCTAGTTAGAACAATGAAGGAACTAAGAGGGGGGATCTGGCCAAACACAAATAACTTGGATATTTCTGTCCAAAGTAAACTGGGCAACAATGAAGGAGGTCAAATGTTCAGCTCATGAAATAGTATGCACGTATGCACTTTTGTTGGTAATTAGTTCAATTGTATGAGGAATGGGTACTCCCTTCAGGTTAACATTAAAGAGTATTGACAGAGCAACAGGAAAAGTCTTTTAAAATTATTTTATTATTTATTTTAATTTTAATTTTTATAGTTAGTGCCATAGGTGACCTGAAGCTGGTACTGGCTTGGAAAAAATGAATATTGTTCCCTGAAGGACTCCTCTCAGCCTTGAGCTTTGGACTTGTAAGAACGGAATCTTCTGTCTGTCAGACAAGACAGGGTTAGGACACTGGTCCCCAGGGTCCTCTTTGATTATGTGATGATGTTTAAAGGAAATTAGCTGATGGCTGTGATAGGGAAAGAGCTGGATCTGAGTTAGAAAATTAGACATTTTTTTGTTTCATTGAACACACGTCTTAGCAGGAAGTTGAAAAGATAAGGTTGAGAGAGGAGGGTTGTGCCAGGGGTGTCGGTGAAAAGGTGATGGATTAAAATATAGTCTGGTTTAGCTATTTTTGAGATGAAATGAGACACTTGAAAAATGAGTTAATTAGTCATTATGTCTTAACTATTCAAAAAACATTTCCAGTGATCCAAAAGGTAGCTTTTCATATTTACTGTGGTCACAATCTGCAAAACATTATGACCCTTTGGTTATTCTTGGTCCTTCAGCAGCATTGCTATAGGAACAGGTGAGGTCAACTGAGATGCTGTGAAGGGTGGTACACTTTCAAATGATATTTTTGTTGTCTGCTTTATCATTTTGGCTTGAAGCAACACTGGGCTTTGGAAGTGACTCCCTGGATTGTCAAATTTGCTGCATGTGATTTCCACCCACAGAGCAGGATTCATGTGCATGTGTCTTATTACATTGTGATTTCTTTTGGAGGAGACTAAACTGGAACCACTGCTTTAGGTTTGTACTAAGGGCTTTCTGAATCCTAAGAGGAACATAGGGATCCAAACCAATCATGAGTTCTTCACACAACTTCAGACCAAATGTGCAGTAGGGAAGTTTGGTCCATGGAACCAGCCTTGACCTAATCTCATGTAACCCCTGAACTGTATAAAATACAGATGCAGAGGTCTCAGCACCAAATGATTTATGCTTTATGCTACATATTTAACTCAATGTCCTTCCCTTCTGCTTTTTTCACTACTTGTAACCTGACGCTCTTTGCAGTTACCTTGTGACTGCCTCTCCGAAGTCATCTCTGCTCTGTTAATGATAACAAAGCCAGGAAGACCAACTTTTGCAGTCCAGGCATCAACCCTTGCTTGGCTTTGGTGGTGTCATGTAATAACGTGTTCATGTGTAAATGTTGAAGGAGAGCAAGGACTTGTTCTGCTCCATGTGTAGGAAATGGTGCAGTGTGATGCTTTGCATGTTCTCTAGTGAGCAGTGATGTAACAAGCTTTTAAGTAATTCCTTCATTAAACACTGCCATTCCTTTAACCTTGAGTTTTGCATTCACACCTTAGTCCTTGGCTGGCTTGTTTTGCCAGCTGGTAGTGAAAATGCCCCATCATAATACCAGCCCACCTACTGTGTTCCTCTCTTAAGCTCCAAGTCAACATCCATGGACAAAACTGGACATCGGGGTAGCAGGGAAAAAGGCTCTGGGGGCAGCACCCTGCTGCCCAGTCAGCCTTGTTTTGTGTGGTGCCTCCTCTCCCAGCCCTGTGTCCTAGCTGTCAGGCTATCCTTCCCCTATCTCCTTCCCCAGTCTGGTGCACTGAGAACAGCAGTCAAGGCATGGCTTTTTTTTTTTTTTTTTTTCCCCAGATGTTAGATGTGATCAGTGCCCTTTTGGTGTTTTCTGCCTCATTTCAAGATGAATAACTCAGCAACTTCAACTCAGATCCCTGAAGGCTCTTTGTGAGAATGCAAATTCAGTAGCATTTCCTCAAGGGAGAATGCATTTTTAGGAAATATAAAATAAACCCACACTCATGCTGTCCTGCAAAGTAAACTTCCCAAGCTGCAGTCAGAACTTTAATTTCAAGCATTGCATTTTTTTTTCTCCTTTTGACCAAACTGCGTGTGAAGTAAGTCTGCCATCTCCTTCTCCTCCTCCCCCCCCCAAAAAAAAAAAAAAGAAAAACATACACAGTAGAACTACTGAAGCCTGTAAGCTATTTATTTTCTATATATTTAAAGTTTAAAAAAGATTCCCTAGAGGAAATTGCAGATGAAGTCTGCAGACGTGTGGCCATATACTGAACTTGGTGAAGCTCTGTTGACAGGATCTGATGCAATTGCATGTTTAGCAGGAAAAAAAAGCCCTCATCCAACCCTGTCCAGGAGAAAGTACAACAAACTCCCCTCCTGTTTTATTCTTGCATTTCTGACTGCAGGTTTTATTTTCTCTCCCTCACTAGCTCTGGTCTAGAAAGCATGAAGCTTGTAATCACATCTTTGTTAACCATTCAGTGAAAATAATCAAATTGTCAATATTATTCTGCATTTGCTTTCTCATGCTGGCATGTCCTAAATGAAGATGAAATGAATAAGACACTGGACGTTAAGTGCTGGACACTCATGACAACTTGTCAGATGTGGTCTCATTTGCCTACCTGATTTCCTACAGCAGTTACTCCCAGAAAGACAATAAGGCTGCTACCAGTGCAGGTGTGTTCATGGTCTGTAGGAATTTGGCTAGATGCACCGGTAATCTTGGAGAGCTCCATTCAACTCATCACTGACCGTTGAGGAGTGGAGAAGAAGGTAGTTTTAGAAGTCAGTAATTGCTTTTTCCTCTCTCTTCCCCTTCCCCTGGAGTTATTTATAATAACTAGCAAATAAAATTACTGTAAGCCAAAGGCTCTCTGTGAATTGTTTGATCTGCAGAAGGATATGCAGTCTGGCTGCTACAGAGAGAGAGAAACACTCAAACATAGATTTTTGGTTGTGTTGACAGAGTTGATGTCGTTAGAGACACACTCAAATTATGAAAGAGGCTAAGGGGTACAACATTTGTAATGAGTTCTTCCAACAGAGAGGAGGCCAGAGTAGCCTCAATAAGGTTCTGAGTTACTCAGTGCTGATTGTGAGCTCAAGGAGCAACCTTTTTCTTACCATCCCTTCTTTAAATTAGATATATTTACTGAAGCCAAATATATTGCCTCAAGTTCATATCAATGGAAATAAAATTTTAATATGGTTCATGGTACAGAGTCTTTCTCATCACATTATGTGTGTATGTAATAGAATAAATCAATCTGGGGGGAGTTGAATTATTTTACAGAGCCATGCATGTACATGGTCCAGCCAGGCTTGTTGTGGGGATGAATGCGCTGTCTTAAATGCAGCTACATCAACCAGTGCAGAGGTGGCACCTCCTGCCTCTGAGTGAGGTGAGGTAGCAGCACCTATGAAATGTTACAGTAGCTCAGGTGAGGAGCTTGCTCCTGTTAAGTTTCCAAAACTTGTCACTCAGTTTTGTTCCCTCACCAGGAAAAGAGTAATGAAGCAAGATTCAGGCATTTGGTCTTGGCTTTGTTAAGTGGAAATTCATTGATAATAATCTGTTTCTTGAGAAACTTTCAGCAGAGAAACTACAGCAGACATGAGTGAAAGGCTACAAGTTGGGATATATATTTCTAATTGTTACAGATGAAGTTTAAAGTGTTGTCAGGGAGAATGAAACTTGCTTCCAACAGCAGGCTTACAGGTCATTTAAAATATTTCATAGCTATTTTAGGCCTCAACAACAAAGATATATATATATATTTTTTTAGGAGGTAAATTTAGTATATCATTTTTGCAGTAAAATTTGCTCTCTCAAGAATGCTAGGGAAATGCCTGCCATTAGTCATCAGATGAAAGGTGTGGAAGCTGCTTATCCAAGGAGATAAAACTCTCTCACACAGGACAGAGGGAGATCTGGAAAATCATAACAGAGTGACTGTGAAGGAGCTCAAATCTGTTTCCATCTAGCTAAAAAAGATTTCATCTCCTTATCCATTTATAGATTTGCCTGAGCTTTTCATAATGAATCTCCCAATGGATTCCTTGTTTATGTATCCTTAGTTTAAGAAGCCTGAATTCACGGAGAACCTGTTTCTTAAAAACTATACTTTAACACTGTTTCCATCTTCTTGGAATGTGTCCAGATGTGGAATAAATACTTTGGAAAAGTTGTTAACTACAGCCATTAGAAAGGTCTTCCTGATCCAGGGACTGCTAATGTGCCTTACTGATGCTGCCAATCAGTATCAGCTTTAGAGAGAGATGCAGAAAACACCATGTTTAGCAAGGTTAAGTAGTGAAGATAAGGTATTTTTTACAAGGAACAGTTTCTTAATCTAAAATAGGTGTAGATTAAACCCATACAGATAAAGTTATAGCATTTTAGAAGTGTGTTGTTTAACTTTAGAAGTTACAACTCTGTTTATTTTTGTTAACCTTCTAAGCAGCCAAACAATCTTGCCTGCCTGGTCCAGGCTTGCTACATCTTTCTTCTTTGTGATATTGGATGACATCAGTAAAATGTCTTGCAATATAACTCATTGCCTTCTTTTCAGTGTTGAGCTGGTCATTTTCCCCATTCTTCTTTTGCTGTGAGCACCAGGAAGCAAAAGCTTGCTCTTGTGGTTTGTCTACACTGTAGTGGAACTCTTCTCCTTTAATTCCTGATAGGATAAAACTTTCTGTGTTGGGGCACTGTAGGTTTCCAACATATATTCTACCATCACTACTCAGATCAACAGACAGAGCTAGCCTGGAGCTCCATTCTGGAAAGAAGCTCCATTCTTTCCTTTCATGAGGAACAAATTTCTGCTCTTCTGCCTGTTTTTCTTTAACACACTTATAGCTGTTAAATAACAATGATGTATTAATACAGTGCTTTGGATTTTACAAGCAAAATTAGCATTAGTCATATTTTCTTCCTCAAACAGTCAGGAGTACAAAGAAGAAATGTGTTTAGTTCCAGATCACTGCACAAGTCATTAGCAAAGCTAATGAAGATGGCAAGAAACCTGTACCAGTTTATACCAGATGGAGTGATTTAGTACATGCTTTTTATATTTTTTATTATTATTATTATTATTATTATTATTGACTACTTGCTGGACCATAGTTCAATGAAAATGGAATGAAGTGGTGAATGCTTTACTAAAATAAGATATTCACTCTACTTTTAGGTAATAAAAAACATGTATTTTGAGCATTGATTTAATAAGTTCTATCTCTCATCTTTCACATGCAGTAGGAGCATGATGTTTTTTTGATGGAAAGGCAATGTTGACCACAGTCTGTATTTGTATCATGTCACCTAGGAGGTGTAATTGTGGATTGGCAGCACAGTGTACTGGATGCAGTCGAAATATGGCAGTAGACGTGCTCCATGTCTCAAAGAGTTTACAGTCTAGGTGTTGCACAAGAGATGGTAAATGGCTATAAACAGAATGGTGTGAGTTTGTGGAAAGACAAGACAATATTGTGAAGCATGATGGGCAGTCTGGCACTGTGCTGTCATCTACCAAGGTCAGTCAGGAACTTTGCTGGTGCTGTAGTAACTAATGGAAATGTGGGATTGGAAAGTTTTGTGAATAAGGAGTCTTGGAAACTATTTCTGATGGGTACTTTAAAAAGCTCCTACCCCCATAGTGTGTTATTTGAGCTTGCTGTAAGGACTGTAGGTTAACAAGGTCTATAGGTATGACATTATCATTTTCCAAGTTTTGCTCCTTTCTAAAACCTATGAAATTTGCAGAGGCTGTGCTAAGCCATGTCGGTCTCCAAGGAGCTGGAGTTCCTTCCAAGGAGGATACTTACTTTTGGTGTTCTCTCAAGATCCTTTACTATTGCTACTTTCACAGAAAATAAATCACTAAGAAGCTGCTACATTTTTCCTTTTGTTAAAGAATCTAACAAAACACATTAATCGTATCCCATCACACTATTTAATCTGTGATTTAAATGATATACTTTGTTTGCAGGTGATTCTGCATTAAAAGCTTAATCATTTTACACATTGTTGATCGAAACCATACTTTGTATGAGAAATGTATTTGTATTTTTAAACCCAATTTTGAATTCTGATACTTGCATACCAAAAGAACAGTGTTGAAACTAGAAATGAAACAAAATGTTTGACGAAGTCTTCACAAAAGCTTAGTTTATCCATTAAAATCTGAAACTGTAATAAAACTTAAAAAAAATCACTATTTTTGTGTTTTTTTTTTTATTTTTATTTTTATTGTTCTGCTACTGAAAATTGGCAGTAGTACTTCACTTCTGTCATTTCTCAGTTTTTAACCTCTTGGGCCTTGTTAATGGATTTTGGTCTAAGCAAAAGAAATCAAAGCAGATGTACATGAAGTTACAACAGGCACTTCAGCTCAGTGATCGTACGTCAGTTTTCTGTTGAAAGTGTAAATCATATTTGTTCTCCTTTCCTTTGCTCCTTCTTTTGGCCTGGGTTATTCACAATCTGAGTAACTTGCATTTGTTTTCAGTGCTACTGTTTTGTACAGGATTGCTGATTTTCACCTTGTATCCCAGAGTTAGACTGTTGCCCTGTCTGATAATATATAGGAAAAAAATACCACCAAAAGGCCAGTGAATAAAGCTTTCAAGGGCACAGCAGTGCTCCAAGACTGTAAGTCCCATTTTTGGAAGCATCTCTGGCTCTTTGGAGTTCATTTTGGAGTTGTGACTGCAGTGTAGGTAGTCATGCCTGCCCTCTCTACAGCTGAAGTCAGGCAGAGGCAGCGAGGGTACCAGCAGGGCACACAGAACAAAGCCCTGGCAGGCAGTAGGGGGTTTACACCCATGTGGAGGCTGGGATACCAGGGATCCTGGGCCACTGACATCCTCCTTCCTCACACGCAAACTGCTCCAGAGGTGTATGGTGGTCAGCAGTCACTGCTCTCCAAGTGCAAAACATTTACACATTGGTGCCTGCATTGCTACTGAGAACATCCCTTGAAGAAATGTGCGAGCTGGTATTCTAGATTGCAGTAAAAAGTAAAATCAAACACACTCCTCACTTTTAAACATATTCCACAAACTTGCTCCAACCCCTCCTCTTTGACCCTCTGTGCTCAATTTCCTTGAGTGGTACCACTCTTTTGGTCCTGTCATAATATCTGCATGGTGTTTTTCTTTCTCTCTCTTTTTTTTTTTTTTTCCCTGTAGTTTCTGCTCACGGGACTCATTATTTCACTGACAAGCCATTTCCTCTTAAAAATGTAAGTGAAGCTTCTCCATTTCTTGTGAGCGGCATATGGATGCCAGGTCCTGGGGTCAGTGCTGCACAGGTATTGCCTGGCAGGATGGCCCCATGCTGGTCGCTGTGCAGTAGTTGTAGTTTCACCATAAAACCAACTTCAGGCTCAGAGGTGATTAAGAAACGAGAAGGCTTGTTTCTAGATCAGAGCGCCAAATGCTGCTAATGTAAAATGAAAGTAGAAGTGAAAAGAAACAAGCCATGTAAGTATGGGAATATAGTTAATTTATTATGGCAGGTCTATAGCTTGGCTCTAATCCCTCGTTTGGAAATCAAAACCAGACTTCTGGAACCCACCTGCCAGACTCAATCTGTTTCATAATTACCTGTGGGTTTCTATTTTTGTTTACCTTAATAGCACGGTAAATACTGCTTCTGCCTTTGTTTATGACCCATTTAAGTGATGCAAATGTCTTGAAGAAACTCTGTTTTTAATAGCGCTCTAGTGACTACCTTCTTTCACCTCCCAAAATAGAAGCCAATGGATCAGCCCTCCAGCATCAGCTATATTAGAAGGGGAAAGAGTTTTTAGTATGCTGCCAAGTCTGATGTTTATAATGATCTTCAAGTTTTAGTTGCTGCAAATGATTAGAAAACATGGGAGATTTTCTTTTATTTTCATTTCTCTTTAAAGTACAGAGCCTATTTCTGTAGGGAAAGGTCCAACAGTCAGATGAGTTACTGGTAAAACTTGAAATCTAATTATCATTACCTGTTTCTTGATAAGGGTGTAAGAAGGGACAAAATGCTCTTTCTCATTCCTGGCAGTCCTACACACAGGAGGTGTGTGAGGTAGGATCAAACTCATATATAAAGGAGAAATGCCTTGGTTGGGCCCCCTGTATGTCTGTGCTCAAAAGTTGGAATTACCTCTGTCTCCTCCCATTATTTACTGTGAATTGCAGGCTGATTTTACCACACGTTTGGAGAGAGAAATTCATTCCTCTCCTGGGCTCCATCGTGTCTCACTGAACTTAAATGTGGAAGTAGTAACACAGTGGAGATAAACAGAGTGCTTTGCTCAGCAAACATTTGCAGGTGATGCTCATGTCCTCCTGTTCTTTTTTTTAACTTAGGTATCTTTCAGAGTCAACGTGACTTTCAGCATTAGAGAGGATTCCTCTATTGAATCGTTAACTCAGCAGTGACCAAGGGGACTTACAGTGTCACACAATTGTCCAAAACAGATGCGTTGTGTCAAACTGGTGAAATGAACCCATCTGTAAGAGAGGAAAGGGGACTTCAGAGAAGTTTGGGCTACAGGTGACTTAAGAAAAATCCAGGTTGCAAGAGCTAAAAAAAGAAGCATTTTTGTGCAAGGAACATTGTGAAACTTCTCATCATAGCTGCTTTTGTATCTGTGCTGGATGAGGTAATTATGAGCCTAGCCCAAAACACTTTGCATGCTAAAATAGCTCTTTTCCCTTTGGAAAATCTTACTGAAATGCTACCATCTGTAAACAAAGTAAAATAACCCAAATTGCCGCTCTGAGAGACTATTATCTTGGGATTTGGTCACTTCAGGTCACACAAAGATCTGCATTACGTCTTGTTTAAGGTGATGTAACTATCACTATAGTATCCTAGTGCTTTCCAAGTAAAGTAATACTAATAAGCTAATAATAAGGTTTTATAGAGTCTCTACCACTTCTCTCTTCTGGGTGGTGGTGGCATCAAAACAGACATTTTCATGAGAGAATCAGAAACCTGGAATGATTTCTTTTGTCTTATTTAATGGTTATATTTTCTGAAGGTGGTCTTGTCATGAGTTTTACTCAGCAAAAAACTTAGCAGTTGCCGTTTATGAAACAAGAGGGAGCAGAAGAACTCTTCAAGTTTTATAACAGCTGGATGCTTTGCTGAGCGGCCAAATTAGGGCTGGGTTTCAGAGTTTGATTTGGAATACATTACCTTTACAATTTTATATACTTTTGAAGGAGAAACCTGAAAAGGAGTTTGATAATATTTGTACTTTGATAATATACAAAAAGCACTTTGATAATATACAAAAAACAAACAAACAAAAAAAACCAAAACACAACCCCACTAGTTTCAGTTCAGTGCCTTACTGATGTATTTTTCTCACAAAGAATCAAAATCACTCTTGGAAACTACACTGTCTATCTCTACACAGAGAAAATAATGGGAATTTCCACCAGTTTTAACTGGAATAAAGGATACTTTAAAGTCAAAGGGAAAATTTTACAGCCTAATATTTTAATGGGTTGTACCAATTCACATTTTATAAAATCTGTTCATCTAGCTCTATGCTTTTAACTTTATAGCTACAGTTCTTTAATTTGAACTTAGAAATCAGAAAGGATATAATCAATTTTATTAGTCTTTCAATTTTAAAAGGCTTGTAAAGATTATATTTGAAACTGCAATTGTAAATGATCATTGACTTTTTTCCTTCCATCTAAAACAAATTTTAAAATGCCATCACTAACATTTGAAATTTTACAGAGGAAGGATAGTTGAAAACATATGAAATGTAGCAGTTGTAGACAACTGGTATTCTTTCTTGAAGTCTTATCTGGCAAGCTATCAGAACTGAATGTTATAAAATCATATTGTATTTATGAATCAGTTATGAATTGTGACCTGTATAACTGATCTAGTAAGAAAAAAGAACAATTAACATACAAGATTGTTACTTACTGCTGGTGGAAATATTGATGTCAATAAAACAGGAAGACCTACAGGGAAATAAACATATATATATATACATAATCAAAATTCATAGAAAATGAAATCAAATTCCTTCAGTCCTAATTATCTTCACTATGTCTCTTACCTCTGGCAGATTTTGTTAGTGTTGGAAGCTGTAACGATAAATATTTTCACTTCTTAAGAGGAGTGATAAATCTGAAATCAACAACTGTTAGCATGATTGGTAGGTTGCTGGAAGAAAATGCTTTTTGTGCAGCATTTTGTCCAAGATTCAATCAGGCTTCAAACCAAAGCATTCCAGTCAGACAGTTCTCATGGATTTTCAGTAATGAGCAAGATGGGGTGGGTGGGGAAATATTTACCAGTGTCTCTAAGGCTCTTGAACTTTATGTTCCTTTGCATAGTTGATTTACTAATCTTAATTATTACGGTTAGGATTTTTGTTATATGGCTTCTTTGTCCTTATATAGTCCATGCAATGTGTGGAAGGGCACAGCCTGTGCCAGCAAGCTCTGCTCTTCCTACATGTTTACATGTGTCAAGTTACAGATCGATGAAAGATGAACTAACTCACTCTGGGCCAGGCTCTGAAAAGGTTTAATCATTCTAACTCCAATGACGTCAGGCCTTAGGAAGTACAGATGCATACAGATACACGAGCTAGAGAACCAAGATGCTTCAGCCTCCATGGTGTGAAAACTAACGTTGGGTGCGTTTCTGGAAGATACAGCTTGAGTTCACAACAACAAAGAAAGAGTAAAGAAAATCCATGAATCTTCCTATAAATAACTGTGAATTTATGGCCATTTTCCAGGACTTGATATTGAAATAAACATAATGAAAAAACATTTTAGTAGTTAGCCTTAATTTGAACATGCCCATTTTGACACTTGATTTTAGGCTGATATTCTATATGAGAAAACAACAACAACCAAGCAAGAAAACCAACTGAGATTAGACAGTGTGGTTAATTTCAAGATGTCTTTTTGTCAGTGTGGTACTGATTATTCTTCCCTCCTTCTGTTAATAATCAGGGCTCGGTGTCTATCCTAGACCCTTCACTCATTTTCTGGCCAGGTAATATATGATTACATACCCTAAAGTTGCATGGGTCATAGTTTTCTAAAGTGATGGTTGCATGTTTCTGTGATGAAACAGCATAATTTACACAGAAATGTGCAAAACAACTGCAGCTCCTACATTCCAGGAAGAAAAGGCAGCTTGCTAGAAAACAGCATGGAAAAGAACGAAACCTGTCAGCCTTTGCATTTATTATCCTTATTCACAGATCTGCAGCCACAAATTCTACCTCAGTTATTTTCTTGCCATCTAGTTCCTCTACTCACATGTTAGGAAATGTGTTGCTACTGAGAACTCTGCAAAAATCATTGCTATTAACCATTAGTTAAAAAAAAAATCTGTTCAAAAATTTTCCCATAGACTGAAAATATATGTTGTACAGGTCTGTGGCAATAGAAAGTGTATATTAACTATTTTTTTCTTTTCTTTTCTTTGGCAAGTACTGGATGTTCTGTTTAAGTGCCTAAAGTGTCTACAGCTCAGCATTAGAAGAACAGCTGTTTTATAAAGAATTTAACTCATGTTCTTGCATCTTTGACAAGTATTACATTTAAATTATTTGTTTGTAAAAGCCTGTACAATATGAATATGCAAATATATAACAGCTTACCTCCTAGGAGAAAGGTCAGCCCAACAGAAAAGGCTCCAGGGGAGAGCCACTGATGTATGGGAAACCGATTTACATCAACTAAGAGGTTGTTAACTTTGCATATTGATTGTATTAAAGTAATGAACCATGGTGTAAAATGAGAGTAATTCAGTTTAAGATGGGAAAGCTGTTTTAGATTTACACGAGGATTAAACTCCAGTATGCATCTAGCAATCTATGAACACACTGTCATTGCAACAGTCTCCTACTAATTCTCTGTTAAAAGTCTGTGTTTCATGTGCATGAATTTATATTTTAAAATATAAAATATGCAGTAAATTCATGCATTTTAACTCCGGCATCTGACTGAATGCATTGGTGAATAAGAACTTAATTACTTTATCTTCTTTATATGTATTCTAGCTGATTATGCTTGGGTCTTGGAGAAATGTTCAACTAACAGGATTTTAGGAAAAATGCATGGACATTTTTGTGAGGACAGCTGATGACGATGATGATTTTTATAATTATTTAACAGGAAAAAAACCACAACAACTGTATATTTCGAAGACTCGTGCCTTGAGATACAACTCAAAAGCTTATCTGAAAGACAAAGCACCCCTTATGCCTGGGAGAACGGAGAGGGAGGGAGAAGCCAGGACTCCCAAAATTCTGCAGCCTCCCACTGCTCCCATGAAGCAGAAGATGTGGTAGAACCTGCTGTAAAAACACATAAGGAGAGCTCCATCACCCTTCACCCAGGAAGCAAGATTAGCCCCACAGTGCCTTCCTCCATTGTGAGATAAGTTTTGCTGAGAAAAAGGGGTGCTAAAGGTCGTAGCATGCCTTGCCTCTAGTTTTACATCATATACAAACATTTCATTTAGCCTGCATTTTGGCTGTATAAAATAAACAAATGTGGACTGCAAAAATGTCAGTTAAATAACTTTTAGTGCTTTCAGTGGGCTTCATAGAGAGAAGGACTGGATTTGCATTGATTTACACCAGTTGATGAGCTGGCACAGTGTGTATTCTCTGCAGCTTTTATGAGATAATTAATGAATAATTCAAAATTGCATTGCTTTGTATGCCGGTTGTGTCTCGCAGAGGGAATGGCTGCCATCACTATGTTAAGAGAGATATTTCACAGTCTCTTTACTTTGATTGCAAAATTCTGAAATGCTTCTTGGAAGAAATCCAAACAAACCCGAAACACGGCAACTTCTGGTCAGATTCCCACCCAATTCCAGCATTTCAGATCTGAGCATTTTTATGTGTCAAAGCAATTAATCCTCCCTCACCAGCTCTTCAAGATGACATATGTAATGTCATCAACATCAGGCATCCTCCTCCTCCCAGTTACTGCTTTTCTCTTTAACTTTTCCAATGCAGGCAATAGTCCACTTGCTGAACTCTATTTGGGATAGTAAAAGCCTTACCTTGTTTAGATGGCTTGTTCCCCTCTTTTTCCTAGCAGGATGAATGGATAATTTTGGACAAAGCATATCCCTGGCCTTAGACTGACCCCACCAAGGGACCAGCTGTAAGACACTCCACTATTGCCGAGAGCAGATTTTGACACATTGCTGAGGATCCTCGGACTTCTGTCTTCACCCACAGAATTCACGCTCTGGCATAAATAATTTCTAATAGCAATTGTAAAGCAAGTGTAATGATGGCGAGATATGCCAGTCTGACAGATCTGGAAAGCTGCAGCCTGCAAGCTCTGTTCTTCTGTTTCATGAGGACACAAAGCAAGAATTTGATCCCATCCCTATCTGCAACATCTGCATGCACAGATTTCTCCCTGAGCTGGAGAGATCAGCTCTGGAGTTAGCCAGATAGTTTTCAAGCAGGGTAAATATAGCCTTTGGAGGAAGTTTTCCTGTGTAGGGAAGCCAAGGTTGCCTCTTTACAACTGGTTTCCACGGTTCAAACACCAGTTTTCTCTGTTACATAAATTATTTTACTAGAACACTTTATTATTCAGTAACATTTTATTAAACAAATCATGCAGCTGACAGAAGGTTTTGTGCTAAAGAGGTATACAGCTGTAAGGTTGAAGGGACTATCAACGGGTGGTGTTTTCTGAAACTCTCCCTTCTGGATTCTTTGCTCTCTCTGCAAAACTGGGCAGGGATTTAAGATGTGGCCTTGTCAGTTCTGAGAAGGGGGTGAATAAATACTCCCATTTCTTTTATGGAACAATCCTCTTAGTATAGCCTAGAGTAAGAATTGTTTCTTCTGCAAAACACCATGTTTGTCTCATCATGAATTTGTGATCCACAGTAATTCTGAGATCTTTCTTGCTGAACTGTTGCCCAGCCACAAATATTTTCCACTTCATATCTGTGCATTTCAATTCTTCTGAGCTGGAATTTATCTCACCTAACAAAAACCACTCAAAAGCTAATCATTTTGTCTATACAGTTCCCTGCGCTTCATCTATTTGCAATGCAGAGACACAGGCATCCCTAGAGAGCAATTCACCCTGGCTGTCCGAGCTGCCTGGATTCCACATGAACTATTGCAACTTGTCTTTGAAGAATTTTGTCTTGTTGATTTTGGAGTATTTCTTCACTCTCCCAAGATCACATTGAATTCTGAGCTTGTAGCCCAAGCACTTGTCAACCTTTTCACCTTGGTGTCATTCATGTATGATATAGTGTTTATAGTACCCGTCTTTAAGTAGTTCGCTACAAGTTATTGATAAGTTTTCTTAGTATAGGGTTTCCAAGTAGATGTATAAGACCTTATGGGTGTTTTACCTACACTCTACTTCCCTAGTTTGTTTATAAGAAGTAGTGTCTGTATCAGGTCATCTCGCAGGGACTATTTCTACAATCCCCTATATACAGGAGGTTGGCAATCATGTCAGAAGACGAAATTTGGTGAGCTTATTATGATTTCTTTTTCAAACACCTACAGAATTATCTTTTTAATATCCCAATTGCTTTCTCTATGCATTATTTTTTTTTTTTGGGGGGGGGGGGAGGGGTGGAATGAAAACTCTGCTCCCTGGTCCTGTAACTCTGACTTTTAAACTATGGAAGGACTGACTTTTTTGAGATTCATGCAGCCATCTATGAATCCTCAAACATAATCACCGCTGTTTCTTAGGTTGCTTTATCTAAGTTCTTAGGAAAGAACTCGATAACTTGATAGTATGCAACTTCTTTTTAAAAAAAAAAAACACACAATTTTTCCTTTCTAACCTCTCATTTTTTTCTGTGTTAGTTAAGATCTGACTAATTATGTGATTAATGTTGAAATAATTAAAAGTTCTTGCAAGCAGTATAACAACTAACACTTAGACTTCCTCAGTGGGGTTTTCTTCCTGGTAAGGAGTGGATCTGTGGATCTCTGCCGCCTTCTGATTTCTAACATGTAGCTAGCTTTTGTTCATTTCCTGTATATTCATACCACAGCTTTCTGATTTTATCTGTGTGCTTTTTGTTCCCATCCTTACTTTCTTGCTCTGGATCTCAGCATTAACATGATTTCTTTTTGACTTTTGGGTCTTTTAGGAGTTCCTGATGGAGCCATATCAACCTTTTAGTGTGCTTCTGAACTCTCCACCCTCATTCAAGAATACTCAATGTCTTTTCTTTGCTTTCTGGTTCCTTTTTCCCCAAAGATCTCCCAGTTCCTTGAGATTTGTGTAACCCCACTGGGTTGTTTAAAGAAAACTCGATGATTCCTGATCTGATCTTTCTCAGTCATAACCTAAAATAACCTCTCATTATCTATCACATTTTGCTTTCTGAAGTAATCAATTGTTCTCCAAATATGGTGCAAATCTTTCAAATTATCCCCATCCCAGCTGATAGTTAGTCAGATTACTCATCTCCAGAAGATCCTGCTCTTTGGGTTCTTCAGATGTTTGCCATCAGAAATTATCATTTACTACTTCCTTCTTACTAGACATTTTATAGCATGTTGCAGTGTTGACAGTCCCCTTTTCTGTTCTTCATTTCACCAAACATAGGAGACATTCAGATCTGTTTCTTGCCTTCTTGTGATTTTCAGAGCAAATATATCTTTGTTCTTTGTGTACAAAGGAATTTCCTCCATCCTCCCCCGTTCTCTTTTTTTCCCCAAAGTTTCTGCACCAGTATTCAAATCTTGCAGTTAGCATACTCTTCCTTGTGATGCAACTTTGCAATAACATTTTCCGTCAGAAAGCCTCAGGGTGTCACTTTCAATTCTATTCTTCTCAAAGAACATCTTGCAAACACAAAACACTTCTAGGACCAACCTTTAATTTCTTTGGGGGCTACTCAATTCACTCTATTTGAAACACGGAGATGCCATTTTACCCAGATGGAAAACAATGTATGACTCTCTTTTTATGAAGCATAATGTTTGTCACCTACATTTTGCTTTTTCTTCATTTTTTCCCTCCTCTGTCTCACTACATATAATGTGTACTCAGTGCTAGTAGGTTTTTTACATTACTTTAGAGCTGGCTGCTTGGTGCCTACAACACAAATTGGGATACTATACCAAGTTTAGAATTTAATGTAGAATTTTGTAAACAGTACAGAAACTCAAGGCTATTTCATTATCATAGAATCACAGAATCATAGAATGGCTCAGGTTGGAAGGGACCTTAAAGATCATCTAACTCCATCTCCTCCCCCCCCCCTCCCCCCCCACCCAGACAGGGATGCCACCCACTAGATCAGGTTGGCCAAGGCCCCATCTAGCCTGGCCTAGAACACCTCCAGGGATGGGGCATCCACAGCTTCTCTGGGCAACCTGTGCCAGTGCCTCACCATCCTTACAGTGAAGAATTTCCTCCGAACACCTAATCTCCCCTCTTTTAGTTTAAGGCAATTCCCCCTTGTCCTACCATTATCTACCTGAGTAAAGAGTCCTTCTCCATCTTTTTTTATAAGACTCTATTAAGTATTGAAAGGTTACAATGATGTCTATCCAGATTCTTCTCTTCTCCAGGCTGAACAGCCCCAGCTCTCTCAGCCTTCCTTCATAGGAGAGGTGCTCCAGCCCTCTGATCATCTTCGTGGCCCTCCTCTGGACTCATTTTAACAGATTCACATTCTTCTTGTGCTGGGGGCCCCAGACCTGGACACAGTGCTCCAAGTGGGGACTCACAGAGGCAGAGCAGAGGGGGACAGTCACCTCCCTCCACCTGCTGGGCACTCCTCTTTTGATGCAGCCCAGGATGCAGTTGGCCTTCTGGGCTGCAAGCACGCACTGCTGGCTCCTGTTAAGACTTTTGTCCACCATTATAAAACTCGCTTTTCTGTTTTCATTTCAGTGACATTAGGGGATGTCCCACTGCTAATGTTTCTTCCATAATTTTTATTCTGGATTGTATCCTCATGTCCACTGAAGTATTATTACATAATATAAACTCTTCACATGATACACAATATATATATATATGTATATTAAAACAAACAAAAAAATGAAACAAGCCTTGCAATGGAATACTGTATCCTCTGTAAAGCCTTTTTCTCCTGTTGCTAGGGGTAGAGGATGCGCAATGCAGAACAGTTGTAAAATAAGTTAGTTTCACATACGCATTTCTGCAGAAATAAATCAGTCACTAGAGAATCATTCACTTGGAAACCAAACAGTGCGGGTGAGTAAAGAGTTTTGGGAGTAGGGATAATCAGCCATGGCTACATCTGCACAGCAAGGACCAACAATAGACTATCCCAGAGCATTGCATAATACAACAAAAGCCTCCCCCTTAACCTTGAATCTGTCTTTGTTTGAGTGAAGTCCATATTTAGTTCATTGTTCCCAAACACACAAGTGTTAGTTTATGAAAAAAAAAGGTCAAACTGAGTCCAGCTGACCCTTTCTTGTTTTGCCTCGCACTCAACTCACTCAATTTTTATTTATTTATTTTTTTAATTCAGCACTGTTACAAACAACTCATATGTGAGAGAGATCTGGACATAAGCAGATAAAGGATGCAGCATGATCTTTGCTGCCATTTAATCTTCCATTGTGCTTCCCAAGAGACCAGACTCCAGCTACAATGCCATAATTAGATAAAAAATTATGAAATCCCCCCTGCCTCTGCTGGAATACTCCCTCTCTCCTCTAGGCTACTCCTGTGAATATTGGTCAGACAGCACTGAATATCCACAAGAAGGTTTCCCAGCATTTCTGACATTGGAACTGAGATTTTATTTTCTGCTGCATTAAACACTTTGTTCACAGGTCATTTATGACTCTCTTGTCCTACTCTTTTCTCTGTCTTTGTGCCTTTTTCCAGAGATGCAAAGGGTATAGAGGGTGGGAGCTTCTTGAAGTAGTGCACCTCTCTGCCAGCTGCTGTGGTTGATGTTGCTCATTCCTGGCTCTCCTGTGTTGACAGAATGTTTCCACAGGGCTGAAGGAGGCCCATGTTGTCCTGTGCTCTGGTCATGTCAAGTTAGGTAGACCATTAAATAGTCCACTGTTCCTCCTGATGCAAAGCAGATGTTGGGGCTGCTTTATTTCTTGCCTGATTAGACTATTTTTTTGGAGGACCAGAGGTGTAGCCTTAAGTTATATCCTCGTCTCACATTTTGTGCTGGACCCAGAGATCTTGTCCTACCTCTCAAAAGGTATTTCTCTCTTTCTGCCATAAGGCAGCAACATTGTGGCATACTGAGCATCTTTGACCTCTGCTAAAACCAACTGAGGCCAGTCTGTTAGTGAGAAATATCATGGAAGAAAATGAAATCTTGTTTTTTTCATGTAATAATTTATTATGGCTATTGACACCACGGTAAAAGAGAAGACAACATCCATTGGGATTTTCTTTGTAAATAAAGTGAATTAACAAGAAGCACATTTATGGACCAGTAGTGAATACAGTGATGAAATACAAGGGAAAAGTATCAGGCTCTGGAGGTTCAGTTTGTATCAGTTCTTAGCACCAAGGATGGCTTTGAGCTCCAATGGATGCCATATCCCATATGTGCGTATCAAGCAGTATATACGGATACAGGGTATTTGTTCATATATAGGATATGGCATCCATTGGATGGGTCACACATTTGTGCCTTCATATTTAAATACTCTTTCCTGATTTAAGAAGAATGCTTTGTCTGTGGTACCACAATGGAGCACTCTGGGGCATTAAAACACAAAGAACAAAGAAGATCTCTGAAAAACATGATTTCTTGGATGTTTTTGCCATGCCTTGTAAAGAAAGTAACACTTGCTTAATTTTCCTTCTAGAAAAAAATATAAATCTTCTTTCAAATAATTCAAAGAGCCACAAAAGTGTTGAAATTGAGGCTGCTTCATTCAGTACTCTTTTTATTTTAACTAGAAACTTTGCTTTTCTAAAAATAAATAAGGGGACCTAGAAGGTTTTTTTCTTTTTTTTTTTTTCTTTTCTTTTTCTTTTTTTTTTTTTTTAATGTACTCTCTCCTTTCTTTGCCAGATCACATAGAGCAGCTGCAGAGTTTATAACATTACATAAATGTTCAGACCGGCTATAAAAGATTAAATATATAATTCCAGTGTGTAGAACAACTGGTAAAGAACAGCAAAATTGAACTGAATGAAGGCCATTCATTTAATCTACCTTTGTTAATTGGAAACTTTATCAGGGAACAGAAAGAATCTGTTTTCCATGCAAGGTGCTGTGGTGGTGGTAGTAGTTCTGGAGAAAAAGTACAATGCGAGCAGAATTCCCTTTGGAGATATCTGGCTTGAGAAGAAGACAAAACTATAATTTTACTTTAGCTCATGGCTCCCCCTTAAGTAGGTTGGGAGTTGGGGAATTCTGTAAGAAAAGAAAACCTGGAGAACATTCACTGTTCTGTTCCAGCTCTGCTGTCCCACCGGACTCAGCTCTGTGCCAACACCATAACAGATAAGACAGTGGAAAGAGAGAGCCAAGAGTGAATAAGCTGATAGCTTGGGGATACTGCACTAAAGAAGATATGTCTTGCAACACACACTGTTCTGTCCTTTTTGCACCTATGCTATGTTTAACAGCACGTGATCTGTTTTCAAGATAGTTTCCTTCTGGAAGTTTTTCTTGTGGCTAGGTCCTGGAAGGTGTTAAGTACCTTGAACTTCCACTGACGGCACAAGCTGGGCATGCGGCACTGGGTATGGGGCCTGCTGCCCCCTCCAGTCCCTGTCCCAGCAGCTCCAATTACAACTAGAAGGTTGCAGGAGCCAGCCTGTACCTTACACCCAGTGTACCTGCCGCTCCTCTAAAGGCTGGTGCTCTCTGCTTACGGTTGCAAACCATTCTGTGTCACAACTGCTGAGTCCCGAGTCCAGTTATTTATCTGTGGCTCCCATTAAAATCCAGACAGTCTGCTACCCACAGCCTTTAAATGCAGTCCCTGGGCTTACTGGAGTCTCCCATGGGCAAACCATTGCATGTGCATCTGGTAGAGCAGGGGAATGACAAGGGCTTTTCATGCTGCCTGAACCAATTGCTGAAGTAACTGAAGGACGACACTCATTTCAGATGCTTCCTTCATGCATCCCTGAATGCCCTCCCTTCACCACCGCAATTATCCTTGTCTGTCTTCCATTCCTAAGCCCTGCTTGAAAACATGAAGGGGCTGGCACTGTTACCACCTGTTGGGAAGGTAAAAAGCAGTTCCTCCGTGAGTAGGTCCAAAGAAGAACAGATGCCCCAAAGGAGAGGAACAGATTGCCAGCATCTTCTGGAAAAGTGAGAAGGTGGCTGGATAGCCAAAGGCCTTATTCACATTTCTTTTACATTACTCTGGAACTTTTTTTTTTTTGTTCCAGTGTGATTTTATTGTTAGAGCACCTGAATGTGTTTCAAAATGCCTGGGCAAGAGACTGCAGCAGGGTGAGAGGCTCTGAGAAAGACCACAGAGCAGAAGGAGGAGGTGTGGGAATAAGGCTCTTAGAGGCTCTGTGCTCCATTTGGCGAAGAGCAGCGAGTGTGTCACTGTCCCACAGCTTCCACAGCATTGCCCAGGTGCTGCTGAAGCATCAGAGAGAAATCGTGACATGAGGCTGAGCCCAGAGGAGTCCTGTTCAGAAGCTGAAGCACAACCCTCTCCATACAACCTGTACAGGGAGACTTTTACCTCCTGGAGAAACTATTGCCATCTGTTCTTATTTCCGACTAGTTGCGCTGAGCTGCACCCCTGTCTGAAAAGCTGTTAAACCCTCAGCAGCCCTCTGATGGCAGGAAATGGAGCTGTTCTGTTTTCTTGGTCCTTGCTTGTGTCTCCTGGCTGGTGATTTCATCTAAGCTCAGTAGTAAAGTCATGGAAATTGCATGTATGCCTCCAAGCTTGGTCACAGGGCTGGAAGTGGTATAACAAGGAAGGTATGATCACAACTTCCTCAGTAGCCAGTCTTCGCTTTAGGAGAAAGAAAGGTTCCGTGCCATTACTGGAGCATCTTGAAAGACACGATTTTTTTTCAGCTGTTAATTATTCAGCTTTTCCTATCTAGTGTTATGCTTCTCTTCTGTGGCCTGTTTTTCCCCTCCCTCCCCCACTCCCCAAAGTTCTGTTTGTCTAAAATTATTGCTTATGAGTGGAGAAGCATTGCTCTTTCTCATGTATCCAGATGGTGCAATTTAGGTCATGTTGACCAGATGCAGAGATTCCAGGACTAGCAAAGACCTGAGCAGTGAATCCACATGTTCCAGCCCATCAGCCGAATAAAACTTATAAGTTTGAGTCTGGAAGTAGTTTAATTGTGTTCACTTGGGGCTGCATTTGAGCTATTTAATCTGTCTGCTAGACTTGCATTGCTTGGGCACGATACTGCACAAGTGGGAGCACACTGCACCTGGAGCAAAAATAATTTATGTCCGGTCAGGTTACATCTCTCTTCACCACCCACCTGCCCACTCATGATTCTGGCATTAACAGAACAAGCTGGGTCTACCTACTTGTGCTACTGCTCTTCATTTCCTGTTTTCTGGGGGACTCAGCTGGATCTGTAGATATTAAAGACTTCATTAGCAGAGACCCTGTGACGTTATTTTTGTCTGGCAGCAGTCTTACAGAAGTCCTAAAAACTTTTCTGCATCCTGCTTCTCACCTTTCTTTTCTACTCAATGTTCAGCACCTTCCTTCATCTCATGTTCTGCTTTTTCCACCTTTCCCTCCAAATACTCTTTTTTTCTTTCTTTCTTCCTAAATGAATAAGTTTAGATACTGACAATGTGAGTGCTTACATATGGACTTCTTTTATAGTTAATGAAAGGAAACTAGCACTTTTAATGTGCAATTCATCATACGTACCTTTACTGTTTGCATTAGGATGAGATTAGTGCCCTAGAGGTATGTACGTTTGCCCTGATGAATCCTATCCCTATTGCCTAATTCTTTTGCCTTCAAATGGGACTTTGCATTTCTGGGTACTCATTTTTCCTCTCGTGTTTATACTGAATGAGTCACTGAAAAAGTTCTGGAATTTCAAATAGAGTTTGGAAGTTCGTTGTTCTTCAAGAATTTGT
Organism: Cygnus atratus; assembly: GCF_013377495.2. Classification (NCBI taxonomy): domain Eukaryota; kingdom Metazoa; phylum Chordata; class Aves; order Anseriformes; family Anatidae; genus Cygnus; species Cygnus atratus. The sequence continues at coordinate 10,811,083 of NC_066364.1, forward strand.
CACATAAACTTGCTGACAACTTCACGTTATTCTTCTTCAGCATCCCTCAGTAAAACCCAAATGGAATTTCCTGGGGTGATAAGCATCACCCTCCTCTTCAGTGCAATACACTCACCTCTGCTTAAAGTTAAAGTTTGTGGTAGGCAATACAGATGTCAGTTTCTGAAACTAAAGGCAAAAGAATCCATATACAATTCACAGTCTGAAGCTGAGAAGCATATAGGTTTAAACCAGTGTTGTTTTTTTTTTTTTTTTTATTGGAAGAAGCAACACAGTTTATGTTGCTAAATTGCTCCAATCCTGGACAAAAGAAAATGTTTCTTTTCCAGTCATTTCACCTGTCCCTTTATTTATTTATTTTCCTTCCTGTGTCATTGCCTCTCTCCAGAATTAAGCTGAACTTTTCTTTTCATTTTAAGAAAGCAAACAACCTCTTTTGCTGGCTTGCAATGACCAAGTGGGCAGATTTCACAAGAACTCAGGTCTCAGTTCAGTTTTGAATGTAACACATTCGGATTATTATTAACAGCACCCTCAGGTTCTCCAACATGTGAGAGGGAGAAGGAAAAGGGTCTCATGACCTTCTAATACATCCCAGCATATCCATACTCCAACACTCTCTGTGGCCCCAATTGCACAATAACATGCCCTGCAGCAGCATCAGGTGGAAAATTAAATTTCCAAACTTCTCAGAACATCAAAGAAATTTATGTTCACATTCCCGATCTGAACAAAGATTCAAGGAACTCTTATTTTATCTGAACTTTTTTCACCTGGCCTTGAAATAACACTGTTGTTTTTATTTTTTTGCTTGAGAAGGAAAAAATTCTTAGCATGCATGTGACTCAGAAGAAAACTTGTTTGTTTTCTGCAATAAGTAAATGATGAATCATTGGTGGCTTACCACATTTATTTCACTGCACCTGAGATGTGTTGTGCAGTTAAATTTGGTAACTCTTACTTACTACCTCAAGGCCTGATTCTGCAGCCCTGGCTTGTACTGGCGCCTGCAGAGTAGCCATCTGTAGAGAAGTCTGTCTGAGGTGCTAAGGAGCCAAAGCCAGTGTGTTCATTCCTATGCCATAGGGCAGGGTTGCTGAATTTGTCCCTCCAGGAAGAACAACTTGCAATTAACAACACAACCTGACAGCTTCAAGAAAGGCCTGACTGGAAATAAGAGTATATTTCAGAAACTGGAATAAGCTAACATCCCGGTGCTCCTCCCAAAGGGAGAGGAGATTGAGAATGAATAGACTGAGAAAGCCTATACATTTCAGGACGCAGAAACCCAGCTGTAATTAGCTGGTCTCAGCAAGGCTCTCTGGCCATTCTTCAGGAGGGCTGCTGCACAGGACTACCCTGGATCACCATAAGCCACCTATTCCTCCTGCTGGGGTCACACCTGTGCTGTTAACTTTAGATGCTTTCTCTTCATTTTAGGAAAGACTGTTTAAAGTGCTCGTACTTTGATATACTGTGGGGAACAGGACTATATTGGCAAAAGATGGACTGGATGACTTCATAGTCTCTATCACGCATTTTTGCAATTTCTTCTCTGTATTTTCCTGTTAACCCTCCCAGAGCGCAATTGCATGCTGCAAGTAGCAGCTCAAAAAGCAGTGACTAATACAGGGTTAACAGCTGTATAGCATATATCAGAAAAAACATGGAACCTTTTCATTCCTAACTAATGAAAAATAAAATAAAAGAGTAATCTACTTGGGAAAAAATCATTTGTTTTTTGATAAAGTGGCAGATATTAAAACCTTCCAGTAGGCAGGAATCCTGGCATGCAAATTTGGTGAATGATTCATATTATACTCAGGAAATGGTCAAATGAATTTGGATGAGCAAATAATTAAACTATTCTTTGATACAACCCTTCAACTGAAACTTAGAAGATTCAGGAAAATGCAATCTAGAGAAAAGCCTTAACAATTTTCTTACACTTTGTAATTTTTTGGTGACTAATAAGGCCTGAAACATCAAAAGAACATCTTTGGTAATTCTGATTCTCTATTTACATTGTAAGTTCTTACAGACAAGCCAGGGTCAGAATCCATGTTGCATGCTTTTTAATCTAACAAAATTAATGAATTTTGAATTCAGCGATTACTTCAGTAATGAGAATGATGAAGCTTGATGAAGGGATGAAGGATAAACTCAATAAAGCTTTTTTTTTTTTTTTTTTAAAGCAAGCTGATAAATGGAAAAGATATTTTATACTGTAAATAATGATAATAAAGAGGATGAAAATCATTGGTATCTGTTTGCTTAATCATTATGCCATATGCTAGCAAACCTTCAGAGTTTATATATTTGCTTCAAAATGTTTTACCTGGATAAATGTATTTAAAGGTTTAATGTATAAGATTTAGTGCCCTACAAATCTTCACAGCAGCTGACAGCTTCCTTGCTGTTCGAAGAGATGAGCGTGGAAGATGGAAAATAAAGGTCTCCCTAGGGAGAGCAGATGGGGTGAGAATGATGAGGGAAAGGGATTTATCATGAGATGATTTGAGCTGAGATTTAGAGTGAAAATTACCAAACAAGATAGGGACTTACAGATGTCACTTCTACAAACCAAGACAATCAATAAGGACTTAAACACCAGATTCCAGCAAAGAAGGAAAACTGATTTCTTGGCTATAGAAAACTACTCTGGAGTTTAACTTGCTTTACCATACACACAAATGTAGTTTGGGAAGTGTGAGGGACTGGATGGGAGGAGGTAAAAGGAACTGCAATGCTCTGAGAAACCTGAAAAAGTACAAGCGCAAACTCTGTGTCTTTCAGAAAAAAAAGTCATCCAAAGAGGAGCTGAAACACAAAACACTCCTCAGACTACTTTCTGATCTTTCCTTACTTTCTGATCTTTCCTTAGGTTCAGAGAATATCTTCATATATGCTAGCAATCAGTTAGTCACAGCCACAGTGCTGGTTTCTCTCATGGTTAATCTCTGCCTTACCTCCAGCTCTAGCCTTACAGTGAAGTCATGTTAAATCTCTGACATCGCAATAACTTCCATAGCAACAGAGCACAGTGTCCTAAACACAGGATTAGGTGCTCAGGCAGAGCTGCATAAAGGAGGAAATCAAGTTGTGAGGGCGAGGGCTGTCAGCTGGATGCACACAAGACACCTGCCTGTCCTGCTTGACTGAAGGAAGAGCAAAGCAGTGGTGGTAAAAGCTGGAGAACTGAGAGCCAAGTTGGTGATTCACTTTGTGGCACTCCAGGGAGGGGTTGCTGGAGTCCTGCTATCCTTCACCACTAAAGGCAATTTTGGTCTGGCTTCCTTCTGCCAAAGTGCTACATACTTGAGCTGTCTGTGCTATCCCCCGGTTGGCTAGGCTTGAGCACTGACAGAAACAGCACCATAGCTAAGCAAGGCTATAACGCTTCCTGTACTCGATGCACTTCAGCCAAATTCAGGGTTAGTTGTAATTTAAGATGGTCATACAGTAATTTAGACCCCCTTGAACTCACATTCCCTTATACAGTTAGATTTCCTGAAGATAAAGCCCTGTTGACATGGGAAAGTTCTGCTGGTTAAATAGACAAAGTTAAGCTGATGTAACTACACCCCAAATATCTTTGAGTGTGTGGAGACTTCTCCAGGTGCAGAAGTAACTTTTTCAGCTTAGCCTATGCCGTTTGTATTAAACCAGAATATTCACACTGATACTGCATTAAAGGGATATTCATGGTACCTGGACACAGTCACCTTAACTGAGCTGATAAGATTAGGAGCCCAGATGCCCTGGAGAGTCTCTAGGGAGAGGTGGGTGCATCCAGAAGATGACTGAGACTTTCATGAACCTGTGCTATTGCCAAAATGGTATGCTCTGAATAGTTTACCTACTGATTGTCTTCTTCCATCAACCATGTAACTAGTTACTATAAGCTAACTTGAACTGAAAATAGGTGGCGGATCAAATAGTACAACTTGTCTGACCCGAACTAGCTAAACATTGATATCAACATAGTCTAAGCTGGCTGAGGACACTTTTTGTAGTCACTAAGGGAGACCACCATCCCCAGAGGACAGTCAGAGCTGTTGGGAGGAGGCATTTTCTTAGGGGGAGCTGAAAGTGTATTTGTGATACAAACAGTATCTGTCCTTTGTCCTTGTGTCTTTTCACAAGGAGGAAGGTGAGAGTTCAACTACTGAAAGAAGAAAATCAGCCTTTTTTTCTTAATGTGGACAAAAATATCTATTTTATTTTGGCTGAACTCTTGGAAATCCTTGATGTCTTTTGGCTAAGAAGTTTCCAGTGGTTTTCCAGTGGCTAAAGTTTAGTAATGTTCTGGGCCACTGAAAACACTTTTATGATGGGGAAATGTTGGACAAACTTAATTACAGTTGATACTACGGATGGTTTATAAAGTGAGTTCTCATAGTTGCGTAGAGGTTATTTTCTTGGTTTATAGATGTAGATATTCTTATTATGCAGTTACAGCTCTGATCCTCCTGGAATCTCTGAGTTTCTGGCATCTCTCATACCTTGTGATAGTCTTGGTAAATAGACCTCTGATTAGTGGTATTTTTGTTGGACCTTGATGTCATGTATTGTTTTCTTTTTCATGTACTAAGCAGGCAGCTCAGTGGGAGTCTGTAGCTAAATTAGTTTCCTTATCTTGATCAGAAATCAATATTATACCCAGTTAGCCTTAGACATCTAACTTGTATTTATATTTTATGAACCCAATGAAGTAGCCCTCCAAAAGTAACTGTGCCACTGGCTGTTGTATTCAACAGAAGAGGACAGGTGACTTTGAAGGTTTCCAGAATAGAGTCTGTCTAAATGAACAGACCTTTCCCTCTGCAGCCCTTCAAAGACACCTGCGTTTCTCTTTCTGACTGTAAAGGGAATTTAAGCACTTAATTCAGTGATGCTAGCTACCTAAAATTTAGGTGCCAAATGAATGTTTGAACTAAGCTGCTACAATTCTCTTTGAGATTTATGGAGTCTAACACTGTATGAATGTACACATGTGTATATATATATGTATATATGCCTTTATCCAATAGGCATGCTTCTATTAAGATTTTTTTTTTATATAAATTTCAAAAGTTAATTGGTTTTATATTTCCGATTTCCATTTTGACACAGTTCACAGATTCCATGTCTCCCAGAAGCACTAGCCCTCTTACCTCTCATTAAGTTCACAGATCTGGCCTTGCTGTGTCTGGTTTACATTCTTTTTTAGTCATCAGAAATCCACTGCCAAAAAGCAGCACATTTCAAACTACACAAGTTACAGAAGCAACAGTAGTTGATTCACTGGTTGAGCTTTAACTTGAGAACTCAACAAGAAAATACCATGCATGGATCTTTGTGGTAAAAGGGCTACAGATGCAATGTTTTCCTTTTGTGCATAACTACTATTGTAAATTGTAAATTGGAGCTTTCAAGTCTTGATTGAGCTGTAAAGAGGTGTATCTCCACCATTGTCCATGTAGAGTAAAGATGTATGGTAAAATCCAAGCTTTATATTTAAACCACCTCTTCTGCCTGCCAGTGAAGAGAAGCCAAGTAAAATAGTTGTTCATATTTCATAAGGACAAATGTTTTGTGTGCAACTTTTTCTGAAATTAAACTGCTACCTAAACTGGGTAGCAAATATTAGTTCTAGCCAACTATGGAAGAAAAACTAACTTGATTTCGTCTTTTAAGCCCACCACAACACTTTAAATGGTTCCTTCTGTCATTTGGAATCAAAAATAATGTTTTAAGCTAGAGTATATTTATTCCGAATGACTAAAAAAATCAAAAGTTACGAAAAATAAAGAGAAGCTGTTCACAAAATGTAAACATGCAGTATATATTTCACACGTTTTTCTGTCGAGACCCAAAACCTGAATCCCTCTAGCTAATTTTGGTAATTAAATATCCCATGACATTCTTCATCTGATAGTGTCAGACTTGTGTATTCTGGCAGAAACCTAAATGTTGAACTCTTCCTAGTGTAAGAAGACACATCTAAAACTTCATTTTGGTTCCCAGTTTATCCAAGCACTAGTTATGTGTTTGGATTTAGAGCATATAAATGGACCATTGAAACTGATGTGCCGTGAGAGCTACGTACTAGTGAAATGACCAGATCTGACTTTGATTGTGGCTGTGCAATTTGACAGCAGTTAATGGTACTGCCGAAATATAACTGAGGGCAGAATTTGGCCCTGGTCCCGTGCTTGTCATAACTTACCGTAGTAAGCTGAATGTTAAAGGTTTTGTACAAGGAACTCCATGCAGAGCTCCAATGATTAATGGGATCTGGATGCAGAAAATCCTGTGGGCTACAACTCAAAATTCATGCCTCTATTTTGATGGCTGTTCATTTTAATAAAGGACTTTGATACCACATTGTGCCGACAACTGTGGAATAGTCTGGCTACTTATATTTATCACTTTGAACTTCTGGAGGCTTGTGAAACCATTATGAAGCTATGGAGGCATTGTGTGCTGTGCACACTTCCAAAGTACCCAGAAGCTTAAAGATGTTGTTTACCCCTTCCACTTCGAATTTTGACAAGTCCTGAGAGACATTGTTTAAGCTTCTGTATAGAGCATTAGTAAATTTGAAAGGAAGGTAACAAATGATAATTCTGTTCATGTGTGTACCTGCACACCAGTGGCAGACAATTAATATTCTTTTTGGTAGCTTACACAAAACCAGAACTGTGAACCGTGATATTGGTAAAGGTAAAACTCAGATAGTTCTGTTTCTCGTCTGGGACATTTAGCTAAAAAAAGCGTGGCACTATCCCAATGGGACATTTGAATCCATTCCAGACATTATGAGCTGCTAATTTGCTGTAAGAACAACCCCAATGTCTTTTCTTCAGAGTAGGCTGGCAACAAGAGTGTGAGCTGAAAATCTTGATGAGTTGAGAGCCATTTTTAATTATTTTTTTTTCCATTTGTTACCTGAGAATCTTTTATTTTAAAATTTTGAGGTGAACTACCCTGAATTTGTCCCTGTCCACATGCTACTGGCCTGTATATTTCTCCAATGCAGAACACTTGCTTGGTGTAAAGACCTGAGTATTGCTTAGCCTCTCTGCAGAGTGGGACACCTAGAGCTGTCTGAGTGATGATATCAAGGAATTGTCATAGACTCTCAGAATCATTTAGGTTGGAAAAAACCCTTCAGATCATTAAGTCCAATTGTCAACCTGACTTACCATGTCCTGTCACTAAACCACGTCCTTTAGTGCCATAAGGGTCCTTGACCCACGAAACCTGTGGTTACACTTATACTCCCCACAATGACCCAGCCATGCATGGACCACTACATGAGTGAGGGGAAGGGAAGGACAGCAACAACTGCTTGCATCTATTTATATCCATGGAGCAGCAACAAAGTGCTGCAGAGTGCTTTTTTCTTGTGACCTACACTTTTTTTTTTTTTTTCAACTAGAGATAGGATGGAAGAAGAAGACACTTTCAGATACAAGTCTCATCTAGAGGCCTGGTGCAATGTCCAGGAGTGGACACATTGAACAAATGCAAACCCTAATGTACTGATGCAGGCAATAAAGCCATGTACAGATGCAGCTTAGCAGCAGGAAGCTGCTCAGGTGCATTTTTCAAGTTACTGAACTTTTTTGTCTATCTGCACTGAGTCTTCACCAACACAGATACTGAGCACTGAACTCTCAGGTATGGACCTTTCGAATCTTCTGTGCAGAGGCACTTCTTGAATGCAGGAGTAAGTGGAAGTGAATGTGGGTGCAATGACAAAGCTCTCCTCTTCCCATAAATTTTAGAGCTTGTCAATACCAGAAAAGAAGCAAAGTTGCAAAACATGTTGGCAGGAGTGCAACCCAAGTGAAAAAGCGGGACAGGACTGCCAACAGAATTGCACTCTTTAGCTTTATGAGCCAGTTTCTGTTCTCATAGGGTGCAAATCTGGACCAGCTCTCCTGACTCCAGTGAAGTATTTAAGGATTTATATCTTTTGAGTGGAGCTGAATTTGGCCCTCTTTTGTGCAAACTGGAGCTATACTGTCACTCCATGAACTCCAGTATTTTTAGCAACAGTTGTCACATCTAATCAAACACAAAATTTAGCAGGATGAAGTGAGAAAAGTGCATGGTTCAGGAGATTTAAAAGCCAAAATTCCAAACATTTTATCCAATCTCCATACTGACAGCTAAGTAAGGAAATTTGTATATATGTACATACATTTAAGAGTTATTTACTGGTACTTTTATGCTGTTACCAGCATTCCATTTCTGAAGTCTCCAGCAGACACCTATTATATTGAGACTAGTTTTTAAACACACACACACAAAACCCCTCAACATTATATCTTATCTTTAAAGTGAAACATTTACAATGTTAATTCAAAGACTAACCACATTCATTTAGCACTAGAGCAAAGACAATATTATGTAATCCATTTTCCAGTGCAAATTCCAAGTCATGAATGCTTACAATGGTTTAAAAGGAATCTATGGCCCAAGAGCTGAGCATATACATTAAGAGATAAAAGAGTTAGAAAAAGAGATAACAATAGTAATTCATAAGCAGAACCATGTGTATGCATAAGGAAACAAATTTGATTCAGTAGGCTATTCCATATTGTTTATTCATTACTGATTATTCACTCATCTTTATCTCTTAATTCCCTATATCAAATTGTTTCAATTCATCATCTACTATGGAGATTGGCTGACATATGTTTGCCTAGTCCAATCTGGCATGAGACACTATCTTAGCTGGAGATATTTCATGGAAAGAATGACCTATCCGGAGTGCATTGTCAGTTATTCAAATTATATAAAGTCAGTAATCTTGAAGAGCTGTTTTTGAGGTGTTGGTGTGTTCTTTTTCCATGTTTTTGAGGAAAAGACTTGGAATAAAGCAGGAGGTATCAAAGAGGTGAATTAGCTGCGAAGCCTGAATTCTCAGTGAGCATCTTGAAAACAGCAATAAGAACAGCCTACTGTACTCACTGATTTACTGCAAGACTATTTGGAAATTTATGTTTAGAATCTGCTTACAGTTGTGAGACTGATTTGTCAAGTGAAATTTTACCTCTGTGTTGCAAGGAGCAGTGCGAGAATGCCAAGTGAGCCTGTAATCTCGTCATACTGGTGTTCTTTGAGAAAAATCTCCCATTTTGCAAGTCCTAAAGAAAAGAGGCAAATATATGTGAGAAGAAGCTGATACTGGCATGAGGCTTCAAATGAATAATTAATTAAGAACAAGCTATAGTTGGAGACACGCAAGAAGGCAAACTTCGGAGCTGTGGACATTTTTTTCCTGTGGTATTTCAAAAGTCTCAGTGTTTCCAGATACTTCATATGTATCTGTCCAAAATGGCCATGTATGTGCAGTTACAGCTTTTCTGTGCATACCACCCCCACCCTTGCATAGTCCCGCTGGTATTTCTAACTGAGGTTGTGCAGACTGACTCATTCCACACGTTAAAAGGAGTCATGCAGCTGATTTCAATGGCTTTTCAAGTAGCCTTGAAGAACCAAACACATCCTGTCTTTTCTCCGTTTAATTTCGTACTGGTGCTTGAATGGCAGAAATGTAGAACAAGATAGTCCATTTGGCTGTGCATTTGCTGAGTTTAAATGAGGTGCCTGAACATGCTTTAGCATGTCTTTGGATAACAACAACTTGTGAACAGCCAATCTCTGTGGGAAAAAACTCATAGCAAAAGGAAAAGCATTTGCTGTAAAATTTTACCTGATAGTTTTTTGTTTGTATGTTTCTGTTTTTGTCCTTTAAATGTCATGTAAAGAACAGAAATTTGCTGGTAGGGTTGGGGTGAGAGATTTTCACAACAGTACTTTGTTCCCACTGTAAATCTAATAAGACAGAAAAAAGTGTGGAGGAGAGTGGGTGAAACATGGCACCCATATTATTAGGGAAATGTGGGACCTGAGAAAAATAACGTCCAAGAGGATTTATTTGTCTGTGTGTCAGGCTGGTGAGTATTTATTCGCTTGAAGCAAGCCAGATCGCTGTGGGAAGAGAGGGGCTGATGGTCCCTGTGACGAATTGCTTGGTGATGGCAGAAAGAACTTTTCAGTCCCTTTTTCATACCAAGCAACAAGCCACCAGCCTCCAGGGGAGCCTTGGGCCCTCTCAGGCTGAATTAATTGATTCAGAAATCCCCCTCTACTCTGCTCTTGTGAGACTCCACATGGAGTACAGTGTTCAGCTCTGGGGCCCCCAACATAAGAAGGATAAGGACCTGTTGGAGAGAATCCACAGGAAGGTCATGAGGTTGATCAAAGGGCTGGAGCATCTCTCGTATGAAGGCAGGCTGAGAGAGTGAGGGTTGTTCAGCCTGGAGAAGAGAAGGCTTTGGGAAGACCTTACAGCAGCCTTCCAGTACTTAAAGGTGGACTACAGGAAAGCTGGGGTGGGACTCTTTGTCAAGGGATGTAGTGATAGGTCAATGGCTAGTGGCTTTAAACTAAAAGAGGGTGTGTTTAGATTAGATAAAACGATGAAATTATTTACTATAAGAGTGGTGAGGCACTGGAACAGGCTGCCCAGAGAAGCTGTGAATGCCCCATCCCTGGAGGTGTTCAAAGCCAGGTTGGATGGGGCTTTGAGAAACCTGGTCTAATGGGAGGTGTCCCTGCTCATGACAGGGGGTTTTGAATTAGGTAGTCTGATTCTATGATTCAGATCATTCAGAAAATTTAGGCTGTGCTTTCCCCTTCCTGCCCTCTGTAACAGTCTGTGTTTCTGCTATAAAAGTAGGCAGATGTATATATGAAGCCATTCTGTGTGTACAGCCTTCCCCTGTATCTCACACCTCCTCTCCCCTGGCACATGTTCTATCTTCCACCTGAAAAATGGCCCAAGTCCTCTCATAGAGTCATAGGATCATAAAGGTTGGAAAAGACCTCCAAGATCATCCGGTCCAACTAAGATTTCATCTTCTGTTAGGGCATTATTTCATAGAATCATAGAATCATGAAGGTTGGAAAAGACCTTCAAGATCATCTTGTCTAATCATCCCCTTACCACCAATATCACCCACTAAACCATGTCCTGAACCACCATCCAACCTTTCCTTAAACACCCCCAGGGACAGTGACTCCACCACCTCCCTGGGCAACCTGTTCCAATGCCCGACTACTCTTTCTGAGAAGAAATGTCTCCTAATTTCCAACCTAAACCTCCCCTGGCGCAACTTGAGGCCATTCCCCCTAGTCCTATCACTAGTTACCTGTGAAAAGAGGCTGACCCCCAGCTCCCCACACCTTCCTTTCAGGTAGCTGTAGAGAGCAATAAGGTCGCCCCTGAGCCTCCTCTTCTCCAGACTAAACAACCCCAGTTCCCTCAGCCTCTCCTCACAGGACTTGTGCTCCAGGCCCTTCACCAGCTTCATAGACCTTCTCCGGACACATTCCAGGGCCTCAATGTCCTTCTTGTACTGAGGGTCCCAAAACCAAACACAGCACTGGAGGAGTGGCCTCACCAGAGCTGAGAACAGGGTTTCTTATCACCTCCCTGGCCTTGCTGGCTACACTATCACTGGTACAAGCCAGGATGCGGTTGGCCTTCTTGTCCACCTGGGCACAGTGCCAGCTCCTGTTCAGGCGAGCATCAACCAACACCCCCAGATCTTTTTCCTCTCTCACCTGAAGCGCCTGTTTCCCATCACAGCACTGGTGCATGGTTCCTGGCTTGCCTGTTTCTCTACTCTGACACACAGAAGTACCAGTTTTGGCCTACTCCAGGTACCAGCTTCCTGGGGGTGGCTTCTCCCTCTGCCCTCTCTCTTATTTCTGCTGCTTTCCCAGAACACACTCCGGTGGTTGCTCTGGCTGTCACATATTGTCCTAGAGCTGCTGGCAACAGTGAATGGCCCAGGTGCCATTTTTCTAAGAAACTTACATAGCTGTAAGGATACCTCTGTGCACATATATCTATCCTGCTTGGTACTCCTGGAGCAGTAGCACCTCTAGCCCCTGCTTTGCAGGAGTTGCCTTTCGAGTCCCACCTCACTGGGACCTCCTGGAGAACCTGCTCTTTTTCTGGCCCATCTTCTTCCAGCATTTCCAACAAGTTCATTGTTAATATATTGGGTAATTTATTTTCCTTCTGTATTTCAAGTTGTCTTCCCCCCATATATCATTCATAGACAAGTCTGTCAGATCTTTTTGGATGTCCTGTTATCTGAGATCAGTGTTGTGCAATGTGGCCTGTAATGCATGAAATTGGAGCAAGCTGTACGCTTGTGCCGTGCAGCATGGCTAATCATTCTCAAATGCTATCATCAGTTATCTTGGAGGAGTTAAAAAAGAAAAAAAAAGAAAGACCCAAGCAGCCTGTGGCTGATTTAATCTTTAAAATCAGGAGAGACTTTGCAGTGATTAAAGAGCCATTTCCTGACTACATATTGATATGAGTTGCCTCCAAGTCAAATATGAGAGAGACTGACAGGCATTTGGTCTTGCGCTGATTGGCAGGTCCCAGCCCCATGAACAGTAATCTCTTTCCTGCTCTTGTGTAAAGGCATTCTGGGGTGGTCTGCATTTAACACATAGCCAACTCAAGTAAAGGCCCTGGTGTTTTCTATTGTAATTGACAAAATTGCATACTTTATTTTTCAGCATCCATAAGGACAGGTGGAAAGTTTTATTCAGAAACTAAAGCCTTCGTGATGTTTTCCAATAGCTTCCAGAAGCCAGTTACTTTGGGAGCAATTCTGTGTTCTGAGAAATGCCAGAAAAAAATGTGTGCTGAAGAATTTCTCCAGTATTACCACAGAGCGTTGAGTCCTTTTCAACATAAATCAGTAAGGCAAAACATTGCAAACATGAACAACAATAGTGTTGTGGGACACTGATCTTTGAAATCTGGAAAGCACCTTTAGAAACCCCTGATCATCCCAGGGGCTAAAGCATGGGTGGATGCTTGGGAAAAGCAGGCTTGATCCAAACATTTCTACTGTGCTATTGGATGGCCATGGCTTCATCATTTCACCCCTCTAAGTATCAGGTTTCTCCATCTGTGAAATGGAGACTGTGACAGTAACCTCCTTCATAAAGGATTTTGGGATCTTCTTCAAGTTTATGAAAGATATCTTGCAATATGGTGCCCAAAGTAACAGGAAGCAAGACAGTGATTCAGAGCTCTCTTCCAGCTCCACATTCCTGAGGATGTAGAAAGGTCTGCATGAACTCAATGTTTTTATTAAGGATGGCCTGGATTATGAGTTTACAATAGATAATCATGTACAAATGGTCTTCCATTTTTAGATTCCCCTCCCTTCAGAGGCTGCCTCACTGCAGTAACATATTTTTCCTCATAGCTGTAGGCAGACAGAATACTTGCAGTTCTGGGAGACTTAGTGCTGAAACCTGTTTGGTTGTAATTGTTCATGTAGTCCTGTGCTTTTCTGAGCAAACAAGTCACTCCTACTCCTGTTCTGTAACCCATATCTTTTCCCTTCAGAGATCCCAAGTCTATCCTAACAAATCACTAAATTTACAAATATATCCTGCATACTCAGGCAAAGCTGCTTTAGAGATTTAGTTTTTATTTTTATTTTTATTTTTATTTTTATTTTATTTTTATTTTTATTTTTATTTTACTTTTATTTTTATTTTTATTTTTATTTTACTTTTATTTTTATTTTTATTTTTTTCTCTCTCCTGCTTCATCCAGATCTGATACCAGAGGCAAATAGGAATGTTGCTGTCCAGATCATCTTCATTCAGTTATTTAGATTTAGTTTTATTGCAAACAGCTAATCAATTCGAATAAAAACAAATACTTCTCCAACCTCAAATGCAAATGGTTTTTGTGTGTTTTTTTTTTTTCATCTGAAAGATAACTGGTAATTAGTTATAATCCCAGACAAACAAAACTCTGTTGCAAAAAACTAAAAATGTACAAAGACACGAAAGAGAAAAAAGATGATGCATTTACAAAAAAAGATGGCTTCAGGGAGTCATTTTTCTATTTGCAAAGCAAAATTGCCATTTCTGTAAACGATTATTTAATTGTTGATATGAATTTAGCCTGGTGATAAAATTTTTTCCTGGCTCTGACAGACATTCTCTAGTGGAAAGAAATAAATCTGGTGAGTTTGAATTATGCGCAATTGGATCACTGATGTACTCCAACATCAGTTGGATGTCATTGTATTTTCATATATACGTCTATATATGAAAAAGCAGCTTGAAAAGGATTAAAACTGATTAAATGTGACATCTTTCAACATAACGCTAACATAAAAGGCAATTCCAAATTGTGGGACACGCCTCTTGAGTGCCCTGCTATTCTCACAGATGCTGGAAAATGTACTTATGTCGCAGAAATGGTCTTTGGCCTCCTACAAGTAATGAAAGTGTGTCACAAACTGCAATTTGTTTGAGTGTAGCATAGTCTGGTCAGCAGATGAATGTAATAGTTATCATCCAGGAAGAAGTTAGTAATGAGCCCTTTTACATGTTTGTGGAAATATTGAATTCTAAAATTATTAACAGGCCAACTGCAGAAGTCCAACCTTTGGTTGAGGACTATGGGTGTGTGAACCACCACATCTGTATATTTAGGAAGCACCAGAGAGGTGCTGAGTGCCTCTGAACTGCAGTATGCCAGCTGGAATCAAAGTGGCTAAATCTTTTACTAGAAGATTAAAGTATTTAAATAGGAAGTATTGTTCACATTCGGCTGGAAGAAATGGAACCACAGAGGTGTTAGTCTGCCCAGCTCAGAGCTGTGCCGAACGTGAGCACAGAGGTAGAGTGCGCATTACCAGCTTGCCTGGAGATCAAGGCAGAAATCCCTGTGGTGTCAGTGGGATCAAGGTGAAGGCCCTGACCTTCCTTTATTTTCCTCTTTTCCATCCTAAACATCAAGATTTTCTTCCTCGTTTGGTTCAGCAGATGTTGCCTGCCTTATGCAAGAAGATGTCTTAAAAAATTTCAGAGGAAAGTTCAGCCTGTGGCTTGTTACTGCCATTATTTATTTTGAACAAGATCCAAGATTATAAGGCACATGGACAATCAGGCTATGGATAAAATGATTAGGGTAGGGCTGACTCAGACCTGTTAGTCTGGCAAGGACTCAGCAGTGTATATTCCAGAAAGTGAACTCCCTAGGATTAATTTGCCTTATCAGAAACTTTTATAATTCTGTATGAGACGATAGTGGATGGAAATAATGCTGCTTGAAACTAGGGTGTAATTATTATTATTATTATTATTATCATTTACATTTTTATATCTCCAGAGGTGAGAACTGTAGTCACATCTACCATAATGCTTTTATTTCTATCTTATCTTATATTTACTCCTTCTATTACTTAAGCTGAAACAACTATTCACATTTCTCTCTGCGAGCCTAGGAAAAAATCTGTCAGTGCTGTTCTGAGATCCTCCACATGACAATGTGTGAAAACATGTAACATTCTGACTTTCTCAGCTAGTTGCTTTTAAATTCTTTTTAGTCCTTGTCCCTGTGACTTTCAGTTCAGGACAGGAGGTGATATGAAGTAAAGTTTTGTTAGAGCAAACTGAATTCACCTGCATGACCTAAGCACATAATATATGCAAAAGTATTAGCCTGATAAAGAACAGCTCCTTTTTTTTTTTTTAGGATTCATTTCAACATGTTAATGGAAGTTGGAGACAGAGTGTAAAACAAAACAAAACAAAGCAAAACAGAACCCGATGTGTACTAAAACAATTTACTTAATTTGTGTTTATGTTGTTAAGTATTTTCTTTCAGTGTTGAAAAGGAATTTCGAAGTTATGAAATACAGAAAAGGAAACAAATAAAAAATTAAGGCTGAATAGGGCTGCTTTATTATCAACATCCACCTTCTCTGGGCTGCATCAAGGAATTCAAATTTTTTTTTTTTTAAAGGCATTTCCCCACCATGCTATATCACAGTAAAAGAAAAACTGTCATGCTTTGTCTCCAGAAGGATTTAGCACTGAGATAGCTATCATGAAAGGAAAACAATAATAAAGCATTATGCTTATTTAATTAACTGGTACATTCAGTTTTGCCTTGAGTTACTCATAAAAAATGTGTGCATGAGTGTTTTGCCTAAAAAACAACTTTTAAAGAGAAAAGTTAAAAAAATCAGTGTGATGAAAATAATATGTGTGTTAGTACAGTGATGAGGACATTTTACCACATTTTTAACAGGCATTTTTTCTGAAGCTGTTCTGAAACAATTATCTATTTTTTTATTCTGAGAATAAAAATCTCTTCAAACCTACAAAGTCATTTTAAAGATTGCAGAATATTAAACAGTCTCTCTATTAAATGTCAGGTAGTTTTATTAGGTAAATTAAAAATGTTCAATATTTAGAAAAAGAATTTAGAAAAACATTCCTAAATCTGCATGGAAAAATAAGCTTATACTTAACTTCCGAAATAACACAGACATAAAGTGTAAGTTTTTAATGAAATCACTGTCTTATTTACAAGTATCTGTAATATTATTTGTTTAAAGAAGAAAATTAACTTCAACAGTAGAAAAAAAATCTTTATTGATTATTTAATGTACACTGAATGGATAAAGCAGAAAGAAGTATGTGGCTCCTATGTTAACGGGAAATTCATATATCCTTATCAGAATACTGTGGTTAAATAAGTAGAGCCATAGTCTCTCTTTCTTTGCCCCGAGGACTCTTCTAGTCAAAACCAGATGGACATTAGAACAAAGCACTTGCGCAAAAAGGATATATGAGTTTCAAGGAGTGCTCTGCAAGAGGAAAGGTCTGATCACAGGGGGAAACAATCTGCCTCTGTGTCCAGAGCAGAGAAGCTGCTGGATGGTGGGTTCTACGTCTGTGGGCATCCCTCGGCATGTCCATCTGAGCACCATTCTCTGAGCCAGCAGCTTGGCACCCACTGCACTATCTGCAATTTCACAGAAAAGCAAAGCAACAAATTTTCAGTTATGACAGAACTCTAGCATGAAAAAAAGAAAGTGGCAGAGAACAGTTTCAGCAAGTACGAAGTTGAAGGCAGAGGAGTTGAAAGCATTTTGGGGCTCTTTTCAGTTTTATTGTTTGAAATAATATGGAAATTTTAATGTACTCAAGAATTCATATTGCTGCACAAAGGGCTCAAGTGTCTCTCTTACAGTAAACAGCTCAATTCTGAACATGTGCTTAAACATGAAATAAATACAATTAACAGGGAGAGGCTAAGAGAGCTGGGACTGTTCAGTCTGGAGAAGAGAAGGCTCTGGGGGATCTTACCAATCTGTATAAATGCCTGACTAGGGTGGGAAATAAAGATAAGGAAGCACTTCTCAGAGATGCCCAGTGAGAGAATGAGAGACAATGAGCACAAAATAAAATACATGAACCTGCCTTAACAGAAGAAAACACTTTCTCACCCTGAGGATGGTCAAATTCTGGGACAGGTTGCCCAGCAAGGCTTAGAGATACTCAAAAGACATCTAGACATGGTCCTGGGCAGCTGGCTCTAGTGACCCTGCTTTGTGCAGTGGGGTTGAACCAGAAGATCTCCACAGAGTCTCTTCAAACCTCGACCATTCTATGAGTCTGTGAAACAATGGAGGTCTGTGTTTCAGTGGAAATTTTCCCGCAGCTTCCAGTCAGAAAAAAAACACACACAGAGGTACCCTGAGAAGTAAACTTCCTCACCTTCGCAGTTGTTCCTCAGACCACCCATCTAGGTGAGCCTATGCTCATGCCCAGTTCCACAAGTCAGTCATTACCAACTTTTGCTTTTCCAAGAATCAGTCTGTAAGTTTTGCCACGATCACTTTTCGTGCTCTTTTTGCCCCTTCACAGTCTGATTGTCAATGCTTTACTTGGCAGCTAACAGTCTTTGGCAAACACTGTCATATCTGCCCACAGACTATTAGTTTTGCACAGATGTGAAATACATCTTTAAATCAGCCAGGGTAACCAACTGAACCAGGGACCTGCAGTGAGCATTTCACTAGGGGTCTTCACACCTGTTTATCCCCTTACTAACCTTAAGCCCTTCTATTTGCCTGCAGGGTTGAAAGCCCCAGTGCAGCTCCTGCTCCTTCCCTCCTTTCCAATTCTTAACTCAACGAAAACTGCTTATAAGGTCAGAATAAAAGCAGAAGTTCAGAGGCTTTTCACGTTGTTGAAGGGAGCTACCACTTAGCTCAAGTGATCTGCAATTTTTCTTCCAGTGTGACAGTGACAAATAGCATTTAAAATATTAAAAGTGCTGTGTAGTAGGTTATTCAGAATGCAAGTTCAGTGCTGATTGACTTGATTTTCCTTGGGTCACATTGTACTTACAGTAAGAGCACTTCAGGAACACATTTCTCACTTTACTGCCACGTAGGAGCAGTCAATTTAAATAAGCCTGTGAACACAGATTGATCCTGAGAATCAGGATCTTTTGCAATGTCAGTTTATCTGTGAGAATACCAAGAAGACTCTCAATAAAAATGAAAGAGAAAATTACCTTTGCTCAGTTTCTTAACAAATATTTAATATACTATTACTTGCATTCTTTAGGTTTTCCTTTTCTTGTGCTAGTCAGCTTTCTCTCAGG